>NC_090934.1:976211844-978711844 GCF_040938575.1 Ambystoma mexicanum | reverse complement strand
AACCTAAAGGGCATTTACATTTAACTTGCACAACCTAAAGAGCATTTACATTTAACGTCTCTCAGATTAATGAGAATGCACAACCTGAATGGCATTTACATTTATCTTCTCTTAGATTAATGAGAATGCACAACCTGAAGGGCATTTACATTTAACTTCTCTTAGATTAATGAGAATGCACAACGTAAAGGGCATTTACATTTAACTGGCACAACCTAAAGGGCATTTGCATTTAACTTCTCTTAGATTAATGAGAATGCGCAACCTAAAGAGCATTTACATTTAACGTCTCTTAGATTAATGAGAATGCACAACCTAAAGGGCATTTGCATTTAATTTCTCTTAGATTAATGAGAATGCACAACCTAAAGGGCATTTACATTTAACTTCTCTTAGATTAATGAGAATGCACAACCTAAAGAGCATTTACATTTAACTTCTCTTAGATTAATGAGAATGCACAACCTAAAGGGCATTTACATTTAACTTCTCTTAGATTAATGAGAATGCACAACCTAAAGGGCATTTACATTTAACTTGCACAACCTAAAGGGCATTTGCATGTAACTTCTCTTAGCTTAATGAGAATGCACAACCTAAAGGGCATTTACATTTAACTTGCACAACCTAAAGGGCATTTGCATTTAACTTCTCTTAGATTAATGAGAATGCACAACCTGAAGGGCATTTACATTTAACTTCTCTTAGATTAATGAGAATGCACAACCTAAAGGGCATTTACATTTAACTTCTCTTAGATTAATGAGAATGCACAACCTGAAGGGCATTTACATTTAACTTCTCTTAGATTAATGAGAGTGCACAACCTAAAGGGCATTTACATTTAACTCCTCTTGGATTAATGAGAATGCACAACCTGACGGGCATTTACATTTAACTTCTCTTAGATTAATGAGAATGCACAACCTAAAGGGCATTTACATTTAACTTCTCTTAGATTGCAGTATCCTAACAATAGGAAGAATGAGCCCCGGGCTCTTCTAAACGAATTCGCCATCATGGTACGCAGAGTTGGTGAGTCCATATTAGCGACTCTCACAGATATCTATTTGTGTTATTGAGTTATCACAGGTCATGGTTCCGCGCAACAGGACCTGCACTCCTATTAAGTTCACTTTGCTTTCCCATTTGTTAGCCATCCTTATGTTCCCTAATTGTCCGCGTCTCTCTCTCTCTCTCTCTTTCTCTCTCTCTCTCTCTCTCTCTCTCTCGTCTGTTTCCTTGTTTGTTTGTTCATGAACTATTGTGCTTATGAATTTCCCCTTCTAGATCCCTTCACATTCCATCACTATTGTCTCCCACGCTTAGGCATTTCCATAGGATATGAATTCCATCACAATGTGGTTCTTTACAGAGGCCTCAGGTTCCTTCTTCTGAGAAACGTATCTAGTGCCCAGTGCCAATTGTGTCACAAAGCCGTTTTTGCAAATTGAAGTTTAGTTTTCCGTAGTCCCTCTTGTGGTTTTCCAAACACTCTCTCCCATTAGTTTACCTTGTACACCATGCACAATGTCTCTCCCCTGTTCTCTTTTCTGTGTTTCAGTGTATACTTCTTGTGGGTTTATAAAATTATTATGTTGTGTAGGTTGGATATGATTCCTTGCATGCCAGCAATGATCTGCGTGTTACCAACGTGTCTTCATTATCTTATCCATGCGGCAACATCTGTGTGATGAGGCACTCATTAAACACTGTAATTTTTTGTAACTCCTGGAAGTTGGTATGATGAAAGTTGCCCCTTTAGCTTGATTAATCTCTCCATCTTTCTGTTCTTGATGCAGTTCTCCCTTTCCTAATGCCTTGATGTTCTCAGTGTTTCCATGCAAATGATCTATTATCTATTTTAAATATGTCTTTGCCCTACAGAGGTGATCCTTGGGACGGTACTAACATGCTTTGAGCAGTGCATGGGTCCTGCCCAATACCTTCCTGTACTTCCATACTATAGGATGAACATTAATACTTTCCCCTGACTGAATATTCTGTCCACTTCTCAGATTGGCGTCAGCTACATTCTCACAAACTAAGCCATATTGTTCTGTGCACTTGTGTGCTTATCATTGGTCATGACAAGGATTATTGATGTGATGAGTAATATGCCTCGCTGTCTGCGAATGTTATACATCCTTCTCTCCTAATGTACAACACTGTCATCTTTACTCCGGGGTTGTTTTGTGATTCTTGCTGTCAGTAATTTCATCACACTCTTTAGGGTTTATACCAGTGTCTTCGAACTGTGGGTCTGGTGCCCTAAGGAGGCTCAAAGTATGGATGGCGGGGACGCAAAGCTCTTCAAAAAGAGATTGGGGTGACTGCTTTCAATAGAAAATATAAGAAGATATGGCTCCTGGGGTGCGGGGGCGACAGTACTATTTTTACTCAAGAGGGTCCCAGCATAAAAGGTTTGAATACCATTGGTTTATACCATCACAAGTTGTAATTATGTCATGGTGCAATAATCTTTTCTGTTGTTCAGACTTTCCCCCCTTATGGGCAGATGTTATATTTGCCATTTTGTTAGGCCTATCATTATCTAATGTGGATCAATCATTGTCTATCACTAGCTTGATCGTTGAATCCTCTTTTGTTAGGTTTAGCTATAAGAGTTGCCTTCTAATCTAGTGCATAGGTGCGTACGTATTGCGGCTCAGGTACATCAATCTATTGTAACTATGCTTTATTATTCCATTCCTTATACAAGAATATATAGGCAACCATCATTGAGCATATATTATTATGGACACATCTGTTGCCGCCCTCCTATCCAGTGCAATACTGTCATTAGAAGAATGCTTCTTTCTAAAACTGTGCCTCACATAGTTTTGTATTTTAATTTGCCATTAAGTGGTTATTTAACCTGTTCAGTAACAGTGGTTTTCCTACTGGTTTTTCGAAGGAATTACTAAATGAATGGGCTAAGAACATGTATGTTATATCATCTGCATTCCTTACAGAACGGTAAGGACATGGGCGTGCAAGTCCTAAACACTCGATCAATTAAATACCCAATGAATTGGACATGTCCTTGTACATCCCCAGTCGTGAATATTGATTTGTCAAAAGTATGGATATTGAATTGTTCACACGCTTCACCCTCCATCTCATCTTTTAGTTCAAGGCCTTTATCAGTACACACCTACTAGGACTTGTAAAAAAAAGTTTCAATTCATGAGCATATCCCATTCATTATTTCTATCCACTGATTCTGTCACTGATCTGCTGTGTGTGGAAATATATGCATAAACACAGGATTAGCCCATAAATCATTTTGCAAGAACCCGTCAATTATCTGAATTATTTGCCTATTTTTGAGATATTTTTAATTAGTAGTTCATTCCTCACTTTGTGTCGTGACTCTGACAAATCTGCCTTCTTCTCTCCTTCTTGGTCCGGAGAAAAGGACAAAGCTTCTCATGGGCCACTGTGAGGAAGCAGCTCTGTTTAACAGATTAAGATTGAAGGAGCAACAATATATGTTTCACATCTATGATCACCCGACCCGAGTATTGGAGCTCTTAGGACCGGAAATACAAGACCCCCAGAGAAGAGGAGGTTTCTTGGGCAGTAATGGGTTGGTTCCATTGTTGGAACAGGAGAACACTGTCAAAAAACAGAAAGCTAATGGGCCCAATCAGACCCAAACACTAAATTCAAATAATTAGATATCATCTGGTCTTGCACAAGCCCAAAGAAACAATCCAGTGATCCAATATTACAACATACATTTGCCCAGATTTGATCCTAATAAGAGGGATTGGAAAAGGACCTGGTGTTCCTCACCAAGAAGCAAGATCTACTATGCACCGTCAATACCAGCCCAAGAGAGGATGGACAACCTTGGCTCCAATCGTTAGCGCAGTAATGGCATTGTCACATGCTCACATAACTGCCTCGCATCTTGCTATGGCTAAAACTCCAGATCATAGCCTAATTGGGTCCGATTGACCAGAGTGAGTGTGCATTTACGTGTGCATATGTGTGTGTGTGTGTGTGTGTGCGCGCGCATGACTGGCAGGCTTGCTTGATTAATCAAAAGGAATGTAACAAGGATGTACAGAAAGCTCTCTTACAACGATTACCCTTTATTGAAATACATTAGAGTGAATTGCTATGGATATCATTGGACCTTTGTGACCATCAAGAAGAGGCATCTAAATATAACCTTGCCATATTTGACCATGGAACTAGAGATCTGGAAGTTTGGGAGGACTATTCTGAAGGGCCCGCCTCTCTGGCCATGAAATGGGCTGACAAGGGGTGAGGCCTGGTTTGGACTGCCCCACCCACGCGGCCCAAACTGGGCAGTTAATGATTCTTTGCCCAGGGCGGCACTGCACCTGCTGCCAAGGGCCTTTAACAATGTGCCAGTCTGGTCTGGCCCTCAGGGGGGCCGACAGCTGCCATGGTCCCATGGGTATATAGGCTACTCCAGCCCCACAGCCTGGCCCCACGGTAAGTACGCCGGGTCACCCCACACATACAGCCCACATGTTAATTGTCTTTAGGCACCGGGGGAGGGGGGGCACTTAAGGCAGTAGCCTCTCCAGGGAGCTTCCTTCTGTCTCTGGCCTCTCGCTCTCTCTCATTTCCCTCAACCATCCCTCCATTGCAGAGCTCATTCATGGTCAGGGGAGTTCTTTTTCTTTTCCTGAACATTCCATCCAGCCCCAGTCCAGGTTGGTCTTTAGTAACACCCAAACACACACTACATTAAATAAAGTATTTTATTTGCATACCCTGGTGTCTGTGTCTTTATGTCTAGGTTTCCCTTAGGGAACAAGCATGCAGCCCTATCTAGCCAGGCCCTCATTTGGACCATGGGCTACAAGTTGGATTTTGTTTGAAACCCCTGAGCTATAGTAGACAATTTAAAGGAACCTTTCAAACCTCTTTACGGATGATCGAGAACCTATGAGCGGACACAAGAAAACTTGTCAGAGACAGTCCGGAGGAGTACATGTGTAAACGTATGTGCACCTGAAACAAGCGAGTCCACTTGAGAACCTTCCAAGCGGATTATCTGTAGTTATTCACAATCCCGGACAACGACAATGCCATGCTAGACTCTCATGCACATCTGCCTGATTCACAAATGAAGACCAAGCTTTCCATATAAATTGCTTCAAAGTATGAAGAGAATGGATCACAGAAGAAGTTACCACTGTGTCAAGTACTGTGTCGCGTCTTTGCTCCATACCTGTCTTTTGGCGAGTTGCATCCAGGATGATGGTCCTTCCCAGAAGATCACGGACACAGTGAATAGTGTCAGACCGTTCCCAACCACTCTCTGCTGTGATATCCGAGACAGCACTTGGAGGCCACTTCGCCACACCACAAGCGGGCTCCCCTGATTAATGTGGTAGAGAGACAGTGCGGCGCACTGAAAGGAAGGCCAGGTGGGAATTCTGTAGTCCAAGGTTGATGCCAGGCAGCCAGAAAGGAGGCATTGGTCACAGGCCAAGAGTCCATAACCAGCAGGGAAACCAGGCCAAAGGAGGAAGGGCCCGAGGCCGGAGCAGGGAAGGGACAAGGTAAGGAGAGCAGGGATCTAGCAGAGTAGACAGAAGGGGAAAAGAAGAGGCAGGAACACTAGAGAAGAGAACCAGAAAGGGATGGGCAACAGAGTCCAGAGAGAATGTTAAGGCACGAGGGACAGCAGGGAGACTCGGTTTAAATAGGTTGCTGGCATGATTGTGAGACTCTGCGAACCTGTGCTCATCTCCCTGACAACGGGAGAGGTGTGCCATACTGCGCCTGCGCAGGAACAAAGCCAAAGGTTTAACACTCACGTGCTGTGAAGGAAACAAGGCGCCACCTTTGGACGTAGCAGCAGCCACGTACCTATCCCTACGCCGGGCACCGCTGTCTGCACCTGGTTCATTCACTGGACGTAGCTGCGAGGTGCCATCACGGATAGAGATGCCAAAGAGGTAGGTGCATGTTGGAGGGGCATGCAAAGCTCATGACAATGTGACCAAAGCAGAAGATCTAGACCTGCAATAAAGGTAAGGCACACTCATAATACCAGGAGACACAACACACTCCCAGGTTTGAGACATTAAAGGATTTCTCAGTGAGTCTCATAATTTCTTTTCCAAACAAGCCAAGTGAAAATCATGCTTCCTTGCATACAAATCCCTCCTGATCTAGAGGCATGTAACACACCATACAGATTGCCTGACACCCAAAGAGCTCTGATTAGAGAAGAAGTTGGCAAGATGCTACAAATGGCAGTAATCATCTCAACATTAGTTATTTCATATATATTTACTTAAGGTCTTTGTATTAAAATATGTGGTTGTATTTATAACGTATTGGAGGTTTTGGATTGGATGTGATCTAATAAGACACCGAATCGTGAGTATTTCTCTATATCTACACATGGCCTTTCTTATCAAGAAGGAATAAATATATGAAATTGCTATTTTTTAGATGTATTTTGTCATGACGTTAAGCCAAATGTAAGAAAGTGATTTATAATTGATCAACTCAGACAATCAGTGTGTCAGTCCATTTAGCACATGGTGCCAGTTTTCATAATCCCTTGCTAGACACTCTTTGGACGTTGCCATAGTTTCACAGTATGGAAGCTTTGCACGTTTACATGGTCCATTGATTTAGCTCACTATCCAAATTTCCACGATGCCATAGTGAGCACGATTGTACAGTTGTTCATGTCTCAGGTAGCCCCTTTCTATGTTTCTATTTCAACAATGCCTTTGTATGCTTAGTGTACCTTCTGGGGGATTAAAGGATCACACAACTTTCCATGATACTGCACTATGTACACACTACAATTGTCCATTGCTTGGTGGATAAATAATGGGTTAAGTGCTCGCCTCTAACATGGGTCCAGCCTACACTTCACCAGTTCCAATCCATGGCAGAGCCGACTCAGCCCATCATCCTTTTGGAGTTGATACATTGGGTTCCATTATAACAGGTAATAATAACAACGAAAATTACAGCACTGGGGATCTGGCATGAAGTGTTTTATGAAGAACTGTTATTTTATATAGTTATTTTAATGTCCCACTTAGAAAACATTGCAAGATTCTTCAAGGCCCTAAAACATTGCAGGACTTCCGAATGTCCCAAAAAGCACACTTTCCAAATGTTTCAGAGTTAAGCACGCTTTCTGGCTGAAATCGTTCTTAACCCAGAAGTATTTATACCCCAATATGTCAATACATCTGAGACATATAATCTGAGTGGGAGGTAGGACGCAACCCTGGGAGCACACAAGGAGTAAGCAGAGATCATAGTGGGCTGATGGCCTTCAGAACCATCTCCAGGCCCCATTGCGGGACTGAAGTAGTGCTCCTGGATGTTAAACACAGCTTGCTCCAGATAAACAATGACGGTAATTCGGGTATGTTGATGCTGCTGGATTTGTTGGCAGCATTTGATACTCTGGACCACGAGACCCTGTTAAATAGACTCAAGGATGTGACTGCTTTGAGTGAGCATGCAGTAGGCTGGTTTAGGTCTTTTCTTACTAAAAGGCAATCAAGAGTTAAAGTGGGGGATAGTCTCTCGGATTCAGAGATTGTATACTGTGGAGTGCCACAGGGCTATTGCATCGAACCCTTGATGCAATAGCCATGTGGTAATCCACCGGGCTATTTCAACATATATGTGCTCTAGCACCTTGAAGCATCTTTTGTGCTACATGGAATTACAAATAAAGATCACAGACTTAATAACCAGACAGACTCAAAGAATATGGCAAAACACTACTTTGTTCAAAGTAGGGAGACCAGACAAACATCGGACTGATGCATGTACTCTCACAGAGCAGCTTGATTACACAGAGGTCTTTATACCCCAATATGCGTCATCTATGACATCATCCTACATGGCAAATCATGAAACCTATTGAGGAAAGGGTTTGGCTAAGGAAACATATTTACTTACAGAATGTATATGGATTAGTGCATCATTGGCTACCCCTTATCTGTAGGGCAAGCCTTGAACTACCTCTAAATATGCATAGTACTGATTATAGCGGACAAAATGGCAGTGGATTGGTCTAAGCAACATTGTATGTTAGGTTGTCCCTCAAACCCACTGATTGGTTGGCATACTATTTGACTATTGACTCTTTTAGCAGCACGTAAGCAAAATGAAACTTGGATGTTTGATTCCCACTTCAGACTACTCCCCGTTTTCCCAATTATTCCATCACCTCTCATCGGTAGGCCATAAGCCAAAGTCTTGCTTTTGTAGTTGACCTTGTTGACTGCTCACTGGTCGGGAACATTCAAGGAAGTGTAATCGCACCACTATCTTCATCTGGGGCTTAATGAATAGCCCCTGTTCTCGTCTCTGAGTCACATGTTAGCAGACCACAAATGTGTCCATATCAACCTTCTATTTTCTGCTATTGGAATTAATTATGCTAGATGCACTTGCTCTTTTTGGCCTCTAGAGTCTTGCTCACTCTATCTCCTATGAACTTTGTGCGCTTTCAATTGACCAACAATTGGCTTTCGCAGATATTTTCTTATTCTTCAATCCATGAGGAATGCCCTATATTCGGAGCTTATCAGGTAACTCCCTTTGTGCTCTGTGCTTATTTCTTAAAATAGCATCCTTTATTCTGGGCCAACCTTGACTCGTCATCGGTTCTGCACACGGAACTATTCTTTTGTGTCTCCTGATCTTGCAGCCTTAGTTGTCTCTGATGTAGCTTGGTTGTATCACACATGAATCAGCGTCCATTTTCCTATCCTGGCCGTCCTAGCCACATTATATATACCTTTGTATCAAGCTTCTATATGTTTCCTTTATAGCTTGCATTACTGCGTATTTACAGTTATTGATCAATAAGTAATGTCATCCTCTTTATAGTCACAATTACTTTGGTTACATACTTCTCTTCGTGCTTTAGTTACATTGTTACTCTTAAGTATTTTCATATCGTTTCAGCACAAGTTCATACATCTTCTTTATGACATCACTCTGCTCTCATCAGATTTCCCTTAATGCACCATGATGTCCATAGGTGCATGCTGACATCCTTCCATGCGACATCCTTCTACTAGCTCAACGTGAGGGTACATTCGGTACGGCTGTCTGAGTGCATAACGTCTCTCATACACTCGATGTGGTATGGGAACGACACAGGGCGTCCCATTTACTGCTCTTCTCTGACCCTTCCAGTATGATGGTGGTGAGGGGGCGGGAACTAGTGAGAAAGCGGCTACCTGCTCCTCTACATATACATCAAACCATTACATGACCTACTTATCGAAAAGGGTGTCATTTTCCAGAACTAATGCAGACGACTCGCAACTGGTTTTTAGGGTTAGCAAGTTCATAATTATAATAATTGTTATTTTATAACGTGCTTAATATCAGAGTGGTTTTAAGTGCAACATCAGGATTCAAACCTGTGTTGCTATGCGTTGCCTTGCTTCCAAGACAAACGCGCTGCCCCTGACCTATCCACCCGGCCCTGAGAACAACATGTTCTTTATCAGGGAGACATTTACTGACATTGCAAGATGGATGTCAGCCCACTGGTTGGGCCTTAACCAATCCAAAACAGAAGTACTCCTCATTCCAAAGTTTCAAATCATCCATAAGAAGCTTCCACAATGTGTGGTCCTTCTGGCTGTTCAGTGCAAGAGGTTGAACATGTAAAGTGTCTTGCCATTAGTTTTGATTCTTATCTCTCATATGCACCATATCTTAGCCATCTAATGAGCATGACACATTATTTCTTGATGATCATAAGACAGATAAGATCTCTGATATCTGAGGATAATTGTGCCACATTAGCCAAGGCTATTGTAGGAGCTGAATTGGATTATAGCAATTGTCTTTTTGCAGGATTAACAAAACAGTCCATCAGGAGATTCCAACTTTACAAAATGCTACACCCACATGTGTGAATGTTCGAACACATTTGTCTCCGGTCCTGAGAAGACTGCATTGACTCCCTGTGGCATCCTGTATCAAATTTAAACTCTTGATGATTATCCATAAGACTCTTTATGGGAAATCCCCAGCTTATTTGAAAAAGAGATTATTCTGGCTGGGATCTACTATGTGCCGTACATTAGCAGTTCCCAGATGGAAGACATCTAGAACATATGGCTGCTCCTGCCCCATTTTAGGTATTAAAGAGCTGAACAGCCTCCCACTGGACATAAGAGAAACAGACTTGTTACTTAAAGTTAGGAAAAGAGTGTAAACCTGTTTGTTCTATTTTGTTATCTGATATCCTTAATATTATCCTTGTATAATGGTCGAGTGCTGAGAAACTCATTGGGTAGTAGCGCCAGGACAAATAGACAAATACAACAAAACAAATACAAATACATACAAATGTCCATCATTTTCAGGGTAATACACATGGCTCAATTCTATAATTCCAGAGTTAGAACTCTTTCCACGATTCGTAATACCCCAATTAGCACACTTTCCAGATTTCCTTAATTCACAATTTAGAACATAGTGCACTGTTCTATAATGCCCCAGTTAGAACTCATTCTGGGTTTCCAGAACACAGTATTGATACACGGTGTGCTTAGGTGGCCTTCATCCTGGTGGGAGTCAATGGACCTACAACGCAGGGCTAGCCACTAGGATCTGTGAAGTCATGATGGAGTCACTGTGCACTCATGTCAATGTTTAGTTTTTAACTGCTCTGCTTATTTATTTGTTTTCCTAGGACCTGCATAGTGGCATATTAAGTGCAGGCTCCACCTTCTAGCCATACCCAAGCTCCTTGCCATTGGAGCTAAAGCTTGTCCCATTCCATCACCACCAAAGACCATGCCAATTCTGTGGAAGAGGAATCATTTAAATGTAGAGGAAGAATAGCCTCAAATGGCAGTTTTAAAGAACCTTTTGCCCTATTCTTAAAGGATCCCCTTCTCAAATCCGTATCTGTATCTTCCCGTATCTGCATGAGAAGAGAGGAGGGAAACGTGGCTTGTAACATTATGATTTCATCAATTGGAAACCATTTCCTTCTAATTCCCATGCAGTATTGGTTGGCAAAGAAATCGGGGTTGTAAGTGGTTTACAACTGTGCTGTCAGAGATAGTAAAATTCGAGTGGAATGTTCTGAAGGGTGATAAACATTTCAGAACGCTTTAAAGAAGAAATAGGGGCTCATTTGTCTGATCCAAAGTATTTGGGGGCAGGGACCCGTTATGGGTAGACATACCGAATTTTGGTCATTTTCATGGCAGAGTGCAAGTGTGCAAAAGGCGGTGTGCAAGCATGGTTTCCGTGCTGCGCCCTGCACTCTTGCGCTCCGCTGTGCAAAATGAGTATACGCTGCCTGCTATGTACCCATGGCAAGCAGCGTTTTCAATGGATCCCTATGGGGTCTGCCTGCCTTTTGTTTGCTAGTGCATAAAGTCGGTGGACCCCAGAGGGCAAGTTGCGTTCCGCCCCTCCACAAATGAATGAAAATGTGGCGTGGCGTGAACGAAAGGTGCAAAAGTCTTACGCAAGGCTTTATTCTCTTTAGCAGATTGTTCTAATTTGCCTCTTTTGTGATTACAGCACTGTGACCTGGAAGAGGTACTGATGGATGCTCTGGTGAATGACAAGCCAGAATTTGTCAAGCTATTCATTGACAATGGTGCGAACATGTCTGATTTTCTCACATATGGGCGGCTGCAGAATCTCTACTGCTCCGTATCGCAGAAATCGCTCCTCTACGAGCTCCTGTTAAAGAAACACGAAGAACATAAGCCAGCCATGGGAGGACTGTGTAACCAGCACAAGGACGCTTCGGGGGTTCAGCCAATCTTCACTCTCTATGAAGTATCAAGAGTTCTTAAGGATTTTCTCCATGATGCCTGCAAGGGTTTCTACCAAGAGTGCAAGCCGGGAGGCAAGCAGAGACATGTAAGTCGCGTTACAGCTGCGCGTCTCTTCCTCTGGCACAATTCTGATTGTAGATGGTCTATCAGTGAGTGAGTTGAAGACAACGTATTGTATGTTTGCATGTATGCTGGACACAGCCACAGGTGTAGTGATATATTAAGGGCAAGAGCAGAAAAAAGACAAAAAAAGTCCGGATGGCTAGCTAAGCCTCAAGCGCTTGGGACAATAATGTGTGATATGAGATCACTATCCCAGTCGAGCCGACTCAGCCCTTCATGCTCCCAAGGTAGGTAAACTGAGTACCCTTAGTGGGCATTAATAAAGACACTCATTATTAACAGTGCATAGAGGCACGAGGAATCTGACATGAAACACTATATACATCACTAAATGATCATTATTCGAAGTATCATTAGTATTATTAACTCTAGCTGTATTAGCTAAAAGGTTGAAAGCTATTCATGAATTTGTCTCACTATATCATATTTTTTATTAAAATGTTTTTTTAAATCTTTTTGTGCGATTTTCGTATTTACTTTTATAGTGTTATTATGCCATAGCCGATACTTATATTTAACATTTTTACATAACAAATGAATTAAAGATAGAGTGCCTACCTCTAATTAGGTAGACCATGAATTTTGTGATGCCCTCTACTCCTAGCTTAGAGAGAGAGTTGGTTATCACCAAGATGCCACACTCTCACTAGGGATACGCATGCCTTGATCAGGTTGCAGATGGGGGGGACCCTTGGATGGGGTTCCTCCATGAGTACTGTATGTGTTTAGAAGTATCTGACTGAGGAAAGTTGAGTTGCCTGCACTATTCAAGGCCATGCAGAAGATGTTTGGACTTACAATAGCAAATCCCAGCGAACTGGGGAACTCCAATGCTGCTACGCCATCATTCACAAGCCGCAATACTTTAGCCAAGGGATTTGTTTTCAAGTATATGAGAAGCGACTACATTTTCAGCAATAGTACCAAGTGAGGAAGCCAGGAAATGGGTCAGAGGCTCCCATTTTATGTGTGGTTTGGTCTTAGTGATGATGGGATTTCTTTTTTCCTTTTTATCCGGGACGTATGTATTTACTTTCTTTTGTTGGTGTTTGGTATAGTGGAAAAGAACGTTTTTTTAAAGTGCAAGTATTGGGGAGAGGAAAGGTGAGATATATTAAATGGCAGGGGATATGTGAGGTAGAGTGCAGTCAAGCAATCACAATTAGGTACAGGGTGCAGAACATTCCTGATTAACTAAAATAATGAAGTCATAAATAATGAATAGGTTGATTGCAAAGGTTAAGAGACAGACATACACCATCTGTGTTTGGGGGGCCTAACAGTGGGATGCTAAGTGCACTCCAGCACAGACTCTAATCCCCCAAATGACATTTCCCACCTCAACGACAAATAATTCAAGGCAAAGGGCAGGAAAGCTACTTTGGGGAGCGATTCACTATGGTGGAATGGTACGGGGCAACATGTGTCATGAGGAACACTGGAGACCAGTCCTTAATTTGTGGGGGGCATGTCAGTGCTCAGCCCTGGCACTTATTTGTGAGCCCCTGCACTTATTGCTGATTCCAGCTTGAGTATGTTGTGGTGTTTTGGCAACTTTATTATTTTAAGTGTCAGTCAGTCATAGTAATATCACAACAACAGTGCAAGGTTTGAGGTTGCTGGGAGCTATTGAGCTCCTACCTCTACCCTAGGGGAGCCTGGCTACCTTGAAACCAACCGCTACCAGGAGCCACGGTTGGCTCCCAAGTCCAAGTGGTGCCTTACAAGCATGCATATGTGACATTAACTTTGAGTGTTCAAACATGCTATTAAAGGAGAACTAGGACATGTCTAGGATACATTTAAACATAATGGATCGTACATATTAGCAAACATTTTACTCTGCATCTCATGAGGAAGTCAGATTTGTGGTGGCTGTGGGTATTAGCCTATTTGACCTAAAACAATTGACCTAATGACCAATTTGGTAAACTTTTGCATGTGTGATCTGGCCCTTGGGGCAACTTGGTCGCATTTATTGCAAAATACCAACCATGGAGACCTTGGTTGCAGGGGTGTCCCCCTCTCACCATGTTTGATATTTTGCAATTTTGAGGGTGCAGGGATGTCCCCGGCTTCCTTAAAATTGGAGGCTGGGGACCATAAAAAAAAACACATGAGCGTTTAATTTGGCACCCTAGCAAATTGATTTTCGGTCAGTTTGCTGCAATAAAAAGGCTGTGCACCCGCTCCTGGTCAACTAGCCATAGTTCCTGCTTACTGTGTGATGCCTGACACCCAGGAGATGGTTTTAGCTCCTGCTCATGGAACTTTAATTTCGAGCCCTGCAGTGTGCTCTGGCCATTGTTATTCATGAACCTGATGACCTAGGTTGGCAGGGCTGTTTATCTATTTTCAGGAATAACAATGAGTTGGACAGCGACAATGCTGGGCACCGATGCTGGCCATGCCCGCATAGTGCTCCACTTAGCCTGCATGACATTGCTGCAAATTTTCTACTGTAAAAACCACCAGGGTGGGTTGACAACAACAGGAAAGTCAGCAGCCAGCAGCCCCAACACAGGGGCCAGGTCAGTGAAAAAGGCCAATATCAGGAGGAGTTCCTGTTATGAGTGACAATCTATATAAGACAATGTTTTTGCAGTGTTTGATAGGCAAGTTCATCAGTTAAGTAATGGTTTTGCCTGCATTTGTTCACCAATTTACCATAGGAGGAAAGCATGCTTGCTCTTTTCTTCTGTGGATAGATAGTTAAGATGTTCCACTTGCCACTGATAAGATCAGAGCAAAATGTTAAAGACAATAAACCTCATTACGAGGTTGGAGGTAGCCTTGCCGGTTTTCCCAGGAAGGCTAACTCCATGCCAGCAAGAATATCCGGCACCCGCGAATGGGCAATTACCAGGGTATTCCGGCCCCGCTAGACCCGGTAATTGCCCTTTCGCAGGTGCCGGTGCCGGTATATCCCCATTCCCATTGAGCCCCACAGGGCTCAATGGGAATGGGGATGCCTATAGCACTGGCACAGTTAATAGCAGTGCCGGTGCTACAGGCATGCTGTACTCACGGGTGCCTTTCATTCCGCCAGGGTAGACCTGACGGAATGAAAGGCATCCGCGAGCACAACTCGGAGTTTGCTGGTCCGGACCAGCAACCTTGTAATGAGGCCCAATGTGTTTTAAAGAAACATTTAAACATTTAGTTTATTTTAATAGTTTATACGTTATGTCGATTGATATCTGTAAATCACACAGTGGATCCATCACCCTCAATGACCTTCTGGGAGTTGCAGCCTTAACCACAAATATGTTAACACAGTATGGAGCAGCCGTGGGTAGTGTCAACAGTGGGCGGGAGGTTGCCCACCCCAATGTGCAACAGATGTGCTAGAAAATATTTGGGCTCTGTCACTTGTATTCTTACAAATTAAACCCTGCTGGAGATGGTTCAAGGTTGCAGGAAATCTTGTTATTGATGCCAGTGACTGTCGGCATGCTGTCTGTGGGAACTGAAATGGAGTGGCTGAAGGATGAGGTGGGTTTAGGGTGGTGACAGTGGGTGCAGTGGGTGAATGAGAAGTGTGCCGAGGATGCTAGCGCCGATTTTGTCTATTTTCCACAAATACACAAGAGGAAATTTAGCGCAGTTGGCCATGGTGGCATGCCTGCTGTTTGGGTTGCACAGGGAGGGTTACTTTCGTTCACTGGCAGTTTAGAAACTTCGGCTCTATTGAGGGAAAGTAAACAAACTAATAGGAGCAGTGCTTTGTAAATCGGCATCGTCCCTTCCCAGTGGAGATTATGAATTCCATTATTTCTTATCTTTTTAAGGGCTGCCAGGAGGGCGGCAATGTTTTTTAACTGGATGCTCTTACATTTGAATAATTCTTCAACACACTTTCGGGTGGTAACGTTTTTAAAGCAGTTCCTGAAGGCCTTGATACTCAGAGCTCCAGTTTGGGTTCTGGTTTGTTGCACTGGTGGTTAGAAAGCAGTGAGAGCAGATTGTGTTGGCAGATGAGTAAGGGTGTCCATAGGCATGCAGAAAATGAAAATTTATGAGGTCAACGTTTTAGTCTAACAATGGACTTATTTATTGGTAATTAGTAAGACAGCGCACGTGAGCAATGGCTACTTCAAATTACAAAGAGAGCAAAAGGATGAGGGCCAGAGACAGATGATTTGGCATTAGTCTTGGCATCTTGCCCAGCTCCATGGGGTCGCATATATTGTGTATTTGGGCCTCGTAAGTTTGGTAGTATCCTGCCGGTAAATCCGGCGATACCACTAAACAGTAATACCGTTCCCACCACTTGGTCTGCCGGATTTACTGGCAGATTACAAGTGGCGGAAAGGGTGGGAATTCCCCATTCTGGTGCCTGAAATTCCGACTGTTATTTGCCAGTGGGGTGCCTGAGTGACCTCCAGCTCTTGGCTGGAGGTAACTGAGGGCTCCCCACTGGCAAACCTGTAGTATGCTGGTTCAGAAACATGCTGCTAAGCAGAATTACTGGCACGTTAATTCTGGACCAGTATACTGATAATGAGGCCCATTCTTGGAATGCCTCTGGAATAGGACAGATTTCAGGAGCTCCAAAATTCAAGATGGTCCTTTTGTTTCCAGAGTGTCAAGGATGGCACTCTATTAAGAGTGGCACAGGACACCCAGAAAGGGTTTGGGTGGTTGTGCCAAATAAAGTGGACAGACAAGAACACACACAGCGGAAAGGAAAGAGAACGAAGAGTAGGCAAGAGTAGCAAGGGAAAAGATACAGAATGAATACCCTCTTGGGGTGTATGCAGATATAGGAAAAGAGTATTCCACGAACCTTGGAAATACTCTAGCCTTCTGCACAGTTTGCTATAACAGAGGCCCACGCTGTTTGCTCATAACTTGGAACAGCAGCTATGGGTGTCTGTAATGTAGAAACGAGACAAGGTAAGGGGCAGAGGTTGACTGATGGGAACCAACAGTCAAGCTCTGTACAAAAGGGTCTACAAACAGTACAAGAGAAGATACTACAGACAAATCCAGGAAAGGAGGTGATAGCAAACTAGCAGAAGGAAATGAAGGGAAAGTCGTGTAACAGGATAGGATAGCAGAGGACAGTAAGGAACAAGGTTGAGAGCTCAGAGGAGCAGGAAAGCAATGAGTAAGCCCACAGGAGTAGGACTGTAAGGTAGAAAGCCCAGAGGAAAAGGGCTTAGGGCAGCAGAGTAAAGCAGACTGCACGGCAAGGATCCCATAAGGGCCGGGCAGTAAGGAGTGAACCCTGAGGGACAGGGCCGCTGAACGTAGAAGGTAGCAGAGGACTGTAGAGGGCTGCTAGGCCGAGAACCCAGCGGAAAAGGTAGGTAGTAGGCAGCGGAGCGTGATAAGCTGCAAAGTAGGAAGGCCCAGAGGACAAGGGCTGTAGGTAGCCAGAGTGAGGTAGGCTGCAGAGCAGGGAGCCCAGAGGACAAGGGCTAAGGCAGCCGGAGTGAGGCAGGCTGCAGAGCAGGGAGCCCAGAAGACAAGGGCTGAAGGCAGCCGGCGTGAGGCAGGCTGCAGAGCAGGGAGCCCAGAGGACAAGGGCTGAGGCTGGAAAGCAGCAGAGCGTGATCAGCTGCAATGTAGAGAGCCTGCAGGGCAAGGGCGGAGGCTGGAAAGCAGCAGAGCGTGATCGGCTGCAATGTGGAGAGCCCGGCAGGGCAAGGGCGGAGGCTGGTAGGCAGCAGAGCGTGATCGGCTGCAATGTGGAGAGCCCGGCAGGGCAAGGGCAGAGGCTGGAAGGCAGCAGAGCGTGATCGGCTGCAATGTGGAGAGCCCGGCAGGGCAAGGGCGGAGGCTGGAAGGCAGCAGAGCGTGATCGGCTGCAATGTGGAGAGCCCGGCAGGGCAAGGGCGGAGGCTGGAAGGCAGCAGAGCGTGATCGGCTTCAATGTGGAGAGCCCGGCAGGGCAAGGGCGGAGGCTGGAAGGCAGCAGAGCGTGATTGGCTGCAATGTGGAGAGCCCGGCAGGGCAAGGGCGGAGGCTGGAGCCTGGAAGGCTATGGCTGGAGGCAGCAGGGTGGAGCAAGCAACAAGGCAGGGTCCAAACAGGAGTGAAGGTAAACAGCATACAAGATCCGTAGGAAGACGCGAAAGGTGGAGGAAGGACTCTCAGATGCAAGAGGCTGAGCCACTGCAGGCAGCAGCCTTTTATACTGCCTAGCCCAGCACAGAGGCAGGCTAATTGGTTGCACCTGGCTAAGCACACCTGCAGGCAATCGGCCACCTCCCTTTCTGTTCCTGGGCTGGTGGAAGCAGAGCAAATCCCTAGGGCTTCTGGGGGGTGTAGTTCCTCTGATGACCAATAGGAACAGCCAGGAATCGATGCTTGTAGCCAAGTGCATTATGGTATGCGTAGTTTGTTGGCAAAAATAATAAGGCACCAAAGTCTTGCAAATGGGAAATAAAGTTCCCAAAGTAAATATAGATGGATCCAAGAGTCTGTTGTAAATAAATGATAAACAAATAGTCCATATTGAGCGTAAATGGATGCGCCCATGGCGCAGGCATGACAGTATGCCCCTCTCCAGGCCCCTCTCCAGGCTCCCTGAAGACCGACCTATAGGAAGAATGTCTGTCACACCGTACAAGAGTCTTAATCCAAAAAGGCACATCATGAAGCACCAGAAACGGGTTGCAAGGTGAGAGTCTTGAATGACGGAGATAGTACCAATGTTCTGAACTTTTGATGTAGAAATCAGAATAGACGAAGTCTTTGGAAAACAGACCCCAACTGTGTGTGCATGAAGAGAGGAACTGCGAAAAACTGCTGCAGGCTCCATGATAGATTTTACTTTGACTGGCAACCGTATGGTGCTGGAAAGTGGAGCCATAGGTACAGGAGAGTTGGTAGCTTTAGGAAGGTTTTCCAAGACATCCGGAGCAGCAATGACAACGTTAGGGTTAGCCGCAGAGAGTTCAGGAGTCACAGCGGCGGTTTTCCCATGATTAGTAGACAGTTCAGAGGTTACAGCAGCAGTGAGATCTTGAATGGCTGTAGAGAGTATCAAGGCTGTAGCAACTGGGTGTGTGGGTGTCATGAGAGAACCAGCGGGCTGGAACGCACCTGAGACTGGTAGAGTAGAGTCTGGCAGTCTTAGTGCTATAGATACACCAGCAGGAACAAATGGAGCAGTAGTCTTAACAGGGAAACCCTTCGCTGACTTTGCAACAGTTAGCATGGCGGATGTAGGATCAGGAAGAGAAGGTGCTGAGGGATCAGGTTGTGAAGCAGAGGATTCTGCTGCAGCGAGCACAGCTGTGAAGGAAGTAGAAATCTGGGCATCGGGAGCATCAGAATTAGCGGTAGCTTCAGGAATCACAGTAGCTATAGCAACTTCAAGATTTGCAGCAGGGACTTGAGGAGTCTCAAATGTGGCAGGGAGTTTAGGAACCACAGCAGCAGGAAGATCATGAATTGCAGTTGGAAGTTTGGGTGCTGTAGCAGCTACAGACAGTTCAGGTGTAGCAACTACTGGTAGATCGGGTACCACAACCACTGGCGATTCAGGGGGTATCGAAGAAACTGAAGATGTTGATTGCTCAAGAGTGTTATCTGATAGCACAGCCACACTTTGGCAAGCCCCGCTTGCCAACTCAGCATGCTCGGTGTGAATTGCACCAGTCTCTTCAGCTGCCATTGTCATTTCATGAGAGGTTGTAAGTGTGAGTACTGGACAATAGGCAAGGGTGAGGGCGGAACCATCCTTTGACTCAGAGGGATTTCCAATCAGAAGACCACCCTTGTTTTGTGGTGTATTGGCTGTGTGAGTGATTTGACCCACCAGAGGAGTTAATTCTTTTCTGTCAGTACAACAACCTGAGTTTCTGTGGCTGGAAGGTGAAAGAGCTGTGTCAGTCTTTAGAAGGGATACATATGCTATATTTAGGTCTTCCATCTGCTTGGTATAGGTCTGTATACTTTTCTGCATGGCAATTCCAGGCCTTATCATGTCGATCTCTAAAGATAAGATGTCAGGTGTTGGACATAGTGTCAGATGGTCTGGTGACTTGTGTCCCTTCATAAGATTCTTATAATGCAAATAAACAAAGTCATCATAGAGGTCTTCGGTCTTTCTTTTAAGGCGTAGGAGTTGTTTGTGTAGCAGGTAAGTATCATTAGCTTGATCTAAAGCTTCAGAAGCTGGTGTGGCAGAAAATTCGGTTGTAGCAATGGGAAGACTGACCTTAGGGTTATTGTGGTTAGTAGATACTGTGGAAGCATTAAGACAACCGATGGTTAGTATAGGTCTTTTGTACCCAGGACCAGATGCACAAACCTCAGGATAATGACTGCCTTGTCCTGTCAAATAAGGGTTTCCAGCATTCTGGGGAGCTTGCCAAGCTGATCTTGCGCATATCACTCTGGCAACAGCGTATTCTGGTTTAGAGTCTCCCACAATGAGTGCTATATCCTTGTCTGTTGCGGTGTTAGAAGGCTTGTCAGAAGACGCAGGAGTGTTTTTCACTGTTTGGTTTAACAAGATCTGTAAGAATTCATTATCTTGCTGTAGCTCTGCAACAGATAAGGACTGCGGGTCATAGTCGCAAATGTCATAATAATTGTACATGGAAGAAGGGTCAGCTAGCCAGTGAGTATAGTACCGTGCTTGTAAATCTTTGTTTACTAAGGCGAGACTGTCCTTTAGACTAAGGTTCTTGTTTGCTGTCTTTAGGGAAACCATAGGTTTATGCAAAGGTTTCTTAACCCGAAAGGAAAGCATCTTTGTTCTGTGTGTGCCTTTCCGGCCTATGGAACAAGAAATTTTTGGCTCTTGCATTCTGTCAAGGATGGCACTCTATTAAGAGTGGCACATGACACCCAGAAAGGGTTTGGGTGGTTGTGCCAAATAAAGTGGACAGACAAGAACACACACAGCGGAAAGGAAAGAGAACGAAGAGTAGGCAAGAGTAGCAAGGGAAAAGATACAGAATGAATACCCTCTTGGGGTGTATGCAGATATAGGAAAAGAGTATTCCACGAACCTTGGAAATACTCTAGCCTTCTGCACAGTTTGCTATAGCAGAGGCCCACGCTGTTTGCTCATAACTTGGAACAGCAGCTATGGGTGTCTGTAATGTAGAAACGAGACAAGGGAAGGGGCAGAGGTTGACTGATGGGAACCAACAGTCAAGCTCTGTACAAAAGGGTCTACAAACAGTACAAGAGAAGATACTACAGACAAATCCAGGAAAGGAGATGATAGCAAACTAGCAGAAGGAAATGAAGGGAAAGTCGTGTAACAGGATAGGATAGCAGAGGACAGTAAGGAACAAGGTTGAGAGCTCAGAGGAGCAGGAAAGCAATGAGTAAGCCCACAGGAGTAGGACTGTAAGGTAGAAAGCCCAGAGGAAAAGGGCTTAGGGCAGCAGAGTAAAGCAGACTGCACGGCAAGGATCCCATAAGGGCCGGGCAGTAAGGAGTGAACCCTGAGGGACAGGGCCGCTGAACGTAGAAGGTAGCAGAGGACTGTAGAGGGCTGCTAGGCCGAGAACCCAGCGGAAAAGGTAGGTAGTAAGCAGCGGAGCGTGATAAGCTGCAAAGTAGGAAGGCCCAGAGGACAAGGGCTGTAGGTAGCCAGAGTGAGGTAGGCTGCAGAGCAGGGAGCCCAGAGGACAAGGGCTAAGGCAGCCGGAGTGAGGCAGGCTGCAGAGCAGGGAGCCCAGAAGACAAGGGCTGAAGGCAGCCGGCGTGAGGCAGGCTGCAGAGCAGGGAGCCCAGAGGACAAGGGCTGAGGCTGGAAAGCAGCAGAGCGTGATCAGCTGCAACGTAGAGAGCCCGCAGGGCAAGGGCGGAGGCTGGAAGGCAGCAGAGCGTGATCGGCTGCAATGTGGAGAGCCCGGCAGGGCAAGGGCGGAGGCTGGAAGGCAGCAGAGCGTGATCGGCTGCAATGTGGAGAGCCCGGCAGGGCAAGGGCGGAGGCTGGAAGGCAGCAGAGCGTGATCGGCTGCAATGTGGAGAGCCCGGCAGGGCAAGGGCGGAGGCTGGAAGGCAGCAGAGCGTGATCGGCTGCAATGTGGAGAGCCCGGCAGGGCAAGGGCGGAGGCTGGAGCCTGGAAGGCTATGGCTGGAGGCAGCAGGGTGGAGCAAGCAACAAGGCAGGGTCCAAGCAGGAGTGAAGGTAAACAGCATACAAGATCCGTAGGAAGACGCGAAAGGTAGAGGAAGGACTCTCAGATGCAAGAGGCTGAGCCACTGCAGGCAGCAGCCTTTTATACTGCCTAGCCCAGCACAGAGGCAGGCTAATTGGTTGCACCTGGCTAAGCACACCTGCAGGCAATCGGCCACCTCCCTTTCTGTTCCTGGGCTGGTGGAAGCAGAGCAAATCCCTAGGGCTTCTGGGGGGTGTAGTTCCTCTGATGACCAATAGGAACAGCCAGGAATCGATGCTTGTAGCCAAGTGCATTATGGTATGCGTAGTTTGTTGGCAAAAATAATAAGGCACCAAAGTCTTGCAAATGGGAAATAAAGTTCCCAAAGTAAATATAGATGGATCCAAGAGTCTGTTGTAAATAAATGATAAACAAATAGCCCATATTGAGCGTAAATGGATGCGCCCATGGCGCAGGCATGACACAGAGGTCCTTTGGTAAATTGTTGCATAGGTTTCAGCCTACTGCACTAAAATGCCTTTCCTTAAAATTGCCCTTTATGTCGAACTTAGCTAGGTAGTGTCTTTGGCTTATCACATGTCCTTGTGAGGATGTTGTTTGGTGCGGTTTCCATTAAGTACTTGTGATCGAGTAGCCCTAATGGGTGAAGAGGTCCAAAGGAAACCCACAAGAGTGGGATGGTGTGCTGTCCTCTTAGACCAAAGACTAGTTGGGCAGCATGACTGAGGGCATTAGATATGTCTTTAGGAGACACACTATGAAGCACTTAGATCAGTCTTTGCAGGTGAGTACCAAGGCTCTGAACACATCCAACTCGTGTTTGAAGAAGAGCTGGGCATTCATGAGAAGGTATCTGATTGGTTCTGGACACAACCTGCTGTAGTGCATGAGCCCTTTAGTCGCATGTTTGATTGCATGTAACCGCACTAAGCAGATGTTAGGCCAGATCGTTGCATCTCTGCTTGCATTTTTCATGTAGGTGACTTTGTCACTTTCTCACAATAAAAATGAGTACTCCCCTAAGTACTGTTACGCAAATGCACACTCTGTGGAAGACAAGTCATGTTACTTTCTGTCGTCTAGTCTCTGCTTTATTTTTATTTTCCTTCACCTTCTCCACCCCTATTTGCCGTGGATATTTTAAAACACTCCACGTTTTGTGATATAAATTCATTCTAGGACTTGCAAAACATTTCGAATTTGTGATTTTATGAATTTGGAACCTGACAAAAATGAGCTTGACCAATTCAATGGGTAAAATGTAGAGGGTGGGTGCAGGGCTAGATGGCGATCTGCAAGTGTGCAGCCCCAACATTATGCATGGAAGAGTGTAGAGCATAGGCCATGGGTTGGGTTGGGTTAGGAGTAGGTGTTCAGGATTTTCATAGGTTGAGGTTATCGTTTGCATAATGGCAGGGTAGGTGGTTTAGTGAAATGTAGAGGGTGGGTGCAGGGCTAGATGAGTCAGTCTTTATGTTGATGATCTGCCTGTGTGCATGCCCAACATTATGCGCGGAGGAGTGCAGAGCATAGGCCATGTGTCGGGTTAGGAGTAGATGTTCAGGATTTTTTTGGTTGAGGTTATTGTTTGCATAATGGCAGGGTAGGTAGTTTAGTGAAATGTAGAGGGTGGGTGCAGGGCTAGATGAGTCAGTCTTTATGTTGACGATCTGCCTATGTGCATGCCCAACATTATGCGCGGAGGAGTGCAGAGCATAGGCCATGTGTCGGGTTAGGAGTAGATGTTCAGGATTTTTTTGGTTGAGGTTATTGTTTGCATAATGGCAGGGTAGGTAGTTTAGTGAAATGTAGAGGGTGGGTACAGGGCTAGATGAGTCAGTCTTTATGTTGACGATCTGCCTGTGTGCATGCCCAACATTATGCGCGGAGGAGTGCAGAGCATAGGCCATGTGTCGGGTTAGGAGTAGATGTTCAGGATTTTTTTGGTTGAGGTTATTGTTTGCATAATGGCAGGGTAGGTTGTTTAGTGAAATGTAGAGGGTGGGTGCAGGGCTAGATGGGTCAGTCTTTATGTTGACGATCTGCCTGTGTGCATGCCCAACATTATGCGCGGAGGAGTGCAGAGCATAGGCCATGTGTCGGGTTAGGAGTAGATGTTCAGGATTTTCATAGGTTGAGGTTATCGTTTGCATAATGGCAGGGTAGGTGGTTTAGTGAAATGTAGAGGGTGGGTGCAGGGCTAGATGAGTCAGTCTTTATGTTGACGATCTGCCTGTGTGCATGCCCAACATTATGCGCGGAGGAGTGCAGAGCATAGGCCATGTGTCGGGTTAGGAGTAGATGTTCAGGATTTTTTTGGTTGAGGTTATTGTTTGCATAATGGCAGGGTAGGTAGTTTAGTGAAATGTAGAGGGTGGGTGCAGGGCTAGATGAGTCAGTCTTTATGTTGACGATCTGCCTATGTGCATGCCCAACATTATGCGCGGAGGAGTGCAGAGCATAGGCCATGTGTCGGGTTAGGAGTAGATGTTCAGGATTTTTTTGGTTGAGGTTATTGTTTGCATAATGGCAGGGTAGGTAGTTTAGTGAAATGTAGAGGGTGGGTACAGGGCTAGATGAGTCAGTCTTTATGTTGACGATCTGCCTGTGTGCATGCCCAACATTATGCACGGAGGAGTGCAGAGCATAGGCCATGTGTCGGGTTAGGAGTAGATGTTCAGGATTTTTTTGGTTGAGGTTATTGTTTGCATAATGGCAGGGTAGGTTGTTTAGTGAAATGTAGAGGGTGGGTGCAGGGCTAGATGGGTCAGTCTTTATGTTGACGATCTGCCTGTGTGCATGCCCAACATTATGCGCGGAGGAGTGCAGAGCATAGGCCATGTGTCGGGTTAGGAGTAGATGTTCAGGATTTTCATAGGTTGAGGTTATCGTTTGCATAATGGCAGGGTAGGTGGTTTAGTGAAATGTAGAGGGTGGGTGCAGGGCTAGATGAGTCAGTCTTTATGTTGACGATCTGCCTGTGTGCATGCCCAACATTATGCGCGGAGGAGTGCAGAGCATAGGCCATGTGTCGGGTTAGGAGTAGATGTTCAGGATTTTTTTGGTTGAGGTTATTGTTTGCATAATGGCAGGGTAGGTAGTTTAGTGAAATGTAGAGGGTGGGTGCAGGGCTAGATGAGTCAGTCTTTATGTTGACGATCTGCCTGTGTGCATGCCCAACATTATGCGCGGAGGAGTGCAGAGCATAGGCCATGTGTCGGGTTAGGAGTAGATGTTCAGGATTTTTTTGGTTTAGGTTATTGTTTGCATAATGGCAGGGTAGGTTGTTTAGTGAAATGTAGAGGGTGGGTGCAGGGCTAGATGGGTCAGTCTTTATGTTGACGATCTGCCTGTGTGCATGCCCAACATTATGCGTGGAGGAGTGCAGAGCATAGGCCATGTGTCGGGTTAGGAGTAGATGTTCAGGATTTTTTTGGTTGAGGTTATTGTTTGCATAATGGCAGGGTAGGTAGTTTAGTGAAATGTAGAGGGTGGGTGCAGGGCTAGATGGGTCAGTCTTTATGTTGACGATCTGCCTGTGTGCATGCCCAACATTATGCGCGGAGGAGTGCAGAGCATAGGCCATGTGTCGGGTTAGGAGTAGATGTTCAGGATTTTTTTGGTTTAGGTTATTGTTTGCATAATGGCAGGGTAGGTTGTTTAGTGAAATGTAGAGGGTGGGTGCAGGGCTAGATGGGTCAGTCTTTATGTTGACGATCTGCCTGTGTGCATGCCCAACATTATGCGTGGAGGAGTGCAGAGCATAGGCCATGTGTTGGGTTAGGAGTCGATGTTCAGGATTTTTATAGGTTGAGGTTATTGTTTGCATAATGGCAGGGTAGGTGGTTTAGTGAAATGTAGAGGGTGGGTGCAGGGCTAGATGGGTCAGTCTTTATGTTGACGATCTGCCTGTGTGCATGCCCACCATTATGCGCGGAAGAGTGCAGATCATAGGACATTAGGAGTAGGTATTCAGGATTTTGATAGGTTGAGGTTATTGTTTGCATAATGGCAGGGTAGGTGGTTTAGTGATTATTATCTGAAGTCTAAAGCAACAGCTGTATGCTTCATAGTGTGTATCACGAATGTGTGTTGACCTGGAAGTTGGGCTCTGCATTTCGAATTGGGAAAGGGTTTCACGTATTTCATTGTGGCAAATTCCACCACAGCTATTTTCACAGTGGTGTTATCACTCAAGCTTTTTTTGGCCATTTTTTTTAAAGGGTTCCCCCAAGCCCCCCAAACTCACCAAAATATAACCCACCTTCATCACCTCACCCACCACCCCCAAAACCCCTACACAAACACACTACACACAAAAAACCAAATCGCTAAAAACGGCCGGGGTGAAAACATCACATTGAAAAGGTATGCAGTGATTGTATGTAATCCCAAAATAACGAATGCAATTACAACGAATACATAACAACAGAAATGAAAATAAAGAATTTGGGAAAAAACTGAAAATGGGGTTGGGAGTGGGAATAGTGGTTTTGGATGAGGGGGAAAAGTATTAGGGAAAAAAGGGGTGGCTTTGTGGGGGAACCCCCCGCAAAAACAACGAAAAAGGAATTAGTTATTTTGGTATTACTTGCTTTGTATTTGTTGAAATTTCATTATTTATTGGGATTCAATGAAAACAGCTGAGTGAAAATTGCAGCGATGAAAACACGGTAACCGCTTGAAAGATATGTGGTACTGGCCTTCATTATAAGTATGGCGGTCTGGAAATAAGGGTGCTGGTAGCAACGTACCGGCCCCCTTTCCAGACTGCCATACTACACAATGCCGGTAGGGGCCACAGATCCACCGGCAAGTCTGGCCTGCTGGGTTTTTAGGCCCCTACCAGCATGGCCGCCACCGAAGCACCGGCACCGTTAGCAATGGGACCGGTGCTTCAGTGTTCCCATTCCTGTGGACTCACATGGGACTCCACAGGAATGGGGATTTACCATTTCCGCCGCTTGCCGTAATATCCTGGTGGCATCAGGAAGTTAGGCGGTGGAAACAGTGTTACGGGGTTGCCAGTAACCCGCCGCCTACTTGCGGGTTTCCCCGCAACACCATAATGAGGCCCACTGTGTCTTCCAATTAAGAGCCTGCAAGGACAAAGCAATCCAAGAGGGAGAGTAATATTAGAGACACTGCTAGAGACTAAGACAGCTCATTTAGAGATGTTAAGTAGCAGCACTGATGATCTCCCTTCCCCTTTTGGGTCTCATGTCATTTTCATACCCTGATTCCCCAACCCAGAAGCCAAGGAGTGTTAACGCCAAATAGAAGATTAAGCCAGGCGACATTCCTATCGCCAAAATGCTTAGGCAAGTGGTCACTCTACCAAAAGCTGAGATTGGTGAAGAAATCCTAAATGCCACTGACATATGCACCATGCTTACTAAGGTGGGAAAGGACGTGAGTGACCCGGTGATCACCTTCTCTGATCTGTCCAGCAAGGTCAACAGCCAGGAGGCTGGACTCGAGGAGGTGAAAGGCTGGTCTGGTTGGCTAGAATAGGATGCTGCCCACAGTTACAAAGCCTATAATGAGACAAAAGTGAAGTCAAGAATCTGCAGGCTCAAAACACAGAACTGCAAATGAATAGTTGCAATAAAACCCAGTCCATTCTGATTTTTGCAGAGGCCAGGGACGGAGAAGGTTCTCTAGTGGCACTGGTATTACACTTCTCATCAGAATGCCATATGGATGACATTTTGTTATTGTGTGATATTGACTTCAGAGTTCTTTTAGATTGAGTCAGAATGACTGGATGAGCCCCAGCAAATTATCCTAGTCCTCTTCAGAATGTCATTAAAAGAGCCTGCCTTGACAAAAGTCCAAAGGGTTTGAGTGGAAGGCAGATAGATGTAGAAAATGATTTCTGAGAATGAAAATTGGATAGGTCTTTCCTAAATGGTCAAGTACTTCATTATTTCCTGAAGGTGTGTAGAGAGGTTGCTTGATGTAGATTAGGGGATAGGGTGTTCTATATCTTTGTGGCTGCTTTTAAGAACGATTGATGTAGGGTTTGTTGTTTCTTGAAATTGGAGGTTTCTAGCTGTAGGTTCTCTTTGTTGTAAAAGGCTATATTCTCTCCTGCGAATTTGAATTTGTCAGTTAAGTTATTTGGGGAATTCAGAGATGGAGGGTGTTGCACATGAAACAAGCCAGTTTGAAGTTGCACTGAAAATTGATCGGGAAACAACGGATGGAAATGATGACCCAGGGTATGTGTATGTGCTGAAAGCGCCAGGAGAGTTGCTGCATGTTGAATACTTTCAAGGTAGCCAGGTTGTGTTTAGGAAGGGCAGCTAGCAGGTTAGTTCTATAATCCAGACTAGAGATGACTGAGGCCTGTTGTACATATTGATGGTGTGATTTGAGATATGGGGCCTCATTCCGAGATTGGAGGAGCAATTTGAGCATGGCTGCCTCCAATACCGGGATGGTCACCGGTCTTGTTCAATGGGGACTTACCGTTGCAGTCCGACCCTGGCGGGACCGTTAAGTCCCCATTGAACAAATCATTCCCCATTCCCATTGGAGTCCCCTAGGGCTCAATGGGAATGGGGAGGGCGCTAATAACGGGCTCGCGACTTGCAAGCCTGTTATTAGCGCCCTGGTCCCTTAGTTGGACCCGTAAGGGACGTGTGGTCAGACCACACGTTCCTTACGGTCCCCGCCAAGGGACCTTGGAATAGGGCGGTAA
Source organism: Ambystoma mexicanum (assembly GCF_040938575.1). Lineage (NCBI taxonomy): Eukaryota > Metazoa > Chordata > Amphibia > Caudata > Ambystomatidae > Ambystoma > Ambystoma mexicanum. Next base: position 978,683,102 of record NC_090934.1, on the reverse strand, counting down.
GGGATTACTGGCCCCAGTCTCCTTACCGGTGCCCGGTATCTCTTACCGCCCAACTTGGAAAAAGGTCATGGACTGTTTGATAATCTTCAACATATAGGGCCTTATCATAGCCTTGGCGGTATCCCGGCAATAAATGCGCCAGGAAACCACCACAGCTATGGTGTTACCGCTACTCAGTCTGGGGCTATTAGCGTTGGATCCCTAGTATGGGTAAGGCAGTAATTCTCAATTTTATAGGACTCTATGGGGATCTTGGGCACTATTCTCCAGTAAATCTCTAGCTTTACACCCAAACTCAGGATTGGGTGGGGCGGTAATGCAGCAGTAATACCGTTACTGCTGCATTTCTTCCGCTCTGTCCAACCCTTGATGAAATAGGGCCCCTTTAACAATGTTCCTGATGTGAAGGCCAAGATGAAGTTTATTCCCAAGAACAAAAGCAGGTGGTTTGGCATTTGATGCCACTTCTGAAGACATTCTAACATCAGAGAGAGCTGACACTCTTTACTGGATGGTAGTTTGGGGAGCGATGCCCATAGTAGAAACTCTGCCTTTTGAGGTTTGAATTTAAGAAAATGTGGGCTCATCCATTGGTGGATCTCGCTAAGGCAGCCTGTAAGGGGCATGCTCACTTGTTCTTCTGTTATCTGAGTATAAGCCACGTATTGACTGATATTTGGGTTCTTCATTTTGATCAAATCGCCCAAAGGTTCAACATATATGTTGAATAATTTGGGCAAAGGATTAAGCCCTGAGACACTACAAATAGCAAAGGATCTAAAGAGAAGACTGAGTTTTCAATTTGTACCTATAGTGCCTAGTTATGGTGCCAGCCGGGCAAACATGGAAGGTCACTTCCATGTATGCCAAATCACAACTGCATGTGAATTCAGTTCAGAGCGATTTGTGTTTTTTCTAGACATTTCCTGGGGTTGGTTACTTTATTCTAAGTGTTACACTGAGTCCCTACCGTAGCTGACTTCACCCTCCCTTTGTGGCCTTAGCTTGGAGATTCTTCTGAGACCCTAACTGGGGTGGAACCAAATAGTATTCATTGTAACAGAGTACGCTCAGAGGGACATTCAGGGTGTTTCTCCTGGAAAAATGTTCATGGCCATGGATGTGATTGATTCCGGCGAACCTTCAAGACTGGGAAGTGACTGTAAAAACATTGCAATCCAACACCACAACTGCAGATACCAGTGAGTCTGTGCCAGAGTCCCTTCACAGATGTAAACTTAAGGCCTGCCAGAGCTCATCTTCTGCCTCTGTGTATTATGTCCAGGTCTCGTCAGACTGCATCATTCTGCCTCCCTGCAGCGGCACGTCTCCTGCTTCCACTCCTCAAAGGCCCAGAAGGCAGCAAAAGACAAGCACCACCATGAAGGTCTTTCGGTGGCGTCCGGTTTGGGCATAGTTCCGCTGCAGCATTTAAATGTACTTAGAAAGCATTCCAGTAAGCAACAGGAAAGGCAATTCCCACCAACATATTAGAGAAGCCACGTTCATAGTCCCTACATGTCCAACTCTTCCCTGGCTATCAATACTGGCCCATTGGCTTGTTTCTACCAGGGAGACATGAAGGAATCCATACACTTAACTGATGTTCTCGGATGAGGGTGCACAAGTTCTTTTTAGGCTTCTGCATGAATACTTCACACTCCACCACTTTAAACAGATAACCTATATGTGTACACCTCTGGAACTGACCTCAAGAGACACCCCATTTCCTCATCCTTTTGAAGACCAGTCCCATCTCCTTGCCAACAGGTAGCAAATGTCAGTGGCACAAAGGCACCAATCACACTTGAACCCACAGTGATGTTGGTATCGCCAATCTTCTCCTAGTAACAGGGATCTTAAGAAACCCATATCAGGTGAGAGCTAAGCCATTAATGAGGCCAATCCCAGTCTAAGTGCTTGCAGACTCCTAAGTACTGAGGTCCCATATATTCCCAGTGCCAATGGTTACCCAGCTCTGAATTCCCACTTGGGTGTGCATGCCCTTCGGGCAACAGAAACTCCTACTGTACCTACAGCGAACATTTCACTAGAGCGAATTCAAAACACATTAGCAAAAATACATAAAGTCAAGGGGTTGTCTTGAGTATCATATCGGTACTGATGACTCTGGTGTCTGCTCTGTGGAGCAACCTGCCTCCTCATGCAAATGACAGGAGAGCTGGCTGTGCAGACTTAAGCGGCTCAGGTCCGTCGCAACAGCCTGATACTGTTCTGAACACTATCAAGGGCTGGCCCGTGAAGAATATGACGAGGAAGTCTTGCCCGAAACAAATTCTTGAAAGTGAAGGAACTGCAGAACACCACTGTAGACGAAAGCCAGAGAAAAGAGCAGCTGAAAACTGCCTGGCTGTTGGTGAATGCTTTAGCCATTCTGGTCAAATTGGCTTTTAATTTCATCCTTTGGATATGCATATTATACCTGCTACTTAAAAGTATATGTCCTACATGTACCCAACTAGATGTTGTATCATCTCTAGCGACTAGGTAATTTGCTGATGTTCTGGGTCACACCGCTGCAAGGTTTTTCAACCTCTCTGGCCTCCAGGCATGTTCGACAAGCACTGAAATATTCATTGTCCACACTACTGATGAACATGTCTTCCTAGCATTGTGTTATCCTGAATCATTTTAGACCCACAGCAGGCCTTCCTCGTGCTGCAAAGATTCCAGAAAAAGTCCTGGTCAACGAACTTCAGGAAGTTCATTGCTTCAGAACACATGCAAGATAGCCACCAATTGGCGGTACATGCCAGAGATAAGATGGAGCCAGTCCTGCTCAATGTCTCTGAAGTTATCCTATTTATGACAGAAAGAGGGTCTATAACACTTCTGATCCTCCTGGAAATGTCTTCCACCGAACTGCATGATGTATCCTGATTCAAGACCACTCTTGTCGCTCCGCTCAAATATCAGGCAGTGCTCTTGATTGGTGTTAGCCATTTTTAAAAGAGGATTACACGTTTTGGCCAAATACTGCCAAATGATCATACTGTTAACACATGTAGTGAAAATGCGGTACCTTTATGGATCTGCATGATTCCAAGTCATGCAGAGCCAAAGGTTTCTCCCATTTTGGAGTCCCGTAGGATTCCATGTTGATTTTTATTAGTGCATGCAGGTCATGCTTTTGTGTGGCTGTAATTGCCATCGCACAAAAGCAGGCTTAGAAGAGGAGTTTCAAGTGTGAAACTCGTAGTTTGGCAGAGTGGTAAACAATCCAATATTCAGAAATAGTGGATGTTTTACCACTACCCCCAAACTTGAAATCGGGCCCAGAGAAGTGAGTTAACCTAGAAAATTGGGTGTCAATTCCTCTAAAAGTCAAATGTGGAGTCCCTGAATGGCCATCTCTCTCATTGCTTTGTTTTAGAATCTACTGCAACACCGCATGAGCCTGATTAGACATTGCAGACTGCCTTTTCGTTCATAGATGGATGAGACACACATTTATATACCTGGCGGGGAGACTCCGGATTTGCATTCCTGTTTCAGAAAGTGTGTACTTGGTAGCACAGTGCACTGGCACAAGTGGTCTGAAAACAAACGCCTTCAAGACAGAAGTGTTCCATCTCTGTCACAGTCACTCAGCTACCAACCAGAGGGCTGTATCTTCATCCCTACTATTTCTAGGCCTGGAAAATGTGTTTGCAAGCAAGTTCAACAACTTGGGTTTTATGTTTGAAGCCGACGTGATCCACAAAGCTCTCATCAACCCATTTGTCAGGGGCACTTCCTATAAATGTAGAGAATTACAGCAGGTGCTCCATTGTAGTCCTGTCGCACTTTGCCACGTGGTAGTTAGCTCGGTGATCAATGCCATGTAGCAGTATGGAATGCATTCTGTTCTGGTTTGGTAGTGCATAACCCATCTGCCTCTGCTGCAGCATCAGAAACAAGGACTGCAAGTGTAAGAAGATGGACAGCACAACAAAAAGTGACTTTTTGTGCCTTTCAGGCCAGAAAGTAGAGACTATTTGGGCAATCAGGGGGAGAGCAGCAGTGCTTGTCTCACGCATCATGTTCCTTGGATCTTCATCGTCTAACAATAAGAAGGATTCTCTTCCCTCACCCATGATGCAGAGACATTTCTCCCCTGTGGGAAGCTCTCCACCTGCAAGCATGGGGGGACCGAACACAAGGTCTTATTTCTTCTATCCAGTGCATGCAAACTTCCCCCCACCCTCCCTCCTCTCTCCGCCACCAAAGGAATCTGTGGATATATTATGTTACTCTGCTTTTGTACTGCTCCAAATCACCACCACAGTTCTTTCCAAGTACCAAATGAGGTGTAGTGTGCTGCCACCCATGGTCACCAGACTGTCGTCTACTGGGAAAAATAACATGAGCAAGGGTGAAATAAGTGGGACGGTAAGCGGGAAAGAAGTTTGCAGACTCAACTGCTTGCCTAGTTACACACATCTCTCACAATACCAAAGGCAGCTGTGCGCTATTCAAAACACTTTGTCAGCCTGGTACATTAGTTTACAGGCATATAGGCCTCATTACAAGTTTGGCGGTATTCCTGTGATTAATCCGCTGGAATACCATCAAACGGAATGACCGTTACTGCCACTTGGTCCGGCAGAATTACTGCTGGATTACAAGTGGTGGTCCACATTTCTGGAGTCCATAAGACTCCATGGGAATTTCAGCAGAATCACCAGCGGTGGTGATTCTGTTGATTTTCCAGATTTTTGGCGGTAAAGCGGTGGAATTACTTAGAGCATATTGCTGGAGGTTTTTCCTCTGCCTCACCACCAAAGTTGTATTACTGCAGTGCAGTAAAGCAGTGGTGATGCAGTGGTAACAGCGTGACCACTACATTACTGCAATGTTTTCCTGCACCGCCGTACGTGTAAGGAGGCCCATAGTTGTTATTTTGAATGCCAACCCAAAGTCACTTTCATATACCGTAGCAGCCAGAAAGCCGTCAATAAGACTTTAAGGCAAAATGAAATGGCTTCGAATTTGGCATTGCTCTCTGGAACATGAGGGTAGCTCACTTTCAAACTTCCTTAATAAAGTTCTATTGTTTACTTACCATCTGGAAAGGCCAGGCATATAGGGGGCATCTGTCAATACCAATGGCTCTCCTCATCATTGCAAAGATACACACCATATAGCCTCATTCAATCCATACATCACACCTGGGATTGGCGTGTGTCCGTTAGTGCCCTAGACGGGGGCAGATGCTAGAAGCTATTGGCTAGATGCTAGAAGCTATGGGCTAGAGTATGGAAGAACCTAGGGGCCGGAGACCACCACCTTCTTTGAGCTGGGAAGGGCTGGGCCGCAAGGTGCCCCACCGCACAAGCAGTCATAGGTAGTAGGACTGTAGTCCACACAAGTATTCCCCAATCACCCGCTCCCAAGACACACACAGATGCCACACATTGTATATTCACAAGGCCAATTGCAAACATCACTCAAGAAAAAGATGCCAGCCAGTGGGGAAATTAATTAAAAGTAGGTTGGAAAGTGAGCAGAGTGAGACGGGCATTAAAGCGGTGGGTGATGCTGGAGCAGAGAACGAGTGAGAGAGCGGAGTGAAGGACAGAGAGACTGAAGCCGAGGGGACTGAGATCAGAGAGCATGAAGGGTGAGGAAGTGGAGCAAATAACAAGGACGAGAAAGGTAAAGAATGAGAAGAAGGGGATGAGGAGGTGAACCAAACCAAGGAAGATAGAGGTGAGGAGGAGAAAAACAGAACATCAAAGGAGAGAAGAAGGAAGAAGAGAGCAGAACAGAGACTGGAACAGAAAAAGGGCCATGAAAAGTGAGCCAAGGGAAAGGAGAGCAGAGGCACAGAGGAGGCAGATGTAGAAGTGGGGCTAGTTGAGGAAAAGAGAAGGAAAGATGAGGAGGTCTAATATCAAAAAGAGTGAAAAGAAAGGAGGCGAGGAAAAGGCCACTAAAGGGAGTTGGTGCAAGAATCAAATATCCACATATAAAGGAGGTGTAGGGTGAACAATGAAAACAGATGAAAGCAGGGGATGAGTGGTCTCAGTGCAGTGCAGAAACTGTGAAAAGTGAGACCAAGGAACAAGTGGGCAGAGGAGAGATAGAAAGAAGGAAGAAGAGGGGGTCGAACAGTTGAAAAAAGGTAAAGATTTTTTGGGGAACGAAACAGGGGAGCGAGAGCTGAAAGTTCAAAAAAGATCAGGGAGTCCTTTAAGGCCTGGACAAGAAGAGTGGTCCTTGGCTGGTGGCGAGCGTTAGGTTCAAAGGCTGTGGACAAGATTGGAACAAAAAACCTAAAGAAGGCAACTCCTGATAAAACCTCAAGTGTGACAAATTGCCATCTGTGAAGGTGTGAAAGCCCTATATTTTTAAATTTGTTATTAATAAAATTATGCAGGTAATCCTGTTTCCAAAAGGGAGATCAGCTAGTCAGACACCCCCTTTTATAAAGTTCCATGCCAAAAGCATACGGCATACATGTGCCTTGCTGCACCTGTCTCCTGACAACTGCAACACCTGTTCATCAGAGGCACAGGGCAAGTTCAAAGGTCATATGGGCATTCCTGACAGCTGCTGTGACCCAAAGTCATGGCAGCCAGAGGTGGCATTTTACCTTCTGCACCTCTGAATCAAAATGTACTGTTGATGTCTTGATAGTGTGGTGGCAGGGTGTAACGCCTTACCTTAGTGTTCAGCAGGGGCGTTGTGAAACCCTCCACTACCTTCATTGGACTCTGCAACCTCTGAACGATACAGGAGTATCTCTCCTGTATCAGTAATCTCTAAGAAGAAGCCATACTTGGTTAATGGTGCCTCATAAGAGCACACAATTATTGAACCCAAACCATTGATTCAAAAAGGCTAATGGACTTGGGAAAGCATTTCATATTAAAGCATCTATGATGTGGAACAACCTGCCCATCTCTTTAAGACTAGAACAAAAATACACAAGCTTCTGGAAAAAACTAAAGACTCATCTATTCAAATGATAAACCGGTCCTAAGAAACGGATTCCCTTAATGGCTTAATGAGCGCCTTGTCCTATGATTTATATGTTTTGTCTCTTCGTGTATATGTCAGCGCCTTGATGCTTGCGAGCTGCTGGCGCTATATAAACAAACAAAACAAATAAAAATAAAATAAAGTGTCAGCTCTGTTCACCCAGACCAGCTATGTGCTGGCAATGTGTATCCATGGCATCCTTTCTGTCTCCACTTCAGGGAGTGGGTCAATAGGCAGGAAACTGCCTTCCTTTGATTCCCAGCAGGAAGGCTAACACCTCCCCTCAGACACAAGAGCTTGTTGTATGGGTGTAGATAGTCTTTACAATAACTGTATGGATGGTAAATAAACTCCACTAACCTGGGTCCAATTAAGCATCAGAAGCAGCAGGTCGCTGAACGTAAGAATCCCCCCCGGATGCTCTGTGGACCCCAGCCTATATAAACAGAACTGAGAGGCACAGAGGACCCAGGGAAACCCTCTGGGGAAGAAAACCCTGAGTCTTGATTGAAGGTCATTGTAGGTGATGGAGTCACAGATATGTTGCGTGCAGGCTGGGGTTTCCCCTATTCCTCAGGTAGTGCTGTAGTACCACGGCTGCCATGTGGGACAATCTGGAAGGTCAGTAGCGTTGTGCTAAAATAGTGATAGAGACAGTTAGGTTCGAGAATTGGAAAATAGAATATATATATATATATGAGATGCTGAGGTGGGAATAAACCTATGTGGGAGTCTCTGGACTGGTCACAGAAAGTAGACTGCAGCTTGAGCCCGAAGCCTCAGATACTTGTACTTGCTAGGATTCTCACAGGGCGTGTGTGCAGGCTGCAATATCGGGATACGTTAGAACGATTTGCAGGGCTCGTCGAAATAAACATGAAGGTAAATCACTAGCGCTTACCCAGTATGGATGAAGAAGGTCACGCCTGCGAATGGTAGCCAAAAACAACTTTGGGAAGTGTTTACTGCTCGAGACCAGCCAGCCATACTTAGAGTGAAGAAAGAACCGGTTGGAACGCTGGGTAGCAGGTAATTGTTCCAAGCTGCCGGTAAAGGATTCAGTGTAAACTACAAGAACAACGGTGCGGATTACCAGGACAGAAGGATAAGGGCACAGATAGTCACAAGTAAATAGAAGCTACAAGCAAACTTACAAAAGTCTGAAACAGGTGTAGCGACGCGTCCAGCCGCGGGCATCCACCATAGATATGCTGGATGCACAGGCTGCTGGAATGAAACTCAGCCAGTGACTAGCGCGCGTGCTGTACTGAATGAAGGTATCAACGAGGTAGCCATCTTGGGAGGGTCACGCTGCAAACAAGGCACACAGCTAGCATCCATACTGGGCAGCCGCAACCCGTGCCTGTAACGGATCATGACAGAGCTATCAACAGGAGATCTCCTGGGAATCCTGCTGCAAAGGGTCACTCACCTAACAAACACACCAGGGTGCTGCACTCCAAAGGTCTTTTGAAGTCAGAAGGATTGGGAAGAGGCAGAATTAGCATAGCCAGAGAGGGAAATGTGGACATGGGAAGGGTTCTAGCATCTCCCTTTTCTATTGGGGGCATTTTCCCTTCCTGTCCCTCCATGTCTTGCAGGGCAAGGCACTCTGGGTAAGTAATAAGGCAAGAGTAACTTGTTGCAGCAACAGGGATTGGACCGCTTACTGTTGCTTTCGCGCAATTCCCAGTAAAAATGTGCCTTTATAAGGAAGGGGTCTCACGCCTCTTCCTTGATTCATCTTTGGATAATCAGGAGAACAAGAAGGATACACTTTTGGACCTCTGTCGACAGTGAAATCCATTCCAAAGTCCTCTGCCATAGAGGTGAAGACAGAAGGCATCCAAGGCAGAGAAGAGCTCTGTCCCATAACCGTCCCCAGGGAAAAGTGGGAGTGACTGCTGTTAAATGAAGGCCTCACTGCTGGCCGCGCTGGAAGCAGGGCCTTATTCGCTGAAGGTAAAAGGTCCCTCGCAGGTGCCAGCCAAGCTTCCTGCAGTAGGCGTGCAACCAAAGGACTTGCTTTGTCATTGAAAACCCTGGATTTGGTCTCCATCAACCCAGAGGAAAGGGAACAGCTCTAGACCCTGAATCTCACATTGAACCGTTTGTGAGCTTCACCAACCCATACATTGCCTGCATGCCCCAAGTTTCTTCGTGCCACCCCCTGTTGCTGCTTGGACCGCACCGCAATTTGGACCCAGCGGAGCAGCTCACCAACCCAACGCCAAATCAACACCTCTGGAAGCTACTAGAAGTCTGGCTTAATTCTGTTGCGTCACTAAAAATAAGAATAAAGTACTGTGAAGAGGCCCTGTCCCCCTTGTACACTTTTGGGACCTGTGGAGAACAAGAAGGAGTCAGAAACGCGCTTAGCTATCCCTATCACTATGAGAGAAGTTGCCTACCTAATAAACTAAAGCTAAAGGTGCACATTAAAGTCCAAAGTAAAATGTTTGAATCCTAACCAAATAGCTGGCCCTACCACTTTAGAAAAACAAACCAAAAAAAAAGAATGGCACAAGGACAAGGCCTCCGCCTGGGAGTGATGTCTGGCCCAACACTTGGGTACTTTCTCCAAGCATTTTTTCAGAAAGTTCATCAATCCTGGAATACTTCTTTCCAGGAAACAGGATTCTTAATCAATTCACACAGTTCCAAAGAGTCCTTGGGAAAGAGGATCAACTTTTTCTAAAGTTGTATAGATTTGTACCATACAGTTCTCAAGCCCCTCCATAAGCTGTATATGTCAGCTTCTCAAGTCTTAACATAAGGTTTCCTTCTTCTCATAAATGAGGTTTCTCTAATGTGTTTACACCATTTCCCCCTTGGTAACTGACAGTCACCTTGTCTTACTCTTGCAGTTCCGAACTCTCCAAGTTTGCTTTCTTCCCAATTTTGTGCATTAAAGTTCAGATGTCTTGTGTTGCTCAAAGAGCTGCCCCTCTTATTGGTTTACTCGAGTATGGCCTCAGGGCGGCGGCTGTCGTGCAAGTTTTCCAGGCTCCTGTAACCCTTGTGGCTTTTCCAGCCAGGACTATTAGTATCTTTTGGCTTCTCAGGGTTTTCCAATACCGGTTGGCCAACTGATAGGCTTATTTTACCTCTACTCGGGTTTATCAGGCTCCTGTAACCTTGTTAACTCCCCCCAGCCTTGACTATCAATGTGTGTAGGAGTCACTTGCCTCGATTCAAAGTTCCTCTTGGTTTTATGCTTGTCATCCGAAACAAAAGGGGGGTGTTCTTTGACTGTGACCCTCAGACGAGATGCAGCATTACCTGGAGCCAAAGAGTTGGAAGAAATGTGACTATTCAGTGAATCCAAAAAGGAAGTAACAACAGTCTTTCCAATTCTCATGTAGGCAGACAATGGGCCTCATTACGAGTTTGGAGGTATTAGTTATTAGTGGCATGGCTACCCTCAAACCGGTTACCAGGTCTAGGTCCCGCAAAAGAGGACTTACCGGACCATTCTGCCCTTGGAGGGGCCAGTAATTCCCTTTCGCGGGACCCAGACCCGGTACATCCCATTCCCATTTGAGCCCACATAGGGCTCAATGGGAATGGGGAGGATGCTAACAACGGGCCCGTTAATGTCGGGCCCGTTGTTAGCATCCTGGTCTGCTAGCGGGTCCCGCTCTGCACGTCTGGTCTGGCCAGGCGTCCAGAGCGGGACCCCCTGCAGACCTCGTAATGTGGTGGACCGGAAAGAACAGTGCCGGTCCCCTACCGGCACCATTCATTCCGTGGCCGCCCACGTTGTAATGAGGCCCAATGTATTCTGGACTAGGACTTCATAATCAGAATGGGAGTCCTTATGCCCAAGAGGGGAGTCACTCCCAGTGAGGTCCCACTTTCCCCGACCTCTAGGGAGGGTCTTACTGAGTAGCATTGCTGCAGTTGCTTGCATGATCATCCCTGCTCAAGTACCACGGTACCAAGGTACCAAGGTCCACGGTCTACATGGAAGTTAAAGACCTAATTCATTGTCATATAATGCCCAACTCCTTCAATCTCAAACCTAATCCCTTTTGACATAACAATAAAAGTAATCGAGAAGTCCCACTTGGTCTCAAGTCATACGTTGATCCATCGACAATGACACAGTTCCAGGTTGTATCCTTATTTTGGCAAGACTTTGATGAACAACATTATTGGATAAATTGAGGAATTCTCTGGACTTCTGGGTGCTGTGTGATCTATCCCAAGATCCCTAAGGAAGGGGCTAGGGCATACCTGTAAGTCTGAGTTAATCACTGTAGTGACCCTTACATTGGTAGTCCATGTCTTCCTTCTTAGCGATGACTCATTCACTCATTTGTTGAGGCATTCGTGGAAAGCGTTAGATTGAGGCATGGAACCCAACGCATGCATCAGGGTGCACGATCAGGACTTGTACAGAGCTCCATCAGCACACAGGCTCGGTGGTTCAAATATCCCAGGAGTTTGGAAGAAAGGGGACACTACCAGTACATGAGTCACCAAATGAGCAACTTGCACTTTTGTCTACTTGCCATGGCTAGCAATGTCCACACCAATCGTTGGAGTTTCTTTGTTCAGATTTGTGCTCCACACTTCTGTGTCCCACCAATGTACAATATATATTGAGTTATGTGTATGATTGCCACTGAAATATGTATACCTGGTAAGCGACAGTCCTATCTCCCCTATGTTCATTCCACAGCCCAGTTGTATGGGTCACATGTCCCAAATTATATTGTTTTAAGTGCCATTTCTTGCAGGAGACTCTGGTAGCTGTCACAAACATTGTCCAGCAGATTCTGGGTACATGCATGCATGCATGCTCAGAGGCTCGTCATGCAGTAAACAAAACACACTAGCCATAAAATAGGCAAACGGGTAATCAGGCTAATGATCTCAGCCCACTGAGCTCATTGCCAATTCCCTTACTCATGACTCAGAAAAAGGCAGTCCGTATTTTGGTTAGGGCAGGTGTTAACAAGTGTATTGAATGCACTATGCTTCTTAATGGGATGCAAGGTTCCGCAAGTGGTGCAGTATCACCCTGTGAAACTGGATCTGATCAATTCAGCTCTTCAGTGCCTGTCTGCCTAAACCTGTTCTATAGCTTTGAAGGTGACAAGTTATGGGTCAATGTCTACTGAAGTTGTCACTGATTGTTGATTGCTGAGTGTAGACGTCTGTTTGAAAGTAAATCACAAACTTGATAAAGCAAATCTCAACTTTGAAGTCATCGCTCGTCTATCCCCAGGATAAAATGAATAAGAAACGATTAGGTGGACAGAAATGGATGCTGGATATGAACCAGAGAAGTGAAAATCCTTGGAGAGATCTCTTTTTATGGGCTGTACTTCAAAACAGACAGAAAATGGCGCACTACTTTTGGACAATGGTACGTATCATAATTTACATATTTTCTGATTATTAAAGCTATTTGAAACATTGATCAAATTACCTGTCTATCCATCTGTCTCATTCTGTGACTGACTGCCTCTCGATCTGTTTTTCTTCCTGTTTCTTGTCTGTATGTCTCTGTGCCGTTCCGGTTGATTGATCTATCTGTCGTGCTGGGTTTCTGTCTCATTGCATATCTATCTATATCGACTTAAGTACTCACCATTTCACTGCGAGATTTCTCAGGAATGTCTATGGCCGATGAGACGGTTATGTTGCCTGATTTGCATCTTGAATATGATAAAGCTCCTATTTCAGACTTCTTAAAACAAATCCAAGATGGGACCATAGGCAACTGCCTAGGCCTAAACGCTGATCAAGAAGATGTGGTCCTTCCCACTCACCTGGCCTGCATCTCCGGTTCAAACCGTAGATCCTGCTGTGAAAGCCAAGGACCTGGGAATTGTGTTTCACAATCGGCTTTCTTTTCCCACACAAATCAACCAGGTTGCAAAAAAAAAACTTCCTGTGAACGTCAAGCTATTAAGAAAATCACTCTGCATATGGTTCAGAATACTCAGGTCTCTCGAGCGCAAGACTGGGTTATTGTTACACAATGTACATGGGCCTCTGTAAACACCTGATTCACCAGCTACAATTACTAATGCACAAAGTAGCACAAATTACCTTTGCAATGAAATCACCAGGATCCTATGACCCATGCCCTGTGTTGGGGGGGCTGCCTCCGGTCTACGGGGCAGCCCTCTGATGCCGTCGGGATCACCCGACGGCGGTGTGCACGTCGGCAGACAGCCGGCGTGCCTTCAGGCAGGGAAGCACCCTGCAGCACCCGGTATCCCCGGGCGCAGGATCCAACGTGCGGGGGTGGCACCCCCTGGTCCCCAGCGGTCGCGGGCCCGATGGCACTCGGGCCGCGCCGCACACACAAGGCCACGACCACGTGGCAGGCCCACACATACAATAAGTACAGACACGAGTTGCCACTTCCTGGGGCTCTGCTGCTCTGCCCTCGCAGCGCAAGCAGAGCCCCTTTTATTAACTGGGCACGCGAGCTTCATGACACAGTCATGACGCTCACGTTGCCCACAACAACTAGACCCCCACACAACATCCCTCCTTTATTATAAACAAACAAAAACCAACGACACCCCACCGCAAACATTTGGTGCATTCCAGTCCGCGCACCAGCTAACAGCTACTCCAGCCCAAACATATTTCTTTTGACACCGCAAGACAAAACAGGTGTGCTCCAGTCCCCACACCATGGGGGCCCATGACGGGGTCCTCCCACTCAGAAGATTCCGGGATCAAACTGGCCCTCGGCGCCGCTGCAGGACAAGAAGAATACATTCTCTTCGTACTCCTCCCCCACCTCATACGGTACTTCTCGGGGACTCTCCACCACCTGGACCGCCGCCACTTTGGGGGTCTTTCTCCCCTTCACCTCACTCCCCCCTGACGCCCCCATCATGCCGGCCGGGGCTGGAGCGAGACACACTCGTGCAAAGTGGTCTCCTTTCCCGCACCTTCCACAGATTTGTCCCATAGCCGGGCAGTCCTGCGGGTGAGGCAGATCCCACCCACACTGTTGACATATTGTGGCATTGGGGTCTCTCTTCGGCCAGTCTCCCCTCCTCATCACTCTTCCTCCTGGCCACCTGCTGACAGCCGCCACCTCCTCAACCTTCACTCGCTGCATGGGGACCTCCATCTTTAGCTGGTTTCTGGAGGAGTCCATGACCGAGGCCCGCACCTCCGCCAGTTCCTGGGCCCGGCCAAGCTCCAGTATCCGATCAAGGGTCAGCGCTGGGTCCCTCAGAACCTGCTTGCGCAGTTTGGTGGAGCTGCAGCCATAGATGATTTGCGCCCGGATCTCATCCTCCTCGAAGTTCCCCAAGTCACAGCCCAGTGCAATGCCGCTCAGCTTCCCGTGGAATGCATCAAGGCTTTCCCCTTCCTCCTGCTTCGCACACCTCATCCTGAATCTCTCATAGTCCCTGTTGACCATGGGTCTGAAGTATTCGTTCAGGGCTGCGACGGCTGCACCGTACGATTGATTTTGGGGCTTTAGTGTCTTGAACAGTCTCTGGACAGCCAGCCCGGCAGAGTATAGGAGTGTCGGGCGTTTGGCGGCGTCTTTGATCTCCATTGCCTCGAAGTACAACTCCAGGTTCTCCACCCAGGCCACCCACCGGGCCCCCAGGCTTGCCGGCGCCCCGAGGACATCAAAATGGGGTATTGGTGCCAACTGACCCCTACATACCCCTTCATCGTCCGACATGCTGTTGGCAGGTGAGGACGTCATCCGCCAATCACCAGTGTTGGTGTGCACTTGCCGTTGCCAGACTCAGGTAGCTGTCGATGGGTGCCTGGCGTCCTCCCTGCCCAGGGGCGCACGAGCACTCCAGGTGGAGCCGCAACCCCAGGGCTTGACACCGGTTTGGCCCGTGGGGGCACTGCCCGTTTCCCAGTGACTACACCCTTGTTTAAGGGCCTTCCTCTTCTGGCACCCTAGAGGGCGCACAAGCACTCCGGGTGGAGCCGCTACCCTCGGGCGTGGCACAAATGCAGCCTGTGGAGGGGTTATTGTCCCCTTTTCTTCGAGCAGGCCGTTCACCGCTGAGGCCCGGGCATGGGGAGCCTTCCTACCGGCTCCGCACACGAGACAGGGACCGGGCCCCTGCCCCCTTTCGATCGTGGGGCTCACCCGTGGGCCACGCCTCCTTCGCTCCTCCCCGTCAGTGCTCGGGGAAACACAGGCCGTTGATGAGGCCCTTCCCACGATCCGTGGGCGAGCACTCCAGGCCACGTCCCCTTTTCCTCCCTGCGAGGAAAGGAAACCTCACCTTTTTTTTTTAAATTTTTTTTTTTTTTAAACTAACGTTTTCACCCGTGGCAGCCCGGGTGTTCAGCGGCTGGTCTCCCCGCTCCGTGCCGTTGCCACGGGTTGGAGCTCCAGGCCCCGCCTCCTTCCGGCTGAAGGGCCGCTCCGCGCGTCCTTACACGGCTGCCGACTGCGGCTGTGCGCGCAGGTCCACGACTCCGCCCGCCGCACGCACCAGCTGGCGGGCGCGACTTCCTCGTCGCCAGTGTTGGGGGGGCTGCCTCCGGTCTCCGGGCGCAGGATCCAACGTGTGGGGGTGGCACCCCCTGGTCCCCAGCGGTCGCGGATCCGACGGCACTCGGGCCGCACCGCACACACAAGGCCATGACCACGTGGCAGGCCCACACATACAATAAGTACAGACACGAGTTGCCACTTCCTGGGGCTCTGCTGCTCTGCCCTCGCAGCGCAAGCAGAGCCCCTTTTATTAACTGGGCACGCGAGCGTCATGACACAGTCATGACGCTCACGTTGCCCACAACAACTAGACCCCCACACAACACCCTGGAAGCTTTAAATGGCTCCCCATTGACGAAAGGACCTCTCTTAAGTCTCCTTGTACTGTTCACAAAGTGCTCCAGAACACTAGCCCCACTTACCTGAATACCAACATTTGCAGACACCAACTGAGGAGTCACCTGAAATCTGCCAACTTCAGCCTGTTGTCCATTTCATCTGTCAGAAGGAATGGTCATGGTGGTTGCACGCTGGACACGGGAGGGTCAAGAAACGGGAACAATCTACCAATGGATACCAGAATAGAATCTATCTGCAAAAAGAATTCAGCCGATTTCCAAAGAACTGGTTCTGCATCCGAGTTTCAGCGCTTAGCCTTCACTAATGATTTTGTGGCTTCAGCAGGAAGGTCATACTTAGGATGAAATCCAAGATGTTTTATTGTGGTAGGGTGTGAGAGCCTCATTGCGTGTAATAATGTATAGAGTTTCTCTTTTATGTGTGTAATTATATCTTTTATACATGTGTAAATATCGCTTTCATCGCCCACCCCCCACCAAAGCCATCTTGCATGCGGGGTGCAGGCAGTCTTTCTTTCCCTTCACCTTTTTCATTTCTTTCTTCTCCCTGACTTCGCTGTAGCTTCCTTTTCCTTTACTTTTCTATATTGTATTCTTTCACTGTCTTCTTTGCATCTCTTTTTTTTGCCCTTTATATGTCCTTTTCCCCCTGTACTTTCTCTTCCTCCTCCCTGCCACTTTGCAGTGTTTACAACACGATCGGCATGTCCAGTTGGAAACTACTTGCAGGGCACTACAGTACTCATCGTCTCCGTTTCCTTCCCTCGTCCTCTTTCTGCCTCTTTAATCTTTACTTCCTGTTTTTCTGAATTGTAAACTTCTACACGCAGGGTGTCCTATTAGTCTGACTGTGCATTGCTGGCACCACACCTCCTAGCAACATTTGTATTTCATTCCTTTCCTTCATGTTCTGTTGGACACTTTAGTTCCAAATTCCAAGCAGATTAACCCCTTAAGTGCAAAGGGTGAACATGTCTGTCCTATTTTCATAGCGATGCCTAATGGCCACGCAAGTCAGAGGCGTTGCTGGGGGGGGGGGGCTAAGGGGACTATAGCCCCTGATCTTTTGGTTGTAGCCCCGGATAGAATCTCAGGAGTTACAACCAAAACGCTAGCTAGCCCCCAGTTCCGACAGTTCCGACATCAGCGTAGCCCCGGGTATTTTCCAGGCCTGGCAACACCCCTGACGCAAGTAAGGACTAACAAATGGTCACATGACTTTTCGCTCGCAAAAAAGCTTGACTTGTGCCCTGACAGAATAGAATGCATGCAATTCATATTTAAGAAAAAATTGTTAGATGAACACTCCTAGAACGGGAACAAATTGCACTGCACATGTAGAAATAGTTTACTTGTTTATTTGTTTGTTTGTTTATTTATAATGTGCTCCCAACCCGGGGGTAACTAGGCGTAGTTTACAAGGATATGCACTTTCTTGGTTACACAGGTGGCAGTACAATCGTGAATTACAAAATATCAGATTTGCACAAGAAGAAGTATATAATATGCAATAATGAGCAGTTCAGAGTTAGTAAAAATTGAAGAAAGTGAGAATTACAGACATAATAAATTAACTCAACTGGAGTCTACAATAATATATAATTGTCATAAAGCACCAAAGTATTGACTGAAAAGGATACAGTACTCAAAAGGATACAGGTGGTAGGGTCTTCCGGATCCCTGTTCACACGATTTGATAGTTGTGAAGTCAAGTTAGACCTTCCAAATGATACAACTCTCTGACTGATGAAACAGGCAGAGAGATGGATCACTGGAAAGGGCGTGGGTAAAGTATAGGAAGTCAGCCTAGAACAAAATAAAGTATCATAAGAAACTGCCCCAAATGGACTCTCTATGATAGAACTGTATTTGGCATTAATTCACACACTGACCTTATGACTAGGGTAGAAGAATCCAGCAGAAGTCTCCTGAGGAAATCCAGAAATAGAACAAATGACAAGGAAGGGAAGATTAGTAAGGGAGACTTATCCCGAACGGCACGAGGCTCACGCTAGATACCGGGTTGGTGCACCACATGATAGCGTCCAAAGTACCGTGCACTATCACCTTCCAACAGTCCTTGAAAAAGCTTCCTTCCCACGTAGAGAAAAGTATAGAAATGAATAAATCCACCTGTTAATATCACAGGTGCCAGGAGTTGGAAATAACGCCCTTTTGTGGAATAAACAAAGTACACGCGGTTCGGAACAGCCACGAGGAAAATAGTGTGCGAGTGTGGAATTACACGCGAATAGGATTCACGCAGTCTTGGAAGCAGGCTTGAAGACAACGTGTGCGTATGAAAATGCACGCGAACAGGATTCACGCAGTCCAGGCCAGCCGCGCTTGAAGACAGCGTGCGCTTGTGGAATTGCACGCGAACAGGATTCATGTAGCCCAGGTCAGCCGCGCTTGAAGACAACGTGCGCGTGTGGAATTACACGCGAACAGGATTCATGTAGCCCAGGTCAGCCGCGCTTGAAGACAACGTGCGCTTGTGGATTTGCACGCTAACAGGATACACCCACCCCAGGACAGCAGCGTTTGAAGACAACGTGCGCATGTGGAATTACACACGAACAGGATTCACGCAGCCCAGGTCAGCCGCGTTTGAAGACAGCGTGCGCTTGTGGAATTACACGCTACCAAACAGCTCCAGGAATCAGCGTGTGGCGGAAAACACGCTATAGAAGGCCCAAGAAGCAGCTGAGGACGCAGATCGGAGGTTCAGCTACACAATCGCCAAATGATTCGATCAGAAGCAGTGAGTGAAGTTTCCACGCTACTTATATACGTAATGCTGTAGTTCACGTGACAAAGCAGAATTCACGTGAAGTTAGCAACGTGAAAAGTGCAGACGTCGTTTTCCCAGCAATGCATTGAACAACCGCCATTTGGAATAGAACGGTCTAGCTGTTCTATGAGCGTAAGAGGTAGAACCACGTCCAGCATGCATGACAATAATAATATACAGTTCAGGATTACTAATAAACAACGTGGTCAAACAGTATTTCATAGATGCAACGTATAGCTACAAGGTGTAGGGATGTCGTGAGGGAACCTGGGCGAAGGTGCCTACTCTGGAGAGTCTTTGGAGATGAGCCAGAGTTGGGTTTCTTTCATGAATTTGTAAAACGACTGGTCATGCAATTTACTCATGTGCAAAGATGTAAAGAAGTGGAAACAGATGGGTTGGGAAATAGACTGGAATATAGGTTACTTTATTTGCAAATTAAGAAAATAGGCGTGGTGAAAGGAGGGGTGCAGGGCAAACAATGCAAAGGAGGGCATCAGACTCAAATTAGGTGATTAAAAAAACTGGATCCAATGATTTGCTGCTGTTTGTCCCGGTCATAACGTATCCCTCCATGTCCACCTTGGCATAGGTCAAGTTACATTTCGTTTTCTAAATAGTTTTTTCCTAGCAAAGGAACACTTTCCTTACTGAAATTGTTTTAAAATTATTTCCCAGGGCACCTGCCAATGAGCAACTCCCTGCTAGTGACTTGAGCCTGGCACTTAACGGTGACGTTCATGTTTGCACCTTATTAGCAAACCTGTGCTTGAGCATTTGTCTCAATGTGGACATTTCTTCTGATAATCCAGGACTGTTTTGTGAAGCAACTAAGCATGCATTTTGCACCGGGGCAAGTTAATCCGTTGGTTTTTTTGGAAGGGGGATTGGGCCCTCTGTTTCTAGATCAATACGTAAGTGTTCCTTTTTCATTTTCTTATTTAATTGTTTGTGTATTTTACACAAATCACAAGAAAAAAGGGGTGTAGAGGAGATCCCTTTAGGAGACATGCAGATCAGGATAAGGTTAGGACTTCAAATGATCAACGTGGAGAACTTCAGCCAGGGTCGTTAAGGAAGAGTCGCATGGCATGCAAGGTTAGCATCCCAGCGTTCCACCGCAAGCATGCCCAGCATTACATAATGAAGGAGCCTAGAGTTAACTATGAATGCAAGAAAAACATTTAAACTGGTTTTCCCCTAGAAAAGGTAAAACCTTGTAAACAGTGCATCAACCATCAAGATTTGGAAGAGTCTTAAGGTCTCAAAAAGCTGTGAAGTTTGTCCAGTTGGAGATCAGAATTCTTCTAAAATCTGGTCAAGTTTTGGAGATACAACATTCAGAGAAAATGGAGAAGGAAGGCTTCCAGGAGCGACCCTCCCTCTTCTCCCATCTGAACCACAGTTTTACAGGAGCTGGTACATGTTACAGGAGCTGGCACATGTTGCAGGAGCTGGAACATTTCTAATTACTGCCAGGTTGTTTAGAATGATGGATTCATCCGGCAACATGAAGTTCCTATTGGCTCCCAGATTTATTTTGTGTGGAATTTCTTTCCATAACTTTTCAAATTGTGGGCGGGAAACTAAGAATTGAATGTTACACATCCCTTCAAAATCAGTCCTCCAGCACATAGTTGATGTTGAGAGGCACAGTTGTATCCCAGTCATGACAGAATTGGTTTTTGAGGTTTAGATGCGCACTTATCATCTTTATGTTTGAGTGGCAGCTGTCGCATGTTTCATGCCCCACGGACGACTTGCCTAGGTCTTCTATTTGTTTGCACCAAAGCCAGGAAGTCAAAAGCCATACTACCACAGCCGTTGAATTTAAGTCACTCGTTCCTGAAGCCCAAGAGTAGAATGCTCCCGCCGGGTTCCAAGCCATATCCCACAAGCCTTGAAATAGCACCCCACTCTTGATAGTTTTGGAAAGTGCCGACACACCCAACTTGACAGTGATGGAAATATTGTCTTTAATAAACAAATTTAGGGGTAATTAATCTAAAAGTAACCGTGCACACATCAGTCTTAAGTCAAACTAATGAGCATGCAGCATCACTTTGCAGGCCTTGAGGAAACATGATGCGCAGAACAGAAACTCTTAGCCACTTATGAATGTTTTGCTCTCGATAAGGGTACTTAGAAATGCTAACACAGAGCTTTTCCATCTTCCCGTGGTCCCAGGGGCAGGAAGGTGTAGCTGCGGCGCTGGCGGCCAGCAAAATTCTCAAAGAAATGGTAAGACTGGAGACCGAGACGGAAACGGCACGAAGTATGAAGGAAGCCAAATATGAACATCTCGCCCTAGGTAAGTAATATCAGGCATTGAGGAGCAGAGCAGTGACATGATGATATGGTGCTGAAACAATACTCCTCAATTCAGAATTGAAGAAGACATTTGAAAGGCTTTCCAGAGCACCTGTATTAGGCTGCAGTCACCCCCAATAGAATAAAGTCTCTTTGGGGATATCACTTGAGTCGAGCAAGATCTTCTTATACTTTAACCTTTATACTGTGTAGTGAATGCAGCTGCTTCTGGACCCATTTTTAGGCCTGGCTAGATAAAGCTTTAGATCTCCACCAGAGGTCTTGAAGATTCATATTAGAGTGGTATTGGTGTCAATAGGCTGCTCCATGGTGCAGAACAAGTGTATCATGATGACATCTCTGTAACAGTGGCAGCCTATTTGCAGAAGCATGTGGAACTGTTAAAGTTGGGGAGAAAGTTGTCAAATGTTGCTTTTAACAGCGTGTATTGTTTTGATGTTGCTTGGTGCATTTTGTGTTCATATTTGTGGTGCATTGCATTATTTTGCTACTGTACCTATTTAGGATGACTGATTTTGTTGGTCTTTTCATTAGATTTTGTCTATGGCTTCCGCTGTTAGTGCGATTAAATAATATAATAACACACCTCTCGTTCCATACCAATCAGCTGCTCTGTGATGCAGTGAGTGCCTTTCATTGGACTTTTTGGGAACTCTCTTCAAATCGAGGCAAAGCCTATAGGTCTGGCTTTGCATATGTAGAGGGTAAGGTTTTTTTGTACTGTGGTGACTTCAAATAAAACTGAGCTCCCTTACATTTACCAAGCCAGCCCTATTGGCTTTTCCAGTGCTCATTTATTCTGGTAATCATTATGCCTCGGTGGGCATTATGTTTAGGAAAGTAGTGCCCGCACCATTATGTTTGTTCTTTTATCCCACTTTTGTTTTCATGTACACGTTCTGTTTTGGGTCTTGTTTAACCTCTGATTTTGGAAAAGTTCACAGCTCTGATGGGTGACTGCCTGCATGCTCATACCTGACATTATAGAAGATTTGACACACCATTTTGGAACATGCATTGAGCTTTGTCGCCTATTGACCAAAATGGTAGTCCCAGTCCGAAAAATAACTTCAGCCACAACACAGGTATTAAGTTTACTTGTGTAGTGGATTAAGTTATTTTTGTGACTGGGACTACACTTGGGGTCAATGGGTGGCTCACATCAACGCATGTTACTCATTAATTAAAACATGGCTGTTGTCAAGGGTCAGGACTCCACAATGTGGTAAGTGAAAGTAGAATGTCTATGACATTGTGGCAGGCTTTTTAGTTATTTAGTTTGCCTACGTTTGGCTAGGTCTGCATGCTCTTGTGTTTTACTGTTGAGAAAAGTAATGTTTCTCTGACAATCTAATCCTGTGCACATTGTAAGGGTGCAGAAGAAGGAGACTGACACACAGGTGGCATGTTTGGGGTTAAAGACTTTTATTAAACAAGAAAGCAAGAGAGACCCTATCTTTCCCTATTCCTAAAAGGGGGGATTCCCTGCCTCAACTAAAGATAAGGTGTCTGTCAGGATATATGTTTACAAAAAAGCATCCACTGTCCTGTGTCAAGAAAACCTTACTTCTGCCCCTTACGTCTGTCACACAGATTGTCAGGGGGAAGGGCTTCCTTCCACTGATAGTAAAGTTACAAACAATACTTTCTCAGTGGGCCAGGAGAATGTCTCCGTTCTCCTGAGGTCCAATTTCAGATAGCCCAGGGGTATGGCTCCCTTTCCCAGGCCTTTTTGGACCCTACTGCCGGTCCTCGTGTCTCACACGTTGTCAGGGGGAATGGCTCCCTTGCCCTGATAGTAGAGTTCCAAACAATACTTTCTTGGTGCTCAAATAGGCCAGGGGAATGACTACCTTCCCCAGGCCTTTTTGGACCTTTCTGTCGGTCGAGGTTACCAGAAGAACGATTTCCTACTCCTGGTATATTGTTGTCAGTTCCTTACAACCAAGGGGAATGACTCCCTTCCCCATGTCTTCTTTTTATTAGGCTTCGCATCTACAACACCCAATTCTGAGTGTTAGGAGGATTTGCGACCCTGGCTTCTCTTCTCTTTTCATCTGGCCCACTTGGTTCACTTCTCTGCCAAGTACTGCCATGAGGAAGATGACTTGTATCTCGGTTTAGGGTCCCTACACCTGGTTTCTCGTCTTCTTTGAACCTGCCCACTTGGGTCACTTCCCTGTCCAGTACTGTCATGAGGAAGATGACTCGTATCTCGTTTAGGGTCCCTGAACTTCCTTTGACTGTCAGTGTCTTTACCCCTGCCACTGTTGTGAGGGACTTTCCCTCCCAAGTTCCCTTTACTGTGCTCAGGGTCGTCAACCATTCCCTGGTGGTCAACGGGCTTCGTTCCACCACTGCGATGAAAAGAAGGTTTGTAGGCTCTCTGCCCCTGCCGTGCCACCCAAGCATTATGGTTGCATAGGAGCCTAGGGATAACTGCATGCGCCCTCTTGGTAAGCCACTCTGTGTCCCTTTTGGGTCTCCTGTGCCAGCCATTACCTTTTTGTGGGTTTCGGCATGTCACCAGGACTTCCTGGGATGACGGATCTTCTATTTGGCTTCTCCAGCATCTTGCTTTCCCTGTGGCTGTGCGACAGCATTCCCGGCTCCCTTCTGCATTCAGCCCTCCTCTCAACACTGCTGGGCACCAGTCTGCTCCTGTAGACCTTCTGATCATCAGACGCTGCCGTCTGCCAGTGTCCTTGGAGCTCTCTCCCTCTGGATCAGCGAAGCAGGTTTGTATCACACGCGTTCGGTGCACAGCACACCTGCAGTCTTGCGCGACTGCCCGAGACCTAGTGTTTAGTCAGTGTCTGTTTTTATACAATGTTGCAAGCAGTGTCTGGGCCCATTCTATAAATCCTTCATCTATCTCACAGGTTTCATCTACATTGCTCTGCGGGGCCAATTCGTCCCAGTACTTGGATTACCTAGATTGTTGTTGTTTTTGTTCATCTAAGTACTTTCAAGAACCCTGAGGTACTCTGCCTTATAACAGTACACAGATCTACTGTCTACAAAGATGTTCGAGGAGGAAGGAGAGGTTAGAGTATGAGGGGTGTGATGTTCTCATAAGGGCTGTACCCTAGATGGTTGTCCTTATCCCTACAGGGGGAGTCCCTCCACATGAGATCCTCCTGCATTATACCATCCTGCGCGCCATATGCCCTACTTAAAAGACCCCAGCTGCACTCGGAGACTGCTGTAGTATGAGACTTTTAGGAGTGGCTTTATGATGCAAAAGCAGGTTTTGGGTTATTTTAATGCACTGGTGCAAGTGCCACAGAAGCATCATGCAGCACAGAAGCAAGATGACATCATTAAGATGTATTCATTTAAAGTGTTATGAATAAGACACCCTACCAGTTCAACTACTGCTGGCAATTGCTTATATTCATCCCTTTTCTCAGCATCCATATGTGTTGCACAAGATGTACATATTCCTCTCAACTCACGCTCTTGGGCGATATTACTCTTTGCAGAATTCAGTTTTACTTCATAGCATGCCACGTCCTTTCAGTGAATCACCCTAGCAGCAGCACTTCCCTCCAAAGGATTTACCTTCACCGATTGTAATTCTATCGCCCTTGCAAGACACTTTAGCAAGTGGATAGGTTAAAAATGGAAGATGCAAGATGGTGTTGGAATGTTCCCAGGCCTGTACAGCTCACACCGAAGCCCATCCCCCACCCACGTCCTGCATCCCACATCAGGCTAGTCGTCCAGAAATTGTAAACACACATGGTCCAATTGATAAAGTCATAAATGCACAGCTTCTGAGTTGCAAAGTGTCCCTCAGACTCTATTCCTGCATCACCCGGCACGCAAGCCCACTTACTAACATGGAAGTTTAGGCTGCTGTAGGATGTACTGTATATGGGATCGCCGAACCTGCAACCATCCCTCGACATTCATATGTGATTGTCAGCTTCATCCTCAAGACTTGCATATGAATGAGACACGTGACTCACATGGTTACAGCAGCCAGGTCAAGGGATAAGAGCTACCACTGCATGTACTCAAAGTATTTTACCCAAAGTTCCTCCTGAAGAGCACCTACCACTGCAGACCTCAGAAACCACAGAAGGGATTTTTTTATTTTTCCTCACTTAGAGTTAATTGTGCACGATCTACGAAACCCACATACCTGCAATCTATACTGAAAGGAGAGTGACAGAGAAAAATAGCTCAACGCGAGTAATGATATGTCCTTCCTCTTCTTTGATGTGGCCTTAACGTCCATTTCTAGGAGCCCTTCTAGTGAAGGGGTTTGCAGAAAGATAAGACTACGGAATCACCCTTTAATGACTTCTTATCAATTCACTCTCTGGGACATTGGTACATAATTGCACCCAAATGAAGCTTATTGCGATCATAATTTAGCCAGTGGGTGCTTTTATGTATAAGTGTCAGCTTGTACGCCTTTGAGTGGGTCACAATGGAAACACTTTTGCTAGTACTGCAACGTAAGGTACCGTCAATAGCAATAAATGTAGTTTTACATTTTCATTAGAACTCCCGGCATCGATGAGTGGTTGCCCCTGTGCAACAGGGTGATCCTTTGATTTCTTCATCATAACATCAATTTACCCAAATGCCATGAACTTGCCATGTAATATTGGATTGCATACAATGAGGATGAGTAGTTGAGCCAACCGCATATTCGCCCCTCCACCCTACCCCCTGTACCTATAATTATTAGATCTATGACCTGCTGAAGTCATTTCCTGCGTTCCAAAAGGGATGGTTGCAGAAACGACACCTTCCTTTGGAGCCCTTGCAGTCAATGTATATCTGGGCTACTTATAATGATTTAAGTAGACCTTAATGGTGGAGATTTCAGCTTCTTCAAGGTAATCTTTTTCACACCCACCATTATGTCAATGTTCTAAGCATACCTTCTCATTTCTGCAAAGTTGTTTGAATCGCGGTTTCCTTCAGTAGACCACCTGCACCACCTGGCATACTCTCTGCGCGGTTGAATTTCACCCTTCCTTGCTACCATTAGTTGGGCAACCAACTGAATCTTGGAAAAAAGCTATTAGGACTCTGACAGGGAGCACATGCTGGGCAGAGAGGTGCCAGTCATTTAGTTAATTCCCTCCTCTCTTCCAGCTAAGATTACCATTTTCCCACTTCTCCAGAAACATTTTTATTCTAACAATTCTTATCACAAAATGACAAACATCGATCCAATTGTTAGAGCAAAAAAGGACTAGTGATCATTTAGCTGGATGCAGGTGGGCTTGAAAAGATCATCATCATCATAAAACTGTATTCTGCATAGGTATTCATCCCATCAAAGTAAGAACAAATAAGAGGGGGGCGTGGCCAAGATGGCAGACTGCGCAGACGTGTGGAGGATGAGCATAACCAGCATCAAGGCGCACCAACAACCAGTGAAAAGATGTGAGATACCGGAGAACAAACAGGGGAGGGAAAGTGGTGCAGAGTACGGGCGGTACACCGCAGGCCCTGGAGAAAAGATGGCAGGTGGCATCCTACCTAACACTGGTTTGGTAGAGAGCTGCTGACAGCCGACCAGCGAGTGCCGCGTGAGAGGGAACGGTAGCGCCGGGTGAAAAACCCTGAAAGCAGGGACAGAAATACACCGGGCGGACTGGACAGGAGCGTGCAGCAAAGAGGGACGCCATTTAGGGGTCGCCAGGGGTCGCAACTGCGACCCCTGAGGTCTCCCTTGCTACCCCTGTGGACTCCCTTGCTATCCCTAATAAAAAAATAAATTAAATAAATGCTTTTTTTTTTTAGTGCATGCTCCTGGGCCGTCGCCAGCGCCATGTGGCTCTTTGCTTCTGCAGTGCCTGGCTTTCTTGATCAGGCCTCTTTAAAAGAACAACACAAAAAGAACAGGGGTTCTACAAGTCTAACACTTTCAGCAGTGACGCTAAATAAGGAAGAATAGGAATACCAAATAATGTGTCTTTCTCGCTCGAATTGTATACAATAATTGCTAGACCCATTCAAGGTTTATTTCAGGCACACTTGAGGGGGTGAGTCACTGATTTAGTCTGTTCTTAAACACCTCAACTCAGCCTTTCATCTTTTTGAGGTCGATAAATGAGTACCAACACAGGTTTGGTGATATTGGACGTATGTTTTTTCTATACCAAGCGCTTAAGCGTAAGTGCTATATAATAACACATCATTATCATTTGGCCATGGACGTCTGCTTGCGTTCAGTCATTTGGTAATATGGGCCTATATACACTGATCTTAATGATACATATGGCGATCCATTCTTGTATGAAATGTACATCACAGCATAGTGATATTAGAATCATATTTTTCGTAGTGTACTTAGGAACACAGCTTTTTGGCTTACTGCACAAAAACCCAGACTCATTTAAAAGTGGAAAAGGTCGCTTTAATGTGACAGGCCAAAGCTTACAATCAAAACGCTTAACTTGCTCCATGGCCTAACAAACTAAAGAGATATTTGAACAATCAATTAAATAACTTAAACATTTTCATTTTCATTTTCCCCCAACAATTAAATAATTAAATAACCAATTTCCTCCCTAATGATCCCTTGGATCCTACCGTCTCCTTGCCCCTTTTCCAGGCGTCCCGCTTTCTCCCAGGGGCCATGCCCCTCCAGGCTCAATACCTGTTCCCCCGGGGTGACCTGCTTGTGCAAACAGCGCCACCCCCTCCTTTCCCGTGTCATTCCCCCATTGTGCTTCCCTCCCCCACATCAAAAGGGGCCATGCCCCCGGCACCAGAAAAACCCTCCCCCGAGGAGTTCTTTCTGCCCCAACCCCCCCCCCAAATTTTTCTACCTCAAACTTTTTACCCAGTCTCCCAGCCAAGAACCCAAGTCCGCCAGGTAGTGATTATTCCCATACACGGACAAGTGTACCCCATCCTCTCTAAAGATAAGGAAACCCTCATATGTTATTTCCTTATGGTCCATGACCTGCACCGCCACCGAGGCACAAAATTTTACCATTTCCCTGTTTATCCCCTTCCTGGCCCGCTCTATTGCTCCCTCACTTCTCGCTCCCCTCCAAACTCTTCGCGGCAACAACTTAGTGCACACAACCACCGCTTGAGGCCACATATCCCGCACCCACACTAAGTCCCTCTTCATTTTCTTTAGCAGAGCCACCCCCGTATCTCTCACCAGGTCATTCTCCCCAGCATGCAGCATCACCACCCTTGGAACCCCATAGCGTTCCCTCATCCCTGCCAATATGGGCAGCAGCTGATCCCACCGCAGGCCACCCAAACCGTGCCATCTCACCACCACTTCCTTGTAACTGCACCCCAACTGCCTTCCAAACACCCTTTTCTCCGCCTCTTTCCCAGCCCACTTCACAATTGAATGGCCAACAATCCAAACTTGCGCCAACTCCCCCTTCTTTTGCGCAGCATCTGAAACAGAAATTACAAAAATTACTGACAAGTCAAAAATATTACAACAACAACATTTTGCCCACAAAGTCCTCCTCCACCTTTCTTCAACATTCCCCTTTTCCAAAATCCCTGACGTACCCCTTGTATTTCCCCAACCTCCAACGCCCCAATCTTTTCATCTTGTCTTCCGAAAAACCCAGTCTGGTACCCTCAATGCTGCGCCCATCCTAAAAGAATGAGTCCCGAAATCCTCAGCCTTTTCTCCCACCGTCACCAGCGCCTTCCGCAATACCCCTAGCACCTGTGCCGCTGAAACCGGCGATCCATCCGCATGCTGAAAAACCAAGCCTGACTTACCCCCACAGCGCTCCTTCCACACCTTGCCTGCCTGAACTGGGCATAAAACCTCGCTCCCTCGACCCAGCAGAACCCAAGAGCCCCTTCCCTTCTGATCCGTCTTGGACCTTTTAATCTTGATGTCTAAACCTTCTTCTGTAATTTGAACATCTTCCCATTGCAGTCCCCCTAACCCCCCTTTTCCCCCGACCAACTCAGAAACCCTGAAAGCCCCAAAGAATAACCATGTAAAACAAGTCGCAAACAGTTCCCCTTCCCATACCGACCAGCAAACTCCCCCCACCACCTCAATCAACCTCTGCAGCAATTCAGCCGATATCGGCCTCCTCTTATCCTTGTCCCTCTTACTCTCCCTTGCCCATCCTTTCAACATCCTACTCGCCATCTCCCCCCCACTTGGTTGAAAACCCCAAAACCATTTCCCGTAAAAGGCAATCTCTGCTAGCTTTCCTGCTATCGTTGCCCTTGACCAGCCCCTGTCCATGCACCTCAGAAGGAAATTTGTGACATCATCCCTCCTCCACTCTTCCGCATCCCATCTACCCTTCCAACTACAAGCTCCTCCTCTAATAAAATCCTCCCAGGCCCTCCTGTATGACTTCTTAGATGCCGAGGCCAATGAACCCTCCACCAGAGCAAGCGCTCTCAGCTTCCTATCTTCCACAGCTCCTCCGGAATCTGCTGCCCCTCCTGATCTGCATCTGGAGCCAATCCACGGAATCTCTGCCATTGAAAATGAGATAATGCATCAGCGATGCCATTATCCTTCCCCGGCACATGTGTTGCCTTAAACACCACATTCCATTCCATGCAACGCAGGACAAATTCTCTCATCAGTCTTGCCACCCTTTGATCCCTAGCTGACTGTCTGTTCATCACATGGACCACGCATTCGTTGTCGACATTGAAGTTCACCTTCTTGTTTTGCAACTCCTTCCCCCACAACTCCAATGCCACTAGTAATAGAAAAAATTCAAGAAATGCTATACTCCTCCCTTCCTTCAACCACCTCGCTGGCCACTTTTCCGCACACCATTTCCCCCCCCCAAACACTCCAAAACCACCATGCGGCCCCAGCTGCATCCGAGAGTATCTGAACTTCCCATGTCACCGGGTCTCCCTGCAACCACATTGACAGTCCATTGAAACTCTCCAAGATGCGCAGCCAAATTCTGCAATCCTCCCTCACTGCCCCCGATACTCTTATCCGATGATGTGGGCACTTTGCTCCCGCCATGGCCCTTGCCATGTTCCTGCAAAAACGTCCGCCCTGGGGCCACCACCTTACATGCAAAGTTCAGATGCCCAACCAATCTCTGCATCTCCACCAGCATCATTTTCTTGGCCCCCACCGCTTTCTCCAACAGTACCACCAATTTGCTCACCTTGTCATGCGCCAAGCGTGAGGTCATGGCCACTGAATCCAGTTCAATTCCTAGAAATGTTAACACCACTGCCGGCCCTTCTGTTTTGTCTTCGGCTAATGGTACACCCAGCTCCTCCATCAATTCCTGAAACAACTTTAGCATTTCTCTGCAATCCTCCTCTCTTTTTGCCCCGCTAATGAACAGAAAATCATCCAGATAGTGCAGCACAATCTCCCACCCCGAGCTGAATGAGAAAACCCACTGTAGAAAAGAGCTGAACCGTTCAAACAAAGCACAGGAAATTGCGCACCCCATTGGCAATGCTTTGTCTATGTATATGCGGTCCTCAAACTGCAAACCCAACAACCAAAAATCCTCCGGGTGCACCGGCAATAACCTAAAAGCCGCCTTGATATCGCACTTGGCCATGAAGGCCCCTCGCCCTTCCTTCCTTATCAGCTGAACCGCCTGGTCAACACTTGCATACACAACCCCACATTCTTCCGGGGCAATGAAATCATTAACTGACATACCCTCCGGCCATGACAAATGATGAATCAGTCTGAACTCCCCCGGCGCTTTCTTGGGCACCACCCCCAATGGGGATATCACTAAGTCACCCGGCACGTCATCAAATGGGCCCACTATCCTTCCTGCCGCTATTTCCTTGTTCAATTTTTGTCTTACCACCTCAACATTCTCTCTCGCCGACTTCAAATTTTCAGCCCACCGACGCACCCTAGGACCCTGGTAACCTAATCTGAACCCCTGACAAAACCCCTCACTCAAAATCTTAGCCCCTTCCCTATCCGGATAAAATTGCAACCATTTTTCCAACACACCCACTTTAATTGGCGTAAAAGCTTTTCCCCCCAACCCCTTTTCCTGAACCTCTCCCCCTCCCCCTGTCTCCCTGTTGGAAACACTGCGTGAGAGGGTGTTTTCCACCACACTTGCTACACTCGTGCCTGAACCTACACAGGGTCCTTGCACAGCTATCCTTATTGTACCCCCAGCATGCTGCTGAGGACTGACCCCTGCCTCCTTCCCCTGCCCCCTCATGGGCAGGGCGACCAAGAAAGGGCCGGAAAGGCACAGGCAGCCCACTTGCTGTGTGTAATGTCGGGGCAGGCCTCGTTGGGGCCATCCATTGCAGCCAGAGATCCATATCTATCTCCCCCCAGACCGCCTGACTGTCCTCTGCCATTCTCGCTCTAAATTCCTCATCATACCTTACCCAGGCAAAGCCCCCAAAACTCGTGAAACCTTCCTTATTACATCCATATATTTAAGCAGGGCTACGCAACGCTCCGGGAATTTTTCGCAATACACACTGGCATAAATGATAAACGCCGACGTCCAATTCTCAATGGTCACCGGGACCCTCGGGCGTGAAGCCAGTTCCCTCTCTTCCTCCTTAGACCCCTCCTTCGCTCTCACTTCCCTATGGAGCAATTTGAAGACATCCACAAATTCCCCCGCCTGAATCTTCTCCCTGGTCGCTGCCATCAAGTGCGCCCACAATGGTTTTGTTATCCCCATATATGGCAATTTTTTCACCTTTCCTTTCACTTCCACCTCCTTATCTTTACCAGCTTGCACCTCGAGCCCCACTGGCTCCACCACTTTGTCCGTTTGGACCTCCACTGAGCAAATGCTCTTCTCAACCCCCTCGGCTCCAATGGCCTGCACACCAACTTCTTTCCTTACACCTTGAAGACCAGACCGTTCATCCCCTGTCCCCCTATTTGTGACCCCTCTCTGCCATGCAGATGACCATTCCCTTTCCCGCTCACCTCTTTCCACACCTGCCGCCTGTGGTCTGACGTCCACACCGATGCTCCTCCTCTCCTTTCTTAGAGGGCTCTTACTGCAGGGACAAAACATGTCAGCACACTCACCCAGCCAATAGTTCCCTTGACCCCTTTCACCCCGTCCACCCTGCACTTCCCTTTCCCTATCCCACCTTGAACTTCTTCTCTCCTCCCCCCTTTCCCTTTCCGCCCTGTAATCTTCCAATTCCCATTGGCCCACATATTCCTCCCATCCAACTTCATCACCCCTTAAATACCATTGCGGATGCGAGCTCATGCCCGAGTTGAGTTGATGATCTTCTTGCGAGCCCGGGGCGTCCGCCCCGCCACTCATTTGACGTCTTCTCGGCGGGGTTGTGGAAACCCCTGCCTGGTCCTCTTCTCTCGGGCGAGGCATTCCGACCTCCACCCTGGAATCCTCATTGCTAGGGGCTGTGCTGCGCCCTCTAGCCTCTCCTTGCGTTGACCGAGGAGGGGCCGTACTGAAACCCTCAACCTCCACCTGACCAGCGGGGGCTGCGCAGCGCCCTCTGCCCTCACTCCTCCTACCCGGGGGGCCGTTCCGCGCCCCACTCTACCCTCCTCAATTGATGGGGACCTCTCCCTCCTTCTCCCACCTGCACTCTTCTGCAGGTATTTACCCCCTCTTCCCCTCTGCCCTGACACCCCCTTCTGTGCCCCATCCCTGCCCCTACTGTTGTTCCCTCGAGCCCCTCCCTTTTGAGCATTCTCAGCTTCCCTAGGGTTATCAATCCCTTCCTCCCTCCCTGGCTGCCCACCCGACATCATTTCTCCCTCGCCCGCCCTCCTGTCTATCTCCCTCCTCATTTTCCTACCCCTGGATTCCCAAACCTCCCCTCTCCCCGCCGTAGGGGTGCAAGCCACCACTGCCACGAGAGCCCTGTCTGCCGCAGCTCTACGCTGCGGCCTGTCCCCACTTACCTCCCCTTCTCCCGTTACTTCCCCTACCGCCCCTTCCAATTGGGCCTTAGATGCCCTGCTAATGATTTCCAGGGCCTTCCTCAGAGCCCCAGCATCCACCAGCCCCTTCTTGCTTGCTCCCTGGCCTACCATTGTGCACAATAATCCGAGCGTGCACTAAAAATATGCCCCTTGAAGCTAAACTAGGTACTCTAAGCCCCCGAGCCAGTACCTACCCGTGGACCAGTACCCCTGGCACTGTGCAACCTGAACAAGAAAATTAAAACCCCCAGAAACAAAAACACACAGGGGGTGCTAACCAATAAACTAACCTAAATAGTATTAATTATTAATAACAGAAAACTACTCCCCAAAATTATGCTTACCTATTTACTACTAGTATTATTGCTATTATTATTTTATTTATATTATTTTGTATATATATATATATTTTTTTTTTTAAACCCTATTACAATATTCTACCCTTGTAAGCACCCCCTCCCCTCTACCTAGGTGAAAACCCCGAAGCAAAGGGAGCCCCAAACCACCAGCACAGGCACAAAATAGTGCTAGATAACTGCCGTGCACACTGCCACCTAGCGGTGCACAAGCAGCACCGCACCACTCCCTCAGCAAACCAACGCGGTCCCTTTAATGGAGCTGCACTGCCCCCTTCCTACACGGAGCCGATACCGCGCTCACACACACGCAGACGCCGGGAGACAAACACTGCCGAACTAAGTGGGAATTCCACTGAGGAGCTGCGGGAAAGCCGCTAACCCTGTGCTCCCAATCCTTCTCCTAACCCCACACCCCGCCGGCACACGAACGGAGGAAGGATGTGCAACAAAAACTCCCTAACGGCACCCCAGAGCCCTCAAGCCCCCAACTACCTGCAATACCACCACGACGCACACCAGGAGACAAGGGGACACAACGGTAAGCAGCGAGGGGTGTCTTATCTACGGCACCCCTCCTACAAATGCACACAAAGTATATATATTAATTTTTTTTTTTTTTTTATAAACTAACAAACTACCTAACCGCCCACTCTACTAAGACTCCCCTACCTCACCTGCTCTATCTCGCACACCTAGGCCCAGGTACTACAGGGAAGGCTCGGGAGCAGGCAACAGGACTTGACAATCACCAAGTCCTAACCGTCGGCTGCCTCCCGAACCTTCCCTGAGCCCTTAAATACCCCCCTAGGGCCCCCCATGTGATGCCACTTCCTGTTTTGTCAAGGGGTGAAAGGTTGTGTTCCATCGCTTCCCACGATATCACTTTGGGGTGGGGTCAAAGGACATCAATTCATGTGATGTCATCAGAGGTCAAGGGTCATGTGATGTCACTTCCGCTACCCCTTGCAAGAAAAAGTTGGATGAACTCATCCAACTAAGCCTGGCGCTCTCCGTAAGAGATCTTGTGGAGCTTGTTCATTCGTTTTGATATATATTTGTGCAAAACTAAATCAAAGTTTTTATCCAGCTGAAAATTCGTGTGTAAAGCTGAAAAGTAGATGTCCAAAATGGAGTTAGAAAAAACTTCAAACTAGTCTCAAAAATAGTTCTTGAGTCACCAACTTGTAAACCGCTAGTTATTATCAAGCAAGAAGCAGACTTGTTTAGTTTTGCGTATGGTTGTTTTAATGCCAATGCATTTCGGAGCAAATCTCCTTCTTCAGGGCGTTAACCACATTACTAAATTCAACTTATTCTTCAGTTTTAATCAGTCATTATAATGACTAAACAAATCAAAAGGGTTCAACAAAGGATACATTAGTCCCATATGAGGGAAATCACTAGTCAAATAGGGTTAAAAAAAAAGGATTAAAGACATTACATAAATCCATGTATGTCAAATGTCACAGTCTGCCATTTTGAAGATAACGAATCAATACTTGATGAGTAAGTAAAAATGTACATACCCATTAATGGTAATTCCCAATAGTCAGAAGAAGAGGTTATGAGGAAGAAAACAACAACATGGCATCCTTGTTAGACAAATATTCCTTAATGTTTGTGCAAAAGAACAAACATATTCAGAGTGCTGTACATATCTGAAATAAACTCAAACTACCTTCGTAATCTCCGGTGGTGCCTAACACCATTATAGAGTAGAAAACTCTGTACATTCAACGGTTCAGCTGCAAGTGATCTAAACAAAAATAACAAATGTTCGATGAATTACTACCAATCATTAGAGGAAACTCGTGCGTACTACCGTGTACCTTAAAGCATGGATTCTAGGCTCACCCGTTAAAGTATACTCTCATGTATTCTCTCAGTCTGTGACCGTTCTGTTAGGAGAAAATGTATGGGCTTTATTATTGTACTAGCTTTATATCAACTCCCTGTGCCTGTTACTCAATGAACGGGCAGGTTGTGCTTACCCTGATGTACTGTGGTTCTGCAGCGTGGAGACTGTTTCAGCGAGCAAGCGTCGCGTAGGAAAACAATGATCGAGCTTGTGTACGGGTTCCTGTGGCAACCCCGTTCAGCGTACGCAATCACGTGGCGCGTGGCCTGCGTGGCGACGCCTCGCGTCCCGCGTCCCCATGGAAACGGGGAGACGGGACAGTCAGGGTGTCCATATGTGTTGAGTTACGTGAGTTCTTCCTCTGTTTGTTGTGATTGCTTATCTATTCTCATTGATACAGCGTTGAGCGTTAATTCAGGAATATACTCGAGAATGTTATAACACATGTTTACATTACTGGACTCATGTTCATGGTGAATTCATCCCACGAAATATTATCTTCATCATGTATTATAAACAAAAGAGGTAAAAAGTAATGGCAGTGAATTATTAATGCATTATACACATAGAACAATAACTTTTTTGTAAATCCTACGTAATGGCAAATATCTTCTTTGTTGCACCAATACTTCACTTACATATTACATTACATCAAAGAAAACCAATCCAAAGAGAATGATCCCATGTTAGTGTTTCCCTCATAACCATGCGATCACGAGCATGCCCAGTTGATCTCTTCGTTCATTCCTCCTGGGGTTAGATACCCCAAATTCTCAATCCAATAACATTCCCTCCAGTCTAGTTTAGTTTGTATGTTCTCATGAGGATCATTACTTTGAACAACTTCCAACACCATAAATCGAATTTGTGTTAAATTATGTCTCTCTTTGAGCCAATGTCTTGCGACTGCAGAGTTTGAGTTCTTATTACGTATGCACGAGCGATGCTCGTTCCAGGGAAGCTTTGCTTTTCTCTGGGACTGACCCACATAGAATTGTCCACAAGGACACTTGATGCCATAAATGATGTTTGTTGTGTCACAGGTTGCAAATGATTTCAGCATGATCTTTTTAGTTGCTGCAGTGTAGACACGGGAAAGTTCCAACGCGTTTGGTGTCTGGTTGTTTCTTTCGTTGTCTTGTTTGCACTAGGCTGTCTCGAAAGTTTCTACTACGTTGATAGGCAAATGTTGGTGGTTCTTTAAAGAGTTCCTCTGTTCTTTGGTCGCAGGATAACACCTGCCAGTGCTTCTTTATGATCGATTTAAAACGACTACTTTGTGTTGAAAATCTGATGACAAATACCAATGGTGGTTCAGTTTTTACTTTTCTTGTGGCTGTTAGTAGTTCATTTCTGTTCTTTTGGTCCACCTTACGTTTTGCTCCTGCTATCTCTTCCTGTCTGTATCCACGTTTCAAGAACTTCTCACCCATTTCGTGGAGTTCTTTGTCATAATCCATCGGATCACTGATGATGCGTTTTACTCTAAGCATCTGGCTGTATGGCAGGTTTTTGATTAAGCTTGGTTCGTGAAAACTTAATCTGTGAAGCAAATTGTTGCGATCTGTTGTTTTTGTGTTAGTCTTGTATTCATGTTCCATAAATTGCACATTTACATCAAGAAAATGGATGTTGTTCCTGGAATGTTCATGAGTGAACTGAATTCTTTCGTTGATTGTGTTCAGATATGTGAAAAATTCCATCAGGTCTATCTCTGTGCCTGTCCAAATGCCAAACATGTCGTCTATAAATCGAACCCAAATGGCCAAATGTGGCTTCCATCGCTGATGACTTAGTATATGATCGGACTCAAATTTATGCATGAATGTATTGGCATGTGAGGGGGCCATCGTGGCCATCGTGGCTCCCATTGCAGTTCCTGTTATCTGCATGTAAAACTGATTTCTGTATTTGAAATAAGAATTTGTCGATATGAAACGTAATAAGATGATGATGAATTCCTTGTTTGCTTCCATGTCGCCAGTGTTAAAGAGTAGCCATTCAATTGCTTCAAATCCAGAATCATGTGGAATAGATGTGTATAAGTTCTTTACGTCTTTACGTCAACAGTGAACAAGATCTGTGACGATGAGTGCAGTACTGTGGCTAGTAGCTGAAAGAAATGCGTCGTATCCTTAATATGCGTTGTGGTTCTCTAGATAAGGGGTTGTAGGAAGTAGTCGATGTACTTTCCAATTTGCTGTAATACACTGTTTACCCCGGCCACTATTGGTCTTCCGGGAGGATTGGTGAGATCTTTGTGTATTTTAGGCAACATGTATAGATTTGGGATGCGTGGATTACTGTTCATCAGAAACTCATATGTGTGGTGATTTATCCATGCGTTCTCCTCAGCTTCATCTAATAGGGTCTCTAAGCTTTGTTTGATTCTCATTGTTGGATCACTGTCCAATTGTTTGTATGTAACAGTGTCTGCAAGCTGTCGTTTGCATTCTTTGTCATAATTCTCAGTATCTAGTATAACCAATGCTCCCCCTTTGTCTGCAGGTCTAATTGTTATTGAGGCATCGCTGTCAAGATCTTTCAGTAATCTAAACTCGTAAGCTTTCAAATTCTTGTGTTTTGTACTCTTGAAATTGATCTTCTTCAAATCTTTCAAGACTTGTTTTTCAAAAACTTCCACTGCTGGTATATTGATTTGTGGTATACATATGGCGATCCATTCTTGTATGAAATGTACATCAGATCATAGTGATATCAGAATCATATTTTTTGTAGTGTACTTAGGAACACGGCTATGTGATGCCACCTCCTGTTTTGTCAAGGGGTGAAAGGTTGTGTTCCATCGTTTCCCACGATATCACTTTGGGGTGGGGTCAAAGTACATCAATTCATGTGATGTCATCAGAGGTCAAGGGTCATGTGATGTCACTTCCGCTACCCCTGGCATATTGGTGAAATGACGTCCTTGATGAGGAGCCGGGAGAGGAAGAACGCAGCGTGAGGCACCCGGATCATGCTCGGTCCAGGGGCTGTCCACCGAGAGCGGGAGCACCTAGCGCCGCAAATAAGGGAGCAGAGGCGCCATGTGAAACGTCCCCAAGCTGGGACAGAAACCAACGGAGGCACCAGAGTGGGCCAGAAAAGACTGCGTAATCTGAGAGGGAGAACAGAGGCAGAAGGAACGCTGGGGAAGACAGCAATCTGCTGAGGAAAGTGACCAGTCAAGCGGTGCAAAGTCCTTGCAGCAATGAGGTGAGGAGAGGGACCGGGAAGCACAAGAGAAGTGGGAGAAGTGAAGGAGGTACCTGAGAAGCCCAGACTCCTGAGGATACAGGCGGGGAGACACTGCAGGCCGCTAATGGGGACACCTGCAATGCTCTAACAACAGCATGTGCAACAGTCTACAGAGAGTTAGGGGCCTGAGGAATAACCCTGATATAGAGCAACCAGCATCGCAGAACAGCCCATGGGTGGAGAACAACCTAAGCCAGGGGGAAGGGTGAAGGAAAAAAAAATAACTCCAACAAGGCCCCGGAGGAGCAGGCAAGGTTTCCTACCCCTGGCATTAGGGAAACATGGCAACTTTGAAGGCAGAGATCGACGCAGCCCTGTAGTTGGACCCCCAGGAACACATAAAGGAGGACAACGCACCAGAGAGGGGTGTGGAGAGGGACACCGGCGAGAGCACCCCGTGTGCAAAAAGATCTGATCAAGAAGAGCAAGCAGGAGGGGAGGGCAATCTGCAATTAGAGGGAGCCTCGGCAAAGTGATTTCAGGAGAAGTGGACAAAGGCATCCGAAAGAAGGGAATAGGGAAATGTAGATGGGACCAAAAAAGAGGAACGCCACACCAGGAGTGCAAGCGCACGAGCGACGCCAAAAGGCACACACGCAAACAAAACTCCCCTTTGAAATTCTGACAGGGCGGAGTGGTGGGGAGATGGCGTTTACCAATGAAGACCTGCTGGCAGCACTGGCTATGTTCAAGGGGGAGCTTACAGAGACAGTTAAGGAGTAAAGAAGAAGGAGCCAGCATAAGGGAAAAGCTCTTGCAGGCGATTGCAACCAATCACAGAGACATAGACTCACTAGGGGGCCGAGTGATGGAGATAGAGGGTCACAGAACTGCACAAAAAGGTACCTGAATGGACACAGCAGACAAAGGAGGCAGAGGAGAGGATAAGGGCCCTGGCGGAGAAGTGTGAGGACCTAGAAAATAGGTCACAAAGGGATAATATCTGGATCAAGGACCTTGGGGAGGGGGTGGAGGGTTCTGACCTGGAGGTCTACATTCGAGAGATGTTCGAGAACCTAGTCGAGGGAGAGCAGGGCTGAAGCATGGAGATAGACAGTGTACAGAGAGTGGCAAATCAGAGAGCGGACCCAAGAGCAAGACACCGGGATATCCTAGTGAAAATGCACAACTATAACGAAAAAACACGGCTCATGGGAGCGGCCAGACAGAGACGAAAAGTCAACTAAGAGGGTGCAAAATCCAAATGTACGATGACTTGTCCCAATCCACAGTTGCAAGGAGACGGCTGTTCATACCTCTCACAGGTTGAACAGAGGAATTGAATTGAATAAGAGGAAGATGAGATACCGATGGCTCTTTCCAACAAGGCTTCAATTTTGCATGGGCAATGAGGAAAAGACTGTCTCTCAGTTTGAGGATGGACGGAGGGCGCTGGGAGTGGCCCCAAGAGAACCAGGAGGGGACATTATGAAAAATCAACAAGGGGAAGCAGCAAGCGACACACGCGCTGGCTCTCAGTGGTGGAGCATGAAAAAGACAAAGAAAACATGAAGAGGGGGAAGTGGGCCCAGGAAGAGTTACATTTCGGAGGACTGCACAACTAAAAAAGTAGCCTGATGTAGGGTAAGGATTGGGGAGAGTGGCGAGCAAGGGGGCGGGGGCGAATCTCCCACAATGTTCGCATAAGGGGGCCACTTCGAGAACCTGGACAATGGATCCAGGGACAGTTTTAAGTTGGGGATACACAACCAATCTGGGATGTAGCCGGAGACAGCAAGATAGATGCTTGGTTTGGTCAGGGCAAATGGAGGCGTCAGAGCATCTGGGAGCAAACTCTGACAGGAAGGAATGTATAGGTTAAGTTCTTGGAATGTAAGGGGACTAAACAGCCTGAACAAAAGGGTCACAATCCTGCAGGAAATCAGCAAAGAAGGGACGGGAATAGTCTGTCTTCAGGAGATACATTTAATGAAGCGAGATGACGGCCGCCTACGTAGCAGGAGGTACCCACTCCAGTTCCATACAACCGCGGGAACCAAACAGGCAGGGGTTGCAATCTTATTCCACAAATTCATATGAGTAGAGGTAAAGGAGAAGATGGGGGGCCTAACATATACATGGGCATCAGTCTATGCCCCCAACCAGGGACAGGAATCTTTGAAAAATTCTTGGAGGAACTGGGAAGGTTTGGGGAGGGCTAGTTAATAGTGGCTGGGGACTATAACCTAGTAGCGTACCCGGTCTTGGACAGGCCAGGCGGGCTTAGGGGTTTTGCAACAGGGACAATGTCCAAGCACCGCGAACAAGGTTAAGAGGAGGGGCTAAACGATGTGTGGAGCCCACACAACCCACATGAAAAAGATTACACTTTCTATTCGGATACACACAAGACCTACTCCAGAATAAATTATATCATGGCAAAGTGGAGGGTGGTCCAAGCAACCAGAAGGGCCCATATAGGGAGTATGACAATCTCGGACCACGCACCGGTCACAGTGGAATGGGAGAGAGGAAACACACAGGGAGGGGCTGGGGAATGGAGACTGGAAGAATACCTCCTCAGGGATCATGATGTGAGAAGGCAGATAGAGAATGAAATACGTACATTTATGGAGGAGGGGAAGGAAGCGGGATGCAGCCAGGGGGGAGGTGGGACGCGTTTAAGTGGCATATTAAGGAACACTTCATAGGGGCATTGAAGCGGATATGTGAAGCAAGGAGAGAGGCAGAGAGGGGGCTGGAAAAAGAAATATAGGAACTTGAGAAGACCCACAAGGAGATGGGACCAAACGCGGTCGCTAGGCGACTGGCACATGCCAGAGGTCAACAGTTAACCAATAGGGTGTTTGCAAGCACCCTCTTAAGGCGCAGGCAGAGGTTCTATGAGCATGGAACTAGAGTTGGGACAGTTTTAGCGAGGCAGATAAGGTCCCGAGAACAGAGGGTGTTTATAAACACTCTGGAGGATAAAAGAGCAAGCAAGTAGCAACCCCTGTGATGATAGAAGGGGCCACAAGAGAACAAACAGAATGAGAAAAGCTAATGTCCTCTACCAAAAGCAGCAGGGGATTGATTTCAGTGATCTATAGGATTCTGTCAAATGCAGAGGAGGGGGCAGATTGGGCACTGAAGAGCAAATGGGAGAAGATCTGGGGAAGGGGGATCACAGATAAGGAATGGAATAAAGCTCTAAAGGACTGGCATAAACCATCCACCTCAGTACAGCATCAGGAACTACAATACAGACTGCTACATCAATGGCATTACACTACAGAAAGACTCCATAAAATGTACACTTCAGTGTCGGCAGCGTGTTGGAGGGGGTGTGGGGAAGTGGGAACGATGGAACATATTGGGTGGGGATGCCCGCACCTCAAGCACTTCTGGCAGGAGATGAAGTCCAAAGTGGTTGAGATACTAGGAATGGATATGGAACTTGATGGAGTGACAGTGCTCTTGAGCATTGTGCCTGACGGGGTACGGAGAGTGGAAGGGAGTGCTGGAACACTTTCGGCAAACATAATGATGGCTGCAAAACGTTGTATAGCAAAGCAATGGAAACAGAAGGAACCGCCATCCATTATACAATGGTATTATGTAATCTGGGACACTGTGCATGTGGAGAAGATGGTAGCGAAAATACGTGAGTTGCTGAGGAACTTTAGCAAGGTTTGGTCGCCCTTTATTACTTATGCGCTTAAGGACACTACACACCTATACATCCCAAAGAGATTGCGGATGCTTGGGATATTAGACGAGGAAGAGGACTGAGCAGACAGAAACAGAATACAAGGGGCTGCTCCCATGAGACTGGTTGGGGGCGTGAGAGGAGGCTTGGGTGCAGTTACTATAATATGTAATGTTGATTGTTGACTGAAACAGAGCCATGCAGAAAGATTATATGGAAAGGCAAAATCCATTGTATATGTGAGCAATGATGAGCGAATAAAGTTTGGTTAAAAAGTAAGAACATATAATATAATGGTACAGTGTAATAATAAACAAAAACTCTAAATTGTCTCTTACCAAAAACATGGTAAGAGCCAATAATAACAGTAAACTCCAAAGATCTCTCATAACATTCTGAAATATAGTTATATAATATTCAGTTAAACAGCATAAACACTGCCTTCTCAAGATGTTCCTCCTGAACTGAAGATAGATGTTCATATAAAATCAGGAGACAACAAAACATATAAAAATGCACAGGAAATGTGCAAAGATAATAACATGTGTGTCACCAAACCTCTAAGCACACAATTCAGTACATCACATAAGCTGCAGCTTGCAGCTAACTAGAACAGTGTTCCTCCTATTAATAGCCACTTTCAGAAAGGGCCGAACCGTCCAATTTACCAGAACCGTTCCAACAGATGGTAAATAGAGATGGGCCAGGCGGCATCATCTAAAACCTTGCTCTTTTAGTTAGAGATTCACAGTTCTCTTTCTTATGTCAGAGTACATTGGACGGATAATAGCAAGTGCATACTTAGGCAATAAGCTCTGAGACTGCAGGCCATTACTGCATAAGGTAATGTCCCCGCGGCCCATAATTACAGGCCATAGTGTAGCGAGGGCCTTAACCAAGGCCCTGGGGGCATTACCGTATGCAGTAATGGGCCGCAGTCGAGGGAGTTTATTGCTATTAGTACCCCGACCCGTTAGACCAGGGTACTAAAGGCATTTTATTCCGGAACAAACAAAAAAATGTTTTAAAAAATTCTGTTTTCACTTTCCATGGCGGCCATTGAAATAAAATGGGAAAAAAGTCAACAAAAA
Organism: Ambystoma mexicanum; assembly: GCF_040938575.1. Classification (NCBI taxonomy): domain Eukaryota; kingdom Metazoa; phylum Chordata; class Amphibia; order Caudata; family Ambystomatidae; genus Ambystoma; species Ambystoma mexicanum. The sequence goes on along the minus strand of NC_090934.1, from coordinate 978,640,074 downwards.
AATGGCCGCTGTGGGAAGGTAGAAGGGACTACACATAGTCCCTTCTTCCTTTTCATGATGGCCTGTCGCAGATCGGAAGGGACATGCTGGGGACTGAAGTGTTCCCAGCGTGTCCACTCTCGAAATGGACAAAAAAGAAGGTAGGTGGGGGGGTGGGAGATCGTGAAGGGAATTCTGTGGATGGGGTGGGGGGAAGGTTTGGGGAAGACTTACCTGATTCCCCAGTGAGGGGAGATGGCGGCCACCATCCCTGAGGAGGCTCAGGGCAGTGGGATTACCATGTGGTAATGTCCGCATTCTGAGCCTCTCCATTGGCTGGGAGGCCGCCACACACCCCTCGCCAGGTACTAATGGTCTCAACTGTACCTTTGCAGAAAAAACAAAAAGTGTCACTAATATTTTTACTCGCTAGTTTGCGTAGTTAAATCTTAGCTTGGTGATGAAGTCTAAAGAATTCTGTCTGCGTTAAGTATAGTTAGATGACATTAGGGATTGCAATATGCTCTAGTGCCTTATTTGAAGGAAGTGATGACTGTAGTAAATAGCGTTGGGATTTGTAGCAAATAGCAGGAGATGCAGCTAGAATTTCTGACAATTTATTGTCTATGACTTTAAAATCTTATACAGTAACTAACCCAGAAAATATATAATTTTTCTTTTGTTTGATAGCTTCATTGGTCAAAATATGTTCAGTGGTACAAACATGTATTAAAGATGTTTAACACAAATGTGTGTTCTGCTGATTAGGGTTTATCGCAAGTGAAATGTCAATCACTTCCCCAGATGTTATATTGCGATATTAATTGGGCCTCATTACAAGGTTGGGGGTAGCCTTCCCGGTAAAACCGGCAAGGCTACCTCCAAACCGGCAAGAAAATCCAGCACCCGCGAATGGGCAATTACCAGGGTATTCCGGCCTTGCCGGACCCGGTAATTGCCCTTTCGCAGGTGCTGGAGCCAGCATATCCCCTGTGGATGCCTGTAGCACTGGTACGGTTCATTACTGGTAAGCTTACCGGTACCGTTGTATCCGGACCAGCAACCTCGTAACGAGGCCCATTGTTATTCCCATGAATGCCAGTAAGATAGGCAGACAGGTACATGTGTCTGCTGAAGAGTTCTTTGCCCTCGGAAGGTCACAGGTTCCAACTCCAGTATGATACCTCATGTGCTGATATGCTTAGCAGAGGTCGGTCTATGGCCGCCCAGTCACACTACGCACCTGATGTGCAAGCAAAGAGCAGCACAGGGATACTTTTACTGAGCAGTATGTTTTAATATGGGCAGCAGGACAATGTGGGGATGGAGATGAGAGGGGTGTCTAGGTCTAACAGACTTAACCTACATGCATACAGATAATGATAAGGGGCAGGCCCCATATACTCAAGAGAAGACTTGCTTGACAGGGACAGAGCAGGACATGGTGGCCAGATATGCCTTGAACCCGTGCCTTGAACCCATGCAGAGGCCCGCCAATGATAGTTCTGGGGGGTACTATTCCTGAGTTCAGTCAGTGCATTTTGCCCCACTGCTTGTCTTCCCAAACTATCCATTTTGATTTATGTCGGATTTTAACAAAAGTCCATTACATTTAAACATGCCATTGTCACTTTACCAGTTCATCTACGTTACCAAAAGAATTGCCATAACATCCCTGGCCTCCTAGCAATGGGCTATTGACGTCTTCCAAACCTAAGGTCTGTATTATTGGGGACTTCTCAGGAAGCGTATTATATATGTTACTTCTGTGTAAAACAGCAAGGTTTCTCCGGTTGTCTGATTTGAGTGCTCTCTCTCTCTCTCTCTTTTTCAGACCTTTTCACTGAGTGCTACAGCAATAGTGAGGACAGAGCGTTTGCACTGCTGGTGAGAAAGACAAAGTACTGGGGCAAAGCAACGTGCCTGCAATTGGCTACAGAAGCCGACGCCAAATCCTTCTTTGCACACGATGGTGTTCAGGTAATTAGCATAAGTCGTTTTATCTGAACTCACTTTCATATCTAGCTCTACATGTTAACTTCAAAGAAAAAAATAGGAACCATGACTCAGAATTGTTTCTGGCATACATATGTAAGCCTCATGCTGAATGGGTGGGCAGGATCTTTGGTGCGTCATAAGTCAAGCTGCCTAATAGGCCATTATACATGTTTTATTACTGCATATTGGAACATTTTGACTAGGGCACTATTTGAAAGGTACACTGCACCAAAAACAGTACATCAGCTGACAGTTATTTGAGTGCAACACACACACATTGTGCAGAGCATTTGATTAAACTCGTACCTCGTACAACCTCTGCTGCAAGCAGCATGCCTGTGAACAGCATCGGAAAAATCAAAATGGCCGGCTGAAGGACTTGAGAGTTGAACTAGATGTATTCCTTTGTGTGTATAACCCTATTTCCAACATGTACTGCACAGCATGAACAAGAAGCAACAGAGTTTAACTTTATTTACACCTCTTGTCCTTAAATCGGTACTTCTAATTGTATGTGTCTGTAGAGAATTCGGAGGCAGAAGTACTGTCCGTTTCCACATGGATCAAGCACACTAGTGAATGCACATCTGCAAACTGCACTTGTGCATGTGCATAGGTACCCTAATCCCGCCCCTGCAGTTTACAGGCCGTCAGTTTCAAAATGAACATGCAAAGGTAGCTACTTCCGTATATATGAACTTCTGAATGCGGGCGCTGGTTAACATATTTGCCATGTTTGTATTCAACCTGGTATCGATAGAGCATTTGGATGCCACTCTCTTTAGCAGATTCCACTTTACTCAACACGGGTAACATTGAACCTGGCCTTTGCCTAATGGATCAGTGCGCCTGCCTGCAGAGGCAATGGGATCGTGTCTAAAAAGGTAGGTGTCTTCCAAACAGCTGCTTTTGTTCCACAGGAAGTTCTCCTATAGCTGCCAACTGCACTTTAAAGTGCAAAAGAGTGTGGGAGCTCCTCTACTGAGAACGGACATGGGTCAAATATCCTGTCCTGTGGAATGTCTTCCACTCAGGAGGCTCTACAACCACGTATTAGCTCACTGTACCTTTCACAGAGGAGAAATATCCATTTGCATATCAATCTTTGTCCCACCCACAAGGGCAGTCCAGCATCACAAAGTATTAAACAAGGACCTGGGCATGCATGACAGCATTGAGATCGAAGTGATCTCCTGGAATGTGTCTGGAGGTGCTTATATGTCTACATTTATGGCTAATCCTCACTTCAGTAGGCTTCCTCGAATCTATATGTTCCAAGAAACTATGCTTTTGCCCCTCTCTGTACTAGAAGGTATTCATACTATTTTGTGTCCTGCAGTAAGAGGGTTTGGGGGGAGAACTAAAGGGGGTCTTGTCGTAGCTATTGATTGTAATTTGAGGCTAAAATGGGAAATTGTGTGTAGCAAAGAATGGCTTTTGGTAATTAAGCTGGACTTGGGTTAATGCCTACAGCCAGCCTATTCTGCTACTGAATCGTTATTGGAACCCTGTAAGGGTCCCGTTGGAAGACATCGAAGAGGGCCTGGGTGATATCTTGCGTGCCTGGTACGAGATGGGTAGTGGCAAACGCATCATACTAGGAGGTGATTTCAACTCGCTTTGTGCCGCGGGAGCCCTGTGGAATGACAGTGGGGGCATCCCTTCTTATCTTCACCCTAACATAAAAGAAGGTATTCAATTGGACCTTTTTCTGGCAGATTGGGATATGGCATTGCTGGACCATTCTCAGTCTTCACCTTTATCCAGCCACACTTGGCATAGAAGAGATCGTAGTTCCAGGATTGATTTCTTCGATATTTCAAATGGCCTCAGGAACAACGTCAGCTACTTGAAACATATATTTCTACTGAACTAGGAGATCACATACCTCTATCTTTTTCCTTGATTATTTCTATCCTGACTTTCAACTTGAGATGGGATTTAGTGGGGCTTTCTACCAGCAAAAAAGGGACGGTAGTCATCTGGAACAGAAAGACCATCCTTAAATTTAACCATCTCTTGGCAGCCTCTTTGTTGAATTTGATCACCCCTCTCCCAATGCGAAACTTGACAGAAGGATTTGAGGATTCCTATTATAACATCATTTTGGCGTGCGCTTACAAAATCAGGCACCCTTCTCCTAAAGTTCACTCTAAGTTTGCTGGTAATTTGAGTGACAAGAGAGTATATTATTCTAAGTTACTCAAATGTAGGGAACTGGCTGCTATAAAAAAGCAGTCTTTGACAGCATTTGATTATGCAGCCCTTAAATCAAAAATTTCCCAAAGACACAAGAAATCTTTGAAGATGGATGCTTTTCTTAGGACTCATCAGACCATGCTGGAACATCTCCGTAAGGGGGAAGGGTGGACAATTCTGGCTAACTGTCAGTAAGGCTCTTGAGGTTACTCAGGGGGGTATGGATTGCCCTATACAGGCCAACCCATGGGTTGATTATTACGCTAACAAATATGCCCTGCCTGTTAACTTTAGTGACACCGGAAGACTTGATTTGGGAAAATCTGTGGAAGGCCTGTGTACGTGAGATAGAGACGACATCTCCTGGGCTATAGGTAGACTCAAGACGCCCCGTGCTCTGGGACCGGATGGCATTCCTCCGTTTGTGCTCAAAGAGGCACTTAATTTATGAGCCGAACTTCTGAAGCCTATGTTTTGACAACTTCTTTCGTACCCATACTATTCCTGCCTCTTGGGTGCAATCTATTATCATTCCCATTCATAAAAAGGGAGATGTAATTGACCCTAACAACTATAGGCCTACATTGTTGACGGACGCAACGAGCAACGTTTTTTCCATCCTTCTCCTAAACGAGAAGGTTGCAGTAACAACCTTCTCAGCCAGTTTCAGGTTGGATTTAGTGACGAAATGGGTACCTCTCTCAATGCGACCATTTTTGCCCATCTGAGACACTATGTACATCATACACGTGTGGGGGATGTTTTTTTAGCATCCATGGACATGTCTAGTGCATTCGACAGAGTCATTAGATCTAGGCTCTGGCTCAAATTGCTCGACATGAACATACCGCGCAAGCTTGTCCAGCTTTTAGCTCTACTTCATACACACACTACCATACGTGTACAACTTACAACAGAAGGGTCCCTATCGCAGGAGATACATTCATTCATTGGGGTAAAACAGGGCTGTACTTTAGCCCCCATACTCTTCAACTTCTATGTGTGTAATTGGAGAGACTGTGGCAGGGTCCTTCCATTGCGCCTGCCAGGTTGGGGAATACTAGGTTGGAATGTATGGCCTTCGCAGATGATTATATCCTGCTAGACAGAACTCTGCGATGTTTGAGAAGGAAAATGAAACTGTTCTTCAAATATGCCATGGTTAACAATCTCCTCCCCAATGCGTCTAAATCCAAGGTCTTGGTCTTCTCGGTCTTGGTCTTCTCGAGGGGAACCAAGGTGCAAACACGCCGGAAAATGTGGACCAGGTCAAGACCATCACTTACTTAGGCTATGACCTCAATAATAAGGTTAGCACTGAATTTTGGAGAAGTAGCCCATGTGATAAGCAAAAAAACTAACAGCTCAACTTAAATTTTTGAAGCTCAAAGTTTGCAAATTCTCATTGCCCCCCTTTGAGGCACTATTATCTGGTTAAGTTTGAACCCATCATCCTGTACGGCCTTGATCTGTCTTGCCACGAAATGGGCACTACCTTGAATATCATACAAGGGAAGCTTTGGAAGGAGGTGCTGTGTCTTTCCATGGCTATCCCGAATGCAGTAATAAGACACGAGCTCTGCCTGGTGTCTTTGAAAGCTAAATATGTCTGGAAGCAGCTTACTAATTTCAGGAAAATGAATGATCACCCCCAAAAATGAGATTCTCAATTCAGCCATGCATGCGGAATCTGTATCTTCAATTCAAGAGTTTAGACTCAAGTTGAAGTCTGTGCTGGACTCTATTGGGGTTACAGAGGAAGATCTTGTGCAGCGTGCGGGGATTGCTCAGAGGATTCTGTTCAGGGCAGACTGTTTGGAGACTGTGGACTGCATTGCTGCCTACTCAACCTATGGGGAGTATTCTAATTTTCTGCACGCAAGAGAATGCATACCACTAACCTTTAACGATTTCCTTGTGCCAATGTTCGCATGATGTATATGCGTTTTAGGCTTAATCAATTCCCCACCTACGAGTAGACTAAGCACTGGAAGGACTCCTCATTGTTGTTTATCTGTAATTCTTCTAACTAGAACTGTAGATTTTCTGGGGGCGAGGACTCTTCCGAAACCTTGAGGCTCCTAGTTACTGAGTGTCCTTACTTTGACAAAAAACGTCTAATGTGTTCCAAGGATAAGACTGGTAACAACACAGATGTGTCCATGAACTTATTCTGGTGTAGATGCATGTGGGGTGCTAACATATCTTTGATTCTAGCCCTAAATGTATTCTTCACGTTTTGTAACAACAGAATTGCACAAGAAAAATCTAAAATCTGCATGTTTTTAATGTTGTGGTATGCTTTATTATTCAGAATCGGGAATTTTTTGCATTTTCCTTTTATTCTTCATTTATTCTGTGTTACTGAGTCATGATGTCTTAATTTCTTCTTGTTTATTTATGTTGTGTAAGGTTTTCTGTAAACCGGGAATGCAACAATAAAAAAATAAAAAAATAAAAAATGCTAGGCAATTCTCCTCTGAACAAGAGTACCATCAGCAACCCCAGACACGTTTTCGGCCTAGGCAGGCCTCATCAGTGAGGTGAAGCTGTGACTCTAAAAGCACAGTGAGAAGAGGTCCATGTCTGGATTACTCTGGGTTACTTAGGGTGAAACCCCACGTTTACAAAATGACAAAGCAGTGTGGGATCCCCTCTACTGAGAACAAACATGGGTCAAATACCCTGTTCTATGGAATTTCTACCAATCAGGAGGGTCCACAACCACGTTTTTGCTCACTGCACCCATCAGAGAGGAGATATATCCATCTGCATATCAGTCTTTGTCCCACCCACAAGGGCAGTCCAGCTTTCAAATGCTAGGCAATTCTCCTCTGAACAAGAGTACAATCAGCAACTGCAGACACATGCTTTGGCCTAGTCGGGCCCCATCAGTGAGATGAAGCTGTGCCTCTCAAAGCAGAGTGAGCAAGGGATCCACATCTGGATTACCCTAAATTACTTAAGGTGAAACCCTACGTTTTACAAAATTACAAAGGAGTTTCAGTGCCTACTGAGAATGAAAATGGGTCAACTACCCTCCTTTACACTTTAAAGTGGTTTAACTTAAAGCAAACCTGGATACTGAGCAAACACCTCTGTATGCTGGCACTTGCAAAGCCATGAATATGAAAAAAAGAAAGCCACATGTCCCAGCATCCATAGCGCTGTTAGCCAGATCTGCTTAAGGTGACATAAATGACATGGGTCCTTTTGTCACCAATTATCTCCAGTCCATTGAGAACATGTGCCCCTTTTTTCCATAATAAATATTATTTTAGCTCAGAAGATAAATATGCACATAAAAGAGCTGCCTAACTATTCAGAACTGTATATAGTGTCTAAAAATGCATTTGGTCTTCTCTTCAAACACATTTGATGAGGTAGAATCAGGTCTATAACTCGAGTAAAATCTAAAACACATGTAGCTCCTAAATGATTTGTGAGCAGTATCTTTGTATGTTCCATGTCCAACATGGGTTACATAGTTATTCAGAAGGTTAGTTGGAGCCAACATTGCTCATTGGTTCTTAGCCCCAGGTCAGTGTCACCAATCTTCAGTCCTCAAATGCCCCAATCCCTCATCCTGTATCAGAAATAGATTGTCAACCCTATGTGCATGTATTTAGCATAGGTTTTTAGTTTTACTTGTGATAAATATTAAAGCATATTACAAGGATATTCTATACTTTGATGAGACAAACACTATCGAAGAAAATAAATATGGTGTGTGTGTCAAAAATAACAGAATCTGATATTTACTGTCCTAGTCACAACAACCTCTTAAAACTGCTGTACTTATACTCTCCTTGTCCTCAAGGCATTTGCCAGGCGGAAAGAACCCAAATGGGTAGCTGAGATTGGACCGCAACAGGGTATCCACTACTGCACAGTATTAAGCTTTGCAAATTGAGGACAAGAAGAGTTTAAGTACAGCAGTTTTAAGAGATTGTTGTGACTAGGACAGTATTTCAGATTGTGTTATTTTTACGTCGTTATTTCTACGTCTACGTCTCATGTTACTCTATACAAAGTAACAGGATCAAAAATGCGATTAAAAAGAACTGGTGCACGTTGACTAATGACATGCGAGTGGAACATCTGTTTAGAGAACTGCCTACCTTTGCCTACGAAAGAAGTGCGAATTTAAGAGACAGACAGGTGAAAACAAGACCTGGAAAGAAACTGCTGGAGACAACAAGAAAAGAGACATACCCATGCTTGCATTGCAGTAACTGAAATTTTGTAACTAAAGGAGATACCATAGACCACCCACGTACAGGTGAAAAGATCAGACTGAAGCATTATGCGACATGTGACACACCAAATATAATTTATGGAATCAAATGCCCATGTGGCATGTGGCATGTACTATATAGGTCAATCTAAGAGACCAGGAAAGTTACGATGGAACAAGCACAGGTCATGCATTCGGAACAACAATATAAATTCAGCAGTGGCAAGACATTGGAATTCAATGAAACACAACATCAGCCAGATGAGGATACAAGTTCTGGAAGTTATTCAACAACATAATGCTCATGAAGACCTGGGGAGAAAACGAAATCAACGCCAGTCGTTTTGGATAGATCGACTTGACTCCCATATGTGTTTTTTGTAGTCACCTGTTGGTAATGAGTAAAACACCTGATGCAACACCTCTAACAATTTTGCAAGCCTAATGTACTACCAACAGAGGGTCCACGTCATGTCCCGCAGGGAATCAACCCCCTGTGGGACGTAAGGCAGTGCCCTTGACTGCCAGCCAGTGGATCCGTGGTGTTGGAACAATTGAAATGTGATTCGAGTTGATGGACAATCGGAATGTGATTGTATATACATGCATACACGGTATATATAATATAAGAGGCACACAGGCAAATAAGAGATTTTGACACTATTAAAGAGAAACATAGTAACACTTGAGACAAACCCAGAATATCCGATTGGGGAATGACATAGATCAGAGATAATATTTATGTGAAAAACATGAAGCAATGCATTGGTTTCCGCTGAATGCAACACACACTTCATTACATGATTAGGAACACTACCTCGAGGGTCTACGCGCAAACGCGGTACCCGTAATGTAGTGTTTTCCCAACACGCATGCACGGTAGAGATTTACATTCTCAGCACACATATGAACTTTAGAATATCTATCTTTTTTTGTCACCAATAACATTAAAAGTAAATAAAGAAAATGTCCGTGAATGGTTATAAGCGTAAGGACTGAGGGGGCCCTCTGGAGAATAGAATGGTGAGAAAACACGAGATAGAAGCTTAAGCACATGCACGGAAAAGATTAGTGTTTTATAAACACCACCAGCGACGACGGCAGCTTCTTTTGAGCAGCCAGCGCGTCGGCACAGCACGTAGAGTAAGAGGTAAGAACTGAATGAGGGTGATGGAAATAGATCTTTTGAGGATAAGTAGAATACAATGACATGAGGTCCTAAACTCGAGCTTTTTAACCAACAGGGAAGCGTGTTGCTTAAGAGGAAACATAGCAGAGTGGGAATACACTCTGGTTGATTAAAGGCGACCAGGTAGTGAACTAAAGCCATATTTATATACTTGAATACAGTGGTAAAATGATGAGATAATGTGTTACAATGAATTCCTCTTTTTTCCGTTTTATTCTAAATATTACCTTGGACTGCAACAATCATTGGGTATGTGCAATTTACTTATTTTGGATTTTTGTTGAATTTTACTCAAAAATGATGAATTGGGAATGAATTACATTAACGTATAATGCTGTGATGATGGGATCCATATTGATGAAAAAACAGCAGTGTTAATAGCCCTGATGATGGACGGATGTCCGAAATGCATTGGCTGATATTATGGGACACTGACGAGTTAGGAATAAATAACGATATTTGAAAAGCTACACAAAGAACCCTGAACTCATGATTTAAAAGCTAATTTAATATATGAAAGCGAGTTAATTGATTTGAATATTGTTTGGAACCCCGGAAAGGGTCTTGCGATTGAGCTCATCCAGGAACGGAAGCTGTTCGTTCATACTTTTTTGGATTTTTGACACATACGCCATATTGGAATAGAGGAAATTCCCTGAGGAAAACCCCTTTGTTTAGGGTCGAAGCACATGTTGGCTGTTCATTAAAACCATTTTACTTTTGACCAGCACTTCCCCCCCCCCCCTCCCCTCTACACGCACTTCTTGTTACTGTACTTGCACACCCTAATGTCACAAGATCTAGTAGGGCCGTTTTTGTTTTTGACCCCTCCTCTTTTCTTGTTGTGCCTTGACACACATTATGTATAGGCACATTATAAATATCCAATAAATAAATACAAATAAATATACTATTGTTTGACATATCTAGTCAATATGACTTGTATCATTATGTATTGAGTTTTGTGAAAGTGTGGTGCAAGTGGTCAGACTGTTGTAAGTAAGAAGCGGAAATGGACTCAGAAGCAGGAAGAAATTTAATATCAGCAGGTGGCAGCAGGAGAATACCGGGAGTTGACAGGTGAAGATAAGCATGATGTGTTAAAAGATGAACATCAGGATGGAATAAGAAGTGAATACCAGATGATTGATTAATGAAGACAATCAGCATGTCAGAAAATGTGAACAGCCGAGTAGGAGGGGCACGTGTGTTGAACATCAGGAAGTGATAAGAGATGAGGATCAGGAGGAGGAGGGCGTTACCTATCAAGGGGAAGAACAGCACATGCAAGGGTTTAAAGGTTGACTGCCAGAAGGAAGAAGGAGACAATCAGAAAGTCAATGAGGAGAAATGACAGGCCCGTGAGAAGGTATAACATCCGGAGGAGAGTGATCTGAGCTTGTTGGAGAACTTTAGCTGGAGTGATGACAGAATCCAAAGTGGTGAAAAGGGGGAGGGGGGTAGTTGTGTCAATGGGTGAAGAAGAACAGATAGTCAGAGAGTGGGGAGGACGAAAGGTGAAGGAGAATGGAAATGGTATTTAAAACAGCAAGACAAAGACTTTGTTGAAGACATGATCAGAGAGGTAGAAAGAACAAGGAGAACATCATAGAGGGGAGACAGCCCCCTTTACTAAAGTTAGGAAGGGCACAGGAACCACTGGAATCTTGGTAAACAGCTGATTAACAGGCTCACACAAGATGAGACCAGACAGAGGGGAAGCCTCCTGAACTTGTAGTTGAGTTCGAATTTGTAGTTGATGTTTATCCTTTAGAGTATATTAATACTTTTGATGAGTTTTCTGCCAGCCCTTCTCTCATTATTTTGCCCAAAGTTGTAACCATCCCTTATTACATTTAAGTAAACTTGAGTCTGTTGTCCAGCCTAATTTGAGTAAACTTGAGTCTGTTGTCCAGTCTCGTGCTTTTGATCCCTTTTCTGGTATATGTGAAGTGTGGCAGTGCCAAGCAATGACCTGCTTGATACATCAATCAGTTAAGTGGTTCAAGACTTCTTTGTTATGTACCTCTAATGGGAAATTGATTGGATAATCTCCCATGGAAACTAGGGTAAATCCTACAACAAAAGAAGGATAGAGCTAAACAAAGAGTGATCAGAACAGGTCAACACAAACTGTGGGTTCCTCCCGTTGTCCAACAGTGGTGTATCTTCAAATAATAAAGTTGGAAAACCTACTCCAATAAGTCCTTGTCTCTTCCTCTAGACACCCTATTCTAGAAAACAATATCCAATAAACTGGATAGCATAACGTCTACATTCCTAGTCTTTATAGCTCCTTACCCTCTAGGCTACCCGATGATGTAAACAAATGTCTTATGATTTGACCAACACTAAATTTTTCAACCTCCTTCAGTCCACCAATGTTTCAATCAGAAACCAAAACAAACTTCTGGGGAGGCTCTGTGTGTGCCTACTCACAGTCAAGGCTCCCCTCATTCTTTCTGCTTTCATCCTGTTTCAATAAAACCTCTCCCAGATATCAGATTCAGCAATTCACTGCATCATGTTCATTCTTAATAGGCTTCTTTAGATTTCTCAACAGGCCTCTCCGGGACATTTGCTTTATCAAAATGTTCAACAACTCCCTGTTGGATTTTGGCTTTCTTAAGATTCACAAAGGGTCCTTCCTGCACCTGGGTTTTCTCAAGATTTATAACAGGTGCCTCCTGGGCCTTGGATTTCCCAGGTTTCAGAATAGATCCCTACTTGACCTTGACTTTCACAGGATTCATAACAGGTCCCTCCTGGATATTGGCTTTTTCATGTTTCACAACAGGTCCCTCTATAGTCTTGGTTTTCCCAGGATTCACAACAGGTCCCTCCTGGACTACGGCTTTCTCAGGATTCAAAACAGGCCATTCTTTACCATGGCTATCTCAGGATACAAAACAGGCCCCTCCTTTGATGTATCATGATTAATGGGTATTTTCCTCCTCTTTACTATGGTTCTTTTCAGGAAGAGGATTTTGTAATGCCCTCTACCATGCGCCAGGGTCCTATACTTATTATCACGAGACGCTGCAGGTGGAAAGCCTTGTGGCTTGAGCCTTTCAGTTCCTCCAATCCCCTGGTCACCTTCTCTTTCTAGCATGGCCAGGTCTATATGATTCTCTGCCTGGTCTCTCCTGCCTTCCTCCAATGGAGTAGTTTATCAATCTAGGTGGCGAGGCTTCAAGCAATCGTCCTTCTCTGAGTCTCTCCTTGTATCAAAGTAGCGTGGATTAGCAAGCTTCCCCTCCTTCCAGGGCTCTCTGCCTTACTGAGTCCAACAAGCTCATTTTATAATACCTATGAGGGAACTTATTTCCAACTGTCATATCTGATTGGTTATTCCCCTTAATAGTTTTAATTCCCAATACTGATTGACTTTTCTCAGGGGAAAACTTAATCTTGCTCACCATTGAATTATTAGGGATGCTTTGGCATTGGTTATTGGTTTTATGGTCCCTCTTATCATTAACAAGGGTCAGCAAGTCTTCAAAGACATCACCAATTTGCCACACTAACAGTTTTTTTCTTTCATTGATGTACTGAGCTCTGTTGCGTTCTAAGTTCTCCTTTTCTGCCAGGGATTGAGCCATGCATGAAGCGTTTGGGTGCAGCACCAGCAGTCCTCTCCTTGCTCATTCCCGCTTAGGTAAAGTTCTGACTAACTTCTTCCAGGTTTCATAAACTTCTCTATTTCACAGCCAATTGCCTGTTCCAAGGTCAGTGTCTCAGTCGTTGGGAGATGATTGCTCCCAGCAAATCCTTCTGAGAGATGTGGTCTTCTTCAGCACTGTCTTCTTTATAGTCACTAAACCAGGAATACTGCAACTCTGGGGGAAGAGAACCTGCAGGTTCGCCCGTCATCCAACCCTGTCCCCAGTGGACTACTACCACCACATGTCAGGATGGAGAGTTCCTGGAGATCACCACTCAAGACATTATTTTATTTTCAGCTTCTCTCATTTACATTCTTGTGCTAATAGCTATTCATTCTCTCCCGTACAATAGACAGGCAGGGAAGCATTTCTCTGCACAGCACATCCTCTACATGATTCTCTGTAGTCTTTTGTCAGTGATGATGAGGTGTTTATAACTACAACAGGACATGTGTGATAGTTCTTCTCTTATTCTGAGTGTGACAAGGTCCCCTACCTGATTATGGGGGTGATGAACCGGGCCAGTTACCTCCCCACTCTAGTGAATTAATGGCCTGGTATTGGTGGTATAGAGAGGATCCCCTGGGCCTCCCCACTTGGCCCCCTTAAAAGAGCAAGGGACAATCACAGGAATGGTCACTACGATATAAGCCTTTTAAAACATCAAAGACGCACCCTGCCTGAAGAAGTGTCCACAACCCAGCAGTTACCAGCAGCCTGGGGTCCAGACTACCACACACTCCTCTGATTTCAGCAAGACCCACACTAGCAGCTCTGTCGCTTTAAGATACAGGGACTCGGAACAGTCTCAGAAGAACACTGGAAACCCTGCATGTGAAATTACTCTCTCACATCGGAGCCTGCTTAGACAGCAGGGGCCTTTGCAAATTCCTGCATGGCATCGACCACAGGCTTGTTTGGCCAGAATGAGATCACACAAATCTCCTCGGCTGCCCATGGAGCAACTCTGGGTATGTATGCAGGCAGCGCTAACAAAACCCCAGCACTCACTCTGAGAGCGAAGCAGTCACAGAGGCCATAAGAGAGATTGAATTAATTACCACACGCAAAATAATGTTTTCAATTACTGGCCTTGGGAAAGAGGTACGCATGACATGGACTTGGCCCTAGTGAACAAAATCTATCTAATCATTCAGGCTTGGATGGCCTCTCATGGCCTGTGCCTGAATGATAAGACAGAGCTCCTGATCCTATGAGCACAAGCCAACCTCAACAAACTTAGCAACAAATACCTGTCTTTCAACATCAACGGTATTAACATTAAAGTGGCAAAGGAGGTAAAAACCTAAGGCTACTTAGACTCAACTCTTAACCTAGGCAAGCAAGTCAACGACACTGCCTCAGCAACAGCTTACACCTGTAAGCTGATACAGGCTTGTAAACCTTTCCTATCCACAGAGAGTTGCATCACCTTAGCGAGAGCTTTAATCCTCTGAAAACTTGATTATAGCAATGCCCTCTAGCTAGGGGCTAGCAAATCTATTGTTAACAAACTTCAAATACTTCAAAACAATGCACTCAGAACGGCCCTCAGTATTCCCAGGAGACAACATATCTCGGAGGCTAGGCGAAAGAACAATTGGCTCTCAATTAAGGACAGAATTATCTTCAGAACTGTCTCCCTCACACACAAATGCCTAAACAACTCTGCCCCACAATACTTAATGGAAAACATTGTCAAAAAATCCTCAACACACCCTACGAGGACCGCTAAATCCTTCTGCCTAATAGTACCCAGATTCAAATTGAAAAAAGCAGGAGGTATAGCTTTCCTGTTATGGCTGCCCAGTCATGGATCTCCCTCCCTACTTCTTTGAGAACATACCAGTGATTAAGTAGCTTTAGGAAAAATACCAAAAGCTGGCTAGTCACTAAGGATTCACGATGTGCTCTAGGACATTGACGAATGACCTATCAAGTCAAATAATGTTGATTCGCTCTGCAAATTGTTCTGCTGTACCCTTTTTATGTATTACTTTGTCCTTTCCTGTTGTATTATTGTATACAATGACTGTAACTATTCCTGTGTGTAACCTGAAAATTTAAATCTACTTGTAAATGCGCCCAGATACCTCTGGGTTTGGTGCGCTATAGAAATAAACAAACAAACAAGCAAACAAACAAGATGGTGGGCCAGCCATTTAATCTGCCTTTCCAGCTAGGGTTTCTTAAACTCATACTATGTTAGTTACCAAGGGTCTTGGGGGATGTTGTGCCAGGTAGTTGCTCCAAGCTGGCAACGTTAGGAGGAGCAGATGATTTGGAGGGGGGTTGGGAGATTGGAGGGGGGAAGATTTGTCAGAAACATCAGGAAGAGGAGGAAGGAAGAACAGAGGAGGAGGGTGATCGAAGTAGGAGTTGCTTTGTGTAGAAGAGAGGAGGTGGCAGGAAAAGAGGAGGAAGGGGTTAGGTAGAGGTAGAGGAATATCAGGTGAAAGTGGCAAGAGAAGATGCACAGCAGGTGAAGGAATATTAGGAAGAGGTGGCAGGAGAAGATAAAGAAGAAATGGGTGAAAACCAGGAAGAGGTGACATCAGAAGAGAAAGATGAGTTTGGTGAGGAACAGCAGCAGCCTGCAGCCAGACAACATAGGAAAGTCAGGCCCAAAGTAGGAGCCATGGGACAGATGCTGATATGAAGAGGCTGGGCCCTGATTGGAAGATGAAGCAAGCATATACTGAGCCTTGAAGAGGGAAAGGTGCAGATTGGGACCAGTGAGGTGCTGTGAGTGTTACAGGTCAGGATTCTAGAGGAGGGAGGTGGCAAGGTCCTACTTAAGTAACATAGGGCAGTGGGAGAGGAACAGCACCCTCTGCTCAACCTAACTAGTGCTCGGAAGTACACATTGTACTCGCAGCTACTGTGAGAAACCAAATTATTTATAGAGGATTGGTTTGGAAGTGAGAACACTGACAGCATAAAAGGGGGCAGGAAACCCAACATCAAGGTGAGAAATCAGACTGAATGAAGAAAGAAGTGTGCAGGAACCCCTTAAGCCTGGTTTTGAGGGGTGTGTAGGACACAAAGAAGCAAGGTGCAGGAAACCCTGAAGCCTAAGATTGATCTAATATTTTAAGTCAAGGTGAGACTCAAGGGAGTGCATGTAAGAGATAGGTTGTAAATACACATTTTGCAAATGATCCCTGTTTTTTTGTGTCATTTGTGCCACATGCTTGGCTATTGCACAAATGTAGTCAAGAGGTGGGATGTACAAAGGGTGTAGCAGAAGCCTATCCACAATGTTTAGGTCCTGGAATATAGATAATACAACCTTCAAGAATTACCCAGAAACAGTTGGCTTTGATTGTACAGGTGGGCGAGTCCTGATCTCCACTGGACTCAGAATGGCCTTGTCTACGGGGACTTATGGGAGGATCTTCGAAAGTCTGGCATAGCAGTACATTTTGAAACTGACTTTGGGGCTGCAACATTGACAGAGACTATTGCGACGTTGGCAAGGTTCTTAGATATAACCATGTCTCGTACAGTACAGAAAGGTCACCCCATCACTCCATCTGTGATCTGTGAAATATACTGGACCCACTGAACCAGAGGACCATATTCACTTCAAAGCCCCTGGGCACATTCCAGGCGAGCTTCCGGTAGCACCACAGTTTTTAATTGGTATGGGCCTCATAGGGCCCTTTGGTCACTCTATCAATGGGAATTAATAAATCTTAGTGCTTCTTGATTATACTACCCACTACTCTGAAGCTTTCCCTATGAGGGTGAACCCTACTCAGAACATCTTGAAACATCTGGTCCCCAATGATTCCAGGGTTGGGTACCCAAAAGAAATCTTCACCCACCTAGGTCCTACTTTATATCCCAGCTTTGAGACGACTGCAATAAAATCCTACAGATAGATATCCTCTATGCCTCACTATGTCACCCACACATTGATGGCTTGGTGGAGCAATTTAGCCAGACCCTAAAGAACTATCTAAAGGAACTAGTCTCAGAGGATTCCAGGAACTAGGATAAGTTACCCCCATTGGTCCTCTTCTCCACCCGGAAAGCACTGCTAGTCTCCACTGGATTCTCCCCAGTGTAGTTTTTCTATGGTTGGCAACCAGGAGACATCCTATATATTTTGAACTAAGCAAGGGATGGATAAGACACCACAGAAGGAGAAATGTGGGAATCCATGCAGACTCCTCATGAAAGATCACGCGTGATCCGTAACCTGGCTGAGAAATCACCTGTAGACAGTAACCTAGGAGAACCGGGTTGGTTTAGAGCCTACAGAATACTTTGGGCAAACTGGATGGCTGTTAAAGAAAAAACAAAAAAACTTGATTTTTGCATTTCTGGACTTTTCCAATCGGCCTTCTCCTAGAGAGAAACAAAAGTGTCTGTATGATATAGAGGCCAAAGAAAATTCAACTTTGGTAATCTGGTCCTACTCCCAACCTCAGAAAATAAGCTTTTAGTCGGGTGTCACAGATCCTACAAACTCACCCACTTCCTCAATAAACTCAATTACCGGGTTCAACAAATCAAACACAGAAAGACCACCCATTTATACCACAAAAACTGGCTAAAGCCCTGGAAAAAAACAGAGGATCCCACCTTGATGGCACACTTAGCATCAGAAGAAAGAGAGGCAGAAGCTTACCACAGACCTGACTGAGCTGACATTGAAAGATCTGAACACTGGCAACACAGAAGATCTGCAGACCTATCTGTGACACTTCTCCAACATCTTTGTGGATTGACCGGAAAGTCCCTTTGGAAAACCAGGTTGGTTTCAAGCCAACAGGTCACTTGTGGCTTTCTAGCAGGCTGTTGAAGAGGAAGTAAAGAAAAAGCTAGATTTTTGTATAATCAAACCTTTATAATGACACAGGTCTCTTCTGATTGGCCTCGCCCTGAAGCCTGACAGGGCCTGGGGATTTTGCACAGACTTGGATCAAATGAGATCACGCGCTTTGAGATATCCAAGTCAAGGATCCATTAGATGATCTAGAGAATTGGGCCTGCCATATTCATTTCAACCCTCTATCTTACAAACGTTTATTGGCAAATCCCATTGGCCCTGGAATACCAAGTAAGACCACCTTACTGACCCCAATGGAGCAGTTCAGTTTACTGTTCTTCCCTTTGGACAACCCAGGGCACTTCCAACAAGCAATGGGAACCATTATTCAGCTGCACCAGGCAAGCTCAAGGGCACAACTCGACAACATCATGGTCTATAGCTGAAACTGGGCATATCACATGAGACTCCTGTACCTTCTTGCCAAAAATCTGATTAAAGTGGGGCTGAAGGTAAATCCGGCCAAATGCCACCTGGCACTACCCTCAGTCAAGTACCTGGGGTTCCAAGTTGAGAAGGAGATGGTCCAGCTTCAGGACACCAAGGTCAAGAACATTCTGACTCCCAAGACCAAAAGGGAAGTGCAGCCCTTCTTAGGCCTTGTAGCACATTTCTGACGCTCCATTTAAAATGATTTTGACCATGGAGGGATCCCTCATGAATCAGCTTTAGTGGTCGGAATTCAATCCCATCCAATGGTCCTATAACAAGTACTGCGAAGGCTTTCCAGCTTTTGAAGAACTCAGTTTGCCATTCTCTCCTTTCCTTTTTATAGGCAAAATGTTCCACCCCAATGGTAAGAACTACGCCACTACTAAACTGGAGTGCTTAGCAATTAGCTGGGCCATGAAAGCTTTAATTTATTACAGTACAGACTGTAACTTTAACTTGGCTCCCAATTACGTCCCATTGGCATGGTTACCATGGACCAAAGGCACCAACCCAGCAGTAATGAGTTGGTGCCTGGCTCCTCCGTCTTATTGCTTTTAAGTGCACTAAAATAGCTAGCTCCCAAGCACGTCCC
The DNA here is from genome assembly GCF_040938575.1 of Ambystoma mexicanum. Lineage (NCBI taxonomy): Eukaryota > Metazoa > Chordata > Amphibia > Caudata > Ambystomatidae > Ambystoma > Ambystoma mexicanum. The sequence continues at coordinate 978,620,943 of NC_090934.1, read as the reverse complement.
TGGAAACATCCTCTTTTTCTGGTCTTGGAAAAAATTTACACATACATAAGTTATGCAACTGTGCATACATCATAACAAGATGCATGCAAATGGAATAGTCGGGCTTCCTTGTGTGAGACAGTTCTAAGTCCTTTTGTGATTTCGTAGGAACTTACTGATGAGTAAAATCATATTTTTGCAGGATTAAATGAAATTTACTCCTGGAAAAAGCTTTGTGAATAGGCCTCTAACTGTCTAACAGAGAAAGCCTTTTCACACAGATGGCCTCATTACGAGTATGGAGGAAGCCAGGGCATAGCTGCCTCCAGACCGGGTTCCAGTACCTGGTTCTGTGAATGAGGAATTGCCGGGTCATTCCAACCTTGGAGGACCCGGTAATTCCTCATTCACGAAACCAATCCCAATTCCCATTTGAGCCCCCATAGGGCTCAATGGGAATGGGGATGGAGCTAATAACGGGCCTGTTAATAACGGGCCCGTTATTAGCTCCTTGGTCTGCTCACAGGACCCGGAAAGGACGTCTGGTTTTACCAGACGTCTGTTCCGGGTCCCGCTAGGAGACCTCATAATAAGGCATCACGTAATGAATGGTACGGTCCCGTACCGGCACCCTTCATTATGGGAGCGCCATGGCCGTAATGAGGCCTAGAGAGTTGATTGGTGGAAAGAAAAGATCTACTAATTAGTAATAGAATTAATAACTCTGCTAGGTGGGGTCTTCTAGCAAAAAAGGCAACGATGTTTACTGTGAGCACACTCAAAACCATGGGGCTGCACAACAAAGAACACACAAACCATAGCAGCCACAAAAATCAGAAGCAAACAAAAAAAAGCATTGTAAGCTTGATGCAAGCAGATAAAATATTCAGAGTTTGGGTTGAGGTCAAAATTACTCAAACGCATTAGAAGCTGATCACTGCGAGATCTCTTGAGACTCCGGGGTCATTTTAAACAAATGGAAATGGCATTAAGTGGGCCAGCAATGTGAGAACTTACGGAGATCGCCCGGGCATGCAGTTTTAAACACTTACAAGGCAGAGTGGAAAACTGAAAAGTAAAAACCAGGCGAAATCGGCATTTACTCTTCAGTTTTACTCTCCGTGTTTCAAAAAGTAATTGCCACCTGCAAATGACACTTTCCGGGCGGCATTTACTAATGGATTCCTATGGCATCTTCAGGCTCTTGAACAGGTGCTAATTCGAGGCAGCTTCCATAGGAACTCTCATGCAAGCGTCAAGTGAATGGCTCTTGCAAGTTGGGGGCGGAGGAAAGTACAGTGGAGATGTAAAGTTCGCTTTGTGCCCTTCCTCCCCCTCGGAAGCAGACGGAAATGAACTGAGTGGGAAATGGAGGCATACAAGCTTTTACGTCTCCATTTCCCGCACCACCCAGTACAAAGTAACCCATTGTGTGGTTCCTGGTGAATGCATACATTGGGTGCAACTTAGTCTCATTTTCATTTGAGGGCCAGGGACCTATGGTCAAAGTCTTTGGTTGGACGCAGATTCCTAGTGGTTAAAGGATTCAAGGGAGTCTGTTTGTTTGGTGTAACATCAGGACCTTATTGCCTCTAAGTTCCTGAAACTTGAGTCCACCCTCATTTCACACACACCCCTTGTAGCACTTTCTTTAAAATGTACATTTTTTCTAACTTAATTTCAGGCTTTTCTGACGAAGATTTGGTGGGGAGACATATCAAAAGACACCCGCATACTGAAGCTAATCTGTGGATTTTCGTGCCCGCTGTTAATCTATACTAAATTGATAGTATTCAGGTATGGGCATTATCTTACTTTCATGACAAACTTTGAGGTTGAATATGGAATCGTGAATGAGTGTATTTCTGCCGCAATTATGGTCAATAAAGCTAACCTTTCGGTCTGATTTAGCAAAACAAACCAGCAAAGAGGTGTATGGAATCTCCAGAAGTGGTTGAAGGGGTGGGGGAGAGGAGGACAAATTGAGAGAAAATTGAGAGTGACACAAATAGAGATTGAGAAAAACAGTGGGGGATATCAAAAGAGAGTTTTTATTTTAATTGTTTTTTTTATAACGCAGATCCGAGATTCGAACCTCGGTTGCCCTGTGTGGTCTTGTTTCCAAGACGCGTTGCCCCTGTGTTATCCTCTGTTCACCTAGTTCCACTTGCAACTAAAGCGAGGCAAGTAAAGACGCACACACAAAAAGTGGAAATGTAATGTATACTCGTACAAGCAAAAACTGAGACAAGCAGAGAGAGACAAATGGAGAATGTGTGGGTGCATGAGTATATAAGAGTTTGAGGGTGAGGCTGAGGGACCAATGGCGAGAGGCAGAAGTAGGAGTGTGTGCAAGAGTGAGAAGAGACAAAGGGGAAAAGAGGGAGGATTTGCGAAAGGAGACGAGAGGGGTTCAGAAAGCATTTGGAGTGAGAGAATAAAGGGGTTCGGATAGAGATAGAGAGACAGGAAATGAGAGGTGCAGAGAAGGTTCCCGGTAGAGGTAGATTGGAAGACTTAGTGTGTGAGAGCGAGGAGGCAGAGCGGAAGAGAGATAGAATGAAATAAGCGAAACACAAAAGGAGAGTAAGGGGAAAAGAGGTCTGAGGGAAAGGAGAGTGAATATAGGAGAGAACCTACAAGCATCAAGCACTGTTCCACAGAGAGAATGAGAGATTTAAAATGAATATGCGAGACCTACAGAAGAACAGTGTGAAGGCGAGTGTGGGACAGACAGCAGTATGGAGGGGGAGGCCAGAAGCGAAGGCGGGTGACGGAGAAAATGTCGAGAGAGAAATTGAGAGACCTTTAGTGACAAACCCTTCACAAGATAACCACATCTGGAGAAACACAGGGATAGTGGGAGAAGGGGTGCCAGGCAAAGAGGAAAAGGGAATCCCAGAAAAGCAACAGCTGGAAGATATCAAAAGAAATAGAGCGAGAAATGAAAGTGAGGAAGCATCAAAGTGAGATTTACAAAGAAAGAGAAAAAGAGAGCTAGTGAAGGAGACCTTATAAAAGGGAGGGAGGAAAAGAGACTGACACACAGAGCAATGGTAAAGGGAGACCTAAAAGGAGTGTGTGACAAAAGATTAATGAGACACAAAACTATCATTTTCAGCACGTAGTTTTTTTTTTTATTTTTGCCCACCAGAGGAGGCATAGATAAGCCATGCACTCCAGTGCAAACATTGCACTTTGGCATATGGAATGCACTGTGCAAAGTTTCCATAATACTAGCCTAGCTTGGTGTGTAGCTGCACTTCTGCTTTTCCATTGCAAGCACTGCTTAGAGCCCTCAAACACATTGGAAGATGAGTGCAACTAACAAGCTCCTGTGCAGTGAAGTTGTGAGTGACCGTGCTGCATCACAATGCAGACATTTAGGGTCACTGGGAGAGCAACTACACTGGGCTTATCACGCCTGGCCCTAACATGCATTGAACAGGTATCTAAGCATTTAGTTATGTCGCCCTTAGGGGAATGTTATGTTAAGTAGAGTACACAACTTACTACCATATTTGGATGGCCCGGGCAGGAGACCATTCTGCTTTTATCTTGCTCCTAGAAGGGAACTGCGCATCCTCGTCATTGGTGTCCATTGGCACACTAACTATGTCATCCTGTTTACTTTCGGAAGCTGAGGAACCCCACTCAACACGCCTTTGCCCATGATTTCTCTGCATCCAAACTTGCTGTTGCCCGTTGGCATGTTGAAGCATGGTGCTTCCCTTGCCCGTAGCAGTGCAATGCTATAGAATGTAGAGGAGTGGTGGAAGCCCGGGTTCCCTCAGGGATCCATGAGTGTCAGCTGGACATTTAGGATGGGAGCCCTACCAAGAAGGATGATGTTACCTGCTCTCCCACCTATCTTCTGAGCGATACCTGAAACAGAATAAAGTACATTTACCGTTTGAGCTCACGTTGTCCTGGTGTTCCTTGAGTGCTTCCAGCTTCCTTCCAGTTACCCAGGCACTACATATGTAAACTCTGCCAGCACTGGGGCCCAGGCACATGATTAACATGCTATCCCATGGAAAGGATGCGGATTGATTGCACCATCAGAAACCTGAATAACCCCTGGAAATGAATGATGCATTGGTGGCTGCCATTTCCTATATGAACCCTTCAGTGCAGGTGTCCATCTTGTGTACAAGTGCATTTCAGAGGCATCCCTGCATCCACCACAGGGGCGCCCAGAGAGGCGAGGGAACCAGGGTGGATCCAGGTTCCCATGCCACTTCACAAGGAGGTAATTACTAGTACAGGAATCCAGGCACTGTCTGTGGAAATTGAGCCAGTTCTCCCAGAAGGGAATGTTGCAATCTCCGGCGGCATGGAAACCATATGTGTGAACTGCAGTGCAGTGTTCCTGTAGTCTCTGTCGATCAAAATGTGGAGGTGCTGGGGAAACCTTCCCATACATGTTTTTCCAGGGTTCCCTCCATGTTCCTATGCAACGGAATGAGGCTGATGGTGTCGGCCATTCGTGGAGGACCTGTTGGAGGTAGACATGCCGTGTTTTGCTGGTGGGGTGCACTGGCACCAGATGGAGTTAGACAGAGTTGAAGATGGTTGGAAAATGTTAGCCTTCTGATGTAGGGCATTGGGTGGCAACCTGCCACATAGCTGCCATGGCCACCTGGTGCAGATGAAAGGTTGGGCATGAGTCACCCCAACCCCTGGCCACTAGCAGCAAGAGGTTCGGAGGCACAGATTAAAGTGCATCATAATATTAGTTTTGCAATGGGACTGACACACAGGTTCTGAAGACCAAGAAGCTGGTAGGTGTTAAAGCCAGAGAGTCAACAAGCTACTGCATGTTGGGCTTGTCAACTTTCACAAGGGTCGCATGTGCCAGCTTGCCTCCTCCTGGAGGCCTTGCAGCCCATTAAATTCCAGAGGGCTAGAGAACTGCATCCCTCCCCTCACACCGAGAGGGCAACCACCATAGGTACAACCTCTAACCCAGCTGTAGACAGTACATTAAACTACCCCCTCGAGCAGTTATTTACAAGTGACTTAGAATTACCCATATAATAATCCATCCAACTATTCAGTCCCTCCTAGTTGATGTTCAAGTAATTCCCCCTCAGGGTGAATGGTCTTTTGCCATTGTAGATGCCCCCTTTTCCCAAGCTGGCACCAGATGCCTCTCTAGAACTTCTAGATCCAAGTTTTGTGGCATCATATTGCACCTGGGTAACTGCCTTGTTATTAGACGCTGGCTACAAGCAATCCCTGAAACTGAGTGCAAACTGACAGACTCTGCTGATAAACAACGTAATGGCAACTGTCCTGCCACTAAAGCCAAGATGAGTGTCTGCCCACACACTCAAACACATGGTTAAGCACCTGCGGCTAATCCTATAAACAGCCATGAGTTTGACACTTCCATCCCTATGCCCCGTATTTATCAATATTCCTACCAGGTTATCCCAGGCACTAAGCACATGTACTATTGTCTATCATGGATTTTCGTATTCTCTCAGGGAATACTATGCATGTAAAACCTCCTACCTACAGAGGTGTGCCCTATAATCATGTTCCTTCTGCTATGTTTGCTTCCTCTCTCTTTCTGATGCCCATCCCCCTTAGGAATGCTCGCTCCTTATTTCCTTCCTTGAGCCTACACATTCTCCCTATTCCTGAAACATGGAGTTCTTATTTTAATTCTGCTGCAGCTGAGGCTCTTCCCACTACTCCTTCCTCTTTCCTGATCTCACCCAGACTCATTGGTTCCCAAGACGGTACTCATTTGTTGTTTAATTCACTTTGGTTGCCGCCTATTGTTCCATTGTGCCCATGTTACCATTCTATTAAATCTGACTTTCTCAGATATTATCCCAAACCTTTTGCATCTGTCACCATCTATCAGCAGCTGCCTGGTCCATGAGTCAATTTTTAGAGCTCACTGATAGTTTCCTTTCTTTTCTTTTCCCATGAATGCACCCTGTGACTTAGCACTGTAGGTGACCTTAATATTCATCTTTGCTCCCCTCGCGCTGCGTATCTGCCTATGTCTACCTTGGTTTCCTTTGATCGATCCCTGCTTTCCCTCCATTCAACGCATGTGAAAGGTGGCAGTGGTGACCATGTCTTTGTGGCTTCTCACATTTCTTTTACTGCAACTATACATTCCTCACCTAGCCTACCCTCAGACCATTTTCTTCCAAGGACATTACTTTCAAAAGACAAGATCTATATAAAATTGCACTCCTTTTGAGATAAGCAAATATTTGAATCTTTTGTTGCTGAGCAATGTTTGCCAGTTTACCAACGAGGCCCTGTCCTTCCCGATCTCCTCAATCGTGTCTCCTCTAAATAGCTCCCAGCCACATTCTCACTGACTATTTTTGTTGCTATCTTACATATTTATAAACGTTTTCTGAGTGATTATACCTACTTATTTATTATTTGTAGTGACTTCATGATTCTAATATTATGTCGATATTGTTTTGTGAATTCAGAATGTGTAATACTAATGAGCTCTCATTGTCAATAAGGTTATTGGAATTCTTGGAGGTTGTTCTTAAAGAATCTTAAAGGGAATGAATTGAGGTGGATTTTAAAGTTATGTAAAAAATTATGTGATTTTATGTTTCCTATGTTTTTAATTATGTGTTACATCTGTATTTGTACTTAAGAAATGTTTGTATTGAAATATGTATATCGATGTGTGAACATTTCAGTTTTGTTCTAAAACACACAATAAAAAAATAAAAAATTGTTTTGTGATGTTTTCCAATCATATATTTGTGTGTTATTGTATTACTTGTATGCTTTTATGGTTTTAAGAACTGGAATAAAGTATTGATTGACTGATTAATCCCCTCCTCCTCATCATCCCGTTCACTCTACTAAATAGGAATCATCTACAATCAAGGTTAACGGCAGCTCTTGCTAAAGACAAGGCTGCCTGGGGCCTGGGAACTTGACCTCATTGAGGCATCCTTGCAGTTCCTCTCCTTGTGGATCTGAGTTCCTGTGTCTTACTACTACCACTGTTTCTACGATTCAACCAATAACTGAATATGAACTTGTGAAATTGATTTCACGTGCTAACCCCACAGCTTTGGCACCGGATCCTACGATGACAATAATCAATACATTATTTTCTCACATTTTAGCATTGTTTCACTCATCAACATCATCATGCTTCTTCCTCATGCCTTCAAATAGGTAATTCTGTTCTCAGGTCAGGGCGGGACAGGAAATGGAATCTGACTCCGCCTTTCACCAATGCCCATTGTTTTGAATAAACAGGAGGTCAGGTTGTTGTTTGCACTTGTTTCCGAATAGGCCTCTGGCCATCTCCCTCATTTTAGGGTCCTGACTCTGCTGTGAACCAGCCACCTCTCCATCCTCTTCAACCTCTGAACATGTGCTTGCACATATGGGAACTCCTTCTATCATTTTCTTCTCTTCCTCCCTGTTCTCCAACTGCACCTCCTTGGTACTCAGCCACATGCATCTCCACCACCTGACCCAAGCTCACCCGTCATGTTCCAGGATTGCTCTACTCTAGATTACGACCATGATTCCGCATGGGGCCCTTGTGCCCGTCCGTCCAATCACCCCCGCCCTCTGTCCCTCTCTTTCTCTCCCTCTCTCTCTCTCTCTCTCTCTCTCTGATGTAAACCTCCCCTGCTCAATTTTACCATCCTCCTTTCCTCTGCTGCTCCTTCTCACCTCCTCCTCTGTACGGGTATCCCCGCTCGCAAACTATCCAACTCCTCCTCTCCTGTGCTGTTATTCCTCTTCTCCTCATCTTCCTCCTTTCCTCTCTTCTCAACACCCTCTTCCCATACTCTTGGCAACTCTTAACCTTTTGCTCTCACCCTATAAGCTCTCTTATCTAACCTCCTCCAAATAGCTAAGTCCTCCAAACACCCGAAACCCTTCTGCCAGAGCCCCAAGCTCATCTCTCGAGCTTCACCTGGTTTTACAGGTTTCAGGTGGACACATGTTGGAGATTCATATTCTGATTGGTTCACTTTTCTCATTTTGAGGCCCTCAAGCCCATTTCCGAGGACACTGCAGTTTGAGTTGATAAAGGTGCCCCCCTTCTTGTTTTCATTTTCCTTGCATGCACACAGAGAGTGAGCGATAGCATAGCTAGGCCCTCAATGGACTCCCTCAGTTTTCTGTGTTTGCACTGTGTGCCCTGGAACCCTTCCGCACATATGGCTGTGCCTCTACCTGGACTTCCTGAATGGTCCATCACAGTCATCTCAAATGTCTCCATTAATTGCTTGCTGCTGCTGCTAACTCACAATACTACATGAGGGTAACAGGGCAGTAGGGGTTGGTGTTTGGGTTTGACTATAGAAGCAGTACCATTCTCAGCCCTTTGACCTATCTCCTAGCCCATCCTTCCCCTCCCAGCCGCCTGCTCAACAACATGAATTAAATATATCTGTGGCCCATTCCTCCCCTTCTCTGGCATCCAACAAAATAATAGCTTACCTGCCAAATACCCCTGTGTTACCCCATCCTGGCCGGCTGCATATAAAAAAAAGAAAGGCTGTACCTCGCTGGGATGTCCTCATGGCTTCTTTCCACTCCTCCAGAGTCATCCTTAATGTCTACCTAAATGGCTCTGTCATGGTCCAAGGTCCTCAGGCCAATCCCCCCCCCCCTTCGATAGGTGTTTCCCTCGCCTCGTCAACTTCCTCTCATCTCCAGCTGTCCCCTCCTCTCACTCCCTGGCTACCTTACCCACTTTTTCCTCCTCCTCTGCCACTCTTCAGGCTACCTTCACAACTCCGCAGGGCGTACCTCTGATTTGTACCCCTCCCCGGAAGGTCTTTAAGGCCGGCAACCTTCTTCATCTTGCCACTCTCAACTCTCGCTCTGCTGTCAAACACGCCTCTGACATCTGCCACCTCCTTGAAGAACTGGTCCTTGATGTCCTCGGTCTTACGCAGACTTGGTTCACGGCCAGCTCTGTCATGAGCTTTGACACTCTGCTCCCTGAGGGCTACAAGATCCTCTCCGCACCCAGATCCATTCGACCTGGAGGGGGCGTAGCCCTGATCTTTCCTGAGTGGATTCCTGCCACTATCATTCCCATTCAGATTTACTCCTCTTTTGAATGCCTTGTCTGCAGGCTCTCACTCTCTCCTAGCCACTCTCTTACTGTTGCTACTCTCTACCGGCCCCCCGGGCAAATCACCTCTTTTCTCTCTGAGTGGGCCGACCTCTCCTCCTCCCTCCTGGCCTCAACCACTCAACATTCACCTCGATTCTCACTGTCCCTCATCGCTGCTCTTTCGCAACCTCTGCGATACCCTCTCCCTCTCTATCCTCCCCTCTGGCCCGAGGCACTCTGCAGGACACACACTTCATGTCTTGATCTCCCCTGGCCTCCCCCTCTCTATTCCTCTGACCACTCCTCTCTCCTGGAGTGACCACTGCCTCCTCTCCTCCCATCTCTCACTCTCTTCTCCCCAAGCCAACCACACCCCAACACTTCCACCTACCTTCTCGGACATCCGACCTATGAAGCGTGTGTCAGCTGAGGCTTTCGCTGCCACCTTCTACCCCCCCCCACCTCCCCTGGCTGACTCACACCCCGACACAACCCTGTCCCTTCTCTACTCTTCCATCTCTGATACTCTTGATGCTTTTGCCCCTGTCATGAGGATCCGCTTGAAGTCCAAAGACAAGTGCAATTCCTGGTATGATTCCGACCTAGCTACACTTAAACATAAGTGTAGGGCGGCTGAGAGGAAATGGAGGTCTTCTTGCTCATCCTCTGACAAACTGACCTGTCGCCTGCTCCAAAAGCAATACCGACTCTCTGTCCGCACTAAGAAGAGAGCCCACATTCAAGCCTGTGTCTCTGCGGCATCCAACAACTCGGCCGAACTCTTTAAAATCTGCAAGGAGCTTGCCAACCCTGCAGCAGTCTCCTCCCCTCCTCTTGCCTCCCAGGCTCTCTGCAATGCCCTTGTCTCACACTTTATCTCTAAAACCCAGGACATCCTCCCCACTCTCGCCTCCCCTCCCCCTCCTATTCCCTCTCAGTCTGTGCTTGGAGACCCCCATTTAAGCATCCCCCCAGCATCCTTCTCTTCTTTTCCTATTTTCTCCCCTGACGAGGTCGCTAGACAAGTCCGATCTATGAAAGCCTCGTCAAAACAGGTTCATCCCTGTTCCTCCAAAACCATCAAGGACCACATTGACACCCTCGCTCCTGCCCTTGCTGATTTTTGCAACCACTCGTTTGCCTCAGGATCCTTCCCCTCCCCTCTGAAGCACTCCCTTGTGCATCCTCTTCCCAAGAAACCCACAGCTGATCCTTCCTGTCCGGCAAACTATCGCCCAATTTCCAGTACCCCCTTTCTGGGCAAACTCCTGGAAAAGCTGGCCATCTCTCAGCTTAACCTTCATTCAGATTCTGTTGGTTGTCTCCATGACCACCAGTCTGGCTTCAGAGCGCCCAGAAGCACGGAAACTGCTCTCCTCAATATCTGTGAAGATCTGCTCTCCAACCTTGATTCTAACATTCCCTCTGTCCTCATCCTTCTTGATCGCTCTTCTGCCTTCGACACGGTCAACCACACCATCCTGCTCAACCGACTCCGTGATAATCTGGGTATCACTGATCAGGCTCTGGCCTGGCTGACCTCTTTCCTCTCTGATCGACCCTCCCAGGTCCAACTGGGGTCTTTCCTATCATCTATCTACATCTCCACCTGTGGGGTTCCCCAGGGGTCTAACCTCTCACCCTGGCTTTTCAACCAATACCTGGCAACTCTCGCTCACTGCATTGCCATTTTCTGCTCAAATTTCCAGTGCTACGCTGATGACACTCAACTCATTTTCCGGCTGCCCTCGGCCACCTCCTCTCCCTCTCTCATCTCCGACTGCCTAACTGCCATTCAAAATTGGTGTGCCGCCAATGATCTTTGTCTGAATGCCAGAGAGATGGAGATCCTCCTCATCGGCACACCATCTCCATCCTTTTCCCTCACTCTCTGGCCGGCCTCCCTTGGCCCTCCTCCTACCCCCACCTGCGAGGCTAAGAACCTTGGCATCATCTTTGACTCCACACTTTCCTTCTTGGCCCATATCTCTGATGTCTCTAAAAAGTCAAACTTCCGACTGCACCTCCTCAGAGGTATTCTGCCTTTCCTCTCCTTCCCCCAGAAGCTCATGGTATCCCAAGCTCTGGTTCTCTCTAGCTTGGACTATTGTAACAGCCTCTTTCTAAATCTACCTGCCTCTACTCTCCGCCCTCTACAACTTATCCAGAACAGGACTGCAAGACTTGTCCTTGGCCTCAAGCCCTGGGATCGTATCTCTCCAGCTTTGAAATCTCTCCATTGGCTCCCAGTGGATGCAAGGATTAAATTCAGAACCCTCTGCATTGTCCACAAGGTTTTCTGGGGCCTGGGTCCAAAATACCTTCAGCTATCCCTCCGCAAATACCTCCCCTCTCGAGCTCTTCGCTCCTCTACCTCTAACTCCCTCAGGGTCAGTCATTTTTCAAAGAAACGATCTGGGGGTAGATCTCTATCTTCGGCTGGGGCTTCCCTGTGGAACAGCCTCCCTGCGACTCTAAAACTTGAGGAGAACCATCTCCGGTTCCGGAAGAACCTCAAAACCTTCCTCTTTGCTTCTGCCTTCGCTCCCGTTCTCCCCTGCTGATCTGCTCTCTTGGCACTGTGCACCTGGCCACCCTCTGTCCCCTGGGCCCAGGTACCTGCTCACCCTGCCACCTTCCTGCACTGCCTCCTGGCCACCCCTTGCACTGGGGACTGTATCTGTACCCATACAGACCCCCCCCATTTTTCTTCTTTTTCTGCACTTATTCAGACTTACCCAGTCTGCTGCCTTAAACACAGCACTTGCCACTTGCTGGCTGCACTACCACAGTTTGCCTCCATTTTCTATTTATTTTATTTATCTGCGCTCCTCGGCTTCTGCACTTTCCACTCTCCCCCTTCCATGCACTTTTTCCCTTTTCCCTTTCCCATGTACTTGCGCGTTCTCAATGTCACTGGGCCTAGTAAGATCGTTTTTATGTTGTGCTGTGTTCTCCCTTGTTCCCCTCCCTTGCATAGTCTTACTCTGAAACACTTGTGTACGAGCGCGATACAAATAAAATATCATATCATATCAGGTTTCACATCCTCTAGCGCCTGTTGCCTAGGGAGCTAGGCCCAATGAAGGACGCACACACGGATAGATAGGAGGAACTTCTTTATTCTTCTACAACCAAGCAGGAACCGGCCCTTGCTGCACACGTGCCCCATAACTCCCTTGCCCCGTCAAACTCCCCCTTTCCAACGGAGGGGGCTCATGAGCGTTAACCCCTTGAGCCCCGGGTAACACTACCCCCGGACAATATGTCCAAACATCAACTTGACACTCTGTGTCCAAACACTAACTCAGCACTCTTCAACAAGTCTCATCGGCTTCTTTATGAGTCGTCTCGGCCTCTCACCTCGAGTCCCAAGATCTGGCTCCTCTTCCGTCGCTCCACTCTGGCCCATGTCCCCGGGATCTCCTTCAGGGGGAAGCCACTCATCGTCCCTCTGCATCCTTGGTTCTGGTGAGAGTGCCCTCTGAGGTCCTTCTGTGTTTTCTCTTCTTGCGTATTGCCTGAACTGCTGACAGTTTCTGGTGACGGTCCTATCCTGGTCTTCAGCCGTCACCATCGTGCCTTTCACTGCAACAATCCTCATGGGGCTTGGAGCAAACCGCGGGTCTGTCTTTCTATTTATCGGCTGTTGCACCAGAACTTCATCTCCTACCTGGAACTCCGGCGGCACCGCTCCTCTTCGTGCATCGGTACGGAGCCTCGCGTTTTCCTTTGCCGCCGCGTCTCTCTGGAGCAGATCATGGTCAGCCGGCTCTGCCTGCGCCGTACTTCTCGGGATGCGGGTTCGCACCTCATATCGGAACATGAGCTCGGCGGGCGTCTTATTTGTGACCTCATGAGGAGTGTTCCTGTAGTCTCTTAACAGGCGGCATAGCGCTTGGTGTGTATCGACTGCGTCAAGCCGTGCCCTCTGTATAGTCTTCTTGATCGACGCCATGAAGCGCTCCGCCATTCCATTTGCCTGGGGGTGGCGCGGTGTGATCTTCATGTGCCTGAACCCAAGGTGCTCTGCCAGTGTCCCAAACTCGTGCCCACAGAATGGTGGTCCGTTGTCGGACTTGACCCACTTGGGGATCCCCCACTCGCTAAAGACCTCTTCTATCGTCGCCGCCACTTGAGTGAACGCCGTGGAATTGACCACCTTGGCAATCGGGAACCTTGAGTGCTCATCTATGAAGAGTAAGATGTAGTCACCCGCTTCGGTCGGCCCGTAAAAGTCCATGGCTACTCGTTCCCATGGGTGATCAGGTATTTGAGTATGTTGGAGTGGGGGCGGACGTTCTGCCGGGGCTGTGCACTGTCAGGCGTGGCAGTTCCTTACCCACTCGTCAACGGCTGCATCCAGGAGAGGGAACCACATGTGGCACCTGAGCTGCTTCTTCGTGTTCTCGGCTCCTCTGTGACCTTCGTGCGCTATGCTGACCACCTCGCTCCTGAGTGTGGCGGGGATGACGATCCTGCACCCTCTGAGCAGGATATTGTTGTCCTTCACCGCAAGTTCACCATGTACACGGGCTAGCCGTTCGATTTCTTGTTTGTTCACCCCCGGGTGAGCTAGGATGGCTCTGTGGTGGTCTTTCCATTTGCTGGCCGTCGTGAGGCTAATCGCCAGGGCTGTCGTCGGGTCGGCTGCCGATGCGGCCGCTACCCTTTCAAGGGACAGCGCCGGAGGCAGCGCCTGGGCTGCCACATACTGCACGTACGCGACGTCACCCTTCCGTGCGAGCGGGGCCCCTACGGGGTGTCGGGAGAGGTAGTCTGCGGGGTTGAGGTCGCCCCCCGGGCGGTGTACAATGTCATAATCATATTCCTGGAGGCGGATGCCCCACCTCTCAATCCTCGGTGGCATCTTGGTGTGCGGGTTCCCGAACAGTGATAGAAGTGCCTGGTGGTCGGTGATTAGCGTGAACCTTTTTCCGATTATAAAGTTGTGAAAGTGCTCGCACGCCCAGACCGCTGCCAAGCTCTCCTTCTCGGCCTGGGAGTAGGCTAGTTCAGGCGTCGACAGCGCTCGGCTCGCGTATGCAACCACGTGTCTGGGGTTAACATCCGCGCCACTGGTTTGGGCCAGGATGGCACCGAGGCCTACGGGGCTGGCATCCACTACCACCTCAGTGTGCCACAGTGGGTTGAAATATGCGAGACGGTGAGCCTCCGCAAGGGCTTGCTTGATGTCCGCAAAGGCCTGTTGGCAGGCCGGTGTCCATTCGAACGACGACTCCTTCTACATCAGTTTCCTAAGCGGGTCTGTGATGGAGGCGTAGTGGGGGATGTACCTCGCACAGTATCCTGCCATGCCGAGGAACGAGCGGACGTCCGCCACCTGCCGGGGCTCGCCGAGGTTGGTGATCGTCTCGACCTTCTCGGGGTCAGGCATCATGCCATCCTTGGAGAAGATGTGGCCAAAGAACTTGAGTTTCGTTTTACTGAACCGGCACTTCAAGATGTTAAGCGTGAGGCCGGCTCTCTGAAGGGCTTCGCAAGTGTCGTGTAGTGCCCTGTCATGGGCTTCCTTGGACGATCCAAAGACGAGAATGTCGTCGCTGTAGTTGAGAGCCCCTTTAATAGGTCGGATGATCTGGCGTATTGCTTCCTGGAAAATCTCAGCGGCCGATGAGATTCCAAAGTTCAGTCTCCGGTATCTGAAGAGCCCATCGTGTGTCGCAAACGTGGTTATGGGCCGGGAATCAGGGTGGAGCTCCAACTGATGGTATCCCTGATTTAGGTCCAGTTTGGAGAACATTTGGGCACTGTTCAGCAGCACAATCATGTCCTCGATACATGGTCCCGGGTGTCTCTCCCGTTGAATCGCCGTGTTGGCTACCCTCATGTCCACACACAACCGGATCTTTCCCCCTTCCTTGGGTACCACCACAAGGGGGGACACCCACGGCGTCGGCCCCGTCGCCGGTTCGATGATGCCGTCGCGGAGCAGTTGCTGGAGTGCCTCCGAAACTGTCTCCTGAAGATGGAAACCAACCCTCCTGGGATGTTGCGGCACTGGTCGTACGTCGGGGTCGATGTGGAGCCTGATGGGGGGTCCCCGGAGCTTTCCTAGCCCCTCGCACAGCTCGGGGAAGGCACCCACGATGTCTTCTTGTGAGACGAGCGATTGAGTCTGATGAGAAGCTATCGATCCTACAGCGTACCCCGGGCTGGGGTTGGCCGCTGCGGCGGTGATTACGTCTCCCACATTCACGTGGATCTCGATCAGCCCCAGATGCGACGCCGTGTGGTAGCTGAGGAGGCATCGACTCCTGGCGAGAGAGCGTATCACGTGAATGGTCGCATCCACTTGCCGCCCATTCAGGAGAAGGCATTGGGTGAATTGGCCCACCGTCTGTAACGGGGTGGCAGCTCCCCACTGGAAAATTCTGGAACGGGACGGATTAAGCTGTGGTGGGCACGGTATACGGTCATAGTCTTGTTCACCCATGATGTTCACTGTGGCCCCGGAGTCAATCATAAATTGAAATTGGCAGTTCCCCATCTTGAGCGGGATTTGCGGGGCTTCCCTGGCCTCTTTGTTATCGAGTATAAGGTTCACAAACTCGTCGTGGTCGTATTGGTCCTGCGGTGCGTAGTAGGCCATCGCCTGGTCTTCTTGGTAGAGGGTCTCAGGCCTGTAGTCTGCAGGAGGGTTGTCGTATTCGTCCATGAAGTGTCTAGGCTGTTCAGCCTGGTCATGCGGTGGGGCATATCCTGCCGCTTGGTATTCATCCATCGCTCGAACGTAGCGCCTCTGCCCGAAGCCCTGTTGGTATGGTCTTGGCTGACTGTACTGCAGGGGCTGCGGCCGGAAGAGCATTCTGGGGGCCGCCTGGGGTCGCATCGGGGGAAAAGGTACGCCCTCCCTGCAGACGGAGTGAAAGTGTCCTTCTCTCCCGCAGTTGGTACATCGCTGGGACAGGGCTGGGCAGGACCCCGAGTGGGGGAAAGACATCCCGCAGCGGTAGCACTGTCTTTGTAGACGCGGGGTGGACGTTGAAGAGGTTGTCGGCGGTCTGTATGGCTGAGGGCCCCTGTCGCCTTGACGGGGGGGCAGTATAGCGGCCACAAGTTCCCCCGTGTCTGCTTTAGGGTTGTTGGAGTGTCCCATGGCTGAGGCCTGTGCATCCACTCTCTCATGGATGCGGGCAAGTTCGCTGACCTCGGGCATGGTAAGTGGTTTTTTGAGTAGCTGTTTCTTGAGTGCGGGGGAGAGGCACCCTTCGATCACCCTCAGCCGGATGGCTTCCTCTAGCGAGAACGCATCAAATTGGCAGTTCGCCCCTTTCACTCGTAGACGTGTGATGAATTCGTCGACAGTCTCTTGTGGGAGTTGGGTGCACTGGTTGAACAAATATCTTTCATAGTCCCGGTTGACCTCGATGATCAGCAGTTTGTCCAAAGCACCAATCAACTTGGGAAACGTATCTTGGTCTGCGGCCGGAATAGCCTTGACAACCGTTTTGATTTCCCCCCCTACCAGGTTGAGGAAAATGTCTCTCATGTTGGGGGAGTCCCCGTCGCCGGATCCTCTCACGAAATGACGAAAATCATCCATCCAGTCGGTCCACCTGGGGCCTTTGGTGGCTTGAGGAGTCATGGTGAACGGCGGTGGCAGACGTAGTTGTATCGACTTCGCCACCCGCGGCAATTGAGGAGAGCCCTGGCTGGACCCAGGGTTGGAGGTGCTCATGGCGCCTGGGAGACGAGGCCCGCACGTGCGTAGGCGACGTGTGGGGCGAGGTAGTCGGGCCTAGGACGAGCCTACGTGCACCCGGCGCCCGGCAAAGGGGTCCGCCGCTTTTGCCGATTCAGGCCTCTTCTGCGGCCAGGCGTCGACGGGCAGGGTACAGGATGGAGGCGCGGGCGGGATCGCTTCCGCGGAGCTTCGGTGGAGGAGGTCCGGCGAGGCGGATCCGGCGGAGTGCCGTGTTGCGCGGAGGTGGAGCAGGAGGAGGAGGTTCGATGGGTTGCTCACCACGAGCGGACTGCTGCAGGAGGAGGACTCCAGTGTGCGGGAGAAATCCTCGTCGCCAAATGTTGCCTAGGGAGCTAGGCCCAATGAAGGACGCACACACGGATAGATAGGAGGAACTTCTTTATTCTTCTACAACCAAGCAGGAACCGGCCCTTGCTGCACACGTGCCCCATAACTCCCTTGCCCCGTCAAACTCCGCCTTTCCAACGGAGGGGGCTCATGAGCGTTAACCCCTTGAGCCCCGGGTAACAGCGCCCAAAAAAACCCTTCCTACACCACTTCCTATCAGCAGTTGCTTATCTTTGGCCCCATCCATTCTGTCAAATCTGCAATGGGTTTGACAGAAGCAATGGGGGCCCCCTGTCAAAGCAACCCTGTCCCCTGTCCCTGCTTCTTCTATCAAACCCAGTGCATATCTCACAGATTGAGTTGGGCCTGGCAGAAGCCTGGACTTACAAGGGGGTGAGCAGAGCCAGCAGGAACGAGCACCTCCTGTTCCCACTGTCAAAAAAAGTTCCAGCCCTCCCCCTTCTGTCAAGCGCATACTAGGTTCGACAGATAAGTTGTGGCTGGGGGACGGGGGAACTGGGAGGGGCATGAGAGGAAGCCAATGGAGGTTCGAGCCAATCCTCTTCTACACCCAGCTACTCTGGACTCGCTATATTAATGCTATACACTGACTGAAAACTGCCTTCACTCTGCTAACTGGACCTATGGAATCTGGCGTTCCTCTGCTAACTGGTGATACTGGAGTCTACCTCTATCAGGCTGACTGGGTATTTGAGATTCTTCCCTTTCTATGCTATCTGCCCTTACTGGCCTAAATGGGTATGTTAGAAGTTGGTCTTACAGTGGTAGCTCGACATACTAGAATTCTGCCCTTTCTGTGCTAACTAGACCTATGAAATCTGGCCTTTCACTCTGCTAACTGCACATATTGGAATGTGCCGTTCCTGTGCTAACTGGTGATACTGGAATCTACCTCTACCAGGTTAACTGGGTACATTGGATTCTTCCCTTTCTCTGCTACATGCCCTAACTGGGTATGTTAGGGTTTGGCCTTACAGTGGTAGCAAGACATACTGAAACCTGCCCTTTCTGTGCTTACGGGACCTATCAAATCTGGCCTTTCACTCTGCTAACTGCTCATATTGGAATTTGCCTTTAATGTGGTAACTGGACCTATGGAATCTGGCGTTCCTGTGCTAACTGGTGATACTGGAGTCTACCTCTACCAGGCTGACTGGGTATATTGGATTCTTCCCTTTCTATGCTATCTGCCCTTACTGCCCTAACTGGGCCTGTTAGAATGTGGTTTTACAGTGGTAGCAAGACATGCTGAAATCTGCCTTTTCTGTGCTAACTAGACCTGTGAAATCAGGCCTTTCACTCTGCTAACTGCTCATATTGGAATTTTGCCTTTTCTCTGCTAACTGGGCATACTGGAATCTCCCTTTACAGTGCTAACAAACCTTACTGGGATCTTGCCTTACTGCACTAACTGGACGTAGGAAATCTGGCCTACCAGTGCTAAACAAGCATACTGATATCACGCCATACTCTAAATGGACACACCATGATCTACCTTTGCTATGCTAACTGGGCATACTAGAATTTCTCCTTGCTGTGCCAACTAGGCATACTAGGTTCTGCACTTGTCGTGCTTAATCTACTTATACAATCTGGTCTAGCTCTGTCAACCTGCATACAATGGAATCGGACACTGCTGTGCTAACGGGGCAGAAGGGACTATGTCACTGCTGTGCTAGTTAGGCTAACAGTATTATGCTAATTAGGCATAATGGCAGTTTACACTGCTATCCTAATTGACCATATCCTTGAAACCAGTGTGAGGGCTTGGTCCTAAATCCATTGCCATATAATGCCTATTGCCTGAGTATCTATGGCTTTGATGGCAATGCATTCTAATGATGTGAAAATTGGCTATTCTTTGTAGGTACATGATGGCATGTGGTGAGTTGCCCGAACTCTCCATCTTAACAAGTTTGAGAAATGAGCAACTAAGGACTGGGGTTGTGCAGCTGCTACCGGAAATGGACCAGAGAGTGAATGGAGAGGGTCTCACTGGAGCCTTGCCCCCTCTCAGAGAAAGGTTGTTGGAATTCATTTCCTGAGCCCAGCACATTTTTGCTGCATTCGAGCACCACTGCTACAGCTGACCGTATTGCCAAGCAATACTGGGGAAAGGAGGTGTGCTGACCTCACGCTTGGGGCCACAGCATCAAATGCACTCACTTGGGGTCCCAGAGAGAGGCAGTGACTTTCTGCATAGGGTAAACAAGTCACTTACTCACAGGACTTCAGTTCCCAGAACACCTCTTGCTGCAACAAAGCAGTCCAAGCACCATAACAACCAACCTCTTGAGATAGCAGGTATGTGGAATGCCACAGAGCTGGAAAACTCAATTTAGGGGGTTCCAAGATCACATCGCTCCCTGCAAATGCATATTAAATCCCACCTTTCCAATGAAACCCTAATAGAAACCAATATGCCATGAACCAATCATTGACCTCAACTCGTAATGACATAATGAAGGAAAGAAAGACGCCTAAGGGGAATGTCCACTCCTGTGAGTGAATACAAGAGCACAGGGGGAAGAACCAATCAGAATCATTCATAGCCGCATCTGTATAAATAGGGCTAGAAAAGTGAATCGGGGTCTTGGAACGGGAAGGAGGTGGAGGTTGCTGCTGGGACTCTGTTGCTAAAAGGTAGGTCTACAGGAAGGAGGCAGTCTGGAAGGACTGCTACACGTGGGAAGGCAGTGGACGCCTGGGGAGGCTGAAAGGAGAGCTGCTAAACTCTTGAAATCCTGGAAGAGGAAGACTGACCAGAAGGGCCCAATATCCACAATATAAGTACCTGGGGAAATTGGGTTTGCCTCCATTTTCTATTTATTTTATTTATCTGCGCTCCTCGGCTTCTGCACTTTCCACTCTCCCCCTTCCATGCACTTTTTCCCTTTTCCCTTTCCCATGTACTTGCGCGTTCTCAATGTCACTGGGCCTAGTAAGATCGTTTTTATGTTGTGCTGTGTTCTCCCTTGTTCCCCTCCCTTGCATAGTCGCACTCTGAAACACTTGTGTACGAGCGCGATACAAATAAAATATCATATCATATCAGGTTTCACATCCTCTAGCGCCTGTTGCCTAGGGAGCTAGGCCCAATGAAGGACGCACACACGGATAGATAGGAGGAACTTCTTTATTCTTCTACAACCAAGCAGGAACCGGCCCTTGCTGCAAACGTGCCCCATAACTCCCTTGCCCCGTCAAACTCCGCCTTTCCAACGGAGGGGGCTCATGAGCGTTAACCCCTTGAGCCCCGGGTAACACTACCCCCGGACAATATGTCCAAACATCAACTTGACACTCTGTGTCCAAACACTAACTCAGCACTCTTCAACAAGTCTCATCGGCTTCTTTATGAGTCGTCTCGGCCTCTCACCTCGAGTCCCAAGATCTGGCTCCTCTTCCGTCGCTCCACTCTGGCCCATGTCCCCGGGATCTCCTTCCGGGGGAAGCCACTCATCGTCCCTCTGCATCCTTGGTTCTGGTGAGAGTGCCCTCTGAGGTCCTTCTGTGTTTTCTCTTCTTGCGTATTGCCTGAACTGCTGACAGTTTCTGGTGACGGTCCTATCCTGGTCTTCAGCCGTCACCATCGTGCCTTTCACTGCAACAATCCTCATGGGGCTTGGAGCAAACCGCGGGTCTGTCTTTCTATTTATCGGCTGTTGCACCAGAACTTCATCTCCTACCTGGAACTCCGGCGGCACCGCTCCTCTTCGTGCATCGGTACGGAGCCTCGCGTTTTCCTTTGCCGCCGCGTCTCTCTGGAGCAGATCATGGTCAGCCGGCTCTGCCTGCGCCGTACTTCTCGGGATGCGGGTTCGCACCTCATATCGGAACATGAGCTCGGCGGGCGTCTTATTTGTGACCTCATGAGGAGTGTTCCTGTAGTCTCTTAACAGGCGGCATAGCGCTTGGTGTGTATCGACTGCGTCAAGCCGTGCCCTCTGTATAGTCTTCTTGATCGACGCCATGAAGCGCTCCGCCATTCCATTTGCCTGGGGGTGGCGCGGTGTGATCTTCATGTGCCTGAACCCAAGGTGCTCTGCCAGTGTCCCAAACTCGTGTCCACAGAATGGTGGTCCGTTGTCGGACTTGACCCACTTGGGGATCCCCCACTCGCTAAAGACCTCTTCTATCGTCGCCGCCACTTGAGTGAACGCCGTGGAATTGACCACCTTGGCAATCGGGAACCTTGAGTGCTCATCTATGAAGAGTAAGATGTAGTCACCCGCTTCGGTCGGCCCGTAAAAGTCCATGGCTACTCGTTCCCATGGGTGATCAGGTATTTGAGTATGTTGGAGTGGGGGCGGACGTTCTGCCGGGGCTGTGCACTGACAGGCGTGGCAGTTCCTTACCCACTCGTCAATGGCTGCATCCAGGAGAGGGAACCACACGTGGCACCTGAGCTGCTTCTTCATGTTCTCGGCTCCTCTGTGACCTTCGTGCGCTATGCTGACCACCTCGCTCCTGAGTGTGGCGGGGATGACGATCCTGCACCCTCTGAGCAGGATATTGTTGTCCTTCACCGCAAGTTCACCATGTACACGGGCTAGCCGTTCGATTTCTTGTTTGTTCACCCCCGGGTGAGCTAGGATGGCTCTGTGGTGGTCTTTCCATTTGCTGGCCGTCGTGAGGCTAATCGCCAGGGCTGTCGTCGGGTCGGCTGCCGATGCGGCCGCTACCCTTTCAAGGGACAGCGCCGGAGGCAGCGCCTGGGCTGCCACATACTGCACATACGCGACGTCACCCTTCCGTGCGAGCGGGGCCCCTACGGGGTGTCGGGAGAGGTAGTCTGCGGGGTTGAGGTCGCCCCCCGGGCGGTGTACAATGTCATAATCATATTCCTGGAGGCGGATGCCCCACCTCTCAATCCTCGGTGGCATCTTGGTGTGCGGGTTCCCGAACAGTGATAGAAGTGCCTGGTGGTCGGTGATTAGCGTGAACCTTTTTCCGATTATAAAGTTGTGAAAGTGCTCGCACGCCCAGACCGCTGCCAAGCTCTCCTTCTCGGCCTGGGAGTAGGCTAGTTCAGGCGTCGACAGCGCTCGGCTCGCGTATGCAACCACGTGTCTGGGGTTAACATCCGCGCCACTGGTTTGGGCCAGGATGGCACCGAGGCCTACGGGGCTGGCATCCACTACCACCTCAGTGTGCCACAGTGGGTTGAAATATGCGAGACGGTGAGCCTCCGCAAGGGCTTGCTTGATGTCCGCAAAGGCCTGTTGGCAGGCCGGTGTCCATTCGAACGATGACTCCTTCTGCAGCAGTTTCCTCAGCGGGTCTGTGATGGAGGCGTAGTGGGGGATGTACCTCGCACAGTATCCTGCCATGCCGAGGAACGAGCGGACGTCCGCCACCTGCCGGGGCTCGCCGAGGTTGGTGATCGTCTCGACCTTCTCGGGGTCAGGCATCATGCCATCCTTGGAGAAGATGTGTCCAAAGAACTTGAGTTTCGTTTTACTGAACCGGCACTTCAAGATGTTAAGCGTGAGGCCGGCTCTCTGAAGGGCTTCGCAAGTGTCGTGTAGTGCCCTGTCATGGGCTTCCTTGGACGATCCAAAGACGAGAATGTCGTCGCTGTAGTTGAGAGCCCCTTTAATAGGTCGGATGATCTGGCGTATTGCTTCCTGGAAAATCTCAGCGGCCGATGAGATTCCAAAGTTCAGTCTCTGGTATCTGAAGAGCCCATCGTGTGTCGCAAACGTGGTTATGGGCCGGGAATCAGGGTGGAGCTCCAACTGATGGTATCCCTGATTTAGGTCCAGTTTGGAGAACATTTGGGCACTGTTCAGCAGCACAATCATGTCCTCGATACATGGTCCCGGGTGTCTCTCCCGTTGAATCGCCGTGTTGGCTACCCTCATGTCCACACACAACCAGATCTTTCCCCCTTCCTTGGGTACCACCACAAGGGGGGACACCCACGGCGTCGGCCCCGTCGCCGGTTCGATGATGCCGTCGCGGAGCAGTTGCTGGAGTGCCTCCGAAACTGTCTCCTGAAGATGGAAACCAACCCTCCTGGGATGTTGCGGCACTGGTCGTACGTCGGGGTCGATGTGGAGCCTGATGGGGGGGTCCCCGGAGCTTTCCTAGCCCCTCGCACAGCTCGGGGAAGGCACCCACGATGTCTTCTTGTGAGACGAGCGATTGAGTCTGATGAGAAGCTATCGATCCTACAGCGTACCCCGGGCTGGGGTTGGCCGCTGCGGCGGTGATTACGTCTCCCACATTCACGTGGATCTCGATCAGCCCCAGATGCGACGCCGTGTGGTAGCTGAGGAGGCATCGACTCCTGGCAAGAGAGCGTATCACGTGAATGGTCGCATCCACTTGCCGCCCATTCAGGAGAAGGCATTGGGTGAATTGGCCCACCGTCTGTAACGGGGTGGCAGCTCCCCACTGGAAAATTCTGGAACGGGACGGATTAAGCTGTGGTGGGCACGGTATACGGTCATAGTCTTGTTCACCCATGATGTTCACTGTGGCCCCGGAGTCAATCATAAATTGAAATTGGCAGTTCCCCATCTTGAGCGGGATTTGCGTGGCTTCCCTGGCCTCTTTGTTATCGAGTATAAGGTTCACAAACTCGTCGTGGTCGTATTGGTCCTGCGGTGCGTAGTAGGCCATCGCCTGGTCTTCTTGGTAGAGGGTCTCAGGCCTGTAGTCTGCAGGAGGGTTGTCGTATTCGTCCGTGAAGTGTCTAGGCTGTTCAGCCTGGTCATGCGGTGGGGCATATCCTGCCGCTTGGTATTCATCCATCGCTCGAACGTAGCGCCTCTGCCCGAAGCCCTGTTGGTATGGTCTTGGCTGACTGTACTGCAGGGGCTGCGGCCGGAAGAGCATTCTGGGGGCCGCCTGGGGTCGCATCGGGGGAAAAGGTACGCCCTCCCTGCAGACGGAGTGAAAGTGTCCTTCTCTCCCGCAGTTGGTACATCGCTGGGACAGGGCTGGGCAGGACCCCGAGTGGGGGAAAGACATCCCGCAGCGGTAGCACTGTCTTTGTAGACGCGGGGTGGACGTCGAAGAGGTTGTCGGCGGTCTGTATGGCTGAGGGCCCCTGTCGCCTTGACGGGGGGGCAGTATAGCGGCCACAAGTTCCCCCGTGTCTGCTTTAGGGTTGTTGGAGTGTCCCATGGCTGAGGCCTGTGCATCCACTCTCTCATGGATGCGGGCAAGTTCGCTGACCTCCGGCATGGTAAGTGGTTTTTTGAGTAGCTGTTTCTTGAGTGCGGGGGAGAGGCACCCTTCGATCACCCTCAGCCGGATGGCTTCCTCTAGCGAGAACGCATCAAATTGGCAGTTCGCCCCTTTCACTCGTAGACGTGTGATGAATTCGTCGACAGTCTCTTGTGGGAGTTGGGTGCACTGGTTGAACAAATATCTTTCATAGTCCCGGTTGACCTCGATGATCAGCAGTTTGTCCAAAGCACCAATCAACTTGGGAAACGTATCTTGGTCTGCGGCCGGAATAGCCTTGACAACCGTTTTGATTTCCCCCCCTACCAGGTTGAGGAAAATGTCTCTCATGTTGGGGGAGTCCCCGTCGCCGGATCCTCTCACGAAATGACGAAAATCATCCATCCAGTCGGTCCACCTGGGGCCTTTGGTGGCTTGAGGAGTCATGGTGAACGGCAGTGGCAGACGTAGTTGTATCGACTTCGCCACCCGCGGCAATTGAGGAGAGCCCTGGCTGGACCCAGGGTTGGAGGTGCTCATGGCGCCTGGGAGACGAGGCCCGCACGTGCGTAGGCGACGTGTGGGGCGAGGTAGTCGGGCCTAGGACGAGCCTACGTGCACCCGGCGCCCGGCAAAGGGGTCCGCCGCTTTTGCCGATTCAGGCCTCTTCTGCGGCCAGGCGTCGACGGGCAGGGTACAGGATGGAGGCGCGGGCGGGATCGCTTCCGCGGAGCTTCGGTGGAGGAGGTCCGGCGAGGCGGATCCGGCGGAGTGCCGTGTTGCGCGGAGGTGGAGCAGGAGGAGGAGGTTCGATGGGTTGCTCACCACGAGCGGACTGCTGCAGGAGGAGGACTCCAGTGTGCGGGAGAAATCCTCGTCGCCAAATGTTGCCTAGGGAGCTAGGCCCAATGAAGGACGCACACACGGATAGATAGGAGGAACTTCTTTATTCTTCTACAACCAAGCAGGAACCGGCCCTTGCTGCACACGTGCCCCATAACTCCCTTGCCCCGTCAAACTCCGCCTTTCCAACGGAGGGGGCTCATGAGCGTTAACCCCTTGAGCCCCGGGTAACAGCGCCCAAAAAAACCCTTCCTACACCACTTCCTATCAGCAGTTGCTTATCTTTGGCCCCATCCATTCTGTCAAATCTGCAATGGGTTTGACAGAAGCAATGGGGGCCCCCTGTCAAAGCAACCCTGTCCCCTGTCCCTGCTTCTTCTATCAAACCCAGTGCATATCTCACAGATTGAGTTGGGCCTGGCAGAAGCCTGGACTTACAAGGGGGTGAGCAGAGCCAGCAGGAACGAGCACCTCCTGTTCCCACTGTCAAAAAAAGTTCCAGCCCTCCCCCTTCTGTCAAGCGCATACTAGGTTCGACAGATAAGTTGTGGCTGGGAGACGGGGGAACTGGGAGGGGCATGAGAGGAAGCCAATGGAGGTTCGAGCCAATCCTCTTCTACACCCAGCTACTCTGGACTCGCTATATTAATGCTATACACTGACTGAAAACTGCCTTCACTCTGCTAACTGGACCTATGGAATCTGGCGTTCCTCTGCTAACTGGTGATACTGGAGTCTACCTCTATCAGGCTGACTGGGTATTTGAGATTCTTCCCTTTCTATGCTATCTGCCCTTACTGGCCTAAATGGGTATGTTAGAAGTTGGTCTTACAGTGGTAGCTCGACATACTAGAATTCTGCCCTTTCTGTGCTAACTAGACCTATGAAATCTGGCCTTTCACTCTGCTAACTGCACATATTGGAATGTGCCGTTCCTGTGCTAACTGGTGATACTGGAATCTACCTCTACCAGGTTAACTGGGTACATTGGATTCTTCCCTTTCTCTGCTACGTGCCCTAACTGGGTATGTTAGGGTTTGGCCTTACAGTGGTAGCAAGACATACTGAAACCTGCCCTTTCTGTGCTTACGGGACCTATCAAATCTGGCCTTTCACTCTGCTAACTGCTCATATTGGAATTTGCCTTTAATGTGGTAACTGGACCTATGGAATCTGGCGTTCCTGTGCTAACTGGTGATACTGGAGTCTACCTCTACCAGGCTGACTGGGTATATTTGATTCTTCCCTTTCTATGCTATCTGCCCTTACTGCCCTAACTGGGCCTGTTAGAATGTGGTTTTACAGTGGTAGCAAGACATGCTGAAATCTGCCTTTTCTGTGCTAACTAGACCTGTGAAATCAGGCCTTTCACTCTGCTAACTGCTCATATTGGAATTTTGCCTTTTCTCTGCTAACTGGGCATACTGGAATCTCCCTTTACAGTGCTAACAAGCCTTACTGGGATCTTGCCTTACTGCACTAACTGGACGTAGGAAATCTGGCCTACCAGTGCTAAACAAGCATACTGATATCACGCCATACTCTAAATGGACACACCATGATCTACCTTTGCTATGCTAACTGGGCATACTAGAATTTCTCCTTGCTGTGCCAACTAGGCATACTAGGTTCTGCACTTGTCGTGCTTAATCTACTTATACAATCTGGTCTAGCTCTGTCAACCTGCATACAATGGAATCGGACACTGCTGTGCTAACGGGGCAGAAGGGACTATGTCACTGCTGTGCTAGTTAGGCTAACAGTATTATGCTAATTAGGCATAATGGCAGTTTACACTGCTATCCTAATTGACCATATCCTTGAAACCAGTGTGAGGGCTTGGTCCTAAATCCATTGCCATATAATGCCTATTGCCTGAGTATCTATGGCTTTGATGGCAATGCATGCTAATGATGTGAAAATTGGCTATTCTTTGTAGGTACATGATGGCATGTGGTGAGTTGCCCGAACTCTCCATCTTAACAAGTTTGAGAAATGAGCAACTAAGGACTGGGGTTGTGCAGCTGCTACCGGAAATGGACCAGAGAGTGAATGGAGAGGGTCTCACTGGAGCCTTGCCCCCTCTCAGAGAAAGGTTGTTGGAATTCATTTCCTGAGCCCAGCACATTTTTGCTGCATTCGACCACCACTGCTACAGCTGACCGTATTGCCAAGCAATACTGGGGAAAGGAGGTGTGCTGACCTCACGCTTGGGGCCACAGCATCAAATGCACTCACTTGGGGTCCCAGAGAGAGGCAGTGACTTTCTGCATAGGGTAAACAAGTCACTTACTCACAGGACTTCAGTTCCCAGAACACCTCTTGCTGCAACAAAGCAGTCCAAGCACCATAACAACCAACCTCTTGAGATAGCAGGTATGTGGAATGCCACAGAGCTGGAAAACTCAATTTAGGGGGTTCCAAGATCACATCGCTCCCTGCAAATGCATATTAAATCCCACCTTTCCAATGAAACCCTAATAGAAACCAATATGCCATGAACCAATCATTGACCTCAACCGTAATGACATAATGAAGGAAAGAAAGACGCCTAAGGGGAATGTCCACTCCTGTGAGTGAATACAAGAGCACAGGGGGAAGAACCAATCAGAATCATTCATAGCCGCATCTGTATAAATAGGGCTAGAAAAGTGAATCGGGGTCTTGGAACGGGAAGGAGGTGGAGGTTGCTGCTGGGACTCTGTTGCTAAAAGGTAAGTCTACAGGAAGGAGGCAGTCTGGAAGGACTGCTACACGTGGGAAGGCAGTGGACGCCTGGGGAGGCTGAAAGGAGAGCTGCTAAACTCTTGAAATCCTGGAAGAGGAAGACTGACCAGAAGGGCCCAATATCCACAATATAAGTACCTGGGGAAATTGGGTTTGCCTCCATTTTCTATTTATTTTATTTATCTGCGCTCCTCGGCTTCTGCACTTTCCACTCTCCCCCTTCCATGCACTTTTTCCCTTTTCCCTTTCCCATGTACTTGCGCGTTCTCAATGTCACTGGGCCTAGTAAGATCGTTTTTATGTTGTGCTGTGTTCTCCCTTGTTCCCCTCCCTTGCATAGTCGCACTCTGAAACACTTGTGTACGAGCCGATACAAATAAAATATCATATCATATCAGGTTTCACATCCTCTAGCGCCTGTTGCCTAGGGAGCTAGGCCCAATGAAGGACGCACACACGGATAGATAGGAGGAACTTCTTTATTCTTCTACAACCAAGCAGGAACCGGCCCTTGCTGCACACATGCCCCATAACTCCCTTGCCCCGTCAAACTCCGCCTTTCCAACGGAGGGGGCTCATGAGCGTTAACCCCTTGAGCCCCGGGTAACACTACCCCCGGACAATATGTCCAAACATCAACTTGACACTCTGTGTCCAAACACTAACTCAGCACTCTTCAACAAGTCTCATCGGCTTCTTTATGAGTCGTCTCGGCCTCTCACCTCGAGTCCCAAGATCTGGCTCCTCTTCCGTCGCTCCACTCTGGCCCATGTCCCCGGGATCTCCTTCCGGGGGAAGCCACTCATCGTCCCTCTGCATCCTTGGTTCTGGTGAGAGTGCCCTCTGAGGTCCTTCTGTGTTTTCTCTTCTTGCGTATTGCCTGAACTGCTGACAGTTTCTGGTGACGGTCCTATCCTGGTCTTCAGCCGTCACCATCGTGCCTTTCACTGCAACAATCCTCATGGGGCTTGGAGCAAACCGCAGGTCTGTCTTTCTATTTATCGGCTGTTGCACCAGAACTTCATCTCCTACCTGGAACTCCGGCGGCACCGCTCCTCTTCGTGCATCGGTACGGAGCCTCGCGTTTTCCTTTGCCGCCGCGTCTCTCTGGAGCAGATCATGGTCAGCCGGCTCTGCCTGCGCCGTACTTCTCGGGATGCGGGTTCGCACCTCATATCGGAACATGAGCTCGGCGGGCGTCTTATTTGTGACCTCATGAGGAGTGTTCCTGTAGTCTCTTAACAGGCGGCATAGCGCTTGGTGTGTATCGACTGCGTCAAGCCGTGCCCTCTGTATAGTCTTCTTGATCGACGCCATGAAGCGCTCCGCCATTCCATTTGCCTGGGGGTGGCGCGGTGTGATCTTCATGTGCCTGAACCCAAGGTGCTCTGCCAGTGTCCCAAACTCGTGTCCACAGAATGGTGGTCCGTTGTCGGACTTGACCCACTTGGGGATCCCCCACTCGCTAAAGACCTCTTCTATCGTCGCCGCCACTTGAGTGAACGCCGTGGAATTGACCACCTTGGCAATCGGGAACCTTGAGTGCTCATCTATGAAGAGTAAGATGTAGTCACCCGCTTCGGTCGGCCCGTAAAAGTCCATGGCTACTCGTTCCCATGGGTGATCAGGTATTTGAGTATGTTGGAGTGGGGGCGGACGTTCTGCCGGGGCTGTGCACTGACAGGCGTGGCAGTTCCTTACCCACTCGTCAACGGCTGCATCCAGGAGAGGGAACCACACGTGGCACCTGAGCTGCTTCTTCATGTTCTCGGCTCCTCTGTGACCTTCGTGCGCTATGCTGACCACCTCGCTCCTGAGTGTGGCGGGGATGACGATCCTGCACCCTCTGAGCAGGATATTGTTGTCCTTCACCGCAAGTTCACCATGTACACGGACTAGCCGTTCGATTTCTTGTTTGTTCACCCCCGGGTGAGCTAGGATGGCTCTGTGGTGGTCTTTCCATTTGCTGGCCGTCGTGAGGCTAATCGCCAGGGCTGTCGTCGGGTCGGCTGCCGATGCGGCCGCTACCCTTTCAAGGGACAGCGCCGGAGGCAGCGCCTGGGCTGCCACATACTGCACGTACGCGACGTCACCCTTCCGTGCAAGCGGGGCCCCTACGGGGTGTCGGGAGAGGTAGTCTGCGGGGTTGAGGTCGCCCCCCGGGCGGTGTACAATGTCATAATCATATTCCTGGAGGCGGATGCCCCACCTCTCAATCCTCGGTGGCATCTTGGTGTGCGGGTTCCCGAACAGTGATAGAAGTGCCTGGTGGTCGGTGATTAGCGTGAACCTTTTTCCGATTATAAAGTTGTGAAAGTGCTCGCACGCCCAGACCGCTGCCAAGCTCTCCTTCTCGGCCTGGGAGTAGGCTAGTTCAGGCGTCGACAGCGCTCGGCTCGCGTATGCAACCACGTGTCTGGGGTTAACATCCACGCCACTGGTTTGGGCCAGGATGGCACCGAGGCCTACGGGGCTGGCATCCACTACCACCTCAGTGTGCCACAGTGGGTTGAAATATGCGAGACGGTGAGCCTCCGCAAGGGCTTGCTTGATGTCCGCAAAGGCCTGTTGGCAGGCCGGTGTCCATTCGAACGATGACTCCTTCTGCAGCAGTTTCCTCAGCGGGTCTGTGATGGAGGCGTAGTGGGGGATGTACCTCGCACAGTATCCTGCCATGCCGAGGAACGAGCGGACGTCCGCCACCTGCCGGGGCTCGCCGAGGTTGGTGATCGTCTCGACCTTCTCGGGGTCAGGCATCATGCCATCCTTGGAGAAGATGTGTCCAAAGAACTTGAGTTTCGTTTTACTGAACCGGCACTTCAAGATGTTAAGCGTGAGGCCGGCTCTCTGAAGGGCTTCGCAAGTGTCGTGTAGTGCCCTGTCATGGGCTTCCTTGGACGATCCAAAGACGAGAATGTCGTCGCTGTAGTTGAGAGCCCCTTTAATAGGTCGGATGATCTGGCGTATTGCTTCCTGGAAAATCTCAGCGGCCGATGAGATTCCAAAGTTCAGTCTCCGGTATCTGAAGAGCCCATCGTGTGTCGCAAACGTGGTTATGGGCCGGGAATCAGGGTGGAGCTCCAACTGATGGTATCCCTGATTTAGGTCCAGTTTGGAGAACATTTGGGCACTGTTCAGCAGCACAATCATGTCCTCGATACATGGTCCCGGGTGTCTCTCCCGTTGAATCGCCGTGTTGGCTACCCTCATGTCCACACACAACCAGATCTTTCCCCCTTCCTTGGGTACCACCACAAGGGGGGACACCCACGGCGTCGGCCCCGTCGCCGGTTCGATGATGCCGTCGCGGAGCAGTTGCTGGAGTGCCTCCGAAACTGTCTCCTGAAGATGGAAACCAACCCTCCTGGGATGTTGCGGCACTGGTCGTACGTCGGGGTCGATGTGGAGCCTGATGGGGGGTCCCCGGAGCTTTCCTAGCCCCTCGCACAGCTCGGGGAAGGCACCCACGATGTCTTCTTGTGAGACGAGCGATTGAGTCTGATGAGAAGCTATCGATCCTACAGCGTACCCCGGGCTGGGGTTGGCCGCTGCGGCGGTGATTACGTCTCCCACATTCACGTGGATCTCGATCAGCCCCAGATGCGACGCCGTGTGGTAGCTGAGGAGGCATCGACTCCTGGCGAGAGAGCGTATCACGTGAATGGTCGCATCCACTTGCCGCCCATTCAGGAGAAGGCATTGGGTGAATTGGCCCACCGTCTGTAACGGGGTGGCAGCTCCCCACTGGAAAATTCTGGAACGGGACGGATTAAGCTGTGGTGGGCACGGTATACGGTCAT
The DNA here is from genome assembly GCF_040938575.1 of Ambystoma mexicanum. NCBI lineage: Eukaryota > Metazoa > Chordata > Amphibia > Caudata > Ambystomatidae > Ambystoma > Ambystoma mexicanum. The sequence continues at coordinate 978,589,244 of NC_090934.1, read as the reverse complement.
AGTCTTGTTCACCCATGATGTTCACTGTGGCCCCGGAGTCAATCATAAATTGAAATTGGCAGTTCCCCATCTTGAGAGGGATTTGCGGGGCTTCCCTGGCCTCTTTGTTATCGAGTATAAGGTTCACAAACTCGTCGTGGTCGTATTGGTCCTGCGGTGCGTAGTAGGCCATCGCCTGGTCTGGGGGCCGCCTGGGGTCGCATCGGGGGAAAAGGTACGCCCTCCCTGCAGACGGAGTGAAAGTGTCCTTCTCTCCCGCAGTTGGTACATCGCTGGGACAGGGCTGGGCAGGACCCCGAGTGGGGGAAAGACATCCCGCAGCGGTAGCACTGTCTTTGTAGACGCGGGGTGGACGTCGAAGAGGTTGTCGGCGGTCTGTATGGCTGAGGGCCCCTGTCGCCTTGACGGGGGGGCAGTATAGCGGCCACAAGTTCCCCCGTGTCTGCTTTAGGGTTGTTGGAGTGTCCCATGGCTGAGGCCTGTGCATCCACTCTCTCATGGATGCGGGCAAGTTCGCTGACCTCGGGCATGGTAAGTGGTTTTTTGAGTAGCTGTTTCTTGAGTGCGGGGGAGAGGCACCCTTCGATCACCCTCAGCCGGATGGCTTCCTCTAGCGAGAACGCATCAAATTGGCAGTTCGCCCCTTTCACTCGTAGACGTGTGATGAATTCGTCGACAGTCTCTTGTGGGAGTTGGGTGCACTGGTTGAACAAATATCTTTCATAGTCCCGGTTGACCTCGATGATCAGCAGTTTGTCCAAAGCACCAATCAACTTGGGAAACGTATCTTGGTCTGCGGCCGGAATAGCCTTGACAACCGTTTTGATTTCCCCCCCTACCAGGTTGAGGAAAATGTCTCTCATGTTGGGGGAGTCCCCGTCGCCGGATCCTCTCACGAAATGACGAAAATCATCCATCCAGTCGGTCCACCTGGGGCCTTTGGTGGCTTGAGGAGTCATGGTGAACGGCGGTGGCAGACGTAGTTGTATCGACTTCGCCACCCGCGGCAATTGAGGAGAGCCCTGGCTGGACCCAGGGTTGGAGGTGCTCATGGCGCCTGGGAGACGAGGCCCGCACGTGCGTAGGCGACGTGTGGGGCGAGGTAGTCGGGCCTAGGACGAGCCTACGTGCACCCGGCGCCCGGCAAAGGGGTCCGCCGCTTTTGCCGATTCAGGCCTCTTCTGCGGCCAGGCGTCGACGGGCAGGGTACAGGATGGAGGCGCGGGCGGGATCGCTTCCGCGGAGCTTCGGTGGAGGAGGTCCGGCGAGGCGGATCCGGCGGAGTGCCGTGTTGCGCGGAGGTGGAGCAGGAGGAGGAGGTTCGATGGGTTGCTCACCACGAGCGGACTGCTGCAGGAGGAGGACTCCAGTGTGCGGGAGAAATCCTCGTCGCCAAATGTTGCCTAGGGAGCTAGGCCCAATGAAGGACGCACACACGGATAGATAGGAGGAACTTCTTTATTCTTCTACAACCAAGCAGGAACCGGCCCTTGCTGCACACGTGCCCCATAACTCCCTTGCCCCGTCAAACTCCGCCTTTCCAACGGAGGGGGCTCATGAGCGTTAACCCCTTGAGCCCCGGGTAACAGCGCCCAAAAAAACCCTTCCTACACCACTTCCTATCAGCAGTTGCTTATCTTTGGCCCCATCCATTCTGTCAAATCTGCAATGGGTTTGACAGAAGCAATGGGGGCCCCCTGTCAAAGCAACCCTGTCCCCTGTCCCTGCTTCTTCTATCAAACCCAGTGCATATCTCACAGATTGAGTTGGGCCTGGCAGAAGCCTGGACTTACAAGGGGGTGAGCAGAGCCAGCAGGAACGAGCACCTCCTGTTCCCACTGTCAAAAAAAGGTCCAGCCCTCCCCCTTCTGTCAAGCGCATACTAGGTTCGACAGATAAGTTGTGGCTGGGAGACGGGGGAACTGGGAGGGGCATGAGAGGAAGCCAATGGAGGTTCGAGCCAATCCTCTTCTACACCCAGCTACTCTGGACTCGCTATATTAATGCTATACACTGACTGAAAACTGCCTTCACTCTGCTAACTGGACCTATGGAATCTGGCGTTCCTCTGCTAACTGGTGATACTGGAGTCTACCTCTATCAGGCTGACTGGGTATTTGAGATTCTTCCCTTTCTATGCTATCTGCCCTTACTGGCCTAAATGGGTATGTTAGAAGTTGGTCTTACAGTGGTAGCTCGACATACTAGAATTCTGCCCTTTCTGTGCTAACTAGACCTATGAAATCTGGCCTTTCACTCTGCTAACTGCACATATTGGAATGTGCCGTTCCTGTGCTAACTGGTGATACTGGAATCTACCTCTACCAGGTTAACTGGGTACATTGGATTCTTCCCTTTCTCTGCTACGTGCCCTAACTGGGTATGTTAGGGTTTGGCCTTACAGTGGTAGCAAGACATACTGAAACCTGCCCTTTCTGTGCTTACGGGACCTATCAAATCTGGCCTTTCACTCTGCTAACTGCTCATATTGGAATTTGCCTTTAATGTGGTAACTGGACCTATGGAATCTGGCGTTCCTGTGCTAACTGGTGATACTGGAGTCTACCTCTACCAGGCTGACTGGGTATATTGGATTCTTCCCTTTCTATGCTATCTGCCCTTACTGCCCTAACTGGGCCTGTTAGAATGTGGTTTTACAGTGGTAGCAAGACATGCTGAAATCTGCCTTTTCTGTGCTAACTAGACCTGTGAAATCAGGCCTTTCACTCTGCTAACTGCTCATATTGGAATTTTGCCTTTTCTCTGCTAACTGGGCATACTGGAATCTCCCTTTACAGTGCTAACAAGCCTTACTGGGATCTTGCCTTACTGCATTAACTGGACGTAGGAAATCTGGCCTACCAGTGCTAAACAAGCATACTGATATCACGCCATACTCTAAATGGACACACCATGATCTACCTTTGCTATGCTAACTGGGCATACTAGAATTTCTCCTTGCTGTGCCAACTAGGCATACTAGGTTCTGCACTTGTCGTGCTTAATCTACTTATACAATCTGGTCTAGCTCTGTCAACCTGCATACAATGGAATCGGACACTGCTGTGCTAACGGGGCAGAAGGGACTATGTCACTGCTGTGCTAGTTAGGCTAACAGTATTATGCTAATTAGGCATAATGGCAGTTTACACTGCTATCCTAATTGACCATATCCTTGAAACCAGTGTGAGGGCTTGGTCCTAAATCCATTGCCATATAATGCCTATTGCCTGAGTATCTATGGCTTTGATGGCAATGCATGCTAATGATGTGAAAATTGGCTATTCTTTGTAGGTACATGATGGCATGTGGTGAGTTGCCCGAACTCTCCATCTTAACAAGTTTGAGAAATGAGCAACTAAGGACTGGGGTTGTGCAGCTGCTACCGGAAATGGACCAGAGAGTGAATGGAGAGGGTCTCACTGGAGCCTTGCCCCCTCTCAGAGAAAGGTTGTTGGAATTCATTTCCTGAGCCCAGCACATTTTTGCTGCATTCGACCACCACTGCTACAGCTGACCGTATTGCCAAGCAATACTGGGGAAAGGAGGTGTGCTGACCTCACGCTTGGGGCCACAGCATCAAATGCACTCACTTGGGGTCCCAGAGAGAGGCAGTGACTTTCTGCATAGGGTAAACAAGTCACTTACTCACAGGACTTCAGTTCCCAGAACACCTCTTGCTGCAACAAAGCAGTCCAAGCACCATAACAACCAACCTCTTGAGATAGCAGGTATGTGGAATGCCACAGAGCTGGAAAACTCAATTTAGGGGGTTCCAAGATCACATCGCTCCCTGCAAATGCATATTAAATCCCACCTTTCCAATGAAACCCTAATAGAAACCAATATGCCATGAACCAATCATTGACCTCAACTCGTAATGACATAATGAAGGAAAGAAAGACGCCTAAGGGGAATGTCCACTCCTGTGAGTGAATACAAGAGCACAGGGGGAAGAAACAATCAGAATCATTCATAGCCGCATCTGTATAAATAGGGCTAGAAAAGTGAATCGGGGTCTTGGAACGGGAAGGAGGTGGAGGTTGCTGCTGGGACTCTGTTGCTAAAAGGTAAGTCTACAGGAAGGAGGCAGTCTGGAAGGACTGCTACACGTGGGAAGGCAGTGGACGCCTGGGGAGGCTGAAAGGAGAGCTGCTAAACTCTTGAAATCCTGGAAGAGGAAGACTGACCAGAAGGGCCCAATATCCACAATATAAGTACCTGGGGAAATTGGGTTTGCCTCCATTTTCTATTTATTTTATTTATCTGCGCTCCTCGGCTTCTGCACTTTCCACTCTCCCCCTTCCATGCACTTTTTCCCTTTTCCCTTTCCCATGTACTTGCGCGTTCTCAATGTCACTGGGCCTAGTAAGATCGTTTTTATGTTGTGCTGTGTTCTCCCTTGTTCCCCTCCCTTGCATAGTCGCACTCTGAAACACTTGTGTACGAGCCGATACAAATAAAATATCATATCATATCAGGTTTCACATCCTCTAGCGCCTGTTGCCTAGGGAGCTAGGCCCAATGAAGGACGCACACACGGATAGATAGGAGGAACTTCTTTATTCTTCTACAACCAAGCAGGAACCGGCCCTTGCTGCACACGTGCCCCATAACTCCCTTGCCCCGTCAAACTCCGCCTTTCCAACGGAGGGGGCTCATGAGCGTTAACCCCTTGAGCCCCGGGTAACACTACCCCCGGACAATATGTCCAAACATCAACTTGACACTCTGTGTCCAAACACTAACTCAGCACTCTTCAACAAGTCTCATCGGCTTCTTTATGAGTCGTCTCGGCCTCTCACCTCGAGTCCCAAGATCTGGCTCCTCTTCCGTCGCTCCACTCTGGCCCATGTCCCCGGGATCTCCTTCCGGGGGAAGCCACTCATCGTCCCTCTGCATCCTTGGTTCTGGTGAGAGTGCCCTCTGAGGTCCTTCTGTGTTTTCTCTTCTTGCGTATTGCCTGAACTGCTGACAGTTTCTGGTGACGGTCCTATCCTGGTCTTCAGCCGTCACCATCGTGCCTTTCACTGCAACAATCCTCATGGGGCTTGGAGCAAACCGCGGGTCTGTCTTTCTATTTATCGGCTGTTGCACCAGAACTTCATCTCCTACCTGGAACTCCGGCGGCACCGCTCCTCTTCGTGCATCGGTACGGAGCCTCGCGTTTTCCTTTGCCGCCGCGTCTCTCTGGAGCAGATCATGGTCAGCCGGCTCTGCCTGCGCCGTACTTCTCGGGATGCGGGTTCGCACCTCATATCGGAACATGAGCTCGGCGGGCGTCTTATTTGTGACCTCATGAGGAGTGTTCCTGTAGTCTCTTAACAGGCGGCATAGCGCTTGGTGTGTATCGACTGCGTCAAGCCGTGCCCTCTGTATAGTCTTCTTGATCGACGCCATGAAGCGCTCCGCCATTCCATTTGCCTGGGGGTGGCGCGGTGTGATCTTCATGTGCCTGAACCCAAGGTGCTCTGCCAGTGTCCCAAACTCGTGTCCACAGAATGGTGGTCCGTTGTCGGACTTGACCCACTTGGGGATCCCCCACTCACTAAAGACCTCTTCTATCGTCGCCGCCACTTGAGTGAACGCCGTGGAATTGACCACCTTGGCAATCGGGAACCTTGAGTGCTCATCTATGAAGAGTAAGATGTAGTCACCCGCTTCGGTCGGCCCGTAAAAGTCCATGGCTACTCGTTCCCATGGGTGATCAGGTATTTGAGTATGTTGGAGTGGGGGCGGACGTTCTGCCGGGGCTGTGCACTGACAGGCGTGGCAGTTCCTTACCCACTCGTCAACGGCTGCATCCAGGAGAGGGAACCACACGTGGCACCTGAGCTGCTTCTTCATGTTCTCGGCTCCTCTGTGACCTTCGTGCGCTATGCTGACCACCTCGCTCCTGAGTGTGGCGGGGATGACGATCCTGCACCCTCTGAGCAGGATATTGTTGTCCTTCACCGCAAGTTCACCATGTACACGGGCTAGCCGTTCGATTTCTTGTTTGTTCACCCCCGGGTGAGCTAGGATGGCTCTGTGGTGGTCTTTCCATTTGCTGGCCGTCGTGAGGCTAATCGCCAGGGCTGTCGTCGGGTCAGCTGCCGATGCGGCCGCTACCCTTTCAAGGGACAGCGCCGGAGGCAGCGCCTGGGCTGCCACATACTGCACGTACGCGACGTCACCCTTCCGTGCGAGCGGGGCCCCTACGGGGTGTCGGGAGAGGTAGTCTGCGGGGTTGAGGTCGCCCCCCGGGCGGTGTACAATGTCATAATCATATTCCTGGAGGCGGATGCCCCACCTCTCAATCCTCGGTGGCATCTTGGTGTGCGGGTTCCCGAACAGTGATAGAAGTGCCTGGTGGTCGGTGATTAGCGTGAACCTTTTTCCGATTATAAAGTTGTGAAAGTGCTCGCACGCCCAGACCGCTGCCAAGCTCTCCTTCTCGGCCTGGGAGTAGGCTAGTTCAGGCGTCGACAGCGCTCGGCTCGCGTATGCAACCACGTGTCTGGGGTTAACATCCGCGCCACTGGTTTGGGCCAGGATGGCACCAAGGCCTACGGGGCTGGCATCCACTACCACCTCAGTGTGCCACAGTGGGTTGAAATATGCGAGACGGTGAGCCTCCGCAAGGGCTTGCTTGATGTCCGCAAAGGCCTGTTGGCAGGCCGGTGTCCATTCGAACGATGACTCCTTCTGCAGCAGTTTCCTCAGCGGGTCTGTGATGGAGGCGTAGTGGGGGATGTACCTCGCACAGTATCCTGCCATGCCGAGGAACGAGCGGACGTCCGCCACCTGCCGGGGCTCGCCGAGGTTGGTGATCGTCTCGACCTTCTCGGGGTCAGGCATCATGCCATCCTTGGAGAAGATGTGTCCAAAGAACTTGAGTTTCGTTTTACTGAACCGGCACTTCAAGATGTTAAGCGTGAGGCCGGCTCTCTGAAGGGCTTCGCAAGTGTCGTGTAGTGCCCTGTCATGGGCTTCCTTGGACGATCCAAAGACGAGAATGTCGTCGCTGTAGTTGAGAGCCCCTTTAATAGGTCGGATGATCTGGCGTATTGCTTCCTGGAAAATCTCAGCGGCCGATGAGATTCCAAAGTTCAGTCTCCGGTATCTGAAGAGCCCATCGTGTGTCGCAAACGTGGTTATGGGCCGGGAATCAGGGTGGAGCTCCAACTGATGGTATCCCTGATTTAGGTCCAGTTTGGAGAACATTTGGGCACTGTTCAGCAGCACAATCATGTCCTCGATACATGGTCCCGGGTGTCTCTCCCGTTGAATCACCGTGTTGGCTACCCTCATGTCCACACACAACCAGATCTTTCCCCCTTCCTTGGGTACCACCACAAGGGGGGACACCCACGGCGTCGGCCCCGTCGCCGGTTCGATGATGCCGTTGCGGAGCAGTTGCTGGAGTGCCTCCGAAACTGTCTCCTGAAGATGGAAACCAACCCTCCTGGGATGTTGCGGCACTGGTCGTACGTCGGGGTCGATGTGGAGCCTGATGGGGGGTCCCCGGAGCTTTCCTAGCCCCTCGCACAGCTCGGGGAAGGCACCCACGATGTCTTCTTGTGAGACGAGCGATTGAGTCTGATGAGAAGCTATCGATCCTACAGCGTACCCCGGGCTGGGGTTGGCCGCTGCGGCGGTGATTACGTCTCCCACATTCACGTGGATCTCGATCAGCCCCAGATGCGACGCCGTGTGGTAGCTGAGGAGGCATCGACTCCTGGCGAGAGAGCGTATCACGTGAATGGTCGCATCCACTTGCCGCCCATTCAGGAGAAGGCATTGGGTGAATTGGCCCACCGTCTGTAACGGGGTGGCAGCTCCCCACTGGAAAATTCTGGAACGGGACGGATTAAGCTGTGGTGGGCACGGTATACGGTCATAGTCTTGTTCACCCATGATGTTCACTGTGGCCCCGGAGTCAATCAGAAATTGAAATTGGCAGTTCCCCATCTTGAGCGGGATTTGCGGGGCTTCCCTGGCCTCTTTGTTATCGAGTATAAGGTTCACAAACTCGTCGTGGTCGTATTGGTCCTGCGGTGCGTAGTAGGCCATCGCCTGGTCTTCTTGGTAGAGGGTCTCAGGCCTGTAGTCTGCAGGAGGGTTGTCGTATTCGTCCGTGAAGTGTCTAGGCTGTTCAGCCTGGTCATGCGGTGGGGCATATCCTGCCGCTTGGTATTCATCCATCGCTCGAACGTAGCGCCTCTGCCCGAAGCCCTGTTGGTATGGTCTTGGCTGACTGTACTGCAGGGGCTGCGGCCGGAAGAGCATTCTGGGGGCCGCCTGGGGTCGCATCGGGGGAGAAGGTACGCCCTCCCTGCAGACGGAGTGAAAGTGTCCTTCTCTCCCGCAGTTGGTACATCGCTGGGACAGGGCTGGGCAGGACCCCGAGTGGGGGAAAGACATCCCGCAGCGGTAGCACTGTCTTTGTAGACGCGGGGTGGACGTCGAAGAGGTTGTCGGCGGTCTGTATGGCTGAGGGCCCCTGTCGCCTTGACGGGGGGGCAGTATAGCGGTCACAAGTTCCCCCGTGTCTGCTTTAGGGTTGTTGGAGTGTCCCATGGCTGAGGCCTGTGCATCCACTCTCTCATGGATGCGGGCAAGTTCGCTGACCTCGGGCATGGTAAGTGGTTTTTTGAGTAGCTGTTTCTTGAGTGCGGGGGAGAGGCACCCTTCGATCACCCTCAGCCGGATGGCTTCCTCTAGCGAGAACGCATCAAATTGGCAGTTCGCCCCTTTCACTCGTAGACGTGTGATGAATTCGTCGACAGTCTCTTGTGGGAGTTGGGTGCACTGGTTGAACAAATATCTTTCATAGTCCCGGTTGACCTCGATGATCAGCAGTTTGTCCAAAGCACCAATCAACTTGGGAAACGTATCTTGGTCTGCGGCCGGAATAGCCTTGACAACCGTTTTGATTTCCCCCCCTACCAGGTTGAGGAAAATGTCTCTCATGTTGGGGGAGTCCCCGTCGCCGGATCCTCTCACGAAATGACGAAAATCATCCATCCAGTCGGTCCACCTGGGGCCTTTGGTGGCTTGAGGAGTCATGGTGAACGGCGGTGGCAGACGTAGTTGTATCGACTTCGCCACCCGCGGCAATTGAGGAGAGCCCTGGCTGGACCCAGGGTTGGAGGTGCTCATGGCGCCTGGGAGACGAGGCCCGCACGTGCGTAGGCGACGTGTGGGGCGAGGTAGTCGGGCCTAGGACGAGCCTACGTGCACCCGGCGCCCGGCAAAGGGGTCCGCCGCTTTTGCCGATTCAGGCCTCTTCTGCGGCCAGGCGTCGACGGGCAGGGTACAGGATGGAGGCGCGGGCGGGATCGCTCCGCGGAGCTTCGGTGGAGGAGGTCCGGCGAGGCGGATCCGGCGGAGTGCCATGTTGCGCGGAGGTGGAGCAGGAGGAGGAGGTTCGATGGGTTGCTCACCACGAGCGGACTGCTGCAGGAGGAGGACTCCAGTGTGCGGGAGAAATCCTCGTCGCCAAATGTTGCCTAGGGAGCTAGGCCCAATGAAGGACGCACACACGGATAGATAGGAGGAACTTCTTTATTCTTCTACAACCAAGCAGGAACCGGCCCTTGCTGCACACGTGCCCCATAACTCCCTTGCCCCGTCAAACTCCGCCTTTCCAACGGAGGGGGCTCATGAGCGTTAACCCCTTGAGCCCCGGGTAACAGCGCCCAAAAAAACCCTTCCTACACCACTTCCTATCAGCAGTTGCTTATCTTTGGCCCCATCCATTCTGTCAAATCTGCAATGGGTTTGACAGAAGCAATGGGGGCCCCCTGTCAAAGCAACCCTGTCCCCTGTCCCTGCTTCTTCTATCAAACCCAGTGCATATCTCACAGATTGAGTTGGGCCTGGCAGAAGCCTGGACTTACAAGGGGGTGAGCAGAGCCAGCAGGAACGAGCACCTCCTGTTCCCACTGTCAAAAAAAGTTCCAGCCCTCCCCCTTCTGTCAAGCGCATACTAGGTTCGACAGATAAGTTGTGGCTGGGAGACGGGGGAACTGGGAGGGGCATGAGAGGAAGCCAATGGAGGTTCGAGCCAATCCTCTTCTACACCCAGCTACTCTGGACTCGCTATATTAATGCTATACACTGACTGAAAACTGCCTTCACTCTGCTAACTGGACCTATGGAATCTGGCGTTCCTCTGCTAACTGGTGATACTGGAGTCTACCTCTATCAGGCTGACTGGGTATTTGAGATTCTTCCCTTTCTATGCTATCTGCCCTTACTGGCCTAAATGGGTATGTTAGAAGTTGGTCTTACAGTGGTAGCTCGACATACTAGAATTCTGCCCTTTCTGTGCTAACTAGACCTATGAAATCTGGCCTTTCACTCTGCTAACTGCACATATTGGAATGTGCCGTTCCTGTGCTAACTGGTGATACTGGAATCTACCTCTACCAGGTTAACTGGGTACATTGGATTCTTCCCTTTCTCTGCTACGTGCCCTAACTGGGTATGTTAGGGTTTGGCCTTACAGTGGTAGCAAGACATACTGAAACCTGCCCTTTCTGTGCTTACGGGACCTATCAAATCTGGCCTTTCACTCTGCTAACTGCTCATATTGGAATTTGCCTTTAATGTGGTAACTGGACCTATGGAATCTGGCGTTCCTGTGCTAACTGGTGATACTGGAGTCTACCTCTACCAGGCTGACTGGGTATATTGGATTCTTCCCTTTCTATGCTATCTGCCCTTACTGCCCTAACTGGGCCTGTTAGAATGTGGTTTTACAGTGGTAGCAAGACATGCTGAAATCTGCCTTTTCTGTGCTAACTAGACCTGTGAAATCAGGCCTTTCACTCTGCTAACTGCTCATATTGGAATTTTGCCTTTTCTCTGCTAACTGGGCATACTGGAATCTCCCTTTACAGTGCTAACAAGCCTTACTGGGATCTTGCCTTACTGCACTAACTGGACGTAGGAAATCTGGCCTACCAGTGCTAAACAAGCATACTGATATCACGCCATACTCTAAATGGACACACCATGATCTACCTTTGCTATGCTAACTGGGCATACTAGAATTTCTCCTTGCTGTGCCAACTAGGCATACTAGGTTCTGCACTTGTCGTGCTTAATCTACTTATACAATCTGGTCTAGCTCTGTCAACCTGCATACAATGGAATCGGACACTGCTGTGCTAACGGGGCAGAAGGGACTATGTCACTGCTGTGCTAGTTAGGCTAACAGTATTATGCTAATTAGGCATAATGGCAGTTTACACTGCTATCCTAATTGACCATATCCTTGAAACCAGTGTGAGGGCTTGGTCCTAAATCCATTGCCATATAATGCCTATTGCCTGAGTATCTATGGCTTTGATGGCAATGCATGCTAATGATGTGAAAATTGGCTATTCTTTGTAGGTACATGATGGCATGTGGTGAGTTGCCCGAACTCTCCATCTTAACAAGTTTGAGAAATGAGCAACTAAGGACTGGGGTTGTGCAGCTGCTACCGGAAATGGACCAGAGAGTGAATGGAGAGGGTCTCACTGGAGCCTTGCCCCCTCTCAGAGAAAGGTTGTTGGAATTCATTTCCTGAGCCCAGCACATTTTTGCTGCATTCGACCACCACTGCTACAGCTGACCGTATTGCCAAGCAATACTGGGGAAAGGAGGTGTGCTGACCTCACGCTTGGGGCCACAGCATCAAATGCACTCACTTGGGGTCCCAGAGAGAGGCAGTGACTTTCTGCATAGGGTAAACAAGTCACTTACTCACAGGACTTCAGTTCCCAGAACACCTCTTGCTGCAACAAAGCAGTCCAAGCACCATAACAACCAACCTCTTGAGATAGCAGGTATGTGGAATGCCACAGAGCTGGAAAACTCAATTTAGGGGGTTCCAAGATCACATCGCACCCTGCAAATGCATATTAAATCCCACCTTTCCAATGAAACCCTAATAGAAACCAATATGCCATGAACCAATCATTGACCTCAACTCGTAATGACATAATGAAGGAAAGAAAGACGCCTAAGGGGAATGTCCACTCCTGTGAGTGAATACAAGAGCACAGGGGGAAGAACCAATCAGAATCATTCATAGCCGCATCTGTATAAATAGGGCTAGAAAAGTGAATCGGGGTCTTGGAACGGGAAGGAGGTGGAGGTTGCTGCTGGGACTCTGTTGCTAAAAGGTAAGTCTACAGGAAGGAGGCAGTCTGGAAGGACTGCTACACGTGGGAAGGCAGTGGACGCCTGGGGAGGCTGAAAGGAGAGCTGCTAAGCTCTTGAAATCCTGGAAGAGGAAGACTGACCAGAAGGGCCCAATATCCACAATATAAGTACCTGGGGAAATTGGGATGCCAAGATCCAGGAGAGGCCTGCCCAAAGCTTGATATCAAACTCCAAGAGGAAAACTGAAGCCACCGCCCAGGTAGGGCCCTTTTAAGCATCTCGAAGAAACAAATGCAAAGAACTGTTGAATCTGATACATGGGAGAGTTTTTCTGGAAGCAGGAAGACCGAGGAAAGTCTGTACTGGGAATAGACCTGAGAAGAGCCGTCCCAGAAGGCACTGTTTTATTTTGGATAGTTTAGGCATGGACTTCAGCAGAAGGCAAAAAACTCATTAAGATTAGGTTTTGGGCTTTTCTGTCATGACAACAGCCCTTTTGACATTATTTGTAGTTTAGGGTCCCAGGAGGGACAAGGACTCTCAAGACTCAGTTTGGCTTAAGATTCCAAAACCGAACTTGCTAAAGGGTCAAATACAAGGAAAGCCTCATTTTTATGCTGTCCCATGGTGACACACTGTTCCATTTAGATGTCCCTCCGTAGTACTAGAGTATCCCCAAGTTGCTTTTAGGCATTTGTCTAACACCAACATTGAGCCCTCAGATATTAAAAATAAAGAGGTGTTAAAGCACAGTGTGCGCGTGTGTGGGTGCACGTGTGCGCGTGTGTATTGCTATGAATACCTGAACATGTGGTGTAATGCCTGAGCAATGCCTGTTTAATGACTGGACTTTACCAATAACTACTAGCGTTGTTCATGATTACTTTTCTACATTATGTAAAGTTACTGGAATAGCCAGCCTGACTCCTACTGCGGTGCTTCTCCACACCTAATCTTGGAATGGAGCCAGTCTTTGAGTGCATCCATCCGCCCCCGCCGCTCACCTGTGGAGAGGCCCAAACATTCCCGGGTAGCATCCTTATGCCTCTGAAAGGATACCCTGGGAGTGGGCAATGACGGCTCGCCGCCCCCCAGGTGACTTTTGGTGTTGTAGAAGGGCTCCCCTGTAATACCAAATTCCCAAGCCTGCAGGACCCTTGTGCGGGGGGTGCAGTTTATCTACTCTTGTCTCTGGCCTAGAAGAGGATAAAACATTTGCAAAATATACAATGTTTACGCTGTTTGAATTAGATCAATTTCCATGGCTTCTTTCAATTCATAAATGTAATTGATTTTTATCTCTCTTCATCTGTGACAGTGGGTTCTATTTTCTGCTCCAGATAAAAGCATATGATAGAATGTGAACGTTAAGCTTTCATGAATAAATGTATACTTCTGGTGGTGTCTGGGAAACTAGAAAAGGCTGCATATTACAGGGATTACAATGTTACTACCAGTACTTCCAATTACAAAACAACATGTTTTCACTACTAACGTGTACTTAAAAAAAAAACTGTGTTCATGTAATTGTGCTGTCAGGTGGTTATGGTTTTCATCTTAGTTCACAAATTCACTGACTCAGGTGTAAACTAATGTTGCATAATGAATGCAGAGACATTGAGTATGTGTCTAATGTCTTCTTTCTTCTAGTGGAGAAAAGTTCAAAAGAGAACCAAATACATTTCAAGAACTTGACAGCCTAGACACCGAAAAGGATTTGCTATTTTCTAACAATACAGGCAGGTAAGTCTGCAATCAGGTAGAGAGTGGGGCTCAGGCTGCCATGCAGGGGGACAGTGTAAGCTGGATCAAGGCGAGCCTGGCACCTGTACTATTGTTAAATGGCGCATAAAGATGCTTTTTTCTATCATGAATTACAGTTCTGATACTTCAGATCTCAAGCACCCAAGTGGTACACACCCTTCTAACTGCAATGTTGAGAAAGCGTTCGCCTGCTGGCTTAAATATATTATTTACAGACAAGGCAACTGTTCAGTCATACCCTCTAAAATGTCCTTTATAAACCGATACACTAGTAACAACATTTGCAAGGCCATATTGCATAATTTTACTAAATATGTTACCTGATCTCATGTGCACAGAGAGGGTCCCCCCTCACCTCCTTCATTCCGCACCCCATAGCTTGACATGCTGCACTGAGCACATTTCCATCAACCACGGAATCTCCCTCACAGTCCATTGACCCCCTCAAATGTGGCAAAATCGAAATAATAATCAAATGGTTTTTCAAGAGCAACATTAGCAATCCACCATAAGAGAACCTTTGTTCTACCACTGGGAGAGGACACATTTCAAATATATATATTATTAATAACTTTCGTGTACAGCAAGTGCTATTACCAATATAATAAGGGTGTACACAACTCATAGGGGCTCATTCTGAACCTGGCGGTCTGGAAACAGCGGTGCCGGTAAGCTTACCGGTACTGTTGTTTCCAGACCGGCATATTACAGGTTAGCATGCCGGTGCCGCTATGCCCGACAGGTCGGACCCTACCGGACACAGTGGCCACGGTAAGCAGACCGTCACTGAAGCACCGGCACCATTATAAACAAGGCCGGTGCTTTCGTGTTCCCCATTCCCATAGAGTATGGGACTCTATGTGAATGGGGAATTACAATTTACCGGCGCCTGACTTTCCTGAATGCCAGGGTTGTAATCCCCCGATGTTACCGGCAAGTCAGGCGCTGGTAAATCGTTGCGGGTCCGCCGGACTCGTAATGAGCCCCACAGTCTTTCAAACTACCATAAACCAGTTCATAGATATATCATATATCAAGATAGCTAACACACTTATGGCTCAATAAGGAAAAACAAAAGACATGTCAAACTTCCAACTCTATCTAAAACATAGTAAAATGGAGCTTTAACATTCCCATGTTACAGCCTAGCACAATCCAGAGAATCAAACATGTACAAGACAAACACTGAATACATACAAAAAACAACAACTACATTGCCACATCATACTCAAAACCAGAACATCACATGACTTGCAACAAACGGAGGCTAACCATACAGTTCATTGAACGCTGGCCATATTTCATCACATAAGTGAGAATTCTCCCTCCACCTGTAAATGACTTTTTCATAGTTAGAAAGGATCAGCAAGTCATTCAGCCAGGTATCTAACTGAGGTTTTTTCCTAGTTTTCCAAAGTCCTAAGATTTGCTGGTGAGCTAAAACAAGCACTCATACAATCCAACGTTTAGTACCAAAAGTAACCCCCCAAGTTATGTCCCCCTAAAGTTATCATAGAACATCCAGGATGTCTTTGAATAGTTCAATAGGAATGTTACCCACTAGGTCTAACCCGTCAAGCACACCCATCCAGTAATCTCCAACCCTTGAACAGTTCCATAGCATATGTGTTAGTGTCCCCCTCTCCTTCCCACATCCCCAGCAGCGATCAGTGTCTAGGAGCCCCAAAGAATGCCTCCTTTCAGGCGTCCAGTACAACCTTCCCAGAATTTTTTGCCATACAAGGTGTAGATTAAGGTCCAGTTTTGCCAAAGCAGCAAGTTTAGTCGCCTTATCCTATTCGTACTTGGCAAATCATGACTCAATTCAATGGACCATTTCTGTTGCAGTCCTTCCCAACCGCTTGTTATTTCAATCCCAGTTGGCATAAGCCTGAAAAACGTGGACAGCTTTTCGGGTGGAATATCGAAAATCGCAGATAACCCAGGTTTGCCTGCCAAGGGAGCCTCTGTTAAAGCAATTCTCCTGGTAATAACTTGCATGTGTCTAAGAAACCCTTCTTATCCCTTGCTTGCAAATTGTATTTATCACATAAAACATAAAAACGACTCAAATAATTGTCTTCTAACAGGTCATTTACCTCTAGAATACCCTTACTGATCCACCTTTTCCAACATAACGTCTTATTATGTATTTGAAGATCCGGATTGTTCCACAAGGAGGCATTTTTATGCAACCACAAACATTGGCCAATCTTTCACCCATTCAACCAATATCTTACATGTGAGTGTTATAGTTGGAAGGAATCCAATAGTATGCAGAGGTTCAGACATGGGCCTCATCACGAGTTGGCCGCTATCCCCTGCCGTATTACCACTGGGGCTATTAGCGTTACCGCCAAACCCCCCAGTGCTATAAGCACCAGATCACAGGTTTGGTGGAACGGTAAGTTCCCATTCCCCATTGGGCCCAATGGGGAATTTTCGGCGCTATTACCGCCGGCAGTATTAGCGCAGCGGTAATAGTACCGAAAATCGGCAAAATCCAAATGGATTTCCCCCCAGCTCAGATCTGCGGGTAAATCCTTCCAAACCCGTGATTTGGCAGACCCTTAAATGTGGCGGTAATACCATTACCCCCGCATTTAAGGGTTGCCGCATTTAAGGGTTGCCGCCAAACTCGTGATGAGGCCCATAGTGTAGGTATTGGCAGGCTTGAACGGCAAAACTGTTTGAACTTCCTTCAGTAATCACAGTGGCAAAGTCTCCTCGTTCTCACCAAAATACATTGCCAACTTATTAAGTATGAAGCGTTTATGATACCTGCACAGGTCAGGGTAGCCAAAGCCCCCATTTGCTACATCACATGCTGAAATGTATCGTGGAATTCTCTTTGTTTTTTTTATCACTCCACAAACATTCTTTATAAACCTTCTCCACACTATTCAACATTTAAAAAAAAAAAGTAGAGGCAGCAACTGAATGATATAGAGAGCTTTAGGAGGTAATGCCATTCTGATTGCATTAATTCTTCCCCACACATTCAAGTTAGCATGACTCCATTTACTTATTACCTGATTCATATCAGCTACCACTTTATTGACATTAACTTCAACAATTCTCTTTAAATCATGAACCAAAGTAATTCCTTAATACTTCACACTATAATCAGACTACTTACAACTCCAATCAAGAAAGTCGGTTCTAAAACTGTTGGAATATCTCTGTTTTAGACCAGTTAATTTTATGTCATGACAGCTCTCTCACTTCATGAAAAATATCTCTTAAAACAGAACCACATTCTCACGGGTTCAAGAGAGCAAAAACTCTGCCATATGCAAAGGCCAACACTCTAGTGTCTAAAGCTCCAATCCTCATTCCACAGAGATTTGGATCCTGTCGTATGAGTGCTATCAAGGGCTCTAGAACAAAAAAGGGGACAATGGGCAACACTGCCCCGTTTCTCCATGTAGTTGAAACTCAGTAGACAGTACGCCATTAACTCAAATGTGTGCTACAACACCATTATGCAAACAATGTACCATTTTCACAAAAATGTCTTTAAAACCCATCCTGTGTAATGTAAATTCTAGAAAGGTCCGGATCAAATGCTTTTTCAGCATCCCAAAAAATCAAAGCTGCATTGTTGTCGCCACCAAATTTATGACCAAGTAGATTAACAATCATCCTAATGTTGTCATACCCATATCTCTGACTAACGAACCCCATCTCTGACGCATGTTTCACATCTGTAATGCACAAACTCAGTCTATTTGCATAAGCTTTTGCCAACATTTTCATATCCATATTCAGTAGTGAGATTGGACGATAATTTTCACATTTTTATTGAAACATTTTAGCAAAAGCAGTCATAATGAAGGTAATTGGACTATAGTACTGATGCAGAACACAGATGCATAGCCGCATGAAGCAAGCATTGTCAAAAGCAACAGTATTAGATTTTGTGTAGGCATGGATAGGCATTTGACAGGCACTGTTATAATGGTATTACCTGGCCATAAGGTGGCAACAGCTGGACAATGGTGTGAGTATCTGGGCTTATGTTGCAGGTTTCCAAACCTTATTCTTTCATCCAATCTAGTCCTGGGCTTTCCAAGGTCTCTTATACCACAGCTATGGTAGGCAAGAGTCTTGTGAGCAGATGGTTCTGAAGGTATTCTAGCCAGGGAGTGATAACCCCTGGCTATGGCTTAGTGTACCCCAGGATTTCTGCCACTTCATCTTTCTGAGCTGTCTGTAAGCTCATTGTCCCTTTCTCATTCCTCCTTTCACTTTCTGGTCATGCCTAGGGTCGACCTGCCCCCCTGGAGCCTCCCCGGCCTTGCTGTCTAGTCCTTGAACCTCCTCACTTTCTCCTTTACTTCTTAACCTTCTTTGCTTCACTCCTACCTTCTACGTACCACTCTCTCCTTCTGATAGTATTTATTCTGCATCACTCCCTGCACTGATCCTCACACCTCCTCCTAATCCCTTGGCTCTTCTTCCTCATCCCGTCTCGTCTCTTTCATTACTACCTTCATGTGTCCATTGGTTAACATTGGGCCTTAACTATTTCCTGTAGGGCATGAGTTTGGTATCTACGTTTAGGAGTACCAAGTAATCCCATATTGAAAACGTAGTGAATCTTCCCACTGTGGGGAGTAGTCTAACTCTATTCATGGCTGCATCCCAAGTAACCTGCAAGTACACCATGGAGGTATAGAACTTCAAATGTTCTTCAATAGATCTTTTAAATTGAGCTATAACTTTGAACACTAGATCCTGTATTCTTGGGGCCTGTACCATATTTTCTGCCCATAGTCTAGTAAGGAATATTGCTGTTGTGCAAATAAATAACATGAGGATGTCTGCAATACTGATGTAATGTTGGTTCTATAGGTTTTATGTAACATGCTACCCCTCTTTAACTACCAACCTAGTTTAGCTTTAGCTGTCTCCAGTGATGTTACTTAAAGCTTCCACTAGTGCGCTCTAGATAAGTGCTCACAGGTGCTCAGAAAAAACGTAAAAGATTAAAACTTGTATAAAATTAGCACGTGCAGCAGAATGTTTGGTCATCACAGCCAATCAGTTTAATTGTTGGAATTTGACTGCAATGCCAAGGAGGGCATTAGGGCATTTACCTGATCGCCCCACTCACTCTGCCTGTCTACTCCATCCTGCTTCCAACATGTCTCTAGGCCTTGCATCTGCACATTTGCTTCATGTTTTCCCCTTCAACAGCTAGATCCCTCTCCATGCTCTCACCACTTCTCTCCTGGATCATGTCTGCGGTCATCCTTTCGTATTCCTGGTGCCTGGTCTACTGTCTTTCATATCAACACAAGCAGCATGAGCCGGATATCCGTTTAGCGATTGTTTAACGCTCCAGGATCTGTCTTCCACTTTACCACACCACTTGCCTGTAAACTCCTGCTCCTTCACTTACGCTTGTTGCTGGCACTTCCATGCTCCACTGTTTTATACCATAGGTGTACAAAAAGAGACATACCACTCAATATGGCACCCAGGTTTTTGTTACGGGGTCCATATTGCTGTAGTGTTTCAACAATAAGTAACTTGTGCTTCTTTCAAACGCATTGCGTTTGGTGTGCAAACATGTTTCACAGTGGCTTAATATAACATCTGACCACTCACATGGGTTATGACCCTCATTGCAGAATTTCAATCATTAAAAGCTTAGAATTGCTGTAACACTTATTAACAACTATGCATTACTCTGCCCAATTTTCTTGTGTTATGGGCCATCAACCAAGGGTCTAGAGGAAAGCCAAAATGCACTGTTTAAGAGAGGTGTGTGTGATCTAAAGCGAGTGTTGTCCTTTCAAGGATTGGTGGAATGGCCATTTGGCTGGCTTGGAATGATGAGAATTAACATTACGTTTTTTACAGTGCATTTCACATTACATTCGTATTGCTCTTTCATCTTATGTGAGAGCAAGTAGTTTGCCATAGAAAAGAGAGTGCTTGGTCACTAAGGAAATGGAAGTATAATGTTGATAGATTATGAGGTGGGTCCCCTGAGCATGTTATGGATGGTAAATGTGATATATTATAACGTTGTAGAGATGGAGTTGTTAATTGCATGGGAGGTGTAGAATGTAAGGAAGAGGAACTCCTAAGGAGTGTGGTCACTGGTGCTGAGAGAATGTGAGGGGTCAAAACCCAGAAGAAGGAGCCGGTTGGAGCAAGACAGCAGAGTGCACTGACTGGTGACCTCAGGGTTGCAACCATCAATCAATAAACCTATATCTTCAACCTTTCCTGAGTCCACTGTGATGGGTCGGAAGAAGGAATCTGACGACATGGTTTAGGTTCTTTAAATGTAAATTATAAGTAGAAGGCCTAACTTTCCCTATCACTAGAGGGAGTACCCTACCTATCTAAAGAAGCTAAAAGTGGTTGACCAGTCTCATAAAGTCCATAAGAAAATATGTCCTCCGTCCAAGCTACACTATCTGGCACTGCCACCAATTCCAAATAACATAAAAATAGACCAGGGAATGATTTGTCTTTGTCTGACCCCTCCTCCAGTTCATTCAATAGTCTCTTGAATTATAACACCTCCCGGTTAGACCGATAATCACTGCGATCAAGAACACTATTCTCTCGTGTACTTTCTGCGGCCTCCTTTTTAGAATGTCCTCCACTATGATATTTCTTGATGCTCAGATTGTTACTTGCAGTTTCCTTCCAGGTCTCCCCTCCAGGAATACTTTATCAGGGTTTTCCTACGCCCCTTTCTCAACTTCTAATATTATCAGTTCTTAGTCTTATAGTGTCTCTTTTTCTTACTGGTCATACCCCAGCGGTATTAATTCATCACCTCTCTTCTAGGCTCAGATAATTATTTATACCAACAACAGCATGGTTAAAAAGTGCCTCTGGATGTGCAGAAACCCCATGATCGAAGGAAAGATGCACTATCTAATATCATGAAACACACGGAACTATGTGCAAAGGCGGTGTATCTAAAAAAGACAGAAGGTGAAGCAGAAGTATCAATGTCTGTTAATGTGGTTATCAAGAAAACAGAAAACAGGTGAGCAAGGGCCCAAACAAGAATCAACAACAAAAGAACATTGGTATGGAGAAAGTTAAGTGCTTTAGGTATGGAAAGATGTTATGATATGTTGATTTAAACCTCGCTCGCTGCCATTTGTATGGTCTCCAAGCGCTCATGTGGCTCTGTAAGAAATGTGGGTAGGGTTGGTTAGTAAGGGACAGAGGGATAGGATAGATGTTGTGCTCATATGTTGATGTGTGCAGAACCAGAAGAAACTGGAGTCTGTGCATGCAAGCTTTCTAGGTCTGCTTTATGTGCACTGGTCTTGTTGTGTCCCGAAGGCTGGCGTCCAGTGTTTCAGTTGTCTGCAGGTATTGGGTTTGCAGCATGATTAGAGTGGGGGGTGTGGTTTGCGTGTTTGCGTGTTTTTGGTGGGTTGTTTTACTAGCCTTCTTGGTGTATATAGTACATGAGAGGTGTGAGAATGTGGAAAAGAGAAGGGGGTTAGTTGTTTTCTGGTGATATCTGGGTGTTGAGTAGTTTTATTGACAATTCTTCATTCTGTTTTGTCCTTTGTTTTTGGTCTAGGTGTATGGTTTGTTGAGGTGCTAGTCTAGGTTCATCTCAATGAGTTGAATAGCCAGGATTTTAGTCGTTTGCTATTTCTTTTGGTATCGAGGTCCATAGTTTGGCTATCAGATAGGAGAAGGCAGTTCCCTCAGATTTCCTTTTCTCATAGTGTCTTGTTTCTAATTTTCGTTGCTTGATCTTAAATCTCTTCCTGGTTGGTAACAGGAGATTTTTGCTAGGAGGAATTGGCTCCTTGTCTGTGTAGTGATTAATGGGCAATGCAAAGGGCTTTGAAGTTAATGAGTTTCTTTACTGGTAACAAGTGTAGACTTCACAGGGCCGGTGTGATGTGGTCTCTACTATTTAGTCTCAGGAGTAGTCTGGCTGCAGTATTTTAGATGTGTTGTCTTTTTTTTGTGAGGCATTCTGGCATTCCAAGGTAGGGACTTTTTGCATAGTCCATTCTTGATAATACCAAGGAGATGATTGCAAGTGTTCTTTGTGAGAAATTGAATTAAGGAAGGATCCCCCTTTATTAATCACAGGAGGTAGAAACATTTGTTTGCTTTGTGGTTCCAAAGAGAGGCCGTTGTCCACAAGGATTCCCAGATTTTGTGTCACTGTCAGTGGGCCTCATTATGAGTTGTGCGGAATGGGTTTTACGGTGCCGGTAATGGTGCCGGCGCTGTTAAACCCATTCGGCACAATTACGAGTTCCCCTCGCGGGACCCGTTCTAGACGTCTGGTTTTTCCAGACGTCCATACCGGGTCCCACGAGGGGACCAGGGAGCTAACAACGGGCCCGTTCGTAATGGGCCCGTTGTTAGCTCCCTCCCCATTCCCATTGAGCCCTATGAGGGCTCGAATGGGAATGGGGAAGGACTGGGCCCGGGTTCCCTGAAGGAGGAAATACCGGGCCCTCCATACTCGGAATGGCCCAGTATTTCCCCATTCAGGGAACCCGGACCCGATTTTGGAGGCAGCCATGCTCTTATTAAGGGCATGGCTGCCTCCAAAGTCGTAATGAGGCCCAATGTCTCCGATTGGGTTCCCATGCTCAGTGGCCAGGTCAGATATGCCTGTGTTGCATTGTCTTCCAGTGGGGAGATGATTATTTGTATTTTGGTTGGATTTAGCTTGAGATTGTTGTTTGTCATCCAGATGTTCATGTCAGTGAGGCATTTGTTGAGGGTGTTGTCAGGGTCTTGGTCGGACGTTATCTTGAACATGAGTTGGGTGTCGTTTGCATAGTTATAGGCCTTCATTCCATGGGTTTGAATAAGTTTCATTAGGGGGTCATGTAGATGTTGAAGAAAAGCAGGGACAGTCTTGATCATGTGGTACACCGCTAGTGATATTTTTAGTTTTTGATGTAAATGGCGGTAGATGTGTTCTTTCGATTTGCTTGGTGGAGAAAGATTTCAGGCATTGGCACTGTATTGCAGAGCTTTTAATTTTGCATATCTCCAGTCTGGATAGATCACTTTGCAAACTATATACTAAATAGGTCCTTTACAGCTGTTAGCCAATGATGCAACAACAGTAGGATCACAGGTAATTTTGGTGCAGCATGAAGGAGGAAGAAGAAAGTGAACTGTGTGCAGTAAACAGACATATCAGAGACAGAAATGGTCATGGCATGGGAGTCACAAGTCAAGTGTACTATGAAAGTCAATGGTTTAGATGTGGACTTGTTGACTGAATCATCTTAGCCATACACAATAATAAAGAAAGGATAATGAGAGAAACCTTTATAGCACATGCTAAACAACACCATCAAAAAGCTGGACATAAGAAATCCAGGCTGGAAGATAATTATGTGCAGGTTTGCCCAGTTCTTAATAAAATGTAAGGATTGCATGGCTCTAATTAAGATGTAAATGGCTAAAAAAAAAAGTGGATAATGCACTAGGATGGTGAGACCATGGAAGGCAAACTATCAAATTGGACCCCAACATCCAAGAAAAAGTTCTATGTGTGGAAGCTATGGGAGAACTTCAAGGATGTTTTCATAGAATTAAACTAAGGCAAAATGCCAAAACCATGATGCACAAAGCAGGATGCATTCCATTTGACCTCATGGAGGAGGTCAAAAAAGAGATACATATATCGGTGAAGGAAGGAATCATAGAACCAATAAACTCTGATGAATGGCTCATTCATATTGTCGTAGCAAAGAACGCAAATGGCAAGGCCAAACTTTGTGTTGACCTTAGAGACACAAATAAGCACATAATTGTGGGCAGGTTTCCCATGCCCATTATATCAGGGAAGCACAATAACATCACAGGAGCAGATACCTTTGTGACACTTAAACTTCCTGCAGCGCAACACCAAATACCACTTGTCAAGGCAAACAGAGAGCTGATGTCATTCATTACCCCTATAGCTATAACAAGATGCCATTTGGTTTAGCCTTTCCAGAAAAGTTTCAGAGGGTGGTGACACATGTTTGAAGGAATGCAGGGAGTTCTTGCAAATAATGATATATTATTGCATGCACGAAGGAAGAAAGACCATGACATAATAGTAAACTGAGTGCTGAGGAGTCTAAAAGCCATGTGTTGAACTATAGAACCAAGTAAATATACGTTTAGGATGAATAACGTAGAGTACCATAGACACACTGTGAGGTGGTAAGGACTGAAGACCAGAGAAGGCTTCTAAATGTAATAAAAGATGCTCCACCCCAAGCAACAAAGAGGAATTGGGATCCTTCTCAGAGTGAACTGGATTTTATGGCAAATTAATGCAGATGTTTGCAGCATAACCCCCACCCCATTTAATGAACCTGTTGAGAAGAAGTGCTAAGTGTATGTGGAGAGATTAGTGTGATGAAGCCATCATAAAAATATAAGGTATTTGCATGGCACAGAACTTGGAAGGGCATGAGGTTAATCGTCCATCAATACTCACAGTGGATCCCAGCAATTACAGAGTTAGGAAAGTGCTCTCATGCAGAGATGGATGTCAGGCATGGTTGAAAAGCAGATTACTACTGTAGGTTTATCTGGGGTTAGTATTTTATCATACTTACTTTGAGAAAGTCCCCTGCCTTCTTTTGGGGAAATCTAGTGGGGGGACCAATGAGAATGTATACCTCCCCCAACTTAGTGGTTGAAGGGCCCATCAGTGCTAATGGAAGCATCCCCTGGTTTTTCCAATTTAGCTCTCATGATTGGGTATGGGTCACCAAATGAACAACGAAAATGCTACTAGCCCTTAAAAATGCAGCATTGTATGGGGATGGTCAGCAGTTCAGCAACACAGTATGTCAATGTGCCCCACAACATCAGCTGCGGGCGAAGGAGGCAAGTTTTACAATAATATCACTCTAATTAATAGCACCACACAAACACTCACTGAGCACAAGAACACAGATGCAGCTCCATTTTGGGAATTGAGTATTCACGCAAATGAGGGAAAAGTCCTGCTGCCCCGATCAAGGTGGGTGGTCCTGGCCACTAAATCTCAGTCCCCATTGTGAGAGAGGAAAATGCTACCATATCAGACACAGCTGATCCCAGTGTCGAAACTGTACAGAGCAATCTGAAGTCAAATAATCATTGTTAGTCCACCCACTGAGAGAGGCTGCTAGTGTATATAAGCACCGTCCCAAAAGAGAAGTGTGCATGTTTTGAGAGGAAGACAAAAAGCAGAATTTGAAGTGAATTATCGATTCAGGAGAGAAGTAGGAGAAGAAGGCTGGAGCAAGAGAGGTAGCAAGGAAGAAGAGGTAGAAGAGGTAAGAGGAGAGTATCAGGAGATGCTGAGAAGTGACACTTTGAAACACAATTCTGTTGCATAAAGTGTGTTACGCTTATGCTCAATAAAATAGAGTGAACATCAGGAAGTTGCAGGAGATAATAATCATGAGGTGGCAGAAGGAGAGTATCAGGAGGTGGTGTGAAGAATCTGAGGGCGTCCTCACATCTACTCCCTTTGGATCCTCTTCTCAGGTGGCCAGGGAAAGGCCATCACTTTTGGATCCTGGCCCAGGGGGTGGAGATGTGAGGAAGGATCACCTGAGTGGAGGGTCCTTGGGAATTGGGGGGAGTATTCCCTGTTTCCCTTTCATGATGAACCATCCATTCCGGAGGCCTTCATAGGGTATTGTCAACCTCCCGCCCAGATTTCCAGGGAAAAGGGATCCCAGACACATCATTCCAATTGAAGGACAAGGCAGAAAACCAAAAGAAGAAACCCTCCTTATGTAGATAGACTAAACACACATTTAACCCCTCGAATAAAATCTAGAACCTATCAGAATACCCTCTACCCTTCACTGACAGTTAGAGGGCGTTATCATTCTTCCCCTCTGTTCCATAAACTCACGGTTTCACATTCATACAATCAAAGTACTGGGAAGAGGAAGAGGCAACAGAGTAGTGAACACTAACAGCTCACTTCACCACTCTGGTACTGAGACGAGGAAGAGGTCTGATAAGTATTGTGAGGGTCAGGCATGTCCCAATAATTATGGTCAGGGACGTGACATTGAGTGTTCACACCTGCAAGCTGTTAATTGGTTGCAGGTTTATAAAGGGAGGCAGAGATAGCAGATAAAGAGAGCAGCTGGCCCGGAGAGTGTGGCCATCCAAGGGGGATCAGGCAACATATGAACTGGTGAAAAGGATGCTGCAAGAAGGAAAGCCCGGAAGACACTGAGGCCACCGTAGGCCGCAAGAGGATCTGAAGCTGAGAGTAGCCCAGTGCTGTGTGTTACCCGTTGGGAGTGGGAAGCACTGAGAAGCTACCAACCTCTGCTTTTTGGACCCCCTAGTGAGTGAAAGGAGAACCCACAAACGAGAGCAGTGCACTTGGAGGAGCAGCCAAACACCAATGAGTGACGTGGAAGGTTCACTCAGGCCGGGGCACTGCAGGGTCATTGTGCGGGTGATGGCGGAGGTCGAACAAAGTCGAATGCAAGCCAAATGGGTCTGTAGAGCAGAAAAGTAAACTATTGAATGCCAAACAATTTGCCAAGCAGGAGATACGTTTTTGAATAATAATAAATTGGTCAGAAGACCAAAGATGAATTATTGAATATCAAATAAGGTGCCAAGCATGAATATGTTTGAATGCTAAATTATAGAAAAGATATGAAAATATCGTATGAATGAAACAGAACATGAAGAGCATTTGTGAACGAGACAAAGTTAAAGAAACAGCATTTATAAACCAAGTGGAAAAGTGCACAAAGCAAGGCACTATTGGATATGGTGGAAGCAAGGTGGTAACCAGAAGAAATACCACAAAGGACAGTGTGTGAGAGTCACATGTTGAGAAAGGAAAGAGGCCATTAAAGTGCATCAGAAGAATAAGTGGACTTACAACACATATGCAGAAAGAAACCTGTGTAGTCAAGGAAGTCCTATGAGAAAGTATGAACTGCTGTAAAGTGGCGACGAGTATCGATTGTGCGACCGCTGGTGGGTGAATCGTGTGGTCTGACAACTGCGCCTAGCCTGAGGAATCCTTTTTTGGAGTGAACCAAAATGCGTCAAGAGGCTGAGGTTGGTCGGCCTAAAAGTTGTGCAAGGGACGAAAATAAAAGGCAAGCCAAACAAGTGGATTTGACTGTGAATTTGAAGCCTTGTGGAGCTGAGTTGAACTTCGGGAAGGGAAACCCAAGACCGAGCCTGGAACTGGAAAAAACTCAGAACTTTAGTTTGAACACTGTTAAGTTGGTTGCTGACATCCCTCCACATTGTTTAGCCTTAGTTGTGAGGGCAAGGGTAGGTTTTGGACACAGACAGACTTTTAAGTTTAACTTACTGACGCATACTATCCTTAGTTTATTTACGTAGGGAAACCCCACCTTAGTATAGGGCAAGTTAGGCCTTACACCATTCTGACATTTAAGTTAATAAAGACCTTTTGTTTGAACTTTGAATCTGTTGTCTGTGTCTTGCTTCGTGATGCCTTCGCAAAGGTAAGCGATGAACATCAGGAGGTAGCAGGAGTAAAGAATCAGTCTGTGGCCGAAGCTGAGCACGAGTTAGTGGAAGACAGGAAACATTAGGAGGACAGAGAGCACAGCAAGGAATAAGAGGGTGAGAGTTGCCCAAGCTGGCGGGGAAAGAGATGCATCCTTATCCGATGTGTTTAAACACATGGTGGGAGGAGGAACAAGCACATGTCATGACATTGACGAGGCAGAGGTACAGACAGAGTAGGACGCAGGGAAAGAGGATAGAAATCAGGACCACGGTGAAGGGAGTCCAAAAGGCACTCTTAAACCAATCCTTGAGGAATTTGAGCAGACACCCCCAGTTCGCTGTGTCCAGGACTGAAAGAATGGCTCCAATCCTTCCCATGACTCACCAGAGACACAGTGGCAGCTAGGTCGTAAAGCAAGCCAGACGACATTTCTTCGTCTGTAACAAAGAACCAAAAAGACTTCATGTCAGGGAGAAACCCAAAATCATGTGAACTGTAAAAAGAGAACTTGAGGCTGGTGGAACTGTTAACAAAGACTGTCTGACATGTTATGCTTAATTTTCTTTGCGGGGTGCTAACAGTGATCACCCAGGAATTCGGACGTGAAAAGGGATGGAAATGCCCCAGAGCCCTCACTGAGGCACGGGCTGGTGGGCCCTTACCACCTTTGTCTGCGCTTGAAGGCGGAGGGTGAGCCCTATGCTACACCTTATGCGTGTTATGTTTAAACCTCATCACACTCCTATTTCCAACCACCTCAGTCGATATGTCATTTTAATTACAAGTTGCTTAATAAATCTGGGCTCTAGGGGTAGGGCGGGTTTGCCAAGCTGCAGCATAAGGTTTGGAGCAGAGGTCCGGTGGTGGCAAGTAGGTATTTCAGAGAAGGTATTCATCGGACTCCAGCTTCCATGGCCATTCTGGCAATTACAGGATAAGTATTTTGACATGGCTGCTTCGATGAGTACATCGGTGCTGGTCAAAAGTGTTGATGTGGCCCCATCTCACCAGCAACAGTAACAGCAGGTGATGAGTGACTTTCACATTCCAGGATACTAGATATTTAATCCTCCTGCTCCAGAATGGTGGTACCATTCAGTACTGTTGGGATGTCAGGCATCAGAAGGGTTGCAGTGAGCCCGCCAGCCGCTGGATAGAGTGTACTACTTGAGGGGCAAGTAACTGGGAGAGGCAGAATCACAATGTTTGTGCTGTACTTCCTCATATTGACTCATTACAGTGATTATCTTAATCCTGGTCTTAGACATTTATCTATCTCCTACGTTTTCTTTTCTGTTCTTGGTTAGTTTTCCCTAATGATGGCTTTTCCATCTGTGCCTCCTCTTTCTACTTGTATGATAACCAGGGCGGACACTGTGCCGCCCAGGAAGGGATCATACTTCTTACCTGATTTAGAGAAAGTAAGAAACTGAAGTTTCACAATCCTGACACTCATACTATGGGCCTCATTACAAGGCTTGCGCTCCCGTAATGAAGCGTGCCGGTACGGGACCGGCACCCTTCATTACGGGATGAGCAATTACGAGGTTCCCTTTGCGGGACCCTGTAAGGACGCCTGGTAAAACCAGCCCTCCTTTCCGGGTCCCGCGAGGGGAAGAGGGAGGTAATAATGGGCCAGTTGTAATGTGCCCGTTATTACCTCCCTCCCCATTCCTATTGAGCCCTATGGCGGCTCAAATGGGAATGGGGATGGGTTCCTTCAAGGAGGAATTACCGGGTCCTCCAATGTTAGAATGACCCGGTAATTCCCCATTGCAGGAACCCGGTATTGGAGCCCAGTATGGAGGCAGCCATGGTGCTAATAGCACCATGGCTGCCTCCATACTCGTAATGAGGCCCTATATGCCTAATCACCTCTTGGTGAGAAAACAACCAAAATAGGCAATGATGATTAAGATTTTTTAAAAAGACTGCCCACGACCTAAACTGTAAAAATAGGCTTCAGTCCCAGAAGAAGGCTTTCAGAGAGGGTAAATTCTGGGCAATGCCTTTCAAATTATGTCTACCTGGTAATATGACATTTCTGGAAAATCGGTGTGTGTTCCGTGGCATTTCTGGCAATTACCATGATAATTGTATGGGTACAATGGCACATGATGACAATACCTGCTAAATGGTCACAGTGCATGTGCTCTTTCTGGCAACATGTGCCAAATGTTGGTTATGCCTATAAATTGGTGTGAGTACTGGCAGTACCTATACAATGATGTGAATGCCTGGAACAATAATGGTGAATGGTGTTAGTAACTAGGCATAGGCTGACAGTATCTGGCATATTCTGTCAATGCCTGGCTTGATCATGACAATACCTGGAAAATGGTGGGATAGCTTGGGCTAATTATGACAATACCTTCCAAATGATAGGTATACCTTGGAATATGATGGCAATACTTCGTAAATTGTGTGAAAACCTATCATGTGGCTGACAATACATATGAAATGTTGTGAATACCCAGGCAAAAGATGTACAACCCTGACATGTGATGTAATCACTTGGGCATATGATGGCAAACCTGGCATATCGTATTACTACCGGCCATTTGATGCCAGTACCTGGCATATGACGTGAATTACTAGAATCTGTTGACAACCATTGGAATATTGTGTGGGTGCCCTGGAGTATTGTTATTGGAAACATATAATGTATTACAGTATAAAATAAATGATGTGAGTATCTGGGTGAATAATACCAACACTTGGGAAATAGTGCGAGTTACTTGAAATATGATGGTAATATCTGGCGAACTGTATGAGTACTTGGACATTTGGTGCCAGCAACTTGCCTATCTGCTGAGCTCCTGGGCTTGTCATGGTAACACCAGGAAAACGTCATAGCTGGGTATATAATGTCAATAACTGGCAAATGTTGAATTTAGGCGGCAATATCTGGCATTTCATGTGAGTACCTGCCATATTATATGAGTAGGTGGATATGTCAATAAATCACCCGGCAAGCAATGACATTACCTGGGCACATGTAAGCAATGACTGGAATATGATGCAAAAACCTCCCCCATGTAATTGATGGAAATACCTGGCAAATGGTCTGAGTAACTAGTCAAATGAAAGCAAATCATGGCAGATGGTGTGAGCATGTCCATATTTATGCTTGTTTGACAAAAGAAAAACTCAATTGTTCCGAAATGTCCAATTAACCAAAGGCAGTGAAATCCCTGAAGGTAAACCGACTGCTTGTGACCAAAAGTGTGCAAAAGTCCTAAACATACTTTAAAAGGCTTACCGCAGGGTATTCAATAAGATAATTGCAGGGAATAATTGAGTGAGTACCAGTGAGAGAATGCCATCCACCAGGGTACAAGCAATCCTGAGCTTTTCTTGATTTTGGTAATGCAAAGTGAAGGTGGATCCTCTGCAGGAAAATGGCCCTCATAAACAGGCACGTTCCCCACCCCTACACTCTGTTGCTAAAAAGGTACTGTCAGTGACTTGGTTTCCGGCCTTGTGTGTTTGTAGCAGGATCACTGCAAGTCATATAGTGGGCACCAGTACACTTCTGCTTTGTAAACATCCTAGCAGCTGAAATGTGAAGTGGCCACCTTTCAAAGAAAAGTCTCCTGTACTTTAAATGTGCAGATGTAGACCTGAGGAGCAGCCCCTCATGTGGGGTTGCTTCTAAAAGCTCTATTGGTGCTAAGGAAGTACTTTCTTGTACATTTGTCTATTACTGCCCCTTATCTTCTTAGTCAATTAGTAGAAGTTAAGGGAAAGTATGGTATGGAACTGCAAATAGGCGGGCGAAGTTAAATTCATCTTTAGCAGTACTGGGGTGACACTTTCCAAAGTGCCCCAGGTGTTCAACTTGCAAAATAAAATCCCATTTTTGCTTAGCATGCCTGAAACAAAAATGCTACTTATCTGCACATTGTTTATTTATTTGTATTTACTGATCATTTGTTAGGCCTTAATAAAGCACCTGTGTTGCGGTGCGAAACACCTGTCAGCTGAACTGTAGTGATAATAGGTTAGGATTCCTTGTGGCACAAACAAGGATCAGTCATTGAATAAATGGAATTTTCTTTCACACATATGTGCTGGATATCATTCTAACCTACAAGTGTGTGTGACCATTTTACTGCGTGCCAGCTTTTCACATTTGCTTCTGGCTCTACACCTTGCGAAACGCTCGCTGTCTTTTCAAGCAATGACATTCCAAATAAGTACAGAGTCTCCTCCTCCGCCTTCCTTTCCTCCTCAGACGCTGTTGGTGAAGCCTCGCCTGGAGCACTGTATTCAGTTCTGGCGACTTCATCTCCAAGAGGACAGACATCCATGAGAGGCAGCCCATCAAGAGCCCCTTAAGTGCCAAGGACGAGTATGCTCGTCCTTTTTTGCATCGACATGCATTATAGCCAGGCACTTAAATTAAGATGTGGCGAGGGATGTCCCAGAACCCTGTAAGGGGAGAATAACAGACTTCCACCTCTGTAGTCTAGTCTGAAAGAGAGAATGAAGAGGAGAAATGTGATCTGGACATTTAAAGATATCTGCAGCAGATCAGGCGAGTACATTCAATCATACATGTGTTTGCAGCAGATGAAGGAGAGTAAGGTCAAAAGTGACACCAGGAGCCTCTTCTTTAGGGAAAGTATGATAAGAGCATGGAACTCCCTTCCCGCTTGAGAGGAGGGACATCATTAACTGAATTAAATAGAGTATTAATCGCTGTATGAGAGCAAAGTCAGAGCTTGCTAATAAGTAAAGCAACAGTACTCCAGCGAACCGTAACAGTGGAAGACAGGAAGGTTTTGACCTTCATTGTCTATGTCAGGAACTGTATATTGCAAAACGGAGGCATTAAAGATATAGGAGGGAGGGCAATGCTGGCTAGAAACAAGATGGAAGGTAGCGGTACTGTTACCAGCCGCTACACAGGCATTTCCCACTTTTGGTGAATGAAAATTTTACCGAATTTGTTTTTGCTGCATTTCCTGTCCACAAACAAGTAGATGGTAAGTTGGGGTATGGTATATACAAATGGGGTGGGTGGGGATAAGGAGGGGGGGGGTCTGCCCTGCTGTTTGTGGTAAAAATAAGCTTCAAAATCGGCCCAAAAAAACGGGTCTTCATTACCAATAGCCTCCGGCCACTGCTCTTTTTTTTGGTTTGACAAGGGGGTGCAAGCCTGTTTACCAAATTAAAAATTGCAAAGATAGCTGCCATTAAAGAATTGAAGGGAGGGATCCCTCTTCTCTTTTCTTAGCAATCCTGAAACAAAGGCAGAGGCACAGCTAGGGGCGATGCAGGCCAAGCAAGGCAGCATTACATTGCATTTGTAATTGTTTATTTAAATTGGTGGGGGAGTGAGAACAGCGCAGTCAGCTCAAAATGCAGTTTTCTACCAGTACCAAAGCCTGCATCCTGAGATGGCGGCTTGGCTGTCACCCCTGACAGGTTCTAATCATTTCTAGGACCAGGCTCTTTAGTTTTGTGGCACTGTAACATTACAATTCTATTTACTGGGAGCAGAGGCTATGTAATTTCAGTTTAAATAAATATGGAACATGTGTAATATAACGTGAACCCTTTGAATAGTGCAAAGACTGAGGTTTTGCCATATACGTTTTCAGTAGTCCTATCTCATTGTTTTGCTTCAGAGATGGTGGCAGAACCAGAAAACATATAATACCTCTTGGAACTCAATGTCCCTAAAATAATTCAATTTTGCCAGAATAGTTTGGAAAATGACATGCAACATGGCCAAATAAGCCTGCAATAACCATGCAAATCACATTATGTTTTCAAGGGATGTTAACAAATCAGGAAAACAAAGACCATCCGAAAGCAAGTCATGTGGACAATTCATACTTCCAAGATGGCAGAAGTTCTGGAGCGCCCCTGTGACGGTGTTTCTGGGAAACGTTATCATGTATTTCGCCTTCTTATTCCTGTTTGCTTTTGTCCTCTTGCTGGACTTCAAGCCCCCTCCGCCGGAGGGCCCTTCGGTTAAAGAGATTGTACTCTACTTCTGGGTTTTCACCTTGGTTCTGGAAGAAATACGCCAGGTGAGATCACTGTACGCATGTGTTGACTGTTTTTTTTTAACAATGGTTGGATGAAGTAAACAAAAAAGAGGCAACCTTTATGCGCTCCAGTGTGTAGTCGCGTCTGCGTTTAGCCGGAGTATTGGGATTTCTGGATCCCATCAACGGCAGATTTTCCAGCGTGGGTTGCATAAACCGCATCCCAACTCTAGCCAATTCATTGGCTATCACTTGCAGGGCTTTAGGGGTATTCTGTCCATGCACCTGCACTGCATCATCTTTTCATTCATTTTAATTGTGTACTTTACCTTAAATGCCTGTGAATACATAATTGCCATATACGTAACCATAGAAAAATGTTTTCAGACTTCCAAAAACAACATGCTCAGTATTAAAGACACAGGTCCCACGGAGGACATGGGGCAAGAGATATCGATTTGACCAGAACATTTATTGCTGAGTAATCCTAATCCAAAAATGGCTCTTTTCAACAATATCGCTATTCATTCAAGCATCTCCTTCAGATCACCCATTCTGTTAGGCTTAATTAGTTCTTTTTTATTGATATCTCGTCAAATGTGACTGCGTCTATGTGCATAGTGTGGGTAGCGTAGGGAGATCACTAGTGTGGCTCATCTAGGTCATGCTGGTGTTGCTATACGACTAGACACACAGCCTCATCACGAGTCTGGCGGTAACCCTTAAATGCGGCGGTAGCGCTATTACCGCCACATTTAAGGGACTGCCAGATCATGGATTTGGCTGATTTCCCCCCAGCTATTAGCTGGGGGGAAATCCGTGGCAAAATTGCTGATTTTCGGCGCGATTACTGCCAGCGGGAAATCTGCCGGTGGTAATAGCGCAAATTTTCCCCATTGGGCCCAATGGGGAATGAGGAATTCCCGAAAGCGCCTAATGGGGAATGGGCAATAACCCTTCTGCCAAACCCGTGATCCGGTGCTAATAGCGCCGGGGGTTTGGCGGTAGGGCTATTAGCGCTGGCGCTAATAGTGCCGGCGTTACCGCCCAACTCGTGATGAGGCCCTGTGTCCCGCTCTTCTTCGGTTTGTGGTCCGACGGTGACCCACTTATACGATTGCAGACATTCGTGAAAATTGAGACGCCCAGGATTTCCAACATCAGGGGATTGTGCAGTGCTTGATTTGTACAAAAATATTTGCCTGGGCCTAAACATTTTCAAGCACAGACAAATCGGAGCAGGCAACTCCCGGCCCACTGGTGCCACCATCCACTGCAGTGCCCCCAAGTGTCAGCAAATTTAGGGTATAACCTGCAACTCTTACAGGCTGTTGCAGGTGATGGATGCACTGCCCATGGCAGATGTGCAATTTATAGATACCAATCAACATACCATTGACAGTGTATTTTAGGATTTCTCATAAAGGTCTTCTCAAACATTAATACAATGTAGTTAAACAAGTGTTCTTAGTTCAGTATTTGGATACATTTTTCTTAACATATACTCGCGGATTAGTTTCATTGCATGAGTAATCCTTTACACACAGGTCAACGAAGGACAAGGTCTCAGTTCACGACCCCAACAAGTAGCCTGCAGGCAAGTTACATATTAATTACACACAGAGGTTAAGACTGCCATGTTGTATTTCGAAATGACATCGCCACCATTTTAACTCACAGGGTGACTTTACAGAGAGAACCTAAAATGGCAGATTGACCTAAAATGGCGGCTTACATTGATTCTAAGGTCAGGACCTTGCAACACGGATTTCTTCGCAAGTGGCTTATGAGCAGATTGGCGTAGGCCAATATACATATATTCGTTGCAGTAGGAGGTACGATATAATTTCCCGTTTGACAAACCCTCTTTTTGTCCTATTGTACCTATCGCTTGTGCGCAACATCCCCCTAGCATCGAACATATACCAGGTAGACACTGGATACAACAACAAAGGAACAACAGAATTCCCAAAATGATCATCTACATCTCCCAAGACTTGTGCTGGAGTGTCACCATTCTCGTCCCGCCGTGGACGAGCCTTTGAAACCTCTATCATACTAGCTATAAAAACCCCAGGTAACAGGAGCCCTAAATAACATGTTCCCTGCCAATCCCTGGGCAACCATGGAAATGCTACATTACCACAAACAAAGTAGACAGGTTCGCCTACATACAAAGGTCTGTCTTCCCCAGTCAAATTTGCAACATTGGCACAACCTCTAAAATCTCCTATTGACTGAGTACCATTCCTGTGTATGCAGAAAGAAACTGAATCGGGGCTAGGGTTAACAGTGTAAGAAGGAGGCATGGCATCCTTCTTGCCTATCAGAGCCATCTTAAAGGAAATCAAAGATTGGAAAGGACGAGACAGACTATCAGAAGGCCTAATAGAAGCAACATTGAGCTTACTCCTATTTGCGAAAAGCGAGCATCCCAGGGGAGTCAGAACACGTTTCTCAAAGCTATTCAAATGAGTGCCATCAAAGTTCCCCGAGATGCTATCATTCCAACGGCCAAAGAATAGTGCTCTA
This sequence comes from Ambystoma mexicanum, assembly GCF_040938575.1. Lineage (NCBI taxonomy): Eukaryota > Metazoa > Chordata > Amphibia > Caudata > Ambystomatidae > Ambystoma > Ambystoma mexicanum. Next base: position 978,553,307 of record NC_090934.1, on the reverse strand, counting down.
AGAGAAGCATAACAAGCAGTTGTCAAAGGTAAAGGATGAATATACCAACTTAGCCCTTTATCCCTGTGTTGCGGTAAATGTGAGCAGACCCAACAGTTGGACCTATTAAAAATGGCATGCGTGATATTCATGATAAGTAGCAGAGTATTATTGTGGTACCTTAGTCTATGCTGGGTGTCCCTAGGGGACATAGTATGCAAATGTACAAAAGGAGTAGGAACAGTAGGTACATTTTCAGTCGGTAACAAGGACTCTAAAGGATGAGTTTCCTCGAGGTACCATAAGCCTAAGACAGTGACTATTATAAAACCAAATATTATTATAAAAACACAGCAATACTTTTTCGGGGCCCAAGTACTTTGTCCATTATCCCGGTTGGTCACACAATCATTTACAAATCACATACGAGCGGTAGCGGTGGCAGGCATTGTAGTCTTCAAACGGAAACCCCCAATGTTCGATGCTTGCGACCTCCCGGCCGCATGACTTCTTAGTCCTTCCACAACCCTCGCCAACAGAATCCCCTTTCTCCAATTTGGGCAAAAACAAGCCCTCAATGATCCTTTCCTTCTCCGAATGCACAGCCGAACTGTGCCGTAAGTCTATCAGATGCACAGCAAAAGCGTGCCGTAAGTCTATTTTCTTGGACGCAGATTGTACCTTGCTTTTCCCGGTACTGATTGATCCGGAAACAATGTGTCGTCACTTCCCATTGGAAGCAACGTATCAGAAACAAGTGAAGATGCTGAATTTGAAACAACAATTTCCGGAAGAAAAACTTTTGGAGAGTGTGGAGACAAAATGGCAGGTTTCCCAAGCCTCACGGGCTCAGAAAGATTCTCCAATACACCCTCAGCGCTATCTACTGCTTTGAGATCGTTAGCGAGGGGTTCTGTTTCTTCTGTATCGTGTGGCACTGGGTGAGGAAGTTTCTTGACGTGCGACACGTGGATCCAGTTCTTTCTGCCAGAGACCCACAACGCCGTCTGTGTGACCAACGGGACCTGGAATGGGCCCCGCCAGCGAGGTGCAAGGCAGGAGGAACGCTCAAATGCCTTGATGAGCACCCAGCTCCCAGGCCGAATGCTGTGGCACGGGCCCTCGTATCGCACAGGTAAAGTCTCTCGCACCTGGTGATAAATCAGATACAGGTTTTTAGTCAACTGGCTGCAATAATCTGAAAGTAATACGTTTTCAACATTTCTCAAAGATCTACATTTAGGAAGGTTCCAGATATTGGCTGGTCTCCCCATTACCACCTCAAATGGAGATAGCCCAGTCTTAGTTTGAGGGGTTGTACGCATGGCTAATAACACGATCGGTAAGGCGTCCGGCCATTTTAATTTAGTGCCGGCACACCTTTTAGCGAGCTTGTTCTTGATAATACCATTGTGTCTTTCTACTAGTCCGGTGCTCTGAGCGTGTCTGGCCGAATGGAATCGTTTGTCAATCTGTAATGCCACACATATCTGCAGAATTACAGCAGTGACAAAATGTGGACCATTGTCCGACCAGATGACTCTTGGTAGCCCGAACCGTGGGAAGTATTCTTTTAACATGGTTTTCGCAGTAGTCATGGCTGTAGCATCTTTGACAGGGAAAGCCTCAACCCATTTATTAAAAGCACAGATGACCACTAATACGTACTTCATATTATTGCACCGTTCCATTTCAATAAAGTCGAAATGGATGACTTCAAAGGGGACAGAGGGTGGCCCAAAACTTCCCCTTGGAGTTGCTGTCCCCTTTCCCACATTATGTTGTAGGCAAATCATGCAGTCCTGAACATAGCGCTGGGCAGTTTTCGAAATTTTGTCATTTGCCCAAAATTTCTCTAACATTTCTGTGACTTTCTGGGGACATATATGCGCAGGACCATGGGCCATGATGACCATCATCATTACATAAGCGTCAGGGAGTAGCCATTTCCCTTCAACTATGTCCACCCAACACCCGTCATCATCGAGTTTCCCCAAACCTTCAGCCCACCTCTTGGATTCTTCTAACATGGCATCAGCTTGGATATCCCGTACAGACCCCACACCCTCGTTCATTGCATAGGCATTTACAGTGTCCCTTGAAACATACATCTCCGTAAAGAGATCGGTAGCAGTTTGTCTAGCTATCTGATCAGTGAAAGCAATCCCTTTTCCTATGTCATCTGTAATCTTTCGATGTGCTGAACATTTTATGACAGCTAACTGAGTAGGGAGCGCAAGCGCTGAGAGCAATTGTACTATTAGGGAGCCATGTTGGATTTTTGTGCCATGTGAAGTTAAGAACCCTCTCTCTGACCAAAGTCTCCCAAAGTTGTGAACCACCCCAAAGGCATACTGACTATCAGTATATATGTTTACTGTAAGCCCTTCAGAAAGTTCAGAAGCTCGGGTCAATGCTATATTCTCTGTGGCCTGCGCAGAGTTATGCATGATTCTCTTGGTTTCCACGACCGTGCTTAATGTGGTGATTGCATAAGCAGCTGTGGATGTACCATCCGGGAGTTTGAAGCAGGAGCCATCACAAAACAGCTCTCCTTGCGGATTATTCAAAGGAGTGTCTTTCAAATCAATTCTACCCTTTGTCTCTTGTTCGGTAGTATACAGACAGTCATGTGACTCTTCATCGTCGCAAGCAGTACCTTGCGGGAAAGGTAGGAGTTCAGCCGGATTAAGAACACAACACCTCTTAATTTGGATATGAGGAGCAAACAAGATCAATTCATATCTCGTCAACCGTGCGGAAGTGAGGTGTTGCGTTTGGGTTCGGTTCAGTAGAACATCTACAGAGTGAGGCACCATCAGGGTTAGATCATGGCCTAGGACCATTCCCTCACTCTGTTTTACAGACGCAGCAGCAGCGACAGCTCGCAAACATCTTGGCAAAGTGCATGCTACAGGATCAAGGGCGGAAGAAAAGTAACCGCACGGCCTATTCTTCCCTCCATGTTCCTGCATTAATACAGCCAAAGCACATCCATCACATTCATGCACAAACAACACAAAGGCCTTTTCATAGTTTGGTGTGCCCAAAACTGGTGCAGAGCATAATGCAGTCTTGAGCAAGTCAAACGATTGCTGGTGCTCCGTGTTTCACGGCAATGGTGAAGAAATGCCCTTCTTTGTCAAAGCCAACATCGGTTTGATCACTAGTGAGAAATTTGGGATCCACAACCTAAAGTAAGAAGCCATACCTATCAAGGCCCTAACTTCCTTCTGTGTATTTGGGACAGACGTGCCAGAAATGTGTTTTATTCTTTCAGTTGTCAATCTTCTTCCCTCCTCTGGCAACAATATTGAAACTTTTTAAGCAAAGCTTTGTGACCATTTTTAGCTAGATGAATAAGCAACAACACAGTGGCCTCCTTACAGGCGCTCTCAGAATCCGCAGCTAAAAGCAGGTCATCAACATACTGAAGCAATGTACAAGTAGAAGGCAATTCAAGGGTATCAAGCTGTTCTTTGAAAGCCCTACTGTAGATGCTAGGACTCTGTGTAACGTTGAGGTGCACAAGTAAATGTGAACGAGCGCCCCCCTAAGGTGAACGCAAACAAGTATCTACTAACCTTGTGTATAGGAATACTAAAGAAAGCATTCTTCAGATCCACAACCCTAAAGTAAGTAGCTGTAGCTGGAATCATGGTTAATATTGTCGTCACATCAGGCACAATTGGAAATTGCAGAGCGACGACTTTATAATATGGCACGTAAATCAATTATGAAACGGAATGGAATTGCATTATCGCCTTTTTTGTACACGGGTAAAATTGGACTATTGCACAAACTTTCTGAAATTTCCTCAATCACCCCGCGATGCACAAAATCGGAAACAATGCACTTCAAAGCTCGCTCGCCCTCAACTGAAATCTTATACTGTGGAATGCGTGGCAGCTCAATTCCATGTTTCAAGACTATCTTAACAGGCTCAATCTGTAAAACACCAACATCATTTTCGTCAACAGCCCATAAGCACTCTGGTACATCACTGAATTCTGGCAGCAAAGGTCTGGTTAAGAATTGAGAGACAGAAAGTTGCTGTGGTGAAATCGTCAAGTGCACTCCATCGGAAGAACAATACATTATTGCATTTAATTCTTTCAATAGATTCAACCCCAGCAAATTCTCTCCACAATTTGAAGTCAAAAGGAATGGACAGTGGTCCGTAAAGGGACCCAAAGAAATAGGTACCGGAGAAGAAACTGGGCAAACAACTGGTGTGCCAGAAAACCCTACAGAAACATTGGTTTGCCCTGACAATGGAATGTTTGGAACCCGTGAATGATCAATGGAACACTTCTGTGCCCCAGTATCTATCAAAAACTGATGTTTCCTATTTCCCACCACCATTTCAACGTAGGGACCTTTCTGATTGGCGGGAATAGGTGTAGGTTCCAAACCCTGCTTCGAGCAATCCTAATGAAACAGAATATCATCAAAAGGAAGCTCTTCAGATAGATATGCGGCAGAAGGATGATCAAATATGTTCCTAGTATCCACACTCAGAGTCTGATTATCCTGTGAAAAAGGTTGCTGAGGATCCTGTGCAAACTGACCTCTACCAGGGCCCCCTACACCCAGGTGACCTCTGGATCGTCTACCCATATTCCCAAATGTGTTATTTGACCTCTGTCGAAGGACGGGGCATTGTGCATGCCAATGACCCTCTTGTCGACAATAGGCACACTGGTTAATGTTCACAGGACCCAAAGGCACATTCCCTTGTGGAACATACTGACCTCTAATCTGCGAACTACCCCTTCTGGGGCCTCTAACAATTTGCTGTAATAATACTTTAGTCTTTAAATCACCTTTTCGTTTTTCAACTCTATCGTTTTCATTGTTGACACAATTCTCGTAGTACTGAGCCATGTGCAGTACTTCTGATTGGGACTTCACCTGCCAAGCGCTCTCAGAAGACATCATTTGTGACTGGATGTCAGGCAGCAATCCACGCACAAATTTGTCCACAATAATTTTTTCCCAGGCTCTGTGCCTAAGTCTTGTCCGCTGAAATCCGAGAATACCTGTTTGAACTGATTAAAGAACTCGGTAGCACCCTCAGACTTCCCTTGGACACAGGCCGTAAGTTTGTCCCAAATAATTATTTTCTCAGGAATTATGGTTTTCAATTTTGTAATAATTCTATCAGGCAAAGTTAGTATTACCTGGGGCGGTCTTTCACCAGCTGGCCTTTCTCCATCGAATCTAGTTATGTTCGCCCATGTATCTCCCAACCCTGGTACGTCGTCTATAGTCCTAACTTGTTTCCACAAATCTACGGGCAGGAGTACAGGAAATAACAAATCAATATCACCTAGGGTGAACACTGAGGACTGCAAGACGGACTCTATTTCTTTATAGAATCCTGTCAGATTTTTTCTAATATCAGGAATAGATTGTCTAATAGTATTCACTTCCTGTCTTGAGAACGGGACGTGAACAAACTGTGATACATAATGTGCAGGAATATTCACAGCAACTACATTTGTTGAAGGATCAGCCGCAATCTCAACCTTCGGGACAAATGTCGGAGGAACCTCTCTCATGGGCAACTGAAAAATAGGCAACTCCGAACGCTTACAACAGAGCTAAGTCGAGCGCTAAAGCAGTCGAAGAAGTGTCAAGTGAAAAAGCTCTCTTATAAATACTCAATAACTCTGTGGGACAACTAATCTTTCTCTTTACACAATCATCCTGTAGGTACGATATCATTACCTGTATGACTTTCCTCTGCATTTCTGGCGTATACTGACTGTATGTGTCATATACCTCAACTGGAGTTATCGACATATCTGAAATCCATCTAAGCGCGTCTTTCGTACAAATCCGTGCTTCCTCAGATATCGGTTTTCGACAAGGATGGAACCGTTTCTGTACATACATACTTTCCCCCTCGTCATCCTCATTCTTTATGCTTTCCAACTCCTTTCTATACTCAAACAACCTCTCGACATGCTCATTTACTTTCTCCACAGTGTCTCTTGAAAACGCTAAAGTGTTTAGATCCCTTAACTCTTGCGGGAGATCTGTATTATTTAATTTGCCCCACATTACACATAAATAAATCCCTAAACCTTCAATAAAACATTTTTCTCAGGAAAATTATCCATATAAAAAAGTGTGGCAAAAACATTAGCTTGATCATCTCTCTCCATACAATGCTTAGCCCATGCAATCAAATCACGTTTCTTCTCTGGCGGTACAGTATTGCAAGTGACAACCCTTGACCCCACACCCTGATCGACTACAAGCAGCACAGGACCACTTGGAAGAGGGGGAGCAGGCAAATTCAATGGAGGTACTATTACTGGTGCAATAGCAAAGGGTGGAGGAATAGGTGGAGGAACACCAACTGGAGGAAGAGGAGCAGGAACAACAGGAACAACAGCAGGTAGAGCAGGAAAAGCAGCAGGAAGAGGCAAAGCAGCAGGAAGAGGAACATATGGAGGTGGCGCAGAGGCACCAGGCCTTCGCTCATTTAACAATTTGTCAATGAATTCATCAGAAACATGAAGATCTTTAGAAGAATAGATTTTCTGAATGCCAAGTGAGAAAACCCTATCCATATTCCTTGCTGACTCAGACTGTTTATCTTGGTCATACAACAACGCTATTTCGGCATTTGTTTTATGACGGCGCGCATGTTTTTCCCTACTCTTGAGTTGCTGTAACGCTTCTTTTTTCCAATTCTGCAAAATATCAAATGCTGCAGGTCTAGCCTTTTTCTTTGATAGAATCGACTCTAAATACTCAATACGAGGGATTTCAAAACTACCATTGATTGGCCACTGAAGTTCGGAGGCATGTCTGGTTTGTCTGTGCCAAATGTCATTAAACACTATACTTCCATTGCCATGCTTACAGTACATAGTACACCGGCGACCCCTCATGTGGTGCTGGATGGCTAAATTGCAAAGATTGTCTATCGCTGCGGAACAACGCACTGAAGCAGGTAGACAATTTCCCAGGCATATCAAATTATTGGTGTTACCTGGTCAATAATTGTGTCTGCAGATACAATACGCCAAACTCAAATTATCAGGATAGTTAAGAATCGGGTCACGACTCGCCTGATCAATCCTAAGGAGGTCCGATCGGATTACAAAGAATCTTACCTAACTAATCTTACCTCGTGTTTGGTGATTTCGGCAAATATGCCCGCCTCGACAAGTGTACCCTCGTCAAGATGCCGTCTTGGACCACAAGCTAATCATCCAGGGATCGGGTCGTGCAGCGCTGCTGAGGTGTTGCGTCTCGTTCAGAAGGGGCCCCTTATTTTGTCACACCGTCCGATCCCGGTCCGATAGCGTGTGTCAACCTTCGACAATCCGGCATCAATCTTGAGGGTCCCTATTCGGGCGCCAACTGTGAAAACAAAATCAAAATATCGAGGCTGAGTACCCCAAAAGGAAATACACCGAACACGGGTTACAAAGAAACATACAAAGGTCTTTTATTTTATACTGAACAGTTTTCCAAAAAAAGTAACAGATAGCTATCGGCCCTCAGTACAACACAACAAACTCCAGCGTGGTTCAGTGTGCTCAGTGAGAGACGCTGTACATTAGAATTCGTTGCTCTTTTATACCATTTGCGAACATGATGTCCAACCCTACTTCGGGTTAATATTCCTCTAATACATTACTGATCTAGGGTTCATGCCGAGTTCGCCTATCTACATGCAACAAGTTTGCCTTTAATACATACATCAACAAGCCTACACGGTAGCAGTGTATTTTAGGATTTCTCATAAAGGTCTTCTCAAACATTAATACAATGTAGTTAAACAAGTGTTCTTAGTTCAGTATTTGGATACATTGTTCTTAACATATGCTGGCGGATTAATTTCATTGCACGAGTAATCCTTTACACACAGGTCAACAAAGGACAAGGTCTCAGTTCACGACCCCAACAAGTGGCCTGCAGGCAAGTTACATATTAATTACACACAGAGGTCAAGACGGCCATGTTGTATTTCGAAATGACATCATCCACCATTTTAACTCACAGGGTGACTTTACAGAGAGAACCTAAAATGGCAGATTGACCTAAAATTGCAGCTTATATTGATTCTAAGGTCAGGACCTTGCAACACGGATTTCTTCGCAAGTGGCTTATGAGCAGCTTGGCGTAGGCCAATATACATATATTCATTGCAATAGGAGGTACGATATAATTTCCAGTTTGACACTATAACATAACATAGCAGTTTAAGGCAAATGTTTGAGAGATTATATAAACATGTCATAATTATTAACTTTTTGCTCGGATTCAATAGGTGGCAAGTGGAACAATTTGATCATCTGATCTATCCACAGGAAACAAAGTAAACATGATTTACTAATATAGTAAATTAATTGACAAATGCAGGAAACATCATCCCTGAGCTGCTGAACTTGCCTGTCAAGCACTGCAGCAAATAATTTGTGTATAGTTTGGCGCTCATGACAAACATTCCTCTTAGACAGTGGCCTTTTCCCTGGTTTTGCCCCTGTGTTGGTGCTGTTTGCTGGTGACTGTCCTCTTATTGTCAACCCACACTGCAGCAGCAGACTTGCACCATTGTCATGCAGGATGATTTGGAGCACCCAGCATTGTCACCTTCCAACTCATTGTTATCCATGAAAACTAGCACTGTCCTGCCCATCTGGGTCATTAGGTTCACAAATAACAATGAACCGGCCCAGGATGAAGGGACTGCGCCCAGTGCACACTGTTTTCCCTTGTTGTGTGATAACTACTGAATGAGAATTAAAATAATAACCTTTCCAAAACACCACAACATAATCAGACTGAGTCTGAGAAAATAAGTGCTAGGGCTCAGAAATAAGTGTCAGGGCTCAGAAATAAGTGCCGGTGCTCAGCCCTACCAAACACCCCCACAAATTAAGCACTGGTAACCAAAGAAGGGCTCTGCCAAGACTCCATCTAAAAGTGAACAATATTATGACGGTGAGGGATAACGCCTTTAAAAGTTTGCTTATTAAAAGTGCGTAAAGTTCTAAATGTTTGCACTTGTGGACTTGGAGGTACAAGAAATTATACTGATTAAAAGACTGGAAATATTGTTCTTATTACAGGCCAGTTGTGAAATCACAACTGACCTGTAATAAGAAAATAACATCACAACTGTGCCCTAATCAGTTATTACGCTTCAGTTGTGATGTTACGAGGCCTGCTGCTTGAGTCAGCAAAGGTTAGAATTCCAGCTGTCACTGCAGCAGTTAATTAAAGCCGTTGCACGCTTTTCAAATTCCTTGCTTGTTCAATATTTTTTGGGTGACACTTTACAGCGGTTAATTGCCAAGGATCTGTTTGTGTTGCAATGTATGTACACTGCTGAAGTTGAACACGTGACAAAGAAGCTGCCTGTTATAACTTATACAAAATGAAAACGTTTTTTCAATGCATTTTATTCAAGTGTTTAAACTATTTTTCTGCAACACATGCAGAGCTGCATACCAGCTTTTTAAAATTCAAACAGATTTACGCAGGCTGCTCAATGCTCTTTGGATAGGAAGTGAGTTGAATAAGCACTGCTGTTGAGTCCATGCAAGCAATCTGTTTTGCGTATTTTGCACTCGTAAATATGTCGGCCTATCCATAGATACACCAACAAACATGACACTACCCCTTTTGCTTATTTAGAGTTTCTTCACCGACGAGGGAGCCAACATAATAAAAAAATTGAAACTCTACATGGAGGATGCCTGGAATAAGTGTGACATGGTGGCCATCCTTCTCTTCTCGTTCGGCGTGATGTGCAGGTCTGTATGTCTTTTTATTCTTAAGAACTGCTGTGAGGATTACATTTCCTGCACTTCATACTGCTTGATATGTGTTTTCCAAAGGAAAACACAGGACCCTTAATGTGCTTAATATAACCTTATCATCGCTACCACTGAGCTCATTCAATCGATTGGTAGTGTTTGCTATTGATGCAGCAGAAGCTTTTTACAATGCTAGTAACATTAACTAAAATTGTTCCGTGGTTTTCATAAATTGTGTAGCTATATACTGTGACAAAGCCCCCTTTCTTATCGTGGGGTCTTCTAATGGGATTACCAAGGGGGGAGTGACGCCCCGAGCTTGCGGATGATGGCCCTTGGGTGGAATGCGGGGGATCCCCTGGTCACACCCATTTAGTTCCTGCCATTGTGCAGGGGACAGTGACATACCATAGACAAATACGAATGGCGCTTTAAGGGCCTTGTCAGGAGAGTTGCATCCTTTCTTGGAGCAGAGCAACCTCTATCCATTGCAGAGCCAAAGAGATGCCTCATTCTAATCAGACATTGTTGTTACAATTTTGAAATGCCTATCAGACACATCTCTACTGCCATCTCTGGACATGTGCACACGTGCACAGACACACAATGCAAGATGTCGGACCAGTTTCTAAAAGCTGAAACCCAGATGTCACTTGGATTACAAGATCACATATACGCTACAAAACCTTGGGAAGAAAGCAGTTCCTCTGCATGCAACCTCGCTTAATATCAATGGGGATACACGTGTAGCTGAAAGGGAGGACCAACACCTCCCTCGGGAGGGAGAGGAGTGGGAGTTTGCAGAAGGCTCTGGTGGGAGTTTGGATCAAGTTGGCTATTGGAAAGATGAGGTGGAGAAGAAACAACAGGGGTTGGTACAAACGATACAGCAGAAGGTGGCTCAATGGAGACAAGAGGAGGTGGGAGGAGGGACGTATCAGAAGGTAGGAGGAGGAACATGTCACAAAGTAGTAGGAGGGCAACAGTAGGTGACTGAAGGAAGACAATAGGAGGAGGTTTGGAATCAACAAGTAGTTGGTGGCATCTAGAAGAGGTTGAAAGACAGCAGGAGCTGGTTGGAGGAAGTAACCTGGAGGAGGTTGGAAGAAAGCAGGAGCTGGTTATAGGAAGTAACCTTGAGGAGGTTGGAAGACAACATGAGCTGGATGGAGGAAGTAACCTGGAGGAGGTTGGAAGACAGCAGGAGCTGGTTGGAGGAAGTATCCTGGAGGAGGTTGGAAGACAGCAGGAGCTAGTTGGAGGAAGTAATTTGGAGGAGGTTGGAAGACAACAGGAGCTGGTTGGAGGAAGTAACCTGGAGGAGGTTGGAAGACAGCAGGAGCTGGTTGGAGGAAGTAACCTGGAGGAGTTTGGAAGACAGAATGAGCTGGTTGGAGGAAGTAACCTGGAGGAGGTTGGAAGACAGCAGGAACTGGTTGGAGTAAGTAACCTGGAGCGGGTTGGAAGACATCAGGAGCTGGTTGGAGGAAGTAACCTGGAGGAGGTTGGAAGATAGGAGGAGGTGGAGAAGGCTATCCAGGCAGTGGTTTGCAAGAGTAGGAAGCAATTACAGGGTACACACAGCTTAAGGCAGCAGGTAGGACGATCAGATAGTTAAACCTGTGGAAGTAGGAGGAACAAGCTCAAATTATGGAGTTGAGCAGGGTCAGAAAGAGGAGAGGAGTAGAGAGAAGGCACAGAGAGTAGCGATCGTTACCCTAAGAAAGAGTGTGGGTAAGGCCCAATAAAGCTCCTCTCTGGAACCTGGATCAGGCAAACCCTGTTGGCTCTTTATGCAAACGGAGAAGAAGCTCCAGCTGTTCTTGCACCTCATGGCAGAGACACCGAAATGTTTACAGAACCTGCGGAAAGGATCAGAGGAGATTGTGCAGAACCATCAACAGATGATTGTGTTTGGACTCTTTGGGGTCATGCTCTTTTGAACAAGTTTACATGACATGTTACTATCAGAGCACTTCCATCTGCTTCCCTTGGTCTCTTAGTTGGTCCAAAATGTAAACTGACCAAATGGGAAGAAAGGTCTAACTCCGGTAAGGCAGCCGCATCTGGAATTGAATTCCAGTGAATTTGAGACTGATTTAAAAATCAACCTCAATTTACATCTAAGTTGAAGGCCTACTTATTTCCAAGGTGTCTTTGTTTTGTTTATTTCTGCTCCCTTTGGCTAGGCCCTTTGCTCTGGTGCCAAGACACCACCTCAAGGTGAACGTGCACTTTATAAATCAAATATAATATGATTATTATTTTAAAATTAGCACATCCTATAGACACTCTGACAGAAATCATGGACTGTATTCTTTGGCATTGGCACTTTAGATGTGTCTGAGTGATAACAGATGCTGCAGCCTTCAGACACGCCTAACAGAGCCTGCAGTCATTGAGTGCAGCCTATATTTACTATACATGTGGAGAACACACACTACACAACCACATCACCGAATTACCTAACAAAGCCTGCAGCCGGATGCTGCAACTCATGTGTATTGCTCTTGCAGTACACACAGTGTACATCATGAAACTCGTCATTGTGTGCAACACATGCACACACTTCATTTAGGGTGCAGCCCTAGGTTATGGCCCACCTTCACTGTATGTGTTATCTAAACACAATGCATGGCCTGCAGCTGGGCGCCACTTATACTAAACAAATACATTTTCTATGAGCTACAGGGTTAGTGCATCTGTGGGGCGCACACAGTTTACAGGTTGGGGCTTGCATTTGGTGCAAACTACACATGCACTTCCCAAAGGACGTGGCCATTGTCTTGTGAAGTAATTATTAGTGTAACACTAAATGCGTGGCAGTATTTATGCACACTGGATACCACTCGGATATTCAAATCAGGGCCCATAGCCTTTATCTGCAGAACAAATTAAGTGTATCGGGTAGGACACACAGTAAATTACATATGGCACTGCATTAAGAGCATTCTCAAGTTGGTATCCAACGAGAGCCAAAGTTAACCCTTCAAACAGAGTTAGTCTGTTCAGTGTTGCAACATAAATAATAACTTGTTAATAACCCTCTTGCACATTTGAAAAAAACCGTATGCCACACTAATGCAGGCGTGTTTTAGGTTCAAAATGTACATTCATCAATTTCAGTGATGTTTCCAATTACCCAAGACACAACCTCTACAAAGACCATCTCTGCTTCAGGCACAGCTTGGGAGGCAAGGGCTTGTACCATAGCCGCATCAGACATCCCCATCCAAAGTGGAATTTTATACACCCAGAGAATCCAGGGGCCACTTCCAGTTTCCTCCAGTTCTCCTGTGCCAACCAGGAGAACTGGAGGAATCCTTCCTGTGGCTCAAGAACAGTTACTTTTTCATGCCTGCTAAAATATCTATAAAGTGTTCCGAGGCAAGGCACAGTCAAAAAGCACACTTGCATTTATTTAATCATCAATCTTAGCATCCTTCTTCCTTGTCATCGATCGAGTCTGCATGTGCTGAACTACTTCTTCTTTCCTTGCGTCCGAATCAGGTCGGGGTACACAGGTCTCACCAGCATACAGATTAACGTCGCCCAAGTATATCCAGGCATATCTTTCTTGAACTTTTACTGCTGAGGGAGTAATATCCTCAACGATATATGGTCCACTGAAACAGGGCTTGTGCCACTTCCTAGTGAAGGTGCGGATTAAAATGGGATCTCCAATAAATCATTTAGGTACGGGTGATTCTTCAGGTCTGGTTGCTGAATGGTCTTCATCTGTGTCCAGAGACCGACACCCCTTACGCTTGAGTTGATCTGAAATGACGGAGATACTAGCGGTCATACATGTTAAATACGCACGTAGCCCACAATTCTGTTGCCAACAATTCCCTAACAATTCTGGTGTCTCTGAGCATCAATCCAAATCCTAGATGGAGGAGTCAGAGGCACACTCATCGACCTCCCTGTTAATAACTCATGGGGCATGAGGTGGTGGTGCGACCCAGGCTGATTTCTTATTGCATACAATCCAAGGGGCGGGCAGTACAGCCATCCCTTCTTCAGTGACAATTTAAGTTTTGCAATTCTCTCTTTGAGAAGACCGTTGAGTCTCTCACATATATTCCGTTTGCTTCCAGGTGATAAGCAGAAAAAAAATTATGATTTATGCTAAGCAATAGGCTAATCTGTTCGAATACTTAATTAACAAAATGGGGCCATTGTCAGATCTCAGCACCTCACAATTTAGGAAAGACTTCTTGAACTAAAACCTTTGCAGTGCAAGTGGCATCAGGGTGTGTACATGGACAAGCTTCAAACCATCTCGAAAAGGGGAATATCAACATAATCCATATGTAAATGCTATAAAAGACCAACCTGGTCAACAAATCACTCCTTGGATTGTTTGCAATGTGTGCCCAGCAGTAAACTTTTGGCATACGATGCAATTCACTACATAAAATGCCACATGTTCTAACAGGTTCGGTGCAAACCAATCCTCCGCAATAGTTGCTGTAAGACTTTCCCTAGTTACATGCGCAGGGCAGTGCAGCTGTTCAAGCGCTACCCTTAACAAGGCTGCATGCATCACCAGCTTTTCAGTGCTGTCCTGTTGCCACAATGCTTCAGAGGGGGATAGAGAACATCCCCTTTGTTTCCATAATTCTTGCTCTTCTTGAGGAGCACTGGCTTGAATTTCCATTGTTTTCGGTAAATGATTAAACCCTTCTTCCATTATCATAGCCATAGTCACGCCTTCACTTATATTAGGAGTATCAAAGCTGGAGATGTCTAAAGAAGTTGCAACCATTTTGGCTTCTTCGTCTGCGGCTTCGTTTCCGCGTGAGATAAGGTCAGTTCTCTTAGTATGTGCTGCGCACTTAGCCATTTGCAATGGCTGCTGGGAGCTGTAGTGCCTTAATGAGCCTGTCCAATAAATCAGAGTGTTGCACTGGAGTGCCGTCCGCTAGGAAGTAGCCCCTCCGTTTTCCACTGTGCTAGCCCTGTGTGTACAGTTGACGTCACATAGGCGGAGTCACTGTACACTGTCAATTCCTCCCTTTTGTATTTTTCAAGCACGATATTAAGTGCTACTTATTATGCAGCCTGTGCCGAAAAATGAGATGGCAGCCTTATGCTTGCCACAATTTCAAATTCCCTGTTAGCTCTGTACCTTACCACAGCTGAACCTGAACACCTTTCCCCATCAGTTTGATCAATTCTTGACAACCCGTCAATGAAGAGAGCCCCCCTAACTCCCTGCTAGAGCATTCTCCTTTACCCTTGGGATCTCATCATAAAACTCCTCGTAAATGGAGCAATCATGCACTTGCTCATCCGCTGTCAGAGGTTTGGCCACAAACGTGGCATGGCAGGGTTCACTATTCTGCACCTGACTATTTTTATCGCTGGATTCAATAAAACTCCCTCATATGCAGAAGCCCTCTGAGAAGTCAGTGTACCCTTAACTTTCTCCAAAACAGCAAACAATGCATGCTCAACAAATAAAGTAATGGAACACACCATCACAATGCTTGTAGACTTCTCAATGGCAAACGCGGCTGCTTCCAGCGATTGTTTGCAAGGAAAGTGTCCTCTCATAACTGGATCTAAAAACCCACTATAACATGCCAGAGGTTTGTACACTATTGTAGTCCTCTGTGTAAGCACTGCTGTCATAACTGTGCCATTTTTATGCAAAAACAGGTAGAACTCCTCAGAATAATTGAGAATTCCTAAAACTGGAGCTGGACAAATTGCTTTTTTCAATCTCTCAAACCCTCCCTCCATTTCCTCAGTTCATTCTATTTTGTCCCTGTTCACCTGGGCTTTCTTCACAGCCTGCAAAAGGGGTCTTGTGTATGAACTATAATCAAATATTGGTGCTCTAACATAGTTGCATAATCCCAGGAACTGCTGCATTTGTTTTATGGTGTGTGATGTTGGTGTTTTTATAATCGCCTCAGCTCTTTCAGGTGTCACTTTCTTTCCCTCATGCGAGATTGACTGGCCTACGTACAACACCTCTTCCTGACAATATTGCAATTTCTCCTTGTCTACTTTATATCCCTTGTCTGCTAGGATAGTCATTAACTGAATTGAATCTTGTCTACACTCATCTTCTGTCATGATAGAAACTAGAATGTCTCCCTACGTATTGTAGCACAACACATTGCAAATCAATATTGCTTAGGTCCATCTGAAGGACTCTGTTAAAGATCGATGGAGACTCACAGTACCCCTGGAGCAAACTGGTACTTTTCAACTTAGTCTGACGAAATGTAAATGATGTCCTTATGCAACAGGATTGAGAAAAATGCATTTTTCAAGTCAACCACTGTGAAATATCATGCCTCTGTGGGGATACTACATAAAATCGTTGCAGGATTTGGAACAAGAGGAAACTCTGCCTCTACAATCTGGTTAATTGGCCTCATGTCCTGAATTAAACGCCACAACCCCCCTTTCGGTTTTTTCACAGCGTACACAGCAGTATTACATGGTGACTCTGATGTCACTAAGATACCCCGTTCCATCATAGCTTATATAGTCTTAAAAATAACTTCATCCGCCTCTTGAGACATTCGGTACTGCCTTGCTTGAGGTAAAATTGCTCCTGGTTTAAGCTTGTAACTTCTCTCACCCCCCTCAATAGGCCTACATCATAGGGGCTTGTAGTCCATAAGGAGGTTGGCACTTTCTCCATGTCCTCATCAAAAAATGTTGTGTGTTGCTGCACTATCATCATTCGCTGTGAGACCTCTCTGTTCTCTATCTTAATCCAATTTGTAATACACATCTTGAATATCACTTCATCATCTGACGGATCATCTCTAAACATATCTTCGTCAGTGACGTCAGTCAATCTATACCCTTCCCCAATAGCAACCACTGCTCTCCATGGCCTGCGTTCGTCATCAAAACCTTCAAGCATGGACTATTCCCCTCGCGCTATGGCTGTAAGGGAATACTATGTCCCCCCTCTTTTTCCATAGGTATCTGTGGCCTGAACAAAAACTCATCAGGTATTCTCATAATCTTGCCCTCTAAGCCACGTAGCCATGTTAACAGAATGTGTACCCCATAAAGAAAAACTTCTGGCTCCAATGGCACCCCTCGCAGAGCTATTTGCCCTGTAAATGGCATAATAAATGTGCCCACGTTTAAATAATGTATCCCTGGAGTAGAACACACTATACCTTTGTCAGTAAAGGAAATCATCATATTTAGCTTTGTCATTAAATCTCGGCCCAGAATATTAACTGGTGTCTACCGCGAATACAATAATGGAACAGACATGTCACACTCTCCTATTGAGACTGGTAATTCATCAGTAAAAGTAGCTCTACTTGTATCTCTAGAGAAGCCCTGAGCATTCATGGCATTTCCCCATAACGGAAATGTTCCCTCTCGTATACATGACCGAGTTGCCCCAGTAACTACCCGAGTATTTGCTAAAAAAGAAAATGATTTGCTTCCTATGGTAACATTAACCCTTGGTTCCTCTTGAGGATCTGGTGTCACTGACAGTACTGAACACATCAAGTCACACTGTTAGCTGTCCTATTGTGGGTACACACTTATTCCTGTACATGTAAAAGTACTTCCTTGCATGACAGTGGCATCCCCTACCCTAGGTGTCAACAACTGTCCTGTGTTTGCACTCTGCTGTTTCTGTATGGGTGCGTGCTGTGACTGCCCTTGCCGTGGAATCAATGGTGCTACCTGTGGTTGCAAAGCCTGTTGCATTTGCGGTGCTTGTGCTTGATACACTGTCTGATCTTGGGCAAACCCATCCCTATTTTGTGGGCTATATGCTGGGTGATAAGCTGTCCCCGCTCTAGAGAATTGCCCATTCTGTACATACCATTGGCTTCCACATGTTTGCGAAATGTGCCCTGTCATGCCACATGTCCAACATACAGGAGGGAGCCTTCTAATTTGCCATCCTTGCATATTTTTATTATCATTCTGCATATTCTGGAACCCGCCTTGGTTATTTTGAAAGCCACCCTGATTATTCTGAAAACCGCCATTTCCTCTGAAACCCATTCCTCTGCCTCGTAGCGTTAACTCATTCCCTCCTTGATCTGGTTGGTGTTGATTATTTGTCTGTGACATACCCACTGCTTGCTGCGTTCCCAACCCTTCTCCGCTTGTCAATATCGCTCCTTCTATAGAGTATTTTGACAATTTCTTCTGTACTAATTTAGCCTCCTCAAGTTTCCTAGCATCCTCCTTCTTCTTATTTTTCTTTTGCAGCAGCCTACAATGATGCACGATAGTCAACTGTATCTCTGCCCATGGCTTCGCTTCCATTATCACTAGCTTCTTGAGCTGTCTCTGTACTTGCTCTGGCAATCCCTGACACAAAATGTGGTAAAATACTGGCACTGATTTCCTCCACAGCTCTCGAGTTTCCAAAGTCCACCGTTCCTGAATATTTTGAATGCAAACAAGCAGATCTTCATCATCTTTCATCTTATGTGCCATAATTGCACCCATATGTGATGTATTGGGACACTGTACCCTAAGCGTTTTCCAAACAGCCGCCCTACAATTATTAAATTGTGCTCCGTCATGCGCTGTATTCTGTGCCATGACACTTGAGTAACCTGCTCTCGCCGAAATGTCATAAGCCCTTTCCCCAGGAATGGCTGCTAGGAGACCCTTAATGTCCCCTATAGCTAGAGTATTTCCTCCTGTTATCTTTTCTAGCTCATAAATCCATTTTCCTGCACCCGTCATTAAACTAGGGAGTTTACACCTTAAATGATCCTGGTCCATCTGGGGAAAATAGATATACTGCAGTCTGGCCCCTCCTTTCTCCAATGGGGGGAACTGTGTGAACCCAAATCTGCATCGGCCCCCATCGCCTGCCTATCCATAGTGGGGACAATGGTTCCTGTTTGCCTTCTACCTGTTAATGACCTCAGTCTGTTTACATATGGTGGCGATTCCCCCCTCTCACTATGCAATCTTCCTTTAGGTTGCTCTGGGTATGCCATGGGGTCTGGCATCCTATCTTTAGGTTGGTCTAAATCCGGCCATCTCACTTCCTTGTCTGTCTGCAGATATTCCTCAGGACCACATGCACTTTCTCCCTCCTCCCCACGGAAGGTTTCTCTGTCTTCATCTGACATATCTAGTCCCCAACTAGTATGGCTTTCATCTTTCTGATCTTTATTTAAGGTTAGCTGTCTAAAGACAAGGCTCTATGTTCGAGACTAAACATACTTCCTCTTTGCCTCCTAACAGGGCAACTGTAGATCGATCTTCATTTCCTCTGCTTCCTGATTCACCTTTTGCTCTCATCTGTTGATAAGCTTTATCAATCCTATCTGCGATGCTTCTTATCTCAAAATTATCATCTAGCTTTACCCTAGATGGTCCTGGCATTACTCCTTGCGACGGGAGAAACTCCTCTGTCACCCCATGATATTAATGGAATTGGTTTCATCAGCTCTTTCTGAATGCGATCAATGTCACATGCCCTCTGTCTCCTTTTTTGCTCCATTTCATATTTTAGTTCCCTTCATTTCTTCACTTCCCATCTAACCCTTTCCTCTTCTTGTCTTTTCTCTTCTCTTCTTTTGTTTGCCCTATGCACCTCCTCGTCTCTTCCTCTTTGCATTTTTTTATCTCTTACTTTCTGTTCTTCTTCCTCTTCGCAATACTTTTCTAGCCTGACTTGGTCTTCGATTGCTCTTTGCCTCTTGTCATACTTCCTTTGATCTTCTGCCCTTTCTTCACTTCTTAGCTGCTCTTCCTGATATAATTGTTCTCACCTTTTTCTATCCTTCCTTTTGTGTTCATGCTCTGTCAACCGTTTTTCTCGTTCCCTGTCTTTTCTATCTTGTTCATCTTGATCTTCCTCTTGCCTTACTTCCTTGATACTCCAAGTTTGAGCAATACCTGTCCACCATTCCATTTGTTCTATACAAGCGTTACCTCGTCAGCTTTATCCTTCTCTCCTTTCATATCTTGATCTCTCATTCTATATCTAAGGATATGTTTGGTCATTCGCTTTTCTCCTCTTTGTCTTGCATAACCTTAAAGATCACCTCCTTTTCTTTAGTCCTTTCTGGGCTCACTTCACTGCTATAAGCAGGCGGTTCATGTATCAGATTACGATATCCTGTTGCCGCTTTTAGTTCCCTTAATGGATACAAATCCTTCATCTTTTGCACTATCACCATTTACTCCAGGTGCGGTAGGGCGAGCAGAAGGCTCAACACCTGCCTCCCTACAGTGATAAAGCATCCAATTCTCAGGAGGCGGATCTTCCAGTTCCTCCTTATACATTTTCCAGAGCTCTAAACTAGCTAACCTCTTTTCCAATTTCTTTCCTGTGTATGCAGCGTGCAAGTATGTGGTCATGTGTTGCAAAACCACTTTTGACAGCGATCCCCCTTGCGGCCATGGCATGAACATTTTATCTGCTGTACCCTTAACCCATTCCGCACTATACTGTTTGAGCTTGGGTGCGTGTTTTGACATTTGCTTACAGATATGCATCAATGGCGTAATATCCACCATTATGACAAGCCTCAATTGACTGTCAATACTTACCGTTGATTCACACAAAATACATTTCAGAAAAATAACAAATATGAGCGCGCACCAACAGTCACTGCTCAAAGCCTCTACTTCTCATTTTACTCCAATCTACCTGTTTAGTCGGTGCCAACAATTACTAAAAAGATAGATATTCGTTTTTGAGCTCTACTCAACACACCCTGTCTTTTTCGCTCTTTGACACTTCACTCTTCTAATACATAAAATATACAAACAAACTAGTCGACTTCAACATATATCTCCTCAGCACTCTTCGCTGCTATCTCATGCCCCTAAACTACCCCGATAGGAGTTTGAATCATTCCCTCTCACAGACCTTGTCTGTGTGCCGCCTAAGTACCCACTTTGGGTTTTGAAATGACTCCTTCTAGAAGCTCCTTGAGCTTAGGATTCTGGGCTCTATATAGACGCTCCTGTGTAGAGGCTGCCCGTCATATATTAACCAACCAAACCCCCATTACCTTATACTTTTACCACAATCCCCATTCTCATATTTTTTGCCAGTCCCCTCAATCTACTCACCATTCACCTTTTGGCTCCTGACACTCAGGATCGTCTCCCCCTCCAAATGGCCACCGCCGCCTTCTGTCCGCTCAGCACCTGTGGAAACCAGGAGGGATTTCGTGATAGAGGGACCGTCAGACCTGTATCAGTCTTCTTGCAAGAATTTCTATATCAGCCGCGCTTCACAGGAAGCCTTGCGACCCTCCACCTAATTGGCTGCAGACGTCCGATGTTCCAAAATCTCTAAAAGCCTACTAATCAACAGATCTGAACAATCCTCTCTCTCCTACCAAGTACACCCGTGTCGGCCCTTTAAGACGAGGTAACAGTATCTGAGATGGATGGGGATGCAGACCTTCTTCATACATCAATAATCAGACCGACTCAGGAAGTTTGGCAAAAATCTCAGCTGTTTTAATAACATTTGTTAAAACAGGGAACACAACGGGCATCAACAGACGCCGCACAGCTTGCACAATGAACTATCGAAAACATTTCATAAAAAACATTCTTATATAGCAAAAATGTGTCATGAGTGACATCATACTGCATGGCAAAAAAAGAAAACCTAAGTGGGATTGTGGTTGGTCTACGGGGGAACATCTAGGTATACTTTCTATGGGGTATGGGGTTGTGTCTCTACAGTCAGGTGGAAAACTAAGCCCACCCCAAGTGCACGTCCTCTTCCATGTTGGACTAATACACAATATCCTATTGGCTTCTCAAACTATAGGGCTCTTTGATACATGGCCCTCTTTTTTAAAAAATGTTTCTTTTTATTTGTTTGGCTGAAATTCAACCTTTCAAATATTTGGTACAAAAATAACTCCTAATTTACAATCAGTATTGTTCATCGATACACAATAAAATTACATTTTTCATCAAAATAAAAAGCATCATTCTTAGACCTTTTGTACAAACATATAACTACAGAATAACTGACAGAAATCCGACTAAAGCAATATATATAGATCGACGTTCACTGTTGATTAACAATCCCCAAATTTCAACATCCGAATGATGGCAATAAAGCTGTAATTGATTTTTAAAGTACATTTGTCGTAAATGGACCAATGCTGGACAACCCACAACTAAATGAGTTAAAGACTCAGTTTGCTCAAGGTTTTTACAGAAGTGACACCAATCATGTTGTTTTAATTTACTATCCCTTCTGGCCATAATGGCATGTGTA
Source organism: Ambystoma mexicanum (assembly GCF_040938575.1). Classification (NCBI taxonomy): domain Eukaryota; kingdom Metazoa; phylum Chordata; class Amphibia; order Caudata; family Ambystomatidae; genus Ambystoma; species Ambystoma mexicanum. Next base: position 978,531,305 of record NC_090934.1, on the reverse strand, counting down.
GGATAAAGATTTAGACGCATTCTGAGTAATTGCTGTCTCACAAGATGTGATGGACATTTTTGCAGGTATTTTTCCATTGTGCCCATTTTTTTGGGAAGAAAAATAAGAGGGAGTAATCAACACATTTTTTGCATAGATCTTGAGTCACAATCCAATCATGTTGAAAGAATATTTTTGTTGGCTTTTGACGGATTCAAGATTAACAATTGTAGAGATATGTCGGCTTCAGTTAGAGCTTTAAGTACACTATTGCACCACAATTTAGGGAATTTATCATTTGATGTTAGTAAGTAATGTGCAATAGTGTTCAGCACATTCTTCTCTGATGCACCTACCAAGCACTTCCTGAAGAAACAGCACATTTTCCAAATTACATTACAATAAATCGAACAAGTTCCCAGTTCCAGTCTCAGTAAAGCAGTTGGAGCACAGTTTGGTAGTTTAAGAACATATTTCCAGAACAGACTTTCATACCGATCCCAGTACTGCCTCGTTTTTGGTGTTTGGGATTCGGCCTCGTATGACACTACAGGTATAACTTTTTGTTTGTAAAACAGCAATATGTGATTGATGGTAAACTTTCCATATTTGCGCATTAGAATTGATGCTTGGGAAGCCAGGGTTTGAGCTTTTGCACTAAGAATTAGAGGATTCTTTTGTTGATTTGGACAACTTGAAAAAAATAAGCCTAGATAATTATAATTGTCAACCACATCAAGGTTTTGCTTATCAAGTGTCCATTTACACCGTTTGATAAGATCATCAGCATAAAGAATCCATTTAATCTTTTGTGTTCCCAATTTTGGTGCATCACTTTCTGTGTTATCAAACTCGATTCCCAGATCTAATAGGAAAAGGTTAAAGATTGTTGAGGCTAAAATGCAGCCTTGTTTAACACCTCTTTCTGAGCTAACACTCCTAGATAACTGCCCATCTAGTGTAAGTCTAATCTGGACATTTGTATTAGAGTGAAGATCTTCAATTATTCTTTGACGTGAGTAGGGACAACCATACCTAGTTAGTTTGGCAAAAAGCAGATTGCGATCAACGGAGTCGAATGCACTGCGAAAATCAACAAAAGCCATATATAAGTTTTGATTTCGATCAGTGTATTTGGCTTTTAACATATTCAGAACTATCATATTTGGAATGGTACCAAGGCCAGACACAAACCCTGTTTGAAAAGGGTCACGCATATTAGCTGAATTGAGCCATATATTCAGTTCTTTCAAAACAATCCGGGAGTAGATTTTACCCGGTGCATCTAATAGCGCGATAGGCCTGTAGCTCTCTGGTTTCTCTTGATTGCCCTTTTTGTAAAGTGGAACAATGATGGAATGTTTCCATGAACAGGGTATTGTCTGAGAATGATTGATTTGTTGAAAAATAGAGAATAGGATGTTAGGCCATATTTCGGGATGTTGTTTGAATATATGGTTCGACAGCCCATCGGGCCCAGGGGCTCTAGATGCACTAATAGTTTGAATGAAGTACAATGTGTCTGTTCTATCAATGTTAAGAAAAAAAGGAAAATTTTGGGATTTGATGTGAACAGCACCCTTCTGCATGGGCGGGGCTAAGATTTCTGAAAGTATTCTACCCATGTAGCTTCTGTTACTTGTTGAATTTGTTTACAGTGCTGTTGGGTAGAAGTTAGCTCATTTAAGACTCATATGCGTGTTCTTGTCTTTTATGTAATCAAGCATTTGTTCTCTGTCTGCTTGTGACATGTGTTCTTTATAATGTCGAATCCAATTCCTATAGTTAGTTTTTAAAGTCTTTAGTTTTTGATAACGAAGTGCCACCTGCCGCTTAGCCTTTCGAAAAAAGTGCTTTCCGTTCTTTTATTTTAAGATCAAATACATGGTTTCTGGGCTTTTGTTGATTTACCCTATTCATGGGTTGTCTCATTTTGTGTACAATATCTTGATACAGAGAACTGGATACTGGGTGCGGTGTAGATCTATTAAATGTTGCTTCAAGCGTTATACCAAATTGTATGATGGAATGTGCGTTCCATCTTAATCTGTTAACGCTATTATTAGCAATAACAAAATGACCCCATTTTGTATTTACAGATGGTAATTGTCATTGTGGAGCAAGCCATTGGAGGCAAAGCAGGTTGTGGTCACTCGTTTTTGTTTCTTCAATTTTAAATTTAGATGAGTACTGAAAAAGCCAGCTGCCTACATATACATAATTAATGATTCCACTGGATCCTCTTTGAGACCAAGTATTATGAGGTGGGGAATCCTCGAGGCCTGACCCATTCATCATGATAAAGCCTCTAGATTTGATTAAGTGGTTCCATAGGTTCTCCTTTTGTGTTCTGTGGTCATTATCTAAGTTAAACAATGGAGGTTTAAATCACCAGCTATGATAGTATGGGCAATTTTGGAAACAGATGTAGTATAATCCAACAACGTGGGAACATTGGTAACGAACTCAATTTCATCAGTGTTTGAAGGATTCCAGTAAAGATTGACCAGAGCATAGAGGATGGTGTTAACAGAAAAAATAGTCAATGGGGAGTAATGATTTGGAGAGTATTTATGGATAATGGTAATATTAGCACTAATTTTCGTGGCGGTGAGAAGGCCACTCATCGGCCGGCCTCTAGGGCCTTTTAAGGCCAGAGTTGCATGTATGTCATGATTATCCTATAAAATTGAATTAGTAATCCACGGCTCCTGTAACATTACAATATCAAATTCTGATAATCCATTGTGCTTATTGCCAATTAAGTGACTGAAACCACATGTGTTCCAGGAGACAAGGGATATTGCAACTTTGTCATCTCTGTGCTCTAGTTAACTTTTGGTTGCATTACACTGGCATTGGAATTGTTGATTTACATCCATTTCAGATTCTTGGTTACCGTCACTAAGGCACCAGGTAAAACATTTTTTGGGGCCTTCTTTCATGAGTGAGTTTGACTCAACTTCGTTTTGTGATTCACACATGACAAGAAAACCCATTGAGAATAACACCTCCTTTGCTTGCCAGACAAGATTCTTGATCACTGTTGACCGGAACCATAGTCTCACTGTGCTTCGTTGATGCATAGCAATGAATTCAACTTGTTCTATGTCGGAGCTAATGATGTCATTCAAAGAGTCAATGTCAGAGAATATTTCCAAAATGCTCTGAAGGTTTAAGGTGTATTGCGTATGTGGCCTGGGGTGACAGCTCAAGAGTAATGATCCCAAATTATGATAATTGGGCTTAGTTTGTGTTTTCTCTTGGGATACTGAGACATTTTTCTTTATTAGTATCGAAGATGGTTTACGTGTTTCAGCTACTGGTTTGTTGGGTAGCAGAGATTTAAGCATTTGAGCTATTTCAGCCCCGTGATTATCATTTTGAATAGCCAAGTTTGTATGTTTGATTGTGATATTAGAAAACGCTTGTTGTTGCCTAGAATCGCACCTGTTTACTTCTCCAGCATTATCAAGACACATACACGATGTTGGATGCAGAACGGGCTTGCTAATGGATTCAGGAACCTTGAGGTCTTTCTGAGCTGAACATTGAGTCATGTAGGCATCAACTGCTTTTCTAATTTCCTCGCGCCGTAGAGATAAGTTTTCTTTTTCATCACGAGATAGATTTGTGTTCAATTCTGAGCTGAGCAATTTGGTAATTGTTTTGGAAGGTAGTTGTTTATGCGTATCTGCATGAGAATTCACTGCATTTATTAAATCATCCAGGGGTTCATGAGAAGTCACTTTTTTGTTGGAGAGAGAATTAGCATTCACAAGTTGCTCGCGGGCTTGCGCCAGTAATAAGTATTTTTTTGCAACGGCTGAAGATGCTAATTGTGAATTTGAGTTCGGTACTTTGAGTTGTTTTATGAACTGCTTAGAAGAAGCAGAGATCGATTGTTTGGTACCTTTGATGTTCTTTGTTTTATTAGCCACAATATTTGGCAATTTTTTAGAGCCTTTTTGCTTTGTTACGTGATCTTTTTTCGAAAAGATTGTGTAAACCTCATTATCAGTCATGTTTACAGGAGTCACTTTTTCCTGTTTTTCCATAGTAGCAGAGTTGGACCGAATGTTGGAAGAGAAGTTAGCAAATTGTCCAACAATGATGTTAGGAAAACATGGGAGCACTGGTGTACATAAATTAGACCCAGGACATAGTTGACCACCCACAGCAGTTCCAGGTGACGTGGCACAATCAACCACCGTTAGGAGTTTTGTTTTTTTGGACTGGGAGGTAGTTACAGTATGATGAGGCAAAGGAGTAGCATTATAATTCGATTTCCATTTTATTAACCAAGTTTAGTAAATCGGTTTGCACATTTATTTTATCATTTAGTGTGTCAAATAGTTTGATCAGAGTGTTCATAGTAGTGTGCATTGCCTCGAAGGACATAACTACCACTTTCGACAAGCCATCCTGCGCTAGCTGGGGATGAGATTCTGATTGCCTACGTGGTGTTGGATTTAAAAAAGTGGATGATGACACACCTTGATTCCTGTGTGTAATTTCAGAAATGTTGGGTGAGAATGATAATTTCTGTGCCAAAACATGGTTTGAAGTTTCACTCTGAGAGTCAACTAGGTCAATGGTTATTGGAGCAGCATTTTGTGATACAGATGGGGAAGAGGAATAGTTTCCCATCGCAACACTAGTATGTGGCCTGGATTCACCTCGAAGTACTGTACTATCTGATAGTGATATATCATAAACTGTAATTTCTATTACGTCTTCTGCATCTTGCAGTGGGGTTGAAACTACTTACTACGCCTGTTGCACCTGCTGTGCTGTTTTTGACTGGCATGTTGCCCATGGTATCAACGAGAGGTACAGGCAGCCGATTTTCATTGCCAGTAGTGGTAGGAGCTGCAGGAGAGCAAAAGGTGCGAATATCAGTAGAATTAACGGCAGAGTCTTTATTTCTGCCCCGCTTTCGTCGAGCAGGTGTCGTTTTACGCATTGAACATGTTAACACAGCATTTTCATCTGTTATGACACCTGAATTTATTTCAGATTTCTCAGTGTCATCTCTCGTGCGTACAGTCCGCCAGAGATTTGGGAGCAAAGGCATTCCAGTTCTTAAGGTGTAGATGTGCCACATTGTTTATCAGTAAGAGTCAAATACACTAACAAGAGATTTACCACTGTGTAGAAATAAATTTCCTGAACAGATAAGACCCAATTGGAAATTCAGTTATCAGAATGGAAAATAGGCTTACTTTGGAAAAAGAAGAGCCCCTTTTAAATTTAAACACAAATGTTCTTAAATACCGCTCCAACGCTGCACCGCGCACCGCGAACAGCAAACAGTACTTTCGTAGTACTTCCGCGTCGCATGCGCGTATGCGCAGGAGCGGGTCTATTTGTACTGCTCTGCCCCAGAAATGAGGGGGCGGGATTTACCAAGCCAAGAGCCTAGAAACAAAGAGAGGACAACAATGAATGGTAAGGCTATGACTGCAGAAGTGACTTACAGTCTATAAGAGTCTTTCCGAGTCTTTCAGCGTCTTTATGGGTATGATTGGGCAAACACTTTTAGCTTTCTTTTCTTAAAGCTGTAGCTCCAAATCAGTGTCGCAGTGAATACAGTCCTCCCGCGAGCGAAACGACTCCTGCTCAAGCACGGCAGCAGCCAAATCCAATGAAGGTTAATAGAGTCCACGGACGGGAACAAGAAGAGCAAACAGTACTTTCGTAGTACTTCCGCAGTGCATGGCCCTCTATAATTGGTTGGCCCACTTGTACCCTTCTGCAATATTCCACTCACTAGCAGCACGCAAGCTCGTAGCCCACACCCAATTAGCCCAACATCCATCATCACTCCTGCGGTCTGCCATTCAATTACTATGTTTGAACTTGGCCTTGTGCAGGCTCTCTGCGCCTGAGAATAAAAGCGAGTGAAGGCATGGCCTTATCTTCTGGTCTCGGTGTAGCTCACCCCAAAGTCTATTTTCATCTGACCATGTGACTCGAGACCATGTTTTGAGCTCCTTCATTGCATTTTATTTTATTAAATGGAGAAAACCAGGCACTTATAGGCTCACACAGGAGCTCAGCTCATTTCCCACGTTATTGTATTCTTTCTAGTACATAAGCAGGCTCTTGTCCGCCCCGATTCGTGACACTGGGCCAGGCAAGCCTTTTCGAATCTTCCTTCGCCATCAGTCATTCTATTCTGCTGTGCCACACTTCCAACCCTTTCATTCCCGGGGTCCAAGTTTACTTCAATGCGTCGTGGAACATCCCGATTCTATACATTCCTATACATATACATTGGCGCATCGCCTGCAATCTTTTTACTATGTAGCCAGCCCTATGATTACTTCATCTACTTGCGTTACTGCGTCTGTACAATTGTAAAATGGTTTAACATTTTCTTCAGTGCTTTCCGCACGTGCAATCTTCATTTTGCTCCAGAAATGTAGCATAACTCGCTATTTCACCATCATATTCTATAAGGTCTATATTCTTTTTTCATCAGCATCTCTTCTGGGTGCGTCACTTCTGCTTCATGTGACGTCACTAGTCTTCTCTTTCATTTTCTGTCATACATATTCCGGAAATTCCTTCAGAAGACCGTCATTTCTTCGTGGCTAGATATAGGGTTTTCTCAACGGATACCTTGTTTCAAGGACTCTTGGCGGTATAGGTACTGTTACTGGCCTTGCACATGTCGCAACTTCCGGTTACCAACATATAGGCAGGATGGGGGCAGGACTTGCGATAGGAGTACTTGGCTTTTTTCCTCTACAAAAGTGTTCCCTCTACTTTGGCCATTTGTTGATCCCATTTACAGGTAGAAGTAAACCGTAACCCCCCGCCCCCCAGTAATTATAAAGCCTTACTTGCTCATTATACTCACCATCCAAGGACAACTTGCAGACAGGTTTATTCCTGCTTTTTCAGAAAATCAAACACTTGGTTTTATTGGTAATTATTGTGTGTCCCCTTTCGGTACATAACTCTGAAAAAAGTTGCAATAGCTCTTTTAGCCTAGACGGAATTTGCAAAATTAAAATAGCGATTAAAAGCACTGGTGATTTGTCACTGCCTAAAGATGGGAAATCTGTGGCACGGCCAATAGTTTATTTGTCAGGCCATTGATATATAACAGAAAGAGTGTTGGGGCCAGCACACACCCCTGATGAACACCTTTCTGTGCTTGAATGGGTTTTGTAGGTTCTCCTCCATCCCCCATCTAACCACAGCTTTGTTTCCCTCATAAAGAAGTAATACAGCCGACAGCAAGGCGCTCGGTATTCCGTAAGCTCTAAAGACTTCCCAAAGCTTTACACGAGGAACTGTGTCAAAAGCAGTGCACACATTGACAAATAATACAAAGATGTTCAACATATTTTATCTAATACTAACATTAATCTAAATTGCCAATCAATCGTACTGACACCTTCCCTAAATCCTGCTTGACGTTGATCAATATTATCCAAAGTGGAGGGCAATTTTTTCAAATGTCCTAAAGCTATCTTCAAAAATATTTTCCCAGTTGAATTGAACAAGGATATTGGCCAGTAGTTACATGTTGAATCACGCCCCCCCAGCCCCTTTTTGTATAGGGGAACATTTCAGCACTCCTCCAGGATTTAGGTGCCATGTTCTCGCTGGTGACCGGATTAAACAGATCTAAGTATGGGGCCCATATCTGAATTTCTGTTTTAAATAAATCTCCCAGTATTTTGTCAGGCCCGGGAGCTTTGCTGGACTGCTGGGACAAGATTGCTTCAGTAACTTCCCGTAAAGTCAAAGTTAACAGAGCCAGTGCCTCAAAGTCTTGTACAAGGATATCAGATGACGTTAATACTCGCATCTCTTTATAGAGTTCACTAAAGTATTCCACCCAGCACTTAGCACTAATGCTCACTGAATGACATTTTGTCGTGCCCCATGATGTAATGAGCTTCCAAAGTGCCTAGGGGTCACATATGGTATTCCGAAAGGCACTGAAAAACTTGCTCTTTGCCTAAACCACCTCTACACTCCACACTGCTTGTCGACTGACTTAAATGTGAATCGCTATTTATATTGAATATTTGTATAACTGTATAAATGCAAATCCTTGAAATGTATTATCCACATGTATCCTCCTGTAACTAAGCTCCCCTCAAGTAACAGCACCAAGATGCCCAAGGGCGCTTGTGCGCTATACAAATGTAATAAATACCTGATAAATACATAAATACCTCAGAATGTTGGATTATCTACTGAAGAAAGTGCAACGTAAACAGAATGCAGCGGCCAGACTTCTCTTCAAACTCTCACGAAGGGACCACATCACTCCAGCGCTAAAGAAGCTACATTGGCGGCTCATCAAAAAACGAATTACATTCAAAGCAATGTGCATAAAACACAGAGCACTGCACGGACAAGTAGCAGAATTCATACAAAAGAAAACCACCATTTACCAGCCGACCAGGACACTCAGTTCCAGCGACGACATCTGCCTGGAACCTAACCATACACGAGGAAAAAACGTAGAGGATCTGCATTTTCTTGCCTAGCCGCTACATCTTGGAACTCCCTCCCAAGAGAAATACAAACCATGGTGGACCATCAAAAATTCAGAAAACTCCTAAAAACCTGGCTTTTCAACTCAGTACTTGACGAAAACGAATGAGCAAAACCGACACCCCACAGAATGAACACACAAATGGCAAGACGGGGGACTAGGCCAGACCACGACGAAGTGCAAGAAAGTAGAGAGACCTCCCAATTGAAAGAATACCCAGGTGCACCCGTTCCCATAGAGGGCCCCAAAGGAGAGAGATAGGACCAACATAAGTTGAACCACAGACAGAAAGCATTAGAATTAAAGGGGAAAGAGTGGTGACCAAACAGATAAACATGAGTCCCAGGTAGCTTAAGAGCACAGGGAAGAGGCCCCCCCTCAAGGGGCCCAGGGAGGTGATGGTGGCTGCCACCAGGATGTCCCAGGAGACAAAGCGATGTAGCCATCCATTAGTCTCAACACGGTGGGTGGAGGAGGTATCTACGCTAAATAGCCCTGCACAGAAAATATGAGTGAGACCCCTAGCACACCACAATGCACAACACTGGCTGGAATATGTGCCAAAGGTGGCCGAAACTGAGGGGATACGATAAAGTATCACCACTAACCAACCCCACTAAAAAACTCATCCCTCTGTTTGCACCTCTCAAACTGTAAACTAATCACAACCATACATCTGCAGCACAATAAACCGTACACACTTCACTACACCACAACAACGAAAAACAAACCACACATTGGGCCTCATTACGACTCCGGCGCTGGACCATGGTGCTATTAGCACCATGGTCCATGCCGGAGTCCGGCATGGTGGATGGCGGAATTACCGCTCCATTCCAAGGTGAGTGGGGCGGTAATTCCCCATTCACCATTTGCCCTTCCCCATTCCCATGTTTGCCCCATAGGGCATAATGGGGATGGGAAAGGCACTAATTACGGCACCGTAAATTACGGTGCCGTAATTAGCACCAAGGTCGCTTAGCGCCTTGGACTTTAACGCCTGCAAAAAGCAGGCGTTAAAGTGTGAATCAGGCGTTAAGGGTTAACAGCGGCAACGGCGCCATTAAACCCTTAACGCCTGACTTGTAATGAGGGCCATAGTCTCGCACAACAGCAACCGACCGAAAATTCACACATACACTCAGCGAACGGTGTAAACTGAACTGAACAGCACATCACAGGTCTCTTGCACTTTTTTCCCACCTAGTCCTACTAACTTACCCCCCCACCCCCACACCTAACCCTATTACTTTTCAGCACCAGTGGACCACTCAGGTGGTGATAGTGTGCAGTATAAATATCCTCTAACATAACATAATCCCATCTTTAGTTGAGTATAACATGTCTCACTTGAGAAAATATATCCCCAGCCCTAGAGTCTATGCACAGCCCAGATGTCGGTGTTCCCATAGTAATGCAGTGACATTTCAACTCCAAACACCCATTCCTAATCCTCCTCCCCCCATCCCTATCCATAACCATTTGAACTTGTAAATATGAACAAATACAGGCTACTACACATTTGCGGACTCCCGCATTCAGAAGGAGATGAGGCTTAAAGGTAATTATTAATCTCCCCTTCAATTTCTTAACAAGTAGTGCCAACAACAGTCTAAATATACATCCAGGCAACGTATGGCCTCAATCATGGCAGAGCTTCCCGACTGTCGGAAAAGCTGCAGGTATCACGTCAACCTTTCATTCCCCTTTCTGTCTTTCATACCTAGGACTCCGGGTCTCCTGCCTCTAGCAACTTTTGTCCATGTGAATGAGGGAGCGGTTGATCTCATCCCATGCCCAAACGTTTCCCCACATGAGGATTACTTCCCCGGGTTCAGCAACCGTTCCCCCACCTTCATAGACTTTATGGACCATTTCTTCCCATTAACTACGAACAGCGGTGCTGTAAGGAACCCCCATCTATAGAAAATCTGTTTTCCCCAAAGCCATTCATTCATTGGGCACAGCACCCTTCTCTTCATCAGCGTGGTAGTAGCCAGGTCCTGATATAAGGATATCTTTGCATCATGAAAATAAATGTTGCCCACATCTCTGGCAGCTCTCATTATTTGTTCCTTTATTGTAAAGAAATGGACTCTAGACAAGATGTCCGGAGATTCGCCCTGACAAGGCTGTGCACTGGGGGGAATACGTTGTGTCCGATCTAGCTCCATATCCATATCATCAGACGCCTTAAGCAAGTGCCAAGAAACATCCTTCACAAAGTCTGAGAGGTCCTCCTCCGGGACCACAAGCTGGGATCCATCTAATTGGCACATTGTTCCTCCTGGAGCGGCTTTCTGTGTCCTTTTGTTTCTCATCGAGGGCTTTGCAGCGTCCTTCCAGCACCTCTACTCTGCGTGCCCATTCACTAATGTCGTAAGCTTGTTCGCAGACTGTCGTTTCCACATCACAGCATGGAAGGCCTCTGTTTTTCATACTGAGGGGGAGGAGGGAGGTGGATCCATCTGCTACCGGAGACCATCTCCCAGAACCTGTCTCCCATTCATCGCTTACCAACTTGGACCACTGACACGCCCCCAGGACGCCGTGGTCCAGTTCGTTAGATATGCACCTCAAGCTCTGCCACGCCGAACAGGCAGCCCACACCGTCTTCGTGGTCCACACCTTCTCCACCTTGACTGGTCCCCCTTTCCTCCAGTCTCTGCTTGGCTCACCTGGGAGTCATCTAGGGCTCAAGAGATCCTCAGTTCCCTACCTCACATACCCCTTTTGTTGGGGTTCTGGAGCACAGGTCGCCATCTTAACTTTGTACCGACCACATTCTAATCCCAACATATCTCGGCCTCCACTGGTGATCTGGGGTCCAAAGTGGCCACATTGATGCCCTACAGATAGCGGCATCATCCACTGTAGTTTTCTATAATACCCATGCTTAGAAGGGGTGTCTGTCCGCCCTCATCACCTTCTTCGTGTCAGAGGCACTCTCAATGCCATCTTTACTGATGGCGCTTCAGGCCACACAGCCTCTCTGCTTCCTTTTGTGTTCTCTGGAACGCCCTTGTTTAGTCCGATCAACTCAAGGTGTGTCCCTGGCATATATATTCTTAAAAGGGTCTCCATATTATTCATCAGGCTTCCTTCAGAGTCTTTGCATGTTTGTCCCAATGGATGCACTCACAAGATTTGGTCTGTGATGGAATTTTGCGAGGTCATGGTCATACCCTTTCCCTTTGGTGTTCCCACATGTCAGGTTGATCTCGCACCCAAATTCAGTAAAACTCTCAAGTAAGAAAGGGTTCAGGTATTGAAACAGGCCACTCCTTGTTTCAAAGAACTATATACCTATTAGCACCCCAGGACGTAAACCATAATGGCGCATTCCTCGGGCCGTACCAAGTGATAATGTCCTGGGGCCCTCGTTAAAGACCTGAACAAAAAACTCAGGCCACGGACATTGCCACGCAGTATAGCCCTGATAATTCGTAATTATGGCTAAATAACAATTTGAACATTAGCATTCTATATTTTAATGACAATACTCCTCCAAGTTGTAGCGCCTGCAATCTATTTACTCTGTTTGGTTTCCTTCAATGGCAAGGAGATCATCACACCTGCTATAGAGAAATGATGAAATGCTAGTGTTTTTCTGATATTAGAATCTTGCATGTATATTTCCGGATCTACTTGAAAAATCTGCTGCCCAAAAAAAGAGACTCAATTGAGCAAAGCTGACATTTTCGCATATAAAAAATGTTGAATGCTTTTTTTTTTACATTTGTTCCCCACTTTTAGTGTAATGTAAGCAGGGCATACCCTGCAACCCCAAAGCCCATAATGCCGAACTAGGGGACCGGGGAACACCCCTTCAATACCCGCCTTCTTCGTTCTTTTAGGACATTACCATATATCCCAGGAGGCCTTCCTTGAAAGCTTGTTAACTTACCTTCTTGTAGTGTGGAATCAGAAAAAATACAATAGTACGGCTGTTACACCAAGCAAAGGAAAATACACCGACACAGGCTTATAAAGATTCCCAGAATCTTTATTACAAAACTGAACAGTATTCAACAAAGTACACAAATAGCTATTTGGCCGTCAATATATCACAGAGACCACCAGCAGGGTTCAATGTGAGCAGTGAGCAGAATTTGCTAGCTGGACATCGACGTATTTATACAATTTGTAAAAATGATGTCCAGCCTCTTACAAGTTAATAATACATTGGGCTAGGGTTGCGCCAGGTTCACTTTCCTAATTTACATATCTTGTGCATGCGGTTTACTTTTAAATACATTTACTAACACACTCCATTATTTCTTCAATTTAACGTTACATTCTTTACATATGGTTTTAATACAGATCAAGCAAATGTTTTGCATATTATATTCAGATAGCATTACTGTTCTTGTATACTTGTAGTTTAACATTGCTGATTCAAGTTATCCCCTGCTCCCGAGGTCAACAAAGGACAAGGTCTACATGACCCTAACATGTGGCCTGAAGGCAGGTTGGACATTAACTCTCCTACAGAGGTTGAAGAGGTTAAGGCAAGAACAAGAGCACATGAGACAGCCATTTTAGATTACAGGGTGACTTTGTACAAAACCCCAAAATAGCGGTACTAACCTAAAATGGAGGCTTGATTCACTTGAGGTCACGACGTTGTAATACGGATTTCCTCGCAAAGCCACTGGGCATAGGCCAACATATACGATGAGGACGAAACAATAGTATATCAATTCTAACAAACCCTCCTTTTGGCCTATGCCAAGTGCTAAACTACCTTCAATTTCTTTACGATTAACTCCACATTTCAATGTCTATACATCCCGAATCATTGTCGGACATATCTATTGCCATTAGATCTGACACCAGAGTTTCTTTTAACACATACTCTTTGGAAACCTTCTCTGGGGCGTATATTTTATGCCCTAGTACACTTGTTGCTTGCGTGCAACATCCCCCTAATACTGAGCATATACCAGGGAGACACTGTATACAACAGCAAAGAAACAGAAAACTTCCCAAGATAATCAGCAGGGCCGAGAACAACTTCCATCCCCATGAACATAGGAGGTCCCAAAACCATGCACTAAATTCCCAGTTTCCTTCAGGAACATGTACTTCTGAACTAAGAACATGTAGATTTTGGATAGCCCTAAAGATCGTTGGAGAGGAGTCTGGTACGTAAACGCAGCAAGCGGACCCCACTAATTTACATACTCCTGCACGCTCGGCCAGAATGACATCTAATCTTATCGCTCTCTGCTCTAACATCATATTATAGAGTATGTCAGTGGTCCGGTTGATGGTTCTCTCCAATACTCTCGCTAGTCCCCTGATATCTTCTGAATTCGTAATTTGCCCAACAAAAATGGCACAAAGGATTTCATAATGTCCCCTAGAGTTTGCGCTGGAGTATCCCTTTTCACACCTCGTTGTGGACGAGTCTTCGAAATTTCTGCAGTACTGGCAATAAATACCCCAGGTAATAGAATCCCTAAATAACAGGTTCCTTGCCAATCCCTGGGCAACCATGGAAATGCCACATTACCGCAAACAAAATAGACTAGTTCGCCTACGTACAGAGGCCTGTTTTCACTAGTCAAATTCGCAACGTTGGCGCACTTTCTAAAATTACCCATTGACCGTGTTCCATTCCTCTGTATGCAGAAGGATACTGAATCGGGGCTATGGTTAACAGAATAAGATGGAGGTGTGGCATCCTTATTGCCTATAGGAGCCATTTTGAAAGAGATTAAAGACTGAAAGGGACGAGACAATCTATCAGAGGGCCTAACAGAAGCAACGTTTGGCTTACTTCTATTTGCAAAAAGCGAGCATCCCAGGGGCATCAAAACATTCTTCTCAAAGTTATTTAAATTTGTACCATCAAAGTTCCCTGAGATGCTGTCATTCCATCGACCAAAAAATAGTGCTCTAAGAGAAGCGTAACAGGCAGTTGTCAAAGGTAAGGGATAAATATACCAACCTAGCCCCTTATTCCCATGTTGCGGTAAATGCGAACAGATCCAACAATTGGTTTTATTAAAAATTGCATGAGTGGCATTCTTTATTAACAAAAGAGTATTATTCTGATAGTTCCGTCTATGCAAAGAATCTCTAGGTGACAAAGTATGCAATTGCACGGAAGGAGTGGGAATAACAGATACATTTTCAATAGGTAAAAAGTCATCATTGTAATGTAGGCGTCAGGGAGTAACCATTTTCCTTCAATAATGTCTACCCAACATTAATCGTCATCCAATCTCCCTGCACCCTCGATCCATCTCTTAGTTTCCTCTATGGTAACAACTGCTTGAATATCTTTTACAGCATCAATACTTTCACCCAAAGTGCAAACGTTTACAATTTCTTTTACAGCGTACATTTCTGAACTGAAATCAGTGGCAGTTTGTTTAGCTATCTGATTGGCGAAAGCATTCCCCTTTCCTACATTATCTGTAACCTTTTGATGTGCTGAACATGTTATGATAGCTAACTGAACAGGGAGTGTGAGTGCTGAAAGTAATCGCACTATTAAAGTGCCGTGCTGGATTTTCGTTCCGTGGGAGGTCAAGAAACCTTGTTCTTTCCAAAGTCTACCAAAATTGTGGGCCACCCCAAAAGCATACTTACTATCGGCATATATATTCACTGTAAGCCCTTCAGAAAGTTCACAAGCTCGAGTTAACGCTATAATTTCTGCGGCCTGCGCAGAGTTATGCATAATTCTTTTAGTTTCCACAACCGTGCTTAAAGTAGTAACAGCATAAGCAGCCGTGGATGTACCGTCTGGAAGTTTAAAACAAGAGCCATCACAAAATAGCTCTCCTTGTGGGCTATTCAAAGGCGTGTCTTTCAGATCGATTCTGCCTTTAGTCTCCTGTTCTGTCATTAAAGGCAATCGTGTGACGTATCGCCACCATCAGCAGTATCTTGCGAGACAGGTAAAAGTTCAGCCGGATTTAATACACAACACCTCTGAATTTGAATGTGGGGGGCAAACAAGATTAGTTCATATCTTGTCAATCGTGCATAAGTGAGGTGTTGCGTTTGATTTCTATTCAATAAAATATCTACAGAGTGAGGTACCATTAGGGTTAACGCATGACCCAAGACCATTCCCTCACTCTGTTTTACAGACGCAGCAGCAGCAGCAACAGCGCGCAAACATCTTGGCAAAGCGCATGCTACAGGATCAAGGGCGGAGAAATAGTAACCGCACAGCCTATTCTTCCCTCCATGCTCCTGCGTTAATACAGCCAAAGCACATCCATCACGTTCATGCACAAACAATACAAAGGCCTTGTCATAATTCGGAGTTCCTAAAACTGGCACTGAACACAACGCGGATTTGAGCAAATCAAATGCTGTCTTGTGTTCCAAAGTCCATGGCAATGGCAAAGAAATGCCCTTCTTTGTCAGAGCCAGCATTGGTTTAATCGTTAATGATAAGTTAGGGATCCACAATCTACAATAAGAAGCCATACCTATCAGGGCTTTAACTTCCTTCTGTGTATTTGGGACAGACATGCCAGAAATAGTCTTTGTTCGTTCAGGTGTCAACCGTCTTCCCTCCTTTGACAGGAGGTAGCCTAAAAAGGCGACCTCCTGACAACAATATTGGAATTTTTTAAGTGAAGCTTTGTGGCCATGTTTCGCTAGATGACAAAGCAACAACACGGTGCCTTCTTTACAGGCGCTCTCAGAAACAGCAGCCAAGAGGAGGTAATCTACATACTGTAGTAATGTGCAAGTGGTAGGCAACTCGAGACTATCGAGCTGCTCTTTCAATGCCCTACTATAAATACTTGGACTCTCAGTGTACCCTTGTGGTGCACGAGTGAATGTAAACGAGCGTCCACCTAGTGTAAACGCAAACAAATACCTGCTATCCTCGTGTATGGGAATACTGAAAAACGCGTTTTTAAGATCAACAACACTAAAATGAGTGGCAGAAGCCGAAATCATGGCTAGTATCATTGTAACATCAGGTACAATAGGAAATTGAGGAGCCACAATTTTGTTAATAGCACGTAAATTAATTATAAAACGAAAGGGAATCACATTATCACCTTTTTTGTATATTGGCAAAATGGGGCTGTTACATATGCTACCCGTAATCTCCTCAATTACTCCACGATGTACAAAATCAGAAACTATACATTTCAAAGCCTGTTCGCCTTCAACTAAGAACTTATATTGCGGGATGCGAGGCAATTTTACTCCATGTTTCAAAATAATTTTAACAGGTTCAATTTGAAGAATGCCCACATCATATCATCAATTGCCCATAAGCATTCTGGGACATTACTGAATTCTGGTGGAAAAGGTCGAGTCAAAAACTGAGAGGCGAGTGATTGCTAAGGTGAAATTTTTAACCGGACTCCGTCCGGAGAACAATGTATTACTGCATGCAATGCCTTCAACAAAGTTAGCCCCAGCAAGTTCTCCCCACAGTTTGTGGTAAGTAGAAATAGACACTGTTCCGTAAAGGGACCCAGTGTTATCGGTACCGGTAAAGAGAGCGGACAAACTACAGGTGTGCCTGAAAACCCTACGGAAACGTTGGACTGCCCTGACAGGGGAATATTTGGAACCTGTGAATGATCAATGGAACATTTCTGTGCTCCCGTATCTACTAAAAATAGATGCTTCCTATTTCCCACTGCCATCTCAACGTAGGGGCCTTTCTGATGAACGGGAATAGGCGTAGGTTCCAAATCCTGCTTCGGGCAATCCTAGCGAAACATAATATTCTCAAAGGGAAGCTCTTCAGAGAGGTACGCGGCAGAAGGGTGATAAAATTTTTTTCTATTATCCACATTCGAAACTTGCTTATCTTGTGAAGGAGGTTGCTGTGATTCTGGTGCAAACTGACCTCTGCCAGGGCCCCCTGCACCTGGGCGACCTCTGGATCGTCTACCCATGTTCCCAAATGACCTTTGCTGCAAGGTCGGATATTGTGCGCGCCAGTGGCCTTCCTGCCGGCAATAGGCACACTGGTTAATGGTTACCGGAGCCAAGGGCGCACTTCCCTGTGGAATGTACTGACCTCTAAATTGATTACCCCCTCTAGGGCTTCTAACAATCTGCTGTAATAAAACTTTAGTTTTCAGGTCACCTTTTTTTTTCTCAAGTTTTTCCTTTTCAGTATTTACACCATTTTCATAGTACTGAGCCATATGCAGTACTTCTGATTGAGACTTCGCCTGCCAAGCGCTTTCAGAAGACATAATCTGTAACTGGATGTCAGGCAGCAATGCACGTACACATTTGTCGACAAACAGCCTTTTCCCTGACTCTGTGCCTAAGTCTTGTCCACTGAAATCTGAGAATATCTGCTCGAACCGATTGAAGAAATCGGTAGCACCCTCAGACTTTCCTTGGACACAGGCCATAAGCTTGTCCCAAGTGATTCTTTTTTCAGGAACCATAGTTTTCAATTTTACAATGATTCTATCAGGCAAGGTTAATATCACTTGAGGCGGTCGTTCGCCAGCTGGTCTTTCTCTATCTAGCCTAACCATGTTATCCCATGTATCTCCCAGCCCAGGTATGTCATCTATAGTCCTCATCTGTTTCCACAAATCAACTGGCAGGAGTACGGGAAATAATAGGTCAATATCACTTAAGGTGAATACCGACGACTGTAAGACCGACTCTATTTCTTTATAGAATCCGGTCGGATTCTTTCTTATATCGGGAATAGATTGCTTTATGGTGTTCACTTCCTGTCTTGAAAACGGGACGTGAACAAACTGTGAAACGTAATGTGCAGGAATTTCTCCAGCGACTATTCCTCGTCCAGCATCGGCCGCAATCTCAACTTTCGGGACAAATGTCGGAGGGACCTCTCTCATAGGCAACTGAGAAGTAGGCAGCTCCGAACGCTTACTAAGCAACAGAGCCAAATCAAGCGCTAAGGCAGTCGAAGAAGTATCAATGGAAAAGGCTCTCTTATAAACACTCAACAATTCTGCGGGACAAAAAATCTTTCTTCTTACACACTCATTCTGCAGGTATTCTACCATAACCTGTATCACTTTCTTTTGCATTTCTAACATATACTGACTATACGTGTCATATACTTCATCTGGAGTTATCGACATATCCAAAATCCATCTTATCGCATCCTTCATACAAATTCGTGCTTCCTAACCTTTTAATTCACAGCGAGGAGAAAAACGTTTCTGTAAGTACATAATACCTAAACTATCACCATCTGCTTCCTCATTCTGTATCCCTTCCAACTCCTTCCTATACTCAAAAATCCTCTCAACATGCTCATATACCTTCTCCGCAGTATCTCTGGACAACGCTAAGGCGTTCAAATCCTGTAACCCTTGTGGGAAATCTACATCATTTAGTCTATTCCACATTATACTCAAATGAGTCCCTAATCCTTCAATAAAAACATTTTTCTCAGGAATACTTTTTAAATTTTCGAGTGTGGAAAAAACATCGGCTTGTTCACCCTTCTCCATACAATGTTTAGCCCAAGCAATCAATTCACTCTTCTTGTCTCGGGACACAGTATTACGAGTCACAACCCTTGGTCTCGCTCCCTGGTCTACTATAAGCAATGCAGAATCACTTGGAAGAAGAAGAGTAGGCACATTCTGAATATCAACAGGTGGAGGCAAGGGGGCAGGCAAAGGAGTGACGGCTGGAAGAACAGGAAGAACAGCAGGGAGGTCCGGAGGAACTATAGGAGAGGGAACAACAACGGGAAGGGGTAAAGCGCCAGGAGGAGGGACGTATGGAGGCGGTGCGGAGGCATCGGGCCTTCGTTCATGCAAAAGTTTATTAATCAATTCATCTGACGTATGAAAATCTTTTGAAGGGTAGATTTTCTGAATGCCTAATTGAAACACCCTGTCCGTGTTCCTAACTGACTCCAATTGTTTATTTTGATCATATAACCGTGCCTTTTCGACACTTGTCATATGTCTACGCATATGTTTCTCTCTACTCTTTTGTTGCTGCAAAGCTTCTGTTTTCCAACTGTGCAATGCGTGAAATGCTGCAGGTCTAGCCTTTTTCTTTACTAATACAGACTCTAAATATTCTATGCGAGGGATTTCAAAACTACCATTGGTTGGCCACCGAAGATTAGAATTATGTCTGGTCTGTCTGTGCCAAATGTCATTAAATGCTATACTACCAAAGCCTTTCTTACAGTACATAGTACATGCCGGTGACCCCTCCTGTGGTGCGGGACGGCTATCTTCCAAAGATTGTCTGTCGCTGCGGAATAATGCCCTAAAGCAGGCAGACAATTTCCCAGGCATATCAAAGTTTTGGTGTTACCTGGTTAAATAATTGTGCTCGCGAGTACAATGCTCCAAATTCAAATTGTCAGGGTTTGATTAAGAATCGGGACACGATTCACCTGACCAAAGGACTGGGAGGCCCGATCAGGTTACTAAGGACAATGCTAAGGACCCACGTGTCTGGTGATTTTCGGCAAATTTACCCACCTCGAATGTATGGACCCTCGTCAAGACGTCGTCTCGGGCTACAGCTCACCGTTCAGGGATCGGATTGTGCAGTTTTGTCGAGGAATTCGCTTCTTGTCTAGAATGGCCGTTTCTGTTGGCACCGTCCGACCCCGGTCCGATAGCCGAGCCATCCTTCAACGAGACAAAGTCAATCTTGATGGTCCCTATTCGGGCGCCATCTGTGGAATCAGAAAAAATACAATATTACGGCTGTTACACCAAGCAAAGGAAAATACTCCGACACAGGCTTATAAAGATTCCCAGAATCTTTATTACAAAACTGAACAGTATTCAACAAAGTACACAAATAGCTATTTGGCCGTCAATACATCAGAGAGACCACCAGCAGGGTTCAATGTGAGCAGTGAGCAGAATTTGCTAGCTGGACATCGACGTATTTATACAATTTGTAAAAATGATGTCCAGCCTCTTACAAGTTAATAATACATTGGGCTTGGGTCGCGCCAGGTTCATTTTCCTAATTTACATATCTTGTGCATGCGGTTTACTTTTAAATACATTTACTAACACACTCCATTATTTCTTCAATTTAACGTTACACTCTTTACATCAGGTTTTAATACAGATCAGACAAATGTTTCGCATATTATATTCGGATAGCATTACTGTTGTTGTATACTTGTAGTTTAACATTGCTGATTCAAGTTATCCCCTGCTCCCGAGGTCAACAAAGGACAAGGTCTACATGACCCTAACATGTGGCCTGAAGGCAGGTTGGACATTAACTCTCCTACAGAGGTTGAAGAGGTTAAGGCAAGAACAAGAGCACACGAGACGGCCATTTTAGATTACAGGGTGACTTTGTACAAAACCCCAAAATGGCGGTTCTAACCTAAAATGGAGGCTTGATTCACTTGAGGTCACAACCTTGTAATACGGATTTCCTCACAAAGCGACTGGGCATAGGCCAACATATACGATGAGGACAAAACAATATTATATCAGTTCTAACAGTAGGACCAACAATCTCTGTTTTGAACAGGTCTGTACATAACTCATGTATTACTCCCTATGAGACATAAATGCTTCTGACCTTCAATTCATTAGCCCAATACAACGTCTGCACACTTCTTGAACTATAGCTATATCCTTTGACATTCTTAACATTCCTAATTTCTACCTTCTTGGTTTACTTGTTTCTACTTACTTCAATTATCTCTCCACAAACATCACATAGACTTGGGACTCTGGTATCCTAGGCCGTTGGGCAGCCCACCTAGCTTGACCTCCCAAACCCTGGCAACAACATACTTAGGATTGCCCAAGCACATCTTGGCCAAGAAATCACTCAAAACTGTACGTATACTCTTACAATACCTCAATGCATTTCCTACTATCACTCCCTTATATATCTTCCTTTTAAAATGAACACCATTACAGCAACAACGCATTCTGTTATTCTCTTTCGTACACCACACTATTTTTTACTTAATGTCTTCCAGCATACTAAGGTCCCATGGTCGTTGCACTGAAAAGAATGCTCCATAACTCAGACACTACCACTACAGTGGTGAACCTATAAAGTATAAAAAACAAATAATAATAATGATAAAAAGGGTAAAATCAAAGCCTTCCCTGTGACAAGAATGTATATAAGTAACTTAAACCTGCTTAGGAGGGCCGCGCACCAATGTATGTGTGAGGGTTTCTCAGGAAACTTCAAAGGAGTACAAAGTAAAAGTTCTTCAGTTCCCATTAGGGCTTGGACCTGTTCCTTCCTGGCAGCGTTAACACAACAAACCCAACTGTAGCGGTATGTGCTAAATATCCAAAATAAAACAAAGATTTTCAAGAGAAGTGTGTCTCGCGATTCTTATTGCAGTTTTGGTCCACATGCCAAGCCTTAGCCTCTGGTATTCATCGTGGGCAGCTAGCAAATAGGGGGCAGATCTCCTCCTGGGTCTCAGGTCTGTACTGGAGCTTGATGGTTCATTCTGTAGCCATCAGCACATGACAGGTGCCTTAAACCAATGCCTGGAGTCTTAGGTAGAGAGGAGGACAGACTAAGATCTTCACTGAGTCCTCTCCAAGCCTCTCACCACCTCCCTCCCATGGAGCCCTGGTTCTACAGCCTCCCAGCCTAAACTCGCCACTCTTCCATCTCCTGCCAAATGTTTCTTCCTAAACCCACCTCAGTCTTCCAATTACATATTCTCTCAAGCTTCCTGCTCTTCTGTTGCCACCAAAGTCCCTTTATGACTCCCCATCTCTCCTATTTCTGGTGATTCTTCACTTCAACTCTCCACTCTGATCACCCACCTCCTTAATTCACACCTTTACTATTCACCACATTATCTTTAGGCCTACTCCTTAGGTAGCTCTATATTAAGAGATAACTTCTATACCCCCTACTCTGTGATTCTTGTCAGCACTTCATTAACTTCTATCACCACCTCCTCCTTAACTTCTTTTACCCCCACCTCCTTGACCTCCTCTATAACCAGCACTAACTTCACAATGCCTCTTTCAACTTCCTGGGGTTTCTTCCTTCTAGTCACCTGTGTCACTCTCTTTCTCCCTATCCTCCTCGGTCCACTTTTTTCTCTCTCTCCCCCTTTTCCCCTCTCTCTCTCTCTACCCAGCTTGTGTCTCTCACACCATCTTTTCAGCCTCCTGGGCTTCTTTCTCCCCATCCTCTCGAGTCTCTCTCTCCCCAACCTCTTGGGAATTCCTCTCTCCCCAGCTTCCTGGGCCTATCTGTCACTCTTGTCTCCTGCTACTTTTGCACTCTTCACCAGCCCTACCCAAATAAGCTCCATATCGAGACGTCCACAGGCTCCGTCTTCAAGTCTTGATCTGGCCTAAGAAAACTTAGGTCTGTCTCACCATGGCAAAGGGTGTGGCGAGTGGGTGATGGGCCATGCCCCTGTGGATGGCTTTATGGTTTGATGTGGGACTCAGGGTTGGTTAATCCTTCCTGATGGGAGATTCTCTATATGCTTACCACCCTCTATGAGGACTCCATAAGACTAACAGGCCATAGGAGAGTGGGAAGGGGAGGGTCTGTGTGTATGTGTGTGCCTTGTAAGGCAAATGGTTAACTGCTTGAGCTTTCTGTCTACATTTGGTCCTGTCCAACATCATGTGGTTCCACAGTGCAAGAAGCTAAAAGGTCAGCAGGACATAACAACATAAGTGATTTTTGTTAAGGGGCAGGAGATTCTAAGACTTCAACATAGCATGCTCCTGCCTCCCACATGCGGCATGATGGGGGTATCCAGAGAATCTTCCCAACGTTGCCCCCAAGCCCAGCATAACCTGGCTTGTGGTAGCACCCAGCCCCATTGGCGATATCACCATCTATCCATCCTTTCATCCATCCATCCAGCCAGCCATCCATCATAAGGTCAGGCAAATAACTCTGTCACAGAACCTATAACTATGCTACTTATACTATTAAAGTTTGTTGGGTATAATACTTACGGAACAGCAGTATTTGGTGATGAAGCAAATATTTATTGTCTGCAAGTTCCCTCTGATCCATTTTTCAACTGCACTGGAACACATCAAGGACATTTTCCTCATAGAACATATCTCTGCATTTTTTGTGAACAATTTGGTAATTGCCCAAGCCTGGGTCTATAGTAATTGAATATGCTGCATCTACCAATGACCATTTTTCTAAAATAAAGTCAATAGCATCCGAGCACAGTGAAAAATGCATAGGGGAAACCTTGAATCTCAAGGTATTTAAGCATTGTGTCTGGAAGTCAGTACCAGCTCTTTAACCCTTTAACTGTTCAGATTAACAGAAAACCTCCTGCTCATACTGCTGACCCAGAATCAATAATCCTGAAATCTTCCATATCATTATATTATCATCTTCAAAAATCACAAGGAATCCTTTGTGATGTCATACATACGAACACCTGCAGAGCAGCAGAACTTTGAAATACCTTTGTTTCTCTACTTATGTCTGCATAGAGTCTCTTCAATCTGTTTTCTAAAACTTGGGGTTTCCAAATTTAGTAACACCCTGGAATGCTAATTCTGCTAGATGTAGGTGTATATGTTAAGGATTATGTGATTACGTCTGAAGAAAGACTTCCTTCAATCCCTCTAAAGAGGACTCTTGGTGATTCGGAAGTCTTGTATTGAGAACACACCACCCACCCATAATTTGTGCAAGTTCCTCAAGCTTGTTCAAGATCATTATCTATTTCAGGTGAAGGAAATATCGCTGAATTACACTAAGGCAACCATTTTCTATCCAAACAAATTGGTGAGGTGCATAAAATTATAGGAATTTGGACTGAAAGGATATATCAATCAAATGAGTACTGCGTACGATAATCAAAGATCAATGCCTTAAGTACAATTATATGTTCTAAATGAACCCATTCAGGTTCCTTTACCTGATATTAGCAGAGTCATTAGCCAACTCGAAACAATAAACATGTTACCTTCTTGTTGTAGACCCAATAAATTCAGGGTGTCCATGTCTTCCATGCTAAAGTGTTGTCTGCACTCAAATCTACCACCCCCCATTTGCTTTTTAGGCTTTTCCGCTCAGTAGGGCTCTTCTTTGGTTCTTTTGACCTGTTTAGATGAGGGATACCACCTTTCACCCCCTGCTCTATCTTTGCCTTGTCACCATGAAAGTAATCTGCCCCTTCACCCCTAGCCCAATCCCTCCCTGCCACTCTCTCACTAATCTGCGCTTTCCGGCTTTATATCTATCAACCGTCCGGCCCCCCCTTGACTCACCTCCCTTCCAGAAGCAAGCCTGAGCCCTGCCATTTCTGCCAAAGCATCCTTCCTGCCAGCCCTTTCCCCGCTCCCTTCTTGATAGCACATTTACTGCTGCACACTAAATAACCACTATGGCACGGTAAAGACTTTGCTTTCAGATTGGTTAATCCCATGTTCTTCCCTACTTATGTGAGCAAACAGCTGAAACTAAGATGATTATGGGGCACACCTAACAAGGACCCCATGTCACTGATAATTGTTGCAACACCCTCCAGCTTCCATGAATTACTGATGTCTAAGTCCTGATAAGATGCCTGTAAATAACTAATTAAGCTCTATGGAAATCCCACTGTATCGATGACTGCCTAGAACTAATCAGATGAAATGAGTATCAGCTTCACTAAAGGAACTTGAAATCTGGGCATTCCAAGGGACCACCATGTCAATAACTGCCTGGGAGTAGGCAAGGATGGTCCCATGTAGGTCTTCAAAGTGGATAGACATGTTGAACGGTGCCATTGACTTTGTGTATGATTTTGGCCAGTTAATTCAACAGGACCTTAATGTATTTCTTACTGTCACTATTAATTAGTAAAATTGGGTGATAAGATCTAACTGGTCGATCATCCTTCTCTATTTTAGGAGTCAGTGAGGTACATGTGACTTCTTTGATGACCACAAAGACGGTACTTAGATTTTCTTCAATATTTTATATAGCCCGACTAGCAACCCATTCTCCCTAGATGCCTTCCCAACTGGAAGTTAATTGATGACTAACCCAAGTACTTTTTTCATTCTATAATTTCCCAACGGTAACCGATTCCTCTGTGGGTGGGAGGGCAGCCAGACAGGAGAAAAATACCAAATATCAGTCTAAGAGGCTTCATCACTGGGTTAATGTAATTTACCGTAAGATTTCTGCAAATAATTTAATTGGAGAATATATTTGTTTGCCTGATATTGTGAACTGTCAGTGACTAGTTCACAAATCTTTCCTCAGTATGTGCGCTATGGGCTAGTCTTGACAGGATCTTCCTAGCTATGCTGCCTTTGCCAAATACTTGTGCTGATCTGCATTTACAACTGCAAGCCTAGCCTGAGTCCCCACTGTTGAGGCTCTCTCCCCTCTAAATTCAGAATGCTAGGACTCCATTGATTCCAACATGCAGACAACATGCTCCTTTTACCCTTACTTTTGTACTTCTTAATGCAGCAAGGTATTATGTACACCTGTAAACCGACCTTCAATAAGGTCCAAATAATTTAATAGCTTTCTGTACTCATGTTGCTATAAATAACCCCAATCAAAACAAAGCTCTTCCTGTTTCAATAGTTTCCAATTGAACGTCAATCAGTTACACTTACTCCTCGGACACACAAGGCTAAGTTAAAGAAGAGCATGGCCTCAGATTGCCAAGCACAAATCTAAAAGCTAAGTGTAGTGATTAGGCTTACCCTAGACCCTGCTTGGAATATTGGAGTGAGTGACAGAGAATGCAGCCTGAGAGAATGTGGATGTATGAATGTGTTCCGTGAGGGTCAATTGGCGATGTAGACCCTGAGTGAGAGGATGCCGGTTCATGTTGCTTAAAGCTCAGATGTACTTGACATGATAAACCTAATATGATGTACAAGAACTTTAATAAACAATCAACTAGTACATCAGAAGATGTCAGAGTCGTCATTGGAGAACCCGAGCTTTACACTAAGCACTGAGAGTCACACTTTCCCCATGTAACCTTTCTCAATACAGGAAGATTGTTCCTGCATATTTGAAAACAAAATAATGCACGTTCCCCTTAGCATGCATGTATTACCACCGGAAAACAGACAACTGATCAGGGTGAGCACGTAGCCACAATGACCCTTGAAAACATTTTAATACGGATTTTCATAATGGCAAAGCATTACATGATTTAGACAATTTGGTCAGAGACGACACAATCCAAACATTTAACATACACAGTACTTAATAGTAGTTGTGATACTTGGTACGAAAAGAAGTATTTCATAGACAATTCATCTAGCCCGAAAGGTAAATACGGGAAAATATTTCATACAGGTTTAACACCAAAACAGCTAGGGCCCGCTCTATATACAGGGCACTGTGTAGTTTAAAAGTTGACACATCTGTGTTTCGGCCTAGAGCCTATTCTGTGGGCTACGTGTTTCATAGGCTTTCATCAGGATGGGGAATTAATGCCTGGTCTCAGGTTGGCTGTCTGTGCCTTATTGAATAAGCACATAGATTCCATTTTTGAGATGCGCCAAGGGCGTAGCGATTCACCCGTGGTCCATCTGGGAGCTCTAACTGGTAAGTGATCTGAGGCCTGTGAGGTTCTGTGTGGGTACCGTGTGGTAAGCCACGATAGGGCCCCTGCGTGATCACAGTGTCACCTCGTGGGTTGTCTTAATCATGGATATAGGCCTCCCGATCGTGATGATTAAGATAGCCCACGGGTGACACTATGATCACGCAACAACAAATGAACAAATAGAAAATTAACAGTAACCCTAATTCCAACCCCATCACTAGCCCTCCACAAATTGCATAGCCTTACCTTAACCCAACCCAAATGCAAACATTAACCATAACCCTTACTCTTCCCTAACCCCTCGTTTTATCATTACACCTCAACATCACCATACCACCCAGCCCACCTTTCCCTTTCTGTAACTGTAACCCAAACTCTTACTCTATTAACCCTAGCCTTAACATAACCCCTAACCTAACCCTTACCATGTCCCTTACTCTACATAACCCCTAACCAAACCCCAACATTAACAGCCCTCCACAATGACCTAACCCTAACCTTTACCCTAATTCTAACCAAAATCTTTACTGTAACCCTAACCCCTACCCTAAACATAACCAGTCAATCACCAGCTCTCCACACACAGCCTTACTCCTAATGTGTACCCTAACAGCACTACATGCGTGTCTACTTTTCATCTGCATGTTTTTACTACATTTTGCTTGCCAACTTTTTCAATTCAAATGCATTTGCACTGCACCTTTTTCACTGACTACATTTTAGTTGACAACATTTTTATTGGATATCATAAAATCTAGTTTGAGAGGTATCCAAAAAGTTATTAGGCTAGAAGGCCAGAATAGGCTAAGGTCTACATACCCAAGACAACCGATATAGGTGGGAGACCTGACCTCACCTTTCCCCCCCCCTGCTCTTTACCCCCAGTGTTCTTTTTCATGAACGTGGCCATTCCACCCATGCCCTATTTTGCCCAACTGGCCCAAGTCTGTCATTGCCTTTCCTGCAGGCTGCCCAGCAGTCCTCCACTCTCTTGCTATTGGCTGTTTATGGGGTGACAACCTGTATGTCATGATTCCTGCCCCTCATGTCCCCAGCCCTCCAGAAGGTCAGGCTGGAGCCAGGCCACAATCACCTACATGGCCCTCAAGGGCCTCTCCATCCCTCCAAAGACCCACTTGAAGTCAGACTTGGCGCTTGTAGCACCAGACTCACTCACTCCCATAGGATAGCATTGGGGAATGGACTTGTAGTGCATTGATGGAGACAAGATGGATGCCCCCACATATTTCGGTTCCCAGAACTGCATGTGCGGTCTAGTCTTTTGGGTGTGGTTCAGCCCAGAGACACCTGGGATATCCAGAGACTATTTAAGCCACACCCAGGCTGAGAAACATGCTTGTCGTTTTCTGCACCTGCAGCGTGACACTCACTGTGTTCGGATCGGTCTCCAGTAGGCCTGCATCTTTCTTCTGCGCTCAGCTCCTGCAAGAACAAGAACACCGTTAGGAACAGCCTTACCTTGCAGTGCTTCTGCCCATCATTCATCGCTCCTTCTGTTCTGCGGGCATCTTCGGCGGTGTCATTCCCATCCCGGCACACCGCTTCCTAAGGAAAAGGGAAATGAACAGAAAAAAGGCATTAGTAAGCATTCTGCAAATCTTTGCTTATTTTTAAATACTGTACGAGCTTCGAACGCTTACCAGAATCCCAGCCG
The DNA here is from genome assembly GCF_040938575.1 of Ambystoma mexicanum. Taxonomy (NCBI): domain Eukaryota; kingdom Metazoa; phylum Chordata; class Amphibia; order Caudata; family Ambystomatidae; genus Ambystoma; species Ambystoma mexicanum. The sequence goes on along the minus strand of NC_090934.1, from coordinate 978,502,625 downwards.
CTCTGGGGGACCTCTTTCTCCGGAACTTCTCATCCATCTGCAAGAGGGAAAAGACACTCCAGGTTAGTGTGGAAACATCTAGAGGCGCCGCATACCGCGCTTACCCACCGCATTTGTTCTTCATAACCGGCATCCACGCTGAAAACGTTGCGGCACCTAAAAGACACAGAAAAATAACTCAGTTCAATGCAAATACGAAAAGGATGCATTGCGCATCGCGCTCTCACTCACCTTCAGTGCTACTCATCTCAGCAGCACACCACCATCCCCGGACGCCGGCCATCATCTAAGGAAGGAAAGCAACAAAGTTAGAGAACTGTTCAAAAGACTCATTATACTTACCCGTCAGACTCTTGCCAGTGAAGTAACTAGGGAGCAACGAGCCCGCATCAATCAACGCGCCCCTGCGCTGAAAGCAGGACGGAGAGCACACTATCCAAGAAAACAAGGTGAGCTGTGGATCAAAGGGAAGGGTTGGACCCTGGGGAAGAAGGGGTTCAAGCACACAGAGACAATAGGGAGTTAACTCTACCAATCCTGTGTTTCAGGCCCAGTCTCCAGTCGTATAGCCTCCAGGCAAGGGTTCAAGGTCGTAAGAGGTCAGAACCCGCTGAGTGACGTCCCCGTGGATACCAGGTGAGCGTTACACTGTACCCTTCTTTATGACATCAGCACCTCTCCCCTAAAACTACGTCCTCCATTCCTCCCTGTTGTGGGTCGGAAGTAGGAGTCGGACACAAAATGGATATTTTGAGGTTATTTCATTTAAATAATAAAGAAAAGGCCTATTTTGCCCTATCACTGTAGGGGAATTCCCCACCTAACCAAATTAAAAGGAAGGTGGTTGTTTGTCGCCAGGAAGTCAAAAACCAAAATATCCTCAGTCCAAACCTAAATCTTCCTGGCCCTACCACTAATACACATAACTAAGCTGAGCCAAAAGAGTGTCTCTCCTCTGGTGGCCTCTTGTTTGCCTTTTATCTTCAGGTGTCCCGTCAGCGTTTTCTTATTCAGTACAACTCTTCAATGTGCAAATATCTCTATTTGGAAAAACAGCTCCTTATGGTGATCTCTTCTGATAAGGGTTTAGGGTTTTCTTTATTAGCTTATGTAGCTCTTTCAAACTGTTCATGAATCTTGCCTTTGAGACCATATGACCCGTATCTTGGTTTTCCTTGAGATAGTCTCTCAAACACCTTCCTTTCGATTTATGTTGATATGATATGGTATGTCATTTATAACGCGCCTGTAAACAAGTGTTTATAGGCACGTCATGACAAGGGAGGGAAGACAGAGGGAGGACAAGACAAACTATCTTACTAGGCCCTTTGTTATTCAGATTGTGCAAGTGTGACAATGTAAAGTCCAAGGGGAAGGGAAAAGGGCAAGTGCCAGGGAGAGGCAAGGGGGAAGTGCAATCAGGGCAGCATTGCTCTGAGGAAGTGCAGCCAGGGCAGCACGGCTCAGGGTAAGTGCAGTGAGGCAGTGGACTGTAGAGGTTACAGTTACAACCCCCAAGTGCACAGTAGGCCTGCAGGCAGTGCAGGGGAGACTGATCATGGAGGAGCCTGTTACCCAGTGAGACTCTGAGGGTAGCCAAGCAATCAGTCGGCGCTGCAGACAGGTAGGTCAGCAGGGGAGGGAGAGAGAAAGCAGTCCCTAATCCTTCAATAACAACATTTTTCTCAGGAATACCTTTTAAATTTTCGAGTGTGGAAAAAACATCGGCTTGTTCACCCTTCTCCATACAATGTTTAGCCCAAGCAATCAATTCACTCTTCTTGTCTCGGGACACAGTATTACGAGTCACAACCCTTGGTCTCGCTCCCTGGTCTACTATAAGCAATGCAGAATCACTTGGAAAAAGAAGAGTAGGCACATTCTGAATATCAACAGGTGGAGGCTGTAACGCTCACCTGATTCTCGCAGAGGCGCCGGTCTTGACTGGGCAACTACCGTATCTTCAAAGGTGATGTGTAGCACCCGGTTGGCTCTTTGGGCTGGACCTCTGTGCACTGTATGCCTGACTTCAAGAGTGAGATGTCTGCAGATAGAAAATATGGGATTAATGAACTGGGGTTATTGGGGTGTCCCTATCTCTTCCCTTTTTTGCTCTCCTGTAGACCCCCAAAGGTTAACGCTCTCACCTTAGGTAAGTGAATGCCGAGCTCTCCATCTGCCTCGGGGCAGGGTGCTGTAACCAGTTTCTTCACTGGGTAGGTAGCGCAGGCCTCTTGACTTCAGAGGACTGCTGTCCGTCGTTTACTGCACGAACGGTAAGTTTCGAGTAATTCTATTGTCTTTAAAGTCTTTAGTAATGATGTCTCTTGTTTTGCAGGGTTCCGGCGATGGCGGATGACGGGCTGAAGTGAGTTGAAGATGGAGTCCGTGTGATGAATAGAAGCGCCTGGAAGCACGTAAGTAAGCGCTTGTTGCCTGCTTCACGATGCGCTCTAACTGTCTTTTTATTTTGCAGGTACGAGTTCGGAGCGGCTGCAGGGTGCCGGAATACCCACTGGGTTAGATGTGGAAAGGAGTAATGGCACATGAGTATTAAAGTTCCCCAATGTCTTTAAACGCACCTTGTTTTGTCTTTCAGATGCGGGATGCAGCGCCGAAGGCCTCCGGAGCGTGCGAAGAGTTGGTAAGCTTTTGTCTTTCAGATGCCGGAATGCAGTGTGAAGACCTCCGGAGCGCACGAAGATTAGGTAAGCCTTTGTCTTTCAGATGCCGGAATGCTAACCTGTTCTTTCTTGTCTTTATAGGTGTTGCTGAAGACTGGATTCAGGATGGTAAGCCTTTTTTCCTTAGGCCCAGGATCCGATGCAGAAGATACGATGAGCGTTCCGCTGCAGAGGATGCAGAATAACGCAAAGCAAGATTCATCCACCGGGTGTGGTTTAAATAGCCTCCTGTAGTGCTTAGGTGTCTCCTTCCACAGCCACGCCTAGGTAAGAAAAGAGTTCCTGCTTTCCAGAAGAGTTCCAGTGTTCTGAATCTAGGGAGTGGCTCCTGCCCCACCCAACAGGAAAAGTAGTTCCAAACAGAAGAGGATCAGAGGCTCAACTGGCAGGCAAGTAAGCAGCATGGTCTGCTGCAGGTAAGTCCACCCAAGCATTATGAGCCCGGCGCTTCCAGCGCTGGGACTGGGCATATTTATGAGCCTGGTGCCACTGGCGCCAGGACTGGGTCCAAAAGGTCCCAATTGGGACTGGTTGGCACTCGGAACCTGGGTTATGGATCTGCTTCCAAGGGAGTTGGGAAAACCCTGACCTTTTGGAAGCAGAGATCATGACAGTACCCCCCCTCAAGGCCCCTCCCAAACCGGGCTTCTCCGGGGGTTTTGGCTTGTCAGGAAATGTTCGGTGAAATCTTTTGATTAGGCGAGGAGCGTGGACATATTCAGCAGGTTCCCAGGATCTCTCTTGGGGGCCGTAGCCTTTCCAGTCAATTAGGTAAAATAGTTTAGATTTGGAGATCTTGGAGTCCAGAATGCTTTTGACTTCAAACTCGAGTTCTCCATCAACTAGGATGGGTTTTGGAGATTTAGTTAGTCGGGTTTGAGGTTGCACGGGTTTTAATAGAGAGACGTGGAAGACCGGATGTATCTTCATGTGCGGGGGCAAGTCCAACTTGACCGCTACTGGGTTTACTATGGTAGTGATGGAATAGGGACCAAGGTATCTTGGGTTGAATGTGCGTGGCCCTTTTAGAGGTAGATATTTGGTGGATAACCAGACTTGGTCCCCTACTTGATATTGAGGGGCTTCCTTCCGATGTTGATCTGCTCCTTTCTTGTATTGTTCTTTAGCCCTTTGAAGGTGAGAAACAGCTTCCTTAAAGGCTTGGGTGATTGTAGAATGCAGGTAGTCTACTGCTGGTGTTTCAAGATCTTGGAGGGGATCCAACTCCGAGGTTCGAGGGTGACTGCCGTACAAAAGAAAAAACAGTGTTTTCCCAGTTCCCGAATGGACAGAGTTATTGTAGGCATATTCGGCTATCCAAAGGATGTCTTTCCAAGTTTTTTCAGTTTGTTGCAGCATGCAGCGTAAATACTGTTCCAGAGTTTGATTGGTCCCCTCGGTTTGTCCGTCGGTCTGAGGGTGGTGACTGGTCGATAGTCTCACATCAATTTGAGCCGACCGACAGCAACTTCGCCAAAAATGAGAAATAAATTGACTACCTCGATCCGAAATTAGAACCGAAGGAAAACCGTGTAGTCGGACGATGTTTTCGAGAAATTCTCGGGCCAGAGTTGCTGCTGTTGGCAAGCCTTTGAGCGGAATGAAATGCGCCATCTTGGAGAATAAGTCCACGATTACTAGAATCGTATTGTATCCGGAGCATGGAGGTAGATCGGTGATGAAGTCCATAGAAAGCGTATGCCAAGGGCGAGGTGGGATGTCAATAGGGCGTAAGAGGCCTGCTGGTCTTTCCTTTTGACTCTTGTTTTGGGCGCATACTCCACAGGACATTATTAAGTCTCTGATATCTTTTTTTCAAGACGGCCACCAGAAGTAGCGCTTGATCTTTTCTGAGGTCTTGGCCATACCGGGATGACCTTCCATTAAAGAATCGTGATAACAAGAGATTACCTTTTTCTGTAAATCTGTGCTGGGTAGGTATAATCGTTCTTGGAAATACAATAAGTTGTCCTTTACTGCAAAGTCCTTTCCCTGCAGATGCCAATTCTGTATGTCTGCTGGAGTTACAAATTGTCTGGCTTTATCCTTAACTTCCTCTATGGATTCTGTGGCGATTACACCCAGAATTCTTTGTTCGGGAATGATTGGTACAGGTTTAGGGTTGATCAAGTGTTCTTCCACTCCCATCCGAGAAAGGGCATCAGCTTTACCGTTCTTTGTACCAGGTCGATAGGTAATTATGAAGTCAAACTCGGCAAAGAATAATGCCCAACGGAGTTGTCTAGAGGATTGGGCTTTTGCGGTTTTCAAATATTGCAGGTTTCGGTGATCCGTAATCACAGTAACGGTGTGTCGGGCCCCCAGCAGATAATGCCGCCAAGCCTTAAAGGCAGACTTGATAGCCAGAAGTTCCTTGTCAGTAATCGTGTAATTGATTTCAGGAGGCGAGAATTTGCGGGACCAAAATGCCACGGGATGCAACTGATTGGTTACCGGGTCCTTTTGTGATAGAACTGCCCCCATGGCAAGGCTTGAAGCATCAGTTTCCACGATGTAGGGGAGTTCGGGGCGAGGGTGTTTTAAGATTGGTGCAGAGATAAATTTAGTCTTCAAATCCTGGAAAGCTTGTTCCGCCTCGGTAGACCATTCAAAACGTTTGTTTTTCTTTAACAAGGCAGTGATGGGCTGGACTATTTGAGAGAATTCGGGGATAAACCTGCGGTAAAAGTTAGCGAAGCCTAACATACTTTGCACACCTTTTACGGAGGATGGTGATGGCCATTTGAGAACTGCATCGACCTTCTTTGAATCCATACGTACTCCGCCAGGTGATAATATGAATCCCAAGAATTCAACTTCAGTCACGTTGAAAACACATTTTTCCAACTTAGCGAAAATTTTGTGTTGACGCAATCTTTCGAGGACCATTTTCACGTGTTTCCGATGTTCAGATTCCGATGAAGAATAAACGAGGATGTCGTCAATGTAAACAACAACACACACATCTATGAGCTCTCTGAGGACATCGTTCATAAAATATTGAAAGGCGGCCGGGGCATTGCAAAGTCCGAAGGGCATGACCTGATATTCAAATAGCCCATACTTGGTGCGGAAGGCCGTCTTCCATTCATCGCCCTCTTTTACTCGTACCAAGTGGTAAGCTCCTATAAGATCCAGCTTTGTATATATGCATGCTTTTCTGACTTGGTCCAGGAGTTCAGGGATCAAAGGTAACGGATATCTATTCTTAACGGTGATCTGGTTCAGGGAGCGATAATCGATACAAGTTCTAAGGTCTCCTTCCTTTCTTGGAACGAAGAACAAAGCTGAAGAAGCAGGGGACTTGGAAGGACGAATAAACCCATTCGCCAGGTATTGATCCAGGTATTGTCGAAGGTGAAGGTTCTCAGGCTCGGTGAGGGCATAAATTCTACTACAAGGAGGAGTAGATCCAGGTATCAGGTCTATCTGGCAGTCATAAGACCTATGAGGAGGTAGAGAGTTAGCCTGATCCTTCCGGAAAACATCTTGGTATTCTAGGTATTCGGGAGGTAACTGGGGAGTCTCTGAAGAAATTGCTGCCAGTGCAACACCAGGTGGAGGGTGACAAGTAGAGACACATTCTGGAAACTGGACCATTCTTGCTCGCCAATCGATCAGAGGATTGTGTTTCTCTAACCAAGGTATTCCTAGAATAATCTGAAACTGAGGGGCCTTGATCACATCGAACACGATCTTCTCATGGTGTCCATCTTGACTTACTAGCGTCACCTCTTGAGTGGTATGTGTTACTGCCCCGGAGGCTATCTCCGTACCATCCACTGTAGTAATGACGTCCTTTACAGCCTTGGGACAAAGAGTTAGATTCATCCTCAAAACCATTTCATGATCCACATAATTGCCGATGGCACCGCTGTCGACGTAAGCTTCAATTGCATGTAATCGATCCGGATTATCAGGGCTAATGAGGACCATAGGTATCACGAAATGCGAGGTCAAGGAACTGGTTTTCGCGCTCGGCAAGAGGACCTCTATTCTTGTCGGGCGAGGTCGTTTCCCTGCTCAAAGTTTGTAACTTTGTTAACTGTAGGTCCTACTGCCTTCTTGGCAGGTTTCACCGGACAGTCTCGAAGAAAGTGCCCTGAGTTTCCGCAATATAGGCATAATTGCAACTGTTTTCTCCTTTCCCGCTCCTTTTGTGTTAGAGGACCTTTCAGACCCCCTATTTGCATGGGTTCCCCGGAGTCTACTCCTTTGGAAGGAGTTGGCGACTTGGAAAATACTCGAGCATCAAACTTGGAACGGTCGGCCTTCCTGTTCTGCAGTCTATGATCTATTTGAACGACCAAGTCTATATAATCCGAACAGTCTTGTGGGGGATTCACTACTTGGGCTAAAACGTCTTTGAGCTCTCCACGTAGACCTCTATAAAACAGCGTGATTCTTTTGTCCTCAGGCCATTGAGTTTCCACTATTAGTCTATTGAAAGATGCAATATAAGCCAAAAGGTCTTGATTACCCTGTCGCAACGAAAGAAGCTCATTGTCCAAGGCCTGCCCCTGTGAATGTCTTGCGAACAGATTTTCCATACTAAGCTGAAAGGCTTGAAAATCATGGAGAACCGGATCATCTTGATTAACTAGAGGGATCGACCAGTCTGCCGCATTGCCACTAAGGTACGAAAGTACAAAAGCTACTTTAGCTTGATCAGTTGGAAAGGCTGCTGGCCGGCATAAGAAGTGCAACCGGCACTGATTGATAAATACTGCAAACCTCTTTGGGTCACCAGAAAATCGTTCGGGCGGAGCCAGAGGTACATTCCTAGGTAGGTTGATCTGCACTGGATTCATAGAGGATGTTGAAGGAAGATTTGCCCCTGATGCGGGTAACGGGGTCTGTCCGGCTTGTGACTGTAGCAATTGTCTAGCAAGACCGTCTGTTCTCTCCTTGGAAATAATGAGTTCCCTTCTTAGAGCATTCGTTTCCTGACGAGCTGCATGCACTTCTGCCCTTAGTTCCCTAAGTAACCGGGCTAGGTGGTCAGTATCCGAGGTTTCCATAGCGCCTGGGCGAGAGTTTTGCGGTAGGCTTTGCGTTCTGTAACGCTCACCTGATTCTCGCAGAGGCGCCGGTCTTGACTGGGCAACTACCGTATCTTCAAAGGTGATGTGTAGCACCCGGTTGGCTCTTTGGGCTGGACCTCTGTGCACTGTATGCCTGACTTCAAGAGTGAGATGTCTGCAGATAGAAAATATGGGATTAATGAACTGGGGTTATTGGGGTGTCCCTATCTCTTCCCTTTTTTGCTCTCCTGTAGACCCCCAAAGGTTAACGCTCTCACCTTAGGTAAGTGAATGCCGAGCTCTCCATCTGCCTCGGGGCAGGGTGCTGTAACCAGTTTCTTCACTGGGTAGGTAGCGCAGGCCTCTTGACTTCAGAGGACTGCTGTCCGTCGTTTACTGCACGAACGGTAAGTTTCGAGTAATTCTCTTGTCTTTAAAGTCTTTAGTAATGATGTCTCTTGTTTTGCAGGGTTCCGGCGATGGCGGATGACGGGCTGAAGTGAAGCGAAGATGGAGTCCGTGTGATGAATAGAAGCGCCTGGAAGCACGTAAGTAAGCGCTTGTTGCCTGCTTCACGATGCGCTCTAACTGTCTTTTTATTTTGCAGGTACGAGTTCGGAGCGGCTGCAGGGTGCCGGAATACCCACTGGGTTAGATGTGGAAAGGAGTAATGGCACGTGAGTATTAAAGTTCCCCAATGTCTTTAAACGCACCTTGTTTTGTCTTTCAGATGCGGGATGCAGCGCCGAAGGCCTCCGGAGCGTGCGAAGAGTTGGTAAGCTTTTGTCTTTCAGATGCCGGAATGCAGTGTGAAGACCTCCGGAGCGCACGAAGATTAGGTAAGCCTTTGTCTTTCAGATGCCGGAATGCTAACCTGTTCTTTCTTGTCTTTATAGGTGTTGCTGAAGACTGGATTCAGGATGGTAAGCCTTTTTTCCTCAGGCCCAGGATCCGATGCAGAAGATACGATGAGCGTTCTGCTGCAGAGGATGCAGAATAACGCAAAGCAAGATTCATCCACCGGGTGTGGTTTAAATAGCCTCCTGTAGTGCTTAGGTGTCTCCTTCCACAGCCACGCCTAGGTAAGAAAAGAGTTCCTGCTTTCCAGAAGAGTTCCAGTGTTCTGAATCTAGGGAGTGGCTCCTGCCCCACCCAACAGGAAAAGTAGTTCCAAACAGAAGAGGATCAGAGGCTCAACTGGCAGGCAAGTAGGCAGCATGGTCTGCTGCAGGTAAGTCCACCCAAGCATTATGAGCCCGGCGCTCCCAGCGCTGGGACTGGGCATATTTATGAGCCTGGTGCCACTGGCGCCAGGACTGGGTCCAAAAGGTCCCAATTGGGACTGGTTGGCACTCGGAACATGGGTTATGGATCTGCTTCCAAGGGAGTTGGGAAAACCCTGACCTTTTGGAAGCAGAGATCATGACAGAGGCAAGGGGGCAGGCAAAGGTGTGACGGCTGGAAGAACAGGAAGAACAGCAGGGAGGACCGGAGGAACTATAGGAGGGGGAACAACAACGGGAAGGGGTAAAGCGCCAGGAGGAGGGACGTATGGAGGCGGCGCAGAGGCATTGGGCCTTCGTTCATGCAAAAGTTTATTAATCAATTCATCTGACGTATGAAAATCTTTTGAAGGGTAGATTTTCTGAATGCCTAATTGAAACACCCTGTCCGTGTTCCTAACTGACTCCAATTGTTTATTTTGATCATATAACCGTGCCTTTTCGACACTTGTCATATGTCTACGCATATGTTTCTCTCTACTCTTTTGTTGCTGCAAAGCTTCTGTTTTCCAACTGTGCAATGCGTGAAATGCTGCAGGTCTAGCCTTTTTCTTTACTAATACAGACTCTAAATATTCTATGCGAGGGATTTCAAAACTACCATTGGTTGGCCACCGAAGATTAGAATTATGTCTGGTCTGTCTGTGCCAAATGTCATTAAATGCTATACTACCAAAGCCTTTCTTACAGTACATAGTACATGCCGGCGACCCCTCCTGTGGTGCGGGACGGCTATCTTCCAAAGATTGTCTGTCGCTGCGGAATAATGCCCTAAAGCAGGCAGACAATTTCCCAGGCATATCAAAGTTTTGGTGTTACCTGGTTAAATAATTGTGCTCGCGAGTACAATGCTCCAAATTCAAATTGTCAGGGTTAGATTAAGAATCGGGACACGATTCACCTGACCAAAGGACTGGGAGGCCCGATCAGGTTACTAAGGACAATGCTAAGGACCCACGTGTCTGGTGATTTTCGGCAAATTTACCCACCTCGAATGTATGAACCCTCGTCAAGACGTCGTCTCGGGCTACAGCTCACCGTTCAGGGATCGGATTGTGCAGTTTTGTCGAGGAATTCGCTTCTTATCTAGAATGGCCGTTTCTGTTGGCACCGTCGGACCCCGGTCCGATAGCCGAGCCATCCTTCAACGAGACAAAGTCAATCTTGAGGGTCCCTATTCGGGCGCCATCTGTGGAATCAGAAAAAATACAATATTACGGCTGTTACACCAAGCAAAGGAAATACTCCGGCACAGGCTTATAAAGATTCCCAGAATCTTTATTACAAAACTGAACAGTATTCAACAAAGTACACAAATAGCTACTTGGCCGTCAATACATCAGAGAGACCACCAACAGGGTTCAATGTGTGCAGTGAGCAGAATTTGCTAGCTGGACATCGACGTATTTATACAATTTGTAAAAATGATGTCCAGCCTCTTACAAGTTAATAATACATTGGGCTTGGGTCGCGCCAGGTTCATTTTCCTAATTTACATATCTTGTGCATGCGGTTTACTTTTAAATACATTTACTAACACACTCCATTATTTCTTCAATTTAACGTTACACTCTTTACATATGGTTTTAATACAGATCAAACACATGTTTTGCATATTATATTCGGATAGCATTACTGTTCTTGTATACTTGTAGTTTAACATTGCTGATTCAAGTTATCCCCTGCTCCCGAGGTCAACAAAGGACAAGGTCTACATGACCCTAACATGTGGCCTGAAGGCAGGTTGGACATTAACTCTCCTACAGAGGTTGAAGAGGTTAAGGCAAGAACAAGAGCACACGAGACGGCCATTTTAGATTACAGGGTGACTTTGTACAAAACCACAAAATGGCGGTTCTAACCTAAAATGGAGGCTTGATTCACTTGAGGTCACGACCTTGTAATACGGATTTCCTCACAAAGCGACTGGGCATAGGCCAACATATACGATGAGGACAAAACAATATTATATCAGTTCTAACAGTAGGACCAACAATCTTTGTTTTGAACAGGTCTGTACATAACTCATGTATTACTCCCTATGAGACATAAATGCTTCTGACCTTCAATTCATTAGCCCAATACAACGTCTGCACACTTCTTGAACTATAGCTATATCCTTTGACATTCTTAACATTCCTAATTTCTACCTTCTTGGTTTACTTGTTTCTACTTACTTCAATTATCTCTCCACAAACATCACATAGACTTGGGACTCTGGTATCCTAGGCCGTTGGGGAGCCCACCTAGCTTGACCTCCCAAACCCTGGCAACAACATACTTAGGATTGTCCAAGCACATCTTGGCCAAGAAATCACTCAAAACTGTACGTATACTCTTACAATACCTCAATGCATTTCCTACTATCACTCCCTTATATATCTTCCTTTTAAAATGAACACCATTACAGCAACAACGCATTCTATTATTCTCTTTCGTACACCACACTATTTTTTAATTAATGTCTTCCAGCATACTAAGGTCCCATGGTCGTTGCACTGAAAAGAATGCTCCATAACTCAGACACTACCACTACAGTGGTGAACCTATAAAGTGTAAAAAACAAATAATAATAATGATAAAAAGGGTAAAATCAAAGCCTTCCCTGTGACAAGAATATACATAAGTAACTGAAACCTGCTTAGGAGGACTGCGCACCAATGTATGTGTGAGGGTTTCTCAGGAAACTTCAAAGGAGTACAAAGTAAAAGTTCTTCAGTTCCCATTAGGGCTTGGACCTGTTCCTTCCTGGCAGCGTTAACACAGCAAACCCAACTGTAGCGGTATGTGCTAAATATCCAAAATAAAACAAAGATTTTCAAGAGAAGTGTGTCTCGCGATTCTTATTGCAGTTTTGGTCCACATGCCAAGCCTTAGCCTCTGGTATTCATTGTGGGCAGCTAGCAAATAGGGGGCAGATCTCCTCCTGGGTCTCGGGTCTGTACTGGAGCTTGATGGTTCATTCTGTAGCCATCAGCACATGACAGCTGCCTTAAACCAATGCCTGGAGTCTTAGGTAGAGAGGAGGACAGACTAAGATCTTCACTGAGTCCTCTCCAAGCCGCTCACCACCTCCCTCCCATGGAGCCCTGGTTCTACAGCCTCCCAGCCTAAACTCGCCACTCTTCCATCTCCTGCCAAATGTTTCTTCCTAAACCCACCTCAGTCTTCCAATTACATATTCTCTCAAGCTTCCTGCTCTTCTGTTGCCACCAAAGTCCCTTTATGACTCCCCATCTCTCCTATTTCTGGTGATTCTTCACTTCAACTCTCCACTCTGATCACCCACCTCCTTAATTCACACCATTACTATTCACCACATTATCTTTAGGCCTACTCCTTAGGTAGCTCTATATTAAGAGATAACTTCTATACACCCTACTCTGTGATTCTTGTCAGCACTTCATTAACTTCTCTCACCACCTCCTCCTTAACTTCTTTTACCCCCACCTCCTTGACCTCCTCTATAACCAGCACTAACTTCACAATGCCTCTTTCAACTTCCTGGGGTTTCTTCCTTCTAGTCACCTGTGTCACTCTCTTTTTCCCTATCCTCCTCGGTCCACTTTTTTCTCTCTCTCCCCCTTTCCCCCTCTCTCTCTCTCTACCCAGCTTGTGTCTCTCACACCATCTTTTCAGCCTCCTGGGCTTCTTTCTCCCCATCCTCTCGAGTCTCTCTCTCTCCAACCTCTTGGGAATTTCTCTCTCCCCAGCTTCCTGGGCCTATCTGTCACTCTTGTCTCCTGCTACTTTTGCACTCTTCACCAGCCCTATCCAAATAAGCTCCATATCGAGACGTCCACAGGCTCCGTCTTCAAGTCTTGATCTGGCCTAGGGAAACATAGGTCTGTCTCACCATGGCAAAGGGTGTGGCGAGTGGGTGATGGGCCATGCCCCTGTGGATGGCTTTATGTTTTGATGTGGGACTCAGGGTTGGTTAATCCTTCCTGATGGGAGATTCTCTATATGCTTACCACCCTCTATGAGGACTCCATAAGACTAACAGGCCATAGGAGAGTGGGAAGGGAAGGGTATGTGTGTATGTGTGTGCCTTGTAAGGCGAATGGTTAACTGCTTGAGCTTTCTGTCTTCATTTGGTCCTGTCCAACATCATGTGGTTCCACAGTGCAAGAAGCTAAAAGGTCAGCAGGACATAACAACATAAGTGATTTTTGTTAAGGGGCAGGAGATTCTAAGACTGCAACATAGCATGCTCCTGCCTCCCACATGCGGCACGATGGGGGTATCCAGAGGATCTTCCCAACGTTGCCCCCAAGCCCAGCATAACCTGGCTTGTGGTAGCACCCAGCCCCATTGGCGATATCACCATCTATCCATCCTTTCATCCATCCATCCAGCCATCCATCCATCATAAGGTCAGGCAAATAACTCTGTCACAGAACCTATAACTATGCTACTTATACTATTAAAGTTTGTTGGGTATAATACTTACGGAACAGCAGTATTTGGTGATGAAGCAAATATTTATTGTCTGCAAGTTCCCTCTGATCCATTTTTCAACTGCACTGGAACACATCAAGGACATTTTCCTCATAGAACATATCTCTGCATTTTTTGTGAACAATTTGGTAATTGCCCAAGCCTGGGTCAATAGTAATTGAATATGGTGCATCTACCAAGGACCATTTTTCTAAAATAAAGTCAATAGCATCCGAGCACAGTGAAAAATGCATAGGGGAAACCTTGAATCTCAAGGTATTTAAGCATTGTGTCTGGAAGTCAGTACCAGCTCTTTAACCCTTTAACTGTTCAGATTAACAGAAAACCTCCTGCTCATACTGCTGACCCAGAATCAATAATCCTGAAATCTTCCATATCATTATATTATCATCTTCAAAAATCACAAGGAATCCTTTGTGATGTCATACATACGAACACCTGCAGAGCAGCAGAACTTTTAAATACCTTTGTTTCTCTACCTAGGTCCTGCATAGAGTCTCTTCAATCTGTTTTCTAAAACTTGGGGTTTCCAAATTTAGTAACACCCTGGAATGCTAATTCTGCTAGATGTAGGTGTATATGTTAAGGATTATGTGATTACGTCTGAAGAAAGACTTCCTTCAATCCCTCTAAAGAGGACTCTTGGTGATTCGGAAGTCTTGTATTGAGAACACACCACCCACCCATAATGTGTGCAAGTTCCTCAAGCTTGTTCAAGATCGTTATCTGTTTCAGGTGAAGGAAATATCGCTGAATTACACTAAGGCAACCATTTTCTATCCAAACAAATTGGTAAGGTGCAAAAAAGGATAGGAATTTGGACTGAAAGGATATATCAATCAAATGAGTACTGCGTACGATAGTCAAAGATCAATGCCTTAAGTACAATTATATGTTCTAAATTAACCCATTCAGGTTCCTTTACCTGATATTAGCAGAGTCATTAGCCAACTCTAACAATAAACATGTTACCTTCTTGTTGTAGACCCAATAAATTCAGGGTGTCCATGTCTTCCATGCTAAAGTTGTCTGCACTCAAAATCTACCACCCCCCATTTGCTTTTTAGGCTTTTCCGCTCAGTAGGGCTCTTCTTTGGTTCTTTTGCCCTGTTTAGATGAGGGATACCACCTTTCACCCCTTGCTCTATCTTTGCCTTGTCACCATGAAAGTAATCTGCCCCTTCACCCCTAACCCAATCCCTCCCTGCCACTCTCTCACTAATCTGCGCTTTCCGGCTTTATATCTATCAACCGTCCTGCCCCCCCCTTGACTCACCTCCCTTCCAGAAGCAAGCCTGAGCCCTGCCATTTCTGCCAAAGCATCCTTCCTGCCAGCCCTTTCCCCGCTCCCTTCTTGATAGCACATTTACTGCTGCACACTAAATAACCACTATGGCACGGTAAAGACTTTGCTTTCAGATTGGTTAATCCCATGTTCTTCCCTACTTATGTGAGCAAACAGCTGAAACTAAGATGATTATGGAGCACACCTAACAAGGACCCCATGTCACTGATAATTGTTGCAACACCCTCCAGCTTCCATGAATTACTGATGTCTAAGTCCTGATAAGATGCCTGTAAATAACGAATTAAGCTCTATGGAAATCCCACTGTATCGATGACTGCCTAGAACTAATCAGATGAAATGAGTATCAGCTTCACTAAAGGAACTTGAAATCTGGGCATTCCCAGGGACCACCATGTCAATAACTGCCTGGGAGTAGGCAAGGATGGTCCCATGTAGGTCTTCAAAGTGGATAGACATGTTGAACGGTGCCATTGACTTTGTGTATGATTTTGGCCAGTTAATTCAACAGGACCTTAATGTATTTCTTACTGTCACTATTAATTAGTAAAATTGGGTGATAAGATCTAACTGGTCGATCATCCTTCTCTATTTTAGGAGTCAGTGAGGTACATGTGACTTCTTTGATGACCACAAAGACGGTACTTAGATTTTCTTCAATATTTTATATAGCCCGACTAGCAACCCATTCTCCCTAGATGCCTTCCCAACTGGAAGTTAATTGATGACTAACCCAAGTACTTTTTTCATTCTATAATTTCCCAACGGTAACCGATTCCTCTGTGGGTGGGAGGGCAGCCAGACAGGAGAAAAATACCAAATATCAGTCTAAGAGGCTTCATCACTGGGTTAATGTAATTTACCGTAAGATTTCTGCAAATAATTTAATTGGAGAATATATTTGTTTGCCTGCTATTGTGAACTGTCAGTGACTAGTTCACAAATCTTTCCTCAGTATGTGCGCTATGGGCTAGTCTTGACAGGATCTTCCTAGCTATGCTGCCTTTGCCAAATACTTGTGCTGATCTGCATTTACAACTGCAAGCCTAGCCTGAATCCCCACTGTTGCGGCTCTCTCACCTCTAAATTCAGAATGCTAGGACTCCATTGATTCCAACATGCAGACAACATGCTCCTTTTACCCTTACTTTTGTACTTCTTAATGCAGCAAGGTATTATGTACACCTGTAAACCGACCTTCAATAAGGTCCAAATAATTTAATAGCTTTCTGTACTCATGTTGCTATAAATAACCGCAATCAAAACAAAGCTCTTCCTGTTTCAATAGTTTCCAATTGAACGTCAATCAGTTACACTTACTCCTCGGACACACAAGGCTGAGTTAAAGAAGAGCATGGCCTCAGATTGCCAAGCACAAATCTAAAAGCTAAGTGTAGTGATTAAGCTTACCCTAGACCCTGCTTGGAATATTGGAGTGAGTGACAGAGAATGCAGCCTGAGAGAATGTGGATGTATGAATGTGTTCCGTGAGAGTCAATTGGCGATGTAGACCCTGAGTGAGAGGATGCCGGTTCATGTTGCTTAAAGCTCAGATGTACTTGACATTATAAACCTAATATGATGTACAAGAACTTTAATAAACAATCAACTAGTACATCAGAAGATGTCAGAGTCGTCATTGGAGAACCCGAGCTTTACACTAAGCACTGAGAGTCACACTTTCCCCATGTAACCTTTCTCAATACAGGAAGATTGTTCCTGCATATTTGAAAACAAAATAATGCACGTTCCCCTTAGCATGCATGTATTACCACCGGAAAACAGACAACTGATCAGGGTGAGCACGTAGCCACAATGACCCTTGAAAACATTTTAATACGGATTTTCATAATGGCAAAGCATTACATGATTTAGACAATTTGGTCAGAGACGACACAATCCAAACATTTAACATACACAGTACTTAATAGTAGTTGTGATACTTGGTACGAAAAGAAGTATTTCATAGACAATTCATCTAGCCCAAAAGGTAAATACGGGAAAATATTTCATACAGGTTTAACACCAAAATAGCTAGGGCCCGCTCTATATACAGGGCACTGTGTAGTTTAAAAGTTGACACATCTGTGTTTCGGCCTAGAGCCTATTCTGTGGGCTACGTGTTTCATAGGCTTTCATCAGGATGGGGAATTAATGCCTGGTCTCAGGTTGGCTGTCTGTGCCTTATTGAATAAGCACATAGATTCCATTTTTGAGATGCGCCAAGGGCGTAGCGATTCACCCGTGGTCCATCTGGGAGTTCTAACTGGTAAGTGATCTGAGGCCTGTGAGGTTCTGTGTGGGTACCGTGTGGTAAGCCACGATAGGGCCCCTGCGTGATCACAGTGTCACCTCGTGGGTTGTCTTAATCATGGATATAGGCCTCCCGATCGTGATGTTTAAGATAGCCCACAGGTGACACTATGATCACGCAACAACAAATGAACAAATAGAAAATTAACAGTAACCCTAATTCCAACCCCATCACTAGCCCTCCACAAATTGCATAGCCTTACCTTAACCCAACCCAAATGCAAACATTAACCATAACCCTTACTCTTCCCTAACCCCTCGTTTTATCATTACACCTCAACATCACCATACCACCCAGCCCACCTTTCCCTTTCTGTAACTGTAACCCAAACTCTTACTCTATTAACCCTAGCCTTAACATAACCCCTAACCTAACCCTTACCATAACCCCAACATTAGCAGCCCTCCACAATGACCTAACCCTAACCTTTACACTAATTCTAACCAAAATCTTTACTGTAACCCTAACCCCTACCCTAAACATAACCAGTCAATCACCAGCCCTCCACACACAGCCTTACTCCTAATGCGTACCCTAACAGCACTACATGCGTGTCTACTTTTCATCTGCATGTTTTTACTACATTTTGCTTGCCAACTTTTTCAATTCAAATGCATTTGCACTGCACCTTTTTCACTGACTACATTTTAGTTGACAACATTTTTATTGGATATCATAAAATCTAGTTTGAGTGGTAACCAAAAAGTTATTAGGCTAGAAGGCCAGAATAGGCTAAGGTCTACATACCCAAGACAACCGATATAGGTGGGAGACCTGACCTCACCTTTCCCCCCCCCCTGCTCTTTACCCCCAGTGTTCTTTTTCATGAACGTGGCCATTCCACCCATGCCCTATTTTGCCCGACTGGCCCAAGTCCGTCATTGCCTTTCCTGCAGGCTGCCCAGCAGTCCTCCACTCTCTTGCTATTGGCTGTTTATGGGGTGACAACCTGTATGTCATGATTCCTGCCCCTCATGTCCCCAGCCCTCCAGAAGGTCAGGCTGGAGCCAGGCCACAATCACCTACATGGCCCTCAAGGGCCTCGCCATCCCTCCAAAGACCCACTTGAAGTCAGACTTGGCGCTTGTAGCACCAGACTCACTCACTCCCATAGGATAGCATTGGGGAATGGACTTGTAGTGCATTGATGGAGACAAGATGGATGCCCCCACATATTTCGGTTCCCAGAACTGCATGTGCGGTCTAGTCTTTTGGGTGTGGTTCAGCCCAGAGACACCTGGGATATCCAGAGACTATTTAAGCCACACCCAGGCTGAGAAACATGCTTGTCGTTTTCTGCACCTGCAGCGTGACACTCACTGTGTTCGGATCGGTCTCCAGTAGGCCTGCATCTTTCTTCTGCGCTCAGCTCCTGCAAGAACAAGAACACCGTTAGGAACAGCCTTACCTTGCAGTGCTTCTGCCCATCATTCATCGCTCCTTCTGTTCTGCGGGCATCTTCGGCGGTGTCATTCCCATCCCGGCACACCGCTTCCTAAGGAAAAGGGAAATGAACAGAAAAAAGGCATTAGTAAGCATTCTGCAAATCTTTGCTTATTTTTAAATACTGTACGAGCTTCGAACGCTTACCAGAATCCCAGCCGCTCTGGGGGACCTCTTTCTCCGGAACTTCTCATCCATCTGCAAGAGAGAAAAGACACTCCAGGTTAGTGTGGAAACATCTAGAGGCGCCGCATACCGCACTTACCCACCGCATTTGTTCTTCATAACCGGCATCCACGCTGAAAACGTTGCGGCACCTAAAAGACACAGAAAAATAACTCAGTTCAATGCAAATACGAAAAGGATGCATCGCGCATCGCGCTCTCACTCACCTTCAGTGCTACTCATCTCAGCAGCACACCACCATCCCCGGACGCCGGCCATCATCTAAGGAAGGAAAGCAACGAAGTTAGAGAACTGTTCAAAAGACTCATTATACTTACCCGTCAGACTCTTGCCAGTGAAGTAACTAGGGAGCAACGAGCCCGCATCAATCAACGCGCCCCTGCGCTGAAAGCAGGACGGAGAGCACACTATCCAAGAAAACAAGGTGAGCTGTGGATCAAAGGGAAGGGTTGGACCCTGGGGAAGAAGGGGTTCAAGCACACAGAGACAATAGGGAGTTAACTCTACCAATCCTGTGTTTCAGGCCCAGTCTCCAGTCGAATAGCCTCCAGGCAAGGGTTCAAGGTCGTAAGAGGTCAGAACCCGCTGAGTGACGTCCCCGTGGATACCAGGTGAGCGTTACACTGTACCCTTCTTTATGACATCAGCACCTCTCCCCTAAAACTACGTCCTCCATTCCTCCCTGTTGTGGGTCGGAAGTAGGAGTCGGACACAAAATGGATATTTTGAGGTTATTTCATTTAAATAATAAAGAAAAGGCCTATTTTGCCCTATCACTGTAGGGGAATTCCCCACCTAACCAAATTAAAAGAAAGGTGGTTGTTTGTCGCCAGGAAGTCAAAAACCAAAATATCCTCAGTCCAAACCTAAATCTTCCTGGCCCTACCACTAATACACATAACTAAGCTGAGCCAAAAGAGTGTCTCTCCTCTGGTGGCCTCTTGTTTGCCTTTTATCTTCAGGTGTCCCGTCAGCGTTTTCTTATTCAGTACAACTCTTCAATGTGCAAATATCTCTATTTGGAAAAACAGCTCCTTATGGTGATCTCTTCTGATAAGGGTTTAGGGTTTTCTTTATTAGCTTATGTAGCTCTTTCAAACTGTTCATGAATCTTGCCTTTGAGACCATATGACCCGTATCTTGGTTTTCCTTGAGATAGTCTCTCAAACACCTTCCTTTCGATTTAAGTTGATATGATATGGTATGTCATTTATAACGCGCCTGTAAACAAGTGTTTATAGGCACGTCATGACAAGGGAGGGAAGACAGAGGGAGGACAAGACAAACTATCTTACTAGGCCCTTTGTTATTCAGATTGTGCAAGTGTGACAATGTAAAGTCCAAGGGGAAGGGAAAAGGGCAAGTGCCAGCGAGAGGCAAGGGGGAAGTGCAATCAGGGCAGCATTGCTCTGAGGAAGTGCAGCCAGGGCAGCACGGCTCAGGGTAAGTGCAGTGTGGCAGGGGACTGTAGAGGTTACAGTTACAACCCCCAAGTGCACAGTAGGCCTGCAGGCAGTGCAGGGGAGACTGATCATGGAGGAGCCTGTTACCCAGTGAGACTCTGAGGGTAGCCAAGCAATCAGTCGGCGCTGCAGACAGGTAGGTCAGCAGGGGAGGGAGAGAGAAAGCAGAGGATACAAGGAAGGTCTTGAGCTGCTTCTGGAACTTCAGGTGGTCCGGCTCAGGTTTGAGAGGGGCAGCAAGGCCATTCCAGAGTGAGGCACCTGCAGAGCAGAGAGATCTACCCCCCACTCTCTGCCTGGAGAAGCGTCTGACCCTCAGAGAGATGGAGGTAGCTGGGTGAAAAGCTCGAGAAGGAAGGTATTTTGGGAGAGAGAGTTGGACGTAGTGCGGGCCCCGGCCCCAGAAAGCCTTGTGGATGATGCAGTGGGTCTTGAACCTGATCCTTGCAGCCACTGGGAGCCAGTGGAGAGATTTCAGGGCTGGCGCGATATGGTCCATCGGCTTGAGGCCAAGGATAAGTCTTGCGGTCCTGTTCTCGATTAGTTCCATAGGGCAGAGAGTAGAGGGAGGCAGATTGAGAAAGAGGCTGTTGAAGTAGTCCAGCCTAGAGAGAGCCAGGGCTCTAGAGACAATGAGCCTCTGGGAGAAAGTGAGAAAAGGAAGAAAACCTCTGAGGAGGTGCAGCTAGTAGGGGGCCATCTTGGCAGGGTGTGCGGTGTGTGGAGAGAAGGAGAGGGTGGAGTCGACGATGACACCAAGTTTTTGTGCCTCACAGGAAGGCGAAGGAAGAGGACCCAAGGAGGGCGGTCAGAGTGATAGAGGGAAAGCGGGAGCAGGGGTCCCATTGAGAAGGATCTCCGTCTTACTGGCATTTAGGCAGAGGTCATGGAGGCGCACCAATCCTGAATCACGGACAGACAGTCTGGAATGAGCGAGAGGAGAGGAGGCGGAGGGGTGCCTGAAAGAGAGCGGAGTGTTATCAGCATAACACTGAAACTTAGAGGAGAAGGTAGAGATCAGGTGGGCCAAAGGAGCCAAGTAGACATTGAAGAGTCAGAGTGAGAGGTTAGAGCCCTGGGGAACACCACATGTGGAGAGAGAAGTGGTGGAGAGAAATTACCCAAGTTGGACCTGGGAGGTTCGATCCAGTAGGAAGGAGGTCAACCACTCCAGGGTCTGATCCGTGATGCTCAGATTCTCATGGATGGAGTGGTTGACCATGTCAAAAGCAGAGGAAAGGTCAAGGATGATGAGGATAGAAGGAAGGCTGGAGTCAAGATTAGAGAGCAGATCTTCACCAGTGTCCAGGAGAGCAGTTTCCGTGCCTGAGGCTGCTCTGAAACCAGATTGAAGGTTATGGAGACAACCAACAGATTCAGCTGGGAGATGAGTTTTCCCAGGAAAGGAGTGGTAGAGATCGGGCAGTAGTTTGCCAGACAGGTAGGATCAGCAGAAGGATTTTCTAAGGAGGGGGTGCACAAGGGAGTGCTTGAGGAGAGAGGGTAAAGATCCAGTGGCAAAATAGTGATTGCAGAAATCAGACAAGGCTGGAGGGAGGGTGTCAATGTGGTCCTTGTTGGTTCTGGAGGAGCAGGGGAGCACCTATTTGGACAACACTTTCATAGATCTGACTTGTCTAGAAACCTCATCAGGTGTTGCCAGAGAGAACAAAGGAGGAGGAGAGGGAGAGGTGGTCATAGGGGGGCCACTAGAGGTAGAGAGAGAGAGAGAGGAAGAGGAGAGCGAGGACAGGATGTCTTGAGGTTTAGTGGTGAAGTGAGAAGCCAGAGCCGTACAGAGGGCCTGGGAGGGAGCAGGAGAGGTGCAGACTGCAGATGGATTGGCCAACTTCTCGCAGATTTTAAAGAGTTTGGCCATGTCGTTAGAGGCCACAGAGTGTGGACTCTCTTTTTGGACAGGACAGAGAGTCTGTATTGCCTTTGGAGCAGGCGGCAGGCCAGTTTGTCAGAGTAGGCGCCCGAAGCCCTCCACTTCCTCTCAGCCATCCTGCTCTTGCGTTTAAGGGTGACGAAGTTGGAGTCATACCAAGAGTTGCACTTGGAGGTAGGCTTCAGATGGATTCTCATGACAGGGGCAAGGATGACCAGAATGTTGGAGATGGAAAGTTGCAGGTTAGAGAGGGCTGTGTCAGAGTGTGAGTCAGCAGCAGGAGTAGGAGGAGCATAGAAAGTAGAGGCAAAGGCATCCATTGACACACGCTTCAGGGGCCGAATGACCAAGAAGGTAGGTGGCAGTGCGGGGTGGGCTTTGCCTGAGGGACAGAGAGTTTCAGGTGAGAGGAAAGCAGAAAGTGGTCAGTCCAAGAGAGAGGGGGGTGAGAGGGCTTGAGAGGGGATATCTGAGGAGATGAGACCATCCAAGGTGTGTCCGGCAGAGTGTGTCGGACCAGAGGGTAGAATGGAGAAAGAGAGAGTGTCACAGAGGTTGCAGAAGAGCCCAGGGGAGGTATTAGAAGCATCCAGGTGGATGTTGAGGTCTCAGAGGAGAGGTTGAGAGGTAGAAGCAAGGAGAGGTCAGCCCACTCTGAGAGGAAGAGGGCAATCTGGCCATGTGGACTGTAGATGGTGGCCACAGTCATAGAGGCCAGAAGAGATAGAGAGCCTGCAGACCAGGCACTCAAAAGAGGAGTAGGCCTGAGTAGGAATCACAGAAGCAGGGACCCACTCCGGAAAGATCAGAGCTACTCTACCTCCAGGTCGGTTGGTTCTTGGCTCGGAGAGGATCTTGTAGCCATCAGGGAGGAGAGTGTCAAAACTCATGACAAAGCTGGCCATGAACCATGTCTCGGTGAGAGCGAGGACATCAAGGTCAAGTTCTTCGAGGAGATGGCAGATGTCAGAGGAGTGTTTGACAGCAGAGCGAAAGTTGAGAGTAGCGATGAGGAGCAGGTTGCCACATTTGCAAGACTTCCGGTGTGGGGTACAGGCTTGAGGTACACCCAGCGAAAGTGCTAGAGGGGTCCGGGAGTGGCAGAGGTGGTAGCCGGAGGAGGCCTGGTAGCCTGAGAGAAGAACAAAGGTGCCAGAGATGGGGAGGAAGGAGGTGGCAGAGGAGCCAGAGAGGTGCTAGTAGGAGTAGCGGGAGAAGAAAGGAACTTGATAAGACATGGGAGACGCCTATCAAAAAGGAGGAGATTGGGCTGAGGGCCCTGGACCAAGATGGTTCCATTCAGATAGACATTAATGATAGTCTTGGAGGCCAAGACAACCTCCCACCAAGTGCCACCATTAATGGGAGAGGAGGAGATAGGAGATAGAGCCGAGACCATATGAGAGGTCCATAGGTCTGGTGAGGGAATGACAAAGAGGATGCCAGTGAGAGTCTGCCTGGAGGAAGCACTGATGTAGGTATGAGCGATAGGGAAGCCTGGGTTGGAGACCAGGATGTCCCTCTTGAACTTCTTCCTTCCAGACTTAGTGAGAGGGATAGGATAGGAGATAGAGTAGCAGTTGGAGAAACTGAAAGTACCATAGAGGGTGCGAGGAGGGAAGTAGGAGGAGGAGGGAGCGAAAGGGAGAAGAAGAGACACAGCCCAGCGCCGCACAATGCAGGATGCGCAGGTGGGGTCGGGGGTCAACAGTAGGGAACACAGAAGGAGACGACAGGTAAGACACAACAGTACAATGGTACCCCAAGCGGGGTTGGTACCTAGAGAGTGGGAGAGAGCCTAATGGGACACAGTTCACGGTACAACAGTAACCACAGTGGATGGAAACCTGAAGAGTGGGAGAGAGCCTAGTGGGACACAGTTCACGGTACACCAGTAGCCACAGTGAATGGGAACCTAAAGAGTGGGAGAGACCCTAATGGAACACAGTTCACAGTAAACATTAACCACAAATGCGGAGACCTAGAAAAAGGACCCAAAACACAAAGTACAGCTAACCGCTAAAGGGGAGAGCCTCAGATTGCACACAACAGAGTATGTTATGTCAGGCAGTTGGTGGAAGTACGTGCAAATGCTGGTTAGTTTTGTAGGGAGCAGTAGTGCCTGCTCCCACTTCCCGCACCTATCTTACCTTTCAGACCTTGATGGTCGATGGCTGCGCAGCAAACTCACACTCTGCGCTGCACCCCTTTGTCGCCAAACACCTGCATCACACAACATTGCAGCGTTGTCCTGCAAGGGCTTTGCCGTATAGGGTCCGATCTTCGGTTCTTAAAGGTTTGGATCCGTAGACGTAGGTGCAAAGTAGTATGTGTTGACGGGCAGCGTCTCCTGCACCCCTGTGTGCACAACAACACAGCGTTGTCCTGCGAGGGCTTTGCTGCAGAGGGTCTGATGCTCGGTTCTTAAAGGTTTAGATGCGTGGACATAGGCGCAATGTATTACGTGCTGAAGGGCAGCGTCTCCCGTGCACCTGCATCGCTCAACACCGCAACCTTGTCCTGCCGGGGCTTGAGCACTTGCTTTATCAGCTTTGCAAATTCCCCAGCTCCGGTCACAATCATGGCAGGACACACTCAGTAGTGCACAATGCGTTTAGGGTGTAATTTTACATCAATCACAATCTGACATCTCACATCCTTGCAATGCGAATGTCCGTTCATAATTGTGGTCGGAAAAGGACAGAGGTTGAGGGCTAACTTGCTTCTTCCCTTTAGTACTCGTGAGAAAATGGTCGGTGCAATGGCCTGAGCATAGACCTGGCCTTTACTGGTGAAATGCTTTACAATGTTAATAATATCCTTAATACTATTGGGTGTGACTCACATCAAGTAGTTAGTGTTCTTCAGGATTTATAAAGCACGGCCCAAAGTACTAAAGCAACACAGAGCTGTGCATCTGTCGGGCAAACATGCACATGTCAGGTTATGCCATTTTACAACCGTTAA
The DNA here is from genome assembly GCF_040938575.1 of Ambystoma mexicanum. NCBI lineage: Eukaryota > Metazoa > Chordata > Amphibia > Caudata > Ambystomatidae > Ambystoma > Ambystoma mexicanum. The sequence goes on along the minus strand of NC_090934.1, from coordinate 978,477,603 downwards.
TTCATGCCAGGCCGACCTGCCTACTGTCCAGGTTTAGCCAGGAGACTCTGGGTTTTTTATGCTCTTCTCTGAGTCTCCGGGAAAGAGCGTGAGGTCTCTGGGATTTCCAGGAATCTCAGCAATTCCACCCACGCGTCATGTGACTAGTCGCTAATCACTTGGATGTGTGGATGGTGTTTTGCATTTAAATCTAAAATCCCGCCCATATCTGGCTTCCCTAGGTAGTGTTTGACTTCTCCCCCGTCCCAGACATGTGGGCGGGGCTGGTGGGTGGAGTCTCAGGTGGATATGGGCGTGGCATCAGTCTCCAAATTTTTGTTTTTAAAATGTACGCAGGTCTGATGTCAGGTTTTACTGAAATCTTCCAAGGTAGCCTCCACCATTTGCTGTTAGTGCAACAAACGAACCCCCATGCAGTACCACACTGGCAACCTTGATCCAGGCCCCAGGAAGAGGTACACATGTCTGTCCTCTCCATAAGCTTTGATATGCTTGAGCTACCTGGGCTCTGAAATAGAACATGCCTGCATGCCTGTGGTGTACTAAGTCATGCTGCACTAGCATCAGTGCCTCAATTGGCGTACACTTATTGTGCAGATCTATGGACATGATTGGTAAATGTCTAGCCACAGACTGCTGCTCTGCTGGAGCGCATCCTCCAGGTTAGTCTGTTCTGGGCCCTCATAAGCAGTGGAGATCTACCTTGCTGCCAGTTATACACTAGCCCAGGGCAGAAGTCCAGGGTAGACTTGATTATAGAAGTGCTACTTTTCGTAGAGAGGGGAATTAGTCCTCCTAAGGGCAGGACCCGTTTCAATTTAGCAAGTGCATTTGAACATCGCACGTAGGGTCTCCTGATTGACTGCAATTGTTAGCATCCGATTGGTGTTTTTAGCAGTATGTTCTCTCTTCAGCATCTCATTCGCAACCTCACACTGCCTCTAGGTGGCTGCTCAATATTTATGTGCAGTCAAGAAACAAATATGCAACACAAATTTGCTTTATTTAGGGACATCTTTGACCGGAGATAGTCGCTGCAGTCCGGTGGGGATGTGGGGCAATGATGAACAAGCTTAACATTGGGCCTCATATGAGGTTAGTGGTAACACACAGTTTTCTAACCCCGTAACACTGTTTCCGCCGCCTGCATTCCCGTTGCCACCGGGACATTACAAGTCCCGGCGGTCCGGAAAGTCAGGCGATGGAAAATGTTAGCGCTCATTACCGTGGAGTTCCATAGGACTCCACGGGAATGAGGACTCGGAAAGCACCGGCACGGTTACTAACAGTGCCGGTGCTTCCATGACAACTCTGCTTTCCGGGGCCTTTGCACCCGGCAGGTGAGACCTGCCGAGTGCAGAGGCCCCGGAAAGCAGAGTTGTAGTCTGCCAGTCTGGAAAGGGTTCTGGTACGTTGCTACCAGCACCCTTCCAGGCCGGCAGACTTGTTATGAGGCCAATTGTCTACCCTTGTCACACTACAGGCCATCTGCAGTTCAGCGTTTCCTGGTTGTTTGCGGAGGCCTCATTGGATGCCCCTGGGTGTGCTACACCTATAGCAGATTGCTGTGCTTGTAGTATGGGGTATTTTGTTTCATGTTGTGTCAAAGCCTTCTGGTGATGGTTGCGTATAGTAAGATTAATTAGTACCCACTGCTCTTGTGTTTTTTTATTTAGTTAAGAGTATTTCACTCCTCCCTATTTTGAGATTTTGGATGGACAAGAATGTAAGGATTTTGTTTTTGGGGGGCAGAAAAAATTGATTCTCATTCCCAGCTGGCATATTTTCAACAAGTCAAAATATATTTTTATGTAAACGCCAAAACTATTGACATTGCCAATTGTGAGGAATTCGGCCCTCCGCACGGTGTGTGTGTGCTTGCCTAGGCTTTTTTGAAATGTTGCATTAAATGGAATGATGGTAGTCCAACCTCAGGAAAATATGTGGGGCTAATCCACACACATTTCCCTATGCTCACACCACGACAAAGCATAGACCTGTGTACACCAGGCAGGACAACGCCTACAGGCCCTGTACACCCCTGTCATTTTTATGTGGAATGTGACAGCCAAGGGGTGCAAAATGTCATCTCCAAGAAGAGGGAGGACCAACCTTCCTCTTGCTATGGTCAGCCTGGTTAACTGGCAAATGTGCCACTGATCTGCACTGCTCTTTTTTTAGGCCCTGCAGCAGGTGGCAGCGGTTAACATACCAAAGAGGGTACTTCAAACAGGCCCCCACCGGGCCTGGATGCAGAGAATAGCAAAGGAGACAGGAAACCCAACAACCTTTCATTTTCAACTATGTCAAATCTGACGCAAACTCCTGCCTCTCGGTATCAAGGTTAGTGAACTGTCATGTCTGGGTCTGCTTTTTACAGTAGGCCACCCCGCTATGGGGACCCCATTCATAATGTATGAGAATGTGGTTTGCAGGAGCCTGAGAGTCTGGCCTCACTGAAACTTCAGGGGAGACCTGCCAACTTAACAGGGACCACACAGAGAGGACCCTTAACCAGAGAGATTCTTTGATCAACAACAGACAGGAAGATGTTTGTGACTTTGTATCACAAGTGAGTGTGCCTAGAGCTCTTTCTGTTGAGAGAAGGGTTCCGCCATTTTAGTTCTGGGGCCCACTTTGTTCCTTTTTTCACTGCTTTACTTCTCTTTTGCAAAGCACTCTGGTAATAACCTCACAAATACAGGAGATTGTTGGTAGGGACCCCAGGATTGGTTCATTAAGGTAGGCTTGGCCTACACCAACCACTGTGGCCCACTGGGCTGTAAAAGAGGGCCAAGCCCCTCTTTTGACAGATCATCTGAAAACTTCACAAGAAGTTGCAAGAAGAATCCAACCTTGGATACATGGCTGAAGGTACAGTCTGCCTTACATCTTCCACCAGTGAAGGAAGGCTAGAGTATCCAAAGAGGGAAGCAACATCCCTCCCCTAAAAATCTTCCAGGGAACAGAGTGAGATACCAAACTCAGAGGACCCTCAAGCCGCTCCAGAACCGTTACCCAGCCAGCACAAAAAGTGCCCTGCTAGGCTATGCAGCAAGCTTCCTGGATAGGAAGTGCCAAGTGGTCTTGGAACCTACAACCCAGGACAAGCCAGCTGCCTGCAATGCACTCCACAGATGTGGGCTGTCCGCCTATAAGAGCATCTACCAGCGTCCGTCTTAAATGACATGTTCGCGGCAGTCGAGTTCCTCGAGCTGCAACGCTGACTGTGTCAAGCCGCAGTCACTTAAAGACATCCAAAACGTCTCGACCAGTGCTTCAGAACCACTGATCAGCACTGAGATGATTCCTGACCCCGAACCGCCATGTAGGCCACCCTGCAACCGTTTGTCCAGCTTCGCTCACCAAACCGTCTTGCCGCCTGATACCTGCAGCCGATTTCTGTTTGAACTCTGTCACAGAAGTCTGCAAAGCACCTTGAAGCTCACTCAACCATGTCGAGCACCAAGAACATCTACAGCCAAAGGGACATTGTATTTCTGTCCCCCTGGTCCTTCCCAGAAGGCCGCTAAAGACATGTTAAGACCCATTGCTCCATTTATGCTGAAGCCAAGAAACCTTAAACTGTTGTGGTTATTAACCATACCGACTACCCTCCTGTTAGTATCCAGAGTGCTTCCCTTTTTCTCCTTTGAAACTGTATGCCCTCTACATTCCTTTACAGAGTGGGATGTATTTCGCAGTGTTGCAAGAACTATCTGTTGTGATATAATTGAAGTAGATATTTTTGACTGGACAGTCCCTTTTCACATCCTCCTGCCTACACAAGTTCAGCACTCTACCATTGCCCCAAGCTTACGGCTCCTATTGCTCCACCACGACTTACCTGAGCAGTCGCCGCCTTGCCACCTTGTTGTTTCTCTGCATAGCAGCCTGCAGAGGTTGCTGTGGAAATGGAAGAGGGGCTTCGATCGGAGCGTTGCCTTCCATGTCCATAGCAGCCATCTTTGGTGAGGATGTTTTTGTCTGAAACAACAGGTTGCATGCTCGTCACAGCCCATTATTTCAGACAGAATTATTGCTCTCAGCACCTCGGTTTGCAATCCCAGAGTGCTAATAGCAATATCGAGCCATAACAGGGGCATTACTGGGTGGTAACCGCTCCGAGACACTGTTTGATTCAAACCCAGGGGCAGGGCTGTGACCACCCAGTGCAGCTTTTGGAACGGGGGATTATTGTTCAACTGAATATGTTTAGAATTATGCGGTTTGGTTTTTCCTATTTAATTTTCCGTATGTACATGTAAAAAACAACTGGGAGGAAGCATGGTATGGTCCCATCTTGAAAATGTTTACTGTAATGAATGCTTAGCTCCGGAACAGGAGAACAGGACTCAGGAAATGAGCTTGACCTCTGCCTAATACAGATTCCGATACTTCAGTACCCAGCCTGAAGATGTGCATTGCAGCCAGAAGATGAACTAAATGAAGAACCATTGTATTTTCCTGTTTGTTCTTTTCAGAATGTTTGACGATACATTTGAAGCAGGCCGTACAATACTCGCTGTGGACTTCATGGTGTTCACTCTTAGACTTATACACATCTTTGCCATTCACAAACAACTGGGGCCAAAGATCATCATTGTGGAGAGAATGGTACGTATCGCTTGTCGGTAAAACAGTCAAAGGCTCCCGGTGGTAAGACCAACATCAGTGTATGCTGACTGCAATCTAATGAGCACCCTGGGACTTGCCGTCCACCAATGGAAATGCTGGGAACGCGGGCTGTATTCACTAAGGATGGGCTGCGTTAGAAGCATTTTCATTGGGTTGGGCGCCTCCCCTCCCCACTCCCCCTTCACCTTAGCACTTGTGTAGCTCCCTACACAGGTGATATTGGTGTTTTTTTTTTATCCAAAACAAAATCATATTACTTTTGTTGTGCAGCCGGGTGCCGCTCAGTGCTGCTATCTGTGAAGTCTGTTTTCATGTTGATGACGACACAGTCATCAACATGAAAAACAGACTTCAGGAACAGCAGTACTGCCGGCGCTGGGACGCTCAAGCAAGGTATGTTTATTTTCTTTTTTTTTAATAAGACACCATTAGCACCTATGTAGGGATGTATATGGTTGCAAATGGCAATGTGTCCCTAGGTGGCGGGCTGACCCTGTAGGTAACGGCCTGCCACCCTGGTTAAGGGACCCTCGCTTCACTCAGGCCCTTAACTTGAGCGGCAGCCCGTTTACGTACAGGGTCGTCTCGCCATCTGGGGGCATATCGCCTCATTAACACCTAGTACTCATTCTGGCCAGTTTCCAAACTGAGGCATGATGCTCTGGGCAAAGTAGACAAGATATTCACCTGACCTAGTAGGGCATCTTTGCATACATGCCAACATTCCCAAGCACTTGAGAGGGAGATTTCGCCCCAGAAATCGAAGAATCATGAGTCTCCTGCCTAAATCGGGAGGGTTTACATGTATGTGACTTTGCCCACAGTACCTAGCATGGCCAAATAGTCGAGATTTGCTCCCCTTGCTTACAATTTGTTTTTGAAGTTTTATATAGAACATGGCAGGCTGTCAGAGCAATTAATAAAGAAATACAGTCAGAACAGTAGTGTGCAAAGCAGGCTTGCACGGCCAAACAAGTCGACTTAGGTAGTTGCAGCATTGATTCCACCACGTAAAGCGGTTTGCCAGGCAGGGCCTAACTTCAAAGATGACTCGTCTCCTCAGCAGGAAGGTTAGATGGTTGTACGTCCAAAGTAAATTTTATTGTAACACTGCATGCTTCATTGTGCTGCTACCTTCTGTGCTTAAGGCTCAGTAGCTCAGAAAAACATGCATTTGAAGAAAGGGAAACCCCAACTCCCTTGATTTAGTGGAAGACGAGGAGCACAACGAGTAACATATGTCTCTGAGTCTAGGAGCTAGCATTTAACATAACACAACAAACATTGATTAAGCCACTAGGTCTGGCCTTTTCTACAGGGGTAGGGTGTGTCGAGAACAAAGGGCTGTGTGTGTCATTTGTAGATAATGGGTCTCATTATGACCTTGCCAGTCCGGAAACAAGGGTGCCAGTAAGCTTACAAGTGTGCCCGTCGGGGCCGCTGTGCCCGGCAGGTCTGGCAGCAGAAGAAACCCCCTCCGAACAAACAAAACAGCAAAGAGCCATATTTAAAATGTTTCAAACGAAACCCTTCAATACAGCAAAACATGTTTTAGAGCACAGAAAGGGGGTAAAACGTGGTCCTCTCTGATCCCCCCCTTAACAGCATACCCCTCTGATACAAAAAGGTTCAGTATTGACCCTTTTCTGCATTACAGAAATGTAGAGAAGAGGTATGAACCACTACTGTACATTATCACTGTGGGTGGAAATGGGTAGAAATTAAGTTTAAATCTGTTTACTTTAAGTTTACCACAGGCGGAGGTGGTACTTCTGGAATACCAGAAATACCACCACTTCTAGGGGTAACTAGGAATAGGTTGGAGTGGACCTGCAGAAATAGCACTGGTACAGGTGGTATTTATCATCAATGATATTTCAGCTAAAAAGTTCACCCCGAGAAGACTAATAATTAATGGGCCTCATTACGATTTTGGCGGTAGCCGTGCCAGTAAAACCCGTGAAATTAACGGCACCCGGCAAAGGGGACGTACAGGGGCGTTCCAACCCCGGGGGACCCAGTCCATCCCCATCGCCGGACGCCGATATTCATTACTCCCAATTCCCATTTGAGTCCCATAGGGCTCAATGGGAATGGGGAGGTCGGATGCACCGGCACCATTAATGAATGGTGCCGGTGCATCCGACGAGTTGTGCTCGCGGGTGCCGCTTTGCAAAAAGGCACCCACGAGCACAACTCATAGTTTGCCGGTCCGGTAGTAACAGCGCTGGTAGTTACTACCGGACCGGCAAACTTATAGTGAGGCCCAATGTCTTATAAAGTTACATTATTGGAATGTACTTGCACAGAAGTTGTCAGCAACTCAAAGCAAATCATTTCATATGGGCTATGTTAAAGAAGGAAAGGAAACATGGATTGTCATGAAATATGCCCCCTTTTAGTGGCGAATTGCAATTAATTTAGCATGTTACTTTTCTTTATACCATGATGATTTTATTTTTTGACCTATTTTGTTGATTAATTTTCATGATGTTTTTTGTTGGTGGATAAGAGAAAATAACGTTGGATGGTATTTAATTTAAAAATTTTTACACGTCCAAATAAATAAAAAAGAAATCAAATTGTGTACATGTTTTACCTCTGCAGAAACCCTTCGCTAATGTTTGTTATACTAGTCTTTTTAAGGGAGAACATCTTTTCCATGTGATGTCTTATAGAATATTTAAGATACTTCCTCTTTACTTGTGGGCCTGTACTTCCAGTGACAGTTTTTAATTTTTTGGTGCAGATGAAGGATGTTTTCTTCTTCCTGTTTTTTCTGAGTGTGTGGCTCATTGCATATGGGGTGACGACTCAAGCCTTACTTCATCCTCACGACACTCGAGTGGAGTGGATTTTCAGAAGAGTTCTCTATCGACCTTATCTTCAAATATTTGGACAGATCCCACTGGAAGAAATAGATGGTAATTACGATTTTAACTACATTCCCACAACGCGCGTTTGTGCATGATGCGTAGAGACAAGCAAAGAAGGAGCTCTTCGGTAATGTAGGCTGAGCTCCTCTTTAGTAGAAAAGGTGTCAGAAAGACAAACCTACAAAGGACGCTTCAAAAAAATTATAAAAATGTAATTTTCCATTTGGCTTTTGTGTTTGTAAGTCAGCAACCTGAACATTTTTGGCAATAAAAAGAAAATATTTTGATAGCCATCAAGATGAATCTATATGTTGCATCCAAGGTTTATTTTCCGTAGTGTTGATTGTGAGAAGTGTACTCTCCAAAATCCCATTGGCTAAGAATTTGCCTTTATATAATCTGGGACTCTCACTCGCGTGTCAGCATCCACAGAGGATTACAACGTTTCTCACCCCCACTCTGCACTTTGTTCACAATCTCCCTGGTCAGTGGCACTGGAAAAATGTCAAGGATACTTGCCTCTAATCCCCCTGATCCCACAACCGCAGTATCTTGAATGCTCTTCCTCCTTCACCATGCCAGAACTGAGGGCCTGCCCTACTCCCCCCCCATTTACACTCTACATTAACTCACTCCAGACCACCCCCCTCATGCCCTTTCACTCAAGCAGCTGTGCACGGGTGGACCAGGCATGATGCAAAAGTGGATGCACAGGGGACTTAGTCCATTTGAATATTTCAAAGGCAAAAGATCCATATTACAAATAAAACAAATCACAGACAAAGGAAGACAGATATTAAAGGAAATACTTCAAGAAAGACAGGATTCATTTAATTGTGGAGCTTTACACCCAAAATAATAGAGAAAAATGAAGAGTAAACTCCTGAAGAATGTTCTGGATATATGATGATAGAAACAGAAACATATTGAACATGACGTGATTACAGTGGATAGTGCAATATGTTGTATATTTTGAAAAAGATTGTGTGGGTGATTTGAATATGTGTCACTGAGTAAGCAAGTTTTAGTAAATGTAGTTAATGTTATTATATTGTTTGTAAGAACAAATGTCATTGGTAATACGTATAAGGAGAAGGAAGAAAATCCTTTTTACTCTATGGATATTCTTCTCGACTATGAAGTCTTCTTGAAAAATGATTTTTTAAAAACGTTTTCCTAATCATTTTTTATTTAAGTGATATGACAAATAAATTGACTTTTGTATAAAACACTGAACGTAATTGCAGTACAAATGCACTTAGAAATACATAAACTGTATTAAAGTATAGGTGGGTCCCATTTAGGGAGTATTTTGTTGTATGATTTTTTGTGTTGAGACCAGGTATTAATGGCTAAAGGATAATTCCCTGAGTTCTCCATAGGTACTGTAAAAGGAAAAACTATGTATGATACACCATACAACATATACATGTGTAAACAGATGTTAGACTAAATTAGCATTTTAGGATATCATTGTTGTTTATATCATTAGGATTATATTGATTACCTTTGCAACCGCTGTCATGTTTTTCCTTTTAGCATCTCGCATGCAGTTTGCCAACTGTACGACTAACCCATTCAAGATTCTGTTTGAGGACATGCCATCATGCCCTAACATATATGCCAACTGGCTTGTTATTCTTTTATTGGTGATTTTCTTATTAGTCACCAATGTCCTTCTCATGAATCTCCTGATTGCCATGTTCAGGTACGTCAAACTATAGATCAAATCAGAATGTTTTGATGGCATTAGAATGAGAAATATCATGTAATTTCCTATCACCTGTATGGCACTATGCAGGTTCCTATGGTGATTGTGATTTCTAGCAGCACTGAGTATACCTTAATTGTAAACTGATGCAGTTGAAAGGTCCTGCATGCATTCCAGTGTTTTGTTATGCATGCATATGCTTATATTTATCCATGCGTCAATTGTCTAATTTCCATTGGTCCCAGGGGTGTTGCTCGTTCTGGAAAAGATCTGGGACTACATTAAGGTCGGGACTGTCGGGAAGCAGGGCTAGCTAGCCTCTTGGTTGTAACCCTGAGCTTCTATCCTGGTCTACAATCAAAAGACCCAGAGCTATAGCCCCTTTAGCCCCTCCCCCGCAGTAACGCCTCTAATTGGTTCCTTTGTAGTTGATGTTTACTGTGAGACGAGCAGAATCAAACACGTCTATCTTTTAAAATTACCCAAAACCCTGTGAAGAGCTACATGATCCTCGTCACCGATTAGCTATCCTAGACGGAAGATCCCAAAAAGAAAGTAATATCCAGCCCTAAGCACTGTGAGCCAAAGGAGCAAGGCAATGCATACATTTAACAAACACAATGAGCCTCATTACAAGTTTGGCGATAGCCTTGCCGGTAAAAACGTCCGGCTGCCTCCAAACTTGCGAAAATATTCCGGCACCCGCAAATGGACAATTACCAGGTCATTACGGCCCCGTCAGAGCCGGTAATTGCCCATTCGCGGACACCGGAATAAAATGCTCCCCATTCCCATTTGAGTCCCTATAGGGCTCAAATGGGAATGGGGAGGTCGGATGTATCGTCACCATTCGTGAATGGTGCCGGTGCATCCGTCATGCTCTGCTCGCCGGCGCCGGTCCGCCCGCCAGGTCAGACCTGGAGAGAGAAAAGGCACCTGTGAGCAGAACTCGTAGTTTGCTGGTCTGGTAACTACGGTACCGGCAAGCTTACCGGTACCGTAGTTACCGGACTGGCAAACTTGCAATGAGGACCAATAACTCTTCAACCTGAATCAATCGAGACATCACTGTGGGCTGATTTCAATCGTGGTAGAGATTCCCAGACAACAATGGCATCTTTCCACGTATCTTTCACCCAAATCATAAAAATACCTTCCCAGTACCATCAGGAGAGCCGTGGGCATTCTCTAACACAGGGCGTGATCCCGGAGAACAGAAAGGAAAGAGAGTGTGTGAGAGAGAGAGGGGTGTTGTTGCTTCCAACTCTGAATTACTTATCAAAGTAGGTCCTAAAAGAGGGCCATGGTCTATGTGGGGTTTAATAATTCCAGCTGTAAAATTGAAGGTTTAATAAAATGCAGATATTTCACTTTTTGGGAGCTGGGGACTCCAGTATAAATCATTCTATAGGCATCATTACAGGTTTGGTGATAATTCTTCATGATTTCCATGGAATTACCTGCAAAGTCAGTTACCATTAGCACTTAACGCCAGATTACATGTGGCAGTAAAGTGGTGTTTGTTCCAATTTCTGGAGCCCAAAGGACGGCCTAGGGACATTTGCAGAATTACAGAATATTTTTGACTTTGAAGTGGAGCCCCATCTAATGGTGCACCATGTCCCAGGTGTGGCAACGTCCAAGAGAAATACGAATTCAGCTTTTGTACACGTGATTTTACTTGGTGAAAACATTATGTGGAGTGTAGTTTTACTCCATTATAGAAACACCAGTTTTCGTCTACCAGCTCTCAGTCAGAAATGCAGGCATTGCTGTATCATTTTGCATTTCATTGTTTCTTAGACTTTTATTTCAGCAGATGCAAAGCACCAATCAGCTTTCAGCCATTACCGGGTGATTTAAATACATGACTCATTTGACTTTACTCCCATTACAGTAGACTACACTAACGTTCTCTTTCTGCGGTCAGTTTTATCTTCATATTCTCTGCGGTCACCTGGAGTTTTATAGGGCACAAATACCACGAAGGGTGCAGCCCTCATCTGACAGAAACCTATCTCCAACACCATCAGATTTGCCTGACACACTGCATAGCCATTGCCTGTGGCCTCTGTGGACACACCCTCCTTCAAAGTTCACCTCTGCCATACTTGTGGAGCAAACCAAACACAGAGCGGTGCAGAGAAGAAAGCACCACAAAGGTGTCCCATGCAGAGCTTCAAAGATGGTGGTGGTTGCTGCTGAGCTGTGTGCCCTGCTGTAGGGGTCAGGGAGAAACTGCCTCTTTTCCAGGCAGGGTGTCTGGGCCATGAGGGTGAGTGCTGAGTGCAGGGATGCGCAACATGTATTTTTGCTGACAGTAACCACACTCAGCGGCTCGGATTTACACCGCGTACCTTCTTACCTGCCATTCAGTAAGGAGCACAGGCAGCTTTCATAAGCCTGGTTGAAGCATGCTCTGAGGCACCTCCTGAGACTGCAAGCGAACGGCTCCTTTCCCCGGCCAGAGGAGATGCTTCTGGGTTCCCCGAGCAAACAAAGACTCAAGGGCCCTGTAACAGCTAGCTCTGTGGCTGTGACTGGCGACTTAGAGGTGGATCTGATCTTCCTCTATCTTCCATGGCAAGCCTAACAATTTGAAGTATGATATGTGGTGTCAATCTGGGCTCCAGTGGACACAATTGTCATCTCTTTTACAGGCTTTGCAGATGAGGCTAGGGAAAACTGGGGTCCTCTTTGATAACGAACTACGACTACAACAATTCGTCATTAGCAGTGCCTCCGCTGCTCGTATTAAGCTCCTCAATATTAGGAAAATGTGTCTAGTTCTTACTAAGCACTCTACAAAAACGCTAATCTCCACTCTTGTGCTCAGCAAACTGGACCACCCCTCGAGCCTACTCCTTTTCCTTCCTCTCTACTCTTCTTCAACTTTGCTACCTGCACTCTCTACAACTCACCCAGATAACCCCCCACTTCTACTTATAGACAACATGCTACTTGTCTCTCCATGAACAACTGCACTCTTTCAAATTCCTTGTAGTAGTCTACAAAGCAATCAATGGTCTTTCTCCTTACTATGTGTCTGATTGTACCTCAGTTTACTCAACATCTCGTTCCCTCCGGTCCTCTTCTGCACTCCTCATCACCGTCCCATAACCTCGATGTGCGTCCTCTCGCCTCTTCTCTTTCTCTCCCTGCTCCACTGGACCCCACTGCCCATAACAATCAAAGCCTGCCCAACTGTGGCTCTCTTCAAAGCTTGGCTTAAACTTCACTTACTTGCTAAAGAGGGCGTTCAAACTACCCTCTTCCAAATCCTCTCTATCTGACCCCACCACAGCCTCCAGTGACGCTTAATAATGTAATTATGTATACTTAATAATAATTCCTCTTCGGTTTGAAGCACTTGCCACCTTATTTTAATGTTACCTTTGTAAGATACCTTTTTCTCATATGCATTTTTTTTCTGCTAATTTTGATTTGTCCCTGGTATATGGCCTAATATTTGGACACAATCATACACTGGCTCACTACGTGCTCTCATCTTAATGCTATTGTACAGACACCCTCCGTGGGAATGCTACCACCATCTGTAAAAGTGTTAATGTAAGTCACTTCTGTTCGATATTGACATCCCTGTCATTCAAATAAATACAAATATTACAATAATTTGAAAATAGTTCAATAACTTAAAAACAAAAATCTGAAAGTGGTCCAAGCATAGTCAGGGAAAAAGGCAAGCTGGCACTGCAACTAAAATCTGCAACCAAAGGCTTCAGACTGGAAATAGCTGCATGACCCTGCAAGCATGCTTCGAGTGGGGAAGGTATTGCACAAATAAGCATTGCAAAACAGGAGCAAAGTAAACGAAAAAGTCAGCAACTAGGAAGCGATTTTGGTTCAGAGAAACAAGCACAAAAACAGTGATTTGCAGAATGAGGGGATTTATTAGCAAAGAAGGCTCATAGACGTCAGCAATGTTGTTGAGCCAGCTAGAGGCACTCCTTGAACATGATCTCTGCATGGTTTCAGGGATGGATTGGAGTTTGATTCTGTAAATTATTAGGGAAGTATGTTGACAAGTACTAGGTGTTTTGTACACAGTGGGACAATATTGGGCTGAAACCAGGACCACGCACAAGCCTCAAATGGGTAAATTTCCCATATTCTACACAGAGGACTACATGGGCCAGAATTCACCATTAGGCTTTCAAATACGCAGAACTGGATGGCAATAGGGTGCTCATAGCAGCATTCTTGATCAAGGTTTGAAGGTCAGAGTCGGGATACTTGCACAGTTCAGGAGCATAACAGCATGATAGCAGGGCACTGCAGGGTCCTCTGGAGTGCCCCTTGGCCTCAGGATGATGTGTGTGTTTTAGCTACTGTTAAGCATCCTTACTATGTGAAATGGCTGAATGTCATACTGGCTCTTGCTCCAAGCTACACGACCGTTGCAGCACTCCTATGGCGCTGTTCCCCAAACACTACCTTTCAGTTTTAGTTCATCTGCTTTCCTGCTTTTATTTGTTCATCGAGTTTCATTTCTTTGGCTGTGGGATATGGGGGCCTCCCTTTAATCTCCCTGCCCATTACCTTTAATCTTCAAGTGGGCCCTCCACAAGCTCCAGCCCACTCTCTTATATTGTTAGAGGGGTGACCCTGTAGCCCCTTGGCCAACCACTATGCTGCATCACCCCTTGAGCCCCAAACACACTTTCCCTTGTCTCTCCCTTACCAGCGCCGCCCAGCTCTCCTCGCCGTGTTTGTGTGCCCTCTATGTGACAACCACTTCACTTTGCCATGGATACATACCACCATCTGTTAATGTAACATGTCTGCAGGTTGGTGTTCGCTATGCGGCATATTTTAGGGATCTACGTAAAATGACCGAATCCAAAAGTCTGAGTCCCAAATGTCCTTTTTTTATTTTTTTTATTTCCCATTTGTTTGCATATATATATGTGGGGGAGACCTCCACAACCCTCTCCCACCTTACCCCTGTACAATATTATTAACTTTACGCTCAGCCCCCCACATTTATATATATTCGAACAAATAGGGGTCAGACTTTTTGCCCTCGGTAATTTCGTATAATACCTATTTTAGCAGACCCTCCAGTTTATAGCGATTTTGCAATCCCGCAAAATGCAGCGAAAACTGCAGTTTTGCGCAAACACTGCCATTTTTGCAAATAAAGCCTGCAAAAACTACAATAAAAAAATCCTCAGGGTCCCAGATTCTCAAAACTTATCAAAGTAAGAAATGAAATGCGCAAACACATCTCATCACTTGCGCCCAAAAAAGAGCAGCCCAATCCACAAGGGACACCTGAATGGGCACATTTGATTAAAATGTGCCCATTCAGGAGGTGTCCCTTGTGGATTTTATATGCGCGCCCATTCAGATGGCCTTTTTCACCTCTTTGAGTAATTCAGGGGGCATTTCTGCCAATTTAAAAGCGCATCCTAAATTTCCACGCAAGATGCACTTTTAAATGTGCAGAAATTGTAGGCAACCCTACGCGCACGGGAGGTGGGGGTGCCACTGCATGACAGGGGGCCTCATTACAAGTCCGGCAGTAGTCCTGCCGGTAAAAACAGCACGGCTGGCGCCAGAGTCATTTTTTTTCTGGCAGTCCTTCCGGCCAGACGCTGGAAAAAAGAAAATCCCCATTACCTTCGAGTCCCATTGGACTCAATGGGAATGGGGAGGACGGATGCACCGGCACTGTGTGCAACAGTGCCGGTTCATCCGTCAAGGTCTGCGAGCGGGTGCCGTTCCGCCCGCTAGGTCAGACCTGGCAGGCTGAAAGGCACCCACTCGCAGAACTCATAGTTTGCCGGTCTGGAAACAACAGTAGCAGCAAGTTTACCGGTACTGTTGTTTCCGGACTGGCAACCTCATAATGACCCCAAGGGTCTTTCTTGACCCGGTCATGCATTTTTTTTATGGTATGAACTGCTGCTATGTCGCTTGCATTTCTGTTCCTCAAAAAAGGATAGAAATGCGTTTTTTGGGTCGCATTTTACAGTGGTCGCGCTGGGAGCTTGCAGAACACTGTCGGGGGAGCACTTCTATTCAAGGTACTACCCATTTTGACAGCCAAAAATCGATCGAATGGTACAATTTGACCTATTTCGCTAGTACAATTCAATCGATTTTTATAAATACAGAACATGTGGAGCGGGGGTGTCACCCGCTCCTTATGTTCAGTATTTTGGCCTTGGGGGTTGCAGGGGTGTCCCCCGCTTTCTCAAAATTGGAGGTGGAGGGTCTGAAAACATAAACAAAAAAAACTAAAAGGGACCCTGCGGCGTCAGATCCGTCCTGCGTTAGAGGGACTGATCTGACACCGCAGGGTTGGAGGGGAAGTGGCAGCGACCAAGCAGTTAACTAGGGGAGGGGGTGGGTTGGTGGTGAAAGGTACATTTTGGGTTGTTTGGCTGAAGTGCAAATCTATTTGCGGCAAAATTGAAAAACTGTTCTGCCAAGCCAGAGACATCCGGGATTCTTCCTATTAAATTAATACAAAAGATGCATAATAATGACACCCTGACTCTCTTTTAGCCTTACATTCTGCCGCTTTCCTACAATGTGGCAATCTTACTCCCTTTAGATAATACAAAATGTCCTGCAAAAATGCCACAATAAATAAAGGATTGTGCCGCAAAATTGGCCATTTCCTGCCGCAAAATTTGCCATTTCATGCTGCAAAATTCTGGAAGGTCTGTTTTAGGCACATCAAATAGAAGCATCCCTTATGAACCAAGACTGCCAAACTTCTTTTAGGATTGGGGGGAAATACTAATAGAATCCTGAAAAGGGGAGCTCTTAACAATCTGGGATGAAAAGCTGCATACATGACCCATAAGCATTCATGGAAACAGGTTTCAGTGACCATTGTTTAGATTCTGTTGTCAGACAATTTATGAATGTGACTTTTTGTATTTATTGTTGATTTGTACATGTCAACTGTAAAACAAAGTAACTGTGTGTCATGTGATGCAGTAATGAGCTATGTACTTATGTGACAATTAGATATAATATAGGTGAAGCCATTTGTATAGTTTGTTTCTCAATCAGGAGTAAATGATGTATTTTAACGTGATCAGTGTTTATAGTACATGGGTTAACACTCATTGTGCAGCACTACAGATTCAACCATAAAACTCAGAAGTATACTCACTCCATACCACTACAAATCTAATGTAACAGACACAACTCACAGAGGTGGAGTAACATATTTCTCTGGCATGAATGTCCAACAGAAATGTTTAATTCTGATGTCATCATTGTTAAAATGATGGTAGACTTAAACAGCTGGGCGAGTTTGATTTCCTACTAAATGAATAATCCTTGGATATTTATGAAAACAAAATAAAAATGGTGTTCTGTGCTGCACACCTTTCATTTGCGGGTGGCTTTTTGTTGCTCCTGATGTTTAAGTATTAAACCATATTTAGCAGTGGTCATGAAGACTCAGAATTGATATTGTAGGTTTCTTCTGATTTACTGGTTGGTAAAGTTAACCTTGTATCTTAGTTATACATTTCAGGTTGTTCAGGGAAATGCTGACATCTTCTGGAAGTTTCAGCGCTACAATTTGATTGTAGAGTATCATAGTCGCCCAGCGTTGGCCCCACCTTTTATCATTATCAGTCATTTGAACCTGATTCTGCGGAAAATCTTTAAGAAAGTGGAACACAAAAAGGAGCATTTGGGTAAGTTCATGTATGTGTTTCTTTAAGCAGTTTGATCTAGTGTGATGCAGACACGCAAGGGCGTCAAGCACCTTTAGATATTGAATAATAGGAGAATATGACAATACTGCATCAGCAGGCTCAAGAATATTGAGTTAGGAGTCAGATGAATACAATTCTCTGCAGGTGTATTAATAATCAAACAATAATAGACTATTCATACAGATAAGAGATCAATAATGAGAAATTGTGGGGTTAGGCGGAGCGAGCCAACAGTGTAAATGTAAAGAGACCGAATAGGGAATGCAAGCCGATAAGCCATATACATCTGAGCATTGCATGGGGCAATCATCCGAGAAATGGATAGTGCCAATGTAAAAGGTATCAATCGAAGACCCAAGAACTAACAAGTGGAAACAGCTCCCCTTTATTTACATAAGGTCTAGAGGACCTACGGGGATAAAAAAAGGACCTCTCTCAAAATAACAGTGCAGAGGTTCAAGGAAACCACAATCATGCGAGGAAGATATTTGAATCCAGTACTTTAGCCCTGAGGTTAGGCTTCCTAATATATCACATTTTAATGTCAGAGCTGTATCACCCTGGGTGATTCGCAGTCATTCCAGTGCTCTGCTCTTCAGTCTGGATAAAGGCTGGTCCTCTTGGGCATGAAGTACAGTAAGCAGTGCAGGGCACCACCACACCTGATGCTTTTCGGGTCAAGTGTTGACAGTTTCTTCACTGTCTGTCCTTGGTGGATTGTCAGGCTACAGTAATTGTTGTCATGCCACCCCACTTCCACAAGGGAAGGGCGGGTTGAACGTTCAAGGGGTTACTATGCCTTCCTGCCCCTGGGTATCTGGCCCCCCTAAAAAAGCTTGCTCCTTTCTTTCTACCTCTATTGTCTCGGGAGGATAGCTCATGGGCAACGTGCTTGCCTTGGAAGCAAGACGACAGGGAGCAACACATGTTCGATTCCCGGGTCCGCACTTAGAAACCTCTGGGTATTAAGCGTGTTATAAATAACCAATCATATCATATCATATTCTCTTACCAGGATCTGGGACAAGAACCACAGTAAGAAAAAAGCAAAGTTCCTTACTTGCCCATGGACAAACTGTGTAGCCTCCTTCAATCTTTATCTTAATTCTTTCTTCCCACTGTCTTACTTCTGGATCTATGTGATTATTGCGACGGCCCGGAAATGCTGACTTTTTTTTAAAAACCCCTTTACACCACATATATATGCACGGGGAGACCCCCTGCAGCCCCCCCATTATTATATTCTATAGCCCCCACATATATATGTGGTGTAAGGGGGGGGGGTCCAAAAAAAAAGTCACCATTTTCAGCCGTCGTAATTGCCAGGGCGACATTTTGGTACAATTGCTCATGGCAGCAGTCTGTGTTGGTTCCTATTTACAAAAAAGGAGATAGAAAACTCATGGACAATTACATACTGCTGTCTATACTAGATTTAACGGGAACATTGTTTGGAACTTTTTGGTTGAAAGAACTACGGAGTTGGCCCGAGACTGGAATACTCTACAAATACCAAACAAACAGGATTCCGACCCAGCTCTGCAAAAAACCCACAATATCAGGTTGATGGATATGTTGTAAAAAAAGGACTGTCGATAAAGACAGTCCTTCCTTATACGTAACTTTTGTGGATTTTAAAGCCACGTTTGAGCAGGTGGATCGCAAGATATTGTGGCACAAATTATGGGCAATGGGCTGCATAAAAATGGTTAATATATGCAATTTGGCTCCTGCACAACAAAAGCCAAGTCAGAGCTTGTCTGGACAAGGAGGGTAGTACATCAGGGTTGATAAGTATATGCAGGTGGAGTGTGAACAACCCAAAGGCTTTTCACTTTCCACCCCCCTTGTTATCCTCTTCAGGGGTGGATAGAGAGGGGTTATTGCAGCCTGGTACAGACCTGGGGAATGGATCAGAGAGGGAGGAGGAGTCCCAAGATGAGACATGGTGTCCCCCTTTTCTTAACACCTACCTACCCGACATATCCTCGACAGTTAGATACCAATCTGAATCCTATACTGTTGCCCCCTCTCCAATGCCAACTGATACCAAGATCAAAGGGAGATATAGGAGACTCAGAAAAAGGAGAGCACATACATCACCTTATGTTTTACAGCAGCAACATTGTTCCCCTTCTCCTAACCATATTCTGTAGGATTTTTCCACAAACACTAAGACACTACAACTCCCATAATTCCTCCCCACTGTTTTTTCTTAAAACCACTGGGACGAGGAAGAGGCAGACTGGAGCAATGAAGATTACTCACAGAAATCAATATGCCATGAATTCCTCTGGGCAGTCTCCATCTTGTCCAGTTAACCAGGACAGGCAGAGTCAGGCAGGGCTAGACAACCACTCACACCTGACTCCCATTAACCTTCCCAGCAAGTATAAAAGGTGGAGCACACAGGCAAGCTGGGGATGCTGCACAGAAACTGGAAGGAGAGAACAGCAGCTGGGGGAACCCTGGGGCGCTTGGAGGGAGAAGGACTACCAGAACACTGAGCCTGTGAGTACAGGGGATGCTGCAGTGTGGCGAAGGAGCCTTGACTCCAGGAAGCCAAACCAGGGGCAGCTGGGGTTACCTGGCAGTGCCCAAGCCAGAGCTCCTCCCCTGGGTACGATACTGAAGCCCAGACCTCTGAGGGGCATGTGGTGAGACCCTGACCTCAGGAAACATCCCTTTTAAAAGCCCACTACTCCCAAAATCACCAGGATGCTGTTTGGGGGAGCTGGTGAAGTAGGAGAAAAAGATGACTATTGCATTGTGGGACTTGGAGTCCAGAACTAGAGAATCAAAGACTTTTTTATTGACAGGCAGAGCAAGGTGGAACACGAGAAGGAGCAGATCTTCCAGGGCGAAGGCAAACCCAATGGAGCAGGACGACCGATCGAGGGACTAGAGCGAAGGGTAGTGAAACACTGAAGATCCCTGCAGGAGGGCATTGCCTCCAGGAAACCATGAAGGATACGCAGAGAAAGTCAAATCCCAGACGAGAAGAAACCTGCATTGTGTTTCAAGGACACCAGCGAACTTCCCAGGTGAACGACAGAGTTGGGGAGGCGAGGTAAAGCCTGTGGTATCAACCTTGACTCGTGAATCAAAGCCGCGAAGACAAGAAAGGAAAGCACACAGCCAGTGAGTTAGCGAAAGACATGAAAGGCTGGTTTGTGTCAAGGAAAGATTGAAGCCCCAACAGTATATCTCACAATTGAAGGTTGCGAGTGTGCTGATGAGACGCAAATGAAAGCAAACCAGTAGTGAACTTTAAGTTACTGATAACTGTGAAGCCAGGGATACAGAGTAGTGGAGTGGTCCGGCCAAAGGAAATAGCCCACTTGAAAGTCTACGCGAAATGTTTGGTGTCTTGTTATAAATCGACAAAGTGAACAAACTCTGAAATGCGCAATGGTAATGATTAACCCTGGCGAAAGGGGAAGTTGAAAGGTGATTTCTTTAAGAGAAAGATTTCTTTTAACTTTTCTGATCGTGGTATGGAACTACCAAGAGCAAGAGAGACTGGGGCAAATAACATAAGGGAGAGCTGAAGTGAAAGTCAAAGAGGTCCTGTGGAGGTCTATAGAAAAATCCTCACACATTCGAAAGTCTTTGACATCAGTGAAAGTTCCAAACCTGACTGAGGGAGACCGGTGACATGAAATAAGTTAGGGGAAGGGAACCCCTGCACCTGCAAGTGCTGTGATTGCGAGGTCCGAGCCCGGTTGAGGGAGATCTACGTTGAATCAGGTACTTTTTGTTGAGAGGTCCGAGCCCGGCAGAGGGAGACCTACGTGAACCTTTGCTGAACTGTAAAAACTGTTGGTGAACTGGAAATAAGTGACTTTAACGTAGAAGGCCAAGTGGGCCTCGACCCACGTTTTGAACTGCCTTTGTTTTGATAACCTGAGTTAGTGTGTCATCCTGTTTATGGGGGCCGCCTTACTCCGTGCTGCCGAACGTGGGGAGGAGAGCTGACTCAGCCACCTTGATCCTTTATGTTAGAACACTGACTTTCCTTTGCATACACATTCCCATTTACACACTTTTTGTATAAGCGATAGGGCAGGCATTAGGTTTTGTTAGTATAGGCCATTTTCATGTGACAAAGACTGACTAGGACTGTGCTTTCTTTATTATTTGATGGTAGAGACTACTCCTATCATAGCTAAATGGCAAAGTAGGTGATTTTCCAAACCGTAAGAATTTAATAAAGGTTTTGGAACTTGTAACTCTTGTGTCAGTGTCATACTTGTGATACCATGACTCCCTTACAGGAGTCAAACAAAGTTCTGTGTTGGCTCCCCTGCCATTCAATCTCTAACTCACAGACCTTCCAACTCGTCTTTTGGCGAGGTCAAACTGCCCCCCTAAATTAGGGACTGAAACTATAAGGAGCATGGTTATGCCGACGATCAAGTGTTGTTCGACCATACACTCACTGGCATGAAAAACATGCTAAACGAACTTCACCATTTTGCACACAAAAACAGACTTCTCGTAAACACCACAAAGACTAAATGCATGCTCCTAACAAGTAAAAAGTTGTACAAGACGGACAGAATTTCTAAACTGGGTAAGATCGATTATGTAGAAAACTATATATATCTGGGGCTTGAAATGAACAATAATAATTCTTATGTAGGTATAATTGAGGTCAAAACAAGGCAAGCTCGACAACCAACGCTCCTGCTTAGGAAATGTGTTTATTAACACTGCAAGGTATACGATTCAGGGTATCCTGATATTTTATAAGCAATGTTATAGTCCCATGATATTGCATGGGTTGGAGGCCATTTTAAGGAGGGATCTGAGATAGCTACATCGGTTGGTAGGCAGGTTCTGGCGCACAGCATTAAACTTAGCGGCTACCACTCCCATGGAGTACCTAAAACTCGAACTTGGGATTGTGTCTTTAGGCACCCAATTGTACAAGAGAAGAGGGGCCCTATATGTGAAGTCAAAAATGTCCCCAACATGCCCATTATTAAATGAGTTGGGCAAGAATTCTGGACGCAAATTGAGTTTAGGTGGGAAGAACGTTGAAACTTTAAACTTAGAGTTCTTCCGTATTATTAAGTAGATGCCCAGACCTGAAAGTTGGTCCAATTTCATTTTAGTCAAGGACTCTTTCTTTAGAAAGGCCAACAAATGGAATTGGGACAAAAAATGATGCGCACCTGACAAGCTCCTTACTTTTGCACAGTTGCTCAGGTTATCCATATATATATGAAGCCACAAACATACCCTATCTTGAGCCCCAGTCCTGCAGTACTTCATTTTATGTTAAGACTGAGAATTAATCAATTGCCGCTATTGACAATCAGAGGCCCACACATGGGAATGCCTAAAGAGTTGAGCCTATGTCGGATAAGTAATTCCCTTGAACACTTGGAAACTGCGAGACAAGTCATGACCGAGTGTAGTTCACTTGGGTCAGTTTATATGTGTTTATTAGCTGAAAGACTGCACAATTACGACTCGATCAAATCAGACTTTCTGGGATTACTGTTTAAACTCAGAATAGAACCAAATGCACATTGCACTTAATCTGGTTTGGAAATCAATAGAAAAGCGCTGGGTATTAAGATACAGATATTGTAGAAATGAAATAACGGATACAGTCGAGTTCAAAGAGTAGATCAGGTTGAAAGTTGTCGTGAAACTTGTGAAAACTGAGAATTGTTATCTGAGTCCCTAAATGGTCAGATATGTTGTTAACCCCAAAATTCTTCAAAGTGTGTCAAATATCCTATTTTTATACAAATGCCCTGCTTGTTTTAATGTTTGTCTGTTTTAATTGATTCATGTGTTGAGGAATCTTAATTGCATATGGAAAGCATTAGTTAAGTTTAAAACTACTGAATGTTAGTCAGTTTAACTGATGGATTTTTAACAGGAATTGCTAGTAGTTTTTACATTGATTAGTTTATGAGACGATATTTGTTCTATACATTTGTTGAAGCTCTTTTGAACTGTAAACAAAGACAAACAAAATAAATCATGAGCCTTGTGAGTAGCACATTTAGCTCTGGTGCTGTCATGATGCCTACCCCCGGGGAACCAGACCAGGTCCAGCAACCCCAGAAGCAGGCATCACATTATTTTGAGCAAGCCCAAAAACTCCTGCTAGGGGCTGTTTGAGTGCGGTCCTGGCGCCTATGGCGCCAGGCTCAATCAGAGAGTCAGTCCTGGCGCCATAAGCCATAGGTGCCAGGCTCATAGAGTGAAACTTACCTGATGCAGACCATGCTGCAAGCTTACCTGATGCCATGCTGCAGAGCTCCAAGCCAAATGAGGCTTGGAAGGGACTATTTTACCTAGGGACTATTTTTTACTCGGATGGGGCTAGGGAGGAATACTTACCTGGGACTACTTTGGGTGGCTATTTAAACCACGCCCGAAGAGCAGCACACGCTTCACGTTATTCCAGCAGCGTAACGCTCACCGTGTCTGCAAGCCTGCATCCAGTCTTCTGCCACGCCCGCCTCGAGTCTGCAGCTCCTAGAAAAAGGGAGGAACAGAAGGAGAAAAGGTTAGAATAAGAGCAAAACCTTCAATCCTTACCTGAATTCCGGATCCACCGTGCCTTCGAGCTGGAAGAAAGACGCATTTTACGCGCGCCGCCTCGCCTGCTGCAGCGCCGCGCTGAACTCACCGGCCTTCGCAGCATCCTCACGATCCACCGCATCCTTCTGCACGTTCCCGCCGCACTCTGGCACCTAAGGGGAACACAAGAACAGCAAAGGTGAGCCAAGGGAACAAACAGAGGCAATAGTAACTACCCCCATAGACTTACCTGATTACCGCCAGGGGTACTATTCCTCTTCACGGGTCGGCACAGTCTCCATTGCATCCTCGCCGTACCCCGGCCCCTAAGGGGAAGAAAAAGGACAACAAGGTGAGACAAAGGGACAAACAAGGGGAACTCTTCTCACCGCAATAGACTTACCTAATTTTACCGCCGGAGGCATTATTTCCCCGAACTTCATATTTTCTCTCCACACCTGAATAAGGGAGCAAGCAATAGGTTACATTCTGGCCTTATTTTATTGAACTGTGTAGGATAAGCCAAATTCTTACCTGAACTTCGTCAGCTACCACGAGGAACTCTTCGCTGGGGTCAAGCTGCAAACTACATGGAATCGGACAAGAGTGAAAGTCAGACATGTGAACTCTTACGAACTACATACTTTTCGGAGTCAATATTGTTCTGGAACTCACCAATTCCTTCGAGCCAGTGAAGCAACTGGTTATCAACGCGCCCCTGCACTCAATGCAGGATGGAGAGCTCATCTTTTCAAACCATCAGGTGAGACTATAAGAGGGGACATCAAAGGTGATCTGTGGGGAGAACAGCGGTGGTGGGGGTATTTAAGCTCAACTCCACGGGTGGTTAATTCCTTTTCTCCATTTGCAGAAGAATATTCCTAAGGGCTAAGCAAACGAAGCTAGGTGGGCCAGTCCAGTCCGTCATCTCGGCCCTACGCGTCACATTGGTGGAGACCGCAGCTGTCCAGTTCAGATCGATGCCTCTGTGGGAGCCAGGTGAGCATAACAGGTGCTGGGCGACAGACAAGTGGAAAAGACCGGAACAGCCCACTCAAGAACTCCTTCACCAGCTGGTGGGACCACAGTGATGGCACCCCTGCAGAGCGGTGGTACCTGTAGATCGCCGCCAAGTGCACCTTAATAAAAGAATGTATCAAGCAACACTGAGCCAGGGACAACAGATAAGGCAACATATTCTCTGGCAGGATGTTCGGAGATCGCAGTCGATGGTTCTTGCACCATATTTGAAAACGCTTTCACTTGTTCTTGTAGCACTTCAAGGTGGACGGAGCTATTGCACTGCCCAGGAACTGCTGGCAATCTTGTGAAAGGGACAGGGGCCCAAACTCTAAGAACACAGGCCATCAGATTGACAGAGGTCGGGTTGTGGTGCAGCACTGTCCCCTGGTTCCTGGACAGGAGCGGTTGGTGCGGGCGCAGCTTCATCAGCGCCACTGAGAGGGCAAGGAGGTCAGAGTACCAAAACTGTCTCGGCCTACAGAAACTTCCCTTCCTATGTAAATGCAAAGGTGTCCACCAAGCTCTCCGGATGGGGGAAGTGGCTGGCAAAGGTCTTGCAGTGACTGGTGTCGTAGGTAGCAAAAAGGTCGCTCTCCGGAGTGCCCCACGTCTGAAACAACAGGTGAAGCTGGACGTCCTACCGTTCCCACTTGTGACAAGAGCGCAACTGCCTGCTGAGGGAGTCTGCCAGAGTGTTCTGAATCCCTGGTAGATGAAGGGGAATGAGAAACATGTTGTGCTGTAGACCCTAATGCCACAGGGCTTGTGCCTCTCTGGAAAGCTATGGGGACCTTGTTCCTCCTTGTTTGCTGACATAAAACATTGATGTTGTGTTGTTGGTGTAAATCCATACCACCTTTCCCCTCAAGAGGGGGAGGAAAGACTTCAGGGCCCAAAACATTGCACTCAGCTCCAGCAGGTTGATGTGCTGGCTGTTTTCCTCCTCCTGGGATGAGTGGAGGAACATGGAGAAGCAGAAAGAATCCTATGCTGGGAAAGCCCACTGATGTGAGCATGCCTTGGAGGGGCAGACCTGAGATGAGCCGCAGAGCCTGCGACTTTCGAAGAGCTACAGAATGCCAGAGTGAGACGCTTGAGGACCAAATGTACAGAACAACAGAAAAGCTGTTGTGAAACAACAAAGCAAAGCCCTGTGTCAGGTGTTGGCAAGACCACATCCATATCGTGGTGGGCAGGACGCCTGACAAAACACGCCAAGACCATCATAGAAGGCAAGTGGGAGCATGACAGCTTCCTAATGTTAACCCCCGTATAAAGCAAAAGGGAAGCCGAGAATGGGAGACCCATGAAAATGCAGAACTAAAAGGCAACTGGGAAGGCAAACAGCTCCCCAACATCACCCTCCATATACGACATAAGGGAAGCTGAAAACAGGAGTGTGACAAAATAAAGAACGAGAAAGATAGTATTGAAGAGGGTCACACAAACAAATGTCATGGCCCGCAATGTTTATCTGCATACAGAGAAGCAACAGGGTGAACGGGAGCCCACATAGGACCCGAATACGAGAAAAGAAACTCATCCCAGTAGTTACGACAAGCTACTTAATATAAACCTGTGTAATTGGAACTGTGTAAAGCAGATAAAGAGGAGATTGAATAACCCCTATATGGGGTCTATGAAGACTCTGGACACAGACCTGATTAAGGAAGAACATTACTATATTAGCACCAAGATGAGAAGGTGAGAAACTGTGTTATAAAACCTTGTAATAAAGAAGGAGACACAAGACTATCAAGTGAACAAGATAGTTACAA
The DNA here is from genome assembly GCF_040938575.1 of Ambystoma mexicanum. NCBI lineage: Eukaryota > Metazoa > Chordata > Amphibia > Caudata > Ambystomatidae > Ambystoma > Ambystoma mexicanum. The sequence goes on along the minus strand of NC_090934.1, from coordinate 978,451,319 downwards.
AGCGAGAACCCAGGAGGGGGGGAATGTCAAGTAGGAAGACACGACAGCCAAGCTGAGAAAGCCTGGATCAATACATTATGAGAGGTCTAAAACTCCAACAGGAATGTGGGAAAGTATCACAAGGAAAGTTGTCACAGATACATCAGTAAAGAGTGTACAAAATCAAAGACTGTTATAGAAGACAAGACCACCAAGAGTTGATCCAAGGGATAAAGAGAGACTATTACAGAAGATCGTGTTTGACAAGCATCACAAGAATAGAGACCTTGACACAAAGAGACTGTCAGAAGAAATTGGCACACCAGGGGAATCAAGCCAATCTTCTAGACTTGTTGAAGTTAGTTATCTTAGTGGTAGGGTCAGGTACAATTAGATTCAGACTGAGGACTTCCCTTTCTTTGGGACTTCCTTATGACAGACAAGCACCTTTAATTTCATTAGATAGGTAGGGAGCTCCCTCTAGAAATAGGGAAAGATAGGCCTTTTTCTTATATTTTGAATAAAAGTGAATTAGAATGTCCTCAAAGATTCCGACCCCTCCTTCCGGCCCACCATAGTACAAAAGAGATTGGTCAAATAATGTTTCAACATTTTCATCAACCCAAAGATATTTACAAGAAATATGAAGATAAAAAAGTTCCTGCTCTTCCTTTCACCAACAGAGGTTAAGTGTCCCGCCTATGTTATGACCATATTATATTGGGACCATAGCATACAATAAAAGTGATTGGGTGTGCATCCTCACCTTTAGTCTACCACAGTAATATGAAAGTTCATCCTGTTTCACACATCACTATTAAAACTCACTTCTGGATGCATACGATTCACATCTCTGCCCACTCGGTTATTCGAGGGTGAACCTGAATATATAGTTAAGCAAATACTAGACTCCCAATGTGCATGCGGCTACTGATGCACTTCGTAGACTAGATCTAATACAGCCTTACGCAAGGCTTTTGCGCCTTTCATTAATGTTATGTCGGGCTAAAAATTAGCCTCAGAGAAAATTCCACAGATTTTGAAATAGTATTTTCATCCATGCTCATCCAGAGCACCGAGATGGGGGATTCAATTTCTCTTTAAGGTACTGTAGGGAAGGCATGGTATCACAACTATTGACACTGACACAATGGATACAATTTGTAAAACCTTTATTGCAAATGTTCGGGTTGGAGAAACTTCTATTTTGCCCTATAACTAAGATGGGAGTAGTCTTGACTATCAAACGATAAACAAAACGGTCCTAGTGAAGTCTGTCAAATCAAAATGGCCTATGCTAACAAAACATGATGCCTGCCCTATCTCTTGTGCATAAGTGTAAAAAGGATAAATGTATGCAAAAGAAAAAGTCAGTGTTCAAATGATAATGTGGCTGAACCCACGTTAGGCCTCACGGGGTAAGGCAATCCTTCTAGGCAGGATGACGCACTCTGGCTCCGTGTTCAACACAGTACACTGTTCAGAACCGTGGATCAAGGCTTGCGTGGCCTTCCATGTTAAAGTCTCTTTCTCTGACTTCAAAATTTGTTTCAACCACAACCTTCACTAAGGTCCCCCTCTGCCGGGTTCAGGCCTTTCACCACACAGTTCTCGTAGGTCCCCCTCTGCCGGGCTCAGACCTCTCACGCTAAAATTCAACACAAAGTTGCAAGGGGGGCTCCCTTCCCCAAGCATAAGATACTTCGGGTCTCCCTCAATCGGGCTCTGGCCCCTTTCGGATGTCGAGTTCTTTCAAATGTGCGTGGTTTCCTAACAGACCACTGCAGGATCACTTTGACTCAACGTTTACTATTTTTACTTTCACTCTTGCCATTTATTCACCTTTTAGCTTCAAACAATGGACCTTTCACAGAGACTTTCGAATGAACCACTCTGTTACTTAGCATCAATGAGCTTGCAGCTGAATTTTACTTTAAAGTTCATTCACGGGTCTGCCTTTCTTTGAGTCTCATCCACACATGTGGAGCCTTCGCTTGAGATAGGATGTTGCTGCTTCATTCACTTTATGTCACGCTCACTCCTCGAATCAGCCAACTTCACCCCCTCCTGCTCACCTGCGGTCTCTTTGTCCGGTTTGATTCCAAATCTCTTCTTCCAGAGTGCCTCTTCTCTTGAGTGTAGATGAGGTCTGCCTCGGGAGGAAGCCACCTTGCCCCTCATACCCGGGGTCAAGAGGGCCCCCGAACCGGGGCAGACCGGTTGAGGGGAAAAAGCCGCAAGGCACAAAAAACCCCTTCCTTGCTGGATGAGGACGGCAGGTTCCTAGCCAGGACTGCGTGAGGTAGAAGGGTCCAGGTGGTCGGGATCCCCACAAAGAGTAGAGTCGGGGAGAGCCGCTCCAAGGGAATACCACAAAACTGAGATAAGGCAAAAAATGAATGAGCAGAGGGGGGAAGAGACAGGGGAAGCACAGAGAGTAAGCCAAGGCAAGTGGAGCAGGGAGAAGCGCTCCAAACGGTGAGAGGCAGGCAGAGAACAAGAAAGATAGCCAGGAAGGCACATGGGAGAGAGAGAGGTAACGAGCGGCAGCAGCCGCGGAGGAAAGAACAGCAACGTACCAACCCAGAAGCCTAACGCGAGTAGGTTGCAACGCGCAGGCTTCCGGGCTGGCGCACGTAAAAAGACAGCCGCTGGCCAGGAGGCAGAAAGGCTAGACCGCTGCTGTCAGACGCGGGCGGCGTGACGGCTCATTTCAATGGCCACTCAAACGCCAGCATCTCCACAGCTGCCAACGGCCGCCATGCGTGACACTAGCACACACCGGTCTCTCAGCTCGCTTGCCAACTCACCATCTGTGTGTGCTTCTTTCTTGTTTTGCGGTTTCCAATTTTCTTTTCGAGTCAAGTTTAGTACCACAGGCTTGGTCTCACTTCCCCAACTGTGCCGTTCACCCGGGAGGGTCGCTGGCGTCCTTGAAACACAATGCAATCTTCACTTGTGGGATATGGCCTTCTCCACATGTCTTTTGCGGTCTGTCAGAGTCAACAACCTCCAGGAGGGAAGCATTGGGGTTTTCAGCCAGCTGCTCTCGTCCCTTGGTCTGTTGCTCTGCTCCATTAGGTGTGCATTTGTCCCGTACATTTTGCTCGCTCTCGTGTTCCACCTTGCTCAGAGTGTCTCTTTAGGTGTTACCTTTTATTTGTGTGTGGAGAGCTAACTGGTATCAGGTGTATGCACTTAGGGTAAAGTGCCTGACCTTGCCTTGCCCGATTAACGGGTCATGTCCAGTACAATGTGAGCGAGTTAGTTTGGTTACTCTTAGTCACCCTCTTCCTCTGCCCAGTGTTAGTGTAAAAAAAGGGTAGGGAACTTGGTACTTTGGTAAATCCTAAAAAATAGGATGGGGTAGATGAACAAAAGAGGGGGGAATACTGCGTCTCACCATTGGCTATCTCACCCCCACTCCCTGAAGACCCCTCACCCTGGTGATCCTCCCACACCCCCAGCAACTGGATCCAAAAGCGATGGCTGTGTCCTGGCCACCTGGATGACAAGACCCTGAGGCTTAGCAGGTGAGACACCCTTTGGTTTCTCACAGTACCATCCCACCAGATTAGGACTTTGGATACATCTATTATCTATTCTTCTGTTCTTCTGCCATGCTTTTCTTTCACTACAGCATCAAATAGAAATAAGACATTCAATTTTACACAATGCATACTTTCATACTTAACCCTATACTGCCTAATTAATGTACTTCTGCATTGGGTTTTTGAAACATGCTAAAATTGAGCAAAGATTGTTCAGTAGCACACCCAGAGAAAAGGAGGGAAAAGGGAGACCCAATCTCTGACAATTATATGGGGTCATTCGGATGAGATAAGTTCAAACGGAAGGGACTGGGAGAAGAGTTTAGTACATCATACATATAAAGCAAAGCAAAAGAGGCCATAGAGACCATAACAAAAGGGAAAGACAAACACATTAAAGAGGAACTTTTGTGAGGTGCATGTCCACCAGTGAAGAATGCCTATTAGTTGAGTTGAAAGGAGTTCTTTTAAAGGAAAGTCTTGGGGGTGTGGCCTGGAGCCGTAGAACGAACCATGGCTCCTTGAAGGCTCCCGGCCCTAGCCCGCTGGCAAACACACACATAGCACCTGCTGAGATGGGACCTGCCTGATTTTTGGGGCATAAGTACCTAAGGACCCCATGCTCCGATGGTAGCAACGAGGGAGCACCCAGCACTGCAGCAATGGCAATAGCGGTGCAGACCTGTCATCGGGTCACCGGTTCAAAATGGCAGTGCAGACTGGCAGCGCCGGATACTGAGGGATGCGGGGGAAGGGGGACACCCGCTTGCACACGGACAAACCCTGGGAGGACAAGGAGTTGCAGTAGCATTCTACCCGAGCGGCAGAGCTCTGCGCGCCCACTTCTGCTGCAGCAAGGTGAAAGGGTGGCTCAGCGCACCTCCTCAGCGGCGAGACCCGATGCTGGGAACGAAGAGGACAGCGCACTAGCCTCCAGGGCCTGTCAGTCCAGGAGTCGGCCGGAGCATTCCGAACAAAAGGAGAAAGTGGCTGGCATCTCCACTCCACAGACAACTGCCTCAGGTACAGAGGCGCTATAACTTTTCAGCATGGTGGAGAGAGTAGTGCCCTGGGACGAGCAGGCTGCAACGTGAGAAGTGATTGCAGGTTCCCCTCCCTCGCCTACCCCCTTAACAGGAGCTCTTTCAGCCCCCCCTTTCTTGCAGGGTGTCCAGGGGCATGCAAACAGCCCACATTAAGTTCCTGCAACACCTGAGGAGAGTGATCAGCCCAGAATTATAAGCCACAAGCTACAGCAACTAAGGGATAGGGACAACCCCGCCTCACCTGAGCGAGCCGCATAACCCATAGCTCTGCGAATGCAGAGCCCTGTGCCGAGAGCCCAACAGCACTACCCAGATAGGGAGGCGGTAGTTGCAACACTACAACAACTGTTAGGAGGGCAAGGAATGGATCAGAGCATACAACATGTCAAAATCCAGTAAAGCTGCCAAGCAAGTTGACATCTCCACCCTGCTGGCCACAGGGGCGGCAGATAAAGACAAAAGAGGCGACCGTGTTGAGGCAATGGTCCATGCTGCGGACCTGGATCCAAGGGCAATCAGTGACCAAGACTGACTTACAAGAGCTGCTCGCTGCCATGACCAGGGAATATCAGAAGGGCACAGAATACCTAATACAAAAGATCACTGGGCTGGACCAAAGAGTGTGGCGAGGCAGAGAGCAGAATAGCAGATGTGGAAACAACTTTATGCGAACAAAGTTTTGCGATAGGCAAAGGGTCCGACAGGCAAGAAAATAGCGAGAACCTCTCCCGCCGTAACAACCTACGCATACGGGGAGTCGCACCCTCGGTCCCAAATCGGACCTGGAGGAGTTTGTGCGAGACATCTTCCGCTCAGTCCTGTCTCTTCCCGACGATGCTTCCATATAACTGGGCAGGGTGCATTGCACCCAGCCAAGGCAGCCACAATCCTTCTCTCCTGACGTCCTGGCAAGAGTGCACTTTTTTCAAATCAAGGAAGAAGTTATGAGGAAAACTAGAAACTCTCTACACTTTCTCTTCAGAGACGCCTCAATAGCGCTATTTCAAGATTCCACGTCCTCCACTCTATTAAATGGAATAGTGTAAAGCCAATAACGAGTGGCTTTGGGAAAAGAACATAGCATATTGATGGAGTTTCCCGACAGCACTACAATTTACAGTAGAGGGAAAACAGTGGAAGATCCAAACAATGAAAGAAGCAGAGAAGCTATTAAACCACGCCAGCGTCTCCGAAGGGGACGAGGACACCATGCCGGCTGACCGACGCCTTCCGAAAGACTCCAGAGGAGCATGGTCCAGGTTTAGCAGGAAGAGAAGACCCATTGGTCTAATGCAGAGAAGCAGTAGAGGGAGAGTCACCTGAAGTGCATGCTTCCTTCGCCTTGCACGGTCTGCTTCCCTGCTAAGGGACACAAGACAGTACTCCTAAATTACAGCTTATATCTGTTGGCTTGATGAGGCCCTTGCTCCCCCCCACCCCTACTGGGGGATCTGGTGTACCACCCTGGTCTCTCGGAGGGGCCTGGTCCAGCAGCACAAGAGACCTCAGTCCACGGGAACTATAGATGTGACATGGGTTGTAGATTTGAGCGACAGGAGGGCTTGACAGAACAGGGGTTCGCCACTGGAGTAGAGGCTATGGGAGCCCTGCAGGTCGTGAGGTTGTAGAGGAGGTCCCAGATAAGGCCTGCACCCCAGCCACCCATTTTGAAATACCAGGAACATACTCGCCGAGATATGTGACGTATGATGAGCAAATAAACCAGCAGAGAGCCGCGCTAGGGCTTTGTCCAGTGCCCATCGGAAGAGCAATACCTGTTGAAGTGCCAATTACCAGACAACCATGGGCAGCACAGTACCCATTGAGACAACTGTACCAACAGCGACACGACATGAAGACTACTTTCAAACTGTCCCAGAAGAGACCCAAAGGGCCTTAATCGAAGGCGAATGGTGACGATACAAGGGCCTGCACAGACGTGCAGGTAAACGAAACAACAACCAAAAAGATGACACACTAAGACGAAACACCATGGATAAAGATATCACAGACATAGAAGAAGAGACGATGTCAAAATATAAAGAAAGAAACTGTAAAACAGGATGTAAGTAAGCAACCCTCTAACGCCTATACATAGGCTTGTAACGCAAGAAGCTAAGAAGACATTGTGGCTTGCTATGCTTAGTAGAAGAATAGAGCGGCAAGCGCCAACTATATATATATATATGAAGCACATTATATAAGTGCAGTCCACTCTACATGAAAGCAGAATTAAGCCCAGGATGGTAGGGGCCAAACAGGCCAGGATTCATATACCAGCACAAAACCAGATGAAAGAGCAGAATCAAAACTTAGCAATAAGCAGCTCATGCCTGGAAATTCGAGGTCAACTTAAGGAAGGAAGGAGAGCAGGAACTTCAAAGAATCGAAACTTCAGAGCATAACAGCCTGCCCGTGAAGGTCGAGATAAGGAGGCACAGGCAGGTGGCGAGGCCGAAGAGAGAATCAAATACCAAATAGATGGAAAATGAAGTAGCTTCACGGTGTACTGACACGTGACCAGCCAAGCGCGAAGAGGTACCAACGTCTGATGTCACCCAAAACCAGAGAATGCCATAACTTTCCCTGATAAGAAGCTACAGTTTCGAGGCCATCCTCAGCCAACTAATTGACCCATAGCGCTAAAGTACTGATTGATGGAAGAGAGGCAGGGTGAATCTTGGGGCATGCCGCATCTGGGTGAACATTCTGCATGCTGCTAATTAAAGTGGAGATTTATGCTTACCATATACAGATATAGTACCTATATTTAAGTTACCTTTTCCAACCAATAGACTTGCATGACAATCCTTTGAGGGTTATACGTCAACAATGACGAATTTTGCCTATAAAAATTGCTGTTTGAATGAAGATTGTGGAAGTTGAAGCGAGACGTGCGATCACATCACTGATGATTTCCTAATGTTTCCCCGTTTTTTGTACTTGTCATTAAACGGACTTCCCTTTGCCAAACCATTTGAGTTGTTCTTATTGAATGGTGTTAGAGTAAGAGAATCCTGCACCCCATCCACCTCAAGGTGCAGCTATCTCGTCTTAAAGTACTCGAGGGTGAGCTCTGATACCATGGGCCCGTCAGAGGTCGCTCCGCCCTCTTGTACAAGGTTTGCTCACAAGTTGGTTTCAGTTTACTGGGTGGGGAGGTGGGTGGAGGGGGGAATGGGTCTTGGGGAGCATGTTGATATAGTCAAGTTAAAGAGAGAGGATGGGGTTTTACACAGACACCACGAATGCACACAAAAGGCCCTCGCTACGGGGGTTAGGGGGACACCAAGCATGAGAACCTGCCAAAGGGAGGGAGGCAGGATGGAACAGGATTAAGCTTCCCCACCAAGGACAACACATTACAGATGATGCTGAAAGGGAACTGGTGCTAGTTACTTGGAATGTACAGGGCCTTAATTCCCCAGGCCCAAAGGCTATCAGAGTTAGAAGCAGACATAGTCTGTCTGCAAGAGACACATCTACTAGCAGCTCAGCTGACGAGCATAGGGCGAGATTCCCCCGGTAAAAAAAAAAGGTTTCTTTGCCACTGCGGGAGTAAAGAAGAGGGGAGGGGCAATCTTACTTAGCGAAGAGGTCCTGCTCACTGAGAGCAAGACTCTTTGTGACCCACTGGGACATCACATAATGGTACAAGGGCGTTTATATGAACTACCCCTCACACTTATTTCAGTCTATGCCCCGAAATCATCACAAGTTCAGTTTCTCCGCTCTATTGCCCTAGAGATCATGTCCATCGTAGAGGGGAGACTCATAGTTGGGGGTGACTTCAACCTAGCCCTGGACAATGATAAAACTGTACAGCCAACCTGGGAAAACTACTCTAGAGCAGTAGGTTTTGTGCAGTTTCTTAGGGAATTGGGCATAATGGACTCTTGGAGGCTACACTACCCGGGCACTCGTGACTATTCATTTTACTCCCATGGCCATAAGGGCCTTTCGAGGATAGACCTGCTTCTCTTATCTGGCGAGCTGCTTCCGTGTCTGGAAGAGGTTACAAAACAGCCAAGGCTGATCTCCAACCATGCCCCGTGTTCTCGCCCGTATCCGTGCATCGGGCTTCCCGGTACAACCCCCTGGGACCTGGAAGCTACAGAACTTTGTTTTACAGGACCTAGTAATTAGAGGCTAAATTGCAGAGGCCTTGACAGCCTACTTCAGAGAAAACACCTTAAAGAGAACCCCCCTATCGATTGTTTAGGACACAATGAAGGCTGTCATTAGAGGGGAATCAATGGTGAAAGCGGCGGAACACCGAAGGCTGAGCTCCTTACAACAGGTGAAATTGGGGGAAAAGATGAGGGACCTGGAGAATGCACATAAAACGCTCTAGAAAGTCTGTGGAAGACCTCAAAAAAGCAAAGTCACAACTCTCGATGCATCTGGCTGACAAATCAGCCAGAGCTTTAGCATACACCAAACAATTCTACTACTCGAATAGCAATAAAGCTAACAAGCTTCTGGTCTATAAATTGAGGTAAACGCACACCCGCAATAATATCAGTTTTCTAAGGAGCCAGAATGGGGCGCTATTTCTATCAGAGAGCGATAAAATGCAGGCAATGTCAGCCCACCATATGGAGGTCAGAACTGGGACCTATATCGAGGAAATACTACAGAATGACTAGCTGGCCTCAATCCCCTCAATCACGGCTGTTCAAAAACTACTGGCTCCTTTAGAGACCCCCATTTCCTTGGAGGAGATCACGGAAACCATAGGCTCTTGGAAAAACACTGTGCCAGGCCCAGATGGATTCCCGGCTCGCTTTTACAAAACCAACGCTCATAGCCTGGCCCCCCACCTAGTGACTCTGTATAATTTGTTTCTCATCTCAGGCCGTGTCACCTCTTCCATGGAGGAGTCCCTAACCGTGATTATGCTGAAACCGGGTAATGACCCGGAGCTCTGCAGTTCCTACAAACCCATTGCCCTGATAAACAACGATGGGAAAATCTTTACCAAAATTCTAGCAGCCAGATTGGCAAAAGTGATCCCTAAATTGGTTCATCCAGACCAAACCGGGTTTATCCCGGGACGCACCACGCACAACAATGTGAGGTGGATCCTTGACCTAGTGGAATGCGCCTCAAGAATAGGAGTAGAGCTAGCGATAGTCTCCCTGGACGCCCACGTAGCATTTGACTTATTGAACTGGAACTATATAGCCAAAACACAAACCGCTTTAGCCCCAACTACGCCATATGGGTCCTAGCTAACTATCAAAGCCCACACACATTCCTAAGGATTAATGGGTATCGCTCTCAGAGACTGACGATATAAAGAGGTACCCGCCAAGGATGCCCTCTTTTGCTGCTAATATTCGCATAGTGATGGAATCCTTTGACATCAAGCTGCCTTCTAACCCAGATATAAAGGGGTTGTGGGTGGAAACCGATAGCTACAAACTCTTTATATGTGGATGACGTCCTATTCTCCCTAACCCAACCGGGCACATCACTAAAGAAACTATGGGACGAAATCACAAAATGTAGCGAGGTCTCCAGGATTAAAATCAACTACTCCAACTACACAACCATGGGGGTTACATCTCGGCTGGTGTAGAACTTCCCTCACTGTAGAAAGAACGATCCCATGGGAAGAGTCATCAATCACTTACTTGGGAGTCAGTATTCCGAACTCCGTCAACAAAGTATATAAAGACAACTTCCCCCAATTATTCAGGGAACTAGAGGAAGATATGGATCACTAGCATAAACAGGAGATATCCTGGCTGGGGAGGGTTACAGCCCTTAAAATGAACTTAACCCCAGGTTTCTTTATTTCTGACTGTCGCTACCAGTATAAATTCCTGACAAAGACTTAAAGACACTGCAAATGGAAATGATGAAATTTGTCTGGGGCAGGAAAAAGTCATGGATTGCTAGAAAGGTTATGTTGAGAAGCACACACACAGGTGGGCCTTGGCGTCCCTGACATCCTCATATATTTGGCAGCTCAGCTATCCCACGCACTCACATGGCAAGAGGGGGAGAACTCCCCACGCTGGAAACAGATTAAGGAGGCGTGGTTCCCGGTCCCTCTTTTCACCCTGCGACACTTGGGAATGAGACATCTAGGAGGGTTTAGGGCCTCCTATCTCCAGCAGGAACACTATTCACAGCTGGAGGAGGGCACTTTGTCGCTAGGGTGTTAATGGGTTACTAGGCCCCCTAACACTAGTATGGAAAAACCCAGACTTCTTCCCGGTACTGCACCCACTTAGGTTTGCTAGTTGGAAAGAGGGAGGATTATCACAGATAAAGACTTCTTTGGCAACGGCATACCCCTGACATTCGAGGAATGCAAAGGGAAATTGCATATTGGGGAAGGAGAGAGAGGTATGTACAGCGGAGCCACTGGATGTCCCAACTTGAAACCAAACTGAGAGGGGGAAGCTCAATGCGTTAGAGAGGACGCTGACCTCAGCAGTTTCCAGAGGCAAGGTAGCACCTCTTTATACGCGTTTTGACAGGTCGGACCCGTCAGCAAAGGAGAAATACATGCTTAAATGGAAAAGAGACCTCGGTAGGGAAATAGAAATAGAGGATTAGTACCACATCTGGACCTGCACACACAAAGGTTCTAGATGCATCACGAACAAGGAGGAAGCTATCAAGGTGTGCTACTGATGGTACATCACGCCGAAAATATTAAAGAAAAGTAATCATATCATCTCATCTCACTCTTGGCAGGGCTGCAAATCTGTGGGGACATTCTTCCATGTATGGTGGTCATGTGATCTGTCAGCCAGGTTTTGGTGGAAGCTTTTGCTTCAATTAAAACAGATCACGGGAATGACTATCACTTGGGACCCGGGAATAGTTCTGCTGGGGGATATGGGTAACAGAATGTTCCCTTTAACTGGACATATGGCTGAATTTATCACGCACATCCTCACGGCAGCTAAAATATCCCTGGCCCACCTCTGGAAATCCCTGGATGGACCAGAGATCTCATTGTGGTGGGCAAAATGTTGGGACATTGATGTGGCGGAGAGGATCACCACTACCCAGCTGGGAACTATTAGGACATTTCAGTGGACCTGGTCTCCCTTCTTCGACTACACTAACCAGTTCCCAGGAGTGGCACGCAAACCTCCAACACTTATATGGTTCACAGGACACTAGGGAGTGAGTGAGCCATCCTTACGTAGGGAAAGACAGTCCCTAAAGCTAGTAATGAATGTTCCCCTATAGGTCAAAGCGTATGGTGCTCATGTGTGCCCTTATTACTGCTCCTCATTTGTTTGCAGTTTGTCTCTCTCTGCTGTTGTATCCTGAAATGCTTGCATGTTATAACTGTTACAAAACACAATAAAAAGATAATATTGAAAAGAAAGGAAAGTCTTAAGTCTTCTGCAGGTGTGGAGGTGGATGCCAATTTATTGACAGCTAATGGCAAATTGTCCCAAAGGTGGGGCCCTACAGCATTTATCCTTTTGTCACAGAGTTTCCCAAAAGCTGCAACCACAATTGATTTACAACCCGGGGGTCTCCGTTGTCTTGCAGGGAAGTACTTTCCTACTTTTTAATGGCGGTATGAAGGAACTTTGCTCCATTAAGCTCTGTGAAGAAGACCATGGATCTTGAAGTCAATCCAAGCTCTAATTAGGAGCCAATCTAAAGAGTGAAGGACAGGAGTGATGTGGTCTCTGGGTGTAAAGACTTGTAAGAGCCTAGTTGCTGTATTCTGGATCCCTCGTCATTTGTCGGTAGGATTCTTAGAGAGCCTGAAGAGAATACTGTTGGACTAGTGAGGTCAAACAGAGTATTTGGAAGCAATTCACAGTCACAAGATATGATGAGCAATCCGTTTGTTTAATTTTCTGCCCAGCAAGCTCTGCACGCTAGTCCCCATATTCATAAAGGGGACTCCAAAACACCCAATTGTCACACATGCATCTGAAACCCAAATATTAATTTCCCGTCAACACCCATGTGGGGGTCGGGTGCTCAGTTTAAGTTGCTGGCCTGTAATTCAGTTTGTTCATTTACATCCCTATTTCAGGGGGTGTGGCAAAACAAAACATAGAAAAGTTTCCTATTGGTGGTACTGCGGGCCGGTACGGGTAAGGAAGAACCCTGTCTGATGTGTTCATTTTATTGGGGCCTGGTCTGAAACAGAGAAGACCAGGCACATGGAAGTTTGACAGAAGAAGAGGCTATTATAAAGTGCAACCCTTTGTCCATCAGGGATAAGCTTTGGGATGTTCTGGCAACACTGCGGGGAAAGTGTCAAACACCAACTTTTCATTCATTTTTCCCTACTTGTGTAACCAGTTGGCTTACGCAAGTTGTAAACAGCTTTCATGAATCGGGTCATTTGGTCAAATTTAATTTTGAATCAGCTTGCAACCGGTGCACTTCAGAAGAACACCATGACTTCTCATTGTGAAGAAAAAACTGCTACATCGAAAAAGACTGCATGATGCAATAACGGTTCTTTACTTTGCACAGAACGAGATTTGCCAGAGGGTCTTGATAAGAAAATCGTTGCATGGGAAGCGGTGCAGAAGGAAATGTATTTGGCAAATCTAGAAAAACAGAAAAATGAAAGCAATGAGGAGCGGCTGAAGAAAACATCTTACAAGTGAGTTCATATCTTGTGTACTGCTCCGTTAATTGATTAGGTTGATACAAGAAGGTTTATATTTTTTTTACCACCAAAGATAATACAAGTAATCATTGTACCCTTCTAACCCCCATGCCAAAGAACACAGTGTCATGTTAGTGAAAGAGGTAAAAGTAAGTTGTGCTACAATTTCCATGCTTAAAAGGGAGGCACTGTCCTACATTTAATTGTTCTAGCTTCATTAATCAGCCGCTATATGCTGCCTTCATGCCACCCTAACTACATTCCCCACATGCACTCCACTCCTTCCTCCAGCGGGCATTCCTCCCTAGTCCATGCAATGCTGCATTATTTTAGTTTCCTTTTTGGTAGGGGGTGGGGACTTCACATCCTTAAACCAATTCCTCCCTCAATGTTCTACCATACCAGTAGTGAATTGTTGCAATTTCATGCTGCCTAAATGTATGCCCTTTTTCAAAGATCGTCACCCCCCCAAACCACTCTGTCCATCACCATCTAGAATCCATTGCCCCTCTCGGTGGAGAACAGGACCCAGACAGCCCTACCCACATTTTCCTGATCTCCCGGGATGCGTGCACCCATGGGCGGCCGTGTGCACCTCACACATGCCTTTAACAACAGTTATAGCCTCCTATGGCACAATGAGATTCTGTATTTCTTCCTATCTAGTAACCTGCATGGCATTAACTACGCTTACAGTTACTGCAAATGCATGGTAGTTTATTTTCCAAAGAGGGCATGTTTCACATGTCCTGGCAGTCTCTTGTTTCTGAGCATAGAACAGTGGCAGACCATTTGTTAACAATTTAGTTTATTTTGCAGAATGGACTCACAAACATAGTCTGGGCCAAAAAACACAAATATAGCAGCACAACGAAAAGTTCGAGAGCAAGCTCAGAGAATTAGACTGCAATGCTGGTCTTCACATTTTAGGTTTGCGGTGATTGGCCAATCCTTTACGTCATCATAAATCTGCTTTTTTGCTGCCTTATTTTGTATAGATTTTCACCGTAGCGAAAAAGGATTTCAAAAGAAAGGGCTGGTGGATAATCCTAGTTTGGAGTCAATACCATTGCCTCTATATAACATGTGGCACATCTGAGCTGAGATTTCCAAACAATGCTTCAATGCAGTTGACAGTGGGTCCCCTTTATTCACTATATTGACCTTCTGGCTACCCCCTGGATGAAAGATGATATAAGACTATCTCAGTTCACAACATCTGAACACACAGCAGACCACCAAGCCATCAATTTTGCAGCAGCGGTCTCATCATCAATCCCTCTACACTGTCCTTCCCATCAAACTGCTAAGAAGCATTTTAAGTCCTATACAAAGTAATCCTTGAACATATAGTCCAAGTTCAAATGCACAATTGTTTGCAATCAGAAATCACTGACACTGTTACTCAAATAAAGACGACTAGGCAGACAAGCAAGACTGCCCAGTGGGTATAGCACTGTGAACCTACCAATCATACTGATTAGGAAAGTACATAAAGATGGATTACTAGAAATATATGTGAGAATATAATTGCAACCAGTATAAAATAACCATTACTAATGCATAAAAAGCTTTCCTATTCAAGTCAAATTTTAGCTGAATCAAATTTTCCTAATCAAATCTCTTGATTACCCACCAAACATATCAAGTCCATTCTAGACTACTCACAAACTTCACCCGCGTTCAGGCAAGTTCCCCGTTTGTCTGGTATGTGAGTGAAAACAAGGTCGAACTTGTGGACCACTTGCACTGAATCTGATCCCCACAACTTGGTTTCCTCTCTACATGCGGTAAATCAGCAGGTGGTTTTGCTTAGAAGGCTGGGCCGTGGAGAGAGGTTCTGAGGGACTCCCCATGTAGCACTTACAGGTGTCTCGCCAGCTAGCGGGTGGCTTCCATTGGCCCCGGTCTCTTCGGGCCTTCCTATGCCTAATACATGGAACTTTGCCACAGTACTCATTTTCCTCTGCTAGGAATCATGGTATTCCACATGGAGTACCTTTTACACAGTCCCCTTTCTTAAAATGTCCCATTCATATCAGTGTGCCAACAGATTGCCTCTTTTGTGGGGCATTTGCAGGCTAAAAAAAAATTCTGTTGCTTCCAGTGACCCCCAACTAACTCAGGGACTTAAGGTCAGAGCTATCCTCACTCCTAAAATTACCTGGGATTCTGATGCTTCCAATGGGTTCGGGGAAAGGTAAAGCCTGGTTAGCTGTCATGCCTCATATTAATTTCACTGGATATGATATGATAGTTTATTTCTACAGCACCTATACACAATGTGTTTCAAAGCACTTCAAGGCAAGGGAGGCAACAAGGGAAAATACAATGATATTCTTACAGGCCAAGAACAGTAAGGATGTGAATTTACCTATCGCACTCGGCCTGACGACATTTCAGATAGTGCAAGAGCTAAGACATAGATAATGAAGGGAGGGGGATGGTGGGAAGGAAATGGAAATAGAGAGGCAACTACCATACTAGGCCTGACAACATTTGGTAGAGCCGAAGAAAAACAAAAGGTGAGGTAGAGGGGTGCAGAAGGGAGAGGGGGACAAAACAAGTGACTATCGTACTTGGCCTGACGCTGCTGGAGGGGTTCCATGTCATTTCATCGCAGGATGTTTTTTCGCTGACCTTTTTATCGCAGATTGGTTTTTTTACAAAAAAACTAATCGCATTTTCTTTTGGAGGAGGGTTCCCCCATCCCCTTTATTTTTGTACATATCCCCGAACACCCACACCCAATATATATATTTTCCAACCCCCCCCCCAAAACATTTTATGAGTTTTTTTTGGCAAAAAAATTGTGGTAAAAAACCCCATGAAAAAACATGCTGCAATGAAAGGACGTCGTACTGAAGCGGGGGGGGGGGCAAGTAAGAGTAGGGGGGAGGAGACAGACGAGTTTACTATCATACTAGGTTCAGGGACAATTCTGATACAGTAAGTGCATAGAAGAAAGTAAGGGAAGGAAATAAGAAAAGGGAGAGGAGGAGAGAACAGAGAGTATGCAGTCAAAAGGAGTGGAGAAGAGGGCAAAAGCAAATATAATTGCAGAGGTCAGTAGTAACACAATGTTGCAAGCCAGGATACAAGATGAAGATGGGAACAGCATGATTCAGGGCCACCATGAGTACATGATGCAAAGGAAGTCCAGCGTGAGAGCTGAGAAAGGGTGACGCACCGTGAATCAATGAAGTCCATAAAAGTCAAATTCAGCATTGGTCACAAGACGGTGATGGTGAAACCAGAATATATCAGGACAGACTCCTGCAGAAGTAGGGTGGAGGGGGAGGTGCGGAAAGGGAGCTGGGTAGAAGAATCAAGCAAAACATTTCCTGGGAAATGCATAATTTATTTTTACTTAATTTAAAAGGTGACCCCACACTGGTTACTAATGAATAACAAAATATATTTTATCTAGTTACGCATTCAACATGGGGGCGGAGGATAGTATTCTAGACTTTAGGCGCAAGAAGAGATAGGGAATTCAAAGCAAACCTTAGCAAAAGTCGGACATCGGAAAGCCAATAGGAAGAGAGGAAAAACAAAGAGCGTATCTAGGAGAGTATATGGAAAGGCGGAATGGAAGATGAGGCTGCACAAGACCATGAAAACATTTATAAACAATATACAAGTAGAGAAACAGAAGATGGGCAAGGAAAGAACACTAGAGAATAGTAAGAAGGAGGGAAGACTATTAGTGGAGGTAAACATAGAATGATGAGGTTAAAGACCATACGCAAGTAGGCCTAAAATGAGGCAAGAACAGAATCCAGTCATGAAAAAAATCAGTCTGAGAATAAGAATGTTAGTATCAGAAAGCTGAAAATTATAGGAACAAGCAAGAGAGGAAATGTAATCATTAAAGTAAAGCAAGGCGCCTAAGATGACACCAAGATTCTGGGCATAAGAAAGAACTTTGGAAGGAAAATAGTAGAAGGTGGAAAGTCACAAGGGATGGGATGTGAAAGAAAAGAATCTCAGTTTTGGAAAAGTTGAGATAAAGAGTGAACGAGCTTCCAGACCTTGATAGCGGAATGACAGGGAAGCTTGGAGCTGAACATACAAGGTAGGCGAAGAGAGAAATATTTGAGACTCATCAGCAGAGAAATGACAATTTAAGCCAAAGAATGAATAATAGAAAAGAGCAATAGTATAAAGACAGAATAATAAAGGGCCATGAACTGAGCCTTGTAGGACCCAAAATCGTAAAGGGAGTGAGCAAAGAGTCGCCAGCCGAAAAGGCAGAGTATGATCAATTACAGTAAAGGAGCCAGGAAACAGCTGCCCCAATATACTTTGGTAAGAAAATGGATAACAAAATAAATGTTCCAACATTTCAAAAGCTGCAAACACGTCTAAAAGAGAAAGAGGAATGTTTGGAATGACATGATGAAGTAAGTAAATTAGTAACATGCAGAAAAGTTGTTTCAGTACAGCTGGCAGGACAGAAAGCAGATGTTGGTGGAGGCAAGCAAGAGTTGGAATCAAGATGGAGATATAGTTAAGAGTAAAGATCATGCTCAATGACTTGAGAGGAAAGGAAAAAGAGGTAGGATGGTAGTTAGAAGGGAGTATATTTTTAGAAGCAGTGCAGAGAGAAAGGAGTTTAAAGGGAGTAGCCAGGTTGGGAAGTGTGAGGACGTGGAGCTAAGCCTCAGAGCACCAGTGAGGAACATTCAGGACCAACAGGACAGCGAAGATGCACAGGCAGGTTCAACAGAGTCGACACGGACAAGAGGGGACAAAGGTAGCACAGGGCACACTGACACTAGAGAGGGGAAGCTGACTGAGGATAGACAATACAGAGAGAGGAATGATTGATGAGTGCTTTGGGGAAGTGAAGTAGGAGGCTCTAATTAATAGGTTCTTTTCTCTGGACAACAGGAAGTGGAAAAGAGAGAGAGAGAGAGAGCTTTGTGTGGGTGAACTAGTGGAACGACAGAGCCGGGGAACGCCGAAGGAGGAGAGTTTTGGCGGAGAGTTGTATAGAAGGTTGAACACCCCAGCCGAGGTGCGGAGAGTTCGATGCCCGCATGGACGGTGAGGAGATTCCTATTAAGTTTAACTGCTGACTTGCACCGGCACAGAGAGGGAGCTCCCCTCGTGGAAGCAAGAGGGATGCAGCAAAAGCACACAAATGTTCCGGGAGGCATCGCCAGGGTCCGAGAGAGACAACCTGACTCAGGACCACCCAGGAGAGGGTCAGATGCTGGGCCGGCCGAGATTCACCAGCAAATTTCTAGGGTTGTGAAGTAACAACCCCCAGGTCAGCCAGGAGATGTGAGTGAAGTTAAATAAAGTCAGTGATATCTGCATACTTACACCCTTGTCTGTCCTTATTCCAGCAACCGCAGCGTAACAAGTGATGGCAGCGGTGGGATAAGGAAGAACATCACCATGGAACCCTTGCTCAAGTCCCTAAGTGAGGGACAACACCAACTGCAACAGGTGTTGCAGTTACAAAGCTAACAGACCCAAGCTGACCGGCAGACATTTCAACAGGCGGTAGAGTTAAAACAAGCGCAAATGGTAGATGCAGTGAATTTAAGGCATATACAGGTGCCAGCTAGAGTGATACAAAAGTACACACCTGGAGAGGACCCCGCACATTTTTTTGTTCATTTTGAAAGGGTGCCGCGTTACGCGCAATAGCCACCAGACTGATGGAGCCACTACTTTGCCCCATTAATGACAGGGGAAATACAAAGTGCATAGCCAGAAAACAACCCCTATGTGGATATGAAAAGGGTTGTCCTAGAAAGGTTGCCTACACAGTGAAATTCTGAGAAGCCAAATTGATGCAAGTTGAAACACCCAGGCAGTTATTTTATCATGTTAAGGAATTAGCCGACAAATGGCTTCAGACTGCCACAATCACAACCAATTAGATGGCTGAAAGGATTGTATTGGAGCAGTTTGTTGAAGCTCTACCACTGCCAGTCCAGCACTGGGTGCAGCACCACCATAGACCCAGTTTGATGGAGGCTGTTAATATAGCCCCTGCCTACCAAAAGGCAGGGCAGGTTAATGACGTATGGCCAACCTGGGTGGACACTGGGAGGTCCGGCCACCCCAGTACCCCGGGCCAGTATCGGACGCTGGCCCAATCTTCCAAACAGGAGAATTGAAGTGCAGGGACTGAAGGCTGAGCTTGGATTGCAGTTATGGGGCCAAGTCGCCAGGCTATGCCCAAAGAAAAATTAGGTGAAGCATATGGATATTGGCATCTTCGATGTACCAAGAGAAGGAGCCTACCCACAGCCCGAGGGGCCCCGGCCATCCCCATATACCTATACCTGTGAGGCAGAAGTGAATGGTCGACCCACCCGAGCCATGATAGACTCTGGAAGTCTGAAGATGGCTATCAGCGCAGAAATGGTAGGTGCCACCTTTGAGACTGATACAGGCATTCCTATCAGGTGTGTGCATCGGTTTGTGAAGAGATACTCTACTAAAGACATCAAGGTTAAGTTGGCGGAAGAACAAATATATTTGAGGGCTGCCGTATTGCCTTTGCTACCTGAAGCCCTAGTCGCTGGCTCCGACCTACCAAGTATGTCTCGCTTAATACAGACGACTGAACAGAGCTAGTTTGAGAGCGCCCCATTTCACAACAACGAAATTCTCACCCCTTCCATCAAGGAACGGAAAAGTACGGCCGAGAAGAGAGCAATGCAGCAGAAATGGCATGAGAAGACCATGCTCCCTGTGACTGTTGACTGGAAACCAGATGAGCAAGGAGATAGTTTTCCGATGGCCCAGGAGTTGGATCCTGTGTTGTGA
Organism: Ambystoma mexicanum; assembly: GCF_040938575.1. Lineage (NCBI taxonomy): Eukaryota > Metazoa > Chordata > Amphibia > Caudata > Ambystomatidae > Ambystoma > Ambystoma mexicanum. The sequence continues at coordinate 978,431,331 of NC_090934.1, read as the reverse complement.
AATGCTAGGGAAGCCACGGAGGAAGAATCAAAAGGAGAGGGCCCATACTTTATCAAAAGCAATGGATTGTATTATCGAGTTATGACTAAGCTCGGGCGAGAGTCCATCAGGCAATTACTGGTACCCACCAAATATTGACAGACAGTACTGGAAGTAGCGCATCTGCAAGTGGAACATGGCCATCTAGGAGCAGAGAAGACGCTACAGAAAATACTGGGACGGTTCTTTTGGTCAGGGGCATATGGGCAAGCCACCCGCTTCTGCCAACAGTGTGCAGAATGTCAAAGGAAAAACAAACCCAACATCCTGAAGGCGCCTCTGCAATCCATGCCCTTGATACTAGACCTTTCCACCGAATAGGAATGAACATAGTTGGACCACTCAACCCCACAAGCAAGGGACACATATTTCATGCCTTGAAACACTTGTGTATAGGCGCATTATAAATGCCATATCATATTGTGGACTATGCCACCTGCTACCCAGAAGCCTTCCCCCTGAGGAGTACCGACGAGCAACACATTTGTGATGCCCTGGTTCCGTTCATAGCCCAAGTAGGCATGCCTAGAGAAATTGTAATGGATAGAGACGTGAATTTCATGTCCACTCTGCTCAAACAAGTCTGTGAAACCTTAGACATCGAACAATTAAGAACAGCAGTCTACCATCCACAGACCGATGGGTTGGTGGAAAGGTATAACCAAACCATTAAGCAGATGTTGAGGAAAACTATGAAGTCGAAGGAAGGAAATTGGGACCAGTTGATTCTGTGGATCCTCATCCTCCACAACACTCCCCAGTCCTCTACTGGTTTTGCACCCTTAAAGCGGCTGTTCGGAAGGCCGGTAAGAACTTTGCTGGACATATTGAGTTAAGGATGGGAGGAGCAAAACCAACAGGAGATCACCATGGCCGAATATGCGTTACAGCTCAACAAGAGAATGGAGAAACTGCAGGTTATTGCCCAGACAAACCTCGAAAAAGCCCAAAGGGGGCAAGCAAAACAATACAACAAGGGTACCCGGGTACGGACCTTTCAAGTTGTGGACAAAGTATTGGTTCTACTACCAACCACGGAAGACAACATGCTAGCAGCCTGGAGAGGGCCATATAGCATAGACCAGGTCATTGGACCTGTCACTTATAAGGCACGCCAGGATGATCGGAGTGTAGCAGTGCAGACCTACCACAGTAAACTCCTCAAAAAGTGGGTGGAGCCCCCAACATCCATCGCCATGATAAGCACAGAGGAAGCCTGTACTGAAGAAGTACGGCAAAGCTGGGATCACGTCAGGAAAGAGGTCTTGAAGATTAATCCACACTTACAGCCCCATGAGAGGGAGGAGTTGGATCAGCTCGTTAATAGGTTCTCTCGGGTGTTCTCTTAATTACCAGGACATACCACCAAAGCCTCCCACAGTATAGAGATGCCCCTGGGAACCATGGTTAGGCGGTGCCCCTACAGTATCCCAGAATCCAGGCCGTGACCCAGGAGATTTAGTCAGTGTTGCAGATGGGGGTGATGGAACCATCCCACAGCCAATGGAACTCCCCCATTGTTCTGGTGCCCAAACCAATGGCAGCCCTAGGTTCTGTATGGACTTGCGCAAACTCAATGAGGTTTCAAAATTCAACGCATACCCTTTACCAAGAATCAAGGACCTCTTGGATAATCTGGGAAGGGTGAAGTATCTTACTACCATATAATCTCTCAAAGGGGTATTGGCAGATACACCCGCACTCTGGGGATAAGGAGAAGACAGCCTTTGCAGTCCCTTCAGGACTGTACCAGTTTGCAGTGCTCTTGTTTGGCCTCCATGGAGCCCCAGTGATGTTCCAATGACTAATGAACACGGTGCTGAAGGATCACGAACAGTATGTGTGGGCCTACTTAGACGATATCATTGTATACAGCCCCACCTGGGAGGAGCAACTGAAACATCCGAGAGCCATCCTGGGAACATTACAACAGGTAGGACTCCACATCAATCCCCAGAAAACACAGATGGCCTATTTCCACACCAAATATTTGGGGTACTGTCATGCGACGCCTTCCTTGGACACTATGGTCCAGGTCGCGGCTGTCGGGCTGCCATTGCAGCGTCCCATCACGTTTCTGGACATCGCTCTAGCGGTCTAGTTGCTTTGCGCGCTGCAAGCCGGGAGGCTTATCAGCCACACCCTCCCTGTTCGCAGTGGGTTGCAACCCGCTTGGTCAGCTATCCCGGCTGTGTCTTTTTCCGGTTGCTGTACGCTTTCTTACTTTCCCTTTGGTCTTTCCTCCTTTCCCTTCGCTGCTGCCCTTTGGGTCGCTCCTCCGCTTCTCCTTATTCTGGCTCTCGTGCTTTCCTTTCCTCTGCCTCTCAGGGCACTTACTTGCTCCGCGCCCTTTGCGGTTGTTTACATTCTGCCTCTCTCTCCTGACTGCCTTCTCTCAGAGTTTGTTGGTCTGCTGCTTCCTCATATTTGCATTCCTGCTACTTACCTTTTCCTCTCGTACCGGACGTTCCACTTTTCTTCCGGTGCATTCGGAGCCCACGTTCCACTCGGCATCTTCAATGCGGACCTCTGCAGCTGCTAATTTGCCATTGCGTTTTTTTGTGCCGATAGGCTTTTTCCCCAGATTGTCCCTCTCGGGAGAGGGGCCACAGGTAGTGCTTATCATAGCGGTACACTGTGACTTCCTTCCGCGAGAAAGACGTTTGCCCAGAAAAAAAAGAAAGATGGAAAAAGGAAAAGGATTACTGTGCTAGAAGACCTCAGATATTGTCAATGCAAGACCAATCTTCAGGTGAGGAGGAAGAAAAGGAGGGAAGGTCGGAGTTGGGGGAAGTTCATTCTTCAAGGGCTGACAGTTTGCAACGCCCAATTCTCAGGATGGCGACACCTGAACAATTGCAAGAGATGGTGGCCGCTGTTCAAAACCTCTCAGTTGAGGTTTAGAACTTATCCATGGAAGTACAGACATTAAGGACTGAAAATAACTTGTTAAAACAACTGGTTTCCAATCGTGAGCCCAAACCGGTAGACTTGCCTCCGATGGCACTACCATCAGGAAATATGACGCAACTCCAAAAAAGTTAAAAGAATTCCTGGAGGCTTGTAGTATCCATTTCGCCTTCCGACCAAATACTTTTCCCACCGGTCATACCCGGGTGGGATTTATGATCTCTAACCTGTCCAGAAACGCCCTGGCCTGGGCCACTCCGTTAGTGTTGGGAACTGATCCCATACTTCAGGATTACGAGGCCTTTGTAGCCCGACTGAAACAAGAGTTTGAGAGGCCTGAAATTACTTTTTCTGCAGGTGAAGACCTGTTAGATATACGTCAAGGCCAGACTGATGTACTCACATACATTACGACTTTAAAACGCTTAGCCACAGAAGCTGGTTGGCAAGAACAAACACAATATGTCATATTCAGACGAGGATTACGGGAAGAACTCAAAGATGAGTTACCCAGATCCCCTCGACCTGCATCATTTCCGGAACTGATGGCTGCAGCTTAACAGATCGAGCATCGTCTCCACGAGCGCAGAACAGAAAGGCGACTGAATCAGAATCCGACCTTCCCCATCAGTTCTCCTCCTTCATCAGACTCCGTGCTGAGACGAACAGAAGAACCTATGCAGATCGGGACCACTCGTCCATCTTTGACCCCTGAAGAAAGAAAGAGAAGAGGAGACTTGGGGTTATGTGCATACTGTGGTTCTGACCAACACCAAATAAAGAACTGTACAGAAATTCCATCCCGACGAGCGGGAAACGAGAACCCTCGGTCCTAGGAGGGACATGAATCCGAGGGGAAACAATTAGTCCCTATGTGTCATTATCAGTGGGTCCAGCAAACCCATTGGAAGATTCGAGACTAATGGTACTAAAGGTTCTATTGAGTATAGATCATCGCAAGATCAAAGCACTGGCCCTATTGGATTGTGGGGCCGCGGACAACTTTGTTGATACCATCTGGGTGGATACAGTAGGCTTACACCGCATGGACCGCAAGGAAGATCAGAAGGTCGAAGGGGTGGATGGTAGTCCCCTCAGCTCGGGCCCCATCACACAGACTACAGAGATTCTTAAAATGTCCATACAACATTCTGAATCCATACAGTTCAATATAATCTGTGCGGCCCACTTTCCACTCCTTTTGGGCATTACCTGGTTACGCAAACACAACCCACAGATTAATTGGTCCACCAACAGTATTAACTTTGACTCTGGGTTTTGTCGACAGGCTTGTTTAAAGAATCTACTGTATATGGAAGGTAAGGCTCAGATTGTCCCTCAAGCCAGTACTGTTGGGGTCCATTCCCTTCCCATGGACCTCTCATCTTTTGAGGACATTTTTGCAGAAAAGAATCCTTTGGAACTACCTCCCCATAGGCCGGAGGATTGCACTATTGATCTCCTTCATAATGCCCTGGTCCCTTTTGGCCGTATGTTTTCTTTATCACAAACCGAAAAGAAGGCCCTCTGGACTTATTTGGACGACAACCTACAGAACGGACTCATCCGGCCGTCCAAGTCCCCAGGAGGAGCACCCTTGTTCTTTATACCGAAGAAAGACTCTCTTGACCTTCGACCATGCATCGATTATCGCGGTTTGAACAAGGTTAGGGTCCGGGATCGATATCCTATGCCGCTAATATCTGACATTTTAGAGGCGGTTTAAGGAGCTACTATCTTCACCAAATTAGATCTGCGCAGTGCCTACCATCTTTTGCGCATCCAGTCAGGAGACAAATGGAAGACAGCATTCCGTACTCCATTTGGGCTATTTGAATACCATGTAATGCCTTTTGGATTAGTCAACGCACCAGCAGTGTTTCAGAGATTTATGGACCGGGTATTTTCAGATCTTATGTTTGTTTCAGTTATTGTCTATCTGGACGATATACTGGTATACTCTAAGGATTCCGAGCAACATCAGAAACACCGCACCAAAGTCTTACTTCGCCTCAAGAAACACAAGCTTTTGGTAAAGAAGGAGAAATGCCAGTTTGGTGTTCGCACAGTACCCTATTTGGGATATTTTCTCTCTCCCCAAGGGGTCCTGATGGATCGAACAAAGGTGGATGCCATTCTTAGTTGGCACACTCCCAGATCGGTCAAAGAGGTACAGACATTTTTGGGAGTAGCAAATTTCTATAGGCGTTTCATACCCTCTTTTTCTGAGGTGGTGTTACCCATTACTCGGCTGTTGAAAAAGTCCTCTTTACCATTTTGCTGGGATGACCAAGCAGAAAAGAATTTCAAACACTTAAAGGAACTGTTTTGTCAAGCTCCCATTTTGTGTCACCCAGATCAAGCTAAACCATTTATACTAGAAACCGACGCCTCTGCGGCTGCGGTGGGAGCAGTCTTACTACAAGAACATGATGGAAACGAACATCCCATCACTTATCTCTCGCGTACTCTTACGCCAAGTCAGCAGAATTATTCGTTCATTGAGAGGGAACTCTTAGCCATGAAATTAGCGTGTGAGGAATGGAGGCACTTGTTGCAAGGAAGTAGCTGTCCATTCACCATTCGTACAGACCATAAGAATTTGCAAGTTCTTCAGACTATGGACTGTGTCAACTCTCGTCAAGCCCGATGGGCACATTTCTTTGCCCAGTACGACTTTCGGATTACTTATATACCTGGAAGTCAGAATCTTCTTGCCGACGCCCTATCATGGAAAGGTGGATTGGAAGCTTCCCATTTGCCAACTACAGAAAGACTCTTTCCCAGAAATTGGTTTTTTCTCCATGTTACCAACTTTCTTCAACAAGTGAAAGAGGCCACTATTCTGTCTACACCCAAGAAGGAAAAGGAAACTTTAATGGACAAAGAGGGGCTTTTGTTTTACAATCATCGGTTATTCATACCTATGGCCCCCCTCCAACGACAGGTAATTCAGTGGTGCCATGACCACAAAACTGCTGGGCATCGAGGACTAACAGACACACTAGACCTATTCCAGAGATATTTCTATTGGGCCAGGAATGCGGTCCGGGGTCAGCCAATATGTCCAATCCTGCAGGATCTGCAACAGCAGTAAGAATCGCACAACAAAATCCTTGGGGTTACTCGAACAGAGTGCCGTACCCTTACGTCCATGGAGTCACATCTCCACAGATTTCATTGTGGATCTGCCGGTTTCTTGTGCTTGTACCTACATCATGGTAACAGTAGACTATATGTCCAAGATGGCTCATTTCACCCCCCCTTCCCGGATTGTCCACCGCATCCGAAATGGCAGAAGTTTTTCTCAAGGATGTTTTCCGTCTTCATGGTCTCCCAGACAAGATTACATTGGACAGAGGCAGCCAATACGTCTCCAAACTCTGGACAGCCTTATGTCATCGATTGGGCATCGAAAGGGCACTGTCATCTGGTTTCCACCCTCAGACGAATGGGCAAACCGAGTGATTGAATGGCAATCTCAAACAATACTTACGCTGTTATGTCAACCAGGTACAAGACAACTGGGTATCTCTCCTTCCAACGGTGGAATTTGCTTACAACAATACTCGTCATTCTGCTTCTGGCCTTACCGGCTGTGGAAGGTGTTTTATCCAAGATACAAGAGGCTCACAGGACTGCCAGGCGCAGTCTTTCGGAAAGTCAAATGGCAAATAAAGCTCAAGCGGACCGTCACCATTTGGCGGTGCCAGAGTTGAAGGTGGGCACCCGGGTATGGCTCTCCGCCACATATTTACCCCAGTGGACCCGTCCTTCTAAACTCTCACCCCGTTTCATTGGTCCATATCCTATTGTAGCAAGAGTCAACCCGGTGACTTTCCCCCTGAAGTTGCCTCCTTGCCTACACAGGGTCCACACGGTTTTTCATTCCTCTCTTTTGAGGGAGGCTCCCCCGGGTTCCTCCACCCGATTGGTGCCCCTACGTCCACCATCTCGGGCCGAGGCGGAATTTGAGGTGTCCCAAATTTGTGACAGGCAGGGTCGCCTGGAATATTTGATACACTGGAAGGGATACTCTAGAGCGGAGGATTCATGGGAGCCCTCCTCATTTGTTCGTGCTCCGGCATTGCTGCAGAAGTTTCATAGAGCTCACCCCGGTAAGCCGGGGGCGGGGGGGGGTGCGGCACTGGCAGGGGACATATTGTCATGCAACGCCTTCCTTGGGCACTGTGGTCCAGGTCGCGGCTGTCGTGCCGCCATTGCGGCGTCCCATCACGTTTTCGGACGTCGCTCTAGCGGTCTAGTTGTTTCACGTGCTGCGAGCCGGGAGGCTTATCAGCCACGTCCTCCCTGATTGCAGTGCGTTGCAACCCGCTTGGTCAGCCATCCCGACTGTGTCTTTTTCCGTTTGCTGTTGTAACGCTCACCTGGTTCCCTCGGAGGCGCGGGTCTTGGCTGGGCGGTGAAACCGTCTTCAAAGTTAGGCGTAGGGTCCGTTTGGCTCCCTGGTTTGGTCCCCTTCTCACCGAAAGCTTAACTTGGAGGGTGAGATGTCTACAAGTGGAAAAGATCAGGGGGTGTTAGTAGCTGGAAGGTTAGATGAAGTCTCTACCCCCACACTCTCTCCTCCCGTGGTACTCGGTTGCTAACTGTGCTCACCTTAAATAGGTGAATGCCGGGCTCTCCATCCTGCGTCTTGTGCAGGGACTCTGGGTCCAGTTACTTCACTGGTTTTGGGATCAGCCTCTTGATTGCAGAGGGTAAGTAGAGAGCAATGCCGCCGTTAATTGCACGAGCGGATTTTGCATATGCATATATCAAGTCCTTAATGTCCTCTTTTAACGTCCCTTTCTTGCAGGGTTGGCTGAGAAGAAATGATGGCGAAAGAATGCCAAAGTTCGTGGAGGCACGTAAGTAGAAAGTCTGTGCAGGGCCTTTCAACGCACCTTAATGTCTCTCTCTTGCTTTCAGATGGAGAATGATGAAGGCGCTGGTGATGATGCCCAGGTTCGTACCGAGGCGCGAACAAGATGATGGAGAATATGAAGGCACGTAAGTAGAAAGTCTGTTCAAGGCCTTTAAACGCACCTTAATGTCTCCCTTTGCCTTGCAGGTAGCGGAGTGCGGTGCGAGCTTACTTTGGAGCATACGTCGCAAAGGTAAGCCGTTCAGAAACAAAACCTTACTAACCAATGTTCTTTTGTCTTTGCAGGGCTCGATGGCGGAGAAAGGGTGCGGCGAATACCTTAAACGCTCCGGTGGATCGGGTAAGTTGAAGCGCTGACCTTGACTCTTCTAATCTGTGTTTTTGTTGTTGTGCAGATGCTGCTGAAGACTGAAGAATGGATCCTCATCAGGTAAATCCGGAGATTTCGCGTTCACAGGAGCTGGAATGGAAGATTCCCTGGAGCTGACACGGTGAGCGTCCTGCTGCTGATGCAGAATAACGCGAAGCACGTGGCACCAATCGGGTGTGGTTTAAATAGTGCACAGGAGTGCTTAGGCGTCTTCTTCCACAGCCTCGCCCAGGTAAGAAAAAGAGTTCCAGTTTCCAGAAGAGTTCCAGTCCTAGAGAGCGGTTCCAGCCCCACCCAGAAGAAAAGTAGTTCCTGCCAGAGGAGGATGAAGGCTTCATCCTGTTGGTAAGGAAGCAGCATGGTCTGCTGCAGGTAGGTCCACCCAAGCACTTCTGAATTTGCTATGAGCCCGGCGCTTCTTGTGCCGGGACCAGTCTCCACAATGAGCCTGGCACCACCGGTGCCAGGACAAGGCCCAAAAGGTCCCTAAAGGGACTTGCTGGCGTCTCCAATGAATGTTATGAGCCTGCTTCCAAGGGCGCTGGGCTTCTCCCTACTCCTTGGAAGCAGTGGTCATGACAGCACCCCCCCTCAAGGCCCCTCCCAAGTTCGTCTTCTCCGGGGGTCTTGGTTTGTCGGGAAAAGTTCGGTGAAACTTCTTGACCAGACGGAGTGCATGCACATGTTCCGATGGTTCCCAAGATCGTTCCTGGGGTCCATAACCTTTCCAGTCAATCAGATAATATAGTTTTGATTTGGAAATCTTGGAGTCTAGGATGTTCTGAATTTCGAACTCCAGTTCTCCATCCACTAGGATAGGGTCTGGAGATTTTGTCAAACGGGTTCCAGGTTGCATGGGTTTTAGCAAGGAGACGTGGAAGACGGGATGAACTTTCATATGAGTAGGTAAGCCCAATTTTACTGCCACTGGATTTATTATGGCGGTGATCGGGTAGGGTCCCAGGTATTGTGGATTGAAAGTACGTGGTCCTTTTAAGTGTAAATGTTTGGTGCACAGCCAGACTTGATCTCGCACTTGATATTGGGGAGCTTCTTTTCGATGTTGGTCTGCACCCTTCTTGTAATGTTCCTTGGCTTGCTGAAGGTGAGAAGTGGCTTCCTTAAAGGCTTGAGTGATTGTAGAGTGCAGGTGATCTATAGCAGGTGTTCAAGAGTCTGAGGTGGATCAAGATTTGAGGTGCGGGGATGGATTCCATACAAGAGGAAAAAAGGGGTTTTTCCAGTTCCAGAATGGACTGAATTATTATAAGCGTACTCCGCAATCCAGAGGATTTCTTTCCAAGTGCCTTCTGCTTGCTGCAACATGCAGCGTAGATATTGTTCCAGAGTTTGGTTGGTCCTCTCGGTCTGCCCGTCGGTCTGGGGATGATGGCTGGTTGAAAGCCTTACGTCAATTTGGGCTAAACGACAGCAACTCCGCCAGAAGTGGGAAATAAACTGACTTCCTCTATCCGAGATTAGAATTGAAGGAAAGCCGTGCAACCGAACGATGTTCTCGAGGAATTCCCGGGCTAGAATTGAAGCTGTGGGTAACCCCTTTAATGGAATAAAATGAGCCATTTTAGAAAATAGGTCCACAACTACTAAGATCGTATTATATCCGGAGCATGGTGGTAAATCCGTGATGAAATCCATGGAGAGAGTATGCCACGGGTGAGGAGGAATGTCTATTGGATGTAAGAGGCCTGATGGTTTCTCCTTCTGGCTTTTGTTCTGAGCGCACACCCCACAGGAGATTACAAAATATTTAATGTCCTTCCTCCAAGAGGGCCACCAGAAATGTCTTTTTACTTTTTCAGACGTTTTAGCAATGCCGGGGTGCCCTTCCATTAAGGTGTCATGGTAACATGAAATGACCTGTGATTGTAAATCCGTACATGGCAGATATAATCTACCTTGAAAGTATGGCAAGTCTTTTTCCATTGTAAAGTCTTTCCCCTTGAGTTTCCAGTCTTTTATTTCTGCTGGAGTCATAAGTTTTTTAACTTTCGCTTCAATATCTTCAAGGGATTGTGTGTTAATTAAACCCAGGATTCTTTGTTCTGGAATTATTGGTACGGGTTCAGGACTAGTCGTGAGTTCATCTACTCCCACTCGGGAGAGGGCATCCGCTTTTCCATTCTTGTTGCCTGGTCGGTAAGTAATTACAAAGTCGAACTCGGCGAAAAATAGTGCCCAACGGAGTTGTCTAGAGGATTGAGCTTTGGCTGATTTTAAGTATTGTAAATTGCGATGATCCGTAATGACGGTGACTGTGTGTCGGGCTCCCAGGAGATAGTGCCGCCAGGCCTTAAAGGCGGACTTAATAGCTAAAAGTTCTTTATCGGTAATGGTATAGTTGATTTCGGGAGCCGAAAATTTGCGGGACCAAAAGGCCACAGGGTGCAACTGGTTTGTTTCTGGGTCCCTCTGCGAAAGCACTGCTCCCATCGCGAGACTGGAGGCATCGGTCTCAACAATATAGGGAAGTTCCGGGCGGGGATGTTTTAAAACCTGAGCTGAGATGAATTTAGTTTTCAGGTCTTGAAAGGCTTGTTCGGCTTCTGTAGACCATTCGAAACGTTTGTTTTTTCTGAGAAGGGCTGTAATAGGTTAAACTATTCGAGAGAAGTCTGGAATAAACCTACGATAAAAGTTGGCGAAGCCCAACATGCTTTGGACTCCTTTTACTGAGGTTGGTGAGGGCCACTTAAGAATAGCGTCCACTTTTCTTGAGTCCATGTGAACTCCGTTAGGTGACAAAATGAATCCCAAAAATTCGACCTCAGTAACGTGAAAAACGCATTTCTCCAGCTTAGCAAAAAGTCGGTGTTGACGGAGCCTCTCCAGTACCGCTGTGACGTGTTTTCGATGATCAGCCTCTGAGGCCGAGTAAACCAGAATATCGTCAATATAGACAACTACACACACATCAATGAGTTCTCTGAGGACGTCATTCATAAAGTACTGAAAAGCGGCCGGTGCATTGCATAATCCAAAGGGCATTACTTGATACTCGAATAATCCATACTTAGTACGAAAGGCCGTTTTCCATTCATATCCCTCTTTTATTCGTACCAAATGGTAAGCTCCTCTGAGGTCCAACTTAGTATAAATACAGGCACTTTTAACTTGGTCAAGTAGTTCTGGGATCCATGGTTACGGATATCTGTTCTTGATTGTTATCTGATTCAGGGCACGGTAATCTATACATGTTCTCAGGTCTCCCTCTTTTTTTGGAACAAAGAACAGAGCTGAGGAGGCTGGGGACTTTGAAGGACGGATAAATCCATTAGCCAGATATTGGTCCAAATATTGTCTTAGGTGAAGATTTTCTGGTTCGGTAAGGGCATAAATTCGACTGCACGGAGGAATGGATCCCGGAATCAGGTCTATCTGACAGTCGTATGACCTGTGAGGAGGCAGGGTGTTAGCTTGATCTTTCCGAAAGACATCATGATAATCCCGGTATTCAGAAGGCAGTTGTGGAGTCTCAGAGGAGATTGCTGCCAGCTTGGTGGGAGGCTGAGGATAACAGGTGGGAGCGCATTCTGGAAACCGAATTGTCTTTGCTCGCCAGTCGATTTGAGGATTGTGCTTCTCCAACCAAGGGATTCCCAGAATAACTTGAAATCGCGGAGCCTTGATCACGTCAAACACAATCTTCTCTTGATGTCCATCTTGGCCTACCAACGTCACTTCCAAGGTGGTGTGAGTTACTGGTCCGGAAGCTATTTCCGTACCGTCCACTGTGGTAATGACGTCTCTCACCGCCTTAGGACAAAGAGATAGATTCATCCTGGCGGCCATTTCACAGTCCACGTAATTGCCGATCGCCCCACTATCAATGTATGCTTTTATGGCATGCATACGATTGGGCTGCTCTGGACTCACGAGGACCATAGGCATGACGAAATGCGAGGTCAAAGAACTGGTTTTGACGCTCGGCAAGCAGACCTCTACACTTGTCGGGCGAGGTCGTTTTCCGACTCAGAACCTTCGGCACCTTTATCGGATGCTCCTACCATCTTTTTCTTTGGTTTCACAGGGCAATCTCGAAGAAAGTGTCCAGAATTTCCGCAATAGAGGCATAATTGCAATTGTCTTCTCCTTTCCCGTTCCTTTTGGGTTAGGGGTCCTTTCACGACCCCAATTTGCATGGGTTCCACGGAATCATTTCCTTTAGCGGAGCTCTGTGGTCTTGAAAAAACACGGGATTCAAATCTGGAACGATCGGCCTTCCGATTCTGCAGCCTGTGATCTAATTGAACCACCAGATCGATATATTCAGAACAGTCTTGTGGCGGATTTACCACCTGGGCCAGAACGTCTTTAAGTTCCCCTCTCAGGCCTCTGTAGAAAAGCGTGATTCTCTTGTCTTCCGGCCATCCGGTTTCCACCACTAGTCTGTTAAATGATGCAATGTAAGTCAAGAGGTCTTAATTACCCTGTCGTAGTGAAAGAAGTTCATTATCCAAGGCCTGACCCTGGGAGTGTCGTGCGAACAATCTCTCCATACTGGTTTGAAAGTCTTGGAACTTATGAAGAACAGGGTCATTCTGAGTCACTAAAGGTATAGACCAATCTGCGGCACTGCCACTAAGATATGAGAGCACGAAGGCCACCTTGGCCTGGTCCGTTGGAAATGCGGCAGGTCTACACAGAAAGTGCAAGCGACATTGATTGAAGAAGACAGCGAATCTCCTTGGATCACCAGAAAAACGCTCGGGCGGGGCCAAAGGTACATTTCCTGGTAGATTAATCTACACCGGATTAGTGGAAGTCGTTGGAGCATGGCTCCCTCCCGAGGCGGGCAGAGGAGTTTGTCCCGCTTGGGCTTGTAACAACTGTCTGGCAAGATCATCAGTTCGCTCCTTAGAAACAACTAACTCTCTCGTTAAGGCATTCGTTTCCTGGCGTGCTGCGTGTACTTCTGCCCTCAACTCCCCAAGCAATTGGGCCAATTGGTCTGTGGCTGAGGTTTCCATTGCGCCTGGGCGGGAAATATGCGGTAAGGCTTCACGTTCTGTAACGCTCACCTGGTTCCCTCGGAGGCGCGGGTCTTGGCTGGGCGGTGAAACTGTCTTCAAAGTTAGGCGTAGGGTCCGTTTGGCTCCCTGGTTTGGTCCCCTTCTCACCGAAAGCTTGACTTGGAGGGTGAGATGTCTACAAGTGGAAAGGGGGTGTTAGTAGCTGGAAGGTTAGATGAAGTCTCTACCCCCACACTCTCTCCTCCCGTGGTACTCGGTTGCTAACTGTGCTCACCTTAAATAGGTGAATGTCGGGCTCTCCATCCTGCGTCTTGTGCAGGGGCTCTGGGTCCAGTTACTTCACTGGTTTTGGGATCAGCCTCTTGATTGCAGAGGGTAAGTAGAGGGCGATGCCGCCGTTAATTGCACGAGCAGATTTTGCATATGCATATATCAAGTCCTTAATGTCCTCTTTTAACGTCCCTTTCTTGCAGGGTTGGCTGAGAAGAAATGATGGCGAAAGAATGCCAAAGTTCGTGGAGGCACGTAAGTAGAAAGTCTGTGCAGGGCCTTTCAACGCACCTTAATGTCTCTCTCTTGCTTTCAGATGGAGAATGATGAAGGCGCCGGTGATGATGCCCAGGTTCGTACCGAGGCGCGAACAAGATGATGGAGAATATGAAGGCACGTAAGTAGAAAGTCTGTTCAATGCCTTTAAACGCACCTTAATGTCTCTCTTTGCCTTGCAGGTAGCGGAGTGCGGTGCGAGCTTACTTTGGAGCGTACGTCGCAAAGGTAAGCCGTTCAGAAACAAAACCTTACTAACCAATGTTCTTTTGTCTTTGCAGGGCTCGATGGCGGAGAAAGGGTGCGGCGAATACCTTAAACGCTCCGGTGGATCGGGTAAGTTGAAGCGCTGACCTTGACTCTTCTAATCTGTGTTTTTGTTGTTGTGCAGATGCTGCTGAAGACTGAAGAATGGATCCTCATCAGGTAAATCCGGAGATTTCGCGTTCACAGGAGCTGGAATGGAAGATTCCCTGGAGCTGACACGGTGAGCGTCCTGCTGCTGATGCAGAATAACGCGAAGCACGTGGCACCAATCGGGTGTGGTTTAAATAGTGCACAGGAGTGCTTAGGCATCTTCTTCCACAGCCTCGCCCAGGTAAGAAAAAGAGTTCCAGTTTCCAGAAGAGTTCCAGTCCTAGGGAGTGGTTCCAGCCCCACCCAGAAGAAAAGTAGTTCCTGCCAGAGGAGGATGAAGACTTCATCCTGTTGGTAAGGAAGCAGCATGGTCTTCTGCAGGTAGGTCCACCCAAGCACTTCTGAATTTGCTATGAGCCCGGCGCTTCTTGTGCCGGGACCAGTCTCCACAATGAGCCTGGCACCACCGGTGCCAGGACAAGGCCCAAAAGGTCCCTAAAGGGACTTGCTGGCGTCTGCAATGAATGTTATGAGCCTGCTTCCAAGGGCGCTGGGCTTCTCCTGACTCCTTGGAAGCAGTGGTCATGACAGCTGTACGCTTTCTTACTTTCCCTTTGGTCTTTCCTCCTTTCCCTTCGCTGCTGCCCTTTGGGTCGCTCCTCCGCTTCTCTTTATTCTGGCTCTCGTGCTTTCCTTTCCTCTGCCTCTCACGGCACTTACTTGCTCCGCGCCCTTCGCGGTTGTTTATATTCTGCCTCTCTCTCCTGACTGCCTTCTCTCAGGGTTTGTTGGTCTGCTGCTTCCTCATATTTGCATTCCTGCTACTTACCTTTTCCTCTCATACCGGACGTTCCACTTTTCTTCCGGTGCATTCGGAGCCCACGTTCCACTCGGCATCTTCACTGCGGACCACTGCGGCTGCTATTTTGCCTTTGGGTTTTTTTGTGTTGATAGGCTTTTTCCCCAGATTGTCCCACTTGGGAGAGGGGCCACAGGTAGTGCTTATCATAGCGGTACACTGTGGCTTCCTTCCGCGAGAAAGACGTTTTCCCAGAAAAAAAAGAAAGACGGAAAAAGGAAAAGGATTACTGCGCTAGAAGACCTCAAATATCGTCAATTCAAGACCAATCTTCAGGTGAGGAGGAGGAAAAGGAGGGAAGGTCGGAGTTGGGGGAAGTTCATTCTTCAAGGACTGACAGGTACTTTGTGGGTCAGAGCACGATAAGCCCACAAAAAGAGTAATTGAAGGCAATCCAAACATTGCAGTTCCTGGCCAACGCTCGGCAAGTACGGGTCTTCCTGGGATTTGTGGGCTACTATCGGCAGTTCATACTCCATATCTCCATCATCGCCTCACCCCTCACAGACCTACTGAAAACATCCAATACCAAGAAACGAGCCTGGAGAACAGAAGCGACCGAAGCAGCTTTCCTGCCCTGAAGAACACGCTTACTGACCAGGCGGGGCTACAATGTCCTGACAATGCTGCAACCTTCTATTTACATATAGGTGCTTCAGGATTTGGCTTCGGACTTGTAGAACTACAGGAGAATTGGAACGGCCAGTCTTGTTCATCAGTAGAATGTTACTGCCACATAGGTCAGCTATGCTACCATTGAAAAGGAGCATTTGGCAGTCAAGTGGGTTTTTGAGTCCTTACGGTATTAACGTTTGGGCCGAGAGTTCACTTTAGTGATGGATTATGTACCCCTGGTCTGGATGGTGAGACACAAGGGCCCGAATCCTAGGATTCTGCAATGTTTTTTTTCTTTGCAACCGTTTTCCTTTTGGACGGTCCACCGGCTGGGGAGACTGATGACTCAAGCGGATTTCCTGTCATGATCTCATGCTCTTCCTGAACGTAAGGGCCTGGTAAGGGGGGATCTGTGACGAAGTGGAGACAGGCCTTGGAGCACCAGAGAGGAACATTCAGGACCAACTGGACAGCGAAGATGCACAGGTAGGTTCAACAGCATCAACACAGACAAGAGGGGACGAAGGTAGCACAGTGCACAGTGCACACTGACAGCAGAGAATGGAAGCTGACTGAAGATAGACAATGCAGAGAGGGGAATGATTTATGATGGCTGTGGGGAATAGAAGTAGAAGGAGTGACTAACAGTTATTTTCTCTGGACTACAGGAAGCGGAAGAGAGAGAGCTTTGTGTGGGCATAGTAGAGGAACAACAGAACCAGGGAACACCGAAGGAGGAGAGGCTCGGCTGAGAGTTGTATAGAAGGTTAAATGCCCCGGCCAAGGTGCAGAGTTCTTGGCCCGCATTGAGGGGCAAACTAGTGACAAGATTCCTGTTAAGTTTACCCACTGTGTGGGATATTTTGACCAACTCAACTGTGCTATGCTACATCACTTTGCTGCATTGGGGCAAGAAACAGAAAAATGGCTGTGCTGACTCCTGTGCGCGCCAAGATCTCAAAATTGCGTGTTTGTTACAACCAGAAAATGGATGCACCACCCTGCCACACACATTTCAGGTGGGGTGGAACAGAGTACTCACTGCAGGGATGTGCCTGTGTGCTCTGCAACATTGAACATGGAGTGAAGTGAAAGAGGCAGCATTATTTTTCTGAAAACCCAGAATTTCTCTTTAAAATGACACATTCTCAACCTTAAAAGTGCTGATTGGCGCTAAATTTATCAAATTCTAATGGGCCACTGTGATTAAAAAAGGCCCTGCAATGCCCAGGATCATTCATTGTGTCTCAGAGGAACCGGGCCTCATTTGAATGACAGCTCCTGTCAAATGTAGCCTTGAAAGAATCAAGTGCTTTGTTTTCATTTTACACGGGGAAACGTGTCTATTTTCTTTGCAACAGTATCAAGAATTAGCTGTCCAGAGAAAGACTCTAAATAGCTGCCTGTAACTGTATCCATGCTGCAAAATAACTACAGCCCTCAAGAAAAGAACTATAGCTGCAGAAAGTGTATATTTGCTGGACGTGAAAACCAAATTTTAAAGAAATAGTAAAATGTGCTTTTTCATGACTGAAGGGGGAAAATCACCTATTTAAAAGTACATTGTTGTGTATAGGCCTGATTACTTAGAAATATAAAAGGATTTGTTACTGTTAAAAATACACCTATATACTGTTTTAATTCCAAAGTTTTAAAGTCAATATTTAAAATGAGAAAATCAAAGCTAAAACCTAGGCTGAGTTGGCAACTAAAAAAATTGCTCTGCCTGTTGCTAGCCCTGCGAAAGGGTGACACCTCAAACTGCTGGCACAGGAAACGCTAATTGCTAGCTTGGAGGCTTTGAATACCCAGGACAAAGTGACTTCCCAAGTCACATCAGACATTCGTCTTTGCTCCAGGCTGGATCAATAGCAGGCTGAGACTCTCACCTGTCAAGTGTGAGGGGCAGTAAACTTCAATCAAAAGAGAGGCCCCACATCCTGCTTCATAGGAATTGACATTTGATTGCAGTTGGGGAAAAAATAACTGATTAAGTGACAATAGACTTCCTGTTGGTTTTAAAAAGCCTATTTTGTAACTGAACTTAAAGACATTTAACTTTGCAGCAAGAATGAGGAAAAATATGAAAGGTTTGTAGTTTTAAATCTAATTTTATGCTCTTTATTTGAAAACTTGGTAGAACTCATTATTGCATAAGGAACAGAAGTTGTAAAGAATGACAGATTGTCGGGACAGTATTGATATTGCGCACATAACATTTTGTAGACACATCCCAGGGGTAAATGCACAGGTGTGTACAAAGCTGGGAAATTTTAGGCCAAATCTTTCATGGTTAAAATTGCCGAAATGTAGTAGAAAGGTAAAACCAGGTTCCACAGACTTGGCGTTTGGATTGAAATGTGACCCACAAAATATGTAACCTGTGCATCTGATTTTCTCAGAGGTTATTACTGTATGAATATGTATTTGTGGGAAAGTTAGATTTTGGTTCCAGTGGCTATGGGAGGTTTCTAGTCATTGTAAAAAATCATCCCATAAACATGACATCCTTTTCTGTGATCCAATCAGTGAAGAGCAAGGCGGAAACTATGCTCTTGCCCAATCCTAGCATTATGGGTGCGGGTAGTAAGCCTGCCCCTGCCACATACTTTAGTGATATCATTTGGCATGATAAATAAGGGAACCTGACAGCACACACACACTGATTCCGACTTTCTTCCTGATTTCCTGCGTGGCGTCCTGTTCCTGATTTCTTCATCCTACTTGATCCTGATTCCAGATTTCATTGCAAAGCCAAGGCCTATGCATTGCTGAACTTCTTTTCAGCTAGGCCTCAAATTCTAAAAATCCCAAAACCCCAAGGGAAGCATCTTGATCCAATCTGGCTTGCTACTACTATATGCATGCCTGCAAACTCGCCATCCCATTGATCTCCAGTCTCCAGTACAGACCGGTGACCAGAACGGCCTAGATGATCTTGTCCCGCCAGAGTTGTCCAGCTGTCCTTGGTTAGACCCGATCTGTGTGATGACCAGAGCCCTTGACGGTCCAAAATCATAAATTAATGTGGACTGTAAGTATGAATAGGAATCATAGAAAACTGTAGCATACCTTGCCTTGTCCTATCCCCATCTCTAAACCATCCTATCCTTACCTCAATAACTTGTAACATTATCAGAATCCTTATTGCAATCATGTCTTTGATTCATCTTGCTAAGCGCCATTTCTTTAGTCATTTTTATTGTGTGTAAATCTTAAATTAACAATCCTACTTCTAATGATCCGACTTGTTCCGCCGGAGAGGACGCTGGGGATCTGGTGTTGAAGTCATGAATCAACTCTAGTGCTAACTGTGTCCCTCCTTGGTATTCTGGCCGAAATGCTCTAGCATAGAGTAAACTATAGTAAATAGTTTCTTGTCCCAACTGAGTTTCTTTTCTGTTTTCACTACCCGATTTTTCTAAAAACACCTCTCATTCAACATTGCATATCTTCATCAGTTTAATAGCTGGAGACTTCATTTCAACTCTGGATTATACACAAGTCCTATAGCTACATCCCAATCCACACTCATAGACAGTGTATTTCACCCGTTTTTCTGAAAAAAAACGTTTGGTTAATTTTAGGCGGGATTCTGTGTTTTTGCAAAGTTTTACATGTGTGATTTTCTTCTAAATTATTTTCAACCTTACATTCAGATTCAAAGTGTTTACTTTTGCTCAAAGTATAGCTCATGATTGTTAGTATCTTTCTAATGTTACTCCGATAGAGATTTGTACTGTTTTAAGTATTTTTGCACACATTCATTGTTTTACACATCCATTTCCGAATGTCATTTTAAAGTGTAAGATTTCAAATCCATTTTTCTCTCTTGTTTGGGGAGGGAAGGTTGGATTCAAATTCTGCTTTCCATTCCTTATTCCTGATTATCTGCTGCTTCCTTATATCTCTTTAGAATTGCTTATTTGTGGGTTGAGGAATATTGCAGGGGGAAATCCTACACTAAGTGCTATCTTTCCAAACAAACCAAAAGTGTTCTTTTCTCTGGTGTTTTCGATTTGGTGTTGCTAAAGGGTTAATTTAAGTGTATTGTTCACATTCTTATCTGTTATTGTCACCACATTGGTGATTGCTGCTCCCTATTGAAAAGTATGTTTGATTTGAATTATAAATAACATTACCTTACCAACCAGCCAGATTCCTGGTCCATCGTGACCTGGGGTATTTGAAAAGAGGGTGTGATATGAGTGGTGGATATCTCAAAATATTGAACCTATATATATAATAATATAAGCATTTTGGTTGTGCGCTGCATACTAGGCTGAGACCAGGGTACATCGCGTGATTGAAATACTTAACAACAGACTTGCACCAGCACAGAGAGGGCACTCCCGCCGGGGAAGCAAGAGGGATGCAGCAAAAGCCTGCGACAGGTCCGGGCAGCGTCGCCGAGGGTCAGAGATAGACGACCTGACTTCGAACCAGGAGAGGGTCGGATGCTGGGCCAGCTGAGATTCACCAGCAAATTTCTAGGGTTGTGAAGTAACAACCCCCACGCCTGCTGGTAGATGTGCGTGAAGTTAAATAAAGTCAGTGGTATCTGCATACTTACACCCTTGTCTGTCCTTATTCCTGTGACCACAGCCTAACAGGAAGAAAATGTGCATATACCAAGGGAATATGGGCTGATGGAATTTGATCCTGTGGGCAGCATTAAGATTGGCATGCTGGAGCAGAAGACTGATGGAAACTTCAAATGGAGGAGCTAAACAGAAAAATGAACGTGGGTTAGAGTAAGACAGAGAAAGGGATGGGGGAAGAGAGATAGACGACAACAAAGAAGGGAGATTATCAATTTTACAGGTCAAGAAAGCAGAAAAGTAAGAGACTGAGAGCAGTGAGTACAGAGCAGGGGCAGTGTTCTATAATGTATGTGCTAGTTTCTGGAACCAGCCCAAAACAAGTGCACACACCTGGTACAAGTTTGACACTTGTGGAATGCAATGAACTCACAATAATACACATGTATTTAACCTGCCATTTATTTAGCAATGAGTAGATAACAAGAAAATCTAGCAAGAATGTGAAAAAATCCAGGTTACAGATTACTTAGAACACAGTGTTATGTTCCTTGGGTGTAAATGCCAACCGTCAGGAACACATTCAATTTAAGGACTGGCCTCTCTCTCAAGCACTGGACCGAACCCCTGTGGGCCTTCTCTCTCTCCCTCTGATCAGCCCTCAAGCGAGACGTAGCAAGTCAGAAACCAAGGCTTAGGAGCAAAGTCTGTCAGCCCAAGGCATCTGCACGTTCACTGTGCAAATCCGCTGGAGAGTTCTTCCTCGCCCATTTAAGCGCACACTTATCAGGTGTGCCTGTCACTCAGTATGACTCAAGCCTTTCCAGAACATTCGGTGCAAAAACGTTTTTGGTGGAAAAGTACCATTCCGCACCTATCCAAGTTGCTCTTTCCGCATCTCTCCTCCCATCTGCAGGGCTGCGAAGCTCCTCACTGGAATATATTTTTATCAGAGCCCAAAGTCAGTCTGCAGTTTGCTGCACCACCCCATGTCTGTTTACCAGGGAACGTGGATAATCGCTTGCGAAAGCAAAGTGTTTCAGTGGAAGCTAAAGCCAGCGAAGCAGACCGTCCATGTAGGCCTAGCAAAATAAAGCAATTAACCCCTAGTGAGCATTCTGTGCAGGCCTATGTGTTCTACTGCCTATTATATCATTGCAAGACACTGCATCTAGGCGCTACAATGCTATTACATAACAAAGCATGAGAGCACTGCAGATTTCAAGCATTCAATGCACACCTCAATAAGTTATTAACCCCATCCTGCCTTGGCAGGCTATGTGCCTATGCACACTGTAGTTAGCTCAGCAGGTTGTGCACCTGTGCACAACTGGGTCATTATATTACAGGAAGGCAATGTGGGGACAGAAGATTACAGAAAGGGAAGCATAAGCAACAAGGATGAGCTGGCAGAGAGGTAATGAGAAACATATAACAAAGTTGTTTGGCATGAAATAACTCAAGATCATAGAGTATGACAAGAGGAACATGCTCATAGAAGTGACTAGGAGTGAGATTTCGTCCAGTGCTGTTCCAATTTCTATAGACTGGTAGATTGCAAGGAAGAGATCCACCAAGTGGATGAGGCTTAAAGAAAGAAAGAAAAGAAGAGGAGAAAGGTTGTAGTGAATCAATCACAGATAAACAGTAGAAGACCAGAGCAAGAATCAGGATTGAGAAAGCAGAAATCAGCACGAGACAGAAGGGTCTGCCCAGTGGCGGAAGACAAAAAGAGTACTTCAGAGTGACAAAGGTCAGTCATAAAACAGAATGCAGGAAGTAGGACAGGAAGGAAAATAAGGGTGATTATAGGAAGAGGACAGAACAAATGATATGCACAGAGAATAGAAAATACAGAAATATTGGAATTGGGGGCTTAGAGTTGAAATTAAATTAATCAATAAGAAGGCGAAAAGAGCAGGACAAATGAGCAGAATGAAATGGAAATTGAGGTCAACTAAGAGGCTGCAAAAATATTCAAATTAAATAAAGGTCAGTAGAGAGTCAATATCATCACAGACAAATAGAAACAAAGATTTTGAAAAAAGAAAATAATGGAATTTTAAGAAGACTATGTGGCGAGAAAGAAGGATCTGAGAGGAATAGAAAAGAAGTGCTGCACCATCATCTGTGAATGAGTGATGAATAAAATAAGGAGGTTTTAGAAGATCTGTAAAAAGAGGAAATCCGAGTTTCATGAAGACCAAGAAACTGTAAGTCATGCATGAGCAAGAGATAGAGAGTAGTGGAGGATGTGTTGGAAAAGGAACATGCATTCCAGAGAGCAGGTGAAACTGAAGAAGCGTGGCGTCTTCGAACATGACACAGTATATATATATCTGGTGGGAATGTGGCATGCTCAGCAATATTGGTCTCAAATTCTAGCCTTCATTCAAAACATGACTGTAGTCATCCTTCCTATGAAACCCCAGGTTCTCCTGCTCGGAGATGTGGACTGGCAGGACAACTACACTCGGGGAGGCTATCATTCCAAATTAATCACTCATATGTCAGTAGAGGCAAAATTAACAATTGCCCACTAATGTAAATCCCCATATGCGCCAGATATAGCGGAATGGTGGCTCTGCCTTTGGGTATTGGTGCAATCTCGCCGCTCCTTAGTAACCAAATCCCAATGTATTTGAGGTTTTGGGCTTCTTTCTATTGAATGTTGAAATCTCCCTCTACTGATTGCTAGAAATGATGAGTCTGTTTCCTTTTCATAAATGCACTACATAAACGGATATATCTTACTGGTTTAGGCTTCATGATTCAAATGTCTGCTTTTTTCTTCGATTTATGTACATGCAAGCTCATGGCAGATGAGATCTAAAACATTCAACCTGTAATCATGTCTTTGTTGACTTAGGGACCCGTATCTATTTGAATAAGGTTTTTTGACTCAGAAGCATTTATTTGAACTAAAACGTAGTATTCTTACATGCACAAAAAAGTAACTGGGGGAGCGAGACAGATGGTAGTAGAAGGGCAAATGAGGTTATCCACATTTCGAGTAGGGAGAAGGGACTGTGGGGAAAGGGAAGGAATGGGATTTGAGCGGGCCGTGATATTAATAAGAGCGTGCAAAATAAAAAACACAGGAGATGCATGAATGAAAAACTGTAGAAATGGAACATGATGAGAACTAAAGCTGGAGATGGAAGGTCCGAATGATCATGGGTGCCAGATAATAGAAGAAGAGCACTTTGGGAATACCCTCCTTAGAGGAGCATGTGTGCAGGTCCAAAACAGAAAAAGTTGTGCAAACCAATGTCTATGAGATGGCAGAACAGGAACCTGGGGACCAAGGGCAGTGTAAAGGTGGCCACACACAAGATATTAAAGGTCTCTAGTGATGCAGAGATGGATGCAGAGGTGGGAGGGGGTCCCCAGCATTAATCCACTGGAGGTGCAAGCAGGATATCCCAAGGCGCAGCACCTTGGAATGATGAGCACAGGCTGGTAAAACAGGGATATACGAGAGAGCCCCACTGGACACAACCACCACCAAGTAGGAAAGGTGGGGAGGCGCTGGAAAGAGTACAAGGAAAAAAAGTTGCCATCAGCTAGGAATGCAAGACAATGAAATGGCAATTGTTGGAGGCAGATGGAAGCAAGCATGGATCACAGAAAAAACACTTCTTGCATCATCACCCAGATGCAGGGGATATTTTTCACCAGCACCTAGCAGCTACATACCGCTCCTGAAGGCCTCGTGGCCACGAGGTGCATCTCCACAATTACCACCGCCCCCCACTAAAGGGCTTCCAACTAAGGGCTTTGCCTGCCCTGGCTGGCACAGTCTGGCTCCGAGAGGGCTATAAGGGCCCCCCCACCACACCCTGGTTCCGGCAACATCAGCGCTCCACATAACATCCATGCTCTGCTGATGATCAAACCCAATAGGCTTCCACTTGAGGTCAGAGCATTGTGCGCATATCCGACCGGCCTGCACATATGCTCCAAGCCTTACCCTGCCTGATCTATCCCCCACCCCTTTCTCTGGCGCTGTGCACACGCTGCTGCCTCCTCCCTACCCCAGAGCACAGTGCTCCCTCAAGTACCGCCATCTCGCCTGACATTCCTTTCCCAGCTGGGATACTACACTTGCTCTCTATATGCTACTCACCCTCATCTATTATCGGATTGGCCCTGATGTGAAGCACTGCCGCCTCGTTTGGTAACCCCCCCCCCCACAACCATATCACGGACTGGTGACTTCTCCACTGCCTCTCCCCTCGGTTGGAACTTGATGTACTCTCTGACTTTGCCTCTCACTACAAACCTGGCGTTATAACGTCTAGTGTTAAAATCGTACAGATGCAACTCAATTGCATTTTTCTGCTGCATCTTAGTGCGTGTATTAAAGTCGACTTGTGCACACATGTGATTTGTACAAAAGTTGCACCTAGCTGTGTTTTTACTCTCTGTGCATGCATATGATTTGCACAAAAGTTGAATTTAGGTGCGCTTTACACCTGTGTATCTTCCATTTGTACTGCATTTATGTACTTTCTGATAAATTCGAATTTAGGTGTACTTTACATCTATGCATCCCCCCTGCCTCCTTTGGCTGCTCGGTCACCTACTGAGTTTGCCTGTGCATAGTGCAGCCCTTCAAACAATCCCTCCTTTTCCTCCACCTCTATGGCACTCTCCATCTCCCCCATCTATTCTAACTGCTACTCTATCACATATCCATCCTCTCTCACGAAGTCTGGAAGAAAAAAAGCTCTAAAACGATCTCTTGGCCTCTAATCCTGGCGTACCTATTGCTAACACCTCCGTTAGCGCTACTTACAGACATACTATCACTGACATCCTCTTCTCTGTCCCCTCTCCAGACCTATGGACCTCACAATTGATCTCTACCCCCTCCCCTTTTTCCTCTTCAGCCATTAAAGATGGGACTAGATGGGAAGTACTCTTGGAATACTTCTCATCCACTATGTGCATCATTAATGTCCATCACAATGGCACTGTCATGGCCCAGGATCCTCAACCCAATCTTCTTCTCTTTTGCTGACCCTCATAAACTTCCTAACTTCTCCTGCTACTCCTCCTTCCTCTCTCTCTGCACCTCCTTCTCCAACTCTGACTGGTGTACCACCTTCCTGTATCGCTCCTCAGAAAACCTTCAAAAGGTGGCGACTGGCTTCACTTAGCCACTCCGAATTCTTGGTCTGCTGTCAAACATTCTTCTGACATCTGCCTCCTCCTTGAAGATTTTGATCTCAATGTCCTCGTTCTCACCGAGACATGGTTCAATGCCAGCTCAGTCACTGCTTTTGATTCCCTTCTTCCGGACGGCTACAAGATACTCTCCAAACCTTGGCCCAACTGATCTGGGGAGTAGCCCTGATCTTCCCTGAGTAGGTCCCTACTTCTCTCATACCCACCCAGCCCTACTCCTCTTTTGAAAGTCTTGTCTAGCTTCTCTCCTCCAAGATCCTGACCCTTTGGCAAAAAATCAACTGCTCCTCTGATTTTCCCTATTCCCATTCCTCCCCCCCTCCCTCGTCCTGCATGTCCTCCTTCTCACCTATCTCCCCCTCTGAAGTCTCCACCCTCCTCTCCAAAGCCCACCCCACGTCCGCCCCAACTGATCCTCTCCCATCCCTTCTTATCCCTAAGATCTACCCTCTTCTTATTCCCTACCTTACTTCCTTCTTCAACATCTGTCTTTCCTCAGCCACCTCTCCCTCTGCTTTTAAGCACGCCACGATCATCCCATTTTGAAGAAACCTTCTGCTGATCCCCTTCCCACCACTAACCTCTGCCCTATCTCCCTTCTTCCATTCCTCTCTAAGCTTCTCGAGCGCCTCGCCTACTCTCAGCTCTCATCCTTCGTCTCCAATCTCTCTCTCCTACCCCCCTCCCAATCTGGCTTCCGTCCTAAACACTCTCCTGAAATTGCTCTCACCCACATCCTTAATTCCCTCCTCTCCGCTCGACGCTCTAAGCAATCCTCCATTGATATTCTCCTTGACCTCTCTGCTGCCGTCGACACTGTCGATCATCCCCTTCTTCTCCACACTCTTTCTTCCTTTGGGTTCAAAGGCTCTGTCCTTAACTGGCTATCCTCTTGCCTCTCTTCCCGTTCTTTTACTGTTTCCGGGGCGGCCGGTCCTCTCCACTCCAATCTCTAGAATACAGCGTTCCCCAAGGTTCATTGCTTGGACCTTTCCTCTTCTCTCTTTACACCTCCCTCGTTGCCCCTCTTATCTCCTCGTTTGGCATCTCCCACCATTTCTATGCGGATGACACTCAACTCTTCCTCTCTTTCTCGTCCTTTTCTACTGACCTCCACCTAAAATGTTCTTCCTGCCTTCCTGCCTTACTGCCATAGAGAACTGGATGTCTTCCCGCTTTCTCTCCCTTAACACTGACAAGACGGAAGTCTTATTCTTTCCCTCCAACTCTCTTCCCCCTCCCTCTCCTCCTTTCATCCTCTTCCCTCCCATTAATCTCCCTATCTCTCTCCATGCTTGTAACTTAGGCTCCTCTCTTTCCTTCTCCCACCATATCTCTCTCACTTCTCGTGCCGGTCGCTACTACCTCTTTAACATTTGCAAAGTCCGTCCCTCTCTTACCTTCCATGCTACCAAACTTTTAATCTCCTTCCACATCTTCTCCTGCCTCTTCTACTGCTCTTCCTTATTCTTTGGACTACCCACCCCTCATCTCGCCCCCCTCAAATCTATCTACCATTCTGCTGTCCGTACCCTCTGTCTCCTTAACCCCTGTGACTCTATCTCTACTTCCCTCTCTTCCCTCGGCTGGCTTCCATTCCACTCCCAAATTAAATTTCACTTTCTCTGCCTTATCTTAAAATCTCTCCATGGTCTTGCTCCCCCTTATCTCTCCTCCCTCCTCTCTTTCTACTCTCCTTCCCGTTCCCTTCGTTCAGCTGACCATTTCCTTCTCACTGTACCCCCCCCTCCCCTTGTGCCCCCTCCCGTTTCTGCTCCTTCCAACTCCTAGCTCCCTTGCACTGGAACTCCCTACCTCTTGTAATCCGCTCTACCCCTACCTTCTCCTCATTCCGCACCTCCCTTAAATCTCTCCTTCTCCATTCTCCTCCTTGAAACCCTTTCCCCTCCCTGCTTCCCCTCCCTCCTTATCTTTCCCCTTGAATATCTTCTGCCCCTCTCCTACCTCCCCACTCTCATCTTTTCCCCTCCCCTGCTCCTTCTCCTCCTTACCCGTCTCCCGCCCACACAGTCCTACTCCACTACTCTCCCTACTCCATCCAGTTAATTGCTCTTCTTACTGTTTTGTTGACTGATTCATATTGTAATTTGCTTCGATCGTTATTGCTACGTTTCATGTACTAAGTTGTTCAATTGTGCAAATTATCTCTCCACCCCTCTCTCTCACCCTTGCCACTATCTACAGGGCCCCTGGCCCTGTGTCTGCCTTCCTTTCAGAATGGGCTGACTTTAACGCCTCTCTTCTGACATCTACCTCTAAACTCCTCCGCTTTGGAGACTTCAACATCCACCTTGACTCCACAGTTTCTGCCTCTCTTCTGTGATCTCTGTACTTCTCGCTCCCTCACTATTCTCCCCTCCGGCCCTACCCACTCTGCCGGACACACTCTTGATGCCTTCATCCCTGCTGATCACCCACTCACTACTCCGCTCTCCTGGTCTGATCACTCTCTCCTCTCATCTGGGACCTCTTGGCCCCCTGACTGAGCCTCTGCCACGGCTGCCAGCCTCTTTCACGGTCATCTGTCCAATGAAACGAGTGCCAGCTGCTGCGTTTGCCTCCACATTCCTTCCCTTCTCCTTCCCGTCCTCTTAATTTTCCCACTGACTCTGTCCTTGCCAATCTGCATCTTGCTATCACCAACACTCTTGACATTCTTGCCTCTATCATGAAGATCTGCCTGAAACCTGCCTGCAAGCGTAGCAGTTGGTACGACTCTGGCCTAGCCACTCCAAAGCATAAGTGCAGAGTTGCTGAATGAAAGTGGCAGACCTCAGGCTCATCCTCTGACAAACTGGCCTGCCGCCTACACCAAAGACAATACTGTGTCTCTATCCGTTCCAAGAAGAGGGCCCACTTCCAAGCTCGTATCTCTGGAGCCTCTAACAACACGGCTGAACTCTTCAAAATCTGTAAGGAACTAGCCAATCCATCTGCAGTCTCCACCTCATCTCTTCCTTCTCAGGCCCTCTGTATTGCACTGGCCACACATTTCACCTCAAAAACGCAGGACATTCTGACCTCTCTCTCTTCTCCCCACCTCCATTCTTCCCCCTGCTTCCCTTGGCCTCTCTACCAACGCCTCCCACTCTTTCCTCCTCCTCACCTATCGCAACGGATGAGATCTCTAGAGTAGTCCGCTCTATGAAGGTCTCATCCAAACAGGTCACTCCCAGTTCATCCAGAACCATTAAGGACATCTCCTCCCTCGCGCTGGCTCTTGCTGACTTCTGCAATCACTCTCTAGCTGCTGGCTCTTTCCCCTCTTCTCTGAAGCACACCCTTGTGCACCCCCTCCTAAAAATAGCCTTTAGCCGACCCCTCATGTCCGACCAACTACCACCCTATCTACCACACCCTTCCTTGGGAAACTCCTGGAGAAGATGGTAATGCCCCAACTGACCCAACACATTGAGCTTGTTGGTTGTTTACATGACCATCAATCTGGATTCCGAGCATCCAGAGGCAGGGAAACTGCTCTCCTGAACACCCATGAATAACTGCTCACAAATCTTGACTCTAACTCGCCTGCTGTTCTCATTCTCCTTGACCTCTCTATCACCTTTCACATGGTCAACCATTCTTTCCTCATAAAGCGGCTCCAAGATACTCTTGGCATCTCAGACCAGGCACTGAATTGGTTGACTTCCTTCCTCACCGACCACCCTTCCCGGATGCTTCTCCACCTCCATTACTCTCTCTACATGTGGTGTTCCCCAGGGCTTTATCCTCTCGCCATGGCTTTTCAACATCTACCTTGCACCTATTGCTCACCTGACCTCTGCCTTCTCTACTCATTTCCAGGGTTATACAGATGACACACAACTCTTCTTCAAGCTCCCCGCTTCCTCTGCTATCATCCCTGACAGCTTGTCTGGTATTCAGTCTTGGTGCACCTCCAATGATCTCTGTCTTAATGCCAGTAAGACAGAGATTCTTCCTATCGGGACACCTGCTCCCTCCTGCACTCTGGCCATCCTCTATGGGCTCACCTCCCTCTCCTTCCACTGAGGCCAGAAACCTTGGGGTCATCTTCGACTCCTCCCTTTCCTTTACTCCTGACATCTTGGACCTTGCCAAAAAGGCCCTCTTTCATCTTCACCTCCTTAGGGGCATTCTCCCTTTCCTCACCTTCCCCCAGAAGATCAATGTCTCTACAGCTGTGGTCCTCTCCAGGCTAGACTACTGTAACAGCCTCTTCCTCAATCTGCTTCTTTCTTCGCTGTGTCCTCTTCAGCTAATCCAGAATAGGCCTGCAAGACCTATCCTTGTCCTCAAGCCCTCGGACCCTATCCCTCCAGCTCTAAAATCTCTCCACTGGATCCCAGTTGCTGCAAGGATCAAATGCAAGACCCTTTGCATCATCGACATGACTGTCTGGGACCTGGGACCACTCTAACCTGCGACTCTCACTCACTAAATACTCCCCTTCCAGATCCCTTCAATCGTCTTATCTTCTAGCTCCAACTCTCTGCTGATCAAACGGTTCTCCAAGCAGATATTTGGGTGCAGATCTCTCTCCTCAGCTGGCTCCCTCCTATGGAACAGACTCCCTCTCTCTCTTGAATCGGACCACCTCAAGTTCGCAAACAACTCAAGACTTTTCTCTTCTCCCCCTCCTTCCATCTCCCCTCCCGTGCTAACCATCCCCTCTGTTTTGAGATTGGTGGCCTGGTCTCTCAAGAGTCCAATAGGGTGCTGGCCTTCTGCCCAATCGCCCCCAGAAGCCCCACCAGCACTGCCCTCTGGGGCCACACCCACCTGTCGGGTGGCTTGCCTCCACTCCGCACGTACCTGTTGGGCGGTAGCCCTCCCTCTTCGCCATGCACTTTTACCTGCTGCTTCCCCAATGGCACATCTGGCACTTCCTACTCCTTTTTCCCCTTTTTCTTTCACTGCACTTGCACGCTCCGAATGTCACAAGGCCTAGTTGGACTGCTTCCGTTTTCTATTTATTAATTGTCAATTCCTTTGTTTAATTGCTCCCTTGTTCCCTTCCCTTGTGGCGCTTTGAAACACTGTCTTGCTGTTTAAGTGCCTTATAAATATCCAATAGAATAAATACAAAAATAAAGAGGGGAAAGCAGACCGCGGCAAAGCTAGAAATGGTAGAGTCGGCAGCTGGTAGACTCAGTTCAATAAAACAGTGCCCTTCAACCCGAGTCCATTAACAATGGATTTAAAATACTTTATTGCAACTATTTTGCATGGAGCCAGGTGACTAACAGACATGCTTTTGTGTGTTGAGAGCTATTTTCCAGATATCACACATTTCCTCACATTTACTAATATTCTCCTACAATTAACATGTTTTAATAGGGTTGATTGCCTGCTAAAATACTTCAAAGCAATAAAAGAGGATGAAAAACAGCTTAGATCTTTGCAGTCACAGGTAAGCGAACAATGCTTTAACATTCTTGTTGCGTAGTACTTGTATTGTTGTCACATGGTCAATGCACATAACAAGATATAGGGCATTCATCCATGAAATAGTTCTGGACAATATAAGTGGCAATACCTTATACTGTATGTAATTAAGAAGTACAAAAACAAGATCACTTTCTTCTGCCACCTCTGATAACCTGTCATGGCTGCCTGCATGAGGATGTTAACCATAAGCTCCCTGAAGTGCCCGAAATTCCCCATAGTGCACTTCTTTTATGAAGCTGCTGACACAACCTCTGCCAGTATATCCCTTGTAAATTGTGTTCATGATCTGACAGCTACAGAACGATCACTGTAAATAACTTTTTATGAAGCTGCAGCCAAAACCTATGCAATGCGCACTGTAAATCGCTGCTTTCAGGCACTTGTGGCCAACATCTAGGCCAGTATGGTCTCTATAAATAACCTTCATAAAACTGCAGTCACAATCTATACCAGAATTGTTAAATTGTACTTTGATGACATTGAATACTCAAAATAAGCCAGCATTGTCAAATAACGTCCATGTTTCAGGAAGCCCCACCACCACCAAACACATGCATGCATTGCTCTTGCACAGAGGCACACACACACCCAGACATGGCTACACACACACATTCAAAATCTTGAACAAACAAATGCAATACATTCAAATATGCACACATATGTACACAAACACTTTTTTACTTACCACAAATTCACACGCTGGTCTTCTCTAGGTTCCTTAGGGGTCAGCTTAATACATCTTACTCCTTTCATCGTGAGGAAGGTGGATACTACCCTCCACTGCCCAAGCGTAACAACCCCTGCGTTTCGCTTTAGACCCGCAAGAGGTGTGCGCTGACTTAGATTTGCACCAGCACCCTACGTAGACCCCTAATCGACCTAACCAAGCTGAGACTACACACACACACAATCATCTTATAATAACTCCCCAGCCTCACATTGTTCTAATGTTATCTAATAGGATAGGCTATTGTGTGGTGTTCACAGCTACAGTGATTGAACAATGTGTCTTACTGTGTATATACACAAGGTTATGGTCAAAATGACCAGCTCGTAAGATGTGAAGACAATGTTTTGCATGTGCTATTGTTCAAATATCCTTTCTGAATGCTAGCACGCGTCTAGAATTTACATGCCATAGGCATTTTTTCTTTCTATTTCGTCTCTTTCTACTTATTTCTTTCTTGAGATGTGTATTAGTGTGTTTGGTGGGCTGCAAGGTGGGTGAGTGGATCATAGTAGTGGCTAAGTAGAGGCTAATGATGAGGGAGGTGCGGGGAGCGATGTGCTGTGAGTGGGAGACTCTCAGCCTCATGGTGGGGTCGACCTAAAGGTAGGTTAGAGTGTGGCTATCCGCAACACAAAATAGCAGGGTGGCTAAATGCGGTATGCAGTCTAGAACACAGAATAGCAAGGTAGGCTAAATGCGGTATGCAGTCTAGAACACAGAATAGCAAGGTAGGCTAAATGTGGTGTGCAGTCT
Source organism: Ambystoma mexicanum (assembly GCF_040938575.1). Lineage (NCBI taxonomy): Eukaryota > Metazoa > Chordata > Amphibia > Caudata > Ambystomatidae > Ambystoma > Ambystoma mexicanum. The sequence goes on along the minus strand of NC_090934.1, from coordinate 978,399,088 downwards.
AGAAGACAAAATGGCAAGGCAGGCTAAATGCAGTATGCAGTCTAGAACACAAAATAGCATGGTCGCTAAATGCGGTATGCAATCAGAGCACAAAATAGCAAGGTAGGCTAAATGCGGTATGCAGTCAGAGCATAAAATAGCAAGGTAGGCTAATGTGGTATGCAGTCAGAACACAAAATAGCAAGGTAGGCTAAATGCAGTATGCAATCAGAGCACAAAATAGCAAGGTAGGCTAAATGCAGTATGCAGTCTAGAACACAAAATAGCAAGGTAGGCTAAATGCAGTATGCAATCAGAGTACAACATAGCAAGGTAGGCTAAATGCGGTATGCAGTCAGAGCATAAAATAGCAAGGTAGGCTAATGCGGTATGCAGTCAGAACACAAAATAGCAGGGTGGCTAAATGCAGTATGCAGTCTAGAACACAAAATAGCAAGGTAGGCTAAATGCAGTATGCAATCAGAGCACAACATAGCAAGGTAGGCTAAATGCGGTATGCAGTCAGAGCATAAAATAGCAAGGTAGGCTAATGCGGTATGCAGTCAGAACACAAAATAGCAGGGTGGCTGAATGCAGTATGCAATTAAGAGCACAATATGTAAGGGTAGGCTAGCTGTGGCAAGCAATCGAGAGCACGGGATATCAGAGGTAAGCTATGAATGTGGTAGGCTAGCTATAGTGGTGCTTAGAATGGTAGATGGGTTAGCCTTTGACTATCGAAAACCTATGATGAATGGTTATTTCACTTTGTTTGGCTGGTTAGGGTTACATATGCATTAGGGCAGAGGTATACCATGCTGTTTGTAATTGTTCGTGGATATTGATGGAGGACGGGAGCTCCACACACCGTTGTGCTGCGTCGTATGTGCCTAATGAATCCTGCGGCAGTTCAGAGTGTGATATATAGGACTCAGGCAATGAATGTTGGGAGCAGGGTAATTTTGTTTTTCACGTACTTACAGTGGTACATGAAGAAGTAGTGCAGAGGGACAGCGCGACGGTCCGCGATCCATCGCGGACAGGCGCAGACAGGTCCTTTTCCCCGGCCCTTCTCATGAAGGCTGGCTTCCAGTGTTGCCAGGTCGGGTATGCCCAGACGTGGGTCCCGTGCCTGCTGGGCCTAGAGACCCAAGCTACTCCTCACTGATGAGCCCCAACAAGGGCGAAACATGTTTGGGGATGCTTGTGGTCTCGTGCAGAAGGGATGTGGCCTAGCAGTTCGGGCTGGACTGCCCCTTTTGGGGTGGGGCCAAGCCTGATTTGCATATGGTCTTTCCCTTCTGTAATGGCTTGGCAGGCGAAGAACGGTGGTCTGGAGGGTTGCCCAGAGCGTTGCCAGTGGTTAAGATTAATTCTAAACCTTCCAGCCATCACCTCTTTGTTTTTGCTATGGCTTCCAGTGTTGCCAGGTCGGATCGAAATAATAAGCTTAATGCCCTTCCAAAACAAGCCCAAAACAAGCTGACCCCCATCCAAATAAGCTGAAAAAACAAGCATGCACCTAAAAAGTTGTGGAAAGGTCTCAAAAGTAAGAAACATAACACAACAAGAAAAACATACATAGACAGAACACTACATAGTGTGTTAGAACAACAATATTTTATTGCATGGTGACTAGAAGTCCCAGATTGCAAAACAATACGGCCCTGAAATGCATTGTATTTGTATTTATTGTTTTATATAGCGCCTTAATCCAAGGCGCTATATAATATTGTAACATGGCCAATTGGAAGCTGAAAAGAAACACGGCTTTCCTGAATACATATCTCTAAGAAAATGTTGTATATAGATTCCAATAATCCTCTAACCCAGTCTTGCAAAAAAAGTTTTCAAAAAATAAATAAATAAAGGATTTTAGTTGATAATGCGTCAGCACTAGGGTGATCACCAAGATAATATTGCTATAGAGTGACGCTTGCTAAACTAAAACAATCCCCTTCTTTACATGTCAGTGTGTCTGTCTGCATGACAAAACTTTTAAAGTGCGCTTTCTTTTTGCATATGCTTAGGCATTTGGCATTGATGGGCCACCTGGTGGGCAAGTAACGATCCCATCAGTGCCAAACACCTATGCATATGCAAAATAAGGGCGCACCCGAGAGCAAGACAAAGCAGCAATTGCCGTCAAGTGCTGCCAGCAGCCCAGTGCAGGACGCTCTGTGCGACGTGTAATGGGCTTAACTGCAATATAAACAAGCCCAATTACACGCGCACAGAAGGTCCAACAAGCGAACAAAAACCGCGACAAGCGACCTCCAAATATTATAAGCGACTTTGGGCAAAAACAAGCCCAAAGTCGCTTATAATAAACAGACCTGGTAACACTGCTGGCTTCTGCCTTCCGGTTCGGGCGGCAGACGGATGAGAGGGCGTGCAGCCAATCAGATGCTGCGTGGCGCCAAATTCAAATGTTGCTTCCTGAAGTGAGTGCAGTGCCTGTCACGGCCATTACGCACATTAAAGATAAGCAGATCGAAGATCGGATGTCGGTGATAATATGAAATGCTGGATTGAGCGGAGGAACACTCTGTTTGCACCTAGATAGTGCTTGCCTGTTCGTATTTCAGAGAATGCAGGAAATAAGACAATCAGGCATACATGTCGGGGAAGAGCTAATCTCACCAGGTTGAGCGGCCTGATGGGCTTCTTCGTCGGCAGTATGTGGTGGCAGGGGGGTTAGGGAGAGAAGGCACCTGCCCTCTCCCCCTGGCTGCTGGGCTGGATGTAGAGATTGGGGTGCAGGCAGGCCCTTTTTCGCGGCCCTACTCAGTGTTGGGTGGGCAAGGGGGAATGAAGGTGGAAGAGAAGGCAGCAGCCAACGCTCGTTTCATTGGACGGATGTTCGGGAACAAGGTTGGCAGAGCATTATGAGTTGTGACAGGGCCGTAGGGACCCAGATGGGTTGTGAGGAGAGAGTGGTCAGACCAGGAGAGCGGAGTGACCAGAGGAGTAGACAGAGTGAGGTTGGGTATGGCCCGAGTGAAGAATGGAGAGGGATAGGGAAGAGCAAAGATCAATGAAGAGGGGGGTTGCTGTGCAAGGGGAGTCTAGGTGGAAGTTGAAGTCCCCTAGTAGTAGTAGCAGGTTGGAGGTGGTAGAGAGTAGGGAGGAACACAAGTCCGCCCACTCAGAGAGGAACAGAGAAGAGGTGCCTGGGTGCCGGTAGACAGTAGCAATGTTCAATGTGGTGGAAGGAGAGATGACCAATTTGCATACTAGGCTCTCAAAGGACGAGTAGGGCTGAGCGGGTAGGATGGAAGAAGGAATCCACTCTGGGAAAGACTAATGCAACCCCACCTCCAGCAAGGTGGGGTCGAGGCTTTGACTCCTACCTCTCCAAACCTCTGATATCCACCTCCAACTCCTTTCTTTCTGCACTGTTCTGCTTCAAACATCTGTTTTATCTCTCCTTACTCCTCCATTGCCCCTCCTCCAATTCTAACATCCCCCTCCCAAGTCCGATTCTCTCCTTCTCAGTCTCTCTCACTCTATCCCCCTTTTCTATTTCACTGCCAACCTTCCCTCAAGTCTTCTTTCTCCTTCCCCTGTCTTTTCCCCGCAAGTCTTTGTTCCTCCACCTCGAATCGTTCCCCGTGCCCCCTTTACTTGTCAAGGGCTAGGGGGCCTATGTGGGGTATGGTTCCCTGGTGTATGCAGTCTCTACAGGCCCCTACTTCCTCTAGGTCCTCCCAGCTATCAAGGACATTCCTGTGGTACAGCTCTGCTGTACTCTAGCTTTTCTCACTCAGAGAGAGGAAAAAGATGCTTCATGGACCAGGTGTTTGCTCCCTGATTAGCTGGGCATGCAGGTCTTCCCTGCAGTGAGGGCTTTAAAAAGGTTGGTGGCCTTTTGTATACATTCTATTTGTCCAAGAAGTTTGGGGAGAAAGTGGTCAACATTTCTCCCTTGCTTGCTGCCTTTTCTGCAAGTAAGAGTGATGAGTATATAAGGGGGAAAGGGCCTCTAATTTGAGGGGGAGCAGGACTACTTGCAACATGGAATTTATACTTTGCATCAAGAGTAAAACAAGCAAGATGAAAGCAATTACATAGCTAGACTGGCAGACTTTAATGCAACTGGTCTAACTATACTTGCTTACTGTAACATGATTCTTTTTATTGGGCATCAAAGGTAACGTAAAAATGATTGAATTTGGTACAGCCTGTCTAGCTATATTTTATCACTGTTTAATGGCATTTATACTGCCCATTAATGGTAAAGCAAACCAGTGCTGTTACATAGCTCAACTGGCATACTTTCATGCAGCCAGTACAGCTATACATTCATACTGTGGCAGGGTATTTATACTGGGCATTAAGGGTAAAGCAAACATGAGGGCTATTACATAGCTAGACTGGTATACTTGGTTGCAAGCAGTCTAGCTATACTTTCATACTGTGGCATAGCATTTTTACTGGGAATCAGGGGTAAAGCAAACACCATTACATGGCTCCAGTGATGACATATGTTTGTCCATATATTCTTATTGTGGCATGGCATTTTGTTATTGGTTAAACCAAGCATAGGTTTTATTATATGGATAGACTGGCCTGGATTAATGGAGCCAGTCTGGACATGTTTTACTGGAAAAGCCAACAGGAGTATGTTCTTATATGGTAATAATGGCATATATATATTATAGTTACACACTGTAGTGACTAGAGTACTCCTAGTCCTTAGTCCCTTTCCTCCATCCTTGTGGACGTCCCCCAACATGGGGACGGTACCAGAACCTTTGGCAGCGAAAAATGTGCAACCCCTTTAAATTTAGCCTCTTTAACGTCTGAAACCCTGCCCTCCGGCGCCTGACCTCAGTTCCCTTTTTACATATCAGGCGCTTAAATAACAGGCTACGATGATCATTTTAGCCCCTGGCACACTAGCAGGGAAGGTGGGTGGAATGTATGGGGGAAAGGGGACTAGGAGTACACTAGTCACTACAATGAGTAACTTTAATTACTTTTCCATCTGGTCGCCTTTCCTCCATCCTTGTCCGTGATTCCTCTGAACAAGACAATTGGGTGTAGCTGTGACAACCTGCCTCAAGCTTAAGAAGAAACAAAAAGGTTCTTCAGAACCGCCTGACCAAACTCTGCATCCCGCCTGGAACTGGTATCCAGGGAAAAGTGCTTACAGAATGTAGACGGTGTGGTGCATGTAGCCGTCTTGCTAATGACTTCCCAGGAAGCGTGCCTCTGAAAGGCGACAGTCGTAGCCTTGGCCCAGTCCGTGTGGGTATGAATCCCCACAGGAACAGTCTTACCCATGGCCAAGTAAGCCTCCAAAATGGCCTGGACCATCCGATGGGCAATGGAAGCTTTGGTGCCAGGAGCCGAGCCCCTGAAGTTGACGAACAACGCCTCAGACTTCAGGAAAGATCTCGTCCGGGAGAGATAGAACTTGAGCACTCTCCTCAAATCTAAGGAATGCAATGCCCTTTCAGCCTCAGACTGCAGTTTCGGAAAGAACACCGGCAGGCAGATTTCCTGGTTCAAATGGAACGGCGAGACCTCTTTGGAAAAGAAGTTTGGATGAGTGCGCAAGATTACCTTGTCATTGTAGAAGGTGGTGAAGGGCTCACACAACAGAGCCTGCAGATCGCTGACCCTGCGCGCAGAAGTGAGAGCTACTTACAGTACTGCCTTGAGCGTCACCAGCCTGATGTCCACCAAGGCCATCAGCTCAAAAGGTTTATGATGTAAAGCTGCAAGAACGAGGTCCCACTTGAGGTGAGCCTTAACCACTGGGTTGGTTGCTGAAAAAATGTGCTCTGGGGAATTCTTGTAGGCCCCAATGACGGCCAAATAGGTGCAACAAGTAAAGTAAAGACCTGGACGTCTGACTGAACCAGCTGTGCAGTAAAGGCCAGCATGTCGTCCAGGGAGCAGTTGAGGGGGTCCAGCCACCTGTCGTGAGGCCAGTGGCAGAACATGGCCAACTTACTCTTGTACTATGAGAGCGTGGAGGGCCTTCTGGCCTCCTGGATCATTTCCCGGTTGTCTGAAAACTGGGAATGGTGCAATCTCAGCTGATCAGGAGCCAGGCCGAAAGGGCCAGCTTGGCCGGGTCTGGATGCTCCACCACCCCACCCTGCTGTGTCAGGAAGCCCCTGCTGGGGATCAGGTGTTGGACAGGCCCCTGGGAGCGCAACTGCAGCAGTTCTGAGAATCAAGTCCTCAACGGCCAGTGGGGGGCAATCAAGATGAGGCTGAAGCCCACAGAGCATCGAAATTTGCATAGGGTGCGCTGGAGCCATGGAGGAGGTAACGCATAGCACCTGTGACATTGGACCATGCACCATGAATCAAATAGAAATCCAGGGTAGCTCCCCAGTCTGAAAGGGAGGAATCCGTTGTCACTACCAGAGTGGGCTCTGGCTGGGTGAATGGAGCTCCCACTGCCACATTGCAGTCCAAATGCCACCAGTGAAGATCCAGAAGTAGGGGCGGAGGGTTAGGGAGCCTGGTCTGATTGCGCTCCTGTTTCCTGATCCCAGTTGGCCCCCAGATGGAGCTGGAGTCATCTCATCTTGAGGTGGGCGTGCCACACTGTGAGCATGCATGATGCTGTTAGGCCCAGAAGGTGCTGGAACCACCATGCAGAGGTGGTCGAGTTGGCCAGAAAGTGCCCTATTGCCTTGTGAAGGGACTGGAGCCTTTCGGACATGGGGAATACCGTCCAACAGGTTGTGTCCCAGTGCACTCCAAGGAACACCAGGTCCTGGGCGAGGGTCAGCTGTGACTTTTTGTCATGCACGGCGGTCGCCGGCAGCTGTGGAGGCGCTGGCGGTGGAGCGGCCATTGACCTAGCCGTCACGCCGCCCGCGCTTTCCTCGGCAGCGGTCTAGTCTTCCAGCCATCCGACCGACGACGTGCATTTAACGAGCGCCAACCCGGAAGCAGGCGCGTTGCAACCATTTCGCGTTAGGCTTCCGGGTTGGTACGCTCCAGTCCTTTCCTTCGCGGCTCTGCCGCTCTCTCTCTCCTGTTTGCTCTCGACTTTCGAATTGCTTCCTGCTCCCCTCTGCTCTACTTCGGCTCTCTTGATCTCTCTCTCCCTTGTTCTCCTGGGTCCTCCCCTCTCAGCCCATTTCATTGGCCTCCCAGCTTTGCAATTTTGTTTCCCCCCGAAACAGTGGCCTTATTCTACTTTCTGTGGTTTTTGCTAATCGATTGAAGCTACTCAGTTCACACCTGGTATCCTGCTGCCATCTTCATCAAGGAAGGGGTTTTTTGTGCCTCAAGGCTTTTTCCCCTCCATCGGTCTGCCCCGGAAGGGGGGCCCCCTTGGCCCCGTGTTAGAGGGGCAGGGTGGCTTCCTCTCGAGGCAGACCTCATCCACACTCCAGGGAGGAGGCATTGAGAAAGAAGAGATTCGGACTTGCATCAAACGAGGAGACTACAGGTGAGCAGGAGGGTGTAAGGGGCACTCCGAGAAGAGGGGCAAAATTGACGGAATCCGGGAGTGAGCCTGACAGTGACACTTTTACTGTTTGAGTGAGAACCCTAGCTGGCGGAGAACATCCGCTAGTCCTTGACAGGAGCGCACCGCACCCCCGGGCAAACTGTCCCTCACCAGCCAGTCATCCAGATAGGGATATAGGAAGTGGCCGTCCAAGCGGAGGACAGCCACCACATTCATGAGCTTTGTGAACACGTGAGGGGCCGAATTGAGGCCGAATGGCAGCACCTTGTACTGGAAGTGGTTTCGACATGATCGTGAACCGCAGGAATTTTTGGTGCGGCTGGTAAATGGGGACATGAAGGTGCACATCTTTGAGGTACAGAAAACACATCCAGTCCCCTGCACACAGTGACTCTTTTATGTGCGCTGGGGTGATGATCTTAAAGCATTCGAGAGGTAAAGATAGGTTGAGGAATGACAGGCCCTGAACTACCCTTAGGCCAGCCTGATTGTTCTTGGGTACCGGATAAGTCCTGGAGCTGGAGCGCCCCTGTCTGATTGAGGGACCGGCTCCAACGCCTGCATGTCAAAAAGAAGAAGGATCTCCTGCAACAGTGCTTGTGACCCCATCTGAAGCAGAGAAGGAGAAGAGGGTAGAGGAAAAGGAAGAGGAAGACTGGAGCCTGTGGAGACTACTGAAAGAATCCAAAGACTCCTGAAAAAACACTTCCAGCTGTCCGTTAAGAGAGCCAGTCGGCATCCCCACAGGCAAGCTCTATTCCCTGACCGTTAAGTCATTGCTTTTTGGCATTCGAAGCAGGAGAGGTGGAGGGTCGACCGGAAACAGCCCTTTAAGGTCCTCTGCTGCTTCCTCCTGTGGTCGCTCGAAGGAGCAGGTTTCGAAGTCGGACCTGCCCTAGGTCTGAGGGAAGGACTTCTGTCCTGGTTTGGTCAGGATGGCCAAACACCTAGACGTCTGCGTTGATGTCTTCTTTTTTGTCAGCTCGTCATCAGTAGACAAATGAAAGAGGTCCTTCCCTTTGAACAGAAGGTCTAGAATCCACTCCTGCACATCCAGGGAGAATTTTGTGACATGCATCCACGCTTCCGCCTCATCTCAACCCCCAGGCAGAGGACTCTGCTGGCAGTGTCGATGTGCGAGACTAGGGACTTCATGAGATCCTGCGCAACCGTGCAGGCTTCTGCCAGCCCGCCCTCGAAGGAGGCCTGGCTCTCTGGGGGGAGGTCGGGCAGGAACTAACTGATCTCTACCCACAGCGTCTGGTTTGCCACACCTAGAAGTACATCAGCATTGGCCTGTCACAGGTGCAGTCAGGCATTGAAATAGCACCTCCTGCCGAAAGACTCGAGGGCCTGTGTCAGATGAGCCGGAGGGGTCACCTCCTGGTCAGAGCCCAAAGGCGGCTGGTCATCGACAGGCAACTGTAGGGGGGGGGTGTTGGTAGTACTGGAGGTGAAAGACTCAGAGGCACCGGCAGGGCCTGGACCAGAGGAGGAACATGCTGGGGTACTGGAACTCCTGGGGGGACCCAGGGGAGTAGGCCTGGGAGACATGACCTGCAGAACCACTTGCTCGATGAGGCCCTTGAGGAGCCCCGACATCTGCGTGGGAGCAAATGAGGAGGAAATGCTTGAAAAAACAATTCTCACAGGCCGCAGAAAACATGGGGGCAAGACCCTCCGCCGCCTGGGGCGGGTATCCAAAAGGGCGAGAGGGATAAAAATAACCCTGTGGAGACCATCCGCCTGCGCTGTAGGGCCCAACCCCACTCCCCGAAAGAAGAGGACTAGAACCCACTTGAGTGGCCCACTATGAAAGTGAATGAGCAGGTTGAGGCCCCGAGTCTGAATCTAAGGTTCTGCCGCATGCTTGTACACCATCTTTGGGCCTGGCACCACACCATGGGGAGGGCGGGCACACAGGACCTGCGCCTCATGCTCGTTTCTGACATGGAAAAGGACTCTTTGCACCCTGACCCTGAAGCAGAAGCACGGTTCTCAGAGATAGCTCCAGAAGGCCTAGGGCCCTCAGGCGGCCAGTAGTCGAAGCACCCTGTGTGACTACCTCAGAGGTGGCTCCGGTAGGCTAAACGCCCTTAGCTATGGAGCCGGTAGTTGTCTGAGATTATGTCTCGGGCTGGATCCTGGAAGCAGAACTCGGCAGCCCCTTGAACCCCATTGCAGGTGATGAAGAAGAGCAGAAGCGCCCCTTCGTGGATTGCCCGGAAGAGCCCCTGGGCACTTCAGCTTCGGAGCAGGTAGCTTTACCGGCCTCAGGGTTTCCAGATCCAGAGTCCAAGGTCTCCTTTCCAGTTGGGGGCCCCGGGAAGGAGTCCCCGTGCTGAGGGGCCGTGGTAAACAAAGGACCTACATTTTCTGGATGCAAGGTCCTTTAGATGACTGGGAGAAGAATGGAAGATCTCTCTCCAGCTGGAAACTCTATCCTTCAAGGCTGGGTGACCAAGAGAGCTGCATGCCGGGCACGGCCCAAGGCACTAAGGCAGAGTGCATGGGGGTCTGAGGCCGGGAACGACCGATCACAGGATCGCCATCCCGTGAAGCTTTCTGCAGCCGACATGCGCCGGGGGAGACCCGGCACCGAAGGGAGGTGAAGAATTTCAAAAAACAAAAGAGTGGGGATCACGTGGAAAGTTGAACAAGTTCCTGCACCTAGCTGCCAGGTCCTACACCTTCTGTAAGTGTGGAAAAAGGGACTGAGGTGAGGTGCCGGAGAGCGGAGTCTCGGGGGCATTCACACTCCCAGGTCCGCCCCCTGCATGCTATGCCAAATTTAAAGAAGTAGCTCATTTTCCGCCTCCAAAGGTTCCGGTACAGTCCCCCAACATGTTGGGTGGATGCTCAAAAGGATGGAGGAAAAGGGACGGGATGTATGAGTGTGGTGCAGTCTGCATGGATATATAATCTGTCCGCGATGTCGAGGTAAGCTCCAGGGATATTACCAGCTGCCTAGAAGCCCCTCAAAGCCCCGCCGATCTGTGCCCTGCAATCCCTGACCCTCCGTTGGGCTGAGTAATTATTTGGTATTCAGATGAGTTTCATACATATCATCTGCTTGTTTGCTTCGTAATCTTTGGGAAACTAAACCGCCTCTATTGAAATCCGCGAGGCAATCTGCCTCTAAAATGGGCGCTGCACCGAATATATCCAGCGCCTGAACCTTTCCCACTGAGTGTCTGTCTTCCTTTGGCCCGCAGGAGCGAGGGGATTGGCTGCTGCTCACTACCTTTAGCCATCCACCAATCGCCGGCAGGCGTGAGCCGGCCCACGAAGTAAGGCCCAGGAAAGAAGGCTTCCTGATGGAGCTGACCGAGTGTGCCGCGCTGCGAGCTGCTCCAGGTCTCTAAGCCCCCCATGCTCCGTCGTCGACACATCCTCACTTCTGCAGCCTGCAAGTTCTCCTACTGGCCTGACCTACGGCTATCTGAGACATACATGGTGAAACCCTGCCTTTCTCTTCTGCATAACACTGTCCATGTATGCCCTACTGCATTGCGATCACTGCAATACGGTGTTCAAACTATTAAGAGGCTACTAGCACAGATTCCATTGTCATAAAACGCTGCCTCCATCATAGGTATAACCTTCATAAAGTTAACACAGCGATTGGTCTAAGTAAATGTGCCCATGTTACTTTCATGTTTATCACACCACGTAACGCTTGTATAATGCTCCACAACTACACATGCAATTGTAATCCACTTACAAATGATCTACCTGTACCAACAATGCACCCACATGATCTATCCTATGCTGTACCGAAACAACCTTAGTGCATCTATTGTGCGCCGTATCCAGTCTACACCTAATTTAGCCCTTCTACTATGTTAACACTGCATACGGCACCTGGCCCGTATCTTACGTACACACCTAACATTGGGAGACCATCGTGTTTTGCGCATTAGCCTATCCTCCTACTAACCGATGTTGTATACCTTATCTAGTTTCGCTCTTAGCCTATTCTCCTACTGTGTTAGCATTGCATATTGTAACTAGCCTGTGTCTATGCCTATTGTGCTACCACTGATCACTATATTTAACATTGCATTAGCTTCCGCCTTGGACTATTCTCCATTTCCAATGTATACCATATCCAGCTCGCTCACAGCCTATACACCTACTGTGTTAGCACTGCATATTGCAACCAGCCTTTATCTATTGTGTTAGCACTGCATATTACAACCAGCCTCTGTCTATTCCTGTAGTGCTACCACCGATCACTGTATTGAACATTGCATTAGCTTCCACCTTGGACAATTCACCAAACATTGTGATCTTGTGCACTGTACCGAGCCTGCATTTCTATTGTATACCATATCCAGTTCATTCATAGCCTTCTCCTCCTATTGTGTTAGAACTGCATATTGCAACTAGCCTGTACCCATCCTCCCACTGTGCTACTACTGAACACTGCATTGAAGATCGCAATAAGCCTCCATTTTGGACTCAACCAAACATTGCGTCAATACTGGGTACTGTACCTAGCTTGGAACCCTTACCTAACAGTGCTATTACTGTGCCATGCATCTAGCCTACCAATCACTAAAATGCAGATGCCATTAAAAAGCTAGATTATGTACACCATACTCCTTAAATTCCCACTACTACTTGCCTTTACCAGGACTGCCATCTGGCAGACCTCAGAGCTAGACCCCATCGAGCAACAGTTGTGCCCCAACATGATCCCAACTAAAACCATAGCTCCCTGGATTAAAGCCACCCCTTTCTTATCAGCACTAGCCACCCCTTTCTACCAGCACATATTGGATGCCACACTCTTTCCTACCTAAACTACACATAGACTCATTAAGGAGTAATAAGAGTTCAGCACCCAATCCCATTACAAATAAGGGTCCAATAAGTCTCACTACAGACTTACCTACCACCAGCCCTAGCTCCAATGACAGAAATCTTAGACTTCACGCCAGGCTACCTTTGCACTACCAGTCTGCATCTAAAATCTACCATAACAAACCTTGCCTAAAAAATAAAAGCAACCACCCCAAGGGGTTCCCAGCCACCAAACCAACCCAGAACTGTCAGAAAGAGAATCAGAAACAACCTAAAGCGGGCAACATCCCACCCAACAATCTTAAACCGTCCATCAAGGGAGCCTTAATAAATGCTAGGTCTTTAGTAGCTCATGCTACTGATATAGCTGACATCTTATCACATAATCTGGACTTCCTAGCAGTAACAGAATCTTGGCTGCATGCTGCAGCGGGCCCCTCACTTCTACCAGCAGTACCAGATAATTACTCTATCATTAGAGTGGGCAGACCCAACTCCAGAGGAGGAGATATTGCCATCTTCTTCAGAAATAAGTTAGACATGAGAATAGCTTCCTCGTCACCATTTTTCTCATGCAAACCTCTCTCAGTTATACTCCAAACATTGCATAAAAGCACTACTACAATCCATCTAATTTACAGACCTCCTGGGCCTACAGGCTCATTCGAGGAAGACATGATGACACTACTCTCCAACAACATCAAAACCACCTTGCAAACCTTAATTTTAGATGATTTCAATCTGGGTTATAAAGACACTAATGACCCCCCAGCAATTTCATTAGCCCATGTCTTGGCTGAACATGGATTTATACAAAAAATCCTCCAACCCACTCACGAGAAAGGAAGGACCCTCGACTGGATAGCAGACCTAAATTGCAACATCACAGTGAATGAGATCCTACCTCAATTATGGACTGACCACTACCTTCTTTCATTTGAGTTTAGCATTAGCAAACCCCAAACAAAACTTGCCCTATAGCACCACCGTGCCCCACCAAAAAAATAAACGTAGTATTACTGCCAAGGCAATTTTGCCTCTTGTAATCCCCACCTTAAATTAACTACTAAACACCAATGACCCTAACTTACTTGTAGACGCTTATAACTGTACCATGTATAAAGCATTAGACACAGTCGCACCTCTTAAAATGTGTAAAGGGAAACCAAGAGCCCATGTAAATTCCTGGTTTACCCCCAAACTAATGACGCTTCGCTCTTAAAAAAGAAAAGTTGAAACACTCTGGAAACATACCTCGTTGTCAGAGAACAAAACCAACCTAGCCAACATCTCCGCTAAATACAAAGAAGAGATTATCCATACTAAATGGGATACCTTCAACAATAGAATAAATCAAGCTGGGTCCAGCACTAAAGAGCTCTTCATCATCTTGAGAGAAATGGAGACGTCTAATCCACCCAGTGATTCATGCCTAAAAGACAAACTCTGGTGCACGAACATTCAAAATGCTCTCACAAACAAAATTGCCTGCCTGCAGACTAAAATAGCAGACAAACGGCGACACCTAATTAACTCAGCCTCAACTAAGCCGAGCCCAGCACCTCTCACCCTACAGCCCAAAGGCTTTACATTTACAAATGCCAGAGGTACAAAAAAATGATAGCTTCATTGAAACCTTCAAACTGCCAGGGCGATAGCTGTCCAGCATAGATTATGAAAGATGCGGCCAGAGACCTGGCCCCATTCATTACCAAATTAATCAACGCATCATTTTCAAGTGGCATTGTACCCAGTAACCTGAAGGAATCATGGGTACTTTCACTACTCAAAAAACAAACGCTAGACCCCACTATCCCTACAAACTATAGACCTATTACGACGGTCCCATTCTTGTTAAAAATCTTGGACAGGGTTGCATATTTGCAAATCCAAGACTATCTAGAGGCCAACAAACTCCTGGGAACTCGGCAATCTGGCTTTAGACCGCAACATGGGACTGAAACTGCCCTTATTGACCTAAAAAGTCAGATTGACAACTCAAACACAAAGGAAGACTTGCAATCCTGCTCCTCTTGGACCTGTCGGCGGCATTTGACTTGGTCGACCACAATGTACTCTGTGATCACCTTGCCTCACTAGCCCATTTTTCCAAGACCGCCATCACGTGGATTCAATCCTGCCTAAATAATAGAACCATGCAAGTCTCCTCGCCGTCTGCAGCAGCTGACCCCATTCCGATCACCTGTGGTGTGCCCCAAGGCTCATGTGTATCGCCAACTTTGTATAACATCGTTACAAAGCCGCTGTTTGATGAATTGGACCGTCTGGGTGTCACCTACACAAATTATGCAGAGGACACTTAGATACTCCTACCCCTTACAGGCATCTATGACACAGATGTACGTCATGTGAACGAAATCTACACAATCATTGAGGCATGGAATACCGTTCACGTCCTCTGCCTGAATGACGACAAAACGGAACTCCTCCTTGTGGGCTCATGAGCCAACGTAAACAAAATGAGTCCTAATTACGCTACTTTCAACAAAGATGGGAACAACATCCCAACAGCCAAAGAAGTAAAAACATTAGGCTTCTATCTGGACGCTTCCTCCAACCAAAAAAAACAAGTGAATACGACTGCCTCAGCTACTGCCTATACGGGCAAGTTGATAAGAGCCTGTAAACCTCTGCTGTCAACAGAAAGTTTTCTCATACTAGCAAGAGCACTCATATTGTCCAAACGGGACTATTGTAACGGTCTCTACTTAGGCACCAATAAGACTGTACTCAACAAACTACAAATAATGCAAAACAATGCTCTTAGAGCTACTTTAAATATACCAAGAAGAGAGCACATTTCAGCAACCAGAAAACACTCCAAATGGCTCTCTATAATAGAAAAGATTGAGCTTAAAACTTTATGCCTTATCTTCAAAGCACTGAACCATACAGCCCCCCGTACCTCACTGAAAAATGTACCTTGAGATCATCCACACAGATTACTAGATCATCTTACACATCTTGCCTGGTGGTCCCAAGATATAACCTACAAAGATCTGGAGGATCTAGTTTCCCGGTCATGGCTTCCCAACTGTGGAATTCCCTCCCATCTGACATCAAATCTATCCAAGTATTCTCCAATTTCACGAGAAAAGTCATTTCCTGGTTACTTAGAAAGAACTAGTTAACAATAACTTAGATTTCTTAAACAATTGAATGATCTGCTTGACTATTTTATACCTGCTTCATCTGTATCTGTATATTTGGTCTGCCTACACTTTAGTACAACTACCTCTCTACACTTATCTGGCCTGTTTCCTGGCCACGCAAAAACATACATCTGGATCTGTAACTTTTTAATACTGCCCATACTTGTAATATGACATGTGTAACCTACCTGTAACTGTTTTACTATGTCTATGCATGTACAAACTGTATCTTGAACCACAATGCCTATGTCTGTAACATTCTACATGCCTTAAGAGCGCCCAGCTACCCCTGGGTTAGGCGTGCAATATAAATAAAATAAACAAACAATATGCACACAGCAAGCATGAAATGTTTTGGAAAAAGCCCCTCGTTAACTGCATCTGTTGGAATTTTTCATTTGCTACCATAAAAAACGAATTGGAAACTGTATGGCTTTTTACACAATGCAAGCTAGAAAAAACACCATTTCAATCCATTATTTTTCGAGTAGTCTCAGGAGAACACCCACAAATCTCCCTTGGTTGGTTCGGCCTCCCTTGCTACTGTTATTCGATCACACATATTCGAGGCGAACATTTACGCCCCACTACTTCCAAAATTCACCAGCTGCCACTGAAGAGAATGTGAGGGACCTTGAAAGTTCTGCAGCAAGATTCCCGACACCATCACCAGATTAAGCTTCTCCGTAGTTATTCTAAATATCGGTGGCAGACACTTCTCATTTATAGATATGGTAGTGGCACAGGGTGTCATCGGCTGGAACAATCTAGTGGACATGCAATTGTAGAAGGGGACAAGTCATATTCAAATACATACATGTCAATCCACCACCTGCCTGTCCCATTGAGAGAAAAGCTGTGCCTCAAAATTCACCATGAGAAAACAGTGGCTGCCTGCACCACCACACCCACATTCTGTCTCCAGTTTCTTTGCCAACATTCTTTGCTTCCAGGAGAGCTGCAGTGTTGATGGTTGCTTTAAAATAAGACACGTTGGGTGGCGCTGTAGAGCAGCCCAAGATGGCTGCCTAGCCTTTCAGCTCTGTGCGGCCTCGGCGTTCATCTGCTCCCATCTGCGGTTCCCGACATTGTGAAGGACTATCGGCTGGCCGAGCTGTTTCTGCCACTGCACTAGACATTTTGTGCGATTTTGGTCTCGATCGGCCCACCTGGGACCTGGCTGACAGCCTTGTCAGATTTGGGCCTAGTATTCCACCCGGCCCCGGTGGTTGCCTAACATCCGGCCCTCCCGCCTGGCCTGCCTGACTTCTGGGTCCCCTCCCCGCTCCTGCTTCCCGCCGCTCTGTGTAATCGTGGCCGGCGCCTGGGGGTCCTGCTGCTTACGCTGCCACACTGTGGATGCCACCTGCTGCGTCAGTGATCACCGCAACCTCCCCGGCAGCGATAACACGGAGGATCTTATCGCCCCACTGCCGCGGCGGACCAGGTGAGCGGTGGCTGGAGCGGTGGGGGTCGAGACCTCTGCCCGCTGTGTGCGACCTTACGGGCCAGTACTATCATAAGTAAGCGGCCCTCACCATACTGTCTGCCCGCTTTCTCGCTGACAGTGTCGCCGCCTCTGCCCGCGCCCTCCTAAGGAAGATCCGGCTGGCGCCCCCGCGCAACCTGTACACATAAGGAGGCCGCGATCGCTCGCCATCACAGCCTTGCCACTCCACCGCTGACTCTCTGCTAACTGCAGTGGCCCCCCAACTGCCTTCGACCGCCTACCGCCACCGAAGGACACTGCGTTTGAGCCTGCTGGCCCCGGCCCTTCTCGGTCCTCCATCCTACTCATAAGTGGGCCCTCACTGCAACCGGGCCCACCACGACGACAATGCCTAGCAGAAATAAGGCGGGGGCCCAAGGAGGTACAATGGACAAGTATGCTAAAGCGGTCCCTTGAGATGATCCAGCCAGCACATCATCGCCCCAGGACGAGCCAGACTTGACCCTGCACCGAAGGGTCGGAGGCCCTGACCTCACCCTGCTATTGGAATCTATGGCTGAAAACTTTGCCTCCTTCCATGAGAAATTAGACGACATCAATGCTAATGTCGCCTCGCTTAAAGCTCAAGTGGACCAGGCGGGATCGAGGATCAGCGAGGCTGAAAATAGGATCTCAGTGAATGAAGATGGCATCACCACACTCCAGGACACTGTGGCCTCCCTAACGCGCGACATGAAAGGTGTCAAGGCGAAGTGTGACGATCTGGAGTCGCGCTCCCGTAGGAATAACTTGCGCATCATCGATGTACCTGAGAATGCCCTTAAGGGGCGGATGGAGGACGCAGTGGAGAAACTCCTCAAGGACCTACTGGACGACCCTGCCCTCTCTCTGTATTTCACGGTCGAGCGGGCTCATCGGGCCGTGTCTCCGCGCCCCAGACCCAGCGACATCCCCAGACCCATTATCGCCAAGATTCTCAACTACCGCGACAGAGATCTCATCCTCCGCCTGTCGCGGGAAAAGGGAGACCTGCGATTTGAAGCCCATACTGTTAGAATCTTCCCGGACTTCTCACTGGCGGTGCAGCAGGAAAGGCGCCAGTTCTTAGGCGTCAAAAAGTTGCTCAGGGAGCGCAACGTCCTCTACGCCATCTTGTTCCCGGCACGACTAAAGATTACCCATGATGGCAAGATGATCTTCTTCACTGTCCTTGACGAAGCGGTGAAGTTCATAGAATTACATATACCTCTTCCAGGGCCGCGAGGCGACCACACGCCATAGACTACACAGCCCACGATTTTATAAAAATGTCCACGGATCTATGACTTTCGATGTGTTGATGGCAACCCCACCGTGTCCACTCAGTAACTGCGGCCTCCTGCCATGTGTATGCAGGCCACAGGCTAGCTCCTAAACTGCTTCCTTGTCTTCTCCCCCACTTGGCTCCTGTAGCTATCCCTGTGCCCGTCTCTCTCTCGCGATGTCAACTTGCCAGAGGGTACTCTCTGGTCTCAGAGGCTGTCTGTGATACCTGTTTTACCGCAGCAACACATTCGGGACAGCATCTGCTGCCCCACATCAAGCCACAAATGCCGGCCGCACGGCACCAACGCCCCCCTGTTGCAGTTGCAATGTTTGCTTTCGCTTTTATTTTGTTCTTCCTATTGACTGGCCCCTGTTGGGCTAGGATGTGGCCCTATCCACTTTGGGTCTGGTCCTCTGACCTCTGGTTTCCGGTCGAAGCAGGCCCAAAAGGGTTCAGGTGTGTTTTGGGGTGGGAGGTCTGCACTGCAGGTTGGGGTTGGGCAATGAGGGTGGGGGGTGGCGTAATTGGGATTGTGTTAACAGTTAAAAACATGGCTGAGAGACGCATGACTTCAACTCAACACTACTATGTACACGGCAAGTGCATAAGGAAAAATCCTAACGAATACTACCACTGGGATGTTCCATAATATGTCGCTATGGTTCTGAACATTGTCACATGGAATGTTTGTGGCCTCAGCAATTTCACTAATGCCAGCAGAATAACTTCCTATGCCCAGCGACATGGCGCCAAAATCCTCTTTCTCCAAGACACCTATGCTCTAGGGCGCTTAGCAGCTTGTCTTGCCCCCACGTGGGACAACAACAGATTCTATACGAAGTACTCCACCCAATCCAGGGGGGTCCTAACTCTAATCCATAAATCAGTCCAGTTTTCCCTGCGCTCCAGCCACATTGACCCTGAGGGTAGATACGTGATCCTCCATTGCTCACTCACTAATCTGGAATGCCTCCTAGTGAACACATATGCCCCTAACTTTGATGCCCCTGAGTTCTTTGATGCCATCACCACCACGCTTCTGAAATATATTGGGATTCCCATCTAATGGGGCGGTGACATGAATTTGATCCTAGACAAAGACCTGGATAGGTCCGTGACAGCCCGCAGAGCCCCATCACGCGCAGCCCATAGGTTACACGCCCATATTGACACACTGGATCTCAGGGATGCATGGAGAGCTCTCAACCCACAGGTTAGAGAGTACACTTTTTACTCATCGGTACACGATAGCCTCTCCAGGATCGACCTTTTCCTCGTATCGAGTTGCATGATGGGCAGGGTCACAGAGACCAAGATATTACCGCGCACACTATCGGACCATTCACCGGTAACACTCCAGATAACACTGAGACACGACCAGCCCCCACGTTCCTCTTGGAGATTTAAGTCGGAGGCCCTGCTAGACATAGGGCCCCATCACGACTTCGGCGGTAACCCTTAAATTCGGCGGTAGCGCTATTACCGCCAGATTTAAGGGTCCGCCGAATCAGGGCTTTGGCGGATTTCGCCCCAGCTTTGAGCTGGGGGGAAATCTGCCGAAAATGTGCGCTATTACCGCCGGCGGGAAATCCGCCAGCAGTATTAGCGCGAAGATTCCCCATTGAGCTCAATGGGGAATGGGGCATTCCCGAATGGGCTCAGTGGGGAATGGGGACTTACATTACCGCCGAACTCGTGATCCGGCGCTATTAGCGCCGGGGAGTTCGACGGTAGGGCTAATACCGCCCGCGTTAATAGCGTTACCATTACCGCCCAAGTCGTGATCAGGCCCATAGTCTTTAAAGCCGATATCCTAGCTGATATCAACACCTTCTTTGAGTGCAACAACAGGCATGACACCTCCGATGGAGTGCGCTGGGAGGCATTCAAGGTCTTCATCAGAGGGATGTGCATATCTAGAAAGGCTGGGGTCCTCAAAGCCATAACGAATAGCTTGCAACAGTCAGAAGCAAAACTAAAAGAGATTGAGAGGGTATATGCCACCTCCCCTTCCCCGACCACACTGGCACAGATTAGAGCGGAATTAGAAACGTTCGAGTCTCACGCCCTAAGAGAAGTTCGGTACTTCGCCCGTCCTGTGGCGGCCAGGAAGTATGGTGAGGGGGACAGGCCGGGTAGGACACTATCCAGACTGGTCCGAACTGAGGGGGGCAGGAACCGCATTGATTGCGTCAAGGACACAGGAGGCACCATGTGCTGGTCTGACCAGGATATCCTTGGGGCATTCACCACATTCTACATGACCTTGTATGGCCCCCAGCAAGAACACAGCCTGCAAGACACTGACGCCCTGTTAGATCAAATCCCCATGACCCTCCTCTCCCACGCGACCAGCGACCTACTTGAGGCCCCTATCACCCTCGATGAGATAACCACGGTCATCTCGAACTGCCCTAGGGGCAAAGCGCCAGGCCCGGACGGCCTCACCTCAGAGTTTTACCGGGAGCATGTAGCCATTCTGGCACTCAGACTCCTGGAGGTGTGCAAGGAATCCCTAGAGTTAAACATCCTACCCCAATCCATGCATGAGGTGCTTATAACTGTATTACCCAAGCCAGGTAAACCGTTAGACGAATGTGGGTCCTATAGGCCCCTTTCTCTGATTAACACAGACACAAAAATATTTGCCAAGATCATTGCCAATAGGTTTCTCCCCATTATGCTCCACTTAGTCCACCCTGACCAGAGTGGCTTCGTGCCCGGCAGATCCACTGCCCTTAATATCCGTCGCCTGTTCAATGTTCTGGCTAGAATTGACCCCAACGCACAGGCCGTGGCGGTCACCCTCGATGCCCAGAAGGCATTTGATATGGTGTCCTGGCAATACATGTGGGCGGTGCTCCACAAAATGGGAATTGGCCCACGCATGAGGTCGTACATCAAACTCCTCTACACAAGCCCCGCAGCCAGAGTCCTGGTCAACTCCAGGTCCTCGGCCCCCTTTGCTCTCCACAGAGGTACTCGCCAGGGCTGCCCGTTTTCTCCGATACTCTTTGCGCTCGCTATAGAGCCCATGGCTGATAACGTTAGGGACAAACATACGCGTAAAGGTATACGTGATACTCCCGAGATCATTTCTCTAAATGCCGACGACGTGCTCCTATATATTAGAGACCCAGCTGCCCACCTAGACCCGATATTGAGAGACATAACCAAAATTGGCACTTTCTCGGGCTTCTCCATAAATTATTCCAAATCTGAAATCTTCCCGCTCACCCAGACCACCACACAACCGCCCTGCGAATTCCCCCTCCGATGGTCACCGAGGGGCATCAGGTACCTTGGAGTGCAGGTGTCCCTCACTAAAGATTCACTGTTGGCTGACAACTATGCGGCTGTGGCGCAGCTTGCTGAGGCTCAAATGTTAAAATGGCGTAGTCTTCCACTCTCTTTGTCGGGTAGACTATCTCTAATCAAAATGATTATGGTCCCCAAATTTCTCTACGTCTTCACAAATGTGCCGATCTGTCCCGGAAAGCGATATTTCAGGAATTTACACGCTGCGTGTGCCTAATTTCTGTGGCACTCGGGCGCGGATCATAAGAAATGGCAACACATGACCCTTCCCTATGGTAACAGGGGTTTCACTGCCCCTGATTTTGCCAAATATTGGACAGCTGCACAGGCCCAATACGCCACATACTGGTAGACGTTCTCCGACCCCCCCCCCATGTCAAGCTCGAGAAACTAGCGAGCGAGAGCGTTAACACCCTCTCCCTCATCCTCCATCACACATATCACACCGATGCCCCGGCAGACCCGGTAGCGGCCACTGTCAGGGCCTGGAAATACATCTTGCAGATACAACCCGACCACCACCCATACTACAAATGGCTGCCCATGTGGCAGTTCCCGGGCCTCAGCCCTACACATGATAAGCTTTTAATGAAACACTGGCATGATCTGGGCTATTGGGTCCTGACCGACTTTTACCCTGACGGGAAGTTTATCACTCCGCAGACGTGGCTACCCGGACACCTGGGTACTGCATTGGAACCACTACAATACTACATGCTGAGGGCGGTGTTCCGCGCCTGGTGGTCCTCATACCCAGATGAGCCCTCAGACTCACCTGAGATCCAGTATATATCCAACTCGGCTGGTGCCAGGGGGATAGTGTCCGCGCTGTACAAATTGTTGATGGCTGACACCACAGACGTGCCAGTCAAGGCGCGAGATACATGGAGTGAGGAGCTGGGCCTCCCCATCACGGACGCAATGTGGGAGAAAATGTGCACACACACTCGTACCACCTCTCTGAATGCCAGGCATAGGTGCATGCAATACAAGCTCCTTAACAGACTATATTACACACCTCAAAGACTGGACAGGTTTGCACACACCCAGGCCTGCACCTGCCCTAAGTGCGGTTCTCCTGCTGCAGATCACACTCATATGTTCTGGTCCTGTGACGCGCTGGGCCCATACTGGAAGACCATAATTGAAGCTGTCTCAGACATCACAGCGTCCCGTATCCCTTTAGAACCCCTAGCTGTACTGTTCGGCCTGTGGGACAGCCCGGAGCTGAGGAAAATGTCTAGGTTTCTCAATGTTGCCACCATAATAGCCAAAAAATGCATATTACAATGTTGGAAGCGCAAATCCCCCCCCCCACATTCAAGATGTGGATGAGGGCCCTCACCTGGACTCAAGCGTGCGAGGAGGACTACATCAATACCCTCCCGCTGGCCTCCCGTCCCAGGAATGTGTGGACGGAATTTTACACATATTTAAATAACAAAGATGACTTAGAACTATTGTCCTCCCCTCCTCCAGGTGATGTAAACTAATCCACTGCTGTGCCGCCTGAATCCGAGCAATGGCCCCATCGGTACCTGCTCAACATTCCTATGTATTGCACTGCCATGTGTGTATCTGTTACTCTTGCTATGCTGTATAATGTGTTGATTGTCTGTTTTCTCACCATGCCAATAAAGAAAAGTTTTTTTTAAAAATAAGACACGTTGTTTACAGATGTTGTTGCGATGGTGGCCAGTATTGTATCTGCGTATTTCCTGAATGCTTTCACTTTAATTTGTATTAGTCAGGTTGTAAAAAAAAAAGGCATAAAGGATGGCAATGTTTCAAAAGGTTCTAACATTTTAGAAAACAGTTTCGACTTAAACGACTTCCGCGCTGCAGAATGTTAAGAGGGAACAAATGTATGTGCCTATTCTTTTTTACAGATTGACTATTGCTCTGCTGTTATTTCCTGGTTGGCTGATATGTTAACCAAAAACAATCTTCTGCACAACAGACCAGCGCCAAGATATTCAAGTAAGATTTACTTTAAAGCAATGCTATCTGTACAATGTTACTGTGGAATTTCAGCAGGGCACACCTGACTGGAAATGGAAACTGCGGTCATAGCTTTACCTGAATGGGTTGATTTTGAACTACTACAAACATACGCTGTAAATGGAGGACGCTGTCAGGCAGTAGATTCATAGAGTTGGAAAACATATAGGACAATAACTTTGAACAGTAAACTTTATTCCGAGCAACTAGCAGTAATCAAGCTGGCAAGACTTATGTACGCACGCAGATGGTAATGGCTACCCCAGGCAGAAGGATTTCCACCAGCTATATATATTATAGCTAAGAGTGCCTCAGCTGAAGGTATTGAGGCACGGATCTTCAAGATGGTCTTTCAATGCATACATGAAAGATGAGCATTACAATTATTATCAGTTTCCAAAATCCTCCATTGCTGTGAGGAGGAGTACACATTCAAACCTTTCACTGCACCATTCCCATGTGCCTATCACCAAGGCAGCACAAGGTTCCGCTAGTACCCATCCCATCATCCCGGCTTACCGATCTCTGCAAAACTGGTTACCTCTGCAAAACTGAAGAGTGGTGACTAGAAGGTTTTGAATTAATCATCAGTAATGGTGCTTCTCCGGGCAGCCCTCCATACCATCCTTCTTCTGCCTACCTTGCCATTATAAGGGGAAAGCCTGTATGCAAATCAGGCCTCACCCAAAAGCAGTCAATCCCAAATTGCTTGGCTACATTCCATCTCACGAAACCGCAAGCAATCCCTGCTATGTTTTGGCCTTGTTGGGCAGTGTGACTGAGGTGTAGTTTGGGCCACTGGGTTCACAAAGAATGGTTTGGAAAGTTGCCCAGAGAAACGCCAGAAGTTATGGCTCATTTAAAATCTTACAGCCATCATTCTTCAGTTTTGAAGATGTTGACTACCTCTACACAGCTTCCAAGGCTGAGTCATTTCAGGTGTGCCAGAAGGTTCCATGTCGTTTTACCGACAGGAATTCCACCCAAAAAACCTCATAGAATTTTGTTCATTTTATTTGGGGTGGTTCCCCCCCTAAAACCACCTTTCCCTATACTAGTCACCCTACCCCAGGCCACTCCCGGCCCCCTTTTAACCTCTTAACCCCTTCCCCTATATAATTAGATTCGTTTTTTGGGCGGAATTCCTTTCTACCTAAATCACTTCGAAGGAATTCCTGTCGGCAAAACGACTAGATACAGTGCCAGAGTCACTCACTTTCACATGTAACAGGCACTCTTATAATATGTACAAGCTCTAAAAGAGACTATTGTTAATGAGACACACCCTTTAAAGCTGGTATAATTGTGGGGCAGAGAGGTGCCTTTACAAGTCCTAGTCTGCCTGGCTCGATACCTGACACAGCATCTCTTAAAATATGCATTTACATGGACTGTTTGGCATAAGGTTGGTCCCCATGTGTAAAGGCAGCAGTGGGCTGCAATACAGGAAGACATGTATTAGCTCCACAGTGAACTGAAGCATTTACATCATATTTCTTGTTGTCTATTCAGCCACTCTATGTATTGTAGGTCTGTTCAAATGTAAAGTCCTCTCCTTGCTTGCTGTCCCTACACACTCACTCGACGCCTGACAGTGCTTAACAAGCTAAAACTTTCTGGGGTTTTGAAGTTGGGTCAATCAGACGAAAGGTGTCTTGTACTGCAGAACAGGCTGATCCTTTTCAAGCCGTTTGTGACTGATTGTGGTCTGCTGTTCTGTTGGCAGCAATCAGCTAATAATTGGTGACATTGATACTACAATGAATTTCCATTAGTTGAAAAGTGCCAGGATAAGGCATGGTCATTACATATTCTTTTGGGTTTCTTTAGCGACACCTCCTTTAAGTAGAGTGATAACTGCTCAATGAGGCTTATTAACCCTTCCTGGACTATAGCAGCATCGTGTGCATCCAATGTGCAGAACTAAAGATGTTTTATCTGTGTTTAGGTGCATATTGGTAGCCTCTCGCCACTGGCCCAGGCTACAAAGATGCCACCTCACCTTTGCAGAACCCCCACCGCCAACAGACCCTGGAAAGAAGTAACATATCGAAGATAATATTACTGCATACAAACATACACATTGGGCGGACGCTCGAGAACCTGAGCAAGATGACGGCGGGCTGAAAGAGCTCTGACGGTGTAAAGCATGAGAAGGCGACTTCTACCCCTCCAGACACAGCAAATCATATAAAAAAGGAAACATCTGGCGGAACCAGAGCAGAAGAGCTGGGCGACCCCTGGGGACGAAATAAATAAAAATCGCACAGCGATTCCCGAAATAACAGCCATTGAAGAAACCGCCGCAGCACACCATGGCGGACAACAGCGCATGAAAAAGGTGCAAAAGCAAATGTAAATGAGAGCGCCAGGCAACTACCCGGTGCCGTAATAACCTCAGCAATACAGGACATTGGGACCCGACAAGATCACAGCCTGACCCTCCGGCAACCGTTCTGACATTGGAGAACCAGGAAGCAAGGGCCCCCCGCAGCGGGAGCGACAGCGCAGCGGGCGGTGTCTGCTGACACTAAGATACGAAGCAGGTGCAGATCTTCATCAAACCTACACCCAGAGCAAGGGGCGCCGAGGAAGACTGAGCCCGCCTTGCTGCCCCGGGCACCCACATCTACACTAAGGCCCGCTGAAACTGTGGCGCACACAGGACCACACACAGGCGGGCTGGAGGGTGGCCGTGGCACCACCCGTCCTCAGACAAGACACCGTAGGGGCGATGCCACCTCTACCCCCAAGTAAGTCGAGCACATGGTGGGGGCAGGGACTTATGAGGTGGACATATAATCTGCAACGGCAGTAAGGAGGCACAGAGACCCTGCCCAAACACACCCCCACCCCTGACGGAAACCATGGCACACAACTGCTGAAATAAGCAAAGACCCCGGGGGTCACAGGCAACCGGGCGCGCGCCTTCAGCATCCACTTCAAAGCAGGGGGCATATGAAGTGGAAAAAAAGAGCGCCCCACCAGGGAACCATAGTGACCGGGGAACTTATGACCCTGAACAGGGCCTCCAGCCTCAGGACACAATTGCAACCTATAAACACGGGCTCTAAAGCATGGATCCCCTCACTAATGCCGGTGCAAGGCGGATTGACATAGCCCAGACGCACGCCTTGGCCTCATCATAGACCCAATTTTCCAACATGCACACCGCCAGCAGCACCACCTGGGACCCTTATCCTATGAGAGCCTCCACAATAAGTCCCAACACCTGCACGTAGAACCCTGGGCCAAGCACTAGTGGCTGGGCAAAGGGAGCCTCAGGCGTAATGCGCCACTTCCACAGCACAGAGCAGCCCACTGAACACTAGCAAAGCGAGCAGCCCGCATACGCAAAACCAGCAACGAATTGCCCGCAAGACCTGAGGCCAAGACACAGCAACCAGCCCACCTCGCACGAGGGTGACGGGCTGCTCGAAACATCTGCAAAGGGCCAGTGAAATACACCCGAGACGCAGCAGGAGGCACCCCCAGGAAAGAGAATACTACCAGCCCCCTTACACTGCCAAATTGGGGATATCAAACACCCAAACAAGCCCCAAGAGAGCGCAGAGGAGCGGGAGCAAACAGGCAGGGGCCCACATTGGTAGCATCACAGATATCACAGCTGCAGATACCACATACCAACGGAGGTACCCAGGATCATACTCATCCACAGTGTACACTTCAGACACGGGGGAAACACCCGCGCACTCAACATCGAAAGTAGCGAACGCCAGCACCTCAACGTAAGGCCTATACTCAATAACCCACAACGCAACTCAGGAAACGAGGATTACAACAGCCAGCCAGAAGAGAATGTCCATCCCATGCGATACGGGGGACTGTCTAGGTCATTTATAACTCAAACACGAAGGACAATACAGACGGGGTGCAATCAGGCAGCATACCGTGGTGATCGGTGCAAAATAAAGCCGAAATGGACGTCCAAACGCAGCTGCAGGCCATCTTGGCGGAAATGAAGTTAATCAGCCAATGAACCAAGAAAACGAACACAATGGTCCAAGACATTAAAAAAGACTTCCAAGACGTACAAAACCAGCTATCAACTCAAGCAGAGAGGACTACTGATAACGAACAGCGCATAAGCGCCATACAGGACAATCAGTCAACTATGGAAAGAAACCTGGATGGGGTCATTCAAGAGGTGCAAAGATTAGGAGAAAAGATCGAGAACCAAGAAAATAGATCCCACAGGAACAAACGTACACATTGGAGAGGGCAGTGCCTAGCAGCTGCGGCTTGGTAGAGATAGGGCTACGAGGCAGTATGTAACACGTGCCAAGGAAGATTGTCTGGTCATTCTATTAATTAGTTATGGTAATGCCAGCTGCCCAATATTACTTTCTTCAAAAACACTGTAGAATTCATTAACCACATTTTCTTAAACTTTGAAATTGACTTGTAATAGAACAAGAGCCATTTAAAATGATCAAAGCAAGACTCAGTTGAATGTTAACCCCAATCATCATTTGCTTTCTATGGACAACAAGCTTTCACCAGCAAGCAGATAAAGCAAATATGCAAAACTAGTGTACAGGCCCGTGTACACGGGCCAAAGTGCAGGTTTCCATTGACACAGTAGGGCCACTATATATCCGAAGGCAACAACTCCCTCTAGTGGTGACAACAGGCGAAGCTATTCAAATTGGCATTGTCTATATGTATCCAAAGGCAACAGCTCCCTCTAGCAGTGACAACAGGCAAAGCTACTGCATCGGATAAACATACACCTGGCCTTTTGTTAGATTAAATGGTAGACATAGCCAGTGTGTGGCATAGTGCATCATGTTCAATGTGTGTCTACTTTAAAACACAAACAAAAAATATTCTGAGGCACCCAAAAAATAGGTTGAATTGGATCAGAGAAATCTGTCCATCTGGAATGATGTTGCTGTAAGTCGAGCAAAAGGTACTATGTTCATCTAGTGATGTCCCCAAATCTAGGGTCTTGTTACAATCTAAAAGTGTTAGGTGTTTTTTTATGAAATCCTGCATAGTAATAACATTGCACAGTCATAAGGCCTTACTTTATACAGTACAAAGGATGTTCTGAAGTGCTGCTTCAAAGGGAATTTTGAGATTTGCTCAAATTTTTTTATTATTTCTTTACATTTCTGACAATCGTTAATTAACCCCTACACCAAAGATCGGATTATGAAAAACTATCTAAAATATATCGCTGTTATACTGTCAACATTGAATGAACTGCAGTCTACCCTGTTTGACCAGATGAGCTACAGTGAACTGTCCTTCAGTCAGATTTGACAATGGGCTACTGCAAATGTGTGCTTCAAAACAGGAGAAGCTTCTAATCAATTATTTTCCCTACATCACATAATTTATTTTGGTACAAAAAAAAGGTAGCATTCGACCCTCTCTAGAAAGAACATGGCATGATTACCTGTTCAGTGGTTTTTACCCACTTTGAGAGTCTGCAGCCATCGCCTTTTGCTCACTGTACTTTTCACCAAGGAGGAAAAACCATTTGCATATCATCTGACAAAGGGATACTGGCAAATTCCTGTTAATCCAGAGGACAACGAGAAAACAGTGTTATACACCCACATTGAACTCAGTTCAAGGTATTAGCTTTTGGACCACACAGGGCCCTGGCCACCTTTTGAAGGTTAATGGACCAAGTGCTCTGACATCACCCGTCTTTCTGTGGAGCATTCACCGATGATATCATCCACAGTAGGACATGGAAAGAACACTTACACCACCTATACTTAGTTACTAGGGCATTAAGAAAAGCCAGGCTCACAGCAAATCCACGGAAGTGCCACTTAGCGTATCAAGTATCTTGGATTTTTTGTTGCCAATCGACTAGTTCATCCCCAGACTGAGAAAGTAAAAGCGGTCTAGGAAACGCCAGTACCAAAAACAAATAAAGATCTCAGGGCATTTCTGGGCTTAGTGGGGTATTAAAGGCGATTCATCCCCAGTTATTCATCCATCACATCTTGCCTCACTGTTAAACTCAAGAATGCAGAGCCCCAAAAACAGAAAGATGAAGGCAACCTGTCTTTTGATAAGCTCATTCTGTGTAGTGAACCTGTGTTGAAGGTGGCATATTTCAACAGGGAGTTTATTTTACAGACGGATGCTTCACACGTTGGGTTGGGGCAGTCCTTTCACAAGACCACAATGGTATTGAACAATCTAATGTTTACAGCAGTAGAAAATTGTTTCCCGGGGAAAAAAACAATTCCACTATTGAATTGGAGGCCTTGGTTATAAAGTGGCCAATAACCCATCTTAAATACTACCTCACTGGCTGAAAGTTTACTTCGATCACAGATCATGCCCCCTTGAAATGGATGAGCCTCTGCAAGGATAACAGCACACAAGTCATGTGCTGGTTGTTGGACATTCAGCCCTATTGTTTCTGGGTAGAACATTGAAAAGGAAGAGAGTAGAGCAATGTAGACTTCACTTTCCCATTTTCCAATAGGTGCTGAGAGAACCGGCAGCATTATGGGGAAGGGTATGGGATGAACCCGTTGGAGTCATCACTGATTTCCGGGCGGTGATCTCTTTCCATATGGCATGGGTATGTCAGCCACTACCTGGTCCTGACCCAGGGGGCGGCTAAATGAGGGAGGATCACATGAGGGAGACAACCTCTGGGGAGATGTCATGGCTTCATTGGGTGAGAAAGTATCCCCCCATTTTCTCCTGAAAAGAACCCTCAAATATCGAATACCCTCATGGCCTATTGTTGTATGCCCACTCTTTCGCCCATGAATAATAGGGAGATCACTCTCTCCAGTTCCACCTACCATTCATCCAAGAATCATTCACCATTTAAGACTAGTAAAAATGTATTTTCAGGTTTTCCAAACCAATTCCAAAACCTGGACTTCCTGTCCCAGAATGACTCAAGTACCAGGACAAAGAAGAAGCAGTGAGCAATGCAGAATGAGGAAAGCAGCAAGAACGTGGAACATTCTAGTGTTTATTCATACACGCCTGTGCCGGGGAAGGTTAAATGGCAAGTGAAGCAGAACATCAATGTCTGCTACTGGCGAGAGAGAACGCATCTCTTAGTGAGGTTGAGGAATCCGAAGGGTGAGTGCCGGCATGGTGGAGACCGGTGGCCCACCAGCAAAGAAGGAGAAGGCTGGAGAGAGAGAAGAAGAAATGCTGCGAGCTAGTGAGGGACTCCTGGGCGTTCGCAGGTGATTGAGAGCAGTGCTTTCCTTATCGGTGCTCGGAGCGAAGCTGACGTGGTACTGAAAGCCGTGACACCCGAAGAAACCAGACAGAGGCGGTCACGAGAAAGAAGCAGATTAAGGCGCTACTCCGGTTGACTGCGTGAGCATACAGCAACAAACACCGCTGAGTCTTCCCAGAAGCCGTGGGGACCCAGAAGCATGTCAGCAGGTATGCCAAATGCAAGTGAATGAACAAAAAGCAAGTAAGAGAGAAAGATAGAATGTACTTAAAATTAAAAAGGGAAACAAATTTCAAATAAAACATTTACAGGCAGATGTAAATTGTGTGAACGAAAGGAAAACCCAGGACCGGATTATATATCCGGAAGACAAAGTAGCAAGAAAAATGTGCGTGCGACTATGGAAAAGGGCAGGAAGCCCATGTGAATAGAATAAGCCCTGGCACACGTGTAAACCAGGAAACCATCAAAAGAGTGTGAGCATGAGAAGTCCTGGCAGGGGAGTACACCAGGCAATCAGCACAAGAGTGTGAACATAAGGCCTGGCAGGAGAGTATACCAGGCAACCAGAAGAACAATTTACTTACCAACTGGTAACATTCTTTTGACTGGATGTTCCTCCAACGTATTCCACATTTTTGACATGTAATGTCCACAGCTGTGCTACTTCAGAAATTTTTCGACAGAGGGCGTCCTGTGTCGATGGCATCGGGTCGATGTCCCTCAAAGGCCTCCGTCGAGGGTGATGTCACTGGATTTTAAAAATAGGACGCATGGCACCCGTAGCCTCAGTTTATGTTTTTTCCTCAATAACGTGTGAAATGCTCACACACAATGCCTGCTGTGAAAGGGGCCCCTAGGGGTCCCTTACGTCTATGGAAACAAGGCGAGTCACCAC
Source organism: Ambystoma mexicanum (assembly GCF_040938575.1). Lineage (NCBI taxonomy): Eukaryota > Metazoa > Chordata > Amphibia > Caudata > Ambystomatidae > Ambystoma > Ambystoma mexicanum. Next base: position 978,367,506 of record NC_090934.1, on the reverse strand, counting down.
ACACAATAGATACGCCAGACACAAGGTTGTATTCCCAAAGCTAGGGTTTATTGCAAAGCAAAAGTCTCAGTTGGCCAACTCGGTCTCACGCCCCGCGACGTGTATCTCTAGACCTCGAGGGACGCAAGAGAGTGAATTACGTACATCAGTTACATATATACAAAATGCATATCAAACAATCAGCTATGACATGTTTAACACCCCCCTTTATTGGGTTTCTTTGAACTTGGTGTGATGATGGACACTTTTGACAGCTATGACACCTTCAAATACCTATTCTAGTAACAATTTGCAATTTGTGAGTGCAGAGGCACCTTTCAGTTGTTGAACAGAACACAGCGCTTCTGTTCTTGGAAGCGAGCTACATACGGGGGAAGCATTGCATTCCAGACCTTGCTATATATGAGGTGCTATTCGTGTCCTGAGAGCCGACACGCTCTAACGGGGCTCAGCAAAGGGGGGCCGTAAGAAGAGCATAATTCAAGCCTTTAGCTGCTTTATTCTAACATATTCTACCATATAACAAGACTGGCTCGCAGCTGTGAAATGATTAAATGCCCTGCAGCTCTGCATCAAGGCTACATTCGGGAGGGAGCCGGGCGCTGCCTACGTTGTGTTTCAACTAACTCTTGTTATCCTCGCGGCCGTGCAGCCTTGTCCTTTTACGTGCAGACAACAATGTTTTACAGTCGAGCAGTGTAAGCAGAAAATGTACTGCGAAGCAATAAGAACAGAAAGCAATGAGCAATGGTTAGAAAACAAAATGGCGATTCTTGTTATATCAAAATGGCCGTTCATTGGCAAACTCGGAAACCTATATTCTGTCATATCGTGCATGAGACGGTTGGCCCAAGGCCATCAAAATACGTTTGCGGTCACACAGTAGAGGTATCCATTTTTCTAGACTGACAGCTGGACTGCACATAGCCTTGAGGAACGCAAGCTGCAATCGCATAGGAAATTCTCCAGAGGGGCAGGCCGGGAGGGCGATGTGGAATACGTTGGAGGAACATCCAGTCGAAAGAACGTTACTAGTTGGTAAGTAACTTGTTCTTCGAATGGATTGTGTTCTCCAATGTATTCCGCATCTTTGACAGACTCCCAAAGCAGTACCAGAAAGTGGAGAAGGGAGAAGAATTTATAATACCCAATCAGATGGCAGAATAAAGAATCGCTTTACCAAAGGTCATATCTTGACCATGGAGCATATCCAGGGAGTATTGTTTGACAAATGTGTGGATAGAAGCCCATGTGGCTGCGTCACAAATATTCCTAATAGGAACTCCCCGCTGTAGGGCTGTGGAAGTGGGCACGCCCCTAATGGAGTGATCTCGCAACCCCTGAGGAGGGTCCTTGCCCACCAATCTGTAACATTCAGTAATGGTGAGGATAATCCACCTGGACAAGGTCTGTTTGGTAACAGCCTGGCCCAATCAGTGTCCAGCATACCTCACAAAGAGTTGATCGTCCACTCTGACCCTGGACATCCTAGAAATGTAAAAGCTTAGAGCTCTCCTAGGGTCCAACCTATGGAGTCGCTTCTCTTCCTTACCAGGATGAGGAGGATAGAAAGCAGGAAGTACCACTTTCTGGCTTACATGAAACTCAGACACTACCTTAGGTAGAAATGATAGACGTACCCTCAGGACAACCCTATCCTTGTGGAACACAGTAGGGTGGCTTAGATGATAGTGCCTGTAATTCACTCACTCTGCGAACGGATGTTACAGCAACCAAGAAAACCGTCTTGAAAGACAACAGTCTCAAAGGACAAGAGTGCAAAGGTTCAAATGGAGCACCCATCAGGAATTTCAAGACCAAATTCAGATCCCATACCGGCATCTGAATCAGGGATGGCGGGAACACATTAGTGAGCCCCTTTAGAAATTGGGACATCAAAGGAATCTTAAAATAAGAACATTCTTCAGACTAGCGCTTGAAGATAGACAGCGCCGCCGGGTAACCTTTAATGGTACCTACTTGAAAACCCCTGTGGGCCAAAGAAAGCAAAAAAGACAGAACCATGGGACTGGAACACTGAAAAGGATCGTCATCATGTCCTCTGCACCAGTCGCAAAACTTACGGCAACAGTACAGGGATTTGGTTGCCGGCCGCCTGGCTGAAAGCAACACCTCCATCACGTCATCCGGGAGGACCCAATCCTTATATCTCAAACTTTCAAACACCAAGCGTGAAGGTTGAGAGTCTTAACCTCTGGATGGAGAACCTGATCTCCCCCTCGCACGAGAGAAGGTCCTCTTGGTAGGGAAGATGGCATGGAGGGCAGACAGGCATTTCTAGAAGGTCTGGGTACCACGCTCTCCTGGCCCAATCCGGAGCAATGAGGATCATGTGGGACCCGAACCTCTGCAACCTCCTTAGCACCCGAGGAATGACGTGGACCGGAGGAAATGCGTACAGAAGTGGGAATGACCAATCCACCACAAATGCGTTCACTGAGGCTCCTCTCAGAGGAAATTCTCTTGAGAAAAATCTCTCGCACTTCCAGTTGGCACCGGTCACGAACAGATCCACTTGAGGGGTTCCCCAAAGGGTGAATATCTCCTGAAGGACTTCCTGAGCCAACTCCTACTCGTGGGAGACTGCGCTCTGCCTGCTCAGAGCATCCACTGCCACATTCTCCTCTCCGGCCAGATGAACTGCTGAGAGTGAGATTCTCTGCTGCATTGCCCAGAACCAGAGCTGCATCGGCTCTCTGCACAGCGGGAGCAACCCTACATCCCCCTTCTTGTTGAGGTAATGCATGGCCACTATGTTGTCCGTCATGATCAGGACACTCTTCCCGCGTACAAACGGCAGAAAAGCCTTCAGGGCTAGCCTGATGGCCCTCAGCGCCAATAGATTTATGTGAAGTCTGGACTCTGACAGAGACCAACGACCGCTGGTGGTCAGCGTGTTGACGTGAGCCCCCCATCCTGTGAGGGAAGCATCCATCACTACCGTCACGCCTGGCCAAAGTTGCCAAAACGGCTCTCCCTTCATCAGATTCCCTTCGCTAGCCCACCACAGAAGATCCTGTGAGACCTTGAGCGGAATCTGATGGTGATCGGACATCTTGCCTGAGAATTGGGACCACTGCGTCCTGAGAGCCCATTGGAGGGACCTCATCCGCAGTCTGGCCTCCGGCACCAGAAAAATGCAGGATGCCATGAGGCTGAGCAACCTTAAGAATTCGAAAGCCAGGAGACTCTGGGCATTTTGAAATTTGTCGACCATCTGTACAATGTGATGAGCCCTCACCATGGGTGGCGAGCACTTCACCAAGGATGTGTCCAACACAGCCCCGATGTACTGGAGCAGTTGGGAAGGGTTCATATGTGACTTCTTGAAATTGAGGGAGAAGCCCAGCTTGTGAAGGGAGTGGCAGGTGAGGCTGAGATGATCCAAAGCCTGTTCGGGAGAACGCGCTCCGATCAGCCATTCGTCCAGGTAGGGGTACCCGTGAACCCCCCCCTCTCCCGAGATACGCTGCCACCACCACCATGAGCTTGGTGAAGACCCTCGGGGCAGAGGTCAACCCGAATGGCAGGACACGAAACTGAAAGTGCGAGCTGCCAACGCCAAACCTCTGCTATTTTCTGTGCTTTGGATGGATCGGCACATGAAAATAAGCATTGTTTAGGTTCAATGACACTAACCAATCCTGAAGTCGAAGGGCCTGAGAAAGAGTGACCATCTTGAACTTGTCCTTCCTGAGGAACTTGTTCAAGCGACGCAAGTCCAAGATGGGTCTCAGTCCTCCGTCTTTCTTGGGAATCAAAAAATATGGGGAATACCAGCCCTTGTTCCTCTCCACCACAGGCACTAGTTCTATAGCGCCTTTCCCCAGCAGGGTCAAGATTTCCTGCACAAGGAGCGGATTCGGAATCTTCAAAGAGTTTCCCGGTGGAATGTCGTGAGGCCGATTTAGGAAGGGTAGGCAGTAGCCGTGGGCTATTGTTTCCAGAGCCCACGCATCTGAAGTAATGGCTCGCCACTCTTTGAGATGCTGAGACAGCCTGCCCCCAACCGGCGAACAATGAGACCTGACCTCATAGCTGTTTCGTAGCAGCTGTGGCAGCGGTTGAAGGCAAAGAGGCAGCTGCTTGAGCGGCTTTGGCACCTCGTCCCCGTCCATCGCGAGGACCCTTACGGTGGCCCCTTTGACTGTCCGCTCTTCTCGCTCTACCAAAAGAGAAGTAGTAAAGAAAGGAACCCCTCCACTGCTGTCCCCTAGGACAAAAAGGCGGAGGTTGACGCACAGCTGCGCCCAAAGATTTTGCAGATGCTTTGGAGGTCTGCAACCTCTCAAGGCTCTCGTCAGCCTTGCTGCCAAAAGAAATGGGAGCCGTCAAAGGGCATGTTGAGAAGATGGGCCTGCACATCCGGTGCAAAGCTTGACTTCCTCAACCAGGCAAACCTGCGTATCATCTGTGCTCGCAGGCATGGAACGGCTGACACTATCTGCTGCGTCCAACCCAGACTGAAGGGATTCACACATGGCATCCTTGCCATCCTGCACAATAGCAAGGAACCCATCCCTTTCTTCCGCTTCGGGAATATGCTCAGCCGCCAGAGAGAGACAATTCCACAGAGTGTGCGAAAATTTGGCCAAAACACAGGTGGAGTTGGACGATTTAAGGGCCATACTCCCAGCCGACAATACCTTCCGTGCCCGTCCATAGAAGCGCTTGTCGTCCCTATCTGGAGGGATGGTAGGGTACGCCGCCTGCCTCGAGGTGGCCGTGGCCGCCTGAACCACTAAACTCTCAGGAGTGGGGTGTGTGGATAGGTAGCTGGGGTCGCTACAGGATGGGTGGTATTTCATAGTCAAAGACTTGTTGAACGCCGGAAGAGACTCCAGGGTGTTTCAAGCAGCAGCCACCCTTTTCTGTAATGCATAGTGAAAAGGCAACACTGGGTCAGTGGGCGGACCCTGATCTAAAATTTCAGTCAGGTCATCCTGATCGAATTCAACTGGAGGGCCGGACCACCCCAGGTACTCTGTAACCCTCGACATCAACCTCCTATAGGAGGATTCAGCATGAGCCCCGAACTCAGGCCTGCCAAACTCCATCTCAGGAGATGTGTCCAGGTCACTGGCATCATGTAAAGACTGACGCAGATCTTCCAGCTGACTGTCCTCAGGAAAGGCCATGTCAGGAGCTTCAGGAGTGTCACCAGGAGCACCAAAAGGCTCTAACTCCACATCGGACCTCTCCTCATCCTCACAGATATCCTGTAGAGAATGAAATAACTCCCTCCTAGGTACAGGAGCAGACCTGGAGTCAGGAGGAGGCCTCACAGTCTTAGACAGAGCCTTTCTCGGAGGCTCCACAGCTCTAGGGGCCTCCACTGGCAAATTCAGGCCTGTAGGCCCCGATGGCATCGACAATGGCACTGAAGGCTCTGAGGGCCTGACCGAGGGCAAAGCCCAGACAGACGCACTCGATGGGCACTGCGCCAATCGCGTCAACACCTTCTCAGACTTCGCCGGTTTCGTCGGGGACGAACACCGCAACCTGGATCTGGCATGTCTCTGGCGATCTACCGGAGCCTTGTCGGAACAGGACCTCGACGGTTCCCAATGTTTATTGCACCGACTGCCCGGGCCCGAAGGAGCGCGAGCGTCGGACCGAGATTGTTCCCCGCCGCATTCAACTGAAGGCGCAGACGGGACAGTATCCTGAGATTGAAAAATCTCAAGCATTTTCTCCCTGAATGCCTACCACTCCTCCGGAGTAGGGGATTTAGTGGGGCAAGCCACTTTCCACACTGAGCCATCATCCGACAAGGACGGGGAAGGCGACTGGTGACGCCGCTTCCGGGAGTGCCTCGACGAGGACGATGAGTGGTGAGAACCACTCCGATACCGAGATCCCCTGGACTCCCTCCGACGGGGAGAGTCACCCCTCGAGTCGTCGGTGGAAAGACCAGTAGTTTTACTGAATTTACGGGGTTTGGATACCCGACCTACCTGCAACTTCCCCTTGTGCTCCAGCAAGGCCTTGGCAGTCAACGGCTGGCACTTCGAGCAGTCGTCCGTGTCGTGGCTCTCGCCCAGACACCACAAGCAGATACAGTGCGGGTCCGTGATGGACATCTCTGACTTACAGTCCCTGTACTTATTAAAGCCAGACCACGGGGTCGGTGGGGTAGAAGAAGACATTATCGAAGTAGATAACACGAGGCATTCCGAGTTCTCGAAGCAAACACGTTTGCGGAAAAAACTGAACTGAGGCTACTGCCGCTGTGCGTCCTACTTATAACATCCAATGACGTCACCCTCGACAGAGGCTTTCGAGGGACATCAACCCGACGCCATTGACGCAGGACGCTCTCTGCCAAAAAATTTCCAAAGCAGCACAGCTGTGGACATTACATGTCAAAGATGTAGAATACATTGGAGGACAAAACCCACAGAGCTATCTTATAGGCCACAAACAAATTGAAACTTGTTAGTAGGGGTCCATAGCATTCTCATTTACCAAAAGCTCTATCAATGTTCTGTTCTGTGGCGTAAATACCCCTGTAAAGGATACCTTGTCAGATTTCAACAATGCTATTACTCGCAAAACAACTTCCAACCTCTTGTGAGAATAATTCCCATTTATTAAGTACAATTTTTGGGCATAGCACCCAACTTTTGGTCTATCAAATCAAAATGAACCAACACAAGGGTGTAGAACAAGGTGAATACATGAAAATGTAACAGTCACAGAAGAGCAATTACATTGACAAAAGGATAAAAGCTAGAGACCATGTAGGTGCTGTGGGCGGATTAGGCAGGGAAAAATGTGCAGCTATGATGGCACAGCACTCTTTCTTGGTCCTTCGGTTGCCAAGGATGCCTCAGCATCCCTTGAAAAGCGGATTGCAAATTAGGGGGCACTTTGTGGGCCAGTTGGATGCTTTTGGCACACCACATTCAATAGCCTTTTTAGAAACTAAAACGTTTTCTACCTTGTTTGATACTGGATTCTCTCAGAGCTCTCGGAAATGGTACATTTGTCATATTGGCAGCATGGGAAAGCAAGCAAGGGTTCTCCAATTGATCAATGCAACATCTAGCTGGGGAGATGTGCGACCTACACGTGACAACCCTGGAATTTGACAGAGCAGTTGGTAGAGTCTGGTGGTACTCGCAGCATGATTCGGCATGCTGGAACACATCGTCAGATACTAAAGCTACAGTCCATAAAATGTTGCAAAATGGTGTTTCTATCTAAAGGAGTGGGCCTGATGGCAAATGTATACATTTACCATCTATAGATGTGTGCTTGTCCAATGTAAACTGCTATCATAGCAAAGAATAAAGGTTGTTATATTAATACATTCATAATAAAATGGGGCTTATCGGTTCACGGTTGCTTTTATATTTATACAGTGCTTGAATACCACCATAGCAGCCTCTTGCTGCCATCCTGAGCCTAACACTTCCGGGGTCCTGAAATCTACCCGCTGTAAAAAAAAAAACTATCTTCTAAAGGCATTGTAGTCATCTGTGGACTACTAATTAAGATATGAGCAGAGTTAATTATCAGTAAAACACCCATGTCTTAAGGCGACTACAACAGGTAAAATGCTCATCTTTGAAATCCCATTCTGGAGTTTTTTGTTGCCACAACCTAAAAGGCCCTGCCTCCTATTCTGATTTGGTGAGAACATATTTCAAAACCGTGTGCAGTCTGGTGGAGGTGCATATAAAGAACCTGTAAATGGGGAATGGACGGCCGCCCAGAATAACATGGTGGGATACTCCGTCTGTGGTACCAAGCACAGATGGTGATGTGCAGGAACTCTTTTTGGGCCATTCCAATTACAATGGCGGGACTACTGGACTTTCACTGTCAATAACTGCCAATAATGGTAGAAGCAGAGCATAAACAGACAATGCCTGGTATCTGTTAGCAATTCCTGCCAAATGATGCAAGCACCTGAGGAATAGAAGGCAAATGATGGCAGTACCTGGCTAATATGTGGCAATAGCTGAAAAATGGTGCGAGTACTAGGGACCATGATGGCAGTTACTGAAAAAATGCCTGTAATCAGACAAAAAGATAGCAAACTTTGCCAATAATTTGTATTATTACACTGAAAGAACACATTATGTAATTCGAATTTGGCCAAACAAAATGGCGATTTCCCCCAAATATGCGTCCTTTTTAATGTGTCTCTTCTTTTCGTTTTTTTTTTTTTAATCAGGTTTTGTGGATAAAGATACAAGCCAAATTAGCTCACAAGAAAGAAGCAAAAACAACGAGCAAAAGAAGCACTTGAAAAAATAATCAAGAAAGGTGCAGCTTCAGAAGTGTCATGTTTGAATGACCTCACTTCTGTCTCCCACAGCATTGCAGTAGAGCACTGTGCAAGAAAAGTCACGGTGGAGACCTTAACACGTATCTGCGATTCCTATGCTACTGCATGTAGATCACATCCTGAACATGCAAAGCATGCTTATGCTTATGAACATGCAAAGCATGCTTAGAAAAGCGGAGCACGGATAATAGCACTACAAAGTACCAAATAGATGTTTCTAGAGGGATGTGAGTGACCACATTAATACAAAGTTCGTATAATTTATAGGTTTTAGTCCGCTATATATTTCCAGAGGATTCCGTAAGTGCAATATATTTTGACCTTTTTTGTTAGGTTTCTGTCGACAAGTTTCCTCTTGTATAATTTTATTTGAAGACGGTCATTTTAAAAATATACTTAATGGTTCCCAAATGTGTGTTTCTGTTTTTTACTTACAGGCTTCATTTCGTCATGTATTCAGTTTCAGGCTTCCACTGACACAAACATCATTTGAAATGCAAGGGATGTGTATGGGCGGTGGGCTTGGGCAGGGGATACTGCGTCTCGGCCCGATAGCGAACATTGGAAACAGCAACGGCCGTGGATCCGGTACACCAAGGACATTTAATTACTAGTGCCTCAACATTACCCTCCAACTATTCCGAAGAGAGAACTGGCACCACTAGAGACCAAATTAGTGCCGCCCTTGCCTATCCTTTTGCAGTAAAAGTTTGTGATACTAATTACATTTCATCACTCGCAAGCCAAAAGGCGCAAAGAAACGTCCTTGCATTCCACTGTGTTCTGCTATCGCAATATGCCACGTCGTCCCGTGACGACCTGCTACTTCTGCACTGCACACAGATTTGGTTTGCGTGCGAATTGCGCAGTTGCACCGCCGCATTCAAGATGATGTGCAACAGTCTGATATTGACCGAGAAACTTTTTTTTATCAGGTAGTGCTTCCACTAGCTCAACAAATGGCGAATTTATGGGCACAGAGTTCGCAAAGGTTTCAGGCATAGTGGAAGCAAGTCCACAAACGTCACTCTCCGGGACCAGGCCTTACCCCATGAAGTCACCTTCCAGATTTTATCAAGTAGAGAGACCATAAAGAAATTGTATTAAGGCCCATGTTTCTGTATTTGTGTAGGCCTTGACATGTGATTCCATTTATCTAATCTTGTCTCATGCTTTTCCTTTGTGATATTGAGGTCTGCCTTTCCAGATGGCTTACCTCGTGATCAGCAAACCTTTCAAGTTACAAAACATATTGAGGAATGTACCATTAAGTGCATTTGCCGTGTGTCATGTATTTACTAGAAAAACAGGCAAAACAAATATATGGAACGTCAAAATTGGGGCCATGCTGACTTCAGCTAGATACTTCTCATGTATGATTTCTAATAGACTATGTTTGTTTTCATTTGTTATCTATTTACAGTGTGCAAAGTCTTCATCTGCAATCGCATTCGAGTTATTTTATTTTTCTAACCTATATTTATGGAGAAATTATAGTGCACTTGTTATACCTTATTGCTGTTAGAAAAAGAAAGGCACTATTTACATATATTTATGGGCAACCACATCTTCTCAATGATCTGAACATTACAATTGTAAAACCAATGTCATTTTTCAAATGTTTATATGTCCTTGTAACAGGAGCGTTAGAATTTTGATGTAGCTAATTTTCTTCATTTTTAAGGGCAGCTGCACTCCAATTCAACCACATGACATGTGGGCTTATGAATTTAAAAGTGTAATTACTTAGCTTATTGAGCTATATGTAAAATACATTTTGATGGCGCAAACTGTGTTTTCTTCTTTACTTGGCAACATTTCTTACATAATATGTGGAAACAGACAGTCCTTGGGCTCTCATACATTTTGTCATGCGCAGTTCAATAAATTGTACTTGGCCAATGTGTTTTGGGAAATGCGACTTCTGTTGTGTATTCCATAAGGTGGTATATATACCCTTAGCATGTATGACATTTCATCGTAGTTGAATAAAAACGCACCACCCGTGAAAAAAGCAGAAGCAGAGAAGCATTTTGACGCCTAGCACCTTGAATCAGCCAGTCTCCCTTTGCATTACATTTTCTTATCCAGGCAATGCATATTTTTCTGGTAAAACTTGAATTGCAGTTCGAACATTTTTACCAGGAATACTCCATCAGGTGTGCAATTAATGGTAAAGTTCAAGTGAACACAATACATCTCTCTCAAGAAGATTAGCAGTAACCAAAGGGCTAAGAAGGAATGCCCGTGTGTCAGTAATTTGACCCAGTGTGACTAGTGGGTCAGAAATTTGAAGTGCTACGGGAACATTGGATATTCCTATCGCTTTCACAGTCTCATGGGATGGTGGAACATCATGAACACACTGATTGAACAGCTGATCTACTGACACCAGTATCTATTAAGCGCAGAACGGACTGATAACCTACTTTGCACTACCCACCATCATCAGGGGTAGGAAGTGAGGTCATCTCTCAAACTGTTTTAGAACGGTTCTTGGTTTTGTGGGCTCAGGTTATTTTTTTGTAACAAACTTTGGGAATTGAGGTTTGGGGAGGTGCCCTGTCCCTGGTAACATCCTGGATTATTTCTCTGTGGTTTGTATAGACACTCATTCTTCCAGTGACAGATATGCTTACAGTAATGACATTCCATGGGATCTATATAGTCCCCCAAGTTGTCTGAGACTGAACTATCCAATACATTTTGGGTGCCACCCCTTGTCACAGACCAGATATAAGAGGGAAATGAAATTGGTATCTGCACCAATCCCAGACTTGTCCCACCTCCAACAGCTTGGGAAAAAGAGGATTGAATACTCCATGCCGGTTGCGCTACTGGTCCTGGCAACGGCTAAGTTGCACAGTTGGTGTCCGTGTGCTCACCGAGGCCAGAGCATCCAGAAAAAAATGCTTTGGTTTAATGAAATCCTCTGCAGTCGCCTCATCTTATTGCTCATCTGCTATCAGGGGCATTTAGCGTGGGGGGCTTAGCCGTATCAGTTGCCCCATTTTTCCAGGGCAGCCCTCATGGACACACATTTCCCTAAATTGAAATTACACTCCAAAGGAAACAGAGTATGCAGATTCCCCTGTGTCAGCAAGGCCACACATCAAGAAACTGGCACGTATTGCCATTATAATGTGCAAACATGAAAACCAGTGCCTGTTTGGCCAGCGGGGCACGACCAGGAGAACCTTGCTATTCTTGGAGGTCGAAATTGCAGCAGAACTTTAGGAATCAAAGCAAAGGATAGGAGCCCATTTGGACATCTCTCAGAGGACACATACTCTGTCACTTGTTCCACCGTGCAACTGCATACTTGGAGAAAACCTTGTAAAGGACATCTCTGTACATCCTGCTTGCGGTTAGTGTAGGAGATTCTGCTCCGACTGACTGTCTCTTTGGTGTCTGTTCTTGCTAGATGGGCTGCCATTAATGAAATGTTTTTCGGCAGGGCCCATTCCCAACTAAAAAACAAAATTGAGGTGTGCCGGTGTGGTGAGGTGCTGTGTTAGAACTAAATTTGAAAAGACAAACTAAAGTCAATGCGACCCTTACAAACCAAATAAGATTGGGTTGCTGTACGAAAGAGGGACCAGCAGTCATCTCAAAAACTGCTAATAGATACAAACACTTGAAAAATGTCATCTCTAAATGATTGCACAGCCCTAAGCGAATGGTAAATATCCTATTCAAATTGAATGTGTAACTGGACAACAAATAAAGTGAAACAAAGAGTCCAAAGCAATAGATTCTTCAGTCAAAAAAACGCTGTTGAAACAGATTTTATGAGTTGATGCAAAAACAAGACTGCCGACACGTGTTTCGACCCAAAACAACGGGTCCTTTTCAAGGCAAGACTGTGGTGTTGGTATGATTCATATACATTACCCCAGGTACGACCTATTATGAGTGGCTTAGGATGGGCCATTGAGGGACTTTCCCAGTACATTGATTCTGCAATCAAGGATATTGTACCAGCATTACCAGCCTACCTGCGAGATTCCACTCAAACATTGGAGATTTTACATCAGTTAAAATGGTGCCCCAATTATCTTCTAGCCACGTTTGATGTTAAAGCATTGTACACATCGATACAACATCGATTAGCTCTTCAAACCTTTGATTACACTTTTCGCGACCACTCAGCATCACACAGCCAACATGTTCGCATGATCAAAGATTTCTTGCATTTCACCTTAGCACATAACCAGTTTTTGTTTAACAATCAATATTATTTACAGACAAAAGGAGTAGCCATGGATGCAAAATATGCCCCTTCTTTGGCTAACTTATTCATGTTTTTTTTTTAGGACAAACACATATACACAGACCACCCATATAAACAGAATCTCATAGTATCGGGACGCATCCTGGTCATTTGGAATGGGACGTCTTCGTCCTTTGCTGATTTTTCTGAATATCTTAATCGTAATAATTTTGGCATAGAATTTTCTGGAAATGTGAGCTCTCAGACTATGGAATCCCTTGATCTCTAGATTAACATTGCGAATGGTGAACTACAAACTCAAACCTTTCGGAAACCCACCGCAGTTAATGCTATGCCTCCAGCTGCCATAAAAAATCTGTCATCTCCAACATCCCATTTGGCGAATTCTATCGTGCGAGACGTAATTGCAGAACTGACATGGCTTTTCAACATGAGTGTCGCATGATTAGGCGGAGGTTCCATGAACATGGATACAGTAGTCAATGCATTAAGCAAGGGTTCAACTGTATCAACACATTCACTCAGGATCAGACGTTTGTTACGAATACAGAACCCACCAGACCAAGTCTGGAGTATGTACAGTTCATAACGAAATATTCAGAAGACCATTGCATGCTCTATCGCCTTTTAAACAAACATTGGCATTTGGTGAGACTTGACCCACACCTTTTGCCTTATGTCTCGGCTACACCCAAACTCATCTTTACTCATAACAAAACATTGCGCAACAAACTCTGCCCTTCGTTCTTAAAACCAAAGCCTACTCATGCACAGCCTTTAACTTGGCTTCCACCCAAACCTGTTGATTTTTTCAAATGTGGTCTATGCAATTTTTGCCAATATGCTCTTATCCAAAATACATTCAGTTGCCACCATGGTTTGTCAGTTCACATTTCTGATTTTATCAATTGTAAATCGAAATTTGTGGTGTACGCCATTTTATGCGTATGCCGCAAAGTATATGTTGGTTCTACTATAAGAGAACTGCGAGTCCGCATTCGAGAACATTTTGCACACCTGAAGAGCCAAGATCGAAGCTGCCACTTGTCCTGCATTGGCAACAGAATCATCAAATGGATTCAGTAAAAGATCTTAAGTTCATCGGGCTCATTCAAGTGCATTCCCACCCAAGAGGCGGGGACCGTCAATTACTTTTACGTCAGCTTGAGGCACGCACCATCGCCAAACTTCGTTGTACCAGTCTTGGTCTCAACACGGACATGGAACTAAATGTATTTTTGTAATGCTTTATACAAATGTTGGTGCATATTTCCTATACTTGCAGCAACTGCATTTTCATTATTCCTTGTTTGTTTTCATGTATTTGCATCTAGTCAAATTTAATCAACCAAGACCGTCAGGAATCTTTGCCAGTATCAAATTGCTCATCTATCCCTCGCCGTCATTAAACATTCCAGAGATTTTTGATTTTTCAATGTTTTCAAATTGAATTTTTTTTTAATATTTATTTTTATTTCGCATGCACACTGCCATTACAGCTTATTATGCATTAGACTTTTATTTAATAGTTGTGTTAACACATGTAGATATTGTCTAGGGCACACACAAGATGCAAGCGCTTGCCTTACTTAATACAAGGACTACCATTACCATAATTCCTTGCACTAAATTTAACCAGATGACTGAGTCACGTAACACATTTTTATGTTCTTTTCTCTAAACACATGGAAGGAATAAACTGCACAACACTGATTTCGTGAAGCGTTTGGACTCTGGCCACAGTGGGGAACCACCCCCTGAACTTACAGGTATGGGCTTGACAGTACTTTCAGAGTATCTCACTGTTAGACTGACTCTTACAAATATTTATGTTATTCGACCTACCTGCGGAATTGGGTTTTGATGCATTGTCTTTTTTTGGCAGTTGCAACGTTTGAACAAACTCCCATGTTCTGGGAATGTACCACAATGTATCAGTAACAGAGACTGCTTCAGGTATCGCTGTCCATAATTTTTACGCATTTGGATATTTTTGACAACCCATTTAAGTCATATGTCGATCTCTTGTCAAGACAACTCATGTTTTGGCTTTCTTTGTTTATGTATTTTTCAGTTATTTGCCATTTATATTCTTGTGGAGAATCAACTACTTTAGAATTGGCCCATATATCTGCCCCTAAGGAGGGCTTGGGTTTTCCAACTCAGTTTGAATAACATACGGTAAAACATTTATTCATTTTAACATTTATATCACACACGTGTGACAATGTAATAATACATTTTACCACCATGAGGCGCATGAGGGATGAGCATTTTGATCCTTGGCACAATAGTCTGTTACCTTTGTGTCATGATGCCTACCTCCAAGGAGCCAGGTCCGACCCAGCAACCCCAGAGGCAGGCATTATTTCCCCCAGGGGAGTGCCAGCGGGCCCAAGCTGGGGCCCTTTGGACGCAGTCCTGGCGCCTTAGGCGCCAGGCTCATGTTGGACCCCTGTCCTGGTGCCTTAGGTGCCAGGCTCATAAAGCTAGACATGTGTTCAAGTGTTTTTATGTGCACTTACCTGATGCAGACCATGCTGCCACATCCAGGCCCTCTTGAGGCCTGAATGGAACTACTTTACCTGTGGGACTACTTTCCACCCGGGTGTGGTCGGGGAAGGATACATACCTGATCGGAGGAAGGATACACACTTGGAACTTCTTCCAAAGCTATTTAAACCACACCTGATCAGCAACTCACGCTTCGCGTTGTTCTGCTCCTCGCAGCTCGACGCTCACCGTGTCAGCTCCTGCATCTGGACTTCAGCCACGCCTGTCAGCATCCTGGGTCACCTGCAAAGGGAGACAAGAGACCTTACCAGCTAAATCTGCTCCACGGAGACATCACCGACGATCCTGAAAGGGAAGACATTATTTTTAAAAGCATTTCGTTACGATCGCTGCAGTGCTGCATTTCACTCACCTTTCCTGGGTTCCTCCATCTTCAGCAGCGATCATCCGGATACACAGCCACTTCCCAGAGCCTAGAGAAAAAGACAAGAATAAGAGGTGAGAGAAGGAAGGGAATAAGACTTACCTGTTGGGTCATTCCCATTTCATTTCGGGTCTCGCCACTTCCAGGCATTTTCCGGACCCCGGCCCCTACGGGGAAAAAAGACAAAGACATTGAATGAGCGTATGCAAAGACAGTTCCCGAGCGCTCATCCAGAACTAACCTGCCATTTACTGGAACTGGAACTGCACGTTTCACTTCGGGTCAGCGCCATATCTCCGGCATTCCGAACCCCGGCCCCTAAGGGGAAAAAAGACATAAGCATTAGCGCTCGCTGCAAAAAGACAATGAACATTATTATTAAGCTTGGACTTTTGAACTTGCAACAGAACTTTTACAGAGCCTTACCTGAATAGTCAAGCTTACCTGAACTCCCATCAATCCTCAATCCAGTGAAGTAACTGGGTTTCAACGCGCCCCTGCATCAGAAGCAGTATGGAGAGCTCATCCTTCCTGACCCTAAGGTGAGACTTCACGGGGAATCGTGGAAGGGTATCGTGGAGGGTTGGAAGAGAGTGGGAGGCTTGAGCATAACTCAGTCAGTAGGTAATACTCCCTTTTCACGCACAGGGGAATATTCCTGCGAGCCGGAGAAGCAAGAGTAGAGGGCCCTTCCTGTCCATCTACAGAGTCCTGCGCTTCACCATTGAAGAAGCATCAGCACTCGAAGCCAGACCTGCGCCTCCGTGGGAATCAGGTGAGCGTTACACTTTGCACTATGCGTGTACATGGGATTATTAAATTGTTAAAATGTATCAGTTGTTTATTCATTTAGGATTCCGGCTTATGGTGTTTTCTCTCTTTTTTACATATTATTTTGTTTTCATTATATGGACATTCACATATGGACACTTCGACCGCGATTTTTGGCTGGACAACATATGGTAACAAATCAAATGTTTTTTATTTACTCCTTATTTACTTGGAATATGTTCCACATTGAAATGGTTGCTTTGCTCTTTGACATGATGTAATGTCCATATGGGCTTTTTTCTTTCTTGTTTGCATTTCTCTTCTTTAACTCTGGCCCCCTCTTCTTCCTCTGCTGGTTAATTTTGTTTATATTTCAAATGTTCTTATCCTTATGGCATGAATATATAATATTTTGCTGTATTGGAATGTATATGAATCATGCCAACACCACAGTCTTGCCTTGAAAAGGACCCGTTGTTTTGGGTCGAAACACGTGTCAGCAGTCTTGTTTTTGCATCAACTCATAAAATCTGTTTCAACAGCGTTTTTTTTACTGAAGAATCTATTGCTTTGGACTCTTTGTTTCACTGTATTTGTTGTCCCGTTACACATTCAATTTGAATAGGATATTTACCATTCGCTTAGGGCTGCACAATCATTTAGAGGTGACATTTTTCAAGTGTTTCCATTCCCAACTAAGTACTGCCAGGGCACACAGCCTAACTGGCTTGGTGGCCTGTTTGTTTATATTGTGACTATTATTCATGAGGATCAGCACCTTGAAATTCCTTACCACTGGTAGACATGCCTGAAGCGCTAAATAAAGAAATTGCTCCTTCAAGCTTGGAAATAACTTTTTCTTGGTTCATTGTACAATGGACATACTAAAAGAAAGTGTCAATTGGTTTCCATAAAAGTTTTACATACTGGACATACACGTACATTACCTGAGTATTTTTTTTATTTCATTTATTTTAATTTTTGTAACGCGCCACATGCCCATAGGCCTGTATCTTCTAGGTTTATCAGCAACAGTATTTATAGGTAAAATATTAAAATTAAATGAGTGATTAAAACTCTATGGTGCTCATTACGAGCATGCCGGTCCGGAAAAGGTGCCGGTAATATTGGCACTGTTAAAAACGGTGCCAGTGGTTCCCATCCCATGGAGTCCTATGGGGTGCCAAGGGAATGGGAACTTACTGTTTCTCCGCTGCCCGTAATATACCAATAATACCGGGATATCGGGTGGCGGAAACTGTAAGCCGAGGTTGCCGGTAAGCCTCCGATGCTACCGGCGGCTTACCAGCAACCTCGCAATAAAGCCCTATGTCATGCTAGAGGGGACCAATTTAAATAATCTTGGCCGCCTGTTGGATTTGTCATTACAGCTAAAAATCTGTTTGCAACTCATCATTTCATTTGTTTGTCGCATCACCCAAAGTTCAGCTCATATATCAAATTCCATTTTCCGTGTATTACACTTTTGAAAATTACTAACTGATACTAAGCTATTCAAGGAAAAGTTCACATTTATTCAACTCAGTGCTTTTCTTGTATACGCAATTCATTGTCCAAATATTTTGTAATAGTAGCTAAATTACAATTGTGTTCACATTTCCCAATGTTTTCATCAACATAACCAATGGATCTATAAGTAACGGATGGTCCAAATCAAGGCTCGATTCCACAAGTGCAGCAAAATGGCTGCCGATATAGGTATACCCAATAACCACGAACTATTTTATACCAATTGCAACATATGGACATTACTTTATTCCTACACCATAGCGCCAATTCCCAGTATGTGATTAACTGGCTGAACCTTAGCTTTTCTAGAGAAAGCAAATAGGCCACCTACAGCTTGATTAATTCCCATTGAATATCAAAATTATCGATATTGGATAATTTATAGTTAAAAGTCAAGCCAAGATATTTAAAACTATCACGCTTAGAACTAGGATCCCTGCGGTCATAAAAATCCTTGAGTTTTGGGATGTTCTTAATGTAAAAGTAATCTTGGCTGACTGATTTTCATTTATTCTTAAACCTAAATTATTCATATCCCATTCCTGCACGCCTCTCCCTGCTTCCGCCCTTCATCTGTACTCACACCCCTTATGCACACAATCCCTTTGCCCTCCCCCTTCCGAGTAAAGTCCCTATTTGGCAGATTCTCAAATACTTACTCCCGCAAGCAACCCTAACATCCCCGGGGAATAGAGCAACCCAACGTCACCACAAACGTCGCCCCCCTCGTTCCAACTCCACTCCCCAAAAATCTCTCTCAATCACTCTTTTCTCTGCCTTACGCCCCCCGCCACATCCGCCCACCTTTGGGACCACAACTGAAACCCCTTCACACACTCTCCCTCATCACTCCCCACCACACCCAACTCTCGCTGAAAACCCTGCACATCACAAACACCCCTCCGACCTATTCAGTCCACACACCACAAAGAGGCCTCCACCAGGGGATCCCCACCGCCACCTTAACCCAACCCTTCCCAGCCTGCACACACCAGGAATCCATATTGCCAACTACCACCCAATTTCTCCAACTTACCTGTATTCTCATCAACGCCAGATCTGTCACCAAAAACCTACACAGCATATTTCACCTCCGAAAACCCAGCGTTCATCGCAGAAACCTGGTTCTCCAATGACTTTCCGACCCATCGCACAAAAAGCTTTCCCCCCTGAATACACACTCATCACTCAACAGAACTACTAGAGCAGGTGGAATTGCCATCCTATACAAACCTCACCTATCTATCTCGCACTCCAACCCAACCCCTCCTCCCCATATCAAAACTGACACCTATAAGGCCAAAGAACTAGTTACTCTTACCTTGTAACGTTCTTTCGATGGGATGTTCCTCCGACGTATTCCTTATCTTAGATATAAATCCTTCAGCTTTGCTGGCCTCGGAAAATTTTTTCGCCAGAGGGCGCTGCGCGTCGATGATCGCCGAGTCGATGACCCTCGACGGCCTCCGTGCCGACGTCGACGTCATCCTGCCTATAAAGGCCGCGCGCAGCGTCCGTTGCTCAGTTCCGTTTTGTAGTCCCCAGTAATGTTTTTGGATTAGACTAATCACCTTGAAGGAGCATAGGCTGCAAACCCACAGGAAGTCATACTGCGGGGATGGATGGGAGGGTCGATAAGGAATACGTCGGAGGAACATCCCATCGAAAGAACGTTACAAGGTAAGAGTAACTAGTTCTTCGAAGGGATTGTGTCCTCCGACGTATTCCTTATCTTAGATAGACTCCCATAGCAGTGGTATTGTGACTGGAGGCGGGAGTAATAAAAGTTATGTTACCCTTCCAGAATGGACAGAGTGTAACACAGCCTTGCCGAATCTAGTTTCTTGACTAGAGGAGGAATCCAGGCTATAGAATTTGGTAAATGTATGTGCGGACGACCATGTGGCAGCCGCACATATATCTCGAATTGGCACCCCTCTTTGAAGGGCTGAGGATGTTGCGATACCCCTGGTAGAATGAGCCCTTAGATTTTGAGGAGGCTCCTTTCCTGCCAATTTGTAGCACTCCAGAATGGCTAAAATAATCCATCTGGAGATGGTTTGTTTTGTTATTGGAAGGCCCAACTTATGTCCTGCATAACCTACAAAGAGTTGGTCTGCTTGTCTGATCTTAGCCAATCTGCTGATATAGAAGCTCAAGGCTCGCTTAGGGTCCAGCCTGTGCAGTCTCTCTTCCTCCTTCCCCGGATGAGGAGGAGGGTAGAAAGAAGGTAATATAATCTTCTGAGTGATGTGAAACTCCGAGACTACCTTCGGGAGGAAGTTAGGCTTCACCTGAAGAACAACTTTGTCCTTGTAAAAGATTGTATGTGGAGGTTTACACGATAAGGCTTGCAACTCGCTAACCCTTCTAGCAGATGTCAATGCTATTAGCAAAACAGTTTTGAGGGTGAGAAGCTTCAATGAACAAGAGTGTAGTGGTTCAAAAGGGGCACCCTTTAGGAAGTTTAAAATTAGGTTTAAATCCCATAAGGGAACTTGAAAAGGTTTCGGGGGATAAACATTAGTTAATCCTTTTAGGTATTGTATTACCAATGGAATTTTGAAGTATGAAGGCTCCTCTGCAGTGCGCTTAAAGATTGATAGCGCTGCGAGATAGCCCTTAATTGTGCCAACCTGTAGGCCTGAATTAGCCAGGTAAAGTAAGAATGACAACACCATAGGTGTACCACAAGAAAAGGGTTCAATATTCTTTTCTCTGCACCAGCTGCAAAATTTGTTCCAACGGCAGCGGTATAGAGTTTTAGTTGCCGGCCTTCTGGCCGAAAGCAACACCTCCATAACATCATCCGGAAGGTCCCAATCCTTGTACCTCAACCTTTCAGACACCAAGCGTGAAGGTTGAGGGTCTTGATGGCTGGATGGAGAACCTGACCTTCCTTCTGCGAGAGAAGATCCTCTCTGTATGGCAGTCGAATTGGAGGGCAGATGGACATGTCTAGAAGGTCCGGGTACCACGTTCTCCTGGCCCAATCCGGGGCAATTAGGATCATGGTCTTCCGAAACCTTCTCAACCTCCTGATCATTTGAGGAATGACAGGGACCGGAGGGAACGCGTACAGAAGTGGGAACTCCCAGTCCACTACGAACGCATCTCCTAGAGCTCCTCTCGGGGGAAATTCCCTTGAGCAAAATCTGTCGCACTTCCTGTTGATACTGGTGGCGAACAGATCCACTTGAGGGGTTCCCCAAAGGGCGAAGATCTCTTGAAGGACTTCCTGAGCTATCTCCCACTCGTGAGAGACTGTGCTCTGCCTGCTCAGAGCGTCCGCTGTCAAGTTCTTCTCTCCGGCTAGGTGAATTGCCGATAGAGAGATTCCTTCCTGAATTGCCCAAAACCAGAGCTGCATCGCCTCTCTGCACAGTGGTAGTGAGCCTACGCCTCCTCTTTTGTTGAGGTAGTGCATGGCCACTGTATTGTCCGTCATTATTAGGACGTTTCTTCCCCGTACAGACGGCAGAAAAGCCTTCAGCGCTAGTCTGATGGCTCTCAGCTCCAACAGGTTGATATGTAGTCTGGACTCCGATGGAGACCAACGACCGCTGATGGTCAAGTCGTTGGCGTGAGCTCCCCACCCCGTGAGTGAGGCATCCGTGACTACTGTTATCTCCGGCCATGGTTGCCAAAACATTTCTCCTTTCAGGATGTTCTCCCGACAGGCCCACCACTGAAGGTCTCTGGCTACTTTGACCGGGATCCGAAGGAGATCTGTCATCCTTCCTGAGAATTGTGACCACTGAGTTCTCAGTGCCCATTGGAGGGATCTCATTCTCAGGCGAGCCTCCGGCACGAGGAATATGCAGGATGCCATGAGGCCTAGCAACCTCAGAAAGTCGTAGGCTGGGAGATATTGGGCATTCTGAAATCTGATGACCATCTGCAGAATATCTCGAGCCCTCACCTCTGGTGGCAAGGCTTTTCCCAGGGAAGTGTCCAGGACTGCTCCAATGAATTGGAGTCTCTGTGATGGTATCATCTGTGACTTCTTTAAATTGAGGGAGAAGCCCAGCTTGTGAAGGAAGTGGCAAACATAATCTAGTTGTCTCTGAGCCTGTTCCGAAGATACAGCTCTGATCAACCAATCGTCTAGGTAAGGGTAGACATGAATCCCTTCCCTCCTTAGACTTGCAGCCACAACCGACATTAGCTTGGTAAAGACCCTCGGGGCGGAGGTTAGCCCAAATGGCAGAACTCGAAATTGATAATGAGAGCTGCCAATTGCGAACCTCAGGTATCTCCTGTGCCTGGGATGGATCGGCACATGGAAATAAGCGTCCTGGAGGTCTAGAGATACCAACCAGTCCTGAAGCTGGAGGGCCTGAAGGATCTGAGAGAGAGTCACCATCTTGAACTTGTCCTTTCGGAGGAATTTGTTCAATTCCCGTAAGTCTAAGATGGGTCTCAGTCCTCCGTCCTTCTTTGGTATTATGAAGTAGGGGGAGTACCAACCCTTGTTCCTTTCCGCTACAGGTACCAGTTCTATGGCACCTTTCTCTAGCAGGTCTAAAACCTCCTGCAAGAGGAGCGGATCTGGAAGCTTCAAAGGGTTGTTCCCCGGTGGATGACTCTGAGGGATATGTAGGAAGGGCAGGCAGTAACCTTGGGCCACTGTCTCCAGAGCCCAGGCATCTGACGTAATAGCCTGCCATTCCGTCAGATGGTGAGTTAACCTGCCCCCTACTGGTGTTCTGTGAGGGGAGACCTCAGAGTGGTTTTGAAGCGGCTGATGCAGTTGCCGAAGGTAAAGTGGCTCCTGCTCCTGCGGGTGCGGCTTTCTTTCCCCTACCCCGTCCACCACGGGTAAATCTTCCTTGGCCTCTTTGAGCCGGTCGTCCCCTGCCCCTTCCATATGAGGAATAGTAACGAAAGGACCGTCCTCTCCACGATGATCCCGAAGGACGAAAGGTATTCTGACGGATAGCAGCTCCCAATGACTTGGCTGCTGCCTTGGACGTTTGCAGTTTCTCCAAACTGTCATCCGCCTTCTTTCCAAAGAGGGTAGAACCGTCAAAGGGCATATTCAAAAGCCTGGTCTGCACGTCAGAGGCAAAACCAGACTTCCTCAACCACGCATGCCTGCGGATTGTGGTACTTGCCGCCATGGCCCTGCTGATACTGTCAGCAGAATCTAGGCCAGTTTGTAGGGTCTCGCACATCGCATCTTTACCATCCCTGATGATGTTTAAAAATGCGTCCCTTTCCTCTCCTTCTTGGAGGCAGTCAGCCGCTGATGAAGCGCACTCCCAAAGGGTGTGGCTGAACCTAGCGAGCGTACAGGTCGCGTTAATAGACTTTAACGCCATGCTACAGGCAGAAAAAACCTTCTTAGCCATGGCATCATACTTTTTGTCATCCCTATCCTGCGGAGCAGTGGGGTATGCAGATGTGCTGCCTGATGAGGTTGCAGCCTGTACAACCAAGCTCTCAGGAGTAGGGTGTTTTGACAAATATTCAGGGTCAGAACTAGCCACCCTGTATTTTGTTGACAGTTTTTTATTTACTGCCGGGATAATTTCTGGCGTTTCCCAGTTTGTCAAAATCCTTCTCTGTAGAGCAGAGTGAAATGGAACCACAGGATCCTCCTGTGGGCCCTTGTCCAGTATGTCAGTGAGGTCATCCTGCTGAAAGGCAGGAGAAGGTGCAGACCAACCCATAAATTCTATGATTCTAGACATCAGAGCTCTATATGGAGTCTCCGCATGTTCTCCTGGGTCTGGTTTGATAAATTCTGCTTCAGGAGAAGTGTCCAAGCCACTAGCTTCCTGAAGTGCATCCTGAAGATTTTTTAATCTTCCTTCCTCAGAGGCGAAAGTCTCTGGCTCTGGTGATGTGGTCCTCTGTAAATCAATATCTTGGTCTGAATCCTCCCTTTCCTCAAAAATCGAGGTTAAAGGGGGATACATTGGTTTTTGGAATGGTATAAACCCCATTTCCAATGCAGAAGGAGCCATCATCACAGGCCTTGAAAACGTCGATGTCGTCGACACCGACGTGAAAGTACTCGAAGGCGCCGTGAAAAGCGTCGAGAAATGTGTACTAGGCCTCGAAGAACTCGAAAGGATCGGAGTCCTGCTCGAGAACGACGTCGACGTTCTCGGCGTCGAGTCGGAGGTCTTTTGTCTAACCGTTGGCTGTGGAGTAGCCGTGGTTCTTTCCTTCACCGGCGTCGATATCGGCGTCGACGTCGGCGTCGACTCGATCGACTGATGCGCCGATGAATCCTTCGACAACGGCGTCGATGGCGCCGACCTCTGTTTCGAAGGAGTTTTCGACGATGGCGTCGATGATGCTTTATCTCCCGATGGCTCGAGGCGCTTTCGGGTTGACTTTTCCGCCGGGTACTGCGACTCGCGGCGTTTAGATTTTTTGGGTTTTTTTACCCGGGGTATCACCCTCAGCTGTCTTCGAGGGGGACGAGGCCGCTTTCTCGAAGACGCTTAGCATCTTTTTCCTGAATTCCTCCCACTCAGCTTGCGAGCTGCGTTTTGTGGGGCAATGAACTCTCTCAGGAGAACTCGACGAAGATGACGAAGGGGATCTCCTACGTCTCTTCTTCGAGTGTCTCGATGTCGACGAGTGGTGGGAGCCACTTCGTGATCTAGATCGAGAGTGTTTTTTTATGGTGAGGAGACGAACGTCTCGACTCTACCGAAGAAGCTTTCGAGGAAGTTAAAGTTGACCTACCTCTCTCGAGCTTCCCCCTACGCTCCTTCAAGGCTTTCGCCGTCATGGAAAGGCATTCCTCACACTCCGAACTCTGGTGCGTGATTCCCAGACACCACAAACAGACCCTGTGAGGGTCCGTCAACGACATTTTCTTCCCGCAGTCTCGGCACTTTTTGAAACCGGACCGAGGGGTCGTCGGGTCGGAGGAGGATGCCATCGATATCGAGGTAAATAGTAGTTATTATATACGTTATCTTGACGAGAACTGAGCAACGGTGTTCCGAGGCACAACGAAGCGCGGAAAAACGGAACTGAGCAACGGACGCTGCGCGCGGCCTTTATAGGCAGGATGACGTCGACGTCGGCACGGAGGCCGTCGAGGGTCATCGACTCGGCGATCATCGACGCGCAGCGCCCTCTGGCGAAAAAATTTTCCGAGGCCAGCAAAGCTGAAGGATTTATATCTAAGATAAGGAATACGTCGGAGGACACAATCCCTTCGAACAATACTTCTACAAGAACAGAATCTCCAATGCTCATAATAATGGCAAGGAGTTTCGTAAGATCACAGAATACATGCCCCTCTTGCACATCTCGCCCCCACACGTTTCCCAATCTCTCTGACGCCCTCTCCGACCATTTCCACAATACAGCACTAGAAAGAATGTGCACCATCAACAGGAAACTGGCAGAACTTCCACACCATCCACTCACTCACCCCACACGAACCCACCAACCAGCCAACCCCGTCTCCTGTCCTCTTTCTCTCCCATCTCTAGAGCTGAATTCCTTTAACTACTGACTGACAGCCGTCCATTCAGATCCCCGAGTGACCCATGCTCCCCCCACTCCATCCTCAAACAAATCTTCACATAAACCTGTGCAGGCAACTTCGCTAGATTCATCCTTAATTCCTCCCTAACCCTATGCATTTCCCCAGCAGCTTTCAAAACATCCCACGTCAAACCTCTCCTGAAAACACCTTCCCTTGACCCCCCTCTAGCCCACAAACTACAGACCAATCTCCAACACCCGCTTCCTAGCCAAACTCGGACGGCACAGCCTACTCCCAGCTCAGTACATTAACGGAAACTAGCCACCTCCTCAAGCCCGCCCAATCCGGTTTCAGACCCCTTAACAGAACTAAATCATCCCTAGTCTCCATATGGGATGACCTCAAGAACACAGCAGACTCAGAGGGCTGTGCCACATTCATACTACTTGACCTCTCAGAGGCCTTCAATACCATCAACCACAGCATCGTCCGACGTGGTTGGCGTTAGGAACACATCACTAAAGTGGATATCCTCATTCCTTGTGAAAACACAGCAAATCACCTTCCGCCCTCCTTTCCCTTCCTCCCCTTGCCCTGTCAATAATGGGATCCCCAAGTCACATGTCTATCCCCGCTCCTCTTCAACATCTACATGAGCCCTCTCCCCACACTCATCCGCTCACACAACCTCACCTGCTACAACTAAGCCGATGACACACACATATTTAGAATCCCCAAGACCGTCTACACCCCCCAACCTGGACCTTGAATCCTGCCTCACAGACATTGATCACTGGAAGACTGTCAACCACCTCCTGCTCAATCCAGGGAAACAGATCATGATCTGAGGAAAGACGGCCCTCTTTCGACAACCCACCCCCTGGCCTCCCTCCCTAGGCCCCCCCCCACCGCTGCACCTATCACAGTCAAAAGCCTAGGCTGCGCAATGGACACTGACCTGACTATCAAACCACATTAACACTGTATCAAGGCAGAGTTCGGTTTTGGGGGATCCAGGAGCAGGACCCTGCAGAGGTGGTGCAGGAGAAGAGTCCTGCCTAGGTGGTGCCCTGGGATAGATTTCTAGGCAGTGGAAGGATCCCTCCTCATCACAGGGTAGTGAGTCTTGGCTTTGTTGATGCACGCAGTGTGCCTGTGACAGCACTGTTGGCAGGGACACAGCCCTGCAAAGATGAGGTTGCAATGGTGCTGCAATGAAGGACCGTGTGGCAGCGTTGCCGTGGTTGGACCTGGTGCAGTGGTGTGCAGCGGGCCTAGCCAGACGTCAGCGTTCTAACGGGCCTGCACCAATGGCTACTTATTGAGAACGAAGGCTGACAGGGAAGATGAGGAAAGCACCCTGCAACGTGCAAAAGACATGGCCATTTTGGTTGCCGAGGTAACCATAGTAAACATAGCACAGATTTCCCATTGCGAATGAAAGCCGACAAAGCAGCTAGAAGAAGGTGTCCAGTTAAAGGATCGAATGTAAAAGGATTGAATGTAAACGGATTGACGCAATAGGGCCGAAAACAAAAGGATCGAATTATTTTTTTAAATTATATATATATTTTTTTGGTTTTCATATAGTTAAAAAAAGTGGTTTTTACCACAAAAACTGGGGTTGGGGGGGAACCCCCCCCCCCCCGCCCAAAAAAAAGGTATTTTTCTTTTTTTCTGATCCTTTTGTTTTCAATCCTTTTACCATTCAATCCTTTTTTTTCGATCCTTTGACCTACAACCCTGGAAGAACAAAGTGCAAAACACATGGCAGCCATTTTGGTTGCTGAGACAACTGTAGCATACTTAACACTAAAACGGCAGCGGTGAAACAGCAGAGTGTGTGTGTACGTGTGTGCGTGTGTGTGTGTGTGTCCGTGCGTGCGTGCGTGTGTGTGTGTGTGTGTGTCTTCCTCGTCCCAGTGGATTTTGGGATCCTTGGCACTAAAGCACTACATTCATTGGGATCCTTGGCACTAGAGCACTATGTGAATCTGGATCTTCCTAGTCTTAGTGGATGGCATTGTTGGAGAGCAGGTAACTTGACAGTAATTGTTCCTGGTTCATTTCTGGTCCAGTGGCCACCCTGTGGTGCATTAACGTCCTTGGTGGATATACTATCAGCACAATCTCATTATGGCAAATATTCCTGGTCTTGCACTGTTTCTCCCAAACAGTGGCGAGCCCTTGATCAAGTGGAAAGATTGGAGGGAAGACTTCCTGAAATTTGTGCTAGCAGTGTATGGACCAAATTATTCTCTGGAAGGTAAAGATGTGTGTCTATACCATTCCTTAGGCCACCGCAGGCAGGATTGTCAGCACCTACCCTGGATGTTGTTGTGGTACTGAATGTGGTTTAGACCAATTTGGCCAAATTGGATAGACATTTTGAAGTCAAAGAAAACAAAACATTGGCTCACTATAATTTTGCTACCCGAGAGCAAAGGAAAGGTAAAAGCAGTGACGAGTTTGTTATGGCCTTAAGAGAGTTGGTTGTCAAGTGCCTCTTCAAGTTGTGGTGTCAGGAGGAGCACCTGAGGGACAAATTAATGCTCAAATGCTCAGATAAGGTTTGTGAGGAACTGTGGAGAGAGAAAGACCGCAATTTAGATGGGGCCATAGAAATCGCCAAGCAGGTTGAGCAGTCTCTTTGTGCATCAAAGAACTGGCTAAGCAGACGATCAAGGGTGAAGAACCAGCTGAGGCCAATCTTATACGCAGGAGAAAGTCCATTCCCAGGATTAACAACAAAAAAGAGCTTCACAAAGACAGATGCTGAAGTGAAAAGCCGTGACAGGTTGAAGGGTGGTGTCCCATTCGAAAAAGATGGACCTGTGGGCCGTCTGCAGAGATCTCAGCAGGGATCTTTTACTTGCTGTGGTTACAGATGTGGCAGTGCACAGCATTTGGACTTTGATAAGGAACGTTCTTATGTGTTTGTGAAATGTAGACTGTGTGCGAAAATAGGCCATTTGGCCAAGTCGTGCAGGTTGTAACACCATGACGGGAGTGAATTGAGTGTGCATTGAAATGCTTGTTGACGGCGGGGCTGATTACACCTTGTTCAGTCAGCAATCTTGGGAGAATGAATTATCCAGTTGTGTGTTGAAGAAGCTAGGGAGAAAGCTCATGCCTTTGGTGAGAAGCCTATTGTCATTATTGGTGAACTGCAAGCCAATCTAACATTTCAAGGGAGGCATACCTGTAGTCAAGTGTTTGTCACTGATGTTGGTGGAAACTTGTTATCATGGAGCTGTCAAGCTGTTCTAGGAATCAAACCTGATCGCAATGCATCAGAAAAAGTGTATACTGGTACGAGCAATGTGATAACAGAGATTGAAGCACTGGATGAGAACAAGGTGGTGAAGTGGGCCCAGAGTGTGTTTGAGGACAAAGTGGGTTGGCCTCAGGGGTTTTATCCACAAGATCAAACTTAAAAGGGATACTATGGCATTGGTTGCTAAATTACGTTCAGTGCCCATGTCTTTCAGGAAGGAAGTTGAAGACGAGCTGGGTATGATACTCAAAGAGGTGGTCATTGCCCATTCTGATGCCTCGGAGTGGTCGGCCCCATAGTGGTAGCGAGCAAAAGCAATGGCTCTATTAGGTTGTGTATTGATTTGAGAAAAGTTAACAAAAATGTGGTCACTGAGAAGGTTTCCACCACGCAAGATCGATGAGCTAATTTCTGATCTGGGTGATTCAAAGGTTTACTCTTTTAGACATGAGGTCAGCGTACCACCAGAATGGCATACATCCTGAATCACAGGTTTCACGTCAAGATGTACGGCTGAAAATGAGCACTATTAAAGCCATTACGGTGATGGGAGCTCCCATGAATAAGGCAGAACGAGCCTCATTTCTGGGCTTCATTGAGTATTAATCTAAATTTGTGAGGCGTCCGGCGAACAAGACAACTGAGTTGAGAGCTTTGGCCAGGTGAGGTGTACAATTTGAGTGGTCTCTGTTCTGCGAGAGGGAATTTATCCAGGTCAAGCAAGAGTAGGTCGGTGACCCGGTCTTGCAGGGTTTCAGAGAAAGGTTGAAGGCCATCCTTCATACCAATGCATCTGAATTGGGCTTAGGTGCTGTGCTTTTACTGGAGGATGGGAGAGCTGAACACACGGTTGCATTTGTCTCAAAGAAGCCCAAAGATGCCAAATGCAGGTAGTCTGTTATTGAGCAAGAAGCCTTGGCTGTTTGGCTGTTCTGAAATTTCAAGTGTATTTGTATGGGAGGCTGTTTGTTATCCGCACAACCATAAACATTGTGTATTTTCAATAAGAAAGGCCTTGATGGTGTCTCCAGGCGTATATCAAAGTGGATTACCAGACTGCAGGGATTAGACTGCAAGGAGAATGTTGTGGTAGATGCCCTCTCTAGGATTCCTGTTGAGGAAGAGGATGAACTTGGTATTCCAGCAGGAGATGATATCAGAGAGATTGGTTAGTGGCATGTCATGAGGATGTTGTGTATCAAGAAGTCAAACGTTTGCTACTGGACAGGTAGAAGAATTGTGACTCGTTAAGTAGAGAGGGTTTGAGCAAATTCAGAAGGGTGAGGGATAAGCTGTGTATGAGTGGGAGTTTGTGTGTAGGGAACACAGATTGGTGGGTGCGAGTGGCATAAGAGAGGCTGAAGTTGATCTGGGTCACAAGAGTCACAAGGGCATATGTAGGACTAAGTCCATCATTCGGCTGGATTTTTGGTGCCTCAGATGGACAATTTTGTAGAGATGTTAATCAAGGAGTGTGATGAATGTTACAACAGCGATAAGGTACTGGTGACCATAGTTCTACCCATGGTTGTGCCTCAGATTCCTGAGGTACCCTGGGAAACTGTTGCGGTGGATCGGCTTGCCCTGTTGAACATTTCTGGTTCCAGGGATAGTTATTTAGTAGTTCTAATGGATTTGCTCTCTAAATGGCCAGAAGTTGGTGTGCTCAAGGTCGTCACTTCCAGGAATTTGATCACATTCTTGGAGCGTGTTTTCTGGAGGGGGGGTTTTCCGAAGTATCTTCTCAGTGACAATGGTCCACAATTTGTGTTGCATGAGTTCCGGTCTTGGCTCAAGGAGAAGGTACACAAAAGGATGGCATTATATCATCCACAGTGTAATGGCTGTGTGGAGCACTTTAACTGGACCATCATGGACATGTGAGGTTGTCCGTGATGAATGATGGTGATTGGCAAGTACATTTACTGGAGAGAATATTTCAGTGCAGGGTGACGGCACATCTCTCCACTGTTTTTATTTTTTTCCATAACAACATTTTATTGGGTTTTACAGATGTGCACAACATCAACAACAATGCAGTAATTAATAGTCATATCAGGGTGATAATGTCTGTCGGGCTGGTGACTGGTGGGAGAGGGAAGCATTGGTGACCTGATTGTTGTTGTCCATGTCCTCTATTTAAAGTGATTGAGCAGGTGCCCGCGTTCTGGGTTGATCTGGTTTGAGTTTGTGGTTTAATAAAGCGGGCTGCTTTGGAGCCATCTGGTTAGTGGGGGTGGGAACTTGGCGGCGTGAGGGCTGGGAACTTGGCGGCGTAGGGCTGGGAACTTGGCGGCGTAGTTCATAAATGGGTCCCAAATGTTTAGGGTTCTATTCAGGAAGCCAGATTGAATTGCAGTGATTTTTTTCGGCAACCGCTATGTCCCAACATTTGGACCACCAAAGAGCTACTGAGGGTCCGTCTTCGTGTTTCCATAATCGGGCCATTGCGATTTTTTGCCGCTAGGAGGAGGTGCTTGCATAGGTGGGGGATGTGTCCTGAGATTGGGAATACACCGCCTCCTGTTTTGCCCAGAAGGGTAACTCCAGGATCGCAGGGGATAGAGAGACCGGAGATTTCCTTGATGTGTTTTATTACCTCTCTCCAATATGCCACAGCCTTCGGGCAGGACCATACCATATGGAATAATGAGCCAGAGCTAGGGCAACCGCGCCAGCATGTTCCGGGAATGTTCGGATTTGCCCTGTTGATTTGAGCTGGGGTGACATAATACCTGTAGCAGAGTTTGTATCCCCCTTCCCTGTTTGTGATGCATTGTGAACTTTTATGCAGTCTGGTCCATATTTTCTCCCATTCATCGATCGCCATTTCTCGCCCCAAGTCCTTATCCCACTCCAACATGTACCTTTCTTTTTTGGAGGGGTCTGCCCTGTCTAGTAGTCGCTAGAGAGCAGAGGTTCTACCTCTTTTGGTTGGGGTTGTTAGGGATAATTTCAGCGCTGTTAAATCTCTGGAGCATTTTTCCCGGATCCCCCTGTGGGACATCCAGTGCCGAATTTGGGCATAGTGGAATCTTTTCCGTTCGTCGACTCCGAACTTTGATTTGCATCTCTCGAATGAAATGGGTGCTCCCTCTTCTAGAAAGTCCCTAGTTTTTAGTAAGCCACCCTCTCTCCAGGGCTGGAAGTTGGTCAGGGACATGCCTGGTGAAAAGTCAGGATTGTTCCAAATGGTGGTTAAGGGACCCAGAGCTCCTTGGATGCCCCATTTCCAGGCTGCTGCCCTCCAGCTGCAGACGGTTGTGATCATTGCTAAGAGGGGGCCGCTGTTAGATTGTGATTTTATGTTTGGTAGGTGTGGGAGATCTGAAGGTGTGACCGGGCACCAGGCCTCCTTGAGTTGTGTCCATTTCGGGGTATCTGCTTCTTGTGCCCATGAAAATGTGTGTGACAGTTGTGCCGCTAGGGGGTATCTGGCCATATTGGGGACTCCCAAACCGCCGTGTGCTCTCCCACGCATCATTATTTGTTTGCCGATTCGAAGTTTTTCACCCCCCCATACAAAATCTTGAATTTTACTTTGCAGAGCCGTCAGGGCAGGACCCGGGATGTGGATTGGTAATGCTGTGCAGTAGTACAGCCATCTGGAGAGTAGGCTCATTTTTATGGCAGTAATCCGCCCGAACCAAGAGATTTCCTGGGGTTTCCACCTTTTAAGATAGTTTTGGAGTTCTTTAATGAATTGCGGGAAGTCACTTGAGTATAACCGTGACGGGTCTTTAGTAATATGAACCCCGAGATATTTGATTGCTCCTGTCGCCCATGGGCTCTGCATTAGGGGGCTGAGGGTGTCTTTTCCTTGCTTAGAGAGGTTAATTGCTAAGGCTGAGGATTCATCCAGGTTTACTCTGAACCTCGAATTCTTTGATCTCTTCCCATAGGGCCCCCAGGGACATCTCCAGGTTCGATGCTGTTATTAATACGTCGTCCACGTATAAAGCAATTTTGTACTCATTGTCTCCCACAGTTAACCCACTTATCCTAATGTTTTGTCTTATTCTTACTGCTAAAAGGCTCCATGGATAGGGCAAAGATTAGGGGTGAGAGTGGGCATCCCTGTCTAGTACCCCTGGATATATGTATTGCTCCAGACCTAGTGCCATTAACCCGTAGTTGTGTGGGAGTTTGATAGTTAGCCATTACCCATGTGATAAAATTTGGGCCGAAGCCAAAATGCTCGAGGACGGCCCGAATATACCCCCAATCCACCAAATCGGAGGCTTTATGAGCATCCAAGGATATGACAGCCATTCCTACCTTCAATTTGTGGGCGCTTTCAATGATATTTATCGTCCTCCTGATGTTGTCGTGGGTCCCTCGACCCGGAATGAATCCTGTTTGATCACTGTCAATTAGGATTGGCAGAATCGATCCCAGCCTTCCGGCCAGCACTTTGGCGAAAATCTTGCCATCATTGTTTAGAAGTGTAATCGGGCGGTAAGAGGTCGCCTGTTCGGGGTCTTTGCCAGGTTTGTGTAGCAGGACTGTGAGCGACTCCGCCATTGATCCAGTGACCGAGCTTGAGGACAGGAAGTAGTTGAATAGGGCTGCCATCTGGGGAGCTAGAATTCTGGCATATTTTTTGTAGAAGTTAGCAGATAGGTCATCTGGGCCTGGTGCGGTGGACTTGAGAGATTTAATGGTTTCATTTATTTCTTCGGTAGTGATGGGTGTTTCTAGGGACTCTAATTGGGATGGGTTTTGGGAGGGTATAGTACGCAGATATTCTGGCAGGTTGTCTAATACTGTAGGATTCCCTGACAATATGGATTTATGGTATCTTATTAGTTCGCTGATTTTGTCCGCCTCAGAGTAGTGTAGTTTCCCATCTTCCCCCACTAGTTTGAGAATGTTGTTTCAGCTGCAGATCTTTTTCAGCTTTTGCGCTAGCACTTTGTTTGCCTTATTCCCTTTACTATAATAGTACTGCCTCGTGAAGGCTAATGATTTGGCAGTTCGATCATCGCAGTGCATTTCTAGGGCTGTTTTGGCCTTCCTCAGAGCTCTCTCTGTTTTGCTGGAGCTGCGTACCTTCAGTTAATTCCTTAGTTGGTTTACCTTTTCCTCCAATTTGGCTCCCACAATGTTTGAGATTCTTCTCTGTTCCGTCCCTGCACTAATTAGGGATCCTCTGACGGCTGCTTTCATTGCGTCCCAAATGAGGTTGATGGGGGAATTCTCTGTTGTGTTTTCTTTAAAGTAGTTGGTTATTGTTTCTTCCACCTCCATTCTGATACATTCGTCTAGCAGTAAGGAGACATTCAGTTTCCAGTGTCTCTGAATAGGGTGTTTTTGCCCCGATATGACTAGATTTGTGGAGACTGGGGCGTGATCCTATATCATGCAGGTGTGGATTTCTGACTTGTTCAGACATGGGAACAACATTCCGGAGATTAGTATAAGGTCAATTCTTGAGAATCCTTTATGTACACAGGAGTAGTGAGTGTATTGATTGATTGATTGATATTTTATTTCTATCGCGCTCTTACACAAGTGTTTCAGAGCGCGACAAGGCAAGGGAGGGGAACAGGGGAGAACAAAACAGCGATCTTACTAGGCCCACTGACATTGAGAATGCACAAGTGCATGGGAGAGGGGGGAGGGGAAAAGTGCATGGAAGGGGGAGAGGTGGAAAGTGCGAAGAAGAGGAGAAACAGATAAATAACAATAAATAAATAATAAAGGCAACAAACAGTGGTAATGCAGCCAGCAATTTGCAAGTGCTAGGTTTAAGGCAGAAGACAGGGTAGGTCTGATAAGTGCAGGAAGAAAAAGGGGGGCTGTATGGGTACAGATATAGACCCCAGTGCAAGGGGTGGCCCAGAGGCAGTCCAGGAGGGTGGCAGGATGAGCAGGTACCTGGGCCCAAAGGACAGAGGGTGGCCAGGTGCATGGTGCCAAGAGAGAACAGATCAGCAGGGGAGACGGGGAGCGAAGGCAGAAGAAAAGAGGAAGGTCTTGAGTTGCTTCCGGAACCGGAGATGGTTCTCCTCAAGTTTTAGAGTGGCAGGGAGGCTGTTCCAGAGGGAGGCCCCAGCCAAAGACAGATCTACCTCCAGCTCCTTTCTTAGAGAAACGACTGACCATGAGGGAGTTGGAGGTAGAGGAGCGAAGAGCTCGAGAGAGGAGGTATTTGCGGAGGGATAGCTGAAGGTATTTTGGACCCAGGCCCCAGAAAGCCTTGTGGACAATGCAGAGGGTTTTGAATTTAATCCTTGCATCCACTGGGAGCCAGTGGAGAGATTTCAGAGCTGGAGAGATACGATCCCAGGGCTTGAGGCCAAGGAAAAGTCTCGCAGTCCTGTTCTTGATTAGTTGCAGAGGGCGGAGAGTAGAGGCAGGTAGATTTAGAAAGAGGCTGTTACAATAGTCCAAGCTCGAGAGAACCAGAGCTTGGGATACCATGAGCTTCTGGGGGAAGGAGAGGAAAGGCAGAGTACCTCTGAGGAGGTGCAGTCGGAAATTTGACTTTTTAGAGACCTCAGAGATGTGGGCAGAGAAGGAAAGGGAGGAGTCAAAGATGACCCCGAGATTCTTAGCCTCGCAGGTGGGGGTAGGAGGAGGGCCAAGGGAGGCCGGCCAGAGAGTGAGGGGAAAGGATGGTGAAGGTGTGCTGATGAGGAGGATCTCCGTCTTGCTGGCATTCTGACAAAGATCATTGGCGGCACATCAATCTTGAAAGGCAGTTAGGCAATCAGAGATGAGAGAGGGAGAGGAGGTGGCAGAGGGCAGCCGGAAAATGAGTTGTGTCGTCAGCGTAGCACTGGAAATTTGAGCAGAAAATGGCAATGCATTGGGCGAGAGTTGCCAGGTATTGGTTGAAAAGCCAGGGCGAGAGGTTAGACCCCTGGGAAACACCACAGGTAGAGAGGAAGATAGATGAAAGGAAGGACCCAAGTGTAGTCTCTTGAGGTTCCATTGAATAGCCTCCAGGCGTCAACAGATTCTGTTTCTCTGAGCAGTTTAGCTAGGGAAAACGCTTGCACAAAGCCTGCATTTGTGGGGGGCAGAGTTTTGTCCAATTGGGGATTTAGCATGAAGTTGAAATCCCCGCCTACGAACAGAGGTCCTTCGCGAAATACCAGGATGGTCGGGATTAGGTCTGAGATAAATTTGGCTTGGGACGTGTTGGGGCCATAGATTGTAATGCTGGTGATGGGGAGTTCCTCGAAAAGGCCCTCGAGTAGGAGAAAGCGACCTTCAGGATCTCTTCTTATTGTGATATTTGGTCGCTTAGTAGTATTGCCACCCCTCTTTTCTTCTTTCCCAATGTGGCGAAATAAGCTTTTTTATAACTGTTGAATCTTACCAGGCATTCATCTTCTTGCAGCAGGTGAGTTTCTTGGAGGAGAACAATGTCTCCAGATAGTTTCCCCAGTCTATGTTCCACTGATCTGCACTTTCTTGGTGAATTCAGGCCTTGGACATTCCATGAGAGGATTACTACCTCGCTTGTGCCACCCATCATCTCTTACTTCTGCGTTAGGTATGCTTCGCTCTGTGTGCCCCACCGGGAGCTGTGCTTTTGATAGAGAAGCGATGT
Organism: Ambystoma mexicanum; assembly: GCF_040938575.1. NCBI lineage: Eukaryota > Metazoa > Chordata > Amphibia > Caudata > Ambystomatidae > Ambystoma > Ambystoma mexicanum. The sequence continues at coordinate 978,331,410 of NC_090934.1, read as the reverse complement.
TGCTGTGTTGGTGTAGTGTAGACATTGTTGTTGATGTGGCATGTTGTGATGCTTATCGGGAGGCCGCATCTTGGACGACCCGGAACTCCCAGCTTTGGACTGGTCCTTCAATAACCCATTCCCCCCTGCCCCCCAACCCTGAATTGAACTGGTAGGAGAAACGTCATCCTACTGCCACTGGTAAAACTGGTGGCACCAATGTGCTAGAAGTTGGCCAACTGGGCCGCTGAAGTGAAATATGTCAGAGCTCGAACGTTGCTCCTGCACTGTTAGGATAGTTGTATGCATTTCTCGCTGAAGTGATTCCTCGTTGTAAGGAGCTTGTCTCATTGCAGCCTGTGTGATTCCCTCTGCCTTTGGATCTTTGATTCGAAGATGAAAGTTGCCGTTTTTGAAGAGTTTTTTGTGAGCTGAAGTTACTGGGGATCAGGCGTGCGGGTGACCAGCCGGATGGGGGCCCGCAGTGCCGGCTTGCTGGATAATGGAGTTGATTGGAGTCGGACTGGGGCACCCAGAAGCACTGGATTGTCCGGCTATGCCGGTACGGCAATGCCTCGCAGGAAACCGCGGGGCGCCGCCTCGCTGCAGGGCCAGCCCTCCTGATCGCCGTGCGGGCCACAGCAGTTGGCGGGGAGGAGCTGAGAGGCTCCAGGCGACCACCCCGCAAGTTGCTCTCTCATCCGCCCAGGGCCCTACTAGGGAGCCGGGTGCAGACACTTCGCTGTTGGGATCATTGTGATTGACCAGCCGGAAAGGGCCTGCTGTGCCGGCTTGCTGGGATGATGGAGTCAGTAGGAGCTGGGCCGGAGCACCCGGAAGCCCCTGAATGTCCGGCCACAGTGGCACGGCAATGCCTCATGAGAAACCGCGAGGCACCGCCTTGCTGCAGGACCAGCCCTCCTGATCGCCGTGCGGGCCGCAGCAGTTGGCGGGGAGGGGCTGAGAGGTTCCCGGCGGCCACCCACGAGTTGCTCCCTCCTCCGCCCAGGGCCCCGCTCGGGAGCCAGATGCGGACACCTCGTTGATGGGACCTGTGGCGAAGCAGATGATCGGATCCGAGTCCAGGTCGGTGTCGGAGGAGGGATGGTTCGTCAGACCCAGGTAAGTGAGAAGGGGTGGGAGGCTCCAAGGCAGCGGATCTCAGCTGGCGTTATTGCGCTGTGCGCTGGGGTGTCTCGTCTCCTTGCCCTGGCGCTGGACACACTCTGGTGGGTAACAGATGCAGGTTGCTATGTTACCTGCTGCAGGCTCCTAGATCGAGGTGCTGAATGGACTACGGCAGTGTGGGAGAGCGAGCTTAGATCATTTGGCGGCTTTGTCTGCTTTGGCTCGCCTGCCCATCCCCCTCACAGTTGCTCTTCGCGGTTCTGAGATCTTGGCCGCCATATTGCCCTCGAGTGGGCCCCGTTTAGGAAAATAAGCCTAATCATGGCAAATCGGCAGCAGAGCGGGGACCCACTCGAGCGATAACTCCAGCAGAGCTTCCCATGCGATATGCTTCAATTGTGGCTCTTAACATGGTCTGGGACCGGCGCTGTTGCTTGCTGCGCATTGGTCCAAGCAGGAGCTCCTAGGGAGTAATGCCGATCGCGGCAGCTCCAAGCCACGCCCCTCTCTCCACTGGTTTTAGGCCATTTGAACTCATGAGGGGGTCTTAAGCCCAATGCTTAGCTGACACCAGGCTGGTTGAACCGGTCTAAGATGGTTGTCACAGATCTCAAGATGGTTGGTGAGAGATTGAAGGAGTGTGGTGAAGCCTCAAAGTTGCGGTATGATACTGGTCATGGATGCAAGCATGTGTTGTTCAGTTCGGGCGATCGTGTGAAAGTCAAACTTCCCAGGAAGGGGAGGAAAGATGCATCCAGGTTCTCCAGGTCGAGGATTGTTGAGAGGGACTATGGTGGTTCAGTAAGTCACACAGGAGGCAATGTCAGGAATGAGAGGATGGTTGTGAGAGTCCGTTGTAGCAGACACCTGTATGGTTTAGTTGCTTCCTAGATGATGAATCTCTTGCCAATTTTGATGCTCATTTGTTGCTTTGTTTTGGTTTCAGCTTTCTATCTCAATATTCTCCTTCTGCCTCAGCTTTCTTTGTTTCTTTCACGCCTTCTTGTTGACCCCAAAACCTCTTTTCTTTCTCTTCATCCCACCTATGGATCTTTGTGCTTGGTCTCCGTCCAAGTAGAGGAGGTGTTTTATGTAGTATGCAGTTTTGGTAATGTTGGTTTGGGTTCCATCTAGATTGGTTTCACTTGAATGTTGGAATGTGTGTGAGCTTCAGGGAATCAGTTGGAGCCTGAGAGGTTAGGTGACTGCAGTCAATAACTGTATGTCTGGACTTACCTCAATAAACAGTTGAAGTCTCATCATTTCACTGCCTGACAACTCAAAAAGCTCCAAAGAGTCTAGAAATTTGCAGCCAGACTCCTTGCCATCAGCCGCAGAGAGCACATCACCCCTGCCCTCCGTACCCTCCACTGGCTCCCAATCTGACTACGGGTCACTTTCAAAGTCATATGCATCACTCACCGAGCCCTACACAAGACAGGCCCCAAAATACCTGCAACAGAAAATCAACCACTACCACCCGACAGAAACCTGCAATCAGGTACTGCTCTCCGACTGGTGATCCTCCCCCTTTCAAATCAACCAGAATTGGAGGCACCAGTTTCTCTGTCCAAGCCCCCACTACCTGGAACTATATGCCACTTAACATCCCACGCATACAGGACCACCTGGCTTTCCCGAGGGCCCTCAAGACGTGGCTATTCCCCTCAGCACCCTGACAACCCCTGCCCCCCTACTTCATAGCTAGCTACTTTAATCCCAGGAGGACCGCAGCAGAAATGAATCATCCATACAATCAACAAAAAACGGTAAGAATTTCCGTGCATCGCTTTTGTTTGAACTGTGAGGGTAGCTAATATATTACCTCAAGATGAATTTGAGAATATCCTATGTATGGCATTAGATGAATTCGGAAGATAATCAAAGTATTGCACTTAGATGAATTTTAAAGGAACCAAAGTATGGCATTAAGACAATCTACAGGGTGGCTACAGTATGTACACCTAGATGAATCTCTGAAGGTAAGCAATACTATGGTAATAAAGGGAATCTATACAGCCAATGTCCAAAATTAGCCATGATCTGATTTCACTGCCTCTTTATCCAGCTGCATTTATGCAACCAATGAACAAGCCAGGACACATGGGTACGTATCATACTGCTTAGGGATACAAGCCGAAGGAACCGTTACCCACTGATACCATGCACTACTCTAAGACCCACTGCACAACACCTCTGCCATTGGAATGCAGCTACCCCCATGATAAAAATGTGGTCTAGCCGCACACAAAATGTATCTCCTGCTCTAACATATCCTCCAGAACATATCTCAGCACCCATCCACTACATGCACAACACCTCTGCCATCAGAATTTCCCATGATACAATTCGGCCTAACTGCTCTCCTGCTCTGACATACTCCTCAGACCACATCCCAGCACACACCCTCTACATGCGCCACTCTAAAACGCATTGTACAACACCTCTGCCATTACAACACAGCTCTCCTCCATGACAATTTAGTTCTAGCTGCACACATAATGCTCTCTCATGCTCTATCATATTCCCTAAACTACATCCATAAGACACACAGCACAACAACTCTGACATTAGAATGTAGCTATCCCCCATGATAGATTTGGTCTAGCTGCACACAATATCTTTCTCGCATACTCTCCAGATTACCTCTCTGCATCCATCCACATGCCTGCTCGACATGGGTAACTTGCTGGGACTTAGCCACCCCTACCAACCTTTGTATTAGCTCAAATACACACACGTATTCTATAACAACGAATTTCCCATACCTGGATTTCTGCCCCCCAAGGGTGTTCTACCTCCAGCACGTTGGGACCATACCAATGGTGAAAGGCGCTATACAAATGACAGTTACATTACATATAATTTGTATAGGAGTTCAATACAATCTGCACAGACTTAGGTGTTCTGGCCATTAAAACACAATGGTCAGCATTGGGAAAGATGAACTAACTTTTCTGGGAAAATCAATACTATCACACAAAACGTGGTGCAGGTCATTGGTAAACAGATTTAAAAGAGTTGGGGCAAGCTATGCGCCTGAAGCTCTAGAGATACTAGATTTAATTCCAGGAAGTTTGTGTGTTCTGCCAATTTCTCTTCCTGCCATCTGTTGGGAATCTAGAGGTCTCCCAGTGTGGTGCACCAGTCGGACAGTAAGGAATCCGTTATGGTTAGGTGATGTGGAAGATCTTGATAGGGGCAGGGGGAATCCTCTATCCAACCACCAGAAACTATCCTTTCGGAGCAAGGTTGAAAGGGAAAGCGGCTTGAACTGATGGTCCCTTGTTTGGTGCTAAATTAGCCTCAAATGAATCTGTATGCAACACATATGAAGGCCTGGCGTGGGTACCATAGAGGCCGATAGAGGCCCTTGAGATGTAGAGGTAACAGGCCTGACTTTTGCCCAGCAGGATTGCTGTAGCGGACTATGGTAGAGCGGGCTTGGGTTTGCCCCATAATAGCTTTTTGACGGGGGAAAGTGAAGCTGGTTTCTGCCATAGATTTTCCAACTCTCACCATTTCCAAATAAAGATTACTGTCTGACTTAATGAAGTTACTTAAGTGGCAGCTAGCCAAATGTACACAACAGCTTTAAGACTTCTTATGCCTAAAGGAGCCTAAAGGAGACACAGTAAAAATTGAGGTACATAGAAACAGTTTCTGCTGAAAGGTTAAACATAAACAGCTATTGCGTAAAAGCTGGCAGCTTTGAAGGTCTTTCTGCAGAGGCACAAAAAATAGAAATCTGAGAGGAGACGAGATAAATGAAAGGAGACGAAGCCTAGGTGTTAATTTGCCTAAAAACGTATTCTACACTTCCCTCTTCAACATTCACTTCGTCAAACATTTACTTCTTACTTTTACTTTGTGTGGATCTTCATACTGTCAGGGTGACAAATGATATGGTAAGATTAGCTGTACGGTTAAGGTTGGAGTCAAGGAGGGATAAGGGGAAGAATATGGTTTAGAAAAGAAGGGGAAAAATGTGTACACAGGGTCTCCCCCTGTAATGACAAAGTGAATGTTAGAAGAAGTAAAATAATTCATGCTCATCCTAAGTACATCTCTCCAACCATTTTCCGAAATGACCATATTGACATCACCCAGCCAGGCCTCCTTTAATTCATTCCAAGCATTAATATGTCATATCTGTGGGCATGAAACGCATGTACACTATACTCTTGTTCAATCAATAACTTACTAATCTCTGGTTTCACTCCCAATGAGCCACCCGCCATACTCTTCCTTTGATTGATTAGAGAAACCAAATCGAAATATTTATTCATCTCTCTTTGTCCTAGATCATATTTACTTTGCAATTCCTCAAAATGAAGCAACCTGTTCCCATCCAGTACATCCCTTATCATTAGAATTCCTTTTTAATCCAGTTCTTCCAGTTCAAACATCTATTAAGTTGTAATGTCTCATTATGCCAAATAGATGCATCCAGACTGAAACCATAACTCAGTCCATGTTCTCTAAACCATGAGCCCAAGGCCTGTCTGAGCATGAACCTGGGGAATGAGATGAATTTGCATCCGATTAGACAGAATATAATTGGTAGAGTAGACTGGATACCAGTTAGGATGTTCAAATTGAAGTTGAGATCAGATGAGCCGTGCTGAAGTTGTGGGAATGATAGAGGTACTCTTCTACATCTACTTTGGTACTGCCTGAGAGTACAGGTTTTTTGGAAGGATGTAGTTGATAGAATTGATTTGATTTTTGGAATAAGTATGCAAAGATCTGCAGCGAATATAATCTTGTTCTTACATAACGAAAGATGTGCAAGCACTACGAGACACAATTTCTGGATTGACAGGGCTGTGATGGTAGCGATTAAATTGATCCTTAGGATTTGGAAGACATGGAAGAAACCTAATGTTGAAGATTAGTTGGTGGAACTACAGATTCTATCAAAGTATGATAAGGTCTCAATGATGCATAAAGGTAAAGAAGAGGATTGTCGTTATGGGGATCATTTGGTGCCCTTTATGATTGATGTAGTAGAGATTGTGAGAGGTGGGAAAAGTGGGAAGCGAGAGAGGATTCGTTTATTGCCCCCCTTTTTTTCTTATTTTTCTTCCTCCCTCTTTTCCATTCATGTTGACTTTTGTCATGTTTTGTTTGTGTTAGTGAGTACTTTTGGTAATGTTTTACTATTTTATATATTTCACATAGGATGGTTGTTTTTATGATGTATTCAAAGCTATATGTTTCGGAATTTTGGATATTGATTGTTTATTGCAATATTTTGTTGATTCTAAGTGAAAATGTTATGGCTGGCTGAAAATCTAATATAGAGATCTTAAAAAAAAGAAGTAAAATAAAGAAGAAGTAAATTTATAACAAAGTTAATATGCATTCTACAATTATACTATATAAGGCTGTTCAGATTGCAGTATTAACTGAGCAGTAATCAAACATGTTATACTGCAGCCACTAGAAAAAAATCTTCCCCCTATGTGCGGCTAATTTCTTATTGGAGGTCAAAGCCACACTATTGAACACTTTTCTGTGTTTCTCATGGTTGTGCTTCAATGTCCCATTACAAAGCTGACCTTGAAAAGAGCTATATACCACTCCTGCATTCTGAAATGGATGATCCTGATATTTCAGAATTGGGTATTGTGAGAAACCAGAGGGTGTCTCATCAGCTAGTCCCTAGGGATCTCTCTCTCTCGCTCTCAGGTGGTCAGGGCACAGCCATCGCCTATGGATCAAAACCCATGGAGGATCACCTGGCTGAGGGGTCTTCGGGGAGTGCAAGTGAGACAGCAGATGGTGAGATGTGGTATTCCCCCTTTTTTGTTCATCTACTCAACCTATTTTACAAGTTCTTCCAAAGTCCCAACTCCCTGCCCCCTTTTACACAAACACTTGGCCAAGGAAAAGCGTGACAGAGTAAACAGACTAACTATCTCACATCGTACTGGACATGTCCCGTTAATTGGGTCAGGCAAAGTCAAGCACCTTATGCTAAGTGCATACACCTGATACCAGTTAGCTCTCCTCACATGAATAAAAGGCAACATCTAAAGACATACTCTGAACAAGAAGGAACATGAGTACAAGCAGAACGTTCAGGATAAAGGCAGACCTACTTGAGCAGAGCAACAGACTAAGGGACAAGAGCAGCAGGTTGACAACCCCAAGGGTTCCCTACTGGAGGTTGTTGCCTCTGACAGGCCGCGAAAGACACGTGGAGAAGGCCAGATCCCACAAGTGAAGATAGCATTGTGTTTCATGGACGCCAGCGACCCTCCCAGGTGAACTGCATAGCTGGGGAGGTGAGGCCAAGCCTCTGGTACTAACCTTGACTCATGAATTGGAAACAGCAAAACAAGAAAGAAGCACACACAGCCGTTGAGTTGGCAAGCGACCCGAGAGACTGGTGTGTGTTAAAGCGAATGAAGTACCAACATTATATCATAAGTGAAGGCTGCCCACGTGTGGGTGAGACACGGAGAATGGCAGTCCTGTGAATTAACTTTGAAGTAAAAAGCAGCTGTGAGATCAGCTATACTAAGCAACGGAGTGGTCCAGCAAAGGGAAGCAGCCCATTCGAAAGTCTCTGTGAAAGGTATATTGTTAAAAGTTATAAAGCTAACAAATCGCATAAGTGAATTAAGCGAGAGTAAACGTGAACTTTGAGTCTAAGTGGTCCTGCGGTGGTCTGTAAAGAGAGCCACGCACATTTGAAAGTCTTCAACATACGAAAGGGGTCTAAGCCCGATTGAGGGAGACATGAAGTATAATAAAGCTTGGGGAAGGGAGCCCACCGGCAAGATAGTGTTGTACTGTGACGTGAGAGATCTGAGCCAGAAAGAGGTGGACCTAAGTGAACTGTGTGCTGTAAGGTCTGAGCCTGGCAGAGGGGGAACTTTGTGAACTTTTCTTGGGAATACAATTTATGAAAGTCAACAAAGAGACTAATGTGGAAGGTCATGTGGGCCTCAATCCATGGTTTGGACCTGCTTATCGAGTGTTCTAAACTGAGCCGTAGTGTGTCACCCTTTCTACAAGGACAGCCTTACTCCGTGAGGTTTAACGTGAGGAGGAGAGCAGGTTCAACTACCTTTATTCTTTTGAACACTGATTTTTCCTTTGCATACATTACTCCTTTTAACACTTTTTGTACAAGAGCTAGGGCAGGCAATATGTTTTGTTAGTAAAGGCCATTTTGATCTGACGGACTCCATTAGGACTGTTTTGTTTATCGTTTGATGGTCGAGACTACTCCCATCTTAGCTATGGGGCAAAATAGGAGTTTCTCCAACACCAACATTTTCAATAAAGGTTTTACAAATTGCATTCATTGTGTCAGTGTCATACTTGTGATAACAGGCCTTCCCTACAGTATGTGGTAGGGTTACAGGGATAAGATCAATGCCCAGTGGGTATCATTCTGGGTAAAATGAACAGTGGGCTGACAGCTTGCACTGGTCATAGTTACATGGTACTTTGATGCTGTTATGGTACCATCACTGCACCTTATAGAGACTGGGCAGAAGCAGATTCAGAATGAGGATTGCACAGCGTATCTTTTACAGTTTTATAGCCAACATCTGGGACTAATCGGAATTGTTGCCTTTTTTAACTATTTGTCTTTGCTCCTTTAAAGAGAGTTTGTTCTTCTCAAAATCTTGAGGTAATTATTAGAATGGCTTCCAATTCAAAGTGTACCATTAATAATCCAAGCATCCAAGCTGAGAATTTAAATTGCTGATCTGATTTTGTGATCTTCCCGTGTATAGAATTAAATAATTTTCCCAAATGAAGGTTAGTCTTTCATCCCAGCCATCGTAACGAAAAGGTGAGAACTTCTTCCCCTTGGAATATACGGGGGAAGCATATGAGACAGAAGGACAATTTTTGCAGATTAAGTGAAGTTTTTAAAAGATTGGTGTTATGCAATCCCAATACATATTATAATTATCCGATTGCTTTATTTTCTGCCCAGAAAGCTCTGTAAAGGGGGTCTTGCTAGCTTAAACAACTGCTTTCTGACCTTGTGTGGTTAATTACACCGTCTGTTTTTTTGGCCACTCCTGACCCCTATACACCGAATCTGCTTATTAATGGTGGGCGCTATTGGTCCTCTGGCCAAACATTTTAAGTTACCACCCCTCTAAGTACTACCACCTGCCCATAGTCTCATCCACTACCAGGCACACTCAAACTCACCCTTTTCTCCACACAATGGCTCTCACCTACCTTACTTCTTTTAACTGTCTTCCCTCTCTTTTTCCCTCATGGTCCCTGGCATCAACCATTCTCTGTTCCCTAGCTACACCAGCATCCCTCCTTCTATACATCCTCTACTCCCCCTATTAACACATCCTGTGGCCTCACACTGGGCACATAGAATGCCCACTCAATCCTTAAAATAAACACATTTCCACACTGATCAATGCCTTCCACCACCACAAACTCTGACAGCCGTAATTGTGATCTCATGTACCCGCCCACTTTGCTACCTTGTCCCAACTCCCTCCACTAAAAGGGGCAATGATGTTGGCCTCCTAATCAACCAGGGCACTTCATCAGCTACCTTCTCTCCCTTTAACTGTATCCCCTTCCTCCACTGAGCATATCCGTTCAACTTCTTGACCTGATGCCTCTAATCTAAAAACACTACTCAAAATTATCCCAGCCAATGGTCAGATGGGGTTACACCAACCTACCTAACGTTACCAACTGTGCCGGATCAGAATAAGGACGCGCACTATCAGAGGTCATCTTTAGAATGACTATTACAATGATATGGTGAAAACCTGACTATATCCATCGCAATGGGGTATTCCATACCCACATTTCACTCAGGTGCTCATCAGTTGTCTAGAAATGTCAAAAAAGGACGAGTACACTGTCCAAAAACTAATGTTAGCTTACCCTACCACCAAGTTGAACCAAAAAAAAAAATAAGGTCAGGAGAATGTCTTTTCCTGACAGATTCTTCTCATATGGTTCTCTTTAGTCTTTTAAACTCCAGTTAAGTACGTAATTTGTAATTTTCAAATAGTCTTTTGTGACTCCTCATATTGTCTCCTACACCTCTCTTTACAGGATCTTACAGCTTTCTCGCTTTGATGCAATGAGTTTCCTTGAGTCTGGTCAATTTCTTAGGTTAATTTTTTTGGAAAGGGTTTGCATATGCAGGAAACTATAAAACTATGGGATTCTTATTTTTCTGGTCAGTATTTTCCCCTTTCTCTCTTCAGTATTCTCTTGCCAGTTTTTATTTGTGAAGGCTTCTTTGGCCTTCTGCCCCTGATCTTCTGTCGTTCGTATATACCATTCATTCACTTGGCTTCCCGCCTTTCTCACTTCCTTTGAAGTGTGTTTCAAACCCTCTTAAAGGCCTCTTTCTTTCCCTTTTAGGATCAGTTATTATTCTCTCAGTCCTTTAGGCCGCTCACATCTAGCAACAACTCCCTTTTCTTTTTGAACTCTATTGGTTTCCATTTTAGGGTGGGTTATGTTTCTCTTTCCTCCACCCAGTCAGTTCAATTTTGTCAGATTTACTCACTTTTCTAGTTTCTACTGGGATGAGTTTCAGCCTTCTTATAATTATTCCTGCCTCGGTTCCTGTGCCTCCCTGGTTCGCCATTACCTTCTCAGTCAGGTGAAAACATTTCAGGGTTGTGTATGGTTTGGGTCACTCTGGGCGTTTTCTGCTTCATTTGTTTCCTTGCCGGGGTCTTAGGCCAGACGCGACTTATCCTCTCTCCCAACTTCGGTATTCCTTACTGAGGAACTGCGTCAGCTGTAGTGGTCTCCCCTTTGCAGTCTCAGTGTAGTTACCCGAGCAGGTTGCCCACCACTGTACTCTTGTGGTCAGGCCACCACCATTACTCTGGCTCCACTAGGGTCAGAGTCTCATCACCTACAGTCTCTGCGCAGATCGCGTCTCTTTAGCTGGCTTCCAGTAACTTTGGACTTTTCGGGCTCGGCACTCATCCATGCCCCCGCCTTCAGATAGCATAACATTACCAGGGGACTTCCCCTGCTTCACCATGCGATCCTCGCTCTTCCCTCTCTGGATTTAACAAACACTCCTCTTTAAATCCACTCATCTCAGTGGATGTAGGCTTTTCAGTTAGCTGCTCTGTTTCTCTTGTGGACAGCATCATTTCTCTTGTTCCTTCTTCAAGTCTTGATCATTGGAAGTATTGGCTATTGGAGACAGTCCCACATATGCCATTATATTAAATTGTGAAAGATCGGTGTGATTTAATTAGAACATCATTACCTACTGATTAGATAGTAATCTACATTCTTTTGTCTGGAAGACAGGACGGATACTCCTGAAGAAGGGATTTTGATCCTGAAATGCGCAGAGTGATTCGTGACGATACACAGATGCATAAGAAGCCAAAGACCAAGTGGGATGCAAGGTCACACAGCCGCTCTCTTAGAAGACCCAATCAGGGTATGTAAGTTATGTAAACTCTACAAAGCTTGCTAGACTCCAAAGTAAAATTGTTTACATATTCAAAAAATAATGATAATAATGAAAGTTCAGTGGTATTTCAAAGGTTTTTATCAATCACTGGTTCTGTGAAAAAAATACGTCTCCTGGTATGAGGCGTCACTAATATCTTCTTAGTGAGGAAGAAAAAAGCCAATAGCATTTTATGTCAGACCAAAACAATTTTTTGCCAATGCATTTCGGATTTACAAATCCTTCGTCAGGGCAAGTCTGTAGTTAACATGTATGTATACAAAACATCCAAAAGAAAGTGTATCACAATGCACATTCCCAAAAAAATATATAAAAAATATATAAATAACATACCAATCATTGTAGTGGTAGAAAAATCGGTTGATACATAAAAGAAAAAATAGAAAAAGAGAAAGAATGAGCAATAAGAAGTCTGCAAGTAATGAGGTTAGCGATGACAAGAAATGCAGCACGCGTTTACCTGAGAAAATGGCAGAATGCTTGCATGGAAAGTGGCTTGGAGAACCAGAACCATGTGGTGGGCAGAAAGCTGCCCGGACAAAATCAGCGCCAAGGCGCAGATAAGCTAAAATGTAAGAGAGACATTGTAAGGAACCCGGGTGGGATCCGTGTAAACAGTACGTGTCATAACGTCAGGGGAGCTTACCATGGGACCAGCGAGGAGTCGGACTGTTCCTCTCGCTTGTCGGCGTGTAGCTGCGTTGTTCGCATCGGAGCGTTGCCTAGACAACACTCCTTTAATAAACCACGTGATCGCGGCCTGGCGAGGCGCGCGCTCTGGGATAAATGACAGCAAATGGGTTTTAAGTGATAATTTAGAGCTATAAACTAATTATACGCCTTATTGGGGATATGTCAAGAATTGTAGAAACAAAATGATGTAGAAACAAGGAAACTGAAAGCATAGACATAAAAGAAATACTCCAATACAAGACAAAGTAACATGGATGGAATTAGTGCAAGAAGATAAGAGAATCATAAAAGAGAAATGGCAAATACAAAAGAGCCCTAAAGAATGCTGGGCTAATAAAATGACGTTGCAAAGTAAACACATAGTGATAACATCTATATCAACATTATTATATATATATATATATGTCCACACTGGATCATGTCATCAAACGACGGCATCTGAGGCTATTTTGTGTAGTCATAGGAAAAATCATAGGAGAAATCAGATGCATGAGTCATGCTGCAAGTGCCAACCCACTGTAATGGTGTCGTCGCCAGACGGCACCTTGGGTCCCAGACCAACGTCTAGGAAACACAGCGGGGTGGTCTAAGTCCATAACACATAAGATATATCACAGTAAATAGTTGCTAGAAATAATACCTTGAAAGCAAAGAAATAACAAAATTAAAGAAAACAGTGATAATTAATCTCCTCGTTAATCCCATTGGGAACCAGACTCCCAAATTAGTCAATCCAGAATGACTCCCTGCGATTCAACCGCTGGTTAAGGTCTTCATGTGGGTTGTTTCTTGTGAGTACCTCTAAGACCACAAATCTAATCTGAGTCAAATTATGTCCATTCTCCAACCAGTGCCGTGCTACGGCAGAGTTGGTGTTAGCATTACGGATACATGAACGATGCTCATTCCACCTTGTTTTGGCCATTCTTGTGGATTGGCCCACATAGAATTTTCCACACGGGCATTTAATGCCATAAATTATGTTGGTGCTGTCACAGGTTCCATAGTTTTTGAGCAAAATCTTTTTCCCTGTTTTGGGATGGTTAATGGAATCTCCCTTGATAACTAAGTTGCAGTTAGTACAATTCAGACAGGGGTATGTACCCGTCCGTTTGGTTATCGGTTCCTTAAGAGGTGGTCTTGTGTGTACAAGTTCATCTCTCAGATTCCTGTTGCGTTGGTAAGCAAACACCGGTAATTCTGTGAATACATTTTGTACTCTGATGTCATTTTTAAAGATCCCCCAGTGCTTACTGATGGTCTTCTTAATTCTATTGCTCTGGATAGAGAATTTTGATACAAAGACAGGTGTTTTAAGTTCTCACTTTTTTATAGGATTTTGGGTAGATAGCAAGGTCTCTCGTGTCAGGCTGTTGACCCTGGCTGATGCTGTGTCCAGTTCTACTTGTTTGTAGCCCCGGGCTAAAAACTTCTCTTTCATAATCTGTTGTTGGGCTAAACAATCATTGGGGTCGCTGACAATCTTCTTAACCCTTAGGAGTTGACTATATGGAGATTTTTGAGTAAACTGGGCTGGTGAAAACTCAGACGATGTAGAAGGTTGTTGCGATCAGTAGGTTTACGGAAGATTGAAGTGCTGTAACACGTGGTCTCTTTTTTGATGGAAACATCCAAGAAGGTGATAGTATCATAAGAAATTTCTCTCGTGAATTGGATCCGTTTATCTATGTTGTTTAGATATTCAAAGAAAGTATCGAAGGATATCCTTGTGCCTCTCCATACTCCAAAAATATCATCAATGTACCAAGTCCAAAGGTGAATGTCATTCTTCCAACGTTGGTTATTAAGTACATTATCAGTCTCAAACTTATACATAAAGCTGTTGGCATATGAGGGTGCCATTGTCGCTCCCATGGATGTCCCCGAGGTTTGAAGGTAAAATTGATTGTGATATTGGAAGTACGAATTTTCTGAAATGAATTGTAGGAGAGCCAGTATGAACTCTTTCTGTGCTCGAATTTCTGATGCCTGTAGCAATAGCCATTCTACTGATTCTATACCAAGGTCATGTGGTATAGACGTATATAGGCTTTTGACATCTATGGTGAACATCAAATCATCCTGTTCAGGAGTTATAGAATTAAGTTTCTGTAGAAAATGTGTGGTATCACAAGTATATGTCGAGGTTTTTTGAATCAGAGGCTGTAGAAAAAAGTCAATGTAAATACCCAGCGGTTGGTTGATGCTTTCCATGCCTGCAACAATGGGTCTTCCTGGTGGATTAGTGGGATGTTTGTGAATCTTTGGTAAGGTGTAGAAGTTTGGAATCCTTGGGTGGTCTTTAAACAAAAATGTTTGGGTATGTTCGTTTATCCAATCCAGTTCGAGAGCTTTATCCAGTAAAGTCTTCAGGTTCTGCTTGATCGTGACAGTTGGATCCAGATCTAAGGTGGCATAAATAGTCCTATCTTGAAGTTGTTTGTTGCATTCTGCATCATAGTCAGCCGTATTCTGGATGACCAACACTCCACCTTTATCCGCTGGACGGATAGTTATGTTCTTGTCACTATACAAGTCTTTGATGAGTCTCATCTCGTGAGGTTTCAGATTTTTATGTGGAGGATTCTTGTAGCTAATTCTCTCCAAGTCACGGGTCACCAATTTTTGAAAGATGTCGATGGATGGAACAGTTATAGGAGGCACAAAACCACTCTTTTTTCTAAATTATTGAAAATCTGGACCGTCTGGTGGTTTCTCTTGAACTTCTAATTCTTCAAAAAAGACCTTCAACTTCAATTTTCTAATGAATTTGTAGAGCTCAATTTTGGTATCGAACAGAGTGGTACCATATGTGGGTACAAAACTCAGACCTTTATGTAACGTGTCAACCTCTGGCCTGCTCAATGCTCGGCTGGATATATTAATAACTAGGTTTTCCTTGACTGAAATCTGGTCTGTGGTTTGTTTTTTGGGTTTCCTCCTCCCCCTGCGGGTCCTTTTGGGCGAGCGCCTAAAAAAGCCGAAGAGGAAGGTGCTTGTGCTGCAGGACCGGTTCCTGTGTTGAGCTCCTCAATCGTCTGTTCCGTGGATATTTCGGGTTCTCTCTGGGCTTCTGAATCAGAACTGCTGGTATTATCTGATGTGTATTTGAAAAGTTTCTTGGGTGCTACAGGGCCATACCGTTCCATCCACGTATAGACTTCATCATTGATGTAGTCGTAGGTGTCTTGTTTAAATTTTTTAACTTTTTTCTGTTCCAATTCCGTCTTGTAGTCTTCAAGCTTGGTGTTAATGTCTAACAAGATGGTATCGTATTCCTCCTTTCCTAGTGTACCAACTAGTTCTTTCTCAATATCTTCGATCTCTGTCTTAAGCGTTGTCAGATTCTTGGAGAGTTCTTGGATGGTTAATAGAATGAGATCTAATGAACATTTGTTCAAGATTGCCTCCCATTTACGGACAAACTCCTTGCTTTCCTTACACAGGGTTGGTCGAAGTTGTATCGGTAGGCCTCTAGGGATTCGTTGGTTCTTAAAATAACGCCCTAATGTGATTGCGTGTAATTTTCTATTGATCTCTTTGCGTATAAGGTATTCTAGCTGTCTAATCCGTTTCGCAGGATCTTTAAGTGAAGTTCCATGCGTGCCAATCGATGTGTCACTGATTAATCCCAAAATGGTATTCGCTTCCTCAGTTGAAACCCCTAAGGTCTCTGCACATTTGTTCGATAATCCTTCAATGTCCTCAAATGACATAGTAATATATAATTTCTATCCTTTAAATGTTAAGAAAAATGTGTGCCTCCACTGTGGTGTATCTCACCAAAATTGGGGAAGAAAAAAGCAGAAAGCAAAAAGAGTGGGCACCACTGTACGATATTAACATTTCTCAAATAATTGTTTCTGTGTAGAAGTTTCGTTGCTCTAAGGATTCCTTGTTGTCAAATTGTAAAAAGGAGCTGGCTGTGACGAATAAGGAGACACCCTAATTCAAAAATACACAAGAAGCCAAAGACCAAGTGGGATGCAAGGTCACATAGCCGCTCTCTTAGAAGACCCAATCAGGGTATGTAAGTTATGTAAACTCTACAAAGCTTGCTAGACTCCAAAGTAAAATTGTTTACATATTCAAAAAATAATGATAATAAAGAAAGTTCAGTGGTATTTCAAAGGTTTTTATCAATCACTGGTTCTGTGAAAAAAATACGTCTCCTGGTATGAGGCGTCACTAATATCTTCTTAGTGAGGAAGAAAAAAGCCAATAGCATTTTATGTCAGACCAAAACAATTTTTTGCCAATGCATTTCGGATTTACAAATCCTTCGTCAGGGCAAGTCTGTAGTTAACATGTATATATACAAAACATCCAAAAGAAAGTGTACCACAATGCACATTCACAAAAAAATATATAAAAAATATATAAATAACATACCAATCATTGTAGCGGTAGAAAAATCGGTTGATACATAAAAGAAAAAATAGAAAAAGATAAAGAATGAGCAATAAGAAGTCTGCAAGTAATGAGGTTAGCGATGACAAGAAATGCAGCACGCGTTTACCTGAGAAAATGGCAGAATGCTTGCATGGAAAGTGGCTTGGAGAACCAGAACCATGTGGTGGGCAGAAAGCTGCCCGGACAAAATCAGCACCAAGGCGCAGATAAGCTGAAATGTAAGAGAGACATTGTAAGGAACACGGGTGGGATCCGTGTAAACAGTACGTGTCATAACGTCAGGGGAGCTTACCATGGGACCAGCGAGGAGTCGGACTGTTCCTCTCGCTTGTCGGCGTGTAGCTGCGTTGTTCGCATCGGAGCGTTGCCCAGACAACACTCCTTTAATAAACCACGTGATTGCGGCCTGGCGAGGCGCGCGCTCTGGGATAAATGACAGCAAATGGGTTTCTAAGTGATAATTTAGAGCTATAAACTAATTATACGCCTTATTGGGAATATGTCAAGAATTGTAGAAACAAAATGATGTAGAAACAAGGAAACTGAAAGCATAGACATAAAAGAAATACTCCAATACAAGACAAAGTAACATGGATGGAATTAGTGCAAGAAGATAAGAGAATCATAAAAGAGAAATGGCAAATACAAAAGAGCCCTAAAGAATGCTGGGCTAATAAAAGGAAGTTGCAAAGTAAACACATAGTGATAACATCTATATCAACATTATTATATATATATATGTATATATATATATGTCCACACTGGATAATGTCATCAAACGACGGCATCTGAGGCTATTTTGTGTAGTCATAGGAAAAATCATAGGAGAAATCAGATGCATGAGTCATGCTGCAAGTGCCAACCCACTGTAATGGTGTCGTCGCCAGACGGCACCTTGGGTCCCAGACCAACGTCTAGGAAACACAGCGGGGTGGTCTAAGTCCATAACACAAGATATATCACAGTAAATAGTTGCTAGAAATAATACCTTGAAAGCAAAGAGATAACAAAATTAAAGAGAACAGTGATAATTAATCTCCTCGTTAATCCCATTGGGAACCAGACTCCCAAGTTAGTCAATCCAGAATGACTCCCTGCGATTCAACCGCTGGTTAAGGTCTTCATGTGGGTTGTTTCTTGTGAGTACCTCTAAGACCACAAATCTAATCTGAGTCAAATTATGTCCATTCTCCAACCAGTGCCGTGCTACGGCAGAGTTGGTGTTAGCATTACGGATACATGAACGATGCTCATTCCACCTTGTTTTGGCCATTCCTGTGGATTGGCCAACATAGAATTTTCCACACGGGCATTTAATGCCATAAATTATGTTGGTGCTGTCACAGGTTCCATAGTTTTTGAGCAAAATCTTTTTCCCTGTTCTGGGATGGTTAATGGAATCTCCCTTGATAACTAAGTTGCAGTTAGTACAATTCAGACAGGGGTATGTACCTGTCCGTTGGGTTATCGGTTCCTTAAGAGGTGGTCTTGTGTGTACAAGTTCATCTCTCAGATTCCTGCTGCGTTGGTAAGCAAACACCGGTAATTCTGTGAATACATTTTGTACTCTGATGTCATTTTTAAAGATCCCCCAGTGCTTACTGATGGTCTTCTTAATTCTATTGCTCTGGATAGAGAATTTTGATACAAAGACAGGTGTTTTAAGTTCTCTCTTTTTTATAGGATTTTGGGTAGATAGCAAGGTCTCTCGTGTCAGGCTGTTGACCCTGGCTGATGCTGTGTCCAGTTCTACTTGTTTGTAGCCCTGGGCTAAAAACCTCTCTTTCATAATCTGTTGTTGGGCTAAACAATCATTGGGGTCGCTGACAATCTTCTTAACCCTTAGGAGTTGACTATATGGGAGATTTTTGAGTAAACTGGGCTGGTGAAAACTCAGACCATGTAGAAGGTTGTTGCGATCAGTAGGTTTACGGAAGATTGAAGTGCTATAACACGTGGTCTCTTTTTTGATGGAAACATCCAAGAAGGTGATAGTATCATAAGAAATTTCTCTCGTGAATTGGATCCGTTTATCTATGTTGTTAAAATATTCAAAGAAAGTATCGAAGGATATCCTTGTGCCTCTCCATACTCCAAAAATATCGTCAATGACCTGAGTCCAAAGGTGAATGTCATTCTTCCAACGTTGGTTATTAAGTACATTATCAGTCTCAAACTTATACATAAAGCTGTTGGCGTATGAGGGTGCCATTGTCGCTCCCATGGATGTCCCTGAGGTTTGAAGGTAAAATTGATTGCGATATTGGAAGTAAGAATTTTCTGAAATGAATTGTAGGAGCCAGTATGAACTCTTTCTGTACTCGAATTTCTGATGCCTGTATATAGCCATTCTACTGATTCTCTACCAAGGCCATGTGGTATAGACGTATATAGGCTTTTGACATCTATGGTGAACATCAAATCATCCTGTTCAGGAGTTATAGAATTAAGTTTCTGTAGAAAATGTGTGGTATCACGAGTATATGTCGAGGTTTTTTGAATCAGAGGCTGTAGAAAAAAGTCAATGTAAATACCAAGCGGTTGGTTGATGCTTTCCATGCCTGCAACAATGGGTCTTCCTGGTGGATTAGTGGGATGTTTGTGAATCTTTGGTAAGGTGTAGAAGTTTGGAATCCTTGGGTGGTCTTTAAACAAAATTTTTTGGGTATGTTCGTTTATCCAATCCAGTTCGAGAGCTTTATCCAGTAAAGTCTTCAGGTTCTGCTTGATCGTGATAGTTGGATCCAGATCTAAGGTGGCATAAATAGTCCTATCCTGTAGTTGTTTGTTGCATTCTGCATCATAGTCAGCCGTATTCTGGATGACCAACGCTCCACCTTTATCCGCTGGACGGATAGTTATGTTCTTGTCACTATACAAGTCTTTGATGAGTCTCATCTCGTGAGGTTTCAGATTTTTATGTGGAGGATTCTTGTAGCTAATTCTCTCCAAGTCACGTGTCACCAATTTTTGAAAGATGTCGATGGATGGAAGTTATAGGAGGCACGAAACTACTCTTTTTTCTAAATTCTTGAAAATCTGGACCGTCTGGTGGTTTCTCTTGAACTTCTAATTCTTCAAAAAAGACCTTCAATTTCAATTTCCTAATGAATTTGTAGAGCTCAATTTTGGTATCGAACAGAGTGGTACCATATGTGGGTACAAAACTCAGACCTTTTTGTAACGTGTCAACCTCTGGCCTGCTCAATGCTCGGCTGGATATATTAATAACTAGGTTTTCCTTGACTGAAATCTGGTCTGTGGTTTGTTTTTTGGGTATCCTCCTCCCCCTGCGGGTCCTTTTGGGCGAGCGCCTAAAAAAGCCGAAGAGGAAGGTGCTTGTGCTGCAGGACCGGTTCCTGTGTTGAGCTGCTCAATTGTCTGTTCCGTGGATATTTCGGGTTCTCTCTGGGCTTCTGAATCAGAACTGCTGGTATTATCTGATGTGTATTTGAAAAGTTTCTTGGGTGCTACAGGGCCATACCGTTCCATCCACGTATAGACTTCATCATTGATGTAGTCGTAGGTGTCTCGTTTAAATTTTTTAACTTTTTTCTATTCCAATTCCGTCTTGTAGTCTTCAAGCTTGGTGGTAATGTCTAACAAGATGGTATCGTATTCCTCCTTTCCTAGTGTACCAACTAGTTCTTTCTCAATATCTTCGATCTCTGTCTTAAGCGTCGTCAGATTCTTGGAGAGTTCTTGGATGATTAATAGAATGAGATCTAATGAACATTTGTTCAAGATTGCCTCCCATTTACGGACAAACTCCTTGCTTTCCTTACACAGGGTTGGTCGAAGTTGTATCCGTAGGACTGTAGGGATTCGTTGGTTCTTAAAATAACGCCCTAATGTGATTGCGGGTAATTTTCTATTGATCTCTTTGCGTATAAGGTATTCTAGCTGTCTAATCCGTTTCGCATGATCTTTAAGTGAAGTTCCATGCGTGCCAATCGATGTGTCACTGATTAATCCCAAAATGGTATTCGCTTCCTCAGTTGAAACCCCTAAGGTCTCTGCACATTTGTTCGATAATCCTTCAATGTCCTCAAATGACATAGTAATATATAATTTCTATCCTTTAAATGTTAAGAAAAATGTGTGCCTCCACTGTGGTGTGTCTCACCAAAATTGGGGAAGAAAAAAGCAGAAAGCAAAAAGAGTGGGCACCACTGTACGATATTCACATTTCTCAAATAATTGTTTCTGTGTAGAAGTTTCGTTGCTCTAAGGATTCCTTGTTGTCAAATTGTAAAAAGGAGCTGGCTGTGACGAATAAGGAGACACCCTAATTCAAAAATACACAAGAAGCCAAAGACCAAGTGGGATGCAAGGTCACACAGCCGCTCTCTTAGAAGACCCAATCAGGTTATGTAAATTATGTAAACTCTACAAAGCTTGCTAGACTCCAAAGTAAAATTGTTTACATATTCAAAAAATAATGATAATAATGAAAGTTCAGTGGTATTTCAAAGGTTTTTATCAATCACTGGTTCTGTGAAAAAAATACGTCTCCTGGTATGAGGCGTCACTAATATCTTCTTAGTGAGGAAGGAAAAAGCCAATAGCATTTTATGTCAGACCAAAACAATTTTTTGCCAATGCATTTCGGATTTACAAATCCTTCGTCAGGGCAAGTCTGTAGTTAACATGTATATATACAAAACATCCAAAAGAAAGTGTATCACAATGCACATTCACAAAAAAATATATAAAAAAATATATAAATAACCTACCAATCATTGTAGTGGTAGAAAAATCGCTTGATACATAAAAGAAAAAATAGAAAAAGAGAAAGAATGAGCAATAAGAAGTCTGCAAGTAATGAGGTTAGCAATGACAAGAAATGCAGCTTGGGAGTCTGGCTCCCAATGGGATTAACGAGGAGATTAATTATCACTGTTTTCTTTAATTTTGTTATCTCTTTGCTTTCAAGGTATTATTTCTAGCAACTATTTACTGTGATATATCTTACGTGTTATGGATTTAGACCACCCCGCTGTGTTTCCTAGACGTTGGTCTGGGACCCAAGGTGCCGCCTGGCGACGACACCATTACAGTGGGTTGGCACTTGCAGCATGACTCATGCATCTGATTTCTCCTATGATTTTTTCCTATGACTACACAAAATAGCCTCAGATGCCGTCGTTTGATGACATGATCCAGTGTGGACATATATATATATATATATAATGTTGATATAGATGTTATCACTATGTGTTTACTTTGCAACTTCCTTTTATTAGCCCAGCATTCTTTAGGGCTCTTTTGTATTTGCCATTTCTCTTTTATGATTCTCTTATCTTCTTGCACTAATTCCATCCATGTTACTTAGTCTTGTATTGGAGTATTTCATTTATGTCTATGCTTTCAGTTTCCTTGTCTCTACATCATTTTGTTTCTACAATTCTTGACATATTCTCAATAAGGCCTATAATTAGTTTATAGCTCTAAATTATCACTTAGAAACCCATTTGCTGTCATTTATCCCAGAGCGCGCGCCTCGCCAGGCCGCAATCACGTGGTTTATTAAAGGAGTGTTGTCTGGGCAACGCTCCGATGCGAACAACGCAGCTACACGCCGACAAGCGAGAGGAACAGTCCGACTCCTCGCTGGTCCCATGGTAAGCTCCCCTGACGTTATGACACGTACTGTTTACACGGATCCCACCCGGGTTCCTTACAATGTCTCTCTTACATTTCAGCTTATCTGCGCCTTGGCGCTGATTTTGTCCGGGCAGCTTTCTGCCCACCACATGGTTCTGGTTCTCCAAGCCACTTTCCATGCAAGCATTCTGCCATTTTCTCAGGTAAACGCGTGCTGCATTTCTTGTCATCGCTAACCTCATTACTTGCAGACTTCTTATTGCTCATTCTTTATCTTTTTCTATTTTTTCTTTTATGTATCAACCGATTTTTCTACCACTACAATGATTGGTATGTTATTTATATATTTTTTATATATTTTTTTGTGAATGTGCATTGTGGTACACTTTCTTTTGGATGTTTTGTATATATACATGTTAACTACAGACTTGCCCTGACGAAGGATTTGTAAATCCGAAATGCATTGGCAAAAAATTGTTTTGGTCTGACATAAAATGCTATTGGCTTTTTTCTTCCTCACTAAGAAGATATTAGTGACGCCTCATACCAGGAGACGTATTTTTTTCACAGAACCAGTGATTGATAAAAACCTTTGAAATACCACTGAACTTTCTTTATTATCATTATTTTTTGAATATGTAAACAATTTTACTTTGGAGTCTAGCAAGCTTTGTAGAGTTTACATAACTTACATACCCTGATTGGGTCTTCTAAGAGAGCGGCTATGTGACCTTGCATCCCACTTGGTCTTTGGCTTCTTGTGTATTTTTGAATTAGGGTGTCTCCTTATTCGTCACAGCCAGCTCCTTTTTACAATTTGACAACAAGGAATCCTTAGAGCAACGAAACTTCTACACAGAAACAATTATTTGAGAAATGTTAATATCGTACAGTGGTGCCCACTCTTTTTGCTTTCTGCTTTTTTCTTCCCCAATTTTGGTGAGATACACCACAGTGGAGGCACACATTTTTCTTAACATTTAAAGGATAGAAATTATATATTACTATGTCATTTGAGGACATTGAAGGATTATCGAACAAATGTGCAGAGACCTTAGGGGTTTCAACTGAGGAAGCGAATACCATTTTGGGATTAATCAGTGACACATCGATTGGCACGCATGGAACTTCACTTAAAGATCCTGCGAAACGGATTAGACAGCTAGAATACCTTATACGCAAAGAGATCAATAGAAAATTACATGCAATCACATTAGGGCGTTATTTTAAGAACCAACGAATCCCTAGAGGCCTACCGATACAACTTCGACCAACCCTGTGTAAGGAAAGCAAGGAGTTTGTCCGTAAATGGGAGGCAATCTTGAACAAATGTTCATTAGATCTCATTCTATTAACCATCCAAGAACTCTCCAAGAATCTGACAACGCTTAAGACAGAGATCGAAGATATTGAGAAAGAACTAGTTGGTACACTAGGAAAGGAGGAATACGATACCATCTTGTTAGACATTAACACCAAGCTTGAAGACTACAAGACGGAATTGGAACAGAAAAAAGTTAAAAAATTTAAACAAGACACCTACGACTACATCAATGATGAAGTCTATACGTGGATGGAACGGTATGGCCCTGTAGCACCCAAGAAACTTTTCAAATACACATCAGATAATACCAGCAGTTCTGATTCAGAAGCCCAGAGAGAACCCGAAATATCCACGGAACAGACGATTGAGGAGCTCAACACAGGAACCGGTCCTGCAGCACAAGCACCTTCCTCTTCGGATTTTTTAGGCGCTCGCCCAAAAGGACCCGCAGGGGGAGGAGGAAACCCAAAAAACAAACCACAGACCAGATTTCAGTCAAGGAAAACCTAGTTATTAATATATCCAGCCGAGCATTGAGCAGGCCAGAGGTTGACACGTTACATAAAGGTCTGAGTTTTGTACCCACATATGGTACCACTCTGTTCGATACCAAAATTGAGCTCTACAAATTCATTAGAAAATTGAAATTGAAGGTCTTTTTTGAAGAATTAGAAGTTCAAGAGAAACCACCAGACGGTCCAGATTTTCAATAATTTAGAAAAAAGAGTGGTTTTGTGCCTCCTATAACTGTTCCATCCATCGACATCTTTCAAAAATTGGTGACCCGTGACTTGGAGAGAATTAGCTACAAGAATCCTCCACATAAAAATCTGAAACCTCACGAGATGAGACTCATCAAAGACTTGTATAGTGACAAGAACATAACTATCCGTCCAGCGGATAAAGGTGGAGTGTTGGTCATCCAGAATACGGCTGACTATGATGCAGAATGCAACAAACAACTTCAAGATAGGACTATTTATGCCACCTTAGATCTGGATCCAACTGTCACGATCAAGCAGAACCTGAAGACTTTACTGGATAAAGCTCTCGAACTGGATTGGATAAACGAACATACCCAAACATTTTTGTTTAAAGACCACCCAAGGATTCCAAACTTCTACACCTTACCAAAGATTCACAAACATCCCACTAATCCACCAGGAAGACCCATTGTTGCAGGCATGGAAAGCATCAACCAACCGCTGGGTATTTACATTGACTTTTTTCTACAGCCTCTGATTCAAAAAACCTCGACATATACTTGTGATACCACACATTTTCTACAGAAACTTAATTCTATAACTCCTGAACAGGATGATTTGATGTTCACCATAGATGTCAAAAGCCTATATACGTCTATACCACATGACCTTGGTATAGAATCAGTAGAATGGCTATTGCTACAGGCATCAGAAATTCGAGCACAGAAAGAGTTCATACTGGCTCTCCTACAATTCATTTCAGAAAATTCGTACTTCCAATATCGCAATCAATTTTACCTTCAAACCTCGGGGACATCCATGGGAGCGACAATGGCACCCTCATATGCCAACAGCTTTATGTATAAGTTTGAGACTGATAATGTACTTAATAACCAACGTTGGAAGAATGACATTCACCTTTGGACTTGGTACATTGATGATATTTTTGGAGTATGGAGAGGCACAAGGATATCCTTCGATACTTTCTTTGAATATCTAAACAACATAGATAAACGGATCCAATTCACGAGAGAAATTTCTTATGATACTATCACCTTCTTGGATGTTTCCATCAAAAAAGAGACCACGTGTTACAGCACTTCAATCTTCCGTAAACCTACTGATCGCAACAACCTTCTACATCGTCTGAGTTTTCACCAGCCCAGTTTACTCAAAAATCTCCATATAGTCAACTCCTAAGGGTTAAGAAGATTGTCAGCGACCCCAATGATTGTTTAGCCCAACAACAGATTATGAAAGAGAAGTTTTTAGCCCGGGGCTACAAACAAGTAGAACTGGACACAGCATCAGCCAGGGTCAACAGCCTGACACGAGAGACCTTGCTATCTACCCAAAATCCTATAAAAAAGTGAGAACTTAAAACACCTGTCTTTGTATCAAAATTCTCTATCCAGAGCAATAGAATTAAGAAGACCATCAGTAAGCACTGGGGGATCTTTAAAAATGACATCAGAGTACAAAATGTATTCACAGAATTACCGGTGTTTGCTTACCAACGCAACAGGAATCTGAGAGATGAACTTGTACACACAAGACCACCTCTTAAGGAACCGATAACCAAACGGACGGGTACATACCCCTGTCTGAATTGTACTAACTGCAACTTAGTTATCAAGGGAGATTCCATTAACCATCCCAAAACAGGGAAAAAGATTTTGCTCAAAAACTATGGAACCTGTGACAGCACCAACATAATTCATGGCATTAAATGCCCGTGTGGAAAATTCTATGTGGGCCAAACCACAAGAATGGCCAAAACAAGGTGGAATGAGCATCGTTCATGTATCCGTAATGCTAACACCAACTCTGCCGTAGCACGGCACTGGTTGGAGAATGGACATAATTTGACTCAGATTAGATTTGTGGTCTTAGAGGTACTCACAAGAAACAACCCACATGAAGACCTTAACCAGCGGTTGAATCGCAGGGAGTCATTCTGGATTGACTAAGTTGGGAGTCTGGTTCCCAATGGGATTAACGAGGAGATTAATTATCACTGTTTTCTTTAATTTTGTTATCTCTTTGCTTCCAAGGTATTATTTCTAGCAACTATTTACTGTGATATATCTTATGTGTTATGGACTTAGACCACCCCGCTGTGTTTCCTAGACGTTGGTCTGGGACCCAAGGTGCCGTCTGGCGACGACACCATTACAGTGGGTTGGCACTTGCAGCATGACTCATGCATCTGATTTCTCCTATGATTTTTCCTATGACTACACAAAATAGCCTCAGATGCCGTCGTTTGATGACATGATCCAGTGTGGACATATATATATATATATAATAATGTTGATATAGATGTTATCACTATGTGTTTACTTTGCAACGTCCTTTTATTAGCCCAGCATTCTTTAGGGCTCTTTTGTATTTGCCATTTCTCTTTTATGATTCTCTTGTCTTCTTGCACTAATTCCATCCATGTTACTTTGTCTTGTATTGGAGTATTTCTTTTATGTCTATGCTTTCAGTTTCCTTGTTTCTACATCATTTTGTTTCTACAATTCTTGACATATTCCCAATAAGGCGTATAATTAGTTTATAGCTCTAAATTATCACTTAGAAACCCATTTGCTGTCATTTATCCCAGAGCGCGCGCCTCGCCAGGCCGCGATCACGTGGTTTATTAAAGGAGTGTTGTCTAGGCAACGCTCCGATGCGAACAACGCAGCTACACGCCGACAAGCGAGAGGAACAGTCCGACTCCTCGCTGGTCCCATGGTAAGCTCCCCTGACGCTATGACACGTACTGTTTACACGGATCCCACCCGGGTTCCTTACAATGTCTCTCTTACATTTCAGCTTATCTGCGCCTTGGCGCTGATTTTGTCCGGGCAGCTTTCTGCCCACCACATGGTTCTGGTTCTCCAAGCCACTTTCCATGCAAGCATTCTGCCATTTTCTCAGGTAAACGCGTGCTGCATTTCTTGTCATCGCTAACCTCATTACTTGCAGACTTCTTATTGCTCATTCTTTATCTTTTTCTATTTTTTCTTTTATGTATCAACCGATTTTTCTAACACTACAATGATTGGTATGTTATTTATATATTTTTTATATATTTTTTTGTGAATGTGCATTGTGATACACTTTCTTTTGGATGTTTTGTATATATACATGTTAACTACAGACTTGCCCTGACGAAGGATTTGTAAATCCGAAATGCATTGGCAAAAAATTGTTTTGGTCTGACATAAAATGCTATTGGCTTTTTTCTTCCTCACTAAGAAGATATTAGTGACGCCTCATACCAGGAGACGTATTTTTTTCACAGAACCAGTGATTGATAAAAACCTTTGAAATACCACTGAACTTTCATTATTATCATTATTTTTTGAATATGTAAACAATTTTACTTTGGAGTCTAGCAAGCTTTGTAGAGTTTACATAACTTACATACCCTGATTGGGTCTTCTAAGAGAGCGGCTGTGTGACCTTGCATCCCACTTGGTCTTTGGCTTCTTGTGTATTTTTAAATTAGGGTGTCTCCTTATTTGTCACAGCCAGCTTCTTTTTACAATTTGACAACAAGGAATCCTTAGAGCAACAAAACTTCTACACAGAAACAATTATTTGAGAAATGTGAATACCGTACAGTGGTGCCCACTCTTTTTGCTTTCTGATACACAGATGCATGTCTGGATACCTGTTGGATTTAAAGAACAACTTGGGGGAACTTTGAGTAATTGAACTCTTCGTTGTTTGTGTCAAAACTGTACATATATGAATGGCCCCGAGATGATTATATATTTTGGAAGACAGTGTATGTTATTTTAAAAATATTGATACACTAAGAAACATACTGTGGGTTAATTTGGATGATGAAGAAATTGTACATTTTGAGTTGAGATACAGTTACGGAACTTTTTGAGAGAAATAAATAGAAAGCGATGTGGTGGATAGATGTTTGGTAATTAATATTTTGAAAAGTTGAAAATTATAAAAGGCACATTATAAGATCTTTGAAGGGTTAACTACATGTGAGGAGTGCATTTAGGATCCTCTTTTTGACTTAAAAGAGGAATTCGTTTGGTTGTGTATTGTTAAAATACCAGTTAGGCCTGATGGTATATCCTACACGCACCAGAAGTTTAGATCCATCTTTTGTTTTTTAAACCAATCTACTATATTTCTCATTTTTATTTTTTAACTCCTGTGATCTAGTCTTTTGTCTTCAAACTTCACTTCTCTGCAACTCCATTGACCACCTCTCCTCCTGACCACTAACTTATTCAATTTGGTAGCTCCACTTCCCCCCCTCATTGTACCTCCTCTTCAACAACAAAAGGAAATTCAATCCATGTCCATGGCCCCATACCTACACTCAATCGGTTGCTCTCATAAAGACCTCTCTCTCCTTCCCTAGCTGACTCCATCGAACACACCTTTGCAGAATTCAATACTTCACTTGCTACCTGCAATGACCAACACTACCCTGCTTGCATCTTCATCTCCTCAACCAGGGATCTTCCACCTATCCGATAGCTGAAGACAATCATGAGTCGCCACCTTTGATGCTGCTGGCACGAGGATTGCTCCCATACCCTACCTAATGTTTTTTTAATTAACACTCTTCTTGCTTTCAACACAGCTGACAAGGCTAGCTCCTCCAGGTACACAGGTCTCAAATCGTTGCTGCTCTCATCCCAGCAAATCAGGCCATCCTCCTTATTTCAAAGCTGCCAGACATCCTCCACAATCTCACTTCTCAGACTGCCTCTTACTCCTACTGTTATGTTATGTTCCTTTGCATTTATATAGCGCCTTATGTACCATCGGTATGTTCTCAAGGCGCTGGTAGGTTGAACGCCCTTGGGAACCGAAGTTCAATTCAGTAGAGAGAATAGAGAGAGTCATAAGGTGCGTGTGAGCACCGGATATGCATGCAGCCGGTGTGGCATTCGTGTGATAGCTGCTTCTTAACGATAGGTGTGGTGGTTGAGATTCATGAGTACGTGTTCGTTCTGACAGGTTGTTATCCAGACCGATTCTGGCTGCGTTAGGCCTAAGGAGAACGCCTAGGCTCGAGGGTGTGTACCAGCAGTGTTTAGTTAGGGTGATGGGGAGTATGAGGCAAATGATGTTATGAGAACAGCTATACCGAATGGTGTCATAGTATCGCTGTGTTCTAGTTGAGTGGTGGTGTTAAGAAGAGAGTATGCGTGAAGATATGATATGGTGGTTTACCTTAGGTGTTTGAGACTGACCCCACTCCAATGGTTCCATGTACTCCAAGGTGTTCCATGTATTACGGCTGTTCAAGCACTCAGAACCGTTCCCCTTAATGCTCTTTCAAACGTTCCATGCATTCCAAACCGTTCCATGCAAGTCACGTCATTCTATGCACTCCAATCCATTCTATGCACTCCAATCCGTTCAATGCACTCCAATCCGTTCCGTGCACTCCAAGCTATCTTATGCACTCCAACCATTGTATGCACGGCTCCTTTCATTCGTTCTACCTACGTTACCTTTTTCCATGTGTCTCACTTCCACATACGTCTTCACACGTTCCATCCACTTCATTGGTTCCAGCCATTTTACATGTTCCATCCACTTCACCCGTTCCACCACTTTACCGGTTCCACCCACTTCACCCGTTCCAGACACATCACCCATTCATCCACCTACTTCGTCCGTCCCATCATTTCAGCTGTTCCACCCACTTCATCCATTCTACACCAGTTCATCCGTTCCATCCACATACGTCACCCTTTCCCACTGCATACTTCACTTGTTCCAACCCCATACTACTTCCGTTCCAACCACATTTTTCACTTGATCATCCACTTCGACCGTTCTATTTAATATATTGGACCCATTTTGTCTACATACTTCACCCATTCCTTCCTTATACCCGTCTCGTCCTTATACATCACCCTTTCTTCCAGATCCATCCTCAGTTCCTGCTACCCACTTCTCCTGTTTCTTCCCCCTACTACACCCTTTCCTTCCAACCACCTCACACCACTTCACCCGATCCGTCCATATAGATCATCCGTTTGCTCCACACTCGCCACCGGCTCTGCACTTTACATCCGCCCCACACTCCACACCACCCGCTCTGCACCCACAACATACCCTACATCCACTCAACACCACCGCACCCTACCCTTGCTTAACACCCTAAATCTCATCAACACCCTAAATCTGCTCAACACCATCACGTCCTACATCTGCTCAACACCCTACTATCTACTCACACCCTACATCTGCACCACAACCTACATCCGCACCACGCTCCTATTTGCTCCACACTCTCATCCGCTCCTCTACTCATCCACTCTCATCCGCACCACAACCTACATCTGCACGACGCTCTTATCTGCTCCATGCTCTTGTCTGCTCGATGCCCTCTTTCATTCTGCGCACTCACCCGTTCTATGCACTCATCTGCTCCACGCACTCCTCCGCTCTACGCACTCATCTGCTCTACCGACTTCACCCGCTCCACTTATTTCGTTCATTCATCCTACATTATCGGTTCGCACTCGATCCGTTCCGTGCTCTCCATCTGTCCCATGCACTACACCCATCTTATGTATTCGAATCGTCTATTCAGTACTTTCCATTTATACCATGCACTCTTACATTCCATGCCTTCAGTCTGTGCATTCATCCGTCTCCTGTATTCATCTTTCTATCCTCTTCACTTTAATCTTTCGTCCATTTTGTTCCTTTCGTCCATTTCATTCATTTCGACCGCTTTACTGCTTTCGTACAATTTATTCTTTTATCCACTTCACTGCTTTGGTCTACTTTACTCATTCTATTCAGTTTGTCTTTTTTAGTTTACATTGGAGGTTATTAGTTTTCGATTTCTCGCATTGATCTTGAGTTTGTATTGTTATTGGTTTTGTTGTTATTTATGCTCTAGTAGTTTGAGTTATTTGGATTGTTGTTATCCACTTTAATCCTATCGTCCACATTGATCCTCTTGACCATTACATTTATTTCGTCCATTTCATTAATTTCGGCTACTTTACTACTCTCTTACAGCTTTGTCTGTTTGTCCTTTTCAGTTTGCATTGGAGGATGTTAGTTTTCGATTTCTCGCATGGATCTTGAGGTTGTATTGTTATTTGTTTTGTTATTTATGATCTAGTAGTTTGGGTTAGTTCGCATTGTTATCTACTTTAATCCTCATGTCCACATTGATCCTCTTGCCCATTACATTTATTTTGTCCATTTCATTAATTTCGGCTACTTTACTACTCTCGTACAGCTCCAAGACTACAAAAATAAGTGACACACTGGCCAACATTTTACCTTTTCCTCCCTCTTTTACTCCACCTCCGACCATCCCTACTCTCGCCTATCACACTTTCTCCCCATGGAAGATACTATATAATTCTGAGACCTTTGCACCTCAAATAATAAAAGACCTTGCTCCTGTCCCCATCACTCCAAAAACCTTGAAAGAGTGGCCTTTAACTGTACTGTGAGCTATGTTAAGACCATTCACTGTGACCCCCTTCAATTAGGCTTCTAGAGCAAACACTCCACACACTGCCAACGACCGCCTCCCTCCTTATCAACCTCTCATTCCTGGGCTTTAATGACACTGCACTCAACTGGGTGGCCTCTTACATCTCTGACCATTCCTTCTACATCTCATGAACTCCAAGGTTGATGTGGTGTTGGAGTCACCCAAAGTTCAGTCCTGGGCCAACATGTCTTCACTCTCCTTCCAGGGCAAAGCAATCTCACTCTTTGGTTTTTTCTGTCACCTTGTCAGACCACTCTCCTGGGAAAGTAACACATTATGACACATCCTGGAAAGGAATGATGCCACTATTGCTTTCAATTGTAGGCGGGTTGCACTGCTCAATGGTAGTGCAAACATTTCTGATAAGCTTCTTTTCAAACAACCAACTCACACAAACTGCATTTCATAAGAGCTGTTCAATTAACAGTTTACATATTTTGCCCTAATTAGCATTTATGGACCTAAAGGTAAAACGTACCCTCCTGTATTGATTTTTCTATCAGATAACATTTAATACCAATGATGATTCTATACTATTGACTATGCTGGCCAGTAGAAGCAATCCACCCAGGACATGCACCATTTCACTTGCATACTCTGATAACAGCATGGTAACAGGCGGGTATTTAATGGATGTCAGTTCAGGAAGGCACAGGTTAAGCAAGGATGCATTTTGACACCCCTGTTTTTCAACTTGCATACTCCAGATATACCAGCACATTAGAAGGAGGTGGTTTCACATCCACCCAACTTAGAGTGTGTCACTATAGCCCAGCTCAACTTTGTGGACAATACAATAATACTAAGAATGATACCAAATGGTCTGCAGCGTGTTGTTGTAGTAATACACAAGTACTGAAGCTTGAATGAACATTAATGTTAGCAAAAAGAAAACCTTGAGATTCAGCTATGGAAAAAAGAGCTTAGGTGTACATGCTAAAATTCTCCAAGAATTTTTCAATGATTTTCCACTATCTGGGAGTCATCTTTGACTCGCAGCTGACTTGGCACAAGCACACAGAAATAATATCAACCAAAGCTCTGGCCATCCTAGCATGTCTCTTTAAATTTAACATTCAACATAGAGGCCTCTCATGGGAAACTTTCCTGCAAGCATTTTGCACTAGTGCTGTTCATAGCGCTTTATGGATTTGCTGTATGGGGTTGACATGGCTTTAGGGTGGGTCTGTTGGGAGGCCATATTACTGAAACTGTTTCCAGCATAAGACAGTCAACCCTTGTATAGGTCATAATTATGTATGTATAGCTTTCTCTATAGCACACACCTATCTGGGAAGCAACAGAACGCTAACACAAGATAGGAGCAACCTTAAATAGAACAGAACATTTTAGAGTGATTGACTCAACCT
The DNA here is from genome assembly GCF_040938575.1 of Ambystoma mexicanum. Classification (NCBI taxonomy): domain Eukaryota; kingdom Metazoa; phylum Chordata; class Amphibia; order Caudata; family Ambystomatidae; genus Ambystoma; species Ambystoma mexicanum. The sequence goes on along the minus strand of NC_090934.1, from coordinate 978,298,211 downwards.
GTGGTGAAAAGGGTAATTCTGGCTGGAGGTGGGGACACTAGTTGGGGAACTGTACAATTACTAGTGTACTCAGTTTTTGTGAACTGTTGCACTTTGGAAACATGCAAAGGTCTGGTGGAAAATATTTTCACAGTACAGGCATGTGAAATAAGGTTTGCCTCTTAGACTTCTCTTTCTCACTTTGAATGTTCAGAATTGTGACAGTGCATCTTCTGGAGTGGCTCTGACATCTGGTATAAGCCAACTTTCTAGCTAGATAAGGTGGCAATTGGGTTGATACTGTCTTGAATCTGATGCAGCTGTCTTAAAAGATGATCAGGGTGTCAGCAACCAGTGACGCTAGGGGGGAACATGTCAGCGATTAGCCCATCTGTCGCATGCAGTACTGTTTAGAGTGGTGCAGGACCTGAACACACAGGAGTTCCCCAAAACTCGCCCCATCTAGGTGAAAGAGGACTGGACAGTGGTCCTGAAATCAAAGGGTGGAAAGTAAGGGTGTTATGTTGCATTGTTGCGAGAATTGATACTAGCCAAGGAGGTCTTTTCGTATATATGCTGCTTGAACAAGAGGCTGCAACAATCGTAAAATCCAACGATTTGGCATACAGGGTTCATTTACACATTACACATTCAATATTCATGCTGGACAACCAAGACTGGATGAGTAGTTTAACTGGACTGTAGAGGAACACAAATTGTTTTAGTGGGACAGTTTTTGGAATGGTGCCCTTCATGCATGATTTAATGAGTATCCTCAACATGCAGGTAAACCAATCAAAGCAGGTTTCCATATTATTGAGGGTTAAGAGAGACAGGAGAGAGAAGTGCACACCTAGAGAAGAGCCGCTGTCTCCGCACATGGACAGTGGCTCACACAGTCGGCATTCATAGATGGCAGATGTGAAGAGTTCCCTGCATAGTAATTTTCAACAACGGTGTAGTTTATCAACCATTAAACCTATGCCAATCGTATGAGAATACTGAGGGCACACGCCTGCATGAACCTTTCCAAATCCAGGCTTTAGGGGAGGAGCATCTGAAGTACAAAAAGAGAATTGTGAATTTATAAAGTGATGGCTCTTGAAAATTTGTGGAAAAGGACAAATTGAAGGTAAAGATGAGAGATTGGAGAGGAAGAATAGGTTGAGTAAAGAGGAGGTCACAGGACCAATAGCCATCAAATGAAGGAAGTGGATACTGGAGGTGGAGGAAGGCGAGTTAAGAAGAGGATGGGCAAGTTGTGAAATAGGGGGAGGCAAGATGAAAGCCTTCCAGCAGTAGATTCTGCGACACCGCCCGAAGCGAGCATCAGCCCCAAGGTTGACGTCCAGACTGTAATGTTTCCCGAATGTATGAAGCGAAGACCAGGTCGTGGCCCGGCAGATGTCACAGACCGGTACTCCTCTCTGCAGTGCCGTAGAGGTAGAAACTCCTATGGTGGAATGGGCCCTGATGCCAGGGGGCAACTCCTTGCCTGCACTGTGGTAACACCCAGAAATACACAGCGTGATCCACTGTGCTATTGTCTGCTTCGATACAGCCAAACCTTTTCTGAAAACGAAGATGGTCACAAAAAATTGGTCTACTTTCCTTTACTCAGTCGTCCTGGCTACATAAAAGCTCAAAGCTTTTTTTAGGGCCCAGCCTGTGAAAAAAAACCTCCTCAAAGGGGCGTAGAGGTGGATAAAACACAGGAAGATCGATTGCCTGGGTGAGATGGAATTCAGACACTACCTTAGGCAGTAACTCAGGCCTCACTTTAAGGGAAACCTTTTCACACAAAAAAGTGGAGGAAGGGTGGCTTACATGAGAGGGCCTGCAGCTCACTGACCCACCTGGCTGAAGTGATGGCCACCAGGAAAGTGATTTTCAAGGTTAACCGCAGTGAACAAGAATGTAATGGCTCAAAGGGAGCCGCCATAAGAAATGTGAGGACCAGATTCAAGTCCCAATCAGGAACAAAGGGAGTAGGCGGAAATGTATTCACAAGGCACTTCTGGAATTGAACCATAACCAGAATCGTGAAGAAAGACCCTTGATCCAGAGACCTTTTGAACACAAAGCCGCCAAGTATCCTTTGACTGTGGTGGCCTGAAGAGGCCAATGACAGAAGGAACTCCATCACTGTAGTGGTGGGGCAAGAGATGGGGTCAATCTCGTGATCTCTTCCCCACGCCTCAAATCTCCTCCAGTTGCATGTATACAGTGATCTTATTGACGGTCTGCATGCTGCCAGCAGTACCGCAAGTACCTCCTCAGACATGTCCCAGTCATCGTATCTCATCCTCTCAAGAGCCACGCATGTAGGTTGAGGGATTCCGGGTTCTGGTGGATAACCTGACCTTCCGACTGGGTTAGGAGATCCGGAAAGCGAAGCAACACGAGAGGTGGGCAGATGGGCAAGTCCAGAAGGTCCGCGCACCATGTCCTCCTCGCCTAATCCGGGGCGATCATGGTTGCTCGAAACCTCCTGAGAATCCATGGAATTACTGTAATTGGAGCAAAAGCATAGTGGAGAGGAAAAGTCCAGTCCACTAGAAACACATCCCCTAGCGTGCTGTTCGTTGGCAATTCCCTCAAACAAAACGGTCTGCACTTCCTGTTGGACTCCGTTGCAAACAGATCCACCTCTGGGGTACCTCAGAAAGAGAGAAGACCTCCTCTAGGACTTTCTGGCACACTTCCCACTAGTGTGAGATTGTGCTCTGCCTACTCAGAGCATCAGCCAGACTGTTCTCTGTCCTGCCAGATGAACTGCCAAAACCGAGATATGGCTCTCCAAAAGCCAGACAAACAGATGCATCGCTTCCCTGCAAGGGGAAGGGAGTGCACATCACCCTGCTTGTTCAAGTAGTGCATGGCCACAGTGTTGTCTGCATGCTTCCCCTTCAGAGAAGGTGCAAATGCCTTCAGGGATAACCTGATGGCTCGCAGCTCCAGCCTGTTGATGTGCCACCTGGCTTCCATCGCTGACCAAAGACCGCTCACCTGCAAGTCCTTGTGATGAGAGCCTTAAGCCTTCGCCTCATTGACCACTCAGACCTAAGGCCACTGAGGCCAGAAGGGTTCCACTGCCAGCATGTAGTTGCTCCTGGCCCACCAAGAAAGGTTGTTGACCACAGACCTGAACACTCTTGAGAACATCCCTTAAAGTGCCAAAGTCCTGGGACCACTGACTTGGCAGGAGCCATTGAAAAGACTGCATCTAGAACCAGAAAAATGCAGGAGGCCATGAGAACTTAGAGGCGGATGAAGGAAGCAGCTGGTAAGGTGGCATAGTTCTAGAACAGTTGTAACATCTGTGCCATGCTGGCTACTCTTTCCTCAGGAGGAAATGCCCTCACTGCCCAAGTGTCTAAGACTGATCCGATTAACTGGAGCCTTTGTGCTTGTGTTGTTTGGGACTTCTGCAAGTTTAGGGAGAAGCCCAGCCTGTGGCGTAGCAAGCAGGTGTCCCTGAGATGGGACAAGACCTGCTCCAGTGACCCCCCCCTCGGATCAACCAGTCGTCCAGGTACATTAATACATGGACACCGGATCACCTGAGGTAAGCTGCGACTACCGCCATCAGCTTGGTGAAGACCCTTGGTGCGAAGGTCAACTCAAAGGAGAGCACCTTGAACTGATCGTGCTTGTCCCCTATGAGGAATCACAGGAACCTCCTGTGCTTCTGATGTATCAGCACATGAAGCAAGCGTTCTGAAGATCTATGGACACCAGCCAGTCCTGTAACTTGAGAGCACAAGTCAACATCTTGAATTTGTCTTTTCTCAGGAATTTGTTCAAAGCCCTGAGGTCCAGGATGGGACAGAGCCCCTCCCCCCTTCTTGAATACCTGGAAATACCGGGAATACCAGCCCAACCCTCTCTGCCTGGGCGGTACCTCTTCCATGGAACCCTTCAACAGCAGGGCTGGCAGTTTTTCCTGGAGCTCCTGCTAGAGTTGGCAATGGTGGGGGCCTTTGTAAGGAAGGCAGACAATAACCCCACTGCATAAGCTTTAGCGCCCAGGCGTCAGAGTTAATCCCTGCCATTGGGCCCAATGCTCGGTCAACTGTCCTCCAACCAAGGAGTCATGGGATGAGAAATCAAAGTGGCTTTGAGGGTGGAGCCATCCCAGTCGCTGCTGCCGTTGTCTGCTGGCCTCTAGAGGTCCTCCTGCCCCTTCCGGAGCACAGGAAATGACTCTGCCCCTGCCTGGCCTACGGGAGCTGAGCCTTCCTGCCGTAGGGGACATAGTGCCTATAGCCTCTGCCCCTAGAAGAGCAACTAAAGGCAGGTTTGGCTGGCTGAGCACAGCTAGGCCGAGCAACTTCGCAGCAAACTTGAAGTCTGAATTTCTCCAAAGAGCCATCGGCCTTAGGGCCAAAGAGGTTCTCCCATCAAAAGCAATGTCGAGAAGCTTATTCAGGACATTGGGAGAGAACCCGCGAGGAGTGCAGGTAGGCCTGCCTCCTGAGAACCATAGCTAAGCCCAATGATCACCCAACACAGTCTGCCACATCCAGGCCCACCTGCAAAACCTCTCTGGCCACCTCCTTTCCATTGTCCAACAACAGCAGGAAACCCTCCCGCATCTCTCCTTCAGGGATATGCTGGTTTGCCTGCTCAACATCCTTCCATGATCCGAAGGAGTACTTGGCGTATCCACAGGAGACGTTGCTCGCCTTCAAGGCCATGCTCCCAGAAAAAAATATTTTCTTTCGCTAGGGCACCCATTTTCTTGCCCTCCTTATCAGTTGGCAAAGTGGCGGGACTGGTGGACACTGTGGCTGCCTGTACCACCAAACCTTCCGGTGTTGGATGAGAGGAGGCAAAAGAGGGTCTGCATTAACCAGAGATATGGTGCAAGGACGCTGCCATAAGGTGGCAATGGGATCGGTGATAGTCGTGTTGAAACAATACCGTAGATTTCACCTAATTCAATTTCACCTACTCCGAAATCCCCAAACTTTCTTTTCCCTAGAATTGGTAAGTAGGTAAATTTAAAAACATACATGGGGTGGGGTAAGAGGATAGGATAAGGTAGAGTAAAGTGGGGGCGGGTGAGGGGTCCCCCCAAATAAAAAAAAATGCACAGAAAAAAGTAATTTGAGGATTTCTCCTTTAGGTGAAGTGGATTCGGTGAAATCACAGATATTCGTGTTGAAAGGCATAGCCCTTCCTGTGGCAGCACCCTCATTGAGAATGTCCATAACGTCATAACCTAGGAATGGCTGAGCTGCAGTGTTTAACCCCAGGGTATCAACCACCCTATCAACAAGAGATTGGAATTTTGCATTGGTATGGACATAGAGGTGGGCCTGTTGCATTTCGACGTTCGAAGACGTTTCCAGTTCGCTAGCGTTGTGCAGTCCCTCATACAATGCCATCAGGTCCACTTGGTCGGTAAAATAGTTGGTGCCACCAGCTCCCAAGTAAATGGGGTTGATGTCGCCTTGCTCATCATCATTGGCGCCGAAGAAGTCCGCCATTGAGCCGAAAACGTCAGTCCTAGACTTCAGCACGAAAGACCGTTCGACGGTGGTCGACTGTTTCACAGTCAGCAACAAGGTTTTGGCTGCCGTTGGCTCGTTGAAGTGAATCTGCACCTGGGGCACACGGCAAGGCCCCGGTGTCGAGGGCCATACAGTTTTGCTCGGCGCCGAGCCCGAAGGCTCTGTCAACGGCATTGAAATAGGCTTTGCTCTGGGGCCAAAATCACTGGGCGCTGCTTGACTACTGGGGCCTGCTGAATCGTGGGCTTTCCCACACCTACAGCCACCACTCTGAACATCTCCAACATTTGACACTTAAAGTCCTCCCATTCTGCTCTGGACGCTGGCCCTGCCAACGACTTACCGAATTAGGAAGACTAGTTGGAGTTGCGCCGGTTTTGGCAACGCCTCTTCTTCTTGTGAGAGGAGGAGGATAACGAGTGGCTCCGGGAATGGGTGTTTTTTGACCTTGCGCCGATGCGGCCCACTGCGAGCTTCGCAGCCCACTCCCACAAGGACTTTGGATTCATCTTGCTGCAAGATTAACAACTCTTTGTGTCGTGACCGTGCAGAGGCACCATAAGCATATGTCATGCGGGTCGGTCACCAACATTTTCGAGTCGTAATCTGTACAGCGCTTGAAATACGAGATCCAGGGTGCGGACATAGTCGCTCGAGATGAAAGTATTCGACAGAAACGTTGAGTGAAAAATTGGATGATTTAAAGATCGCAGTGTTCCACATGAGCAGCGTGCTGAGCGGGCAGAAAACAGAAACTTAGGTATGGTGGTGCAGTGACGCAGTATTGACACCTGACGTCACGTAACAAGCCAACAACTGAGCATTGAGTCAAGAGGGATTGACGATCGACGGCAGAGTTGAGGTCCACTACGCCCCCCTGACAAAGGTTTTTCTGAGTAGCTGAAGCTGGAAGGAGATATCTATTTATTTAGGAACCTGCAGGAGAAATGCAATCCATTGAAGGAAAAGAATGCAAGCAAAGGAGAAAAGAAGAAATTAAAGGTTCTTCATATTTAGAGGAATACATTTAGGAAGGTTGGAAGTATGACTACAAGGCATCCAGGAGGTGGAGCTAAAGAGAGGGAGAAGAGTAGGACTAGCATAGAGGTCCAAAGTATGTTTACAAGACAAGGCAATGAGGAGAAGGGAGACCTGGGGGGTCATTAGGATGAGGACCGAAGGAACGAGGTTGACAGACCATGGGGTAGGTAGACAAGATGCTTCAAAAGGTCCATTAATCCTGTTGGGAGAACTTAGACCTTCTCCAATTAAGCCACAAACTCTTGGTGGACTGGGACCTTCAAAATGCAGGGCAGGATCGGGCGCTCTTCCCCAAGCTTCCATACTCAACTTGCAAAGAAGTTAGTCCATGCAGTGATCGAGGAAGTTATAGCAGACCCTGAAAGAGTAACTGGCTCAGGAACGCCTTGAGTTTTCTAAAAAAAAAAAACTTTTCTAAAGAGGGGAGCCTTTTTGATAAGATCTTAGGTGGGGTGTCAGCAGGGACGTCTCGTCATTTCACCAAAATGCCAGGGGTAGCGGAAGTGACATCACACAACCCTTGACCTCTGATAACATCACAGGGAGTGATGTCATTTGACCCCACTCCTAAGTGATATCACGGAAAGTGATGGAACACAACCTTTCACCCCTTGACAAAACAGGATGTGGCATCACATATCATTTTTCCTAAGTACACTATGAAAAATATGGTTACAATATCACTAAAATGTAATATACATTTCATATAAAAATGGATCGCCATATGCATCGTTAAGATCAGTGTGAATAAGCCAATATTACCAAATTACTGTGAATGCAAGCAGACATCCATGGCCTAATGATGTCTTATTATGTAGCACTTACACTTAAGCACTTTATATAGAACAAACACACATACAATATCACCCAACCTGTGTTGGTACTCATTTATCGACCTGAGAAGGATGAAAGGCTGAGTTGAAGTGTTTAAGAACAGACTAAATCAGTGCCTCAACCCCTGAAGGGTACCTGAAATCAACCTTTAATGAGTCTAGCAATTATTGTATAGAATTAAAGAAAGACAAATGATTTGTAATTCCTATTCTTTCTTATTTAGGGTCACTGCTGAAAGTGTTAAACTTTTGGAACCCCATTTTTATTTTTTAAAAGAGACCTGAACAAGAAAGTCAGCTATTCCAGAAGCAAAGAGTCACGTGGTGTTGGCCACAGAAGTTTGCATTTTAAATTTAAAAAAAACACATAAGGGGTGGGGCCTGTCTTGAGGCGCCGGCAATGCGGACGCCTCATTAAGAGCTCCGTGGGACGCCCAGGATAAAGCCTTTAAATGCCCGCTTATACACGTTGATCCCGGCCCGCAGTCATTGCAACGGGAAGCAGAACCTCCCCTGAAGCAGGCCCGTAAAGTTTGTGCATAATCGGAGAGCCCTGCCTGAGGAAAATCCAAATTCAGCAGACAGCGCCGGGGATGTGTCCCCAGGACCAAGATGGCGGCCTCCTGGTAGCGGCGGGCCGGGGGTGGAAGAAGTGAGCCCTGCGACGCACCCTTGGGCGTTTGTCCCCCCAGCCCCAACAGAGCACAGTTCCGGACCCCATTCCCACCCGTCGGCTGCTGGGGGGCCCGGACAGTGGTCTCTCCAGGCAACCGGCTTGGGGAGCCCAGCATAGCCCCGAGACTCAGAGGCGGCGGTGCCACAGGCCTCAGAGAGATAGGAGGCCCTGCGGCGCTGACCCAGTTTTTGGCGCCCCGAACCCCCTGCCCCCCCCCCGTCCCCCGAGTGAACTTTAAGCAGGAGGAGGTGAGGAGGACCCCCATCAACACACTGCCGGAGAGCTGTCGGGCCTCGTGGCGGCCGCTCCGGAGAGTGGGAAAGGGTGTCTGCCCTTCCGCCAGCCAGTGGTGCTACGCGTGGGACGGCGGGCCCGCCCACTCCTCCGTGGGCATCATAGCGAGGCGGCGCTGCTGGATAGCGGAGGAGCGGCGGCCCAGACTCCCGCTCTGTCCCACTGAGAAACAGCATGAGCAGACGAGGCAGCACTCGGAAATAGGACCCACCTGCAGCCCCCCTTCCACCATCAATACGATCCTCGGAGCAGGTCCTGGAGAGGTTGAGGGGATTGGCAGCTCACACGTCAACCAGCATAAACCCAGCTGGGCCCATCCAACTCACCACAGCGCTGCATCTCCTGGTTTGGGGCAGCCCTGTGAAATTGAACAACGGCCTGGAGAGGCCCAAAGCTGACCCCCTCCCCTCCTCGGCCTGCAACAGCGCATTCAACACCCTTCCCCTCCACCCATATAGACACAACATCAGAAAGCCAGAGGGACACAGCACGAACCCCCTCCCATCCACACGCCTGGGACCAGTGTACCCTGGCCACCACTGAAGGATCCACCTGTGTGGCCCACTCCCGCATCAATAAGGAGGCTGGAGGGACAAGGAACTAGCAGTCCGAGCAGGCGTGCCTGGCCAGGGCTCCCCCCCACAGGGGTCGCCCAGGAAGGCTCTACACATCCGTCCGAAGCAAAAAGGGGCCCGCAGCTGACACCACCTCCCTCCCTACATAGCCTCATCCCACAGAGGCTCCAATTGATGGAGAAATCTAAACCTCTGGACCTCCCTCCAACCCAGCCTTCCTCACCCACGAGGTCCCAGGGACAATGGACAACAAAAGAAGACATTCAGGGCCTCCTCACAGACATCAAAACGGAACTCTGCAACTGCATGGCTGAAGTCACAACCAAGATAGACGGCCTGGACACCCGCGTTGAGGAGGTGGAACATAGGGTCGGAGACACAGAAGATCAGGTCCTGGAACACTCAGACCAGATTGCAGAGTTGCGACAGAAAATCCAATCCCTAGAGGACAAAGCAGAAACCACGCAACGCAAACAGGAGGACCTGGAAAACAGGGCCTGCAGAAACAATATCCTTATCAAAGGGGTCCCTGCCTCGGTCCCGGATCAAGGTCTCCCTACCTACATCGGAGACCTCTTCCAGGCTCTTCTCCCGGACTGCGATAAGTCACTCCTGCTGCTCGATCGCACTCATAGACTGCAAAGCCAGAGAAACTCCCCATCAGTGGCCAACCCTGAAGTGATCACCACAGTTCGCTTCTTTTCGACGAAACAGGAGATCATGACAGCAAGCCGCTCGGAAGGTGACCTGACGTACCAGGGTGTCATCATACAGCTGTTCCTGGACCTACCCGCCCCCAGAGAGCCCTCCGACCTCTAACGGCCTTTCTGCAGGAACGGAAAATCAAATACCGCTGGCTTTACCAGCCTCGCTGCAGTTCACTTGGGAGGGCCAAACGAGGGTAATCCATGCCCTGGAGGAAGCAGGCAACATTATGGGGTGCGAGCCCTTGACACCCCAGGAAGACACAAACAACTCCAGACAAACCCCGCAGCTCAATGCCAAAGCCCCAGCATAGCCGCTGGATGAAAGTTCCAAGGGGAGGGAAAGTTCCAAGGGGAGGGAAAGTTCCAAGGGGAGGGAAAGTTCCTGCAGCACACGACCAGTAACTAATCTTCAGTTCTCTGGGGCGGAACCTGCACCCTTGGCTCCCGGGCGTCCCACACAATGCCCCTGCCGAGTTGGACAGTCGCTTCGGCCCGAGGCCCATTGGGGCCAGTTTGGTTACTCTCTGTTCCTTCCCTTCCTTTAGTTGGGCTGGGTCCACCCCCAGCCCTCATGGTCTTAAGTTGGAACTTAGTTAAAACTCGGTTGCAGCTGAATCACGCTGCCAGCAGTCCCCTGAGAGACCCCCCTGAGCGCAGGATCGCCCACCACTCACCTGAATCCTAGTGACGCCCCGCCAGCCTCCACCCCAACGCACACCAAACTCCGCTTTATCTCAATAAACATCAGAGGCCTGAACTCCCCTACAAAGCGTAAGTTCATCCTCTGTCGTCTGCAGGACCTTCAGATCTCGGTGGGTTTCCTCCAAGAGACCCACCTCGTAATGGAGGACTTTGCTAGGCTACGATCCTAAGCATTTCCAACACAATACCTGGCCGCTGGCCCCAACAAAAAAGGCAGCACTGTGATTTTGCTAGCAAAAGGTATCCCCTTTAAAGAGAAGGAGACCCTGCGCAGCGCAGATGGCAGGTTTGTGGCAGTCAAGGGGGACCTCTACGGGCAGCTTCACATGCTGATTGCTATCTACGCACCGAAGGACGGCCAGGAGGCTTTCTACACTACCCTGGAGACAGCCCTTCTCCCCTTCCTCGAAGGTCTGGTGGTCCTGGGCGGGGACTTCAATGGGGTTCCCAACCCCTCACTGGACAGGTCGGGCCCCCATCCAGCAGGGACTTCAGGTTAGCCTTGGGCATCTGTCACCTGTTCAAGACACTAGACGTGGTGGACACCTGGAGGGTTCTCCATCCGGACACCGTGGACTACTCTTTCTTCTCCCACGTCCACCGCTCCTCATCCCGAATTGACCTCATTTTGGCCAGCCCACAGCTCCTGCTGGAGTTCACGGACGACAAAGAAATAGGCGCAAGGGCACTGTCAAACCAAGCCCCAATCCTCCTCACTGCAAGGGTCTTCGTCCCGGAGCCCCCAGAATGATGTAATTGGTCCCTATATGAACCAATGCTGCATGATATGGCGGTGCATGACGCCATAGCCAAGGCGATCAGCAATTACTTTAAAGAAAACCCTCCCGACCTCACCTCTACAGCAACAAGATGGGAAGCTATGAAAGCCGTAATCAGAGGGGAACCGATAGCGCAGACGGCCGCTTATACGAGGAGGCAAACCATGCTCAGGAACCAACTGGAGAAGGACAAGAGGGAGGCAGATAAAGTCTTGGAAAAGAAGTGGTCCCCCAGGGCCGCCAAGATGGTCAGACTAGCCCGCACAAAGCTGGAGGCCCACACAAAGCTGGAGGCCCGCTACACCGAGGACACAGCCAAAACCTGCAGACGGAATCACATCACTGCACTGGGGGACCCGAAAGGTAGAACCGTATATGGAGACAGGGCAAAACTACAGGTGGCGGCTACCCATCTAACCAGCATCCTGACCACGGCCCCCCATCCACAGACCCTCCAGGAGCAATACATAACAGACGCCCGGCTCCCACACATCTCAGAAGCAAATAGAGCAGCCCTGGAAGCCCCGATCACATCCAAAGAGGTGGAGGAAGTAATCAAAAAGCTGAAACCCAGGGCCCCGGCACAGATGGCTTCCCACCAAAGTTCTACAAACTCTTTCGCCCCATGCTGCTACAGCCAATGACAGAGCTATTTAACTCCTTTCGGGATGCGGGCTCTATCACACCCTCTAAGCAAGAATCCCCCACAAACCTGCTATTGAAACCCGGCAAAGACCCAAAGAAGTGCTCATCGTATAGACCGATAGCCCTGCTCAACGTGGACGCGAACACATACTCAAAGGTTCTAGCTAACATGTTGGCGCAAATCCTCCCATCTATCAAAGACCAGGACCAGGCGGGGTTCATTAGAGGAAGAAGCACCACAGACAACATCCGCCGAGCGCTTAATCTCATTGAAATTGCGTGCCAAGAACAACAGGGCATGGCGGTCCTCACTTTAGACGTAACAAAAGCATTCGACAGGGTGGACTGGAACTTCATGTGCCTCACCATGGAGGCATTTCAGATTGGCCCAATATTCCAGAAAATGGTGCTAGCAAATTACAAAGCCCCGAGGACATCAATCCGCCTAAATCAGAAGACCTCACCTCCAATCCAGCTTTCATGCGGGACGAGACAAGGCTGTCCGCTCTCCCTACTAATCTTTGCCATGGTCATGGAGCCATTCACCCAACGCACACAAGCTAACGAGAACATCACTGGTCTAGAAATAAATGGCGAACAATTCAAGATCTCCCTGTACGCCGATGACGTGCTGATCTCCATCACCAACTGCCAATCCTCCCTGCCTGCAACCCTAACCGAGCTAGAGGCGTTCGAAGGAGTGGCTGGCTTCCAGGTGAACTATGCCAAATCAGAAGCACTAAACATCAACCTGAGTGCTCCCCTCCTTGCCAACCTCCAGGCACTCTGCCTGCTAACATGGAGCGCCTCCTCAACAGCCTACCTGGGAGTCCGCCTCACAGCAGATCCGAAACAGCTATACAACGTCAACTTTCCCCCGCTGCTCAATGAATTGAAAGAAGACCTCTGAAGATGGGACAATCAAGAGATCTCGCTATTGAGACGGGTCACAGCGTGCAAAATGAACCTTCTCCCTAGGCTGCTGTACCTGTGCTCCGCTGTTCCGGCCCTCCCCCCCCCCAAGCAGGCCTTGGAACAGCTACAAAGGAAGCAAGCGAAGTTTGTGTAGAGGGGACGCAGAGCCAAGTTACCTATGAGGGTCATGACGGGGGCCGCGAAATGGGGCGGCTTTGGTCTCCCCAACCTGATGAACTACTTCTTGGCGGCCCAGTTGGCGAACGCAGCGGCCTGGATGAACCCAGAGGCCCCCTAAAATGGTCCGGCATAGAGCAATCCCGATGTCAGCCACAACTACACTCCCTGCTACATACCCCGGGACAGCACCGAAGCCAGCGTCCGCAGATGCTGGTAGCCACCAAAGCGATTCTTGAGGCATGGGTCCATCGGAGGAGGAAGATACCCAGAGCCTCGAGCCCGCTCATCTGGAACCCTAACTTCACACCAGGAATGGAGGCGGCTCGCTTCCACCGATGGACCAAAGGAGGCCTTCGAACCCTCTCTCAACTCTACGAAGCCAACAACCCACTTAGCTTTGAGGAATGCAAAGCCCGCTTTCCACTGACAGAAGGAGAGAGGTTTACATACATCCAGCTCCGACAATGGATCTGGCAGCCCACGGTCCGGTGTGGAGCCACCCAAGACCTCCACCCTCTTGAGCTGGCAACAGAAGAAAGCACAGCGCGAGGTCAGATCACCAAACTGTACCGACTCCTCCAGGAGGACATGTTTAAAGTCAGACCGTCATACATGTTCGGATGGGAAATGGATTTGGGACACCCCATAGAAGATCAGACATGGGTGGAGATATGGGCCAGGATCAGCTCGACATCCAGATGCATCACTAACAAGGAATGCGCCCTGAAGCTCCTGCACCGCTGGTACTACTCGCCAGTCTGTCTGCACCACTGTAACGCTGACATTGATCCAAGCTGCTGGAGACGATGCAGCGAACATGGATCTTTTTTCCACATGTGGTGGGGTTGCCTGATTTTCCACATGTGGTGGGGTTGCCCAACAGTACAGACCTTCTGGAAGGAAGTCTTACAGATTGCAGAAGACATCACTCAGCGCCGACACCTGATGGACCTGGAGGTCATCCTGCTTGGGGTGGCAAGACCGGACTGTTATCCCAGAGCGGGCCGATCAGCCAAACTGTTCACACATCTACTGCTAGCAGCCAAAATCACGGTGGCAAGGAAGTGGAGGGCCCGCTGCTGGTCCTCTGGTGGATAAAGGTCTGGGAGATCCTGGTGGCGGAGGTGGTCACAGCTGCAAAGGAAGGGGCTCTCCACCGCTTCATCGACTGCTGGGCCCCAGTAGTGGACTACCACTCCTGTTTTCCAGCCCTAACATTTCAATCCCGCCTGGTAGCGAACTTTCTGGGCCCTCAAAACCCTGATGGGTCCCCTACCCATTGGGGCAACACGAACTAAGGGAAGGGGGATGGGACCGATGGGAGTGGGCACAGAACAAGCTGCATACATCTTAAATGTGCGGGGAGTCCTGGGGACTCATGTAATGCATAGATAACGCTGTAACCGAAATAAAGTTGTTAAAAAAAAATAAAAGACATAATATTAAAAGTTTTTTGTTTTTTTTCCAGGGGTAGCAAGGGAGCCCTTAGGGTTTGCAATTGCAACCCCTAAATGACGTCCCTGGGGGCCAGGAATGGACATTGCCCTCTGAGCTGGAGATTCGAGGACTTTAACGTTATTGGAAAACCAGAGAATGTAGTTTGAGTTTTCAGGTGTTAATAAACCGTAGCAGATCCACAGAAGATTTAGACCAAAAGGAACAAGTTACTTACCTATAACTGTTGTTCTCCAGCATGGGTCTGGCATGGATTCACATGCTCATGAATATTCCCCGTCGTCAGGCCGGGAATCCTCGGTATAGAAAAAAATCAGTATCAGTTTTGTTTCTGATCTGTCTTTCTTAGTAGTAACCAACCACTGGTCTCTGGGTCATACTGCCCCCAGCCAATGACTGCTCTCTCCCTAAGCCCCGCCTCTGGCAGCCATCCTCAGATTTGGTAGCACGTAAAGTGGCAGTATAACCAAGTGAAGAGCCGCAGAGGGGTTGGTGGGAGGGTTCGCATGTGAATCCATGCCAGACCCATGTTGGAGAACAACAGTAACAGGTAAGTAACTTGTTCCTTCTCCAGCATGGGGGCTGGCATGGATTCACATGCTCATGAATATAAGAATACATAGCAGTATACACATGCACAACCACGGGAGGTGGCAACAGGCTCAACATTAAGCAATACAAAAACTCAACATTAAGCATCTCTTACCTCCTCACCAGGCTCACCTTAAGCGAACATGTTGCGCAGCACTGCTTGGCCGACCCTGGACTCCTCCCTGGAGTCCCGATCGACGCAGTAGAATCTTGTGAAGGTGTGTGTCGACCTCCACGTCGCACCCCTGCAGATGTCGAGCAGGGGCACACCAGATAGGTATGCCGTGGTAGCAGCGATCGCTCTGGTCGAGTGGGCTCTCGGACGGCCGGGCAGCGGTCGGTTTGCCAACCGGTGACAGTGCATGATGCAGCAGGAGAGCTATCTGGAAATGGAAGCCTTCGAGAGAGCCTTCCCTTGATTCACAGGTCCAAAGTTTACTAACAGCTGTGATGTCTTCTGAAAACTGTTTGTGCGGTCCACGTAGAACTTCAGCGCTCTAGCTACGTCCAGCGAGTGCATAGTCCTCTCAGCCGGCGACAAAGGCGACGGGAAGAAAACTGGCAACACCAAGGGTTCGTTGAGGTGGATGTCCGACGGCACCTTGGGCATGAAGGAGGAGTGTGTCCTCAGCACCACCCTCGTGTCGTGAAACATCAAGTATGGTGGCTTGCAAGATAGGGCCTAGATCTCTCCCACTCGTCGTGCGGCGGTGATGGCCACGAGAAATGCTGTCTTCCACGATAGAAACTTCAACGGTGCCGAATGCATAGGCTCAAATGGGGCCCCCATGAGCCTGGTCAGCACCACGTTGAGCTCCCACGCTAGGGCAGGGGCCTTCACCGGCGGGAATGATCGGGACAATCCTTTCATAAATTCCTTCACCAGCCGTTGAGACCACAAGGACGCCCGTCCCGTAGTTCTGGTGTATCGTGAGATGGCGGCCAGATGTATCTTGATGGAAGTGTGAGCTAGTCCAGCCTTGGTCAATGACAGTAGGTACGGCAATACCTGAGGGGCCATAATCTGCAGAGGGTTAATCTTCTGTGCACGGCACCAGACAGAGAACCTCTTCCATTTATGTCCGTAGCACTTGAGAGTTGAGGACGCCCTGGCCTTTGCAAGAACCTCTCTGCAGTCGCCTGGGATGTCATACCCTCCAAACTCTAGTGCTGCAGGAGCCATGCCTGCAAGTTCAGCAACTCTGGGTTGTGGTGAAGAATGGCACCTCTTTCTCTGGAGAGAAGATCCGCATCCGTCGGCAGCTTGACTGGTCTGGACGCTGACAAGTCCAGAAGGTCCGGGAACCAGATCTGTCTCGGCCACACCGGTGCGACGAGGATCATCCTGCACCGGGACCTCTTCAGCTGGTTGATGAGCCGGAGCAGCAACGGCAGCGGAGGGAACGCATAAAGAAATAGGCCGTCCCAGGGGAACGAGAAAGCATCGCCCATGCTCCTCGGCTGGGGGAACCTGCTGGCGAACCTCCGGCACTTGGTGTTCGTCGCTGTCGCGAAGAGATCGATCTGGGGTTCGCCCCATCGTCGGAAGAGTCGATCCACTTGATCCTGGCATAATTCCCACTCGTGGCACGAGCGCAGCTCTCTGCTGAGTGAGTCGGCGATGGTGTTTTTTATTCCTGCCAGATGAAAAGGCACCAGAAACATCCCTAGGACGACGGCCCAATGCCACAGATCCTGGGCTTCCTTGGATAGGGCAGGGGATCTGGTTCCGCCCTGCTTCCGGATGTAGAACATCGTGGTGGTGTTGTCGGTGAAGATCCTCACCACCTTGCCCTTGAGGGACGGAAAAAAGGACCTGAGGGCCCAGAACACTGATGTTGATGTGGAGTGACTTCTCCTCCGGGAGCCAAAGGCCTCCCGCGTGAAGATCTCCGGAGTGCGCTCCCCAACCTTCCAGGGAGGCATCCGTCGTCACCGTCACCTGGTGAGCTGGGGTCTGAAAGTCTGTGCCCGCCGACAGATGAGAGCAGATGCCCCACCATCGGATCGCCTGACGGAACGTCTCGTTGAGAGGGATCCTGTCCTCGAAGCTGCCCGTCGATTGGACCCAGCGGGCATCGAGGAACTCTTGTAAGGAGCGCATCCGAAGCCTGCAAAGGCGCACCAGATAAATGCAGGAGGACATCATCCCGAGGAGGGACTTGATAGATCTTACCCTGGCCATGTCCGTGGCCAGCAGACGCTGCACCTTGCCCAGGATGGTCCTGGTCCTTTCCTCCGACGGTGAGGCCAGCCTCGCCACTGTGTCGAGCTTGGCTCCCACAAACAGGGCGACTTGCGACAGGACCAGGTGGGATTTTGGAAAGTTGATGGAGAACCCCAGGTCCGTGAGCAGCTGGACGGTCTTTGCAGTGTGCTCCACGGCAAGCTCCCTTGTCCTTGCCCGGATGAGCCAGTCGTCCAGGTTGGGGTAGACGTAGATCCCCTGCAGCCGCAGCCGCGCCGCCACCGGTGCGAGGCACTTGATGAACCCCCTCGATGCCGACTTCAATCCCAACGGGAGGGCCTTGAACTGGTAGTGCCGCCCTTGGACCACAAACCTGAGGAACCTTCAGTGTCTTTTTAGAATGGGGATGTGGAAGTACGCATCCTCCAAGTCCAGCGACGACAGGAAATCGCCCTCCTCCAGCGGTCCCAGCACGTGCTGGAGGGTGACCATACGGAACTTCTGTGCCTCGATTTACTTGTTCAGTCGTTGCAGGTCCAGGATGGGACGCCATCCTCCTGTCTTCTTCTTTACGAGGAAGTACCTTGAGTAAACTCCGGAGCCCCGAAGCCTCCTTGGGACGAGCTCGATGGCACCTTTCTTGAGCATCGCCGTTACTTGCAACAGTAGTTGAGGGACGTGCTTTTCCTTCCTGGCCATTGGTGGAACGCGAGGGCACTTCTTCTGGAACTCGAGGGCGTGCCTTTGGGCCAGGGCGTCCAGCACCCAACGGTCGGTGGAGATGGACTCCCACATGCTGACGAACCTCGCCAGCCGGCCTCCCACCGGGGGGGGCTTCGGCGGGTGCCCGACCCCACGGTCGGTTCAATCTTGTTTGGAGGCCGCCTTGCCTCCTTGACCTCCCTGTCGACGACGGGCACCACCTGACTTGCCGCGTCCCCTGTAGGCTTCCTGAGACGAAGATCTCGCCGTTGGCTGTACGTCGAGGAGCCACTGCCGTATCCCTTGGAGGCACCTTGTCTGCCTCTGGAGCTCTGAAAGGACGGTCGTCATTGTTGGAGCACTCCCAGTGCCCGGGCAGTCTCCATGTCTGTCTTGATGGCCTGAAGGGACTCATCAACCGCCTTCCCAAACAGGTTGTTCCCGTTGAAGGGCATGTCCAAAACCTTGGTTTGTACATCCTGGCGGAAATCCGTCGCCTTGAGCAATCCTCATCGTCTCAGGCAAACGCTGTTGCCCAACTGACGGAAACCGGTGTCAGCGATGTCCGTTGCCACCGTGATGGCGTGGTCCGAAGCAATCTCACCTTCCTGTAAGATTTCAAGGGCCTCAGCCCTTTTGGCGTCCGGAAGGAAGTCCAACAGAGGGGTGATTTTGAACCACAACTCCCTGTCGTAGCGGCTACGATAGCCAGGGCGTTGGCCGCCTTGATAGTCATAGCTGCGGATGAGATGACCCGTCGTCCCATCGTGTCCAGCTTCCTATCCTCGGCGTCCGGCAGGGAAGTTGATGTCGAGGCCGATGCCCCCCCAGCTTTCTTCTTTGCCGCCGCTGAGACGACCGAATCCGGGGTAGGTTGCGCCCGAAGGCACAAGGGGGCAGCGTCAAGGACCCGGTACTTCTTCTCGTACCGGTCCCTCGTTGTAGGCGCCGTGGCAGGGTTCTTGAGGAGGGCGAGCCCCTCATCCCAGATATCATCAAGAAGTGGTACGGCGAGGACCGTCTTCCTTTTAGCCTCGCGCCGTTGGTAGAGGAACCCTTCCTTCTTCTCTTCTGGGCAGAGCTGGAAGAGCTTGGATGCCCTGGAAATCATGTCATGGAAGGACCCAATCTCGTCGGGCGGGGACGACGGGGGACACGTCCCGTCGTCGCCTCCGTCGCCTGTGCCCGTGCCTGCATCATCCCCGTGGGTAGACCGGGGGGAAGGCAGAGCAGGCCGCAGAGGTGGGAGAGGTGGCGGAGGATGCGTCGTCCTCTTCTTATGTGGTGGACTTTCCGAACGTCCCGGCTCCGGTTCCCCCGTCGGGTCTGGCTCAGGTACCTCCGTCGGGGGGAGGGGCAACCTTGTCCTTATCGCCGAGCATAAGGACTGAATCAGTGACAAAATGGCCGCCGAAGTGTCCTGCGGCACCGGAAACGACAGGCGCGAGGGCTCTTGAGGAACCTCGTCAGCGACACCGTCGCTCTCGTCGTCACCCTCGTCGGGATCCCTCCCGATGGGCTGGGCCTCCTCCACGACTTCGATGAGCTCTTCTTCAGAGGTCGTGTCTGTATCCACGATGGCCACCTGCCCCTCCCCCTCCTTTTCCAACAAGGACTTCGTGGGGGTCTTCTCAATGGGCCTGAAAGACGACTCCCTCCGTGGTGGCAGGGACACTCTGGGTCCTGAGGTCGCCTCCACGGCGTAGCCTCCATAGGCTGAGCCAGGGCCGCTGCAACATCCTCAATCGAGGTCTTAGCAGGGTGAATTAAAGCCATTGTCACCTTCTGTATGCCTGGGGCCTTCACCTTGTGGGGAGGGTCCGAGCCTCGTTCCCCATCTGCCGGAATCTTCGAGATCGACCGGGGCCTCTCCAGAAGCTTCGCCGGGTTCTCTGACTTCCTCTTACCCGAGCCAGAGCATTGGCTCGTGGTTGATGGCGCCAGGGAGGATGCGCCCTGCCTGGCAGCCAAGGAGGCCGACCGTTCGGCGCTCCCGCTGCCCGCGGACTCGCGGTGCTTGGCCTTTTGTTGGACCCCCCGTCGCCGGGGCGCCCTCACGGGACTTGGAAGACCGCTCGGATTTCTTTTTCTTCTTCTCGCCTGACGGGCTCTTCCCTTCCAGCCAGTTGGCGAGACGGAGGTGGCGATCCTTCATGGTCCGCTCCGACATGTTCCCACAAAACGCACAGTCCTTCTCCGTGTGCATCTTGTCCTCATGGAGACAGTAGAGGCATAATGAATGCTCGTCCTCCTTGAACACATTCTGAAGCTGGCATCCAGGGCAGGTCCTGAAAGCTTCCCGGGCGTCGAGCTCCCTTTCTCCTGGGCCATGTCCAGGGTAGGCCTGGGAACTTCTGGAATCCTCCAAAAGCGTAACTCGACGAAATCTTCACCCTTGAGGGGCGTAGAAAACTCTGAAACGGGTCCCCGTTGATCGGATGTAGAAACGGTGGAGCTTGAGGCTCTATTTAACCGAAAAATGAGAAAAATCTCCTGAAAAAGCGCGAAAACGCAGCAAACGCTCGAGAGCTACAGCACGAGGACTCCCAACACTTGAACGTGCAGTAAAAATCTGAGGATGGCTGCCAGAGTCAGGGCTTAGGGAGAGGGCAGTCATTGGCTGGGGGCTGTATGAACCAGAGACCAGTGATTGGTTACTACTAAGAAAGACAGATCAGAAACGAAACTGATACTGATTTTTTCTATACCGAGGATCCCCGGCCTGATGACGGGAAATATTCATGAGCATGTGAATCCATGCCAGACCCCTTGCTGGAGAACCCTAGTGAATGAAATCCAGGGCAGGGAAGCAAAATGCAGAGATTTGTGAAAAAATGTATCCATTTATTTTCATTCATGTCATCTTTCGCTCCCTTTCACCAACCTTGTGAGAACTTGAAGCACGTGTCAGGACATGTTCATCCCACAGTCACTAAGTGACGCAATGTAAAGGGGAAAGATTATCACCTCATAGGTGGTAGGATTTTCTAACTTTTTTTTTTTAATAATAGCAGCCAAATAATTGTATTCTTTCCAATTAGAGAATTCAGAATTCCTAGTTATGCTACCGAACATATCTTCAAAATTAACAGCTGAAGCATCAAAATACGCTTTTAATAGTTTATCATCCTGTGAGATACTGCGGCTAAATCGACGTTATGCAATCACTGGACTTTGTGTCTTTGTAGTGATATTTAGTAGAAATCAGAAACCGTAATATATTTGAAGTGGTTTTACCCCTTCTTCTGGTCTTCGTTTGGGCTGACTCGGCCCCTGGCACACACTAGCAGATGCAATTGCACTTTAGCATTTTAGCTCCACAACACCATAGCACCAATTGCACTCTTGCATTTTCGCTCCCATTGCACATCCTTATACATATTACCCCATTGTACATTCTATTTAGGGCTCTAGGCACTTAAAGCCTTTAAAATGGTTAAGCGTAATGCCACATTTGGCCATTCAACCCATGGAATGGCCAAGGAGAAAACTGTAGATATTTTCACACTGGTAAGGGAGGCCAATAAGCTCATAGGGGGTTAGGCTGAGGAGACCTCCCGGTAGAACCGTGGGAGCATCCACTCCCAGCTGTCACCAACGGTAAAGCTGGAAAAGTTGCTGGGAACGTTAGATGTTTATTACGCAATAGTTGCATAAGCGTACAGGTACCAGAGATAAGCTTGGACGCAATAGAGACACCAGCGAGGGACCACACTCCAAGTACTTCCCAACCAGCCCAATCTTATGCAATCTTCCAGGATAAGGGTACAGTGCCCAACAGGAAGGCCCGGCAGGTAGATCTTCTTGCAAGATATGAAACGCTCAGACATGTAGAACAATTGGAGGGGAGAAACTACATCATACCAGCTGAGCTAACCTGAGTGCATAGGGACCCTCTACCGATGCTCGCTCTGTCCAGAGAGGGATAGGGGAAAGGCTGGATGACTCACAGGTTTGCCTGTAACATGGAGTTGCCATTTCCAGTAGCTATTCCTTTATGGGTGCCACGCGGAAGGAAACTAAAAGGTGGGACAGTGATCATAAAGGCTCCTAGTGCCCTTAATCCCCGTTGCCCAACAGCCTGTCCAAGCCGAGTAGTTCCCATGGTCATTGGCAACACCATGCCCCTGTTAGAGGAGGTGGGAGAGGACGCACCCCGGGACCAAGGCCAGGCTGGAGACATGTTAGATCTCCAACAGCAACTATATGGTCTGAGAGCAGATGGGGACTATGATGGAAAAGTTGGTAGCCATAAAGGCAAAGTGTGTCATTCTCTCAAAGTGCCAGCATCTTACTGAAACTGTTGGCGCAGCATGTGATTCAGGGGTTGTGAAAGGCACAGGGCATCTTAAGGGGGACAACAAGGGTGGCAAGCAGATGATAAATGAGAGTCTCCATGGTAGAGGTAGCAGTCAGATGGCTAGTTGAATTAACACTGGCAATATTCTGAAACCATGCTGATGGAAATTGACCCATTGAGAATATACACATGTACACAGTAACTGGCCAAGGGGCACAGTAACTGGCCAAGGGGCACATAGTAAGCTCTCAACCGATGTGTCGGGACTGACAGCGGGGTAGGATGTCTTTAGTGCGCAGCAACCCATGATAGGGAGCCGCGCTTTGTGCTCCCTAGCAGACAGGACCATATACCTGCACAAAGTCCCCAAGATTGGCCGTGGTCCACGTCTGGATTCCCGTGGTAACTTAGGGTGAGACCCAAAGTTACTTAATATGCAAAACAAAGGGGGGTCTAGGAGTTTCTCTACCAGCACAAACACAGCCCATTGACCTGTTCTTGGGTGGATAGCCCCAGGGAGAGTCTCAACCAAGTCTTAAACTCACTGTCCCTTTCACAGAGGAGCTCCACCTAACTGATGAGGCCCGAGTAGGCTGAAACACGTGTCTGGGGTTGCAGTTGGTAATCTTGTTCAGAGAAGAATCGCCTAGCATTTCGGCGCTGGACTGCCCCTGGGCAGGACAGACTGATATGCAGGGATATTTCTCCTATGTGAAAGGGACAGTGAGCTAAAGACTTGGTTGAGACTCTCCCAGGGGCTGTCCACCCAAGAGCAGGTCAATGGGCTGTGTTTGTGCTGGTAGAGAGACTCCCAGACCCCCCCCCTGTTTGACATTTGGGCTTCTGCACTATGTGCTATCTTCAACGTGGTGATATCAGGCAAAGCACCCAAACCATGGACTGAAGCAACCATAAATCCAGTGTACAAGAAAGAGGGGAGGGCAACCCTGCAAACTTTAGACCTATATCACTGTTCGATGCTTCTGTAAAAATATTAGAACATACACTTTTGTCATGGGCAAAGGAGTCATCTGCAATTAGCCACCTCCAACACGGTCCGAGCACAGTGGACCAGGCTTCCAGGTTATTTTTGATTCACCAAAAATATGTAGCTTTGAGGACACTGAATACTTACTTATACCATCTTTATTGACCTCAGGGCTGCATTTGACAGAGTTCCATGAGGGACCTAGCAGGTATACCTGCAGGACATTTGCACTCCATTACAAGCCTTTACACAGCTAACACTGGGAAGGTTAGCTGGAACCTGGCAGGGAACACAACTTGCCCGATTTACATCAATTGTGGCCTACGCAAGGGTTGTGTACTTGCGACCACATTATTTTCGATCTACATTAACAAGTTGATTTTTGGTCTATCCCAGGTATTTACGGATGGACAGAGAAACGGCTCCAATTTTATACCCCCCTCTTGCTCTTCGCCGACAATGCCATTCTGATTTCCAAAACTCTGGAAGGTCTAAAAAGGCAAGTTGATGCTTTCCATAAAGGCTGCATGGACAGTGGCCTTACGATCAACATCTCAAAGACCAAAGCCATAGCCAGCTCGTTTGGTGGTGGCAGACTGTCTTACTCCCTTGAACTTTATAATGCGCAGGCAAGGGCAGCTGCGCTTTATGGAGCTGCCATTTGGGCCTATGCTTATTGTGCACAATTGCAAACTACGAAAATGCTTTCCTAAAAAAAACTATTATGGGTGCCAAAGAGCACACCGAACATGTCCCTCCATATCAAATTAATACAGCCGTTGGTGGAAGAGGTATTGGCCAGTAGACCCACCTTATACTAGATACAACTATGGGCTACCCTGGAATTGGTTAAATACAGAGGCCATGCACGATGTACTGCTGCAATCAGGTGGTAGCAGCATCCAGTGGTGCATGCATGTGAGGAAAGAAGTTACTTTTCATCTGGTAATGTTCTTTCGACTTGATGTTCCTCCAACGCATTCCACATCTTTGAGATGTAATGTCCACAGCTCTACTGCTTTGGAAATTTTTCAGCAGAGGGCATCCTGCGTTGATGGAGTCAGGTCGAGGTCCCTCGAAGGCCTCCCTCGAGGGTGACGTCATTGGATGTGTTAAGTAGGACACACGGCGCCCGTAGCTTTAGTTCATGTTTTTTCCCTCCACGATGTGTGTCATAACCGCACACCAAGCCTCCATGACTGCACATAGCCTGGTGGGAACGCAAGCTGCCAAAGTATAAGAAATTCTGCAGAGGGGCAGGCTGGGAGGGAGATGTGGAATACATTGGAGGAACAACCAGTCGAAAGAATGTTACCAGTTGGTAGGTAACTTGTTTCTCAAATGGATTGTGTACTCCAACTTATTCCACATCTTTGACAGACTCCCAAAGTATTATCAGTGAATGGAGGAGGGAGAAGAATTTGGATATACCAAATCGGATGGCAGAATAGAGCACTGATTTGCCAAAGGCCATATCTTGACCATGGAAAGTATCCAGGGAGTAATGCTTGACAAAAGGTGTGAATGCAAGACCACGTTGCAGCATCACAAATGTTTTTAACAGGAACTCCCCGTTGTAGGGCTGCAGATGTAGCCATACCCCTGGTGGAATGAGCTCGCAAACCCTCAGGCGGGTCTTTACCAGCCAATCTGTAGCATTCCGCAATGGTGAGGATAATCCACCTGGACAAGGTCGGTTTGGTAACAGCCTGGCCCAATCAGTGTCCAGTGTACCCCACAAAAAGTTGGTTGTCCACTCTGACCCTTGATATCCAAGAAATATAAAAGCTCAAAGCTCTCGTAGGGTCCAACCTATGGAGTCTCTCCTCTTCCATACCAGGATGAGGAGGAGGAAAAAAAAGCAGAAGTACCACCTTCTGGCTCAAATGAAACTCAGACACTACCTTAGGAAGAAAGGAAGGACGTACCTTCAGTACAACCCTATTCGTGTGGAACACAGTAAAGGGTGACTTAGACTAAAGGGCCTGTAACTCGCTCACTCTGCGAGCAGATGTAATTGCAATCAAGAAAACTGCCTTGATGGTCAACCGCCTGTAAGGTCAAGAGTCTCAAAGGTCAAGAGTGCAAAGGTTCAAACGCAGCACCCATCAAGAATTTCAAGACTAGATTCAGATCCCAAACCAGCACCTGAAAAGGGGACGGCGGGAACACATTTGTGAGCCCTTTAAGAAACTGGGTAATCAAAGGAATCTTAAAATAAGAACATTCTTCAGATGAGCACTTGAAAATAGATAGCGCTGCCAGGTAACCTTTAATGGGACCCACTTGAAGACTCTTGTGGGCCAAAGAAAGAAAGAACCATCGGAATGGAACACTGAAAAGGATCGACATTGTTACATCGACACCAGTCGCAAAACCCATGTCACCGGTACAGGGATTTGGTTGCCGGACGCCTGGCCGAAAGCAACACCTCCATCACATCATCTGGGAGGTCCCTATCCTTACATCTCAACCTTTCAGAAACCATGCGTGAAGGCTGAGAGTCTTGACCTCTGAATGGAGAACCCGAACATCCCCTCCACGCGTGCGAGAGAGAAGATCTATCTGTGGGGAAGACGGCTTGAATGACAGATGGACATTTCTAGAAGGTCTGGGTAACATGCTCTCCTGGCCCAATCCGAAGCAATTAGGATCATGTGGGGACCCAAACCTCTGCAACCTCCTTAGAACCTGAGGAATGACAGGAACTGGAGGAAACACGTACAGAAGTGGGAATGACCAATCCACGACGAACTCGTCCCCGAAAGCTCCTCTCAGATGAAATTCCCTTTAGCAATATTTCCTCGCACTTCCGGTTGGCACAGGTCACAAACAGATCCACTTGAGGGGTTCCCCAAAGGGCGAAGATCTCCTGAAGGACTTCCTGAGGTAACTCCCACTCGTGGGAGATGGCGCTCTGCCTGCTCAGAGCTTCCGCTGCCGCATTCTCCTCTACGGCCAGATGAACTGCCGAGAGTGAGATTTCCTGCTGTATTTCCCAGAACCAGACCTGCATCGCCTCTCTGCACAGCGGGAGTGCCCCTACACCCCCCCTTTTTGTTGAGGTAATGTATGGCCACTGTATTGTCCGTCATGATCAGGACACGCTTCCTGCATACAAATGGCAGAAAAGCCTTCAGGTCTAGCCTGATGGCCCCAAGCTCCAAAAGATTTATTTGAAGTCTGGACTCAGAAGGAGACCAACAACCGCTGGCGGTCAGCTCGTTGGCGTGAGGGAAGCATCCTTCACTACCATCAACTCCGGACATGGTTGCCAAAACGGCTGTCCCATCATCAGATCCTGTGAGACCTTGAGTGGAATCTGAAGGAGATCCAACATCTTGCCAGAGAATTGGGATCACTGTGACATGAGAGCCCTTTGAAGGGATCTCATCTGCAGTCTGGCCTCCAGCACCAGAAAAATGCAGGATGCCATGAGGCCGAGCAACCTTAAGAATTTGAAAGCCGGGAGACTCTGGGCATGTTGAAATTTGTCGACCATCTGAACAATGTAATGAGCCCACACCTTGGGTGGCGAGCACTTTACCAAGGATGTGTCCAACACAGCCTGATGTACTGGAGCTGTTGGGAAGGGGTCATATGCGACTTCTTGAAATTGAGGGAGAAGCCCAGCTTGTCAAGGGAGTGGCAGGTGAGGCTGAGATGATCCAAGGTCTGTTCAGGAGAACGCGCTCAGATCAACCAGTCGGCCAGGTAGGGGTAGACGTGAACCCTCCTCCCCTCTCCTGAGATACGCTGCCACCACCACCATGAGCTTGGTGAAGACCCTCGCAGTGGAGATCTACCCGAATGGCAGGACCTGAAACTGAAAGTGCGAGCTGCCAACAGCGAACCTCAGGTATTTTCTGTGCTTTGGATGGATCGGCACATGAAAATAAGCATCCTGTAGGTCCAATGACACCAACCAATCCTGAAGTCGAAGGGCCTGAAGGACCTGAGAAAGTGACCATCTTTAACTTGTCCTTCCTGAGGAACTTGTTCAAGCGACCTAAGTCCAAGATGGGTCTCAGTCCTCAGTCTTTCTTGGGAATCAAAAAATATGGGGAATACCAGCCCTTGTTCCTCTCCGCCACAGGCACTAGTTCTATAGCGCCTTTCTCCAGCAGGGTCAAGATTTCCTGCACAAGGAGCAGATCCGGAATCTTCAAAGAGAGTTTCTCCAGTGGATTGTCATGAGGCCGATTTAGGAAGGGTAGGCAGTAGCCATGGGCTATTGTTTCCAGAACCCACGCATCTGAAGTAATGGCTCGCCACTCTTCGAGATGCTGAGACAGTCTGCCTCCAACCAGCGAGCAATGAGACCTGGTCTTATAGCTGTTTCGGAGCGAATTTGGGAGCACCTGAAGGCAAAGAGGCAGCTGCTTGAGCGGCTTTGGCACCTCGTTCCCATTTACCGTGAGGACCATTACGGTGGCCCCTTTGACTGGCCGCTCCTCTTGCTCTACCAAAAGAGGAGTAGTAAAGAAAGGAACCCCTCCACTGCTGTCCCCTAGGACGAAAAGGCAGAGGTTGACACACAGCTGCGCCCAAAGATTTAGCAGCTACTTTGGAGGTCTGCAACCTCTCAAGGCTCTCGTCAGCCTTGATGCCAAACAAATGAGTGCTGTCAAAGGGCATGTTGAGAAGACAGGCCTGCACATCCGGTGCAAAGCCCGACTTCCACAACCACGCAAACCTGCGTATCACGGTGCTCGCAGCCATGGACTGGCTGACACTATCTGCCGTGTCCAACCCAGACTGAAGGGATTCACACATGGCATCCTTGCCGTCCTGCACAATAGCAAGGAACCCATCCCTTTCTTTAACAGGTGGAGTTGGACGATTTAAGGGCCATACTCCCAGCTGAAAATACCCTGCATGCCCATCCATCGAAGCGCTCTCATCCCTATCTGGAGGGATGGTAGGGTCCGTTGCCTGCCTAGAGGTGGCCGTGGCCGCCTGAACCACCAAACTCTCAGGAGTGGGGTGTGTGGATAGGTAGCTGGGGTCGCTACTGGATGGGCCGTATTTCTTAGTCAACGACTTGTTGACCGCCGGAAGAGACTCTGGGGTGCTCCAAGCAGCAGACACCCTTTTCTGTAACGCCATGTGAAAAGGCAACACTGGGTCAGTGGACAGACCCTGACCTTAAATGCCAGTCAGGCCATCCTGATCGGATTTAACTGGAGGGCCGGACCACCCCAGGTATTCCTTAACTCTCGACATCAACCTCCTATAGGAGGATTCAGCATGAGCCTCAGGCTCTGGTCTGCTAAACTCAATCTCAGGAGATGTGTCCAGGCTAATGGCATCATATAAAGATTGACGCAGATCCTCCAGTTGACTGTCCTCAGAAAAGACCATGTCAGGAGTTTCAGGAGTGTCACCAGGAGCAACAAAAGGCTCCAACTCCACATCAGACCTCTCCTCATAGATATCCTGTAGAGAATGAAAGAACTCCCTCCTAGGTACAGGAGCAGACCTGGAGTCAAGAGGAGGCCTCACAGTCTTAGAAAGAGCCTTTCTCGGAGGTTCGACAGCTCTAGGGGCCTCAACCGGCAAATTCAGGCCTGTAGGCCCCGATGGCGTCGACAGCGTCAGCAATGGCACTGAAGGCCTGACCGAGGGCAAGGCCCCGACAGCCGCACTCGATGGGCACAGCACCAATGGTGTCGACACCTTCCCAGACTTCAATGGTTTCGTCAGGGACGAAGACCAGGACCTGGATCTGGCACGTCTCTGGCGATCCACCAGAGCCTTGTCCGAACAGGACCTCAACGGTTCCCAATGTTTATCATGCTGACAGCCCGGGCCCGAAGGCGCGCAAGTGTCAGACCGAGACCGTTCCCCGCTGGCTTCAACTGAATGCGCCGACGGGACAGTTCCCTGGGATTGAAAAATCTCCAGCATTTTCTCCCTGAATGCCTCTCACTCCTCCAGAGTAGAGGATTTAGTGGGGCAAGCCACTTTCCTCGCAGAGCCATCATCCGATGAGGAAGGGGACCAGTGACGCCTTTTCCGGGATTGCCTCGGCGAGGAGGACGAGTGGCGATAACGACTCCGGCACCAAGATCCCCTGGACTCCCTCTGACGGGCAGAGTCACCCCTCGAGTTGTTGGTGAAAAGACCAGTAGTTTTACTGGATTTACGGGGTTTGGATACCCGACCTACCTGCAACTTCACCTTACGCTCCCTCAAGGCCTTGGCAGTTAATGACTGGCACTTCGAGCAGTCGTCCGTGTCGTGGCTCTCGCCCAAACACCACAAGCAGATACAGTGCGCGTCTGTGATGGACATCTTGGACTTACAGTCCCTGCACTTTTTAAAAGGACAACCGCGGGATCAGAGGGGTAGAAGAAGACATTATCGAAGTAGATACCACGAGGCGCGCAGAGTTCTCGAAGCAAACACGTTTGCAGAAAAAACGGAACTAAGGCTATGGGCGCAATGCGTCCTACTTATAACATCTGATGACGTCACCCTCGACGAAGGCCTTCGAGGGACATCGACCCGATGCCATTGATCCAGGACGCCCTCTGCCAAAACATTTCCGAAGCAGCAGAGCTGTGGACATTACATGTCAAAGATGTGGAATATGTTGGAGGACACAATTCATTCAAACTGAGCTTAGTGGGCATGCTGCAATTATGGTACAACCCAAAATTAATAAACTTGCAGACGAAGGAACAGGTTAAACAAAAATACTGGCTCAAATCCAAATGTAATATTGATAGCTCACATCGGCAAACCATGATGCAAACCAACCCCAGGCAAGGAAGCGAACCTGGATAATATTACCACCCCTATGATAGGATTGTTGTATGCAAAAGCACAGGCTAGGTAATCTCTGTAAAGTAGGGAAGACAATGTGCACTTTCAGTTTCTATGGTCTTATTATTTGGGTCTGTGAAATAATTTATTGAAGCCCGTTTTGTTGAAATATAAGGTTAGACACCTACAGGAAGCATTGTTATTGTCCAGGTGCATAGCCCGCAACTTGATGACCTTTGCATTTGCGATTTATATACACCATGCCTGGTTACTTAGAAATAAAATAAGAATCATAAAAGACTGGCTCGCCCCAGACTCAGGGAAGGTTTGGCACAGGATAGATCAGGCAGTACGTTTATTAAGGATGCCGATGGGAAATAAAGATAGCATTTTCAAAGAACCTCTGGTGACTGGTGTCACAGGTTGTGTTTCATGGGAAATTCTTTAATTCAATCGGTGGACCTCCATTCGGGATGTACTCTCAAGTATGGGTGATTTTGTGGGGAAGTAAGGGTTTTATATCCCCAAGTGATGTTATTGCTGAGATTATTCTGTTGTGTTCACTCATTTCTCCTCCTTTCACTCTATGCACATTGCAACCGACGGCTCATTTATGGTAACTCTTGCATATGAGACAGCTAATTACTATTTGCGTGAGTGATGCTCTTATGTTCTTGTTGCGAGTCTTTCTCCTCCTGCTCAGTTTCAATTGTAGTGTGTTATGACAAACAGATTCTGGGGAAAAAATAGAATACAATACATGGATATCCAGCAGGAAGGAGGAATGTTAAGAATATAGAAATCTATTGTACCATCAACAGATGTTAACACTAGATCCCCACCTATAGAAAAAAAAGGGTATTTTAAGAGTGGAGCCTTATATACTGTCAAGTCGATACAAGGATCTAGTAGCAAGGCATTAAGAAAGTGGCTACTGAAGACTGATCATTTTAGGACTACACACAATCTGTAACATTATGTTCATTTAAAAACATTTTAATGTCCTGAGGTATTTGCTTGGTACTGGGCAACTTTCACAAAGAATTTAGTGAGGATAACACTAAATAATTGCTGTGTATTATGATCTTTTTCTGTTCAGGTAAGTACATAAAACATTGCAGTCTTCATCTTGTTCATACCAAGCCCTTTTAAAAACAACAGTAATATATACTCTCAAAATATACAAAAAATCCATGGAATAATCTACTTAAACTTTAAGTAAAAGAAACTCTAAATTGCAGAGGGAAAAATATTACTTGTTTAAAAAATACTGCAGAAATCTGGTTGATGATCATCATCATTTGTAGTGTTATTCGTGTGTTATTAGCCCCATTCCAGTGTTAGTCCAAGAGAGAGTGAAAACAGAAAGGTAAGTCAAACTGAACTGTCCCAAAATTCTGGGCAGGTGAAGAAGCCAATTAACTGTTGACTGTATTTGGTTCGGTTGGCTTTCAGTCCGTTACTTCATTTTCAAAGACACTTTTTTTTCATACTGTTCGGAGATTCACTGTGGAAAAGCTCAGAACCCATGTCTCCATTACACATTGGTGCCTCTTTAGCATGAGTGTTTTCCTGCTTTTGTCTTCTTATTTCTTTGTATCGCAATGTGATATCTCTAGAATTTGCAAAAGAAAAGTAAACGCATGATACAGTACCTTCACAATCAATATGTTCTATTACAGGTTAAAAACGTTTTGTCAGAAATCATTTCAATAACTCTAGTGCCACTACATCCAGGAATACATGTTACTTATTAATATTATTATCATCAATGATGTGGCACTTGTTTTGTCCCAACCTTGGTATCAAACTCATGGCACACACTGCTTGAGAACATGACAATGCAGCGCATCATGGGTTTGATCCCAATTGGGTCTACTGAACCCTTCACCCTTCTCCCTTCTCGTTGCTAAATTTAGTACAACACCCTTTTTGTGTGTGCAAACAGTTTGGTACTGTGGAAAGGTTATACTGAATAATGCAAAATAGCTTTATTTACAAGTTTCTAAAGGGACTGCATCATATATTTGTTGTATGCACAAATATACCAATGTTGCAACACTAAATATTCTATTATCAACTTGGTTCTCATTCAGTGGGAAACATTTTAACTACCTAAATGCTACATCACAAGTTTTCAATGTTTATTCCTTTAGATGCGGTCATCACAGTATACATTACACTTTTCCTGGTGTGCTGGCATGCACCACTTTTCAAAAGGTAGCACCACTGCCAGGAACAAAGAGCGCACCCACTCCACTTCACACATCATGTTATCAGCACTTGACCCAAGTTAACCAATACCATAGCATTACATCGGAACACAATATTTTGACAACCTTTGATAAAAGTCTTGTATTTCAAGGCAGAAAATAAAGATGCCACAGCAAGCTGCTTTGCCATTGTTCAGTGTTTTCATGTATAATAAACAGTGGGTATGTGCTGCTGACTTTTCTTTCATGGATCTATTAATTTATTTTGAGATTTTTGTGATGCACTAACAACCAGAACGTAACCAGGTTTGAGTAGTCGCGTATGTGGTTACTAGAGAAGGAGACCCACAAAAGATGCAGCCCTAAATGACCTATGGTTGCATACAAACCTTTTATTTTGCTTTACCAAGCATGGAAAACACCTCTTCCTAAGCAGTCTTCCCAAAAGATACAAATCAAATATGCCCTCCTCTACCCCTCAGATGACTCCATATTCAAGTTAAACTTTCTCCTGGTTCCTTCATTCTGCTCCCTCTCTGAAAACACCAATCAACCACCAAGTTGTTGTAATATAATGGTTTTCTGCACAATGCCCACAAGACATAACACAGTGACGCAGAGGTCTGAAACCGTGAAGAATCTGATGTTGAAGATCTTAACCAGGGTTGTGATAACAGTGAGTACTTAGGTGCCAGATGAGGTGACAGTGAGCAATGTGACAGCCGATGGGCGGACAATGTTACTGACAGTGAACCAGCACAAAAAACAAGTTAGTAACTACTTGGTCAGCGATAGCCGACATATTTCCAGACATACTTTGAGCCTTCTTCACCGAATTTTCTTGCAAATGTTGTTTTGGGCGTTATGGGGATTTAGTAGTTTAAGAGTTGATTTTTTGCTTCATGGCCATTTTTGTGCTTTCATGTTAGGATTCCACATAGCCCTTCTGATGAATCCTGTGCAGTCATCAATCACCAAACCCCAGCCTAAAGTCTGCTACCATGTGGTCCCATGTGACCAGGGGAAGGCAGCTGCACCCTGATCCTAACCCTAGCGGTGGTATCAGAGGGAAGGATCACATGGGAGGAGACAGCTATCAAGGGGAAGCAGTGACTCCACTAGGATTGACACAGTATTCATCTTCTGAAAATTAAGAAAAAATAATTCTCAGATATTTAATGGCATACTATCAATGTTCCAATTCCTCTAACCAAGGTTCAAGAAACCCGTTATAAAGAGCCAGTTAAACAGAGTCAGGCCGGTACCAGAGGGGCTGAGGAATTAAAGAGAAAAAAACATTTGAAGTTTGTGATTCTACCCTAACGAGAACCTCTCGCCCCGATTGTGAAAGGTAGCCAGTCAATTTACTGAAGCAAATTTCAGAGTAGTACATTTCACTGCACAAATAATACCGAAAAAATACCCAAAATATTAAATAAATATATATAGGGTAGTGGGGTATGGGGTTATAAGGATAGAAAAACAGTGGGCTTGGGGAGGGGACACCCCCCAAATAAAAATACAAAAAGAACATTCTATATTTTTGGTTGCAGTGAAATGTACCACTCTGAAATTTGTTCAGTAATATCACATATGACTATGTGAAACTGCAGACTCTTTATCCAGATCCCCCCCTTACTCTGGTAACTCAGTCTACAATCTAATTGAGAATAAAAGAAAACAACTTAATATCACTCATTCTTCTACGGACTTCAATTCTCAGTATGCAGGAAGTACTGGGACGAAGAAGAGGAATTAGGAGGCATAGGGGACTCAGAAGTGTGAATATTCAAAGGTGTGGTCTAGTCATTCCCAATTAGAGCACCTGAGCAGGATATTTAAAGCCCAGGATGAAACCAGCTGAAGTGGTGTTGCAATGAAGATGAAGATGACGTAGAGGAAGAAGCAGTTCAGGTGTGGGCAGGAGGCGTAGCAGAGGGAGCTCAAACCATCCATGGTGCAAGCGCAGCAAGGGAGAGAAGCCTGCCAACAGAAGTAACCCAAACAGGTGAGAATCAGAAGAACTGAGTATGCACAGCAGAAGACTGCGTAATAAGAAGTATCCCAGCTGTGAAGGAGATGCGTTACTGAAACAACGTGAAGCGGACTGGAGAAGCCGTGAAAGATCAACAGAGCTTCCATTGCTCCAGGAGACCTCCGCGTACTTACCTGAGGCTTGCTGAAGTGGGAAAAGAGGCAGATTGATGTCCAAAGCACCGCAGCGAAGCCAGACGGATCCGATGTGATTGGTCCCAGTGCCTGCCTTTAGGACCAATCACCAGCCAGCAGGCGTAGCCGGCACAACTCAGGAAGGCACACGAAGAAAGGCTCTCTCCTGTCGTGAGCCTGTTTGGAGCCGGCAGAGCCCTGAGCCACGCCGTCTGCCGACCGCTCCCCTGCACCCTGCGCATTCTGTAAAGCACCTCCTGACCTCTACACAGGGTATGTACCCTCCTGCAACTACACTGATGGCGGAACTATATCGACACTTAAAGTAAGACTGAGGACACGTGGTGGTTTGAAACTGTCCCTCTCCTTGCACACAAGGTGCACCTACATATTACCACTCTTAAGGTGCCCACTCTTACCTAGACTTTCACTTATGTCCAACCTAACTCACAATGGTGCTTTGTTACTCCCTTTTAAAGATAGCACAAGCATTATACTGGCTGCCCCATCTGTCCACTCAGTATAACCCTGCCGAAAAGTCACACACTGCCTAGTTAGGCGCTAACCAGCGTTTTCCACTGTTACCTTATCCAATCATGTTCTGTGACCCACATACTGTATGCCTGTCACCTCTAAACTTGATACTCGCTTGCACTGAATCAGTCCTGCTGCTTTGATATACCTAGACATAGCTGGTTCTAAACCTGATCAACAACCTCTGCCCCATGCTGGATTATTATTGCATCTAGCCTATGTTGACTTGCCTATGTTGATTTGCCCATGCTGGACTATTGCATCTAGCCTATGTTGACTTGCCCGTGTTGGATTATTGCATCTAGCCTATGTTGATTTGCCTATGTTGATTTGCCCGTGCTGGATTATTGCATCTAGCCTATGTTGATTTGCCTATGTTGATTTGCCCGTGCTGGATAATTGCATCTAGCCTATGTTGATTTGCCTATGTTGATTTGCCCATGCTGGATTACTGCATCTAGCCTATGTTGATTTGCCTATGCTGGACTATTGCATCTAGCCTATGTTGACTTGCCCATGCCAGACAATTGCATCTACCCTATGTTGACTTGCCCATGCCAGATTATTACATCTAGCCTAGGTTGACTTGCCCATGCTGGATTACTGCATTTAGCCTATGCCGACTTGCCCATGCTGGATTACTGCATTTAGCCTATGCTGACTTGCCCATGCTGGATTACTGCATTTAGCCTATGTTGATCTGCTTAAACTCTGATGCACCCAGCCCCAGGTAGCTCTATACCTTACTGCCTACCTATCGATAGGGGAAGCCCTTACTAGCCCACCATACCTGTCACTGTAGTCAGTGCACCGACTTTATGTGTCTCGATGTGCCTACCTATGCCTGCCTAGCACATATACCTAGTTGTTACTCTACGGAACTTAACCTTAGAGCGCCTTCTCCATTCTAGGCTTTGCCCCAAGGTAACCTAACCTAAGAGTGCACTGGTCCTGCACTGTGCAACCTCGCTCCTAGACCATGATCACCTGGCTTACCCTTACCATGTTCCCCTTCTGCATCATTCTAGACAATGTACCTTGTAGCGGCAACAACTTCATAACCTTCAACGATGGCCTAGCCTCTCTTGGATGCCCCAGGCACCACCCGATCCCCTGCCCCACACCCTTCCTACCTTCCCAGCTGCCCTTCCCACCCAACCTCACCATACCACTTCCGTAGACAATAGCCCCCTTGGCAACACTATCTCTAACAAAACTCCCAATTATAGAAGATTTAGTACCCCATGCCACACTGTACCTCCCACACTGAAATCCCCTAATTCTGTATGTTCAACTAATCCGGATATCACGGCCCGCAACAACAGACTAGGCACCAGGCTACCCCATACAACTAGCAACCACCCTGCAAAACTCAACACCAAAACTAAGAAGAATTTAAAGACACCCAATAAGCCTGAACCAATCCCCCTAAAAGGGGCCTTACTCAATGTTAGATCCCTGGCCGCACACACCACAGAAATTGGCGACACCATTCTAACCTACGATCTCAACTTCCTTGCCCTAACGGAAACATGGCTGCATGAGGCCTCTGGACCACACCTATCGCTAGCTATTCCCATCAACTATTCCATCCTCCGAGCCGACAGACCCAATGGCAAAGGAGGAGGCGTAGCAATTATCTCCAAATCACTACTGGGCTGTAGACTAGTCTCCACCCTAACACTTAAATCCTGCGAGCTACTCACAGTCAAGATTCAAACCTCTCCCACAAGCACGATCACTCTTCACCTTATATATAGACCCCCAGGCCCTCCTTGAGTCTTCGAAGAAGATATCACTGCGCTCATCACTGAAAACTCCAGACCATTAGCACAAACTATTATCCTTGGTGACTTCAATATTGGCTTCAACGACCCCAAGGACGCCCCAGCCATATCCCTAGCTAACGCCCTAACGGAACATGGAGTCACTCAACTCAGTATCTCACCAACTCACCAGAAAGGTAGAATTATTGACTGGTAGCAATGCTTAACTGCAACACCACTTGTAGGGACCCCCCAACCTCTCACATGGACGGATCATTATCTTATCCTTCTCGAAATTCACATCAACCATACAGCTCCCAAAAAGTGCCCCATGGCACCAGCCTGCACAACCAGAAACAAGCGCAACATCACAGCCGAAGCTTTATTACCCTTGGTCCTACCTACCCTTAACACTATACGGGTCAATGCTGACCTTAACCTACTTGTTGACACCTTCAACAATTCCATGGCCACTGCCATTGACACCATTGCCCCTCTGAAACTACGCAAAAGCAAGCCAACAAGCCACTTGAATTCGTGGTACACCCCCAAACTTAAACTACTTAGGAAAAAGAAGGCGAAAAACTGAACTCTTATGGAAATCTAACCCATCATCTGAAAACAAATCCACTCTTAAGAACATCTTAGCGCTATACAAAAGCGAGATGATTTGCACCAAAGAAGAGGCCTACAACGTTAGGATAGATCAGACAGGCTCCTCCACTAAAGAACTATTCAAAATACTAAAGGAGCTAAAAAACCCCAATCCACCTCCAGACACTTGCTCAAAAGATAAACCTTGGTGCACCAGCATCCAGAACACACTTAACAAAATCACAGGACTCCAAACCAAAATTGAGGACAAACGTCAACAACCCTTCAGTAACTTGACTACAAACCCAATCCTCAGCTCTCCAATGCCTATCAAAGCTAATACAGCTTTCACCTTTAAGAAGGTAACTATTCTAGAAGTCCAAAAAATTATCACCTCCTTAAAACCATCTAATTGCAAAGGGGACAGCCAGCTGTCCTGCACAGATAATAAAAGACGCAGCCAGGGACCTCTCCCCTTTTATCACTAAGCTAATCAACCTGTAATTTGCTAACAACTATGTCCCCAGCAACTTAAAACAACCCTGGGTTCTCCCTCTCCTAAAAAAACAATCACTAGACCCAGCCATACCAACCAATTATAGACCCATCACCACTGTCCCTTTCCTGTTAAAAATCCTGGACAGAGTCGCCTACATCCAGATTCAGGAGTACCTAGAATCCAACCAACTGCTAGGTATACGTCAATCTGGCTTCAGACCTCAACACGGAACAGAAACCGCTCTGGTTGACCTCAAAAGCCAGATTGATGAAATCAAAGACAAAGGCAATGCTGCAATCCTACTTCTCCTAGACCTCTCAGCGGCCTTCGATTTAGTCGATCACGAAATCCTCTGTAGCCACCTATCCATCGCAGCCCACTTCTCTTCCTCTGCCTCCGCATAGATACAATCCTTCCTGGCGAATAGAACTATGCGAGTTTTCTCCACAACAGCAGCTGCGGACCCCATCCCCATCGTATGCGGAGTCCCACAAGGCTCTTGTGTCTCCCCCACTTTGTATAACATATTTACAAAGCCACTATTCAATAAATTGGACCGTCTGGGTGTCACCTACACTAACTACGCAGATGACACCCAGATCCTCCTCACCATCTTGTGCAACTACAATGCGGACGTCACCCGGCCTCTGCCTGAATGATGAGAAGACAGAGCTTCTTCTGGTCGGCTCTCCCAACAACCTGGCAAAACTCAGTCCTTGCTATAATAACATTATCATAGATGGTAATACCATCCCTATTGTCAAAAGTGTGAAAACCCTAGGCTTCCACTTTGATGCCAACATCAACCTCACCAAACAAATTAACTTGACCTCCTCAGCTACTCTCTATACAGGCAAGCTAATTAGGGCTAGTAGACCATTCATATCTTCCAATAGCTGCCTTACTCTTGCCAGAGCCGACATCCAGTCCAAACTGGACTACTTCAACAGCCTGTACTTAGGAGCCAACCAATCCATAATAAACAAACTTCAGGTTCTCCAAAATAATGCTTTTCGCGCAGCACTCAACATCCCAAGGCGAGAGCACATCTCCACAACCAGGAAAGCGTGTAAATGGCTTTCCATACAGCAAATAATTGACCTCAAAACTATCTGCCTCACTTATAAGTCCTTAAATCATCTAGCCCCACCGTATCTCACTAATAAATTTACTCTAAAATCCACCACCAGATCATCCAACTCTCTATGCCTGGTATTGCCTAGATTTGCCCTAAAAAAGGGCAGGAGGCGCCAGTTTCACCGGGCTTGCCGTCCAACTTTGGAACACACTTACCAATTGACATTAAAACTATTGAGTCCTTTCCAATCTTTAGGAAACATGTTATCAGCTGGTTACTGAACAAAGAATAGCATTCACCTCCACTGTCCTACATGTTAACTCCCTAAGACCGTGACCATTACCAATACTATATGTAAATTGTTGTACCATGTAACTTATGTAAATTGTTGTAATATGTAAATGTATATCTCATGCCTGTAACCACTTTCTTAAGCGCCCTTCTACCCATGGGTGCGGAGCGCTATACAAATAAATAAAACAAACAGACAGCCAGAGGGAGCCACCATGAAGAACCAGTGAGTGGTCAGAGAGTGAATGCCGACACGAGGCCTATCTGTGGAAGAAAGCTGTCGTAACATAATGCTTTCGAATAACAAACAAATACATTCAAGTAGAATGTATTTAATGAATATCATTTAATGAAAACAAACAAAGCTATGTGGCCAAGAAGAAAGATGTTGGGCAGATACCAAGAGAAGAAAGGTTGTAACCAGTATTGCCGACAGCCACCAGGCTGTCAAAAGACTGAGAAAATTGCCAATGGGGGAAGTTGCTAACCATCATTGCCTATCACCAATACGCTACCGGCATAGCAAATCAAGACAACCCCTGGGAAATGTTCAGAACCAGCATTACCAACAGCCAAGAGGTTGAGAGAGGCCCTTAATAATACAACCAAACCATAAATTCCCTTTTAATAGATATAGTTTTGGAAAAGCTGGTATCTCACATTGCCAGTAATCAAGAAATTACGAAACCACTCTGAAAGACTGGTGTGGCCAATACTGGAATCAAACCAACAAGTTTACAGTTAGTGGTAGGAGTTTTCTTCCTGGCAGGCGAGTACACCAGGAAAGGCTTATAGTTGTTTGTCCTGGCAAGCGAGTGGACCAGGAAAGAAGTTGATGGTTTGTTAATTTTGTGGCAGAAAGAGTTGCGGAAAGAAACTTTGCTGAATGAAAAGAAATGATATACTTTATCATTTGCTGGAAAGCCATAGGATAATTGAAGCAATTGTTTCCTATCCTGACAAAAGAAGAACAAGGTACTTACCAACTGGTAACGTTCTTTCGATTGGATGTTCCTCCAACATATTCCTCATCTTTGATGTATTCCAACCAGCTTCAGCTGCTTCGGAATTTTTTTTCGGCAGGGGGAGCCGTGCGTCGATGTCATCAAGTCAATGGTCCCTCGAAGGCTTCCTTCTAGGTTGACGTCATCGGGTGTATAAGTAGCACGCGCAGTGCCCGTTGGCCTCAGTTCCGTTTTTCCCTCTTTCATGATCTATTTTTTACTGAGTATATTGTGCCGATAGGCAGGTATTTGCCTTGCGTGAGCTTTGGAGTGGCAATAACCCGGACAAAACTACAGAGGGGTAGGCTAGGAGGGCGATGAGGAAGAAGAAAACTTCAAAAGGCGTCTCCTTGCTTTGAGGTTGCGTTAGAAAAGGAAGGCAGTAACCTTGGGCTATTATTTCTAGAGCCCAAACAACTGAAGTAAGGGCTCACCATTCTTGCATATGCTGTGACAGCCTGCCTCCTACAGGTGTCCTGTGATGTAAGTCCTCAAAGCGGTTTTGAGGTGGTTGCTGCAGCCGCTGATGGCAAGGAGGCTGTAGCTGGAGCTGGCTTTGCACGTTTTGCTCGTCCACCGCAAGTGGCCTTTCTTTGGCCCCTTTGACTGTCCATTCCTCTCGTCCTTCCATATGAGGAGTAGTAACGATAGGATCGTCCCCTCCAAGATTGACTTGTTGCACGAAAAGGCTGAGGTTGCCTGATAGACAAAGACTTGGCAGCTGCTTTTGAGGTCTGCAACCTCTCAAGGCTCTCGTCAGCCTTGCTGCCAAAAAGGTGAGACCTGTCAAAGGACGTTTAGAAGACAGTTCTGTACATCTGGTGCAAAACCAGACTTCTGTAACCATGTAAATCTACGCATTACCGTGCTAGTGGCCATGGGCCTGCTCACACTATCAACAGTGTCTAAACCAGATTCAAGGGATTCCTGCATAGCTTCCTTTCCATCTCTAACAATGGCAAGGAATCCTTCCCTTTCTTCCCCTTCTGGTATGTACTCCACCGCCATTGCAATGCACTCCGACAGAGTGTACAAAAACGTTGCCAAGGCACATGTGGAGTTGGCTGATTTTAATGCCATACTCCCAGCTGAAAACACCTTCCGTGCCCAGCCACCCACACGCTTATAGACCCTGTCTGGAGGGATAGAAGGGTACGCAAGTTTGTTAGAAGCTGTGGCTGCCTGTATGACCAAACTCTCGGGAGTGGGATGTTCAGACAGATAGCCGGGGTCGCTACTGGCAGAGCGGTATTTTGAAGCAAGGGATTTATTCACTGGAGGAATAGAATCCAGAGTCTCCCAATTTTTGGCCACCCTATTTTGTAAGGCCACATGGAAAGGTAGAATTGGGTCAGAAGGACCATGGTCCAGTATGTCTGTAAGATCATCTTGGACAAATTGGGCTGTAGGTCTGGCCCATCCCAAATAATCTACTACTTTAGTCATTAATTGGCGGTATGATGGATTGGCATGTTCACCTGGCTCTGGTCTACCAAATTCATTTTCTGGGGACGTATCAATACCACTTGCAATGTGCAATGATTCAACCAGATCCTTCAGCCTGCTTTCTTCTGAAATCAGGCATTCTGGGACATTTGGAGTACCGAATTCAAGCCCAAAAGGCACATTCTCCTCATCGGATTCCTCTTGTTCCTCAAAAATTGAGGTCAAGGATTTTAAAAAGTCCTTCCTAGGTAGAGGTTTGAAAACCTTTTCTGGAGGAGGAGGAGTGCTAATGGGTCCTGAATGCATCACAGGTGTTTTAGCCTTTTCTTTCTCTCTTCCTAACTGATCTTGTCGAGCTGGAAGTTTCGGTGTCGAGAGCTTCAGGGTCGACGTTGACGAAGGCGTCGATAACGTTGACGTAGTACCCGACTTGGACGGCGTTGAGGTGCTCTTCGAAGACTTGCCCTTCGAGGTATGTTCGGTCTCGGATGGCGTAGGTGACCTCGAGCAGTCGACTCGACTTGAGTGGTCTTTTTCGCTCGGTGTCCTAGAAGGTTCTCTATCCTTCCTCCTTCGATCACCCGGGCTCGAGGGCGCGCGAGTGTCGGAGCAATGATGCTCCCAGCTGGCTTCCGAGGAAGGCGCAGAGCGAAGCTTCGCTTTCCCGAACACCTCCACCATCTTTACCCTAAATGCTTCCCACTCTTCGGATGATGAATGTTTTGAGGGACATATCCTTTTTGGGGAGCTGTCCGAAGATGAAGTGGAGGGGGACCTGTGGCATTGATTCTTCGATTTTTTTTTTGTCGAAGAAAACAAGCGATGCAGATCACTTCGGGATCTGGATCGATGCCTTTCGCGTCGAGGATATTTCTCCTCACGGGACCTCGGCTCGATGCTAGAAGCTTTTTGGTCGGACTTACGACCTACCTGCAGTTTTCCCCTTCTGTCTCGCAAGGCTTTCCCCATCATCGCTTGACACTTCATACAGGCCTCCATGTCGTGGCCTTCTCCAAGGCACCATAAACACTTTCAGTGCGGGTCGATAATCGACATTTTTGAACCGCACGACCTGCACTTTTTGAAACCCGATCTCGGGGTCGTGGTCAGCGTCGATGACTAGGACATATTTTGTATTTATTTGCTTTCTTCACAGGACTCAAGGCGCCGAATCTCCGAAGCAACGTATACTGCAGATAAACGGAACTGAGGCCAACAGGCGCCGTGCGTGCTACTTATACACCCGATGACGTCACCCTAGACAGAGGCCTTCGAGGGACCATCGACTCGGCATCGACGAACGGCGCCCCTGCCAAAAAAAAATTCCGAAGCAGCTGAAGCTGGTTGGAATACATCAAAGATGAGGAATACGTTGGAGGACACAATCCACTCGAAAGTTATTTTTCACAAGAAGTATTAACATACTTTTTTGAGGAAGACGAAGTTTTCTGTTGAAGAAAATTATTCTATGATAACAGAATAATTGTGTTTAAGTTTTGGAACCGGTCTCTATGGAAAAATGTGCATGCTCGAAAAGGGATATTGTGGAAGGTTTGAAGTATCAACCAACTGTGGTAAAAAAAGGACATTTGATGTTTCTTCGAGAAAGACTTTGTGGTAGAAAAATACTTATTTTCGATTTCTTTGTACATCATTTTGTAGAAACAGAAGAACAAGTTACTCACCCCGGGTAACGTTCTTTCGATTGATGTTCCTCCCACGTATTCCTCATCTTTGATCATTGTCTTCCAGCTTCAGTTGCTTCGGAAAAAAAATATTCTCGACATAGGGCGCTGTGTGGTAGCGTCGATGACTCGATGTCCCTCAAAGGCCTCTGTCTGATGGCAGACATCATCCCCAGTATATGTAGCACACGCAGCGCCCGTTGGCTTCAGTTCTTGTTTTTCCATGTTAGAGGAATTACTAGTGCCACCTTATACTTTAGAAGACTCAGAGTGTAGAGTGTTAAACACGTAAATTCTGCAGCGAGGTAGGTTGGTAGGGGCGATGAGGAATATGTGAGCGGAACATCCAATCGAAAGAACGTTACCAGGGGTAAGTAACTTGTTCTTCGAATGGATTGTGTCCTCCCACGTATTCCCCGCGAAGTAGTAATGGTCTTCGAGGTGGGAAAAGAATTTAGATCTGCCTTTAGCAGTTATCATGGACATAGGGCAAGACAGCTTTCCCGAAGTAATGTTTCGTAAAGGTGTAGGGTAGACCATGTGGCTGCTGCACAAATGTCTTTAATAGGTACTCCTCTCTGAAGAGTGCAAGAAGTAGCCATGCCTCTGGTTGAGTGAGCTCTTAGACCCTCTGGGGGACCTTTCCCAGCCAGTCTATAGCATTCTTGGATAGCCAGAATAATCGATCTGGATAAAGTCTATTTAGTTATTGCTAACCCCAATTTATTACCTTTATATCCGATGAATAATTGGTCGTCCTGGCAAACTTTTGACATTCGCGCGATATAACAGAGCCCTTCTAGGGTCCAGTCTATGTAACGTCTCCTCCTTTCCAGGATGAGGAGAGGGATAGAAAGTTGATAAAACTATCTTTTGGGACAAATGGAAGTCAGAGAGACTATTTTTGGCAGAAATTACGGTCTTACTTTAAGAATAACTTTATCCTTATGGAAGACCGTATATGGAGGTTTACAAGTCAGTGCTTTAAATTCACTCACCCTGTGGGCAGATGTTTATGCAGCAAGCAAAAAAGTTTTAAATGTTAATAGGCTTAATGGACATGAATGCATGGGTTCAAAAGGAATGCATGTTAAGAATTTTAATACAAGATTCAAATCCCAAACAGGGACCTGAAAGGGAGTAGGAGGAAACGTTAGTGAGTCCTTTAAGAAACTGATTTATTAAAGGGATTTTAAAATATGAGGTTTCCTCTGAAGAGCGCTTGAAAAACGAAAGCAATTGCGATCTGGAGCCCCAGATTTGCCAAGTGAAGTAGAAAAGATAACACTGCAGGAGTATCGCTCTGAAAAGGATCCACATTCTTATCCCTAGACCAGCTGCTGAACTTGTTCCAACAACAGCAGTACAAGGATTTTGTTGCTGGCCTTCTGGCCGAAAGCAAAATCTCCATTACGTCTTCTAGGAGGTCCCAATCCTTGTACCTTAGCCTCTCATAAACCATGCATGA
Organism: Ambystoma mexicanum; assembly: GCF_040938575.1. Classification (NCBI taxonomy): domain Eukaryota; kingdom Metazoa; phylum Chordata; class Amphibia; order Caudata; family Ambystomatidae; genus Ambystoma; species Ambystoma mexicanum. The sequence goes on along the minus strand of NC_090934.1, from coordinate 978,253,624 downwards.
AGGCTAAGTGTCTTGACTTCTGGATGGAGAAGCTGACCCTCCTCTCGCGACAGAAGGTCATTTCTAGAAGACATAAAGGAGGGCAGATGGACATTTCCAGAAGATCCGGGTACCAAATCCTCCTGGTCCAATCCGGTGCAATTAGGATCATGGATATCTCAAACCTGTTCAACCTACTGATCACATGAGGAATGACGGGGACTGATGGACATGCATACAGAAGTGGAAGCTCCCAGTCCATCATGAACAAGTGTCCTAGAGCTTCTCTTGGGGGAAATTCCCTGGAGCAGAAAAGCTTGCACTTTCGGTTGACACTGGTCGCAAACAGATCCACTTGAGTGTTTCCCCAAAGGGTGAAGATCTCGAAGGAATTCCTGAGCTAGTTCCCACTCGTGGGAGAGACTGCTCTGCCTGCTCAGAGCGTCCGCCGCTGTGTCCTTCTCTCCTGCTAGGTGAACTTCTGATAGGGAGATTCCTTCTTGAATTGCCCATTACCAGAGCTGCACAGTGGTAGTGACCCTACACCACCTCTCTTGTTGAGGTAGTACATGGCCACTGTATTGTCAGTCATTATCGGGACATTCTTTCCCTGTACAGAGGGTAGAAAGGCCTTCAGAACTAGTCCGATTGCCCTCACCGCCAAAAGATTGATATATAGTTTGGACTCTGATGGAGACCAACGACTCCTGATGGTCAAATCGTTGGTGTGGGCTCCCCACCCCGGGAGTGAGGTATCCGTCACTACTGTTATCTCCGGCCATGGTTGCCAAAAGGGTTCTCCCTTCAGAATGTTGTCCTTGCAGGCCCACCACAGAAGGTCCTGTGCGACTCTGCTCAGAACTTGAAGGAGGTCCGACATCCTGCCTGAGAATTGGAACCATTGAGTATTGAGAGCCCAATGGCAAGATCTCATTCTCAGGCAAGCCTCAGGGACCAGAAAAATGCAGGATGCCATGAGGCCGATCGACATAAAAAAATCAAAGGCCATAAGACTCTGGGCACTCGGACATTTGGTGACCATCTGCAGAATGTGATGCGCTCTCACCTCGGGTGCAAGGCTTTTCCCAAGGAGGCATCCAGGACTGCTCCGATAAATTGGAGTCTTTGAGATGGAATCATGTTTGACTTCTTGTAATTGAGGGAGAAGTCAAGTTTGTGGAGAAAGTGGCCAGTCACGCTGAGATGTTCCAGGGTCTGTTCGGGAGAATTGTCCAGGTAGGGGTAGACGTGAATCCCCCCCTCTCCTGAGACCCGCTGCCACCACCCCCCCATCAACTTGATGAAAACCCTCAGGGCGGAGATCAGCCGAAATGGCAGAACTCAAAACTGATAAGAACAGACAACTGCACTTTCTGTGCTTGTGATGGATAGGCACAAGAAAGTAAGCATCCTGAAGGTCCAATGATACCATCCAGTCTTGAGTTGGAGGGCCTGAGAAAGGATAACCATCTTGAAATCATCCTTCTTGAGTCAAAGATGGGTCTCAATCCTTTTTGGGGATTAGAAAATGCAGGGAGAACAAACCCTTGTTCCTCTCCGCTGCAGGTACTGGTTCTATTGCACCTTTCTCTAGCAGGATCAACATTTCCTGCATAAGGAGCGGATGGAACAAGTGACTTACCTGTAGCTGTTGTTCTCCAGCATGGGTCTGGCATGAATTCACATGCTCATGAATATTCCCCGTCGTCAGGCCGGGAATCTTCGGTAAAGAAAAAATCAGTATCAGTTTCGTTTCTGATCTGTCTTTCTCAGTAGTAACCAATCACTGGTCTCTGGGTCATACTGCCCCCAGCCAATGACTGCCCGCTCCATAAGCCCCGCCTCTGGCAGCCATCTTCAGATTTGGTAGCACGCAAAGTGGCAGTATGACCAAGTGAAGAGACGCAGAGGGGCAGGAGGGAGGGGTCGCATGTGAATCCATGCCAGACCCATGCTGGAGAACAACAGTTACAAGTAAGTAACTTGTTCCTTCTTCAGCATGGGATCTGGCATGGATTCACCTGCTCATGAATATAAGAATACATAGCAGTACACACATGCACAACCAACGGAAGGTGGCAAAGGCTCAAAATTAAGCATTACATCAAATACTCAACATTAAGCAATTCTTACCTCCTCACCAGGCTCACCTTAGGCGAACAGGTTACGCAGCACCGCTTGGCCGACCCTGGATGCTCCCTGGAATCCCGGTCGACGTAGTAGAATCTCGTGAAGGTGTGCGTCGACCTCCACGTAGCAGCCCTGCAGATGTCCAGCAGGGGCACACCAGACAAGAACGCCGTGGTAGCAGCGATAGCTCTGGTCGAATGAGCTCTCGGACGGGCAGGCAACGGCCGGTTTGCCAACCGATGACGGTGCATGTTGCAGCCGGAGAGCCATCTGGAAATGGAAGCCTTCGAGAGAGCCTTCCCTTGGTTCACAGGTCCAAAGTTCACAAATAGCTGTGATGTCTTGCGAAAACTCTTTGTGCGGTCCACGTAGAACTTCAGCGCTATAGCCACATCCAGCAAGTGCAAAGTCCTCTCGGCAGGTGACGAAGGCGATGGGAAGAAAACAGGTAACACCAAGGGCTCGTTGAGGTGGAAGTCCGACGGCACCTTGGGCATAAAAGAGTGGTGCGTCCTCAGCACCACCGTCGTGTCCTGAAAAGTCAAGTATGGAGGCTTGCAGGATAGGGCCTGGATCTCTCCCACTCGTCGTGCGGAGGTGATGGCCACAAGAAATGCAGTCTTCCACGACAGGAACTTCAACGGTGCCGAATGCAGTGGCTCGAATGGCGCCCCCATGAGCCTGGTCAGCACCACGTTGAGCTCCCACGCTGGGGCAGGCGCCTTCACCGGAGGGAACGATCGGAACAGTCACTTCATAAATTCCTTCACCAGGCGATGGGATCACAAGGACGCCCGTCCTGTGGTTCTGGTGTATCGGGAGATCGCAGCCAGATGTATCTTGATGGAGGCGTGAGCCAGCCCAGCCTTGGCCAGTGACAGTAGGTACGGCAGCACTTGAGGGGCCATAATCCCTAGAGGGTTAATCTTCTGTGCACAGCACCAGACAGAGAACCTCTTCCATTTATGTCCGTAGCACTTGAGAGTTGAGGACGCCCTGGCCTTTGCAAGGACCTCTCTGCAGCCAGCCGGGATCTCGTACCCTCCAAACTCTAGTGCTGCAGGAGCCAGGCCTGCAAGTTCAGCGACTCCGGGTCTTGATGAAGTATGGCGCCTCCTTCTCTGGAGAGAAGATCCATGTCCGTCCGCAGCTTGACAGGTGGGGACGCTGACAAGTCCAGAAGGTCCAGGAACCAGATCTGCCTCGGCCACGCCGGTGCGACGAGGATCATCCTGCATGGGACCTCTTGAGCTGGTTGACGAGTCGGAGCAGCAACGGCAACGGAGGGAACGCATATAGGAACAGGCCGTCCCAGGGGAACGAGAAAGCATCGCCCATGCTCCTCGGCTGGGGAAACCTGCTGGCGAACCTCTGGCACTTGGAGTTAGTCGCCGTCGCGAACAGGTCGATCTGCGGTTTTCCCCATCGTCGGAAGAGTCGATCCACTTGATCCTGATGTAGTTCCCACTCGCGGCACGAGCACAGCTCCCTGCTGAGTGAATCGGCGATGGTGTTCTTTATCCCTGCCAGATCAAAAGGCACCAGAAAAATCCCTTGGGCGACGGCCCAATGCCACAGATCCTGGGCTTCCTTGGAGAGGGCTGGGGATCTGGTTCCTCCCTGCTTCCGGATGTACAACACCGTGGTGGTGTTGTCGGTGAAGATTCTCACCACCTTGCCCTTGAGGGACGGGAGAAAGGACCCGAGGACCCAGAACACTGCACGGAGCTCCAGGATGTTGATGTGGAACGTCTTCTCCTCCGGGAGCCAATGGCCTCTTGCGTGAAGTTCTCCGGTGTGCGATCCCCTCCCTTCCAGGGAGGCATCTGTCGTCGCTGTTATCTGGTGGGATGGGGTCTGAAAGTCTGTGCCTGCCATCAGATGAGCACGGGTGCCCCACCACCAGATTGCTCGTCGGAAGGTCTCATTGAGCGGGATCCTGTCCTCAAAGCTGCCCGTCGCTTGGATCCAGCGGGCGTCGAGGAACTCTTGCAGAGGGCGCATCCGAAGCCTGCACAGGCGCACGAGATATATGCAGGAGGACATCATCCCGAGGAGGGACTTGATGGACCTCACCTTGGCCACGTCCGTGGCCAGCAGATGCTGCACCTTGCCCCGGATGGCCTTCGTCCTGTCCTCCGACGGCGAGGCCAGACGCGCCACTGTGTCGAGCTTGGCTCCCAGAAACAGTGCGACTTGAGACGGGACCAGGTGGGATTTGGGAAAGTTGATGGAGAATCCCAGGTCTGTGAGCAGCTGGACGGTCTTCGCTGTGTGATCTACGGCGAGCTCCCTTGTCCTTGCTCGGATGAGCCAGTCGTCCAGGTAGGGGTAGACGTGGATCCCCTGCAGGCGCAGCCGTGCCGCCACCAGTGCTAGGCACTTGGTGAACATCCTGGGTGCCGACTTCAATCCGAACGGAAGGGCCTTGAACTGGTAGTGCCGTCCTTGGACCACGAACCTGAGGAACTTTCGGTGTCCTTTTAGAATGGGGATGTGGAAGTACGCATCCTCCAAATCCGACGACGACAGGAAATCCCCCTCCTCCAGCTGGAGGGTGACCATCCGGAACTTCTGTGCCTTGATGTACTTGTTCAGTCGTCGCAGGTCCAGGTTGGGTCGCCATCCTCCTGTCTTCTTTTTCACGAGGAAGTACCTTGAGTATACTCTGGAGCCCCGGAGCCTCTTCGGGACGAGCTCGAGGGCACCTTTTTTGAGCATCACCTTACCTCCAATAGCAGTTGAGGGATGTGATTTTCCGTCCTGGCCACGGGTGGAATGCGGGAGCACTTTTTTAGAAATTCAAGGGCGTGCTCCTGGGCCAGGGCGTCCAGCACCCAACGGTCGGTGTAGATGGACTCCCACACGCTGAGGAACTTTGCCAGCCGGCCTCCCACCGGGGTGCTTCGGTTGGGGCCCGACACCGCTGTCGGTTCAATCTTGCTTGGAGGACGCCTTGCCGCCTTGGCCTCCCTGGCGACGACGGCGGGGTCCACCCGACTTGCCTCGTCCTCTATAGGCTTCCTGCGACGAGGAGCGGGCCGCTTGGCGGTACGTAGAGGAGCCACCGCCGAATCCCTTGGATGCACCCTGCTTGCCTCCGGTGCTCCGAAAGGATGGCCTTCGTTGCCGGAGAACGCCTAGGGCCTTAGCTGTCTCTGTGTCCGCCTGGATGGCTTGGAGGGACTCACCTACTGTTTTCCCCAAACAGATTGTTACCGTTTAACGGCATGTCCAAAACCTTGGCTTGAGCCACCCTCGTCGTCTAAGGCAAACGCAGTTGCCTAGCTGGCAGAAACCGGTGTCGGCAATGTCCGTTGCTACCGTAATGGCGTGGTCCAACGCCACTTCGCCTTCATGCAAGATCTCCAGGGCTTCGGCCCTCTTGTCATCCGGTAGGAAGTCCAACAGGGGGGCGTTCTTGTACCATAACTCCCTGTCATAGCGGGCCACTATCGCGAGGGCCGCCTTAATCGTTGTTGCCGCCGACGAGATAACTCGTCCCATTGCGTCCAGCTTCTTTCCTTCGCCGTCCGGCGGGGAAGTTGATGTTGAGGCCGATGCCCCCCCGCTTTCTTCTTGGCCGCCGCTGAGACGACCGAGTCAGGGGTCGGTTGTGCCCTAAGGCACAATGGGGCTGCGTCGGGGACCCGGTACTTCTCGTACCGATCCCTCTTGGCAGGCGTCATAGACGGGTTCTTGAGAAGGGTGAGACCCTCGTCCCAGATGTCATCCAGCAGAGACAAGGCGAGGACTGTCTTCCTCTTGGCCTTGCGTCGTTGGTAAAGGAAACCTTCCTTCTCTTCGGGGAAGAGATGAAAAAGTTCGGATGCCCTGGCGATCATTGCATGGAAAGATACGATCTCGTCGGGCGGGGAGGCTGGGGCTGGGGGCAATGGGGGCGATGGGAGCTCCATCCCGTCGTCACCGCCGTCGTCGTCAGTACCCGTCGTGGCCCTGTCCGTTCCCGTGTCATCCCCAGGGACGGGGGACGTGTGTAAAGGCTGAGCAGGCCGCGAGGGCTGAAAAGGCGGGGCTGCATGGATCCGTTTTCTCTTGTTCCTGGGGCTTCCCGCCGGGCCTGGCTCTGGTTCCTCCGTCGAGCCTGGTTTCAGATCCTCCGTTGGTGGTAAGGGCAATCTCGTCCTTATCTCCGAACATAAGGATTGTATCGCCAACAAAATGGCCGCCGAGTTATCCTGCGGCTCCGGAAGCGACGGGTGACTAGGACCATCGCCGGTGCCGCCGTCACTGTCGTCACCTTTGTCGGGATCCCTCCTGTGGGGACGGGCCTCTTCGACGCCCTCGTCGAGGCCCTCTAAGACTTCTACCAGCTCCTCCTCGGATGCTGTGTCCGTGTCCACAATGGCCACCGCCCCCCCCTCTTTTTCAGCTGGGGTTTTCACAGGGGTCTTTTCGATGGGTCTGAAAGAGGCTTCCCTCCACAGAGGCAGGGAGACTCTGGGCCCCGAGGGTGCCTCCACTAGTGTAACCTCCACAGGCTGCGCCAGGGCCGCTGCGACTTCCTCGATAGAGGCCTTGGCCGGGTGAATCAAGGCCTTTACCACCTTGTGTGGGCCTGTGGCCGTCACCTTGGGAGGAGGGTCACCGCCTCGCTCACCCTCGGCTGGATCCTTCGAGCTTGACCGGGGCCTCTCCAGAAGCTTCGCCGGGTTCTCGGCCTACCTCTTCCCTGAGCCAGAGCGCTGGCTCGTGGTTGATGGCGCTGGAGAGGGTGCGCCCTGCCTGGCAGCAGAGGAGCCCTACCGTTTGGCGCTCCCGGTGCCCGTGGACTCGCAGTGCTTTGCCTTCTGTTGGGCCCCCGTCACCGGGGCGCCCTCACAGGACTTAGAAGACCGCTCAGACTTCTTCTTCTCACCTGACAGGCTCTTTCCTTCCAGCCAGTTGGAGAGGCGAAGGTGTCGGTGCCTGATGGTCCGTTCCGACATGTTCCTGCAAAACGCACAGTCCTTCTCCATGTGCGTTTTGTCCTCATGAAGGCAGTAGAGACATTTCGAGTGCTCGTCCTCCTTGAACACATTCTGCAGCTGGCATCCAGTGCAAACCCTGAACAGCGTTCCTTGCGTCGAGCTTCCTTTCTCCTGGGCCATGTTCGGGTAGGCCGCAGAAACTTCTGGAATCCTTCAAGAAGCGTAACTCGCCGAAATCTTCACCCTTGAGGGGCGTAGAAAAATCCGACACGGATCCCCGTTAATCGGATGTAGAGACGATGGAGCTTGAGGCTCTATTTGACCGAAAAATGAGAAATTCAATTTGAAAAAGCCTGAAAACTCAGCAAAAGCTCGAGAGCTAAACACGAGGACTCCCAACACTTGAGCGTGCAGTAAAAATCTGAAGATGGCTGCCAGAGGCAGGGCTTTGGCTGGGGGCAGTATGACCCAGAGACCAGTGATTGGTTACTACTGATAAAGACAGATCAGAAACGAAACTGATACTGATTTTTTTCTTTACCGAGGATTCCCGGCCTTACGACGGGGAATATTCATGAGAACGTGAATCCAAGCCTGACCCCATGCTGGAGATCTGGAATTCTCAATGAGCTGTTCCCCTGTGAATGATACTGGGGCCTTTTTTGAAAAGCAAGGCAGTAACCCTGGGCTACTGTTTCCAGTGCCCAAGCATCTGAAGTAATGTCTCGCCACTCTATCAGATGCTGTGAGAGCCTGCCTCACACTGGGTCTTGTGGATTAAGGCCTCAGAGCTTTTGAGGCAGCTGAAGCAGTGGCTAAGGGCAAAGCTGCCAATGCTTGGGCTGATTTAGCACCTCTCCCTCGTCCACCACGAGTGAATCTTCTTTGTCCTCTGTGACTGGCTTGTCCTCTCCCTATTGAGGAGTAGAAACGAAGATGACGTACCGGAGTAGGAATGTTAAGGCTGTCTAATAGTGGCACTAAGATTTAGCCACCGCTTTTGAGGTCTGTAGCCTTTACAGACATGCATCAGCCTTGCTACCAAACAGTCTTGAGGTGTCAAAAGGCATTTGAGTAATCTAGACTGCACGTCCAGTGAAAATCCAGACTTCCTCGGCCACGCAAATCTGTGTAGCATGGTGCTAGTCACCATGGATCTGCTAATACTATCTGCAGAATCCATACCTGTCTGGAGGAACTCACACATTGTCTCCTTACCATCCTTGATGATAGAAGCGGACTCCCTCTTCCCCGTCAGAGATTGCGTCAGCTGCATTACTGTACAATCTCAGAGGATGAACGAACATTTAGATAAGGCACAAGTGGCATTTGCCGATTTCAAGGCCATGCTACCGGCATTAAATATTTTCTGCTCCCAAGCATCCACCCGTTTGTCATCCCTGTCAGTAGGAATGGTAGGGTAAGCAGATTGTTTTGTGGAAGTGGCTGCTTGGATCACCAAACTTTCTGGAGTCAGGTGCTTGGTCAAGTAATCTGGGTCACTGTTATTAACCGCAGAAATAGAATCTAGGGTTTCCCAATTTGTTGTAACCCCTTTTTTGCAAAGCAATCAGGAAGGGCAAAAAGGGATCCCTCTGTGGACCTTGGTATAATATGTCCATCAAGTCATGCTGTTGAAAAGGAGTAGGTCTACTCCATCCCAAATATTCTACTATCTTGCTCATCTATTGTCTATATGAGCAGTCAGCATGATCTGCAGGATCTGGCTTTCCAAATTCCAGCTCAGGAGATGTATCTACTCCACTGGCTGTTTGTAGTTTGTCATAGAGATCTTTAAGTCTAGATTCATCTGAAATAAACTCATCTGGCACATTTGGAGTGCCATATTGAAGACCAAACTGTGTCTGATCATCATCAGATGGCGCATGTTCTTCATAGATTGAAGAAAGATTTAGAGACAGCTTTTTGTGGTAGGGGCTTGTAAGATTTCTCTTGTGTTGCCTTCAATCGCTCCGAAAAAGTCTTCAGAGTAGGCCTCGAGGCCAATGGAGTCAAAGTCTTCGACTTAGACGTCGATGGCTTTGATATGGGTGTCAAAGGTTCCAACATCGAGGGCGCTGATGGAACCGATTTTGTTTTATTCAAAGATGTCTTCGACAAAACCCTCGAAGGACTGGACTCTCGGTTTGTCAAGGTACTCAAAAACATTCCACTCTTTCAAGGCCTTAAAGGCTCTTAATGTACTTCAGGCTTGCATCCCTGACTCGAGGGTGCACAGGGTTTAGTCTTACACTTTCCCTTGTCGTCTTTAGGCAGAGCAACCGGGACATGGTCTTTCTTCCCATCTTTCGAGGGAGTAGGGGCTTCTCTCTCAAGATTTTAATCATCTCCCTCCGAAACTCTTCCCATTTCACTGGAGAGTCGGATTTTGTTGAACATATTATTCTCTTGGGTGAGGAGACACTTGAGTAAGAAAGAGACCTATGACTGAATTTTCTTCGACTTCCTGGAAGAAGATTAATGATGCGAACAACCTCTCGGTCAAGATTTCTTTGATCTTTTTCCACGAGGAGACTATCGACTCATCCGAAGTATGTTTTTTCAGGACAGAAGGGGATTTTGGAATTCTACCCACCGCCAATTTACCTTTGCGCTCTCTCAGAGCCTTGTCAGTCATCGCCTGACAGGATTTGTACTCCTACATACGATGCTCCGTGCCGAGGCACCACAGGCGAAAGCGGTGGGGGTCGGTGATGGACATCTTTGACCCACAATCCTGGCATTTCTTAAAACCTGTTTTAGGCGTCGATGGAGTTGACAGTGAAGATATGATGTTTTATTTAACGTAACCAAAGTGCGCTGTAATATCTCACCGAAGCGAAAGCTGCGTCGAAAAAACAGAACCGAAGCCAAAGGGCACTGCCCGTGCTACATATACTGCGGATGACGTCTACCATCGGACAGAGGCCTTCTAGGGACATCGAGTCATCAACGCTACCACACAGCGCCCTCCTGTAGAGAATTGTTTTTCCCGAAGCAGCTGAAGCTGGAAGACAATTATCAAAGATGAGGAATACTTGGGAGGACACAATACATTTGAACTATACGTTGAGTATTCCTGAATTGATCCAGGGGAAGGGACTTCAACCCTAGTTAAAGTCATATGAATGTCAAAACTGTTTTTGTTGAATCAAATGTCTGCCATAGTTTCCTTCTATAATTTGATTGTAAGTATTAGTGTGAGGGCCAGAGGTATTTTGGACACTAGGTCATTTTTCTTTAGTTCTAATTTGTTAGGCAGGGACCTCTGTTAGGTTAGGGCAAGTTGAGCATTTATCAGAACCCCTTGTTGATTTAAATAAATGGCAAACTAAGAAAACCTTACCTTTGTGTCTGTCTCGCTTTTCTAACCCTCAGACCATCTACTTCCTCATCATGTCTTAGAAGGTTTGACAAATTTCAAAGTTTTGAACATCATGATCTGGAGAAACCAGAGGGTATTCTCACTCCCACTCCCCCTTGGATCCTTTGCTCAGGTGGCCTGGGAAAGGTCATCGCACTTGGATCCCGAACCTGTGGCAGGGTGGGGAAGGATCACCTGGTTGGAGGGTCCTTCGGCAGCGGGAGTGGGGTACACGCAGAAGAGACAGGATATCCCCCTTTTCCTGTTGAGGACCAACCTAACCCTCCCCCAACCTTTATGGGTTACTATAAAGCTGTTCCTCTCATTTTCCCCACATATGCCACTTTACAGTACTGATACAATGAAGAGCCGACTAAGAGTAGTAAACACTACACCATTTCACCACTCTAGTACTGGGATGAAGAAGATGCCTGCAAAGATTTGCAAGAGCCAGGCATGTCCCTTTAATCAAAGTCGGGCAGACCCAATTGAGAGAGCACACCCGCAGCCTGTAAAGTGGTTGCAGGTGTATAAAATTAGAGACAGAACAGCAAAGAGTGCAACAGGGAGACTTGTGTGGGAGAGACCAGTAGGGGACCCTTTTTAAAAGGAGGCAGCAGTGGTGGGACAGTAGAAGGAGCCAGGACGCCGGCATATGTCCCAGAGGACTTACAGGACTGAGAAAGAGCAGGCCGTGTCATTGCCGCAAGTCTGGGAGCCTCTGTGATACTGAGCAAACAGCAGGAGCTGCGGGAAAGCCAGGAGAAGAAAGGATGTTGCCTGTGTCCGTGAAGCGGCATTCAGGTTGCCGGTGTGCAAAGGGAAGCACCCGGCAGACAAGCTGAGCTCGTAGCAGTGGACTTCCCAGCCTCAGAAGTGCAGAGGAAGCAGCGGGAGCCGCTGAGAGGAGACGTCTGAAGCTGGTGAGTTTCTGGGAGGGTGCTCGAACATCCGGGCGCTCCTATTAGACGAAAATTAAGTAACGTGTTATGAAATTTAAAAAGATGCATATTGAATCCCGAACTAAATGGAAATTCAAATTAAGCAAAGTAAACACATTGAAAACCGAACTGAATGTAAACTTAAAATTAAGCAACATGAGTGCATATTGAAAACTGAATATGTTGAAAAACAAATCAATTTAAACCTTGAAACTAAGCACAGTTAATATTAAATGGAATACAACCTTATGGGCAAAGCAAATGACAGAGAACCGGCCAAGTGCCCATGTGAATTGCACAAAAGGGCAAAAGTGTGTGGGGGCAGGAGCAAAATAAAATCAAAGTGAACTTTTATGTATCAATGCAGTACGGCAAAGGCCAAAGACTGGCAAGAGATGTGCAACACGTGTGGCAGAGCCAAGAAGCTGGCAAAGGGAAGCCAGAGGAGTGTAATACGACACACGAAACCAAGAGGCCAACAAAGAGGAACTAACTGAAGGTGATTTGGTGCCCAAGAACAAGTGCCAAAGAACCTCATGTAGGCTGAAGAGAGCAGGGATCCTGGTTGTATGACCTGTGATGGGTGGACCGTGTGGTCTGACAACTGTGCCTACACCAGCGAGCCCTGAATGCTGAAAACCAAAGACATTGTGAAACAAACCAATGAAAGCACTGGGAGTGAACTGGTGAGGCCAACCAGAGGAAGGGTCAAGTGGACTTTGAGTTGTGTTGAACCTTTTGAAAAAACTGAAGCAAGCATATGTGGTGAAGATAAAGTTTTGGGGAAGGGAACCCTGAGACTTGAGAAACCACACGTGTTGTCTTGACAGCAGAGCCTCAAGATCATTTGATTTTGAACTGTGTTGCTTGGAACATGGGGAAGGGAAACCCGAGGATTGTTTGGAACTGTATGTCCTTGAATTGGAGAAAGGTCATCTTGAGACTTCTTTGTGGAGCTTACTTACACTTGGGGAAGGGGAGCTGGAAGAAGCTCAGAACTTTGAGTTAAACACTATTTCTTTTATTAATGACATCCCTACACATTCTTTAGCTTTAGTTGTGAGGGCAAGTATAGGTTTTGGACACAGAGTTAAGTTGATCCTGCTATATAAGACCCTCCCTAGGGGCCTGGCAAGTGGGACGTCACTGGGAGGGACCCCCTCTCAGGGACAAGGACTCCCATTCCAGAGTAGAACTGCCAGTGCAAAGCACCTTGTCTGCATATATGGATGTTGAAAAGACTTTAATATCCGCTGCAATGACTATATTGTACAAAGATTCTTCTTTATATGTATTTGCTACAGGCAATGCAGAACACATCAGCGAAGGACACCATTCTGTTTACGCACGTAACGTGCATAAGATGAGACGTCTATGGAGAAGAGAGAACCACTACGCAGAGGCAAGTCTCTGCATCGTTGATGTCCTGGAGGGGAGGAGCCATGCTGGGCAGCAGAGCCAATGGCAGCAAGCAGGGCAAGCAAGCAGCAAGTAGAATGCCTAAAAGTTGCCTTTCTACCCGGCTGAGGAACAGAGGGCTGAGAGGAAGCCTAGTCAGGAATCCCCACTTCCCATTTGGTGGCGCAACCACTAGCGAGCGGTGGTGGGCCGGTAGGCAGAGACAGAACGCAGAAACCAGAATGTACGAGCGAACCAGAGTCCCAGAGCTCCACTCACACAGACTGTGGCAATGAAGCCAAGTAGCAGTCGGCAAAGCTGACGAGCTTATGAACATTCTAATTAACGTCTGTGAGAGCTAGTAAGGTTACGGGAGCCTGAGTAAACGGAATATACAAATATCCTAGACAAAGGGGATTGAGAGAGAAGCCAACATTGAGATTGAATGCTATGACAGCTATCCTGTTTACGGGACCCAGAGAAACTCGAACATACAAATACCCTATGCAAGGGGGATAGAGAGATTTGAACATCGTGAATAACGTCTGTGAGAGCTACCAAGAGTTACGGGACCCTGAGGAACCAGAGTGAACAAATACCCTATGCAAGCAGAAAAGAAGGGGACATGAGCACTTTGAATTATATCTGAGAAAGCCATGGAAGCAAGCAGTCTGACAAACCAGGGTGGACAGCTGCCCTATGTGAAAAAACTTGGGTGAAAAGAAAATACTATTTGAGGATGTCAGGCCTTTGAGAGAGTCCCAACACCTCAAAGGTGAAAGTGTTCCAAACAATCCTGGAGGGATAGAAATGTTTGCACAAAGAGACAGTTTTCTTGATTAAAAAGAGAGAAAGAAACACATGACATATAAAGACTGGGAAGAATATCCTGCAGTGGAAAAGGAACTGTGAAGACTCAAAACAAGTCTAACATAGTTTGGGCCAGGCAGAAGCCCTACCGAGGCTATGTGCAAGCCTCACCCGTTTCCTTTTTAGTCGGGAGCTTTTTAAAGTGGTAGGGCTAGTTAGTTGTTTAGATTTTGGACTGAAGACGTTTTACTTTGGACTGGACATGCACCCTTAGCTTTTGTTTTGCTAGACAGGGAAACACCCTCATAGCTATAGGGCAAGTTATGCGTTTTATTTTAAACTAGCAAAAGTACCCATTCATGAACGCATTCTGTAGACAGACATAACATTCATCAACTGTTGAAAATCAATGATTCTTTAGGTCGCTGTTCTGATTCGCTTGATGTGCTTTGGCTGGTTGACATACCCCAGAGCAGATGTTGGGGGGAAGGCGAGAGTTGGTATGCTGCTCCATACTGGGACCTTCTGTGCTCTCTCCCCACCTGTCAACTCACCCTGGTGTGGTGCAAATACCTCAGAAACCATGCATGCAAGTGCTTTGAAATGTGGTTTGGACCTCGAGTTTTGTTCCTCGTGTCTGGACCGGTCCTTCTACGACCGCTTTGATGTTTCGCCGATTTCAGGAAACCGTCTCATGTGTGAAGGTGTGTTAGACAGAATCCTGTGCAGTTCCGTTAGGGAGCACTACAGAAGATTAAGACTACAGGTATATGTAATAAATCCCCTTTGGCATCAGTCTGTACCACAAAGATTTACTTGGTAGCTGTGGCTAAGCAGTCAGACTTATCTCAAGAGGGAGATTAGCAGTATTCAGGGTTTACACAATAGGACTACAATACTATGGCACAAGGAAACACTGACCAAAGGTTTGTATTAAAAAAGAATATATATTTTTATTTTACACACTTCTAGTTCAACACATCAATCACAGTTATTAAAGCAAGTTAAAATCCGTCAAGAAAAGTATACACAACTCCCTGATTAAATTGTAGACAACTTTGTGCAAGAGTGAAAACTGAGCAAAATGGCACAGTGACAACCAAACACAAATGACACTCTAGCAATTTCTTATAAGGGAGGGAAAGAACAACTTATACAGGAATATACTCTTAAACACCCTAGGACCACTTCCCAATAAGATTGTGAAAAAGTGTAGGCAATGCAGTACTTTAGCATGTATTATACTGAGGTGAAAACCGAGCAAAATGGCACTTCACAGGTTTAAAAAGAGGGAAGGAAAAGGTGGTTATAAGAGTTAGGTGCACCAACACATTTCTAGGTGAGAAGCAATATAGAGAAAGCAGTTCTAACAGATTTAGCCAGAGTCAATAGGCCTGTACCAGAGTCAGTGGTACAGGGCAAAGTGCCTAGGAGCAAAATGTTCTTGTGGCTGCAGTAAAGTCTTTGTTAAACGATTCGGAAAGGTGGTGCAGAAAGTGAAAGACAATGTTAGTCGATAGGGGTGGCCAACCCAGGAGGTAGGTAAAGGATTTCAAACACCTTTAGCAAAACCCCGCGAAACGGGTGGCCTGGCGGAACAATGTACCTGAAAAAGTAGAAGCGGCTCCTGCGGTGTCGGTGGTTCCTGGCAGTTCCTGCAGTTTGTGTTGTCCAGCAGTGGAAGAGAAGCTCTTGTCGTGGAGGAAGGTTCGAGTTACTGCACTGCCCAGGGTTGCTACTCCACCTCCCACACAATGGGTCCACCCCAGACTCAGTGGCGCCGAAAGGAGGGCTTCTTGGCAGAAGCCCACGAAAAGGACGAACAAAGGATCCCCGACCTTGGTTAGGATTTTAGAGAAAGACCCGAGAAAGAATTTATATCAAAGTTCTGACAAATAAAACTTACCGGAGTAAAATTACTATAAAAATAAACTGGCGGTATGTTAGAGGCTGTCAGTAAATGTGGTAGCCTCGAACAATGGGAAAATCCCATAGGGAAATATTTGCGTTTGAATATTTTTGGTAGTAACCACTGCCACCAGCCAGAAACCTTTGAGAGAGGGACTGTACGGTACCCTCTCGAAAATTAACACCAGGGAAAAACTATTAACCCTACCCAGTACTTCCATAGTACGATGCGTCGTACTGGTTTGGTTCATACAGATTGACTAGTAAAGTCAATGGGGACTTTACATGCCCTGGGAGACAGTAGTCAGTCCCGGGGTATGGAGTCTATGTTTTGGGGGTCCCTAGGACACCCCTGTGTTACTTCACGGAGGGTGCTGTGTAACATGTGTATAAAGACGGTTCCTATGAGGGTGAGATAAACCACATAGACATTAAACACAAAAAATAACCTAGAACGCACATAGCAAATGTGCCTAAGAGTGGGAAAAAGGAGTTTCACTCTTAGCAGGAGAAAAAAAAACCTTCAAATCCAGCAAAGCTGCTGGGGGACTCTATAGGTATGGGAACAAGGTGCTGAAATCCATGGAAAGGAGTGAGGTGTGCAAATGTCATGTAGCCGGTAATGTCCAGAGATTCCTAACAGGCAAGTATGCAACATTTGGTGCAGATTGGTGAAACAATGTGGAATTGTATAAGGAACAATGCTTTTCCACAAACCCAGCCACCCACAAATTTTCACTTTTATAAATATAGATATACATTCTTTAACATGACCCAATGTAGTCCCGAGTCGTCCTCCTGGTTCACCACACACCCTGTAATGTGTGGTTAGAATGTGTGGTGATAGGGGGAGTTAGGTCAACAGGGGTGATGGGTTAAACAAAGCCCTTCTGGTGTTAAAACCAATGCCATAATGATAATCTATATGTGCCACTATTGTAAACATCTTATTTTTAGCCAAGGGATTTTCACTTCGATGTCAGGGAATAGACAAATGTGTGCATCTATGCTATATCTAATGCTGCAAGTTCTTACTCCTACGTAATAGGTCCTTTCCTCCCAACTTGTAGGATAATCAAGCAGCATAATTCTGAGAGATTGGAGAGAGGGTGCAAACAAAGAAGAACCACAAACAGAAGATAGGCTAGCCAGAAATGTTAAGACAGCCAGTCCAAAGTGAGCATCAAGTCATGTACTGGTATCTAAAAAATAATGCTAATAGAAGACATGTGGCGTACTGCACATAGTTGCCTTGCAGATGTCCTCTAGAGAACCAGGTCTTTGGAAAGACCTCCTTTTGCCCTGACCAGAGGGGCGACACGCTCCCTAGGGAATAACTTTCAAAAAAGCAGCTCACCAACCATTAGTGATTGTGACCTTGGCAGCTGCCTGCCAAGGTTTAGTGCCGTGGAGGCTGACAAAACAGTAATTGGAGGAGCAAAGTTCCTTCGCCCCACCCCCCAAGGTCAAACTTAAGAGCTCTACCGATGTTCAGATTGAGCACAGAAACGTCTTCCTCAGAATCTGAACTAAAGAAAAAAACAGTGAGGTTTATCTCTCGATTCAAGCAAAATTCAGAAATTTCTTTTGGGAGGATGTTAAGATAGGTCTTGAGAACTGCATTATCCTTGTGAAAAAATGTGAAAGATCCTGTCGCAAACAAGTGCCTGTAGTTCAGTAGCTTCATGCCTAGGGGAATGCCACCTAGAAAGCCATCTTTATGGAAGACCAATTGCATTCCCCCCTCTGTAATGTTCACTCTGCTAGATTAATCATTTTTCCCACAGATTCATCTTGGATTTATCTTATCCAGCACCAGCTATGTTTGGAAACTTATCATCCACCAAGAAGCACAGCGCAGCTATGCTTCAGCATTGCGCTGTTGAGTTCTTTAATGCCGGACATGATGTCCAGGCCAATATGTATGGAGCCAGACACACCCCTGACTCCAGTTCTTCCTTTTTCTCCAAGCACTCAGCTGCTTAGGGACTGTAGACGGTAATGAGGAATTTCTGGGAGGAATGACTTATCCATCAGAGAAAACATTACCAAGAAGTAAATCATGTGTTCGAATAGATTCCTTCCTCCCACAGATTCCTCATCTTAGACTCCCATAGAGATACAGAAACCAGATGAGGGCAATAACATCACCTACTGTCATTAATTGCTATCCATCACTGTCTCTGTGGCTCAGATGGAAAAGAATGGGATTAAGATTCATACGACCCTCATCCAAGATGGCGCCGAATAGTTCCACAGGAAGAAACGGCCTCCTCAACCAGTCTTTCAAAATGCCCATCAGCAAAATGACTCGGTGGTCAGAAACACTTTGGGAGCAGTAGAAGGCGGTGTTCTCCTGGCAGCTCGCTGTATTGCTTCTACTTTGATTCATACGCTCCCGTATTATACTACTCCATTGTGTGTGTCTCTCTCTCTCTCTCTCTCTCTCTCTTTCTCTATCTCTCTCTCTCTCTCTCTCTCTCATATTCCTCCTTCCCACCTTACTACTTGCTTTCTCCCTTTGCCCTGTCTTCTCTTCCAAATCTATTTCTTTTTGGCTTCGAGAAGTGGATCCTCTTTCCAGTACGCAACACGTTCCCCATTAACTCTACAAGCGCAAGACGTGCACCACTTTGCCATTAGTCGTTCTTTGTTGTTATACTTAACAGAGTTCCGTTGCTCCACAACTTGCTTCCAGGCTATCGACCACTACAGCGGTGCTTCGTTTTGGGAACAGCCGACTGTTCTGTTCCATCGCAGCATGTCTCACATGCACGCTCAACAGTTCCTAAAGGTAATTTGTTAAATCACCCATCGTAGAATTGAACAGTTTTTTTCCATTACGAGACTTGTATTATACTATTACTGTTCATAAATATACTTTGTTGCTTCGTATTCGCTCTCCTTTCATTTGCTTAGTTGAGCGTTCATTTTTAGAGCCAGCAACTACAATCCTTTGCATTGTACTACTTCTAAGCACCTAGACCTGCTCATTACTATCAAATCCGCTTTCACCACTGCTCTGGAGTCTCCTGGCTCTCAACATTTGAATCTTTATTTTTTTATTTAATTTATTTCCATAGTGCTGAAAACAGGAAGCCCTGAGGCATGAGAGCGCTGTGACTGACGAAAAACAAAAAAACAAAATTCAGGAGTGATTTGCGGTCAGGTATAACACAGCAGTGTTCAATTTAATTGAAAGAGAAAGGTTTTCAAGTTGGGTTTAAAGCTGGGAAGACTGGGACACAACCTCAGGTCAGGCGGAAGGGTGTTCCATAGTCGGGGTGTCGAAATTGGAAAACATTCATCTTTTACATGGGACAGTTTTGCTTTAGGTAGTTTTAATAGACCAGTGTTGGATCTGAGGCTGTGCCTATCCGGTAGCCATTTGAGCTGTGCTACCAAGTAAGCCGGATTCTTTCCATGAAGGCAAGATTGTGCAATGCATAGGATAAAAAACATAACCCTTTTTGCTATAGGAAGCAATCTCTGTGTTGCCGACACATGTTCAGTTTTGCGCAGACCTACCGCGACCCTCATCGCGTTGTTCTGAACAACTTGTAGGCGGTTCATTTCTCCTTTCCTAACGTCTAGTAGGATACTGGCACAGTAGTCCAGGCGACTACCTATGATAGCCCTAGCCAAAGTGGCACAGCTGGACACTTCAAGCTCCTGGCACAACTCAGACCGTATCTTGATGTAGTACGAGTTGGACACTAAGCAGCTAATACGGGCCCTCATTGAGAGCTCTTGATCATTGGTAACTCCCAAGGTCTTCAATTTCTTGAGGGCAGGGAGAAGACCGTCTGCAACTTGGGAGGAAGGATAGGCTTGATCTAAATAACGCAACTTAGAAGCGGTGCCCAAAATTATGATCTCGGTTTTGGAGTTGTTCAGAGCAAGGCCACTGTGTAACTGTTTCCCTGTTTCCCTGGCTGCACCGGCGTAGTTGGATTTGTCATCAGGACACAATGTTCTTTTGCCATTTCCGGAAAGCCTTAGTTTTCTTATGTTTCAGGTTTTGTATTTCCGAGGAGTACCAGCTTTTGGATGGTATTGTCTTTTTTCGTATTAGCTTCTGAGGAGCTAAACTCTCCACAGCTTTGGTCATCATCTTGTTATATGCTGATGACAAGCCAGCTGCTGACTTATACTGAGCAAGGTTATTCACATAAGTGCCAAAGAAAGGAGCTAATGCCCCTGGAGTGAGTTTTCTTACGTTCCAAGCACTTTCCCTCGTGAAGGTTTAACTCTTTATGTTTGCGATCAATGGTATTTCAAATTTTATGAAGCTATGATCCGACCATGGGCATGGTTTCACTCCTATCTTATCAAGCCTTTCACCTGTCAAGAGCCTTCACATTCGGGTTTATCCCCCAGGAGGGTTTCCCGGGCTCTCCCCTGGGCCCCGTTATCTATTTTCCAGGGACCAGGGTGGAGTGTGGTAGGCCCCCCATTTCCTCCTTTTTAAAGACCTGCTAACTCAGGTAAGAGACTATAATGTATGTATTCTCGCCTTGTATTGTAATCATAACACCTACACCAAGAAACTCTAGATGGCCACTGGACCAAAACTAGCATTTTGTCCCAACAATTAATTCAGACAATAATGCCTGGCAAATGTGTGACAGGAAGCCCATGTAGCTGCCTGACAGATGTCAGCAAAGGAACACCACTCCAGCGCATAGGTAGTTGCCAGACACTTGGTTGTTTGGGCCCTGAAGTCATCATGCACATCTTTCCTGACCAGATCCTAACACTCTGAAATAGAGGGCAATCCACCTGGAGAGCGTCAGCTTAGTATAAGCCATGCTTCCTCAGGCACAAGCATAACTCACAAAGAGCTGGTCATCCTTCAGATATCCCTCGTCAGAGGCCCTCTTGGGGTCCAGGCGGTGAGGCCGGGCAGAAGGCAGGAAACAGGAAAATTGATCGTCTGTGATAGATGTAAATACTATGCGGTCTTGGGAAGTAAGGTTGGTCTCCCCATCAGAGTAACCTTCTCCTTGGAGAAAACAACAGAGAGGTTTAAATGATAGCGCCTAGGGCTCACTCATCGGACTAGCAGTTTTGACAGCAGCCAGGAAACCGGCCTACAAGGTGAGCAATCGGAATGAGCGGGTGTATAAGGCTCAAGCAGAGACGCCATAAGGACTATAAGAACAAGGTGCAAATACCATGCAGGAACAATAAACTTGATAGTGAGAAACTGGTTGAATAGTCCAGCAAAAACTACAAATGTGGGGACAGTGAAAAACCAGGCCTGCTGGGGAATCCTCATTCAGACCAAAATCTGAAGTCCCTGCTTTGACAAAAATCGCTGGTAATCAAGCACAGAAGAGGTTGGGCGGATCAAAGGGCCCTGACCATAGTCCCAGCAGCAAAGGAAATTCCCTGAAGCAGAACGTCTCACACTTCCTATTCACAGTGGCGGTGAAGAGGTCCACCTCAAGGGTTCTCCAACAGATGAAGATCCCATCCAGAACTTTCTGACAGAGCTCCCACTCATGAGAGGTCAACATCTGCCTGCAACCACGTTCTCCATTCCTGCAAGATGGGCAGCGGACAGGGACATTTTATTCTGCAGAGCCCTGAACCAGAAATGCAATGCTTCCCTGCACAGAGGCAGTCACCCTACAGCACCCTGATTGTTGTATTGCATGGCCACTTTGACACAATTACACACTACCAAGGAAAGGAAGGCTGTCTTGGCACCAGCCTGATGGCCCACAGTAGCAGCAGGTTGATGTGTTCCCGAGCTTCAGACTGGGACCAAATACTGCTCTTAAACAAATCTCCACGGTGGGCAGACCAGCCACTGAGAGACACATCCATCCAGATAAACAGTTGGGGCCAGGGCTGTTGCAGGCACCCCCCTCCACCTCAGCACATTGGCTCACAAGGACCACCACAGCATGTCCTGAGACCCCTTGCTAGAGAGCCAGAAAAAGCTCTCGGAAACTGTCACCAAGAGGATAAAAGAGGCCATGACCCAGAAGACAAAGGAAAGCGAGGCCAAGACCAGAGACTTGAAATGTCCACTGTCAGTCGCAAATCATTCCTTGGGAGGCGCTGCCTGTGTAATTGGCAAGCTCTAGCCAGAAGAACTGGATTACTAGGAGCAGTGACATTTGGGACTTCAAGGTTTTTGCAAAAGCCCAAGTTGTGTAATAACCAACAGGTATGTGTAGATCTGCAGTCGCCAACTCTAAAGACTGGGCACAAATGAGCCAACTGTCTACGCATGGAAAGATGAGAAGAATTATTTTCCTCCAGAAACGAGCAGTCATCACAGCCGGAAGCTTGATGAAAACCCTCAGTGGAGAGCAAAGACCAACTGGTAGGACATGGAACTAGCAATGGGAATCTCCCACTATGGACCTCAGATACTTCCTGTAGTTTTCTAAACTCTGTTTATTAATTTTCAGCAAAATCAAAAGTAAACTATGACCTGCAAACCAAGTTCTGGAGCAGTTGAAGACAATTCAAAAATAATGTAATTATTTGGGTGCGGGGGAGAAAAACACAGCTCTGGCACTAGAAGCTGTTACAGTAACATGAACAAATGCAGTGTCCTTAAGTAATGTACACTACCGTCCCCTGCACACCTTCTGTACATATTCTTTAGACAACTGCTCCTGAGGAAGGGCTAAGCCCAAAATGCATCAAGATCATCATTTTAACTATTTTTTTGTTGATTAAATAATCTATAAACTAAATACGGAAGATGGTGTTTTCTCTATAATTGAATTTTCTTAAGAATCATCCATCTATAGGATCTTTGAAATGTGAAAAAATACATATGTAATATGACTCTACTTAATGTTTTGTGTTCGATGGACCCCAGCGGGCCCATAGGA
Organism: Ambystoma mexicanum; assembly: GCF_040938575.1. Classification (NCBI taxonomy): domain Eukaryota; kingdom Metazoa; phylum Chordata; class Amphibia; order Caudata; family Ambystomatidae; genus Ambystoma; species Ambystoma mexicanum. The sequence goes on along the minus strand of NC_090934.1, from coordinate 978,231,303 downwards.
CTGTGGGTTTCCAAACAGCACTTTAAGATGAGTAGCAGCACCCTTGAGATGGATGGGGATGCAGAATTTTACTCTTACATCAAATCAATAATGACAACTCAATAGTTTGGCAAAGGGAATCCGTTTAATGACAAGTACACAAAACGGGGAGTTTAATGAATATCAGAACTCGCTCGATCTTCCTTCTCGCTTCAACTCCAATTTATTTCAGAAAAAACATAACATTTATACCAAAAACGCGTCATCACTGACGTGTAACTCTTTAAAACTTAGCATGCAACTTGATTGGTTCTAGAAAGGTAACTATTATATGCACTATATTTGTATATGGTAACGGGGAGAGGGGATTGGATAGACGTCACTAAAAGTACGTCGTCTCATTGGTTCTACTAACTATAGGACCCTAGATTACATGGTCCACTATGATTGGGTTGGCATCAACCCCACTCATACTTTTCCACTTGCTCTTATCAGCGTGCAGAATAGCAGGCCAGGTGCAGGGAGTTCATCTGCACCCCCAGCCTCCCTCCAATTGTTGCTACAATCAATCATCACCTCAGTGGTCATGTGTCAATTATTTCTTTGTGGTTGGCCTCGAGTCTGCTTCTTGGTCTGGGAACGTTAAGGCATCTGGGCATGGCAAAGGTCCAATGCGTAGGTGTGAAAGTTTCATCCCTTCCTGCTGGTCTGGTCACGTGATTGCGACACTGAAATCAGCCTTTCCTTCATGCAATTTCATGTATTTCATTTAATTCTGCCAGTCGTCTGCCATTGGTGGCTTATCTTGACCTTTCTGAACAGGATACTCTGTTCTTCTCATTAATTGTATCCACTGTTGGTCTATTTCAGCCGATACGACCTTGGCTTCTTGGCATGGTTACCTTTGTCAAAACTCCTCTCAGTCTTTAATTCTCTATTTGTTTGCTGCAAAACTCTCCTCTTGAGACCTTTAGTAACCTTTGGTTGATTCTGCTCTTGTGCATAGTGGAAGTAAACTTATATAAAGTGCTCCTTTTGAGGTAGATATGTATAGGTGGCGCTTGCCGCAATCTATCTTACTAATAAGCATTAGCAAGCTTCACAATACCTGTGCTTCTTGTGGTTACTTTGCATATGTACATGTTTATACTGACTGAATAACTTCTTCGTGCATATGGCATTCTGACATCTTGACATCAATTGTTTCACTTTAGACTTAAGATGTCACTTGTCCATGGTGTTACGTCTCGTTTGTCATCATTATCAGGTCGTTATATCTTCTATATGCGAGTCAGTCCGGGTTCTTATGATGTCATCATTCGTCTTCCTTCAGTATCTTCTTCGTTTCTTTGGGTATCACATTCTGACAATCGTCATTCTGTCTCACTTGTCGATATGGTTTTCTCAATGGGTACCTTACTGCCCAGGTTTTCTTAGGTGTCGGTACTTCAACAGGTGCCGTTATTCGGAGAGGTACTGGACAGAGCCCAACTGCGGCTCTCTGCTGGTTTATTTGCTCATCATACGTCACATATTTCAGTGTGAACATTCCTGTTACTTCAAAATGGGCGATTGGAGTGCGAATCGTGCTTGGTACCTCCTCTACACTTTGACTGATGCCAGTTAGGAAGGTGTCCAGGGGACGGCAGTGACCACTACTTAAGGACACTATCGGTTCATATTAAGTTTCAGCAGACAGTATCCAATTTGACAAAAACCCACTCAAACTTGTGAAACTTTATTAATTCCCCACCTGTCCCTTCTGTCCCTCCCTTGCCTCCTCCCGTCCTTCCCTCCCTCGCGACCTACCTCCCTCCCTCCCTCCCTCCCTCCCTCAGGTCCCTCACACAACCAAGAGGAAAAATTGGGGTAGAACAGCAGGCAACCTAAAACAAGTTTAGTAATTTCAAGTGCTGAGGGCACCACTGGGCTCTCAAGTCTTCCCGAAGGAATGACAGGATTTGCCCCCAGTCAGGGGCAACGTGCATGAAGTTATTGTTCATCACATACGTTGCCCACTCCAGGGCCAAAAACTCCCAAATTTTCCATAACCAGTCTTGCACTGTGGGGACGTCAGCCCCCTTCCAACGTTGCCCTGTAAGGAGCAGTGACACCAAATTAAGTACTGCTATGGCCTTCCTCTAACCTCGGGGTTCCTCTCCCCTCAACCCACCGTCCAGCCCTAGTATCACTTCCTCCGGGGGCCCTGCTAAAGATTCCCTCCTGAGCCTCATGCACTTTCCCTCCATCAAGGCTCAATTTTAGGGCAGCTCCACCATATGTGGGACCAAGAACCACCCCCTCGGACTCTCTCCAACACTCCTTTGATGCCTCAGGGTATATTTTGTGGAGGCGGGCGGGCGTGCAGTGAAGATCAGTTTATAACAACACTCCTGTAGCTGAGAGGCCTTGACCATCTTGGGCACCAACATCCACCACCTTTTCCAATCCCTCCTATCCAGCTCCCTCCGGCACGGGGGGCGGCTGCTGCTAGAACTTTCTAAAGACTCGAAAAAAAGGACCCCTTTTCCCATCATGAGTCGTTACGATTTTCCGAACTGGGTGAATGGGCGCGTTGCTGCCTTGTTGATATCTGGGTCTAACAGCCAATGCCTCACCTGGAAGTAGCGTAACCTTTCATTTTCCCCCACCCCAAAACTGTTTACACTAGTGGAAGGGTCATACAGTGAGGCTGTGAAACATATCCTGAACCATATGGCATCTCGCTTTTTGCCAATGTGTAAAAGTCCACGGGGAAAAGTCTGGGATGTTATATATCAGCGCAAACGGGGACTGGAACGTCATGATCCGGTACTACTTAGTTAATTGTCCCATGTCTCGGCCACAAGCTTTATTATGGTGCTGAGGTATAGATGCCGTGGGCTGTGTGCGCGCGGGAGCCATAGAAACTCTCAAAGATCCCTTCGTGCTACCGCCTGGTCCATTGCCACCCACAGTTTCCCCTCACTTACCAAGAGCCATTCCCATACAATACAGATCTGGGACGCCTCATAGTCTTGCTGGAAATTGGGGAGAGCCAGGCTCCCCCCCTCCACCCTTGGGGATGTTAGGAGGCCACTGTTAAGCCGCAGACGTCTACCTTCCCATATGAACTGACCCGTAATCGTCCAGAGGTCCCGGAAGAAGGTGTTGGGCACCACCAAGGGCAGCACCTCAAAGAGGTAAAGCAGGCAGGGAAGTGTTTCAATCTTGACTGCTGCAATTCTGCCTAACCAAGAGATTCTAAAGTTTTTCCATTTACTGAGGTCTGCTTCTATGGAGGCCAGTAGGGGTGGGTAGTTAAGCCAGATACCACCCCTGAAGCCTAGATGTTATGCACATTCCCAGGTAACGTACCCCCACCCCCGGGCTCCAAATGAAAGGTGAGGTAGCTTTCCGGTTCTCCACCCCCCTTCCCCTTTACTGCGAGATTGAGCAGTTCCAAATTGGACACCTTGATTTTCAAGCCCGATACCGCCTGCCCTCCTGTATGCCCCCACCGAATCCCCCGGTTTTGTGAGCGTAAGCAGCATGTCGGTCAGCAAAGACAGCAGTTTTATGTTGAACACCTCCGAAGGGTATTCCATGCACTTTGACCGACTCCCACAGGTACTGCAGGACAGGCTCTAGGTATATAGCATGAAGCATGGGGTACAGGGGGCATCTCGGCTTGGTCCTTCTGCTCAGACTAAAGCATCTGGATAGCGATAAATTAATAGATGAGACAGGCTGTCTGGTTGTTATATTTCGCCAGGACCATCCAGATATAGTCCTCCCCAGCCCCTTCCTCTCCATCACTTTGAACAGAAATGACCACTCCACGCGGCTAAAGGCCTTCTCTGCGTCAAGGGAAATCAGGACCGACAGGAGCGCAGTCTTGTGGGCCTTCTCCACCAGTTGTGCTATTCTTCTAATTTTATCGAATGTTTGTCGCCCCTCACAAATCCCGACTGATCTGGGTGAATCAAATATGGGCAATGTTCCTCCAATCTGTTGACTAAAATTATGGTTAACATTTTGGCATCTAGGTTTATTAATGCCATCAGCCAATAGGAGCTATACCTGGTAGGATCCTTGTTCAGTTTGGGAACAAGGATCATTTTTGCCTCCTCTTGACGCCAAAATACTACCCGATTCTCAAAAGTGATTGTATAGTTTTGTAAGATTGGGGTGGCAGGGGGGGAGGGGGGAGAAGCAACCCAAATGTTTTGTAGAAAGCTGCGGTCAAAGACTTCCTGAATCTCTGCTGTCAGAGAGTGCCGGTTCCCCTGAACATCATGTATTGCCGTAACAGCGTTACGGGACCACGCTTCCCTCAACAGACGCGCTAGTAGCCTATGCTCCTTATTGGCCTTTGCATAGAATCGCTGGCGGGCAAATGACAGGGCTCTCTCTGCCTTCTTGTTCCTAAGGATGTTGAGCTGGCCCACTGCCTGGCGGTATTCCCTCATGGCCAGTCTAGTTGGCGGTCCCGCAGTGGCTGTCTTAGTTGCGGCTACACCAGCTTCCAACTGAGCCTCTGATGCCCTCAATTGTTTATCCCTTATTGCCTTTGCCGCAATTAGCTCCTCCCTTAGGGTCCCTTAAACGCATCCCAATGGGTGTTCACCCCCACCCCCGTGTCCTCCGCCATGGTGAGGTTGAAAATGTCCCTAATCTTATTCTCCAACGTTTCCCTTATAAGTGGGTCCCTCAGTAATTCCCCTGGTATTGTCCAATGCCACAGCCCCGCTTTAAGCCCTGTGAGGGTCATTGTGACAACCACATGGTCTGCTATGCCAAGAGGGCGCACCTCTATGTCTATCACCGGCCCCAATTGGGAAGCCGAAACCCATATATAATCAATTTGAGATTGTGAACCGTGCACCGTGGAGAAGGGGAAGCCATCCCTGTCTCGGTACATCCCTCTCAAGACATCCCTAAGACCCAGGGCGTCGAATCTGTCCCTCAGCGGCTATGACACCACTCATCCCCTGTGGGTCGGTCACCTTGTTTCCCTGTCTAGATCCTGAGACCAGGCAATGTTAAAGTCTCCCAGCAGCACTTTGGCCGATAGCGAACCCCTCGAGGGTATCCAGGAATTCCCTCAAAAACCCTTCCTGCCCTGTGTTAGGGGCTTATACTGATGCTACTGTGTATGGGATCCCCTCAACTTCCCCCACCACCAATACCTACCTGTCCCCTTTATCCGCCTTGGTGGCTTTAACTCTGGAGTCCACTGCATCGTGAATAGCCATGGCCACCATGCATGTCTTATTTAGGCCTAAGGACTGGATAATCAGTGAAAACCCCCTCAGCCGCAGTCTCACCTGGTCAGACCTCAGGAGGCGAGTCTCGTGGAGTGCCACAATATCATGAACAAGTCCAGTTTATTTTACTTTTTGGGGCGAGTTGAGACCCCCTCACGTTATGTGTTGCCCACCTGAAACGTCATGTTCCCAGAGCACCCTAGAGTTGCCAGCCCTTGTCTTGCCCCCTCCACCTGCCGCCTCCTTTGCGTTACCCCCTTCCCCGTTCCCATACCCCTATTGGCATCCTGACCTCTATACCAGCCTCTGCTGACTCTCCAGCCGCACTGACCCGATGTTAATCCCCAGCCTCTAGTACCTGCCCGTCCCTCCTCCATCCCCACTAACCCCTCCCTCATCCCGACCCCCAACTTCAGGATGTCCCTCCTCTGCCCTCTAGCCCCCCTTCTTCACAATACCTCCCAACGGGTGCTACCACCCTCATGCTAATAAGGATGGGGCATCCTTCTTAACTCCCAAAGCCCTATTACACCCCATTAATCCCCACCACCCCAACAAATAGCGCTGTTGCCGAAATGTGGACCTCGCAGGCTTCAAGTCACATTTCTCTGCCCCCCTGCCCCCTCGAAACCCCGGGCCCTGCAGCTGGGCTCTCCGCTTGTGTCAATCTCCTGCCGTCAGCCACTCCCAAGTTTCGGGTCTCGCTCGTTTTCGGTTCTCCGGTTGGGACCAGCGGCCCTCTCGAGGCTCTTCTCCGAGATCCAGCTCTAGCAAGTCGGTACCTTCCTGAATAGAATAGAAGTGATGCGTTTCTGAACGTACCCACCACTCAAAGACCAGTCCAAACAGAAAGGTCCATCTGTATCCTATTCCTCTGCGGGCCAGTTCCTTGACCACTGGCCCCATCTGCCTCCTCTTGAGCAATATGCTGCCAGCCAGATCCCGGACCCTTGGAATAGCACTGGTTCTTTAGCTTGTGCCGCTCGCAGGACCTTCCTTCTGCGTGCATCGTGTATCCCCCCACCCCAGTCTACCTCCCTGCCCCATGTATGCAGTCCAGACCGATTTCATTTGTGGGGCACACTTTCAAGAAGATCCGTAAAGAACTGCAAGGCCAGAACCCTTAGATCCTTGTCGGCCATAGATTCCGGCAGGTTTTTAATCCTTAAATGAATTTTCCTTGATCGTTTTTCCATGTCCTCGATCTGTAGCTCCAGGTTTTGCGCGGCCAGATTCAGACTTTCAATTCCCTCCCCATGCTCCGACGAGTCCTTCTCGACTTCTCGTAGGCCTCTTTCCAGGAGGTCGGTCCGTTCGCCAAGCTGACCCACTTCCTGTTGTATTTCTACCAGCCATGAGTTCAGGTCTGCTCTCAACAGTTGGAATTGCTTGTTGAAGGTTTTGGCTAGTGTTGCCTGAAGGCTGTATATCTCCCTATGGAGGTCTTCTCAGGACGGGGTCCCGTCCACCTCCTTCGCAGCTTGCCCCCCACTGGTGCGTTATGTCAGAAGCAATCTTATTCGGCCCCCTTGTCTTGCTCAGGGCCCACAAACTGGGTAGAGTGCCCACAAGTTCACTAGTGGCCGCCACCTGCTTATGTCCCTTCAGCTTTGCCCTCGAAATGTGCCCAGCCTCTCCAGGCACCAAATCCCTCAGTGATACTCCTCCACCAGATGCTGTACAGGTCCCCCGGGCCAAGCCTTTGGTTGTTGCCTCGTGCTGTCCATCCAGGTTCAAAGGACCAGGGGATAGGGGAGCTACTTGCTGGTTGCCACTCCGTGTTACTCCCCTGTTGTCTCCCGTGGCCGGGGGCCTCCTGACTTTCCCCTTTCATGCAGCAAGCGCAGCGATCGTTGGCACCATGCCATCCTCACGCACCTCCAGGTAGCCCAAAACACTAGGTATAAGGGATGGCCCATGCACAAACCACTGCACTAAAGCTTCCCTGAGAGGCAGCCGGAGACCTTTATGCCTTCACTGGGGCTCCTCCAGAGGACCTAGGAGCCACTTTCAGCAAGTCTATTCAGTTCTGGCAGGAGATCAGGCCGGCCCCCAGCCCTTTTGCCCTCTATTCCTCCACTGCATGATGGGAGGGCAAAAGGGCTTGGGGGGGGAACCCGGCTTGATCCCCCTTTGGACTCCCTCTGGCCTTGCTCATGCACTGAGCTCCCAGCAGCTTTCCCCGGCACTCACCAGTGCCTCTGGCAGGCTTGTTGCAGCGCCTCAGGTGGCACATTGTCCCGTTGCTCCAAGAAGGGGAAGCAGCAGAAGAGACACCCACCTCAGTCTCCCTCACTGAGCCCCTCCGGTCCATTCCATGTGCATGTGTCGGCAGGGGCAACTCCACTTGGTTCCCTGCTACGGGAATGCTTTCTCTGCCGCCTCCTTCCTAGGCAGCGGGGGACTGGCACACCCTGTAGCATTCCCGACGGGAGCCCCGACTGGGCCTGCTCTCCTCTGGATGCACATCAGGGATTGAGGCTCGCGCCTCCCCGTGATCAGCTGCTTTTCGGGGGGGGGGGGGGGTCTGCTGCAGGTCCTCTGTCTAGTGCACTCTGGCACTCGCTGCCCGATGGGCACTTTTCTGCCAAATTCTTCTCTCTTCCCAGGTGATGCCTCTGCTGCGCCAGAGGATCTGCACACAGGTCTCAGGGTGGTGGGGAACCCTGCACAGGCCATCAGGCTTGCAGATCTGCTGTAGGCACTGTTACTCGGTGCTGGTGGCCATCTTCAGTCAGCTCCTGTATTTCCAATAGATCGGCACTGTGAGAACCCTGACAGTGTCTCACACGCTAGTCCCTGAGGATCTGTCATCCACGTGGCCAAGACAAGGCCATTGCTTTTCGATCCAGTTCCTGGTGTGGACCAGTGCCGGAGGATCACCTGGATGAGGGGTCTTCAGGAAGTGGGACACCAGACGGCGCGACGAGGTATCCCCTTCCCTGTAACACCTTTACCCCATCCTACCACTTAGGAACTCAGCCTCCCCCCCTTTCCGACACAAACACTTTCTCACAGACAGCTCATTGTGAGAGAAAACAGACTGACACCCGAGCGGTATACCTAGCATGTCCCAATACAATGGTCAGGCAGGGGCCGGCAATTACTGATCATTACACACACCTGACTTCCATCACTCTTCCCCACACGGATAAAAGGTGGAGCACGAAAGCACACTCTGTGCAAGGCAAAGCACATAAGGAAACAGCAGTTCCAAGATGGCAGTTTAATACAAGGAGAAAGACGGCAAGACCGAAGAGGATTTCAAGGAGGGAAGTACCCTTGACCTTTTCTGAGAAAGACTGTTACTTTCACAAGCCTTATATAATAAGAAACGTAAGACCTCGAATCAAAGTGAAGAAACCTGCATTGGGTGTCAGAGGGGCTCTCCTGTGTTGATAAGGTAAGGCAGGGAGGATCGCTTACCGCCGTGATACTGTCCTTGGCTCCTACAACAAAGCAGCACCAGTGAATTCAGCACAGCTGGTGGGCACAGCTGGTGAGTTGGGGCGACTGACACCAGACCTATCTGTGTGGAAGCCAAGTTTGCAAACAGCAACATTGCATAGAGAATCTGAAGAGAACAGTGTGTGAAGCATAGTAAATAACAAGCAACGCAAATATAATGAAGGTCTCTGTTAGGTAGCTAACTGAAAGTGACAAGTGTAAGAAGGAATTGTGAAATCCAAGTGTTCCTGCAACGGGTCAAGCCAAACCCTGTCCACATTCAAAAGTCTTCAATAGTTGATGCGAACTGAAATCGGTCCGAACCCGGCTGAGGGATACTAATTGTATTAAAGAGGGGATCTGAGCCCGGCTGAGGGGGATCTGTGGTGAACCGTGAGTCACCAGAGAAAGAATATCCTACGAACATTGTGAAAGAGGATCTGAGCCCGAATGAGGGGGATCCAAAGGGAACGAACATTGTACTAAAGGGATCTGAGCCCAACTGAGGAGGATCCGGGGTGGAGAGTCAATCACCTGAATCTGGAAAAGGAAAATAACGTATAGTTTATTTTGTCGCATCAGGCCCTCTGCATAAAGAGACCTTGATAGACAAAGACACTTGGGCACATAAGTCACTGATGCGAATGATTGAACTGTATCATTGTGCTAAAGTACCCAGAGATTGTGCTACGCTCAAGTGAACCACCTTGTCCCCTGCGGAAAACCTGGGGAAGGGAGGCCAACAGCCTGAACATCCTGACATATCATTTTGTGAACACTTTTCTTTTTGCTAACAGTATTTGCCCCAATATTTGTCTTTAGAGGCAAGGATTGGCAATAGGTTTTTTAGTATAGCCCTTTTATTTTGACAGGACACCAGTAGGACTGCGTTATTTGATGGTCATAGCTTGCTCCCATCTGTAGATTTAGGATTATATAGGCGTTTATCATACCCTTGTTGAAGTTCAATAAACACCCTTGAACTGTGATCACTTGTGTCTATCTTACTGTTGATACCATGTCTTCCTTACAGCACATGGAAGTAGACATTCTGAAGGTGTGGTGACAACAGTCAATCACGGAGCTCTTGGGTAGGGTGACCATTTTCAATTTGTCCTTGCACATATCCTGGGGCTGTGCTGTCACGTAATTCTCAGCCGCCTGCTCCATCTTAGTGTATCCCTGCGGCGGGAGAGGTTTCAGGGTTTAATTTGGCTTGATATTCGTGTCTTCCCTCTGCCACCCGATACACTCCTCACCTTCAGGTTTCCTCTGGTCCTGCTTTCCTCCTTTTGCTCCCTTTTTCTTCCACTCGCATCTGTACGCTGGGGCACTCCATCGGCTGCTGGGCTCTTCCTCCCTGGATCTCTTCACCTATGTGCAGGACTGCTCTGTTGGTGGTGGGCCCTTCTGACCTTTGCACCCCCCCATTTCTCTGTGGAGCCGTTGCGGTGGCTGGTCCCCTCTTCCTGGGCAGTTTCCTTGGGGTTTGCCCGTGTCTGCCTCACTGGTGCAGCTCTTGGGCCTGGCAGTTCCCTTACTTTTCACCACCGGGTTCAGCATCCTGGGCGGCATTCTGCTGGAACCCCTGATCCTCTGGTGTCCGGTGTTCGCCTCCACGCGGCCCAGCTCTGCTCCTTCGAGGGAAGTTGTTGGGCCCGCCTGGCGTATTGTCCACGGCAATGTTTCGGACTGTTTGTAGCTCCTGCCAGCTGCTCCGAAGGCTTGTAGGTGGGCTGCTATGTTGTGTTCCCCGGAGCTTCGTTTGCCGGCTCCCGCCTCTCCTTCCCTGGTCTCCTTCAGTGTGCTCCGTGGCCGGCCCACTTTACACACAAGGACGTGTTGTGGCGAGAGGACGTGTTGTGGCGAGAGGACGTGTTGTGGCGAGAGGACGTGTTGTGGCGAGAGGACGTGTGTGGCGTGAGGACGTGTGTGGCGAGAAGACGGGTGGAGGGCCGACGAATGTGCAGAACGGACGAATCGCTTAACTGCATGAAGTCCATAGTATACCTAGAATGCATGGATCCTTTAAAAGATCATACCTCATATCACACCCCACGCTTACTCTCTCCTTACACCACCACCCAACTAGAACACAGAGATACTATGACACCATTCGGTATAACTGTTCTCATATCAACATCTGACGCCGCTCACTCCACATCACTCTATGTAATCACTGCTGGTCTCGCACCCCCAGCCAGGCGTTCTCCTCAGGCCTTACGCTGCCACTCTCGGTCTGGATAATTCCTGCCAGATTCGAACACATACTCCTGACCTCTCAGCCACCACACCTACCGCTATGAAGCAGCTTCCACAGGAATTTTCGCACCAGCTGCACACATACCAGATGCGCACTCGCACCTATTGGACCCTCTCTCCTCCCTCTACTGACAAGAACTTCGGTTCCCAAGGGCGTTCAACCTACCAGCGCCTTCAGACCATACCAATCGTATATAAGGCGCAATATAAGTGCAAAATAACATAACATAACATAACATATACAACTACAAAGGCCACAGGCCTAGAACGCAGACCTCCAACCTTTTTAGCACAAGAAAATACAGAGAGTACCATCCTTTCCCTTATTCAGAGGCAGGCACCAGTGCAATAGTGTTCTTTTCCAAACCAATCCTGATGCCCCTCCAGATGGAGATTGACAAGAAGAGTGGTCATCTGGCTGATGAATGAAAGGAACACAGTAGCCTTACCATACGACTTGTAAGGCCCAAGTGATATTCCTTGACCAACAAGGACAATCCTACCCCCATGACCCACTGGAGAAGAATATACAAACTCCAAACTAAAGAGGCGCTGGACTAGGGATTACGGCCTGACAGCAGTCCCACATCGGCCCCTGCCGTGACCAGAGAAACACTGCTGATCTTACTTACTGGAGGGTGCTTGACCCCTACAGCCATGGAAGAAAGAGGTAAGGCTGAAAAGAAAAGCCCTTCGAAGTCGATGGAAGAGGGCTGATGGACAGCTAAAACCAGCAAATGCCATGTCTTTGGGAGGCTTCAAACCTTTCCTACGTCCCAAAGAGGGTGTCGCTGTCAAACAGTATGTCAAGCAGTTTGGCTGATACATCCGTAGCAAATTCCCCACCTCCTCAATACAGAAGGCCTGCAAATAACAGACACATTGCCCATCACCTGTTCAACACAGTCCACCATGGCAAGACTAGATTGGGGCATCAGAGATGCAGTCACCTTTCTATCCCCTACGGAGGAGGAGGCAAACCCATCCTTCATCTTCATGTCAGCAAATGACCAGTTGCTTCAAACATCATGACCAACAAGGTGTGGGTGCACTTAGCCAGAGCATAAGTAGCATTCAGAACCCTTAGGTCTGGATTGGCCAAGGCATACAACTTCCTGCTCACCATGCCAGGGGCAAGGAAGGGAAGGTAGCCAACTGACTTTATTGTGGGGCCCTGAACTACTAGGGTCACAGGCGAGAGGAATAGACAAAGACCTTGCGCAAGAAGAAGCCAGTCAGTTTGTAACACTTACCTGGACTCCTCGGGAGAGTAAAGCCTTCTCAGCCTGTGAACCTGTTACTTGGGCACTTTTAGGATGCCTTTTCTGTATAAAAAACAATAACAGCAATAGAACTGCTCTAATACCTGATTTCTAAGAAGTTACTGTATAACTGTGTGCTTTTGGTAATCCCTCCCTTCTCCCCTGGGTTTATGTTTTGTGGGGCTTTCCATCCTGTTATTCTACAGGGGTGCATTGGTATGAAGAAACTTTAACTTGGAAGGCTGAGGTGTTCAATAGACTCTTGCCTTTATAATGTCTTTGCTTTTCCAGAATTTGTCTTGGGTATCTGGAGAAATTATTATTGTCTTGAAATAGTCCCTACATTGGAGAGATCTCTCAAATATTTTCCCTTTTAATTGCAGGTTCTCGGAATTCAGAGAGTCTAATGGCTGCGGAATGACTGCAACGTTACTCTGGATGGAGAAACGTTCAACTAGCGCAAGTTCGTCTATGCGGAGTAACTGCAGCCTTTAGGGAAGAGTGCAGTAATAACTGAGCGGTGAAAACTTGAAGAAACATCATCAGGTATGTAAACTTATTTAACTTCTTTCTTATTTTCTATTAAGTTCATTCGTTAATTAAATACCTTATTTGTCTGCAGGTTTTTGGAAAGCGGAGGAAAAATACCTTCGGAAGCAGCAGTGGCTGCTGAGGAAACTTCTGAATGAAGGTACTGCGACTGCGAACGATGAACGCTGCTTGAAGAATGATGTGGCTGTGAAAGAACTTCTGACAGAAGATGCTGGGGCTACGATCGAACACAGCTGACTGAAAAACTACTTCGGAGATAATTTTGGTTCAGTAAATCTTTTCCAGAACTACGGAATTCTGTTTTTTCTGTGAAAACAAATGTCTCTGATTTTTCCTTTGAGCAGAGATGCCGGTAGCGTTACCCGCTGTCAGCGGAGAAGACGCGAAGTGAGCGCTCTGACAGAGGCGGGGCTTAAGTAGCTCCCTCTGCAATAAGTATAGAGCTTGCTGTAAGTTATCAATGGGTCTGGCAGCAGTCATGTTTAGTTTATGAGACCACTGTAAGCACTATGAGAGACTATGGGAGCATATGCTATTAATGGTACAAATGCCATGTTTGCCAGGCTTGTACCCACTTTTGATCTGCTGACGGATGTGAAGTACCTTGCTTCTCCTGCATGCCTGAATGGGATCGTGCTTACTTACTGGGATCATGACAGTTATTTGCGAGATCAGGGTCTGGAGTTGTGGTGGGCTTCTGCCATGCAACCCGGATAATACGGACAGTGACAACAGGATTGAAAGGAAGCAGGGTATCTCTTGGAGCGCCCGGTCCTAAAACATGAGTCAGAGCAAACTGGACTGTAGGCCTAGTGGGTGCAGGCAGACCCAGAAACCCTACCACCATGGAAATTATCCTCAGAAAGAATGCATGAGGCTTGCTAATATAAAGGAGCTTGCAAAAAGTCCATCTCCGTTGAGGTGACCAATCCTTTGTCATCTGTCAAGCCAGAAGCCAAATTGACTAGGTGCACATCTTAGTTGTAGAACTCCTCAGGATAGTCTTGCAGTTCACTAAAGTCTAGAGATACAAACCTATAAGGCATTGGGTTCCTTTCTTCATCCACAATCTGGCCCACCTAGGAGACGTACTCCTAAACATAATCCAGCAAAGCGCCAGCACCGTTAGGGCTGCTGACAGTGAAGTTGGCACAAATGTTTCCACTCCTGAAAAAGAGCCAAATGGCATGGGGAAGAGCAGTCTCCCGAGGAGCTGCCGGAAGCGAACCAGCAGTCATGTGGTTCCTTGGCAATGAGATCAATCTGCTGGCTTAAAAAAGCAGTGGGTACCACCACCAGTAATGAGCAGTTGTAAATATCTAGCATCTTGCCAGAATTTCTTCAACTGTCTCAGTGAGGAAAATGAAGTGGGGAAAGGGAACTACGTAAGTAATGACTTCTCAGAGTTCTCATTAGAATGTTTGGAGCAGGAGTGACTGCTTTGTTTCCTCGCTCAGAATGAAGAGTGATATCCGGAGCCACTATGATAGTGGGCCTTTTCTTGTGAGGATGCTTGTTCTTGTTCTTTGCTGGAGGTACATCTTCCTCTTGGATGTAGCCAAGGGGGTAGACCCTCCCGAAAAAGGATGATCAAATCTCTGCAAAATAAATGGCATCATTTTCTCTCCCTTGTAGTTGTTCACATGTATTATATAGCAATCACAATGATCACTTTTTATTAACAGTTACACAATTCTTCGAAACACTTTCTCTCTCCAGCCCATACTAAAACAAGTATGGTATAAGAGAAAGGTTACTTGGATAAATGACATTCATATCAACATATTCACCTCACTTGGCCCCCGTGTTAGAGTGTGTGGATGTAAAATTATATACAAATTGCATGTAAATAGTTTAGAATCCAAAATAAATTGGATCATGCTTCTGCAGGTTTCAGTTAGAACAGCACTATCAATAAAGTATGCGCAGCATATTAGTTTCAACATGGGGTAGGCACCATGTATTTGCATATTGCTGGACTTTCGCATGTGTGTGCTGCTGCTGCCACCCTTTAACATGGGGTAGGCACCATGTATTTGTCCACTGATTTGACATTACATCTGTGTGTTCCTGCCGTCACTTAACATGGGGATAGGCTCAATGAACGCAATCACCTTGTACCCAATTTTTGCACGTTGCGTATGATATATTACCCTTGCACTCTCCACGATGTTGTAATTCATCTCTCAAGCTTCCTTTTCTGTAACCTGAAGCACTGAAACCAAGTTTAGGCGCCTAGATACCTTAGGGTTTTGCACGCTATACAAATAAACAAACAAACATTTTATCCACCACACACAGAAGAATGGATTTCGGAATTTGATTAAACAAGGATGAAGACTACTCCATTTTTCACTTTGCAAATCAATGCGATTTACATGGGCATTGTTTTCTATGGGAAGGGGAGTGACATACGAATCTCCCTTCTGATTCCCAATATCTTATTAACATATCCACGGCTCCCAAGGTGGAAAATCATGCCTTGCCACTCCATCAGGCAACAGTGGCAAACCAGAAAAAGGAGTCAGACTCAAGACATCACTTCAAAGGTGTTTATTTAACCCAAAAGAAAACAGCTATCTGTCCCTATTGCTAAGTGGGATTTCCCTGTTTATAAACTACACCACAGGTGCTTTTCCTTAGTCAAAATAAAAAAGAGTCCTCAGTCTAAAACCTATCAACTATCGGGCCCTACCACTTTAAGGAAAAAACATAAATATAAGCCAGAGTACTATGCCCTCTACTCATGCTTCTCTATTCCAGTTGTAAGCCAATGCCACAGGAGGTCTTTCTGAGTCACTGGTCACAATCCCAGTGTTTGTTTTGAACAAAAAGTTCTGCCGTCTTTCCCTGGATTTCTCCAGGAAAAATGTAAGACTTTAAAAAAAATTAAAATTAAAAAATAAAAAGTCTCAAGTTCTTTAACCTCTTAAGTGCCATGGACGAGCTATCTCATCTTTGACATTATGTTTGCAATGCCAAGGACGAGATAGCTTGCCCTTTTGGCACTTAATTTTGTGCGATCTGGCACAAAACTGAAATCCAACCCCGCATAATGGCCCAGGGGGGTTGGATTTCTTTCAGTTTCATGTCGGTGTGCACAACTGAAAGTAATTTCACTGCGGGAGTAATTTTCTGCTGCCGCGGTGAAAGAGAAGGTGAGTGGTCCTCTCTCTCTCCCTCGATTTCTGGCATTATTGAGTCGTTGAGATCGAGGGAGGTGTCGTTGGAAAGGGGAGGCACTCCCCTTTCCAACAGCACCTTTTTGGAAGCATTGCTGGTCGCGGATAGGGCGCAGAGCGATCGATCTGCGGCCAGCAATGCCACTGGGTCGCCATGCATGTGTATGTGACGTGGGGACGTGAGGGGGCTGTGTAAGCAGCCCTCTCCCCATAGCCCCCAAATCATGGGGCTGCAGGTTTGGGCCCCTCTGGGGGCAGATGGGCAATAGGCAAGGGCCCAAAAAATTCAAACATGGGAGGATTTGGGGAGCCACTAGACCACCAGGAGATAATTTGTAATGAAAGGAGGGTGGCCCTCTCCCTCCCACCCCAAGTGGATGGGGGGCACCTCATGTAGCCCTCCCTGGGGCAGATTTCTGCCCTTAGGAAGGGGCAACTGCCCGCATGGAGGACTACATGAGATTTCCCCCCCCCCCATCTATTTGGGGTGGGGGGAGAGGGCCACCAGAAAAGTTGTGACAGGCTCCCCAATGATTGGGGCATTAGGTGTTGGGCACCCTGGGGGCAGACTGGCACACTAATTTGCCCATCTGCTGCTAGTTAAGTGGCAAAACAAAAAAATAAAAGAAGAAATAGGGGGACTGAGGGGCACCCTAAACTATCAGTCATGTATGTCATGGAAAGGGGGGTGTCCCTCTCCCCCACCCAAAATGGAGGGGGGGAATCTCATGCAGCCGTCCCTGGGGGCAGATATTTGCCCCTAAGTGACGCTACAAAGGGCTACTTGAGATGCCCCCCATCCATTTGGGGTGGGGGGTTAGAGGACCACCAGAAAACTTAGGACAGGCCCCCCCCCCCCAATGGATGGGGAAGTACATTTTGGGCACCCTGGTGGCAGATGGGCACACTAATGTGCCCATCTGCCCCTAGGTAAGTGGCAAAACAAAAAGAATAAAAGAATAGCTGTGCATGTGGGGGGAGCAGTGGGGGGGACCCTAACCCACCAGTCACGTAGGTCATGAAAAGAGGGGTGTCCCTCTCCCCCCACCAAAAATGGAAGGGGGGATCTCCTGCAGCACTCCCTGGGGGCTGACTTCTGCCCCTATGTGGCCCCAGGGAGGGCTACATGAGATGTCCCCCAACCATTTGGGGTGGGGGGGGGGGAGGCCCAGTAGAAAACTTGGCACAGGCCCCCCAATGCATGGGGCAGTGGGTTTTGGCCACCCTGGGGGCAGATGTGCCCATTTGCCCCATGGCAAAGATGCAAACAAAACAAAAAGAAGAATTCCAGACTTTGCTGGGGATTGTGGGTAATACATTCTGGGGTGATTTGCGCAAGTCACACCTCCGTGTCCCACGGATGTCTTCTTTTCAGAAATGCATGGGGTTTCCTGATCTCCTTGGTGGCTGCGACACCCCAGGCCCAAACCTGTAAGTTGTCCACACGAGCAAAATTCCTCAAAATTTGCTCTGCCAAAAGACCTGGGGTTACCAGTGGTTTAGCCTTTTCCCTTTTCGCCAAGGTAGATGCACCCACACATGTGAAGTACCGTTTTTGTTTGGGACACCTGTGGGAACGCGGGAAGGTAGGGCATGTGTTGGCTGCGTGTTTCAGTGGGTGGGCAGAGTGAAATGTCGAAAAATTATGGGTTTTTTTTTCCAAATTTCAGACTTTGCCGGGGATTGTGGGTAATGCATTCAGGGGCAATTCGCGCAAGTCAGACCTATGTGGATTCCCACCGGTGTCTTTTTTTCGGAAATGCATGGGGTTCCCGGTTTTCCTTGGTGACTTCGACACCCTCGGCCCAAATATGTAGGTTGTCCACATGAGCAAAATCCCGCAAAATCTGCTCTGCTGAAAGACTTGGGTTTACCAGTGGTTTAGCCTTTTCTCTTTGCACCCAGGTAGGTGCACCCACACCTGTGGGAACGCGGGAAGGTATGACATTTGTGTTTGCGTGGTTTTCATAATGTTTCAACCTATTTGCTGCTGCACTTTGTCACACAACCCTTTCATTTCCCAAATGTGATCTACATTTAGTTGCTGCTTTAGGCACTATACACTTGTAACCTGCACAAGTCACCTGCCCTTCAAAAGGTCTGCCTGTGCTATTTCAAAAAATGTATGCTGGCCCTTCCTCACCAAATTTGTTTTCCTTATTTACACATGCTAAGTATGTCTGTTTAGGCCGTAAGCATACACATCCTGTGTACTATGGCTCCGTTTTTGGCTTGTGGTATTGCTTGTTTTGTGAAACATTATGAAAAATGTGTGATTTCCTAAATGCGAGAGTCGGGGAATGTAGCAGACATTGTTTTTCTCAAAATTCACAGAAGCCATTGCCTTACCAGGCCAACCAGATACCCTTTTTTGTGTCATTTCCCGATTTTTCCTCAAACTATGGAATTTTTCCCTACATAATTGTTGCCTGACCGGCGCAAATAACCCCTTCCTAAACTTGGACTTTTGTCTACTTTTCAGAAATGTATGCCTTTCTGGCTTCCCATTCAGCTTTCCTACCCGTCTCTTCCATTCTTTCCATGTATGTCCTACTGGAAAAAAAAAGTCAAAAATCACCTACCTCTCAAAAAATGGCTGGTAACCATATCAAAATATGTTTTTTTTGGTTTCCACTCACCCTGTTTGTGAAAGCCTGGAAAATGGGGAATTCAGCACAGTAAACCATTTGTTCCTAGCACTGACAAGGAAAAAAACACAGGCTTCTTGGTACATCATTTTATTGTCATTTTCTGAAAATAAAAACAAATATTCTCCCTTTTTGGTTACTTTCTCTCAACCCCCTATGGCCAACTAGGATTCCTTGGTGTCGTTATGACCTGTGGGGAAAAAAAGGGGGCGAATTTGGCAGAGATATCTCATGTAACAAACAAGTTACAAAGGATTGAATGGCGAAATACTGAAATCACCACAAAAGGCTTTGACACTCAGGTGGGGGGGTGGTGGGGCGTGGGAGTTAAGGGGTTACATGGAGGGATAATTGCCTTCGTCAGTTGGGTCACTCGTTTTCTTGTTCCATTGGTATACTAAGGCAGTCTGTCAGTTACCCTTGCTTCTCCTCTGGACTTATTTGAATGGACCCTACAGACCCCTCTGGCCCTCTCACTTTCTTAGCTCTCAGGGCTGTCTATTGAGACTCTGTCAAAGTCCATTACTCAGGCTTATTAGTCACCCAAAACGCTCTAAAATATACTGTCTCTGGGTCAGACTGACCTGTATTTTGTTTTACTCCAGACTGCCTTCTTCCTTTGCAGGTTTTGTTCGGCTTACCGCTGTCTTCCCTGGGCAACTCTGGTACCTTCACTGTCTTTGGGTGTGCTCCAGCGGGGTTGCGTCGCTGTGAGGACGTTATCGATTCCAGCTCTACTCAGCGTCTTCGTAAAGTAAGCGTTTCTTTTTTTATTCCGCCTGCTTCAGTGTTTCAGTGATTTCTTCAGATCTTACCCCGGGAACGGAGGATTATGTCATCTGTCGGTCTCTGCGCTTGTTTGCGGTCGGCAGGTTCCTCCAGTTATCACCTCAGCGATATTGCACTTCTCAATGGCAGCCTTTCAGTGTGTCTTTCCGCATCTTCATCTCTCTACGTCACTGCTAGCTTGGCGGTGCAGTGCGGCTCAACCCCTTCAGGATATTTTGTCGTCAGAGGCTTGCCTCTGCATAGGATTTCTCTCTCTATTCATGATTGATCGCTCCTTTATTCTATTCTCGTTGTAGTACTTAGAGGGAGGGGTGTTGCTTCCTATCAGCTGCTGAGTTTCAGGGAAGTTCAGAGTTCTGCATTACGTTCTGCCAAACAAATGAAAGCAATGTTAATAGGTTTTCAGTTTCTTTCGATGGATATAACATCACTTGCCTTTACTTCCAAAGAGGCAGAACAGGTATTTCTGAAAGGGAGTTCCTGATAGTAATGGAAGTTCTTGTCCCCTCGAGGGGGAGTCACTCCCAGTGAGATTCCACTTTTCCAAACCCGTAGGGAGGGTTTTGCTTAGTGGGTTCACCTCCCTAGCCTCAAAAGGGGTTGGTCCCGCTGGGAAGAAGGGACGGATGCTCTAGATTAGTCACAGAACCTTCTTGACGATTCATAGTCTGCATTGACAGATGTGCGTGGAAATAGAGGGACAGATTTTAAATGAGCCTAATTTTCTAAAACGACACTTTATATATGCACGAGTACATTCAGTTTTACACAATACAGACATGCATAGGGTTCTATTAAAATGAAAACTCACTTTGCCCTTAAATACAATAAAGGGAATAGAGCAGTATACCTTGCGGTGTCTACTGGGAACTAGCTTCCCTTTTTACTCCCAGACCACCCACTCCAGGGACCTAGCAGGAAAAGGACTAAAAGACAATTCTGATTCATATTGGGGATAGCTATATATATTTACTTCTGATGGTGCTTTTAATTTTTGGAAATCAGCATTGACCCTCTCAGAAAGCAACCCTTGAATCACCAAGTTCCTTTAGCTCATCCGCAAAGGTTCCCATGTGGATTGGGTTCGCCTCCTTGTAATAAGGATCATCTTTCATGCAGCCACCCATTTGCAGTCTCTTCTCAATCAATAATTATCATATCTCTCTGCAGAATATTTTATAATCAGATATCTCATCCTTGCCCTTATGATGCTGCATTATTTTGATTGGTTTAAGTTCCATCATTGGTTGGCTCCCTAATCAGATACTTCCTTTGAATACACCCACAATCTTCATAGGCTGTTTATATAGTCATAACATGTCATGCCTTCATTCGGTTGACAGAAACGTCACATATTTACGGACAGAAACTGGCTAAGCCAAAGAAACTAAAGAACATCGGCATCCAGATTCCGAACCACACACAGACAGGTTACACTGTGGCATATTTATTTATAAGGTTATTATATTTTCATAATTTGTTAATTTTCATAATTTTTGGATACATTTGGGGTTGAATTAAAGAGTAGTCTTTAATCTATGGAACACAATTGGCTTCAGGATCCTATAATTTTTTGTTGAAGCATTAATAATTTTTGATTTTATATTTTGTGCTAATGGCAAACTATATGGGCGTATTTAACTCAAAATGAAAAGCATTGAACTGACAAGTTCCCACAAGCTACATGTTTTAAATTTCCACAAGGGGGCTGCAGACCAGTTATAGCAGGCTTGTAAATGATTTTTACAAGTCCAGGCCTAACCTCATGGGTGGTTTCCAACAGTGTTGGATGGTAAGCGAAATACAAAAATCTTTTGCTCTCACATTCTCACATTAGCAGGACACCTGGCCTGAGTTTATCACTATGCTAGGTTAAAAAGAGTCTATCTTCATGGGTGCTTTTGCTTTGAGGCTGGCAGGTAATGGAGGCCAGGTTCAAACTACCAGATAAAAATATCCTGGCTAACCACGGTTCTGCCTTCGCTTGATCTATTCTGCTCCCTCAGGTATTTACCGAAGGTTGGAGCTATGCAGAGGTGGATCATCTGGCAGTTTGAAGTCAACATACTAGCGAACAGAAACAAACACACAGCTTTCCAAGTATACAAAAAGTGGCCCCATACACTGTGTACCATGTGAGTTATAATAATTTGAATTCACTCAATGTGGCATTAGGGCTTTATACAATGATCAGAAAGTAGTTAAACGCATACATGATTTACATTTGTGTCTTTGAAGCATTGGGATGGAATGGAACTTCCTTCAATATGCCAGAAATGTGTACTTATTTGCATGTCCTGCTTTCCTTGGCATTGGAAAAACCCTGTCTGCATGTAATTCACTTAAAGGACCTTCATTTTCTTTTCCAGCCAAGGTGCGAAGTTGGGCCTTTTGCACTACTGATGCAAAGGGGCATTCTGAATCTATTGTTGCAATTAAAGTAGACCACAAACATTCATTTCCGTTCGGACTTGCTGCATGAATGTTCTGGTGAGTGTGAAATCTCCAACAGTTTGTGAGGTGTCGCCTCTCATTAGGTGCTGTTCATTAAGTAAGGCGACAGCTATTCTCTTTTGTATTCAAGCAGCATTTTTCCATATAGTTTCTCATATGTTCCACATAACAAAGCACCAGCACAGCTTTTTGGCGTCAGTTTGCTTAGGGTAAATAGTTTTTGTCTCCATTTATCCTTACAGTATGAAGCAGTGCATTAGCTAAAGCGAGTGCTGTTCCAAGCAGCACAATGAGTGCAGGGAAAAAACAGAGAACATGGGGTGAGGCTGGCTCCATTATATTGGTTCTGACATCACGTGGCATGATGGGCTTTGAGCTAAGCCGATAAAAACAGTGCTGCATACTCCGGCGGCTGAAAGAGTTTCGTAACACAACTGGAGCTTGTGGAGATACATCTAAGGTGAAGAATCTGTGGAAGTAAGGCAGCCATTGGAAACTTAAATTGTCTGTTGAAGCCACAGGCTTGAACAGTTTGGTAATCAAAGTGAAAAAAGTGTGTGAGAGAAAGAGAAAAAGAGAAAGAAAAAGAGAGAGAGAAAGAGAAAAGGAGAAAAGGAGAAAAAACTCAGAAAAAGAGCGTCTGCCTGTCTGTCTGTGTCCGGGACAGAGAGCCATACCTGTGGGAACGGTTTCTTGGGGCAATTGTATGTGGATTAAACAGTGAAACATTTACTGACCCTGTAGTTTGGTATGTGCTTAGAGATGAAAGGTTTGTACTGCAGGAACCAGTGTAATACTGGACTTCCTCAAATCATGGATGAAGGAAAGGACAGTCCAGGCAACTGTCCAGAGGATATAGCTCCTAATACAAGCTTCAATGACCAAACCTGGTCCACTTTGTTCATGTAATGCCGGTCAGATAGCACAGTGAGCTAAGTGCTCCCCCTTGATATCTGGGTGCAACCTGCTGTGGCTAGTTCGAATACCGGTAGGGTAAACTCAGCCTTTCATCCTTCCGAGGTCGATAAATTGAGTACCACTTTGTGGGATAATACTTTCTTCTGTTATTTCTGTGCTCCGAGACATATGGGTGTGTAGCACTATATAAAAAACGACCTTCATGGTGATTCAGGTTCTCTTAGTCCAGGCTCTCCCTCCTTCACAACTGGTTGGGAATGCCTGCATCCGCAGGCAGGCCAGAAAATCTGGCTGAAAAAGATATCTGTGACTTAACAGTTTAGAAGGGGAAGGGCCTAGTTCACACGTGCCTCCCTCTGGACGCCGGGCCCACACAGGACATGCGTATTGTAGGGGATGGCTGGGTGGGTGTTGTGAAGGAGGGAGTGCCTGGACTAAGAACCTGAATCACCATGAAGGTCATTTTTCATTTTTCCGTCGTCCTGGTGCTCCCTCCTTCCCAACTGGTTGGGACCAGACTAAAAAGCCTTTGAATAAGCAAGGGTGGAGGAGACAGCATGTACAGGATTCAGACAAACAAGTTGCGGATAACCTCTTGGCTGAATTCTGCATCATTTCTGGACGATGTGTCCATAGCATAGTACTTGCAAAAGGCAAGCATGTTAGCCCAGGTAGCTGCCTTACAGATGTCTACAATAGGAATGTGCCTGGTAAAGGCTCCAGATGCTGCCTTGGCTCTAAGAGAATGATCCGAAGGTCTCTGCACAGCCACACGCCCTTTCAAGTCATAAGCCTTGGAGATGCAGGAGACAACCCATCTGGCAACAGAAGCCTTTGCTGCTTTATTGCCAGGAGAAGGACCACCGTAGGTA
Organism: Ambystoma mexicanum; assembly: GCF_040938575.1. Taxonomy (NCBI): domain Eukaryota; kingdom Metazoa; phylum Chordata; class Amphibia; order Caudata; family Ambystomatidae; genus Ambystoma; species Ambystoma mexicanum. The sequence continues at coordinate 978,207,689 of NC_090934.1, read as the reverse complement.
ACAAAGAGCTGTTCTGTTTAAACGGTTTGGTCCATTCAAGGTAGAATTTTAAAGTTCTTACTACATCATGATTATGCAATTTCTCTTCTGCCTCAGATGCATGCGGTTTAGGAAGAAAAACGGGAAGACGTATTTCCTAGTTTAAGTGAAAATCGGAAAACACCTTAGGCAGAAAGGAGTGAACCATACACAAGACCACTTTGTTTTCATGGAACACAATATAAGGTTCCTTAGAAGAAAGAGGTTGGAGCTCCACAATTCCTGTAGCCGAAGTAATGGCCACTAAGAAGGCTGATTTCCAAGTTAGGAATTCTAAATCGCATGAAGCCACAGGCTCAAATGGTTTTTGCAAGACCACGTCGAGATCCCACAGAGATGGAGATTCACAAATAGGGGGATGTAAGCGTAAAAGGCCCTTGAAGTGACTTTTAATGGCCTAGTTGGAAAGAGAAAAAGACTTGTGTTCTCTATTCAGGTAAGAACCCATAGCTGATAAGTAATGTTTGCACATGTCTACCTTGACACTGATGGAAACGAGAAGAGACATGAAGGAGATGACATTATCAATGGAGGCCTTTAGAGGGTTAAGGTTTTGTTCTAAGGCCCAGTGACAGAAACATAACCATTTGCTAAGATATTGCTTCTTAGTGGAAGGTTTCCTGGAGGCCGACATAAGAAATGCACTACTTACCATAATAGTATTTCTGATGATTGTATCTGCTTAGATTCACATGCTGTGAATATAGTCCGACATCTAGTGGTGATCGTGGAGTATTGCATCTTTCTTTCGAGGATTGAAAGCGGACATCGACATGGACGTGCCTGTAACAATATCCCTAACATGACATGTAGTGTACCCAAAATCCCTCCTCTGATTGTGTTTTTTCTGTCGTGAGGGAGCCTAAAGACAAGATGCAATGCTCTGCGGTTACCACTTGATGTCGGACTATATGCACAGCATGTGATTCTAAGCAGATTAACAAGCATCAGAAATGCTATTACAGTAAGTAATGCATGTCTTCTGATGCTTGTTAATCTGCTTAGCATGATATGCTGTGCATAGAATAGTGAGCAGTACCCGGAGATGGTGATGCGATGTGTGAAGGAACAGTAGCAAAGAGATATTTTAGCACCGCTTGTCCCACCTGAGAATCAGACCTATAGTGAGTATCTAGGCAGTAGTGTTGTGTAAAGGTGTGTACAGAACTCCAGGTTGCTGCTTTACAATAGTACAAATGGACTTAAGAGGAACATTTGCAATGAATGCTATGGAAGCCCCCATTCCCCGAGTAGTGTGCGCTCTAGGCTTGAAGGGCAGATCTCTCTTGGCAAGAGTGTAGCAGAGTGTGATGCAGTTTACGGTCCAAGTTGAAATAGCTGATTTAGAGACAAGGTCCCTTTCTCTGCCAGCTGCCACTGAAACGAAAAGCTGGCTTGTTTTCCTTGGTGGTTTTGCATATTCCAGATAATAAATCACCGCTCTCCTTACATCAAGTGTGTGGAGGCTTCTTTCTGAGACGTTAGTAAGGTTCTGGAAAAAGGTGGGCAGTTCTATTGATTGGTTCACATGGAACGTCGAAATAAATGTAGGCACAAATCGTGGGCGAGTGCGCAGGACCACCTTATCCTTGTGAATTCTGACAAATGGGCCTTGAACTGATAAGGGCCGACAGTTCGCTAACTCTCCTTATTCACGTTACTGCCACCAGGAAGGCAGTCGTGAAAGTGAGTGCTTTAAGGCTAGCCTTATGCATAGGTTCAAAGGGAGGTCCCATTAGTCTAGTTAGTACAACGTTCAGGTCCCATCCAGGAGCTGGGTTGGAAACAGGGGGATGAAGTATTTTAACCTCCTTCATGAAAGCCTTGATTACTGGAATTTTCCACCACAAAACCTTCTTCTGGGACGTGGTGTAAGCTGAACGTGCAGCTAGATGGACTTTTAAGGAATTGAAAACCAGGCCTGAATCTAATCGGTGAGTCAGGTACAAGACAATATGTGTTGGTGAGCATTCAATAGGATTGATGCTCTTGGCATTGCACCAGATGACAGAGCGTTTCCATTTGCTGGAGTAGCTATGTCTGGTAGGCTTTCGTGCTTCTCCAAGTATGTCCATACTCTTTGAGGGAGTTGGAGGTGTCCGAACTCTATGACCTCAGGAGCCAGGCTGCTAACCTGAGAGTTTGCAGGCATAGATGAAGTATTCTCCCCCCATCTTGTGACAGCATATTGTATGGGCATGGCAGCTTCCTCGCAGGGGAGACTGACATTGCCATAAAATAAGAGAACCAATGTTGGCGGGCCCACACCAGAGCCACCAGAATCATCGTGTCTGGTTCCTGGTGCCTCTTGAGCACTATCTTTTTGAGTAGGGGAGTCGGTGGGAGGGGGGGAGGGATGGGGAAGCGTACACAAATTCCCCTGAACAGGTTATCCAGAGTCCATTCCCCTTGGAGCGGTTCTGTAGGTACCCGGAGGCGTAATCGGAGTATTGCGTTTCTCCACAGTTGCAAACAAGTCGATCTCTGGGAAGCCTCAGTCTGCGAAGACGTTGAGAACAATGCCCTCATGCAAACGCCACTCGTACTCTACGGGTAGTGGGAAGTCTCTGCTGAGCACATCCGCCAGAAGATGGAGTTCCCCTGGAACGTGTTGCGACAGGAGGAACATCTTGTGTTTGAGAGACCATTTCCAGATGTTCTGTGACAGTTTGGATAACCCTGGAGAGTGCGTGTCCCCTTGCTTGTCCAGGTAATGCATGGCCGTGGTACTGTCTGTGAGGACTATGACAGTCTTTCCTGGGAGATGTGTTTGAAAGGCCTTCAGGGCCTTGAACACCGGTAGCAGTTCCAACAGGTTTATGTGGTTGGATGCTACTGCTGGGGAGCAAATGCTGTGCACCGTTTGATGAAGGAGGTGAACCCCCACCGCGTCAGAGACACGTCTGTGGTGACAGTGGCTTCTACTGCAGGGGTGGCAAAGCTCTTCCCTTGACCACCACTGCAGAGAGAGAACGAGGGCTGCCGAGACAACCACTAGATCGTCCCATTGTCCGATGGCCTGACACCATTGGCTCGAGAGTCACTCTTGCACGGGGCGCATGCGCAAAAGTGCGTGTGGGACTAGATTAATGCATGAGGCCATCATCCCTAACGGTCGCATGGCTTTGCATACGGTCACCTCTAAATTCCCTACATAGTAAGGGATCTGGAACAGCATGTTTATGAACCCTCTCATTGGAGGGAAAGACGAGCCAGTCTTTGGTCCGAATTAGAAACCACAGAAATTGCTCGACTTGGCTGGGATCTAGGCTGAATATTTTGTCAACCGAGAATCCCAGACTGAACAGATCATCTACTGTCTTCTGGGTATTTGATAGGCATGTTCCATACGAATCCCCTGTTATTATCCAGTCGTCGAGGTAAGGATAGACTGGAATGGACTGCTTGCGCAGGTGAGCCGCTACTACCGCCAGTACCTTCGTAAACACCCTTTGGGCTGAGGCAATGCCGAAGGGAAGAACCTTGAACTGACAGTGCTTGTTCTCGATCATGAACCTTAGATACTTTCTGTGCACTGGCAAAATTCCATATTTAATGTTGCTATGTAATCCCCCTGCGTCAACTGTGGTATTACTTTCTGCAATGTTTTCATTCTGAACTTTTGCGGCTTGACACATTTGTTCGTTGGGCGCAAGTCTAACACATAACACAGGGTGCATGGTGAGATCCTTTTTGGGTACAAGGAAGTACACTGAATAAATACCCTCATTTAGCTGATGAATTAGGACTTCTATGGTGCCCTTTTGAGCACCCACTCGTCTGAGGTGATCCCCTCACACGCGTGAAGAAAAGATGTTAAACGTCCCCAACCGCGGAGGCATGTGAGGGGACCTGGACTTGCCTCCCATTTCAAAGCGGAGGCCGAGGAGCCTCTTGGGTGCAGTTTCTGCCTCTACCCTTGCCTCTTCATTGTCCCCTCTGCTGGTAATTAGCTGTTGCCAGCTGAGCCATGTCCGGAGGACCATGGGGTACCTCCTGTGCTATAATGGTTGTGTGGAGATCGGGAAAAAGACTGGCCCCGAAAGAAACAGTGAGAGTTAGCCCCATCCCCGTTAAGGTCTAGCAGTGATCTGATCAAGAGACTTAAAAGTCTTGTGCTCTTTTTTTGCCATTCCCAAGGCATCATCCACAGCCTTGCCAAACTAATTTGTGTCTTCCACAGGTTTATTAAGAAGGCCCGAGTCTCCGGCTTAAACCCAGAGTTCTTTAGCCAGGCATTCCTTTTGAGAAGAGTACCCTGGGCCAGAGAACGCCCACCATCTCTGCTGCATACAACATATTTTTTAGATTGTTGTGGGTCACCTGTTTTCTTTCCTAGACAATCGCCAGTAGGCGTGATCATACAGTTTCAGGGACTTCTTGGAGGTCTTCCCGAAGCAGGTTCCACTTCACATCACTTTAACTCGTAAAAAGGGTAGTATTATTAGCAATTCTTGTCGAATAAGCCGCCGTGGTGATGCGCTTGACAAGGGTGTATAATTTTTTACAGTGTTTCTAGGGGGTGCTTCTGCAGTAGACAGTGGCACCCCAGCCCTCTTCCTGGTGCTAGTGACAACAAGGGAGTCTGGAGTCGCATGCCCTCGAATGTACAACGGGTCCGAAGGAAAGGGATGAAATAGTTTCTCCACCAGAGGGTTGCCAGCCCTTGTAAGGGAAGGGGACAGCAAAGAAGGTGAAAGCTGCTTTCTTATTGAATTTAGGAGTGGGATTGCCTGACTTGTCGGTGGTTTTTCCTTCAGAATGTCCTCAACAAAATCAGTGTCAATTTGGAAGTGCTCTGCAGCCCTTTTCAGTAGTCCACTAAAAGCCATCTATTCGTCAATAGGTGATGCTTGCCTCTGTGGAGGCGAGGAGGGAGGATTCAGACAAATGGCGTCTGGGTCAGGAGTTGGAGTGGGGGAAAACCAAGGTGTTTCCTCAGCCGGCTGACCTTGACCCCAATCTGGGCATAGGTCAGGTATGTCCTGCCCAAATGGATTGTCTTTAAGACCATAAGGATCCTCGTATACATCTTCTGGTTCCGAGAACCCAGGAACGTCTTGGTGAGTAAGAGTTTAGCTTGAAAGCTTCTGCACCTTTGATAAAATAAGGAGGCATCCCCCTTCCTAGGTCTCTAGGGGTATAAACTTTTCTGAAAAGTCTACAAACTGTGATAGTTTGTCCATGTAGTTCTCAAACCTCACTGTGGTCAATAGAGATGAGCCAGAGGGGTCTGGAGGGGGAAAGGCTCTACAAAAGGAAAAGGGTCCTTAGAAGGAAGGGACTTATATAAAGTCTTAGAGAGGGGCTCGGACCCTTTAGAATTCTCCTATGGCCAAGAGGGGGTGCTTTTTGGTCTATTTGCTGCCGAAACAATAGCCTCTCTCTTAGCTCCGGTGGTTGAGAGAGGGATTTCGACGTGCCTGTCTGTGCCATTGTGGTCTTCGGCTCAGACGAAACCTTTGGGGCTGACGCGCTCTTAGGCGGTGCTTGTGCGTTTTTTAGGAGGGACGCCCTTATGGGTGGAATACCCAGATGCATGCCGAGACGACAGATGTGGGCAGGGCAGCCATTTGTGAGGATCGGTAGGCACCGCCGAAAATTTCAGCGGGTCTGTTGGCGTCAGATGCATCTTCGACGCATCTGTCGAGGGAGCTCGTGGGGTTGTATGCTTATCCTTAGGTGGTGCGGGTGTGCCCCTGTCACTGGTGTGTGATCTCCCCGTAGCAAAACTGGTGGCCTGCCTGTCGAGGCCAGGGACGGGCAACCGGACGGTTTCGCAGAAAGGTCTATGGCCTCCACATTGGAGCGATGGCTGCCACTAGAGTCCTCGTCGCTCGAGGCGACGGAGCCTACGGGGGAACCACTCTCGGCCTGCATCGCGTTTGCTGCCCACTGTTTCATCTGCCTTTCCTTTAACGTCTTAGGACGAAAAAGTTAGCAGGACTTGCAGGCTCGCTTGTCATGGTCACGGTGTAAGTACCCATTGCTCTTGCGATTGGTGTCCTTCCAAGGGTATTTTTCGTTATAAGACGGACAACATTTAAATGGAGTCCTCTCCATAGTAGAGGTAAAAGGAGGCAGCCAGACCGGAAAGGGAAAGAGGGGAATGGGAAATGCATTCTCAGAGAATCAAACAGCAGGGCCCCACTCTCCCTAATATATAGACCTGGCTGGAGGGCCGAGGCCACGCGTCGAAAGCAGTAGTCTTTGGCATAGGGATCCACGAAGTAGCCGAAGTCTAGGCGACCATCGGTCGTGGGACAAAGAAGTGACTAAATTTGCAATATATCTCTTTCGAGCTCCACATAAGGCGACCAACTAGTTGGGCAGAAAAAAAATATATGAGGGACCTCGATGCGTGAGGGATTTGGGTACAATACACAACGTTTGGGATAGTGTTACAGGCCCGCCCATGTCGACGTCTCCTTTCGATCCTTGAAAGAAAGATGCAATACCCCGCGATTACCACTCGATGCCAGGCTATATGCACATCATGTGATTCTAAGCAGATTAACAAGCATCAGAGAATAGCAATGTTTTGTTCTGACAAATGCAAGTGGGAGAAGGCTAGCTTTTCAGGAACCAAGCCTTCAAGTTGAGCAATTGAGGTGAGGGGTGAAGGACCTGCCCCTTCTGTTGAGTCAAAAGATCTCTCGAAAGTGGAAGATGTAAGGGGGGATTCCCTGCCAACTCCAGAAGAACTGGAAACCAAATCTGGCGAGGCCAGAACAAGGCAAATAGAATCATTGTTAGGTTGTGTGACATTTTGAATTTCAGCAAAGTTTTGTGAATCAATGGAAGAGGTGGGAAGACATAAAGTGCTAAATTCCACTAAACCAGAACATCTCCCAGGGACAGAGGACCCTGACTATGCCTTGACGCAAACTGCGAACAAAGTGTGTTGTGTTGATTGGCAAAGAGGTCTACTGATGGATGGCCCCACTTCTGAAGTATCATGCCTGCCACTGATGGTTTCAGCTCCCATTTGTGCGGAGCGTACTGTAACCTGCTTAGTTTCTCCACCAGGACGTCGTTCTTCCCCTCGAGATGTGACGCCAACAAGAAAATGTGATTTTGAATGGCCCAATAGCAAATTGGTTCTGCTAGGAGATACAGGAGACAGGAGTGAGTCCCCCCTGCTTGCTGATATAAAACATTGCAGTGGTATTGTCCGTTTGAATTTTCACCACCTTTCCTTGAAGTGAGGGAAGAAAACATTTTAGAGACGAACAATATGGCTCTTAGTTCCAGGACATTTATGTGGTCCTTCCTTTCCTGAGAGGACCAAAGACTGTGGGCTGTTAGGCTCCGACAACGGGCTCCCCAACCATACTCTGAAGAGTCTGCTGTTATAATTATTTGGTGGAGGCGGAGGTTGAAAGGGAAACCCCGTGAGCAGGTTCTCGGCAGAGTTCCACCAGCGCGGAGAGTCTTGAACTTGGCCTGGAATTTGGATCGTTGTTTCCTGGGGATCTGAGAGCTGATTCCAGTTGAGAGCAAGATGTCACTGGGTTGTTCTCATATGGAGCCTTGCAAAGGGGACTAGTTTTTACAAGAGGCCATGAGGCCCAAGAGCCTTTGAAATCACCAATGTGTTAGTGACTGGTGAGTGGAGAACCGAACAATGGTTTGTTGAATGGCTTCCACTCTTTCCAAGGGTGGAAAGACTGCGTAGAGTAGTGTCTATAACTGCTCCTCAGAATTGGATCCTTTGCGAGGGACTGAGTTGGGATTTTGTCACATTTATGGAGAACCCCAGGTTGAACAGAGTATGGCAAGCCATTTGCAACTTCTGAAGCAATACCACCGGAGATTGGGTTTTGAGAAGCCAGTCGTCTAGGTAGGGATATAGATGGACTGTCTGCTACCAAAGGTAGGCTGCCACAGACCCCAGAACCTTTGTGAAAACCCTGGGGGAAGAATTTAGCCCGAAAGGTAGACATGTGAACTGCTAATGAGACCTTCCTATTGTGAAGCTCAGAAACGGACGGAGTTTGTAGATGGGGATGTGAAAATAAGCATCCTGTAGGTCTACAGATGCCATCCAATCATATGTATGGAAGCAAGAATCTGAGGAATGGTTATCATATGGAAAGTAGCTAGAGACAGACATTTGTTGAGGTCTGAAAGGTCCAGAATTGGACGGATCCCTCCTGATTTCTTTCGTATCAGGATGTAACGCAAGTAAAATCCCTGACCCATTTCCTCTTGGGGAACCAATTCTATCGCTCCTAGAAGGAGTTTTTGTATCTCTTCCAGGAGCTACGAAGATGATTTTTTAGAGCTTTGGAGGAGAGGAAGGTGGAGTAGTCGGAAGGGCAAGGCGGTAACCATGTTGAATAATATTTAGAACCCACTCCTCTTGAGCAACGGCTTTCCAAAAAGGGAGGACGTTGGAAAGCCTTCCTGCTACCAGGGATGTATGCTCCTGGACAATGGTTGGAGTGGAAGGTAAGTACATGCCCGGGGGTAAGTCAAATAGACGACTTCTGCTCTTTTACAGAATTAGAGGCAGAGGGAGGGGCCGATTTATTCTTGGGTCTATACCGTCTCTTTTTGGAAGAGTAGTATGATTTAGCAGAAGTGGAGGAACAACTGTTGCCTTGTGTTTGTAGTTTAAATGCCTTGAAGTTTTGGTGATATGGTTGCTTCACTGAGATGGAGCTGAGAGTTTTAGCTGCTGCGACACTGGCCTTACATTTCTGTAGGACCTCATCTGTAGATGGGTCAAACAATGTTTTGCCATTGAATGGAAGGTCAAGCACCTTCTCCTGGATATCCTGGTTAAGGGAAGAGGCAGACAGATGTGTGTGTCTGAGCATGCAGACTGCACTAGTAACTGCCCTAGCAGTTGTGTCATTTAGGTCTTTAACGACTTGAAGCAGTTGCATAGCAGCTTCTCTGCCTTCCTGAAGTAGCATGTCAGTGAAGCGCACCAGATTCTCCCAGTTAAGGATATTAAATCCCGCCAGAGTATTAAGGTAGATGTGATATAAGACTTAGTACCTTGGGTCTCCCATGCTTTTGCATTTTTGTCAAGCACTGAAGCTGGAGAAGAAGTGCCTTTACCCTTTGTGCCCAGGGCAGCAGAGACTACTGTTGATTGAGCTGGAAGATTTCCCATGAGAATGAAGGGTTTGTCCTTGGCACATTGTATGTTATCTAGGGCCTTGGAGATGTGGGGATTGGAATGAGGTTGTCCCGAGCGAGCTAGAGCTTGCTCCATGATGGACAATTCCATGGGCAGAGGAACCTTAGACTGCTGTGATGGCAGTTTCCCAAAAACACTAGCCATTTCAGGCTTATCCTTTGGGAGGATTTCAAGAGCCTGCATGGCTTAGTTTAGTGACTGTCATGGAACACTTTAGAGGGTGAATGAGTCGTGTCCTCCTCTGAATCCGAGTCAGTGACATTTGACATTTTCCGTTTTTTTGGGTGGAGGAACAGGCTCACATGGTCCACTGGTACCGGTAAAGTGCCGGGAGTAGGGTCGACTGGAATCAATCCCTGGGGTAGTACTGGTGACATTTTGTCCTTGATGCATTGAGCCAAGACTTCGAGGAAGGGCTCAGAAATCATAGGTTCAAGCACAGTGTTAGCAATGTTGTTTGCCATTTGGGAAGGGCTAGGTAGAGGTTTTTCCAATGTGATAGAAGTAAAAGAACCAACCCTATTAAGCGGTTGGCTAGAATTGAAAATGTTCACCACAACCGGTCTAGGAACCTTAATGTTGGTTAGAACCAGTTGGGGTGCAGGTTGTGATGGCTCTCGTGCAGGTTGACCCAAATTGTCCTCAGACTGCAGAGAAAATTGAGGCAAAATGTGAGGACTGTGAGCTCTCACAGGAGTGCTGAATAAGTCAGAAATTAAAGTTGAATCGTCTTTCTGGCTCTCTGGTAACGAGCCCGCAACAGAAGCCTGAGGAGATTTCTTCCGTTTGTGTTTTCGCTGAGAATTCGGTACCAGACTAGATTTTGAATGAGTGTGCTTATGCCTCTTATGAGAGGACGTGTGAGATTTCCTCGGTACTGAGGAGCTTGCAAGTTCAACTAAAGTAGTGGAGGGTAAAACATTTTCTTTCGGTACCGAAGTACTAGATGTTTTATGTGCAGAAGCCAACTTGGCTTTGTCCGGTACAGGGGAATCGGAATGGACCGAATCAACCCCAGAGGCGCAAGACTCTTGGCACTTACCCTTGCCTGTTTGGTGTATCAAGGCAATAGAGGGTTTTGCCAGTACTGTTGATATTTTGTCTGGAGTAAATAACTCTTCCGGTACCAGGTGGGACTTCTGTGACCCTTTCCCACATGGAGGCACTAGTGCTTTCCCACCCAGAGGTACTTTCAGGTGAATAGGCCGGGAGTTTCCCCCTGAACGGTCTTGTGAAGACTCTGGAACTGAAGAGGCAGTCTTCCTCTGGTTAATGATAGCCTGTGTCTTAACTAGTACCTCACCTGAAGGTATAGCACACTCTTACCGATATCGGCCTCCCTCCTGTTCCGAACGAAGTCCTCAGTTGCCTTCGGTATGGTACCAGCTCGGACATGGAGAGAAGGTAAGTCTGTAGAGACCTCGGGTAAATTCCACAGCAAAATAGGCAGGTACTCACCGGGTGATGTATACCCAGACAGCAGATGCAGGCATGGACGGGATTGGGCGCTAAAAAATGCTTCCGGCAACAGATGCACTGCTTGAAGCCTGTCGCAAACGGCATGCGTAGAGGGAGGCACCACAAATAGAAAACAAAATAAAGAACCAATCACTAGGAAAAAAGGGATGGACAGCCAAAGGAATGCCCAGAAAAGAAAGTCGCAGCGCAGCGGAAAAATAAATCTAACCCGCTCAGCAGGCAGAAAAACAGGAACTGGGTGTGGACTGTCGTGAGGGTAAGGTGCGGGCCTGGCGTGCGGTGGGACACACACCTGACATAGGCCCTTCCCCTTCTAAACTCTAAAAGTGAGCTATTTTTTTCAGCCAACTTTTTATGGCCCCCCTGAGGATGCAGGCATTCCCAACCAGTTGGGTAGGAGGCAGAGCCAGGACAACAGAGAAATAAATACATTATTATTATAACTGACTTCAAGTGGAACGCTTCCTGCACACTTTCACAACATCTAAATTGTTTCTAGAAATAAGAGGGGGTTCAGCAAGTATGGACACCAGATTGTTTGATTCTGTAAAACCCCACATATATGTTTATTTCCGTCCTCCAAAGGTATTCTGGTCAAGCAGTGAGGAGTTGTTGGAGGCCGGGGAGACATCTGAATTCCTTTACTGAGAGAATGATAATCAAAGCATGCAGATGCTTAGAAGCATGGCCTAGCGGAGGAAGCCAGGGAATATTCTTTCAGTACTCTGCAGCTGGAAGGCATGTGGCTGAAAAATCATCGGACAACCAAACAAGTAAATGGGGCAAACAGATGCCCCTGAGAAGGGATCGTGTAGAGCACCATTTGCTCAGGGGGGGGACGCAGAGTCTATGGTCCTGAAGATAGCTCTTTTCCAACCCCCAAGCCAGGGAGTGACAGATGGGCATTGAAAGACAAGTAGGAGAACAGTGTAAACAAGGAGAACATCCCGCAATCCTGCAGTGAGACAGTGGTGCTAGCAACGGATGTACAGGTGGACGGTTTCCACCAGGTAGATCCGAAAGTTGAAAGAATTTTTGCCTTTCTGTGGTTGAGTCAGCTCAGGCATGTATGGGCTATGGGGTAGCAGGGAGAAGCCGATGTTGCCATTAGAAAGAGGTAGTTAACAGTTTGAGCAAAAAAGTTTTCCTCTTTTTTTTCAGGGGTGTGCGAGGAAGGAACCGTTTAGAGGAGCAAAAAAACACCACTAGCTAGCCAACTTCCCTACATTCTATCAGGAGAGTGGTTATTCCTATAAGTGATTCTTATTTTCACTTAGCTGCATTGATCACATACACGAGGGTATAAAAAAAAAAAGGTTTTTTTAATTCATATCCAAAACGTTAAATCGACCATCTGTAGGCCAAATAAATCAATGGTCTGGCTAAAATACAAGACAGAAAAACAATCATATGTCAGCGTTGTCTCAGAGTACTTCAAAATCTCAATCATGACATCAACCTTATACATTTCACAGTGATATACTGTTGACAACTTGTTAACTTTGGGATAGAAATATCTCTCATAGTATCTAACAACTGTGATGTTAGTACCAAAGTGACTTTAGATCAGCATGATATCCTGACTTTAGTCATAGCACGTCTACACCGACTTGTGTTTCAGGATATAGACATACAACACAACTGAGAAAATCTTGGTGCAAGGTGTGCAGTCTGGCCCCTTCTTCAGGACGCTGTCGATTATCCGATATACAAACAGAAAAGCAGTAAGGCATGTGTTCAGCATATACTGCCTACAAACAAAAACAAATGAACACTACATTAAAAACCTATCGTGATTGTGACCATAATTATTTTACAAAGCAGCACAAGGAGTTTGCACCCTACTGACCTGCTACTTGCGTAGCTTCTTTTACGCGAGGGAGTCAAATTTCATTGTTTGGCATCATGAGTCTGCCTATGGGATCATTCCTAACTGCAAGACAACAAGAAGGGAGAGGCTATATCAACTCTCTCCCTTTCGCTCTCTTAAATGTATTATTTTATATCACACACAAACATATTCATGCGACGGTTGGGAGCGTGGAATGCTTCCTGGTGCAATGTCACCCTGTCAAGTATAGGCGAGGGGGAGTCACCGCACTGCTGTTTCCGACAGCGTCTTCAACTGCACTGCTGTTGAGACAGGTACGAGGGAAGGAGGGGGGAGGGAACAGGAGAAAAGGGAAGGAATTTTAATCGAGGTCCTATAATGTGGTCTGTGCATTTTCAGGTAGATAAATCCCTATATTCACACTTACTCGTAGGACGCCTGGTGTATGGTGGTAATGTCACCTTCGCGTTCTTCCCGTCCATTTCGGCTAGAGAATCGCAGTCTATAGTTGAATGGTCTGCTTACGCCTCGAGTATAGTGCTGTCTCATTGTCGGGCACTATCTAGTGGTCAAGGAAATGGATATCAATGACCCTTAGATGGCACACCTATGATACCAGTTGCCCATGTGATAGTCTATATCTAATCCACTTAGTTCTAATTTGTAAGACTCTGTCACTCTCCACATTCGTATCACTGCGGCGTTCGGGCTGTAGCTCTGTATGTCCGGCCGCCATCTTGGATGGAGGTGCTATTTACCTGCTTCCCCATCAACATGTGTGCATCGCCGCCATATTGGATTGGGGCCATACTGGGCCACCTTCTCACTGTATGATGTTAAATATTACTTGAGCATTCACCAATAGTTGGAAAGCAATAGTATGGCATGCATACTACTATTTAGATAAAATAAAAGTCACATGGAAAAGTGTGCCTTACTGATAGAGGCATGTAGGGATGTAAACTGCGCACACGCCACTTTTATGATGTTTGGAACTCGATGTTTTGATTTTGAAATTCCTAATGATTTAGGAATCCGTGTGGCCTGTCATGTCACCTTTATCAATATTCGATATGACCCCACTCATCAGCGTGTGTGCGTGAACTTGTCAGCGTGTGTGCATATTCGAAGTGTATCGCATTGCATGTTGTGTCACATGCGGTCAAGGACTATTCGTCTTGCCATATTATATAGCCAACCCACAATGAGGTCAGAAAAACTTTTATAGAGTGCATCCCATATCATCTACGACAATGCCTCTTGGGATGATAAATCTCAACCAGGATCTTAGCCCACATATAGACCCACTTTTCGGCCATTTCTAGGAGCGTGTGAACACGCATCCCTAGTTCAGGTCGTCCATGTTTTCGCCTCGAAAAATTGAACTAATGCGTGTAAAAGCAGGAACTGGTAATGCTGGTATAGACATCCGCACTCTAAGAAAATGCCACACACAATATTGACTGCATAAAAAGATGATTGATCATATACATTGCAGCTTAATAATAAAAAAGGTTCCATTCCACGGCTAAATTTAAACCGGTTTTAACCGTGTCCAAATTGTATATCCACTTCTGTTCTGTTTTCCTGAGGGATATCTATACCAGCATTACCCCCACAGTATTTTGGGCTCCTACGCCCCCACCTCCTTCTTGATATTGGACACCCTGTTAAAGATTTTCCGTTGGGGTAAAACAGAACGCGAGAACCAATACAAACATAGTTTACAGAGTAAAATGGAAACATAGACTTCCACACCTACCCCCTACGGACTGCCCCAAGGACCTGTGAGGGATGCTGTGAACGCTCAAGCTGCGTCAGGCATATCCTCAATGCAAGATATCATGCTGGCTAAAAAAATACTCCAGGTCATCAATGGAAGCTAACATTGACTCTCTGGGGATAGATGTTGGTCTCCTCTGACAAGATCTCCACAGAATCTCAGGCTGGGTGGGTGAGATGAAGACTAGGGTGTCCGATATGGAGGACGCTCTAACCATGATTGGCAGTGTTGGTGGGACTCCCCTGCAATGTACCAAGACCCTGGAGGACAAAGCTTAAGAGACATAGGGGGCATCTAGGTGGAACATAGTCCACATGGTCAATCTCCCCGAAAGATCCGAGTTGCTCTCGGCAGAGCTTTTCCTGGAATCCTGGTTTACGAATCTGGTGGGGCCCATGGGACTATCTAACTTGAACTGGCGCACCACATGCCAGCTAAACCTCTGCCACCTGAGTCCCTAGCAGAGCAATAGTGGCTAAAATCCTTAATTACTGCAATCGAGATACGTTCCTAGAGGTGGCTAGACGCAAAGGGGCCCTAAAATGGCAGGGGGCAATGGTCGCAATATTCTCCGACTTCATCTGAATAGTGCAGAAGGCCAGATAATCATATGAAACCATAAAGAAAAAGCTGCCGACTATGGCCATTAAACAGGCTGTGTATTACCAGCCTAAACTACAAATATATCACAGTGGCCGCGGTCACTGTTCTTTGCAGATCCAGGGAAGGCTTGGGAGTGGCTGGAACTACAGCAAGGAAACTGACTTGATAGCCGCTGATGGAAAAATTAGGCCCAAGGGGTCGGCGCCTGTCACAGAGACCACACCACCAGAGCCACAGGACAACGATGAGGAGGACCCCCAGATTCCCACACCATCTTAGGGATCAGCAAAAATATACAGTAGCTGGACCAACAGCACAAAGATGATCTTGCCATACGCTAGTAGTTGATACCCGCATTTCTGCGGTCCATGTGTTCCCTGGTCGGTTAATGGCGTCACCATGAGGGGTATGAGAGCAGGTATGGCAGGACTGCTGTACTGCTCTGTTCTTTAACCGCTGTGATTGTTCGTACAAGTTGTTTAATTCATGTTTGGGTGATGCATATACAGAGTTCTAAGGATGTATATGGTTGGAGGGAATTGTTAAGTTACAAAGGAAACCAAGTTCTATTCAGTGTACATATGTTGCTCACTACATTTGCTATACTATACTCACTTTGGTACAAAAATCTGGTTTGGATTACGTAACATGAAATGGCCCAAGCAGTACGGGTAATGAAAATGCATTTCTGTGCATGTCCAGGAATGTCAATGGTCTCTGATCAAATTAAACAGGATCCTGTACTAGAACAACTCAATAGACATAAACCCATGCTTGTACTCCTTCAAGAAATGCATTTGGCTGGGGACGAATGTAAATTCTTTGACAGGACCAACTATGGCAAGACTGTTCATGCAGGGTTAACTCGGGGCTCCGTGGGGGAGGGACCCCGGGAGTTAGAGGGGGATGATGTGGTCATGATCATGGTCCGGAAAACATAAAATATGAGATTAAGACAGAGGTGCAGGGCACATTATTGATTGGCATATTCTGAGGTGAGACATTGGGGCTGTTAAAGTTCTAGCCCCACCCCACCATCAAGTAAGGATCTCTTGCTAGAGATTCTGGGACTTCTCACAGGATAAGCAATAGATCTCTGGATTGTGGGCAGAGACTAATGACATCATGGTCCAGGCTCAAGACAGGTTTCTCAACATGGCAAGCTCAATTTCACAAATTCACTGGCCTGTCAGATGTATGGCGGATGCTCAATCCCCACTTACTGACGTATTCATTTCACTCTGGGGTACCCCTTTGCCAGTCCTGAATCAACTACTTTTTTAATGCCAAACACAGACAGCTTTTGCGCCACTAAAATGCAATATCTTTCACGTGGTATCCCCAACCACTCCCTGCTGCTACTGCATATAGGTCGCCACTGGACGCTTGATCAGTTCACCTGGCGACTGAATTCCTATTATCTGGAATACAGGATGTGATGAATAAATCATCAAAATATTTTGAACAGAATTCCCCAACCGTTAAGGACCGGGGGATTCTTTTGGAGGGATAAAAGGTGGTACTCCAAGGGGAATCAATTTCAATCCTAGTGGCTAGCGAGCAGAAGAGATTGAGAAATCTCAGAGTGAAGCAGATCTCAGACTGTTTGAATATGAATTGGTTTATAATCGCTCATAGGAGAACTAGAGATGACTGTTGAGAACCACAGATACATAGCACAACTGGGCAGCAGCCTTCCTGGGGCAAGGCTGGGAAACTACAGGCCTGGCTCAAGAAGCATGAAGCTTCCTCGTGATATGTTAAATGTATTAAATCTTCAACTGGGGAAGTCATTACAGTTGATAGTGAAATCTGCGGGATCTTCACGGTTTACTATGCTCGTCTGTTTGGTGTGCCCACTGATCAAACTGAACCGCACTATGTGGACCTATTGTAGGAACTTCCCAGTCCCAATATCATGATAGGTCAGCGGGATAGCCTTGAATCAGTGATCACAGAGGACTGGGTGGCAGTAGCAATTATGGCGTTCCAATCTGGTAAATCCACAGGACTCAATGGGTTCCCAGTGGAACCGTGGAAAAGGTTAAGCAATAAAGTATCCAAGCCTAGGCTGTCCATGTTTCAAGGAAGCAAAGGTAACAGAACTCCACTTGAATCTGTATTTAACATATTGTGGTCTTCCCAAAAAAGATAAGCCACTGGAAGACTGTGCTTCCAACAGGCCGATATCACTTATTAACGTAGAATCAGACACTGGCCAAAATCCTCACTCGATTGCTAACCACAATGCCCCTGCTGATACACCCTGACCAGAGCAGTTTTCTACAGGACAGGGCCACCTGTAGGAATGTACTCAGACTTCATATAGCCCTGGATCATGCAGTACGTATAGCTGACCCTCGCACTGTGATGGAGATTGATTTTGAAAAAAGCGTTTGATACGGTCCATTTGGAGTTTACCTCAGCTGCAATGTCCAGAAAAGAGTGTGTACCATATTTTGTGCAAAGTTAATAAACAGACCTCCCATCCCACTGTTTCACATTAGATCACAGAACATGGCAGAGAAGCCCCCTCTCACCTATACTTTTCATTCTGGCCACGGAACCCCTGGCTATGGAAAGATCCCCTATAAAAGGGCTTGTGTGGCCATCAGGGCAAGAAGAAGAGTGCCATAAAATGTCACTATACACAGACTACCTTTTGTTATGAACTGTGGAACCTCGCAGTTCCAGCCCCAAGGTAATAGAAATTCTGGAGATCCACGAACAATACAGTGGGCTCTATGTCGATTGAGATAAATCAACTTTGTCAAGGAAGCCAGCAGGCAAATCAGATAGATTGTAAATTCTTGGTGGCCAATGAATCATTGAAATAACCTGGGCATCCAGATCGGGCAGAACCCAACTCCTTCCTCAAAAATAATCTAACACCGATTACAGATAGATTTGTGGCCAATAGTAGATTTTGGGTGGCTCTTCTGCTCCCCTACTTGGGTATACAGTTATGTTAAAAATGCAGACTATCCCTAGGTATTTTTATGTTCTTCAGGATGTCCTGGTCGCAATTCCCCCTCATCCCCCACCCACCAAAGAGAATGTCATAAAACCAAGCAGGCCGTGAGACAGCTGCCCTGGCATGGGTCACATGCCAGGTTAGCTCTGCGCACTCTCTACAGCTTCTGATCTGGGAGGTCGGTATGTGAGTCTCTGACACCCAAAAACATTACTGGGCATCCCAACTGGCTATCATGAATAAATGGTTGCATAGCAGTCCCTTTAATACCCATATCGAAATCGAATGAGACTGGTTGTCACTAACTGATCCCCTCCACTGTATTGTGATACCAACATCATACACACGCCACTGATCTCGCAACAAATTGTCAGGGTTAACAGGACAGTGTGATGAATCCTATGGGCTCCTCAGTAAGTCCCTGCCTAAAGTCTCCTACCAGGTGGCCATGGAAAGGCAGATGCTTTCGGATCCTGACCTTGGGGGTGGTGATCTGCGGGAGGATCACCTGGAAGGAGAAAAGGCCCAGGGGAACAGGAGGAATCTCTGGGATGAGATACAGTATTTGTCTTCTTCTAGCGAGGATAGCCCCACAACGCCAAATTTAATGGTTTGTTGCAATAACCACCGTGATGATCCATAAGATCCAACTGCTATTAGGTATGAAAACAATCACAAACGCCTAGATCTTGAGAGGAATCAAAAACCTTCTAAAATGAGGGAGCCTTCTAAACCTAAAGACCTCTCTGACGGCCAAAGGTACAGTTAAAGTCTATGAAGAATAACTTAAAAGAATTGCCTGTCCCTTGTCAATCGAGTTTGGTTACTAATTCTTATGAAATTCCTTTAAATAATATTGTGAAGAACACACTTTTACTTAAAAATGAAAATCAAGCTCGGAAACCTAACTGTCATTAGGGGCTCCAAGTACCATAATTCCCTACGTACTGGGACGATGAATAGGGCTGAAGAGGTGCCGTGTTGCAGGAGTAGTCAAATCATTAATTTCAATGACCCACACCTGAGGGAGACAGAGGCTTAAAAAGCCCCCTTAGGTGCAGGCCCAGGGAAAGCAATAGAAGAGCAGTAGCAGTAAGAAGCAGCAGCGTGACTCGTGCAGGCCTCCCAGACTAAAGCTGGATGAGAGAGAAGACGGTGGGGACTTCTGTGTGGCAGATTGCAGCTGCTGGTTCCTAGGTCTGTGCCTTCCGGTGTCAGAAGGGCAGAGGCCGCGCCACGAGAAGCGTGCAGGAGAGAAGTTTCTCTGTTGGAGACCAGTTTTGTAGATGCTGCAAAGAGGGAAGCAAAGGCAAAGGAAGCTTTCCTTCCCCGAAGGCAGTCTCGGGTGGCTGGCGTCCCCATCAGAAGACCTCCAGAGCAAGTGAAGCTCCAAATGAAGGTGGCATAAGCAGACTAAAGGAAGCAGTTTGCCAAGACGCGAGGAGCCACACGAGCAGACATCCTGCGTGCGGTGAGGAGAACAGAGACAGGTGTTACCCAGCGAGTTCACAGGTTTGTAGTGGCCCCAGAGCACTCCATCACTGGTCACGTGGCTCAGGCAGGCATTTGGCAGGAATTGCAAAAGTGATTCACAAAGTGATTTAGAATCTCTAACTAATGAAAGGCAACACGTAGTAATCAAGGCAAATTACTGATGTTAAAATTGTGAGTCCGTGGGAAGCCCAGCAAATCAAGGGGCCGATATTGGTAAATGTGAAGACCAACAAGTATTGCTCAAGCCAAGAGAGACTAACAATTAAACAAGCACAATTTTATAAATATTGCTAACAGCAGAAGGGGGCTAATGAATGGTCCAGGGTCCAGAGGCTGAGAGACTTCCTGGACACACCTTGTCCAACATATGGTGAAAGCTGGTAAAAACACATTGCCAAAGCCAAGGGAAAAGCAGAAAGAAAACCTATCCTTTGCAGTCACTGGTTAATGGTGTAGTGGGGTAACAAGAGTGGCAAAAAGGCTACCCTTCTGGGGAAGGGATACCCAGAAGCAAAGGAGTATCATTTGTAAAAGAATATTAAAGAGTACCAATGTGAATCTTGTTTTCCCTGAAAAGTTGTTTCCAGTACTGAAGCTGCAATTTGTTGAATATTGTGAAGTTGTTGTGAACCTCTTATCAGTTGATCTAAAACACAAAAGCAATGTAGATGTGAAACGTTGTTCTGACAGGGGAGCATACCGGGATGACAGAACTTTGGAGCAGTAGGCCTGACATGCGAGTAAACCAGGTACATGTTGAAGAAGTGCTACAAAGTGGTTCGGGCAGAGACAATTTATGTTGGTTTTGGTACTAAATGAAAAGCCAAGTAAAGCTGTTGCAAAGGAATTATATTTCTTTGGAGTTTATTTATTGTGGCAAGTCATCCTGACCAGGGATATTATTGTTGCTATTGATGAACTGAAAACTTGTTCAAGGTGGAAGAGAAGCCTTATACTTTTTGGTTTGTAACTTTCTGCTGACAAGCTGAAGACAGTGTTAGAACTTTTATTGAAAACCAGGATTTCCTCGTGCTCTTTTGTTGAACTTTTCAACAGAAACTTGTTTAAACCTGGGGAAGGGAAATTCACCCAGGTTGAGAAGAGACTGTGGTTACATTGTGAATTATATCATTGTTATTTTTGAAATGCCATGCATTTACTTATTCATTTGTTACATGTATAAGTGTGAGAGACAGATATCCTTTGTTAGTGTGTTTCGTTGCATTTATTTTAGGCAGGGAATTCCTCATCGAGGTAGGGATAGTGAGGCATTCATCCAACCTTTGAAAATAATAAAATGGCATATGCTGAGAAAACTTCACGACATGGTCCGCCTCACGTTTCTGACCCCTCACAGTGGCAACAAGAGCAGTGGGCAAAATCACTATTACAGCTGCTACTTACATTTAAGTAACTAACAATTTTAGGTTGACACTAATTGACCATTTGAGATATCTCCAATTGAAACACGCTATACAAACAACTGAGGGAAACCTACGAGTGCCTGGATCAGATTCCCTTAGGAGACAATTGGAATGGGGACGTCATTCCCAAAATGTCAATCTTTGTCTTGTATTGGGTTGTCCTTAATTGTGCCTGCCATCCCTTCACAAGATTAGAACAGAAATGGGTGTTGGATGTCGGCCCTATTGAAGCAGAAGAGGGGAGCCCCGATGACACTAGTAGAAATTACTATCCCTTCCTGATTCCGACTGGTCGACTTAAAAATCCTGCATGGGGTCTATTGTCTTGTAGTTGTCATTTATATAGCGCCTTTTCCCCATTTGTATGGCCTCAACACAGTTTGTGGTAGGAACACCCTCAGGGACCGAAGTCCAGGTATGGAAAATGTGTGTGGTGTGCATATATATATATATATATATTTGTCCAAGATTAGCAATTAGGTGGGCTGGCTAGGCTCCAGTAAGCAACCACATAGGTTAGGCAGTGTGTGCCCAGCTAGACCAAACATTGTTTTAGGTTGTCACTGTATTCTAATGGCAGAGGTGTTGAGACAAGTCTGGTGTAAAAGTGAAGCCGTTACATGTATAGGGTGAATTTTTCATAGTCGTAGCTGCATTCTGAAGTGTGTGGATGGATAGCCGTGCCTGCGGCAGATGTCCCCCCCAAAGTGGTGTGTTCATACATACCTCTAGGTCAGATGGAGCTTACCTTTGATCTTGCTGTGTGATCCAGTCATTTGTGTAAAGAAGGCAAGCTACCCTCATATGCTATTCAAGGCATTATAGACAGGCAACCCTCAAAGTCCACTGGTGCTAAATAGAAGTGTGGACACCAGGCTGCCCCAAGATCTAGAGTCAAAAGATCTTCTAGCACAATAGTGAAGTGTTAGCCTATTATGAAACTATAGAGTAAGATTATAAGGGTAACATCAGGCCTTTTCTAGTGCAGTATCAAGGATACTTGCATATATCGTTATGAGTTACAGTAGCTGACTTACGGAGTTTCTAATTGCAATGGATAGATTACCATCATATCTTCTAGCGCAATGGACTAGGTAACATAAGGTACTGCAAAAGTGTCCACTCCCAGATCTAACAGGGTACAGAATATAGCTCACCCCTCAATCCTGCATCTAACCTTAATTGATATTCTACATGAAACAGTTGTGCTAGACATCATATTGCTAAACAAGGCAGAGGGAAATACAGAACCACCAAGCGATCCCTCGACAAAGGTGAAAAAACCTTTAAGCAACAAACAAAGAGCTTGTGGTTCAGCAGGTTCATTATTCAGGGAAGACATTCACTTCTGTCACCTTACTAAAGGCATTAAAGACTCAAACTGATACATTTAGCAAAAAAAACATATTTTAATAGTTGTATTACACAATTAAAAAACATGGTGCTGATTGATCTGCCACAGAATTGATAAACCATCGCTAAATACCAAGAGCGTCTGTACAAAACACATTAGTTTGTAGGCCAGTCTATTTCAATTACTTGCTTCTAAAGTGACTAGTGCTGTGCCATTCACACTGCACATACCTCATTCAAGAGCACTACTCAACTTACATACTATTCTCTTCATACCAAATTCATACTCAATACATAAAAAAAACAAAAATGCCCAACATGTTTCTTTCCTTAGGGTTTTGATGTACTAAATAACTGGACATTCGTCAGGGGCTATTGGTTTTGTACAAGCTAGGGCTTTCACTTTTGATGAGCCATCTAAACTAAACTACATCATATTTCACCTGTGACCTGCTGTTCAGATGTGGTCGCGTGGAGAACCCCAAGTGTTTGCACTGCCGCATCACAGTTGGTACCTTTTTTCATACACTCTGGCTTTGCCCAAAGTTTTTGCAAGTTCTGGCTCGAAATTCAGAGGCGTTTATCTCAAATGCTGGATATATCCATCCCCGATGATCAAAACTCACCCATTAGGTATATGGGGTGAGAAAGCCTATTCCCTATTATAAACTGCTTATATCAAAAGCTATGATCGCAGCCAAATGTAAGATTGCCATGCTGGAGGTGGGGAGGAGGCGAGGGAATCAACCAAGATCGCTAAATGGGAACGGGACCTATGTAATTGCATGCCACTGGAAGTAAGGATATATAGAATCTGTGGGTGCCAGCAGATATTTGCTAAGATGAGTGGGGGAACCAGAATGCTTAAATATGGAAATATTAGTTTATGTACCAGTTTGTCACTCTTTAGATTAATGGACTATATATGCATCAATTCCGCTGATCAATTTGATTGTTGCGGTTTGTATTGTCTTTTGTCAGGTACATGTAGAACCCGCCATTTGTTTCAATACCATACAAAATTAAAATGAATACCATTAATAAAAAAAAAACATTAAAAAAATAATGTTTGCAGTTAGTTGAGAGGACACTGTAAACATTGTCTTCTGTTGTTGGTATATTTCTTTTACCATTGTGAAGTGCACAAGATATATGTTTTTTGATAAATTGGTAAAGTCGGTATAATAAAATTGTACTTGAAATCAAAAAGGCGAGTGCCGGCTCTAAAATGTGTTGTGAAGGTGCAAGAAGTGGGATGAGTGAATGAAGGGCGAATAGATGGAGAAACAATCGTCTCTGTAAGTTGCTGGTGTTTGGTCATTTATCCGGTAGAACAAAAAAAAAAAGAGACATCAAAACGGACACCATCTGGTTTTGACACATTTCAAAGACTAATGGATAAACTACTCAGACCCTACTCTGCTGTTTCAGGAGCTTATCTTGATGGCATTGTGATTCATAGCTGGGAAGAACATCTATTCCACCTCTATGAAATCACCAGGGCCTTACTGGGAGTGGGCTCTGAGCTAATCCAAAAGAACTTAATCTAGCAAGAAAGGCCCTAAAATATCTAGGTTATTTTGTTGGCAACGGTTTTATCTAATCTCAGGCCACACCAGCTAAAGTCTGTGGTGATAACACCTTAATCCCCCCTTCACTACCCCACAACCCCCCAAGACCGAACAAGAACTTCAAACTTTCAAAGGCTGGCCGGCTACTGTCGCTGGTTCATCTCCAACTTCTCGACCCTTGTAGCAGCCTCATGGAAAAGCTCAAAAGCTCCCAGCCGAAAAAGCATGCTTGGACCTGAGAGGATTAAAAAAGTTTTGATGGGCTAAAACACATACTTTGTGATGAACATGTTCGGAAAATGCCCGATTTCAACCGGGAGTTCATTTTACAGACTAGTGCATCCAAAGTAAGCATGGGGCAGTGCTCTCACAACTACATGATGGGCGGGAACATCCTCTCCTATGCACTAGCAGGAAACTGTTTCCTCAAGAGCAACCCTATGCCATGGTAGAACTAGAGACCCTCACAATCAAATGGGCCATCACCAGTCGACAACATTACCTGGCTGGGCAGACATTTTGTTTTATTACTGATCATTCTCCCCAATCCTGGATGAGACCAAGGAAAGATTCAAACGACTCAGTAATGAGATGGTTCTTAGGCTTGCAACAGAGAAAGGAGCAAAAGAATGTGGATTTTCTCAGCTACTTCCCATTAGGCCAAAAGGAGGGGAGCTCCCATCTAATGGAAGGGGATTGTAATTAATCCAGGGAGTTTGTTCATTCTCCTCAAGCCACCCCCTTTAAGACTAGGGAAGTGAGCCAGCTACGTAAAACATTCCCTAAGGGACAGAGCAAGCAGAATCTCACTGGGGGTGACCCCCAGTTAGGGGACAATGAATTCCCAGGTGAGAAGTTGGCAACATCTCCCTTAACACCAGAGTCCCAATTGTTTGTTGGATACATGGGGGCTGAACACAATATTAATGCACTGGGACCTTTACATATGCTTGGTTTGGTTGCTGACCCCACCATGATGCCAGAAACACAGAACTAATGGTGTTACACTTCTTGCTGCAGAGAAAAATATAAAAGGGCTGAGATCCTTAACTACGAGAGAGAAGCCAGTCACTGCAAGAGTGCCAGCCGAAGCAAGTCTGCGCACAGTGGAAGCCCATGTTGGAGTGCCGAGCCAATCAATCACGGAGGCAGGACCACATCAGATACATGGTCGGTTGCAGGATCTCGGAGGCTGTGGAATTCTGCAGAGTTCAGGAGGGTACATACCCCGAGGAACCCAGGTTGCTGGCAGAGAGAGACAGAATGGCGTGCACAAACTACAAAGCCCAGATGGATAACCACTGTGAGAGAGCCAAAGACCCAAGAAGAGCATTAGAGCAGCTACTGGAGCAACCGCCTCCCCAAATGAAAACCGACATGAAAAACGCAGGTATGCGGCTAACGTAGAGGAGCGGGAGGAGGGCTGCAGAGCTCCGAGGCACTCCAAGAGGTGGTGAGGGCAATACGAAGCAGGCTAAAGAGCCAGAGGGCCCATGTGGAGCTACGAAAGACTTGAGAGAAAGAAAAACACCAAAGTGGGGTGAACTGGAAACAAAGACCTTGGGTGGGAGATACCAGAACATGAGAGAAATATAAACACCCAGGAGGGGTGAACCAAAAAACAAAATCCTGCGAGTGGTTAGGAGCCACCAGAGAATTCAAAGATCTGAAGGACCAAAGATCCGAGTCCGGGCAGAGAACCCAAGCTAATCACGATGGGTGATAATTCACATGAAGTGAAAACTGCCAGGAAATCCAGATGGTCCATGGTGTACCAACAATGGCCAATAATTCAAAGAACTGAACTACCCCCGAGGGGACACCAGTTACAAAAACTGAGTGATATAGAGATCTAAGTGTTGCATTTAAAGAACAGACTTTCCAAGTTAAGCAAGACTTTGGTGAGTGGGTCAGGAGTCCCCTTTTTGTATAGAAAATAAAGGAACTTGTTTAAACTGCATGAGTAGGACAAGGCCTGAAATTCCAAGAGGAGATTTTGAAAGACACTTGGAAAAGGGGGTCAAGCACGAACCAGCATAAGCCGAGAAGGTGGGTGGATAAGAAAACAATTCCCCAGGCTAAGTTCTGTTTTCCTTATTGTTAAAGGTAGGGTCAGTCAGTCGGATAGAATAGTTTTGAACAGGGTTTATTTGTATGACACATCCTGATGAGCATGCTCTTGATTTTTAGGGCTAGACTAAGCATTTTCTCTACTTTAATGAACAAATTACTTACGTTTCGGTAATTTTCTTTCTGATGGAGGTTCCTCCTATGGATTCTTCATCTATGATATCCATCTCACAAGCATCAGCTGGTCTTCAGAAACTTTCACCACCAAGGGGTGCAGTGCGACTCTTCAGCTTCGCCTGACGCCACTACGCGCCGGACAGGACTTCAGGACAGTATATTTAGAGGCACCATATCCTGCGACCTCAGTTCTACCGTTTTTCTCTAGCACACTGACACTGAGGGTCTGCAGAAATAAGGTGTACAAGCTGCCCAATGAGGGGTGTTAGGGAGACCAATGAGGAATCCGTGGGAGGAGTGTCCATCAGAAAGAACATCACTGAGAAGTAATTTGTTGTTTTAATGAATTCCTTCCTCCCAAACACTCCATATCTATGATAGACTCACAAAGCAGAGGAGGGAGGGTAGCAAGGACACCACCTAAATCAGAAGACTCTGAAGGACAGTTCCGGGTTGCGGGGGTGGGTGGTGTGGAGCGTGGCCAGAGTCCATGCCGTGAGGAAGTGCCTGGTGTGAGCTCCCGCTCTGATCCTTCATAAGAGCCTTTCAGTGGTGACACATATGCATTAATTTGATATATTCAACATCCTAAAGGGCTGCTGCAGTGAATAGACAGCTTTGTGTCCCCCTTTGCAGGCAGCCGACATTCCAGAGAGCATTGCATGTATCCCTCCCCCCCAACATCTCTCCCATCCCCTCTTCTTCTGCTGTTTTTTCCCCTGATGCATCAATGTAACCACCGCCCAGATACCCAAAGTAGAGGGCTGCAATACCACCTATGGTGTAATGACTTTAGGGTATGGAGAACAGCAGAGACCACCGTTTGGTATATTTCCCTGAGAGATAGCAAACGGAAACCCACAGAGAATATAAAGGCGTGGAATGCACTAATTCTTGCAATGTCCAGCCCGTCAGATGATAAACCCCCACTGAATTCCTGAGTATTCAATACTCAGGATGTACAGTATACTAGGCTCAGACATACAGTATACTAGGCTCAGACTTTGGAGGCACATTTGCATCGGGCATGAGTCTCAAACATCAGAGTTGACTGTATGCTTATGGGGGCCTTCTGGGGAGGGACACACTACGAACAATGTACCAAACCCCATCGTGTAACTGGATACATGATAATACGGGATGCCTTCATTTTTTACTTTTTCGTTGTTGTCTTTGTTTTATTCTGTTCATTGTTGCACTTGGTTTGTTATTTTGAACGTTGTTTGCTACTGTATGTACCTTGTGGTGATGAGATTATAGCTGCAGATCTGTACAGTGAGTGTGTACTATTAATAAACAGATTTCAAAATAAACTGAAGGACAGCTCGTCCGAAACGAGCACCCTGGCCAGACATAGAATCCAAACAGTAATGCTTAGGAAACGTGTGCAAGGATGGCCACTTGGCAAATATCCGGAACATGTCTCTGCATAGCAGAAGCGAGGTGGAGGCCAACCCTCTGGTGGAGTGAACCCTGAGATCTGCAGGAACCTCCTTGCCGGTAAGATCGTAGCATTCAGAGATGCAGAAAATGATCCATTAGGACAGGGTCTGTTTGGTAACAGCCCTGCCAGCTGGGGCATCCAGTTAACCAACAAAAAGTTGGTCATCAGTCCCGGTTTCCCTTGTCCGAGAGACTTACAATTTGAGGGCCTGCACTGGATCCAGCCAATGGAAACTGCTTTACCTTGGAAGGATGAGGACAGGAAAGAAGACGGATAATGGATGTTTTGAGACCGATGGAAATGAGATACCACTTTCTGAAGGAAGGTTGATCCAACTCTCACCGTTGCCTTCTCCTTGGAGAAAACCAAGTAAGGAGGATTGACAGAGCATGGAGCTCACTCACACATCCAGCTGAAGTTATGGCAACCAGGAAAATCACCTTAAGGGTGAGCACTCAAAGAACAATAATAAATGGGGCTCAAATGGAGCAACAACAAACTGGCATGGGGAAACAAAGATCCCTCAGGACTTGAAGGACCGTCAGGATTGTGAAAAGAGCCCTGCTCCAGGGCCATTGAAGATCAAAATGGCTGCAGGATACCCCTTCACAGTACCAATTTGTAGGCCTGTCCGAGCCAAAGACAGAAGAAGTTCCAACACAGAGGAACAGGAGCAAGTAAAGGGGGCAAGATGCCTCTCCAAGCATCAAGCCAAAAACGTCCACCACCTGCAGGTATAAATGGATTTCGTGGCGGATCTTCTAGCAGATAGCAGTAAGTCCAGAATGTCCTCAGACAAATCCCACTCCCTATAACTCAGCCTTTCAGCATCCAGGCATGAAGGTTCAGGCTGTGGAGGTTTTGGGTGCAGAACCTTCCCACCGCTGCCCTCACCCTCCCCCACCTCCTGAGGGGGAGTGGAGGCCCGCCCTCTGCGAAAGATGCCAGTGAGGGCAGATGGCCATGTCCAGCAACTCTGTGTACCACGTTCTCCAGGCCCAGTCAGCAGCACTCCCTGATGAGGAAATTCCATGGAGCAGAACCACCCGTTCTTCCCATTTCCATTAGAAGCAAAGAGGTCCACCTGAGAAGTACCCTAGAGAGAACATCTCCTCGAGAACTTCCTGGAAGAGCTCCCATTCATGGGAGGCTGACGACTGCCTGCTCAGAGTGTCCGCTAGAAGGTTCTCCTTGCTGGTCAGATGAGCCGCAGTGAGGGACCTGCTGTTCTCCAGAGCCCAGAACCACAATCACATTGCTTCTATGAACAGAGGCAAGAATCCTATGCCACCCCACTAATTGAGGTAATGCATAGCTACATTGTCCGTCAGGACCAGTACCCGTCTTGCCCTTCACCGAGGGGAGGGAAAGCGACCAAGCCAGCCTCATTGTTCTAATTTCCAGCAGATTGATGTGCCTCTGGCACTCAGTGGGGAAAACAGTGCGCTCATCAAAAGGTCTTGGAGGAGAGTGACCCAGCCTTTCAGGCATGCACCCGTGACTAGAATCACTTGAGGCTAAGGTTGATGAAAAAAGTGACCCCTTCAGGAAGGTCCGAGGTTGGTCCATGAAACTGATCATTGTGAGGTCAGAAGCCACTGTAGCGACTTTATGCAAAGAAAGGCCCCTGGCACCACCAAGATGCACTATGCCACAACACCCATAAAGCAAAGAAAGCACAGAAAAACCAAGGCAGGACCGGTCATCCGAGGCTGGAAAACCTGGACCATCTTGAAGATGTTTACCACTCTGTCCTCTGAGTGAAACCCAAGCGAGTGAGGGATTGGGAGAGCAAAACCTGACACTTCCTGAAGTTCAAGGAGAAGCCCAAGCTGTGCAACAGGCTGCACATCCGGTATGTGTACACCAACGCTAGATGTGGGGAGCAGGCTCAGACAAGCCTGTTGTCCAAGTAGTGTAAGGATTCATGGGATCTCGTCACTTCTCCCTGGAGGGGAGCCCCTTCCCTGTGAGGCTACAGAGGTGAGAATGTAGAAAGGAAAATCTCATGCTCTCAAAGTAGACAAAAGTACAAGCTGCTCAACTT
This sequence comes from Ambystoma mexicanum, assembly GCF_040938575.1. Taxonomy (NCBI): domain Eukaryota; kingdom Metazoa; phylum Chordata; class Amphibia; order Caudata; family Ambystomatidae; genus Ambystoma; species Ambystoma mexicanum. Next base: position 978,178,246 of record NC_090934.1, on the reverse strand, counting down.
TTATCATCCTGAAGTTCTAACATTATGACTTTGCAGTTCGTAGGTTATTAGGGAGTTAGATTTCATTAGGCCAGCACTTGTGACATTTATAGTACCTTATAATGTAAGGAAGGCATGGTATCAAACAGTGAAGACAGACACAAGTGATCACAGTTCAAGGGCGTTTATTGAACTTCAATGGATTGGTTGAACGTGAACCATGGATCTCCCTCGTTCGTGCTCGGATCCCTTTAGCACAATGTTCATAGTAGTCTCCCTCGTTCTGGCTCGGACCATTTAATGTCACTTTCTATGTTTTCCTCTTGATATAAAAAATAAAAGGCTTTCGAATGTGCAATGGGTTTTGCTTAGACCGTCGCAGGACCACTTTGATTCACTTCACACAATGTTCTTGCCAATCTTCTACTTTCGTTTCTGCCACTTCGCTGTAAGGTATCCAGCCAAGACCTTCGATTGAGCACCCTCGTGGTGCCGGACCACTCTGTCACTGGTATTGTATCTTTTCCCTTTAATGTTTAAACATTCATCAGCAATTAAGCTTTCCTTGCGTCTTTCATCACACGCATTTCAATCTTCGTTCTTGCGCTCGTTATACAATGTAGCCGCTTGCAACCTTGACTTCAACACAGACGGGTCTTGCATTGGTCTCCCCAACTCACCGGCTGTGTTGATCACAGGCGCTGCTTTAATCTTGGAGCCAAGGACGGTACCACAGCGGCTGCTGTTCCTCTCTGACTCGGTCAGCCGTGCAGGAGGGCCCGGGGTATCTCAGATACACAATACAGGATTCTTCCTTTTGGTTTCCTGGCCTTATGCTTTCTAATCTGAAGGGTTCTGGAAAGTACCGGTTTCTCGCCGAAAAGGTCAAGGCTATCTCCCCCCTCACATACACTTCTTGGTTTGCAGCTGCAGTCACGAAAGTACTGTTCCTTTGTGTGCTTTGTCTCACTCAGAGTGTGCTCTTGTGCTCCACCTTTTATCTGTGTGGGGAAGTTTAATGAAGTCTGGTGTGAGTGATTACTAGTTATTGCCTGACCATAGTAGTGGGACATGTCCAGTACAATGCTCGGGTGTTAGTCTGTTTTCCACCAGAGCGGGCTGTCCATTTGAAAGTGTTCGTGAAGGGAAAATGGGGGGTTGTTGAGGAGGGGGAAGGAGTGTTTCTAAATATCCTATCTAGACCCCCGGTGACTAGCGGGTGAGACACCTTCTCGTTTCTCACAATACATAATAGAAAACATAACTGCAAAATACATTAGTTATTGAGCTTAGGAGAATTTACCTTACCATAATGTTCTTTCTATGGGTTCTTCTCCCGCAGATTCCATGGCATTTAGCTAAATGGCACAAAATGGAACCCTATCCAATGAAGGAGGGTTGCACTTTTGAGCTGTCAGAAGAGTAGACCAATAGATTGATTGATTTTCTCCTGCAGATTCCTCATCCGATAGTCCCTCCAGCGTCGCCGATTCAGAATTCTTTTCAACAGGGGGGCATTAGTGGACCTCGACCCGGCCGTCTACCATCGATCCGTCTTGCTCGGCGTCTAGTCGTTGGTTCCGGGCTTGACGTCAGTCATCGTATAAGTAGCGCATCACTACGCCCCGAACCCGGTTCCCCCCTTTTTTCCAGAGCACTACACACTGCATAGGAAACAGAAAACCTGGGCTAATGAGCTCTTTCTTAAATTAGTAATTACAGCCCTCCGTAGGAGGGACAATTGAAAAAACCACTAGTAGTAGTGTCAGAATTTTTTTTTTCAGGACTTGGCAGGAAAACAGAAAAAAAAGGGACACAGAGGACCATCTCCAAGTCATCGTTATTTGAAATAGAAAGATACGCACCAACCACTGACTTTCTCAGCGGGGACGGATGGGTAGGGAGATGTGGAATCTGTGGGAGAAGAATCCATAGAAAGAAAATTACAGTAAGGTAATTTCTGCTTCAATGGATTGCTTTCCTGCCGCATATTCCTCATCTGACAGACTCCCAAAGCAGTAATAAAGGCGGTGGGCAGAAAGTCAAACGAAGATTCTGCAGAACTGCTCTCCCAAAACGCGAAAGTGCGAGCCACATCCAGGCTATAGTGCTTTGCTTAGCTATGCAAAGATGACTGTCACAGCGCGACCAATCACTCGGAGAGGGACTCCCCTCTGCAACGCGGTGGATGCAGATACCCCCACTTGTGGAATGGGCCCTGATGCTTGCTGGTAATTTTTTCCCAGTTGTCTGGTAACACTCTTCTATACAGAGGATTATCCAACGGGATAAAGTCTGCTTGGTTATGGGTAAACCCTTACGTGCTAAGGGAAAAGCCACAAAGAGCTGGTCAGCTCTCCTAAAGTCAGCTGTTCTGGCAACATAGTAACTCAGTGCCCTCTTAGGGTCAAGCCGATGGAATCGTTCCTCCTGTTTAGAAGGGTGAAGAGGATGATAGAAGACCTGAAGGTCGATGGATTGTGACAAATTACATTTTGACACAACCTTGTGTAGGAAACCAGGCCTTACCCTGAGTGAACATTGTTTTCTGAAAAATCGTTAGAAGGGTGGCCTACAGCACAAGGCCTGTAGTTCACTCACCCGCCTAGCAGATCTGATGGCCACCAAGAAGGCTGTTTTCAATGAGAGAAACCGCAATGAGCAATAGTTCATCGGCTCAAAAGAAGCCGCCATCAGAATTGTAAAGGCCAGATTAAAATCCCAATCTCGGACAACAAAAGGACTTGGCAGAAATTTATTTACAAGACCTTTCACGGGATCATGACAAATTAACCTTGATCCGGGGGTCTTTTAAACACAGACAAGGGCACCAAATATACTTTGACTGTGGTAACCAGAAGGCCTGCAGAGGCCAGTGATAGCAGAAACTCAATCACTGCAGTGGTGGGGCAAGAGATGGGGTCAATCTCACGTTCCCTGCACCACACCTCAAATCTTCTCCATCTGCACGCGTATAAAGATCTTGTAGATGGTCCACCTGCAGCCAGCAATACCTCAAGAACTTCCTCAGCGAGGTCCCAGTCATCATCTCATCCTCTCAAGAGCCATGCATGTAGGTTGAGGGATTCCAGGGTCAGATGGGTTATCTGGCCTTCCGACGGGGTTAGGAGATCCAGTTGCTCAGGCAACCAGTGAGGTGGACAGATCCAAGAGGTCGGAGTACCACATTCTCCTCACCCAGTCCGGGGCGTTCAAGATCATAGTTGCGCGAAACCTCTCCAACCTCCGGAGAACCCATGGAATGACGGAATCGGAGGGAACACATATGAGAGAGAAGGTCCAATCCACCAGAAACGTGTCCCCCAGTGCACCATTCGCTGGGAATTCCCTCGAGAAGAACAGTTTGCATTTCCTGTTGGATTACGTTGCGAACAGATCCACTGCTGGGGTACCCCAGAGAGAGAAGACCTCCTCTAGTACTTCCTTGCACACTTCCCACTTGTGTGAGACCGTGCTCTGCCTGCTCATAGCATCCGCCAAGTTGTTCTCTGTGCCGGCCAGATGAACTGCAGAGACTGAAATCCTGTTCAACAACCAGAACCAAAGCATCATCGCCTCCGTGCAGAGGAGGCAGGAGTGCATTCCACCTTGCTTGTTGAGGTAGTGCATCGCCACTGTGTTGTCCGTCAGAACGGGGACATGTTTCCCCTGCAGAGACGGGGCGAATGCTTTCAGGGCTAACCTGATAGCACGTAGTTCTAGCCTGTTGATGTGCCACCTGGCTTCTATTGCTGACCAGAGGCCGCTCACCTGCAGATCCTCGCAGTGACCACCCCAACCCTTCAAGGACACATCTGTGATGACTCGGTTCCGAGGTCAAGGAGGCCAGAAGGGTTCCCCCGTCAAAAGACTGCTGCAGTCCACCCACCAGGACAGGCTGTGGACCACCGAAGCGGACATCTTCAGGAGATCCGAAAGAGTTCCAAAGTACTGAGACCAGTGATCTCTCAGCGATCATTGCAGGGATCTCATGCGCAGTTTGGCCTCTGGCACCAGAAAAATGCAGGAAGCCATGAGGCCTAGAAGATGGAGGAAGGAAGCCACTGGTAGGGTGACATTGTTCCGAAATAAATGCACCATCTGTGTCAAGCCGAGTACTCTTTCCTCGGGAGGGAAGGTCTTTCCCACTCTGGTATCTAGGACTGTTCCGATGAATGGGAGCCGTTGGACTGGTGTCATCTGGGACTTCTTTAAGTTTAGGCAGAAGCCCAGCCTGTGCAGCAGTGAACAGGTGTTCTGGGGATGGGACAGGACCTGCTCTACAAACTTCCCTCAGATCAACCAGTCTCCAGGTATGAGAATACGTGGACTCTGGATCTCCTGAGGTGGGACGCAACTACCGCCCTGCGCTTGGTGAAGACCCTTGGGGCAGAGGTAATACCAAAGTGAAGCACCTTGAACTGAAAGTGCATTTCTCCTTTGGTGAACCTTAGGAACTTCCTGTGCTTTCGATGTATTGGCACATGGAAATACGCCTCCTGTAGGTGTGTAGGCACCTGCCAGTCCTGGAATTCGAGAGCGTGGAGAATTTCTCTCAATGTGGCCATCCTGAATTCGTCTTTCCTCAAGAACTTGTTCAAGGCCCTGAGGTCCAGAAAGGGACGGAGACCTCCTCCCTTCTAGGGCACCAAAAAGGACCAGGAAATCCAACCCGGTCCTCTGTTCGGGAGGTACCTCTTCCATGGCACCCTTCAGCAACAGGGCTCAGTTCTTCCTGGAGCTCCTGTCCCGGTTGGACTGGAGGTGGAGGGTGGTCTGTCTGGTAGTTTTCAGAAACGGCAGACATTAACCCCATTGAATGAGCTGCAATGCCCAGGCATCGGAAGTGATTCCCTGCCATTGAAGCAAGGGCTCCTTCAACCGGTGCGCTGCGAGGGGAAATCAAAGCGGCTTCAGAGGCTGAGTCGCCCCCGCCAACGACGCCGCCTGCTGGCCTCTAGTAGCACCTCTGCCCCTTCCGGAGTGTGAGAAACACTTCTGCCCTTGCCTGGCCAGTGGGAGCTGCGCTCTTCTGCCATAAGGAGCACATCTCCTGTAGCCCTGTATAAGTGAAGCTAAAGGCATGTTTGGCTGGGTGCGCGGCTACGCCCAAGGATTTGGCAGCCAGTATAGATTCCTTGAATTTCTCCAGGGAATCATCAGCTTTTTGGCTGAAAAGAAGAACGCCTTGGAAAGGCATGCCCAAAAGTTTCATTTGGATGTTGGATGAAAAACCAGAGGTCTTTAAATACGCCTTTCGCCTTAAGGTTATGGCCGAAGCCATGGACCGGCCCACACAGTCGGCGATGTCCAGGCCTGTTCACAGCGACTGCTTGCCCACTTCCTTCCCATTTTCTACCATCTGTAGGAAGTCCTTGCGCATCTCTCCTACCAAGACATAGTGGGTGGCATTTTCCACTGCCGTCCATAGGCCGAAGGAGTATTTGGCAGAACTGCTTTCAGCATTGGTCACCTTGAGGGCCATGCTCCCTGACGTGAATGCCTTCTTTGCCACGGCATCTACCTTCTTTGCCTCTCTGTGGACAGAGTGAATGTAGATGATGCTGGTCTAGAGGAGACTGTAGCAGCTTGCATAACAAGCCCTTTTTGGAAGGGTGAGAATAGTGGTTCATGGGGTCTCCCCTAGCTGGCTTGTACTTCCCTGAAATGATGGGATTGACGGGATTAATGAAACATGGTATTTGCCATAGAGGAGTTAGCGGATCACCAATGGCCGGGTTCAAGGGCATATGTCGGTCAGAGGACATACCTTCCTGTAGGATGTCAGCGAGGTCGTAACCTTGAGGGGGTGCCACTGTTGAGTGTAAACCCAAGGTGTCAATGACTCTTTCCACCAGAGCCCTAAATTTGGACACATTTTGGAGATAAGGCTGAGACTGTGGAAACTAAGTCTGGTGACGTGTCCAGGCCACTGGCATCATGGAGACATTGAGCCAGTTGCTGTAGTATACTCTGGTCTTCAAAATAGTCGACCCCACCCGAGTACAAATACATCGGGTCGACATCTTGGTCGCCGGCGTTGTGATCGGGGAAAATTCCTGTTATGGTCTTGAAAAAGCCAGACTGGTGCTGAGTTGTCTACAACCGTCAACGTCGAGGGCTTGTCCTCTGGCACTGTAAAGGTAGATGCCGGTGTCGACTGAGGTCGAAATGCTGTTGCGTGGAGATCCATGGACGTAAGGGGATAATCCAGCTTCCATACAACATCTTTTGACTTTGAAAGGTTAGTCGGTAATGGGACACTAGAGGGGTTGGTTACACTGAGCGCCGCTCTTGGCTCCGAATCATGCTGCGTGGGGGTGGGAGCTGCGCCAACTGCAGCATGCTGCTTTAACATTTCAAGCATTGAGGATTTAAATTTCTCCCATTCCTGGCGGGTGGTAGGCCCCGCCGACTGCTTACCGCTTTCTGTCGACGATTCGGAGTACCAGCGATGTGTCTTTTCTTTTTTCGGGACGAAGACGAGGCAGTGTGGCTCCTCGAGTGAGACCCTTTCTTCTTCCGACAGCCTTTTTCGGGAGTACGACCTTCGGTTTCGGCCTCCGAGGAACGAACTGTCGACCGCCCTGGCGGTCGACCCATAGAGAGCTAAGCAGCTCAGTCGCGAAGTGACTTTGGCTGCATCTTGGCGCACAACGGGCACCCGTCAGTGCCATGACGAGGCACCAGAGACAACTCGTGTGCGTCGGTTAGGGACATCTTGGTGCCACAATCGGTACACCGCTTGAAGCCGGACACTCAGTCATCTTGAGTCGAGGAATTTCAAAAAAAGATAACTTATTGCTGATGAAAACCTTCAAGAGACTAGCTCTGTGTCCCTAAAGCAGCCTGTTAGCATGCAGAAAAAAGGGGGAACTGGGTTTGGGGCATAGTGATGCGCTACTTATACGATGCCCGACATGTCCGGAACCGACGACCATACGCCGAGCAAGACGGATCGATGGTGGGGTCGAGGTCCACTACACGCCCTGTCGAAAAAAATTCTAAAGCAGCAAAGCTGGAGGGAATATCTATCAGATGAGGAATCTGCGGGAGAAAAGCAATCCACTGAAATACTCTGACACTTCAAAAGTGCAATCCTCTTTCATTCGATAGGGTTCCATTTTGTGCCTTTAGCTAAATGTCACGTTCACTTCAAATGAGGCCTGAAAATCCTGCTGCATTCAAACAGAGCTGAGCCATGGAGTTAGTGTATATGATAGAATGCAAAACAGTGCCAACATTAACCATGTCCTCGTTGTTGCAAGAAGTAGATTTTTACCCTCCTTTCCCATAGTACGATCCACAAGAGAACTGAGCACGTTGAAAAGTAATGAGTCATGTCCTGAACAGTAGGAAGAAGTAAATTATATTTGTTGCTAGAGGCCTGCATTAATGAAGAACAAGGACACAAGCCGAATAAGACACTGCCAAATTCCAGAAGCAGGCCTGAAATGCTAGTGTCCCCTGGCGGGCTTCCGATTCACTGTATACATAAATAGAATTCTAATTCCAATTGTTCTTTTATGACATGCTTAATACGCATGACTGGTCTCTAAGCGCGAGACCGGGATTCGAACCTATGTTCCTATGGGTTCCAGTAATTATGCCCCAAAGTCAAGTTACTTGCAAACAATTTTCTTCATAAGACCTTCACTGAAAGACAATTTCAGTCCCAAATTGGTCCCACAGAATATCAAGCAAATGTTTCAATGCGATAGTTGTAGAAATATGTTACTGTGAGGAATAGCAAGATGTGAGAACCATCTGGGTGACCAAATAGCTGAATTCATGGGAGCAGATACTAGAAGTGTCAATTAAATGTTGCCACAGGTCGTTGATTTAGCTAATCCCACCAATTGGGATTGGTTCATCTGCATGGTGATATTGTCAGGATGACATGTGACAAGTTAAGTCATTTCCTAGGGGTTGTTCTTAAACGTCACAAGGGGCTGAACTTGTGATGTCAGTTATAGGTGCTGAACACTAATGTAAAATTGTATACGTTATTTAGGTGTAATCTAGGCAGGAGCCAGTAGAAAATCAGGGGTGTGTTCTAATAGGATAATCTGAAATGCTTCATTTAATAATGGGTTCATATGCTAATTTTATGGTTTTTGTCCATAAATATTGAGGCCCAGTGTGGGCGGGTCGAGGGTATTTTGGGTTTTGGTTTCTTAATCCGCTGTACTGCCGACCATATTGCATTGCAATAAAGAAACTGTATTTCAACATACTGTGCACTTCATTTTTGTTTCTGTGGATTATTCGGAGTCAGAAGAACAAGTTACTTCTTACCTTGTAACGTTCTTTCGACGGGATGTTCCTCCAAGCTGTTCCTCATCTTAGATATCTCCTTCCAGCTCTGCTGGCCTCGGAAAAATTTTTCTTCCTAGAAGGCGCTGCGCGTCGACGTCCTCCGAGTCGATGTCCCTCGACAGCCGCCGTATCGACGTCATCCTGCCTATAAAGGCCGCGCGCAGCGTCCGTTGCTCAGTTCCGTTTTGTAGCCCACAATAATTCTTTCTGGACTAGACTAATCACCCTGAAGGAGCGTAAGCTGCAACAACAAGGGAAGTAGAACTGCGGGGATGGATGGGAGGGTCCATGAGGAATACGTCGGAGGAACATCCCGTCGAAAGAACATTACAAGGTAAGAAGTAACTTGTTCTTTCGAAGGGATTGTGTCCTCCGACATATTCCTCATCTTAGATAGGCTCCCATAGCAGTATTCTATTATTGGAGGAGGGAGTACTGACTTCACGTTGTCTTCTACTGATGAATAGAATGCAGTACAGCCCTTCCAAACCTAGTCTCTTAACTGGAGGAGGAATCCAAGTTGTAAAATCATGTAAAGGTATGGACAGACGACCATGTAGCGGCCGCACAGATGTTTTTAACCGGCACACCTCTTTTGAGGGCCGATGAAGCTGCAATACCTCTGGTCGAATGAGCCCTAAGCTTTTGAGGGGGCTCTTTCCCTGCCAGTTTATAACATTCCAGAATGGCCAGAATGATCCATCTGGAAATGGTCTGCTTAGTTATTGGTAACCCCAGCTTGTGACCTGTGTAACCTACAAACAGCTGGTCTGACTGTCTTATCCTGGCTAGTCTACTGATGTAAAAACTTAAAGCTCTCGGGGGAAATTCCCTTGAGCAGAACAGATCGCATTTTCTGTTGAGGCTGGTGGCGAACAGATCCACCTGAGGGGTTCCCCAAAGGGCGAAGATCTCTTGAAGGACTTCCTGAGCTAGCTCCCACTCGTGGGAGACTGTGCTCTGCCTGCTCAGAGCGTCCGCTGTCAAGTTCTTCTCTCCAGCTAGGTGAACTGCCGATAGAGAGATTCCTTGTTGGAGTGCCCAAAACCAGAGCTGCATGGCCTCTCTGCACAGGGGTAGTGATCCTACGCCTCCTCTTTTGTTGAGGTAATGCATGGCCACCGTGTTGTCCGTCATTATCAGGACGTTTTTCCCTTGTACAACTGGCAGGAACACCTTCAGCTCAAGTCTGATGGCTCTCAGCTCTAACAGGTTAATATGTAGTCTGGACTCCGATGGCGACCAACGACTGCTGATGGTCAAGTCGTTGGCGTGGACTCCCCACCCCGTGAGTGAGGCATCCGTGACTACTGTTATCTCCGGCCAGGGTTGCCAAAAATGTTCTCCTTTCAGAATGTTCTCCTGACAGGCCCACCACTGAAGGTCTCGAGCCACCCTGTCGGGAACCTGAAGAAGATCTGTCATTCTCCCTGAGAATTGTGACCGAGTCCTCAGTGCCCACTGGAGGGATCTCATTCTCAGTCGAGCCTCCGGCACTAGGAAAATGCAGGATGCCATGAGGCCTAGCAACCTCAAAAAGTCGAAGGCTGGGAGACGTTGGGCATCTTGGAACTTGGTAACCATCTGTAGAATATCTTGAGCCCTCACCTCTGGTGGCGAGGCTTTTCCCAGGGAAGTGTCCAGGATCGCTCCTATGAACTGGAGTCTCTGCGATGGTATCATTTGTGACTTCTTTAAATTGAGGGAGAAGCCCAGTTTGTGAAGGAAGTGGCACACGTGATTTAGCTGGATCTGAGCTTGTTCCGAAGAAACAGCCCTGATCAACCAATCGTCCAGGTAGGGGTAGACGTGAATCCCTTCCCTCCTTAGACTTGCCGCCACTACCGCCATTAACTTGGTGAAGACCCTCGGGGCGGAGGTCAGCCCAAATGGCAGCACTCGAAATTGATAGTGAGAGTTGCCAATTGCGAACCTCAGGTATTTCTTGTGTTTGAGATGGATAGGCACATGGAAATAAGCGTCCTGAAGGTCCAGAGATACCGACCAGTCCTGGAACTGAAGGGCCTGGAGGATCTGAGAAAGAGTGACCATCTTGAATTTGTCTTTCCTGAGGAATTTGTTCAATTCTCGCAAGTCCAAGATGGGTCTCAGCCCTCCGTCTTTCTTTGGAATGAGAAAGTAAGGGGAGTACCAGCCCTTGGTCCTCTCCGCTACAGGTACCGGTTCTATGGCACCTTTCTCTAGCAGGTCCAAAACGTCCTGCAAGAGCTGATCCCCGGTGGATGACTCTGAGGTATGCGTAGGAAAGGCAGGCAGTAACCTTGGGCAACAGTTTCCAATGCCCAAGCAGCTGACGTGATAGCCTGCCATACTGCCAGATGTTGAGTCAACCTGCCTCCTACAGGTGTCCTGTGAGGGAAGTCCTCAGAGTGGTTTTGGGGCGGCTGATGCAGATGCCGATGGTAAAGAGGCACCTGCTGTTGCTGCGGCTTTTGAATATCTACCCCGTCCACCTCGGGTAGTTCTTCTTTGTCCCCTTTGAGCCAGTCGTCCTCTACCTCTTCCGAATGCGGAGTAGAAGCGAAAGGACTTACCCCTCGCAGAGGTCCCTGTGGGACTGTGGGACGAAAAGGTGTCTGACGGATTGCAGCGCCTAGGGATTTTGCTGCTGCTTTTGAAGTTTGCAGTTTCTCTAAACTGTCATCCGCCTTTTTCCCGAACAAAGAAGAGCCATCGAATGGCATGTTCAAGAGCCTGGCCTGCACATCTGGGGCAAAACCAGACTTTCTCAACCAAGCGAATCTCCAGGTTGTTGTACTTGCCGCCATTGCTCTGCTGATACCGAATCAATGCCCGTCTGGAGGGATTCGCACATAGCGTCTTTACCGTCCTGTATGATATTCAGGAACGCCTCCCTTTCTTCTCCCTCCGGGATGCAGTCAGCCGCTGTAGAAGCACACTCCCAAAGTGTATGGCTGAATCTAGCAAGGGTGCAAGTAGCATTAACAGATTTTAACGCCATGCTACATGCCGAAAAAACTTTCTTTGCCATAGCATCATATTTTTTATCGTCCCTGTCCTGCGGGACGGTAGGATAAGCCGTCTTGACATCGGTAGAAGATGCTGCCTGTACCACCAGACTTTCTGGGGATGGGTGTTTTGACAAAAATTCTGGGTCTGTAGAAGATACCCTGTATTTTGTAGACAGTTTTTTATTCACTGCCGGGAAGACATCTGGGGTTTCCCAGTTCGTCATAATCTTCCTCTGAAGAGCTTTATGAAAAGGCACCACAGGATCCTCCTGTGGGCCTTTGTCAAGAATATCGGTGAGGTCATCTTGCTGGAAAGATTGTGAAGGTGCAGACCACCCCATAAACTCTGTGATCCTGGCCATTAAGGCTCTATAGGGGGTTTCAGCATGCTCCCCCGGGTCTGGCCTAGCAAACTCCACCTCAGGGGAAGTGTCTAACCCACTTGCCTCATGTAAGGAATCATGAAGATCCTTTAATCTGCGTTCTTCAGAGGAAATTTCCTCTCTAAATTGGGGTTACAGGTCCCTGGAACTCAAATGTGTCTTCCTGTTCAGACAATTCACCCTCTTCCATAATTGAGGACATAGTTCTCAATTGTTCTGAAGTCATAAAGGGTGTAAACCCCATTTCCAAGGCAGAGGGTGCCGAACTTGTCATAATCGGCCTCGAAAACGTCGATGTCGTCGACGCCGAAGGCTTCGAGCGTGGCGTCGAAAACAAAGGCGGAGGCCTCGATGACCTCGACAGAATTGGAATTCTGCTCGACAATCTCGAAGCCATCGTCATCGAGGACCTGGGGATAGTCACTGGGTGTGTCGTAACCGTGACTTTTCTTGGCGTCGACGCCGGTGTCGAAGCTGGCGTCGAGTCGACAGACCCGTGTGTTGAAGGTCCCTTCGACAACAGCGTCGAAGACACCTAACCTCGGCGTCGACGGAACCTTCGTCGACTGCGTCGACGGAACCTTCGAGGAAGGTTTGGAGGTCATAATCATACTCGAGGGTTCGGCACGCGCTCTAGAGGTTTCCTTCGCCGGGTACTGCGACTCGCGGCATTTTTGACCTTCGGGTCTTTCGACCAGAGCAGCGCTCTCGGCAGTCTTCAAGGGGGTCGAGGCCGCTTTCTCGAAGACGCTCATCATATTTTTGCGGAATTCCTCCCATTCAGCCCGGGAACTATGTTTCGTGGGGCAAGGGATTCTCTTTGGCGAAACAGAGGAAGAGGAAGACGGAGAAGGGGATCTTCGACGTCTCCTCTTCGAGTGCTTCGATCTCGAGTGATGGGACCCACTTCGAGACCTGGAGCGCGAATGGTAACGAGGAGACGAATGTCTCGACTTCGTCGACGAAGAAAAAGCTTTAAAAGTCTTACCTTTCTCCAGCTTCCCCCTACGCTCCTTCAGGGCCTTAGCTGTCATGGACATACAGTCCTCGCACTCTGAACAATGGTGTTCAGCTCCCAAACACCACAGACAAACTCTGTGAGCGTCAGTCAGCGACATCTTTTTCCCATAATCTCGGCATTTTTTGAAGCCGGATCGAGGAGTTGTCGGTTCCGACGAAGAAGCCATCGAGTACGGATCGAATAACTCGAGGTAAATAGGTAAAACCTGACAAAACTGAGCAACGGTATTCCAAGGCACTGAGTAAGCGCGGAAAAACAGAACTGAGCAACGGACGCTGCGCGCGGCCTTTATAGGCAGGATGACGTCGATACGGCGGCTGTCGAGGGACATCGACTCGGAGGACGTCGACGCGCAGCGCCCTCTAGGAAGAAAACATTTTCCGAGGCCAGCAGAGCTGGAAGGAGATATCTAAGATGAGGAATACGTCGGAGGACACAATCCCTTCGAACGATATTTTTCAACAAGCCCGCTATGAAACATTTCTCTTAGGGGTGGCGGTAAGCAGGACCTCAGAGAGAAACTCCCCTCTTGTGGATAGGGACTTCCGTTCCATGAGGGAATTCTCAAATCCTTTTTTCTGGGACCCTGAGGCCCTCATTGTCCAACCTGAACAAACTGCTATTTGCTATTGTCTCTTCTTTTACTCAACCAAGTTGTGAAACCACTGAGAAGAGGAAGAGTTAATGAGACATTAAGAATGATAATAGGTTGGAACCCAACAGTACTGAGATGAAGAAAAGTAAAGAAGCAATAACTACTCCTTCAGTGGTGATAGCCAGTACTGGGAAGAGTTTGCCCCAAGGAGGCATAAATAATACCTCTTGGAAACAAAAGAAGGACTAGGATCCTCTGCTGGGGAGGACCGACCAACAGAGGATAAAAACAAAGCAAGGACTTGCTAAAGAAAAAAGCTGGCGTCAAGCCTGTGCAGCACGGGAAGTTCAAACCTGGGAACGAGAAGGTCATGAAAAGAAGCTGGTCCTCGGCTGAGGGAAAGATTCAGAGGATCACTCCATAACCTGATGGAGAACCGCCCCACTTGGAAACTGGAAGAAGTCAGACAGTGTTGTGACCGCTGTGAAGTGGACTGCATGGTCCCTAAACTGACAGGCCAAAGGTTCTGCGCAGACGCACACCAGCAAGCGAAGGAGACACTGGGGGCGTTTACAAAGAACAAGCCAGCCTGCAACCAGAGGAAGAACCAGTGACGCGCCCAGTGGTCGAAGTGTATTGCCCCTGCTCCACACAAACCCCATCACCATGCACCTTCCTGCATGCAATCCAAACCCCCAATCAAACATCTGCTGTTTATGGGAATGCTGAGTGCAGTGCATTGAGGAGCAAGTTTCAACTTTTTTTTGCCACTTTTATTTTAAAAAGTGGACCATTCCATGACAGTTTCATTTTAAAATAAAAGTATAGAAACTGTAAAACATTTTACAAAAAAGTAGAGGTGCACCGCTCCCAACCGTTGCTGCCCACTTTGACCACTGGACGCACCCCCATAAAAGTTATTTTAACAGGGAGCGGTGGGAGACCCTGGAAGGGGTGGGGGTTCTAGGCGTAATAAAGATTGCTACACGAGTAATCTCCCTCATCACAGGGACTGGGAGAGCCATAACAGAATTAAATAGTGTTACAAGAGTGATCGCCCTCATCCCAGTGATTGCGAAAACCACAAGATAAGCCAAGATTGCTACGGGAGTGATTTCCTTCGTCACAGAAATTATGAAGACCATAAGAAGTAAAAAGCAAGAGTGATAGGGACGCCATCTACCTCGTCACAGTGATTCTGAAAATCCTAAGTACGTTTAAGAGCGGTACGGGAGGGATCTCACTCGTCACAGTGATAATGAAGTTTAAAAGTAAAGCCAAGAGTGTTACAGGAGCTATCTGCTTTGGTATAATAATTATGAAAGCTCTGAGAAACCATAAGACAATCCAAGAGAAACACAAGGGTGATTTCCCTTGTCACAGTGACTGTGGAAACCCATAGAAAAGACAGTACTATGGGATTAACCTCTCTTGTCCCAATAGTGAAAATAACAGTCTGTTGAACCAAAACCAGGAGACTATAAGATCAGTAATCAAGGCTGAGCCAGCTAGTTCAGGAGAGGGGAGCCATTCTCATGAGCCCCTTTATGTTTTGTGAATCCTTTTTGATTAGTGACAGGGTTAGACATATGCTAGTTTTTGGACAGAGGATAGAGTTTTTGCTTTAAACAAAAAACCCTGACGACACGCATCAGAGTTCGAGTTCTGTTAGGTAGGACAAGCCCTTTAGTATAAGGAAAGGTAGGTCGTTTTCTTATTATTTTCAATAAAAGCCTTGTATAAAATCCCACCCCTTTGTCGACTATCTGTTCTGACTTACCACAGTAGGGAAAGATATGAATGACTTTCCTCCTGATGCGAGCCGCCACTATTGCTAGCAGGTTGGTGAAAACCATAGGTGCAGAGAAAGGCCGAAATGGAGGACTTTGAACTGGAAGTGACAGTTCCCCACTTAGTACCTCAGGTACTTCCTGTGTTTCCTGTGGATAGCCACATGGAAGTAAGCATCCTGGAGATCCAGGGAGGCTAGTCAGTTGTTCAAGTCCAGGTCCTATCAGATCTGGGCCAGATTGACCATCTTGAACTTGCCCTTGCACTGTTACAAGTTCAGAAGCCGCAGATCCATGATCGGCCTGTGACCTCTGTCATTCTTCGGCTCCAGAAAGTAAGTAGAGTACCACCTTCTGCCTTGTTCCGAGCAGGGTACTATCTCTATGACCCCTTTTGCCAGAAGCTGATGCTCCTCCAGCAGGGGAGGGTCCAGAGTGCAAGAGGTAAAAGGGAGGCAGTACATCTGTTGGACGACCTGTAAGGCCCAGGTATCCGAGGTGGTATTTCTCCATTCCTCGCCAAACAGATACCCTGCCTGCTAATGGTGATGAAGGGTGTTATTGCACTTCAGAGAGGCTTCGCGCCAAGGGCTGCAGAGGGCACCGTTGAGGTAGAAGTGCCTCCTCTTGGTGTACTGAAGCCCCTTCATCTGTTGGGGTAACGTTGACCTGGTCTGCCCGAGGGTGCTTGAACCCTGCCTCTATGGGCCTAAGTGTTGACTCACAGGACGCGGTGGCTGCACAGCAAAGAAAACTGCTGCAAGACTCTCCAGGTGGCCATCGTTCTAGAGATGCAGTCTGTGGTGTTCAGGCCTGATTGCAACATCTGACTGTATGCTTTCTTGCCATCTAAAATAAGGGCATCAACCCCATCTGCATCTGCCGCGCAGGGATGTGCTCGGCCGCCTCGGTCATCACTGACCGCAGAACAAAACAAAATCTGGCCAGATACGTAGGCTCGAAGAGGTGAACATCTTCCTGCTCCATGGGCCCATCTTTTGCTCTCCCGATCAGCTCTCCCTATCAGGGGGCAAAGATAGAACTCTCCGGTAAAGCGTGGGCCGCAAGTAAAAGGGTGACAGAAAGGGCCGACTGGCGCTTCTTAGCCAGGTCAAGGTCACAGTCCTCCGTGAGGACAGGTGCCGACTTGGTGCCATCAGAGGCCTCTCCACTGCCAAAGGCAGAAAAGTCTCCTTTTTAAGACCCTCAGCCAAGATAGTCAGATCATAGTACACCTTAGGTTGCTAAGGGGCTGACAGCCCTAAGGTGTCGACTACCTTCCTCATCAGGCGCTGGAAAGCTGCTTGGGGTGGCAGCTGGGACCATGTCAACCTCTGGAGAGGTGTCCACATCACTCGCCTCCTGCAATTCTGCTGCCAGGTCCACCAAGGCACCCTGTTCTCCATAAAACTCCTCTGGGAAGTTTAGAACTTCCCTGGGGTGGAAGGGGTCCAGCCCGAAAGGGACAGGATGCCCTTCCTCAAATGTCCTTTAACTGGGACATGTATGCCCTTCAGGGAGCAGAAGGGAATTCTTTGCGACTCCGGAGGTGATGGAGATGGATGGCGCAGACAGCGCCTCTGAACCTCAGGTCAGGGGACTGACGCCCAGAGATGGAACAGTCTGCCCCTTCATCGCAATCTTGTCACATCTCACTGCGGACTCCCTGCCTGCTCTGTACAAACGCTGAGGGAACCGTCGGTTTGGCTGAAGATGCCGTGACCGGTGGAGCCGAGGCCTGGGCAGAGAGGTCTAGAATCTTCATTTGGCAAACGCCCCATTCCACTGGAGTAGGGGGCCTCTTGCTCACAGCCCTCCTTGGAGTGGTGGGTCCTCTTCTTCGAAGATGAATAAGAGTGATGCAGCAAAGAACTGTCGGGAGATCGCAAACTTCTGTGGTGCTTTTTTGTCCTTTCAGAGAGGGCCCATTCCTCGGGAACGCGATCCACGCCTGGCGACCTCGAACTGGTCCGCTTATCACCCGTCTCCTTTGTGAAGAGTTTGACTTCAAGTTCTTGAAGCACCTTTGGGTGCATCCATTAGGATGACGCGCAGTCCTGTACATCATAGCCTTCACCAAGACAGTAAAGGCATATATGGTGCGAGTCAGATACGGACAGCTGACAACTGCAATTCATGCAGTGTTTGAACCCCGAAAAACCTTGCAGATTCTGCATCAGGACAAACTCCAGGGTTGTAAATGTGGTCATCAATAAGTCAAGGGATGTGTTCCTCTTAGCAAGCAGATTGTGTGGAAAAAGAACGTGAGGTCACATCGCCTCGATATATACTGGCCCCAACTTCCTCCGGCACAGGACACAGAGGCGTCGGACAGACCAGCGCTGGGCCCCCTGGAGGTGTAAAATGGATGTCATAGATGAGAAATTCGTGGGAGAAAGAAGTACTTTAGAAAAAGCTGAAACACTTTGAAAGATGTCTTCATGTTCGTCTCCCATGTCTGACATATCACAGTCCCCCACGTAAGACCAGGCTGAAGAAGACCTGATTTAGGAGGTGGTGGGTTCTGGTGGACGATAGAGCACTTAAGACAGAGTGGAGAGGAAACCCATACCATTTGGAAGAGTTGAGCAGCCACCTCTGGTTGAAAATTGTGCATCCTTGCAACCCAGATTATTAGCCTCGAAAGGATGCAGTGTAGCCCAATGGTGTTACAAAGGGAGGGGAAGTGGATACATCCGGAGATGCAGAAAGCTCTAGAAACGGTTGACAAAAAGTTATATTTTTCGGTCTTCAGATGTCGAAGAAGGGGCCTTACTCAATGAAGATAACGGAGGCTTTGGTTTATTGCAAGACTATGGGGATCTGCAGGCGTTCCAGGATGTTTACCAAATGGCACAGGAATATAGCATACAACAGATGCAGAGGTTGGGGTGGTAGCAGCGATGGGCAATGCCCAATGAGCACAGGGATGAGACTTCACTGATTGGGGAGCACAAACCAGGAGGAGGAGGGTGTGATGAGGAGTATGCAATAAGAGGGCTCACCAGATGTGCAGGAAACCTCCCCCTGCCAGAGGTGAGCCATTGGGAGATGAAGAATAATCGCCCGTGGCCATTGACACCTAGCCTGGCTTAAAGTAGATTCTTTAGTACCTTCAAGTCCAGGTAAGAGCCCAATCTGGGTTTGCTGGACACCTCAGCCCAATGAAGACTGCTAAAGTGAGCCCTCAGGATTGCTCAAAATACTAGGACTTGAGAAACCTTCACAAATGCCAGTATATGGAGGATTCCTTCACGGTCCGGCGAGGGTGCACTGGAAAACTAGGGGAGGTTAGTCATAATCTTGCAGTTGACAAAGACTGTCAAAAGCTGGAGAAGGAGCCTGCCTGAACCATTTCTCCCACTGGCATAACCTAGAAGAGAGAATGGAAAGGAAGTGAGTAGAGTATAAGTGTAAAACTGAGTAAAAAATGAGGCCTGTACAAAAAACAAATGCAGGTCTGTTCCTACGTGGGACATATAATGACTGAGGTTAAAAACCAAAAACAACATTATTTAACTATCGCAGAAAAGACTAATGCAGCTGCATTCCAATGTTGCCACTTAGTCTTTTTGGAGACCGCAAAGAGAATGGGGCTAGTAGTGTGCGTGAAGGAGGTAGATATGAGGGGCATATTCACACATATGGCACTCTCTTTTTGCTCATCTAAAATGCATATCATGCTTAAATCCTGTTCTCATCCCAGGGTCAATATTTCAGAAATATTGAGCAAAGGGGATGTAGGAGTAACTGGAAAATCTAATAGCAACTGAAGTTTACACATAACAGTATGTTCCATCGCGACCATGTTGAAAGGATGAATAACCAAAGCGATGATGTCTCTGCAGATAATTACAATGCGAGATTAACACAAATGACAATTTAAATATTGAACTGTGAATTGAACACGGAGCTCTTAATACTCCTCTGTGGCCTTAAAATGTATCCCTGCATCTTAATGATGTGGGCCATTTTCTTTATTCCAGGAAGAGCATGTTCTCTGGATACTCCAGCCACAAGAGGGGAAAAAGTTAGCAAGGTCCTGGCACATGCATTTATAAATTCTCCTGACAAGATTGAGGTAAATAAGAAGGTTCTAACTCACCTTATGAAGAATCTCCATAAAGTCCATGTAAACGCAAGTATGATTCCAAGTATCCAGCACTGAGTGACATAGAAAGGAAGGGGTAGTGTTATAGTATATGGATCATATTTCACAACAATAAGAAACTCAGTCACTGTGATTGCAGCAACCATCCAAGCTTGCTGTCCCAACTTCTTATGGAACTTCCTGAAACAAATCAAATTAATGAATTAGTGACTTTACAAGAACAATATTCCATGACCAGGTCAATTTTGAAATTGTGTTTATTGTGTTATGGCTTCATATTAAAACCTTTCACAAATTGTATATGAGTTAGGAAAAATGATGATCACTAAAAGCAATATGTAAGCAATTGACAGTTAAAAAACGAATCTTAAAATCCTAGAAGAAAACACAAGATCATTAATACATAGGAAATGAATGTAAACAATAAAATGGGTCTAGCATCAACAATCACCAAGGCTCAAGAGTTCCTTTGCAATGTTAAGGATACCAATTGGGCGCAACACACCGGACCAGGCCACTTTGTCTTATCCTGTGATGTGGCGATCAATAGGAATGCTTTTTCTTTCATTTTAAATGAATTCAAATTGAGCCGATACCCGACCCGTCACACACCCCCTTTTACAAATACCCTGTGTCACGATGGACCATGAACCAGGCCAGGTGATGAAAATACAGTATTTATTTTAAAATTCACAAAAATAACACATTTTAATATTGGGCAGCAATCACCAATGGGGTGATAATTACAATAAAAACTACTGAACTACACTTGGTTAACCACATACATGAACATATCCATGAACCCAACCAAAGCACAATTGAATAGGAGCACTTTTTGAATTAGGATAGATGGCACCCAAGTTAAGGTTTCCACCTGCAATTTTCCCTCCACCCACAAATAATCACATTGTGTGTGGATAGAAAGAAGCAGCACGTAGTCAGGGATAAGAGGCAGCAAACAGAATCAAAATCTGCAAAGGCCTGAAATGACACTCAGATTTTGATAAATAATTAATTATATATGTTTTGAATAATGATATGCATGTGTTTTATCACAGTATTGGGGATGTTATATCACTAGCAACCATCAGGCAAAGTATCACAAAAGCATACAGTTCACAAAGCAGACTGAAATGGAAAACCCAGTGCAGCCGATGTAAAAACGGTTTTTGCAAAAACACTGAATTGGATTGCGGTTTTTGGGCAGGGTAATAGATGCACAGCACAGGGACAATATAGAGGTGAAAGGAGAGCTATAGGTGGTGAATTGAGAGAGATTTGGAAGGTAGAATGAGGTTCGTTTTTAGGAACATGGAGCAGTTAAAAAAAGAAAATTGGGTTTAAAATGAAAGGCAAATTTTACTTAAACTAGGTCTAATGGCTAAGAAAAGAGGAACACCACCCATAAATATAAAATTTACACTGCAGTCGTAACCCTTCACGCAGTGTACCCCTTTTCTTTAGGGAACATTAATTTATTTAATCTAAATATCGCTAATGACTTATGATCTAAGCAAGACAGAAATGAAGAGGAAAGTGGCGCTAACGCTTGGAGATCAAGGACAAGATGCACAGAGAATTCTGACAGTTGGACAAGTTATTAGGATATGGATAGGGTTGCTTAGAGAGTGGAACAAAGACAAAAATCAAGATGGGCTAGACTGTGTGTGATGGGATGTGGATACTCAACAGTCCGCTCTTAAATTTGGGATTAGGCACAGTCAACCGGGTTCTGGACTCCAGGACTCGGGTCACCGGATAGCGGACTCTCCTGGCAAAAGACAGCTGGCCAAAGGTCTGGTCACAGCGACGCCTCAGCAGGATGGAGCGGGTAAGCAGGGCAAGCAGTTAGTGGGCAAAAAGTCAGTCTGGTTTCAGGAGGCTTCCCAAAAGAACACCACAGCTTTCCCTTTGGTTAGTGGGATTTTTAGATCTGGTGTCTCTGGATTGAGGCCTTGCTGGGATGGTTAGCAATGCTTTGGTTTTGCAGTGGAACCTGGAGTCAGCTATGCTTTGGCTTTGCAGTAGACTCTGGAGTATGCTATGGTTTGGCCTTTGCAGGGGGATCTGGAATCTGGCAAGATGAAAGTGGACAATCCGGAAACTCAGGCGTAGGAAATTCAGGAAAGAATGTGTGTAGAGTCATGTAAGCCACCCTTTATATAAAGCATGGTGACATCACAGAACTATATGGTGGGGCAGGCTTAGCTGAGCACGCCTCTAAACAACTGGATTTGTCAGGAGTAATGGTTGACGCCTTGCTCTCAGCTGGTTGGGTTTCAAGGGCATGCTGTCAGATTTATGATATGGTTTTACAATGTCCAGACCCTCCCACAGTTATTTTAGCTAAAATCCAGTTTTGCCATAAATGGCGCATTTGTACACTGGTAGCATTTGAACAAATTACATAAACAAGTTACATATTTTATGCAGCACATGCCAGTCCAAATCTGCAGTCTGTAAGACATTGGGGGTCATTACAAGGTTGGAGGTAAGGGATAAATGATGCTGGTAAAGGATTACCGGCATCGTTTACCGCTCCGGACCATTATGACCTACCAACCCGCTATTAGCGGCACTGTAACGGTGCCTCAAATAGCGGCATGGGCACGCGACCTTTCATGCCGGAAATACCGGCATGGCATAAACATGAGGCCATCAGAAGTCAGGCGGACATGCAAATAACGGCTTACTGAAGCCCGAAAAGTACCTTACCGGCATGGAGTAAATACCGGCATCGCGGACCACCCGTAAATGGCCATGTCCAGTGTTCCCAACTGCCACAGGTGCACACAATCAGCACAGGTGGAGGCAATATAGACTGGGCCAGCACAAAAGGAGCACACCCCACCCCTTCCCCCACCCAATCACACACCAAAATGTTTCTAATACTACTAGCAATGCTGGGGCTGGAGGACACGATTGCAGTGGAACTGTTGCAACAACAACAACAACAACAGGCAGCACAGAGGAGACGCAGGAGGAGAAGGAGGGTGAGGCAGGCCCAGCATGACCCATCAGTGCAGCCAGGGGTACCATGCAGGCATCCCCCAATCCCTCGCATCCGAGCCAGTCCATTCAACCTAACCCCTGAGCAGATCCACACCCTGTACCGTCTGGACCGGGACACCATCACCACCATTGTGGGCATGATACATGACGACATTGTCAGCCTGATTGAAATACGCACTGCAATCCCACCTCTACTGAAGGTAGTGTCTGTGCTCCACTTCCTGGCCACAGGCACCTACCAGCACACAGTGGGGCACATGCATGGCATATTACAACCATTATTCTCACGTATGCTGAACCAAGTGCTCAATGCCCTCCTGAAGCACACAGGGGACCACATTTTCCTACCACGGACACCCCAGGAGATCTCCAACACCAAAGTTGGTTTCCATTCACTGGCCGGCATCCCTGGTTGCATTGGCGCCATCGACTGCACCCATGTCAAATTGGTGGTCCCACATGCCATGGAGGTAGTGTACCACAACCGTAAGTTATACCACTCCATCTACGTGCAAATGGTATGTGACTCAAACAAGATCATCACACATTGTTGTGCCCGATTTCCCAGATCAGCCCATGATTCAATGGTCTTGCGGAACTCCACAATACCACGCTATATGGAGCGACATGCAGGGCAGAGAACCCGGCTTCTCGGTGAGTTGCATGTCAGGCTGATGTGAGGACATACACATAATCATTGTTGCCCACATACAGGTGATGCAGGCTATCCCTTGAAGAGGTGGCTCCTTACTCCAGTCGGGAACCCGCAGAACAGGCACGAGGAGGACTACAATCGTGCGCATACACGTACCCGTGTGGTGATTGAGCAGACATTTGGCCTCTTGAAGGCACGGTTTCGCTGCCTCAGCAGGTCTGGTGGGGCACTCCTGTACGGCCATGAGAAGGCGGGCAAGATCGTCATGGCATGTGTCATGCTACACAATATGTACATCAGACGGAATGTGCCTCTGCCCCCTGACGCTGAACTGCAACCACCCGATGATGAGGAGGGTGGAGATGGGGCTGCACTTCAGGGAGGCAGCGATGCACAGGAGGGACGTGTCATGCGTCAGACTCCGATTGACCAATGTTTCTAGCACACATGGATGGGGAGTGTGACATGGAGGTGGAACTCAGGGCACTGGGTGTGTCAGGGACATGGACACTGTAGACTGTTCACCAATAAAGCACATGTACACAATAAGCAATGTCCACACATGTGATTTCAGATTTCACAACAGATGTATTCAGAATATGTAACATAGCAAGTGCACAAGTCCTCCATTCCACACACCCACTCCCCCCTCACCTTCCCCACACACCCACTCCCCGCTCCCCCCCACAACTTCCCCACACACCCACTCCCCCCTCCGCCTCCCCCCACACACCCTCACCCCCACCACCCTCAACTTCCCCACACATGGTGTGCACTGGCATGCACCATAAGTCCACATGAGACCAGAATGCCTGGCTGAACCTACAGCCCTTCTCTACCGGCAGCAGGTGGACCCCTGTCCGGCCTGCGCAGGTTCCGCCCAGACCTACGAAGGGGGCTGGACTTAGTGGAGCTGGCATTGGAGGATGTCCCAGGTTGTTCTGCCACCTGTGCCGGACCCATGGCCTCCATTGCTGCCACCATTTGAGAGAGGACCTGCCGCACTGCTGCTAATTCACTGCATATGTCTTTTGAGGAGGTCTCAATTGCAGATTTGAGGGATGAAGCACATTCCCTTATCTCATCCCTTATCTCATCCCTTGCCCGGCCACATTCCGTAATGTGCTGTGTCAACAGCCCTATCAACTCCTCCTGCCGCTTCTGGATTGCCCTGATCCCCTTTTGGATGTTCAGGACACTGGTGGATGTGTGAGGTGCTACCGACATGGTTGGTTCCTCATGCACGGTTGGTGTGGGGCTGAAACTACTGGGCCATGACTCCCCAGGAGACAGCTCATGGCTGTTGTGTATGCTGGATGGGGAGAGGTGTGGTGAATGCAGGGGGCCTGTAGCGGTGCTTGTGTCATGTGGCAGAACATCTGCCTCATCATCGGACACGGCTGCTGTGGCAGCTGTCTCCCCCACAGTACTGCTGGCAGCCGATACAGTGCCTTCAGCCACTGACTCCTGTGTGTTGGTGGCTGGTGTGGGTCCTGTGGTGGGGGCCGTAGTGCACATTGGTGCTGTGGGTTCTCGGGTTGTCTTGCCCTTCCGCGGTAGTCCAGGTTGTCCTCTTCCCCTTGATGTAGAGGGGCAGTTTTCTCCCTCCATGCCCTGGCCGCCTTGTGTGGTGTTGCAGCATCCTCGCTGGGGTCCTGGTCATCGCTGTCTGATGGCATGCCTGTGGGGGACCAAGAGAGGAAGAGGATTAGTGATGGGTCTACATGCATCAGGCATGCATGGGGGTAGCTGCATTGATATGGAATGGCAGTTGACTGGCATTGGGGTAGTGACATACGGGTTGCTTGGCTTTTGGGTGGGTGATGCAGGGATGCGTCTGGGATGAGGCATATATGGGGTGCATCATGCATGTTGACAAGAAGGTGTTGTGCACTGCCTGTAGGCAGTCTTGCAAATATGCGTCTGGTGGACCCTGGTTTCCATCATTGCACGGTCAGTTCAGGGGGAAATCATTGTGTTGGTCTTTGCAGCGTTTCATTTGGGACACCTACCTGCATCAACCGATGATGGGGCTCCTCGCTCCATGTCTCCCACTCCCTCAATAGCCTCCATCCCAATGGTGCTTGTGCAGATCTCCTCCCAGGGTTGCATCTTTATGGGGGAGTCCGCACCTCCACCTGTTGCCATCCCCTGCTTGCGGTTGGCCGAGAGGATGTTCCGCACGCGCAAGCGCAGGTCGTCTCAGCGCTTCCGGACATCTTTAAGAGTGCGGGGGGTGGTGCCAACGACACTCACTTTCTGCGCCACCTCTGCCCATATCTCCTCCTTCCACTGCACTGCAGGTCGAGAATACGACATCTGCATGTTCTTGCAGCATCTCAGCCAGCATATTCAACTCCTCTGGTGAGAAGCGCTCCTTACGCAAGCTCTCTGCACTTTTTTTGAGTGCTTTGGGCATTGTGAGATGCTGCAGGTAGTGGTAGAGGTGTGGTAGTGAGATGGCTCCTGGTTACAGAGGATGGCAATGGATTGTGTTTTTAAAGATGGCTGCCGTGCTCTTTCCGTTCCTGTGCGATGACGCTACTTCCGGTTCCGCTTATTAGCGGTGACCGCTAATTGCAGTCACCGCTAATAGCGGTCACCGCTAATGCCGATGGCTTGGATGGCGGTGGAGCTATCTGCGCTTCACGCAATGGCGGTAAGGGTGATTTTTCACTCTTTTACGGCATGGCGGAAAAGTAG
Organism: Ambystoma mexicanum; assembly: GCF_040938575.1. Taxonomy (NCBI): domain Eukaryota; kingdom Metazoa; phylum Chordata; class Amphibia; order Caudata; family Ambystomatidae; genus Ambystoma; species Ambystoma mexicanum. The sequence goes on along the minus strand of NC_090934.1, from coordinate 978,152,685 downwards.
TTACCGGCACGGCGCAAAGCTCGTGCCCGCGTACTCCTAATCGGCCTCTAATAGCGGCCCTGTGGCAACACGGACACAGTATTTGCTCCATGCCGGTAAGGGTTGTACCTTACCTCCAAACTCGTAATGAGGGCCGTTGTTTCGCCCTTCTAATAATTTTTGGTCATTTTTAGGATGAAATATTCGGCCTAAAATTCTATAACTTTATAAGTGTGTGTGGATTATCATTCAGCATGTCAGCATTGAAATTCACAGTGGCATCTGGTATACTTACCGTGGAATACCCAATTCTCTGCCATTTCTATTCGCAATATGGCAGTGAAAGCTACAATGTCTTAGATTAAAACCCACAAAATGACATTAAAGCTGTTAATTTTTTACATTCCTGCAAAGTCTGGTTACAGAGATAAAAGTCTGAGAAGTTTCTTAATAAAATAGCTGTTTAACCCAAATGGTCAGCATTGTCCTCCAAATATGGTCATGCCTTTCCAGGCTACCCCCCTAAATCCAGGGTTTGTCATGGAGTTTTTCTTTGAAGCTTTTTGTAGAAGTCACAGGGAGGTGTGATTTTCTTTTTCACATCCTCATGTCCCAGAATTTCTATTGAGAGAGGCCTCCGCCCAGCGGAAAGTCTGATGAATATGTGAACTTTCTTTGGCTTGGTCAGTCAAAGTTTTCCAACCTAGTAATTATCAGCCAAGTGTCCTGTAAGTTTATGGTGGTTCCTTTTGGGGGAAGCCTTAGCTTAGCCAGTAGGGAAAAACCTGTCCTCGAGCTTGCAAAATCCAGCCAATGCAGTTTAATTCCTTTTATTTTATTTTGTCCCGGATCAAAACAAACCTGTTGGATAAAACATCCCCTATGTTTCACAGCAACAAACCCCTTTACATTGCTAGGCACAGACATGTTCTTGTTCAACATGGTACTTTGAAAACAGGCATTTTTATTTCTGGTGTGAAGCCAGCTGGCATTTTCCTTGCAAATTCGGTTAGTCTCGTCCCTCTGCATTTCCACATTGTTTTGTAGCCAAAGTTAGTTCCTTGTATGCAGCAATTTGTTTGAACACAGATGCACTGAAATTGACATGAGCCCAGAGCCAGGGCCTCTGATGCATTGATCTTTGATATTTTGTATCCCAAAAGTAAAGCGTTCCCTGTGTGGCTGAAGTAAAGCTTCTTTTGATTCCTTCAGAACTGAACAATAGCCTGTCATTCAGGGATACTGCTCTTGTCTGCTGGAGCACAATGTGATTTAATGGGCATGGCAGAGTCTCCTTAATAAAACAGTGTGATGAGGAATCAGAGGAAAAAGCATCAGAGCAGCATCATTTTTAATGTAAATATTTCCCCTTTTCAATGGAAACTGTGGGTTTGCAGCAAAGCAGCACTGCTTTTTAACTCCCCTTCTCTGGTACATGTAAGAACACACTGGCACCTTTCTCTGTGTGCTCCCGGTTCCAACTTGCCCATTTTGTGTTTGGCAAGATGGTGCAGCCATCCTTTTGTCGCTGCCAGGCGCAGTTTTGACACAATGGTGGCCCAAGGAGCCAGCACAGCCAATTTGCTGTTGACTGCAAAAGCACAGCTTGGTTATGGAGAAGAATTCTGTTGAGTGGGTCAATGTAGCCCACAGAAAGAGCCGAGATATTGCAGAGGATTTAAAAAATCTCAGTTAAGTACGCTTATAGAGCAACAGAATATGATATATACTTGGTACTCATCAATCTGCACAACAAATTCTCAGAAAAAAACAGCTGCAGTAGAATGTTTAAAATGACAAAATATTCATATAGGATCAGCTGCATAAAATCACATTTTAAAATCAAGTTGCGCAGAGATTATACCTCTACAGATTTACAAAGCCTACAAACCCTTCTGAGATAATTCATACAAATTTGAGGTCCTATTGCCTCTAGGGTGTGATAACAATTCAGCCTAAATCTTAAGAGCGTAGATCTGAACAAACAAGTAGGTGCTTTAACTATGTAACATTGTGGCGATTAGAGAGAGAACTTCCATGCTAGTAACATAGACCCTGTATAACTAACTTTCTAAGATGATCCAAAGCTTGCATTCAGTCACAAACTCTTAATTTATTCTTTACAGGGGATGAGTCCCTCTCAGGGGGAGTCTCAATCTCAGTAAGAAATTGTTCACAGGCCGAGAAAGAAAATCTAACAGGGCCTTATCTGACTTTGTTCTCAGACTCCCTTAATTTAAGAATAGATTTTGAGCATCATCTTCATGAATTTAAAAATGCAGCCGCAATTTGTTCTTTTTATATAGGAAGCACCAGGATTGAAGACCCGGTTCCAGATGAATTGCTTCAATAGGAACAGATGCAGGTAATATCAAAATGTTAAGCCACATTTTTCCTTTGTAAGTATTGAGCCATTTTCAATTAGAAGGTGGAAGCAGTTCAAGTCCATTTACAATTGCTGGTGTCACTTAGGCCTTATAGAATTGAATAACTTGCAATAGGGAGTAAAAACAAAACTTCCTTTGGATCACCCTCATTTATACAATAAAAGTATCCACTTTAGCATTGAGGCTGTTCTCTTCATATAATTCAGATGCTTCATAGAAGCAAATAGATAACCCAAGTAAACTTTTGACTCCTACAATTTTCTTTCCATTAACAGACCAGGCTACCTTTTTACTCTTTTGGGTGCATTGTAACATTATTTCTCAGGGTGGATTAGGAGATTGTTGCTCCAAACATAAACCGCCATCCTTTCTAACCTTCTTTGCAACCCAATAGGTGTTACATCCATTAAAATAAGCCTAATTCCAACAACCCTATTTTTGGAGGAAAAAAGAAGCCTGATGAAATGCAAGCAACTGGTCAGAGACTTCTAGATTAAATGAGAGCCAGCATGCAACCCTGCCTCAGACCAGTGTCAACCAGAACTTCCCTTGATAGAAGTGCATCGGAATTGAGACTCACCCTTAGTTTATTATTGAAGTGGAACAGGAGGAGCATATTCAGTAAGGCCAATGGAATGCCCCAAATGTTCTAGTTTACAGCACAGGCGTCCTCTATAAACTTTATCAAAGGCTCAGGATATGTTGAGACTAGTTAGATTAAAGGGATTTCTTCTTATCTGACTTTGTAGCAAGGATAGGATTAGTCCATTCAGCAAAGTGCACAGACCCTTCCTAACACCAGTCTGAAAGATACTTAATCTATTCAACTCCTCTGCCCATTGTACTAGGTCTTTTAGGACAAAACTCAACAGAACCTTAAAGGATGAATCAATTCAAGTTATTGGTCAGTAATTGCAAGGCGAAGCCCGGTCTCCCCTTTTATATATAGGGGCCACAACCCAAACAGACCATGACTCCGACATTGCTAAGGTAGAGGCAACCTAAGTTGGGATAAAATGTTACCATTCTAGTTCAGGGATACAATTTACCTGGGAGAATCTCTGATCATTGTTAGCACCATTCAACAGATGTCAAATACCCTTTGAATTAATTAATTAGCGCTTGCAGAAAGTTTGTGCGGTCCACGTAGAACTACAGCGCTCTAGCTACATCCAGCGAGTGCAGAGTCCTTTCAGCCGGAAACGAAGTAGACGGGAAGAAAACTGGCAACACCAAGGGTTCGTTGAGGTGGAAGTCCGACGCCACCTTGGGCATGAAGGAGGGGTGCGTCCTCAGCACCACCTTCGTGTCGTGAAACGTCAAGTATGACAGCTTGCAAGATAGGGCCTGGATCTCTCCCACTCGTCGTGCGGAGGTGATGGCCACGAGAAACGCTGTCTTCCATGACAGAAACTTCAACGGTGCCGAATGCAGAGGCTCAAATGGGGCCCCCATGAGCCTGGTCAGCACCACGTTAAGCTCCTACGCCGGGGCAGGGGCCTTCACCGGCGGAAATGATCGGAACAATCCTTATATAAATTCCTTCACCAGTTGATGGGACGACAAGTACGCCCGTTCCGTAGTTCTGGTGTATCATGAGATGGTGGCCAGATGTACCTTGATGGAAGCGTGAGCTAGTCCAGCCTTGGCCAATGACAGTAGGTACGGCAATACTTGAGGCGCCGTAATCTGCAGAGGGTTAATCTTCTGTGCACGGCACCAGACAGAGAACCTCTTCCATTTATGTTCGTAGCACTTGAGAGTGGAGGACGCCCTGGCCTTTGCAAGAACCTCTCTGCAGTCGGCCGGGATGTCGTACCCTCCAAACTCTGGTGCTGCAGGCACCAGGCATGCAAGTTCAGCGACTCCGGATTGTGGTGAAGAATTGCGCCTCCTTCTCTGGAAGGAAGATCTGCGTCCGTCGGCAGCTTGACTGGTGTGGACGTTAACAAGTCCAGAAGGTCCGGGAACCAGATCTGTCTCGGCCACGCCTGTGCGACGAGGATCATTCTGCACCGGGACCTCTTGAGCTGGTTGATGAGCCGGACTAGCAACGGCAGCGGAGGGAACGCATAAAGAAATAGGCCGTCCCAGGGGAACGGGAAAGCATCGCCCATGCTCCTCGGCTGGGGGAACCTGCTGGCGAACCTCCGGCACTTGGAATTTGTCGCCGTCGCGAAGAGATCGATTTGGGGTTCGCCCCATCGTCGGAAGAGTCGATCCACTTGATCCTGGCGTAGTTCCCACTCGTGGCACGAGCGCAGCTCTCTGCTGAGTGAGTCGGCGATCGTGTTTTTTATTCCTGCCAGATGAAGAGGCACCAGAAACATCCCTTGGGCGACAGCCCAATGCCACAGATCCTGGGCTTCCTTGGAGAGGGCAGGGGATGGGGTTCCGCCCTGCTTCCGGATGTAGAACATCGTGGTGGTGTTGTCGGTGAAGGTCCTCACCACTTTGCCCTTGAGGGACGGAAGAAAAGACTCGAGGGCCCAGAACACTGCGCGGCGCTCCAAGATGTTGATGTGGAGTGACTTCTCCTCCGGGAGCCAAAGACCTCTCGCGTGAAGATCTCCGGAGTGCGCTCCCCAACCTTCCAGGGAGGCATCCGTCGTCACCGTCACCTGGTGAGCTGGGGTCTGAAAGTCTGCGCCCGCCGACAGATGAGAGCGGGTACCCCACCACCGGATCGCCTGACGGAACGTCTCGTTGAGAGGGATCCTGTCCTCAAAGCTGCCCGTCGACTGGACCCAGCGGATTTTGGAAAGTTGATGGAGAATCCCAGGTCCGTGAGAGCTGGACGGTCTTCACAGTGTGCTCCACGGCGAGCTCCCTTGTCCTTGTCAGGATGAGCCAGTCGTCCAGGTAGGGGTAGACGTGGATCCCCTGTAGGCGCAGCCGTGCCGCCACCAGTGCAAGGCACTTGGTGAAAACCTTGGGTGCCGACTTCAATCCGAACGGGAGGGCCTTGAACTGGTAGTGCCGCCCTTGGACCACAGACCTGAGGAACTTTCGGTGTCTTTTTAGAATGGGGATGTGGAAGTACGCACCCTCCAAGTCCAACGACGTCAGGAAATCGCCCTTCTCCAGCTGTCCCAGCACGTGCTGGAGGGTGGCCATCCGGAACTTCTGTGCCTTGATGTTCTTGTTCAGTCGTCGCAGGTCCAGGATGGGGCGCCATCCTCCTGTCTTCTTTTTTACGAGGAAGTACCTTGAGTAAACTCCAGAGCCCCTAAGCCTCTTTGGGACAAGCTCGATGGCACCCTTCTTGAGCATCGCCCTTACTTCCAACAGTAGTTGAGGGACGTGATTTTCCTTCCTGGCCACAGGTGGAACACGAGGGCACTTCTTCTGAAACTCGAGGGCGTGCCCTTGGGCCAAGGCATCCAGCACCCAACGGTCGGTGGAGATGGACTCCCACACGCTGACTAACCTCACCAGCCGGCCTCCCAGCGGGGTGCTTCGGCAAGGGCCCGACCCCCACGGTCGGTTCAATCTTTTTTGGAGGCCACCTTGCCTCCTTGACCTCCCTGTCGACGACGACGGGCACCACCCGACTTGCTGCGTCCCCTGTAGGCTTCCTGGGACAAAGATCTTGCCACTTGGCGGTACATGGATGAGCCACTGACGGATCCCTTGGAGGCACCTTGACTGCCTCCGGAGCTCCGAAAGGACGGCCGTCGTTGTTGGAGCCCGGGCAGTCTCAGTGTCTGTCTTGATGGCCTGAAGGGACTCATCAACCGCCTTCCCAAACAGGTTGTTCCCGTCGAAGGGCATGTCCAAAACCTTGGTTTGCACGTCCTGGCGGAAATCCGTCGCCTTGAGCCATCCTCGTCGTCTCAGGCAAACGCCGTTGCCCAACTGACGGAAACCGGTGTCGGCGATGTCCGTTGCCACCGTGATGGCGTGGTCCGAAGCAATCTCACCTTCCTGTAGGATTTCAAGAGTCTCAGCCCTTGTGGCGTCCGGAAGGAAGTCCAAAAGAGGGGCGATGTTGAACCAAAACTCCCTGTCATAACGGGCTACGATAGCCAGGGCGTTGGCCGCCTTGATAGTCGAAGCTGGACACGTCCCATCGTGTCCAGCTTCCTGCCCTCGCCGTCCAGCGGGGAAGTTTATGTTGAGGCCGATGCCCCCCCAGCTTTCTTCTTTGCTGCCGCCGAGACGACCGAATCCGGGGTAGTTTGCGCCCGAAGGCACAAGGGGGCAGCGTCGGGTACCCGGTACTTCTTCTCGTACCGGTCCACCTTTGCCGGCGCCTTGGAAGGGTTCTTGAGGAGGGCGAGCCCCTCATCCCAGATGTCATCAAGAAGTGGTACGACGAGGACCGTCTTCCTTTTAGCCTTGCGCCGTTGGTAAAGGAACCCTTCCTCCTTCTTCTCTTCTGGGCAGAGCTGGAAAAGCTCGGATGCCCTGGAAATCATGGCATGAAAGGATCCAATCTCGTCGGGCGGGGACGCCCGAGCAAGGGGCGACGGTGTACATGTCCCGTTGTCGCCTCCGTCGTCATCTGTACCTGTCGTAGCCGTGTCCGTGCCTGTATCATCCCCGTGGGTAGTAGACCAGAGGGAAGGCAGAGCAGGCTGCAGAGGTGGGAGAGGTGGCGTAGGATGCGTCGTCCTCCTCTTATGCGGTGGACTTTCCGAAGGTCCCGGCTCCGGTTCCCCCGTCAGGTCTGGCTCAGGTACCTCCATCGGGGGGAGGGGCAACCTTGTCCTTATCTCCGAGCATAAGGACTGAATCGCTGACAAAATGGCCGCCGAAGTGTCCTGTGGCGCCAGAAGCGACAGGCGCGAGGGCTCTTGAGGAACCTCGTCGGCGACACCGTCGCGCTCGTCGTCGCCCTCGTCGGGATCCCTCCCGATGGGCTGGGTCTCTTCCAGGACCTCGATGAGCTCTTCTTTAGAGGTCGTGTCCATATCCACGATGGCCACCTGCCCCTCCCCCACCTTTTCCAACGGGTCTTCTCAATGGGCCTGAAAGACGACTCCCTCCGCGGTGGCAGGGAGACTGGGTCCTGAGGTCGCCTCCACTGGCGTAGCCTCCACAGGCTCAGCCAGGGCCGCTGCGACATCCTCAATCGAGGTCTTAGCAGGGAGAATTAAGGACATCGTCGCCTTCTGTACACCTGGGGCCTTCACCTTGGGCCTCGCTCCCCCTCTGCCGGAATCTTCGCGATCGACCGGGGCCTCTCCGGAAGCTTCGCCGGGTTCTCGGACTTCCTCTTACCCGAGCCAGAGCATTGGCTCATGGTTGATGGCGCCGGGGAGGATGCAGCCTGCCTGGCAGCCAAGGAGCCCGACCGTTCGGCGCTCCCGGTGCCCATGGACTCATGGTGCTTGGCCTTTTGTTGGGCCCCCGTCGCCGGGGGGCGACCTGACAGGACTTAGAAGATCGCTCGGATTTCTTTTTCTTCTTCTCCCCGACGGGCTCTTCCCTTCCAGCCAGTTGGCGAGACGGAGGTGGCGATCCTTCATGGTCCGCTCCGACATGTTCCCACAAAACGCACAGTCCTTCTCCGTGTGCGTCTTGTCCTCATGGAGACAGTAGAGGCATAACGAATGCTCGTCCTCTGAAAACATTCTGAAGCTGGCATCGAGGGCAGGTCCTGAACAGCTTCCCGGGCGTCGAGCTTCCTTTCTCCTGGGCCATGTCCGGGGTCGGCCTCGGAACTTCCAAAATCCTCCAAAAGCGTAACTCGATGAAATCTTCACCCTTGAGGGGCGTAGAAAACTCTGAAACGGATCCCCGTTGATCGGATGTAGAAACGGTGGAGCTTGAGGCTCTATTTAACCGAAAAATGAGAAAAATCTCCTGAAAAAGCGTGGAAACGTAGCAAAAGCTCGAGAGCTACAGAACGAGGACTCCCAACACTTGAATGTGCGGTAAAAATCTGAGGATGGCTGCCAGAGGCGGGGCTTAGGGAGAGGGCAGTCATTGGCTGGGGGCACTGTGACCCAGAGACCAGTGATTGGTTACTACTAAGAAAGACAGATCAGAAACGAAACTGATACTGATTTTTTCTATACCAAGGATTCCCGGCCTGACAACGGGGAATATTCATGAGCATGTGAATCCATGCCAGACGCCATGCTGGAGAAATACATTGTTTCTTATAGCTATTACGAGGTCCCCTGCTGCGTGGCCTCCAGCCCCCTTCCCGGCTTTTTTATTTGGGTCGTAAAACCTTCAATCCTAAGATTTTCAGACAGCCATGTTCCTTGGAGACAGACACATTCAGTGCCTTTAAACATTTGTGAATTTAAAAAAACTTTTTAAACCCTGGGTATTCCAACTAAGAGGGGACACTACATGGTGCTTAAAAACCTGGTCTGGGGTCCCTGAGGTTCGACAAAGAGGCACTTTTAACTCCAGAGAGGCATTAGGAGCGTAAACATGTCTCCTATCGGAATCGTCAATTGTGCATTGTACACTCAAATCCTCAAATTTCTCTATACCAGTTGCTGAATAAAAAGGGCCCCATCTCAAAGGCCCCTACCAACCTCAGAATCGATAACAATGGTTTAATAGCCTCTCATGATTAAATCTTCTTGGGCACTGGTTACTAAATCCCAAGCAAGTTCTGTGAAAGTGTACAATACAGACGCTCCACAAATCGTCCTCATCTAGCTCTATCCATTTTAAATCAGCAGATGAAATCCCAGAAACCAAGGGAACCCCCAAAACAAATCACCAAAATTCTTCCTATTTTCATGGGGGACTCCATATCTAAAAATAGTAGATAATTTAGCAGACAATTGATAAGGGACTCTATTAGCCCTCTCTCCACTACCAGTAGTAATCTTTAAATTATTGGCTAGTTCCCTCTAGAGAATCAAGCGGTCCCCAACTCTGCAACACTATGCCCCGAAACTGCTGTGGAAGCCCCCTGAATGACCACAAAGTTATCAGTGGATCCCCCCCTTCAAGAGCCCCACAGGAACCTACTGTGCCTCAATCAACTGGATCCCCAGAGTAAACCTGATCCATCCGAGACAGAAAAAAAGTAATCTCTTATTTGCCCTTTGAATTTCTTCTTTTTCTCTCCAAATATTGATTTTTTTGATTGACCTGGTGAGTACATAGCAACATCATGGGCCTCTTGTCTTTGAAAAACAGATTTAGGAAGTTCCAAAACATCCCGTGAATCTGTGATGTCAATAAGGATGCCAAGGGACCTTGAACTGGGAGTAAAAAATGTCAATAGGGGAGGTAGTTGTGAATGGATGGCCATTTGAGGGTGCAAGATTGTCCGTATTTTTAGATGCACAAAACAAACGTCCTTAAAAAATGTGCACGAGCCAGTTCTTCTTCATGCAGGACTGTTTTTTAAGTTCTTACATTTTTTTGTGTGGAGGAGATAAGGATCTTTTCTTCTTCAGCTTACCATTTAATGTTGAACTAGAGGCTGGCACATAACCATTTTCAAGTCGAATTTCAGTCCCCCAATTGCAAAGTTCTGGTCACATATATGCTCTAGATTACAATCATTCTGATTATCCAGGAGTATTTTTAGGGATTCCTTTTATATCAGACAGTAAGAGTGCTTGAGACCCGACTTCATGACTAAATGCGTCAAAGCCTGACCAAGCCTTGTAACAGTAAAATTAGGGCAGAAAGGTAATGACCCTGCCACCCCAAAGAGGAGGAGTTAAACACTTGTGAATTCCACCTACTAATCAAGCCGGGAATTAGGTAAACTGCGGTGAGGGTCCTCCGAAGAGAAATCCGTCTGATTACTGGGATGTATGCTGGGGACTGATTGTGTACTCATAAAGAGACATGGGGAGGCACTTAAATTGGTACCTGGAATATCCAGGTCCAATTATTACCTCTTCTAAACCAATACAGATTTAATAATGACAAATTTAAGTTATTCAAGCAGGATTTGCCCAAAGTGTTATAAAGCAAAGCCCCTCAGGACTTACAAGGTAGATATTAGGTAAAGAGCATTCCACCAGTAACTCTGTAGCTTGCTGTTGTGTAGGGTGCTGCTGAAGAACATGCTAAACATTTTTGAGGGAGCCTGAGGAAAGAAGGCAGTGGTTTTTGACCGAGAGATCGATGTTTTCGGGCTTGCTTCCTCCAGAGCCTGGGTAACTTCATTATCAAGAGTCGTCATTTCTGTGCTCCCTAGGTTATACTGCTTTCCCTTGCCACGCATCATAAGCCAAATTCAAGGGGGCAAGCCGTCTTTATCAGAGTTCCTAGCATCAAAAAGAAACACGCTGATACAATTAGCTGGACAACAATCTTCCCAAAGGCTCTGTGGGGGGCCAGAAGGAGACAGACTAGAAATTGCCATTCATAATAAGCTTTTATTCAAAATAACAGAAAGCAGTCTATCCTTCCTTATCCGAGGGGCTTCCCTGCCTAACAGAACTGACTAAGGTGCTCATTGTCAGCTGTGAAGTCCAAAACAAGAGGTCTGTCCTCTGTCCAAATGTTCAGGAGAATGACTCACGTATTCCTGGGTTGCTTTCACAGTCGGTCCCTTTCAACATAGAATCTTTAGATAGTTCTTGGTTATCTTCTGCATCGGTGCATTGAATTTACTTATGGGACTTTTCCACGTCCCTTGGCTCCTTTCCTTTAGGCTTTTCAAGTTTCACTGTCTGGATTTGCCGAAAACGTGAGGATCCTTCACTTTGTCCTTCTTAGGTGAAATTAAAAGTCCGTCTCTCGGACTTCTAATGTATAATCTCAATCCTTTGATTTCTTTGCTTTTCACTGTATTGTGTATGATGTAGCCCATGACTAGCTTCACCCTTTTTATTACTGGGTCTTTCATGGGGACAAGTATACTGAACCCAATAATGATTCACAATCTCTTGACCTATCACTCTCTCACCGAGACGAGTATGATAAGCACAGTAATGATTTGCAGTCTCTTGACTTTCCACTTTCTCAATGGGATGTGCATTATGACCCCAATGCTGATTTACAGTATCCTGACTTTTCACTCTCTCACTGGGACGGGCATGATGTACTGGCGATCATTATACTAATTCCTAGCACTCTTGTTAATTTTGTCACAACATTCACCAAACCTGTCTCTTTTACTAAGAACAAGAGGACTGGGCCATTCGGTATACTTGTTCTTTTTAAAAGGAATGAATATTAATTCTCTCTTGATTACATGTGCCTTTCACCCCAGGTCTCCCGCTCTTCCGGGTACCTGGGTTGTAATGGGGTCAGGTCACCGGGTTGGCTTCTTCCTCCTTTTCCGAGACTTTTTGCAGGAGGGCCCAGGGCTCCGGATCTTTTCCCTCTCTTCATGCTGGCCACCGCTTGCTTCAACGCAGTCCCCCTTGGGACTACGGTCAGCTTGGTAGGTTCCCACTCCTCCACTTTTCGAGCTAGGAAGCCTGGCTTCCGACCCTTCACTGCTCCCTCCAGGGTTTGGTTCAGGTATCTCCACGTATTCACCAGCATCCACTCTCCAGCTGGTTTGAATCTCCTGGGTCTCTCCTCTCCCAGCATTGCACACTCCCACTTTTATGATGCTACTCTGGGGCTTCCCAAGCATTCTGTTTAAGCCCTTTCTCAGTGGCTGAGCCATACCCTTTACGCCTTTGTTTGGATTTCTTTGTCTCAGTACCAGGCAGGTGCTTGTTCATTATGACTCCATGGGTCTACTTCATCTCAGTAGCAGGAAGGTACTTATCTTCAGCTAAAACTTAATAATAGCAGATGTATAAGGATTCTTCTTGTTTTCCGTCCACAAGCTTGCTGTTGAACGGTTGCTACATGGGTGGAAGGGTCTCTCCCGGTAGGACCTGCTTCCCTCTACCCCTAGGGATGGTATTGTGTAGCGGCTCAATTGCCTAGCCTCACAAGGAAAGGCTCTGCCCAGGGAAGAAGTGACTGAACCCCTCAATTGATCACAGCTCACAAAGCCGACACTCGGTCCACTAACAGCCGACCCGCTGCAGCGGCCAGAGAATCCAGTCGTAATAGTACACAGAGTAGAAGAACAAGTTAATCTTTACCTGGTAACATTCTTTCGATGGGATGTTCCTCCGACGTATTCCTTATCTTTGATAGATCATCTCCCAGCATGCTGGCCTCGGAATTTTTTTTCAGTAGAGAGCGCTGCGCGTCGACGTCCCTCGAGCCGATGTCCCTCGGCAGCCTCCGTATCGGCGCCGCCGTCATCACGCATATAAATAGACTCGCGCAGCGTCCGTTGCTCAGTTCCGTTTTGACGTTAACAGGTGTTTTACATGAATTGGTGATTGACCTTGAAGGAGCGTAAGCTGCAACCACAAGGGAAGTATTACTGCGGGGATGGGTGGGAGGGGTGATAAGGAATACGCCGGAGGAACATCCCATCGAAAGAACGTTACCAGGTAAGAAGTAACTTGTTCTTCGAAGGGATTGTGTCCTCCGTCGTATTCCTTATCTTTGATAGACTCCCATAGCAGTGGTGTGTAATTGGAGGTGGGAGTAAAACGCCACATTTCCTTTTAGGAATGAACAGAATGTAATACGGCTTTGCCAAACCTAGTCTCTTGACTAGAGGAGGAATCCAGGTTGTAAAATCTTGTGAAGGTATGTGCGGACGACCATGTGGCAGCCGCACATGTCTCGAACCGGAACCCCTCTTTGGAGGGCCGAGGAGGCTCCGATACCCCTGGTTGAATGAGCCCTAAGATTATGAGGAGGCTCTTTCCCTGCTAGTTTGTAACATTCCAGAATGGCCAAAATAATCCATCTGGAAATGGTTTGTTTTGTTATCGGTAGTCCCAATTTGTGTCCTGAGTAACCTACGAACTGTTGGTCTGCTTGCCTAATCCTAGCAAGTCTGCTGATGTAAAAGCTTAAAGCCCGCCTTGGGTCCAGCCTATGTAGCCTTTCTTCCTCTTTCCCCGGATGGGGAGGCGGATAGAATGAAGGTAAGGTAATTTTCTGAGTGATGTGGAATTCAGAAACCACCTTTGGGATGAAATTAGGCTTCACCTGTAGGACAACTTTGTCTTCATGAAACATTGTATGAGGGGGTTTACAAGATAGAGCCTGTAATTCGCTCACCCTTTCTAGCAGATGTTAAAGCCACTAATAACACAGTTTTAGGGTGAGAAATCTTAGCGAACAAGAGTGGAGTGGTTCGAAAGGAGTACCAATCAGGAAATTTAAGACTAAATTTAAGTCCCTTAAAGGAACCTGGAACCGTCTTGGAGGGTAGACATTAGTTAATCCCTTTAGAAATTGTATTACTAAGGGTAATTTGAAATACGATGGATCCTCTGCAGTGCGCTTAAAGATCGATAGCGCTGCGAGATAGACCTGGATAGTGCCAACTTGAAGGCCTGAATTTGCCAAGTAGAGTAGAAAGGATAACACCATTGGTGTACCACATGAAAAGGGGTCGATATTCTCTTCTCTACACCAGCTGCAAAATTTGTTCCAACGGCAGCGGTATAAAGACTTTGTTGCTGGCCTTCTGGCCGAAAGCAACACCTCCATGACGTCATCAGGGAGGTCGCAATCCTTGTATCTCAACCTTTCAGAAGCCAGGCGTGAAGGTTGAGGGTTCTGATGTCTGGATGGAGAACCCAAGCTCCCTTCTGTGAGAGAAGATTCTCCTTGAGTGGAAGACTAATTGGAGGGCAGATGGACATGTCCAGAAGATCCGGATACCACATTCTCCTGGCCCAGTCTGGGGCAATTAGGATCATGGTTCTCCGGAATCTTCTCAACCTCCTGATCATTTGAGGAATGACAGGGACTGGTGGAAACGCGTACAGGAGTGGAAACTCCCAGTCCACTACGAACGCGTCCCCTAGAGCTCCTCTCGGGGGAAATTCCCTTGAACAAAACAGATCGCACTACCTGTTGGTACTGGTGCCGAACAGATCCACTTGAGGGGTTCCCCAAAGGGCGAAGATCTCCCAAAGGACTTCCTGAGCTAGTTCCCACTCGTGGGAGACTGTGCCCTGCCTGCTCAGAGCGTCCGCCGTCAAGATCTTCTCTCCGGCTAGGTGAACTGCCGATAGAGAGATTCCTTCTTGAATTGCCCAAAACCAGAGCTGCATTGCCTCTCTGCACAGTGGCAGTGATCCTACGCCTCATCTTTCGTTGAGGTAGTGCATGGCCACTGTGTTGTCCGTCATTATCAGGACATTTTTCCCCTGTACAGATGGCAGAAAAGCCTTCAGCGCTAGTCTGATTGCTCTCAGCTCTAACAGGTTGATATGTAGTCTCGACTCCGATGGAGACCCACGACCGCTGATAGTCAAGTCATTGGTATGGGCTCCCCACCCCATTAGTGAGGCATCTGTGACTACCGTTTTCTCCGGCCATTGTTGACAAAGCAGTTCTCCCTTCAAGATGTTTTTCTGGCAGGCCCACCACTGAAGGTCTCGAGCCACCTTGTCCGAAACCTGAAGGAGGTCTGTCATTCTCCCTGAGAATTGCGACCACTGAGTTCTCAGTGCCCACTGAAGAGATCTCATTGTCAGGCGAGCCTCTGGCACAAGGAAGATGCAGGATGCCATGAGGCCTAGCAACCTCAAAAAGTCGAAGGCTGGGAGACGTTGGGCATTTTGAAACTTGGTGAACATCTGCAGAATATCTTGAGCCCTCACCTCTGGTGGCGAGGCTTTTCCAGGGAACTGTCCAGGACCGCTCCAATGAACTGGAGTCTCTGTGATGGTATCATCTGTGACTTCTTTAAATTGAGGGAGAAGCCAAGTTTGTGAAGGAAGTGGCAGACATAATCTAGCTGAATCTGAGCTTGTTCCGGAGATACAGCTCTGCTCAGCCAATCATCCAGGTAGGGGTAGACGTGAATCCCTTCCCTCCTTAGACTTGCAGCCACTACTGACATTAGCTTGGTGAAGACCCTCGGGGCGGAGGTCAGCCCAAATGGCAGAACTCAAAATTGATAATGAGAGCCGCCAATTTCGAACCTCAGGTATTTCCTGTGTTTGAGATGGATTGGCACATGGAAATAAGCATCCTGGAGGTCCAGAGATACCAGCCAGTCCTGGAGCAGGAGGGCCTGAAGAATCTGATCGAGAGTTACCATCTTGAACTTGTCCTTCCTGAGGAACTTGTTCAATTCTCGGAAGTCCAAGATAGGCCTCAGTCCTCCGTCTTTCTTCGGTATGAGAAAGTATCGGGGAGTACCAGCCCTTGTTCCTCTCCGCTACAGGTACCGGTTCTATGGCACCTTTCTCTAGCAGGTCTACAATTTCCTGCAAGAGGAGCGGATCTTGAACTTTCAGAGAGCTGTTCCCCGGTGACTCTGAGGGATGCGTAGAAAAGGCAGGCAGTAACCTTGGGCAACTGTCTCCAATGCCCAAGCAACTGATGTAATAGCCTGCCATTCCGTCAGATGTTGAGTTAACCTGCCCCCTACTGGTGTCTTGTGAGGAGAGTCCTCAGAGTGGTTTGGAGGCAGCTGATGCAGATGCTGAGGGTAAAGAGGCACCTGCTGCTGCTGCAGCTTTTGTATTTTTACCCCGTCCACCTCGGGTGAATTTTTTCTGACCCCTTTGAACCGGCTGTCCTCTGCCTCTTCCGAATGCGGAATAGAAGCGAAAGGACTTACCTCTCCAAGAGGTTCCTGAGGGGCGATGTGGTGTCTGACGGATTGCAGCTCGCAGGGCTTTTGCTACTGCCTTTGATGTTTGTAGTTTTTCTAAACTGTCATCCGCCTTCTTACCAAACAAAGAAGAGCCGTCAAAGGGCACATTCAAAAGTCTGCTTTGCACATCTGGAGCAAAACCAGACTTTCGCAACCAAGCAAATCTCTGGGTTGTTGTACTTGCCGCCATGGCCCTGCTGATGCTGTCAGCAGAATCGATGCCAGTTTGAAGGGATTCGCACATAGCGTCTTTACCATCCTTGATGATGTTTAGGAACCCTTCCCTTTCTTCTCCCTCCGGGAGGCAGTCAGCCGCTGATGAAGCACACTCCCAAAGTGTGTGGCTGAACCTTGAGAGCGTACAAGTAGCATTGATGGATTTCAGCACCATGCTACATGCAGAAAATACGTTTTTGGCCATAGAGTCATATCTCTTATCATCCCTGTCCTGTGCAACAGTAGGGTAAGCTAATTTAGTACCTGATGAAGTAGCTGCCTGAACAACCAGACTCTCCGGAGTTGGGCGTTTGGATAAATATTCAGGGTCAGCAGAAGACACCCTATATTTAGCTGATAATTTTTTGTTAACCGCCGGGATTACCTCAGGTGTTTCCCAGTTTGCCAATATTCTCCTTTATAATGCTGCATGAAATGGCACCACAGAATCCTCCTGTGCAACTTTGAACAAGATGTCTGTGAGGTCGTCTTGCTGAAAAGCAGGTGAGGGTGTGGACCACCCCATAAACTATTATCCTTGCCATCAAGGTTCTAGAAGGGGTTTCAGCATGTTCCCCTGGGTCTGGTAAATTCCACTTCTGGGGAAGTGTCCAACCCACTTGCTTCCTGTAAGGATTCTTGGAGGTCTTTCAACCTACCTTCCTCAGAGGTAAATTCCTCTGTTACAGGAGTTGCAGATCCCTGCAACTCAAAAGGTCTTTCCTGATCCGAATCCTCGCCTTCTTCATAAATAGATAAGACTCTGGAGTGATCAGGTCTTGAAAATGGTATAAATCCCATTTCCAGAGCAGAAGGGGCCAAATTCGCCATGATTGACTGAGAAAACGTCGACGCGGACGTTAAAGGCTTTGAAGCCATCGAAAAAGGTGTCAAGAAAGGTGGTAGAGACCTCGATGAACTCGAGAGTATCGGAATTTTACTCGAGGTTGTTGACGACATTCTCATGATCGAGGCTCTGGGTATGGCCACTGGCTGTGAGCTGGCCGTGGGTTTGTCCTTTCTCGGCGTCGAAGATGGCGTCGACTCAACTGACCTATGCGTCGAAGAATCCTTCGATAACGGCGTCGAAGACGCCGATCTATGCGTCGAAGGGATCTTCGAAGACGCGACTTTGCCTTTACTCTAGGGTTCGTGATGCTCTCGAGTGGCTTCTTTCGCCAGGTGCTGCGACTCGCAGCATCTTGATTTTTCAAGTCTTTCAACCAGGGTATCACCCTCAGCAGTCTTCGAGGGGTCGAGGCCGCTTTCTCGAAGACGCTCAGCATCTTTTTCCTGAATTCCTCCCACTCAGCCTGAGAGCTATGTTTTGTGGGGCAGGAGACCCTTTTTGGGGAAACTGAAGAAGACGAGGAAGGGGATCTTCAACGTCTCTTTTTTGAATGCTTAGATCTCGAAGAGTGATGGGAACTGCTTCGAGACCTAGAACGAGAATGTCTTTTGTGATGGCGAGGAGACTAATGTCTCGACTCTGTCGAGGAAACTTTCGAAGTAGTTTTAACTGCCTTACCTCTCTCGAGCTTCCCCTTGCGCTCCTTCAAGGCTTTCGTCGTCATGGACATGCAGTCCTCGCACTCCGAACAATGGTGCTCGATTCCCAGGCACCACAAACAGATCCTGTGAGGATCTGCCAACGACATTTTCTTTCCACGGTCTCAACATTTTTGAAGACGGATCGTGGAGTCGTTGGTTCGGGTGAGGAAGCCATCGAGTACGAGTCGGTATTCACGAGGAATAATGAAGTATATTTGACTGAAGAACTGAGCAACGATATTCCGAGGCCCCACAAAGCGCGGAAAAACGGAACTGAGCAACGGACGCTGCACGAGTCCATTTATACGCGTGATGACGTCAGCGCCGATACGGAGGCTGTCCAGGGACATTGGCTCAAGGGATGTCGACGCGCAGCGCCCTCTACTGAAATTTTTTTCCGAGGCCAGCAAGCTGGGAGATGATCTATCAAAGATAAGGAATGCGTCGGAGGGCACAATCCCTTCGAAATGTAATTCTCCTACCTTCCTCGCAGCAATAAGCCACATGTTGGAGTGTCCTCTAATCTGAGTTTCAAAAAGGTTGCAACAGGACGATTATGGTGACCAGATGCTGATCCAACTGCAGTCTAACTGCACTTGCTTCTGCACTTTGCTCCACTGCTTTGCGCCGGCTTGCTGATTATAAATAAGAGCTCCACCTCTCCACAGCATGTAAGCAGCAAACACCAGAAAAGCCGAAGAGTGACAAAAAGTTCCACCAACATAGAGGTCCCAGTGAGAACTGCAGTCTAACTGCACTTGCTTCTGTGCTATTTTTATTGAATACATGAACTGGGCCTAGGGTAAATCCTCTTGGTGTGTGCCGGGTTAGCAATAATCATTTCTATATTATAATCAGAACATACACTATCAATGCAAACTCGGAATAGAAAAGTGACAAAACGTAACCAAACTTAGACAGTACATCTCATTCAAGTCCTGCCCATTCTTTAACCGTCCAAAATGAATTGAGAACTACAGAAGCTTCCTACACTAAAGAAAGGAATACAAAATGCAGAGATGACCAAACCATATACAAGCGATTCCCCTAACTTAAAAGAATGTAGGTATTTTTATTGGCACAAAGTAATTTTTAGAATCACAGACCTAGCAAAAAATAATTAATCTGTTTTTCTCTGAATGGTGTGCAGAGTTCTGTGTACTTTGTAAAGACAATTTGTGTCAATAAATTGTTAATGCTACTCCTTTTAAGGAGCTACATAGGCTGCTAAATCCCTAGCACAGTTTTTCACTGCTTCCCAAGCTAAAACATTGTCTTTTAAGGTGTCGAATGTGCCCAACCACACATGCACATGAAGGTATTCCATCAGTGAAAGAATTTCAGTTTGCCCACACTGAAACCATTTTGCCAATTTACTTTAGCCAGGGTCCAGAATTTGCACTGGCTAGTGTGAGAAACCTGAAGGTGTCTCAACTTCTAGTCCTTGGGGATCTGTCATCCAGGTGGCTCAGAAACGCCCATTGCTTTTGGATCCAGTTCCTGGGGGGGGACCAATGCGGGAGAATCACCTGGATGAGGGGTCTTCGGGGAGTGGAAATGGGACATCAGATGGCAGGAGCAGGACGCAGTATCCCGTTCCCTATAGCACCTTTTAACCATCCTACCAGGAAGAATACTCAGGAACTGAAACCCCTCCTCCCTCTTTTCCAACACACACACTTTCTCACAGACAGCTCACTGTGAGAGAAAACACTATCACCCGAGCCTTATACCCGACGTCGCCCCAATACAGTGGTCTGGCAGGGTCAGGCAATTAGATAATTATACACACCTGACTTCCATCCCACTTTCCCACACGGACAAAAGGTGGAACAAGAAAGCACACACTGAGCAAGGCAAAGCACATGAGGAAGCAGCAATTCCAAGATTGCAGTTTAATACAAGGCGAAAGATGGCAAGGCCGAAGAGGAATGCAAGGAGGGAAGTGCCCTTGACCTTTTCACAGAAAGACTATAGCTTTCATGAGCCTTCGAAAAAAGGAAACTTAAAACCTGGAATCAAAGCTGAAGAATCCTACATTGTGTGATGGAGGTACCCAGGGCATTCTTGTGTCGATAGTCAAGGCAGGGAGAATCGTTTGCTGCTGTGGTACTGTCCTTGGCTCCTATAACAAAGCAGCACCAGTGAAGTCAGCACAGCCGGTGAGTTGGGGAGACTGCAGCAGCAACATTGTACTGTGAAAACTGAAGAGAACAGTGTATGACGCGTATGTGGCAAGCGACGCAAAAATAAATAAACCAGCAGATGAGTGACTGAACTTTGAAGCTAAGATACAATACCGTAGACTGAGTGGACCGGCACCGCGTGGGTGCTCATTTGAAAGTCTCGGTTAGGTATTCAACTGAAAGGTGGCAAATGTTAAAAGGAAAGGAATTGTGAAATCCAAGTTGTCCTGCAACGGGTCAAGCCACACCCTGTGCACATTCTAAAGTCTTTGATAGTTGATGGTAACTGAAATTGGACCAAGCCTGGCCAAGGGAGACTAATTGTGTTAAAAGGGATATAAGCCCAGCTGAGGGGGATCCGGGGTGAATAGTTAATCACCTAAATTGAATACTTGTGAAAATATGAAAGAGGAAAAGAACTAAGTATTTCTTTGGTTGCATCAGGCCATCTGAACAAAGAGACTTTGATGAGCACAGAAGGCTCTGAGGCTAATGAATGAACTGTATCCTCGTGCTAAAGAAGCCAGTGACTGTGCTTGGCTCAAGTGAACCGCATTGTCCCATGCTGGAAATGTGGGGAAGATAGCCAACACCCTTAATATCCAGACATAATTTTGTTAACACTATTTTCTTTTTTGAAACAGTGTTACCCACACTACTTGTATTTAGAAGTAAGGATTGGTAAGAGGTGTATTAATATAGGGCATTTTCTTTTGACAAGAACTGCGTTATTATTTGATGGTCGTAGCTTGCTCCCATCTGTAGATTTAGGATTAGATAAGCGTTTTTCAAAAACCTTTTTGAAGTTCAATAAAGATCCTTGAACTGTGGTCACTTGTATCTGTCTTACTGTTGATACCATGCCTCCCTTATACTAGTGATATTTGACCCTTGGTGACAAGGAAATGGTGTGCTTTGTGTATTTATAGAATTGAGGTGGCAAGTAACTTTGTATGGCTGGCTAGTAGCTTGCAACTTGAATTTCTACCCCTGGCTTTAGTCCATGTGATGACCCTGAGAGTTTACAAATCAAGAAAAGCGAACATATAAATGTAATCAACCTACATTAATAAATGAACTAGTCCCTTACATGCAACATTAGCTCTCTAGTATTGGTCTCTCAGAGAATCCCATTCTTTGAAAACATCATTGTCTGACTGGGATACTTCATTTATCAGGAGTTGGAGCAATGATTGGGTCTCCCATGTGCATGGCCAGGTATGCAATCGCCTTGCTTCACCCAGCACCACCCGCAGCTTAACTAGAAGAATCTGCTTGATGTGCAATATCGCAAATCAGCCGCAGGTGGCTGTTAATTCTGACATACTTGGCATCCTGGCCAAGGCAGCTAGCAAAGGGTGCCATATCAACATCTTTACTCATTCTCACCCAGAATACTAAAGATTTATTAATATGACAACTGCTAGCCACCTGATGAAACCTCACTAAGTACCGCCCTCCTGCCAAAGTCTATTGGTGGCAGAGCTTCACTGCCACCTCCCAAACACTAAAACAAACTAGACCTATGGACAGGAAGAGAACCTGGCTAGGTATCCCTTGATTAAGATTGTGGAAACAACTTCCCACACTAAATCTATTGGGGTTTCTCACAAATCATGGTCCAATTAACTTTCAGACTAACACAAAATATGTACATTCAAAAACCTCCACCATCTCAGACCACTTTTATTTGCTGCCATTGTATTAATTACAAAATACATTTTGATGGACAAGGCATGTTTTATTTTACAACATTTGTTAAACGCCCAGACCCTAGGGTATCACAGCGTTGTTACAGACATCTTATGGTTCTTCAACAATGTTACATTTACATAAAACAAAAATGGTGCAAGAGTCAACAGGAATATACAATGCATGGTTACTTACAAGTACTTTACAGGTTCTGGTAATGGTCTAGTCTGTGGAGGTCTAGATCTGAACCTGTTACAGCTGGGAGTTTATAGGGTGAGAACGGAAGCTAGTATTGGTTAAAGAGCCAGGTTTTTAGTCGTTTTCTGAAACATTGGAAGAAGTCTTCACTTTTAATGTTAGCTGGGAGCTCATTCCATAGTTTTGGGCCAGGACTAAGAAGCTACTACCTCCTGCTCTGGGGTTTTTGAACCGGGGGACAGCAAGGAGCGATTTTGTGTTGGATCTGAGCGTTCAAATGGATTCTTTTTTTGCTTATTGAGTTATTTAGGTAAATGGGAGCTTTACTGGCGAGGCATTTATGGGTGATACACAGCGATTTCAAGATAATCCTTGCTTTGATGGGTAACCAATGTGTATCCCTCCTAATGTTAGAGATATGATCCGACTTCTTAATTCCTAAGGCTGCTCGTAGCGCTTTATTTTGCATTAATTGAAGTTTCCCTAAGTTGGCATTGGAGGTACCTACTAGGAGTACGTTGCAGTAGTCCAACTTAGATAGAATGAACGCTCTTGCTAGCGTAATGCAGTAAGTAGGTGAGAGGTAATGACGACTCAATGCAATCAATTACGATGTGTAAGATGTGGAGGCTGATAACGCGCTTATTTGTCTAGTCATTGTAAGATCGGCATCCAAATAAAACTTTTGACGTGTTTCTATACAGGGATCAGGGAGCCATCAATATTAATAGCTGAGTGTATGGGGTTGCTGTTGGTACTCTTGTTCAGAGAGGAATTGCCATAGCATTTCGGTGCTGGACTGCCCATGTGGGTGGGACAAAGACTGATATGCAAATGGTTATTTCACATCTGTGAAAGGTACAGTGAGCAAAAAGTGTGTGCTGCAAACTCATCTCAGAACAGGTTATCATGCCATGTTCTTTCTGGAGAGGAGCGCCTGCTACCTTTTTTGAAGTAGTCCGAATGGAGTGTGCTGATTTTCTTTTGGGAGCCCACAATGAGAATTTCTGTTTTCTCATTGTTAAGGCAGAGGCTATTCAACACCATCCAATTTTGGATTATTGAGTATATTCGATAGTAGTGGTATCCTGGTCATAGCCCCCTGTGATCAAGATAAATATCTGGTTGTCATCTGCGAAATTGGTGTAGATGACACCCATAGCATCGAGCCAAGAAGAGTAGTTTTGTGTATGCATTGTATAGCGTGGGCGAGAGGCAGGACCTTTGGGGTACCCCGATGGAAACTGGTATGGGATCAGCCACCTCTTTACCAATGCTTACTCTCGACGTGCGATCAGCTAGAAAGGATTTTACCCACAGAGTGGCATTGTTAGAGAAGCAAAAATCCTTGGCTAGCATGGCATAGAGTTTGTCATGATCAACCAGGTCGAAGGCTGCAGAGAGATCTAATAGTAGTAGTATGCAGAGTTTACCTGAGTCCCTAATGGTGTCTATCTGGATTTTCAGATCCAGGAGAGCAGTTTGCACTGTGGTTGGGCCTGAAACCGCATTGTCTGTCTCCAAGGAGTTGGTTTTGTTCAAGATGTGCTTCAATTTGATTATATGCTATTTTGTCGATGATCTTGAGCAGAAACGGTACCGTCGTTATTGGATGGTAGTTAGTGGGTACTGTACCATCAAGAGAAGGTTTTTTTTTTAGTAGTGGGGTCACCCACGCTTCGTTTATGCTTGCCGGAACTGTGTTTTGAAAGAAGCATTCACAAAATTAGTGATGATGGGGGGTAAGGAGAGGGGCGCAAAGTTTAACAAGGTGGGCAGGGAAGTTATCACCTTTATAGTTTGAAGGTTTTAATTTAGCGATGGTGTCTGCCACTGTGTGTTGCGTCACTGGGCTAAATTGAAAGTTGAGGTTCTCGTTTTTCTTAGCTGTATTGAGAGTGGTATTCCGTATATTTTGTCAGCTAAGATTTATCTTTTTGTGAGGATTTTCTTTTAGAGTAGCAAAATTTTGGAGGATAGCGCATTGTCGTGCACCATTCCTTGCTAGAGTTAATGGGTGAAATAGCTGGGATAGGGTTTTCCAATTCCTTAAGAATGGATAAAGGTTCTTTGGAGTTATAGGATGCGTTGCTGATGCGCGTATTGTATAACTTAGCCTTATGGGTAATGATGGCAGCTTTGTAGATTTTGTTGGGAGCTCGGAAAGCCATGGCAGAGTCTACTGTGAGGGCTTTTTATTGGTATGTTCTAGCAATCTTAATATGTCTCGGCGAGACCAGTTCCTCATTAAACCATAAATTCTTGTTTATCAGCACAGCGCGTTTTAGTTGTTAGGGGTGCTACCGTATCAATAGTGGTGGTTGTTAGGAATGATTTCATATTATATGGAATTTTCCCTCCATGTGGCAACCCCCAAACTTTTTGCTGCTGTTTTACACCCTGATCTAGACTTTGCCAGAGAAGCGCAGCCTTCCGCCGCACTCCTCTGGGCTTTCACTCAATTCTTATGGGGAAACTGACATGCCGTTAAGACAGTCAGTACTGGGAAACTTCGTTTCCCCTAGTCATTTCCCCATGTTGCAGCTTTTGTGCAACATGAAACAAGAGTGCACTGTAACTTACTTTACCGCGCTCTTGGGTCTCTAGTCATTCCAAAGGCCCTAGAACCTCTCGCTGGACTTATGAACTGTGCAAGTGTGTCACGGACAGGACTGGTGGCAGCTATCGTTTCTCTTGTGTTTTGAACCCTTTTTTCGCCATGTTATGCGCGCTTACTGCGTTTGGCAAAAATGAGTGGCCTGGCTCCAAAATGGCCATAACAAATGAGAGTGGAAAGGTGGTCACCTCCCGTCTATACCTTAACTATTGAATCACAAAAATGACAGAAGGATTTTTATTAAAAAGTTATTCCTCAAGCTGGATCCCTAGCGGCAACTAGTTAGCTGTGTAGGTAAGTAACCTCATGCACAAACACCGCCAGCCCTAGTCAGTGCTGGTGTGCCGACTACAAATGGGGTGTAGAGGTCCTCTCCCTATCCTCTCTCACTACGTTCCTAGTTTCAAAAAGTGCATACGTGGTGGGGGTCGGTCTCAGTCCTTAATATTGCCGCCTCCACTCTCTGGAAGTAGTGGTGGACTGATTATCCAGACTCCGATACCCCATATACACAGATGTAGGGGGCTTGTTTGAAGCAATTACAATCATTAGTTCTATCTAACTTTATGTTAGGCGAATAGAAATACATGATTTTTAATATCCCTTGACTACAGATCATAGGGAAAGCAGTTTTGTGTGATAAGACATACGTGTTGGGGCGGCAATATTAAAGACTGAGACAGACCCCCACCACGTATATGCACTTACTTTTAGAAACTAGGAAAGAACTTTGGATAAGAGGAGGCTGAAAACACCCCTATCATGTCAGTCTCCTGAGTTCACACCGAACAAGGGATAAGGAGCCAAGTATCCTGCAACAAGAAGCTGAGACGAGGAACCGCTGGTGACCCGCTGAAGGCATGGCACCTTGAACTGCTGTTGTCCTGCGAGACCCCTCTGCATCTGATCGTCCTAGAAGGTCTGCGAAAGTGCTTCGACCCATTGGAATAGTGGGATCAAATATTCCTGGCACCTTCATCAAACCCTGCAAGTAAGCCTCTTCGGAAGTGTCCCTGGGCCAACCAGTGGGCTGACCAGCTTACACAGGACGCTTTGCTCCATTACAGCCGCCGTTTCGGGGAAGCCCTTGAAACTTGGTCTACTGCTTGCTCTGCGTCCACGGCACCCTCACACTGAATTTCGTACACTTGGCATTCGCAGGTCTGAAGTGAGACGAGTGCGACCGGACCAGAGTAAACGCGGTTGCCGTGTTGCCCTGCTGCGGTAACAACCTGTGCACGTTTGCTGCATTTGGGACACCCTCGACCCTGCATCCTGTTACACAGAATCTACATGGTGTCGAGACGTCCTGATCATCACAGCTGAACCTGCCAGCAACGTGAACTGAACTGGAGAAGTCTGGGTCTGCCTGCGTCGGGGACCGGTGAGTAGTCCATACCCCAACCGGTGGCCCCTCGCGCAGGAGCCCGTATCTTTTCTACCGCTGTTGCGAAATAGCGACTCTATCCTGCACTCTCACCCTGCCTCTGCCCACAAGTGGAGGCCTTGCTTGAGTAGTGGGGACTTGTTCTGCATCACTTCAGTCACCTTCCTGAACTGCCCGAGACCCTTGAAGAGACCCTACTTTATCCATTGGCACCAGCGCGTGCCGGTACTTTTGAGCATAAGGCTCCTCTATTCGTAGGGCTCGGACTTCCTCCTATTTAGGTGCATTTCTGATGTCGAACTGGGTCTAATGATTACTTGCACTGCCCGTTTTCCTCCCCATCTAGGTTGTCTACATATTACGTGCTCATAACTTCTTAAACCCCTCGGTCTTGTACATATATTGTATTGATTGTGATGTGTTGGTTTACTTTAGTATTATTGTGATTCTTTGCTATGGTCGATGTTACAAAGGCCTTGTAATAAATGTTTCTATATTTTTAATATAACACCTGTCTGGAGTAATTTGTAAGTGTCCTTGCTTTGTGTGCTCATTGAGGTCTTTCAGTCACCCTCACCCCTCTTGAGACTTAGTCTTGACTGCCGCCATCGCAACCCTGATTGGTCTGGCTTGTCCAGAGGTTACCCTGTTCCAAGAAACTAGGTTGGCCTTCTGAACCTCTGCCCCTCCAGGTCAGAGTTCAGAAATCCATTTTAACAGTGGTAAGGCACTTGTGGTAGATAGACCTCTGCTAGGAGATCGGGGTTGTTACTAGAGACCATGTTGGATGATAGTGCATCCGTTATAATGGGGGGCTAAATTCTCAATTGTAAGCTTCCACGGGTTTCTAGTTTTGTAATTATCTGTTGCCTTTGTGCGGGGGGGTGGTCTTATTTCATTTCTAGTCAAAGAGAAATTGATGCTATGGTGGTCTGTCCAGTCCATGGGTACAATAGACTCAATGGATATTTTAGCGTTAAGAGTAAGTATCCAATGCAAAGTAGGTCCTTTGGTATGGGTGGAGGCATTGACTAACTGTATAAAGTTCATATCTGAGAGTGCCGTATGTAGGGCTTCTACTTTGGAATCTTGCTCATCATTGAAGCCTAGAATGATATATTTTGGTCTTAGGCTTGATATGGGGAGCTAGCATCAAAGGAATGTCTAGGTCCGGGTGAGTGTGACTAGTCAGTGATCTGTAGATGACAAAGAAGTTGTAGGTGGTATTCTGGTCAGTAGCGAGTTTGGCTGAGAGTAGTAACCTGCTATTTCTTTGATGGGGCAGGATCTAATTTGTAGATTGGATTTGGTTATTATGGCCACACCACCTCCAGGTGCAATAGTTCTATCAGACCCAATGATGTTGTAGTCAGGAGGGATGGCCAGTGCTAGTAGGGGTCCAGAGGCCTGGTGCAACCAGGTCTCTGACTACTAGTAGGTCAAGTTGTTGTTCCATAATAAGGTCATGGATTTCAATGGCGTGGGCTCCTAGTGATCGGGCATTGATCAGGATGCCTTTGATGTTGCAAGGTGGCTCTGAAGGAATCATTGAGGTGGGGGTTTGGGTCTGATCAGCCGTGGCATTGGAGGGTTGTTTGACTAAGGCTCCAGAAGGTGTCTCGATTTGTTTGTTACTAGGCCGATGAATGTGCTTAGGCTGTAGGGGCAACATATAAAATGAGTTATAGTTGGTGGAGGTCAGGAATGTACATGCTTTTAAGTGATGTAGTCTGGTGGTGCCCTGAAACGGGTAGGTGTTCGAGATGGCATTGTAATTTGGGGCGTGAGCCAGGTCTATTGAGGGTGAGGGTGAAGACTCTGCGGTTTAGGAGTTCTTCGAGCATTTGAAAGTGCTAGGGGAAGCGGGGTAGTTCTGAGTAGGTAGAAATGGAGGTGTGGTGGGTAGAAAGGTTGTGGGGCACGGGGTGGGGTGATGCCGTTGGCAAGCTATTCTAGCTAGACAGTTTTCCAAGATTAGTATATGAACTGCCTGAGCAGGGTAGGCAGGCATGTGCCATGCAAATTGGGACCATAGTGATAAATAGCAAACCGAGCATGACCATGTCCTCTGGGGTATCCTTAGGCAGATCGAGATGCACAAATACGGTGAAAGCAGGTTAGGCTGGATGGGTGGTACACTTGAAAAGAGCAAAATGTAAAAACACCATGGCTGTGGATTGGGCTAGAAGCACGGTACACTTGTGGCTAGCAGAATGAGAAAGACAATCGATGCATTGCAAGATTTGAAAAGACACAATAGCTTCAAAATAGGCTAGAAGCAAGGTACACTTAGCCAATGCAATATGGAAACACAGTAGCTGCGCATTATACTAGAAGTGCAGTGCACTTGGGTAAGGCATGTGAATACTTTGGTCCCACCGGTAGTGCCAGAAGCGCGTTACAATGATGTCATGAATAGCATACAAGTCTCGAAGTAGGGCTGGTCGGTAGGTAGATTAAATAGTCTTTGGTGCTACACTCCCGTGAGTGAACGGTGATTGTGAGTACATTGGATTTGGGTGGAGGGGGAGGTGGCATGTGACTAGCAGAGTTCTTGTGTAAATAACTTGGATGGTCTGAGAAGCAGGTGGGGCTTAGATCATTGCGATGATGTTCATGTGCTGGGGAAGGAATAGGAATAGAATTGCGGCAGTACACTTGTTAAAGTAAGTTGTGAGACTCAAGGAGTGCAGTGGTTACCTTTGAGATGGCAGATATGTGCAGAGAGGAGGGGCCGCAGGCCGCACAGTAGCAAACAGAGCCTTCTATTATGGACCTTCCATGGATGGGCCAGCATCCGCCAGCCGGCGTAAGGGATAGGGCTTATAAGCCTATGACGCTCTCGGTTGATGAGCCACCATAGTAGACAAAATCTCGTGGGCTCCGGCGGCCATTTTATCAGCTGTTGGACCTGGAGTAAGTCTCCACGCGGCAATGGCGGCTTCAGGATATTGCAGCTGGCTGATGAAAGGGGGTCCTTTCAGTAGGTGCTGGACGCTGCATTCAGTACTAGCGCAGAGGAAGGGGGTACGCTCCATCCATCCCTGCGGTGGGATTGATGATCGGTGTGGCGAGGCCAGAACGATCCTTGTAGCTGGAGAGGGACAGCAGGGAGGTGTAGGGCTCCTGCCCTGATGGAGGAATGATGTAAAAGATTTGTTTCCTGCATTCTATTGGATTCTTCCCTTGGCAGTCTGCACTCTTTACTGCCAGCCCTGTGACAAAAATGCTGCCCTGGGAAGAGATATTTTAACTCTTTCACCCATTTATTTTGGACTTCGCTGTGAATATCCACTGGCTATCCGAAAAACACATCTAGGACTCCTCACTCCACTCGCAAACTCCAGTTTCTGGATCAGCAATGTGGCCTTCAAGGCTATCAGTGACTGGCATCTCATTTTTCGGATCCTATCGCCGCTTTTTACATTTCTTTTACTTGCATAGAATGAGTCAAGTACAGCCGCAATAAGATACAAAAGAAAACAAACACACCAAGTCACACTGCACTTTATCTCTCACCAAATAAAAAAAAACTGTAGTTAGCTTAACCCTTTTTGTTTGACACTTGGAATTGAAATTATTGAAACATTACACATATGCTATATTGACCAGTCCGATCACCATTTACACGATAACCATGTCAAAAACCTTGAAGTTTCACTTTTTCTCCATCACGCCACTCTGCGACTGTAACAGTGGGTGCAAAAAGAAAAACAATCTGAGAAAGGTGTTGACTAAAACGGGCAATGTGTGTAGCAAGTACATGCCACGCATGGGTTCTATAACTGACTCACTACAGTCGATGTCTAAATTAAAGTTTAGAAAACAAAAAGTGTAGTACTAAAGAACAACCACTAGATGATGGACTATGCAAAGCATGTGAATCTGAAAACAGACTCGTCAGATTCTAAAAACACATGTATACACAATGCCCCTGTGTTCCATAGATCCAGAGGAGAAAACGGCCTTTCAGGTTCATCAAAAAGGGCAATTCTCCACCACTCTGGGCATGCCCTTAGTCATAATAGGATTCAGGTATGCGCCAGTGGACCTCAGTAGGACCTGAACCCCAGCATGTACAAAAAACATTTTTTCACTGTAGTCTCCCTGGAGCAACTATGGCTTGTACAATGACTATTTTTTGTTTAGCATCTACCAGTCTGCTCACAGGATTACCACTTTAATTTGGTCTTTGAACAGTCTGTGGACAAAACAGAAGAAAACATTACTTATCCCTGGTAATGTTCTTTCGACTGGATGTTCCTCCAACGTATTCCTCATCTTTGACATGTAATGTCCAGCTTCAGGAAAACATTTCGGCAGAGGGCGGCATGAGTTGAGTCGATGTCCCTCGAAGGCCTCCACGTCATCAGGAAAGGATACATTTAGCACGCGCTGCGCCCGTTGGCCTCAGTTCTGTTTTTCCCTCCTTGTGTAGCCCAGATGCCCATAAATGAGGGCATGACAGTACTCAGCCTTGGTGGAACAGAAGCTGTAATAGCATGGGAAATTCTACAGAGGGGTAGGTTGGGAGGGCGATGATGAATACGTTGGAGGAACATCCAGTCGAAAGAACGTTACCAAGGGTAAGTAACTTTTTTCAAATTGATTATGTCTGCTAACATATTCCTCATCTTTGACAAACTCCCAAAAGCAGTATTTATGATAGGAGGAGGGTGTAGAATTTATATATTAAGGATTTTCCAGGGCAGAGTAAAGTACTGCCTTACCAAAGGCAACATCTTGAGCATGGGCAGCATCCAGCGAATAATGCTTTGTAAAAGTGTGTATTGCTGACCACGTTGCAGCATCACAAATATTCCCAATGCGAACACCCCTTTGAAGGGCTCTAGATGTAGCCATGTCCCCCTGGTGGAATGAGCTCGCAAACCTCCAGGAGGGTCTTTGCCTGCCAGTCTGTAGCATTCAGATATGGTAGGAATAATCCATCTAGATAAGGTCTACAGCTTGTCACAATTTGTGCCCTGTGTATTCTATAAAAAGTTGGTCGTCCACTCTCAACTTTGACATTGTGGAGATGTAAAAACTTAAGGCTTCATAGGCTGGACCCTATGAGAGCATTTCCTCTTCCTTACCAGGATGAGGTGGTGGATAGAGGAAAGGCAGAACAATTTCCGGACTTAAATGAAAGTACAAAACTACCTTTGGTAAGAAGGAGGGTTTTACCCTTAAAACAACCCTATCCTTGTGGAATATGGTAAAGGGTGGCCTGGATGAAAGTGCACGAAACCCGCTCACTCTACAGGCTGATATTAGAGCCACCAATAGTATTGTCTTAAAGGTTAACAACCTTAATGGGCATGTCTGCAAAGGTTCAAATGGAGCACACATCAGGGATTTCAAAACCAAGTTAAGGTCCCAAATTGGAAACTGAAAAGGAGACGGAGAGAACACACTAGTGAGCCCTTTTAGAAATTGAGTCACCAGTGGGATCTTGAAATAAGAACATTCTTTTGACAAGTGCTTAAAGATAGACAGCAATGCTAAGTAGCACTTAATGTTGCCAACCTGAAGGCCCTTATTTGCTAATGAAAGCAAGATATAAAACATCCAGAGTTTTACACTGAAAGGGATCAACATTCTTTTCTCTGCACCAGTTGCAAAATGTATTCCAACGGCAACGGTACAGAGACTTAGTTACTGGCCTCCTGGCCGAAAAGCAACACCTCAATTACGTCATCTGGGAAGTCCTAATCCTTGTTTCTCAGCCTTCCAGAAACCAAGCTTGAAGGTTGAGAGTCATGACCTCTGAATGGAGAACCCAACCCTCCTCTCGCGAGAAGGTCCTCTCTTTGCGGAAGATGCATCCGAGGACAAATGGACATGTCCAGAAGGTCCGGGTACCACATTCTCCTGGTCAAATCTGGGGCAATTAGGATCATGTGTTTCTTGAATCTTCTCAACCTCCTGATCACATGAGGAATGACAGGGACTAGAGGAAACACGTACAGGAGTGGAAACTCCCAGTCCACCATGAACGTGTCTCCTAGAGCTCCTCTTGGGGGAAATTCCCTTGAACAGTACTGCTCACACTTGATACCGGTTGATACCAGTCGCGAACAGAGCCACCTGAGAGGTTCCCCAAAGGGCAAAGATCTCTTGAAGGACTTCCTGAGCTAGTTCCCACTCATGGGAGACTGTGCTATGCCTGCTCGCAGGGGCATTGCTAGGGGGGGCCAAGGGGGATATAGCCCCTGATCTTTTGGTTGTAGCCCCGGATAGAATCTCAGGAGCTACAGCCAAAAGACTAGCTAGCTCCCAGTCCCAACAGTTCCGACATCAGCGTAGCCCCGGGTCTTTTCCAGACCTAACAACTCCCCTGCCTGCTCGGATCATCCGCCGCTGTGCTCTCCTCCCCAGCTCCCTGTCCATTATCAGGACATTCTTTCCTCGTACAGAGGGCAGAAAAGCCTTCAGCGCTAGTCTGATTGCTGTCAGCTCCAAAAGATTGATGTGTAGTTTGAACTCCGATGGAGACACACGACCGGATTGTCAGATCATTGGTGTGGGCTCCCCACCCCGTGAGTGAGGCGTCCGTCACTACTCTACTCTCTGGCCACGGTTGCCAAAATGGTTCTCCCTTCAGAATATTTTCCTCGCAGGCCCATCACAGAAGATCCTGTGAGACTCTGGTTGGAATCTGAAGTTGATCCGACCTCTTTCCAGAGAAAAGGGCCTTTGGCACCAGAAAATGCAGAATGCCATGAGACTGAGCAACCTCAAAAAATATAAGGCCGGAAGACTTTGGGCACTCATGGGTTACCATCTGAAAAATGTCTTGAGCCCTCACCTCGGGTGGCAAGCTCTTTCCAGAGGAAGTATCTATCACAGCTCCGATGTATCAGAGATTTTGGGAAGGCGTCATATGGGACTTTTTGTAATTGAGGGAGAATTCCAGTCTGTGAAGTATGTGGCAGGTAACGTTGAGATGATCCCGGGCTTGTTCAGGAAAACGCGCTCTGAACAGCAATTGTGTAGGTAGGGGTAGACATGAATCCCCCTCTCCTGAGATTCGCTGCCACCAGCTTGGTGAAAACCCTTGGGCAGTGGTCCGCCCGAATGGCAGGACTCGAAATTGATAGTGCGAGCTGTAAACTGAGAACCTCAGTTATTTCCTGTGCTTGAGATGGATTGGCACACAAAAATAAGCATCCTGAAGGTCCATTGACACCAACCAATCCTGAAGTAATGAAGGACTGAAGGATTTGAGAAAGAGTGACCATCTTGAACTTGTCCTTCCTGAGGAACTTGTTCAAGTATCTCAAGTCCAAGATGGGTCGCAGTCCTCTGTCATTTCTGGGGTTAGGAAAATATGGGGAATACCAACCCTTGATCATCTCTGCTACAGGCACCTGTTCTATAGCGCCTTTCTCTAGCAGGGTTAACATTTCCTTCACCAGGAGCGGATCCAGAATCCTCAAAGAGTGTTTCCCCGGTGGATAGTTCCGAGGCTTCTTTATAAAAGGAAGGCAGTAACCGTGGGCTATGGTTTCCAGAGCCCAAGCATCCGAAGTAATGTCTCGCCATTCTTCTAGATGCTTAGACAGCCTGCCCCCCACTGGTGAGCTGTGACTCGAGACCTCAGGGTGGTTTTGTAGCAGCTGTTGCAGAGGCCGATGGTAAAGAGGCTGCTGCTTGAGCTGGCTTGGCACCTCTACTTCGTCCACCACAGGGACATTTTCTTTGGCCTCTGACTGGCCATTCCTCTCGCCCTTCCAAATGAGGAGTAGTAGCAAAAAGATCTACCCTCCAAGGTGATCCACTAGGATGAAAAGGCTGAGGTTGTCTAACAACGGTGCCTTAAGATTTGGTTGCCGCCTTCGAGTTCTGCAACTTCTCAATGCTCTCGTCAGCCTTGCTGCCAAAAAGATGAGACCCGTCAAAAGGCATGTTGGAGTCTAGCCTGTACATCAGGTGCAAAACCCGACTTCCTCAACCAACCATGCAAATCTGCACATCACAGTGCTGGTAGCCATGGACCTGCTGATGCTATCTGCGGAATCCAATCCAGATTGAAGGGACTCGCACATGGCTTCCTTGCTGTCCTTAACAATAGCTAAGAAGCCAACCCTTTCATCCCATTTGGGAATATGCTCTGCCGCCATAGAAATAAACTCCCACAGAGTATACGAAAACTTAGCAAGGACACAAGTGGAGTTGGCAGATTTTAATGCCAAGCTCCCTGTGGAAAATACCTTTCTCGCCCATCCATCTACGTGAGTGACGTCCCTATCAGGAGGGATGGTAAGGTACGCTGCTTGTTTTGAAGCAGCCGTAGCTGCCTTGACCACCAGACTCTCCGGAGTGGGGTGCTTTGACACGTAGTCGGGGTCGCTACTGGAGGGACAGTTTTTTGGGTGAGATTCTTGTCAACTGTCGGATTAGTTTCCAGAGTCTCCCAATTCCTGGCCACCCTTTTCTAAAGTGCCACAGGGAAAGGCAAAATTGGATCAGTAGTTGGACTCTTGTCCAGAATGTCAGTTAGATCGTCTTGGTCATAGGGTGCTGGAGGCCTAGACCAACCCAAATACCAGACAACTTTAGACATGAGCTGTCTGTAAGAGGAGTTGGCATGTTCCCCTAGTTCTGGTTTTTCGAACTCCAATTCTGGAGAGGTGTCAATTCCACTTTCATTGTACACATTATCATATAGATACTGCATTCTGCCTTCCTCTGAAATGAGGCAGACACATTAGGTGTACCATACTGAAGTCCAAAAGGGGCATCTTCATCATCTTAATCCTCTTCTTCAAAGATGGAAGTTAGCGACTTGGAAAAGTCCTTCTTCGGGAGAGGAGTATATATTTGTTCTGGTTTTGAGACCATAGGCTTCGATTTTGTCGAAGTTGTCAACATTTTCTTAGACAGTGCCTTTTTAGGAAGGTCACTTTGTTCTGATGGCTTAGCTGGCAAAATTGGTGCAGCTGGCGTCGACGGTTTCGGCGCTATGTCGACAGTGGCTTTGATGACATCAACGGTTTAGTAGGGGTCGAGGGCCTGATGGGCGTCATCGGCAGACACAGCGCCATAGGTCTCGAAGACGTTGAGGACCACGACCTCTCCCCATGTTTAAAGTGATCCTTCAATTTCTCAGATCGAGGCCTTGCAGTACTCTTGATGAGGATCATGCCTCTTACTTGGGCTCGAGGGAGCGTGAGTTTTAGGCCGAGACCTCTCCTTTGCTGCTTCCTTAGAAGGCTTATCGGAGCATGGCTTTGTTTCTCGAAAATGT
The DNA here is from genome assembly GCF_040938575.1 of Ambystoma mexicanum. Lineage (NCBI taxonomy): Eukaryota > Metazoa > Chordata > Amphibia > Caudata > Ambystomatidae > Ambystoma > Ambystoma mexicanum. The sequence continues at coordinate 978,117,628 of NC_090934.1, read as the reverse complement.
TTAGCATTTCCACACGGAAAGCTTCCCATTTCGCTGAAGGTAACTTTTTCGAAGGGCACGCGACCCTTGTGGGGGAACAGTCAGACAAAGAAGGCGACGAAGGCGACCTGTGGTGCCTCCTCTTCGAAGATGACGAGTGGCGGGAACCACTCCTAGACCTGGAACCCTTGGCCTTCAGTCGCCTCTCGACTCATCGGTCGAAGGCCTAGCAGGTCGGGGCTTAAGGGACCTGGGTGTTTTTCCTACCTTGAGTTTCCCCTTTCGTTCCCTCAAGCCTTTTCCAGTCATTGACTGACACTTTGAGCAAACAGTAGTATCGTAGTCCTCCCAGAGGCACCACAGGCAGATTCAATGTGGGTCGGTAAGGGACACCTTCAAACCATAATCTCTGCACTTCTTAAAACTGGACTTAAGTGTCGATGGTGTAGGTGAAGAAGACAATCGTTGAGTTTGAAGACAATCGTCTCGGAGTAACAAACGTCACAGTATGAGGCACGCCGAGTTTCACACGTAGCGCCGCACTTGCTACATATATCCTCGGAGGACTTCACCCTCGATGGAGGCTTTTGAGGGACATCGATTTGATGCCATCGACGGACAGCACCCTCTGGCAAATTTTTTTCCGAAGCAAGTGAAGCTGGACATTACATGTCAAAGATGAGGAATTCGTTGGAGGACACAATTCATTCGAAATATACCTATTTTTTGCAAACGTTTTGGGGGGATTTTCATCAAACCAGGTGAAGAAATCAACTGATCCAGCTACACTTCCAAGAATAGTGTCAGCCATCCACTGTTACTTTTGCAAGGCAGGGTTCAAAATTCAGGGGAGCTGGGAACTATGCAACTCCTGCATGTAGCCTAGAAGAGTATGGCTAGCTCTACACCAACCGCTACCAAGAGCTTTTTTTAAAAATTGTATTTTCTAGCTTTAGAACAATGGAACGCTGTACAAGGTTTGGGTAGCCAGCGTTTGGGCTAGCTTTTAACAGCAGCGCAGTACTGTGAGTTGCGTTCTGTGCATCCATTGGGATCAGTCCATGGTCGCCGTCAGCTACTTTTGGCTCCCCAGGCTAAGTGGTGGCGAACATACACAACTTTGTGTAATTAACTGTGTGTTATAAACATTGAGATTCATGTGGCAGAGAGTAACGAGCACATGCCTGGTGTGGTGGATCGACGCGCAGTAAGGCAATGCAATCCTGCCGGGGCTCCCTATTCCCCCAGCCAGTTGTAATACAAGACTAGTGGATAGGTGTCAAAGCGACCCGTTGGTCACTGTGGCACAGATGGAAGAAAGGAAGCAAAGCGTTCCATTACGACTTTCTGTGACCGGAAAGTAGTGGTCTAGAGTATTTCCAAGATAACGACCATAAACCCGGCTTTTCCTTCATTACCAAAGAGCTACCAAAGCACACTGTGTTGCAACTCTTGCCACCCAGATCTTTGTTTCTCCCTGACTGCCTTTGCTTCCTTGCAAGCTTCGCTTCTGTTGCCTTGGTCTTCTGGAGCTGCGCTTTTCTCTATTAGCCCTGCATTCCTGGGAACTTCCCACTGAACGTTGCTGCCTCTCCTGGCTATATCATTTTTGTCTTTTGGAATCATTTTTGCTTACTATTCCCTGGAGTTCTTCCTCAAAATACAGAGTATATTGCAGAATTAACTAAAATCCATCAACATAGAGGGTTTTATGCCTATTGGCTTGTCACTCTAAATTTTGGACAAGTCCTACTGGTCTGCTGCTTTGCCCTTTTTGTAAAGAGATAGAGGGTCATAGTGGCAGCGGATCGGGATCGGCCCCATCTATTTAAGGACACACTCTGTAACTAATAAGAAGGCATCTCACAAGACACCTCACAGGGAATCAGATTCTTAGGACACAGGTGAGAATATGCAATGCCAAATGTCCGATTCCATGATGGACTCAATGAGGACCTAAAGGCTATAGCCTGGTTATCATCCTACCCCAGGTATTTTCTAAGGAATCTGTACTCTGTTGATGTCCCAGTTAGGTTAAAGATGGGCCTTCTCCCACAATCTCTACTCTCCCTACTCTTACCCCATCTCCTCTCTTCTCTGTTTCTCTTTCGACTCTCTCCCATCTTTCTCCTGTCTTCCCTCTCTTCCTTCTTTTCCTCTGTCTTTTATTCTCCTCCTCCTTCCCCTCTTTCACACTCTCAGGCATAATGAAACAGTTCTTTTTCAAACACTAAAAAACTGCAGTGGACCTAGAGCTACTCAAACAGGAATCAACACTTCTGCAAGCTATTTAGTTCCTCTTCGAAAACCAGACATGCTTGGTTAGATTGTCATCAACATTTACCAGGAGCTACTTTTGACTCCATGACTCACCTGGTACCATACAACCATACCCAAGTGTATATAGAGGAGCATTAGGTTACATGTAGAAGACATTAAAGCATAATGGGTCATATATTACAGGCAGAAAATATACTTTGCATCGGATTTGGAAGTAGATGTGCAGCATGCACTGTGCGAACAGCTAATTCCTGTGAGGTAGCTTCTGCATACTGGGGGAAGCTTCATACCTTGGAGCGGCTCAAGGCCCCTGAATTATTTCTCATGATCCCTTCTCAAAAGTATTTGAAACAATCTAGTATTTTGGAAAACAGGACACATGTAATGCCTTTTAAATACATTTAAAAAAACAACTGCAGCAACTATTGCTAACACGCTAACACACACACACACACACACACACACACACCCCCAATGTCTCCTGCCTCTCTGATGCTAGATCCCGCTTGTCCACGCACTCTGAAGCTGTAGTCCAGTGTGGCTGCTCCAGAGGCTGAGGAGATGGGATCTAGGAGTACTGCTCAAGCAACAAGATAAGAGATCAGCACTCATCCAGCTTACAAAGTATTGTACTCCAATACTGAGAGGGGGAGGGCTGGAGTCCATTCTCTATTATCTAATGTGCTTAGAGGAGATCAGAGCTCTGGACCCTACAGGATTAACCTCTAGCCCACCCAATTTTACAGTCAAATTTATAGCACAGGATTTTGTTCTGTGCTCCATTTAAGAAAAAACAGGTTGCAGGACCTCAACAACTAAAACCGACCATGATAGAAACGACAACATGATGCACAAATAATCTTGCCGACCACAGGAATTTCGATATAACTACAACCTACAATTGAGGTGTCTAATCTCTAAAAATCACGCACATCACCCTGACGAAGACAGAGGAGGGCTTGAGGAATAGATATGACCTTTATGTTAGACGTGTGCAACAAGAGTCATACTTTAAATGGAAGATTTGTTCGTACTATTCACAAGCACCTCATTTTGTTATTAATGTTAAAAAGTTATTGTGTGTGTGATTAATGTTAACACTATTGTTTGAGGCACATACAAACAAACCAATGTACCCTTGATGCAAAGTAATAACTGTTTTTCTTTTGAGTGTATGTGGAGCACAACTTGCTTTATTTTATTAATAAACAATTAATTGATTTGATGTGATTGAAGGAACAAGTTACTTACCTGTAACTGTTGTTCTCCAGCATGGGTCTGGCATGGATTCACATGCTCATGAATATTCCCCGTCATCAGGCGGGGAATCCTCGGTACAGAAAAAATCAGTATCAGTTTTGTTTGTGATCTGTCTTTCTTAGTAGTAAACAATCACTGGTCTCTGGGTCATACTGCCCCCAGCCAATGACTGCCCTCTCCCTAAGCCCCGCCCCTGGCAGCTATCCTCAGATTTGGTAGAGTTTGCATGTGAATCCATGCCAGACCCATGGTGGAGAACAACAGTTACAGGTAAGTAACTTGTTCCTTCTCCAGCATAGGGTCTGGCATGGATTCACATGCTCATGAATATAAGAATACATAGCAGTATACACATGCACAACCACAGGAGGTGGCAACAGGCTCAACATTAAGCAATGCACAACTCAACATTAAGCATCTCTTACCTCCTCGCCAGGCTCACCTTAAGCGAACAGGTTGCGCAGCACTGCTTGGCCGACCCTGGACTCCTCTCTGGAGTCCCGATCGACGCAGTAGAATCTTGTGAAGGTGTGCGTCGACCTCCATGTAGCCGCCCTGCAGATGTCCAGCAGGGGCACACCAGACAGGAACGCCGTGGTAGCAGCGACCGCTCTGGTCGAATGGGCTCTCGGACGGCCGGGCAACAGTCGGTTTGCCAACCGATGACAGTGCATGATACAGCCGGAGAGCCATCGGGAAATGGAAGCCTTCGAGAGAGCCTTCCCCTGGTTCACAGGTCCAAAGTTCACAAAAAGCTGTGATGTCTTCCGAAAACTCTTCGTGCGGTCCACGTAGAACTTCAGTGCTCTAGCCACATCTAGAGAGTGCAAAGTCCTCTCAGCCGGCGACGAAGGAGACGGGAAGAAAACAGGTAACACCAAGGGCTTGTTGAGATGGAAGTCCGATGGCACCTTGGGCATGAAGGAGGGGTGCGTCCTCAGCACCACCCTCGTGTCGTGAAAAGTCAAGTACGGAGGCTTGCAGGTTAGGGCCTGGAACTCTCCCACCCGTCGTGCGGAGGTGATGGCCACAAGAAATGCTATTTTCCACGACAGGAACTTTAACGGCGCCGAATGCAGGGGCTCGAATGGTGGGCCCATGAGCCTGGTCAGCACCACGTTGAGCTCCCACACCGGGGCTGGAGCCTTCACCGGCAGGAACGATCGGAACAGTCCCTTCATAAATTCCTTCACCAGGCGATGAGACCACAAGGACGCCCGTCCCGTGGTTCTGGTGTATCGGGAGATCGCGGCCAGATGTATTTTGATGGAGGCGTGAGCTAGTCCAGCTTTGGTCAGCGACAGTAGGTACAGCAGTACTTGAGGGGCCGTAATCCGTAGAGGGTTAATCTTCTGTGCACGGCACCAGACCGAGAACAACTTCCACTTATGTCCGTAGCACTTGGGAGTCGAGGACGCCCTGGCCTTTGCAAGAACCTCTCTGCAGTCAGCCGGGATATCGTACCCTCCAAACTCTAGCGCTGCAGGAGCCAGGCCTGCAAGTTCCGGGACTCCGGATCGTGATGAAGGATGGCGCCTCCTTCCCTGGCGAGAAGATCTGCGACTGTCGGCAGTTTGAACGGTGGGGACGCTGCCAAGTCCAGAAGGACCGGGAACCAGATCTGCCTGGGCCACGCCAGTGCGACGAGGATCATCCTGCACCGGGACCTCTTGAGCTGGTTGATGAGTCGGAGCAGCAACGTCAACGGAGGGAAGGCATATAGGAACAGGCCCGTCCCAGGGGAACGAGAAAGCATCGCCCAAGCTCCTCGGCTGGGGAAACCTGCTGGCGAACCACTGGCACTTGGAGTTCGTCGCCGTCGCTAACAGGTCGATCTGGGGTGTGCCCCATCGTCGGAAGAGTCGGTCCACTAGGTCCCGTCATAGTTCCCACTCGTGGCACAAGCGCAGCTCTCTGCTGTGTGAGTCAGCGATGGTGTTTTTGATCCCTGCCAGATGAAACGGCACCAGGAACATCCCTTGGGCAACGGGCCAATGCCACAGATCCCGGGCCTCCTTGGATAGGGCTGGGAATCTGGTCCCGCCCTGCTTTGAATGTAGAACATCGTGGTGGTGTTGTCGGTGAAGATAGTCACCACCTTGCCCTTGCCCTTGAGGGACGGGAGAAAGGACCTTAGGGCCCAGAACACTGCTCGAAGCTCCAGGATGTTGATATGGAGCGACTTCTCCTCCGGGAGCCAAATGCCTCTCGAGTGAAGATCTCCGGTGTGCGCTCCCCACCCCTCCAGGGAGCCATCCGTAGTCACCGTTTCCTGGTCGACCGGGGTCTGGAAGTCTGTACCGGCCGTCAGGTGCGCGCGGGTACCCCACCACCGGATCGCTCGTCAGAAGGTCTCGTTGAGGGGAATCCTGTCCTCGAAGCTGCCCGTCACTTGGATCCAGCGGGCGTCGAGGAACTCCTGCAGAGGGCGAATCCGAAACCTGCACAATCGCACGAGATATATGCACGAGGACATCATTCCGAGGAGGGATTTGATGGACCTCACCCTGGCCACGTCTGTGGCCAGCAGACGCTGCACCTTGCCCAGGATGGCCGCCGTCCTTTCCTCTGACGGCGCGGCCAGACGCGCCACTGTGTCAAGCATGGCTCCCAGAAACAGTGCGACCTGCGAGGGCACCAGTTGGGATTTTGGGTAATTGATGGAGAACCCAGATCCGTGAGCAGCTGGACGGTCTTAGCTTTGTGTTCTACAGCGAGCTCCCTTGTACTTGCTCAGATGAGCCAATCGTCCAGGTAGGGGTAGACGTGGATCCCCTGCATGCGCAGCCGCGCCGCCACCGGTGCCAGGTATTTGGTGAAAACCCTGGGTGCCGACTTCAATCCGAAGGGGAGGGCCTTGAACTGGTAGTGCCGCCCTTGGACCACGAACCCGAGGAACATTCGGTGTCCTTTTAGGATAGGGATGTGGAAGTACGCATCCTCCAAATCCAACGACGACAGGAAATCGCCTTCCTCCAGCTGTCCCAGCACGTGCTGGACGGTGACCATCCGGAACTTCTGTGCCTTGATGTACTTGTTCAGTCGTCGCAGGTCCGGGATGGGACGCCATCCTCCTGTCTTCTTTACGAGGAAGCACCTTGAGTAAACTCCAGAGCCCCAAAGCCTCTTTGGGACGAGCTTGATGGCCCCTTTCTTGAGCATCGCCCTTACTTCCAACGGTACTTGAGGGATGTGATTTTCCTTCCTGACCACGGGTGGAATGCGAGGGCACTTCTTTAGAAACTCGAGAGCGTGACCTTGGGCCAGGGCGTCCAGCACCCAACGGTCGGTGGAGATGGACTCCCACACTCTGACGAAATTCGCCAGCCGGCCTCCCACCGGGGTGCTTCGGTGGAGGCCCGACGCCACGGTCGGTTCAGTCTTGCTTGGAGGTCGCCTTGCCGCCTTGACCTCCCTGGCGACGATGGCGGGATCCACCAGACTTGCCCCGTCCCCTGTAGGCTTCTTGCGACGAGGAGCGTGCTGCCTGACGATAAGTAGAGGAGCCGCCGCCAGATCCCTTGGAGGCCCCTTGCTTGACTCCGGAGTTCCGAAAGGACGGCCGTCATTGCTGGAGAACTCCCAGGGCCCGGGCAGTCTCCGTGTCCGTCTTGACTGGTTGCGACGGGCGCGATGATTTATCTGGAACCTCGTCGGCGCCGCCGTCGCTCTCGTCGTCCCCCTCGTCAGGATCCCTCCCGATGGGCTGGTCCTCCTCCATGCCCTTGTCGTGGCTCTCCAAGACTTCGATCAGCCCCTTCATCGGAGGCTGTGTCCGTATCCACAATGGCCACCGCCCCCCACTCTTTTTCCGCCTGGGACTTCACGGGGGTCTTCTCTATGGGCTTGAAAGAGGATTCCCTCCACAGAGGCAGGAAAACTCTGGGCCCGAGGTCGCCTCCACTGATGTGGCCTCCCACAGGCTGCGCCAGGGCCGCAGCGACTTCCTCGATTGAGGCCTTAGCTGGGTGAATCAAAGCCTTTGCCACCTTCTGAGCGCCTGAGGCCTTCACCTTGGGGGAGGGTCACTACCTCGTACCCCCTCTACCAGTTTCTTCGAGCTCGACTGTGGCCTCTCCAGAAGCTTAGCCGGGTTCTCGGATTTCCTCTTACCCGAGCCAGAACGTTGGCTCGTGGTCGATGGTGCCGGGGAGGATGCGCCCTGCCTGGCAGCCGAGGAGCCCGACCGTTGGACGCTCCCGGTGCCCGCGGACTTGCGGTGCTTAGCCTTCTGTTGGGCCGCTGTCGCCGGGGCGCCATCACAGGACTTAGAAGACCGCTCGGACTTCTTTTTCTTCTCACCTGACGGGCTCTTTCCCTCCAGCCAGTTGGCGAGCCGAAGATGGCGATCCCTCATGGTCCGCTCTGACATGTTCCCACAAAACGCACAGTCCTTTTCCACGTGCGTTTTGTCCTCATGAAGGCAGTAGAGACATAAAGAATGCTCGTCCTCCTTGAACACATTCTGTAGCTGGCATCCAGGGCAAGCCCTGAACAGCTTCCCGGCATCAAGCTTCCTTTCTCCTGGGCCATGTCCGGGGTAGGCCACAGAAACTTCTGGACTCCTCCAAAAGGGTAACTCGACGAAATCTTCACCCTTGAGGGGCGTAGAAAAATCCAAAACGGGTCCCCATTGATCGGATGTAGAAACGGTGGAGCTTGAGGCTCTATTTAACCGAAAAATGAGAAATTCTCTTTGAAAAAGCATGAAAACGCATCAAAAGCTCGAGAGCTACAGCACGAGGACTCCCAACACTTGAACGTCCGGTAAAAATCTGAGGATGGCTGCAAGGGGCGGGGATTAGGGAGAGGGCAGTCATTGGCTGGGGGCAGTATGACCCAGAAATCAGTGATTGGTTACTACTAGGAAAGACAGATCAGAAACGAAACTGATACTGATTTTTTCTGTACTGAGGATTCCGGGCCTGACGATGGGGAATATTCATGAGCATGTGAATCCATGCCAGACCCCATGCTGGAGAATGAGCTATTATCCATATATATGGATTGCTTGGTTGGCATTTTGTTTTCAGTCTAGGCCAGAATCACACTGAGTCATTGTCCAGAATTTGTGTTGAAGAAGTGGCGTAGCAGCCACAATACAGTGGTTTTATCCCCATTTATTTTAAAATCGTTTTTATTAAGATTTCATAAACAAAGACAAAGATAAAAAATATAAACACATATGACAATGCATTACTTACCGTAAAAGCATTTGATGGTTGTATCTACCTAGATTCACATGCTGTGCATAGTCTGACATCCAGTGTTCACTGCGGAGTATTGCATTTTGTTTTTCGTAGTCGAAAAGGGGACGTCGACAAGGCGTGTCTGTAACACTATCCCTATAGTGACGTGCGGTGTACCCACAATCCCTCACGCGTCAAGGTCCCTCCGTTTGTTTTTTTTCTGCCCTGAGGGAGCCTTCTAGACGTGAGGGAGTACAGAAAAGAGATATAAAAAGATGTCTATGTTCCTTCCATCCGAGTGGGGAGGAAGGGTGGGCACATGTGAATCTAAGCAGATACAACCATCAGAAATGCTTTTACATTAAGTAATGCATTGCATTCTGATGTTTGTTAATTTACTTAGAATCACATGCTGTGCATAGACAAGCGAGCAGTACCCGGAGTTGGAGGTGGGTTGTGAGAAGGAACAGTAGAGAAAAGATGTATTTATACTGCTTGTCCCACCTGGGAATCAGATCTAGAGTGGGCATCTAGACAGTAGTGTTTTGTAAAGGTGTGTACAGAACTCCAGGTTGCTGCTTTGCAAATGGACTCAAGGGGAACATTTGCAATTAATGCTATGGATGCCCCAGTGCCTCGAGTAGAGTGTGCTCTTGGCTTGAAGGGTAGTTCTCTCTTAGCAAGAGCGTAACAGAGAGTGATGCATTGAACAATCCATCTAGATATAGTGGACTTTGAGACTGCATCTCCTTCTCTTCCTGCTGCCACCGAGACAAAGAACTGATTAGTCTTTCTCAGTGGTCTAGTTCTTTCCATATAAAACATGACAGCTCTGCACACATCAAGTGTATGTAGGCTTTTTTCTCCCAAATTTGAAGGGTTTTGAAAGAACGTTGGTAGCTCTATTGATTGGTTGATATGGAATTTCGAGATGAATTTCGGTGCAAACCTCGGGTGTGTGCGTAGAACCACCTTATCTTTGTGAACCGTTACAAAGGGGTCTAGAACAGAAAGAGCCTGTAGTTCACTTACTCTCCTAATGGAGGTGATAGCTATTAGGAAGGCAGTCTTAAGAGTGTTGTCTTTAAGAGTTGCCTTGTGCATGGGTTCAAAGGGTGAGCCCATGAGCCTGGTAAGTACCACATTTAGGTCCCAGCCAGGAGCTGGGTTTGCTATCTGAGGGTGTATTCTCTTTACCCCCTCCATAAAGGCTTTAATAACTGGGACTTTCCACCATGACACTTTAAGTTGGGAAGTGGTGTATGCAGAAAGTGCCGCTAGGTGGACTTTAATAGAATTGAATACTAGACCGGAGTCCAGTAAATGGGTCAGGTACAGAACAATTTGTGTGGGAGAGCAGTCAACAGGGTTGATGTTTCTTCCTCTACACCAGATGACAAATCTCTTCTATTTGCTAGAATAACAGTGACGAGTGTTAGGCTTTCTAGCCTCCCTGAGGATGTCCATGCATCTCTGCGGGAGTTGTAAATGTCCAAATTCTATGATCTCAGGAGCCAGGGTGCTAACTTCATGGTCTGGGGGCATGGATGCAGTGTCCTGCCCTTGTCCTGTGACAGCATGTTATACGGGCAGGGGAGTTTCACTGGAGGAGATAGAGACATCTCCATCAAGTGAGCGAACCAAGGCTGCCGGGGCCACTAGTATCATGGTAACTTGTTCCTGGTGCATCTTGTGCACAATCTTGTTGAGAAGGGGTGTCGGGGGGGGGAAAAGCGTAAACAAATTTCCCTGACCATGGAATCGATAGACCGTTCCCCTTGGATTGGTTCTGGGGGTACCTGGCGGCATAATCTTGGCATTGTGAGTTCTTCAGAGTTGCAAACAGGTCTATTTCTGGGAATTCACATTGTGTGAAAACGTCGAAGACGATGTCTTCGTGTAAACGCCATTCGTACTCGAGGGCAGAGGGAAGTCTCTGCTGAGTTCGTCTGCTAGCAGATTGAGTTCCCCTGGTACATGTTGTGACAGTAGGAACATGTGTCTGAGAGCCCACTTCCAGATGTTCTGGGACAGCTTGGACAGTCCTGCAGAGTGCCCCCTTGTTTGTTGAGGTAGTACATGGCTGTGGTGCTGTCCGTGAGGACCATCACTGTCTTCCCTTGTAGGTGTGCCTGAAGGCTTTTAGTGCCTTGAACACAGCCAGTAGCTCCAGTAAGTTTATGTGCTTGGATGCTATGCTCGGAGTCCAAACTCTGTGAGCAGTCTGATGGGATAGGTGAGCCCCCATCCTGCGAGGGATGCGTCTGTGGTTAGAGTGGCTTCCACTGCGTGGGTGGAGAATGGTTTTCCTATTACCAGGTTTTCCTTCGACCACCACCGTAGCGAGAGAACCAAGGCCTGCGAGACCACCATTAGATCGTCCCATTGTCCGCTGGCCTGACACCACTGGCTGTTGAGCCACTCTTGCATTGGGCGCATGCGCAGGCGCGCGTGGGGTACCAAATAAATACAGGACCCCATCATTCCTAGCAAGCGCATTGCTTTGCGTACCGTCACCTCTCGACCTGCCACATATTGTGGGATCTGAAACAGCATGTTTTGGACCCTCTCGTTGGAAGGGAAGACGAGGCCGTCCTTTGTTTGAATTAGAGCCCCTAGGAATTGTTTGACTTGGCTGGGGTCTAGGCTGGACTTCTTCTCGTTGATGGAGAAGCCCAGTTGGAACAAAAGGTCTACAGTCGTTTGGGTATTTGAGAAGCATGTTTCATAAGAATCCCCTGTTATGAGCCAATCGTCGAGGTAAGGGTATACTGGGATGGACAACCTGCGCAGGTGGGCCGCTGCCACTGTCAGTACTTTCGTGAATACCCTTGGTGCTGATGCTACCCCGAAGGGTAGCACTCTGAACTGGTAGCGTTTGCCCTCTATCATAAACCTGAGGTATTTTCTGTGCGCTGGCAACATTAAAATATGAAAGTATGCATTTTTCATGTCCAGTGTTGTCATGTAATCTCCTTGTGATAGCAGGGGGATCACTTCCTGTAAGGTCACCATACGAAACTTTTGAGGTTTGACAAATGTGTTCGCTGGGCGCAGATCTAATACAGGGCGCATGGTTAAGTCTTTTTTGGGTACTGAATAAATACCTTCCGATACCTGAGATAGAGGCACGACCTCTATAGCTCCTTTTTCGAGTAGCTGGTCCACTTCTTGCAGAAGGATGGCGAGGTGTTCTGGTGTCATGCGTCGTCCCCTTGGGGGTCTGTACGTAGGGGAACTGTTGAATTCTATACAGTAGCCGCGGGCTATGGTTGATGGTACCCAGCGGTCTGATGTTATTCCCTCGAGTCATTTGGTGTTGGTGGCTTGGGAACCTCTAGGGGTGGAACCCCGACCTCTCACTTTGCCACGCCGTTGTCCTCTCTGGTTGTATTGCCCACTGGTGCCTTGGTTAGAGGGCCAGTTGTTTGCAGAGTATTGCTGCGGCTGATTTTGCTGCTGGCGTTGGCCTCGAAAAAAGCGGCTATTGCCATACCCACGTTTGTTAGGAGGCCTAGAAATCTGGTCTAGGGTTTTGATGTGTCAAACTCGTTCTTTGCCGTTTCTAGTGCCTCATCAACCGCCTTTCCAAAGAGGTTGGCATCTTCTATAGGCTTGTTGATTAGAGATGCTTGTGTTTCAGGTTTAAACCCTGAATTACACAGCCAGACATGGCATTTGAGGAGTATTCCTTGGACTAGGGAACAGCCAGCCGTTTCTGCAGCATCCAGAGTGTTTTTCACGATGCTTTGGTTGACTAGGGTCCCTTCAGTAATCGTGGCCAGAAGCCGTGTACGTAGGGGTTCTGGTACCACCTCGGCGTCCTTACGTAGCTTGCTCCATTGTGCATCTGCGTAACTTGCTAGCAAGGAGTTGTCGTTTGCAATCCTTGCGGAAAAAGCAGCGGAGGCTGTGATCCTCTTCCCTAGGGCATACAATTTTTTACCCTATTTATCTGGTGGTGCTTCGCTGGTAGACAGCGGGACCCCAGCTCTTTTCCTTGTATTTGTCACCACTAGGGAGTCTGGTACAGAGTGGCCCCTGACGTACAACGGATCTGAAGGAGAGGGACTGAATAGTTTTTCTATCCTCGGGTTGACCCCCTCTGACCAACGCGGGTGTAGATAGTGAAGGGATAATTCGTCTCCTTACTGAGGCGAGGAGGGGAATGGTTTGGCTGACAGGGGGTTTCTCCTTGATTACCTTCTCCAAAAAGTCAATGTCAGGAGAAATCTCCCCAGTGTCTATTTCGAAATGCGCTGCTGCCTTGCGTAGTAGTGCATTAAATGTAGGTTGATCGTCTATAGGTGACGTGTTCCTATTAGGTGAGTCCTCGGGAGGGGGCAGGTTTAGTGCATCAGGGTCTGAAAACGCTGATGGGGACTGCCAGGGATGTGACGCACCTTCCTCTGGGTCCTCTCCGAAGCCCCCCCTCCACCTATATCTGGATTATCTTCAAAACCCTCCTCCTCTAGGTTTTGTTCCTCTTTGTTGCCAAAAAATTCGTCCTTCTGCTGAAAGTGGGGGTCCTCTTCAGTGAGGTCATAAATCTACATCCACTTGGGAGGGATTAAACAGCCTAGGGAATTTAGCCCTGGGGTCCAACTGAAGCCCCTCACTTGCCCTTTTGGGTGGTGGTAGGTTTTGAGACTCCATAAACCTCTCCATCTTCTCCATACAGAACTGCAGTCTCTCGTCTGGCGGTTTGGGGGTAGTGCCCTTATCTGGGGGAAGCCCAGTCGCTGGTCGCGTCTGCGGTTGCGAGGGGGGCTTAAGACTCTTACGGTCCGAGGAGGACGCCGGTGGAACCTGCGTCTCCGTTGGCCCTGATGGTTTCTTCGTCTTCAACGAATAAGAGCTGTGGGTTATGTGTTTATGGGAGTGTTTTTTGTTTTTTGTGTGCGTCAGTGTCGCCGGGGTGTTCATCCCCATAAGCAGGGCGTGGACCGAGCTTGTCGGGGCTGGGGACAGACGATGAGGAGCCCGAGCGCTCCTTAGAGAGGTCTACGACTTCCGAAACGGATGTCGGGTTATCACATTCCTCGTCACTTTCTGCAGCGGCGGCTGGTGAGGAATCGGACCTCAACATGGCATAGGCCGCCCACCTTTTGACCCTGTGGTCCTTTAAAGTCTTAGGCTTAAGAAGCTGACAAGCCGCGAAGCCGTCTTCCCTGTGGTCGAGGGACAAGCAACGGTTACACCGTTTATGCTTGTCTTTCCAGGTGAACTTGCCCTTGCAACGCGGGCAAAACCTAAAGGGTGTCCTCTCCATAGCTGAGGAAATATTTCACTGTGATAACAACCCCGAGGGAAAGGGGGGGGAAAAGGAAAGGCATTCTCAGAGAGAAACAAGAAATGTCCCATGACCCCACTCTCCCTACTGTCTTTTGGTCGGCAAGGCCAGGCCATGTGTTTGGCAGCGCCGAAGGATCTCCTCTGTCTCGTCCTCGCCGTCGAACTTCTTACTCAGCAGAGAAACAGCTTTGCAGCTACGTCGAGGGAGGGATCTATGTAATAGATATTAATAAGTAACGACCAAAGGTCGAGTAAATCAATTTGCAATGTCTCTCGAGGAGCTCTGTGTAAAGGCGACCAATAGCTGGGTGGAAAAAAACAATCTGAGGGACCTCGACGCGTGAGGGATTGTGGGTACACCGCATGTCACTATAGGGATAGTGTTACAGACACGCCTTGTCGGCGTCCCCTTTGCGACTACGAAGAACAAAATGCAATACTCTGCAGTGACCTCTGGATGTCGGACTATGCACAGCATGTGATTCTAAGCAGATTAACAAACATCAGAAATATATATACATCGCAAGGCAGCATAGGTATGAAAAGGAAAACATTTTTCAATATTGATCACAGAAAACGGCACAACGGACAGGGTTATCCAGGTTGAAGAACGCAGGGAATATGGCACAGTGTATCTCATGTGGCATATTAAATGAAGCATCTAATCAGAAAAAAAAGCAATGAGGTAAACCAGGCATCAAGGGTGAATTACTCAATTACAGGCACAAAGAACAAATCACATAATGGGTAGGGGACATCGAGATTACACATTTCGCAAGGTTCAGCCCTGCACATTGCATAAAACGCACCATATCAAGCAACTAGCCAGATAATATGGTCTCACAAACAGTACACAAGCAGTTCCAATCCCTCAAGGCAGTTTATCATCGGAACAAGGAAGCATCGCCTGCAAAAAGGACATTTAGGCGTCCAGGTGTGGAGTGGGCCCGTTCATACCATTCCTCAGGGCCCTACACCACTCCACCGTTTCCGCTGTGGACCTTCGCAACCACTCTCGCCACCATACGCTATAGCTAGGGCCTGCACAATTCCTTCAAGACATGGCAATTCTATGTTTGGCTAGGATACATGCTCAATCCATTATTTTACTATATGCCTAACTTTATCTGGGCAGGGGGACATACCAAGGAGGCATTTCATAGGAGTCCAATTATATCTATGCACACCCACCGTTTCCAGGATCCCTTGTATTTGGAGCCTGAAGGAGCGCACCTTCGAGCGCAGCCAGAACATCTGGAGTGAATCCGCAGGCTCTCCTCAACACCATGGGCACCCGGGGGACATCTGTGCATTAAAGCATGCAACCGTGTGCGGGGTCATATACTTTCTGTGCAAGATGTTCCACTGCAGAGGGCGAAATAGTGCATTTCTAGAGACCTTTTTTGCAAACAATATCACACTACTCCATTGGTTATCTTCTAATTCATATCCTACGTCTGCTTCCCAAGCACCCTTGTGTCGTGTGACCCGAACACTTGCCCCAGCAATCAGACTCTGGTAAAGGAGAGTCACAGGTTTACACCCATCTTCCTGGTCATATCACATGGAGGCTATCTTCTTTAGGTTCTTCAGGCCATATAGGCCATTGCACAATTAGTAAGCCTCATATACTTTAAGAAGGGACCCTTATGTATTCCGTATTCATCCACTGCATCAGAGAAGTGCCTGTATACTCCGTCCTTGAAAACATCCACCCAATCCCTCCCATCTCCTAAATAGGGACATGGCAGCTGTATACCCCATCCTCATACGTCAATTTTAGTGTAGATAATGCAATTATGTGCCTCGTTCCCCCCCAGAGAAATCCATTTATAAGGTAGTCCAGAGATTTGAAAAACGAGCACGGGATGAGAAACGAAATGTTACCAAAGCAGTATAATAGACTGGGTAGCACCACCATCTTGACTAAAGCAACTCTCTCTATCAACGAAAGTGTTGAGCAGCCACAGAACTTCATGGATGCATATGTTCTGCCTGATGACATGTTGAACCACAGATATCGGAATGTACGAAGTTGCCACCTGATACACAACTGCAGGAGGTCTTCAAGGTTACGATTACGGAGTCCAGGAATACAAGACTTCTCCTTGCTGAAGGGGATAACAGTAAACCCCGCAAAGTTATCTAGCACCTCCAGGCTCATGAGGAGATTGTCTTTTATATGTTCATGACCCTGTGCACAATAATCTGCGTACAGTGAAATAAAGAGGTGCGTCCCGTCAAATAGCATCCCTAAACTCAGACCTCAGGAACACCACCAGTGGCTCCAGCACATGTATAGCAAGGGGGACTGAGGGAAACCCTGTCTAGTGCCCCTACGTATCAGCCAGGTGGAGTATATATGCTTACTTGTTTGCCCCATGTTCAATGGTGCGGAATAAATCAGTTTGACCCAGCGGGCGAACCCAGCGCCAATTTCAAAGCCTTCCAAAGCGGCATGCAGCCATTGCCAACAAACAGAATCAAAAGCCTTGATGGCATCCAAGGAGACAACCGCATAGGGAGCTTTGCGAGTCTGGGAAATATCAATATTATATTGGAACCTGCGCAAGTTCAACGATGTGCACCTATTCAGGTGCCAAACCAGTCGGGTCACTTTGTATCAATGACCCAATGACGCGCTTTCGCTTACCAGCCAACAATGTAGTTAATATCTTAATATCCTAATTGAGCATCGACAGAAGCCTGTAGCAAAACCACAGGGAGGATGGCTTTGCTGGCTTAAGAACTGCAATAATCGTAGATTTGCACATGCTATCTGGTATTCGACCCGTCTCATAAGCCTCCTCAAATACTCAGAGGAGCACTAGCACCAACACACCACTAAAGGTCTTATAAAACTCGGACGGCAGCCCGGCTGCTCCACCGTCACCCTAGGCAAGTCGATGTGTGCCAATGTGTAACGCACCTCATCCATATCAAACACCTTATCCCACCCCTTATAATGTCTAATAAGGAACAAGTTACTTACCTGTAACTATTGTTCTCCAGCATGGGTCTGACATGGATTCAGATGCTCATGAATATTCCCCGTCATCAGGCTGGCAATCCATGGTAAAAGAAAAAAACTGACTTTCACTTACAAACTGTATTTCTCCTTTAAACCAATCACTGTCCTCTGGGTCATACTGCCCCAATCCAATGATAGTCCTCTCCATAGGCCCCTCCTCCGGCAGCTATATTCAGATTTGTTAAGCATGTAAAGTGGCCATATGACCAAGAAAAGCTGCAGTGGGGTTGGAGGGAGGGTTTCCATGTGAATCCATGCCAGGCCAATGCTGGAGAACAATAGTTACAGGTAAGTAACTTGTTCCTTCTCCAGCATTACACAATCATGGTAGGTGGCAAAGCTCAACAGAAGCAATTAACTCTTACTTGCGGACAGACTCATCTCAAGCAAACAGGTTACGTAGCACTGCTTGGCTGAATCTGGTCTCCTCCCTGGAATCCCTATTGACGCAGTAGAACTTCGTAAAGGTGTGCGTGTACCTCCACGTAGCAGCCCTGCAGATGTCTAGCACCGGCACACCAGCCAGGAATGCCTTTGTCGCAGCGATCGCTGAGGTGGAGTGGGCTGTCGGACGGCCGGGCTCCGGTCGATTTGCCAACCGATGACAGTGCATGATGCAGCTGGAGAGCCAACTTGAGATGGCAGCCTCGGACAAGACCTTCCCATGGTTCACAGGACCAACATTCACAAATAGCTGTGAAGTCTTCCGAAAACTCTTAGTGTGTGCCATGTAGAACTTCAGGACACAAGCAACGTCCAACGAGTGCAAGGCCCTTTCAGCAAGTGAAGAAGGCCTTGGGAAAAAAAACATGCAACATCAAAGGCTTGTTGAGGTGGAATTCCGACTGAACCTTCAGCAAGAAAGAGGGGCGCGTCCACAGCACCACCCTCGATTCGTGCAAAATAAGGTATGGCTGTTTGCAGTATAGGGCCTGGATCTCACCTACCCTCCTGGCAGAGGTGATGGCCAAAAGGAAAGCCGTTTCCCATGAGAGGAACTTGAATGGGGCCTGATGCATTGGCTCGAAGGGAGCCCCCATGAGCCTCGTCAGAACCACATTGAGTTCCCACGCCAGGGCAGGAGCCTTCACTGGTGGGAAAGATCGAAAAAACCTTTGAAGAACTCCTTGACGAGTCGGTGAGACCATAGCGAAGATCTTCCTCGTGACCTGGTGTAGCGGGAGATAGCCGCAGATCCACCTTGATAGAAGCATGTGCCAGGCCGGCCTTGGCCAAGGAAAGCAAGTATAGAAGAATTTGCGGGATTGTGACCCTAGGTGGGATAATCTTCTGCGACCAACAACCACGTAGCGAAAGGCTTCTACTTGTGACCGTAGCACTTCAAAGTCAACAAGGCTCTGGCCTTGGTGAGGACCTCTCTGCAGTCCACAGGCAACTCATATCCACCAAATCTAGGGTTGCAGGAGCCAAGCCCTCAGGTTCAGCGATCCTGGGTCGTGATGCAGGATTGCGCCTTCTGCTCTGGTGAGAAGATCCAGAACTACTGGAAGCTTGACTGGGGGGCGACGGACTGAGAAGGTGTGGATACCAAATCTGCCTCGGTCACACCAGGGCGAGGAGTATCATCTTGCACGGACACCATTTGAGCGTGTTCATGAATCTTAGCAGGAGAGGGGAACAGAGGGAACGTGTAAAGGAACAGTCCTTCCCATGGAAAGGAGAACGCGTCCCACAGGCTCCTCCGCTGGTGGAACCTGCTAGCAAACTTCCTGCACTTGGAGTTTGTCGGCGTCGCAAACAGATCTATCTTGGGCCTGCCCCACTCGGCGAACAGGAGGGTCCACCTGATCCTCACAAAGCTCCCACTTGTGGCAGGCGCCCAGCTCCCTGCCAAGGGAGTCTCCAACAGTGTTCTTGACTCCCGCCAGGTGATGAGGGACAAGGAACATCCCTCGTCCGATGGCCCATCACCACAAGTTCTGCACCTCTTTGGAGAGCGCCAGAGATTGAGTGCTCCCTTGCTTCCTGATGTAAAACATGGTGGAGGTGTTGTCCGTGAAGATCCTCACCACCTTGCCTTTCAGAGATGGGAGGAATGACTTGAGGGACCAGAAGATTGCCTGTAGCTCCAAGATGTTGATATAAAGATCCTTCGCCTCAGGCAACAACAGGCCTCTGACGTGCAGACGTCCTGTGTGCGCTCCCCATCCCTCTGGGGGGTGGGGGGAATAGGGGGCTTTCATGGTGACTTGGTATGGCGGGTTCTGGAATCCTGTGCCTTGGGCGATGGAGTGAACGCTGCACCATACTATAGCCCGTGAGAACATGTCGTTGAACTAAATCTTGTCTGTGAAGCTTCCGGACACCTGCATCCAGCGGGCGTCCAGGAATTCCTGGAGGGGCCGCCTCTGCAACCTGCATAGCCCGACTATGTAGATGCAGGACATCATCATGCTCAGCAACGACTTGATAGCCCGCACGTGGCCGTCCTTTTTGACGAGAATGGCTGCTATCCTCTCCTCTGAGGACGACGCCAGTCAAGACAACATATTGAGGCTGGCGCCTAGGAACAGCGCGTTCTGTGATGGCATCAAGCAGGACTTTGGATAGTTGACTGAGAATCCCAGATTCATTAGTAGCCGGATAGTCGCCTCTGTGTGTCCTTGGTCCAGCTTCTGCGAGCGGGCACAAATCAGCCAGTCGTCCAGGTATGGCTATAGGCGTACGCCCTGTAGGCGTAGATGGGTGGCCATTGGTGCCATGCAGTTGGTGAACACTCTTGGGGCCGACTTTAAGCCAAAAGGTAGGGCCTTGAATTGGTAGTGCTATCCCTGCACTACTAAGCGTAGAAATGTCCAGTGTTTCCTGTGACTGGGGACATGGAAGTAGGTGTCCTCCAGGTCCAGCAAAGTCAAGAAGTCTCCTTTTTCCAGTTGCCGAGCACGTGTTATAACGTGACCATCCAGAACCTTTGGGAATTGAGGTATTTGTTCAGATGTCGTAGGTCTAGAATGGGCCTCCAGCCCCCTGTCTTCTTTCTGACCAGAATCAGGGTGCTGAAACTCCGGGATATGTCCTTAGGCGAGACCATCCAGCACCTGTGTTGATCTTTCTCCACTCGCTGACAAACCTAGTCAGCCGGCCCTCTCACCGGGGTGTATTGGTGGGGGGACCGACGTCCTGATCGGTTCAGGCTTGCTTCAGCGCTTGCGTCCTGCCCTGCAGGTGACGCTGTCCTCTGCTACTGTAGGCCTGGGAACAGCCTCTGTAGGCATCCTGAGTCGTGGATCTGGAAGGCTGATGGTATGAGTAGAAACCTTAGAAAGACCTGCTCGACTTTCCTCTGAAGGAGTGAAAAGAAGAGCGGTGCTACTGGAGGGTGCCTAGGGAACGGGCCATCTTCCTATCCGCCTTGATGGCCTGGAGAGACTCAAGGCGGATAGGAAGTCGACAACCTTTCCAAATAGCTTATCTCCATCGAAGGGCATGTACAGTACCTTCGCTTGGACCTCCTGGCAGAAATTCGTGGCCTTCATCCAGCCTTGGCGACAAAGGCAGAAACTGTTCCCCATTTGCCGGAACCCTGTGTCGGCAACGTCCAACATTACTGTGATGGCGTGATCAGATACTAGCTCCCCTTCCTGGAAGAGAGCGATTGCCTTCATCTTCTTATAGATGGGGAGGAACTCCAAAATCGGCCCCAGCTAGTACCACAGTTCCCCGTCGTACCTAGCTAGGATCGCCAATGCGTTGGCCGTCTTGATAGTGGACGCTATGGTGTAAATTACCTTCCTTCCCATGGCGTCCATCCTCTTCCCCTCGGCGTCTGGAGGCACCAAAGACGAGTAGGGGTTGGCTGACCGTTTCTTCACGGCTGCCGATACCACTGAATCCGGCAATGACAAAAATACAACTCTTTTCCATCGAAAGCCTCAAAAAGACATACAAATACTCAGAGCAAACTTGAGGACTCCCAACACTGAAGCGTGCGGTAAAAATCTGAGGATGGCAGCCAGAGGAGGGGCTTAGAGAGAGGACTGTCATTGGATGGGGGCAATATGACCCAGAGGACAGTTATTGGTTTAAAGGAGAAATACAGTTTGAAAGTGAAACTTTTTTCATTTACAGCCTGACAGGGAATATTCATGAGCATGTGAATCCATGCCAGACCCCATTCTAGAGAATATCTACTAAACACATCATTAATTGCTGACTGGGATCTCCAGGTCTCCACTTTTGTCAACAATTTCTATAACATGTCTGCGCCTCTCATTCTTGTACAGCCATGCTAGCAACTGGCCAGCTCTGTCCCCCTCCCCATGCATCCTAGAAGTAGAAGTGCTATAGTCAAATTTCCTGAGGCGTTCCCAAGTTTCAGCGGACCTAAGGTGCAGAGGTTGTAGATTCTCCTCATTTGAGCCCTGAATGCAGCTCGTTCCCTCAGCCTCCTGTATGTCATCCTCTATGTTCGTGCCTAGTATTTGCTTGGTACTCAACTGAAATCTATGTCTGCTTAATGTACTTGCAACTGACCGCCTTATGATGTAACTAATTAATCGCATGTTCCAAAGTCGTATTCTTGCCTACTTACACCTTCTTGAAAAAGCGCCTCAATGCCCGTGGGCTGTAGTGCGCTATACAAATGTAAAAAATAAAATAAATAAAAAATAAATTATCGCAATTCCAGTGACCAAGTCTTCCTAACAACCCCCCGCTTTGGCGATCGCTTCCCCCTGACCACTAGCTTCCCAAATCGTGCTCCAACCATCCACACCACCTACATTCACATCTAAATACTCCTGTAATACATCTGCCAAGTGGCCCTGAAAATCATCATCGATAAGGGTGTTAACAGGCATACGCCAGGTCGGAACCGGAGCAACCCAAGCCAACAGGGCCCAGGTGACAGCAGGGAATGATCCGACATGGACCTATCGGTGAAGACCTCACTCACAAACGCAGTCATACATTCCTGCCCCGTGAATTGGTAGTCAATCCTAGTATGGACCTTGTGCACAGAGGAGTAATAAGAGTAGCCTGTCTTGTCTCCATGGATAGTAAGCCAGGTGGCAGTCAGGCAGAGATCCTGTATAACTCACAAGGTCTTAGCCGCAGGAGAGGGTTGCACATATCTACCATCCGATCTACCTAATAGACGGATAAGTGCACAGTAAAAATCACCCCCCCCTCCATATACAGAATAGGCCTCTATGAGGTGTCAGCTTCTCATATAGGGAGCGGAACAATGCAGAGGCATCCCGATTCGAGGGCATAAGAGTTCACGATACATACCTCTCTATGTCCGATAAAGCCCCACACAATAATCCGCCTGCACTGGTCATCTGTCTCAACCTTGACCAAGACCAACTTGAATGGTACGGACCCAGCCATCCACACCAGGACCATCCCCCCCCCCCCCCCAAAACCACCATCCGCCCTAGCGTAGCTGGAGCATGACGAGCCATAGCCCCAACTCCCCATTTGGAAATGATTTTAGTGAGCTCCTTGCATAGCAAGTGTGTTTACTGAAGTTAGGCTACAGGGACTTGTCTCCTACGTAGATAGGAGGCAATCCTAAATCGCCAAAGAGCCATGTTTGTGTTCAGCTCCCAATTTGCATCTCAAGCAGAGTACTATCCGCCCATATGGTCGACCAAAAATGTCAAGATGCACCAGGCCCCCTTACATCTGCAGTGTATAATAGGAGTTACATCAACTGTTTTCAGGAGCTTCTTATCTCCTCTCAGGTCTAGGAGCTATACCTCATCCATCCATCCATCCATCGGCCTCATCAGGATGTTCAAAGAATAAGGACTTGCCCTTGTGGAGCGCCTTCAACTTTGCCAGGTATATCAGCATGTACTTAAGCCCCAAATTATGGAGCCTCTTCTTAGTAGGGACAAACATGTTCCTGTTCTTTTGTACTAAAGGTGATGGCCAATAGACACATTCTGCTTTTTAATCGTGCCTCTATCTCTCGAGAACTAAGTATCGTCTCTCGGTCCCTAAAGTTAAGAATACATGCAATAACAGGGCAAGGAGGAGCTCCTGGAGGTGGGCGGCAAGCCAGCGATCTGTGCGCACTTTCAACAGTGAACCCCGAGATAGGTTCCCAGGACCAAGCTCATGCAGCAAGAGATTCTCGATATTGGACATAGCATCAGACCCCTCTTTGCCTTCTCTGAGACCCATTAGGCCAACATTATTGCGGCAAGATCTACCTTCGGCGTCTTCAGCTCGCTGCACCAGAATCCTATTTCTGCACGCCAGATCCTCCACCCTAGCCTTCAGGGTTTTAGTGTCTGTCTTCGTGATCGAAATACGTTGCTCGTTCGCCCTCACTGGAGGATAGAAACTGTACATCCTGTCTCAGGAGGTTGACATCAATCCTGACTTCGTCAGTCTTGCACTCAATGGAGGTACACAGCGCTGCAATTGCTATCAGCACCCCATCTTCCTGGTCTTGCAGACATGTGCCACTGGTCTGCTGTTCCCCATCAGGCTTCACAGAGGGATGCTTATGAGAGCTCCTAGGTCCAAAGGAATCCATAATAGTCTCTTTCTGATTCCCTACAAAAATGCTGATCCCACGGGGTCTATCAGGGTACGTCACCTCCAGTCAATGGAACCTCACTGTGTGGCCTTGCTAACAGTCTATTGCACCTGGATAGTAAGATGAGGCCACCTGTATAGGTAATCTAGATATATGGGAGGATCATCATGGTCAGTTAAGGTAAGCCAATACCAGCATGAAAGCTCATAGCACTCAAGGGTGTAAACGAAAGGGCAAGTAGTGGTCTCAACGGCCAGAACAGGGCATATGGAGGCAGCATCCAGCGCCATTGTGTTGGTATATAACTCTCAGACTAAATGACCATCAGCTTGTGGGCCTCAATGTTGCGTCTTGCACACAGGCGGGTGCACAATACGTGATGTCCCTTTGTTTCTTAGAGGATTAGGGCCAGGCGATCACCCAGGGAGTCCCATCAGATCATTCTAGTAAGATCCTCCCACAGTATTATGTCGGGCTACAGCCAAGGGTGCCCCCTCCTTTCAGGCTCACAGGTCACGCTCCTCCACCTTCCGGCAACATGCATCAACAATGCTCCCCCCTCATTGTATGATACAGGTTTTGTAGGGTGCCCCCCATCGACTTATGCTGCGCCACCCTCCAGGATCTACTCAGGGAAAGATCTGTCCTTAGCATGCCACGCTTTTATGTAGAGGGGTGGTCAGCAGTTTGTGGCACTCAGTGCCAGACTAAAGTGCCCCCCCAGCATCTCGGAGTGCAGGAGCCAGGTGGGGGATATTGCGAGGGAGTCACAAGCACACCATTAAAAGGAGTTGCCCCCTGTTCAGAGGGGGTCTTGCATATATCTCACTGCAATCATCACCCTATGTCCCTTTAAGTGTGTGTGATATACTGCACTGAAGAGGAGCAGTCTAGAATTACCTTGTCTGCAGGATGTTGTAGACTCACAGCCTGTCCTTCTCTACCCGGTCTCCCCAGCTATTAGCGCAGGTGAACATCTCTTTGCACCGACTGTTACTGTGCATTGATGTAACGTTCAGCTGGCATTTCGCCACCCGCCAACCAAGCACCGTGGAGCACCTCACCAAGGGCAGCAAACTTTCTTCACCCAGAGGCAGCACTCCCTCAGGCACGCAGTCAGCAGATTCACAGGGTGCTCATTATCTCCACATGTAGGCACAGCATGTAACCTGCCTCACTCCATACACGCCGCGACCGCTGGCAGTCTTCCAGACGTGTTCAAATCCAGTGGACGTGTGTTGCGGAGCAGGCCCCTCTGCTAGGCGCTCCACTCTTCACCTCGCTACCTTTGGCTCTCCAAGTGTTGTGGACTACGACTCCCATGATTCCCGACCATTGACTAAGCTTGCTAGGGCTGATGGAAATTGTATTCCAAAACATCTGATAAGCAAAAGGATACAGACCTTTGCTCTAGCCAGACCTACAAATTGCAGTGTTTGACGGTTACAGAAAATAACAAATGACTTTCCAGGGGTAAGTAATTTGTTCTTCTAATGGATTGTGTTCTCCCACGGATTCCTCATTTTTGATAGACTCCCATTCCAGTTTTATAAATGGAGGTCGGATTTTGTTCTACTGATTTCAACTGTGTACAACAGCTTTCCCAAACATAGCGTCTTGACCCGATAAGGTGTCCAGAGAGTAATGTTTTGAAAAGATATGCATCAAAGACCAGGTTGTAGAATTGCATATGCCGTACACTGGCACACCTCTTTGCAGAGCCAAAGTGGTTGCCACTCCGGTGGAACGTGCCCTCAGATTTTCAGTGACTTCTTTCCCAGCCATATAATAACATTCGGAAATACAGGGTGCTCCAACGTGACGAGGTTTGTTTAGTCACGCCCTGTCCTAGTTTGTGTCCAGTATA
Organism: Ambystoma mexicanum; assembly: GCF_040938575.1. NCBI lineage: Eukaryota > Metazoa > Chordata > Amphibia > Caudata > Ambystomatidae > Ambystoma > Ambystoma mexicanum. The sequence continues at coordinate 978,092,213 of NC_090934.1, read as the reverse complement.
ATCAACAAAGAGTTGATCATCTTGCCTGACATTTGCCAACCTGGCAATATAAAAACAAAGGTCTTTTTGGGTCAAGTCTATCCAACCTCTTTTCCTCCTTTGAAAAATGGCGGCAAGGTAACTTTTTGTGTCAGATGGAATTCGGACACCAACTTGGGAAGGAAGCAGGGATGAACACTCAAGACTGCCTTCTACTTGGAAAATATAAAGGGAGGTTTACATAATAAAGCTTGCAGCTCACGCAGTGAGCAGAAGCGATGGCTACTACAAAAATGTTATTGAAGCTTATTAGCCTGAGCGGGCAGGAATGGAGAGGATCAAATGGAGCTCCCATCAAAAATGTTAGTACCAAAGTTCAGATCCCAAGCCGGGAATATGGGTACGGCGGGAAAATATTTGCCAATCCCCTGAGGAACTGAACGACAATGGGTATTTTAAAATAAGTGTCTTGCTCTGGTGTGCGCTTTAAAATGGTTAACGCCACCAGGTAACCCTTGGCAGTAGCCACCTGAAAACCTTGACGGGCAAGGTGCAGAAAAAAAGAAAGCACTACAGGTGTTTCGCAAGTGAAAGGATCAATATCTTTATCCCTGCACCAGCTGCAAAAGTTGTTCCAAAGACAGCAAGCAGTGTTGTGCCTTTGTTGCTGGTTTTATGGCTGAAAGAAACACCTCCATAACATCTTCCAGGAAATACCAATTTTTGTATCTTAACCTCTCGGAAACCAGGCATGGAGGTTCAGAGTTCCGATTTCTGGGGGAGAAACGGCCTCGCTCTTGTGAGAGCAGGGCCACTCTCTGGGGAAGACGGAATGGAGGGCAGATGGACATGTCTAGAAGTTCAGGGTACCACGTCCTACTGGCCCAATCCGAAAAGCAATTAGGATCATGGACTTTCCCAACTTCCTCAACCTCCGGATGACATGAGCAATGACGGGGGCTGGTGGCAATGGGTACAGGAGTGGACATTCCTAGTCCATTACGAACGTGTCGCCCAGAGCTCCTCTCTGAGGAAATTCCCAGGATATCAACAGGTTGCATTTCCTGTTGATACTGGACTCGAACAGATCCACTTGAGGAGCAAAGATCTAAAGGACTTCCTGAGCTAACTCTCACTCATGGGACACACTGCTCTGCCTGCTCAGAGTGTCCACCATTATGTTCTCTTCTCCGGCTAGGTCAACAGCTGAAAGAGAGATTCCGTTTTGCAGTGCCCAAAACCAGAGCTGTATTGCATCACTGCACAATGATAGTGACCTCTACAGCACCTCTCTTGTTGAGGTAATGCATAGCCACTGTGTTGTCCGTCATTATCAGGAAGTTCTCCGCCTATATGGACGGGAAAAAGTTTGATTGCCCTCACCTCTAAAAGGTTTATGTGTAATCTAGATTCTGAAGGGGGACAAATGCAACTGACCATAAGATTGCTCATGTGAGCTCCCCATCCTGTGAGGGAGGAATCCGTGACCAATGTATCTCCCGCCAGGGTTGCCAAAAGGGTTACCCCATCATCTGATTCTCCTTACAAACCCAACACGACCTAAAGATCTGTCATCCTGCCTGAGAATTGTGACCATTGTGATCTGAGGGCCCACTGGAAGGACCTCCTCCTTAGGCGGGCTTCTGGCACCAGAAAAATGCAGGATGCCATGTGGCCCAGCAACCTCAGAAAAAATAAAGCTATAGATGTTGGGCGTTTTGAAATCCTGTCACCATCTGCACGATTTGTTGAGCCCTCAACTCAGCAGGCGAAGCCTTCCAGAAGAAGAATCCAGAACTGCTCAGATTAATTGCAGCTTTTGGGAAGGTGTCACTTGGGACTTCTTGAAATTGAGGGAGAAGCCCAGTTTGCGTAGTGTGTGGCAGGTGCTTTTGAGATGTTCCAGACCTCCTCTAGAGAACGAGCTCTGATCAACCTGTCTAGGTAGAGAAAGATGTGAATCCCTCCCCTCTGTTGATTCATTGCCATCAACCTGATGAAGACCCTCGGAGTGGAGGAGATCCTGAAATGCAGTACTCAAAACTGATAGTGAGAACTGCCAATGGCAAACCTCAGGTACTTCCTGTGCTTGGGATGCATAGGCACATAAATGTAAGCATCTGGAATATAGAGTGACACCATCCAGTCCTGGAGCAGAAGGGCCTTGAGTATATGCAAAATAGTGACCATCTACAATCTGTTCTTCCAGAGGAACTTGTTCAAGCATCTCGGGTCTAAGAGAGGCTGCAGTCCTTCATCTTTCTCAGAAACCAGAAAATAGGTGGAATACCAACCTTGGTTTTGTTGCACTACAGGTACCCTTTCCATGTCGCCTTGCTCCAGTAGTGCGAGAATCTCGTGCAGAAGGAGCTGGTCTGTTTCCTGAAGAATTTGCTCGCTCGGGGGACAATCTGCAGCCCTTATTAGAAATGGGAGACCGTACCCTTGGACCACTGCCTGAAGTGCCCAAGCAGCCAAAGTAATTTAGCGCCATTCTTCCAGATGCTTGGTCCTATGCGTAAATGGCTCAGTAGTTTTCGGGCTGTGGCAGAGGGCAGTGAAGAGGTGTCTGCCTGAGCTGTTGTCCTTCCACAGCCCTTACAGCCACGTGGAAATCGCCTTTGGCCTCTTTGGGTAGACTGACCTCTACCTCTTTGCCCAAAAGAAGAGTAGAAGCAAAAAGAATGCCCTCTGCAAGCCTGGGAAGGCAGGTGCTGGTCTAGCTGTGGCTGCTCCCAAAGATTTTGCAGCCGCCTTCGTTAAAGTGCTGTCTGGCTTTGCCCCAAAAAGGTTGTACCCATTAAAAGGCATGTCCAGAAGTCTTCACTGGACATCAGGAGCATATCCAGATTTGCACAGCCATGCACACCTCCCAACGACGGCGCTTGAGTCCATAGAGCGACTAACGCAGTCTGATGCACCTAACCCAGATTGGAGTGACTGGCATGCTGCTTCCTTAACATCACTAATGACGTTGAAGCCATACCTCATCTCTCCTTCAGGAATGTTATCAGTTGCTTGGGAGATTACATTCCACAAAGCGAATGTATATTTTGCTAATGCGCAAGATGCATTAATGGCCTTAACGGCCATACTCCCTGCAAAGAACACCCTTTTTGCCAGCATGTCCTGTTTCTGGTCATCCCTATCAGTTGGGATGAATGGATATGAAGCTACCTTAGAGGGGGAGATAGCTGCCTGTACCACCAAACTCTCAGGAGTAGAGTGCCTGGAGAGAAATTCAGGATGAATAGCTGACGGGCTATATTTTCGACCTACTCCTTATTTACAGAAGGAATGGTATGAGGCTTTTGCCAGTTTTCTAAGAGGTTATTCTTCAGTGCTGAATGGAAAGGTAGACCGGTTCTTTGGGGGCGGGGGGCTTGTCAAGGAAGGTTATCTGTTAGGTCATCCTGAAGGATGTTCCCAATCCAAATATTCAGTGACTGTTCATCACTGTTCTGTATGCAGCACTTAGATGGGCAGCTGTGTCAGGTGGAGCAAATTCCACTTCAGGAGAAGTGTCTAAGCCATTGGCTTCCTGAAGGCAAGTAGCCAAGTCCTCTAAATGAGATTCCTCAGGTATCAGCTCCTCAGGGACATTAGACGTGGCAAAACAGTTGTACCCCAAGGGCACGACGTCCTCATCTTCCCTTCATCAAAAATAGATCCAAAAGACCTAAACAATCTTTCTTCGATTGAAGCTTAAAGCTCGAAGATGGATCCGAGATCAATGGCTTCGAAGTTGAAGCTTTTGGAAGTGAAGATACTGAAGCCTTTGGCTTTGATGCTCCCCTCTGGTCGATACAGTCGACATGCTCGAGTAGGCATCTCAGAGGTCTTTCGATTCTGGATTTTAAGCAAGCAGGTCGAAGCCTTCATTGATTACTTGCTGAATCTGTAGGCTTTTTCGGCTTGTTCAAGGGACAAGGAGGGTCTGCCTTCGAAAAGACATCCATCATTTTCTTACTGAACTTCTCCCAATCGGCTGCAAAGGCAGTCTTATCTGGGAAACTTATCTGTCTCTTGTCAGGTGAGGAGTCAGAAGACAAAGAACAATGACGTCTCTTCTTTGATTGCCTTTGAGAAGACAGAGGATGAAGAATGATATGAATCCCTCCTATACCTCGACCGCTTAGAGTGTTTAGAGTCTCTTTAGGCCTTTCAAGGGATTTGTCCCTTGAACTCCTACCTTCAGAATATTCCCACTTGGAAAGAGGAAAGTACAGAGATTGAGACCGACAAGCCTAAGTAGAGGAATGTCTTCCTCTCTTTCAATTCAAGGGCGTGCTAGTCATTGACTGACAGAAGCGGCACTAGAGAACTTTGTTCTCCTTACCAAGGCACCAGAGGCATACCCGGTGCAGTTCTCTGATCGACATTTTCTAATCACAGTCCGCACACAGCTGTAAACTGGTCTTCGGAATGAGGCAAGTCGAAATGTTGCAAAGCGTGATGTGCATCTGGAAAAATGGAACTGAGGCAACAGGCGCAGTGCGTGCTATTTATACCACCATCAACATCACATCCGAGCGCAGGAATGGAAGTGACACACACCACCTTCTGCTTTCGAAAAAAAGTTTCTGAAGACTGCAAGCAGGATAGTGGTATAGCAAAGATGAGGAATCCGTGGGAGGACACAATCCTTTTTTCTAAAGTCTTACAGATGCAAATCCTCTAAGGCCCTCGAAAAAAAAAACTGATCACTGACATTAGATACCAGGATATTGCAGATGGACATTTCTTGTAGTCTTATATCACAGTCATGTGGATTAAAATAGAATAGCAAGGCAGATGTTGCTAATTGAAGCTCAAGTAGCACTGTTTTTCAGCAAAATGTTCTTTGGAAGGCACTAAATGCAGTACCTTGTTCTCTTGAATGGATTTACTGTCCATATTTCTCAAAAGCAAAATCTAGCTTCTAGGCGGAATCCCATTTCACTAACAAGATCAAAGCTCTCTTAAAATTCATAAAACATTGCCCCCTCTCTGCAACCAGTCAGAGAATTCTCAAACATGAACAAATACTTAATATCAGGAACATTAGACAACACCAACTCGACAAACACTTTCTCCCACAACCTCACAATTTCCACATAGCGATAGCCCCTTGCTAATCTCCACAGAACTCCCTGCTGTTCGCATTCAAAAACACACAAATCATTCAACTCTTTGAGAAACCGCCTCATGACAAATTGTACAATTACTGCCCCATCACCTACCTTCTCATGCTGAGGAAAATCGAGACAACACCACACTTCAGCATGGATAAAAAATGGTGGGAAGAGGTTTAGCACCTTCTTGTCGCCTAAAACATGGTTTGCTTGACAAACTGACATCTCATAAAAAGCTACTTTTTACTAGGAAGTCCAAATGGTGCCATACAAACATACTTGTGTGGCATTAAACGTAAAAATCATTCAGAAATGTTATTGGCTCAATCGATCGGCATGTATTTTTGAGCTTACAAAAAATTCCAATGCATCTTAACATTGTTTTGCTCATATTTACACATGTGAAACTGACGGGTTGGGTACCGTCATGTAATAAACGTAGCCGTTGATCCAACGTCCTAACTTCAAGTGCACTCGCAGTAGTAATTCAGATCACCCGTCCCTCAAGCTGACATCACTAGACACTTCCGCCCTTTTTCACAACGCCAATGCCCGTCTCATGTCAACACCCTCTGTGCACAATCTATTGACTTATTTCCATGGAAATGTCAAGATGCCGCTTTCAGCAACAAGTATAAACAAACCCTTTCTGATCAGAAACCATTGGAGTTTTTTTTCCTTTGTGTCAGTCCATTTCATTCCGAGCGTCCCCGACTTACCTTCGCTCTGTTCAGCTATCTACACTACCTAAAATGAAATGGCTCAGTAATTGCCATTTTATATTATGTACAAATGTCTTTACCAAACCATATAACAATTCTATATTTACATATTTTTGTTTTTTTACGTGTCAATCCGAAATTTCAAAGCTTGTGCCCATTATATTTGTGTTTGCACTATGTGTTATTGTAGCATGCCTGTTTCATCTCCTTTTTCTTGTACATTGCATTTTAATGTAAAATCTCACCACTGTATACAAACAAAAACATTTCTATTTGTCTCACTGTTGATTTTATACTTCAATACTCAGGAATTATGGCAACAATTCAGCCCTATCTGTACGAGCCCAAATATTCAGAGAAGGAAATGGGTGAAAGAGAAAGAAGCCGAAATGATGGGCAATCAGATGAAAGTTGTGACGATCAATCACCAGATCCTGATCATAGTCACATGGTGTACCTGCCATCGATGTGAGGGGATGCCAACTGTGGTGGAGAACTGCTGCTGCAGAGAAAACTCTGGCTGCTTGGCCTACGTAGCAAAAGAAGACACCACCACTATGCGTTACCCAGCTTCACAACTTCAGGGCAGCCTGCCTTACAAGATCTGTGTTGCTTACAAGGATGGTCCTTATGCATGAACTTCAAGCAACAGTTTGCCCTCCTTATCCGAGTAATGAGAACTTTTCTTTATAAGTTGTAGGTTTGACAACCGAGACAACTAACATGTTATGTTGTTCTCCCACATCATTATAACTGATGAATCACTGATTAGATGAAATCATTTTATGGTATTTGAAAAAAAGGCCTCGTTCTAATCTCAACCAAAGTATTCAACATTATATTTAACAACCAAACAATTAGAATTCCTTTCACTTTAAAGTTAAAACAACAATATCCCTATGTTGCAAACTGTTTTTGCTGGAATGGGCGTTCACATTTCTAATTCATCCCTACTTGAAAACAAAAAGTACTATCAGTACTTTGCTCGGAAAGGTACTTTTTTTTAAGCATAACAATGTCTTATATTTTATAAGAGTATAAAAAAATACCTATGCCAAGAAGATCATTAAAAAAAAAAAATCGATGTCTTTAAAACAAATTTCCTGGCATATTGCGCACGCCTCATCCACATCTAGCCCCCTCTGGGCAGTTGGCACCTGTGACTGTGTGCTCGCAAGGGGGCTGGGCAGGTTGGAACTAACAAGGTGCCGAATGCCATGCATACTTCAAAGGGTTCTTTCTCATGGGACCATAGGCCACATGGCCACCCGAGACCCGGTGTCTCCATACACCCCTTTGAAGACCCCGTCCCCGCAGGCAACATATGCGTCCTGTGAGGGATCTGAGGGCATATTCACTTCTTTCCCAAATATATCCTCCCCCCCAGGTGGCCAGAGAAAGGCTGTAGCTATCGGCTCCTGACCCCAAGGGTGGATATGCAAGGGAGGACTACCAGAGGGAGGAGACTTGGGGAGAGGAGATGAGGTACCCTTAGATGAGACATGGTATCCCTTTTTCCCACTCAAAATGTGCCCTCAATCCCTCTGACCTTTGTAGGCTACTGTAGGTCAAACCCTATTTACCCATTGACATTCACTCTTACACACACCACGTTGGTACTGGGAAGAGGCAACAAAAAGGGAGAAAAGACTCTAGAACCAGCAATGTGCAGTCTAGTTGACAGAGAGCCAATCAGCTCGGCGGGATGTTTAAATACTCACGATGCAGGAAGAAGGACGACGGTGTCGGCTATGGATGTGGACGCGGAAGGACCAAACCTCCCTGGGAAGCCACGCAGAGGGAAGAACGAGTGCCGGTGTGGCGGAGCGAGGAGGCTCGCCTACAAGAGCCGTGGCAAGAAAGGAGCAGCCTGCGTGGACGCCGAGAGCAGAAAAGAAGCTCTAGGGCGTTCACAGGTGCGGGCTAGCCAAATGAGGCTTACCGGAGCGCTTACCCGAGATGCTAGGACAAGTGGAGACTACGAAAGCCAAAGTAAGCAAAAGCAAAGCAGACTTCAATGTAGCTGTTGCTACGGTCTGCTGCGAGAGAAACAAAAAGGGGTTAGAAGAGACCGATGAGCTACGTGAAGTGGGAGAGGGACGCTGGGGCATATTGGAGGCGGCATGTATAAATAAATAATATAAAGTGGAAAAGCTTTAACCTGGCAGAGAAAGAATCCAGGTTAACTTGGCAGAGTCATATCCTTATAAGCTGCCATGAGGCCTACCCCCGGGCATATGGATCGTGTCCATCAGCCCCAGGAGCAGGCATCCATATACTCATTAAAACCCCAACAGCCCCGGCTGGGGGTTGTTAGGATTCAGTCCCCACACCCGAACAGCAGCCCAATCTTCACGTTATTCTGCATCCAGCAGCGTGACGCTCACCGTGTCTGCAAATCAACATCCAGTCTTCTGCCATGCCGCCTCAAATCCGGAGCTCCTAGACAAAAGGAAAAGAAAGGAGAAGAGGTTAGATCATGGACATTATTTGATTCCTTACCTGATTCCGGATCCAGCACATTTCCGAGCCTGGAAAGGACATTATTTCAGCACGCGTCGCTTCGCCAGCAGCAGCGCCGCATTATTCTCACCAGTCCACCGCATCTTTCGACTCGGCGCTGCCTCCATCATTTTCTTCGTCAAAATCCAGCACCTGGGGGGAAAACAAAAGGAATAACAAGGTGAGCCGAGAAAACCGAAAAAGACAATCTGCTTTACCACCGGAGGTATTATTCTTTAATTCGCCGCATCTTCCTATGCCGCAACAATAAAGGGAGAGAAAACAGCAATTTAAACTCATGCAACTTTTACTGGAAAGTGTTTGGTAATACAGACACTTACCTGAACGCCATCAGCTGCCTCAGGGCAATATTCTTTTGGACCCAGCTGCAACCTAACGAGGGAATGGAACAAGAGTGAACATCGGACATATTGAACTCTTTGAACTTTATAGACACTGGAGTTAATATTCCTCCGGAACTCCTCCAGTACCTTCAACCCAGTGAAGTAACTGGTATCTACGCACCCCTGCATGCCATGCAGGATGGAGAGCTCATCATTTAAAAACATAAGGTGAGATTACCAAAAGGGGATACCGGAGGTGATTAGTGGGGCGAACGAGAACTGTTGGGAGCCCATCACTAAAGTCCACGGGTGGCTAAATCACTTTCTCCACATGCAGGAGAATACTTCTACGAGTCCAGCAGACAAGATTAGGCGGGCCAGTCCAGACTGTCATCTCTTTACTACGCATCACGTTGGTGGAGACCGCAGCTGTCCGGGTCCAATCGAAGCCCCTGTAGGAACCCAGTGAGCGTAACATAAACAGAGGCAAAATGAAAGCAAATGACATTTCAAGTAGAAGCAAGTACTTTTTGAATACTGACCCGAATGAAAGCAAGCATTTTGAAAACTGATCTGAATAAAAGCAGTTTTATGGAAACTTATGAATATGAAGCAACTGTGTACTTTGAAAAAACAAGCAATAGTCAGAGCCATATAAATAAGAAGGAATGGTGTACTTTGAGAGAACACGCATTGGCCAGAGCCATATGAACTATATCAAGGAACTGTGTTTTGAGAGAACAAGTATTGGCAAGAGCCACAAGAGTATGCGAAAGTCCAACATGTAAATAGTCGCAAACAAGTAATGGTAAAGCATCAAGAGGATGTGAAATGAGCTTGAACAACATCCCACTGTAATGCTGAAAGAGTGGCAATGTGCAGGTGAAGGAGAAGCAAGTTAGGTGTGTCGGTTGCACGACCTGTAATGGGAGGACCGTGTGGTCCAACAACTGCCGCCTAGACCGATGACACTGACCTATGGTAAAGCCACCTGAAATACCTGCAACAAAGCTTGGGGGTCAATCAAAAGGAAACTCCACAGTGCTTTGAGAACTATCTTGAAGCCTTGGAGAATGGAATCCCCCCTCCCCTCCTTGTGAACTATCATGAAAAGTGGGCAAGGGAAAGGAAATTCTTTCCAACCAAGAGCTGGAAGAAGCTTTGAACTGTTATTTGAACACTTTTGACATCCCTACACATTGTATACAAATGGATGTGAGGGCAAGTATAGGTTTTGGACACAGACGGGCATTTACTTTGCAAATATAAAGAGGTGATGGCTGGAAGGTTTAGAATGAATCTAACCACTGGCATTGCTCTGGGCAACCCTCCAGACCATAATTCTTCGCCTGCCAAGTCATTACAGAAGGGAAAAGACCATATGCAAATCAGGCTTGGCCTCACCTCAAAAGGGGCAGTCCAGCCCAAACTGCTAGGTCACATCCCTTCTGCACAAGACCACAAGCATCCCCAAACATGTTTCAGCCTTGTTGGGCCTCATCAGTGAGGAGTAGCTTGGGTCTCCATGCCCAGCAGGCACGGGACCCACGTCTGGGCATGCCCGTCTCACTCGGGTGTGAATGAATTAAATTATATTAATAATTGCTGATTAATAATATTTTGTTTAAAAGTAATAAGAAGTGATTATTTAGAATTTATAATTGAGAAATAGCAAAGCATTCAATCAACCACCTTGTTGTGTCAATCACCCACACACATGCAACAATGACGGTAATCCATCATGAAAAAAAGTACATTGTAAAGGAATTCCTTGGAATCTTTCACACTCTGAATGGTCTATGTATCTGTTCATAAACTTTTGCTGCCTATTCAAAGCTCAATAGGTTTAAAAAAAAAAAAAAAATTATAATGCAACATACTTTAGGCAGCATAAATGTTCTCATTTTGCTTTCCCGGATAATCTCATACCAATTCCCTGTGTCATCTCGGAAGTTCACCAGGTACAATTTCAAATATCTCTTTTTAAAATGTTACATCTACACAGGGTTTGACTTTATCTTATTAAGAAGAACAAGTTACCTACCAACTGGTAACGTTCTTTCGACTGGATGTTCCTCCAACCTATTCCTCATCTGTGATAATAAAGTCAAGCCTTAGCTGCTTCAGAAAACTTTTTTGGCAGAGGGGGCTGTGTGTCGATGGTGTCGAGTCGATGTCCCTCGAAGGCCTCTGTCGAGGCCGACCTCATCGGGTGAAATAAGTAGCACGCGCTGCGCCCGTTGGCCTGAGTTCTGTTTTTCCCTCCTGTTTGTGTTGGCTGGTAGACTAGGCAAGCAGTAGTCAGCCTTGCGAGAACGAAAGCTGTAACAGCATAGGAAATTCTACAGACGGGTAGGATGGGAGGGTGATGAGGAATAGGTTGGAGGAGCATCCAGTCGAAAGAATGTTACCAGTTGGTAAGTAACTTGTTCTTCAAATGGATTGTGTCCTCCAACGTATTCCTCATCTTTGATAGACTCCCAAAGCAGTATGTAGAATTGGAGGTAGGAGAATTTAGAATTGTCAGCTTTTTATAAGGCTGAATACAGTACAGCCTTACCAAAGGCGACATCCTGAGAGTGGGAAGCAGCCAGACAATGAACATTTTGCAATGATGACCATGTTGCAGCATCACAAATGGATCTAATAGGTACTCCCCTTTGAAGGGCTGCAGAAGAGGCTATACCTCTGGTAGAATGAGCTCTCAAACCCTCTGGCGGGTCCTTGCGTGCCAATTTATAACATTCTGAGATACCAAGTATAATCCACCCTGACAAAGTGTTTCGAAACAGCTGTCCTCATTTTCTTCCAGTGTAGCCAATAAAAAGTTGGTCATCCACTCTCAGTTTGGAAAATCTAGAAATATAGAAGCTTAAAGCTCTTCTAGGGTCTAATCTATAGAGCCTCTCTTCCTCTTTACTGGGATGCGGCGGGAGTAATACACCAGCAGAACAATTTTTTGATTTAGATTAAAATCAAATACAACCTTAGGTAAAGAGGGTTTTAACCTCAACACAACCCTGTCCTTGTGGAATACGGTATAGGAAGGCCTGGAAGAGTGTGTGCAACTCTCTCACTCTACGTGCAGATGTCAATGCAACCAACAATATTGTTTTGAAGGTAAATAACCTCAACGGGCATGTGTGCAAGGGTTCAAATGGGGCACACATTACAAATTTTAGAACCAAATTAAGATCACAAACTGGAACCTGAAAAGTAGAAGGCGAGAACACATTTGTGAGTCCCTTCAGAAATTGAATCACCAAAGGAATTTTGAAGTAAGAGCATTCTTCCGAAGAGCGCTTGAATATGGAAAGCGCTGCCAGGTAACACTTAATGGCTCCAATATAAAGACCTTTCTGTGCTAATGAAAGGAGAAATGAAAGCACATCTGGAGTGGAACATAGAAAAGGATCAACATTCTTTTTCCTGCACCAGTCGCAAAATTTGTTCAAGCGGCAACGGTACAGAGATTTTGTTGCTGGTCTTCTTGCCGAAAACAACACCTCCATCACGTCATCTGGGAGGTCCCAATTCTTGTATCTCAACCTTTCAGAAACCATGCATGAAGGTTGAGTGTGTTGACCTGGATGGAGAACCTGTCCCTCCCCTTGCGAGAGAAGATTCTCTCTTTATGGAAGACAGGACAGATGGACATATCCAGAAGGTCCGGGTACCATGTTCTCCTGGCCCAATCTGGGGCAATTACGATCATGCGGCTTCCGAACCGCCTCAACCTCCTGCTTACTTGAGGAATAACGGGGATCGGTGGGAAAGCTTATAGAAGTGGAAAATCCCAATCCACCACGAACACGTCTCCTAGAGCTCTTTTCAGAGGAAATTCCCTTGAACTGTACCTTTCGCACTTCCGGTTGCTTCCAGTCGCAAACAGGTCCACCTGAGGGGTTCCCCAAAGGGCGAAGATCTCTTGAAGGACTTCCTGAGCTAGCTCTGACTTGTGGGAGACTGTTCTGCCTGAGCAGAGCATCCACCGTCGTGTTCTCCCCGGCTAGGTGAACTGCCGATAGGGAGATTCCTTCTTGAATTGCCCAGTACCAGACCTGAATTGGCTCTCTGCACAGGGTTAGTGACCCATATTCCTCCCCTCTGGTTGAGTTAATGCATGGCCACTGTGTTGTCAGTCATTATCAGGACATGCTTTCCCTGTAGAGAGGGATGGAAGGCCATCAGTGCTAGTCTGATTGCCCTCAGCTCCAAAAGGTTGATGTGAAGTCTGGATTCCGATGGAGACCAACGACCACTGTCAGACCGTTGGTGTGGGCTCCCCACTCCATGAGTGAAGCGTCCGTCACTACTGTAATCTCCAGCCATGGCTGCCAAAGGGTTCTACCTTCAGAATATTGTCCTCGCAGGCCCACAACAGAAGGTCCTCTAAGACTCTGGTTGGAATCTAAAGTCGATCCAACATCTTTTCTGAGAACTGGGACCATTGTGTTCTTCAAGTCCATTGAAGGGATATCATTCTCAGGCGAGCCTCTGGCACCAGAAAAATGCAGGATGCCATGAGGCCGAGCAACCTCAAGAAATAAAAGGCCGGAAGATTCTGGGCACACAGAATTTTTGGTAACCATCTGAAGAATGTCTCGAGCCCTCACCATTGGTTAGCGAGCTCTTTCCCAAGGATGTGTTTAAGACAGCTCTTATGTACTGGAGCTGTTGGGAAGGTGTCATCTGTGACTTCTTGTAATTAGAGGGAGAAGCGCAGCTTGTGAAGGGAGTGGCAGTATTTTCAGCGCTTGAGATGAATTGGCACATGAAAATAAGCATCCTGAAGGTCCAATGACACCAACCAATCCTGTAACTGGAGGGTCTGAAGGATCTGAGAAAGTGTGACCATCTTGAATTTGTCCTTCCTGAGGAACTTGTTCAAGTATCTCAAGTCAAAGATGGGTCTCAGTCCATTGTCTTTCTTGGGGATCAAAACATTTGGGGAATACCAACCCTTGTTCATCTCCGCTACAGGTACTGGTTCTATAGCACCTTCTAAGACTGTTTCCCCGGTGGATTGGTGGGAGGCTGCGTTATTAATGGAAGGAGGTAACCTTGGGCTATTGTCTCCAGAGCCCAAGCATCTAAAGTGGCAATGGCAAGGAAGCTGGAGCTGTCTTTGCACTTTTACCTCGTCCACCACGAGGGATTTTCCTTTGGCCTCTGAGTGGTCATTCCTCTAGCCTTTTCAAATGAGGAGTAGTAATGATAGGATTTCCCCCTCCATGACTGTCCTGACGAACAAAAAGGCTGAGGTTGCCTAACAGCGCCCCCTAAAGATTTGGCAGCCGCCTTTGAGGTCTGCAACCTCTCAAGGCTCTCGTCAGCCTTGTTGCCAAAAAAGGGGAGACCCATCAAATGGCATGTTTAGAAGACGAGCCTGCACGTAAGTTGCAAAACCCAACTTCCGCAAACACACAAATCTGTGCATTACCGTGCTCGTAGCCATGGACCTGCTGATGCTGTCTGCAGTTTCCAATCCAGATTGAAGGGATTCATGCATGGCTTTTTTGCCATCCTTAACGTTAGCTAGGAAACCACCCCTTTCCTCCCCTTCTGGAATGTGCTCAGTCGCCATGGATATGCACTTCCACAAAGTGTACGAAAACCTGGCTAACACACACGTGGAGTTGGCAGACTTCAGGGCAATACTCCCAGCTGAAAATACCTTCTGCCCGAACCATCCACATGCTTGTCCCTATCTGGAGGGATGGTAGGGTACGCTGCCTTATTTGATGTAGCCGTAGCTGCCTGAACCACCAAACTCTCAGGAGTGGGGTGCTTGGACAGATAGAGGGAGTCGCTACTGGAAGGGCAGTATTTTCTTGCGAGGGATTTATCCACCGCAGGGATGGTGTCTGGCGACTCCCAATTTCTGTCCATCCTATTTTGTAAAGCCACATGAAAAGGTAAGATTGGGTCTGTAGGTGGACCTTTGTCCAGAATATCTGTAAGGTCACCTTGGACAAATTGAACCGGAGGTCTAGCTCAGCCTAGATATTCCACCACCCTGGACATCAGGTGACGATACGAAGAGTCAGCATGCTATCCTGGCTCTGGCCTACCAAACTCCATTTCAGGCGATGTATCAACACCACGGGCATTATGCAGAGTGTCAACAAGGTCTCTCATCCTGCTCTCTTCCGAAATAAGACATTCCGGTACATTTGGAGTTCCATATTAAAGGCCAAAAGGGGCACCCTCTTCATCAGTTTTTTTTTCTTCTTCAAGAATTGAAGAAAGGGATTTAAAATACTCCTTCCTTGGCAAAGGGCTCTACGTTTTTTCAGGAACACTCAAAGTTGTAGGTTTCAGAGAAGGCTTTGGTTTCGCACCTTTATCAGCTTTCCCTTGATCTATAGGCTGTGCTGAAACCACCAGAATTTTCGTCAATGGTTTTGCTTTCTACGTCGACAGTGGCGTCGATCGCATCGATAACGGCGCAGATGGCGTCGAGGAGTCAGTGGTTCCCTTTGAAGATTTCGACTTCAAGGATTGTGGAGGCTTCGACAGCGTCAAGGACCTCGAATGCTTGTCACTTCTCGGGTGACTTTCCCACTGGAGACCACGAGGGTTCTTGATGAACCTTCCTTCGACCAGCCAGGCATGAGGGCGAGCGAGTGTCAGAACGGAACCGCTCTCTGCCAGCATCCAAAGAAGGTGCAGACGAACAAGTTACTTTCTTACCTGGTAACGTTCTTTCGATGGGATGGTCCGACGACGTATTCCATATCTATGACATGTAATCACCACAGCTGTGCTGCTTCGAAAAACTTTTTCGGCGTCTGCGTCCTGCGTCGATGACGTCGATGCGCCGTCGTCGAGGACCTCCTCCGACGTCATCCGATGTGATAAGTAGGACGCACGAATCCCATAGCCTCAGTTGTAGTTTTTACCCCCAGAACGTGTGACATAAGTCAACTGCCAGTCAGACACAAAGCCTTGCGGAACGTAAGCTGCAATCGCAAAAGAAATTCTGCAGCGGGGAAGGCAGGGCGGGAGCGATATGGAATACGTCGTCGGACCATCCCATCGAAAGAACGTTACCAGGTAAGAAAGTAACTTGTTCTTCGAGGGGATTGGGTCCTCCGACGTATTCCATATCTATGACAGACTCCCAAAGCAGTACCAAAGCAAGGAGGAGGGAAAGAATTTAGAATCAAAATGTAGAATAGCCAATCAAATAGCAGAGCAAAGGACCGCCTTGCCAAAGGCCAGATCCTGTGCTCGGATGGAATCGAGGGAATAGTGACGTACAAATGTATGTACTGAAGCCCAGGTGGCTGCATCACAGATGCTGCGAATAGGAACACCCCTCTGCAGGGCAGTAGACGCAGCCATACCCCTGGTAGAATGGGCCCGCAAGCCAGCCGGTGGGTCCTTACCCGCCAAGCGGTAGCACTCCGAGATGGCCAAAATAATCCAGCGAGACAAAGTCTGTTTCATCACAGCTTGCCCCAAACGCTTTCCAGCGTAACCAATAAAGAGTTGATCATCCACTCTGACCCGGGACATGCGTGAAACATAAAAGCTAAAAGCTCTCCTAGGATCAAGCCTATGGAGCCTCTCCTCTTCCTTACCAGGATGCGGAGGAGGATAGAATGCCGGAAGAACAACCTTCTGGGCCAAATGAAATTCCGTCACTACCTTCGGAAGAAAAGAAGGACGAACTCTAAGGACAACCCTGTCCTTGTGAAATACAGTGAAGGGAGGCTTGACTGAAAGTGCCTGTAACTCACTCACTCTGCGAGCGGAAGTAACCGCAACTAAAAACACAGTTTTCAGAGTTAACAGCCTCAAAGGGCAAGAATGTAAAGGCTCAAACGGAGCACCCATAAGAAACTTAAGAACAAGGTTCAAATCCCAACCGGGCACCAGGAAAGGTGACGGAGGGAACGCATTAGTGAGCCCTTTCAGGAACTGTGAAATCAAAGGGATTTTAAAGTAAGAACACTCTTCAGACGAGCGCTTAAAGATGGACAGCGCCGCCAGGTAACCCTTAACGGTACCCACTTGCAAGCCCCTGTGGGCCAAAGAAAGTAAAAAGGACAGAACCATGGGGATGTCACATGCAAAAGGATCCACATTCTGAACTCTGCACCAGTCGCAGAACTTACGCCAACGGCACAGAGACTTTGTTGCAGGCCTTCGGGCCGAAAGCAACACCTCCATCACGTCTTCAGGGAGGTACCAATCCTTATACCTCAACCTTTCAGAAACCATGCGTGAAGATTGAGGGATCTGACCTCTGGATGGAGAACCTGACCCCCCTCCCGTGAGAGCAGATCGTCTCGGTAGGGAAGACGACGTGGAGGGCAGATGGATAAGTCGAGAAGGTCCGGGTACCACGTCCTCCGAGCCCACGCCGGGGCAATGAGGATCATCCGGGAACCGAACTTCCGTAACCTCCGCAGCACTTGCGGGATGACGGGGACTGGAGGAAACGCGTACAGCAGCGGGAATGACCAATCCACCACGAACGCGTCTCCTAAGGCTCCTTTTGGAGGAAATTCCCGCGAGCAAAACCTTTCGCACTTCCGGTTGACACTGGAGGCGAAGAGATCCACTTGAGGGGTCCCCCAAAGGGCGAAGATCTCCAGGAGAATCTCCTGAGCCAACTCCCACTCGTGAGAGATCGCGCTCTGCCTGCTCAGAGCGTCCGCCGTCACGTTTTCGGCTCCGGCCAGGTGAACTGCCGAGATCGAAACTTCCTGCTGGATGGCCCAGAACTCGAGCTGCATCGCCTCCCTGCACAGAGGAAGTGACCCTGCCCCCCCCTTTTTGTTGAGGTAGTGCATGGCCACTGTGTTGTCCGTCAGGATCAGGACATTCTTCCCTCGCACAGACGGCAGAAAAGCCTTCAGGGCTAGCCTGACGGCTCTCAGCTCCAACAGTATGATATGGAGTCTGGACTCCGACGGAGACCAACGACCGCGGACTGTCAGCCCGTTGGCATGAGCTCCCCATCCCGTGAGGGATGCATCCGTCACGATCGTCACCTCCGGCCAGGGAAGCCAAAATGGAGCCCCCTTCATC
The DNA here is from genome assembly GCF_040938575.1 of Ambystoma mexicanum. Taxonomy (NCBI): domain Eukaryota; kingdom Metazoa; phylum Chordata; class Amphibia; order Caudata; family Ambystomatidae; genus Ambystoma; species Ambystoma mexicanum. Next base: position 978,074,507 of record NC_090934.1, on the reverse strand, counting down.
AGATTGCCTTCGATGGCCCACCACAGAAGGTCCTGGGGGACCGAGGAGGGCACCTGAACAGGGTCCGACATCCTGCCTGAGGACTGAGACCACTGGAGCTTGAGTGCCCATTGCAAAGATCTCATCCGCAACCTGGCCTCTGGCACCAGAAGAATGCAGGATGCGATGAGGCCGAGCAATCTCAAGAACTCGAAGGCTGGGAGACTCTGAGCAAGCTGAAACTTGTGCACCATCGGCTGAATGTGATGAGCCCTCACCTGTCGCGCACTGCTCCGATGTACTGGAGCCTCTGAGTTGGTGTCAGATGGGACTTCTTTAAGTTGAGGGAGAAGTCCAGCTTGTGGAGGGAGTGGCAGGTGACTGACAGATGATCCAGGACTTGCTCGGGAGAGCGCGCCCTGATCAACCAATCGTCCAGGTAGGGGTAGACGTGAATCCCCCTTTTCCTGAGATGCGCTGCCACCACTACCATGAGCTTTGTGAAGACCCTCGGGGCAGAGGTCAATCCAAACGGCAGGACCCGAAACTGAAAGTGCGAGTCGCCAACCGCAAACCTCAGGTGGTACTTGTGCTTTGGATGGATCGGCACATGAAAGAAAATAAGCGTCCTTGAGGTCGAGGGACACCAACCAGTCCTGAAGGTCAAGGGCCTGGAGGACTTGAGAGAGAGTGAGTAACCATCTTGAACTTGTCCTTCCTGAGGAGTTTGTTCAAACCGTGCAAGTCCATGATGGGTCTCAATCCCCCGTCTTTCTTGGAAATAAATAAATAAGGGGAATATCATCCCTTGTTCCTCTCCGCTACAGGCACCAGTTCTGTAGCGCCTTTCTCCAGCAGGGATTGAATTTCCTGCGCAAGGGGCGGATCCAGACTCTTCAAAGAGAGATCCCTGGTGGATTGTCGTGTGGCCTCTGCCGGAAAGGAAGACAATAGCCGTGGGCTATGATCTCCAGAACCCACACATCTGAAGTAATGGCACGCCACTCTACAAGATGCTGCGCCAGCCTTTCCCCAACTGGCGAACCATGGGACATGGCCTCTTGACTGAGCTGAAGCGGCTGCGGCGTTGCCTGAGGGTAAAGAAAAGAGGCAACTGCCTGATCGGCCTTGGCACCTCGAGTACCATGTTTTCCACCTCTGGCACTCCTACGATGCCCCCTTTGACTGGCAGCTCCTCTAGCTTTACCAAAGGATGAGTAATAACGAAAGGAACCTTCCCTCCATTGCTGTCCCCTAGGACGAAAAGACAGAGGTTGTCTAACTGCAGCGCCAAACGACTTTGCTGCAGCTTTGGAGGTCTGCAACCTCTCAAGGCTCTCGTCAGCCTGGCTGCCAAAAAGATGTTCACCGTCAAAGGGCATGTTGAGGAGCCGGGCCAGCACATCAGGCGCAAACCCCGACTTCCGCAACCATGCAAACCTGCGTATTACGGTGCTCGCCGCCATGGACCGGCTGACACAATCTGCCATGTCCAAACCCGACTGAACGGCCTCACACATGGCATCTTTGCCATCCTGGACCATAGCAAGGAAATTATCCCGTTCGTCCCCTTTGGGAATATGTTCAGCCGCTAAGGAAACAGTTCCACAGAGTGTGCGTGAAACGTGACAAGGCACATACAGAGTTAGTTGCCTGAAGCTCCATACCCCCTGAAGAAAACACTTTCTTCGCCCAACCATCAAAACGCTCGTCGTCCCTATCAGGAGGGATGGTAGGATACAACGCCTGCTTTGCTGGGGCCGTAGCTCGATGCACCACCAAACTCTCCGGAGTGGGGTGCTTGGTCAAGTAGCAGGGATCGCTACTGGCTGGGCAGTACTCTCCCGAGCAGTCCAAGCCGCCGCCACCCTCCTCTGTAGAGCCATATGGAACGGCAGTACCGGGTCAGTTGGTGGACCTTGGTCGAGGATATTCGTAAGGTCATCCTGAAGAAAATCCTCTGGGGGAGCAGACCACCCCAAGACCCTAGACATAAGGCGTCGGTACGAGGAGTCGGCATGAATGCCAGGCTCAGGCCTACAAAACTCCACCAGTGTCCAGACCACTGGCGTCGTGCAGGGACTGACGCAGGTCCTCAATTTGGCTATGGCCCGCGAGAATCTCATCTGACACCGTATCGGGAACCATGCCATCATCAGAGCCCTCATCCACCTCTGAAATGTACTCAAGATGGCGGTAAGAGGGCACAGAATGGGGAACAAAGCCATGCTTGACCTTGGCCAGAGCCTTTCTAGGGGGGGGGGTTCCACCTTGCCCCAGGGTACCCGCGTCGAAACAACCTCAAAAGGCGTCGAGTGAATCGACGCCGAACGCGGTGCCGACAGCGTCGACACATGCCTCAAAGGCAGAGCCCCGAGCGTGTCCCTCGACAGCCTGGGCGTTGACGACTTCTTCGGAGGCGGAGCCTCGAAAGAGTCCGTCGACGACCTCGGCGCCACAGGCGTCGACATCTTCCTCGAAGACACCACAGGTGCACACGGTCTCGAGCGCGTCGAGGACCGGGACCTGGAACGGGCATGACAAGAACGATTCCCCTTGTCCGAGTGGGACCTTTCCGGCGAATCGTGCCGACCACCCGAGCCCGAAGGCGTACGAGCGGTGTCTCTCGACCGATCACGACCGACCCCATTCGGAGGCGCGGACGGACCAGTGCCCTGCGATACGAGAATCGCTAGCATTTTCTTACCGAAGGAAGCCCATTCCTCCGGCGTCGCATGCTTGGTGGGATAAGCGACCCGCTGACGGGCGGAGTCCTCAGTTGAGGACGGGGAAGGCGACCGATGACGGCGCTTCCGGGAGTGCCTCGAGGAGGCATATGAGTGGCGGGACCTCCTCCAGGACCGAGACCCACTGGACTTCCGACGACGATGCGGAGAGTCGCCACTCGAATCGTCCGTCGAAAGCCCCGCAGACCTCTACTTCCGTGGCTTGGACACCTTACCTACCGACAGTTTCTTCTTGCGCTCCCGCAAGGCTATGGACGTAAGCAACTGGTAGTCGACACAATCATACGTGTAATGGGCCTCCCCGAGGCACCAGAGGCAGGCGTCATGCGAGTCCGTCACCGACATCTTGGACCCACAGTCCCCGCACTTCTTAATGCCCGGATGCGGGGTGGAAGGCGAGGTAGACATCACGAAGGATAACTTCACAAACTAACAGGTTCAAAGAACCGATAAGAACAGAAACTCCAAAGAGACGAGGCATGCCGAAATCTCCGAAGCAAACACGTTTGCGGAAAAAACGGAACTGAGGCTACAGGCGTCGTGTATCCTACTTATAACTTCCAGTGACGTTGGCTGTCGGAGGAGGTCCTCGAGGACGGCGTATCGACGTCATTGACGCAGGACGCAGACGCCAAAAGATTTTCCGAAGCAGCACAGCTGTGGTGATTACTGTCATAGATATGGAATACGTCGGAGGACCCAATCCCCTCGAACAATAGTTTTACAGGTAAGTGACAAACCTTCTCCAGCATGGGTTCTGGCATGTATTCACATGCTCATGAATAACGAATACACAGCAGTACAACATTTCACAACCACATGAGGTGGCAAGGTTCAACAGATGTAATTAAACTTACCCCTGGAACAGACTCACCTCAAGCAAACAGGTTGCATAGCACTGCCTGGCCGACTCTGGACTCCTTCCTGGAATCTGTCGACGCAGTACAAATTTGTAAAGGTGTGCGTGGACATCCACGTTGCAAGCCTGCAGATGTCAAACAGGGGCACACCATAAAGGAATAACGTCATGGCAGCGATCGCTCTGGAGGAATGGGCTCTCGGACGGCTCAGCAGCAGCTGTTTCGCCAGCCAAAGAGAGTGCATGATGCAGCCGGAGGGCCACCTTAAAATGGAAACCTTGACAAGGCCTTTCCATGGTTCACAGGACCAAGGTTCACAAACAATTGGGAAGTCCTCCGAAAACTCTTAGTGCATGTCATGTATAACTTCAAGGCATAAGCAAGGTCCAGCAAGTGCAAGGCCCTCTCAGCCGGCGACGAAGGATTTAGGAAGAGAAACAGTTAACACTAAAGGTTCGTTGAGATGGAATTCAGACGGAACGTTCGATTCATGGAAAGTCAGATACAGTTGCTTGCAGGACAGGGCATGGATCTCACCCACGTCTGGCAGAGGTGATGGCCAAAAGGAAAGCTGTTTTCCACGAGAGAAACGCGAGTGGGGCTTGATGCATAGGTTCGAAAGGTGCCCCCTTAAGCCTCATCAGAACCACGTTAAGTTCCCATGCTGGGTCAGGAGCCTTCACCAGTGGGAAATATCGGAACAGCCCCTTCAGGAACTCCTTCACTAGCCTGTGGGACCACAGCGAGGATCTTCTGGGGAATCTGGTGGAGATTGAGATGGCCGCCAGGCGTACCTTTATGGATGCTCGAGCCAATCCAGATTTTGCCAAGGACAGCAAGTATGGAAGGATCTGTGGAGCCGCGACCCTCAGAGTGGTAATCTTCTGTGACCGGCACCAAGTAGCAAATCGCTTCCAATAGTACTTTAGAGTCAACGATGCCCTGGCTTTGGCGAGGACTTCCCTGCAGTCCGCTGGCAACTCATAACCTCCAAACTAAGGCTGCATCCAATGTGCAACGAAGAATTCCTGTAGGGGTCGCATCTGCAGCCTGCAGAGACAGACTAGGTAGATGCAGGATGACATCATGCCTAGCGACTACTTGATGACCTGCACATGGCCGTCTTGGCCAACAGTTGCTGCACCTTTCCTTGAATGGCTGCTAGTCTCTCCTCTGAGGGTGAAGCCAGGCAAGTCATTGCGTTGAGTCTGGCGCCAAGGAACAGCCTGTTCTGTGATGGCGTTAAGCAGTACTTCAGATAGTTCACAGAGAACCCCAGCTTCGTCAGCAATTGGACGGTCTCCTTCGCATGTTCGTTGGCCAGCTCCCGAGATTGGGCGCGTACCAGCCAATCGTCCAGCTACATGTACACATGACTGCCCTGCAGACGCAGATGGACCGCCACTGGGGCCAGGCAGTTTGTAAACAATCTTGAGGCAGACTTCAAGTCGAATGGAAGGGCCTTGAACTGGTAGTATTGGCCTTGCACCACGAACCGTAGAAACTGTCGATGTTTCTTGTGAATGGGGACATGGAACTAGGTGTCCTCCAGGTCCAACAACCTCAAGAAATCCCTTTGTTCCAGTTGGCCGAGCATGTGCTGCAACGTGACATCCTGATTTTTTGTGACTTCTGTACTTGTTAAGATGGCGTAGGTCCAGGATAGGTCTTCAACTCCCTGTCTTCTTTCTTACTAGAAAGTATCTGGAATAGACTCCAGAGCCCCAGAGTAGTTGGGGGAACAACCTCTAGTGCCCCTTTCAGTAGCATGGCTCGCACTTCTTCCAGGAGCTGAGGGATGTGAAGCTCCTGACAGGGAACCTGTGGAATACATGGGCACCTGCGCTGTAACTCAAAGGTGTGCCCCTGGGCGAGCACGTCCAGCACCCATCTGTTGGTCGTTATCTTCTTCCAATTGCTGATGAACCTAGTCAGCTGGCCTCCCACCGGGGTGCACAAGTGGGGGCACGATGTCAGGCTTGCTTGGGCGCTGGCTCCCTGCCCTGCGGGCGATGCTGACCTCCACTACCGTAGGCCTGAGAACAGGCCCTGTAGGCTTCGTGCCTTGAGGATCGGGGAGGTTGCTTGTAAAATGTGGAGAATCCCTTCAATAATCTGCTCAAATTTCCCTTGGGGGAGCAAAAGACAGAGTGCCTAGGGAGCATGCCGTCTCTGTATCTGTATCTGTTTTAATGGCCTGGAGGGATACGTCGACCATCTTTCCAAACAGATTTTCTCAATCGAAGGGCATGTCCAGCACATTCGCTTGGATGTCCTGACGGAAGTTAGTGTTCTTCAACAATCCTTGCCATCGAAAGCAGACTCATTTTCCCATCTGCCAGAAACCTGTGTCAGCGACTTCCACTGCCACCGTAATGGCATAGTCTGACGCCACTTTCCCTTCCTGAAAGAGGGCGAGAGCTTCCATCTTCTTGTTGTCGGGGAGTAACTCCAGAATCGGGCCCAACTTGTAACACAACTCGGTCGTACCTGGCCAAGCTAGCCAGGTAGTTGGCCTCCTTGATTGTGGATGCTGCTGTGTAAATGACTTTCTTCCCCATGGTGTCCATCCTCTTTCCCTCGCTGTCCGGGGGGAACTGACGCCGATGAGGCCGGGTTAGACGGTTCTGACCTCGGGCACTTGGGTGCGGAGTCCGGCACTGTGTACTTCTTCAACCCATCTCGCTTGGATGGAGCCGTGCAAGGGTTCTTCATGAGGGCTAGGCCCTCCTCCCAAAAGTCGTCCAGAAAAGGCACCGCCACGATAGTCTTCCTCTTGGACTCTCGCTTCCGATACAAGAAGCCCTCCTTCCTGGTTTCCTCGGGCATCAGCTGGAACAGCTCATAGGTCCTGGAGATTATGGAGTGGAATTCTCCCACCTCATCCGATGGAGAGACTATGAGGAGCATCCAAATGCAGTGATTCATGGTCCGCAGTGAAAAAGTCCTGGTCTTAGTCGGTACCCATGGCCGTTTCCATACCAGTACCAATCTCTAGGTCCGCTGGGGGAGTTGGGGCCCTACGTGGTGGAGGAGTTTATGTGGGGGCAGCGGATGACATTTTCTCTCTTTAAGCAGAGGCCAATTAGGAGCCTACAGCACTACGGGAGCCGTTGCTGGGGGCAACCTCTGCTGAATCTCTGATACCAAGGCGTTGATAGTCGACAGAATGTCCATGGAAATGTCCCTTGGTTGAGAATGTAACGAAGAAGCGCTTTCAGCTTCGCGGTCATCGTCCTCAGGGACCATATGAACAGACTCTTGGTCGTCGGCATCCGTGGATGAGACATCCATTGGTTGAACTCCAACCTCAGAGGTCTGTTTCGGGGCCTCCTCACCACCTGCCCCCTTTTCCCTCTAGACAGTGACCTTGACCTAGAACGGTGTCTTTCCCCCTCCAGGGGTGCTTGCTGCCTTTGCTGATGCCTCTGTGGCCGTGTCGAGCAACAGGGGTAAGGATACTCTCTGTACTGTGGGAGCCACCCGTGTAGGATCAGCGCCCACAGCCGCTGTGGCTGTCACAGAAGATGTCGATGAAGTGGCGAGGACTTTGGCTGCTCCGGTTTAACCTGCTTCGGCTGCAAGGCCTTCTCATCCTCCACCCTGGGCTTATCCGATTCACCCATATCTTGGCCGGGGTGGATGACTTCCTCTTGAAGAAGAGCTTGATGGTAGGCTGGCTCAGGAGCCGAACAGCGATAGTGATTGCAGCCAATCCAACCTGAGACCTGCACCAGCGGCAAACTCGGTGGACTCGGACTTGCAGCTTTTGGCCTCATCTTGGACCCCCATGGGTGGGTTGACCTCAAAGGATTTAGACCTCTTTCCAGAGGGAGACCGCTCTTTGCACCAGTCGGTCCTGGAAGAGGCATGACCCTGCTCGGAGCACGTGGCAGAGGCCTTATTTGAATTGAGCCATGCCAACAGCCTGCTATGTCGGTCTTTCATAGTCTTCTTCAAGAAGCCCAGGCATATCACACACTCCACTTCCTTGTGGTCTGGGTGCAGGCAGTAAAGACATTGTAGATGTTTGTCCTCCACAAAGACATTCCATAGCCCGCATTTGGTGCAGGGCCTGAAAAGGGTCCTTCTCTCCTCCTCCTCCTCCGTCATGGTCAGAAAGGGCAAATTAGACCCAAGACGACTTTCCAGAAACTTCAATGAATCTTCGCCCCTGAGGTGCTTGAAACTTTACGGACAACAGATCCCCCGTTGTCAGATGAGTAAAATGGCACACAGGCTCTTGGAAACAAAAATGAAACCTTTTTCGTGAAAAAACTCTGAAAAAACATTCAATAGCTCGTAGAGCAACTGAAGGACTCCCAACACTGAAGCGTGCAGTAAAAATCTGAAGATGGCTTAGGGTTAGAACTGTCATTGGATGAGGGCAGTATGACCCATAGGACAGTGATTGGTTTAGAGGAGAAGAACAAGTTACTTACCAACTGTAACGTTCTTTCGATTGGATGTTCCTCCCACGTATTCCTCATCTTGGATATATCCTTATCTTTAGGTTTTGCCTCGGAATTTTTTTTCTCTTTCTCCAGCAGAGGGCGCTCCACTCGAGGTTGCCGCGTCGATGTCGCTCGGCGGCATCCGTCGAGTATCGACGTCATCCCCCGTATAAGAGCCTCGAGCGCGCCCGTTGGCCTCAGTTCTGTTTTTTCGTATAATATAGTCCATGGATCTTACTTCGTTTAAGATATGCCTCTTTTGACCCAAGCCCTAAAAGAGTTTAGAGTGTAATACACGTAAACTGTACTGTGGGGTTAGGATGGGAGGGTCGATTAGGAATACGTGGGAGGAACATCCATGGTAAGTAACTTGTTCTTCGAATGGATTGTGTCTTCCCACATATTCCTCATCTTAGATAGACTCCCAAAGCAGTTTTGTCTCGGAGGTGGGCGTACAGTATCCTTTTTTAATCATGTACAGAATGTAGTACAGATTTTGCAAACAGACCTTCTTGAGAAGAAGTCGAGTCCAATGCATAATGTTTTATAAAGGTGTGCATAGATGACCATGTGGCTGCTGCACAAATATCTTGCACATGGATACCCCTTTTTAATGCTGTAGAAGTTGCCATGACCCTGGTCGAATGAGCTCTTAGTCCATCAGGTGGTTCTTTTCCTGCCAATCTATAACATTCTGTTATGGCTAAGATTATCCATCTGGATACAGTTTGTTTTGTTACCGGAAGGCCCAGTTTACGTCCAGTGTATCCCACGAAAAGTTGAAAACACTGGGAATCTTTGCAAATCTAGAGATGTAAAAACTAAGAGCTGTCCTGGGATCTAGTCTATGAAGTCTTTCCTCTTCCTTGCTTGTATGAGGGGGAGGATAAAACGTAGGCAAAGTTATCTTTTGTGACAGATGAAAATCCGAAACAATTTTTGGCAGAAAAGAAGGTGTGAGGAGGTCCACTCGAAAGCGCCTGCAACTCACTTACCCTGCGGGCTGATGTCAATGTTACAAGAAGTATTGTTTTTAACGTAAAGAGCCTTAGTGGGCAAGAATGTAAAGGCTCAAATGGAATACAAAGGTACTGGGGGAAAGACATTATTTAAACCTTTTAGGAATTGAATTATCAAGGGTATTTTAAAGTAAGATTCTTCTTCAGAAGAGCGCTTAAAGATGGATAGCGCTGCTAAATATCCCTTTATTGTCCCAACCTGAAGCCCCAGATTGGCCAAATGTAACAGAAAAAATACATTTGTGGGGATATTACACTGAAAAGGGTCCACATTCCTTTCTCTGCACCAGTTACTGAACTTGTTCCAACAACACCAATACAGAGACTTAGTTGCTGGTCTTCTGGCCGAAAGCAAAATCTCCATCACGTCATCCGGAAGGTCCCAATCCTTGTATCTCAGCCTTTCAGAAGACATGCGTGAAGGTTGAGTGTGTTGACCTCCGGGTGGAGAAAATGACCTTTCTGTCGCAAGAGAAGATCCTCTCTTCTTGGAAGACGTATTGGAGGGCAGATGGACATGTCGAGAAGGTCTGGGTACCACGTTCTCCTGGCCCAACCCAGAGCAATTAGGATCATGGTTTTCCCAAACTTTCTCAACCTCCTGATTACTTGAGGGATCACAGGGATTGGAGGAAAAGCGTACAGTAGTTCGAACTCCCATTCCACCACAAACGCGTCCCCCAGAGCTCCTATCAGGGAAAATTCCCTTGAGCAGTACAGTTCGCACTTCCAGTTGACCCTCGTTCGCGAACAGATCTACTTGAGGGGTTCCCCAAAGGGCGAAGATCTCTTGAATGACTTCCTGAGTTATCTCCCACTCGTGAGAGACTGTGCTCTGCCTGCTCAGAGCGCCCGCTGTTGTGTTTTGCTCTCCGGCTAGATGAATTGCCGATAGAGCGATCCCTTCTCGTATTGCCCAGAACCAGAGTTGCATCGCCTCTCTGCACAACGGTAGTGACCCTACTCCTCTCATGTTGAGGTAGTACATGGCCACTGTATTGTCCGTCATTATCAGAGCATTCTTTCCCCGTACAGACGGCAGAAAGGCCTTCAGCGCTAGTCTGATTGCCCTCAACTCCAGAAGATTGATATGTAGTTTGGACTCCGATGGAGACCAACGTTCGCCGATTGTCAGGTCGGTGATGTGGGCTCCCCACCCCGTGAGTGAGGCGTCCGTCACTACAGTTCTCTCCGGCCATGGTTGCCAAAAAGATTCTCCTCTGAGGATATGATGTCTGCAAGCCCACCATTGTAGATCCTGTGCTACTTGGGCTGGGACCTGCAGCAGATCTGACATTTCCCCTGAGAACTGGGACCATTGAGTTCTGAGAGCCCATTGAAGAGATCTCATTCTCAATCTGGCTTCTGGCACCAGGAAAATGCAGGATGCCATCAGACCGAGCAACCTGAGAAAATTGATGGCCGCAAGATGCTGGGCATTCTGAAACTGTAACCATCTGCAGAATGTGGTGAGCTCTCTTCGGGAGGCGAGGCTTTGCCCGAACAGGTATCTAGGACTGCTCCTATAAATTGGAGCTTCTGTGATGGTATCATGTTTGATTTTTTTAAATTCAGAGAAAAACCTAGTTTGTGAAGGAAGTGACAAGTCTTGGACAGGTGATCCAGGGCTTGTTCTGGAGAACGTGCTCTGATCATCCAATCGTCCAGATGGGGTAGACATGAATTCCCCCCTCTTCTGAGACTCGCTGTCACCACTGCCATCAACTTGGTGAAAACTCTTGGGGCGGAGGTCAACCCGAATGGCAGAACTCGAAACTGATAGTGAGAATTGCCAATCGCGAACCTCAGGTACTTTCCGTGCTTGAGGTGGATTGGCACGTGAAAGTAAGCATCCTGAAGGTCCAATGATACCAACCAGTCCTGTAGTTGGAGAGCCTGAAAGATCTGAGAAAGTGTGACCATCTTGAATTTGTCCTTCCTTAGGAACTTGTTCAAATTTCTCAAGTCCAACAAGGGTCTCAGTCCTCGGTCTTTCTTTGGAATACGGAAGTATGGGGAATACCAACCCTTGTTCCTCTCCGCTACAGGTACATGTTCTATTGCACCTTTCTGTAGCAGCGTTAAAACTTCCTGCAACAGGAGCGGATCCCGATGCTTGGCAGAGTTGTATTCCTGAGGATGATTCTGAGGTTTCTTTAGAAAAGGAAGGCAATAACCTTGGGATACTGTTTCCAGTGCCCAAGCATCTGAAGTAATGCCCCGCCATTCTTTCAGATGCTGTGAGATCCTGCCTCCCACCGGGGTCTTGTGGGTGAAAACCTCAGAGTGGTTTTGCGGCAGCTGCAGCAGCGGCTGATGGTACAGATGCCATTGCTGGGGCTGATCTAGCACCTTTTCCTCTTCCCCGAGGACATTTTCTTTGACCTCTTTGATTGACCTGCCCTCTTCCTTTTCCAATTGAGGAATAATAGCGAAAAGGACGACCCATCCAGGAAGATGAGCCTGTGTAGGAGCGTTGTTGAGGTTGTCTTATAGTGGCACTTAGAGATTTCGCTGCCGCTTTGGAGGTCTATAGCTTCTCCAAACTTTCATCTGCCTTGCTACCGAACAACCTCGAGCCATCAAAGGGCATATTAAGAAGTCTGGATTGCACATCAGGAGCAAACCCAGATTTTCTTAGCCACGCAAATCTGCGCAGCACTGTGCTAGTTGCCATGGACCTGCTGATCCTGTCAGCTGTGTCCAGTCCTGATTGAAGGCATTCTCCTGAAGCCTCCTTTCCATCCCTTATTATAGCTAGAAAGCCATCACGTTCTTCGCCTTCTGGGATGTGTTCAGGTGCAGCTGACATACAGTCCCACAGGGTATAAGGGAACCTTGCTAAAGTACAGGTTATATTAGTAGACTTCAAAGCCATATTACCCGATGTAAAGATTTTCCTGGACCATGCATCCACTTTTTTATCGTCCCTATCTGGAGGGATTGCAGGGTGTGCAGCATTTTTTGTGGAAGTAGCTGCCTGTACTACTAAGCTTTCCGGAGATGGATGTTTACTGAGGTATTCCGGATCAGATGTACAAGGTCTATACTTTGCCACAAACTTTCTATTCACAGCCCCTATGGCTTCAGGATGTTCCCATGCAGAACTAACCCTTCTTTGTAAAGCATTGTGAAAGGGTAAAATGGGGTATTGTTGGGGTGTTCCAGTTAATATATCTGTCATTATCATGATTGACTAGTGAACTCCTACCCCACCCCATAAATTCTGTAACTCTGCCCAGGAGTCTTCTATAACTCGTATCCACTTGTTCTGATGGGTCTGGTTTGTCAAATTCATACTCTGGAGAAGTATCCAGGCCACTTGCTGTTTGCAAACATTCTTGCAAATCTTTAATTCTTGATTGAGGATCAATTAATTCCTCTGGGACACATCTTGTACCACATCTAACACCAGCAGAGGTTACTTCCTCTTGTTCTGATGAATCTCCCTCATATATGGATGACATGGTCCTGAATAACTCATGTTGACTCTCAGGTTGAAAAACCTTTTCAGGCATTACAGGTCTTTCCTTCAATAGAGGTTTGGGCTTCGACGAAAGCGTCGATGGCGCCGAAGTCTTAATCACTTCCTTCGATATCGTCGAAGGAACTTTCGATGATCTCGACGTAATCTTCGATGAAGCCGTGGAAACCGTCAAAGGAACCTTTGTGGTCTTCGAGCGCGAGCTCGACGTAGCTTCCTTCGAGTGAGTTGTCGACTTGAGGATCTTCAAAGTCTTCGACAGCGACTTCGATGGCGTATGATCTTTCGACACCATTTTGTTTCCCTCTGCCTTCCATTTATGCACCGAAGGACCTGTCTTACAAGGTGATCGAGAAGAATCTCTCGATGACTTTCTCGACGTCTTTTTATGAGCCTTTCTTGTTTTGGACCTTCCTCTGTCACCTTTTTCGTGAGCAGGAGCATGGTCTTCTTTAGCTATTTTTGAGGGGGTCTGGGCCGCGTTCTCCAAATTTTTTAACATGAATACTCGAAAGGCTTCCCATTTTCTAGGCGACTCATGTTGGATGGGCCTGTTATAACCTCTTCCGAAGATGTCGAAGAGGATGAAGGAGATCGATGCCATCTTTTCTATGCCTTCTTAGAAGACGAAGAAGAAGATTTCCTCAATCTACTTCTCGAATGTCTCCCCCATCGCCAGTTTACCTCTACGCTCTTTTAGGGCTTTGTGGGTCATCGACTGGCACGAACCACAGTCTTCCGTTCGGTGGTCAGGGCCGAGGCACCATAGACAGTTCTTATGTGGATCCGTCAAAGTTATTTTCTTTCCACATCTTAGTCCTTTATTAAAGCCTGTCTTTGGCGTGGAAGGGTTCGAAGACGACAACATCGCTTTTTGTCACGAAATACTGAAGCGCCGTTTTACTCGATCCGAAGCGAAGCTAATGGAAAAACGGAACTGAAGCCAACGGGCGCGCTCGAGGCTCTTATACGAGGGATGACATCGATACTCGACGGATGCTGCCGAGGGACATCGACCTCGAGTGGAGCGCCCTCTGCTGGAGAAAGAGAAAAAAAATTCCGAGGCGAAACCTAAAGGTAAGGATATATCTAAGATGAGGAATAAGTGGGAGGACACAATCCATTCGAAATACAGTTTTTAATTGAAAGTGAAACTTTTTTCTTTTACTGAGGATTCCCTGCTTGACGACAGGGAATATTTATGAGCATGTGAATCCATGCCAGACCCCATGCTGGAGAATAAGGAGTAACATGTCTGCCTTTATGGTCTGAATACGTGTGGATGGAAAAGTGTTGCATTTCAAAGTGAAACGATTCCTTTCTCACTACCGGAACAACTTGTGCGTTGATCAAACATCAGTGATGGAACATAAGCGCATCAGATTTAATCACACAGAACTTTCACTAATGAATGCAAATACAGCGATTAATCGATGGATGCAATCAGCAATATTTGATGGAAGTTGACAGCTATAGAAAAAATTTGAAGCATGCAATGTTTGCTAGAAATCACTTCTTTTTTTTTTTAAACTTTTATTTTTTACAGCTTGGTAGCACAGAAACAGGCGAGCAACAAACAGAGCATATAACATCAAACAATTAAACCATCACATAATCACATAGCAAGTAGCGGGGCACGCCCCGCGGGCAATGGAGAGTAGCAGGACAACGCAAGACCCGGTGGAGGGCCGTTCAAGGGGCTGCAGGGGATTGACGAGAAGAGTCTGCTGGGGATGTAGGACCCGAGTCGGTGTCAGGGGGGGACATAAATATTCGGAACTTGAGCCAGATGTTCCTGGGTCTAGAGCAGGTGGGCTGTTGTACCGCCCATGATTCCTCAGTATCGGAGGCCCAAGTGACTGCTCTGAGCCACTGTGCGTGAGTCGGGGTGGTAGGCCTGAGCCAACAAAGAAGTATTGCCCGCACAGCCAGAAGCATGCAGAGGCCGGCCAGTCTCCTAGAATCTCGGTGCAGGTCAGGAAAGTCATGGAATAAGCATTTCATTGGGGTAGGGGAAATAGGGTGGTCCAGAATAGATGAGATGGTGGAGCAAACAGTGTCCCAAAATTGGGTAAGGCGGGGACATGACCAGATCATGTGGAAGTAGTCAGCACCGTCGTGGCCGCATCTAGGACATCTAGGGGAGAGGCTATTAGAAATACGGTGCAGTCTGATTGGGGTGTAATGGTATCTGTGGAGTAGTTTAAATTGAATTAACTTGAAACGGGAGTTGAAGGAGACCCTCTGGATACGTGAGCACATTTGGGACCAACGGTCTTCGGTCATTTCCACTCCGAGATCAGACTCCCAGGCGAGCTTTAATTTAGAAAAAGAAGGGGGCGATCTGGATTGTACCAGGGTGTATAGTCTGGAAGTTTTCCCCCTCATAGGGAAAGGAGAGGTCAGTTCAGTGATCGCCGGCTCATCCGGCGGTAAAGCTGGGAAGCATGGATACTTATGTTTGAGGACTCTACGGAGGGATGAGTATTGAAGCCACACTGAGGGACGCTGTCTGAGGGACGGCGGAAGGTCAGGCCATTCCGTGAAATTACCATCTACAAATATGTCTCGAAGCAATTCAAATCCTGCCTCAGCCCATGTGCGAACAACCGATGGGGGGACCTGCGGGATTCCCGGGAGAAAGTTCCAGATCGGGAAGTTACCATGGAAGGGATGGGTGGTGCCCAGTAATTGCCATGTTTTGAATAAAGCCAGGGATGTGCATCTCAACGGGTCTAATGAGCCCGATTCCATTGGCATAGGTGCGATCACCAGGGATCTGATATCTCGGTCACCAACCGATAACTTCTCTAATCTGACATGGGGAGGGGGGTCAGATGTGTTGAACCAGTGTGCGATGTGTTGAAGCTGGGCTGCCAGCCAGTACTTGAGAAAGTCGGGTGCACCGAAGCCACCCACTTCCATTGGAGAAGCGAGGGTCTCTAGCTTGAGGCGGACTGCACCAGAGTGCCAGAGAAAAGTATTGAGGGTGCGTGTCAGTGTCTGAAAGAACACAGCACCCGGCCATTGCGGGATATTAATAAACCTATACAATAGCTGGGGGAGTACCACCATCTTTAGTATTCCCACCCTACCTGCCAGTGAAACCGGGAGTTTGTCCCAACCCTGAATTTTTTGCATGAGGTTTGTGAGGTATACTTGATAGTTCTTCTCGAAAACCAAATCGATATGTCGCGACACCACTATACCCAAGTAGGTGAACTCAGCTTGGGCCCAAGTGAATCCAAGAGTATCGGGAGGAGGGAGAGTGACGGGGGTGAGCGGGAAGAGAGTTGATTTAGCGCAGTTTACCGTCAGACCAGATATACGGCCAAAAAGAACAACATCCTCCAGGATTGGGGCAAGATTGATTTCAGGAGAGCGAATAAAGAGCAGAGCATCGTCAGCATATAGGGAAACTATATCTGAGACCCCGGCAGTGCATAGACCTCTATGGGAATGAGATTGACGAAGCATATCCGCGAACGGCTCAAGCGCTACAGCGAAGATTAATGGTGAAAAGGGACAACCTTGTCTAGTACCTCTAGCTATTTGGAAGAGGGAAGAGCACCGGTCCCCGGTACGGACTCTGGCCACGGGGCTTGAGTATAGCAGCTTGACCCAGGAGAGAAATGTGGGGCCGAATTTACATTTATTAAGTACCCGCCAAAGATATCTCCAAGAGACGGAATCAAAAGCTTTTTTCATATCGAGCGTGGCGGCAACAGCGTGAACGTCCGGGCTCACCCTGCTTATAATATTGAAGAGACGCCTGAGATTCAGGGAGGTAGAGCGTCCCGGAATAAACCCCGCCTGGTCTGGATGAATGATATGTTGCATGAAGGGGGCCAGACGTAAAGCGAGTAGCTTAGCATAAATTTTGACGTCGCAATTGATTAGCGAGAGTGGACGGTAAGAACCGCATTGCGTGGGGGATTTACCAGGTTTTAACAGGACAGTTATGATGGCTTCGCGGAGCGTAGGAGGGAGCTGGCCCACCTCCAACGATTCTTCCCAAAGCGCGACCAGGTGAGGAAGTAGAAGAGACTTGTAGCGCTTATAGAACTCAACCGGTATACCGTCCGATCCCGGGGATTTGCCAGATGAGAGGGAGTCTATGGCCTCCGAGAGTTCCGAGAGCGTGAATGGACTCTCAAGGGCACCGATGGTATCGGGGGAAAGAACCGACAGAGGGAGCTTGTCCAGAAATACGTCTATTTCTGCTATAGTGGCATTATCCGCATTAGCATAAAGGGATTAATAGAAGGAGAGGAATTCTGAATTGATATCGCCAGGGGAAGTAGCTAGGGATCCATCAGGTCTCTCAACGCCAGGAATGAGAGGAGCGCCAAACTCACGGCGAAGAAGCCTAGCCAGAAGACGAGATGGGCGCTCACCCTCACCGTATCTCCTCGCTAGCCCGGGGTTGTCAAGAAACCTCTGCTCTCGGTCCGCAAGAGCGCGGAAGGTGTCCAGCTCCGTGCCGATCAATGCAAGAGTATCAGGAGTATGATTTGATGCATATTGGGCCTCCAGCACGGATAGCGTGGCCTCGCTCTCAGCAATTTCTCTTCGGATGGTTCTAAGGATGCCATTTTCTTTAGAGAGGGCGATGCCTCTGATGTAGGCTTTAAAAGTTTCCCAGAGGGAGGCTTGTGATGAGACGGAGCCGGTATTGATCTCAAAGAATTCCTCAATTGCCGATTCCAGTTCCGAACCGAAGACCGGGTCAAGGAGGGAGAGTGGTTTCATCCTCCAGTGTCTAGAACGATCGTGATCTGAGCCCCAGGATAGGGTAATAGTTACTGGTGAATGATCGGAGAGAGTCCTGGGGAGAATCGACAAGCTTGAGATGTGCCCTATGAGTGTGTCAGAGACTAGCCATCTATCAATCCGAGAGAAGGAATCATGTACCGAGGAATAGAAGGAAAAGGTGCGGGAGTCAGGGTAGAGAAGCCTCCATGCGTCAAACAGGGCCAGGCGAGGGAGTGAAGATAGTGTAGAATATGCAGCCCTAGTGAGGTGACGGGGACGAGAACCAGATCTATCGAGATCCACATCGAATATTGTATTAAAATCGCCTCCCCAGAGAATAGGTATCAGCGGGAAGCCATCTAGGAGGGACGTGAGATGTGTGAAAAATTCAGGATCATCGATGTTGGGACCGTAGATATTTAGTAGGACCACTTCCCTATTCTGTAGGATGCCATGGAGTAAGACATATCTGCCCAGAGGGTCTATTGTCGTGGCAATGGGGATGAATCTAATACTCTTGTGAATAAGGGTCATAACCCCGCGGCTTTGTGTGGAGTAGGAAGTATAGTATCTCTGTGGTCCCCATGTTTTAGCAAACTTCTCACAGTGATCAGTTACCGCATGTGTCTCCTGGAGAAACAGGATCTTAGTCCCATGCCGTTCAGCCTGGAGCTGTAGCAATCTCATTTTCTTGAAGTTCCCCAGCCCCCGCACGTTCCAACTCAGGAATGTAAGGGTTTCCTAACTCGACACACTCAAAGCAGACATAGAAATACACCGGTGGATGGAACAGTGCTCCCCATAAGCGGGCCCCATTGCCGAGAGACTTGCAATGGCCTAGAGACCCTGGTTCCCCGAACTCTACCTTTTCTGCAGTTACCAAGCCTTTTTTAACGTTAACTCCCCTACCCCCCCCCCTCCCACATCCCTCCCCCAATCAGAGAGATGAACAACCCACATACAACCAATAAAGTCAAAAACACTGGCATCAACGCCTGGGGGGCCTGTACGTCGGCCTGGCGGCGATGCTCCGAACCTTGAGGCAATTTGAGGATAAACTTAATGCCTGGCAATGAGAGCAAGTCCCATACGGGGATGAACCCGCGGTAGGGGGGCGGGGGGGAAGGCAGGACCATCAATAATGACCAATATAGCAAAATAATATGGGGCAACCATCCGAACAGCTAGAATGGGATGGTGTATGTGTTCAGACCAAATATCAGTAACTAGGGGTTACCACAGTGTTTCAGGATAATCGAGCGGGCAATGGGTGTACTGTGGCGGATAGCTGGGACTCATTGACGGTGAAGTCAGTGACGCCCTCAGATCAGCAGTCAGTTCCCTCTGCATCACAACCCAACACCCACAGATGCATCGCTTAAAAAAAACAGTGACATAAACATTCACAATCATAACGTCAACAGGACGAAATGTGCCGCAACCCTCCGGCCCAGGAGTCCACGAAGTGCCGCAACCAGAAAGGCGGGACGCCGTGAGACCGCCCCAGTTCTGGGTTAGGGCTCAATGGTGGCTATCCCGCAATAAGAGCATGTTGTGGTAGAACAAAAGTACAGCGTGTGGACCACTGGAGCAAGGCATAAGCAATGGAAGATATCGATGTAAGTATTGTTCAGCCTGGGAAATGTTCATCTATAAACTTAGAGGCTTCCTCCGGTAGCGTGAAGAAGTATACTCGATTCGCGTGTTCGATCCGGAGTTTGGCGGGGTAAAGCATAGCGTATTTAACCTGAAGCTCGCGCAATCGCCTCTTCACCGCCAGGAAGGATTACGCTCACGCTGGACCGCCATCGAGAAGTCCGGGTATAGATGGATTCTGGCCGCGCCCAACAAGAGGTCTCCCTTGACTCTCGCCGCCCTGAGCAGGGCATCTCGGTCGCGGTAATTAAGGATCCTGGCTATAATCGGGCGAGGGGGAGCGCCAGGCCTAGGCTTCGCCGTGAGTGCACGGTGGGCTCTCTCGATTGCAAATTGTGAGGAGAGTTTTGGGGAATCAAGGAGTCGAAGTAGCAAGCTCTCCACGTAGTCCTCCATGGGTTCTTGTATGCCATCCTCTGGTACCCCGATTATGCGGAGGTTGTTGCGTCTTGAGCGAGACTCCAGATCCTCATTTTTCTTCTCCACCTCTGCTATGCGTGCGGATAGTGTGGAAACCTCTGCCCGAAGGAAGCCCAGGCCGTCTTCAGCGGTGCTCACACGTGACTCAACCTCAGTCACGCGACCATCAGTCCTCTCCATGTGTGCCTTAATGGAGGATATCGTGCCATTCATGTCGTCTAGTTTACTATGGATCGCAGTGAACCCCTCACGAATGTATTCCATCATTTTCTGAGATTCGGAAGGTTCCAGTTCTTGTGCAGTGGATGGTTCCTGTACAGGTGTCTCCGCGCCAGATCCACCCGGAGGCTTCGCAAACATGTTGATAGAGGATTGCTTCTTTCCCATCCTCGTTGACATGGTGACAGTAAAAGGTGAAGACAAGTCCGGTGGATCGGAGGACAGGGGGACGAGGGGGACGCCAAGAGATAGCGCCAGGTACGCGTGAGGCCACAGCCGACTGGCAAACGAGATGCGGTGTTCCAAATTCAGGTAGGGGAGACCAATCTATGTTGGGTTGCCAGGGCAGCCGATGTATGTGGTGGTCAGTGAAGCACACGTACTCCCCCGAGAACCTGAGGAGACAGGCGCCAAGGAGACAGCAACCAGTAAGAGAAACAAGAGGAGCCTCGCGTAGCTATTGCGATGAGATGGGATAGCCAGGTGGTCAGCACTCTAGTAAACAATAAGGTGGGTATGGTCCAAATCAGTGGTGCCTCCGTACAGTGGATTCAGGGGTCAAAGCATTCAGCGGCACAGAGCATGAACAGTATCAGGTAAGCGGGAAGGAGTCGCCGCCTCGTGCCGCTCCTATGGGCCCAGGGAGCGGCGTGGCCGAGGATGAGATGGAACAGGTGATTAGATTAGTAGAGCAATAAGGCGGGTATGGGCCAAATCGGTGATGCCTCCATACAGCAGAACAGGCCCAGTAAAGTGCGCAGCACAAGGCAAGTGGGGGGTGGGGGGGGGCGAAGTCTCGCGCCGCTTCCACGGGACCAGGGAAGGTGAGATTTGCCGGGAGATGGGCTCCGGAGGAACCGGCCCCCCCCCACAGAGTATCAGGATGCAGGCGGAGTGTGTCGAATGTCACATGGCCAAGTCGCCGCGTCCAAAACCATGCGAGGGATACCACCGTGCCCCAAGCGCGATTTCACCCCGTCCAGGGCCACCAACCAAGCGGTACGTCCCGCGGGGATCAGGGGCCCCACTCACCGTTCGGAGCCACGGTCTGGGGGCTCGATTTAAAATCAGCATGCCACCTAGGACGGGGCAGCGGAGCGAAACGCTCTCGGATTCCGTCAGCCGCTCCTCACGAAGGCTGTAGAGAGCGGGCGCGCAGGGCGGGAAGGACACCCCTCCCCCCAAGGAAGGCCGCAAGCCACGGAACACGGCCGCGATCCCCCGGAGCCCTGTGGGGGATCGGAGGAAGCACCCGCTCCCGGCACTCACGCAGGGGCCAACAGCTCCGCCGCAAATGGAGTTAGGAGGACGGGACGAGGCTAACAGGATCCCAGACACATCAGCTTCCCCCTCCGTCAATTCCGTGTTGAAGCGCCAAGGCAAACGGGAGGATTTCGGTTGAAGGAGCGCCTCGCGGCTCGGAGCTAATCAGCAGGCGGCCATCTTCGTCGAGCGCAACAGCGCCCCCTGCTAGCAATCACTTCTACTGGCAAAAGTTATCAATGTTTTCGTGGATGTTTTCTTCTGTTATGTTAAAAATATAAGTACTTGTTACATTCCCCACTATTGCTATTTTCTTCAAAATATACATTATTTTCTCCTTTTTGTGAAAAGAAACTGAACTTTTGAGATGTGTCTGGATGTGTGTGTTTATCTTGGGTGATGACAGGGTACACTTCGCTACTCGGTCCACGAAGGTCATGAAAATAGGTAGAGCATATTATTTTGACTAGTGATGTTAGCTTGAGGAGCGGTTGATCTGAATTACTGCTGCAAGGGCACTTGAAGCTAGGGCGATGGATCAACGGCCAAGT
Organism: Ambystoma mexicanum; assembly: GCF_040938575.1. Classification (NCBI taxonomy): domain Eukaryota; kingdom Metazoa; phylum Chordata; class Amphibia; order Caudata; family Ambystomatidae; genus Ambystoma; species Ambystoma mexicanum. The sequence goes on along the minus strand of NC_090934.1, from coordinate 978,053,100 downwards.
TTAGCAAAAGATGGCAGTACCCAACCCATTAGTTTTGCATGTGCAAATGTGAGAAAAACTAAGGTAAAATACTTTGGATTTTTTTTTAAATGATCGATTTATGCAAAAAAATCTAAAAAATACATGCCCAATCATTTGGGCCAGTAACATTTCTGAGGGAACTTCCCCTTTAAACATGTTTGCGATTGTGCATACAAGGGGCACAAGGACACATCTAGAAGACATGCAAATGGGTCAAGTATAATGTATCTCATGAGAGGTAAGATTTTTGGTATTCTACGTACTAGCCCATTGCTCTTCAGAGGTAGCTATTGCTTACTCGATGATGCTCTATACCATGAAGCTGCTAGACTATCAAATATTTAATACACTTGCTTTAAGGGTCCATATAAGCGGCATACCTGCCAATTCTAAGTAACAAGAAATAAGAAACGCGTGGAACGCAGCGTGGATGCTGTGGTGTTGTTGCTTAGCCTACCAGGTTGGCTGGAGTGACTGCTCTGAGAACATTTTGCACTGCAGCCTGCATTTTCTTTGCCTCAGCGAGACTTGGAATACATCTGATAACATGTCTACTCCTGCCTCTCTTCAGACCTCTGCTTCCCACTTTTTCCACACTCCCCACTCTTCTGGTCCCAGGGGTGGGGTGGGGATACTGGAATTCTATGTCAAGACCGGAGGCTCCCATTTTGCTTCATTTTCTTTATTTTAAAATCATAGAGAAAGCTCACCAGCAAGATTTTGCTTCCCACTTTCTACACCTTAATCCATCTAAGAGAGAGGTCCTCATTTTCTCTACTATATCCATTCTGCTCTCCCTCTCTGCAAGGAAATCAACCATCCGCACAGTGGGTGTGCGCTCGACTGGGAAATTTTTGAAATATGAAATGAAATTGAATGATGGTAGATCAACCTACGGGAAATGTGTGAGGCTAATCCACACATTTTCCTATGCTCACCGCATGATATAGACCCGTGGACACATCCTACAGGCGCCATTCCCCCCAGTCATATTTAGTTGGAATATGACAGCCAAGAGTACATCAAGGAATATCAGAAAGGTGGAGGGCAAAACCTTCCTACTGCCATGGCTAATCTAATTAAATAACAAAGGCTCCATGGATCTGCCCTGTTCTTTGTTAGCTGCTGGTGGCAGCTTTGCATACTACTCGGAGTTCATTCAAACAGGCCCACTGGAGACCTGGTCGCAGGACGAACAAAGGACAGGAAAACCCCAACAACCTTTGACATGCACTGTGTCAACCGGAAGCTAGCTCCTGCCTCTCAGTATCAAAGGCAGTGACCTGTCATGTCTGGGACTATGTGTTGACAGTAGGCAACACCCGCAGGGGGTCCCCATTCAGAATGTAAGAGTATGTGGATTGATGGAGAAAAGAAGTCTGTTCTCCCCACAACTTCAAGGGAGACCTGCCGCTTTAATCAGGAACCACAGAGAGCCCCATTAACTAGAGACCCTTTGATCCACAACAGACAGGAAGATGGGTGGGACTTTATTACATGTTTTCACCCATTTATCTTTTATGTTGCAAAGCACTCTGGTTATGACCACATAATTGTTGGTGGGAACCCCAGGATTGGTTCATTAAGGTAGGCTTAGCCTACACCAATCGCTGTGGCCCATTTGGCTTTAAAAGAGGGTTGAGCCCCACTTTTGGGCAGATAATTTGAAGACTTTGCAAGGAGTAACAAGAAGAACTCATCTGGACCCTGGCTCAAGGTACAGTCTGCCTTACAGCTTCCGCCAGTGAAGGAAGGCTAGGATTTCCAAAGAGGGACGCAAGATCCCTCCCCTAAACATCTCTCAGGGAACAGAGGGAAATACTGAATCCAGAGGACTCTCCAGCAGCTCAAGAACCAGTACCCAGCCAGCACACAGCATGCCCTGCTAGGCTCTGCAGCAAGCTTCCTAGGTGGGAAATGCCAGAGAGTCTCTGAACCAAACCAAGGATGTTGCTTGCAAACCTCTAAGCTTTGGGCCGTCTGCCTTAAAGGACGACACAAGCCTAGTGAAGAAGCTAGGAGTGCATGGACAAGCATTAACCAGCGTTCGCCTTAAAGGCCATATTCGAGCCAATCGAGCCTCTCGAGCTGCAACCGACTTCACCACTGACAGTTGTCATGCTGCAGTCGCTAACGTCATCCGAGATGCCGCAACCAGTGCTTCAGAGCCGCCAACCAGTACCAAGAAAGCAATTCCTCACCAGCGTGCCGCTGTGTACCCCAGCCTACAGCCGTCCGTCCAGCCTCGTTCGCTGAACCGCCTGCCACCTAATATCAGCAGCTGTGTCCGGTCTTGAATTCTGTGGCAGGAGCTGCAAAGCGGCCTAAAAACAACTCGATCCAGTTGAGCATCTAGAACTTCGACAATCACAAGGTACATTGTGGTTCTGTCCCCCGGTCCTTCTTCGAAGGCCGCTAGTGACATTTTACGACTCAGAGTGCATCCCTTTTCCTTCTTAAAACAGTCTGTCCTCTGCATTCCTCTACAGGGTGGGTTGTATTTTGTAGTGTGCTAGAACTGTCTGTTCAACAATAATTAAGTAGATATGTTTATACAATCTTGACTGGACAGTCCCTTTTATCATTGGGTAATAATTATATTTTCGCTGTGTTGCAACTAACCAACGATCCACGACCTTGCAGAGATAAGCCTGCCGTTCTGTCCAGGTTACCAAAATTGGACAAGGAGGTTTATAATTTGCTTGTGTTTCCAATCTGTTTGGATCCCTTCTGGTGTACTATAGGTGTGGGGCTGATGGTTTAGAAACCAATATTCATTCCTGGACCACTGGTTCCCCGGAAGTTTATTCATCACACACTCTTTTCATCCTCAACTCATCCTCAAGTGCTCATAACCTGTGTGTCACCTTTGACCACTTTCTTTCCTTTTCCCTTCATATTTCTAACACAGCTCGTTCCTCCCACTATGCTCCGTCATGCACGCCTTTTCCTTTGCTTTCACGCCATTAAACTTTATCAATTCTCCCATTTCTTTTTCATATTGATTATTGCTCTGCCCTTCAACTTTGTCTTCCAGTCTCTCACTTGGTGCCCGACGTCCATTCTGTCTTTAATACCTCGTTCTTCTATTTCTCTCTCTTCTATCCATGTCCCTCCTTCGTTTGGGGTTTCGTCTTCTCTTTCAATTTCTCTCTATTGTTTTCAATTGTATCCATGGTCTTGCTCCTCTCTACCTTTACTCACTTTTCGCACATTGCACCCCCAAACTGCCTTGTGCCTCCTCTGTTCCAGTGCTTTGGGGCAATTAGGACAAAGGAATGGAACACCCTTCCTCTCTCTATCCAATCCTCTTCCTTCGTACATATTTTTCAATCTAATCTCAGATCTCATCTCATATCTGCTCTTTCCCATATCTGAGCCTCATTACTTCAGATTATTTAGAATGTACCGTTATATTTTACTGTTCGGCGCTGTGGCAAAAGTGCGGTATATCGTTTTATTTGTGTTTTATTTTATTTATATATATCTGAACCTTTATGCCATCGACACAGTCCAGGTAATGTGTTCAGACCAGTGGCATGAGCAGCTCCTTCCACAAGGAGGAATCCTTCTATAGTACTGCCAGATGTGCTGACAGCCAATATGATTAAAAAAATTTTCTTCATTTATGATTGCTAGCTACAAAGAATGTTTAAATAACAGTAAAACAGCTATTTTAACAAATAAATCAATTTATAATTGCCTACAAATAGGCCAGTTAGGAATGGGAACTACTTTTACACTCCTTAAAAATTACTTTTACTCAAAGTCCAAAAGAGCAAAATCCTCTTATCCCAAAATCTTATCTGGAGACCAGACCCACATCAACCTTCTTCACGTTTAGCAGTTTATCTTTTGACTCTGATACAGTAATGAAACTACATTGCAAAATATGTTTTGACTTGCACAATAGTTATCACTGCCAAAGCAAGACAGCAGTCAAGTAGTTTGCATTATTTAGATGGGTTCCATTGATTGTCTACTTCGAGAACCTAACACTGAGTCCCATTCCCATAGTCAACTGGGCTGTTTTTATTTAAAGTATTTAATTATTTGTTCCACGCCTACAGGCCATGGGCATAGAGGCGCACACAAAACACAAACAGGCACACAGACAAAACCACCACCACCTTAAGAACGAATATGCAACAGACGGGCGCTGTTGCAAGGTTTCAATCTCTCAAAGATAATACTGCATCTCTGAATGAAAACTCTGGGGACATTGACAGGAAAAGAATGTGCCAACAGACCGTACTACAGTATATCTCAAAGTATTGCCCAAATATGACCACGACCTAAAGCCGTTTTTTAAAAGTTTGATAGAGGACTGAATGCCACTTGTATATTTCAAATTAAATCCAATAGACAGAATTCGTCTTTTTACTGTGCAGTACTAACAAAAGTCAGATAAAAGATTGTGCAGCAAAGAATATTGCGCAGCACTAAAAAAGATGTATAACCAAGTAGTTCCTGAAAATGCTAACAGACTATATGTAGTATAAAATGGCAACCTTTAATTAATATTTACACTGCACAAAGCGGGAAAGCAATTTCTAAAAATGGCTAAATACTAATCACTGATGAAACAAAGTCCATATTCTTGCAAAAAGTGTGTGTAATTGGTTTTCAATAAATCAAAAAGTTTATGAAGCATGATCAAATGCGCAATTGGAGGACTCTTGAATGCAGTAATGCACTTGTATGCTAAATTTGTAGGCATTTTTCTAGTAGGTCGCAGTCGCCAACAGAAGGATTCTCATCAATGACATCACAGTAGTGTCCCCTGGAGATATGGGCTGTGGGCTTTAGGTGTACATATTTTGTTAGGAAAGCACATTTCTTAAAACTCTGTAGATTTGCAGTACAGGATTGATGTAATTTATGTCAGTTCAGACTGCAGCAACCAAAAGGCACACATGCAAAATGCAGTGCCACCTTATCCACAGCAGTACTCACTGCTTTTAACACATGCACAGCTTTTGATTCCTCACAAGCTTCTAATTTCTTTTTTCTTTAGAAACTCATTTCTGTTTGTTCATTCTGCAGCCCTTAACAGGGTCTCAATTTGTTAATTCATGATTGCATCCGAAAACCTCATATCCATTATGGTTCCACCAATACACACCTATATCGATATAGCCATAAATATATCATTTGGTGAGCACAAGCAGCTGAAGAAGTTTCTCGCAAAAGAAGGTAGATGTTAAATAATTGAATTATATTGAATAGTTTACTCACAGGTCATCCATGAAGTCATAAATCTCCCTCATAGCCACTCCTCCGACGTTGACAAAAAACACCAAACGCAAAAGGACAAGGCAGTGCTCTGGCGGCATCCAAAGGACAAATTTTAGGTAAAAAGTGTTCATCTCTGCCAACAAAAACTAAAAACACATTTTATTCAGTAATGTATACATAATACAGCATAGAGCAATACAAATAAATACGAAATTCCAATTTAAAAAACATGCCATCAAATACTACATTCTGAGGATCTTTTAAGTTGGGCAGAAATGCTTACATGCTTGCCTGCCTGCGAGCATCTAGTGGTAAAGTCAATACAACCTGATAACAATGTAACTTGAAGAGCTTCTCAGCTACTGGGTGACTACATTTGCCAGGACTTTTCTCCTCAAGCGACTTAGGCAATAGAATGGCAGGCTTGGACCATTCAGATTTACAGCTTTATTACTACACTTGTCATTATTTACAGTTATATATAGATTTCTTGAAAGGTGATATGGCAACCCATTTTCTTTTTAACAAATTTGATTATTTTTCAAGTTTACAAACAGCACAGCACACCCGACAGAGAAAGTTATAAATGTCCGAACATCATATGCATCACCATGTATTTACCACTGCCATCCAATTCCCTCCCCCCATAACTCGAGCTTACTCCATTGCACTTTTAGTCCTATTCCTCTAGGGGCACCCCTCCTTCTATGCTCTCAGAGGTGGTATGTTCGCTTGGACTGGCCCGGGAGGGCTCGGTTAATGAGGCCACTAGCTGTATCCAGGCCATCAACGTTGCCACTTCATCATCTTCCCCCCTGTAGGCCGCTTCATACCATGTTGCCGTTTCCGCTTCTGCTCATTTCAGAAGGTCATGCCACCACACTTCTATCCCGAGTCTCTGACCCGCTTTCCACCCCATGGCTATTCTGCGTTTTGCCAAAAATAAACCAAGTCCTTCAGTTTGCAGACAGGCTTCATTTTTTGTGGTCTGGAAAATCCTCCCATCATGCACGCCCACACCGATTCTAGGTCTAACTTAATTCCTTTCTCAGAGAAGCGGTGGGTGACCTCCCCCCAAACTTTCTGAATCTCTAGACATGCCCAAAACATATGCATAATCCCTGCATTTACTTCCCCAAATTTGGGGCACATCTGTGTTTATGTGCTCTTAAATCGGGCTCTCTTTTGAGGGGTCATGTACGCCCTGTGGGTTACATATAGCTGGATCTGTTGTAATCTTGCGTTTCTGGACACCTTCTTGTGGTACCACTGTGCTCTTTCCCATTGCCCATCCTGCATGGGTTCTCCAGCGTCCTCTTCACACTCCCGTCTCAACTGGGTCACCTCTTTCCCCACCCTGGACATTACCAGTTCATAAATTCGGGATACCTCATGCCCTCCCTCTGAGATATCATATATTGTCTCTATGGCCAAATGTGGTTGGTCTTCTAGTACTATTTGACCATGTGGCTCTTATCTGCCTTACCAGTCTAGTGTAGTTAATGTACTGCACAGGGTGTACTCCAGTTTCTTCCATTAGTGTTGTAAATTCCAGTGCCCTCCAATCCCACCATACATCTCCCAGTGTTGCTATGCACACCGGTTCCCAGTATCTGCGTATTGTCTTTCTTAGTTGTGCATCCACTTCCTTCAGCGCCATTAGCGGCACTTGGGGGGAACACAGAGTCAGGTTCCCCATGGCCTGGCATGCCTTGCGCCATGTCTTCCACCCCAATTCTAACAGCTTTGATCGCCCTTTGAGCTCTGTTTTGGGCAGCCATATCAGTTCTTTCAGAAAGAAGGGTGCGTATTCTGACCTCAGCAGTCTGGACTCTGCTGTTGTGTCTTCAGCTAGCCATTTGGCCACGTACTGTAGTTGCCCGGCCAGATGGTCTCTCTCAAAATTAGGCATTTTTATACCCCCTGTCTCGTACGCATTTTGTAACTTCCATAAGGCGATCCTATTTCTAGTATTGTGCCAGATGAAACCTCTACATAAGCTCTGTAGTTTACTAAAAAAGCGTTTTGGCAACATGTATGGGATATTCACAATAAAATGCAACAGCCTAGGCAATACAACCATTTTCAACAGTGCCACCTTTCCCATCATAGCCAGGGGGAGTTTAGCCCAGAACTTCATGCCGTTTTTGATGTTAACTACTGCTTTCTCCGTGTTATGTTTATGTTCCTCTTCTATCTCATGGTAAATATCAATCCCCAAGTATCTGAACGTGCTAGTCTCCCAGGGTATTTGTAGTACCGGTAGGTTATCCTGCGCAATACCTTTATATCTCCCTAAAGCAAATATGCTTGACTTCTTGGGGTTAACCGCAATGCTGGAGAATGGCGCAAAACGTTCCATTACTTCGAGGATGTATTGCAGGTTTTCTTCTGGATACCTCAGATATAACAGCATGTCGTCTGCATACAGTGATATTAGGTGCGGTCCCTCCCTAGTGTGAGCCCCTATCTCTTCATATTGTTGCCTCAAATATATTGCTAGGGGTGCCAGTGCAAGGATATAAAGCATCAGAGACCATGGGCAGCCCTGTCTGGTGCCCCTACTGAGCTGCCAATTGTCTGAGATGATTGCTCCCGTTTTGACTCTAGCAAGAGGCGAGTGTTAGAGAGAATTCTCTGTAAAGGGTAATTTCCCAAAACTAGTGAGTCCCCCAGCAGCTTTGATGGATTGTTGGGGTTTATTTTTTCTCCTGTTAAGGGTGAGACTCTTTTACTCCCACTCTTAGACATGATTTGAGGTGTTCCTTTATCTTTCATTGTGTTTTATGGGCTATGGGGTCTTTTACTCCATAGGGTCTCATGTGTTTTTGATGTGGGTTACACAGCACCCTCCGTGCCGTAACCCAGGGGTGTCGTAGGGACCCCGCCCCAACAGACTCCATACCCTGGGACTGACTACTGTCTCCCAGGGCATGTAAAGTCACCATTGGCTTTACTAGTACCAAATTATGAACAGAAACCAGTACAAACCATCATATTGTGGGCGTTCTGGTCGGGGCAATTCGATTTCCCCGGGGTCTGTTGTTCGAGGGGGCACGTCTCCGTCCCCCCTGATCGAGTTTTGGCTGGTGGCACTGGATACTACTTTTTATATTCGACCGCAAATATATCTCTATGGGATTTTCCCATTGTTCGAGGCTACCAACTTTAATTATTTAATTCTTATAGCCTCGAACATACCGCCAGTTTATTTATTTAATATTAATTCACCAGTTGGTATTTTTTGCCAGAACTCTATTCTAAAATGGCGTTTGTGTTCTCTTCTGTGACTCCAACCCAAGTCGAGCCCTTTGTTCCACCTTTTGGCGGGCTTCTCCACAGAAGCCTCCAAAAGTGGTGCCACTCTGTCTGGGTACCACAGGGGATGAGGGAGGGGGTCTAGGCACCCTGGACTGAGTTACCTTGGTAACTCAAGTCGCACTCTTGTGTGTGTGATTGGCCCAAGTGGTATCACCACTTAGCATGTTTGATTGACAGCTAGGCTGAATGAATGGGGGTGTGCTGCATAAAAGCAGGGCTTTGGGGACCGGAACTTCAGAAGTCGCCACAGGACCTAAGAATCCGAGGAGGGAGAAGCTGAGCCGACCTGCGACGACGACACCACCGGTGAAGCCCTGCTGAACCGTCTCACCACTTTTCCCGACGACAGAGGAGATCTCCAGTCCGGAGAGTCTTCTTCCTTTGACTGGTGGGGGGAACCAGTTTTGCCTCCTTTTCACTTTCCTGGAGCATCTCGTGGCCGCCTTGCCCGTGCCAAGCACCCGGGCAACCCGAATACCATAGTACCTTTTAACTGAAGAACTCTGCGGCTGGTTTCTTCCCTGGCAGTGCAACGACATTCATCTTTCCTCCACGGCGAGACCTCCTCTTCCTCTCGACGAAACCCCGACTTGCACCTGCTGCCAGGAACAACTGCCCCCGCTGGAGCTTCCTTCACACTTAAGGTACTGTGTCCCGCCTGGCTTCCCTTGCAATAGATCGTTCGGGGTGACAGTAAAACCTCGACTTTCTAACCTGGGCTAGCCTGGGACAACCTAGGTAACTTTTCCTGACTTTAATTTCATCCCTTTTGTGCGAACTATCTACAAGACTTTTTGGGCATAACCCCACTGTGTGAACCTAGACCCCTTCTGCTTGCTCTCTCCAAGAGTGGGCCTTGCAATTGACTTCCTTGCTCTCCAGTAGAACCCTGCCTATCCTGCCTTACTGTGGTTCTTTTATAAGTATTGAAACTTGTGTGCTTCCTTAATTCTGCCTTTTTCCCTCCCTTTCTTTATAACTTATTAGAGTGCCATCTTATGTTAAGCGCTCACCTCTGTCTGAAAATAAGTGGTGTTTCTCACTAAGACTTGTTGTCTAATAAGTGAATAGGGTTGTATATATATGATAGTGACTGTGTGCTGAATTTACTTACCTCTTTTTGCTAGTGTAATTTACAAGTGTGTCTTTAAATAATTATATACTTTTACACCAAAGCTCTGGTCAGTGTTTGCTTGTGCTACTGTATCCCTGTACCTATTGTGTATACTCTATATACTGCCTAACTCTTCTTGAGGGAAGTCTGACTGCTCAGCCACAGCTACCAAGTGAATCTGTGTGGTGCAGACTGCTACCAAATGGGTTTACTGCCAAACACCTGTAGTCCTAAATCTTTTGCAGTGGTCCCTAAGGGAACTGCACAGGTTTCTGCCTAACAGCGAGCTATACAACAGCTTCACCCACCTCAAGTACCCAGGCCCAATTCCATATGCCTTCAAGGTCGCCATCAGCCATGGCCACCTTACTGAATTAAAGGCTTTCACCTTGTCTAGTGAGACAATTGCGACCTCGTTTGCATCTCTTTCAGTCTGTTCCATGACGTGATGGAGCCGTCTGTGGTTATCGGCTATACTCCAACACGAACATACCCTGTCTGATCACGGTGTATCAGTTTGCTTATAACCCGTCTAAGTCTGTTTGCTAGCACCGCCGTGAGTATTTTACTATCCTGGTTTAGCATGGACAGCGGTCTGTACGACCCACAATCTGTGCAAGGCTTATTTGGTTTGAGAAGCGGGATGATTATTGCCTCTCTCAGGGATTCCAGTAGTTTCCCTATCTCAAAGGCCTAGTTTAACATTGCCGGCAGTGGGGGGAGCATCTCCGACCTGTATGTTTTATAAAACTCACTAGGGAGCGCATCGGTTCCCGGGGCTTTGCCAGTAAGTAATTGTCTGACCACCATTTCTAGTTCCTCCAATTTAATAGGGGCGTCTAGGCACCCTTTCTCTTCAGCACTCAGTTTGGGTAACCAGATGTCCTCTAGTATCTCCCTCATCTCGTTATCATCCACCCCTCCTGCATCTTCGTATAGGTGTTGATAAAATTGAAGGAATCCCCCATTTACGCTCTCTTGGGTATCCGCTATTTGACCACTCACACCCTTATCTCTCTCATCACTGATCTAGGCGTCTCCTGTTTGTATAGCCATGCCAACAGCCTACCCGGCTTACCTCCCCCAGCGTGTTGTTTTTCTATGTATTTCTTGTAGTTTAAGTTGCATAGTATATCCCAGTATTCCCCGCTACTCATCATTTCTTCCAATTTCTTTTCTGTTTTTTGCGGCTCTTTTATTATGCCCCCTTGGAGCACTTTGGATTTTGATATTGCTGCCCCTCTCACCACTATTTTGAATGCCTCCCACAAGGTGCTTTTTCGATTCCATGCTGTGTTCTTTTCGAAATATTCTATTATCTCCTCTCTCAGGTCCTCTCTGAACCCGGTATCTTTCAGTGCCTCAGCCCTAAGCCGCCAGGTTGGGATCTTGGCTCTGGGGGGCTGATGTTGCCATGTTAAGATCAAGGGTGAGTGGTCCGATAAAGTCCTTGCTTTGTATTCCGAGCTCACTATCTCCCCGGTAAGTTCTGGGTTGACGAACATGTATTCTAATCGTGTATACACTTTTGTGGGACGGAGTAATGAGAGGAATCCCTATCCTCTGGGTAGTGTTGCCTCCATATATCTTCTAGCTGAAGATCGCCAAGCAGGGTTCTCAGGGTTTTGGCTGCAGGGGTAGGCCTGTCCAATTTCCTATCTGATCTGTCCACTCTGGGGTCTAGCGTACAGTTGAAATCACCTCCCCATATGACCGTGCCCCACCCATGTACGGACTGACTTTGCCGTACAGGGTCTTAAAATAGGTAACTGTATCCTGATTTGGGGCAGATGTATTGATAATACACAATACTCTATTCTCCAGCATTCCACGTATCGCCACCATTCTCCCATCTGGGTCTGCTGCGGACTGCATTAACTGAAAAGGCACGTGTGGCGCGACGCAAGCGACCACCCACCTGGTATATGCCAAATACTTTGCTACAATAGTGGTCTCCTTCCATTTTTTCTCTATCATCCTTTGTTTTTCTCTTGTGAGGCGAGTTGCTTGCAATAGGGCTATGTCTATTTTTTGCCTCCTCAGGTATAACATGACCTTGTTTCTCTTCAAATAGCTGTTGAGTCCCCTGACATTCCAGGTTATTATCTTGAGGTCTCCCATCCCTTATCCATGCCCGTCCCGCCCCTGTCCTCCCTTGTCCTCTGTGGAAGGCGTTTCAGAGCATGGGTGTAACCTGGTGCCCCAAAAAAACTCCACTGCAAACTCCCCAACTTTTCCCCCTCCCCCTGCCCATCCCGTCCCCAACTGTTCTCTCCCCTTCCCCCAATCCCCAACTGATGCCCAGCTCCATCCCTGGATCTCAGGCTATCCCGCATCTTGCTCTTTTCTTGGCTACTGCCGATACTAGGTGCACAGCGGGGGTTATCGCCCTACTGGTCATCCGACTACTCTAACTATTGGGGGTAGGTCATGCTCCGACTGTGGTACTCCCAGCAAGCAATAGCTTGCCGCCTGTTAGTTATCCTTATTTGAAGGTTTAGGCCACTATATTCCAGTCCATACAAGTCCTTATGTTGAAATATTAAATCACTAATGCCTACACATTATTGGCAGGCCCCTGCAGCTACATTACATTTCCCGCTACTGTCCCCCTTAAAGACATGCATTACTTACCGTAAAAGCATTTCTGATGATTGTATCTGCTTAGATTCACATGCTGTGCATATGGTCCGACATCCAGTGGTAACCGCAGAGTATTGCATCTTGTCTTTCGGGGGACCGAAAGGGGACGTGGGCATAGGCTGTCTGAAACACTATCCCTATCGTGACGTGTGTAGTACCCAAAATCCCTCACGCGCTGAGGTCCCTCCGATTTTATTTTCTGTGCCATGAGGGAGCCCAAGGCTATAGTGAGTACATGAAGAGAGAAAGTAGTAAGAAGTCTATGTTCCTTCCACCCCGAGCGGGGAGGCAGGGAGGGTGTATGTGAATCTAAGCAGATACAATCATCAGAAATGCTTTAACGTAAGTAATGCATGTCTTCTGATGCTTGTTAATCTGCTTAGAATCACATGCTGTGCATAGACTAGCGAGCAGTACCCGGAGTTGGAGGTGGGTTGTGAGAAGGAACAGTAGAAAAAAAGATGTCTTGGTACTGCTTGTCCCACCTGAGAATCAGACCTAGAATGAGTGTCTAGGCAATAGTGTTTTGTAAAGGTGTGTACAGAACTCCAGGTTGCCACTTTGCAAATGGACTCTAGGGGAACATTTGCAATGAATTCTATGGATGCCCCAGTGCCTCGAGTAGAATGTGCTCTAGGCTTGAAGGGCAGTTCTCTCTTTGCAAGAGTGTAACATAGTGTGATGCATTTGACAATACACCTTGATATTGATGATTTAGAGACAGGGTCCCCTTCTCTACCAGCTGCCACTGATACAAAGAATTGTTTAGTTTTCCTCAGTGGTTTAGTTTTATCCATGTAGAACATGACTGCCCTGCGCACATCTAGCGTGTGAAGGCTTCATTTGGCCATGTTAGTAGGTCTCTGGAAGAAAGTGGGTAGTTCGATTGACTGGTTCATATGGAACTTCGAAATAAATATCGGCGCAAATCTGGGATGAGTGCGCAGAACTACTTTATCTTTGTGGACTGTAACAAAGGGGTCCAAGACCGAGAGGGCCTGTAGTTCGCCAACTCTTCTGATAGAAGTGATAGCTACTAGAAAGGCTGTCTTGTAAGTCAGGTCTTTCAGACTAGCTTTATGCATAGGCTCAAAAGGGGGTCCCATGAGCCTAGTTAAAACCACATTTAGATCCCACCCAGGGGCTGGGTGAGTGATGGGGGGATACATTCTTTTAACCCCTTCCATAAAGGCTTTAATCACAGGTATTTTCCACCACAACACCTTCTGCTGTGACATGGTGCAGGCTGACAACGCCGCTAGGTGAACCTTTAAGGAATTGAAGACTAACCCAGAGTCCAACAGATGTGTTAGATATACCACAATGTGTGAAAGCGAACAATCGGTGGGATTGACGCCTTTGGAACTGCACCAAATGACAAAACGTTTCCATTTGCTGGCATAGCAATAACGTGTGTTAGGCTTTCTTGCCTCCCTCAGTATGTCCATGCATCTTTGAGGGAGTTGCAGATGTCCAAACTCTAGGACTTCAGGAGCCAGGCTGCTAAGTTTAGAGTTTGTGGGCATGGGTGCAGAGTCTCCCCCCTGTGCTGAGACAACATGTTGTACAGGCAGGGCAGCCTGACTGGTGGGGAGAGGGACATTTCCATCAGGTGCACGAACCAGGGTTGGGGTGCCCACATGGGAGCCACCAGAATCATGGTGACTGGTTCCTGGTGCATCTTGTGCACCATCTTGTTCAGAAGGGGATTCGGGGGGGGGGGGGGGAAGCATAAACAAATTTCCCCGACCAAGTTATCCAGAGACCATTCCCCTTGGATCGGTTCTGGGGGTACCTGGAGGCGTAATCTGGGCATTGGGCGTTCTCCTGAGTAGCAAACAAGTCGATCTCTGGAAACCCCCATTCTGCGAAGACGTTGGATACAATGTCTTCGTGCAGACGCCATTCGTATTCTTCTGGGAGAGGAAAATCTCTGAGTACGTCTGCCAGAAGATTTAGTTCCCCTGGAACATGTTGGGATATCAAGAACATCTTTTGTTTGAGAGCCCATATCCAGATGTTTTGGGACAGGCTGGATAGCCCTGGAGAGTGAGTGCCCCCCTGCTTGTTCAGATAATACATTGCTGTTGTGCTGTTGGTTAGGACCAACACTGTCTTCCCTTGCAGTTGCTCCTGAAAGTCCTTCAATGCTTTGAACACTGCTAGTAGCTCCAGTAGGTTTATATGGTTGGACACTACCTGAGGGGACCACACTCTGTGCACTGTCTGTTGAAGCAGGTGAGCCCCCCACCCTGTGAGAGATGCGTCTGTCGTTAGAGTGGCTTCCACTGCAGGGGCGGTGAAGGTTTTCCCCTTCAAGAGGTTCTCCCTCGACCATCACTGCAGAGAGAGAACGAGGGCTGGCGAGACAACTAACAGATCTTCCCATTGTCCGCTGGCCTGACACCACCGGCTGTTGAGCCACTCCTGCATGGGACGCATGCGCAGCCGCGCGTGGGGGACCAAGTGTATGCATGACGCCATCATCCCTAGCAAACGCATAGCTTTGCGTACCGTCACCTTCCGACTGGCTACATACTGAGGAACTTGAGAGAGCATGTTCTGAACCCTCTCGCTGGAAGGGAAGACTAGATCGTCTTCCGTGCGAATTAGAGCCCCCAGGAGTTGTTTTACTTGGCTGGGGACTAAGCTGGATTTCTTTTCGTTGATAGAAAATCCTAGGCTGAACAGTAGGTCTACTGTCTTTTGGGTGTTCGAAAAAAACCAACGTCGAACGAGTCCCCCGTGATGAGCCAATCGTCGAGGTAAGGGTAAACTGGAACTGAAAGTCTGCGCAGGTGTGCTGCTGCCACTGCCGCCACTGCCAGGACCTTGGTAAACACCTGTGGCGCCGAGGCTATGCTGAAGGGGAGTACCTTGAACTGGTAGTGTTTGTCCTGAATCACGAACCTTAGGAATTTTATGTGCGCTGGCAGCATTGAAATATGAAAGTATGCATCTTTCATATCCAATGTTGTCATGAAGTCCCCTTGTTTTAGCAATGGGATCACCTCTTGAAGTGTTACCATGCGAAACTTCTGGGGCTTTATGAACTTGTTCGCTGGGTGCAGGTCTAGAAAAGGACGCATGGTGAGATCCTTTTTGGGTACAAGGAAGTATATTGAATAAATACCCTTTGTTTACCTGAAGAATCGGGACGGCTTCTATGGCGTCCTTTCCCAGCAGCGCCTCCACCTCTTGGACCAGGATCTGCAGATGTTCCGGTGAAAGGCATCGATGTTTCGGCGGTCTGAACTGTGGGGGTCGGGCGAATTCCAAGCAATAACCATGGGCGACCGTCTTTAATACCCACTGGTCTGAAGTTATCCCCTCCCATGCCTTGGGGAAAGATGTTAATCGCCCACCGACCGGGGAGACATGGGAAGGGACCTGAACTTGGTGGTAATTTCTGACCCCGAGATTGACGCACCTCTGGAATTGGAGCTTCTGCCTCTATTCTTTCTGCGCTTCTGACCCCTCTGGGGATAGTAAGTGGGGCTTGCAGCCGGTTGACTTGCGTTGAAGTTGCCTGTGCCGAAATTATTTAGAGCGGTGCGGGCTTGTTCTCGAAAGGACCGCCGAGAATTGCTGCCCCTCTGAAGAGGGTTTTTGGGAAATTTGGTGCAGCGACTGAATAGTCTCATGCTCCTTCTTGGCTGTCTCCAACTCGTCTACCGCCTTCCCAAAGAGGTTGGCCTCTTCTATGGGTTTATTGATGATGGATGCCTGGGTCTCAGGCCTGAAACCCGACGTGCGCAGCCACGCGTGTCTCTTTAGGATAGTACCCTGTGCGAGAGACCTGCCTGCTGTCTCTGCGGAGTCCAGGGTATTCTTTACAACATTTTGATTGACAAGTTTACCCTCCGAGACAATGGCGAGAAGCTTCGCTCTGGTTGGTTCCGGAACCTCCTGGAGGCCTTCCTGGAGTAGGTTCAATTGGGCGTCGACGTAGCTTCCCAGTAACTTTGTGTTATCCGGACGGTATAAGCAGCCGCCGACGTGACCCGTTTGCCTAAGGCATACAACCTTTTGTACTCCTTGTCCGGGGGTGACTCTCCCGTGGCAAGGGGAACCCCTGCTCCCTTGCGAGTGTTGGTCACCACCAGTGAGTCTGGGATTGCATGCCCTTTGATGTAAAGCAGGTCGGTGGGGGAGGGCCGGAAGAGTTTTTCGACCCTTGGGTTCACAGCCCTCGTCTGAGCGGGTGTGAGTAAAGAAGGGGCCAGCCGTCCCTTTACAGAGCTCAAGAGAGGGAGAGACTGGCTAGCCGGAGGCTTGTCATTAATAATGTTTTCCACAAAATCCTGTTCAGGCAATGCCTCAATCGTGGCAATTTTAAAGAATTCCGCTGCTTTTTTCAACGTGTTGTTGAAAGCCATTTGATCATCCACCGGGGGAGCTTGCCTAACCAGTGTGGATGGGGGAGAGTTGAGGCAAAAGATATCAGAATTGTGATCGTCCTGCTGGGTGTCCTCCCAGTGGTCCGTTGCGCCTTGATCTTCCCCATAATTGTCCAGAAAAGAAGTCTCCTCTTCTTCTGTATAGATGTCTCTATACGTGTCTTTCTGGACATCTTCTTGATAATCAACATAGTGTTGAACATCTAGGTGTTAGGCAACTTGTGTATGAGGGTTAGGGTCTACCCGAGCTTTTTTCGGCGGAGGTTGATCAGAAGCACCGAAAACCTGCTGCAGCCGATCCATATACCCCTCAAATTGCTTTGTGGTCCACTTGGATGACCCAAATGGACCCAGCTGAGCAGGAACCGGGTCCTCCACCCCAAGACGTTCAGAGGATCTCCTCAGGGTGCTTGAGAGGGGTACATGGCTCTCTTCGTAAGAGTCCTCAGGATCGTCTTCCAAAACCATGGAAAACCATTCGGCGGATTGGCCCATAACTGGGCGAAACCGGTACTAGGCCCACCACCGTAGCAATCCTGTTGATGCTCTTACTCATAGTTACCGAATCTTCGGGGGACAACGCCTCCGATGATGGCTTCCCGGGTAGAGGCCTAGTTAGAGGCCTACTCGTAGTTTTCGGGAATGCACAGGCCTTGGAAACCTTGAAAGTTGTCTACGTTTCTTGTTCAGAAACTTGGGCGTGTGTAGTTTGGGGAGTAGCGCCTTTGTTAAGTTTATTAGGCCCAGTCGTCATGCGCTGCTGCGGATGCAGGGAAGGCTTCGGATCAGATCGATCCGATGGCGCTTGCGCCTTCTTCGACGTCGTCGAGGAGGGCGCTTGGGTTGTGTGTTTTGTGTGGTGCGATTGTATGCCTCTGTCACCGGGTGTCGTCCCTGTAGCAAGACCGGAGTCGAGCCTGGAAGGGTCGGGGATGGGCGTGGCGGCTCTAGAATCATCCGCCTCAAGGTCTACAACGTCTGCGTTGGACGTCTGGTCATCAGATTTACCCCCGTCACTCTCGGCTGGTGTCGCGGCAGGCGAGGTAGGCTCCACGCGTGACATACCGTATGCGGCCCACCGCTTCAACCGGCACTCCTTAAGGGAATAGGTTTAGGAGTTTATACGCCGAACATTGCTTTAGTGCTCTAGGGGGAGACAAGCGTACATGAAGTGTGCTCGTCTTTCCACGGATATCTGATCCTTCATAGAGGGCAGAATCTAAATGGAGTCCTTTCCATAGCAGAAGGGAAGGGTGACCAGATCAAAAAGGAAAGAAGTGGAAAAGAGGAAAGACATAGCAGTATGGCAAACCCTGAGCCCACTCTCCCTACTGTGTAGGCCGGCCAGAAGGCCCGACCACGTGGAGGTCCGAACGCCGGATCTTAGGTGCCGGAATCCACAGCCATAGACGGTTCCCGCGTAGTCTTCGTCAAAGATGTTCTTGATAGACGAAGTGACTTAACGGGGATTTAACCGACAATTCGGTAAGATAAACAATGTCTCAAGAAGAGCTCCACTATAGGGCGACCAGTCTGCGGGACCTCGGCGCGTGAGGGATTTTGGGTACTACACACGTCACGATAGGGATAGTGTTTCAGACACGCCTATGCCGACGTCCCCTTTCGGTCCCCCGAAAGACAAGATGCAATACTCCGCTGTTACCACTGGATGTCGGACCATATGCACAGCATGTGATTCTAAGCAGATTAACAAGCATCAGAATCAAGAGTTACTGGTATAGCGTTGGTTCACTTATCCTGTCTGCCTCGCTCCGACCCATTTTCGTCGTCAGGGCAACCGTGGGTATTCAGCCAGTTCGTCGCCTCCTCTGGATCATCGAAGAAGTGTGCTTTGCCCTTGTGTAAGATCTTTAGCTTTGCGGGATATAGCAGCATATATTTAAATCCTGCCGCCCTTAGTCACCTCTTCACTGTAACATAGCTGAAGCATTGTCTCTGCACCAACATGTTGTAGTCAGGATACACTGACTGCCACTGCCGCGCGGGTTATTGTTCCACCCTTTCGAAAAAATTCCAGGATCTTTTCCCTGCATCTATAATTTAAAATATTTGCAATGACCGCTCGTGGGGGGGGGGGCTCCCGGTTGCAGTCTCCTTGTTAGGGCCCTATGTGCACATTCGATCGCAAACCCTTGGGAGAGCTTGCCAGCCCCAATTTCTTGGATCAGCATATTTTCAACGTAGGCAGTTGGGTCTGGTCCTTTCTCTCCTTCTGGCAGTCCCACCACGCGGATGTTGTTGCATCTCGCATACCCATCTGCCTCTTCCACTCGGCCCTCCAAATTACGTACTTGTTGTTTCAGTATGCAGACCTCCTCGGCGTTGGTAGTGCTGACTTCTGTGTTGTTTCTCACCGAGCTCTCGAGAGTACTTGTGCGCTCAGCTAGCTTCCACGCCCAGCGCATCAATCTTGAATTCCAGTGCCACTCTGAGATCCGCTATCGTAGTAGTCCACGAGAATTTCATGTCCGTGATGGCCTGCAGGATCAGATGATCCGCCCATGGCAGGGCTGACGTGTGCTGCGGGCCAATTTTCGCTTGTGCTGTGGTTGTCAGGGATTGTGGTGGTTTAGTGAAGATGTCCATCGTTGGTTGCTTTACTTTGGTCTTGCCACTCTTTTGCGCCATGATCTCTGTTGCTGCTTGTTGGCTTGTCACGCAGTCTTATGTCCGTATTGCAATGCTATTCTTTTGGTGGACTGCAGACCCCTTTTTGCTGGTGTTCGAGGCTTCCGGTGGGACAGTTCCTGGTTGCTTGTCCTATCCCCCTTCTGGGGAGAGGGGGGTTCCTCCGTATGCGACGGTCTGCTGCCTTATTTCCGCTGGCCCGCTGGCCCGTGTTGCCTCTTGAAGGGCCCCGTAGAGGTTCTCTGCTGATTTTCGGCTGGTTTTATGCGGCTTATATCAGAGGCCGCCGGGGGTCTCTCCAGTGCACTCTCAGCGTGCCTTCACTTGCCCAGGGTTACGTTGCTTTTACTCCCGTTGTCTTGGAGCACTCCCTGTGTACTACCCTCTTTTAATGATCGTCTCTCTTGCATCTCCTGCTGGCCCCTCCTTGATACTGGCACCCCATGTCTCTAGGGCTCCGGGTCCTCTGTGCTAGATCGTCCACTTCAGGTGTCTAAACTCTCGGCTCACCTTTTGCTGTCTGGTGGAACCGACTACCACCCGTGATTGCGGCAATCCGTTGTGTGCGCACAGCCGCTTCCACTTACTTAGGCAAGTTTCTGAGTATCCGGATGGCCAGCGCGTGTCCTCGTGCTGCAGCGCATTTATGGTGCTCTGCAGGTCATCCTTTTAAGTTCTGCCAAAGTTGCCCCTTTGTGCTTTGTCAAACCCCCCACGCCATTCCGGTCAGTATTCCACCAAGGCGGGCTCGCAATAACGGCAATGAACTTCTATGACTATTTTCACCACAAGAGCCTTCCTTTGTCACCTAAATTGCGGTCGCCATCTTGGAATTCGATCCACCTCCATGTGTGCTGTTTTAATCCTACTTCTTGCATTCGCAATAATTGTTGTGTGTAATTGGCCTCTTTTCAGCTACTGATCAACTGTTGTGTACCCCCTTGTTCCTTTGTCTTTTCAGTGCCGGGCAGTACTGTGCCCCCGCTGCATCCGCACTGTTCCCCTTGTTGTTGGCCAAACGGGGCGAACTTCCTCACTCTACTCAATGTTCCTTGTTAGGGGGCCTGGTCTGTCGTGGCATCCCCTGCAGCCCAGTGACGTTCGCTGTTATGCGGATAATGGCAGCCGTTTCAGCTTCATGAGTTGCAATGCGGCACTCGTGGTCTTTTGCATACAACTTTTTCCATACAGTTACCTCCTCCTCTGTTGTGCGGCACAGTGTGATAGCTTAATTTAATTTGATTTGGGGGCGGTCGCCTCCCCGATCCTTAAGTAGCTGGGGGCCTTAATTTGTAGTTGTGCAGATCTTCAGCCCCTCATATCCCTCTTGTACGGCCGCGTACGTGTGCCCCGCATATGCTGGTGCCACAGATCCCGAGTAGGAGAATCGGGTCCGTTGCTGTGTCAGTTACATTAATGTCTCATATGTATCTTCTGATCGGGCTGTTACAATGTGTCCACCTATTCCTAGGTGTACTGCCACTCCGCTCCGCTGACTGCGTGTCTGTTACGCCGGCTCTCGTGTGTCTTGCCATGGTGCCCAGCGAGGGGAAGGGGCCACCCCTGTGTCTGCTCCTAGTCCCAGCGGTGCATTCAGTGCTCGGGTCTGGGTTCACCAGTCTTCATATGCGCACCCTGCAGCTGCCGTGCAATCCACTACTTCCCCAACATTCAGACCGGGTACCAGCCAGGAACCTGTATATAGATGAAGTCATCCTTCTCTGATCACTTGTCTTTTCACTAAGATCTGTGGAATTTACCCAGTGACTAGTTTCACTATTCAGTTAACTGGTTCTTTCACTGGGCTGTATATGATGAACCCAGGAAAGATTCTCACTCTTCTCAGTACTTTGCAATACACTGCGATGAGTACGATGATCCCAATAAGGATTCTCACCGGTCTCACTACTTGGCTTCTTACTGGGACGAGTAGTTTGAGCACAGTATTGATTCTCGCTCTTTTTCACTTCTTGGTTTCTCAATGGCACGACTAGGCTGAGCCCAGTATTTGGTCTCTCTTTTCACTACTTGGCTTCTCACTTGGACGAGTAGTATTACTCCAATTGTTATATTTATTTTTATTACGGACGATTATGATTATGCCAAACGTTTTAAGCGACCCTCTCACCAGGTCCCCTGCTCTGCCAGTTATCTTCTTTTTAATAAGGGCTACATCACTGAGTAGGCATTCTTCTTCAACTCTGTCTGGTCAGGATGGCTCGTGTTCGATTTGTGTCCTTCTTCCGACATGCTTCAGCGTCTTTCCTGGTCAGTGGTATCGGCACAGAAAGGGGTTTCCTCCTTCTCCCAGTCTCGTCCACCACTTTGCAGATCCCTCCTGGGACTGCTGTCAGGTTGACAGACTCTTGCAGGTCTGTCCGACGAACAGTGCAACTCAGGCACCTGTTTCTTACAGTTCCACTTCAGCCTTTCTCTTGCGTCCTTCCTGGGACTATGCTCAGGTTTGCAGACTTGCATTAGTGCAGCACAGGCACTTGTTTCTTCCAGCCTCTCCCCGGCTTGGAATGTAGCATCCTCTCAGTCCCCGACACAGATGGTTTGAAACTCCTGGGTCTCTCTTCAACGTTCTCCCTCTCGGTCCACTTTTATGATGCTGCTCTGAGACTTCCCCAACATGTAATATAAGTTGGTAAATCTCCAAACAGTAACAGATAACCATTAAAATGACACGACTTACTTAAATGATTATTGCAATAAATGGAAAGCCATTATATGGAGATAAGAACATTCCTATTATAAGCTACGTAGCTAGATAACTGTATAACATTGACCAAGGACCCTTTGCACTGTTTCATTTGAAGGGATGATGTTTGACTCTAGAGTCTCTAGATCATTATAATACATACTCTTGTTAACACCTTGGGAAGACCCGTCCTTAGCCAATGGCATGCTGATATCGATATACATAGCTATACTAGGAATGGTTGTACCGCCATATAATGGCTTTCCATTTATTGCAATAATTGCACTAATGATTTAAGTAAGTCATCTTTTTACCCTCAAACTTTTCGACAAAATCTGGTTTAGGTCTACTTGGTCACAAATATTTGACCTTTTCCAATTTGACCTAATTTCTTTTGCTCATTTTCTGGTCGTAAATGTGTGTGGAGACCACACCTCCCCCCCACCGCAGCCTTCCCTCCACCTTAACCTATTCCCTTACCCCTCACCATATATTTATTGAATTTTAATTTGACCGAAAAAAATTTCCAAAAAATGTGGTCAAAATGAAAAGGTCAAATGTTTTTCAATAAGTATGTTAATACCCTAAATCTTAAGTCTGCTGTCAAATGAATTCATTTATTTGGTTCCATCTATAGTCTTTCAAGCGATGTCACTACTTTCACTGACTATATGAAGTCATTGCGCACACTCTTAACATGCAACCCCTGGTGAAGTAGCTTTCCAACTTGGCACAAGCCCTCCGTATCTCATACGATATTACCATGATGTGACCATAGGCCACTCTGCTATTTGACCATCCGGGTTATATTTTGTTAGGAGACTGATTCTGCTTCTTTACACTGTGACCAGGTCCCTGTTTGGGCGGCCCGGTTCCTAGGAGGGATTTTGCTTCCACTACTGGTGAGCCATTCTTTACTTTTCAATACTGTTTTTAATGTTGTTCCTTGCCACTTGTTACTTATTCTCTCTTTGTAGATTGTTGCTCTTATTCCCAATCTAATCACGTACTTTCAACATTTTGGTGCACTTCGGTGTAATTTAATTTTGCTCCACGGAAACCTATTTTTTGCATGCTTTCTTCTTTTTCGATTAGTGCTTTTGATGTTTTTGGGTACTTGCAGCATCCCTGATTCACATAGGTTGAGTCATGTTTTTTATATTCTATCACAGGGTGACTGATTCTTTTCTTTTTTCTTTTAGAATTAGTTGGTGAACACTTTGCGTCTTGACAGGGGACATTCAGGTATTCCTATTGAAACAGCTTTTCCAAATCACTTTACTTCGTATTAGGCCATGGGTCTTAATTTTCTTGGGCTGAAAACGTGTTATTAACTGGTTGCCCTTGAGCAATTCATAAGTATATATATATATTGTCCGGAAGATCTCTTCGAGACATTGTGTTGGGATACATATTGACTGACGAAATAGGAAACACTGTCTGAAATATGAGCATTCATGAATAATTTCATTTTGAATCTGGGATGCGATTTCTCCTTACTGTACTAATCATGCTAATTCTTTTGTTTGATTAACGTCATATATAATCCCTGAAGAAGGTACTTTGCTCCCGAAACGTCTTGGGTTTTTAGTTTGGAAATTAAAGATCAATTTTAAGAAAATGCTGACTGAGTTGTTCATGAACACACCTCTACTTATGGAAATTACATTGTGTTTCAAACTGTGTTGATATAATTCCTTGTTATATACAGAAACATTATTGTGCATATTGTCTGTTCTATACAGAATTAGGGTGTGCAGGGGATGGGGGTCTCCATTTCCTTTGGAGACTACTTCCTTTCTTCCTCTAGTGAATTCTGGTCTATGTGTTACCAGTGTTACCCCCTGCACCCAAATATCTTGCATACATATTAAGTGTGTACTATTAAGCATATTAAAACTTGGTGTACACTGTATGTGCATTCCCTTGGCGACTTAAGCAACTATCAGTCCATCGGAAGGGGGAGATAATGAGGCAGCTGGATGCATACCCATAGCCAGAAGGTCAGAGAAGTCCTTGCAAGTGGAAAGTTGACTTGTAGAAACACTACAAAACAAGAAAAGAGAAGCAAAATGATCAGAAAGTTGCTGGGGTGAACGATGTGTAGGATTGAGGGGCAGAGCAGGAACCTGTGGAATTACATGCTGAAGAGCAGAGAAGCCCAGTATGCGAACAAGAGAAAAATGGAAAGTCAGACACCGTTCCATGTAGGCTTTCGAGGCACAGGGCCCGCAGAGAGGAAGATACAACCAGTCGCAGTCTGCAGACCGTCATGGGGACACACCAAGTGTACCACCTGATGGGAGTTGTGGTTCAATCATTGCCACAGGAACGGAAAGTGGCACAGAGAACTAAGTGTGTGTGTGTGTGTGTTTTTGTCATGCACTGACAACCTAAGTAACCTTTCTGCTGGGACCTCTGATCACTCACACGAAAATGAATGCGAAAGACATGAAGGTCCAAAGAAAATAGAGTGTACAACGGCTGGTCTGCTGACAGTCAAAACACACTGCCCAATGGGAGTTCATGTTCCATCACTGTACAGCAAATGTAGTAAATTCCAGGGCTTGATGAGAATCAAGGAAAGTGTGTTAGTCTAACTACCTTGCTAGCTGAAGGTGGCATTTCTGTCAACAAGAGACAGCAAGAGTCCAGTTAGGGTATTGTGGCGGGTCGGATCAAGGAGTCGGACACATTGAAAACATGTTACCTTGCTTTAATGAGAATATAAGACAAAGGCCTATCATTCCCCTATTACTAAAGGGATTGCCCTGACTATCTAAATTAACAGTGCTCGTCTGTTGTCCGGAAGTCAAAAAAGTATAATTTGTCCTCAGTGCCAAACCTAACTCTACCCCTAATATTAATAACTCAATGTTTCTTCTCCAGGTCATCTCTCTTCCTGCAATCTTTCCAGTGGCTTTCTCTTGAAGGCTGTGCCTCATCTCCTGTGGTTATTGATACACAAATGTCTCTGTTTAGAATATAGGATTCTTTAAGTTATCTTCCATGATAGTCACTTGATATTTTGTTTGTGAGCCCATGTAGCTCTTCCCATATACTTGTGCCTTGCATTCTCTCCTTTGCCAGCTTCACTGCAATTTTCCTTGAAATAGTTTCTCAGACTCAGATCTTTACTTGTCTGTCTTATATTTTTGGGGGTTCACAAACTATTGGTTTTGTATGACCTTATCCAAAATACAAGTCCCACTCGCCTAGGTTATTGGTATAGAATTCTCTTATGATTCAGAGATTACGGAAACCTGTAAATGGTAAGACCACGAACAGTGCTAAAGATTTCCACTGTTGCATAGGACCGAAATTTTGGTGGGAAAACTTTTTAGGGTTGTACAAGAATCCTCAAGATTCACAAACGATCTTAGCTCCTCAAGCACCAGCATTATCTGAGACTTCTTCAGGGTTGAAGACGAATATACTCTTTCTTACCAAAACTTAAATTAAGGGGGCTCTAGATTCCGCCCAGGACCGGACTCTTTACCCGTAGACCTTTACAAGGATGCGTTGGCAGTATCGTGCCTGTCTTATACCAGCCCGTCAAAGCTATGTCAAGCACAGGTACAATCCTGTCCCCCTGGAGGCATGCGTTCATCGTGCCTATCTTTAAAAAGGGTGCTAGAGAGTTACCAGGAAACTACCACCCTATCTCCTTATTAGACATTATGGGAAAAATCTTTGACAAACCAGTCTTGATCATCTACAGCATTGGGTGGATTCCAACAGCATTATTAGCCACCTTCAAACTTGGTTCAGACCAGGTATGATCACCATTGACTACAGGTTTATACTGTAGTAAAGAAGGTTAGTGTTTACACTGTATTCGCTGGAATAATGATTGCCTTCGATAGTGTGCACTGCATTCTCCTGTGGCAGATCCTAAGTAAAAGTGCCATTTCAAACCACCTACTGCCAATAATAAGCCAGCTATATTCTGAGAACACAGCAGTTGTGCGCTGGTGATTGGGTGGTGAGGTAACAGCTGAATTTGGGGTCTAAAGATGAGTGAGGCAAGGTTGTGCCCTGGCTCCACGCCTCTTTAATATCTACATAAACTAGGTCATTGGCGAACTGACTGGGAATTGTCTAGATCCCCCAAGTTGGGGGACAAGTTCCTGTGTTTATTTTTCACTGATGACACTGTGTTGGTAGCCACCTCTCCCATGGGATTAAGGTATACCCTAAATCGTTTTACTAATAAATGCAATCAACTAAGACTAGAACTTAATAAGAGTAAAACAAAGGTTATGACCTTCCGATCCAAATTTGCAAGATCCCGCAAGTTAGTGGTGGAGGTCGATGGATAAGTAGGTTTCCAGAAAGCGGCTCTTGGCAGGATCAGCTTACAAAATCATGCATCTTGCATGAAAAAATACTAGGGGAAGTCTGTAAATTTGCTGCAACGCATGGCTGTAGATCATTGTCCCCTGCCCTGGAGATCTATAACCTACAGGCTCCAAACATTCAGCCCTCTATGGCATAGAAATGTGGGATTACACTAATTGCTCATCCCTGGAAACAGTAGAAAATACATTTCTTAAATCAATCTTGAGGCTTCCCAAAAGCAAGCCCAACACTTCACACCATATTGAGTGCGGTCTCCTTTCAATATCCGACATAGCAACTTTTAAACCCATATCATATTGTGCAAGAATTTGTAGTACCCCCGAATTGTGAAAATACAGGGAGGCTCTGTCCTACTTTCGACCAAGGGTGGTCGTTCGCTGCCATAGGCAGTTCATGTTAAAAAATGGATATTAGTCGTAAACTTACAGAGTATGTGTGAGGACCCGCAATCTTTGGGAAGGTGGTGTAAGACTAGGTTATCCAAGTCAGTGAAGGAGCTGTCTTGGCATAGACTTGAGAGCCCCTGCAATTTACTCAGTACAGAACAACTCTATTTACAGGATAAGCAGGTTCCTGGGTTCAAACAGTACCTCAATGTACTTACCCAGCCATTTACCTGCATCCTATTTTTGGAGTTTCGCATCAGTACATTAAAGGTGCCGAAATGTATCAGTAGATGGAGCAACCAAGATATTATAATTTCCCTGGTCTGCATTTCTAGTGTCGAAAATGTTACTTATTTGCATTCATAAGGCGCTTTTAGACTAAGTAAATTGTCTTTCAAAGCGGCGACAGGGAGGGAACATGGGAGTGAAAAGCAAACAACAATGAAAGATCGAAGCAGACCCATTTGGCCATGTGAGCATTCAGACTGTGCAAGTGCAGAGAGGGTGAAGGGATGGGGGAGTGGGGGGTAACTTCTAGGTGTACCAAGAAGGAAGTGCCTAGGTGAGTGGTCAGCTGCCGATAAATAGCTAAGTACAGGCCTGTGGTGGCATAGGCCAGTGGATGCCAAGGCAAGTGCTCGGAGCAGGCAGAGGCTGAAGGCGATTGGGTGTGGGAGGCCAGGACACATAAGGGCCCTCGTCGCCAATCTCAGCAACAGAGGGGTTAAGCAGAGGAGGGAGGAAGAGAAGGAGGTGGTGAAAAGGAAAGTCTTGAGTAGCTTCTGGATTGTGAGGCGATCCAGCTCAAGATGTAGAGGAAGGGGGAGGTTGTTCCATAGGAGGGAGCCTGCTGAGGAAAGAAATCGCCCACCAGCTCGCTCTTTAGCGAAGCTTGTGACACAGAGTTGGTGCCGTAGTAACAAAGATCTGAAGGGAGAGAATTTAGTGAGCAAGTTGTAGGTAGCGTGGTCCCCGGACCCAGACAGCCTTCTGGATGATGCAGAGAGATTTAAATTTGATCCTTGCAGCAACCGGAAGCCAGTGGAAAGTTCTTAGGGCTGGAGAGATGCGGGCCCAGGGCTTGAGGCTAATAAGTCTTGCAACCCTATCCTGGATTAGCTGGAGGGGCCACAGAGTAGATTTTGGAAGAGGCTATTACAGTAGTCTAGCCTAGAGAGGAGAACCAGAGGTCTAGAGACCTTGAGCTTCTGGCGGAAAGGAAGAGTTCCTTTGAGGAGGTGGTATTGAAAGTGGGCCTTCTTGGCAGGGTCCTGAATGTAAGGTAGGAAGAAAAGAGAAGAGTCAGATGACTCCAAGATTTTGGTCTTCAGATTAAGATGGGGGAGAGCTCATAGAAGACGGCCAGAGTGAGGTGAAGAAAGATGGAGCAGGAGTCCCAATAGGAAGGATCCCAGTCTTTCTGGCGTTGAGGCAGAGATCACTGAAAGTACACCAGGACTGGATGGCAGATAGACAGTCAGTATTGATGGAGGAAGTAGGGTGAGGGTCAGAGGGAAGTTTGAAGAAGAGTTGTGTTTCATCTGCATAACGTTGGAAGCTAGGGGAGCAGGTGGAAATGAGGTGTGCAAGCGGAGCAAGATAGGTATTAGAGATCCAGGGAGACAAGTTGGAGCCGTGGGGGATGCTGCAGGTGGAAATTGAGGTGGGGGGAGGATAAAGAGCTCAGATTAATCTGGGATGGGCGGTAGGAGGTCAGCCAGTCCAGTGCCCACTCTGAGAGACCTAAGATATTGTGCAGGCGTTTTATGAGGATGGAGTGGTTTACCGTATCAAATGCTGAGGAGAGATCAAGTAGAATGAGAACAGCTGGGGGAGTTTGAGTCAAGAGATGCAAGCAGTTCCTCACAGGTGTTTAGAAGAGCAGTTTCTGTGTCTCTGGATGCTCTGAATGCAGATTGATGGTCGTGGATGCAACCAACAAGCTCACTGTGCTGGGTCAGCGGGGGAAGACAAGCTTCTCCAAGAGTTTCCCCAAGGAAGGGGGTGATAGATATGGGGCAGTAGTTGGTGGCTGAACAAGATGGGTCTGCAGGTGTTTTTTTCAGGAGGGGGCGCACAAGGGAGTGCTTGAGGGAGGTGGGGAACGATCCAGTAGCAAAAGACTGGCTGCAGAAATCTGCAAGGGAAGGGGTAAGAGAGCCAATATTGTCCTTAATGGTTCTGGAGGAGCAGGGGTGGACCTGTTTGGAGGAGACCTTCATGGAGCGGACATCTCTGGTGACCTCAGGAGCAGGTGAGAAAGGCAGTAGTAGGATGGGAGGCCATAGGAGGCAAGGGGTGGGGCAAGGGGAGAGGGACGCAAGGGTGCTCCGGATGTCCTAAGTTTTTGCAGTGAAGTGTGTGGCCAGTGCGTCACAGAGGGCTTGGAAGGGAAGAGGTGAGGAGGAGACTCCGGAAGGGTTGGCTAATTCCCTGCAGATTCTAAAGAGTTCAACCGTGTTGTTGGATGCACCAGAGACAGGAACCTGGATGTGGGCCCTTTTCTTGGCAGAGATGGAGTCTGTATTGCCTTTGGAGCAGGCGATAGGCCAGTTCGTCAGAGGGTGAGCCTGAGGTTTGGCACTTCCGTTCCGCAGCTCCGCACTTGCGTCAGAGTCGTACCAGGTGTTATGCTTGGAGGCATGTTTCAGGCGGATCTTCATGACTGGGGCAAGAATGTCAAGGGTATTAGTAATGGCGGTTGCAGAGAGCAGAGGTAGAGTCTATAGAGGGAAGGGATGAAGGTAGATGCAAAAGCAGCAGCTGACACTCGTTTCTTCGGACGGATGTTCGTGAACAAGGGTGGCAGGGCTAAGGGAGGTGTGGTCAGAGGGCCGAGGGGATCCAGGTGAGAGGAGAGGCGAGCGTGGTCTGACCAGGAGAGTGGGGTAAATAGTGAGGGAGGAGAATGAAAGAAGGCATCAAGAGTATGTCCAGCCGAGTGGGTAGGACAAGAAGGGAGAATGGAGAGGGAGAGCGAGGTGCAAAGGTCACAGAAGAGAGTGGATGCTGTGATAGAGGAGTCAAGGTGGATGTTGAAATCGCATACGAGAAGGAGTTTAGAGGTGGTTGTGAGGAGGAGAAATCAGCCTGTTCAGAGAGGAACAGAGTGGTAGAGCCAGGTGGCCTGTAGATAGTGGCAATGGTCAGGGAGGTGGTGGGAGAGATGACCAGCTTGCAAACCAGGCTCTCAAAGGAAGAGCAAGGCTGGGTGGGTACAAGAGAATAAGGGAGACACTCGGGGAAGAACAGAGCAACCCCACCGCTAGCACGGTTAGGGCGGGGCTTGGAGAAGATCTTATAGCCCTCAGGGAGTAGGTGAAAAGCAGTCACTGAGCTGGCCTTGAAACATGTCTCAGTAAGAGCAAGGATTTCAAGGTCCAGGTCTCCAAGGACGAGGGAGATGTCAGCAGAGTGTTTGATGGCAGAACAAGAATTAAGCGTGGCTAGATGCAAAAGATCTCCGCCTTTGAAGGTTTTCTGAGGAGAGAGAGAGAGAGAGGAAGGAGGAGTAGCAGCAGATGTGGGAAGTTCGTTAATGAGGGATGGCAGGTGCCGGTACAAGAGGAGGATGTTAGGTTGAGGACCCTGAACCAAGATGGTGTCAGCGTGATAGACATTAACGATATACCAGGATGAAACGAAGCCCACCAAGAGGACTTCCCATTTATTTCCACCTTTAATGGGTGATGATGTGAGAGGAGAGAAGAGGAATTCCTAGATCAGGAGAGGGGACAGAAAAGAAGATATCAGTGAAGATCTGTCTGGAAGTTGCATGGACATAGGTGTCTGCGATAGATAGGCCAGGGTTAGTGGTCAGGATGCCTTTTTTAAGCTTTTTTCTTCCAGACTTCGTGTGGGAGGGAGGATAGGTGATAGTGTAGCAGTTAGAGAAGATAGGGGATATGGTGAGTGCCATAGGGGCGGAAGAGGATAGGAGAAAGAAAGAGGAGGGGCTGCACAGCACAGTCCGAGCACAAACTCACACAGCCTAGTGGCCAAGGCAATCAAGAGAACAAATGCACTGGGAATACTTTAGTACTGCGGAAGGGTGCAGAGAAGTTAAAAACAAAAAGCACATTGAATTTGCAAAAAGACACAAAATGTGATGAAAGAAGGAATAAGTCAGATTGAGTAAGGCAAGGAAGGCAGAATGGTGTAGGCACACCTTGGTTCAACAGTTAGGGTTAATGGTGACTGCGCATGCGCTCGCGACGCATGCAGACCTAATCATCTCAGCTCCCGGCGGCCGCTACATTTATCCTGTAATAACTTTGCTCGTTGTTTAATAATCCCACCCCAGCAGCACTCCAGTGGCGGCGTATGTAGCGGAGAAGCAGTGGCCGCAACCCTGAGAAGAATCGGAGCAGAGGACGCGAGATTCTGCCCGAATCCTGCAGACGGGCGAGACGCGGCCATTGGGGCACAGGCGTATCGACCGCCCCCTCCACAGCACGGCGAATGAAGTGAATCCTCTGCGAGAAGGCGCACCGGAATATAGTGCCGACCCGCCTCCAAGACCCGGCAGCGTCCTACAGACACCGCCGGAGAGCCAACTGTGGTCTCCTTCATCGGCCCGGCCCTGGAGAGCCTACGGTGGGCGCAACACGAAGCAGCCGCAACTGGAGCCATTTCTAACAGCGCCTCTCTTGGCCTCGTCGGCGCTGCGGATAGGCGGAGCTCTGAAACTCGGAGGCCCACCTGCATATCTGCCTTCCCTGGGGAGATCCTTTCCCCCTCCCCCCATCAGCGAGACGGCAGCGCCCAGGGTCAAGCTGCAGCAGGACAAGGAGAACCGTGTGCTGCGTCCCCCCGCGGATTGACGATACGCTGCAGTCGGACTTATCTACAATAAGGTACGTGTGTGGGCAGAGTGGGGGATTTGCCCTATCTCCCCCTCAAGGCCCCTCATACAGCTCAAACCTACTGTAAGGACCACAGAACCTGCGGGAACGACCACAGGTGACGGAGATAGGCACTGGCCAGCATCATACCAGTACATGGAACACCAACACGGTCCATCCCATGAGGCCTATGCGCAGTGGCCCTGAACTGCGAGTGAGGGGGTGAGAGGCATTTCTCCGCGCAACTAATTGGACCACCCCTTGTGCACGGGGGCCCCAGGACCTTCTCCCCCCTGCCCTCCCTGCTGAGCAGCGACCGCAATCCGGGGGGATACATGCCAGAACGACCCTCACGGGGCACTACTACTAACAGGATGAGCTCTCCCCCGCGCAGGATCTGCCCTCACTCACGCCCTGCGGCCCTGGAAGAGGGACCAATACCCACAGAGGCCACGCTCTTCTGTCTTTGGCGCAGCCCTCGCACGGACACACGACGGGCCCCCTGGGCTGTTTCTACACGCTCGCCTGACCCACGCTAGCCCTTTCCCAACCCTACATTCACCTCTGGGGTGACAATGTGAAGCACCCGTACCCCCACCATACAGGGTTAATCAACCACAACATGGGAAAAGAAAAGTCTAAGCAGCAAACTCTACAAAGCAAGATGGACCTCTACACCGTGGGGGCTCCTCCCCGCCGCGAGACTCAGTCCGCAGAAGAAGAAGTGGCCAGCGACGAGCCCCATGACACCCCAGTATCCTTGACAGACCTCATGAGAGCGATTGGGGACTCGAGTACATCATTGGAACTCAAAATAGGTGGCCTATCCACTGAGGTGTCCCTTATACACCAGGACCTCCGCAACCTGTCGGCCAGGGTTGGTGAGGCGGAGCAGAGAGTGTCAGACACAGAAGACCCTGTGTATCGACTGGAGCAACAACTCACCGATTACCCAAAAAGTTGCTCAACTGGAATACCGTGCTGAGGACCGTGAGGGAGGACACGACGCAATAATCTCAGGATCCTCGGGATACCGGAGAAGGAGGAAGGCCCCAGCGCTGAACTTTTCCTTGAAGATTGGCTCGGTCATGTCTTTTCCCCCAAAAAACTGTCCAGATTCTTCTCTATAGAAAGGGCACACACAGTCCTCACCGGCCAACCTACCCCAGGCGCCCCGCCTAGAATAATAATCGCACGCCTGCTGAATTACCGCGACCGAGATGCGATCCTACAAATGGCAAGGGCCTCCGGCCGATCACATACAACAGCTACAGGGTCAGGTTCTACCCCCGATTACACAAAGGAAGTCCAAAAGGCCCGCAAATAATTTGACTCGGTCAAGTGGAAACTCCAGTCGCTATCTATCAAATATGCCTTATTCTTCCCGGCATCGTTCAAAGTCCACTATGAGGGCACCACTCATCTATTCTACAATCCCAAAGGTGCATGGGACTGGCTTGAAACCCAAGTCCTCAGGAACTCCAGAGCATGGCGTGCACCGTCGGGCCCGCCCACACAGAATCCCGGGTCTGGGCGGCCCTCGGCCCCTCAACCCCCGACTAATGCAGATGGCGACACTATGCAGCACCTGGCTGGGATTCCCACGGAAAAGGGATAAGAACGACAAAATATGGAGATTAACCTGCAGTACAATAACATGGGAACGTCTATTCAGCGGCTGCCGCTCCTTATGCGGCGCGGGCGCCATCTCAGTCCGGGTTCTCCCGAAGAAGTTTACTAAGTTATAAGTTTAATGTTTGGGCAACAGGTGCTCCCAGTTGGGATGGGGGGGGGGAAAGAGTACAGGGTGGGGGGAGTTTTAAGGATGTAAGGAATCAGATTCACAAGTAGAGAAGGCATGACACCGACAAACGCTGGCAACAGAATCGAGCACTGTCTATGAGGAAGGCCAATGTCACCCAAACTACCCACCCATCAGCCACACCGCCACGGGGCGGCCCCCGAACATCTTCCCCGGATGTATACCTCTGCACACCTTCGAAAAATACGCAACCGCCATTGATCCTTCCAGACGCCCCGACTAGACACCCACGCAGATAGAGTGAACACCAACACGATGTCCGTACTGTCCTGGAACGTCAATGGCCTCGGCTCCAGCATAAAGTGAAGACTGGTGCTCCAGTACCTCAACCGATACGCACCAGATATAGCTCTCCTGAATGAGACCCATTTGATCGGCATGACCACCAAATTTCCAAAAGATCCAACTACCCACATACCTACCACACCAGATTCACAAAAGGCACGATGATAATCGTTCATAAGCGAGTCCCCCTACAGGTCAGGAAAATCAGAACTGATCCTCAGGGCTGATATGATGCTGCTGCTTGCTGACATTTGGTGCAAGAAATGGGGCCTCGTCGCAATTTATGCCCCCCCCCCCCACGCTCACGAAAGAACATCTGTCCGAATTACGGAACTTGCTCCTGGAAGAGGAGGCTGATCTATGGGTGATAGGAGGGGATTTCAATGAAGTGATGGACGCCACAGTCGATCAATCTCATAGGAGACCTGGAAGCCGCCCTGCCCCGACACCGCTCGCTATGTTCGCCGGAGCTCAGGGGCTAACGGACACATGGCGCTCACTCCATAATGACGAGGCTTGCTTCTCCCTTTTTTCCTGGCGTGCACAAATCATTCTCAAGGATCGACTACGCCTTCATCCCCCGCAGCACAAACCACAGACTCATAGCTGTTGAATTCCTCGCAAGGGGAATCTCGGACCACTCTCCGCTCCTTCCAACCATGAAGAACGCCTCCCGAGGTCCGGATCGCAACTGGCGTTTGAACACATACCACCTGCGGCTACCTGACATCGCGTAAGAACTGGAAAAAAAGACAGCAGAATACTTCGAAATCAACGAAGGCTCAGTGGAGTGCTCGATCTCGATCTGGGAGGCGTACAAGACAGTCCTCCGGGGAGAAGCTATCTCGGCGGTCTCCGCCCACCAAAAACGTCAAATCCAAAAGATCAGAGAAGCAGAAGCACGGGTCTTGGAATGCAAACGGCAGATCCTAAGACACAACAATCAAGTAGCAAAGGAGGCCCTGATCACGGCACAACATTCCCTCAGCAACTTAGCTCTAGACAATGCACAGCCCATCAGCTAGTCCGGAGCCAAATCTATGAACAAGGCGACAAAGCAAATAAAACCCTGGCCTGGTTGGAGAAACGTGAGCAAACCAGAGGACACGTGCGGGCCATCAAATCTCCAGATGGAACACTGCTGACAGACGACTATGACATTGTGGAAGCAATTGCCGCCTACCACAAGAATCTTTATACCAAACCCACCGGTAGCTCTGCATTCGAACCCTCAGACTACCTTGACCGAATCGAGATCCCGAAACTCTCAACACCAATCAGACCTCCTGAATCCTGAAATAACAGAGACTGAGGTGCAAGAGGCGCTCGCACAGCTCCAACCTGGGAAAAATCTGGGTCCCAACGGCTTCCCTATAGAGACCTGGAAATGCCTCGGAGGCACACTATCGGCCGATATGCACCGTATGTTCTTACGGAGTAAAGAACAAGGGGCACTCCCCCCGGACCTCAGGAAGGCGTGCATAGTAGTCATACATAAACCCAGGAAATCTCCAGAGGAATGTGACTCCTATCGACCCATTTCACTGATCCAACGGAGAAGCCAAGGTCCTCGCCAGAACACTTGCTAACAGACTACTACAGGTGACCGAGACCCTGGTCCACCCATATCAATGTGGATTCATGCCCAATAAATCTACTTGCATGAACCTACGCAGAATCCTGCTGGCATTGAGCAGAGCCAAAGAAATATCGGCCCCACTAGCCCTCCTGGCTGTGGACTTTGAAAAGGCATTTGACTCTGTGGGGTGGGATGCCTTGTCGGCAATTATGGCTCGAATGAACCTCGGGCAAACATTTATATCATGGGTCAAACTCCTCTATGTATCCCCGGAGGCCACGGTAAGGGTGAATGGCAGGTCCTCCAAACCATTCCCTTTGGGTCGTGGCACTATGCAGGGATGCCCGCTGTCTCCGCTCCTCTTCCTCCTGGCCATCGAACCTCTTGTAATAGAGCTTAGAACTAACACCAACTGGACCAGATTTGTCTGGCCGGGGTGGGGTGCGGGGGGTGAGGATCACCTCTCGCTTTACGCGGATGACCTCTTCGTATATCTCAGCAACCAGAGTACCTCATGTCCGACTGTCTCCCTTATCCTTAAGGAGTACCAAAACTTTGCGGGCTTAAAAGTGAATGTAGCCAAAACCATTTATTTCCCGATCCAAGGGAGCGAGTCTCCGATCCCCGAGACCTGTCCATACCACATCTGTATCAGGGAATTTAAATATCTGGGCATACGGCTCGACCCGACACTAGAAGGGTTCCTCCAACTCAACCTTCAGCCAGTACTAGAGCGATTTAATAGGGATATCTCCCACTGGCAGAGCCGCCCTACTCAAGATGATGACCCGCCCCACAATTTTGTATGTTCTCCAAAACGTCCCATTTTCCATCCCTCACGAAGCCTTCACGCTTATTGACAAAAACCTCCATACGTTACTAGGGGAGGGCGGGGGGAGGTGAGGAGGGGGGAGGGAACAACCTAGAATTGCCCTGAACACACTCCAGAGATCGGTATGGGAGGGAAGCATCAGTTTACCCTGCATGCGCACGTATTTCCTTGCAAAACAGATCGGTGTGGTAAATGACTGGTTACACGCAGACCCCACACTAACGCATATCTGCATCGAAATAGAGAACATGTCCCTGATAGCCCCGCTGCAGATGGAACAAGTTACTTACCTGTAACTGTTGTTCTCCAGCATGGGTCTGGCATGGATTCACATGCTCATGAATATTCCCCGTCGTCAGGCTGGGAATCCTCGGTAAAGAAAAAACCAGTATCAGTTTTGTTTCTGATCTGTCTTTCGTAGTAATAACCAATCACTGGTCTCTGCGTCATACTGACCACAGCCAATGACTGCCCTCTACCTAAGCACCGCCTCTGGCAGCCATCTTCAGATTTGGAAGCACGTGAAGTGGCAGTATGACCAAGTGAAGAGCCGCAGAGGGGTAGGCGGGAGGGTTCGCATGTGAATCCATGCCAGACCCATGCTGGAGAACAACAGTTACAGGTAAGTAACTTGTTCCTTCTCCAGCATGGGTTCTGGCATGGATTCATATGCTCATGAATAAAGAATACATAGCAGTACACACATGCACAACCACGGGAGGTGGCAAAGGCTCAACATTAAGCATTACATCAAACCCAACATTAAGCATCTTACCTCCTCACCAGGCTCACCTCAGGCGAACAGGTTGCGCAGCACTGCTTGGCCGACCCTGGACTCCTCCCTGGAATCCCGATCGACGCAGTAGAATTTCGTGAAGGTGTGCGTCGACCTCCACGTAGCAGCCCTGCATATGTCCAGCAGGGGCACACCAGAAAGGAACGCCGTGGTGGCTGCGATCGCTCTGGTGGAATGGGCTCTCGGACGGCCAGGCAGCGGTCGGTTTGCCAACCGATGACAGTACATGATACAGCCGGAGAGCCTTCTGGAAATGGAAGCTTTCGAGAGAGCCTTCCCCTGATTGACAGGTCCAAAATTCACAGAGTTGTGACGTCTACCAAGGGTTCGTTGAGATGGAAGTCCGACGGTACCTTGGGCATGAAGGTGGGGTGCGTCCTGAGCACTACCCTCGTGTCGTGAAAAGTCAAGTACGGGGCCTTGCAGGAAAGGGCCTGGATCTCTCCCACCCGTCGTGCGGAGGTGATGGCCACAAGAAACGCTGTTTTCCACGACAGAAACTTCAACGGGGCCGAGTGCAGAGGCTCGAACGGAGGTCCCATGAGCTTGGTCAGCACCACGTTGAGCTCCCACGCCGGGGCCGGAGCCTTCACCGGCGGGAACGATCTGAACAGTCCCTTCATGAACTCTTTCACCAGACGATGAGAACACAAGGACGTCCGGCCCGTGGTCCTGGTGTATCGGGAGATCGCAGCAAGATGAATCTTGATGGAAACGTGTGCCAGTCCAGCTTTGGCCAGCGTCAGCAGGTACGGCAGTACCTGGGGGGCCGTAATCCGTAGAGGGTTAATCTTCTGTGCGTGGCACCAGACAGAGAACCTCTTCCATTTGTGCCCGTAGCATTTAAGAGTCGAGGGCGCCCTGGCCTTTGCAAGAACCTCTCTGCAGTCGGCCGGTATGTCGTATCCTCCAAACTCTAGCGCTGCAGGAGCCAGGCCTGCAAGTTCAGCGATTTCGGGTCGTGGTGGAGGATGGCGCCTCCTTCCCTGGAGAGTAGATCCGCGTCCACCGGCAGCCTGATTGGCGGGGACGCTGATAAGTCCAGAAGGTCCGGGAACCATATCTGCCTCGGCCACGCAGGTGCGACGAGGATCATCCTGCACCGTGACCTCTTGAGCTGGTTGACGAGCCGGATTAGCAGTGGCAAAGGAGGGAACGCGTAGAGGAACAGGCCCTCCCAGGGGAACGAGAAAGCATCGCCCATGCTCCTCGCCAGGGGAAACCTGCTGGCGAACCTCCGGCACTTGGAGTTCGTCGCCGTCGCGAACAGGTCGATCTGGGGTGTGCCCCACCGTCGGAAGAGGCGATCCACTAGATCCTGCCGTAGTTCCCACTCGTGGCACGAGCGCAGCTCCCTGCTGAGTGAGTCGGCGATGGTGTTTTTTATCCCTGCCAGATGAAACGGCACCAGAAACATCCTTTGGGCGACGGCCCAATGACACAGGTCCTGCGCCTCCTTGGACAGTGCTGGGGACCTGGTTCCGCCCTGTTTCCTGATGTAAAACATGGTGGTGGTGTTGTCGGTGAAGATCCTCACCACCTTGCCCTTGAGGGACGGAAGGATAGACCTGAGGGCCCAGAACACTGCACGGAGCTCCAGGACGTTGATATGGAGGGACATCTCCGTCGGGAGCCAGAGGCCTCTCGCGTGCAGATTTTCGGTGTGCGCTCCCCACTCTTCCAGGGAGGCATCCGTGGTCACTGTCTCCTGGTGGTCTGGGGTCTGGAAGTCCATGCCCGCCGTCAGATGCGCGCGGGTGCCCCACCACCTGACCGCTCGGCGGAAACTCTCGTCGAGTGTGATCCTCTCCTCGAAGCCGCCCGTCGTTTGGATCCAGCGCGCATCCAGGAACTCCTGCAACGGAAGCATCCGGAGCCTGCACATGGGAATGAGGTAGATGCAAGAAGACATCATTCCGAGGAGGGACTTGATGGACCTCACCTTGGCCGCGTCGGAAACCAACATCCGCTGTACCTTGCCCAGGATGGACCTGGTCCTTTCCTCCGACGGGGACCCAGAAGGGACACTGTGTCGAGCTTCGCTCCCAGAAACAGTGCGTTTTGCGCGGGTACCAGGCGGGACTTGGCGTAATTCACGGAGAATCCCAGGTCCGTGAGAAGTTGGACGGTCCTTGCCGTGTGCTCCACGGCGAGCTCCCTCGTCTTGGCTCGGATGAGCCAGTCGTCCAGGTAGGGGTAGACGTGGATCCCCTCGCGGCGCAGCTGCGCCGCCACCGGTGCAAGGCACTTGGTAAATACCCTGGGTGCCGACCGTAGTCCGAAGGGGAGGGCTTTGAACTGGTAGTGACGCCCTTGGACCACAAACCTGAGGAATTTTCGGTGCCCCCTTAGGATGGGAATATGGAAGTAGGCATCCTCCAAATCCAACGACGACAGGAAATCTCCTTCCTCCAGCTGACCCAGGACGTGCTGGAGGGTGACCATCCGGAACTTCTGCGCCTTGATGAACTTGTTCAGACGTCGCAGGTCTAGGATGGGGCGCCATCCTCCCGTCTTCTTCTTCACGAGGAAGTATCTCGAGTAAACTCCGGAGCCCCAAAGCCTCTTTGGGACGAGTTCGATGGCGCCCTTCCTGAGCAACGCCTTTACCTCCAGGAGAAGCTGAGGGACGTGAAGCTCTTTCCTGGCCACGGGGGGGACGCGCGGGCACCTTCTTTGAAACTCGAGCGCGTGGCCCCGGGCTAAGGCGTCCAGCACCCAACGGTCGGTGGAGATGGACTCCCACACGCTGACGAAGCCCGCCAGCCGGCCTCCCACCGGGGTGCTTCGGTGGGGGCCCGACCCCACGGCCAGTTCAATCCTGTTTCGACGAGGCTTTGCCGCCTTGACCTCCTTGGCGACGACGGCGGGGTCCGCCAGACTTGCCTCGTCCTCTGTAGGCCTCCTGAGACGACAAGCGGGCCGCTTGACGGTAGGTGGAGAAACCGCCGCCGGAACCTTTGGAGGCGCCCTTGCCTCCGCTGCTCCGAAAGGGCGTCCGTCGTTGCAGAACCCCAAGGGCCCGGGCCGTCTCAGTGTCCGCTTTAATGGCCTGGAGGGAATCGTCCACTGTTTTCCCAAACAGGTTGTTCCCATCGAACGGCATGTCCAGGACTCTGGTCTGTACGTCTTGACGGAAGTCCGTAGCCTTGAGCCATCCACGCCGCCTAAGGCACACGCCTTTGCCCAACTGCCGAAACCCAGTGTCGGCGATGTCCGTCGCAATAGTGATGGCGTGGTCTGATGCCACCTCACCTTCCTGCAGGATCTCCAGGGCATCCGCCCTCTTGTCGTCCGGTAGGAAGTCCAGCAGGGGAGCCAGTCTGTACCATAGCTCCCTGTCGTAGCGGGCCACGATAGCCAAGGCGTTGGCCGCTTTAATCGTCGTCGCTGCCGACGAGATGACCCTGCGCCCCATCGCGTCCAATTTCTTTCCCTCGCCGTCCGGTGGGGAAGTCGATGTGGAGGCCGCACCCCCCCCCGCTTTCTTCCTGGCCGCCGCAGAGACGACGAAGTCCGGGGTAGGCTGCGCCCGGAGGCACAGGGGGGCCGCATCCGGGACCCGGTACTTCTTCTCGTACCGGTCTCTTCTAGCTGGCGTCGTGGAAGGGTTCTTGAGGAGGGCGAGGCCCTCATCCCAAATGTCGTCCAGTAGAGGCACCGCGAGGACCGTCTTCCTCTTGGCCTTGCGCCGTTGATAAAGGAATCCTTCCTTTTTCTTCTCCTCAGGGCAGAGCTGGAAAAGCTCGGATGCCCTGGCGATCATGGAGTGGAACGATCCAATCTCGTCGGTCGGAGAAGCCCTGGTGGGAGGTGACGACGGGAGATCCTCGTCGTATACCTCGTCATCCGTACCCGTCGCTGCCGTGTCAGTCCCCGTATCATCCCCTCGGGTGGACGGGGAGGAGGGCTGGACGGGTCGCAACGGCTGAAAAGGAGGTGGAGGGTGAATCCTTCTCTTCTTGGGCGGGGGAACACCCGAA
Organism: Ambystoma mexicanum; assembly: GCF_040938575.1. Taxonomy (NCBI): domain Eukaryota; kingdom Metazoa; phylum Chordata; class Amphibia; order Caudata; family Ambystomatidae; genus Ambystoma; species Ambystoma mexicanum. The sequence continues at coordinate 978,012,121 of NC_090934.1, read as the reverse complement.
GGTCCCGGTTCAGGATCCCCCGACGGGAGAGGTTCCTCCGTCGGCAACGGTAGTCTCGTCCTTATCTCTGAGCATAAGGACTGTATAGCCAACAAAATGGCCGCAGAGTTGTCTTGCGGCGCTGGCAGAGGGGAATCCGACGGGCGATCAGGGGCCCCGTCGTCACCCTCGACGCTGTCGTCGTCACCTGGTCGGGATCCATCCCGACGGGCCGGTCTTCATCCACGCCAAGGCCGTGGCTTAAGACCTCGATCAGCTCTTCCTCTGAGGCCGAATCTACGACGACGCCCTGCCACCCCTTTTTCTTCCCCGCCGGGGATTTCACGGGGGTCCTATCGATGGGCACAAAAGAGGACTCCCTCCGAGGTGGCAGGGAGACTCTGAGCCCCGAGGTCGCCACCACTGGTGTAGCCTCCACAGGCTGAGCCAGGGCCGCCGCGACAGTATCGATAGAGGGCTTGGCCGGATGGATTAAGGCCTTCACCACCTTAGGTGCGCTCACCGCCTTATCCTTGAGGGGGGGGGACACTGCCTCGCTCCCCCTCCGATGGGGCCTTCGAGCTCGACCGGGGCCTCTCCAGGAGCTTCGCCGGGTGCTCGCCCTTCCTCTTACCCCGACCCAGAGCTTTGGCTCGTGGCTGAAGGTGCCGGGGAGGGTGCGCCCTGCCTGGCGCCCGTAGAGCCTGACCGTTCGGCGCTCCCGGTGCCAGCGGACTCGCGGTGCTTGGCCTTGTGTTGGACCCCCGTCGCCGGGGCGTCCTCAAAGGTCTTAGAAGACCGCTCGGATTTCTTCCTCTTGTTCTCGCCTGACGGGCTCTTCCCTTCCAGCCAGTTGGCGAGGCGTTGGTGGCGGTCCTTCATGGTCCGCTCCGACATATTGCCGCAAAACGCACAGTCCTTCTCCACGTGCGTCTTGTCCTCATGTAAGCAGTAGAGACAAAAGGAGTGTTCGTCCTCCTTAAAGACGTTCTGCAGCTGGCATCCAGGGCAGACCCTGAACAGCTTTCCGGGCGTCGAGCTTCCCTTCTCCTGGGCCATGTCCGGGCCTGAGAAGCTTCTGGAGTCCTCCAAAACATAGCTCAATGAAATCTTCACCCTTGAGGGGCGCAGACGAATCCGACACGGGTCCCCGTTGATCGGATGGAGAGTCGGTGGAGCTTGAGGCTCTTTTGACCGAAAAAAACAAAGTTTTTGAGAAAAACGTGAAAAAATAGCACTAACGCTCGAGAGCAATAGCACGAGGATCCCAACATATGAACGTGCGGTAAAAATCTGAAGATGGCTGCCAGAGGCGGTGCTTAGGTAGAGGGCAGTCATTGGCTGTGGTCAGTATGACGCAGAGACCAGTGATTGGTTATTACTACGAAAGACAGATCAGAAACGAAACTGATACTGGTTTTTTCTTTACCGAGGAGTCCCAGCCTGACGACGGGGAATATTCATGAGCATGTGAATCCATGCCAGACCCCATGCTGGAGAACCTGTATGCCACCTGCAACCAACTCCCGACGCTGCCAAAAATGACACCATATCTGCCGGGCCTGGCGGGATGCACACAAATTGATCGACTGGAAAGGAAAACCAACACTATCCTAACCCATATGGCAGAACACACACCTCCCGGAAATGGTGAAAATGGGCTCTTTTGGTCACTGGTGCGCTAAAGGGATACATACACTAGCACACGTGATACAGGGGGGTCACCTCCTGGACTTCGAGACCATGCAAGAGCAATTTGATCTGGCATCCATGGACCGGTTTCGACACGCGCAGCTGGTCCACGCCATCCGCACCCAGTTCCCTGATACGACATGTATAACCCCCTGCTCCCCCATTGAGACTAATGTCCTCCCGCAACGCATTCCCTCCAAGGTCACCTCTATCAGGCCCTCAACTCCTTCGGGGTTACACAGCTGGATGGGCTTAAAGCAAAGTGGGAAAGGGACTTAGGTGAACTGGAACGCGAAGACTGGGTTAATGCACTAATATCCCCTAGGGAAATCACGATAGAAGCCAAACTCAGACTAATACAATTAAGAATCCTTCACCGCTCTGATCACTTGCGCGCCGCTATGGCCAGATGGTGGGAGGGATGCGAAGATGGGACATGCATTAGATGCAAAACTGAGCCGGCCACCTTCTACCATATGATAGGGGACTGCCAGGTGCTACACGTCTTCTGGGGGGATTGTATCACCACGATCTCCACTGTCCTGGCGACGCCAATTCCTAGGGATCCTAAAATGGTAATTTTGGGCATCTGGGGGGGAAGGTGGATCTGACGAAATACGAAAAAATGTTTCTGGCGATTGCGCTGGGGGCGGGCAAAAGACTCATCGTGGCTAAATGGGGCTTTGCAGACCTACTGTGCCTGAACCGCTGGACTAATGAACTGGACAGATGGCAGCTTCAGAACGCCGGATCTAATACGCATGGGGGTGCCCCCGCAAATTTGAAAAGATATGGGGTAAATGGCTGATGCTCACTGAAATCCCCCCCCCGCCTCTCTTACCCCTACCTCGGCTGGTGGATGCAAGTCAGAACCTGTGTTACTAATATTCATTTGTCTTGTTTCACAATTGCCTCACGGCCCCTCGGCCCTGCAGTGCCCCTCCTGCTCTTGATATTGCCATGTTTTCTTTTTCTGAGGTATGCTTATGTTCAATGTCTATTTTTCCGTTGTATTGTTTAAAACTTAATAAACAGAGTTGTTAAAAAAAAAAAAAAAGGTTAGGGTTAGTGGAGAGGCAATGACAATGTCCAGCCATCACTCACATAGGGAGGGATTGCACAGCACAGTGCAAGCAAAAACTCACCAGGTGGCCTAGTAGCCAAGAGAGGCAAGAAAACAGACACAGTGGAAACACTTTAGTAGTGAAAATGGGGTGCAGAGATGTTCAAAGAACACCAGGATTCGAATTATATAGGAGGCACAGAAATGCAAAATGGGGTGCAGAGATGTTAAAAGCACTCCAAGATAGGAAGGACCCCTAGATTCAAATGTACCCAAAAGGCACTGATACAGCACACATTTGAGGATGCAGCAGCTTTAAAAGCACACCTAGATTTTGTTTTTGCCAGTAGCACTAATACAGCACAAATTGGAGGATGCAGCAATTTAAGGACACACATCCAAATGCGAAATTGAAAATCACTAGACAATATTTATTACGAGGCAGAGCATAAATGAAATCATCAACGGCAGGGAATGAGTAGGAGCAAGTGGGAAGGAAAGCAAACGCGTACAGAGGCAGCATTGGAGTGTAGGAATGGAAAGCAGGAAAGAATAGAGGGAGACATTTCTTGCTGCTTTGCAATGGCTATAGAATTCTGAGAGCCAATTACCTCCTACCCATCTTTAGAACTGCTAATATACATTATACCCACGAAGCAATTACCTTTTGCAAGGCGACGGACTACCTTAATGTCGTCTACTTTACTGCTAAATGTATCCACTGTGCATGATGATTAGGAAGTGCCAGATTCCTTGAATTACTACCTGAATATTGGCACTGGCAATTGGCCTTTTTGTGCATACTGGTAATGCTTGAATTGCAATCGGCATGGTTTCCCTTGAAGTGTATTATCCAAGGGTTTGTTAATTCTATTTTCTAATTGCATGTTGTATTGGGCATTCATACTTCTGCTCTTTATGCTTTCAACAACTTGGTGTGTTTTTTCTTTGTTTAATGATGGATTTGTGACTTGTACAGTTTTTTTTTATTTTTTAAACCATATGCTTCCTTCGATCCTGCTTTTGACACAGTCAACCATGCCATCCTCGTCAATTGGCTCCGCAACAACCTTGGTATTACTGGTCAGGCCCTGGCCTGGTTGCCCTCTTTTCTCACCGACCGACCCCCTCAGGTCCAACTGGGATCTTTCCTCTCTTCTATCCCTCTCTCTACTTATGTTGTTCCCCAGAGTCTAACCTCTCTCCCTGGCTCTTCAACCACCATCTGGAACCTTTTGCCCACTGCATCGCTACTTTCTGTTCCAATTTATTTTCAATGTTATGCAAATGACACTTAGCACTCTTTCAGGTTCCCCTTAGCCACCTCTGCTTCTTCTCCCATACCAGAATGTCTGGCCACAATTCAGGAATGGTGTGCTGCCAATGATCTCTGCCTTAATGCCAGTAAGACTGAGATCCTCCTGATTGGGACACCCGCTTCCTTCTTTCCTTCTCTCTGGCGGCCCACTCTGGCCCCTCTTCCTGCTCCTTCCTGTGAGGCAAAGAACCTTGGTGTCATCTTTGACTCCATCCTCTCCTTCTCTCCTCACATCACTGACGTCTCTAAGAAGTCAAACTATCAGCTGCACCTCGTCAGAGGTATTCTTCCTTTCCTCACTGTCCCCCAGAAGCTCACTGTCTCCAGAGCTCGGATCCTCTCTAGGCTGGACTATTGTAACAGCCTCTTTCTAAATCTCTATGCCGCTACTCTTCGACATTTACAGCTTATCCAGAACAGGACTGCGAGACTTGTCCTTGGGTTCAAGCCTAGGGATCATATCTCCCCAGCTCTGAAATCTCTTCACTGGCTCCCATGGCTGCAATGATCAACTTCAAGACCCTCTGCATCATCCACAAGTCTTTCTAGGGATTGGGTCTGCTCTACCTCCAACTTTCTCTTCCAAAACATCTTCCTTCTCAAGCTCTCTGTTCATCCACCTCCAACTCTCTTAGGGTCAGAGGATTCTCCAAGCAGAGAGTTGGGGGCAGATCTATCTCCTCGGCTGGGGCCTCCCTCTGGAACAGCCTCTATGCCTCTCTCAAACTTGAGCCGAACCACCTTTGGTTCCGGAAGCAACTCAAGACCTTCCTTTTCGCTTGCGCTTTCTGTCTTCCTCTCCCCTGCTAATGCAACTGACTGCTCTGTGCACTGATCACTTGGTCACCCTCTGAACTCGGGCCCAGGCTCCTGCATGTACAGTTGCCCTTGCACTGCCTCCGGGCTCCCCAGCACTAAACAGTGTGTATCTGCAACCCTACAGACCCTTCTCTCTGCACTTATGAGCCACCTGTTGGCTGCAGTTTTGAGTTAACTGCACTTCCTCCTTCCCCTTCCGTTGGCACTTCTCCCCTTCCCCCGCATCCTTCTCACCACTACTATTCGACATCTACTGGTCTCAAATAAAATCATCGAAAGACATGGCTTCACCGGCCACAACTATGACGACGATACACAAATAGTCTATACAAATCAAGACTCACAAGAAGAAAACTCAAAACTAGAAAACTGTCTTCACGAAATATACAACTGGATGAACTCAAACCACCTCAAACTCAACTTAGGCAAAACATAAATAATGATCATCACAAAAAAACGGAGAAGACAGTCTCTACATCCCATGGCCAACAGAACTTGGTGAAACCCCAGCCCCATCTATTGTAAAAAAAAACCTGGGAGTCCTGATGGACAACAAACTCACTCTAGAGCCACAAGTAAACGCCCTAATCAAGAAATGTTTCCTTCTCCTGCGAGCGACTAAAAGGATCCTACTATTCCTCTCATTCACCAACAAAACAACTACCATCATCGCTCACATGTCCAGATTAGACTACAATAGCTTATATCTAGGCATGCCTGAATGACTCCTAAATAAACTCCAACGAATACAAAATGCGGCGGCCAGACTGCTCCTTAAACTACCTCAAAGAGAACACATCTCGCCAGATCTGAAAACACTACACTGGCTAGCCATCAAACAGCGGATGAAGTTCAAATCAATGTGCATAACGCACAGAGCAATCCACGACCAAGGCGCAGAGTTCCTTAGAAGAAAAATAAATGTACATCACACTACAAGGCTACTCAGATCCAGTAGCGACATCCGCTTGGAATCCAAATCATACATCAAAAGAAAACTCAGAGGATCCTCTTTCTCTCGCCTCGCACCAAAAACCTGGAACGAACTACCAAAGAACATACAGAATACAAGAGATCAACTACAATTCAGGAAGCTCCTCAAATCCTGCCTCTTCACCTCAGAAGTAGAAATAATGCTATAGGGGCATACACAGCAGAACTACGCTGAGGAGAACCTATTCCAGATTCTCTAAGCCTTCGACCTTAATAGAAGTAACGATATACTGATCTACAACATATCCACTTACCAATTGAAAGATAGACCACCAAGAATCATACCAAAGAACATCCACAGATCAATCGGCAAGGTATGACCTTGCAATAACACCATTGTCCACATTGTAATCACAGCAGCAATGGACCACCAACAGTAAATGGACAGGAAGGAGTGGGGGGAATGATGATATAACGCCACTACCTAAGCAGGGATAATGCTTGCCCACCCAGGTGTACTAAACTCAATAACTTAGCTAGGGACCAGCCTCGCCATTGCCCTAGAAACTGGACAGGAAAGAAGAGAAAGAATATACCTACCCAATGGACCACCAACAGTTAATAGATGGGAAGGAGCAGGGGAAATGATAATATAACGCCACTACCTAAGCAGGGATAATGCTTGCCCATCTGGGTGTACTAAGCTCAAATAAACACGCCATTGCCCTAGAACTAGACAGGAAAGAAAGATAGAATATACCACCAAGTATGACAACCAGATACATAAAACAAAACTACAAGGATTAAGAGACCTATAAACCAACTAACCAAAACCTCAGATTTCTGCCTTCTTAACTCACACAAAACCCACACAACCACTTCTTTCACAGCAAACCGCACGCACTTCACCACACCACAACAACCATCAATCAACACATAAATTGCAACAACAGCACACAAGGACTTGCTTCGATCCTATATTGACACCCAAGCTCAGTGCACAGTGAAAACCGAACTGAATCTGCCAACAGGACACCACCTTCTCACTTTCCTACGCCCTCTTCATCCACTAACCCAACCCCACCTTTGTTTACAGATTCGCATGAGCGCCTGGAGACCAACTCCGTTGGTGACGGTGCGCTATATAAATACCTGTAACATTAACTTGCGCGATCTGAATGACACAAGGCCTAGTAAGATCATTATTTTGTCCTCCCTTTGTTTCCCCCTCCTTGTCTTGTCGCCCCTAGAAACACTTGTGTACAGGTGCGTTATAAATGCCACATCATATAATTTCATATACAGCCGACCTATGTCAAAGCTGGTTAGGGACTGAACTGATTCAGTTCCCTTGTTGGTCTGATTTCACAGTACTTGTTGCAGGTGGACGCCGGCCCTCCTCCCCAAGGCTCTCCTAATGGCAACTGTTTGTTACGCGGATCGTGAGGTGAGTGCCTCTCCTCTCCCCGCTGGTTGCCCGTGTGCTAGAGTGCCCCCCCCCCCGTTGGACGCCTGTGTGTTGGTGTGTGTGTCCCCATTCATTTGACACCCTCATATGCTTGTAACTGCCGCATTGCATCATGAGGCTAGCACCATGTTGTGTGTTTATTTTGACCTGCATTTGTGTGAAGTTGCCGCCATGTAACAAGTGGCTGGCACCATGTATTTGCTTACTGATTTCGAACCTGCATCTGTGTGTAGCTGCCGCCATGCAACATGTGGCTGGCACCATGTATTTGCCTGCTGATCTTGACCATGAATCTGTGAAGTTGCTGCCATGTAATGTGGTTTGGCACATGTATTTGCGCATTATTCTTCTTTAATACTGTAACCCTAAGCACTTATTTGAACTGTTCTGCAACCATATTCTTAATCTTAAGCGCCTTGATACCTCAGGTTTCTGTGTGCTATATAAGTGTCAAATAAATAAACCTATTTGCAGTGGGCTCTCTTCGTTTCAGGCCTCAGCACTTCAGGGCTTCTCCCTTCCTCCCAGGGTATTCGCTTCCACTGTCTATTTCTTAAACAGCATTGTTCGTCACGCTCTGTATTGATTTCAGTTATTTCTCAATTCTACTCACTCACTGTTCGACTTTCATGCTTGTGACTAATGGCTGCAGGTAGCTGGCAGTACTCCCTTCTCTGATGGTCTCGGGGTCACTCGATGGGCATCTCACCCATCACGAAGCAGCTGTGGTCACACCACCACGTTACACAAGTCTTCGGTCCCTGTTTGGGCAACGGTTCTCCCGCTCCAGAATTTGTCAGCTCTCTGGCGTCTCACTCTGACATTTGTTGCCTTCCCAAAAGTCACTGGGTCTGTAACGTAATCACATAAGGGGGCTTCCCCTGCGTACCATGCTCTGTCTTCACAAGAGCTACTTACATGCATGTCTCTTTAAGACACATTTTCCTTTCCTGGGTATGGCTATTTTGTTCCCAGATAGCCTGAAGCCAAACATAAGGATGACAGATTAGTGTTCATGGCAGGTAGTCCCGTATATGCAGATATGGTATTGGGTTTAGGGAATTCCTCATCCGAATGGGAGTCCTGGTCCCCAAAGGGGGAAGACACTCCCACTGAGGTTCCACTTGACCATACTGCTAGGGAAGGCTTTGCTGAGCGGGCTCAACTCCCTAGCCTCAAAGGGGTGCCCCACCTCATTTCGTTGGGGACAAGGGACAAATACCTGCGATTTGTCACAGTCCACTGGCAAACCAAGGGCACAGCCCGTTTGGGAGTAGTGGATCCAATACCTCACAACACAGGCACAGGTGATACCAGATCTAACAGAAGACCAAAGAAAAATCTGATCTAAAAGAAAACAAAATACTTAAACAGTGAAGACTGTATGAAACAATATTTACTATAAGTATTCAGTTGATCGGTTTGTGATTTCATTGTTACAACTACTTGTCATAATATCAAAGACAATTCTGTCAGATTCCCATCTGAAGGAGAATTGGAGACAGAACATTTTTATATATGGCAAAGGGATAACATTGTGCACGAACCCATGTGCAGAAGATCTTTGCTATTGTCTGGCTGAGTTCCACCTTGTGAGGAGCATTAAAGAGTTTAAAGAGTCGAGTGTCTGCTAAATGAGTGCTGTGGTATTTTTGTTTCCTTTCAAATGGAACACACACAGGAAAAAAAATGTTGAAGGGACCAAGCCGAGATTGTCATTGTGAGAAGACAAAAGACGTTGAGTCAGAGTTCCGCCCGGTTTGTTGTGGTAAAAACATTCCAGTGGTGTTAGCTGTACAAATCCAATAATTTGCTGAAAGGAAGGAAGAAATAACATTGGAGAGTGTGCACTATTGCTCTGAGCTCCAGGACATTTTTGTCACTTGTTGGTCCTGTGCATTCCAGAAATCATGATTTTAACTGCAGGCAATGAGCTCCTAAACCGTAATCCAAATAATTTGTGTTGCTTGTCACATGCAGCTGAGGAGGCTGGAAGAGAAACCCCAAGAAGAGGTTGTCCCTTCTCAGAACCAGTCTACCCAAAATAATATTTTGTTTACTGTCAAAGGGCTGGATTGCGGTGCCGAAAGTTGGTCCCGACCTATAGCTACATGCAACAGCACAACCTGCGTTTTAATCTTACCAGACAAACTAGATAGATGCATGAGGTCTGTCTCTGGAACCATTCAGACAGTAATCATAGTCTCCCTCAATTAAAAGTGACAGATGGTCTGCCTAAAAACTATCTGGTGGATAAAATGTCTTGGCCATACTAGTGTTCAGGATGACTCCAATGAGCTGAATGTTTTGGTTTCAGTGAAGTAGGATTTATATGGAGCATTCCATAATGAAGAGTATCACAGATTGTTGAACATTATAATAAGAAGAATAACTTGCTCATATATTGTGCTTAATGACACATTCCCCTTGCATGCTTCTAAGTGGCATACAACAGGGGTTACTTATCTCAAGGGTGCTCAATTAATCAATTAATCTGTATCATGTCGTGACTGCAAAGCTAAAAATGCTGAATGCAAAAATTCGAAATCCACATTTCCCTGCAATTATGTTTTTGGGGGTGGGGGAGAGTGCGGGGGGGTTTGTTTATAAAACATAAAAAATATAGGGGAATATGGGGGGCTGAAGGGGAAATGTTAATTATTGACATTTTCTTTTTCTGCATTTCGTGTTCGCAGTCATCACATAGATCTAATTAATCAATCTCTGATAAAGGGCTGAGTTGGCACTGACCATGGGATTGGAATTTGTATAGTGTAGGCTGTTGCCATGCCTCAGGCAATCTTACCTCGTAAACTAATCAGCAGAGAAGAGGCTCTGAACAACCAGTCACCCAGATATATAAATAAATAGATGTTCTACAGACAGAAGTTTGGTAAACACTCTGGGTGATGGAGAACCAAGGGGAGAGAGTTACACTGGTAAAGTTAATTCCCTATAATAAATAGGATGCTTACTAGGATCCTTTAGGATTGTGACACAAAAGTTGGCATCTTTCTGATTAATTGATGCCTTCGTATTGCCCACCAGTAATAAAACCAGAATTTAAGGTGATGCCAAAGTGGTAAATGTTTCTTAATTGGAAAAATAGACGTAGATTGTGCAGGTGAAAGCTAGGCTTGTCTACACCAGTTTTCTTCAGAATGATTAAGAACCATGACTAAATCCCTCTACCGTTTTTCCATTTTGGTGACCAGCTCTATGGCTTCCATAAGAAGAAGCTTTATAAATCATGAGTTACGGTAAAGGCTTCTGAAATATTGCTGGGCACAATGGAGTTTGCAGAAGAAGCAATACAGTGAACTAGGATCACTTGTAAAATACAATGATCTTGTGTGATCTATTCAGATTGCGGTAGAAACTGGTACATTCCTCGATATTGATTGAAAGAAGAATACAGTTCCTTGTTTGAGTCAAACCGATTTCTTTGTGGGATCATAAGTTCTTTTGGGATCATTAGCACCTGTCAACAGCCAATCAGGATGCTCTGAATATAGGTGCAATTTGCTGGTGCAACACCTGCATTCTGAGATGGATAGCCGCAGCAGTACATCCCTCCCACTCAACCTGCTTTCCCCCAACCTACCCATCGACCTCCCTCAATTACATTTAACAAAAGGGACATACAGGTGAAGCTCTACCTGCAAGCCTCCGGCTTCCTCCAATTTGTGTCTGCCATAGAAAGAGTAACATTTGCTTGCTTCCATGTCAGCCATGGGATGGTTTACTTCTTGTTAAAGGGCGCTCTCACAAGTAAGAACATTTTCGTGAAGGTTTTTATAAAGTTACTTTTTGCAAACAATTTGAACAGAGGAGGTATTTGAGATGAAAGGAGTGGGAGGGAAACGTTCAAGAGAAAAAAACTTAAATTATGCAGAGAAATCCGGTGTTCTGTCTCTGAAGTGTGCTGAAAATATCCAGATGGGGTACAGTGAAAAACAAACTTGTGTCACATTCTGCATAAACTGAAGCCAAATAGACAGATTTAACACAGAGGCCCTCTCAGTTTTGACTACTGTATCTGGAGCGCACAGGCCCATCCTATCCACCTTTCTAATGGAATTTCAACCCCAGGAAGGGAACAGGACTGGAGCATCATGCACAGCAGCATCAACTAAATAAAGAGCGGCCCAGTGCATGAATCGCCTCAGCCCCACCACCCCCATCTATGACATACCGTACGCATGTTCAGCACATCCCCCCCACCCCAATTGCGAGTCCATTTATGAACTTGAAAAAGATTGGACGATCAAAAGCAAAGCTGTGGCGAGTGTTTTATGGAGGAAAGAGGTCTATGAAGCAGGCGTGAAATAGACACTACAGTCAGTAAAGTTTACTCACTTGTACGGTTTAAGTACCTTACCTGTAACTCTTGTTCTCCAGCATGGGTCTTGCATGAATTCACATGCTCATGAATATTTTCCATAGTCAGGCTGGGAATCCTCAGTAAAAACAAAGCTGTTGCTTTGTTGTTAGACCGAAAACTGCAGTCATTGTCCTTTGGGTCATACTGCCTCCAGTAAATGACACTCGTCCTCCTAAGCTCCACCCCTGGTGGTCATCTTCAGATTTGGTAGAGCATGTAAAGTGGCAGTATGCACCAAGAAGAGCCAGGGAGGGTTCGCATTTGAATCTATGCAAGACCCATGCTGGAGGACAAGCATTACAGGAAAGTAACTTACACATTCTCCAGCACGGGGTCTTGCATGAATTCACATGCTCATGAATACAATTACACAGCAGTATAAATACACAACCACGGGAGGTGGCAAGGCTCAACAGAAGCAATGCACTTACCCCTGAAACAGGCTCACCGCTAACAAACAGGCTGCGTAGCGCTGCTTTACCGACCCGGTACTACTCCCTGCAATCCCTATTGACGCAGTAGAATCTCGCGAAGGTGTGGGTGGCCCTCCACTGCAGATGTTGTGCAAAAAAACACCAGAGAGAAATTGTTGCAGCTGTGATGGCTCTGGTGGAGTGGGCTCTCGGCCGACCTGGAAGAGGTCTGTTGGCCAGGGAATGGCAGTGCATGATACAGCCGGAGAGCCACCTGGATATGGAAGCATTAGACAGGGCTTTCCCGTGTCCCACAGGTCTGAAATTGACCAACAACGGAGACGTCTTCTGAAGCCCTTTGTGCGTGCCACATAAAACAACGTCCTGCTAATACAACGCCCTTTCAGCAGGCAGGCGTAGAAGGGCTCAAACAAAACTGCCAGTACCAAAGGCTCGCCGAGATTGAAGCCCGAAGGAACAATCAGCGTAAAGGTTTGATGGGTCCGCAGCACCACCTTTATAACTTGGAGGGTCAAGTACAGCAGCTTGCATGAGAGGGCCTGGATTTCCCAAACTTCCCTTCCGAGGTAATGGCCACCTGGAAAGCAGTCTTCCATGAGATGAACTTAAGAGGGGCCCAATGCGGTTTAAATAGAGGACCCAAGAGCTTGGTCAAAACTATGTTGAGCTCCCAAGCCGAGGCAGGAGCCTTCACCAGCGGAAAAGTCATGGAGAGGCCTTTGAGGAACTCCTTGACGAGCCTGTGCACCAACAGGGAGTGCTTGCCAGACGCCCCGGTGCACCAGGATATGGCAGCCAGATGAACCTTGGAGGCATGAGCTAGCCCAGCTTTGGCCAGCAAAAGAAGGTATGGGAGGAGCCGTCATCTGCAGAGGCGTAATCTTCTGAGTCCTGCACCACACTGAAGCACTTCCATTTGTGACTGTAACAAGACAACGTAAGAGGAAGCTCTGGCTTTGGCCAAGATCTTCTTGCACTCCAGTGGCAGGGAATATTGCCCAAACTCTTGGGCTGCAGGAGCAAGGCGCGAGCCTCCGCATTGCTGGGTCGTGGTGCAGCATTGTTCCATTTTCTCTGGAGAGCAGGTCAGGAAGTGGAGGCAGCCAGATGGAAGAAGCCACGGACAGATGGAGAAGGTCTGGATACCAGATCTGCTGCAGCCACGCCGGCGCGATGAGGATCATCCTGCAAAGGCAACCTTTGAGTGTGTTGATCACGTGTAACAGGAGCAGAATCTCCTTGAGTGAGATGTGGACATACCGCCCACAATTGCAGAGCCTGGAGGAATACCCAATTGAGTGCGCTCTTGCCCATCCAAGTACCCGTTACTTGCTGCCACCTGGCATCCAGGAATTCCTGGAGAGGTTGCATCTGGAGCCTGCAAAAGTAGACTAAATGGATGCAGGAAGGCATCATGCCCAACAGGGATTTGATGGACCGGACTGTTGCGATGGATGCTGCTAACAGCTGCTGAACTTTCCCCAGGATGGCTTTCACACACTCCTCGGAGGGTGTCACCAGACATGCGACCGTGTTGAGAAGGATGCCTAGGAACAGAGCGTTCTGTCATGGCACTGCGCAGGACTTCGTACAATTGATGGAGAATCTGAGTCAAGTCAGAAGTCGTATGTCTCCGCTGTGTGCTGGGTAGCCAGCGCTTGAGAGCAGGAGCGAATGAGCCAGTCATCCAGATAAGGGTAGATGTGTATGCCCATGCGGTACAGGTGCACCGCTACCGGGGCCACACATTTTGTGAACATCCTCTGAGTCGATCTCAGTACCGTCCCTGGACTACAAAACGCAGGAACTTTCGATGCTGCAAAGTGACCATCCTGAAACTTTGGAACTTTAAATACTTGTTTAGGCGTCTTAAATCTAGTATCGGTGGAAACCCTCCCAACTCATTCTGTACCAAAAAGTATCTTGAGTACACTCCGGAGCAGCAGAGGCGCTAAAGAGCAAACTCTATTGCCCCTTTTCTTAACATGGCCTGAACCTCCTGTAGCATTTGGGCCATATGAAGTTCTTGACGTGCTACTGGAGGAATGTGAGGGCACCGGTGTTGAAATTCCAAAGAGTGACCTCTGCTGAAGTTCGTCCAGCACTCAATTGTAAGTGGTGATCTTTCTCCACTGTTTAACAAAGTTCAATTGCTTGCCTCCCACTGGGGTGCCAAAGTGGAAGTGCAGATTCATGGCCGATCCAGGCATCTGCGTCCTGGCCTGTGGATGACAACGCTGGACTCTGCTGCCGTAGGCGTGGGAGCGGCCCATGTAGGCTTCCTGGGTGGTGGAGCGGGAGGGCTGACGATAGGGAGTAGTGTACCCATTGGAGGACCTGGAGACTCTTCCCCGTGGGGAATAAAAGGATGACCTCCTTTGCTGTAGGGTGCCCAGAGAGCTTGCAGTCCCCTTCTGTCAGTCTTGATAGCATGGAGAGTCTCATCCACTGCCTTCCCAAACAGGTTGTCTTGATCAAACGGCATGTCCATGACCTTGGTCTACACGTTCGCTCAAAGGTTCGTGGCATTCAGCCACCCCTGGTGATGACGGGCCATTTCATTCCCCATCTGGCGGAACCCCGAGTCAGCCATGTCCAGTGCCACAGTAATGGCTTGATCGGAAGCCACCTCACCCTCCTGGAATAGGACTAGTGCCTCAGGCTTCTTGTCATCTGAAAGCAAATCCAGTCTCAGCGCGAGCTTGTACCAAAGCTCCCTGTCGTAACGAGACAGGATGGCAATGGCATTGGTGGCCTTGATGGTGGAAGCTGCAGTGTAGATGAAGCGCTTGCCAACCGCATCCAGTTTCTTGCCCTCCACCAAGGACGCAAACAAGGGATTGGGCAGGCACTTCCCGGTGGCAGCAGACACCGCAGAGTCTGGAGAAGGCTGTGACCTGAGAAACCTGGAAGATGAGTCTGGGATCCGGTATTGTTTCGATCCTGCTTTGATGGAGTGGTACTTGGAGTCTTCATAAGGGCCAATCCTTCCAAACGTCGTCCAGCAATGGAACTGACACAACGGTCTTCCTTATCCTCCGGCACCAGACTGAAGAGCTTGGACGCATTTGAGATGATGGCATGGAAGGAGCCAATTTCGTATGGCGGCAAAGCCCTTGCAGGCTCGTCAATATCAAGGCCCCAAGTCCAGAACGAGATGCGACAGGCGCCGTACAGGGTGGCATCAGCGGGCGCTTGGGCCTATGAGGACTCCTGGTAGGTGGCCTGACCAGGCACCGGAGCAGCAGGTAGCCTTTGCTGAATTTCTGTAACCAAAGTGTGTAGGGTGGTGAGGGTGTCCAGTGACATATCCTTTGGAGCCGGGAGTGGTGCAAACTGTGCAGTAGGGACAGGAGTTGGGCTGAAACCCCTAGGAGGGGAAACGGCTGGTATGACTCGTGACTCCGGAGATCTCTCCTAGGACATGGGTCCTTGTCCTCCTTCATGGTCTGAGTAGAAATCCTCAGGCATGTCATCCACTGGGCTGGTATAGATGTGAGGAGATTTTCTCAGTGACCCCACAGGAGCTGAGGAAGACACCATTGCTGGCCTAGGCAGGAATTCCGAGTTACACAGTAACTCCCTCACAATACCCGAGAACTGCGGTTAGGAAGCAATGATGGGGATCTGCAAAATGGGCACCGCCGATGACGAGATAGTGGTCAGCATGGCTGACGGAGGCCTCGGATGCAAAGAGACATTTAGCGTTGTCGTCTTCATGAAGGTCGAAACGACGGTCGCTGCCAAACTCTTTGTCGACAAAGGAAAAGCTGGTGATTTCATCAACGGGGCATAGACTAGGGTGGTGTTGAAAAAAAAAATGTAATAAATAAAAATAAAGTCACTGACAAAACAATGGTCGACGGTGTCGTGGCCATTGACAAAGCCGACAAAGAGGCCGTCGACCTGGTGGTGTTCTTGGTAGATGAAGATGTCAACGGGGGCCGTGCCACCGACGAAGACTAGGGAGCAGCCGACAGGCTTCCTGCAGGTCTCTCCTGCGACGTGTTCTTCAACAAAGGCTTGTGTTTAGAGGGAGTAAGGGACATCCTTGCAGACAGAGGTACCCCACCAGCCAATAGACTAACCATCAACAGAGCAGGTGACAGGGAGCGGCCCCTTTCCAAGCTTGATCCCGGAGCTGTAGCGACCTCCGAGGGAGCTGATGGAGCATGGTGCTTTGCCTTCTTTTGGACCCCCTCGGAAGGAGCACCCTCAAAGGACTGCGACCTCTTCTTCTCAGAAGGAGCACACCCATGGGACCTGCTGGTCCTGGTTTAGGCATGTCTGCGCCGAGGCCGCGTCAGAGGCCTCCTCCTGGTTGATCCAATCCACAACCTCTGGAAGCAATCCTGCCTGGTCTTCGATGAGAAGGCGTTGCAAATCTTGCATCCATCTGCATTGTGGTCCGGGGGAAGACAATAAAAGCACTTAAGTGCCGGTCATCTGCGAAAATGTTCCAGGCCAGAGGTTTTGCAGGCCCTGAAGAGACTCCTCTTCGACGCATGGGACATGGTCACATTGAGATATAGGCCCAAGCCTGGGACCATCGAAGTCACGGAGAGAAGATCCAACAATGGCAAAACGATCTTGGCTCACAACAGGTCATCGCTGCCAGTAGTCACCGCGTGACGGGAGACAAAGATGGAAGAAAACTATCGAAATTAACAAAAAAACAGCAATAAATCAACAAATTGCAAGGAGCGAAGCTCTCCAGGACTCCCAACACTATAAATGTGCAGTACAAATCTGAAGATGGCCCCCAGAGCTGGAGCTTATGAAGACGAGTGTCATTGGCTGGGGGCAGTATGACCCACAGGACAATGATTGGTTATAGAGGAGACCAGCAGTTTCAGTCTGCAGCGAAACTGCTTTCGTTTTACTGTTGATTCCCAGCCTGACGGGGAGTATTCATGAGCATGTGAATCCATGCAGGACCCCATGCTGGAGAAGCCCCATTCAATTTCCTCCATACTAATGGGAGTTTGAAAAGCATGCTTACAAATGTGAGGATAGCAAATAAATCCCAAGCAAGGTGTGCAAGGTACCACTGAACAAGACATATTACTTAGAACGTGTACAGGTTGTTGGCTCTGGAACTCGTTCCCACGGCATAGTGCTTGCAAAGGCATGAGGTGTACACCAGGTCATGACCCTGCCATGCAACTTTCCAAAAGGGGTACACTCTAAAAAGCCACCAATGCTGCTTTTGTTCTCACAATAACATGCTTTCCTCCAGCAGGGGAAATATGCAACTGGCAGAAATCCAAAATACATGGAATAGCCATACAGTGATGGATGACTGAAGATTTTTTATCCTTGAGGACCCATCATAGTTATCAATAAGAAGACTTACTCACACTGTCCTTTACAGATTTCTGGTTGTAATATATTGGAAGCAAATTGCCCTGATTCTGAGGAAACAGACTACCTTAGGTCAAATGGATGAGTTCAGAGGACCACCTTGTTCTTCTTGAGGATCAGAAAAGGGGCACTGGAGTAGACACCCTGAATATCACTGACTAGTGTTTAGATGTAATCGCTACTGAAATGGCAATCTTCTGTGCCACAAAATTCAGATCTATAGAAGCAATTGGTTCAAACGTTTTGAATTTTAGGAACACTAGAACCACAAACAAGTCACCAGGACGACGGGGAGAGCGAGTCTGTACATGGAGCTCTACTAAATGGGTCAAATATATCATGACCACTAGATAGTTTAATCGGTAAACACACATTTTTCATTAACCTATGACTACTGCCAAGTAGTCCATTTTGATCCCTGAGCTGACCAGGTTCAAAAAGGAAAAACGTTACCTGACAAGGACTGAATACGAATAATGTCCCTTTCAATGCACAAAACCTGGTACGCTTCGAACTGTGCTGTGCTCGGACTGCTTCCAAGCCGTTTTCCAAATATCCAGATTAATTGGTGAAAGCCCCAAATAAGTAGAGATCAGGTCACTGTGGTCCATTCTTCCATGGACAGTGCTTGTGGTTATGTGTGCATATACACAGCTATACCTTAAGATCGACTACATCAATGACATCCATAGGCTCAAAACCTGCCTCTCGCTGATCCAGTCTTGGATGTCCAGTGCATACTCGAAGCTCAATCCCGCCAAGACCAAATTCCTACTCCTCACTCACACCAAGACATACTGACCTGGCTATCAACCATGAACTTTGAAGGCTTCACACCCAAGCACACTTCCTGTGCCAAGTCCCTTGGGTTCCACATCAACAAACACCTCACCTACAAGACACACATAGCTGCAAAAACTCTGACAGCTCGATATCAGCTCTCCCTCCTGCGGAAAGTCAAGACCTTCCTCCCTCCGGACAGGTTTAGATCCACCATTTAAGCACTGGTCCTATCCCACCTCGATGGGGGCAATGCACTCCTGAAAGGCCTCCAGTCATCCTCCCTTGTGCCGCTGAGAAGTGTTCTGCATGCGGCTGCACGCCTCATCAAGGGTCTTCGCAGATACGGTCACATCACCCCGGCCGTAATCGACCTTCACTGGCTCCCACTGCACATGCAAATCACCTTCAAGTCTTGCTGCATCCTCTATAAGGCAGTCACCCTTAAGTCATCCAGCTACTTCGAGGAGAAACTGCATCACTGGCGGACAGTTCATCACCAGTAGCCAGGACACATGCAGACTGGAAATCTGCTGCTGCAAAAAGTAAAGGACCAGAAAACTAGCCTGTCTGCCTACACCAAGACCATGGAACCTCCCCCCCACCGGCATCAGACTCGTCTCCATGTTCCTACAATTCAAAAAAGTACTCAAGACACACCTCTTCAAGGAGTCTATCCTCCTCAACACCTAGGCCATCACAGCGCCCCTTGAGCCACCTGACTCGCTAGAAGCAGCCCACCCCTCTCCTTCTAGGTACAGCTGTACCCCTCGTCTGTGCCCCTCTGTATATCTATTCTGTTACCAGTGGAAAGTGCTCCGTTATGCATCTGTAATGTTCTACAACTCTGTAAAGTACTCTGTTATGTATCTGTATTGGTGTGTACCTCTGTAAAGTGCTCCGTTGCTTATCGAAGCTGGGTCTGCGCTCCATAAATACCGTAGTAATAATAAAAACAACATAAGACAAGACCTTCTCTTGGTAAACAAGGCTGTGAATGGAGAAAGGGCCTAACAGATCTGAGTGATAAACAGGTTTGGGTCAAAGAGGGTGGAAAGGTATGCAGAGTGGGCATCGCCCCAGTGAAAAGACAGATATTTGTCCCAACCAAGAGGACAAGAAATCGCGTTTTCTACTATACTCGTTTCCAAAAAGAACAGAAGGCTCCCTTAAATGGCTTCGATCTAATCCAACTCTATAGGGGAGAGAATACATTAAGGAGTGGCTCAAGTCCACCTGATTCTACTTATACATTCATTTTTCCCTCTTTCCTGTGCTAATCTCCATAGTCGATGGGATCAGTTTCCTCCCTGTTTGCAGAGAGAACAAATGGCAGCGTTGTCTGTCGCCAGGAAAGAAAATCATTAACGGAAAACGGCTGTCAAATACAGAGCAATGATGGGGGACCTGGCCCTCTCCATTCGAGTTGGACAAAGGTTATTGCTCCCCAACTAGAGAGTGAGGAGCCTGTGGCAATTGAGATCTGTGGTTATAGGACATGAAAAGAAAATCCTGAGCATGAGTATGGACTCTTCCATTCACCAACGAAGGACTGTCTTGATGCTGTCCAAAAAAACGGGATTAGTGTGATTGAGCCTGGGATTGTATTATCCAAATGAATAGCCAGCTGAAGCAGTGTACGTCTCATGTGAAGCCTAGTAAAGGGCTAAAAGAGAATGCACAATCCATGAGCCCCCTACTGTCTTTGGAATAGTAGAGCTGCAAAACATGTAACGCTGTAAACCTGAAAAGGTGGATTGGATGGCGCATACCCTGTACTGAAGCAGAAATGCTTTGATGGAAGTGGTTCTCCATAACATACAGACAGAACAAAGATTTTAGGTTACAATTTATTTGAATGGACCAACAGACCCAGGGACAACTCCACAGTTATTTGAAGTGATGATACTGTCTTTTTTAGATTTAACGCACAAATGACCAATCATCCAGGTAGGGATATGAAGAAAGTAGGTATGACGCCACCGCTGCCATCAGGCTGGAAAAACACAATGGAGCTCAGGCTGAATGGCAGAACTTTTAACTGAAAATACTAGTTTGCTGTGGAGAACCTGAGGTTTTGCAATTAGGAGGCCACATGTTAAGGTGCATTCAGGCATCCTGTATATGAATGGGACGTGGCCAATCTCCCTCTTGGAGCACAGCAAACTTCAGTGCTGGCATGTCCTTCTTGAACTTTGTTATAGGAAAGTACTTGGTTGAATTGGTCCAGTAAAGCCAGTAACCATATTGGTCTGTTTCCATAACTGCAAAAAAACAAGATTAAATAACCTGTGAGAAGTCTATCTGAAGAACTGCTCAAACTGCCTGCATTTGAAGCAGTTTGGCAATGTCCTTACTTAAAGTGGATCAATGTTGCACAGGGAAAAGGGTGAGGAAGGAGTTGCAGACCTACATGCTCTTCGGACAGTCCTTTAATGCCTTTTTGAAAGTCATCGATTTCGCAACTCCCACTGCGACAAGACTCGTCTAATGAGAGTTGCAAAATAGATTTAATTTCACTCTGTGCCCACACTCCCACCTCTAAGTCCCGCTGCTGCCTCACTAGAAGACATCCCTGGAACCCCACCCATTTCTCCCTCACCTTATCTGGGGTACACACACAGAACCTCTTCCACTCCCAGCTACTCTCCAGTCTGGTTGCCATCCTCCCAGACAAACCCCATCCCACACCCTATTTATCATACCTCTAACATCGCTGATCCCGCCCAAAATGTCCCTTTTCACAGTCCATGCACTACAGACAGGACATTTCACAATTAATTGCATGTGAAACGTCTGTTCGGCAATACGTGGCATGCACCCTTCAGACAGATGAAGAAGCACAATTGACTGGCCAAAGCCAAAGTACACTCCGGATCAGGGGAAATCGATGTAAAGGCAAAATACTCAATAACAGATATCAAAAACGCCTCCCCTTGTTGAACACGGTTTTACAATCCTGCTTGCATAGAATCAGCATTTCCGGTTTTATGTGATGAAGTCGATGTAAGCAGTCCTCTGGCCACACCCCACTCCCTCTGAAACACTCAATCCAGTTGAATGTGGTTCACACGTGGCAGCTAGTGAAGGTCCAGCTAAAATAATCCACAGCACATTCTCAACATCCGGGAGATGCCAGGAGAGAAAAGAAATGTAGGATTGTAGCGCTCATTCCCATAAGCACTGGGCCTCCTTTGAAAGCCCCAGCTTGAGGTTTTCTGTGAGAACCCTGGCCACTTCCCATGACAAGGGGAGAAGAAGTATTATGCCAGTCTCACTGTTCGCTACTCCAGGATGGCTATGTATAGCTAGGTCTCTACTGCATACCAGTTTCACTTGGTTTGATGGTGGCTGAGAAGTGCACACCAACTATACACAGAGGAATTTACCAACATAAACAGCAAATGGTGCATCTCGAAATGGAGATGCTCATTTGGTATTAGCATTAGACTTCAACCAGAGTTGAAACTTCTGAATATGTCATCTAAGATTCCAGAATGCAGGCAGCAGAGGCAGCAGCATAATCCTGTAGCTCCTGGCCCCCTCCTGCTACTGATAATACTGGATTATGAACACCAAGAAAAAGATTGTAGTGGCTGAAAACCCTATACCCAGGAATTCAAAGCCAACATCATCTTCATCAGAGAGGATTGAAGTTCCTAGCACTCAAGATATCTCCTTTTTGCTACTCAAAATGGCCCAGGACTTGGTAAAGGTGGTTGAAGACGTGGGGGATGTTAAATTATCAATGGATGATTTATCTAAAAAGGTCTCTCAATTGGACACTAGGATTACAATCCTAGAAAATAGCTCCACCTCTATGTCTTCAGAAATGACAGGGAGCTTCAGAGCATACAATACCTTGAGAGAATAAGTTCAAAAAGGAAGAGAAAAAGGCCTAGAACTGGACTTTAAGATCAGAAATAAAAATCTGAGACTTGTAGGAGAGGAGGAAAATACAAATGAGGATCTGTTACATCTGGTGCTGGATATATTGAAGTTCTGCTATGGTTGTGACCAAATAGCCCCAGGAGATGTGGACAATATATATAGTGCGGGGAGAAACGCTGGCCCAAAGGCAAGACACATATTTGTGTATCCTTACTAACCCAAGAGAAACTGCTAATCAGGAAATCCTTTAAAGAGGCCAAATATTTATCAAGGCTGGTGGGTGTTAAAGCTTTCCTTAATGGGGCGAATCTACTGACCCTGGTTCGACCAGATGGTGAAAAGACCACATCTGCCCTAATGAGGCCATGAAGTGGCTAGAACCGCTAAAGGAAAAATGTGCTTAATGCTTCTAATACCGTGAGTCATTGGTTTCAAACATTGCCTGTTCAATCTTACATTTTATTTTTGTTGCATTTTCCTTCATTGGCTTTGAGTGTGTTAAAATGGCGCTGCTGCTATAATTCCATTGAAGATTTGGAACTATGTTCATTTTGAAAGACTACTTACTTCATTTCAATAACATCACTGCTTCCTAGGAACGCCGGAGTTTTAGAGGAAAGCACCCTCCGGTGTGCCTTCTTCGTGTCATTGCGTGGTCCAGGAAGTAACACACTATTTAACGACTCTCTGCGTCAGAAGTTTATTGGATCCATACAAGAGCGGCGGATACAGTCACTAATGGAGCTGTGGATCCTGATACGCTCACATCAGCTTATTGTGAAGTTCTGGATGCTGCCCGCAACTAATGACAGGTAAATCCATTTCTAAGGGGCCAGACCCGGGACTTCAAGTTGGTGTTAATGCAGTAGTGAAAAGGCAGACTGGCGGATATGACGGGTAGTCATTCATACATGTTCAGGCCTCCCGCAACGCCGCTCCTTTTGCAACGACAATGGCCACAGTCCCCTTTCTTTTTTCACCGGATTAACTTTATTTTGGCAAATCACACTGGACACCAACTCGATTCACACGGCCAAACTGCATGTGCGGGCTTCTCTCTTGCCTGACTTTTGTCCAGTTTAGGCCTAATTTGAAATAATATGGATTTCCATCACAGGGTTGAAGAACCATGTATTCCGCCCAGCGCAAGTATATACTATGTTGGGGAGTAGCCGGGACAAGATGAACAGTTATAACAGGAAATCTGTAGATATTTGGACGGAGGTGGTACCCAAGTGTATTCATTAAAGGATTTTTCATCAATTTTTGAGTTTTTCGAACGTTGCTCACAATATCAGTGGACCCCTGAGATGTTGGCCTGATCTAATTTCGTTTGACTACAAATGTTACACCTATGTTTAAACCTATTCTTCATGCCTATTGTTTCTGAATGAGCTATCAGTTATTATTGCATGATACATAAACTTTCTGAAAATATACATGCAGATAGGAATAGTTAACTGGTATGTGAATTATATCAAAAGGGAACAGTATTTTGAGGTATAACTGCGTGCTTAGTTGTGGTTATTAACATGTTTTCCTTCTAGGTATGGACTACTCCCATCTAGTGCCCTTGCTTGTGGGCGGTTTTTGGGGTGTCATTGTATAAAGGATGTTTGGGTATGTGTTAATTGGAACAGCACTTGTTTGATTACCGCTTGTTTTCCTTAGATTTCTCATAGGTCTCTTATCCGAATGCATCTTTGTTTTTAATTTGCCTTTGTTCCTGTATTCCTTTCCTATGGCTTGCTTCTCCTATTTTTTGCGCATCTATTTTAGTCTTAGCCTTTCCATACCTATCATTTTTTACTTGCATTATGGGTCTGGTTCCAAACATGTGCTAGTAGTCTAAAAACACATTTAAACATGGTAGGGCATGGCTCTGCATCTGTAGTCATATGAAGTTTTCTTTACCTACTATTCGAGTTGTGCATAATATTTGGGATGTACCCCTTGTATTTAAACTGTCATATGTGCATTCGAATTGGTTGGGGGGTTTGGGCTAAGGCATGAAGTGACCAGTGACTGGAGATGTGGGGCTACATGTGAGCGTTCGATGGAATTAATCAGTTGTAGATGGCCTTTATATTTGACCGTATTGACCCATATTTTAATATGTATATATCTTGGGATAATTACACCCTATTATCAGCCTATGTACCTTTATTGATCGTTATTTCTAGGTATTCAGTGTTAAGTGTACATTCAAGAGGCTAGATGATTCCCTGATGACGCTGGGCTGGGCATGGGAGAGGGATGGATTGTGGGGTTTAGATGAGGATATAAGTATGTGTTGCTGACGTAGGGGAGCTATGGTACGGAAGATAGGTGATTTCTGTGGTATTTGATGCTGATCCCTTACCCTAATGACAAACTCGTATGTGCCCCCCTTAGTTCCATTGAACATTTATGGAATGGGAACTCCAGAGGGGTATGGTGTCATACATTGTTAACGAGCAATGGAAGATATGATCTTGATAGCGAGTGTTAGGCCAAATGTTTTGTTGTGGTCCCTTGCCTAACAGCCAATGTGTGTAATTGGTGATATGCTATAACTAACTATTGTTCCAAGTACTGAAATCCCTATAGATACATTTAGCAATGATAATTTATTTGTCATATTACAAACGAGCCATGAGGGAATCTGTGATTCAGTGATTCTATGCATGATATTACTTGTGGTTTCGGGAACATTGAAGTAGTTCTACTACTTCAGGATGCTGATGAATAGGTAATATAGGGAATGAATGGAAAGTGAAAATAAAGTGCTATAGAAACTCTCAAAAGGTGGGAGCATAAAGCAGGCTTATTAGTTTAGAGAGAAGGATCGCCTCCATGAGGCCAGCTGTGACACTTGTTGATAAAGCTGGGACACACTCATTGGGTTCCCAAACACAATGTTGGATATTTATTTAAATATTTGATCTTATATAGATATTGGTTGTCATGATTGTTTGGGCCTGGAAATTGGTAATGGGTACTGCTGGATCCTGCTATAATAATTGCACAAGAATAGGCAATAGTTTTTGTGGATTTGTTAGGGAGTGTACGGAGTGAAATGTATGATTACGGGGGAATGGTTTGTGATGTGAAGGGAATGTTCAATTATCGAGTCAAAGCATCTGTTATATGGAAAGGGGAATGAAATGATTTGACTGGGATTAACATTAAAATGTGATGAAGGTTAATTCTGAACTTACTTTTTCTTAATAAACCTAGGGTAGTGTTGGTCTCATGTGAGGGTTTTGGGTTGAATTATTTTTGGATATGTAGTGTTCATAGGTTTATAGGAGGGGTGTCCAGGACACTGGACTGATTAGAATGTTATATTTGGTTTATAATATTTATCTGTTGTTGCCGACTTGCTTCTATTTCAGGGGGGGGAAGAGGGGGGTAAGGTTCACATCTATTAATTGCTTGTAAAGATTATCAGGTTTGGAGGAGGCGCCTATATTTGGAGAATTGAACACTGGTGGTGGGTCGAAGAGGATGGCTAATGATTTACGTGGGGTTACATGGAACGTTAATGGTCTGAACAATTAAAAAAAAAAAGCTGAAGGTCGTGACCGGTTTAAGGGAGCTAAAAGGTGACATTTGTTTTATTCAGGGAACTCATCTTCTTAAGGATGAAGTTGAAACCCTGAGGAAGGGTTGGGTTGGGAGGGTATATGGCTCCTTTTCCACGCGATCAAGGGGAGTGGCAATTTGAATTCGGAGAAATGCTTCATTGAAGATTATACAAGAACTGTCAGACCGAGAAAGCAGGATGGTGGCACTACTGGTTAATATTCAGGTATGTTTAGTGATGTTGGGTAATATTTCTGCCCCATCTGCAGATGATGGACCTTTCTATAGGAAAGTGGCTCAATCACTACAAGAATTGGGTACAGATAATATCATTCTTGGGGGTGATTTTAACACGGTTTTAAATAAGTATTTGGATAGAAGTGTGTCTGTGAATAATAAACAGAATGATCGTCACTATCTATCGCTGAGAAACCCGCTTGAGGAACACGCATTGCAGGATTGTTGGAGATTGGAACATCCACTTACTAGAGAATATAGTTTTTACTCAGGCGCACACTCGGTTTACTTTAGACTGTATATGTTGCTGACAGCCGGGAAAATGACTGAGAACCATAAAACAAGTGAAATAGGCACCATCCTACTGACCGATCATGCACATGTAACAATGTTTATTAATATGGTCGTCTGTGCTGTACAAGGACAATATATGTGGAGAATGAACAATGCGTTCTTACGAATGGAAAAGGAAGTGGAGTCATTGAGGACAGAAATTGATTTCTATGTGTCAGTAAATCACACGGGCGAATTGAGACCGAGGTTGTATGGGAAGCTTTCAAATGTACCATGCAGGGTTATTTGATTAATCCGACGTGTGGATTGAATAGGAAACATTCTGATAGGCAGAGGGAACTTGAGATGAAGATTTGAGATTTATCTAAGATGGTAATGGCTGACCCACATGACAGGGATAGTAATATTGAATTGCTGAAACTAAAGAGGGAGTTTGACAATATAATTGAGGAAAGGACGGAACGGAAATACAATAAACAGAAATGTGAGTTTTTTGAGAAAGGAGAGAAATGTGATAGATGGCTGGCCTATAGGCTGCAAAAGAGGGAAAAAGAATGCTCAATTACATCCATTCAAGATAAAGATGGACAATCACCTTTCATACGCAAGAGATTAACAACATTTTTCGGGACTATCATGTGAATTTGTACAGTAGTGAAATTGATGCGCCAGTTGGGAGCGGTGACTTTGAGAAGGCGAAGCTAACTAAACTTTCAGATCATGACTCGCAGTTACTAGAGAAGGATTTGACATTGGATGAGATCAAAAGAGCTATCAACAGATTAAATGTTGGGAAGTCATCTGGTCCTGATGGATTTCCGGTAGAATTCTACAAACTATTGCCAGATTCAGCCCTGGAATTACTAAAGGATATGTATGTGGCCTCTTTGGATAGTGGCCTACTGCCGACTCCAACTAGACACGCCATGATATCGTTCTTTCCTAAGAAGGGGAAGGATGAAATGCTTCCCGGGAGCTATAGGCCGATTAGTCTTATTAACACGGACAATAACATTCTGGCAAAAGTCTTGGCCATTATATTAGAGAATCTTCTCCCGAACTTGATCAATGAGAATCATTCGGGTTTTATGAAAGGAAGGAAAACATCCAGCAACATCAGATGACTATTCTATTCAATTACAAAGGCGGCTGATCAATTAGAAGATGCTGCTGTTTTTTCATTGATTGCGGAGAAAGCTTTCGATTGTGTCTAACGGGACTTCCTCTTTCGAGTCCTTGAAAAATTGGAATTTGGAGTGCATTACAGATCATGGATTAGGCTATTATATTCAGAACCGACTGCGGATGTTAATACCAATGGGAGACACTCTGATCCTTTTAGACTGGAAAGAGGGACAAGACAAGGATGTCCTCTTTCGCCATTGTTGTTTGTTCTGTCAATTAAACCTCTGGCGGCTGTCATTAGAAATTAACTTAATATACACAGAGTGTCATGTTGGGGATTACAGCAAAAATGATGGTTGTTTGCTGATGACATTCTTTTGGTTCTGCAGGACTTGGATCAATCATTAGCAACCTTAACGGAAGTTTTAACATTATTTCACACTTTTTCTGGATAGTGAATTGCACCAAATCAGAAGTGATGCCGCTAGTCCCTAATTATAGTAAAAAATATGTAACTGAACTGGGGTTTCGGTGGTGCCCGAATAAGATGTTATATCTGGGGATTTGGATCACTCTAAAGATTTGTGATTTGGTGAGAGTGAATATGAGTGTGATTAATTTGACTTTTTAAAACAATTTGGAGCGTTGGGTTTTATTGAATCTTTCTCTTTGGGGGAAGGTTAATGCTTTAAAGATGGTGTCCACCCCTAAAATCAATTATATCTTGGGTATGATCCCTTTACTGGAAGGAATTGGACAGCCTTATACAAGGATTTTTATGGGACAAGAAATCGCCAAGATTAAGTGAGACTACAATTACCATTGGAGAAAGGTGGACTAGGAGTACCAAACTTTAGGGCCTATCATCTAGCCTTTACTTGTGATTTCATAGTTGATTTCTTGGCGTTGTATTCTAATGAATGGGCTATAGCGGAGGCAAGTTTTAATGGTCCTTTGTCACCAAGGGAGTTGTTGACCACAGAATCGAGAGCGAGAGGTGTGAAAGATCCATTGACTGCCTGTCTGAGAAATTCCTGGAAGAAACTGACTGGCTTGTTGGGTGAGAATGCATACAAAGATCCTGGTGCGCTTTGTGGATGAATCCTTCCATTAAATTGGATGGTAAAATGTTATTCTGGCCTGAATGGTTTTTGGGTGGCATCAGCTGGATTGATGACCTTTTTAACGAGGAGAAATGGATGAGTGCTAGAGACTTACAACAAGAATTTCATATTGAAAATTTCAGATTTTCAGATTACAGGAAATTAAAGATTGCTCTTGGTGAGATCGATTTCCAGGCAAGATTGAATCTGGATTTTCTTAAGAGAAAATCTTCAATAGATGAGGGTGGATTAGCTATCCGGTTATACAAACAGATTGTGCGTGAATACTATAGCAATGATTTACTGAGGAATGAATGGAGTCGGAGAATTGGCTCTGACATTACAGTGGAACTTGGACAAGGATGTGTGCAAATGTCAAACTTTGTTCCTTGGGTTTGACTGAAAGAACAAGACAAATTAAGATTCTAAACAGGGTTTAGTGGACCCCAGAGAGATTATGCAAGAGAGGTTTGAAGGATGATCTGGAATGTTGGTACAGGGATTTTGGAGCGATATTGGTAAGATTTTTTTAAAAGGTCCTGAATGACTCATTTGGTTTTTAGCTTTGAGACATTAATTTTGGGGAATTATTCAATATTGGATGATCTCACTCAGTGCCAAAAGAAATGGTTATTTAGAGGTGCTGCAGTGGGTAAGAAGATCATCCTTGGAAATTGGAAATCTAATGTTACATTAGAGAAGGGAGTTTGGCTGAATGAAATGCATATTTTGGCACATATGGAAGAACGTTTATATAGGGAACAAGGCAAAAATTGATTATTTTTGAACATTTGGGGAACATTTTTGGCGTTGCATTGAATCTGACTTTGTATATTATAAGATGTGAACTGTGGTTTTCTTTGGGGTTTGTTTCTCTGCTGCTATTTTTGATATTTATGTGACTTTGTAAATAGCCTCTGTAAATATGTTGTCATTTCATACATTGATGTTATTTTATATTGAAAATAAAGTTTCACAAAAAAAAATGTCATCTAAATGTATCTGGTCTTCCAATTACCTGTTTATGTTGGCCTTTCCTCTTGTGGTGGCACAATTCACTTGGTAAATGAGAAAAGGTCTGATCTTAGACCCAAGGGCAGCATCCCAAACTGAAACTGTTGATTGCTGACCATAGATGTGTCATTTAGTGGTTTTTCTGAAAAAGTATGGATGCCAGGAGATTTTCTTTCAACAGATTATCATCTTCTGCAATCACCATCTTCAATGAAACCGATTTCTGAAATGTGTTCCAGTTCATGATTTCCAGGACAGGCCTCCATTTACAAGGAAGTAACAGAGTACAATTGCTGACTTTGTTGCACTGAAGGCACTCTTGACAGCCACCTTAGCAAGAAGGAGGCATCCTTTTTACAATTCTGACAGCTGATGTTGAGGGCAATGTGGTGGAGGTGCGATTGTGGGCTGTCTCATGAACTTGAATGCGTGTCCCTGGTGAAGCTGTGTGGGCCAATTATCATTGAAAACAGATTACAGCTTACCACCATGCCGCAGAGTGGAAGGTGCAAAAGAATGCGTCAGGCTGTTTGCTTCTCTGTGTTGTGGACTGGGTTGCATGCCTTTGACTTATATGATCCGGCATCTCTTCCTTTGCAGTAAGACTGGTAGTTTTGTTGGAATCCCTTGTGGTATGCCAGCAAACTCCTTCATGGCAGATCTTCCTTTACAGCCTCCAAAAGCAAGAACACAACATTGTGGCTGTAGCGTTCCCATGGAGTGTACGGTTTCTGCATCGGTCTTGATGTCCTGGGGTGCCACATCACTCTTTTTTTCAAAGAGATCCTCCCCATTAAATGGCATCAGCAGTATTGTTGCTGGCATTAAGGCAAGTAGATGGTACACAAGTTGGCTCTCTATGTGAAGAGCTGCCTTATTTGCTTAGAACAGTTTTCCACAAAATTCACTGCTATGTTTCTGGTGTGAATGGAAACCGCTTCCGCAAAGCCTTCCATTTGCTTCCCTTGAAGAAGGTGCTTGAGCAGGGAAGGAACAAGTTACTTACCTGTAACTGTTGTTCTCCAGCATGGGTCTGGCATGGATTCACATGGGAACCCTCCCGCCTATCCCTCTGCGGCTCTTCACTTGGTCATACTGCCACTTCACGTGCTACCAAATCTGAAGATGGCTGCCAGAGGCGGTGCTTAGGTAGAGGGCAGTCATTGGCTGTGGTCAGTATGACGCAGAGATCAGTGATTGGTTACTACTACAAAAGACAGATCAGAAACAAAACTGATACTGATTTTTTCTTTACCGAGGATTCCCAGCCTGACGACGGGGAATATTCATGAGCATGTGCATGGGGTCTGGCATGGATTCACATGCTCATGAATATAAGAGTAAATAGCAGTACACACATGCACAACCACGGGGGGTGGCAAAAGGCTCAACATTAAGCATCTCTTACCTCCTCACCAGGCTCACCTTAAGCAAACAGGTTGCGCAGCACTGCTTGGCCGACCCTGGACTCCACCCTGGAATCCCGATCGACGCAGTAGAATCTCGTGAAGGTGTGCGACGACCTCCACGTAGCAGCCCTGCAGATGTACAGCAGGGGCACACCAGATAAGAACGCCGTAGTAGCAGCGATCGCTCTGGTCGAATGGGCTCTCGGACGGCCTGGCAGCGGTCGGTTAGCCAACCGGTGGCAGTGCATGATGCAGCCGGAGAGCCATCTGGAAATAGAAGACTTCGAGAGAGCCTTCCCTTGATTCACAGGTCCAAAGTTCACGAATAGCTGTGATGTCCTCCAAAAACTCTTTGTGCGGTCCACGTAGAACTTCAGCGCTCTAGCCACATCCAGCGAGTGCAAAGTCCTCTCGGCCGGCGACGAAGGAGACGGGAAGAAAACAGGTAACACCAAGGGCTCGTTAAGATGGAAGTCCGACGGCACCTTGGGCATAAAGGAGGGGTGCGTCCTAAGCACCACCCTCGAGGCATGGGAAGTCAAGTACGGTGCTTTGCAGGACAGGGCCTGGATCTCTCCCACTCGACGTGCGGAGGTAATGGCCACCAGGAATGCAGTCTTCCACGACACAAACTTCATCGGTGCGGAGTGCATCGGCTCGAATGGGGGCCCCATGAGCCTGGTCAGCACCACGTTAAGTTCCCACGCCGGGGCCTTCACCGGTGGGAACGACCGGAACAGTCCTTTCATAAACTCTTTTACCAGTCGATGGAACCACAGGGAAGTCCGTCCTGTGGTTCTAGTATATCTGGAGATCGCCGCCAGATGAATCTTAATGGAGGCATGGGCTAGCCCAGCCTTTGCCAGCGATAGCAGGTACGGCAGCACTTGAGGGGCCGTAATCCGTAGGGGGTTGATCTTCTGTGCTCGGCACCAGATAGAGAACCTCTTCCACTTATGACCGTAGAATTTGAGAGTCGAGGACGCCCTGGCCTTTGCAAGAACCTCTCTGCTATCGGCCGATATATCGTAGCCTCCAAACTCTAGCGCTGCAGGAGCCAGGTCTGCAGGTTCAGCGACGCCGGGTCGTGGTGGAAGATGGCGCCTCCTTCTCTGGAGAGAAGGTTCGCGTCCGCCGACAGCTTGATGGGAGGGGACGTTGACAAGTCCAGAAGGTCCGGGAACCAGATCTGCCTCGGCCACGCCGGTGCGACGAGGATCATCCTGCACCGGGACCTCTTGAGTTGGTTGATGAGTCGAAGCAGCAACGGAGGGAACGCATACAGGTATAGGCCGTCCCAGGGGAACGAGAACGCATCGCCCATGCTTCTCGGCTGGGGAAACCTGCTGGCGAACCTCTTGCACTTCGAGTTCGTCGCTGTTGCGAACAGGTCAATTTGGGGTTTGCCCCATCGTCGAAAGATTTGATCCACCTGATCCTGGTGCAGTTCCCACTCGTGACACGCACGCAGCTCCCTGCTGAGCGAGTCGGCGATGGTGTTTCTTTCTCCTGCCTCCTTGAATAGGGCTGGGGATCTGGTGCCTCCCTGCTTCCGTATGTAAAACATTGTCGTGGTGTTGTCCATCGACCTCCCTCAATTACATTTAACAAAAGGGACATACAGGTGAAGCTCTACCTGCAAGCCTCCGGCTTCCTCCAATTTGTGTCTGCCATAGAAAGAGTAACATTTGCTTGCTTCCATGTCAGCCATGGGATGGTTTACTTCTTGTTAAAGGGCGCTCTCACAAGTAAGAACATTTTCGTGAAGGTTTTTATAAAGTTACTTTTTGCAAACAATTTGAACAGAGGAGGTATTTGAGATGAAAGGAGTGGGAGGGAAACGTTCAAGAGAAAAAAACTTAAATTATGCAGAGAAATCCGGTGTTCTGTCTCTGAAGTGTGCTGAAAATATCCAGATGGGGTACAGTGAAAAACAAACTTGTGTCACATTCTGCATAAACTGAAGCCAAATAGACAGATTTAACACAGAGGCCCTCTCAGTTTTGACTACTGTATCTGGAGCGCACAGGCCCATCCTATCCACCTTTCTAATGGAATTTCAACCCCAGGAAGGGAACAGGACTGGAGCATCATGCACAGCAGCATCAACTAAATAAAGAGCGGCCCAGTGCATGAATCGCCTCAGCCCCACCACCCCCATCTATGACATACCGTACGCATGTTCAGCACATCCCCCCCACCCCAATTGCGAGTCCATTTATGAACTTGAAAAAGATTGGACGATCAAAAGCAAAGCTGTGGCGAGTGTTTTATGGAGGAAAGAGGTCTATGAAGCAGGCGTGAAATAGACACTACAGTCAGTAAAGTTTACTCACTTGTACGGTTTAAGTACCTTACCTGTAACTCTTGTTCTCCAGCATGGGTCTTGCATGAATTCACATGCTCATGAATATTTTCCATAGTCAGGCTGGGAATCCTCAGTAAAAACAAAGCTGTTGCTTTGTTGTTAGACCGAAAACTGCAGTCATTGTCCTTTGGGTCATACTGCCTCCAGTAAATGACACTCGTCCTCCTAAGCTCCACCCCTGGTGGTCATCTTCAGATTTGGTAGAGCATGTAAAGTGGCAGTATGCACCAAGAAGAGCCAGGGAGGGTTCGCATTTGAATCTATGCAAGACCCATGCTGGAGGACAAGCATTACAGGAAAGTAACTTACACATTCTCCAGCACGGGGTCTTGCATGAATTCACATGCTCATGAATACAATTACACAGCAGTATAAATACACAACCACGGGAGGTGGCAAGGCTCAACAGAAGCAATGCACTTACCCCTGAAACAGGCTCACCGCTAACAAACAGGCTGCGTAGCGCTGCTTTACCGACCCGGTACTACTCCCTGCAATCCCTATTGACGCAGTAGAATCTCGCGAAGGTGTGGGTGGCCCTCCACTGCAGATGTTGTGCAAAAAAACACCAGAGAGAAATTGTTGCAGCTGTGATGGCTCTGGTGGAGTGGGCTCTCGGCCGACCTGGAAGAGGTCTGTTGGCCAGGGAATGGCAGTGCATGATACAGCCGGAGAGCCACCTGGATATGGAAGCATTAGACAGGGCTTTCCCGTGTCCCACAGGTCTGAAATTGACCAACAACGGAGACGTCTTCTGAAGCCCTTTGTGCGTGCCACATAAAACAACGTCCTGCTAATACAACGCCCTTTCAGCAGGCAGGCGTAGAAGGGCTCAAACAAAACTGCCAGTACCAAAGGCTCGCCGAGATTGAAGCCCGAAGGAACAATCAGCGTAAAGGTTTGATGGGTCCGCAGCACCACCTTTATAACTTGGAGGGTCAAGTACAGCAGCTTGCATGAGAGGGCCTGGATTTCCCAAACTTCCCTTCCGAGGTAATGGCCACCTGGAAAGCAGTCTTCCATGAGATGAACTTAAGAGGGGCCCAATGCGGTTTAAATAGAGGACCCAAGAGCTTGGTCAAAACTATGTTGAGCTCCCAAGCCGAGGCAGGAGCCTTCACCAGCGGAAAAGTCATGGAGAGGCCTTTGAGGAACTCCTTGACGAGCCTGTGCACCAACAGGGAGTGCTTGCCAGACGCCCCGGTGCACCAGGATATGGCAGCCAGATGAACCTTGGAGGCATGAGCTAGCCCAGCTTTGGCCAGCAAAAGAAGGTATGGGAGGAGCCGTCATCTGCAGAGGCGTAATCTTCTGAGTCCTGCACCACACTGAAGCACTTCCATTTGTGACTGTAACAAGACAACGTAAGAGGAAGCTCTGGCTTTGGCCAAGATCTTCTTGCACTCCAGTGGCAGGGAATATTGCCCAAACTCTTGGGCTGCAGGAGCAAGGCGCGAGCCTCCGCATTGCTGGGTCGTGGTGCAGCATTGTTCCATTTTCTCTGGAGAGCAGGTCAGGAAGTGGAGGCAGCCAGATGGAAGAAGCCACGGACAGATGGAGAAGGTCTGGATACCAGATCTGCTGCAGCCACGCCGGCGCGATGAGGATCATCCTGCAAAGGCAACCTTTGAGTGTGTTGATCACGTGTAACAGGAGCAGAATCTCCTTGAGTGAGATGTGGACATACCGCCCACAATTGCAGAGCCTGGAGGAATACCCAATTGAGTGCGCTCTTGCCCATCCAAGTACCCGTTACTTGCTGCCACCTGGCATCCAGGAATTCCTGGAGAGGTTGCATCTGGAGCCTGCAAAAGTAGACTAAATGGATGCAGGAAGGCATCATGCCCAACAGGGATTTGATGGACCGGACTGTTGCGATGGATGCTGCTAACAGCTGCTGAACTTTCCCCAGGATGGCTTTCACACACTCCTCGGAGGGTGTCACCAGACATGCGACCGTGTTGAGAAGGATGCCTAGGAACAGAGCGTTCTGTCATGGCACTGCGCAGGACTTCGTACAATTGATGGAGAATCTGAGTCAAGTCAGAAGTCGTATGTCTCCGCTGTGTGCTGGGTAGCCAGCGCTTGAGAGCAGGAGCGAATGAGCCAGTCATCCAGATAAGGGTAGATGTGTATGCCCATGCGGTACAGGTGCACCGCTACCGGGGCCACACATTTTGTGAACATCCTCTGAGTCGATCTCAGTACCGTCCCTGGACTACAAAACGCAGGAACTTTCGATGCTGCAAAGTGACCATCCTGAAACTTTGGAACTTTAAATACTTGTTTAGGCGTCTTAAATCTAGTATCGGTGGAAACCCTCCCAACTCATTCTGTACCAAAAAGTATCTTGAGTACACTCCGGAGCAGCAGAGGCGCTAAAGAGCAAACTCTATTGCCCCTTTTCTTAACATGGCCTGAACCTCCTGTAGCATTTGGGCCATATGAAGTTCTTGACGTGCTACTGGAGGAATGTGAGGGCACCGGTGTTGAAATTCCAAAGAGTGACCTCTGCTGAAGTTCGTCCAGCACTCAATTGTAAGTGGTGATCTTTCTCCACTGTTTAACAAAGTTCAATTGCTTGCCTCCCACTGGGGTGCCAAAGTGGAAGTGCAGATTCATGGCCGATCCAGGCATCTGCGTCCTGGCCTGTGGATGACAACGCTGGACTCTGCTGCCGTAGGCGTGGGAGCGGCCCATGTAGGCTTCCTGGGTGGTGGAGCGGGAGGGCTGACGATAGGGAGTAGTGTACCCATTGGAGGACCTGGAGACTCTTCCCCGTGGGGAATAAAAGGATGACCTCCTTTGCTGTAGGGTGCCCAGAGAGCTTGCAGTCCCCTTCTGTCAGTCTTGATAGCATGGAGAGTCTCATCCACTGCCTTCCCAAACAGGTTGTCTTGATCAAACGGCATGTCCATGACCTTGGTCTACACGTTCGCTCAAAGGTTCGTGGCATTCAGCCACCCCTGGTGATGACGGGCCATTTCATTCCCCATCTGGCGGAACCCCGAGTCAGCCATGTCCAGTGCCACAGTAATGGCTTGATCGGAAGCCACCTCACCCTCCTGGAATAGGACTAGTGCCTCAGGCTTCTTGTCATCTGAAAGCAAATCCAGTCTCAGCGCGAGCTTGTACCAAAGCTCCCTGTCGTAACGAGACAGGATGGCAATGGCATTGGTGGCCTTGATGGTGGAAGCTGCAGTGTAGATGAAGCGCTTGCCAACCGCATCCAGTTTCTTGCCCTCCACCAAGGACGCAAACAAGGGATTGGGCAGGCACTTCCCGGTGGCAGCAGACACCGCAGAGTCTGGAGAAGGCTGTGACCTGAGAAACCTGGAAGATGAGTCTGGGATCCGGTATTGTTTCGATCCTGCTTTGATGGAGTGGTACTTGGAGTCTTCATAAGGGCCAATCCTTCCAAACGTCGTCCAGCAATGGAACTGACACAACGGTCTTCCTTATCCTCCGGCACCAGACTGAAGAGCTTGGACGCATTTGAGATGATGGCATGGAAGGAGCCAATTTCGTATGGCGGCAAAGCCCTTGCAGGCTCGTCAATATCAAGGCCCCAAGTCCAGAACGAGATGCGACAGGCGCCGTACAGGGTGGCATCAGCGGGCGCTTGGGCCTATGAGGACTCCTGGTAGGTGGCCTGACCAGGCACCGGAGCAGCAGGTAGCCTTTGCTGAATTTCTGTAACCAAAGTGTGTAGGGTGGTGAGGGTGTCCAGTGACATATCCTTTGGAGCCGGGAGTGGTGCAAACTGTGCAGTAGGGACAGGAGTTGGGCTGAAACCCCTAGGAGGGGAAACGGCTGGTATGACTCGTGACTCCGGAGATCTCTCCTAGGACATGGGTCCTTGTCCTCCTTCATGGTCTGAGTAGAAATCCTCAGGCATGTCATCCACTGGGCTGGTATAGATGTGAGGAGATTTTCTCAGTGACCCCACAGGAGCTGAGGAAGACACCATTGCTGGCCTAGGCAGGAATTCCGAGTTACACAGTAACTCCCTCACAATACCCGAGAACTGCGGTTAGGAAGCAATGATGGGGATCTGCAAAATGGGCACCGCCGATGACGAGATAGTGGTCAGCATGGCTGACGGAGGCCTCGGATGCAAAGAGACATTTAGCGTTGTCGTCTTCATGAAGGTCGAAACGACGGTCGCTGCCAAACTCTTTGTCGACAAAGGAAAAGCTGGTGATTTCATCAACGGGGCATAGACTAGGGTGGTGTTGAAAAAAAAAATGTAATAAATAAAAATAAAGTCACTGACAAAACAATGGTCGACGGTGTCGTGGCCATTGACAAAGCCGACAAAGAGGCCGTCGACCTGGTGGTGTTCTTGGTAGATGAAGATGTCAACGGGGGCCGTGCCACCGACGAAGACTAGGGAGCAGCCGACAGGCTTCCTGCAGGTCTCTCCTGCGACGTGTTCTTCAACAAAGGCTTGTGTTTAGAGGGAGTAAGGGACATCCTTGCAGACAGAGGTACCCCACCAGCCAATAGACTAACCATCAACAGAGCAGGTGACAGGGAGCGGCCCCTTTCCAAGCTTGATCCCGGAGCTGTAGCGACCTCCGAGGGAGCTGATGGAGCATGGTGCTTTGCCTTCTTTTGGACCCCCTCGGAAGGAGCACCCTCAAAGGACTGCGACCTCTTCTTCTCAGAAGGAGCACACCCATGGGACCTGCTGGTCCTGGTTTAGGCATGTCTGCGCCGAGGCCGCGTCAGAGGCCTCCTCCTGGTTGATCCAATCCACAACCTCTGGAAGCAATCCTGCCTGGTCTTCGATGAGAAGGCGTTGCAAATCTTGCATCCATCTGCATTGTGGTCCGGGGGAAGACAATAAAAGCACTTAAGTGCCGGTCATCTGCGAAAATGTTCCAGGCCAGAGGTTTTGCAGGCCCTGAAGAGACTCCTCTTCGACGCATGGGACATGGTCACATTGAGATATAGGCCCAAGCCTGGGACCATCGAAGTCACGGAGAGAAGATCCAACAATGGCAAAACGATCTTGGCTCACAACAGGTCATCGCTGCCAGTAGTCACCGCGTGACGGGAGACAAAGATGGAAGAAAACTATCGAAATTAACAAAAAAACAGCAATAAATCAACAAATTGCAAGGAGCGAAGCTCTCCAGGACTCCCAACACTATAAATGTGCAGTACAAATCTGAAGATGGCCCCCAGAGCTGGAGCTTATGAAGACGAGTGTCATTGGCTGGGGGCAGTATGACCCACAGGACAATGATTGGTTATAGAGGAGACCAGCAGTTTCAGTCTGCAGCGAAACTGCTTTCGTTTTACTGTTGATTCCCAGCCTGACGGGGAGTATTCATGAGCATGTGAATCCATGCAGGACCCCATGCTGGAGAAGCCCCATTCAATTTCCTCCATACTAATGGGAGTTTGAAAAGCATGCTTACAAATGTGAGGATAGCAAATAAATCCCAAGCAAGGTGTGCAAGGTACCACTGAACAAGACATATTACTTAGAACGTGTACAGGTTGTTGGCTCTGGAACTCGTTCCCACGGCATAGTGCTTGCAAAGGCATGAGGTGTACACCAGGTCATGACCCTGCCATGCAACTTTCCAAAAGGGGTACACTCTAAAAAGCCACCAATGCTGCTTTTGTTCTCACAGTAACATGCTTTCCTCCAGCAGGGGAAATATGCAACTGGCAGAAATCCAAAATACATGGAATAGCCATACAGTGATGGATGACTGAAGATTTTTTATCCTTGAGGACCCATCATAGTTATCAATAAGAAGACTTACTCACACTGTCCTTTACAGATTTCTGGTTGTAATATATTGGAAGCAAATTGCCCTGATTCTGAGGAAACAGACTACCTTAGGTCAAATGGATGAGTTCAGAGGACCACCTTGTTCTTCTTGAGGATCAGAAAAGGGGCACTGGAGTAGACACCCTGAATATCACTGACTAGTGTTTAGATGTAATCGCTACTGAAATGGCAATCTTCTGTGCCACAAAATTCAGATCTATAGAAGCAATTGGTTCAAACGTTTTGAATTTTAGGAACACTAGAACCACAAACAAGTCACCAGGACGACGGGGAGAGCGAGTCTGTACATGGAGCTCTACTAAATGGGTCAAATATATCATGACCACTAGATAGTTTAATCGGTAAACACACATTTTTCATTAACCTATGACTACTGCCAAGTAGTCCATTTTGATCCCTGAGCTGACCAGGTTCAAAAAGGAAAAACGTTACCTGACAAGGACTGAATACGAATAATGTCCCTTTCAATGCACAAAACCTGGTACGCTTCGAACTGTGCTGTGCTCGGACTGCTTCCAAGCCGTTTTCCAAATATCCAGATTAATTGGTGAAAGCCCCAAATAAGTAGAGATCAGGTCACTGTGGTCCATTCTTCCATGGACAGTGCTTGTGGTTATGTGTGCATATACACAGCTATACCTTAAGATCGACTACATCAATGACATCCATAGGCTCAAAACCTGCCTCTCGCTGATCCAGTCTTGGATGTCCAGTGCATACTCGAAGCTCAATCCCGCCAAGACCAAATTCCTACTCCTCACTCACACCAAGACATACTGACCTGGCTATCAACCATGAACTTTGAAGGCTTCACACCCAAGCACACTTCCTGTGCCAAGTCCCTTGGGTTCCACATCAACAAACACCTCACCTACAAGACACACATAGCTGCAAAAACTCTGACAGCTCGATATCAGCTCTCCCTCCTGCGGAAAGTCAAGACCTTCCTCCCTCCGGACAGGTTTAGATCCACCATTTAAGCACTGGTCCTATCCCACCTCGATGGGGGCAATGCACTCCTGAAAGGCCTCCAGTCATCCTCCCTTGTGCCGCTGAGAAGTGTTCTGCATGCGGCTGCACGCCTCATCAAGGGTCTTCGCAGATACGGTCACATCACCCCGGCCGTAATCGACCTTCACTGGCTCCCACTGCACATGCAAATCACCTTCAAGTCTTGCTGCATCCTCTATAAGGCAGTCACCCTTAAGTCATCCAGCTACTTCGAGGAGAAACTGCATCACTGGCGGACAGTTCATCACCAGTAGCCAGGACACATGCAGACTGGAAATCTGCTGCTGCAAAAAGTAAAGGACCAGAAAACTAGCCTGTCTGCCTACACCAAGACCATGGAACCTCCCCCCCACCGGCATCAGACTCGTCTCCATGTTCCTACAATTCAAAAAAGTACTCAAGACACACCTCTTCAAGGAGTCTATCCTCCTCAACACCTAGGCCATCACAGCGCCCCTTGAGCCACCTGACTCGCTAGAAGCAGCCCACCCCTCTCCTTCTAGGTACAGCTGTACCCCTCGTCTGTGCCCCTCTGTATATCTATTCTGTTACCAGTGGAAAGTGCTCCGTTATGCATCTGTAATGTTCTACAACTCTGTAAAGTACTCTGTTATGTATCTGTATTGGTGTGTACCTCTGTAAAGTGCTCCGTTGCTTATCGAAGCTGGGTCTGCGCTCCATAAATACCGTAGTAATAATAAAAACAACATAAGACAAGACCTTCTCTTGGTAAACAAGGCTGTGAATGGAGAAAGGGCCTAACAGATCTGAGTGATAAACAGGTTTGGGTCAAAGAGGGTGGAAAGGTATGCAGAGTGGGCATCGCCCCAGTGAAAAGACAGATATTTGTCCCAACCAAGAGGACAAGAAATCGCGTTTTCTACTATACTCGTTTCCAAAAAGAACAGAAGGCTCCCTTAAATGGCTTCGATCTAATCCAACTCTATAGGGGAGAGAATACATTAAGGAGTGGCTCAAGTCCACCTGATTCTACTTATACATTCATTTTTCCCTCTTTCCTGTGCTAATCTCCATAGTCGATGGGATCAGTTTCCTCCCTGTTTGCAGAGAGAACAAATGGCAGCGTTGTCTGTCGCCAGGAAAGAAAATCATTAACGGAAAACGGCTGTCAAATACAGAGCAATGATGGGGGACCTGGCCCTCTCCATTCGAGTTGGACAAAGGTTATTGCTCCCCAACTAGAGAGTGAGGAGCCTGTGGCAATTGAGATCTGTGGTTATAGGACATGAAAAGAAAATCCTGAGCATGAGTATGGACTCTTCCATTCACCAACGAAGGACTGTCTTGATGCTGTCCAAAAAAACGGGATTAGTGTGATTGAGCCTGGGATTGTATTATCCAAATGAATAGCCAGCTGAAGCAGTGTACGTCTCATGTGAAGCCTAGTAAAGGGCTAAAAGAGAATGCACAATCCATGAGCCCCCTACTGTCTTTGGAATAGTAGAGCTGCAAAACATGTAACGCTG
Organism: Ambystoma mexicanum; assembly: GCF_040938575.1. Taxonomy (NCBI): domain Eukaryota; kingdom Metazoa; phylum Chordata; class Amphibia; order Caudata; family Ambystomatidae; genus Ambystoma; species Ambystoma mexicanum. The sequence goes on along the minus strand of NC_090934.1, from coordinate 977,970,569 downwards.
TAAACCTGAAAAGGTGGATTGGATGGCGCATACCCTGTACTGAAGCAGAAATGCTTTGATGGAAGTGGTTCTCCATAACATACAGACAGAACAAAGATTTTAGGTTACAATTTATTTGAATGGACCAACAGACCCAGGGACAACTCCACAGTTATTTGAAGTGATGATACTGTCTTTTTTAGATTTAACGCACAAATGACCAATCATCCAGGTAGGGATATGAAGAAAGTAGGTATGACGCCACCGCTGCCATCAGGCTGGAAAAACACAATGGAGCTCAGGCTGAATGGCAGAACTTTTAACTGAAAATACTAGTTTGCTGTGGAGAACCTGAGGTTTTGCAATTAGGAGGCCACATGTTAAGGTGCATTCAGGCATCCTGTATATGAATGGGACGTGGCCAATCTCCCTCTTGGAGCACAGCAAACTTCAGTGCTGGCATGTCCTTCTTGAACTTTGTTATAGGAAAGTACTTGGTTGAATTGGTCCAGTAAAGCCAGTAACCATATTGGTCTGTTTCCATAACTGCAAAAAAACAAGATTAAATAACCTGTGAGAAGTCTATCTGAAGAACTGCTCAAACTGCCTGCATTTGAAGCAGTTTGGCAATGTCCTTACTTAAAGTGGATCAATGTTGCACAGGGAAAAGGGTGAGGAAGGAGTTGCAGACCTACATGCTCTTCGGACAGTCCTTTAATGCCTTTTTGAAAGTCATCGATTTCGCAACTCCCACTGCGACAAGACTCGTCTAATGAGAGTTGCAAAATAGATTTAATTTCACTCTGTGCCCACACTCCCACCTCTAAGTCCCGCTGCTGCCTCACTAGAAGACATCCCTGGAACCCCACCCATTTCTCCCTCACCTTATCTGGGGTACACACACAGAACCTCTTCCACTCCCAGCTACTCTCCAGTCTGGTTGCCATCCTCCCAGACAAACCCCATCCCACACCCTATTTATCATACCTCTAACATCGCTGATCCCGCCCAAAATGTCCCTTTTCACAGTCCATGCACTACAGACAGGACATTTCACAATTAATTGCATGTGAAACGTCTGTTCGGCAATACGTGGCATGCACCCTTCAGACAGATGAAGAAGCACAATTGACTGGCCAAAGCCAAAGTACACTCCGGATCAGGGGAAATCGATGTAAAGGCAAAATACTCAATAACAGATATCAAAAACGCCTCCCCTTGTTGAACACGGTTTTACAATCCTGCTTGCATAGAATCAGCATTTCCGGTTTTATGTGATGAAGTCGATGTAAGCAGTCCTCTGGCCACACCCCACTCCCTCTGAAACACTCAATCCAGTTGAATGTGGTTCACACGTGGCAGCTAGTGAAGGTCCAGCTAAAATAATCCACAGCACATTCTCAACATCCGGGAGATGCCAGGAGAGAAAAGAAATGTAGGATTGTAGCGCTCATTCCCATAAGCACTGGGCCTCCTTTGAAAGCCCCAGCTTGAGGTTTTCTGTGAGAACCCTGGCCACTTCCCATGACAAGGGGAGAAGAAGTATTATGCCAGTCTCACTGTTCGCTACTCCAGGATGGCTATGTATAGCTAGGTCTCTACTGCATACCAGTTTCACTTGGTTTGATGGTGGCTGAGAAGTGCACACCAACTATACACAGAGGAATTTACCAACATAAACAGCAAATGGTGCATCTCGAAATGGAGATGCTCATTTGGTATTAGCATTAGACTTCAACCAGAGTTGAAACTTCTGAATATGTCATCTAAGATTCCAGAATGCAGGCAGCAGAGGCAGCAGCATAATCCTGTAGCTCCTGGCCCCCTCCTGCTACTGATAATACTGGATTATGAACACCAAGAAAAAGATTGTAGTGGCTGAAAACCCTATACCCAGGAATTCAAAGCCAACATCATCTTCATCAGAGAGGATTGAAGTTCCTAGCACTCAAGATATCTCCTTTTTGCTACTCAAAATGGCCCAGGACTTGGTAAAGGTGGTTGAAGACGTGGGGGATGTTAAATTATCAATGGATGATTTATCTAAAAAGGTCTCTCAATTGGACACTAGGATTACAATCCTAGAAAATAGCTCCACCTCTATGTCTTCAGAAATGACAGGGAGCTTCAGAGCATACAATACCTTGAGAGAATAAGTTCAAAAAGGAAGAGAAAAAGGCCTAGAACTGGACTTTAAGATCAGAAATAAAAATCTGAGACTTGTAGGAGAGGAGGAAAATACAAATGAGGATCTGTTACATCTGGTGCTGGATATATTGAAGTTCTGCTATGGTTGTGACCAAATAGCCCCAGGAGATGTGGACAATATATATAGTGCGGGGAGAAACGCTGGCCCAAAGGCAAGACACATATTTGTGTATCCTTACTAACCCAAGAGAAACTGCTAATCAGGAAATCCTTTAAAGAGGCCAAATATTTATCAAGGCTGGTGGGTGTTAAAGCTTTCCTTAATGGGGCGAATCTACTGACCCTGGTTCGACCAGATGGTGAAAAGACCACATCTGCCCTAATGAGGCCATGAAGTGGCTAGAACCGCTAAAGGAAAAATGTGCTTAATGCTTCTAATACCGTGAGTCATTGGTTTCAAACATTGCCTGTTCAATCTTACATTTTATTTTTGTTGCATTTTCCTTCATTGGCTTTGAGTGTGTTAAAATGGCGCTGCTGCTATAATTCCATTGAAGATTTGGAACTATGTTCATTTTGAAAGACTACTTACTTCATTTCAATAACATCACTGCTTCCTAGGAACGCCGGAGTTTTAGAGGAAAGCACCCTCCGGTGTGCCTTCTTCGTGTCATTGCGTGGTCCAGGAAGTAACACACTATTTAACGACTCTCTGCGTCAGAAGTTTATTGGATCCATACAAGAGCGGCGGATACAGTCACTAATGGAGCTGTGGATCCTGATACGCTCACATCAGCTTATTGTGAAGTTCTGGATGCTGCCCGCAACTAATGACAGGTAAATCCATTTCTAAGGGGCCAGACCCGGGACTTCAAGTTGGTGTTAATGCAGTAGTGAAAAGGCAGACTGGCGGATATGACGGGTAGTCATTCATACATGTTCAGGCCTCCCGCAACGCCGCTCCTTTTGCAACGACAATGGCCACAGTCCCCTTTCTTTTTTCACCGGATTAACTTTATTTTGGCAAATCACACTGGACACCAACTCGATTCACACGGCCAAACTGCATGTGCGGGCTTCTCTCTTGCCTGACTTTTGTCCAGTTTAGGCCTAATTTGAAATAATATGGATTTCCATCACAGGGTTGAAGAACCATGTATTCCGCCCAGCGCAAGTATATACTATGTTGGGGAGTAGCCGGGACAAGATGAACAGTTATAACAGGAAATCTGTAGATATTTGGACGGAGGTGGTACCCAAGTGTATTCATTAAAGGATTTTTCATCAATTTTTGAGTTTTTCGAACGTTGCTCACAATATCAGTGGACCCCTGAGATGTTGGCCTGATCTAATTTCGTTTGACTACAAATGTTACACCTATGTTTAAACCTATTCTTCATGCCTATTGTTTCTGAATGAGCTATCAGTTATTATTGCATGATACATAAACTTTCTGAAAATATACATGCAGATAGGAATAGTTAACTGGTATGTGAATTATATCAAAAGGGAACAGTATTTTGAGGTATAACTGCGTGCTTAGTTGTGGTTATTAACATGTTTTCCTTCTAGGTATGGACTACTCCCATCTAGTGCCCTTGCTTGTGGGCGGTTTTTGGGGTGTCATTGTATAAAGGATGTTTGGGTATGTGTTAATTGGAACAGCACTTGTTTGATTACCGCTTGTTTTCCTTAGATTTCTCATAGGTCTCTTATCCGAATGCATCTTTGTTTTTAATTTGCCTTTGTTCCTGTATTCCTTTCCTATGGCTTGCTTCTCCTATTTTTTGCGCATCTATTTTAGTCTTAGCCTTTCCATACCTATCATTTTTTACTTGCATTATGGGTCTGGTTCCAAACATGTGCTAGTAGTCTAAAAACACATTTAAACATGGTAGGGCATGGCTCTGCATCTGTAGTCATATGAAGTTTTCTTTACCTACTATTCGAGTTGTGCATAATATTTGGGATGTACCCCTTGTATTTAAACTGTCATATGTGCATTCGAATTGGTTGGGGGGTTTGGGCTAAGGCATGAAGTGACCAGTGACTGGAGATGTGGGGCTACATGTGAGCGTTCGATGGAATTAATCAGTTGTAGATGGCCTTTATATTTGACCGTATTGACCCATATTTTAATATGTATATATCTTGGGATAATTACACCCTATTATCAGCCTATGTACCTTTATTGATCGTTATTTCTAGGTATTCAGTGTTAAGTGTACATTCAAGAGGCTAGATGATTCCCTGATGACGCTGGGCTGGGCATGGGAGAGGGATGGATTGTGGGGTTTAGATGAGGATATAAGTATGTGTTGCTGACGTAGGGGAGCTATGGTACGGAAGATAGGTGATTTCTGTGGTATTTGATGCTGATCCCTTACCCTAATGACAAACTCGTATGTGCCCCCCTTAGTTCCATTGAACATTTATGGAATGGGAACTCCAGAGGGGTATGGTGTCATACATTGTTAACGAGCAATGGAAGATATGATCTTGATAGCGAGTGTTAGGCCAAATGTTTTGTTGTGGTCCCTTGCCTAACAGCCAATGTGTGTAATTGGTGATATGCTATAACTAACTATTGTTCCAAGTACTGAAATCCCTATAGATACATTTAGCAATGATAATTTATTTGTCATATTACAAACGAGCCATGAGGGAATCTGTGATTCAGTGATTCTATGCATGATATTACTTGTGGTTTCGGGAACATTGAAGTAGTTCTACTACTTCAGGATGCTGATGAATAGGTAATATAGGGAATGAATGGAAAGTGAAAATAAAGTGCTATAGAAACTCTCAAAAGGTGGGAGCATAAAGCAGGCTTATTAGTTTAGAGAGAAGGATCGCCTCCATGAGGCCAGCTGTGACACTTGTTGATAAAGCTGGGACACACTCATTGGGTTCCCAAACACAATGTTGGATATTTATTTAAATATTTGATCTTATATAGATATTGGTTGTCATGATTGTTTGGGCCTGGAAATTGGTAATGGGTACTGCTGGATCCTGCTATAATAATTGCACAAGAATAGGCAATAGTTTTTGTGGATTTGTTAGGGAGTGTACGGAGTGAAATGTATGATTACGGGGGAATGGTTTGTGATGTGAAGGGAATGTTCAATTATTGAGTCAAAGCATCTGTTATATGGAAAGGGGAATGAAATGATTTGACTGGGATTAACATTAAAATGTGATGAAGGTTAATTCTGAACTTACTTTTTCTTAATAAACCTAGGGTAGTGTTGGTCTCATGTGAGGGTTTTGGGTTGAATTATTTTTGGATATGTAGTGTTCATAGGTTTATAGGAGGGGTGTCCAGGACACTGGACTGATTAGAATGTTATATTTGGTTTATAATATTTATCTGTTGTTGCCGACTTGCTTCTATTTCAGGGGGGGGAAGAGGGGGGTAAGGTTCACATCTATTAATTGCTTGTAAAGATTATCAGGTTTGGAGGAGGCGCCTATATTTGGAGAATTGAACACTGGTGGTGGGTCGAAGAGGATGGCTAATGATTTACGTGGGGTTACATGGAACGTTAATGGTCTGAACAATTAAAAAAAAAAAGCTGAAGGTCGTGACCGGTTTAAGGGAGCTAAAAGGTGACATTTGTTTTATTCAGGGAACTCATCTTCTTAAGGATGAAGTTGAAACCCTGAGGAAGGGTTGGGTTGGGAGGGTATATGGCTCCTTTTCCACGCGATCAAGGGGAGTGGCAATTTGAATTCGGAGAAATGCTTCATTGAAGATTATACAAGAACTGTCAGACCGAGAAAGCAGGATGGTGGCACTACTGGTTAATATTCAGGTATGTTTAGTGATGTTGGGTAATATTTCTGCCCCATCTGCAGATGATGGACCTTTCTATAGGAAAGTGGCTCAATCACTACAAGAATTGGGTACAGATAATATCATTCTTGGGGGTGATTTTAACACGGTTTTAAATAAGTATTTGGATAGAAGTGTGTCTGTGAATAATAAACAGAATGATCGTCACTATCTATCGCTGAGAAACCCGCTTGAGGAACACGCATTGCAGGATTGTTGGAGATTGGAACATCCACTTACTAGAGAATATAGTTTTTACTCAGGCGCACACTCGGTTTACTTTAGACTGTATATGTTGCTGACAGCCGGGAAAATGACTGAGAACCATAAAACAAGTGAAATAGGCACCATCCTACTGACCGATCATGCACATGTAACAATGTTTATTAATATGGTCGTCTGTGCTGTACAAGGACAATATATGTGGAGAATGAACAATGCGTTCTTACGAATGGAAAAGGAAGTGGAGTCATTGAGGACAGAAATTGATTTCTATGTGTCAGTAAATCACACGGGCGAATTGAGACCGAGGTTGTATGGGAAGCTTTCAAATGTACCATGCAGGGTTATTTGATTAATCCGACGTGTGGATTGAATAGGAAACATTCTGATAGGCAGAGGGAACTTGAGATGAAGATTTGAGATTTATCTAAGATGGTAATGGCTGACCCACATGACAGGGATAGTAATATTGAATTGCTGAAACTAAAGAGGGAGTTTGACAATATAATTGAGGAAAGGACGGAACGGAAATACAATAAACAGAAATGTGAGTTTTTTGAGAAAGGAGAGAAATGTGATAGATGGCTGGCCTATAGGCTGCAAAAGAGGGAAAAAGAATGCTCAATTACATCCATTCAAGATAAAGATGGACAATCACCTTTCATACGCAAGAGATTAACAACATTTTTCGGGACTATCATGTGAATTTGTACAGTAGTGAAATTGATGCGCCAGTTGGGAGCGGTGACTTTGAGAAGGCGAAGCTAACTAAACTTTCAGATCATGACTCGCAGTTACTAGAGAAGGATTTGACATTGGATGAGATCAAAAGAGCTATCAACAGATTAAATGTTGGGAAGTCATCTGGTCCTGATGGATTTCCGGTAGAATTCTACAAACTATTGCCAGATTCAGCCCTGGAATTACTAAAGGATATGTATGTGGCCTCTTTGGATAGTGGCCTACTGCCGACTCCAACTAGACACGCCATGATATCGTTCTTTCCTAAGAAGGGGAAGGATGAAATGCTTCCCGGGAGCTATAGGCCGATTAGTCTTATTAACACGGACAATAACATTCTGGCAAAAGTCTTGGCCATTATATTAGAGAATCTTCTCCCGAACTTGATCAATGAGAATCATTCGGGTTTTATGAAAGGAAGGAAAACATCCAGCAACATCAGATGACTATTCTATTCAATTACAAAGGCGGCTGATCAATTAGAAGATGCTGCTGTTTTTTCATTGATTGCGGAGAAAGCTTTCGATTGTGTCTAACGGGACTTCCTCTTTCGAGTCCTTGAAAAATTGGAATTTGGAGTGCATTACAGATCATGGATTAGGCTATTATATTCAGAACCGACTGCGGATGTTAATACCAATGGGAGACACTCTGATCCTTTTAGACTGGAAAGAGGGACAAGACAAGGATGTCCTCTTTCGCCATTGTTGTTTGTTCTGTCAATTAAACCTCTGGCGGCTGTCATTAGAAATTAACTTAATATACACAGAGTGTCATGTTGGGGATTACAGCAAAAATGATGGTTGTTTGCTGATGACATTCTTTTGGTTCTGCAGGACTTGGATCAATCATTAGCAACCTTAACGGAAGTTTTAACATTATTTCACACTTTTTCTGGATAGTGAATTGCACCAAATCAGAAGTGATGCCGCTAGTCCCTAATTATAGTAAAAAATATGTAACTGAACTGGGGTTTCGGTGGTGCCCGAATAAGATGTTATATCTGGGGATTTGGATCACTCTAAAGATTTGTGATTTGGTGAGAGTGAATATGAGTGTGATTAATTTGACTTTTTAAAACAATTTGGAGCGTTGGGTTTTATTGAATCTTTCTCTTTGGGGGAAGGTTAATGCTTTAAAGATGGTGTCCACCCCTAAAATCAATTATATCTTGGGTATGATCCCTTTACTGGAAGGAATTGGACAGCCTTATACAAGGATTTTTATGGGACAAGAAATCGCCAAGATTAAGTGAGACTACAATTACCATTGGAGAAAGGTGGACTAGGAGTACCAAACTTTAGGGCCTATCATCTAGCCTTTACTTGTGATTTCATAGTTGATTTCTTGGCGTTGTATTCTAATGAATGGGCTATAGCGGAGGCAAGTTTTAATGGTCCTTTGTCACCAAGGGAGTTGTTGACCACAGAATCGAGAGCGAGAGGTGTGAAAGATCCATTGACTGCCTGTCTGAGAAATTCCTGGAAGAAACTGACTGGCTTGTTGGGTGAGAATGCATACAAAGATCCTGGTGCGCTTTGTGGATGAATCCTTCCATTAAATTGGATGGTAAAATGTTATTCTGGCCTGAATGGTTTTTGGGTGGCATCAGCTGGATTGATGACCTTTTTAACGAGGAGAAATGGATGAGTGCTAGAGACTTACAACAAGAATTTCATATTGAAAATTTCAGATTTTCAGATTACAGGAAATTAAAGATTGCTCTTGGTGAGATCGATTTCCAGGCAAGATTGAATCTGGATTTTCTTAAGAGAAAATCTTCAATAGATGAGGGTGGATTAGCTATCCGGTTATACAAACAGATTGTGCGTGAATACTATAGCAATGATTTACTGAGGAATGAATGGAGTCGGAGAATTGGCTCTGACATTACAGTGGAACTTGGACAAGGATGTGTGCAAATGTCAAACTTTGTTCCTTGGGTTTGACTGAAAGAACAAGACAAATTAAGATTCTAAACAGGGTTTAGTGGACCCCAGAGAGATTATGCAAGAGAGGTTTGAAGGATGATCTGGAATGTTGGTACAGGGATTTTGGAGCGATATTGGTAAGATTTTTTTAAAAGGTCCTGAATGACTCATTTGGTTTTTAGCTTTGAGACATTAATTTTGGGGAATTATTCAATATTGGATGATCTCACTCAGTGCCAAAAGAAATGGTTATTTAGAGGTGCTGCAGTGGGTAAGAAGATCATCCTTGGAAATTGGAAATCTAATGTTACATTAGAGAAGGGAGTTTGGCTGAATGAAATGCATATTTTGGCACATATGGAAGAACGTTTATATAGGGAACAAGGCAAAAATTGATTATTTTTGAACATTTGGGGAACATTTTTGGCGTTGCATTGAATCTGACTTTGTATATTATAAGATGTGAACTGTGGTTTTCTTTGGGGTTTGTTTCTCTGCTGCTATTTTTGATATTTATGTGACTTTGTAAATAGCCTCTGTAAATATGTTGTCATTTCATACATTGATGTTATTTTATATTGAAAATAAAGTTTCACAAAAAAAAATGTCATCTAAATGTATCTGGTCTTCCAATTACCTGTTTATGTTGGCCTTTCCTCTTGTGGTGGCACAATTCACTTGGTAAATGAGAAAAGGTCTGATCTTAGACCCAAGGGCAGCATCCCAAACTGAAACTGTTGATTGCTGACCATAGATGTGTCATTTAGTGGTTTTTCTGAAAAAGTATGGATGCCAGGAGATTTTCTTTCAACAGATTATCATCTTCTGCAATCACCATCTTCAATGAAACCGATTTCTGAAATGTGTTCCAGTTCATGATTTCCAGGACAGGCCTCCATTTACAAGGAAGTAACAGAGTACAATTGCTGACTTTGTTGCACTGAAGGCACTCTTGACAGCCACCTTAGCAAGAAGGAGGCATCCTTTTTACAATTCTGACAGCTGATGTTGAGGGCAATGTGGTGGAGGTGCGATTGTGGGCTGTCTCATGAACTTGAATGCGTGTCCCTGGTGAAGCTGTGTGGGCCAATTATCATTGAAAACAGATTACAGCTTACCACCATGCCGCAGAGTGGAAGGTGCAAAAGAATGCGTCAGGCTGTTTGCTTCTCTGTGTTGTGGACTGGGTTGCATGCCTTTGACTTATATGATCCGGCATCTCTTCCTTTGCAGTAAGACTGGTAGTTTTGTTGGAATCCCTTGTGGTATGCCAGCAAACTCCTTCATGGCAGATCTTCCTTTACAGCCTCCAAAAGCAAGAACACAACATTGTGGCTGTAGCGTTCCCATGGAGTGTACGGTTTCTGCATCGGTCTTGATGTCCTGGGGTGCCACATCACTCTTTTTTTCAAAGAGATCCTCCCCATTAAATGGCATCAGCAGTATTGTTGCTGGCATTAAGGCAAGTAGATGGTACACAAGTTGGCTCTCTATGTGAAGAGCTGCCTTATTTGCTTAGAACAGTTTTCCACAAAATTCACTGCTATGTTTCTGGTGTGAATGGAAACCGCTTCCGCAAAGCCTTCCATTTGCTTCCCTTGAAGAAGGTGCTTGAGCAGGGAAGGAACAAGTTACTTACCTGTAACTGTTGTTCTCCAGCATGGGTCTGGCATGGATTCACATGGGAACCCTCCCGCCTATCCCTCTGCGGCTCTTCACTTGGTCATACTGCCACTTCACGTGCTACCAAATCTGAAGATGGCTGCCAGAGGCGGTGCTTAGGTAGAGGGCAGTCATTGGCTGTGGTCAGTATGACGCAGAGATCAGTGATTGGTTACTACTACAAAAGACAGATCAGAAACAAAACTGATACTGATTTTTTCTTTACCGAGGATTCCCAGCCTGACGACGGGGAATATTCATGAGCATGTGCATGGGGTCTGGCATGGATTCACATGCTCATGAATATAAGAGTAAATAGCAGTACACACATGCACAACCACGGGGGGTGGCAAAAGGCTCAACATTAAGCATCTCTTACCTCCTCACCAGGCTCACCTTAAGCAAACAGGTTGCGCAGCACTGCTTGGCCGACCCTGGACTCCACCCTGGAATCCCGATCGACGCAGTAGAATCTCGTGAAGGTGTGCGACGACCTCCACGTAGCAGCCCTGCAGATGTACAGCAGGGGCACACCAGATAAGAACGCCGTAGTAGCAGCGATCGCTCTGGTCGAATGGGCTCTCGGACGGCCTGGCAGCGGTCGGTTAGCCAACCGGTGGCAGTGCATGATGCAGCCGGAGAGCCATCTGGAAATAGAAGACTTCGAGAGAGCCTTCCCTTGATTCACAGGTCCAAAGTTCACGAATAGCTGTGATGTCCTCCAAAAACTCTTTGTGCGGTCCACGTAGAACTTCAGCGCTCTAGCCACATCCAGCGAGTGCAAAGTCCTCTCGGCCGGCGACGAAGGAGACGGGAAGAAAACAGGTAACACCAAGGGCTCGTTAAGATGGAAGTCCGACGGCACCTTGGGCATAAAGGAGGGGTGCGTCCTAAGCACCACCCTCGAGGCATGGGAAGTCAAGTACGGTGCTTTGCAGGACAGGGCCTGGATCTCTCCCACTCGACGTGCGGAGGTAATGGCCACCAGGAATGCAGTCTTCCACGACACAAACTTCATCGGTGCGGAGTGCATCGGCTCGAATGGGGGCCCCATGAGCCTGGTCAGCACCACGTTAAGTTCCCACGCCGGGGCCTTCACCGGTGGGAACGACCGGAACAGTCCTTTCATAAACTCTTTTACCAGTCGATGGAACCACAGGGAAGTCCGTCCTGTGGTTCTAGTATATCTGGAGATCGCCGCCAGATGAATCTTAATGGAGGCATGGGCTAGCCCAGCCTTTGCCAGCGATAGCAGGTACGGCAGCACTTGAGGGGCCGTAATCCGTAGGGGGTTGATCTTCTGTGCTCGGCACCAGATAGAGAACCTCTTCCACTTATGACCGTAGAATTTGAGAGTCGAGGACGCCCTGGCCTTTGCAAGAACCTCTCTGCTATCGGCCGATATATCGTAGCCTCCAAACTCTAGCGCTGCAGGAGCCAGGTCTGCAGGTTCAGCGACGCCGGGTCGTGGTGGAAGATGGCGCCTCCTTCTCTGGAGAGAAGGTTCGCGTCCGCCGACAGCTTGATGGGAGGGGACGTTGACAAGTCCAGAAGGTCCGGGAACCAGATCTGCCTCGGCCACGCCGGTGCGACGAGGATCATCCTGCACCGGGACCTCTTGAGTTGGTTGATGAGTCGAAGCAGCAACGGAGGGAACGCATACAGGTATAGGCCGTCCCAGGGGAACGAGAACGCATCGCCCATGCTTCTCGGCTGGGGAAACCTGCTGGCGAACCTCTTGCACTTCGAGTTCGTCGCTGTTGCGAACAGGTCAATTTGGGGTTTGCCCCATCGTCGAAAGATTTGATCCACCTGATCCTGGTGCAGTTCCCACTCGTGACACGCACGCAGCTCCCTGCTGAGCGAGTCGGCGATGGTGTTTCTTTCTCCTGCCTCCTTGAATAGGGCTGGGGATCTGGTGCCTCCCTGCTTCCGTATGTAAAACATTGTCGTGGTGTTGTCTGTGAAGACCTGCACCACCTTGCCCTTGAGCGACGGGAGGAACAATTTGAGAGCCCAGAACACGGCTCGGAGTTCCAGGACGTTGATGTGCAGGAGCCTCTCCTCCGGGAGCCAGAGGCCTCCTGCGTGGAGATCTCCGGTGTGGGCGCCCCAACCTTCCAGGGAGGCGTCCGTCGTCACCGTCTCCTGGTACGCCGGCGTCTGAAAGTCCTTGCCCGCCGTGAGGTGCGCTCGAACGCCCCACCACTGAATCGCCCGCCGGAACACCTCGTTAAGGGGGACCCTGTCTTCGAAGGTGCCCGTCGCCTGCATCCAACGGGCGTCGAGAAATTCTTGAAGAGGGCGCATCCGTAGTCTGCAGAGGCGCACCAGGCAGATGCAAGAGGACATCATCCCCAGGAGGGACTTGATGGACCTCACCCTGGCCACGTCCGTGGCTAGCAGGCACTGCACTTTGCCTAGAATGGTCTTCCGACGGTGCCGCCAGGTGCCTCACTGTATCGAGCTTCGCTCCAAGAAACAGGGCCACCTGCGATGGCACCAGGTGGGACTTTGGGTAATTTATGGCGAACCCCAGGTCTGTAAGTAGCTGGACGGTCCTCGCAGTGTGTTCGACGGCGAGTTCCCTCGTCCTTGAGCTGATGAGCCAGTCGTCCAGGTAGGGGTAGACGTGAATCCCCTGCAGGCGCAGCCGCGCCGCCACAGGTGCCAGGCACTTGGTAAAGACCCTGGGGGCCGACTTCAATCCGAACGGCACTGCTCTGAATTGGTAGTGGCGTCCCTGGACGACGAACCTGAGGAACTTTCGGTGACTTTTGAGGATGGGAACGTGGAAGTATGCATCCTCCAGGTCCAACGACGATAGAAAGTCCCAGTACGTGCTGGAGGGTGACCATCCTGAACTTTCGTGACCTGATGTATTTGTTCAAGCGACGAAGGTCCAGGATGGGGCGCCAGCCGCCCGTCTTCTTCCTGACGAGAAAGTACCTTGAGTATACCCCGGAGCCCCGGAGTCTCTTCGGGACAAGCTCGACGGCGCCTTTTCTGAGCATCGCCCGTACTTCCAACAGCAGTTGCAGGACGTGACTTTACATCCTGGCCACAGGTGGAACGTGAGGGCACTTCTTCAGGAATTCGATAGAGTGTCCTCTTGCCTGGGTATCCAGCACCCAACGGTCGGTGGAGATGGACTTCCACACGCCGACGAACTTCGTCAGCCGGCCTCCCACCGAGGTACTTCGGTGGGGGCCCGAGACCACGGCCGGTTCAGTCCTGCTTGGAGGTGGTGGCCTTGCCCTGGCCACCTTGCCGACAGCGGCGAGGCGCTCCCTGCTTGCCGCGTCCCCTGTAGGCCTCCTGCGACGAGGAGCGTGCCGCCTGGCGGTAGGACGTCGAGCCACCGCTGGATCCCTTGTAGGCACCCTGTCTGCCTCCGGAGCTCCGAAAGGGCCGTCGCTGCTGAAGGGCTCCTAGCGCGCGGGCCGTCTCCGTGTCAGTCTTTATGGCTTGGAGGGATTCGTCCACCGCCTTCCCGAACAAGTTGTTGCCGTCGAACGGCATGTCCAACACCCTGGTCTGGACGTCCTGACGGAAGTCGGTCGCCCGGAGCCAACCCCGTCGTCGTAGGCAAACACTGTTGCCCAGCTGGCGGAACCCGGTATCAGCAATATCGGTTGCCACCGTTATGGCGTGGTCCGACGCCACCTCGCCTTCCTGAAGTATTTCCAGGGCCTCGGACCTCTTGTCCGGTAGGAAGTCCAATATGGGGGCCAGCTTAAACCAGAGCTCCCTGTCGTAACGGGCCACGATTGCCAGGGCGTTGGCCGCTTTGATCGTCGTCGCCGCCGACGAAATGACCCGCCGCCCCATAGCGTCCAACTTCTTTCCCTCGTCGTCCGGCGGGGAATTCGACGTTGAGGCTCCTGACCCCGACCAAGTCTAGCGTTGGCTGGGCCCTGAGGCACAGGGGAGCGGTTTCGGGGACCCGGTACTTCTTCTCGTACCGGTCCCATTTGGCTGGTGCCGTGGAGGGGTTCTTGAGAACCGACATGCCCTCCTCCCAGATGTCATCGATTAGAGGCACCGCAATGACAGTCTTCCTCTTGGCCTCCCGGCGCTGTTAGAGGAAACCTTCCTTTTTCTGCTCCTCCGGGCAGAGCTGGAACAATTCGGACGCCCTGGCGATCATGGCGTGGAATGAGCCAATCTCGTCGGGCGGTGAGGCCCGTGCGACGGGAGACCCCTTCCGTCATCGTCGCCCTCAGAACCCGTCGTCGAGCCCATCGCACCGTCATCTCCCGACTCGTGGGAGGATGAGGAGGGAACCGTAGAACTTACGGGGGCGAGTGGAGGAGAGGGTTGGGTCCTCCGTCGTTTGTTCTGAGGACTTCCCGACGGGCCAGGTTGCGGGTCCTCCGGCCTGGGCCGTGGTAATCTCGTCCTTATCTCAGAGCATAAGGACTGGGTCGCAGACAAAATGGCCGCCGAGCTATCCTGAGGCCTAGGTTCCGGCTGCGCCGGAAGGGAAGGCTGATCTTCCTCGCCATCTTCGTCTTCCTCGGTTATCTCCCGAGGATCTTCCTTACGGGATCGAACCTTCTCGAATTGGACTTCAAGATTCCTCACAGCCTTGGTCAGTACCTCCTCCGAGGCTGACTCCGAGCTCGAGGAGGCTACCGCGCCCCCCCTCGCTTCTTCCATCATGGTGGCCATGACGATGGGCTGAAAAGAGGATTCCCTCCTTGGCGGCAGGGAAACTCTAGTCCCGGAGGCAGTCTCCGCTGGCGGGGTCTCTGCCGGCTTGGCCAGAGTCGCTGCGATCGCCTCCATAGAGGCCTTTGCCTGCTGGGTGGGGGCCTTTACCACCTTAGGTGCGTCCTGGGCCTTCTCCTTAGGGGGAGGGGCAACGCCTCGCTCCCCCTCTTCCAAGATCGGACAGGGCTTCTCCCGAAGCTTACCCGGGGTCTCGGACTTCCTCTTCCCCGAACCGGAGCGCTGGCTCGTGGTTGAACGTGCCGGGGAAGGCGCGCCCTGCCTGGCGACCGAAGAGCCCGACCTTTCGGCACTCCCGGAGCCAGCGGACTCGCGGCGCTTGGCCTGGTGTTGGGCCCCCGTCACCGGGCCGACCGCACAGGACTTAGAAGCCGGCTCGGACCCTTTCTTCTTCTTCTCACCCATTGAGCCCTTCAACAAGCTGGCGAGACGGGATCGACGGTCCCTCATGGTCTGCTCCGACAAGTTCTTGCAGAACTGGCAGTCCTTCTCTACATGAGTCTTGTCCCCATGAAGACAGTAGAGGCATCGCGAATGTTCGTCTTCCTTAAACACATTCTGCAGCCCGCATCCAGGGCAGCTGCGAAACAGCTTGGGTCCGGGTGACGAACTCGCGTCCTGGGCCATCTCGAAGTAGGCAGCGAATCTTCTGGAATCCTCCAAGAAGTTGATTCGACGAAATCTTCACCCTTGAGGGGCGTAGGAAAAGCCCGTAACGGGTGGCCGTTAACGGGAGTAGAAACGGTGGAGCTTAAGGCTCGATTAACCGAAAAAATGTGAAAATTCACCTGTAAAACCGCGAAACACGCAGTAAAAGCTCGAGAGCTAAGCACGAGGACTCCCAACACTTGAACGTGCGGTAAAAATCTGAAGATGGCTGCCAGAGGCGGGGCTTAGGTAGAGGGCAGTCATTGGCAGTATGACGCAGAGATCAGTGATTGGTTACTACTACGAAAGACGGATCAGAAACGAAACTGATACTGATTTTTTCTTTACCGAGGATTCCCAGCCTGACGAAGGGGAATATTCATGAGCATGTGAATCTATGCCAGACCCCATGCTGGAGAAGACATCTGATCCTGTGGTCGTACTTTATGAAGATTGACAAGTAAGGCCGAACTTTCTTTGGCAATCGATCACTTTCTTTCCAAATAGGTCTTCCTTCCCTGCATTGAGAAACATAGCATTGTGCAGATGTGGCAGCCTTACATGGCCTGTTGATCAAATCAACAAGTTAACAGTCCTTCCCTGAAAGGCCATGAAGACCTAAGACATTGATAGCCTTATTCATTAAGGTATGAAACTATCAATTTCACCTGGCAAGAACATTCAGTTTCATTAACTCTTGCGTGGTATGACAAAGATTGACATAAGGTGAAGAGGCTATTACTTTTAGCAATCAAGGAATCACCCCCTCAGAACCGATATCCAGTATCTGCTCTAAGGAAACAATATAAAGTCACAATGCAGGGGAATAAAGGGCTTTAGGAAATAAAGAGTGATGGGAAATAGAGACTGCCTCTGAGAAGAAACAAAAATCTAGCAGGGAACAAACCACTGGTTCAAAACAATATTGATGAAGATCAGTGGATTCAACACTTTCGAAAATTATATACTGCAATTACTGCTAATGATACCATTCATGTGCTTTTTCGAGGACAATAACAAGGAGAGGAAACCCATAGAATTTACCAATAAGGAAGTTGAAAGGCCACTGTGTCCCCAAGTAGCGGGTAGGCGCCAGGACCAGATAGATTGCGAGTAGTTCTGTTAAAACCTCTGCATTTGGGTACCATTTCTAGCAGCACTCTATACAACTTTAACAAATGCAAGGTTTACCACGGTTTCTGGTCCTGCACCAAAATAATACTCATCAAGAAAGCAGATCGTGGATCCGCAAAAAATTATAGGCCAATCTCCTTGATCAACAGCTACTAAAAATCTATGGCAAGGCTTTGTATAATACGCCGAGTGCATTGTCAGAATAGACAAATTCGATATCCCATTGCCAGGCATGGTTCTGCAATGGAATGGGGTGTATTGACTAAGTGCTCAGTTTTTATAAGAATATTCAAAACATGTTTACCTGCTAAAACAAACATGATATTTAGGTTAGTAGATCTGAGAGTCGCCTTAGTCTCTGTATCTAGAGAGCTACTCTGGGATATGCTAAGAAGGTTGAAGGCACCTGCTGGCATTCTATATGCCATTATTACTGCCAAGATAAGGCTTGGGCTGGTGAGAACACAACCCACCAGTTTCAGGTTAATCAAGGCATAAGGCAGGGGTGCGTATTACCTTCCCTGCTGTTTGTGGTTTTTATTAAATGACCTGGCAATTGAGATTTTAAGACTAGAGACGGTTGCACCTTCAGTTAGAGGGGATAAGTTAGGTTGCAATCATTTGTCCTGCAAAGAAGGCTAAGCAGTAACACCTCCAAAACAAAATGCATGGTGTTCTCTAACAAAAAAGATGTTAACATCAACCCTTTACTATAAGATATGAATATCTCTAGAGGGTTTTCTACCGCGATAAGTCTTAGCTGCTTACCGGTAGCTGTATTTCTCCAGCATTGGTATCTTTCATATATTCACATACTTGAATATTGTCCAGTCTGATGACGGGGAATATCCAAGCATGTAAATCTATGAAAGGTCCAATGCTGGAGAATATTGGGATATGGTTCTCACAGACAGGACTGTGAGGAGACCAAATCAACAAACTAAATGCAATTTTAGGGAAGTCCTGCTGCAGGGATAGGACAATTTAACCAGCACTGAAAGTGCTTAATGTTAAATCCATAACTTCAACACTACATTGGGCAAAAGTGTGGGGACACATTAACTTGGCAAGATTGAAGAGAATGAAGAACACATTTTTCAAGCAGCTTCTAAAACTACCAAATTCAGCCCATATGCACTATTTAACTTTTAATGTGATATACTTTATAAATAAACTTTACACATACAAATATACATTTGTATACTTAAATACAACTTTACAAGTAAATCATATAAGATAACAGAGAAAGATACAACATACTTATCCACTCAATTTCTCAATACAGAAATACAAAAAATAAAATCCAATATCTACCAACTATAGATAAGATGCACTATTAAGATTAGAAATCGGCTGTGAAGAGTGATTGGCAGGCCTACTTTAAGCCAGTCTTTAATTGGGGCAAACTATGGACTTCACACCCCTTAATAAAATGTAAATACTGCATTTGAGTGGTTAGTAACATAACCGGGGCCAACAGACTTCCCTGGATTAAACATGTAATTGCCACCATGAGGTCATTGGGATGGAAGACATGTTTAGGAACCCAATAAACTTAGGAACTCTGTATAAACAACAACTCTAAGAGCGCGTTACCTGCAAAATAATCCAGCTCAACTTCGATGCATTTTGCCCTTGAGAAACGGTTTATACCATTAGTCTTACAAGACTCTTACAAGACTAGTCCCTGAGCTGGATATGTTCCAGCTCTCAACCTGGGTTGGGCAAGAAACCCATCACAAGAATAATGACATGTATTACGTACCATAAAAGCATTTCTGATGGTTGTATCTGCTTAGATTCACATGCTGTGAATAGTCTGACATCCAGTGTCAACCGCCGAGTATTGCATCTTTTCTTTCGAGAATCGAAAGCGGACGTCGACATGGGCTTACCTGTAACACTATCCTTACGTGACATGTAGCATGAAACACTTGTGTATAGGCGCGTTACAAATGCCATATATCATGTAGTGTAACCAAGATCCCTCACACTCCAATTGTATTTTTTCTGCCAAGAGGGAGTCTTACGACTATCCTGAGTGAGTACAGAAAAGAGAAAGTAGTAAGACGTCTATGCTCCTTCTATCCGAGCGGGGAGGATGGGTGGGCGCATGTGAATCTAAGTAGATACAACCATCAGAAATGCTTTTACGGTAGGTAATGCATGTCTTCTGATGTTTGTCAATCTGCTTAGAATCACATGCTGTGAATAGACTAGCGAGCAGTACCCGGAGTTGGAGGTGGGTTGTGAGAAGGAACAGTAGTGAAAAGATGTCTTAGTACTGCCTATCCCACCTGAGAATCAGACCTAGAATGAGTGTCTGGGCAATAGTGTTTTGTAAAGGTGTGTACAGAACTCCTGGTTGTCGCTTTGCAAATGGATTTAAGGAGAACATTTGCAATGAACGCCCCAGTGCTTCGAGTGGAATGTGCTCTAGGCTTGAAGGGCAGTTCTCTCGTTGCAAGATGGTAGCAGAGTGTAATGCAATTGACAATCCACCTAGAAATAGTGGATTTGGAGACCATCTCCTTTTCCTGTGGTCACTGACACAAAAAACTGATTAGTCTTCCTTAGTGGACAAGTTCTTTCCATACAGAACATGACAGCTCTGCGTACATCCAGTGTGTGCAGGGTTCTTTCTCCCAGGCTTGAGGGATTCTGAAAGAACATTGGTAGCTCTATTGACTGTTTCACTTGGAAATGAATTTAGGTGCAAATCTAGGGTGAGTGCGCAAAACCACCTTGTCTTTGTGAACTTTTATGAAGGGATCTAGAATAGAGTGCCTGCAGTTCACTTACCCTCCTAATGGAGGTGATTGATATTAAAAAAAGCAGTCTTGAGGGTGAGGTTCTTAAGACTTGCTTTGTGCATGGGCTCGAAAGGAGCTGCCATAAGCTTAGTTAATACCACATTTAGGTCCCATCCGTGAGCCGGGTTAGAAATGGGAGGGTGAATTCTTTTTACCCCTTCCATGAAAGCCTTAATCACTGGTATCTTCCACCATGACACTTTCTTTTGTGATGTTGTATATGCTGAAAGTGCTGCTAGTCCGCCTTTATTGAGTTGAAGTCTAGGCCTGAGTCAAGTAAGTGAGTTAGGTATAGGACAATGTGAGTGGGAGAGCAATCAATAGGGTTGATGCTCTTTGAGTTACACCATATGACAAACAGTTTTCATTTACTAGAATAGCAATATCTAGTGTTAGGTTTCCTTGCCTCCCTGAGGATTTCCATACATCTTTGAGGGAGCTGCAGGTGTCCGAATTCTATGACCTCAGGAGCCAGGCCGCTAAGTTCAATGTCTGCAGGCATGGGTGAAGCATCTCCCCTTTGTCTTGCGACATGTTGTACGGGCAAGGCAGTTTGACTGGAGGAGATAATGACTTCTCCATCAGATAATCAAACCAGGGTTGGCAGGCCCACATGGGGGCCACCAATGTCATTGTGACTCGTTCCTGGTGCATTTTGTGCACAATCTTGTTGAGAAGCGGTGTCTGGGAGAGGGGGGGGGAGCGCATAGACACATTTCCCTGACCATGTTATACAGAGTCTGTTCCCCTTGGATTGGTTCTGGGGGTACCTGGAGGCGTAATCTTGGCATTGGGTGTTTTCCAGGGTCGCAAACAGATCGATCTCTGGAAAAATCCATTGTGCGAAAACATTGGTGATGTCTGTGTAATCGCCATTCGTACTCCCTGGGCAACGGACAGTCTCTGCTGAGTAAGTCTGCCAGAAGATTTAGTTCCCCTGGAACATGTTGCGTTTGAGAGCCCACTTACAAATGTTCTGGGACAGTTTGGACAGCCCTAGAGAATGAGTGGCTCCCTGCTTGTTCAGATAGTACATGGCCGTGGTGCTGTCTGTGAGAATTAGTAGTCTTTCCCTGTAGTTGTACTTTGAACACTGCCAGCAGTTCCAGCAGGTTTATGTGGTTGGACGCTGTCTGGCGACCACACTCTGCTTGCTGGAGCAGGTGGGCTCCCCACCCTGTAAGGGAGGCATCAGAGTGGCTTCCACTGCGGGGGTGGTGAAGAATTTCACTTTCAAGAGGTTTTCCCTCGACCACCACTGCAGCGAGAGAACTAGGGCCAGTGAGACCACTACTAAATCGTCCCACTGTCCGTTGGCCTGACACCACTGGTTGCCTACCCACTCTTGCATTGGGCGCATGCCCAGGCGTGCATGAGGAACTAAGTAGATACATGACGCCATCATTCCTAGCAGACGCATATCCTTCCATACTGTTACCTCGCAACTGTCTACATAGTGAGGGATTTGAAACATGTTTTGAACCCTCTCGTTGGAGGGGAAGACGAGGCCGTCATTTGTTCGAATTAGAGCCCCTAGGAATCGTTTGTCTTGACTGGGGTCTAAGCAGGATTTCTTCTCGTTGATGGAGAAACCCAGGCTGAATAAAAGATCTATCGTATTCAGGGTATTTGACAGACATGTTTCATAGGAGTCCCCTGTTATGAGCCAGTCGTCGAGGTAAGGATAAACTGGAATGGATTGCCTGCGCAGGTGTGCTGCCGCTACTGCTAGTACCTTCGTAAATACCCCTGGCGCAGATGCTATGCCGAAGGGTAGTACCTTGAACTGATAATGTTTGTTTTCTATCATAAACCTGAGATACTTAGTGTGCACTGGCAACATTGAAATATGAAAGTATGCATCTTTCATATCCAGAGTTGCCATGTAATCTCCCTGTGTGAGCAGAGGAATAACTTCCTGCAGGGTGACCATGTGAAATTTCTGTGGTTTTACAAACTTGTTCCCTGGGCGCAGATCTAGAACAGGACGCATGGTTAGATCCTTTTTGGGTACAAGGAAGTACACTGAATAAATACCCTCCTTTACCTGTGATAGAGGTACGATCTCTATGGCTCCTCTTTGTTCCAGTATCTCGACTTCTTGAAGTATACAAAGATGTTCTGGTGTTAGTCTTCAATGAAGTGGAGGTCTGTACTTTGGGGATTGGTTGAACTCTACACAGTACCTGTGGGCTATGGTTTTTAGTACCCACTGGTCCATGGTAATTCCCTCCCATGCTTTCATGAATGACGTCAGCCGGCCCCCGCCCGGAGAGGCATGGTAGGGGACCCGAATCTTCGAGTCATTTGGAGCCTAAGGCAGGAGAACCTCTGGGGGTCGGGTTCCTGCCTCTTCCCTTACCACGCCGCTGTCCCCTTTGGTGGTATGGGGTATTGTAAGTATTTGTTCCCTGTAGAGTTACAGTTGTTTCCTGAAGGGTATTGTTGGTAAGTGGAGCGTTGGGCATGAACAAAACCTTCTGTTTCCAAATCCTTGCCTTGTGGAAGTTCTCTGAGTAATTTGGTCCAAACGCTTTAGGGTTTCATGTTCTTTTTTCGCGGTCTCTAAGGCCTCATTGACCGCCTTGCCAAACAAGTTGGATTACTCCACTGGTTTGTTTATAAGACGCTTGTGTTTCAGGTTTAAACCCTGAATTACGAAGCCACGCGGAGGAGAATGCCTTGAGCGAGGGCTCTGCTGGCTGTCTCGGCAGAATCCAATGTGTTTTTTTAAATACTTTGGTTCACTTGCCTACCTTCAGAGACTGTGGAAAGTAGGCGGGTCCGTAGAGGTTCTGGAGCCTCTTGTAAGCCTTCTTGAATCAAAGTCCATTGCGCATCTGCGTAACTAGCCAATAGAGTAGTGTTATTGGCGATACGCGTGGAGTACGCTGCCGCTGTGGTAACCCTCTTACCCAGGGCATAAAGTCTTTTCCCTTCTTTGTCAGGGGGAGCATGGCCTGTTGATAAAGGGACCCCTGCTCTTTTCCTTGTGGTAGTGACTACCAAAACATCTGAGGTGGAAAGACCTCTAATATATAGAGGGTCTGATGGAGCGGGGAGGAAAAGGTTTTCAATTCTTGGGTTTACACCACTCGTAAGAGCCGGTATAAAGATGGAGCAAGGCGTTTTTTTAATTGAATTGAGTAGAGGGATGGCTTGGCTAGTTGGCGAATTCTCTTTGAGTATATCCTCAACGAGGTCGGCTTCAGGTGCTGTCTCTTCAGTGGCAATTTTAAAGTGATCAGCTGCTTTATATAGCATTGCATTAAATGTTAATTGATCATCAATAGGAGAAGGATTTCTTGTTGGGGTGTTCTGAGGAGAGTTCAAGGCCAGAATTTCTGGGTCTGGGTCTTGTGGCTCTGGGGACTGCCAAGGTTAAGGGTCACCCACATCTGGCTCCTCCCCCCAGCCTTCAATAGGATCATCCTCAATGGGCTATTCTCCAATGGGCTCATGTTCCTCCTCGTTATAAAAAGGATTCTCCTGTACCCTAACTGTTAGAATGTTTTCTTCAATAAGGTCATAATTATAAATTTCCTCTTCTAAAGAGGGATCAAAAAGCCTTGGAAATTTAGATCTAGGGTTAGCAGGGCTTTCATCCCTTGGCCTGCGTGGTGTAGGTTGTTCTGCCCGTGAAACAAACTTGTCCAGCCTCTCCACGCAGTCCTCAAACTTTTCCCTAGTCCAGACTGACTATCTAGAACGGTCTAGGCGTGGAAAGGTGCCTCTCTCATAGTCTTCCGTCGAAAAGTGTTCCCAGCACCCTCTTCTGTCGAAAAACGCAGAGCTCTGTGCCTTAACGTCGAAGAAAGTCCTTTCTCTACCTCAGAGAAATCCTCTTGCGGGGACGACGAAGTTGGAGTATCCCTGTGCCCTTCCCTCGATTTCTGAACACTATCCTTAGATCTTTGCGTATCTTTGGGTCCTTCGGAGACTGAGAGTCCCTAGCCTGCTGTTTATGGGAATCGGCAGCCACAATCCTTGCCAGGCTGACCTCGATGTCCTCACCCGTCGGGAGGCGCGTAGGTACATCTGACGGTTGTAAGGGAGTGTGTTTCGGCGGAATCAAGGCTTTGCCTTTATCGGCCACCTTTTCTGGCAGTTCCATAACTTTCGGCGGTGGTAAGGTCTTATCTTTTTTATGCTGGTCATCGCCGTACGTCTTCCCATGATGCGTGTCGACGGAACTATGTGGTTTGGGGGTAGCGCCCTTTGTCTTGGACTGCCCAGTTGCTAGGCGCGCATGCGGCTGCGGGGAGGGCTGCCGAACTCGTTCGGCGGATATCACCGGCGCACCCATTGGCGCCAAAGTCTTTTTCGACGTAGTCGAAATAAGGCTAGGGGTTGTGTGCTTAGTGTCAGTCTTTGTAGCCAGGGTGTGACTTCCACATAGCAGGGCTTACGTCGTGCTTATCGGGGATGGGGACAGACTATACAGAACAAGAGCGTTCCGTCGAAAGGTCAACAACCTCCGGTTAGGAGGCCTGATAGTCACTCTTGCCGTCGTCACACATTTGGTGGTAGCGGCAGTGGGAGTAGTCCCGTCCTTGAACATACCGTAGGCCACCCACCGTTTTACTCTACGCTCCTTCAAAGTCTTAGGGTGAAGCAGCTTACAGGCCGCACACCCTTCCTCTTTATGATCGAATGCCAAGCACCGGCTACACCGTCTGCGCTTGTCCTTCCACAGGAATTTGCCCTTACAAATAGGGCAAAATCTAAACTGAGTCCTAACCATAGCTGAGGTTATACAGAGTGACTCAGACCAACTGGGAAAGAGGGAAGAAACGGAAAGGCATTTTCAGTTTAAAAAAGAAATGTCCACCCTGACCCCACTCTCCCTACTGTATAGGCCGGTGAAGATCTGGCCATCAACGCCGATAGAATCACCTTCCATCGAATCTCGCAGGTCTTCGGCGGAAACTGGAAGAGCCATCAAGACAAGGGACGGAAGGGGTGATACTGAATATTTTTATAGAATAATTCAACCTAAGGTCGTTGGAAAATAGCAATGATCTTTACGAACTCTGCATAAGGGTGACCAGTTATCTGGGCAGAAAAAAACAATCTGAGGGACCTCAACGCGTGAGGGCTCTTGGGTACACTACACGTCACGTACGGATAGTGTTACAGGCACACCCATGTCGACGTCCCTTTTCGATTCTCGAAAGACAAGATGCAATACTCTGCATTTACCACTGGATGTCAGATTATGCACAGCATGTAATTCTAAACAGATTGACAAACATCAGAATTTAGGTATATTGCTGCTTGCATCAACTACAGATAGTCGGCCGAGGGCACAAAGAGGTGTACAAATTGTCTTATGAGCCTCAAAAACCTCATACACTGTTATTTTGTCCATTAGAGTTGCCTCATAGGCAATGGCAATTTCCAGTGCTGAGATTATATTATACCACCAATTGTTTAGAAGCTATAATGTGATTGATGAGCATGCATGTGGCCTTGTTTTTAATGGCAGCCTGGCCTATTAGGGCTCATTTTAAGAAAGGTCTGTACTGGTCTATATTTCTATAGGTTTTTACTGTGATTGGATTCGTTATATTTGCAATTAATATAGAGGTTGACAAACCTTTGTCTTTAATTTATGAATTAGCTGTTTTATGAAATGTTATTTTGAAAAAAACATGATAATGATCACTTCCGGGGCATAATGATTTTCATTGTGTATTTGTCCTCCGATTCATCTTGGTCATCTTTGTGTACAAAGGTGTTTAAGGTTTAAACAGAGCGGGCACATGCGCTCAGAACAAGGGTTTTGCGAGCAGGAAACAAACTAATCAGTACATGGGTAAGATAGAAAGTAGGATTAGCAAGCCACTGACACTGCAGCATGATCCTAAAATGGCCAATAGGTCTTTCTGTGAGCTTGTAATGGGGGCCTGGGGCATGTGCTGATTCCAATCTCCAAGCACATACCACATGGTAATAATGGACCCTAAAGGTCAGATAGATGGGAATGTGGTAAAATCAGAGTACACTCAATGACAAAGCATTTTCATAATGGGAAATCTGACCCACCAACCAGATCACTCATTGGGACAATTACTCCTAGAGCTTGAGCGCCATTTTATATTTTCAAGAGTAAGTTGTTTACTCCATCTTTTTTAAATTCAGAAAAAAATGATGCATAAGAGTAAAACAGCAATTCCCAGTGGCGATTATTTTTTTAGCTATATAATATATTTTATAGTTATGCATGCAAATGGAAAAATGTATGTTTGCCTCAAAGCTTGTCTTGAGATTGGACAGTAATATCAGAGTTCTTTACAATGGCAAGATTCTCTTGGTAAAATGACACTGATCCAAACGTAACCATGGAGCAGTGTGCGCGGAGGTTGGTGTCAGGCTCCTATGTGTCAAGCTTCTCCTATTTTTTTGTTGGGAATATTTGCCCATTTTTAAGGAGTAAAAGTGGCTGATATGCTATTCATCTGTAGGACTGCCGAGAGCATACCTACAAAATGAAGCACAACCCTGCTCATGTAGAGGAGGTTAGGATGGCATTCCAGACAGAGTTGTGCTGTAGTAAAAGTGAAGCTACAGAGTAGGTACCTACATTGGCCAAGCCAAATACGCAAAACTGATAGGAAGATTCAAAATAGGAAGATTCAAAATAGGAGGTGACTAAGCTAAGTGGGCCACAGTCTGAAAGCGAAAAGCTAGTCTTCATAGCCTGCTAGGAGTTTGAGCCCAAAGGCTGCAAAAAGGCAGGCGTTAAAGGAGAAAGCTGGAAAAAAAGCCTGCGGGGGGATCTACAGGAGATACTACTAGTAAGTAGCTGCAAACTCCAAATTAAGTTTGCAACCTTTCACAACCCAAAGTATGGTAGAGGGGATAACCAACCCCTAGGGCTAGAGAAGCTACAGGTCTTGAATGGCAATGCATTCCAGGAAGTGGTATTCAAACATTTTTATACTGTGCCACCTTGAGCAAAAATATTGTTTCTGGGGTCCCCCCACAAGATATAACTACTTATTATTTCTATTAAAAGCAGTCACCGTAATCCCTATTTAAAGAGTCTTGTGCCCCCTGGACATTTTTCTGCCCTCTCCCCCACCTCCAGGGGGGCCAGACCCACAGTTTGAACACCATTGCAGCTAAAATGGGCACATTACATAGCTTGCCACTGTAGGCATCTTCAAGGTTACAGACTGCAAAATATCAGAAATGTCTGAAGGCCAAAACAAATGCAAAGAGAAACACCAGTAATTGGACACTTAAAACCACCCTGAAACAGTGTGCTGAAGGATACCTTCCAGGATGCGAACGCCCCAGGAACTTGTGATTTATCCTAGGGATAGTACTTAGGGTCTTACAATCTTTTAGAATAATCCATTCACTAATCGTCCTTTATCCCTCCTTCCTCCCACTGTTACCTCAGAATCTCTATTATGAGGTGGTCAATTTGCGTTGCCTCCAAGCCCCTGCCCTCAGAGTAGAAAGTAAACGTTTTGAACAATCCCTGTGTTTTATGTGTTCAGTGGTATCCACTCATAACAGTTCCTATACATTTTAGCTCAATGCATAACTTTGGAGGT
The DNA here is from genome assembly GCF_040938575.1 of Ambystoma mexicanum. Taxonomy (NCBI): domain Eukaryota; kingdom Metazoa; phylum Chordata; class Amphibia; order Caudata; family Ambystomatidae; genus Ambystoma; species Ambystoma mexicanum. The sequence goes on along the minus strand of NC_090934.1, from coordinate 977,943,151 downwards.
CCGAAGGTAGTCTTTCAGATGCATTGGCCCAAAAAGCCTATCTTACAGTTCCATTCGAGGACGCTTAGCTTTTGCTTTGAGCAGACATAATTGTTGCATATCACTTGCTGCTTTGCAAGCACTAATAGAAGAGGCATGGGCTGCAATGGGACTGCCAGCAGTTACAGCAAAGGTATTACTGGTACTTACTTGTGGAACTGCATGCCGGCTGTGGCTGACACTTTCTAAGTTGTTTGCTTACCAGTGTTTCCAGGCATGTATGGATCTGCATCAAGATTAGCTATTTGAATGGGACATTTCTACAGGCTATAATCATTGCAAAGCTTTGACAACGAGTGAAAACGTGGCTACACAAGAGGATGCACTTTGAATGATGTGCGGTTAGAATATGAGGAGAAACTCTGGACCAGCGCTTTGGGAAAACCCACCTCAATTCCTAAAGGTATAATTGCCCAAAATGATGTTATGCAGTGTTCTTTTTATGATAGATGCTAATGGAGTCCAGGCCAGATGATGGGGCATATTCAAAGCATATAAATCTACGAAAGATCAAATACTGGAGACATAAAGAGATCTTGCCTCTTACTAGAGTGTATAGAGTGGAATGATACTGGGCCTGAAAGCGTCAAGTGTTTGGGCTTCTTTGTTGAACTCACAGTGGCAGAGACGCCTTTACCAGGTCATTGATGTTTCCTTAGATTTGATGACTCATTGGGCCCGTCTCTTACATCTTGTGATCTGGCTTGAAAGCTATGGGAGCCTTAGGAGTGGCCCAACCAGCTAGAACCAGCAACCGTTTCTTGTGGCATCTTGGTGATAGCTGTGAGCCATTTGACTCTCAGCAGTTTCTAATCAGTCGAAAGGTGGAATAATTTAAAGTCCAACATTAAGCTGTAACTTGCTCTAGAGCCTCCGACTAGTTTAGTATGCCACAATCACGTGTAACTTGTGCTGAATGCTGAGTCCTAAACACAAACCCTTGGCTGCATTAACATGGCTAACTACTGTCTCCAGCCAATCGTGGACGAAATGTTTTAACATCAACTATACCGGAAAGGATGATAAGGATGTGCACTGTCCATCCCATGGTCTGACATTACAAGCACAAAAACAGCACGAGAAGTAGATTGACAGAAATTGTAGTTTATATTTAAGTAAACCTTTCTCACTACAGGATGGTTCTGCAACCTATGACTAGATGTTTTGGACTTCGACTGCCATGATCCTCCACAATTTACTACTCTGCCTAGGCCTGATGGGAGTTGTAGTCCAAAACATCTGTCGAGCCATAGGTTGCAGACCCCCTGCAACAGTGCCCAGAGCTGCTTCTACCTTGCCTGAAGGGGTTACAGCAAAACGTGTAGAGGCAGTAGACATACCCTATTTGGTGACGATATAACAATTGAGTGCAAAGTTTGTCACAAAGAACCCTGGCTGACCCAAGGTGAAGATGGTGTGTTTTGCAAGGAGCTGGATGTGATGATGAGCCCTGGGTGGCGAGGGGCGCATACTCTGGTTAAAACAACCATGCCACCGGTGGCAGGCAGGGGCTTGGCAAATTACACCCACCAGCAAGACTTGAGAAAGTAAAACCGTCCGTACGATCTCCCATTAGGAGACCATCAGAACTTGGCTTTCACTAAACTTCCCTTAAAGCACAACACTTCCTAGATGGCAATCCGGAAAGCACTTTAACTGCCGCTGACGACAGAAAGGCACAGAAGAAAAATGGAGGAGGCAGCATGATAACCGCTGCAGGGTCCTCTATCAACTTGTTCCCCTCCCCCTGGGAAAGGGGAGGGCACAGGGGCGGAACGGCACCAAAACACCCCGAAGCCCAAGAAGGGCAAAACAAAGGAAAGGGATGGGGGGAGCCCCTTTATAACAAGCAGGGTCCTACAAGCAGAGACATCCAGCTTCTGCAGTAGGACCCTGCAGACACGCTGTGCCGTGTGAGAGATTTCGTTTTGTTGGTGAGGATTTCGTGGAGTCGCGTCGTGAGGAGTGCGCTGCCAAGCCACAACCCGACCAAGAGCAGACGTCATGAAGAGCACCGCCAGCGGGAACAAGGAAGAGGACCAAGAAGCTTGCTGGCCTACTGGGATCGGCTCGATCGGAGCGCGGCGCCAGGCGAGGGGGCCGGCAGCGCTGAGCCCAAGGAAGAGCAGGCTGCGACATGGGCGGTGAGAGCACCCCCCCCTCCACTCCCTTCCCGCCGCGGACCAAGGTACTCGGGCCACCGAAGCAAGACTGGAAGTAGGGCGAGGAGACCCAGCTGCAGGGGGAAAAAGGAAGGACAAAACTGAGCGGCAGCGGTCACGCACTTGGAAACGCTCCACTGCTCGCATCCCTGTGAACAGCCCGGCGCGGGGAGCGGGCAGTGTGGTAAGCCGAACAAGCGAAGGCACCAATTTTGGCGAGCGAAAGGTGCAGCGAGGCGCAGCGCCACACGTCCAGCTTACTCCCTGCCCACCAGCCTGTGTAAACGGATTGTGCAACCGAAAGCGGCCGGGCAAGGCACCCCCAAAAATGGGGTGCGGCTGGATTACGGGGTAAACCACGTGGCAGTTACCGCTAGCGTGGAAAGGAAGGAAACGAGGAATGGCAGCAACAGAGAGACAGCAGCTGGGACTTATTGACATATTGGCAGGCTACCAGAATGGAGCTGGAGGCTTGAAGAGCTGGTGATGACAATAGTGGCTTTCAGTTGAAATATGAAAGGAGAATGTGAGAGGAAAACACAGATTCTGAGCAGAAGAGATGTTGAGAGAGTTGGGGGGCAAAGGAGAAGGAATGGTAGAGGCAGGGAAGACAAGGACCTCAGTCTTTCTGCAGTTTAGATGGAGGTAATGATCCATCAACCAAGACTGAATGGCAAGGAGACAAGATGTAAGAGTAGAGTGAATTGAGCGAGAGAAAGAATAGAAAGAAGAGCAAAATGGGCCAACTACCAGTTAAGCATAGCCTTACCAGTTTCCAACAACTCTACTTAATCACAGACAGCATAATACAAGTTTGAAGTGTGATATGCCAGCCTCACCCCAGTCTGCTCCTGCATTACATATTCTGATGTAAGTGCAGCTTAAAATGGCCCAATAAAGCCATGTTAAGGTTGGTAGAAGCACCATATCTAGGTTAGAGCAATCCAAGTCCAAACTCCAATGACCCACCACAACCACCACCACCTACAGCGCAAGCCCCATACCCGGCATCCTGCCCCCACCACCCAGAACACAATCCCTATACCTGGCATCCTGTCTCCCACCACCAAGATTGCAAGCCCCATATCTGGAATCCTGCCCCCCCAACACCCTGGTCCTCCTCGTGCTCCCGGCCAACCAGCGCACAAGCCCTATACCTGGGATCCCGACACCCACCACCAAGACTGCAAGACCCTTAGCTGGCATCCTGCCCCCACCACCAAGATTGGCATCCTGCGTGCCCCTACCCAGAGCACAAGCCCCATATCCGACATCCTGTCGCCCACCACCCAGAGCATAAGCCCTGTACCTGGCATATTGCCCTACATCACCTAAATTGCAAGCCCCATACCTGGCATTCTGCCCTCTACCATCCAGAGCAGGTATAGCGTTCTTTCATCGACGGGTCTAATTTCGATGGGCTTTTTTACAAGTATTTTTTACCAAAAAAACTAATCGAAATATATAGGGGTGTTGGGAAAGTGTAAATAAGGGGTCGGGTTGTCGAGAATAGTTAAAGAATAGGGGATGGGCGGCTTGGGGGGCAACCCCCCAAACATAAATAAGAGTTTGATAAAAAAATACTCGTAAAAAAATTAATTTAAAAAAAATTACACCCGTCGGTGAAATTACATACAACCCCAGAGCACAAGCCCCCTACCTGGCACCCTGTCCTCCACTACCCAGATCAAAAGCCCCATTCGTGGCATCCTGCCCCCTACAGCCCAGCGCACAAGCCCAATACCTGGAATCCTGTCCACTACTCCCCCAAAAATGGAGCCCCACACCATCCGGGCGATGTCAACACACCGTCCCAAACAAGCCACTTCTAGCGGCGGTGGGCAGTGCTTGCGCAACCCAGGCCCACACCTACCACCTGGAGGGGAGGGCACAACGTGCTGTAGAAAAGGCATGTGTCTCCCCCTGGCTCTACCCTAGCGATGCCACTGGCATGGAGGTAAAGACAGAGTAGGGGAGTGGAAGAGCAGAGCGCAGAAGGGGTCGAGGAGCAGATTAAGGAGGAAGATCAGCATAAGAAGAGGATGAAGGGATTAAGAAACAGAGGGTGAGCTGGTGGAACTTTTTAGAGATATGTTGGTGGATCAGTTTATGGAGGAGGTGGTGAAGCAGTGTGTGAACGAGGCAGCAAATAGTGAGGTGAAGAATGCTAGAAGCAGAGAAAGAAAGGCAAAGGGAAAAGAGAAGCAAGCATGAGAGAGGAGCACACACACCATAGGTCTGTAGAGTGTGTCAGAGGAACAACATGAGACAGGGAGGAGAACCAAAGCCAAGGTAACAACCTGTGGAAACACTGACATAGCCTTCTGTCTGGTAGAAACTATGGATCTTGTTGAAGGCATCTGCCCAATACCACCTACAGATCAATTTTAAGTTTCCGAGAACCATCCAAAGAACAGGCTTCAGGGAATGTCCCAAACAACCACAGCAAACAAAGAATTTGGAAGAACAAGACCACAGGAATAGACTCTTAATTCGAGACTGAGCACGGCCACGAAGGACGCAGAGGATAAGGACTTTGATAGATGTAGTAAACGTGAAAGAGTTCACACCATTTTGACAACTGTTCAGTATTCCCAGCAGCCCTACTGAGCCCAGATTTGGACAGATACTGGTTTGGTTAACAATAGGGAAGGGATCACAGGAAGAAAAGATGGTGTTCTTTTACCTCATTACCGCCCAAAGGCTTTAGAGCCACTGGATCAGGGGTGACAAATGAGTAATCAGTATTTGGAACCTTGGGAAATGAGGTCTGTCATGCTGTGTAAGTAGCAGTCACAGTTAACAGACAACACGGCAGGGTTAGCACCTTTGGCAAAGGGGAAGGAAAAAAGAAAAAGGTTGCTGGATGGGGAATTGTGCCCATGAGCCATGATCAGCTCTAGGTCTCTTCAGGAAGACCATTTGCGGTCATGAACACCCAGAACCTATTAAACAAGGATTACATTTGTTCCAGATGTCCAGACCTTGTCGAAGGGATGATCCTGTAGGTAAGGGGTCTTTGTGTACAGGGGTGGGGCTGACCTGGATTGAGCAGCTTAGGGGTCTGAGTCTAGTAAGCAGTGCAGCATAGAATAAGTCATGGGGAACCTCCATCCCCATTAGGAGAGAAGGTGGGCACTCAACCCTTGGAAGACAAAAGTAAGGTTGGGACTACTAAGCCAGACCTGCACTTTTCCTGGTAATTTCATTAAGAAATGTACTTTAATTATTCAGCTTAATGAGAGCAGCAGATATCTCTTCCTTTTCCCACAGCAGCCAAAACATGGGAGGTGTGAGGATCCATCTGGTTTCAAGAGTAACATGTCTAAATACATGGCTGTGAATATTTCAGAGGCTTTGGAACGGATAGAGGAGATGCAAGGCACATGCCCATTCATGGGCAGAGACAGCGGTGGAATACTTGGGAGTTATCACATGACATATGGAGAACTATATCAAGAAAATATCTATCCCAGTGTTATGCGTTAAAGGCCGCAGATTGCTTGGGTTTTCGTCACTGCAGGAGATGATGTGGCTAGGACGAATAGCGGCAGTGAAAATGGCAGTTTCCCAAATCTCCTGTATATGTCTCAGGCTCTTGCGATCACAATAACACCCAAAGTGATAGCAATTGCAAGGGGACATATGGAACAAGTTACTTACCTGTAACAATTGTTCTCCAGCATAGGTCTGGCATGGATTCACATGAATATTCCCTGTCATCAGACTGGAAATCCTCGGTAAAAGAAATAACTTTCGACTTTCACTTACAAACTATTTCTCCTTTAAACCAATCGCTGTCCTCTGGGTCATACTGCCCCCATCCAATGAAAGTCCTCTCCCTAAGCCCCTCCCCTGACAGTGATCTTCAGATTTGGTAAGCCCGTGAAGTGGCAGTATGACCAAGAAGGTTGCCTCTGATATCTGTCGCCTTCTGGAAGAACTTGACCTTGATGTCCTCGGTCTCACCGAAACATGGTTCACGGCCGGCTCTGTCACAAGCTTTGACACTCGTCTCCCTGACAGCTACAAGATCCTCTCTGTGCCCAGGTCCGAACGCTCGGGTGCTGGTGTAGCCCTGATCTTGCCCAAGTGGATTCCTTCCTCTGTCACTCCTACGCAGGCCTACTCCTCTTTTGAATGCCTTGTCGGCAGGCTCTCTCTCTCCCCTAGTCACTCCCTTAACGTGGCTACTATCTATCGGCCACCTGGCCAGATTTCTTCTTTCCTCTCTGAGTGGGCGGACCTCTCCTCCTCACTGTTGGCTTCTACCACTCAACTCCTCCTTCTTGGAGCCTTCACATTCACATGGATGCCTCCTGTCCTCCCTCTGAACTCTTTCGCGACCTCTATGACTCTCTCTCACTCAATAGTCTCCCCTCTGGCCGACCGACTCTGCAGGGCACACTCTCGATGTTCTAATCTCCTCAGACCTTCCTCTCTCTATCCCGCTCTCCACTCCTTTCTCCTGGAGTGATCACTTTCTCCTATCCTCCCACCTCACCCTCCCTACTCCTCAGGCCAAGCCACCTCCATCATTGCCACCCACCACCTCTCTGTCATCCGACCCATGAAGCGAGTGTCAATTGAGGCTTTCGCCACCACCTTCTCCACCCCCCCTTCGGCTGCCTCCCACCCTGACACAGCCCTCTTTCTTTATGCTCCACTCTTCTATAGCTGATACTCTTGATACCCTTGCCCCTGTCATGAGAATCCGCCTGAAGCGCAAAGCCAAGTGTAACTCCTGGAATGACTCAGACCTCATCACCCTTAAACGCAAGTGCAGGGTGGCCGAGAGGAAGGGAATAGTTTCTTACCTGTAACTCCATTTCTCCAGCATTGGCATCTTTCTTGGATTCACATGCTTAGAATATTCCCCGTCGTCAGGCTGGGAATCCTCGGTAAATTATATAGACCTTTTCCATAGGAAAATTTCGACACTTTTGTGTCCTATCTACGTCGTTTTGGGCCGCGTACGCCTGCGCCATTAGGACGTAGAGGTATAAGTAGCCCCGCCCCCGCGGCTCCCTCAGATTGACCCCAAAAGTAGTATAGGGGGACATCTGGTTTGCATGCCAGGGGAGGCTGGCGGGCGCATGTAAATCCATGAAAGATACCAATGCTGGAGAAATGGAGTTACAGGTAAGAAACTATTTCCTTCTCCAGCATTGGATCTTTCATGGATTCACATGCTTAGAATAGATTGTACAGCAGTATCCCCCATAGATGGAGGTGTGTATGCAAACCAATATCACCATAACTATAATGCATATTTATCATGGCAAAACATCACCTTATAATATGTTAACAGTGAAAACATCACACTTCAAAGTACATTAGCCGAAGGATGTGACCCCTTAATTGGGGCTTACCTTATTGAAACAGGTGCCATAGGACTGCACGACCCATCTGTGTATCCTCAGCATGTTGCTGTTCGAGGCAATAATGCCGGGTAAACGTGTGTGGTACCGGCCAGGAAGCCGCCTGACAGATGTCTCCCAGCGGAATTCCGGACCACAATGCCGTCGACGAGGAAGTGGATCTCGTCGAATGGGCCCTTGGACGCTTCTCCAGCGGTTTTCCGGCTTTTGAGTGACAAAAGTAAATAGTAGACGACACCCATCTGGCTAGTCCTTGTTTCGAGATCGGTTTACCTTTAGCCGAAGGGCCATAAGCCACAAATAGCTGTCTCGTGTCTCTGAAGCTTTGAGTGCGATGGAGGTAAAATTTTAAAGCTCTTTTCACGTCCAATGTATGGAGAGTCTTCTCCGCAACCGATGAAGGTGTTGGAAAAAACGTCGGCAGCACTATAGAAGAGTGCTTATGAAACATGGTAGGTACTTTAGGAATGAAATGAGGATTAGTAGCCAACACGACTATTACTGAAAAATCTCAAGTACGGTGGATCGTTCACTAAAGCTTGTATTTCTGACAGTCGTCCAGCCTAAGAAATAGCCACCAGAAAAGCCAACTTCCACGACAAAAATTTCAATGATGACAATGACATCGGCTCAAAAGGGGGCTTCATCAGCGCTGCCAGAACCAGGTTAAGACTCCAGCTTGGAGGAAACTTTTTCGCTGGAGGAAAGGTTCGGAACAATCCTTTAAGGAAATGTTTAATCAGCCGGTCACTAAATAACAGAGTTGAATGTCTCTTCCGAGTAAATCTCGAAATGGCAGTCAGATGCACTTTTATGGATGAAACAGACAAGCCTTTTTGAGCTAGGAGTAGCAAGTATGGTAGAAGCCGTTCCGGTGTGATATCCAGCGGGACCAGACCTGGTTGACCTGCGCACCATATGCAGAATCTCCTCCATTTGTATCAATATGAAGCGTTCGTGGACAGCGCCCTCGCCGCTTGCAAAATGCAACGACAGTCCGCTGGAATCTCTAACGTACCAAACTCGGAGAAATCAAGAGCCAGGCTGTCAGACTGAGGCTGTCGGGGTCGTGATGCCAAACAACCCCTTTCTCCTGAGACAGAAGGTTCGGGACTTTCTGGAACCTCATTGGTTCTGCCGCTGAAAGATGGAGTAGATCGGAGAACCACACTTGTCTGGCCCAGTACGGGGCCACCAGGATCACCCGACATGGATATCTGTGGATCCATTGCAGCGCCCGACGTATTAGCGGAAATGGGGGGGGGGGAGGCATACAGAAACTTGCCCGTCCACAGGAAAGAGAACGCCTCCCCTAGTGAGTCTTGCTGTGGCCACCTGCTTGCGTATAGTGGGCATTTCTTGTTGTCTCTCGTTGCAAAGAGGTCAAGGGCCAGATGACCCCATTTCTCGAAGACACTGTGTAGTTGTTGGTCGTTCAATTCCCATTCGTGTAGTCGGTTCATCTCCCTGCTGAGAGAGTCTGCTTGCACGTTTTTGACTCCTGGCAAGTGGAACGCCAATAGATACATCTTCTGCTGAAGGGCCCAATGTTAGATCTCCTGGGCTTCGGTTGACAGAGTTCTGGAGTGAGTGCCTCCCTGTTTCCTTAGATAAAGCATGGTTGTTGTGTTGTCTGTCATAATCCGTACAACCAATCCCTTTATCCGTGGAAGAAAGGATTTCAGGGCCCAACGCACCACCCTTACTTCCAGCACGTTGATATGAAGGGCGGATTCCTCCGATGACCAATGCCCTTGAACCTGTAGGGAATCCAGATGAGCTCCCCATCCAGTTAGGGAAGCATCCGTCACCACCGTCATCTGGAACACCGGTTCCAGTAAGGGCATTCCCTTTGTTAGATTTATGGAACTCTCCACCACTGAAGTGCCTGCACGAGTTTGCTTTTGATGGTCAATTTGTCCGACCAACACCCTCGACTCTGTGCCCATCGATCCGCCAAGAATTCTTGAATCGGTCTCATGAAGAGACAATTGTTGATTAAGGGTATGCAGGACGATATGGTCCCCAGTAGGGACATGTACCTTCACACTGATACTCTGGTGTTGACTTTCCACTCCGATGCTTTTTGCTGCAGTTTCAGAACCCTTTCGACGGATGGCTTTACCAGTCCTGACTGCGTCTGGAACTCTGCCCCCAGAAAGACCAAGGTCCTTGATGGCAATAAAGAGTACTTTTTGAAGTTTATTGCGAAGCCCAAACGTTGTAGGAGGCACATGTTGGCATGCAGACTTTCTTGTGCCCTTTCTGGAGACAACCCCCTCACTAGCCAATCGTCTAGATAAGGGTACACATGATGACCTCCTTTCCTTAACCAGGCTGCTACTGGAGCCAGACATTTGGTGAACGTCCTGGGAGACGATTTTAGACCGAATGGGAGGACCTTGAACTGATAGTGGGTTTGTCCGACGACGAACCGTAGAAATCTTTTGTGTCACTGACGCATCGGGATATCGAAGTATTCGTCCTGAAGATCTAGCGCCGACAAATAGTCTCCCGGTTGTATCGAACGGATCACTTCTTGGAGCGTAAGCATCTTGAATTTTAGATTCTTGAGCAGTTTGTTTAGTGCTCGTAGATCTAGAATGGGACGCCATTTTCCATTGGGTTTCTTGACGACAAAGTAACGGGAGTACACTCCCTGTCCTCTTTCTGCCACCGGGACCAGTTTTATAGCCCCTTTCTGCAGCATAAGCGTCACCTCTTGCATTAGTATTTGAAGGTGGGGCTGCGTCGAGAACACCGGTGGAATGCGTGGCGGCTTGTCCTTGAACTGTTGAGAATGGCCCAGATGTATCGTGTCCAAAACCCATTGGTCTGTTGTTCTGCGCGCCCACTCGTCGACGTGACGAGACACTCTGCCCCCCAGGATGCCCTGTAAGTTGTCATTGCTGGCTTTTGGCCTGTTCATCCTTAGTCGACGAGGAGTAGGCGCCTCGTCGTCTGGAGGTTTGGTAAACTCTGCCTTTTCGAGTAGCTTGGGCTGCACGTCTGTAGCCTTGGGAAGAGTAGGAGGGCTTGCTGAAACCTCAGTCTCTAGATGATCCAAACTGGGAGTTACCTGATGCTCCTCTGAAGGGACAAAAGGAATGAAAATTCCTACCACTCTGGAGGGCTCCAAGGGAACGAGCTGTGTCAGAATCTTCTTTCATGTCCTTGAGGGCTTCATCGACTTTCTCCCCAAATAGGTGTTCTCCTTCGCACGGCATATCCATTACCTTATATTGTACCTCTGGTCTGAACGTCGTGCACTTAAGCCAGGCTTGCCTTCGTAACACTACACCTTTGTTAATTTGCTTAAAGCCTGATTCCGCCAGGTCGACAGCAAGGTTAATGGAATGACTGGAGGCCTCTTCTCCCTCATGTACGAGCAGCATGGCAGACTTCCTGTGTTCCTCCGGCAGATGGTCCAAGACAGGAGCTAGTCGATGCCACATTTCCCTATCATACCTGGCCATAATAGCCAGGGAGTTGGCTGCTTTAACTGTAGTTGCTCCAACCGATAGCACTTTCTTTCCAAAAGCATCTGGTCTCCTGGCTTCATTATCGGGCGGGGTCGTGTATTTGTGTTGCAACCTTGCCTTTCTGGCCGCCGCCGCGGATACCACTGATTCCTGCAAAGGTTGAGATGTCAAGCACTTGGGAGTCGATACCGAAACCTTGAATTTCTTTTCCAATCGACCTTTTACTGCCGGTTCTGAAAAAGGGCGACGCATGGTTTTCAGTCCCTCCTGTCAGACATGGTCTAAAATGGGTATAGCAAATATCGCCTTTCTTCTCTTGCCCATATGATCGAACAGAAAACAATCTTTTTTTCTCTTCTTCTGGGACTAGGCCAAACTCCGCACATGCCTTACCCATCATGGCATGGAAAGCACCCACATCATCAGGTGGTGATGGCTGCGCCGGACTCTTCGGAGTTTCCAGCTCCGCTTCAGAGTCCCATGTAGGGTCCCTTGAGGGGGATAACGAGATGTCTGAACCCGACCCTTCACGTTCCGACTCTGACAGTTCCCCTTCTTCCTGTGGACGAGAACGATCTTCCTCAACCGGGTAAGCGGTAGGAATTCTGGATGGAGGGCGAGGAGCCGGGCTAGGCTCGTCGACGACTGGCGAGGCTTGCAGCGCTGTCGGGACAAGCTGAGGTAACCAAGTGTCCAACCGCTCCAACAGCTTCTGTAATGTGTTCAACACCTCCAGGGACAGAACAGCCTGGGGATTCAGAAAGGAAGCGGTAACTGGAATGGCACTAAAAGAGCGACCCAGAACCAGTTGGTTGTAGTCTCAGATTGGTTGGATGTGCGACCGGATTACGGTCATCCTCCGCCGACGAGATGAAGAAAGCCACTTCTGGTTGCAGTAAGGCTTCAGGCGGGATCGGGTCAAAAACCTCCGGTTGCCATCCCACTGACGGGGCCACCGTCGATGATGACATCTTTCCCACAGGCTCTGTTTGACCCATCGGAAGAGCCGTCGCCGAAGACAAAGCAGGCGTCGACGACCGGATCATCGTCGATGAAGTCTGTGAAGCAGGGCCTTGAGCCATTCCCGCCATTTTTGGCCTCGACTTGTGGGACGAGGACTCTCGAGGTAGACTCATGACGGTCTCCTGAGGAGGATTTCAATGGGTCTTTTCTCTCCTTTTTAGATGAGGAGGAAGACGAAGCCTTATGTGAAGAGGAGGACTTTGCAGATGTTTCTCCGAGGGACGTTTTTCAGATGAGCGCGATTTCTTCGCTGGAGGCTTCGCCGGCCCTGATCGACGAGGGGGGACAGGAGACTTAGATCTCGAGGCTGTAGAGCCTACCTCCGATGCCTGGTACGCACCCGCTCCATCATTGAGCCAAGTAACGAGGCGTCTGTTGCGGTCTTTTAAGGTCTTTTGTGAGAAGCCTTGACAGATCTCACACGTGTCCCCCGTATGATGAGGTTGAAGGCAGTAAATACAGTCCATATGGCTGTCTCCTTCATATATCTTCTTAAGACCGCATGTAGCACACGGACGAAATAACGCCTTTCCACACATCCTTCGAAAAGAAACAGTCGAAGCAGAAGTAGAAGAACGCACAACCTAATAAAATAGTAGATACTCGAGGTAATCCCACTACTTTGGTAGACAGTTGAAATCTGAGGGAGCCGCGGGGGCGGGCTACTTATACCTCAACGTCCTAATGGCGCAGGCGTACGCGGCCCAAAAAGACGTAGATAGGACACAAAAGTGTCGAAATTTTCCTATGGAAAAGGTCTATATAATTTACCGAGGATTCCCAGCCTGACGACGGGGAATATTCTAAGCATGTGAATCCATGAAAGATCCAATGCTGGAGAAATGGCGTGCTTCATGTTCATCCTCTGACAAACTGACCTGCCACCTGCTGCAAAGATAATACCGGCTCTCCATCCTCACCAAGAAGAGAGCTCATATCCAAGCCCGCGTCTCTGCGGCATCTAACAACTTGGCTGTACTCTTTAAAATCTGCAAGGAACTGGCCAATCCTGCCGCAGTCTCTACCTCTCCTGTCCCCTCCCAGACCCTTTGCACGGCACTAGCTTCTCACTTCATTTCTAAAACTCAGGACATCCTGTCCTCGCTCTCCTCCCATCGCCTCCCTCCCTCCCTCTATTCCCAGCTCTTCCTCCGGCCCTTCTGCAGCCACCCCCGCTCCCTCCTTCTCTGCCTTTCCCCTTTTCTCTGTAGACGGGGTTTCTAGACCAGTCCGATCTATGAAAGTCTCGTCAAAACAAGTTATCCCTTGTTCCTCCAAAACTATCCAGGACCACATCGACACCCTGGCTCCTGCCCTGGCTGATTTCTGCAGTCACTCCTTCACCACTGGAGTCTTCCCATCCACCCTGAAGCACTCCCTTGGGCACCCTCTTAAGAAACCCTCTGCCGACCCCTTCTGCCCGGCTAACTATCGCCCAATCTCCATCACTCCCTTTCTGGGCAAGCTCCTGGAGAAACTAGCCATCTCCCAGCTTAATCTCCACACTGAATCTGTTGGTTGTCTTCATGACCATCAGTCTTGCTTCAGAGCTGCCAGAAGCATGGAAACTGCTCTCCTGAACATCCGTGAAGACCTGCTCTCCAACCTTGATTCGAACACCCCGTGCGTCCTCATCCTGCTTGATCTTTCTTCTGCCTTTGACACTGTCAACCATGCCATCCTGCTCATCCGTCTCCGTGATGACCTGGGTATCACTGGTCAGTTTCTGTCGTGGCCGAGTTCTTTCCTCTCTGACTGACCCTCCCAGGTCCAACTTGAGTCCTTCCTCTCTGATATCTTTTTCCCCCACCTGTGGTGTCCCCTAGGGGTCTAACCTCTCCCTGGGTCTTCAATCAGTACCTGGCACTCCTTGCCCACCGCATCGCCGCTATTTGCCCTTACTTTCAATGCTATGCGAATGATACCCAGCTCATTTTCAGGCTACCCTCTGCCTCCTCCTCTCCTTCCCTCATCTTGGACTGTCTCTCTGCCATCCATGAGTGGTGTGCCGCCAATGACATCTGCCTTAATGCCAGTAAGACCGAGATTCTACTCATCGGCACACCCGCTCCCTCCTTCCCCGCTGCTCTCTGGCCGGCCTCTCTTGGCCCTCTTCCTGCTCCCACCTGCAAAGCAAAAAACCTTGGAGTCATCTTCGTCTCCACACTCTCCTTCTCACCTCACATCTCCGACATCTCTAAGAAGTCTCACTACCAGCTGCACCCCCTCAGAGGTATCCTTCCTTTCCTCTCCATTCCCCAGAAGCTCACTGTCTCCATAGCCCTGGTTCTCTCTATGCTGGACTATTGTAACAGCCTCTATCTAAATCTGCCTGCTTCTACTCTCCGCCCTTTGCAACTTATCCAGAACAGGACTGCAAGACTTGTCCTTGGCCTCAAGCCCAGGGATCGTATCTCTCCAGGACTTCAATCTCTTCACTGGCTCCCAGTGGCTGCGAGGATTAAGTTCAAAACCGGGTTGTTTTTACAAACACACTGCGCACACACAAAAATTAAGTTCAAGTAGGTGTATATTTAATTCCCACGAAGGTAGCCTGACACGTGTTTCGAGCGACTTGCTCTTCTCCTGAGGATAGATGTTTGTGTACATGCAAGTTAGGCCAGTACATAAAAATACAGGCTAATGTATGATACATGAGAGCGACCCAAGCAACAAAGCAAAAAACCAAGTGAGAGGTCAACACCCAATAGCACGTTAAACATGTGCAGTCGAAAAATATATATCAACCACAAAAAACAATTGAATGCATAGTATCGAAGTGATCCAATTGCGAAACAATTTATGGCAAAACAAGTAATAAGTTGAAATAGAAAACAAATCAAGGTGTGACAATTGAAATACCACATTGAAAAAGAGATGAGGGTAGGGAAAGAGATAAAATGACAAGACTGCGTTAGCATGGTTGTTCAAGGTTGGCCATCCAGTTAGTATGTTTCCAAAAATGTAAACGAATTACCTGTTCAGGGGGAGTCCTGTGATTCTGACACTATAGCAAGAATTGCAAGGGAAGAATAAGGTATAAAAATAATGATTAGCCCGTGAGGGACCCTAGTGACTGGAAGAGAAAATGTAAGAACACTTACCAGGGTGTATGGTAAGCAACAGAAACAAGAAGAATTAATTGGCTCCACTGTAATAATAACATTCACTTTATTAGTGGTGAGCTATACAAGTGGTATAGTCCAGTAGTGTAGTATCCACACTAGCAAGATCAGAAGTAGATAGTGACGGAGATAAACCCGATTCAGACGGAGACTCTACTATTACTCCTATGAATATTGAGTTGAATTCCTCTGATGATTCTGAGATACCGGAAGGCAATCGTGCCCTTGATATTCAACCAACCGCTTTTTTAGAGCAGATTCGAAGATACAAGAAAGGCAAACGCCAAGCCGCCCTAGCAGTCATGAAAAAAGTCAGGTTTCAGTTACCACCAGTCACAAATATTACAACCCAAGACCCAAGCTTCGGGGCACAAGGGGTGGTCAATCCCACCGGCGCAAACGCACCCCCACCACAACGCAGAGTGACCCGGGCGTCCTATCAACAAACCCTGAGGAATCAGATAAGATAGATCTGATTCATAACCTGAGTACTTACCCTCTCTCGCAAGATAAACGTTCGCTCCTGAATAAGGGACTTTCGTTCGCGCCAACTGACTAATGAATATGTACAGATACAGATCGATTTGTTTAAATTAATTCGCAAAATTAAATTAAAAACATACTTTGCTACTCAAGTTAAGTACTTTAAATCCAAATCACATCCGCCTCTTCTCTCAGATGTAACACTCCAAACTATGTTGAGCATTGTGCTCATGTCCCTTGATGAATGTGACCAAGACCCTTCGGTCAATGTAATGGATTTGTTACATGATCTTAACATATAGCAGCAAAATTGAAAATAAAGGAGTTGTCAACTAAATCCAAATTTGTGCCTTCTTTTCCTAAAGATAATCTAATATACACATTTCACCAAGCAGTCATCAATGACATTCACAAACTGCAAGACAAAGCTATTAAGTCTAATGTGAGCAAACTCAATTTATCATCTCGAGAACAAACAGCTTTACGCAAGTTAGCATTGAATGAGAACTTCATCATTAAAGAGGCAGACAAAGGTGGCAATGTGGTTATTATGAACAAAAATGACTATGTTGCCATGGGCTTAGAACATTTGAACTCCCCTGGGTGCTATGAGGTTCTGGCATCCAACCCAACTAATCAACTACGAGTAACAGTGAACTCACTCGTGCCCAGATGGCACAACAAAGGCCTGCTAACAGATGTTGAGAAACAATTCCTTATTGTAGATGGCCCAGTCATGCCCACAGCCTACTTCCTACCCAAGATACATAAAGCCTTTATAAATATACCAGAATGGAGACCTATCTTGAGTTGGGGTGGTGGCATTCTAGAGCCAATCTCCATTTATATCAATGAATGTGTTGCACCCTTGGTAACTTCCATTCCGTCTTTCATTCGAGACACCATGCATATTTTACATTTCTTAATCTTAGACTCACTTCCTGTACTACCTAACATGTTATTAGTGATGCTTGATGTGAAGGCTCTATACATTTCCATTAATCACCAGAAGGCAATTGCCAGTGGTAATTATATTTTTTGACAACATTCGGCCTCTTTCTTCGAGCATATAGAACTGGTCAAAGAATTACTATCATGTGCACTCTCCAATAACGTGTTTCTGTTCAACAACACTTATTACAGACAACTCATAGGCATAGCAATGGGAGCCAGCTATGCTCCAGCCCTTGCTAATATATTCATGCTTCACTTTGAGCAACAGTTTGTCTTTGCCAATGATTTGTTCTTACCACACATTCACACATGGAAAAGATACATAGATGATGTGTTTCTGATTTGGACAGGCTCTTGTGATTCTCTCAATGATTTTGTGTCATATTTAAATTCCAATACTTGGGGTATCCAATTCACCCACACATCCAGTCTCAGCACCATTAATTCTTTGGATTTATCTATCAGCATTTCTGAAAATAAATTTGTAACAAAGACTTATCGCAAATCCACATCAGTCAATGCAGTGCTACATGCGAGCAGCTGCCACAAGAAATCTGTTTCACAAAACATTCCTAAAGGGGAATTCGTACGTGCCAGATGCAATTGCTCTTCAAACAAGGATTTTATCACGGAATGTGCGTTAATTCGCAACCGTTTCCTGACAAGAGGCTATAACAGCAGCCTCTTAGATAAAGCACAACGTGAGGTTAAATCCATGAAGAGAGGATTCACTTACTCCCAAAGTACACTCTCAAAGTACGCTCTGAAAGTACGCATAGTAACAAATTAAAATTTATCACCAGATACAGTGCAGATAGTTCGTCTGTATAAAATCGTCAATAAACATTGGCATATCCTACAGCTTGATCAAGACATTGGCCCCTGGGTAGATGACTCGCCCAACTTCATCTACACCAGGGCCAACAATCTCAAGAGCATCCTCTCACCCTCTCTCATGTCGAATCCACAACATACAACTACTTGGCTACACCAATCAGTTAACAAAGGCTTTTGCAAATGTGGGGGATTTTCCATGTGTGCTTATGCATACGAAACCTGCAGAATTGAATTTGGCCAATTGGGCACTCATAGAATTCAATCTTTCATTAATTGCAACACCGAATCCTGTGTATATTGCATTATATGCGTTTGTGGACAGTGCTATATTGGCAGCACCATACGACCTCTAAAAATTAGGATAAGGGAACATCTGGCATCCATTTCCCAGGTTGATTCAAATTACCCATTGTCGGTACACTGGCAACAAGTCCCTCAAATGGATAACAAGGCACAAATTAAATTCACTGGGATGGCGAAAGTGACCCTTCCACAACGTGGGGGCGATCTAGTCCTCAAATTGAGACAATTAGAGGCTTGCCTCATTTGTCAATACCGCACTGTCACACAAGGTCTCAATACAGACCATGAATTATCTGTATTTCTATGAGCAATTGCTTTTATACTGTTATCTCTTGAATTATGCCACCATGGATACCCATCATGACGCACATTTGGTCTCATTGTTGATCATCCAATTAGCATTTATCCCACATATAATCAATAATCTAATTGACTAGCCCCACCGAGGCGAGATCCCCAGAAGCAGATGCATGTGAGTTAACTTGCCCCACTTATCCACTATCGGGTATATTTGCATCTATTTCTATATCAATGTTCCGACTTGGGGTTTAATTTCTCATTAGCTTTTTTCCACCAACCCTCCTGATCTCAGATGACACAGGGACAGAATTGGGCCATCTTATTTTTGTTCCTACAATTACTTTTGTCCTGTTTCATCCCTACTCTTCCCATGTGTCAACCAACTCTACCCATATTCTTCTCGCAATGTCCATTTTCAATCGAAATGTAATCTTATTGTAACATTACCTTAGCACATCACAGAACTACAGATTGTCTAATATAGCGGCTTCGAGGTTACCTTGTAATTGGGCAACAGACCCACGTCTTGTATTATCTCTATGCATGACTGCCCAGTACTGAGTCCTCACCCAAGATGGCGCCCCTCTCACGCCGCCCGTAGTTTGAGTCGTCCGTCTGTCAATGTGTTTATTTTGCAAGCAGGAGCCGCGCACGCCTGGCTCCTGCTCACAGTTACAGCTGAGACGCTGGTAAGACCAGCACCTTTGCGCAGACCCCTAGCTCTCAGAGGGGCTACGCGCACATCCAATTAGTGGCTAGACGCGCACTGCCGGTTAATTGCTAATCAATTTTACTATCCGTTTCTTTCTCTTCCCGTCCGCGGCTGGGCTCTTTGCACCGTGCGTGGCTCCATTTACTCCTGTACTTGCAGTTTCTACGCGAATTCGCTTTCAATTTGACATCGCAACTGCATTTTAAGGTATGTAGGCACTTGCCTCCTCATTTCCACCCATTTTTGCTCACTTGTATAGCTCACCACTAATAAAGTGCATGTTATTATTACAGTGGAGCCAATTGATTCTTCTTGTTTCTGTCGCTTACCATACACCCTGGTAAGTGTTCTTACGTTTTCCCTTCCAGTCACTATGGTCCCTCATGGGCTAATCATTATTTTTATACCTTTTTCTTCCCTTCCAATTCTTGCTATAGTGTCAGAATCACAGGATTCCCCCTGAACAGGTAATTAGTTTTAATTTTTGGAAACGTACTAACTTGATGGCCAACCTTGAACAACCATGCTAACGCAGTTTTGTGTCATTTTTTGTCTTTCCCTACCCTCATCTCTTTTTCAATGTGGTATTTCAATTGTCACACCTTGATTTGTTTTCTATTTCAACTTACCATTTGTTTTGCCATAAATTGTTTCGCAATTGGATCACTTCGATGCTATGCATTCAATTGTTTTTTGTGGTTGATATATATTTTTCGACTGCACATGTTTAACGTGCTATTGTGTGTTGACCTCTCACTTGGTTTTTTGCTTTGTTGCTTGGGTCGCTCTCATGTATCATACATTATTCTGTATTTTTATGTATTGGCCAAACTTGCATGTACACAAACATGTAGCCTCAGGAGAAGAGCATGTCGCTCGAAACACGTGTCAGGCTACCTTTGTGGGAATTAAATATACAACTACTTGAACTTAATTTTTGTGTGTGCGCAGTGTGTTTGTAAAAACAACCCGCTTCTGTCCCACTTGGTGGTGGACTTGGCAAGTCCCCACACCTACACTCACCTGCAGCGCTTTTCACACCACTCCTCATATTCTGGGTCGTTTGCGCTGAACCTCGCTGTCCTTTATTTGCCAACCCTGTTTTTGTTAAGTTCAAAACCCTCTGAATTGTCCACAAGGCCTTCTGGGGCCGAAATATCTTCAACTCTCTCTTCCTAAATATCTTCCTTCTCGAGCTCTTCACTCATCCGCAACCAACTCCCTCAGAGTCAGTCGCTTCTACAAGCAACAAGTTGGTGGCGGATCTCGCTCTTCGGCAGGGGCCTCCCTCTGGAACAGCCTTCCTGTCTCCCTGAAACTTGAGGAGAACCATCTCTGGTTCCGGCAGCACCTCAAAACCTTCCCCTTTGCCTCTTCTTTCTCTCCCCCTGTCTCCTGCTAAACTCTTGGCAGATAAGGCACCGGTCCCTGGCCCCGTCAGTTGCCCACCTGCACTGCCTCCCTTGGTACCCCGGCACCTGGGGACTGTTTTCTGTATCCCTACAGTCCTCCTACCAGCACTTATGTCTGCACTTAACGTGCACTTGCCACAGACAGCCTTTTTTCTTTCTTTTTTACTTATCTTATTGAATCCTATCCCTTGTACTGCACTTCTCCCCTCTCCCTTCCGCTTGCACTTTTCCCTCTCCCCCTCCCCATGCACTTGCGCAATCTGAATAATACCTGGCCTAGTAGGATCGTTTTTCTGTCTTCCCTTTGTCCCCCCCTTGCCTAGTCGCGCCTTGAAACACCTGTGTATAGTTGCGTTATAAATGCCATATCATATCAAGGGCCGCAGAGGGGTGAGAGGGAGGGTTAGCATGTAAATCCATGCCTGACCCATGCTGGAGAACAATAGTTACAGATAAGTAACTTGTTCTGTCTCCTGCATGGGGTCCGACATGGAGTCACATGCTCATGAATAACTAATACATAGCAGTACAACATTACATAACCACAGGAGGTGGCAAGGCTCAACAGAAGCAATCATCTCTTATCCCTAGAACAGAGTCCCATCAAGCGAACATATTGCGTAGCAATGCTTGGCCGACTCTGGACTCTTTCCTGGAATCCCTGTTGACGGATAGAATTTCGTAAAGGTGTGCATGGACCTCCAAATAGCCGCCCTGCAGATGTCCAGCAGGGGCATACCAGACAGGAACGCCGTCGTTGCAGCAATCTCTGGTGCAGTGGGCTCTCGGATGGCCGGGCAGCGGTCAGTTTGCCAACCGATGACAGTGCATGATGAAGCCAGAGAGCCACCTTGAGATGGAAGCCTTGGACAATACCTTCACATGGTTCACAGGACCAAAGTTAACGAACAGTTGAGAAGTTTTCCGAAAACTCTGTGTGTGTCGCATAGAAATTCAGGACACGAGCCATGTCCAGGCATAAAAGAGGGGTGTGCCCGCAGCACCACCCGTGATTCGTGGAAACTCAGGTATGGCTGTTTGCAGGATAGGGCCTGAATCTCACCTACCCTCTTGGTAGAAGCGATGGCCACAAGAAAGGCATTTTCCATGAGAGGAACTTGAGAGAGGCCTGATGCATAGGCTCGAAGGTAGCCCCCATGAGCCTCGTAAGCACCATGTTGAGTTACCACACTGGGGCAGGAGCCTTCAACGGCAGGAAAGATTGAAATAGTCCTTTGAGGAACTCCTTGACGAGTAGGTGAGACCAAAGTGAAGATCTTCCTGGAGACATGGCGTAGCAGGAGATAGCCGCCATATGTATCGATAGAGGCGTGCGCCAGTCTGGTCTTGGCCAAGGATAGCAAGTATGGAAGAATCTGCAGGGCCGGGACACAGTAATCTTGTGTGACCGGCACCATGTAGCAAAATGCTTCCACTTGTGACCGTAGCAATTCCAAGTCGACGACGCCCTGGCCTTCCACAGGCAACTCAAACTCCAACATCTAGGGCTGGAGGAGCTAAGCCCTCAGGTTCAGTGATCCTGGGTCGTAGTGAAGGATTGCGCCTCCTTCTCTGGTGAGAAGATCCGGAACCACTGGGAGCTTGACTGGAGGCGATGGAAGGTCCAGGTACCAAATCTGCCTCGGCCACGCCGGGGTGATGAGTATCATTCGACACTGGCACTGTCCAAGTCTGTTGATGACTCATAGCAGGAGAGGCAACAGAGGAAACGCGTACAGAAACAGGCCTTCCCATGGGAAGGAGAATGCATCCCGAAGGCTCCTCGGTTGGTGGAATCTGCTGGCAAACCTCTAGCATTTGGAGTTTGCCCCCCCTCGCAAACAGATTGATCTGGGCCCTGCTGAAGGTCCCACTCGTGGCAGTAGCGCAAATCCCTGCTGAGGGAGTCCGCAATGGTGTTCTTGACTCCCGCTAGGTGGAGAGGAACGAGAAACATCTCTTGTCCGACGGCCCAGCACCACAAGTCCTGTGCTTCCTTTGAGAGCACTGGTGCCCGCCCTGTTTCCCGATGTAGAACTTTGTGGTGGTGTTGTCCATAAAGATCCACAACACTTTGTGCTTCAGAGCCAGAAGGAATGACTTCATGGCCCAGAAAACTGCCGTAGCTCCAGGATGTTGATATGGAGATCTTTCTCCTCCGGCAGCCACAGGCTTCTCACATGCAGACGCCTAGTGTGGGCACACCCCAGCCTTCCAGGGAAGCATCCGTGGTGACCGTCTCCTGGTATGGGTTTTTTTTAAACCCTGTCCGCCGGGCCATGTTGGAGCGGGCGCCCCCCCCCCACCTTATCGCCCTACGGAACTCGTCAAGCGGGATCTTGTTCGCAAAGCTTCCAAATTCCTGTTTCCAGTGAGCATCCAGGAACTCCTAAAGAGGCCGCATCTGCAACCTGCAGAGCCGGATGATGTAGATGCAAGACGACATCATGCCGAGCAAGGACTTGATTTGCACTGTGGCGGTCTTCAACGACAACAGCCGCTGCACCTTCCCTTGAATGTCGGCTATCCTCTCCTCCGAGGGTGATGCCAGGCAGGACACCGTATTGAGTCTGCCTCCTAGAAACAGCGCTTTCTGTGATGGTGTCAAGCAGGACTTTGGATAGTTGGAGAATCCCAGATCCGTCAGCAGCTGGACGGTCACCTCTGTGTGTCCGACGTCCAACTCTCGCGAATGGTCCCAGATGAGCCAGTTGTCGAGGTACGGGTATACATGTATACACCGTATCACGAGGATGGGCCACCACTGGCACCAGGCACTTTGTGAACACTCTGGGGACCGACTTCAAATCGAAAGTTAGGGCCTTGAACTGTTAGTGCTGTCCCTTCAGTGTTTACTGTGAATGGGGTCGTGGGAGTAGGCGTCCTCCAGGTCCAGCAACGTCAAGAAGTCTCTCTTTTCCAGTTGGCAGAGCACGTGTTGCAACTTGACCACCCTGATCTTTTGAGACTTCAGGTATTTATTTAGACGTTGCAGGTCTAGAATGGGCCTCCAGCCCACGGTCTTCTTTCTGACCAAGAAGTATCTGGAATAGACTCCAGAGCCCCGGAGTCGCTGGGGAACTAGCTCTATCACCACTTTTCACAGTATGGCCTGAACCTCCTCCAAGAGCTAGGGGAATGTGCGGATCTGGACGGGCCACTGGAGGGATCCACGGACACCTGCGCTGAAACTCCAGGGTATGTCTTTGGGCGAGAGCGTCCAGCACCCATCTGGTGGTGATCTTTTCCCACTCGCTGACGTACCTAGTCAGCCGGCATCCCACCAGGGTGCGCGGGTGGGGGCCTGACTTTCCTGGTCGGTTCAGGCTTGCTTCAGCGCTGGCATCCTGCCCTGCGGGCGACGGCGCTGCTGTCCTCTGCCACCATAGGCCTGGGAATGGCCTCTGTAGGTTTCCTGACTCATGGATCTGGAAGGCTGATGGTACGTTGAGGAGAAACCTTTTGAAGACCTGCTTGACTTTCCTCTGGAGGAGCGAAAAGAAGAGCAGTGCTGCTAGTGGCTGCCCAGGGAATGGGCTGTCTCCATATCCACCTCAATGGTCTGTAGGGACTCGACAACCTTCTCGAAAACGTTACCTCTGTCTAAAGGCATGTCCAGTGCCTTCAACTGGACTTTCTGGCAGAAATTCGTGGCCTTCATCCAGCCTTGGTGACTAAGTCACACTGTTCCCCATCTGCTGGAAACTTGTGTCTGCAATGTTCAGTGCCAATGTGATGCCATGATCCGACGCTACCTTCTCCTTCCTGAAAAAGAGCGATTGCCTCCATCCCCTTGTCGTTGGGGAGGAACTCCAAAAATCAGATCCAGCTTGTACCACAGTTCCCTGTCGTACCTAGCTAGGATTGCCAGCGTGTTGGTCGCATTGATGATGGACGCCGCAGTGAAAAACACTGTCCTTCCCATGGCATCCATTTTCTTCTCCTCTCTGTCTGAAGACGATGAGGACGGGTTAGCCAACCGTTTCCTCACGGACAGTTAAACCACCGAATCAGGTAATGGTTGCAACCTCAGGCACTAGGATGAGGATTCCTGCATCCGATATGTCTTTTCCAGCCTATCCCGTTTGGCTGGAACTGTGCAAGGGTTATTCAAGAGGGCCAGGCCCTCCTACACATCGTCCAGAAAGGGCACTGCCATGATGGTCTTCCTTCTTGGCCTCGCGCCTCTGGTACAAGAAACCCTCCTTCCTGGTATCTTTGGGCACATGCTGGAATAGCTCAGAGGCTCTGGCGTCGTCAAATTGAACAACCTCACCTCATCCCACGGGGATGCCCTAGGCTGCGGAGACCCACCGCCTGCTGCAAAGAAATCGTCTGTCATGGCTGTATCCTTCACTGTACCAGTGTCTGGGTCTGCTGGGGGAGAGGGGGCCAAACATGGATGTGGGGCCGAAATGGGGGTGTTGGATGACGCTTCCTCTTCTTCGCTGGTGGCTGATCGGAGGAGAACATTGGACGCAGGCCCTGTGTCATCCTCTTCTAGACACCAAGGTGTCGAGGGTCAACAGGATGTCCAAATACACATCCATTGGTGGAGCTGGCATGATCAGAACACTTGGCGTTCAGCCACACCACCAACCTATTGTGCTTATCCTTCGTTGTCTTCTTGGAGAAACCAAGGCATATATCGCATTGTCCTTCCTTGTGGTCTGGATGCAGGCAGTTGAGGCATTGCTGGTGATTGTCTTCGACAAGCACATTCTGTAGCCTGCACTTGGTGCAGGACTTGAAGAGGGATCATCCTTCCGTCTACTCCATGTCGCAGGGCAGGGCGCAAAGTAGGCCCGATGGCCTTCTGGAAACTTCGACAATCTTTGCCCTTGAGGGGTGCTGAAATTCACTGACAAAGGATCCCCGCTGTCAGCAGATGGAGAAGAGAGCACACAGGCTCTTTCGGGAAAAAAATAGAACCTTTTTCCATCAAAAACATGAAAAACGTAGAAGTAGCTTGCAGAGCAAACTCAAGGACTCCCAACACTGAAGTGTGCAGTAAAAATCTGAAGATAGCTACCAGAGGAGGGGCTTGGGGAGAGTACTGCCATTGGATGGGGTCAGTTAGACCCAGAGGACAGGGATTGGTTAAAAGAAAAATTACAGTTTGCAAGTGAAAGTGAAACTTTTTTTTAATTTATTTTTGTATTTATTTACACAGAGGATTCCCAGCCTGACAGGGAATATTCAGGAGCATGTGAATACATGACAGGCCCCATGCTAGAGAATTAGATATATTTGAGCCAAAAAACTCTGAGTCATGCGAAAGGTTTTACCGAGAGCGAGCATTCAGCAGGGGGATCTGGGAGTATCCGACATTGATATCTTTTAGCTGTGAAAATTGGGCACATGCTGGATTGGCCAGGGTTTACAAGACTAAGAGTTGAAAAGAGCTGGAGCGGAGGGATGGGGGGTTTGCTGGGTTCAAGGGTAGGGAGGATATGGCGTGGCATACCTCCACCACATTTACTAATTTACTATTTGTGACCTGAGGGCAAGGCAGAAACGTGAGACCTGTCCACTGCTCGCTGTATATTACATTACTGGGGCAGGGGACGCAGATGGCTTAAAACTCAACTGGTCTGAGCACCATCTCACTGTTTTCTATGAACCCGTACTTCACCCTCAGTCTCAAGAATATAACTTTCACAAGGTGGCAAACACGAGAACCCTCAAAACTCTATAAAAAATTATACGACGAGGGATTATTAAACTCATGTTTAATCAATGCAAGGAAAGGTGTCAGATACTTGCCATAGAGAGATTTAGATACATATAACTAAGACACTGGATAACTAATGGGGAGGTGAAAGCCGCAGCAGTTCGAAAACCCAAAGCCCAAGAATTACTGGTAGCAGAGGGGTCGGCCAGCAGAAGAATTTCCCAATTCTATAAATTATTAGACCTGGAAGAGACCTCCACGGTCTACCCTTATTTGACAAAATGGGAGTTAGAACTTTATCAATGGAGAAATGGGGTCAGATATGTGGGAGGATGCAGAAGAATTCCAGATGCACGAAAATACGAGTGAATTCATACAAGGTTTGTTACAGATGGTATCTGACACCGCATATATTGCACATGATATATCCCGAGGCTCCGATACGATAGTCCTGGGCAGTGCGGATAAAGAAGGGTTATATGCAATGTCGGGCGACAGAGCAGCCCCGATTACCCAGAGGTTGAATGCTGCCCATCGGACGATAGCACAATTTTGGAAAACTCCGGAAGGTCACCCTGTAGCGTGCTGGTGGATGAAGATATGGGATATATTGGCCATGGAAAAAAGATTGTGACTTGTGTCCAAACGCATACGAAATATTTGGAAACATAGGCACCTTTGATTGAATATGTTAAAGATACTGAACAGATGTACCACAGACCACAAGTCCTTTACAATTGACCTCCTTTGTGCCAAAAGGTAGTAACATCAGGAACATTATGGTGGATAATCTCTATTTATTTTTTTTTTTTAAATTTAGTAAGCATTCAGTTTTACAAAAAAAAACGTTGGATATCCACAGCATTCCATAGCCAAGAGGACTCTTTAAAAAAAATTTAAAAAATAAACACCATCAAAAATCAAAAGTAGGGTATGCCCCCCCCCCCCCCTCCAAGGTCAACAGAGAGGACCAGTGAAGCAAAGTATGACAAACTGTGGGTCACTTCAAGGAGTTCTTTCGGACAAACCTCTTTTTTCAGTTCCTTTCTGGCCGTCAGTTAGATTTCCACCACTGAAAGAGTCATCTCTTGACATTGTTAACAACGATCAAGTCATAGTGTTAGATGTTACTCGAGTGTAAGGTCTTTGAATTTCTTCCCAAAAACCCTCTATAGGAAATTCACCAAATGCCAGATTACTGATGTATTTGCGCCCCCATAGAGGGTCTCCCACCACACATCAGCATCCGTGCCTAGAGAGTTCTCCATCTTCTCGTAAAGCAAGTGTGTTCTCTCCGTTCTGAATTCTGAGCAGAAAAGGAACAGATATTGCAATGTTTCCTCCGGATTGTTACATAGGCAGCATTTATCGTCCTTGACCCTTCCGCCATAGCGATATAATGTAACTTTTGTGTGCAACACATTCAGGTGCAATCTCTAGACAAGATTGCTGTATCATGGATTCAGATATTTTTTTAGATACTCCAGAGTAATGTTGGGGACACTGGTGAGGTTTCTTGATAGCGTATGCATCCTGGACGAAGATCTTTTAGCTTCTGTATCTATCCAATCTGCCGCCCACAGGGCCCTTTTAATCCAAAGAGGATTCCGACACAAGATATCCACAGAGAGACCTAGGGTAGCCAAGATTTATATGCATTTGTCTCTCCATTGATTCAAAACCCAATCATTCATGCCCACTTGCTTCATTTTTATGATGCGATATTGTGGGGGGCAGTACCAAGAGTTGAGTTTTTCAAAGATGGTAGGAGTTCTCCAGAGAATTCTCACATGTAAAGATAAGAAGCCCAGTTCATGTCTTATGGCCCTCAGGATCCTCTTCCAAAACGTACTCTTCCGTTTCTCCCAGGTTTCCCAGGGCAACCCCAGAAAAGCTTCTCCTGCAAAAGTCAACGTTGGTACCACCTTTTGATTATAGAAAATAATGACTGGTAGGAGAGAAAATGTACCGTATTTCCTCCCGCCATAGGACTTATTCAGTCGTTTCCCAACCTCCAGCATGGAATTCTCTTGCTCCTTCCTCTTGGATTTTGAATCACCAGGATGTCAGTTTTATCAATGTTGATTTTCTGGCCATTAGGGTACGCATATTCCTGTAGAACATCTAGGTTTTTTTGGAGACCGATAGGAGTTCTATCCAGGAGGACCAGATCGTCGGCGTATAGCAGCCATTCAGCCGAGGTTCCATTTATCTTTGGGAGGGTCCAAAACATATTTCATGTCGTTGATGAAGAGATTGTAGAGTATTTGAGCCAAAGGGCATCCCTGCTTCAGTCCCCTAGAGGTTTGAATCACCTTTGTTCAATTTCCGTCGTGGTCCAACCTAATCTGCAAGGTTGTCCCAGTATAAAGATCTTTAATAGCCGCCACTAAGTCCTTGGGGCAGCCTCTTGCAGTCATTTTGCCCCATAAACAATATTGATAGAATCGAAGTCAGCCTCCATGTCTATGCATGCCAAGTATAATCTCTCGTTCCCTTTCAGCTCCTTTGTTTTAAGTAGACTGATGAGTAGCAGATTCACGCCACAATCTGCATTACTGAAAGCCAGTTTGCCTGAGGTCGTACGTTTCTGAATTCACTATCCAATCCTTTAATCGCTTCAACAGCACTCTTGCGAATATGTTTCCTAAAACGCCAAGGAGCGAAATGGCCCGGTAATTTTGGGGATTTAATCTGTCGCCTTTCTTATATATAGGGACCACTACCGACTTTTTCCAAGAGGCTGGTATTCTGCCCAGTTGAGCAATTGTGCCAAATAGGATCATGCAGAAATCGGTCCATATTTCAGGCGCTTCTTTTAACGTGGCATTCGTCATGCTGCCTGGGCCCGGTGCTCGTGAAGTGCTTGCCTTAGAGATGTTGCTAATTTCTGCTTTTTAAAACTCAATAGACCACAAATCATGTTGTTCAGATGGTCGGGTGGTCTGTTTGTCAATCTTTTGGCCAAAAAGGTTTTCAAAGTGCTCCACCCTTCCAGAACTTTGTATTGGATTTAGTTGTAGTGAGCCACTATTATCCTTTTTGCGATTTAGTAGTAGCCTCAAGTTCATAGAAATTTTGGTCATTAAGGCGTGCATCATACGCTCTGCTCTTTTTGGTAAAGAATGGCTCTATGCGAGATGACCCAGTTCCTGTATTGTTTTCTTAACTTCCATTCCCAACATCTTATTACTGGAAGAGTTTTTAGGGACCTAAGGTCCTGTAGTAACTGGTGTTTTATTTTTGTTGCAATAAGTTAGTCAAAAACATGTTTTTTCTTAAAGCCTGTTTTACAACCTCGATTAGATTCTCTCCTAAAAACAGCAAGGCAGGATTCATATTCATATTCAACCCTCTTATCAGGGTTCTCTTGTCACCCCCTCAAGGTCTCTGTTAGAACTGGAACTGTCCTGGAAGCCTGTTTCTGCCATGTTCCAATGCCACTTTATGTTTCCACGTTTTCTCATTGCTCTTTTTTCCATCACTCTAGCCTGGTCTTAAACAAGTTAGAATCATCTGGTTGTGATCACTTTGTTTGGTGTGGAGCACCTTCAGGCATTGTACGATCGGACCAAAAACAAAACGGTCTGACCGTACAAAAAGTCAGAAAAAGGCTACCACCAAAGGTTCGAACATCAAAAGTTCGAACCTTTGGTGGTAGCATTGTAGGTAAGTATAAAACAAAAAAAAGACTGCGGGGGTGTACCCCGCAACACCCCGCTCACTATACTGTACAGTATCCCACTCACTATACTTTACAGTATGGTGAGCAGGGGTTGCAGGGAAACCCCTGCAGCTCCCGAAAAAAAGAAAAGTACCCTGCGGCGCTGGTTCCCGATCACGGAAGTGAAAAGGAACTGGCGCTGCAGGGACACAGCGCGACGCAATGACAGGTAAGTGGGGTGTGTGTATGTTGGGGTGTGGGTGGGTGTGTGTAGGAGATGTGTCGTGGGTGGGGGTGTGGGTATGTAGGAGTTTTGAACGTGTGTTTGCATGGGAAATGTACAAACCTTTTGTGGTTCGTACATTTCACATGCGAACATTACGGCTGCGGCAAAATCAGCCACGGTTGGATCACGTAGATCCCACCTTCAGAGAGGTCACCCTTGCGAAGGAGTGCCCTGTCACAAAGAAGTAATCTAATGTCGCATTTGATAAGGCAGAGTGCCACATTTTGGCTCCCTCCAGATCTCCCCTTAGTTAGCCATTTACCATGTGCAAGTCCCTTATCTGGGATTCCACCAGCCATTGCTGGCTTCGTGTAGACTTTTTTTTGGGGGGGGGGGGGGGGGGGGGAATCTCACAATCTCCCCTGTTTGTTTTCAAAGCGGTTTAAAGACAATTGAGGTTCAAATCTCCACAGATGACAATCCAGGGGTCTACTAGTTGGATTCTTAAGTCTTCAATCCACTTCATTACAAAAGAGATGAAACATTTCGAGTCCTTGGTGTTGGGATTCCAATACAGATTGAAAAGGACCAATGTCCCTTCTATGGGATTAGGGGATTCCTCCAATCTTCTTATTAAGAGCTGAAATCAGCGAGTTGGGATGTACAACTCTCAGGACCTTTCCTATAGAGTTGTTTCTCAACCAATGTCAGTAACCCGGAACTAGGTCTACCTCAGTCCCTTGGTTGCTTGATTCAGGTATCCCTTAAATCTATCCCAAAGTGTAGTTTCTCTCAGCCATGATTCTTGGATACATATGGTCCAGTGATCGGAGCAGGTGGGAGAATCCCCTGGTGTTCCATGATCCAATCTGCAGGGATTCTGGTCCTTGTCCCCTCTCGCTCTATTCGCTAGTAGGTGAAGCTAGAGCTATCGATAACCAGTCCCATAATTCCTCTTTTGAGATGCTTGTAACCAAGTTCCTTCCCCTCAGAGGGGTTCTCTTGTGATCCATCGTTCGTCCTTCCTTTTATAATGATCCTCAGGGCCTTGGGGCCATGAAGGACCAGAGGGGAATCTCTATTGTGTGGGATATATTTACCCACTCAGCAGTACTTCCCCCCCACATCACCAAGCTGCGCATCTGCAGTCACCAGCAAAAGGGCTGCGCTGGCTCCTGCGTTTTGCAGCGACAAAAAGATGGCTGCACCATCCTGCCAAGCACATATTGGGCAGGATGGAATAAGGGGGCACACTGAGGAAGCCTGCCAGTGTGTTCTTACATATACAAAACAATAGTGAAAAAGCAGCGCTGCTTTGCTGCCAGCCCAAAGTTCCATGGAAAAAGGGAATTATTCACATTTTAAAATGATGCCGCTCTGATGCTCTTTTTCCTCCGATTCCTTATCACAATATTTTATTAATAAGACCCTGCCATGCTTATCCACATTCACTTCAAAGAAGGTAGCAGGCGCTCCTCTCCAGAAAGAACACGGCATGATAACCTGTTCTGAGTTGAGAGTTTGCAGCACACGCTTTTTGCTCACTGTACCTTTCACAGATGGGAAATATCCATTTGCATATCAGTCTTTGCCCCGCCCACATGGGCAGTCCAGCACCGAAATGCTATGGCAATTCCTCTCTGAACAAGAGTACGAAAAGCAACCCCATACACGTGTTTCAGCCTTGTTTGGCCTCATCAGTGGGGTGAAGCTTTGTTTCTCTGAGCACAGTGAGCAGGGAGTCCACGTCTGGTTGCCCCCAGGTAACTCAGGGTGGCAAACCCCAAGTTCCTTGCAAACATTTCAAAGAAGGTAGCAGCCGCTCCTCTCCAGAAAGAGCATGGCATGATAACCTGTTCTGAGATGAGAGTTTGCAGCACACGCTTTTTGCTCACTGTACCTTTCACAGATGGTAAATATCCATTTGCATATCAGTTATTATCCACATTCACATTGTGCTTCGGCAAAACCACACATGACCACTGAATGACAGGCTCTGACAAGCCACATCTGACAAAGGCTCAAAGAAACTTCCGTTTCTGCCGCACAGGAAAAGCTTCAAGGATCAGTAATGCAAAGAAACTCCATCTCTGGGCTATGTCAGTCTCAGTGAATCTGTGGTTCAAGCAAAACTGCTGTCTACCAGAAACTAACCATGGCTGCAAAACCGTGTTGGCAAGGCAGATGGAAAAAAACGAATTTGAAAGATAAATCCAATCAACATTTGCTCCACATGTGCCAAAATGGGTTTTGCAAACTAAAAAAAAAAAAAGAGGCCCGTTTTAAAAAGTACAATGCTGAACAAAAACTTCTCCTTGCCTAGCAATGTGAAAGGGGATTGTGCTGTGAAGATACATGTATGAGATGGTTCTATTCAGCAGGGTTCTTCCAATTCAGAGCCAAAAATAAATAAAAGGCAATCAAACTGCAGTGGCTGCATGGGGGGATGTCAGCCCAGAAACAGGTTTCTGATGAGGATACCAGAACAAAAAAGGAACCACCATAAACTTCCAGGACACCAAAGTGATAATTGCTAGGTTGGACAGACTGTTGTCTGTGCTCCAGCCTTGTAAAATAGAATTCTAGGACACTAAAGTGCAAAGTGAAAATTCACACCACCTCGTGATTTCCACCAGAAGCTTCAAAGAACATTTGACAACCTTGGAATGAGTGGGTAGCTTGGGAAGCTATGCCCAAATATGGGGAACAATACAGCCCATCTGTTTCCAGAAACTATTTTATAAATAAACTATGAAGACTTATCTCTGCAGCAGGACTTTGCAAAAATGTGAAAATGTCACTGTTTAAATGTGATTTTGTGGTTCATAATTTAAGACATTGTAGTATTCACTGACCCCTTGGGAATAGAAATGGCAGAGAATTGTGTATTATAAAGGAAAGTATCCATGATACCATTGTGAATTTTAACACTTGCATGCCTAATGACAATCCACACCCATGCATAAAGTTATAGAATTTGAAGTAATATAATTCTCACTGAAAAGTTCGAAAAACTGGTAGAAGGGCGAAACAAGGTCCCACAACTGTGAGGATTGGACTGCTATGCTCTACATAAAATCTATAATCTGGCCGTGTGATTTGTTACCGTGCCACAACTGTACAAATGTGTACATTCTGTTATGATTGATTTTTGGGAAAAAGGACTGTGGGAAAGCTTTGTACATCGTAAAGTACAACCCCTAAACTTAGTCACATCCTAGAGGATGCAACCAACATTAATTGTCCAATCCAGTTGGTTAGAGGTGTGCTTAGCTAAGCCTGCCCCACCATATAGTCTATGATGTCACTGTGCATTATAAATAAGAGCCCCTAACGGAACTCTAGAGGCACCCACTCCTGAATTCCTGCGCTGCGTTCCTGATCTCCATTCATCTTGCTGATTCCCTGCAAGGCCAAAGTATTGCTGACCCTAATCCAGAGCCCACTGCAAAACCCAAGCATAGCCTATTCCTACTCCAGCAAGGCCATTGACCCAGAAAAAACCCACCAATATCAGATAACAAAAAGGGGAAAGCGCTGCAATCCTGCCATCCAGCTGACATTTAGTATCCAGTGACCAGAATTGCCCAGCTGTCCTTGCCATCCAGTGACCAGAACTACCCAGCTGTTTGCTATAAGGAGTGCCCGCCATGTGGTGACCAGATCCCGTTGACTGTCCAAAAATCCCCAAAACTCAAAAGTGGACTGAGAGTATAATCCCCATTCCACAGAAACACATAGCTTATCTTGCCTCGACTTTGTCCTTATCCCACTCTCTAAGCAGTCAGATTTATACCCTGGTAACTTGTTGAAACTGTTAGAATTATCTGTGTACCTGTCCTTGGCTTTCTAAAGTGTTAGCGCCATCTCTTATTAATTCTGTTTTGTGTAAATTATAAGCTCTTAGTTATATTTGAATAATCAAACTAATTTCCAGTTAAGGTTGAGCGCTGGGGTGACCAAGCTTGACCTCGCGAATCAACCTTGGAGCTTACTGCGTTTCTCTTTAAGAATATAGTCTAGATAATTTAGTTTAAGTCAAATTTGCCTTTCTTTCAAAATCGAGTTTCTCACTTTTAACTGCTCCATTTTCCTAAAACTGAACCTCATTCCACCCTGAAAATCTCATCCAAATCTTAAACTACCACTATCCTTTCACTCTTATATTGTCCCTGTGATATACATCTTTCCCCCAAGCCCAGAAACCGCATTGCAAATCGGAGTATTTCACCGTTTTTTCATAGAAACCGTCTATGGCATTTTAGGTAATTAGGTAAATTGCGAGTTTTCCAACGTGTCATTTGGCTGCAGCATGCTCTAAACTTTCCACTCATTTTCGAATTGTATGCCTTTGGCTGATCCATTTCCTTGTGATTGCCACTGATATAACATACATGCTATTGTGATAAAACATATGTATATTATAATTTAACCACACATTAATTATTTGTAAAATTTGAGTGTTATTTTAGGCCTTTGCTAAGGGTTTAAAGTCCTCTTATTCTGTGAGGGAAGGTCGGATTTTGATTCGGTTTTCTGCCTCTTATACCCAACTACCCGCTCCTTCTCAGAATCTGATTATTGTTTTGGGAACATTGCAGGGGGAAACCTTAACTTGGGTGCTATCTATCTTAATCCCAAAAATGCTCCTATTCACATGTGCTTTGTATATGTTCTAGGAGAAGGTTAACCAAGTGCATTGCTTCCATTTTCATTGTAAATATCACCCCATTGGTGATTGCTGCCCGATATTAAAAATTGTACGATTTCTTTTGAATTTTAAAAATAAATATATTTTCACCAACCATGCCTGGTTCATGGTCCATTGTGACCCAGGGTATTTGAAAAAGGGAGTGTGGTACGAGTTCTGTACCATTTCAAATTTCATTTGCATAAAATAAAGAGAAAGTCATATCAATTGAGCGCTACATCCTAGGCTGAGACCAAGGTGTGTGTCGCCTGATTGAAATCCTTAACAAATTGGGTTTGGACATTAAATCCCCCTGCATGGGACGTTTTCGGTTTGGTTCTCGGCTCCTTTCTTATAATGCTCTGGTCGGATTCTGGATTGTGGCTAGTTAATGGACCACACTCTTTCAGATCAAAGCCAAAAGGCCCTCACGTCATGGTTGGTTTTCAACAAGAGGGCTGTCAAAGCTGAAGAAGCCATATTGCAGACATACCCTGTCATTTTCTTTGTCACTCGGGAAATACACTTTCTTTATGTCTTTTGATTTGATGACTCTTGATTGGGGAATGTTATGTAGTAGGCCCATGAGATTAGCTGCATTCAATATAAAACCATCGTCCTCCTTCAGTACTCTCTCCAGCAATACCTTGTAGAGGTGCGCCTTTAGGGAGCGATTACCCGCAAAGCGCGGTTGTGGTATCCCTTGCAGCCTGTTCTTAGTGTAGTTGGATCTTTTCCTGCAGTCGAGGCTGTCGATCCCTCGTGGAATGCTCAATCATTTTGTCCATCAGCGTAGGTTGTCTCTCTGCTGGGTCTCACTTCAAGGCCACTTTTTACCCATCCTTTCTTCTAAGGTTTCAAATAGTTTGTTTTTTTGTTTGGAAAGCCTTTATTTATTCGTCTGGACTCTCCCAGCAAGTTGTAGAGTTGGACAGGGAGTATTCCTCCTGGTCTTCTGATTCGTAGTCCTCGTAAATTGACAACTGCAGCAGGGGGTTTTCCTCAACTTCTGGATCCAAAATGTCCCCTTCCGCTAATCTACCAATACTTGGTTTTTCACTCCAGTCGTTTAAACGAGGGAATTGTTTGGATCAGTTCATGGCAATTATCAATGCGACTTGCCAGCTCATCCCCAATGTCCGCTTTGCTGTCACAAAGCTAACAACAGTCAATGGACGTGTCTATTGGATGCTGTTCTCTATTGAAATGTTTATTTTTCTCCTTAACTAGCATCTGAAAACACATCATAAGAAGTTGTCTTTTTTTCCCACTTCCCGTAGAACAATGGGAAGGATTTTAGTAATCTCTAGTTAAAACGCAATGAGTAAATGAAACCCAAGAGCTTAATCTTGAGAGATCAGTGAGCATATTTACTAAATGGATTTGCATTCGCATCACCTGAGAAATTCAGTGCACTGGTTTTGCAATGCAAGTATTTGTTGTTCACATGTTTAGGGGTGAATCGAGGGGCGACTGAAACCGTTCTTAGATTTATTATAAAATTTCTGGTGCCACTACCACATTTCGCTTTCGATGTTATAATACTTTGTTTTTTTTGTTGGTACATCACTTCTGTTTTTTTTCAGCTTTCAGTGAGGTTTTCTGAATCTTATGGGAGTCCTTACCAAAAATCGGAAAAAAGATCTGAGTTTGACTGCCCATTCGTAGTTGCTGCAGCAGGACTAACAGTATCAGTCATGTTTCGACACTCTGTATGTAGATTCCAGGCTATATGGGCGTTAGGGAGAATTCTCTGTTTAGGCTGAATTTCCTAACCTAGTGAGTCCCCCAGCAGTTTTGCTGGATTTTTGGGGTTTATTTTTTTCTCCTGCCAAGAGTGAGACTCTTGTACCCTCACTCTTGGGCATGATTTGAGTGTGTTTCTTTGAATCTAGATGTGTTTAATGGGTGTTTTTGTGATGTGTGTTACACAGCACCCTCAGTGCTGTGACACAGGGGTGTCATAGTGACCCTCCAGTATAGACTCCATACCCTGGTACTGACTACTGTCTCCCAGGGCATGTAAAGTCCCCATTGACTTTACTAGTCTTAAATTCTGAACAGAGCCAGTACAAACCATCATATTGTGGACGTACTGGCTGGGGCAATTCAATTGCCCCAGGGTCTGTTAGTCGAGGGGGCACGTCTCCGTCCCCCCTGATCGAGTTTTGGCTGGTGGCAGTGGATACTACTTTTTATATTGAACCGCGAATATTTTCCTATGGGATTTCCCATTGTTTTAGGCTACTATCTTTATTTAATTATTTACGGTAGCCTCGAACATGCCGCCGGTTTATT
Organism: Ambystoma mexicanum; assembly: GCF_040938575.1. Classification (NCBI taxonomy): domain Eukaryota; kingdom Metazoa; phylum Chordata; class Amphibia; order Caudata; family Ambystomatidae; genus Ambystoma; species Ambystoma mexicanum. The sequence goes on along the minus strand of NC_090934.1, from coordinate 977,906,386 downwards.
TAATTAATATTAATTCTCCGGTTGGTATTTTTTGCCAAAACTTGATTCTAAATTGGCGTTTGTGTTCTCTTCTGTGACTCCAACTCAAGTCGAGCCCTTTGTTCCAATTTTTGGCGGGCTTCTCCACAGAAGCCCTCCAAAGTGGTGCCACTCTGTCTGGGGTACTTAGGAGGGGTGGAGGGGGATTTAGGCACCCTGGACTGAGTTTCCTAGGCAACTCAAGTCGCACTCCGTCCTGATTGGCCCAGGTGGTGAGCCGGCCGGCTCACCACTTAGCATGTTTGAGTGACAGCTAGGCTGAGTGAATGGGGGTTTTCTGCATAAAAGCAGGGCTTTGGGGACTGGAACTTCAGAAGTCGCCACAGGACCTAAGAATCCGACGAGGGAGAAGCTGAGCCGACCTGCCACGACACCACCACCGGTGGAGCCCTGCTGGACCGTCTCACCACTTTTCCCAACGAAAGAGGAGATCTCCCGCTGGAGAGTCTTCTTCCTTTGACTGGTGGGGATAACCAGTTTCACCGTCTTTTCGCCTTCCCGACCTACCTCGTGGCCGCCTTGCCTGTGCCAAGCACCCCGGCAACCGGGATACCACGTTTTACCACGACTGCGAAACAAAGGTACCACCTTTAACTGGAAAACTCTGCGGCCGGTTTCTTCCCTGGTAGTGCAACGACCTTCATCTTTCCTCCAAGTCGAGATCTTCTCTTCCCCTGGACGACGACGCAACTTGCACCCGCTGCCAGGAACAACTGCCACGGCTGGAGGATCCTTCCCACTTAAGGTACCGTGTCCCGCCTGGCTTCCCTTGCTACCGACTGCACAGGGTAGATTTAGCCCCCGGCTTTCGAACCTGGGTTAGCCTGGGACACCCTGGCTAAACTTTCCTAAGCCTCTCTAAACTCTTTTTGAACCCTCTGCAAGACTTTCTAAGCCTAGTGTAACTGTGTGATCTTGGGCGCATTTGTGCTCTGCTCTCTCTAAGAGTGGGCCCAGCCTTTGGACTTTGGCTCACCAGTGACTTTTGCTCTTCTGCCTTGCTAACGGTGTTCCTGAACCTTAGAGTGGTGTACCTTTCCATATTCTGTCTTTTTCTCTCCCTTTCTCACAAACTTATTGGAGTGCCATCTAATTAAGCGCTCACCTCTGTATGAAAATAAGTGGTGTTTTACTGTCACTTATCTGATAAGGAAAAAGGGGTGTACATATTACAATAGTAACTGTGTTTAGAATATTTTACAACAAGAGTGCTGGAGTGTTTCAAACCGTGTGTTTTTAAATAAATAATGATATACTTTGATACCAAAGCTCTGGTCAGTGTTTGCTTGTATTATTGTATTATTGTATCTGAGTGCCTATTGTGTATACTTTGCATACTGTCTAACTCTTCTTGAGGGTAGTCTGACTGCTCAGCCACAGCTACCAGGTAAATCTGGGTGGTACAGACTGCTACCAAGTGGGTTTACTGCCAACACCTGTAGTCTTAAATCTTTTGCAGTGTTCCCTAAGGGAACTGCACAGGTTTCTGCCTAACAATGGGAACTGGTGGAAAGCAAACAGTTGTCAAACGAGAGCCTGATCTTGCAGGTGCCCCAGACCACTGCAAGATGGCGCTTGTACACTTTCTCTAGTGACAGCAGACGCCCAAAGAGCAGTTCCTGTCTCCAAGATCCTTTCCAGATGGCCCGGTGGTAATTGGAGAGGAGTAGATGTTAGGTCTACATCTACTCGAGTAGTGGTGCCATTTCTGCTTCCGGTATGGTCTTGACTTTTCAGCAATCTTATGATGTCTCTGAAGCATGCTAGAAAGTTCTTTTCGTCCTCTCTCGCATCCTCATTTAATTCAATGAGTGTTTTCAATATCACCCCTTCTCTCGATCTTTTTTTCCTTGATGCATCAATATTGGATTCTATGAAAATTAGTTTTGAATGCGTCAGTGGCAATAGGGTCAACTGGTCCTTGTAATTCTCAGTTAGGGTTTTGTATCGTTTTAAGAAAGGAGACAAGGCAATGAAAACTATTGACCCAATGGAAGCCTGCAGTTGAGCACACTGGGCCTCCCATTTGTGATGATTTTCTTCTTGCTCAGTTTCCAGAAGCTACTGTACTCCTCTGGGGGCAAAAGCCCTCCCCACCCCTTTCTTTGGTTGACAAGGTTGGTCGTTTTCTGGTGCTTTCGACTCTGAATCTTGCAATTCCTCACTGGAGCTCAGAGGGCGCTGGGTTATCCCCTTTTGGCCACCCGCGGCTACTTGTGATTGGCCTTACTTACGACCCTCTCTACCTGCTTCGAAGGAAAGCCCTTTGTTTGCCTGCTGTACTAGGGACCCGTCCTAGTTTCACTTTTTTTTGCAGTGCCTTTGGGGCAAGGATCAAGTCGTCTGTAATGCACCTCTTCTCATCCCTAGCGCAGTGTTCGTGCTTAGTTGAAGAGTTAATGTTGCAATGTCTTTTGCTAGGTGGGCGGCCAGGGCTGCATTCGTTATCCCGGTTTGTTCATCTCTGTCCAAGTCTAGCTTAGGCTCATTTGAACTGCGTGGCCGCTAAGTTACTCCGATGGGACACTTGATGCGCCTCCAGCTCTTCACTGGCCGAAATCCTGTATCAAGTGGGCCAGAGGGCGCCGTTGGAATGGGCTGCCTAGTGCCCAACACTTACTAATAGTTTCCTCGTTCTCTGTGCCGTTTTTCAGGCCCCTATTCCCCGAGATCACTTCTCTGATTAGGCTTTGGAGTGGGGACACTCTGGTCTGTGCCAGCCATCAAGTCCACATCTGATACATTGCCCCAGTCTTCCTCCGATAGTTGGAAGACTGGCTTTTTGTCCGGCATTCCCACTTGTGCACTGATAGATTGCAGCAGCTGGGATGCAGCCCTTGTTCTAAAGTGCCATTTGATTTCTTGCTTTCTGAAAGCGACTTGCTACTTGTTTTAGATTGAGCGCCACCACCCCTTTTGTCCAGGGAAACTCCACGCACCCTCGATTTTGTCCAATTGTTGGGCTCTTTAAACCGAGATGTCGCACCATGCTTGGTTCTTTGGGGTGTATCCATCAGCAAGAGCTCACTATTAACTGATGATCCAAAACGTCAAAAGATTCTCTTTCCGCTCGTGCCCCACAGCAGGCTCTCTTCCTGCTCGAGACAACGATGGCCTGAGGTTGCAAACAGGCCTCGCAAAGAGCTAAGGTCTGAAGCCTGCTACTCGAGGGAGTTACGGGCTAATTAGTAGTTTGCCCATGCGAGGGTTCACAAGAATCTGCTGGTATGGAGCTAGTCAATGCAAATGCAGAGTCCGTTTTGTTAGTGCACGCATGTGCTGTTTGAGCAGACGGGGAGTCCACCCGGATTCCCTGAGGAGTGGAATACTAGTTCCATCTCCTGACTTTGTAGGGAACAATTTTGCACGGGGCAAAGGACCCGTAGGCACCATCCCCCATCCCCTTTACCTCATTTTAGTTGCGACTTGGCTTCACTGCAAGTCCTCTAAAGTCACTGGTCCTGGGATAATAGCGGCTCAATTTTCAGCGCTGTCCACCGCAGACCCGCCACAAACACTCTCGCGATGCACCGCTTCGGGATTGGAGTGTTTAAGGATGTAGCCACTCCTGCTTTCAGGGCAATGAAAAGCAGACTCCATGTACACTGCAGGCAGCAACGGTTGCAAGGCAGGCCAACACTATGCCTCTATGAGTTAGAGGGAATTGGACAGCTGTAGACTCGGATACAGAAAGGTCAGAAGGGCAGGTTATGGTCCTCTGGCCCCTGATAAGCAGACCCAAATTTTAATTTTGTATGGGCAATTAACTAGATGATTGTTTTAATACATACATTTGTTCACTTAAGTATTATGTTCATATTGTATGATTATTTGTACTATTACCACATTAGTTTTGGAAATACAAAATTGAAAATAACATTGCAGGGTATTTGCTCTTAACCCAGGTAAAGCAGTCTTGGCCCGGCCTATTACCCTGAAGTTACTGAAGTGGTTTTATCAAGGAGGCTACTTCCACTGTCCCACTCTGTGCTTCCCTGCAGGTGTACATAAAGCGTGCAAAGTGCTCCACCAGCCACCAGAGGGTGCAGCAAGTCAAATAGTTATTCAGGGGAAATCACTGGCACATTTCAGCAGGGATAAAAGAGATAGTAAGGCCTTCTGGTACAGGGTGACTTTGGTTCACATGAAGATCTTGTGTTCAGGTGTGTACCTTAACTTGATTTATGGGTTTAGCAGTACCCTGCACCGTTTTGTCCAGTCTTTGTCACCTGGGTTGAAAGCTCACAAGGAATATGGATTTTAGGCAGTAAAGTGGAAACAGAAGTATTCTAAGGAAAAAGGTTTGGTGCACCTCTTTGCAAGGAAAACTAGTTTATTTTGTATACAAAAAGGAAACAAGGTGACACAGGGTCTTGTAGAACCAAACTGCCAAGGAGCTCTTAGTTCAAAGGAAACGCACCATTATAAGGTAAGACATTGTCACTAATAATGCATACAGTATAAAGTGTTCATCCCCCACCCTAACTGGCTACCACCTATTTACATACTATCAGTCCCCTATAGTCCCTTGACCAATTGGCCACATTCTATTCTACCCCTGCCCTCCAACCCGTGGTCCCCTACTCTGTGACTAACTCCCAGCTACGTGATTGGTGAGCTACCGGGAATGTTACCCGCCATATCGGCCTAATCACATGGTGTGCACCTGGTCGTTAACATGAGCTCAGTGGATACCTTCAAGGCCAAATTGGCCCTAAGAATAATGGAGCGCTTCTCTCGATCCCAGACATGCAGGCATCCCCACCATGCTTCCCCATCGTGGGACTAAATTTGTTAGCATCACTGCTTGCTCCTTGTATTACAAATTACGGGATGCTTCACTCCTGGCTCCCCCCTTATCAGCTACACCTCCCTGGAGCTTCTCCTGGCCCTCTTGGAGACTGCACTAATCCACCAAATTGATGTATTTAGGTTTTCTGTTTTATGGGTGTCTGGCAGTTGAAATGGGATGGCCATTATTCTGGGGCGTGCTAATGCTCTAAATCTAGGCCGGGCCTTTTGGCAGCTCAAGACATTTAACACAGCTCCCATGAGTTTGTCCTTCGGGATGGGTGCAGCCCTGTTTGTGCTCCGCCACTCGCATTCGTTTTGGGTTTCAGAGGCCCATAGCTCCATACAATTACATTTTGTAAGGCCTCTCTGTTTGGTTTTACTGCTGGGGCTTGGAATGGGAAGGTGACTCGAAACCCATTGCCACACTATGCTGATGCTTTCAAAAGGACCTGCAACATATTATGTCTCACTTCAAATATGGCAGTGTTTCAGTATTTCTTGCATCAGTGACCTGGGCCTATGCTTACATCCTTGTACACTATATTTCAACTACTGTACGTCACTATCGCTTGTGCCCTATACCGGGGACTACCTATGTTTTCATAACTGTTACAAAACACTGTATTTCTTATTTCCACTTTGCATTTTTCACCCTCTGCAGCCGAGTATGTTCATTTTCTCGTCCACTAGTACATTTTCCTCAGCCTAAATCGTTTGGGGGGGGGACTTGGGAGCTGGACGTGCATGGCAACATTTTTCTTGGCTGCTAGAGGTATCTGGTGAAAATCTTCACAGTTTTAGACGTGGCCGAGGTGAGCTTAATTAAAGCACTTTGCGGAAAGCACAGTGTTCAGGCTTAATATGGCCCAAAGGCATTCCAATAACAGACCGTTGAGCAACTAGTAAAAAGGACTAACGTATGAGGCGTGATGCCTGAATCCTGTCCCACGGCACAGACATGGGAAAGGAATTTGAGCACAATGAATTAGATGCTACGGGGTGCTCCTGTCCAGTCATCTAACCCACAGCTTTGCTTAAAAACGAGGATGATCCACCCTAACTGTGGAAAGATAAATACATTTTTGTACAGCACAGGAAGATCTTCTTTACTACGCCCATTCAATCCGCCCTATTCCTGAGAATGATACTACGCTGCTGTGCCAAGTTCTCATAGTTCGCCTCCATTGCCCCACATTTGGAGTGCTTTCTCCTGCAACTGTGCTGGGCTAACAGACTGACCCTTGAGAAGGCAACACAAGAGAAGACCTTCTGCTTATAAAAAGCATTCCCGTTCCCCTGCTATCCCTCTTCCTAGTTTGCCCCGCCCACAGATATGCTAGATGCAAAGCCATTTCCTTACATTCTGGCTATTGCCTTCATACTATCTGAAATTACTAAGAAAACTACCACCTTTTCTCTCGGAATCCAACTTTGGCTCAGTAGCTCGGGCTATTATCCTGCCTAGATTGGACTTTGGAAATTCACTCTTGATTGGCGCCCCTAAGAAAAATGTATACAACCTGCAGTTCGGCCAAAATTATGCGGTCCGCATTGTCAAAAATAAATCCAGAAGAGAATACATTACCCAAAGCTGTCAAGATCTCCACTGGCTCCTGATTACAATCAAACTATGCTAAAAGCCCTTGACCACATTGCCGCATCTAAATTGAGAAAACCTAAACCTCGAGCTCACCTTAACTCCTGGTTTACTCCTCAGCTGAGAACTCTATGTAAAGAAATAAAGAAAAACGAAACTCTGACGCGCGCTGGAAAAGTAACACTACTGACTGAAACAAAAAAAAGCTAGCATTATTCTTGCAACTCTAAATCCCAAAGAAGCCATACTCCAGGCAAAAAAGACAACTATAACAAACGTATTGAACAAGCTAAATCCAATACCAAAGAGCTGTTCAGAACACTTAAAGAGTTGCAATCCCCTGTTACCCCACCAGACACATGCACCAAAGATAGCATCTGGTGCACTAATATTCAAAATGCACTGCTTGGGAAGATAGCTTCTCTACAAGCCAAAATCAATGATTAAAAAAACTAGCTTGCAGTTCAACCCACAACCCAATATCCAGTTGACGAAAAACAACCCTAGCCCTGACTCGCTGAAACCATTCAGCTTTTTACACCTCTCCGTTATTGAAGTTGAAAATATTATGAACAGCCTTAAACCCTCCAACTGTCAGGGGGACTTATGCCCCGCGCCTATCATTAAGGAGGCCTCCCATGACCTACCTCCTTTTACTGCTGCTTTCATCAACTCCTCTTTCAGCACTGGGATTGTACCCGACAATTTGAAGGACGCATGTGTTATCCCACTCTTGAAACAACCATAATTGGACACCAACATACCAACCAACTACAGGCCCATCACTACGTGCCTTTTTTCCTAAAAATCCTCCATCAAGCTGCCTTCTTACAGATCCAAGAGTACCTTGAATCTAACAAACTCCTGGGAATGAGGCAATCTGGGTTTCGTCCGCGGCACAGTACCGAAACTGCCCTCATTGAACTTAAAACCCAGATCGAAGACTTAAAAGATAAGCGTAAACTTGCCCTACTTCTACTTGACCTTTCAGCGGCGTTCGATCTTGTAAATCACCAAATACTGTGTCAACACCTCAAACTAGCTGCCCACTTCTCAGATAAAGCAACTGCTTGGATCAGTTAATTTCTGGATAACAGATCCATGAGGGTTTTTTCCCCCTCTGCGGCAGAAAAACCTTCACCAGTCACCTATGGGGTACCACAAAAATCGTGTGTCTCTCCTACTTTGTACAACGTGTTTACAAAGCCACTTTTCGATATTCTGGACTATCTGGGTGAAACCTACACTAATTATGCTGATGATACCCAGATACTCATCCCCATCTCAGGAGATTATAATACTGACTCTCTGGCTGTTAACTTCATTTACCAAGTCATCCAAGCCTGGATGGCACAACATGGACTGTCTGAACGACGAAAAGACAGAGCTCCTCATCCTCGGTTCTTACCAAAGACTGACCAGACTTGACCCCCCCAGTTCAGCTCCTTCATTATCGATGGTAATACCATCAAGGTCTCCAAGGACACCAAAACATTAGGTATCTACATTGATTCCACTCTATCCTTGGCTAGACAAACTAATGCAGTCTCTTTCGCAGCTGCTTACACCTGCAAGCTTATTACAGCCAGTCGCCTTATCTCCAGCCAACTGTACCACACTAGCCAGGACTCTGGTGTTGTCAAAAATCGATTACTGTAACGCCTTCTATCTTGGCACTAACCTTTGTAATTTAAACAAGTTACAAATCATCCAAAACAATGCCATAAGAGCTGCACTAAATATCTCTAGGCACCAGAATATCTCATACACCAGATGCGGTATGCGCTGGCTTTCAGTAACAACAAATTTCCTTGAAAACACTTTCTCTTACACACACATGCCTCTCGAACCGGGCACCCAGGTAGCTGGCCAATAGATTTTCCATTCACATCTCTAACAGACCCCACAGAATTGCGAAGATTAACTGCCTAACCATACCCCGCTTCAAGCTTCAGAGATCTGGCAGGACCAGCTTCCCAGTATTGGCTGCCAAACTGTGGAACTCGCTCCCCAACCCGTTAAGAGCGGAACCATCCTTCCATAGATTCAGAAACATGGCCAAAACCTGGCTAATTGCCCAAGACTCGCACCCAACCACCCACCAGCCTCCACTCATGCGATAGCCTCCTGCCTCACCTTGTGTAAATATGTAACAGTTTATCCTTACTTTATGTTTATATGTATATACATACTTGTAATTATTTGTAATGCTTTGTCTGCCCATACCATGTTGTAACCTCAGAGATGCGCCCGGATGCCCTTGGGCCTGGTGCGCTTTATAAATAAAATAAATACAAATACAGCTCCCCTACAGTTTAAGGCTGCATCACTGATCCATAAAACTTTGTACGGCTTAGTACCAGGGTACATCAGAAGAATGGTGGCCCCCTACAAACCCGTGAGAAATCTGCATTCCTCAACTCTTGCACTACTGGAAAGTCCCAAATTCAATTTGGTTAACAGCAAGGGAAGATAGTTCTCCACTGTCACCACAAGGATCTGTAACACGCTCCCCCCACCCCTTGATATCAGATCACTGAAGGAATACAACACCTTACGGCGACTTCTAAAAACTATACTGTTCCACTAAATACCCCTCTACTAAAAGCATCTTTAGCGGACTACTAGTCCTGTCTATGCATGTTTTCCCTCTGTGTCTTTGTTGGCGCCCTGATGCCTGCAGGCTTTCGGTGTCACATACAAATAAATAGAAGAAATTATAAAAATACTATTACCCATCTACAGTTCTCCCCCTCTTCTTTCAGAGACTCATCTAACCAGATACTGGTCTAGACCAGCTCCGGACTCTGTGAGGGTCATAACAAATGATTAAATAGACATTCGAAATTCAGTGATTGCTAACATATTGTTGTAAACTGGTACACTTATACCAGTCCAATCCACTTTTGGTCCTGTGAATTACAATGAAATACATATTATGGTCTTATCGGCTTGAAAATGGAAGACAGTGGCTTATTCCGACTCCTCTATCATTGCAGGTATCCAGTTACAATTACGAAGTGGGAATATAAGTAATTCCTCTTCCCAATAGGGTTACTTTCTAGGCGAGTAAAAATACATGTTTAACTCTAAAAATAGTTCTCTGTAATCCACACTTCTCCTCACCTAGTAATTTATGCAAATTAAAAGTTGCTTCAGAAAAAGCAGTAATAAGAGCTCCTTCCTGTAGCAGCACTACAGATCCAACATATTTCTGGAGCTTTGTAAATAAAAGCAGGGACACACACCCAGGCATCTGATTCTACTTTATTGTTGAGAATAGTTGAATTCCCTTTCTAAATGGGGGCATGTGCCCAAGTAAAGGTTGCTGTAATACCGCTTAGCTGTAGGGTTGTGTAGTGGCTTGGTTCTTGATGGGAAATACCATGCCGGACTCCTGTTCTATGACAGTACTTATTTTTCCAGTTCCACAGGTAAGTGACTTCAGACCGACCCTTACACAGACTACTGAACATCCACAACCCAGCCAGCTCACACTCTGTCATCCCCAGAACACTCACCCAGTGGTCCACCAACAAGCTACACTAACATTCCACTCACGCATTCCACTCATGCATCCAAACATTGATAGGAGGATCACTTCACCCCTCTCAACGTACACACCCCAAAAATGACAAAATTACTAAAACTTATATGGTAACCACATACCACAAACCACAAACCAAATGCACACCCAGAGAACAAAATGCAGTTTGCTAAACCTACATGGTAACCATACAATGCAAACCAGATGAAAATCCAGACAACAAAAAATGCAGTTGCAGACAAATTACATCCACTGCAATACGCTTGTAAACACACACTTAAAAAAAACATCCATGCCCATCGATCGCAATGTCTGGCCAAAAAAAAGCTTCCGGGAACATAACATGTGGCAAAAAACACCACACACAACAAACTAGAACAGTGCGGTCCACAAACTAAATGGAGCACTTGTGCAAGCACATACCGGCCACATAACAAGACCGGTATAGAAACATTCTTGTCAAATAACCACCATTTTTGTTTTATATTATTTTTTTACAACCACAGTAACCTGCTCATCACCACCACCACTTACCACAGAAACACTAGTCTTTCGAAAACGACTGGCATTTAAACGTTGTTTCTAATCTAAACATTTCTATCTTAATTACTACCTAATACAACCACCACTGCAAGAATTGGATAACCACCACAACCATGAAGAAAAATACATATCTCCTGCCCCAATAATAACGTGAGCTTTTTGATCCCACATGGCAACCGTAACCACAACCATGTACTATAATAACCTGAGCAATATTGCTCCCGCATGGCGGTCACCACAGCCATGCACCATAACAACCGGAGCATATAGAGCCCATAAACATAACCATACACCCTAATGTCACCCTATCCACAGGTTACCTAATACGCATTTACTGTTCTGCAATGTGGTAAACTAGGCCTTTTTCTCCCCTCTCAGGATTCTCCAACTTAGGTGGCCTCTCCCTGGTTCCCATATTGAGCACTGTGAGATCTTTAACCCTGAGAGTCCGTCCTACTGCACTACTGGTTTGCCGCTCGCTATCTTGTCCGCTTGCTCTAGTCTGTCTTCCCTCCCCCCTCCTCTCCCTCCTATTCTATGGTGCTCTCTATCTCTCCTAACTTCTCCATTGACTATCCTGCTCTCCTCACTAAATCTGGTAGGAAAAAGGACATCCTGGTCTCCAACCCAGGCCTCCCTATCGCTGACACCTAAACTAGTGCCTCCTCCAAGGAAACTCTCACCGACATCCTCTATTTCGTGCCTTCTCCTGACCTATGGACCCTTCATATGGTCTCTGTGCTCTCCCCTTTCTCCTCTTCTCCCATTAATGGTGGAACCCGTTGGGATGTCCTCTTGGCCTCTTTCCACTCCTCTAAGGCCATCATTAATGTCTACTCTAATGGGAGCGTCTTGGTCCCAGGCCCTCAGGTCAACCTTCACCTGTTTTGATAGACGCTTCCCGCGCCTCATCAACTTCCTTTCCTCTCCTGCTGTCCCCCCTCTTCTGTCCTCGGATACCTTGCCTTCCCCCTCCCTCCCTGCCCCCTCACCTCTGCAGGGCGTACCTCTGGTCTGTACCCCTCCCAGGAAGTCCTTCAAGGATGGCAACCTTCTCCACATTGCCACTCTTAACTCTCGCTCTGCGGTCAAACATTCCTCTATCTGTCGCCTTCTTGAGGAACTGGACCTTGATGTCCTCGGTTTCACTGAGACATGGTTCACGGCCAGCTCTGTCACCAGCTTTGACACACTCCTACCTGACGGCTACAAGATCCTCTCTGTGCCTAGGCCCAACCGTGCTGGGGGGGAGGGGGCAGTGGGGAGGGGTGGGGTTGTTGCCCTTATCTTCCCTGAGTGGATTCCTGCCACTATCACTCCTACGCAGACCTACTCCTCTTTTGAATGCCTTGTCTGCCGACTCTCTCTCTCTCCCCCTCTCTCTCTCTCCTAGCCACTCCCTTACTGTGGCTACTATCTATCGGCCACCCAGTCAAATTTCGTCCTTCCTCTCCGAGTGGGTGGACCTCTCCTCCTCACTCCTGTCCTCAACCACTCAACTCCTCTGTCTTGGAGGCTTCAACATCCACCTGGATGACTCCTGTCCCCTCTGGACACTTCTGCGACCTCTGTGACTCACTCTCACTCTCACTCTCTATTCTCCTGTCTAGGCCGACTCATTCTGCAGGGCACACTCTTGATGCTCTTATCTCTTCTGACCTTCCCCACTCTGTCCCTCTCTCGACTCCTCTCTCCTGGAGTGATCACTTTCTCCTATCCTCCCACCTCACCTTCCCTACCCCTCACGCAAAGCCACCTTTATCACTTCCACCCTCTTTCTCGGTCATCCGACCCATGAACCGTGTGTCAGTTGAGGCTTTCGCCGCCACCTTCTCACCTCCCTCTCCCGCTGACTCCCACCCTGACACAGCCCTCTCCACTTTCCACTATGCTATAGCCGATACTCTTGATATCCTTGCCCCTGTCATGAGAATCCGCCCGAAGCCCAAAGCCAAATGTAACTCCTGGTATAACTCGGATCTCGTCACCCTAAAACGCAAGTGCAGGGTGGCAGAGAGGAAATGGCGTGCTTCATGTTCAGCCTCTGACAAACTGGCCTGCCGCCTGCTCCAAAGGCAATACCGGCTCTCCGTTTTCACCAAGAAGAGAGCCCTTATCCAAGTCTGCATCTCTGCGGCATCTAACAATTCGGCCAAACTCTAAAATCTGCAAGGAGCTGGCCAACCCTGCTGCAGTCTCTACCTCTCCTGTCCCCTCCCAGGCCCTCTGTATGGCACTGGCCTCTCACTTCAGTTAAAAAACTCAGGACATCCTGGCCTCACTCCTCCTATCACCTCCCTCCCTCTATTCCCTGCTCTTCCTCTGGTCCTTCTGCAGCCACCCCTCCTGCCTCCTTCTCTGCCTTTCCCCTTTTCTCTGCTGACGAGGTTTCCAGACAAGTCCGATCTATGAAAATCGCGTCAAAACAGGTTCACCCCTGTTCCTCCAAAACTATCAAGGACCATATTGACTCCCTGGATCCTGCCCTGGCTGACTTCTGCAATCACTTCTTCGCCTCTGGAGTCTTCTCATCCCCCCCCTTAAGCACTCCGTTGGGCACGCTCTTCTTAACAAACCCTCTTCCGACCCCTCCTGCCCGGCTAACTATCGGCCAATCTCCATCACTCCCTTCCTGGGCAAGCTCCTGGAGAAACTGGCCATCTCCCAGCTTAATCTCCATGCTGAATCTGTTGGTAGTCTTCATGACCATCAGTCCGTGAAGACCTGCTATCAAACCTTGACTCTAACACTCCATGTGTTCTCATTTTGCTCGATCTCTCTTCTGCCTTTGATACTGTCAACCATGCCATCCTGCTCAACCGTCTCCGTGATAACCTGGGTACCACTGGTCAGGCTCTGGCGTGGCTGTCCTCTTTGCTCTCCAATCGACCCTCCCAGGTCCAAATGGGGTCCTTCCTCTCTGACATCTTTTTCTCTACCTGTGGTGTCCCCCAGGGATCTAACCTCTCTCCCTGGCTGTTCAACCAGTATCTGGCACTCCTTGCCCACTGCATCGCCGCTCTCTGCCCCAACTTTCAGTGCTATGCGGATGATACCCAGCTCCTTTTCAGGCTACCTTCGACGACCTCCTCTCCTTCCCTCATCTCCGACTGTCTGTCTGCTATCCAGGAATGGTGTGGTGCCAATGACCTCTGCCTTAATGCCAGTAAGACTGAGATTCTACTCATCGGCACACCCACTCCCTCCTTCCTTCCTTGCAGCTCTCTGGCCGGCCTCTCTTGGCCCTCTTCCTGCTCCTACCTGCATGGCAAAAAACCTCAGGGTCATCTTCGACTCCACACTTTCCTTCTATCCTCACATCTCTAAGAAGTCACACTACCAGCTGGACCTCCTCAGAGGTATTCTTCCTTTCCTCTCCTTCCCCCCAGAAGCTCACCGTCTCCAGAGCCCTAGTTCGCTCTAAGCTGGACTACTGCAACAGTCTCTATCTAAATCTGCCTGCCTCTACTCTCCGCCCTCTGCAACTCATCCAGAACAGGACTGCGAGACTTGTCCTTGGCCTCAAGCTCAGGGACCGTATCTCTCCAGGACTGAAATCTCTACACTGGCTCCCAGAGCTGCGAGGATTAAGTTCAAAACCCTCTGCATTGTCCACAAGGCCTTCTGGGGCCTGGGGCCAAAATACCTTCAACTCTCTCTTCCTAAATATCTTCCTTCTCAAGCTCTTCGCTCATCCGCCTCCAACTCCCTCATTGTGAGCCGCTTCTCCAAGCAAAGAGAGGTAGATCTCTCCGTGGCAGGGGCCTCCCCCTGGAACAGCCTTCCTGCCTCCCTGAAACTTGAGGAGAACCATCTCCGGTTCCGGAAGCACCTCAAAACCTTCCTCTTTGCTTCTGCTTTCTCTCCCCCTCTCCCCTGCTAAATTCCTGATTGAAACTGCACTGAATCTGCAACTGGGCCACTCTCACCGATCGCGGTCCTTGGCCCCGCCACTCTCCCTTTGCACTGCCTCCCTGGCAACCCCTGCACTGCGGGACTGTCTCTGTATCCCTACAGCCCCCCCTTCCCAGCACTTGTCTGCACTTACCTTACCTTGCACTTGCCACCAGCTGACCCTCATTATTTATCTTGTTATTCTACTACCCCTCTACTGCACTTTCCCCTCTCCCTTTCCCCTTGCACTTTTCCCTTCTCCTCTACCCATGCACTTGCGCGATCTGAATGACACCTGGCCTAGTAGGATCATTGTCTGTCTTCCCTTTGTTCCCCCCTCCCTGCCTTGTCACGCCTTGAAACACTTGTGTATAGGCACGTTACAAATGCCATATCATATCAATGTTAAGACTAATATTAGTGCCCACCCGAATATAGAATCTGTCCAGCATTCACAAAATGGCATGTGCCCTCCCCACCCCTATTCACAATCCACCCAGCTTTCATAAATAACAGCAGCCCCTTAACTGGGGTGCTCCACCAATAACTCACTGAACCACCCAAACTAACCATACAAATGATACACACAATACAAATACCAAACAAAGCAGACGAAGTAAGAAAATACATAACCTTGCACCAAAAACACACAAAACGGTTCAAAATATAATTTTGTTGACTTTCCTGTGCCCACATGTCCAAAAATCAATTCTGTGCAAATCCATGTCTCACAGCAATACTTTCGAACATCTCCCGCACCCTCATGTCCAAATTTATGAAAATAAACATGTGCCGCCAATTTTCCAGGAATACACCCACGCACAATTATGTCCCCGTTACATTTGGAACAAGAAAATCCTGTGCACTAAACCGCACCCATTAGTAAATTACACTTTCAGACTTTCATGAATCCCTGAATGAGGCCACAACAAACACAGACTACAATTAAACAGGATTCCAAACCCAACATTATCCCCCTTCAGCCCCTTAGAGAGATATAAAATGCTCCATACTTTACATAAGGCCACAACAAAATACAAACATGTTATAAAACACAGGTCTTAATAATACACCTGACCCATTGTTATTCCTCCTGAACCAGTAATTGCTACGATTTCTTGCAGCAATTCCAACAAGTGTGGGTCAAACTCCCTCCATTGAGCCAAATCCGACCCACTATCTGGCTGAATGGTATGCCTCCTGACTTCAGCCAAACCAAAATGTGGGACCTCGAGACCCCAAACCGTGTCCAATTCTATGATCATCTTTCCTACTTTCTTTCCTCATAGCCGCATCTATCCGGAACCCATTCTTATCTGGAGCATGTCTGCTCCCACACCATAATCCTGCTCACTGCATGCCATGCACCTTTACAGCAGAAACCCTGACCCTAGGCGACTGGGTGATCACCGCTGGTGTGCTGCTATATGGCTCCATACAATGATTATGCTCCCGTCCCCAGCCTGCTCCGCATTGGCAAACAGCCTCATTGTTGGTTCCAACGGCACGATGTGCACCATTCCTTGCCCAAGTTAGTTAGGCTCCTGTTCCTGAGCAACCGAATATAGGCCACAGTGTGGCTTACTCTAAAGACCCTTGGCGCACTCTCCATTTCCCCAAACGGATACGAATGTGCCCCCTGCCCACTTATCATCGCAGGACACTCCAGGGGCCTGTGGAACCTATTTTGCGAAACGCCACTCCAAAACACCTCCCACCCAAAGGGTCTTGCTAGCAAACTCCCACTGCACTGTTCCTAGAAGACCCTCAGGCTGCTAATGTCTGCCACAATACCCTACACTTGGAACGGACGATTCACCCACGCCAACTCCCCAACATGGGCCACTGGACAGAGTTGGCACTACCAGAATTGAATTGGTCCCTCCAGCGCTGGGTGGCCCCTTCCTGCCGTTGTCTTCTGTGGCGGGTCAGAAGGAGGATGAGGACTCTTGCAAGACATTTAAAATATGTTTTTATTAATGAAAAGGAAAATGCCTACCTCTACGGGGTGTTCCACACCTAACAAAGCTAGCGAAGGTGCTTGTCAGTCGTCAGTGAAATGTCTTAAAAGAATATGTCCACTGTCCAAACTAACCCTAACTGACCGGACCATGAGTCTAACAACTAAAGGCAGGACTTTACAACTCTTGCCTTTTGCCTTTAGCTAACTTTCATTAGCTGATTTTTAAATAGTCTTTGACTTCTTTGATCAGTTCATACAGTTCACTCAATATTTCCTTAAGCCTTGGCATCTTCTCAATATGAAGTTTGTCTTTGTATTGATATTTTCTCCCTTGACAATGGTTTACTTTCGCTTAAGACTGCTACAAAACTATATTCTCTCCTTTTCCCAAGGTAAGGTTCCCAAACCTTTAGATTTTCTCCCGTAAAGTTCTTATTATTCTTGTACAGTTCACTCTCTTTTCCTCTGTATTATGTCTTTCTTTGAACATATATTTCAGTTTATCTTTCTCTTCTAAGTTTACTTTATAACATCCTTCTCCTCCTTACCAACGTTCTTTTTACTTGGTCTGTGCCGAGTGTAAATGCCTTTATAGTGAGTCTCATTCATTTTCGCACTGTTATCTCTTTGTGTTGACTGAGACAAGCACAAACACTCTGGTAATGATTCTCCTTCACTTCTCTTATCACCTCATTTTAACTGCGACAAGTAGGAACTTATAATGATTTGCCATCTCCCTCCAAGGTCTCCTGATAATCTCCGGAAATACAGGATTTCTCTTTGCTCGGGTCCGACTCATCTGTTGGGTGTCTTGACCCACGTTTGGACTATTATGCTGCAACATTTGGTGCTGTAGGCTTAGGAAATCCAAGAGGGCAGAAAAGCCCACATGTGCGCCAGAATCCTAGAGAACCGTGCAGTTGTGCGCACACCAAAATGGTCCCCTGACCTGCCCCCTACCAGTGCAAGCATGATGGGCCAGGGGTGCCATGAGTGGAATGTGTGCCAAAGGAAAACAGCAGTGCCTGTTAGCTTAAAAGCGCTTTAAAATCACCTTTGTTTCCCTGAATGCAAGCTAAAAATGCCTATTTTAAACATCACAAGATATTCAAAAATCTCAATGAACACCAGCAGACATTTGGCAGAATGTATTCTTGTGTGCATACAAAACTGGCTGAGCTGTGGATGTCAGCAGCTTAAGTTAAATGGACAGAAAGCCACTAAAATCGAAATTTTTAAAATAAATGAGTGACCTACTTTTGAGTGTAACATAGGTTGCAACTGTTAAATGTCATAGTTTTGAACTTAGAATCAGCATTCTAGCTGCATGTGTAAAAATTGTAAGTTGGATTTGAATGTAGAAAACTGGGAACAAACATGACATTTAGCTGAAGCTTGGCTTAAAGAGATTGAATTCTGCCTGACAACTACCCCCGCCAGGAGTTGAAATGGCTCAATAACTCTTCCCAGGCCTGGGTGCATCCTGCTGCCCCTGCCAAAAGGAGATGACTCCTCTCTGATTGAATTAGGGGAGTGGCACCTGGGGACTACAGGAAACTAAACAAAGCACTGTCCCTGGCTCAGGCAAATGTTATATTGGGGGGGTCGTAAAATGGCTTACTCTTGGGAGAAACTCGGAGGGGCAGTGCCTGTGAGAGCAAGCTGAGCTTGGGGGAAGTGGATAAACCAGAAATTCCACCATGTGCTTTGGAAAACCACACCCCTTTGGGGCCAGAGCATGATTTTAAAAAGATGGATAATTCACAGTGCAGCCTTGTAAAAATTATATAAATAACATCATCATTCTTGTGATTTTTCTGTGCACATTTTAAGAGGTGTTAGGACCCTGTGGTATGTTCTTGGGGATAGTAGCGGGGGAAAAGGTTGTTAATACAAATGTATGCATGTTAAAAATCTGACACTTTATCATCTGAAACCCATATCCCTGGTGCACATTTGTGTAAAACCTGGAAATGTTTAGATGTCGTTATCTGGATAAAAAGGGGAGAATTCTGTCATAAGTGGACACAACATCGTACAAAGACAGGGATCGGATGGTTTGGTGCTAGAGAAAATATGTTAACCGGACCTATAATATTAGAAAAATGGTACATAGATAAATATGTATTTGGGTCAGAAATAGATTTGTGTGCAATTTGACAAGGGGAGGTTCCTCCGACCATAAAACCTACAGCGTCACTCTGACACTCCATTTCCTTCCCCCAATCAAGGGAGGGAGGAAAGCTTGGCCAATGATAAGTGAGAGGGGCAGGCTTAGCTAGGCCCAGGCACACACCCATTTTCAAAACACATAAAAAGGAACATTGAAACCCAGGTAGAGACATACATTCACTTTCCACTTTCTTGCGGGACGCTTTGCCGGGGGGACTCCAGACTTCAAATCCATCAATCTCCAGAGACCAGAGATCCAGAGAGACCAGAGATCCAGAGAGACCAGAGATCCAGAGAGACCAGAGATCCAGAGAGACCAGAGATCCAGAGAGACCAGAGATCCAGAGAGACCAGAGATCCAGAGAGACCAGAGATACAGAGATACCAGAGATACCAGAGATCCAGAGATACCAGAGATCCAGAGATACCAGAGATCCAGAGAGACCAGAGATCCAGATAGACCAGAGATCCAGAGAGACCAGAGATCCAGAGAGACCAGAGAGACCAGAACTGTGCAGTGCTGAGAGCAGAACCAGAGACCGCTGTATCCGGAACCGCTAGCAGAACCGATAACAGAACCAGAGACCCAGAGACCAGATCGCTGTGAAGAACCGCTAGCAGAAGTACAGCCAATCCTGACCCGATCGGTGACGAAGTCGCATTCCTGTCCAAAATCTAGTGCGAGTACCCAGCTAGCACTGTGCCAAAACCAATCTAGTAGTTTAAAATAATCTAATCCAAACTATTTTAGCCTATGAGAACTGCCTCCTAGAATTGTGTCATTCTGTCATCTTTAAAACTGAAAACTGTCATCTATCATTCTGAGCTTTAAAATTTCAAATCTGGAAAACTACCTTTACTAAATCTGCCGTATCTCCGGAACCGTTTGTGCTAGGAGCTAGCTTTAATGGTCATCTTAAAGCTAAGATTCTAACCTTTCCAACGACTTCCTACTCCTTATAGTGCGTCCGTAATTGCGCTCGACGCACGCAACTAAATTTGCAGTGATTTGACATTATGCTTCATTTCAGCCACGTGTAAAAATATTTGTCCTTCCTTTCCTTGCTGAAATTCTTGTGCAACCTGACAATCATTCATAGAGCATTGCTAAAGTGATCCTGAATTAATTTAAGTATCTCTCACTCACCCTGAACCTCCTATAGGGAATTAAAAGCAATTTGAGTATTTTTCACTTCATTGTCACCACATTTAAAAGGATTTTGCCTGGTTTTAAAACTCCTACCTGTTTTCCTCTAAGCTTGCTAGGCGGGGAACTGAATTATATTTGATTGCATTCCTGAGAACGGTGTGCTTTCCTCCCATCTCTTTACCTTGCATAGAGGGGGGGGGGTGAATTGTCAAAGAAAGGTGATTACATTGTCTTTTGTTGAAGTCATATCAAGTTTATTTTCTGTACTGCATTTTCATTCATCATTCCATTGTCCTTGAAGCTATAAAAGCATTCTCAGCTAGTTTATCCTCTCTATATCACTTCTAAGCCATCAAAAAGAGTGTACCACTGTAACATTATCCATTGTTGATCACTATCATCTTCACAATTGTGCTATCAAACATTAATTTATTATAAAGGTGTGATATATATATATATATATATATATAGATATATTGTTTAATTTTCAAATAAACCTTTTAATTTGCAAAACAAACCTACTTCTTGGCTCAGTGGGGTCATGGGGATTCTAAGAGAGGGGTGTTATATAAGGGTTGTCATCCAGAGTAAACGAACTGGACATAAAAATATATCAATAAGGGTTTCCCTCAGCATCCCAGACTAGGCATTGACTTAGCTGTAGTGTTGAATTGAATCCACTTACACATCTTAGCTTGCTCGACTTTGTTTCTTAGTTCGGTTTCTCGTCCTTCATCTCTTAGTTTTCAATGGCTTTCCAGTATTCCATATACCAGGAGGTCACGTTGCTTCATTCACGTCCTGGTCTCAGTGTTGCTGTAGGGACCTCCGGTTCACCACAGTTTCTCTGTGGTCAAGCCACCACTTGTAGTGGCTCTCTTCACTGCTTATCGGACTTCCAGCTCTTCAGTTTCGCTCCCGAGCGGATTCGAGTTTTGCGGGCTTACTGGAGTTCACTGTCTCCGCCCCTTTCAGTTCCGACATAGCCGTGGGCCTTGTCCGGCTTGTCTCCGTCTCTCTCTCGGCTTCCTGCAGGTTCTCATCCTGCTCCTTATTCCTCCTCATTCCAGTTAAATGGTGTTTTCCATTTAAAGGGATAGTTACAGTTTCTCTTTTACAATAACACATCCTTATTATTTCCTCATATAACCCTTGGTAGAATATGTCCAAAGAGGTGATATTGGAGGGATAGTTATGGAGTTTCTCACCGGAACGGAAGACCTTGTCCTCAACAAGGGGTTTCGGGAGGTGCGGGGGGGAGGGGGGGAATGGTCTCTCTCACTTATTGAGGATCTGCTTGCCTCTACCCCTAGGGAGGGTGTTGCAGTGCAGGCTCACCTCCCTAGCCTCACAGGGGGACTTCCCCCTTGAGAAGATGGGACAAATTCCTTATATTCGTCACACCTGTTGAACGTAGTGTCACTTTAGGCACGCAACTTGGACACACCCTTACACAGCTCACTGGACATTTACACCCCAGCAAGCTACCTTTCCATCATCCCCACAACACTGACGGAGTGCTCCACTAATGTTCTAAACTAGCATTTCACTCAAATTCCACTCATGCACCCAAATATTCTAACAGCCAGATCACTACAGGTCGTCTGTCTTATTGCTTAGATTTGGCAGCATAGTTTAGCAATAACACATTATCTAGAACCAACTGTCATATTCTCTATATAAATGTTTTGTTCTGTGATTTACTTGTATTTCATGGAAGCCTAAAATACCAGTATAACAACCTGTAAATAATGTTATTACCGACTGGTTGTGATATCACTTCTGACCTGTAAAAAGAAAATGGCATCAATGCTGCTTTATCATCAGCTATTACACTTCAGTTGTAACATCAAAATGCCTGGTGCTTGAGCCAGTACAGAGCAGAATCCCAGCTGCCATGCAGCACTTAAAGCCATGACAACCTTTAAAAATGATTTTCTACTAAAATCGCTTTGTGACACTTTCCAAACATTAACTGATATTAATTAAGGAACTGTTTATGGAAGAACAAGTTACTTCTTACCTGGTAACGTTCTTTCGATGGGATGTTCCTCCGACGTATTCCTTATCTTTGATAATTCGTCTCCAGCTTGCTGGCCTCGGAAAATGTTTTCTCAGTAGAGGGTGCTGCGCATCGACGTTCGTCGAGTTGGTGTCCCTCGACAGCCACCGTATCTGCGCTGACGTCACCATGCCCATAATTAGACACGCGCAGCGTCCGTTGCTCAGTTCCGTTTTGTAGCATAAAATAAGTCATGCATGAATTGGTTATTGACCTTGAAGGAGCGTAAGCTGCAACCACAAGGGAAGTATTACTGCGGGGATGGATGGGAGGGGCGATAAGGAATGTGTCGGAGGAACATCCCATCGAAAGAACGTTACCAGGTAAGAAGTAACTTGTTCTTCGAAGGGATTGTGTCCTCCGACGTATTCCTTATCTTTGATAGACTGCCATAGCGGTGGTGTGCAAAGGTGGGAGTAAAAACGCCATGTTTCCCTTTAGGAATGAACAGAATGTAATACGGCTTTGCCAAACCTACTCTCTTGACTAGAGGAGGAATCCAGGTTGTAAAATCTTGTGAAGGTATGTGCGGACGACCATGTGGCAGCAGCACATACATCTCGAACCGGAACCCCTCTTTGGAGGGCCGAAGAGGCTGCGATACCACTGGTTGAAAGAGCCCTAAGATTTTGAGGAGGCTCTTTCCTTGCTAGTTTGTAACATTCCAAAATGGCCAAAATAATCCATCTGGAACTGGTCAGTTTTGTTATCGGTAGTCCCAATTTTTGCCCTGAGTAACCTACGAACAGTTGGTCTGCTTGCCTAATCCTAGCAAGTCTGCTGATGTAAAAGCTTAAAGCCCGCCTTGGGTCCAGCCTGTGTAGCCTTTCTTCCTCTTTCCCCGGGTGGGGAGGAGGATAGAATGAAGGTAAGGTAATTTTCTGAGTGATGTAGAATTCAGAAACCACCTTTGGGAGGAAATTAGGCTTCACCTGTAGGACAACTTTGTCTTTATGAAAAATTGTATGAGGGGGTTTACAAGATAGAGCTTGTAATTCGCTCACCCTTCTAGCAGATGTTAGTGCCACTAATAAGACAGTTTTAAGGGCGAGAAATCTTAGCGAACAAGAGTGGAATGGTTAGAAAGGAGTACCCATCAGGAAATTTAAGACTAAATTTAAGTCCCATAAGGGAACTTGGAATGGTCTTGGAGGATAGATATTAGTTAATCCCTTTAGAAATTGAATTACTAAGGGTAATTTGAAATACGATGGCTCCTCTGCAGTGCACTTGAAGATCGATATCGCTGCGAGATAGCCCTTGATAGTGCCAACTTGAAGGCCTGAATTTGCCAAAAAGAGTAGAAAGGATAACACCGTCGGTGTACCACCTGAAAAGGGGTCGATATTCTCTTCTCTACACCAGCTGCAAAATGTGTTCCAACGGCAGCAGTATAAAGACTTTGTTGCTGGTCTTCTGGCCAAAAGCAACACCTCCATGACATCATCAGGGAGGTCCCAATCCTTGTATCTCAACCTTTCAGAAGCCAAGCGTGAAGGTTGAGGGTTCTGATGTCTGGATGGAGAACCTGACCTCCCTTCTGTGAGAGAAGATTCTCCTTGAGTGGAAGGCGAATTGGAGGACAGATGGACATGTCCAGAAGGTCCGGGTACCACGTTCTCCTGGCCCAGTCTGAGGCAATTCGGATCATGGTCCTCTGGAATCTTCTCAACCTCCTGATCATTTGAGGAATGATGGGGACTGGTGGAAACGCGTACAAGAGTGGAAACTCCCAGTCCACTACGAACGTGTCCCCTAGAGCTCCTCTCGGGGGAAATTCCCTTGGACAAAACAGATCGCACTTCCTGTTGGTACTGGTGGCGAACAGATCCACTTGAGGGGTTCCCCAAAGGGCGAAGATCTCCTGAAGGACTTCCTGAGCTAGTTCCCACTCGTGGGAGACTGTGCCCTGCCTGCTCAGAGCGTCCGCCGTAAAGTTCTTCTCTCCAGCTAGGTGAACTGCCGATAGAGAGATTCCTTCTTGAATTGCCCAAAACCATAGCTGCATTGCCTCTCTGCACAGTGGCAGTGATCATACGCCTCCTCTTTTGTTCAGGTAGTGCATGGCCACTGTGTTGTCCGTCATTATCAGGACATTTTTTCCCTGTACTGATGGCAGGAAAGCTTTCAGCGCTATTCTGATCGCTCTCAGCTCCAATAGGTTGATGTGTAGTCTGGACTCCGATGGAGACCAACGACCGCTGATGGTCAAGTCATTGGCATGGGCTCCCCACCCCGTGAGTGAGGCGTCTGTGAGTACTGTTATCTCCGGCCATGGTTGCCACAACAGTTCTCCTTTCAAAATGTTCTCTCGATAAGACCACCATTGAAGGTCTCGGGCTACCTAGTCTGGAATCCGAAGGAGATCTGTCATTTTTCTTGAGAACTGGGACCACTGGGTTCTTAGTGCCCACTGGAGAGATCTCATTCTCAGGCAAGCCTCTGGCACAAGGAAGGTGCAGGATGCCATGAGGCCTAGCAACCTCAAAATGTCAAAGGCTGGGAGATGTTTGGCATTTTGAAACTTGGTGACCATCTGCAGAATATCTTGAGCCCTCACCTCTGGTGGCGAGGCTTTTCCCAGAGAAGTGTCCAGGACCGCTCCGATGAACTGGAGTCTCTGTGATGGTATCATCTGTGACTTCTTTAAATTGAGGGAGAAGCCCAGTTTGTGAAGGAAGTGGCAGACATAATCTAGCTGTATCTCAGCTTGTTCCGAAGATACAGCCCTGATCAGCCAATCGTCCAGGTAGGGGTAGACGTGAATCCCTCCCCTCCTTAGACTAGCCACCACTACCAACATTAACTTGGTGAAGACCTTTGGGGCGGAGGTCAGCCCAAATGGCAGAACTCGAAATTGATAATGAGAGCCGCCAATTGCTAACCTCAGGTATTTCCTGTGTTTGAGATGGATTGGCACATGGAAATAAGCATCCTGGAGGTCCAGAGATACCAGCCAGTTCTGGAGCTGGAGGGCCTAAAGGATATGAGAGAGAGTTACCATCAGCAACTTGTCCTTCCTGAGGAACTTGTTCAATTCTCTTAAGTCCAAGATAGGTCTCAGTCCCCCCGTCTTTCTTCGGTATGAGAACGTAGGGAGGGTGGGGGGAGTACCAGCCCTTGTTCTTCTCCACTACAGATACCCGTTCTATGGCACCTTTCTCTAGCATGTCTACAATTTCCTGCAAGAGGAGCGGATCTGGAAGCTTCAGAGAGCTGTTCCCCGGTGGATGACTGAGGGGAACAACTCTCTGAAGAAAAGGCAGGCAACTGTCTCCAATGCCCAAGCATCTGACGTAATAGCCTGCCATTCCGTCAGATTTTGAGTTAACCTGCCCCGTACTGGTGTCTTGTGAGGAGAGTCCTGAGAGTGGTTTGGAGGCAGCTGATGCAGATGCCGAGGGTAAAGAGGCACCTGCTGTGGCTTTTGTATTTTTAACCCGTCCACCTCGGGTGAATTTTTTCTGACCCCTTTGAACCAGCTGTCCTCTGCCTTTTCCGAATGTGGAATAGAAGGACTTACCTCTCCAAGAGGTTCCTGAGGGGCGATGTGGTGTCTGACGGATTGCAGCTCCCAGGGATTTTGCTATTGCCTTTGATGTTTGAAGCTTTTTTTAAACTGTCATCCGCCTTCTTACCCAACAAAGAAGAGCCGTCAAAGGGCATATTCAAGAGTCTGCTTTGCACATCTGGAGCAAAACCCGACTTCACAACCAAGCAAATCTCCTGGTTGTTGTACTTGCTGCCATGGCCCTGCTGATGCGGTCAGCAGAATCAATGCCAGTTTGAAGGGATTCGCATATAGCGTCTTTACCATCCTTAATGATGTTTAGAAACGCTTCCCTTTCTTCTACCTCCGGGAGGCAGTCAGCCGCTGATGAAGCACACTCCCTAAGTGTGTGGCTGAACCTTGAGAGCATACAAGTAGCATTGATGGATTTCAACGCCATGCTACATGCAGAAAAGACTTTTTTGGCCATAGAGTCATATCTCTTGTCATCCCTGTCCT
Source organism: Ambystoma mexicanum (assembly GCF_040938575.1). Classification (NCBI taxonomy): domain Eukaryota; kingdom Metazoa; phylum Chordata; class Amphibia; order Caudata; family Ambystomatidae; genus Ambystoma; species Ambystoma mexicanum. The sequence goes on along the minus strand of NC_090934.1, from coordinate 977,880,616 downwards.
GTGGAACAGTAGGGTAAGCTGATTTACTACCTGATGAAGTTGCTGCCTGAACACCAAGACTCTCCAGAGTTGGGTGTCTGGATAAATATTCAGGGTCAGCAGTAGACACCCTATACTTGGCTGATAATTTTTTGTTAACCGCCGGGATAACCTCAGGGGATTCCCAGTTTGCCAATATTTTCCTTTGTAATGCCGCATTTAATGGCACCACAGGATCCTCCTGTGGACCTTAAACCAAAATGTCTGTGAGGTCGTCTTGCTGAAAAGCAGGTGAGGGTGTAGACCACCCCATAAACTCTATTATCCTTGCATTCAAGGTTCTATAAGGGGTTTCGGCATGTTCCCCTGGGTCTGGTTTGGTAAATTCCACTTCTTGGAAGTGTCCAACCCACTTGCTTCCTGTAAGGATTCTTGGAGGTCCTTAAACCTACCTTCCTCAGAGGTAAATTCCTCTGGTACAGGAGTTGCAGATCCCTGCAACTCAAAAGGTCTCTCCTGATCCGAATTCGCCCCTTCTTCATAAATAGATGCTAGGGCTCTGGAATGATCAGATCTTGGAAATGGTATAAAACCCATTTCCAGAGCAGAAGGGGCCAAATTCGTCATAATTGGCTGAGAAAACGTCGACGTCATCGACGCAGACGTTAAAGGCTTCGAAGCCATCGAGAATGTTGGTAGAGGCCTCGAGGAACTCAAGAGTACCGTAATTCTACTCGAGGTTGTCGACGACATTCTCGTGATCGAGGCTCTGGGTATGGCCACTGGCTGTGAGGTGGCCGTGGGTTTGTCCTTTCTCGGCGTCGGTGTCGAAGACGACGTTGAATTGACTGACCTGTGCATCGAAGAACCCTTCGATAATGGCGTCGAAGACGCAGACCTATGCGTCAAAGGGATTTTCGACGACGGCGTCGAAGACGCGACCTTGCCTTTACTCGAGGGTTTGTGACGCTCTCGAGTAGCTTCTTTCGCCGGGTGCTGCGATTTGCAGCGTTTTGATTTTTCGGGTCTTTCTCCCAGGATATCACCCTCAGCAGTCTTCGAGGGGGTCGAGGCCGCTTTCTCGAAGACGCTAAGCATCTTTTTCCTAAATTCCTCCCACTCAGCCTGAAAGTTATGTTTTGTGGGGCAGGAGACCCTTTTCGGGGACACGGAAGAAGACGACCAGGAAGGGGATCTTCGACTTCTCTTTTTTGAATACTTAGATCTCGAAGAGTAATGGGAACTGCTTCGAGACCTAGAACGAGAATGTCTTTTGTGATGGCGAGGAGACGAATGTCTCGACTCCGCCGAGGAAACTTTCGAAGAAGTTTTAACTGCCTTACCTCTTTCGAGCTTCCCCTTACGCTCCTTCAAGGGTTTCGCCGTCATGGACATGCAGTCCTCGCACTCCGAAAAATGGTGCTCGACTCCCAGGCACCACAAACAGATCCTGTGAGGATCCGTCAACGACATTTTCTTTCCACAGTCTCGACATTTTTTGAAGCCGGACCGTGGAGTCGTCGGTTCGGATGAGGAAGCCATCAAGTATGAGTCGGTATTCTCAAGGAATAATGAAGTATATTTGACTGAAGAACTGAGCAACGATATTCCGAGGCACCACGAATCGCGGAAAAACGGAACTGAGCAACTGACGCTCCGCGTGGCTATTTATGAGCATGGTGATGCCGGCGCCGATACGGTGGCTGTCGAGGGACACCAACTCGACTGACGTCGATGCGCAGTGCCCTCTACTGAGAAAAAAATCCCGAGGCCAGCAAGCTGGAGTTGAATTATCAAAGATAAGGAGTACGTCGGAGGACACAATCGCTTCAAAGAACAAGTTACTTGCCAACTGGTAACGTTCTTTCGATTGGATGTTCCTCCAACGTATTCCTCATCTTAGATGTATTCCATTCAGCTTTAGCTGCTTCGGAAAAGAATTTCGGCAGAGGGCGCTGTGCGTCCATGTTGTCGGGGTACATGGTCCCTCGAAGGCCTCCGTCGAGGGTGACGTCATCGGGTATACAAGTAGCACGCGCGGCGCCCGTTGGCCTCAGTTCTGTTCCCCCCCCCCCCCCTCACTCTTGTTCTACTGTCTAGATTGTGCCGGTAGTCCGGTATCAGCCTTGTGAGAATTGAAGTGGCAATAACCTGGAAAAATCTACAGAGGGGTAGGCTGGGAGGGTGATTATGATTACATTGGAGGAACATCCAACCGAAAGAATGTTACCAGTTGGTAAGTAACTTGTTCTTTGAGTGGATTGTGTCCTCCAACGTATTCCTCATCTTAGATGGACTCCCAACGCAGTATTGACAATTCTCTGGAGGAGGGAGTAGATTTTTTGATACCCTTAAATGGCTGAATATAGTACTGCTTTACCAAAATTCAGCTCCTTAGACTGGGAAGCATCCAGACTATAGAATTTTGAAAAGGTATGCAGCGAAGACCAAGTTGCTGCTTGACAAATGGATTTATGGGGACACCTCTTTGAAGGGCTGTCGAAGAGGCGATGCCTCTGGTGAAATGGGCCCTTAAGCCTTCTGGTGGGTCTTTCTCTGCTAATCTGTAGCATTCTGAAATGCACAGCACAATCCAACGTTATATGGTTTGTTTTGACACCGATTGACCCAATTTCCTTCCGGTGTAGACAATGAAAAGTTGATTATCCACTCTAAGCTTGGAAGGCCTAGAAATGTAAAAGCTTAGAGCTCGTCTCGAGTCCAACCTGTGCAATCTTTCCTCCTCCTTACTAGGATGATGTGGAGGGTAGAATGTGGGTAGAAACATTTTCTGATTTAAATGAAAATCGGATACAACTTTAGGTAAAAATGAGTGCTTAACCCTTAATACCACTCTGTCCCTATAGTATAGGGTGGCCCAGCAGAACTGCCTGCAATTCCCTAACACTTCTTGCAGATGTTAAGGCAACTAGGAAAGGAGTTTTCCATGTCAGTAATCTTAATGGACAAGTGTGCAAGGGTTCAAAAGGGGCACACATTAAGAATTTTAGAACCAGATTAAAATCCCAAATTGGTACTTGGAAAGGACAAGGAGGAAACACATTGGTGAGTCCTTTTAAGAATTGTACTACTAAAAGAATTTTGAAATAGAAGCATTCTTCCGGCGAGCACTTGAAGATGGAAAGCGCTGCAAAAGAACCTTTAACGGTCCAACATTTAGACCTCTATGTGATAGGGACAAGAGGAAGGACACTACTTCCGCAAAAGAACATAGAAAAAGGATCAACATTCTTTCCTCTGCACCAGTTGCAAAACTTTTTCCAATGGCAACGGTATAGAGACTTTGTTGCCGGCCTTCTTGCTAAAAACAACACCGCCATAACGTCATCTGGAAGGTTCCAATCCTTGTATCTCAGCCTTTCAGATACCAAGTGTGAAGGTTGAGCGTTTTGACCTCTGAATGGAGAACCTGACCCTCCATTTGAGAGAGAAGGTTCTCTCTCTGAGGAAGACGTACTGGGTGACAGATGGACATGTCTAGAAGGTCAGGGTACCACGTTCTCCTGGCCCAATCCGGGGCAATTAGGATCATCCAGCTCCTGAAGCGTCTCAGTCTCCTGATGACCTGAGGAATGACGGGAATCGGAGGGAACGCATACAATAGTGGGAAATTCCACTCCACCACGAACGCGTCCCCCAGGGCTCCTCTCGGGGGAAATTCCCTTGAGCAATACCTTTTGCACTTCCGGTTGTTTCCGGTCACAAATAGGTCCACTTGAGGGGTTCCCCCAAAGGGCGAAGATCTCTTGAATGACTTCCTGAGCCGGTTCACACTCGTGGGACACTGTGCGCTGCCTGCTCAGAGCGTCTGCCGTCATATTCTCCTCCCCGGCTAGATGAACTGCCGTTAAGGAGATTCCTTCTTGAATTGCCCAATATCAAAGCTGCACTGCCTCTCTGCACAGAGGTAGTGACCCTACACCTCCTCTTGTTTGGATAATGCATGGCCACTGTGTTGTCTGTCATTATCAGGACATTTCTTTCCCCTGACAGATGGCAGAAAAGCCTTCAGCGCTAGTCTGATTGCTCTCAGCTCTAAAAGGTTGATGTGTAGTTTGGACTACGATGGAGATGAACGACCGCGGATTGTCAGATCGTTGGCATGAGCTCCCCACCCCATGAGTGAGGCGTCCGTCACTACTGTAATCTCCGGCCATGGTTGCCAAAACTGTTCTCCTTTTAGGATATTCTCTGTGTAAGTCCACCACCTTGTTCGGAATCTGAAGAAAATCCGTCATTTGACCTGAGAACTGAGAACATTGAGTCTTTAGAGCCCATTGAAGGGATTTCATCCTCAGGAGTGCCTCTGGCACAAGGAAGATGCAGGATGACATGAGGCCGAGCAACCTTAAGAAGTCTTAGGCCTGGAGATTTTGGGCATTTTGGAATTTGGAAACCACCTGAAGAATGTCTTGAGCCCTTGACTTGGGAGGCGAGCTCTTTCCCAAGGATGTGTCCAATACAGCCTCTATGTACTGGAACTGTTGGGAAGGTGTCATTTGTGACTTCTTGAAATTGAGGGAGAAGCCCAGTCTGTGGAGGAAGTGGCAGGTGACTTTCTGATGATCCAGTGCTTGTTCGGCAGAACGTGCCCTGATCAACCAATCGTCCAAGTAGGGGTAGACGTGAATCCCCCCTCTCCTGAGGTGCGCTGCCACCACCATCAACTTGGTGATGACCCTCAGGCGCAGGTCAATCTGAATGACTGGACTCGAAACTGATGGTGTGAGTCGCCAACTACGAACCTCAGGTATTTTCTGTGCTGGAGATGAATTGATACATGAAAATAAGCATCCTGGTGGTCCAATGAAACCAACCGACCCTGAGGTTGAAGGGCCTGAAGGATCTGAGAAAGAGTGACCATCTTGAACTTGTCCTTCCTGAGGAACTTGTTCAAGTTTCTTAAGTCCAAGATGGGTGTCAGTCCTCCGTCCTTTATGGGAATCAAAAAACATGGGGAGTACCATCCCTTGTTCCTCTCCGCTACAGGTACTGGCTCTATAGCACCTTTCTCCAGCAGGGTTAGAGCTTCCTGCTGTAGGAGCGAGTCTGAAAACTTAAGTGTGTCTCCCTGGCGGATTGTTTTGAGGTTGCTTTAGAAAAGGAAGGCAGTAAGCTTGGGCTATTATTTCTAGAGCCCAAACATCTGAAGTAATGGCTCGCCATTCTTGCAGATGCTGTGACAGCCTGCCTCCCACAGGTGTCTTGTGATGCAAGTCCTCAAAGTGGTTTTGTGGCGGTTGCTGTGGCCGCTGATGGCAGAGAGGCTGGAGCTGGCTTTGCACGTTTTCCTTGTCCACCACGAGTGGCCTTTCTCTGGCCCCTTTGACTGGCCATTCCTCTCGCCTTTCCATACGAGGAGTAATAACGATAGGATCGTCCCCTCGAAGATTGTCCTGGTGCACGAAAAGGCTGAGGTTGCCTAATAGCAGCTCCTAGGTCTGCAACCTCTCAAGGCTCTCGTCAGCCTTGCTGCCAAAAAGGTGAGACCCGTCAAAGGGCATGGTCAGAAGGCAGTTCTGTACGTCTGGTGCGAAACCCGACTTCCGTAACCATGCAAAATCTGCATATTACCCTGCTCGTACCCATGGACCTGCTCACACTATCTGCAGTGTCCAATCCAGATTGAAGGGATTCCTGCATGGCCTCCTTTCCATCTCTAACAATGGCTAGGAATCCTTCCCTTTCATCCCCTTCTGGTATGTGCTCCGCTGTCATTGCAATGCACTCCCACAGAGTGTACGAAAACTTTGCCAAGGCACATGTAGAGTTGGCTGATTTTAACGCCATACTCCCAGCTGAAAATACCTTGCGTGCCCAGCCATCCACACGCTTATCGTACCTGTACAGAGGGATAGAGGGGTACGTCATTTTATTTGAAGCTGTGGCTGCCTGGACCACCAGACTCTCAGGAGTGGGATGCTTAGACAGATAGCCGGGGTCGCAACTAGCAGGGCGGTATTTTGCAGTAAGGGATTTATTCACTGGAGGAATAGAATCCGGAGTCTCCCAATTTTTGGCCACCCTATTTTGCAAGGCTACATGGAAGGGTAGGATTGCATCTTCGGTGGGACCATGGTCTAATATATCGGTCAAATCATCCTGGATGAATATGGTTGGTGGTCTAGCCCATCCTAAATAATCGACCACTTTTGTCGTCAGTTGACGGTATGAAGGACTGGCATGCTCTCCTGGTTCTGGCCTGCCAAAATCTGTTTCAGGAGATGTATCAATGCCACTTGCATTATGTAAGGATTCCACCAGGTCCCTCATCCTGCTTTCTTCAGAAATCAGGCATTCTGGGACATTTGGTGTACCATATTCCAGTCCAAAAGATACATTCTCCTCATCAGATCTCTCCAGTTTCTCAAAAATTGAGGTCAGGGACTTGAAAAATTCCTTCGTAGGAAGAGGTTTAAAAACCTCTTCTGAGAGAGGCGGAGGAGGTGTGTTAGTGGACCCTGAGGGCATTACAGGCTTTGCAGCCTTCTCTTTTCCTTTTTCTGGTTGAGTTGGCTGAACTGGCGCCTTTGGAACCTTTGGCACAAGGGCTTTGGGGTCGACGTCGACAAAGGCTTCGATGGCGCCGACAGAATAGTGGTTGTCGACAGTCGGCTTCGGGTTTCGGATGGCATCGGTGATCTCGAGCTGTCGACTCGTCCGGTCTTTCTCGCTCTCCGTTCTGGAAGGTTCTCGATCCTTCCTTCGATCACCCGTGCTCGAGGGCGCGCGAATGTCAGAGCGATGACTATCCTGGCCGGCTTCCGAAGAAGGCACGGACCGAGGCTTCACTTTTTCGAACACCTCCATCATTTGAACTCTGAATGCTTCCCACACTTCGGAAGAAGAATGTTTTGTGGGGCATTTCATTCTTTTTGGGGATTCTTCCGAGGATGAGGTGGAAGGGCACATGCTGCGTCTTTTCTTCAATTTTTTCGTCAAAGACGAGCAATGGGAATCGCTTCGGGACCTGGACCGATGCCTTTTGCGTCGATGAGACTTCTCACGGGACCTCGACTCGACGCTAGAGGCTTTTCCGGTCGGATTTACGACCTACCTGTAATTTTTCCTTCCTCTCTCGCAAGGCCTTCCCCGTCATCGCCTGACACTTTGTACAGGCCTCCCTGTCGTGGCCTTCCCCGAGACATCACAGACATTCTCGGTGCGGGTCCGTGATAGACATTTTCGAACCGCAAGATTTAAACTTTTTGAAACCTGATCGCTGGCCGTAGTCGGCGTCGATGACGAGGACATATCGATATATATATGTAATATTCACTGCGTCACAGAAATCTAGGCGCGCCGAATCTCCGAAGCAACATGTACCGTGGAAAAACGGAACCGAGGCCAACAAGTGCCGTGGGTGCTACTTGTATACCCGATGATGTCACACTCGACGGAGGCTTTCGAAGGACAATCGACTCGACGACATTGACTCACAGTGCCCTCTGCCGAATTTTTTTTCCAAAGCAGCCAAAGCTGGATGGAATACATCTAAGATGAAGAATACATTGGAGGACACAATTCACTCGAATGTCTATTGTGCATTTTGTACATTGCTGGCGTTTAACACGAAAGCAAGAATCTGCATGCAATTGATTTCTTTAAAGTACAAACAGATGTTCTTTTAGAGGCATTTTAAAATCTGCTTTTTTCTGCAACACAATAGAAGCTGTGTCTTTTTTTATGCAAACATTCTACATTGATTATATATATCAGAAACGGGATGATCTTTTACAATATATCAAGCACAAGGCCAGGTGTTAAAAAGTAATGACAATGTATGGCCATGCAGGGTTCGAAATTTCTAAGAGCCATTTAGCTCCTGCTTCAAAGCATTGAGAGCCTGGTAAGCTTGAAACTCACAGCTACCAGAAGCTACTTTTGGCTCCCAGGGCAACCAACACCTTAAAAACATACATATGTGACATTCATTTTGAGTATTTGAGAATGTTAAATAGGAATTAGGGCACCTCTAGTACACATTGAAACAATATGGCTCCTGCATAATGGGCAAAATGTTTTAAGTTTGCCTCTCATGCAGAAGTTAGAATTGCAGTACAGTGTACTTACTCCTGAACCCCCAGTAGTAGCTCCTGCCTATTGGGTGATGCTCAACACCCAGTAGCTGGGTTTAGAACCTGCATATTGAATCCTTATTACAAACTGTGCCATGTATTTATTGTCTTATAAAGGAACTCAGCCTCCGGCCTCGTTGCTCTATTTGGTCACGCAACTCCTCGAAAGACTTGCAATATCCTTATAACATCTGTTAGGGAATACTTTAACTCATAAAATGCATTGTATAGATCACCAAGAAATATTTCATTATCGCAGTGCTTTGATACCTTGCCGAGTCTGCTCCATGCTCTAGAAATCTTCAGAAATAAATACAATGTATAGAGAATCATGTGACAATGATTTAACATTGAGCTTCAGATAGATGCAATTTGTATCTTTAATGTATGGAAGCCCAGGGAAAATAAGACAATATGATAGAACTATGAACAATGATCTTCCGAAACAAAAAAAGATCTAAGGCCTAAACATGCTGCAGTGCTATTCATATAACTAAAGCCTGGAGAAAAACAATAGTTCAACTGACCAAACCATTCCTGGAGGACTTTTAAAAGGGCATTTTATGTAACCAAATTCGAAATGTAATTTAGTAAAGCTTCTTACTACACAAATGATGCCACAGACCGCTAACCATCTGCGAAGGTTCGAAGCAGGTTTCCATTCAAATTTAACCCAACTGTATGGTGTAAACTGGAAGGCAATTCTCTTCATTTTCCCTCTGCAAATAAAATGCATCATTAAAGACACTAACATATGTTTAAATATACTTACTAACAGCAAGCTGTCATCACAAATAAGTTTATGAGTATTACTTTTGTTTATGAAACTTCAATATGCACAAACACTGGAAAGCTGAGATAAACTGAAGAGGTCTCATAGGTAAAAGCTAGCTAGAGCCGATAGTCTTTACAACACAATATTCTTCAGTAACTACGGAGCAGGTTCGACTCTTCTATCATTTATGATGGCTTGCCATAGGTCTATGTTTAATTACGCTAGTGCTTTTCCTATTTCAACTATTTCTATCAGTTGACAGCAGTTTGGAAGTTAAAAGATCAAAGTAACGCAGCATAAAATGGGATAGGACAATAGTGGGTAAGGATAAATGACTGGAGGAATCAACCAGCAATGAAACAGATGGCTTTCCAATACAAATGGCAGCGGGGCTCCTATGTGAAAACAAATTTTCATTGGCATGATTAGCAACAATATGAGGATCAGAGATGCTTTATCTCACATTACTTAATAACTCGCTTAGCTTTTATGCGCAACACCAACTCAAAAAAGATACTGTACTGACTTATCAAGATAGTTCTGTCATTTAATCAAAACAGTACAAAAAATATTTCCTCTCACCAAAACGTATAAACACAAAGATACAAAAATATCACTACATTTACCTAGATGATATAAATATCTCCAGTGACTTGAGGACAATTGTCTGACAATTATACTCCAGTACACAAAAATATCAACCAACATGCATGAAATGTGCAAAAAGGCGGCATTATTTACAAGTTAATATAAACCAGACACTTATATTGTTGGACTGTGTCAACGTAAGTGTAGAAACCGGGGTATGCAACAAGTCCACTCTATTTGTGAAAAGATTAACAAACACATGTTTTCCCTATTGCCTGCCAAGTTTCGGCTGTGTGGGCTCAATGATTGTATGGACCAGCCTTCTTCAGGGTGTGTTGCTTTTAGTCAAGGGAGAAGCTTGTGCTAAATCCAAATAAATAATTGAAATTAATATTGTGAATTAAACGTCTCTGCCTCATTATCTATTGCAACAATGAAAGATATTTAAAAAAGCCTCAAAAAAAGGAAAAAACGATCGAACACTCACACATCTTATTAACTAGAAGGTACATAGCTTAATTGCCCATTTTGTTTACATTTGTTCGAACTGAGTTTACCCACGCTGTGTGCATCCTGGGTGCATCCACAGGCTGAAAACTGAAAAAGTCATCACTGCCATGAGGCCGTGCTCCCTACATTTGAATTACTAAAAATGATTATGCTTTTGAAATAAGGCATACCTCATTGAAACCATGTCATGTTCCATGTGAGAAAGTCCCATATGAAAAAAGGAACGACCCTTACAAACCTGCAGATAGTAAAATTTATTTTGAGAGCGCAGCAAAGCTCTAACACTTCTCAATTAACACTAATGCCTTTTACACAAACTATCTTGATTATCGGCGTATGCTTGCAGCGGGAGTTGTCCACAGGAATGAAGAGATGGCTTTGGAGAATGCTGGTGGTTGGTACCCAATTCTTTTAAAATGTATTTTGCGCAGCCTATAAACCGAAAGCTAGAATGCTCCTGCGTTATCCAGGTGTACACACCTGACGGCCATGTGGGGTGCACTGGTGATGTAAACAGACCCTATGAGGTGAAATGCATGCTGCTGTGTCTCAATGGTGAAATTGACAAACAGAGCCTGGTGTGTATATGATAAAGAAACAAGCTCAACTGACTAAGCTCACTGTTCCATAACCTGTTGTGTATGCTTTGAACTCAGAATCAATGAGAAATAAGGAATGTTATCAAATGGATTTGCAATTAGTACAGTATTGCCGACCAATTCAATTTGTCAATTAAGCCCATGATTAACAGAGCATTCCCAATTAAAGTCCTTTGTGCACAGGTGATGTTCTGACACGTTTTTCAGGACCAAACCCTGATTCTGGAAACAAATGTCACAGTGTTTATAATGAAATGATTGACCACATAAAGGAAATAAGTACAAGTATTACCAATATAGTCACAAGGGGGTTGGTGCGGTCATTTAATTACGAGATTCCAGGCTAAAGTCAACCTGCTTTCAAAAGCATGACTAGCGGTGAAGCTACTATTTAAAACACATTTCAGAGATGAGTTTTTCAAAATATTTATTTAATATTGTGTTTTCCACACCAAGAGAAAGTATCCGCTAAGGCTACTAAAGTACCATGTTGAAAGGGGTTAAAGTAGTTTGAATTCTTGTTTTGTTAGATATAAACTAAACACATTAATTACGGCTGTAGCATGGGTTGCAGAAATGTACACTTTTGTTGTTGGATAGGACATTCCTGCTATTCAGAATGTTCACAAAGATTTTTCAAGGCAATGAAGGTTTCAGTGAAATCTAACAAGTTTATGCTGAAGTGTGGCGGACAACTGTGGTTCCAATGCAATTAACAACCAGCTACAACTTCACAATGACAAAACAGACTGAAGACTGGTGCTTTATGGGAAATTAAACCTACATGATCCTCAATGGCTACCTTTGAAGCCTTAACAGTAGCCTGCCAAATTTCACTAACACCACTTGCCGCTCATCTTACATCCAACAAAGTTCCAGTTGATTTACAAGAACACATGTCTTAGGTTCCCTTTCACATCACATTTCTGGGTGATTCAATGCTTGAAGAGCTGACCAGTTAGAAAAGGAGGGGCGGTAGACACCCAGGGAAAGATGACTTACCAGTAAGTGCTCTGGCAAAGATGGTGAGAAATTGAAATTTGGCAACAAATCTGTGGATCACATTCTCAGACTAGCTCCCCGGCACTAGAAAAATGCAGAAAGCAATGAAATTCAGAAGCAGGAGTAAAGCCAAAGGTGGAATCCACGGCTCACTCTGTACAGTGATGATCATCTGCCGGATGTTCAAGACACTGTCCTGTAGAGGAAAAGATTTGCCCGCACATGCATTTAGCATTCCTCCAGATAACTATAGACAACGAGTTAGAGAGCAATTGGCACATCTTGAAAAAGTGATTTGAAATAGTGACCGTCAGGCATGCCCGGTTTAGTCAGTATTGGGCCTGTCCTTCTAAACAGGTGCCAAAAAACCCTCTCATCCTGTGGTATGCGGCCTAAGAGCCAGATCTACCACTGGCATGGGTATCTATCACTGACCCGATCTCCATCAGCCTCAGACCTGTCAGGGATCTTTCTTTGATCTTCCAGGTGGTTTCCCAGAGTCATGGACTACAGAGCAGCCTGATGTACAAACACAAGACCAACAGACTATGGTGCCAAGCAAGCAACAGACTCCTCAGAAACCTAGGATTGAGGATCTCAGGAAGCATCACAGCGTAAAGAACAACTGTAGCTACAACTATCACAATGCACCTGCGTCTAACGGACAAGACCCATCACGGAACAGGAGGAACAAACTGATTATTCAAATCAAAATGCACTTGGCTTCCCCATTCAGGAGGCAAATGCGAAGTTTAACCCCAAAAATAGGGTCCCCAGAATCACTACAGTGGCGCAGTGACGACGGAACTGCAGCCAAACGGGAAAAACACAATAGTAGAAAAGACAATGGAACACTGCCAAAAACCCACTTGGACAGTGCCTTCCGTGATTCAGGAGGGGGACACAGAGCCAACAGTGCAGGAGACCACATGGTAGGCGGAAATTAAATGGAGACTGACAAAGGGAACCAGTCTAAGGCCTTTATGAAGACTTCCTGTAGGAGTTAAATCCCACAAGGGAAGCAGTTGGCATTAGTATATGAAGAGATTGGCAGAGGTAGGCAGCTGACTCAGGTACCCAATCGGGTGAGGTCAGGGAGGAGGTGAGGAGTGTGTAACTGGTGGAGAGCTTGGAAAAACGTTTTGGTGTGTTTGGAGAGAGTAAAGTTAAGGTGTTGGGAATGAGAGTAGTATCAAGTTTGGCTTTCAGAATTAAACAAACAAAGCTGGGAGGTAACAGATCACAATTGCACTGGGCATGTAAACTATTATAGTAATTACTTATATGTGCACAATGTTGCAGTACCTCGTCATAGTTCGGGATTGCACCCACCCCGTTAAATCCCAGTAAATTTCACATCAAACCACTACTTGTAAATCTGTGGATATGTGGTACGAAGTTCTGTGGCCAACCCTGTGTAAAATTGTCAGATTTGCAATTTAATGATTGCCCTTAATTAATATATTTCATTTAATTGCACGGAAAGGACATTCTTAAACTCTGCATACATATTTAGTATTCTGCCCATTTTCATTTTCTGCCAATTTATTGTCAACACGTGTTTGGATTTGAAAGCTCATCCTTCAGGGAATATGAATATTGTGATGTTAGTATAGTGAACAGACAAGTTTTGTAAAAAGCATTTATCAAACTAAATCCAAAAACACACATCGGAATCCTCGTCCCCTACACCGGATCCTTTACAATCATAGAGGAGGAATACTACACCACTCCACTGAACTAGTTGAAGAGGGCTATTTAATGAGAAGGGCAAAGGTGATCCCTATACAGGATCCTTTAAAATTGTAATGGAGCACTACACTACGCCATTGAATTAATTGGAGAGCAAATTAACAATAAGAATACTCATGCATACAAACTGATAAGACTCCAATGAGGACAACGGCATGCACCCTGAGTAATTAACTATTTCAAGCACATAATTGGAAGGCACGTAAACCCACTAATAGACTGCTATGGATTTAGTTTAATAAATGTGTATTTTTTTTAAAACAAAACTAGTCTATTCACTACGTGTGTGCTCCGTGCCCCTTCCATCCTTGGCTACGCTCGCGCCCGTGCGCCCTCTGCCCTCGTGGTTCATTCGCAATCCTCGACCGGCTGCGTTTCCGCAAACACGTCCTCTTAGTCCCTGCTCCACTTGCAGGACCCTTTTCCCCCAATCCCAGCCCCTTCCCTTACCCCATGTTACTTCTCTGTGCTCTGCTGTTTCTTCTCTAGGCCCATATCTGCTTGACTGCTCTGTTCTTGTTCCTTTTATATCTGACTACTGTACTGCCTTATTCTGGATGTTTCTGACTTTCGTCCTTTAGGTTGCCTTGATCATTGTCCTGATACCTATCCCTCCCTCTGCCTGTTCATTCCCTCACATCGTACTGCCACCACCCCTTTCGTGTTACTTTTCTTTCAGGATCCCTTGGTCATTCTTGCTTTTTACTTGTTTGTTTACTCACATCTATAATTAATTTGTTCTCGTCTTGTTCCATCTCATCTGCTTGCAGCCCTCCTCTTGTGCCCACCGCCTAGTGCCCCCCCACCTTTGGTTCCCTACCCCTCATTCCCACTTCTCTCCCTTTCCCTCCTCTCCTTGCTCTAACTGCATCCTCTATGGTGCTCTCTGTCTCCCCTATCTTCTCTATTGACTATCCTGTCCTCCTTACTAAGTCTGGGAAGAAGAAGTTCAAAAGGGATATCCTGGTCTCCACCCAGGCCTCCCTATCGCCGATACCTACACAAGCGCTTCCTCCAGACAGACTCACCGACATCCTCTTTGTCGTTCATTTGCCAGACCTATGGACTCCACATATGGTCCCTGTGCCCTCTCCTTTTTGCTTCACTCCCGTTAATGTTGGCACCCGGTGGGAGGCCCTCCTGGGGCACTTCCACTCCTAAGACCATTATTGTTTACCTAAATGGCACTGTCTTGGTCCAAGGCCATAAGGCCACCCTCCTCCTCTTTGATACACACGTCGCATGCCTCACCAATTTCCTTTCCTCTCCTGCAATCCCTCCTTTCCCTTCTCTGGCTCCTCTGCCACCTCTTTGGCTCCCTCCACTTCGTCTCTGGCTGCCTTGTTGCCTCCCTCCTCTGCCACCTCTTTGGCGTCTAAATCATCCTCCTTGACTACCTGGCCCTCTCCTCTTTCCCCCTTGGGCTCCTTCACTTCTGCAGGGCGTACCTCTGACCCCTCCAACGAAGACTTTCAAGGGTGGCAACCTTCTCCACATTGCCACTCAACTCTCGCTCAGCTGTCAAACACTCCTCCGACATCTGCTGTCTCCTGCAAAAACTCAACCTTGATGTTCTCTGTCTGACCGAGACGTGGTTCACGGCCAGATCTGTCATGAGCTTTGACACGCTCCTCCCTGATGGCTACAAAAATCCTCTGCACCCAGATCCAACCGTCCCTGTGGGGTGTAGCCTTGATCTGCCCACAGTGGATCCCTGCCATTATCATTCCTATGCAAGCCTACTCCTCCTTTGATTGGCTGGTCTCCAGACTCACTCTCTCTCCAGGCCGTTCTCTTACTGTGGCCACTATCTACCGGCCGCCTGGCCAGGTTACCTCTTTCCTCTCTGAGTGGGCGGACCTCTCCTCCTCCCTCCTTGCCTCCACCACTCAACTCCTCCTTCTTGGAGACCTTAACATCCACCTGGATGCTTCCTGTCCTTCCTCTGGACTCTTTTGTGAACTCTGCGATTCTCTATCTCTCTCTATTCTTCCCTCTGGCCCGACTCACTCTGCAGGGCACACCTTGGAGGTTCTGATCTACTCAGACCTCCCGCTCTCTAACCCTCTCCTCTCTCTTGGAGTGACCACTTTCTCCTCTCCTCTCTCTCGCTCTACTCATCAGGCCTGGCCAACTCCAGCACTGCCACCCACCTCCTCGGTCATCCGACCTATGAAGCTTGTGTCAGTTGAGGCCTTTGCCCCCACTTTCTCTCCCACTCCTGCACCTTTGGCTGACTCACATCCTGACACAGCCCTTTCCAATCTCCATGCTTCCATCTCTGACACTCTTGATGTACTTGCCCCTGTCATGTGGATTCACATGAAGCCCAAGCCAAGTGCAACTCTTGGTACGACTCAGACCTCGTCACCCTTAACCACAAGTGTAGGGTGGCTGAAAGGAAATGGCGGGTCTCTTGCGCACCCTCTGACAAACTGGCCATCTCCAAAGGCAGTACTGACACTCTGTCCACACTAAGAAGAGAGCTCATATCCAAGCATGCGTCTCTGCGGCATCTAACAACTCGGCCAAACTCTTTAAAATCTGCAAGGAGCTGGCCAATCCTGCTGCAGTCTCTACCTCTCCTCTTGCCTCCCAGGCCCTGTGCACAGCCTTGGCTTCCCATTTCATCTCTAAAGGCCAGGACATCCTAGCCTCCCTCTCTTCTTCTACTCTTTCTTCCTCTACTCTTTCCTCTACCTCGGTCCTTCCTGTGGCCGCCTCGCCTCCTCCCTTCTCTTCCTTTCCTTTCCTTTCCTCACCCGTGACAAAGTTTCTAGACAAGTCTGATTTATGAAAGTCTCATCAAAACATGTTCTTCCCTGTTCATCCAAGACCATCAAGGGGACCATATTGACACCCTCGCTCCAGCCTTGGCTGACTTCTGCAATCACTCTTGCCAATCCCTCCTATGGAACAAGTTACTTACCTGTAACTGTTGTTCTCCAGCATGGGTCTGGCATGGATTCACATGCTCATGAATATTCCCCGTCGTCAGGCTGGGAATCCTCGGTAAAGAAAAAAACCAGTATCAGTTTCGTTTCTGATCTGTCTTTCGTAGTAATAACCAATCACTGGTCTCTGCGTCATACTGACCACAGCCAATGACTGCCCTCTACCTAAGCACTGCCTCTGGCAGCCATCTTCAGATTTGGAAGCACGTGAAGTGGCAGTATGACCAAGTGAAGAGCCGCAGAGGGGTAGGCGGGAGGGTTCGCATGTGAATCCATGCCAGACCCATGCTGGAGAACAACAGTTACAGGTAAGTAACTTGTTCCTTCTCCAGCATGGGGTCTGGCATGGATTCACATGCTCATGAATAAAGAATACATAGCAGTAAACACATGCACAACCACGGGAGGTGGCAAAGGCTCAACATTAAGCATTACATCAAACTCAACATCAAGCAATCTTACCTCCTCACCAGGCTCACCTCAGGCGAACAGGTTGCGCAGCACTGCTTGGCCGACCCTGGACTCCTCCCTGGAATCCCGATCGACGCAGTAGAATTTCGTGAAGGTGTGCGTCGACCTCCACGTAGCAGCCCTGCATATGTCCAGCAGGGGCACACCAGAAAGGAACGCCGTGGTAGCTGCGATCGCTCTGGTGGAATGGGCTCTCGGACGGCCAGGCAGCGGTCGGTTTGCCAACCGATGACAGTACATGATACAGCCGGAGAGCCATCTGGAAATGGAAGCCTTCGAGAGAGCCTTCCCCTGATTGACAGGTCCAAAGTTCACAAAGAGTTGTGACGTCTTCCGAAAACACTTCGTGCGGTCCACGTAGAACTTCAGCGCTCTAGCCACATCCAGCGAGTGCAAAGTCCTCTCAGCCGGCGACGAAGGCGACGGGAAGAACACAGGCAACACCAAGGGTTCGTTGAGATGGAAGTCCGACGGTACCTTGGGCATGAAGGAGGGGTGCGTCCTGAGCACTACCCTTGTGTCGTGAAAAGTCAAGTACGGGGCCTTGCAGGAAAGGGCCTGGATCTCTCCCACCCGTCGTGCGGAGGTGATGGCCACAAGAAACGCTGTTTTCCACGACAGAAACTTCAACGGGGCCGAGTGCAGAGGCTCGAACGGAGGTCCCATGAGCTTGGTCAGCACCACGTTGAGCTCCCACGCCGGGGCCGGCGCCTTCACCGGCGGGAACGATCTGAACAGTCCCTTCATGAACTCTTTCACCAGACGATGAGACCACAAGGACGTCCGACCCGTGGTTCTGGTGTATCAGGAGATCGCAGCAAGATGAATCTTGATGGACGCGTGTGCCAGTCCAGCTTTGGCCAGCGTCAGCAGGTACGGCAGTACCTGGGAAGCCGTAATCCGTAGAGGGTTAATCTTCTGTGCGTGGCAACAGACAGAGAACCTCTTCCATTTGTGTCCGTAGCATTTAAGAGTCGAGGACGCCCTGGCCTTTGCAAGAACCTCTCTGCAGTCGGCCGGTATGTCGTATCCTCCAAACTCTAGCGCTGCAGGAGCCAGGCCTGCAAGTTCAGCGATTTCGGGTCGTGGTGGAGGATGGCGCCTCCTTCCCTGGAGAGTAGATCCGCGTCCACCGGCAGCTTGATTGGCGGGGACGCTGACAAGTCCAGAAGGTCCGGGAACCATATCTGCCTCGGCCACGCAGGTGCGACGAGGATCATCCTGCACCGTGACCTCTTGAGCTGGTTGACGAGCCGGATTAGCAGTGGCAAAGGAGGGAACGCGTAGAGGAACAGGCCCTCCCAGGGGAACGAGAAGGCATCGCCCATGCTCCTCGCCTGGGGAAACCTGCTGGCGAACCTCCGGCACTTGGAGTTCGTCGCCGTCGCGAACAGGTCGATCTGGGGTGTGCCCCACCGTCGGAAGAGGCGATCCACTAGATCCTGCCGTAGTTCCCACTCGTGGCACGAGCGCAGCTCCCTGCTGAGTGAGTCGGCGATGGTGTTTTTTATCCCTGCCAGATGAAACGGCACCAGAAACATCCTTTGGGCGACGGCCCAATGCCACAGGTCCTGCGCCTCCTTGGACAGCGCTGGAGACCTGGTTCCGCTCTGTTTCCTGATGTAAAACATGGTGGTGGTGTTGTCGGTGAAGATCCTCACCACCTTGCCCTTGAGGGACGGAAGGAAGGACCTGAGGCCCCAGAACACTGCACAGAGCTCCAGGACGTTGATATGGAGGAACTTCTCCGTCGGGAGCCAAAGGCCTCTCGCGTGCAGATTTTCAGTGTGCGCTCCCCACCCTTCCAGGGAGGCATCCGTGGTCACTGTCTCCTGGTGGTCTGGGGTCTGGAAGTCCATGCCCGCCGTCAGATGCGCGCGGTTGCCCCACCACCGGACCGCTCGGCGGAAACTCTCGTCGAGTGTGATCCTCTCCTCGAAGCCGCCCGTCGTTTGGATCCAGCGCGTGTCCAGGAACTCCTGCAACGGGCGCATCCGGAGCCTGTACATGAGAATGAGGTAGATGCAAGAAGACATCATTCCGAGGAGGGACTTGATGGACCTCACCTTGGCCGCGTCAGAAACCAACATCCGCTGTATCTTGCCCAGGATGGACCTGGTCCTTTCCTTCGACGGGGAGGCCAGAAGGGACACTGTGTCGAGCTTCGCTCCCAGAAACAGTGCGTTTTGCGCGGGTACCAGGTAGGACTTGGCGTAGTTCACGGAGAATCCCAGGTCCGTGAGAAGTTGGACGGTCCTTGCCGTGTGCTCCACGGCGAGCTCCCTCGTCTTGGCTCGGATGAGCCAGTCGTCCAGGTAGGGGTAGACGTGGATCCCCTCGCGGCGCAGCTGCGCCGCCACCGGTGCAAGGCACTTGGTGAATACCCTGGGTGCTGACCGTAGTGCGAAGGGGAGGGCTTTGAACTGGTAGTGACGCCCTTGGACCACAAACGATGAATTTTCGGTGCCCCTTTAGGATGGGAATATGGAAGTAGGCATCCTCCAAATCCAACGACGACAGGAAGTCTCCTTCCTCCAGCTGCCCTAGGACGTGCTGGAGGGTGACCATCCGGAACTTCTGCGCCTTGATGAACTTGTTCAGACGTCGCAGGTCTAGGATGGGGCGCCATCCTCCCGTCTTCTTCTTCACGAGGGAGTATCTCGAGTAAACTCCGGAGCCCCGAAGCCTCTTTGGGACGAGTTCGATGACGCCCTTCCTGAGCATCGCCTTTACCTCCAGGAGAAGCTGAGGGACGTGAAGCTCTTTCATGGCCACGGGGGGGACGCGCGGGCACCTTCTTTGAAACTCGAGCGCGTGGCCCCGGGCTAAGGCGTCCAGCACCCAACGGTCGGTGGAGATGGACTCCCACACGCTGACGAAGCTCGCCAGCCGGCCTCCCACCGGGGTGCTTCGGTGGGGGCCCGACCCCACGGCCGGTTCAATCCTGTTTCGACGAGGCTTTGCCGCCTTGACCTCCTTGGCGACGACGGCGGGGTCCGCCAGACTTGCCTCGTCCTCTGTAGGCCTCCTGAGACGACGAGCGGGCCGCTTGACGGTAGGTGGAGAAACCGCCGCCGGAACCTTTGGAGGCGCCCTTGCCTCCGCTGCTCCTAAAGGGCGTCCGTCGTTGCTGCAGAACCCCAAGGGCCCGGGCCGTCTCAGTGTCCGCTTTAATGGCCTGAAGGGAATCGTCCACTGTTTTCCCAAACAGGTTGTTCCCATCGAACGGCATGTCCAGGACTCTGGTCTGTACGTCTTGACGGAAGTCCGTAGCCTTGAGCCATCCACGCCGCCTAAGGCACACGCCGTTGCCCAACTGGCGAAACCCAGTGTCGGCGATGTCCGTCGCAATAGTGATGGCGTGGTCCGACGCCACCTCGCCTTCCTGTAGGATTTCCAGGGCATCCGCCCTCTTGTCGTCCGGTAGGAAGTCCAGCAGGGGAGCCAGTTTGTACCATAGCTCCCTGTCGTAGCGGGCCACGATAGCCAAGGCGTTGGCCGCTTTATTCGTCGTCGCTGCAGACGAGATGACCCTGCGTCCCATAGCGTCCAATTTCTTTCCCTCGCCGTCCGGTGGGGAAGTCGATGTGGAGGCCGCACCCCCCCGCTTTCTTCCTGGCCGCCGCGGAGACGACGGAGTCCGGGGTAGGCTGCGCCCGGAGGCACAGGGGGGCCGCGTCCGGGACCCGGTACTTCTTCTCGTACCAGTCTCTTCTAGCTGGCGTCGTGGAAGGGTTCTTGAGGAGGGCGAGGCCCTCATCCCAAATGTCGTCCAGTAGAGGCACCGCGAGGACCGTCTTCCTCTTGGCCTCGCGCCGTTGATAAAGGAATCCTTCCTTTTTCTTCTCCTCAGGGCAGATTTGGAAAAGCTCGAATGCCCTGGCGATCATGGAGTGGAACGATCCAATCTCGTCGGGCGGAGAAGCCCTGGTGGGAGGTGACGACGGTAGATCCTCGTCGTATACCTCGTCGTCCGTACCCGTCGCTGCCGTGTCAGTCCCCGTATCATCCCCTCGGGTGGACGGGGAGGAGGGCTGGACGAAGCGCGACGGCTGAAAAGGAGGTGGAGGGTGAATCCTTCTTTTCTTGGGCGGGGGAGCACCAGAAGGTCCCGGTTCAGGATCCCCCGACGGGAGAGGTTCCTCCGTCGGCAACGGTAGTCTCGTCCTTATCTCTGAACATAAGGACTGTATAGCCAACAAAATGGCCACCGAGTTGTCTTGCGGCACTGGCAGAGGGGAATCCGACGGGCGATCAGGGGCCCCGTCGGCACCCTCGACGATGTCGTCGTCACCTGCGTCGGGATCCATCCCGACGGGCCGGTCTTCTTCCACGCCAAGGCCGTGGCTTAAGACCTCAATCAGCTCTTCCTCTGAGGTTGAGGCCGAATCTACGACGACGCCCTGCCCCCCCTTTTTGTTCCCCGCCGGGGGTTTCACGGGGGTCCTATCGATGGGCACAAAAGAGGACTCCCTCCGAGGTGGCAGGGAGACTCTGAGCCCCGAGGTCGCCACCACTGGTGTAGCCTCCACAGGCTGAGCCAGGGCCGCCGCGACAGTATCGATAGAGGGCTTGGCCGGATGGATTAAGGCCTTCACCACCTTAGGTGCGCTCACCGCCTTATCCTTGAGGGGAGGGGGGGGGCACTGCCTCGCTCCCCCTCCGATGGGGCCTTCGAGCTCGACCGGGGCATCTCCAGGAGCTTCGCCGGGTGCTCGCCCTTCCTCTTACCCGACCCAGAGCGTTGGCTCGTGGCTGAAGGTGCCGGGGAGGGTGCGCCCTGCCTGGCGCCCGTAGAGCCCGACCGTTCGGCGCTCCCGGTGCCAGCGGACTCGCGGTGCTTGGCCTTGTGTTGGACCCTCGTCGCCGGGGCGTCCTCAAAGGTCTTAGAAGACCGCTCGGATTTCTTCCTCTTCTTCTCGCCTGACGGGCTCTTCCCTTCCAGCCAGTTGGCGAGACGTTGGTGGCGGTCCTTCATGGTCCGCTCCGACATATTGCCGCAAAACGCACAGTCCTTCTCCACGTGCGTCTTGTCCTCATGTAAGCAGTAGAGACAAAAGGAGTGTTCGTCCTCCTTAAAGACGTTCTGCAGCTGGCATCTAGGGCAGATCCTGAACAGCTTTCCGGGCGTCGAGCTTCCCTTCTCCTGGGCCATGTCCGGGCCTGAGAAACTTCTGGAGTCCTCCAAAAGCGTAGCTCGACGAAATCTTCACCCTTGAGGGGCGCAGACGAATCCGACACGGGTCCCCGTTGATCGGATGGAGAGTCGGTGGAGCTTGAGGCTCTTTTGACCGAAAAAAACAAAGTTTTTGAGAAATAACGTGAAAAAATAGCACTAACGCTCGAGAGCAATAGCACGAGGATCCCAACACATGAACGTGCGGTAAAAATCTGAAGATGGCTGCCAGAGGCGGTGCTTAGGTAGAGGGCAGTCATTGGCTGTGGTCAGTATGACGCAGAGACCAGTGATTGGTTATTACTACGAAAGACAGATCAGAAACAAAACTGATACTGGTTTTTTTCTTTACCGAGGATTCCCAGCCTGACGACAGGGAATATTCATGAGCATGTGAATCCATGCCAGACCCCATGCTGGAGAACTGGCTAACTATCACCCGATCTCCATTACTCCTTTTCTGGGCAAACTCTTGGAAAAGCTGGCCATTTCCCAGCTTAACATTCACACTGAATCTGTTGGTTGTCTCCATGACCATCAATCTGGCTTCAGAGCAGCCAGAAGCACGGAAACTGCTCTTCTGAATATCCGTGAAGACCTGTTCTCTAACATTGACACTAACCACCCCTCTGTCCCCATTCTCCTTGATCTCTCTTCTGCTTAAGATACTGTCAACTATGCCATCCTGCTCTGTGAAACTGGGTTTCACTGATCAGGCTCTGGCCCGGCTGACCTCCTTTCTCTGACCGACCCTCAAGTCCAACTTGGTTCCTTCCTCTATTCATTCATATTCATTCTCCCTCTCTCCCTCTCCCCCCCTCCACCCCCCCAGGGTCTAATCTTTCTCCTTGGCTGCTCAACCAATACCTGGCACCTCTCGCCCACCACATAGCCACTCTCTGCTCCAAATTTCATTGCTATGCGGACTACACTCAGCTTGATTTCAGACACCCCTCAGCCGCCTCTTCTCCCTCTCTCCTCCCGGATTGTCTGTCTGCTATCCAGGAGTGGTGTGCCACCAATGATCACTGCCTTAATGCAAGTAAGACGAAGATCCTCCTCATCGGCTCACCAGCCCCTTCTTTTCCTCTCACTCTATGGCCACCCACTCAGAGGCCCTCTTCCTACTCCTACCTGTGAGGCTAAGAACCTCAGGGTCATCTTCGACTCCACACTTTCCTTCTCTCCTCCCACCCCCGACGTCTCTAAAAAGTCAAACTACCAGCTGAACCTCCTCAGAGGTTTTCTTCCCTTCATCACTTTCCCCCAGAAACTCAGTCTCCAGTACTCTGGTTCTCTTTAGGCTTGACTACTGCAACATCCTATTTTTAAACCTACCTGCCTCTACTCTCCGTCCTCTACAACTTATCCAGAACAGCACTGCAAGACTAGTCCAGGGATCGTATCTCTCCAGCACCGAAATCTCTTCATTGGTTCCCAGTGGCGGCAAGGATTAAGTTCAAGACCCTCTTCATCATCCACAAGGCTTTCTGGGGCCGGGGACCGTAATGCCTCCAACTCTCTCTACCGAAAAATCTTCCTACTCGAGCACTTTGCTCTTCCAACTCATTAAGGGTCAGTCACTTACCCAAGCAACGAGTTGGGGGCAGATCTCTTTCTTCGGCTGGTGCCTCCCTCTGGAACAGCCTCCCCATCTCTCTGAAACTTGAGCAGAACCATCTCCAGTTCCGGAAGTACCTTAAGGCCTTCCTCTTTGCTTCTGACTTCTATCTTCCTCTCCCCTGCTGATCTCCTGCCTGTTGCACA
Source organism: Ambystoma mexicanum (assembly GCF_040938575.1). NCBI lineage: Eukaryota > Metazoa > Chordata > Amphibia > Caudata > Ambystomatidae > Ambystoma > Ambystoma mexicanum. Next base: position 977,856,944 of record NC_090934.1, on the reverse strand, counting down.
CACTGGCCACCTGGCAAACCCTCTGAACCCGGGCCCAGGTCCCAGCCTGTCCAGCTGCACTGCCTCTCGGTACCCCTTACACGTGTGGTCTGTAACCCTACAGACCCCTCTCCTGCACTTGTCTGCACTACTTTTTTTATTTTTTTTTTATTAAAGTGCTTTTGGTTAATTAAAACCTTATACACTACAGAATTTTAACATTAACCATACATAATTACATATTTCACATAGAAAATCATTAAAATCATTAGTCAACACATTTTTATGATTAATTCTTGTTTACAGACTATTTACAAAATACCTCCCATTACCCGCTTCCAAACATAAAAGGCTGCCCCAATAAAAACCTTAATTTCTCTGTCATAAATAACTGACCAAAATTGGTCTGATTCAATTCTTTGCATGTCCCCTACTAAATTTGAGTACCCTTTAGTGTAGTATTCTTTTAAGTTTGGGCAGAGAGTTAGAATATGTCTTACTGTCTCCACCTCGATATTACAGTATCTACACAGTCTTTCTGCTCGAGGAGTTTTTGTTCTTGCCCCGATAATTTCATTACACGGGAGAATGTTCAACCGTAATTGTAGTATGAATCTTCTCATAGCTTTATTTCCCGTGTTAAGCAGATACTGTCTTGGTGTAGCAGGCTTGAGGCCTTGGAGAGCATAAGAGGAATATCTAGACTTTTTGTGTAAATAGGACTGATTTTCGCATAAATCCCAGATAAAAGCCTTATCTTTAAGGCTTTTCTTGATGTACATAATGTTATCTTTTCCCATGTGTACATTATATCCTAGGGCTTCTAGAAATGTTAATACTATTTTTTGTAAATTTAACAAATAGGGATTCTTAAATCTGCCTTCACTTTTATTTTTACCTATAAGGTTGAGCAGGTTACCTTCATCCCCATACCCCAAAATTATTCTTAAATAAAGTTTACAACATTCTATTTTCCATAGGGTCGAGAGGGATATTAGCCCCAATTCGCATCTTATCGCTTGTATTGGTACCGAATTTGGGAGTCCTAAAGCTGGTCTCCAAATCTTCCCTTCAAGTAGATGTAGTTTACTCAGATATTTGCTTTCTACAGTTTCCAGTGCATACAAAATTCCAGGAATAATACAACTTTTATATATCTCGAGTAGACCTTCAACAGAGTGACCTCCTTTACTGGTGATATATTTTCTTATAACTTTCCATTTCTTTACTATTTTAGTACTCACCGCCTCTTGGAAAAAATGTATGCAGGGATTGCTCAGAATAGGCATCCCCAAATAAGGGTAGGCCTCCACTACCTCCAGTTTTATCGAATTTATCTGCCACCTAGAAATAAGCTTTTTCTTTTCGAGCCTGGTGGCTCCAAATACCATAACCTTAGTTTTGTTTATATTGATACTTAGGTTATTCTTTTCGGAGTACAATAATAGTCCATTCAACATTCTTTGCAACCCTACTGGAGTTTTATCCAAGAGGACGGTATCATCCGCATACATCAGGCCACAAATGGGTTTTCCCGCTACTATTGGTGGAAAGTTATTTATAGTCGAGAAACTTTCCCACATATCTGAGACCTACAAATTGTACAGTATGGAAGATGTCACACATCCCTGCTTTAGACCGGTGTTAGTGGCGATCTCTGGAGATATCATCCCTCCTTTGCCCAAACAGATGGAAACAGTGGTTTCCCTATACATTTCCCTCAGAAAGTGTAAAATTTTGGGACAGATATTTTTCTCATTTAGTTTCTTCCACAGCAACCCCCTATTGACACTATCAAAAGCTTTCGAATAATCTACAAAGCACACATACAGTTTTTCCCCCTTATCCTTTGACCCTGCTATGATGTAATTCAGCATTGTTAGGTTATCAATGGTACTGTACCCTTTCCGAAAGCCAGTTTGAAGAGTAGATAGGAGTCCCTTTTCCTCTATCCAAATGTTTAGCCTCTCCACTAAAAGGGAACAGAAGATCTTACAACTGCTGTCTGCCATAGCCAGCAATCTATAGTTATCGGGCAGTTTTCTATCTCCCTTTTTAAAAATAGGGACCACTATGGCTTTCCTCCAGCTATCCGGTATGCGGCCTGTTTCCCATATACCAGTAAACAGCTGGAGCAAAATCATTGCCCATTTCTTAGGATTTTGTTTTATGACAGCATTTGCAAGCCCATCCGGGCCTGGGGCACGTGAGGATTTCATTTTAGAGATCACTTTCAAAATATCTAGGATACCAAAGGGGATAATGTCTTGGTCATATGAATTTATCCCATTGAGATTAGCAGACATGTCACTAGTCTTGAAATAGAGGTCAGTAATATATTGCTTCCATGCATCTTGGCTCACATTAGTACTTTCCCTACAATCCTCATCCATCAGGTACTGTCTATATAGGTACCAAAATTTTTTTGAGTCATGGGTTTTACATATCGTGTATAAACACCTCCAATTGGCGTTGCTGGTGTTATACTTGTAATCCTTGATCCAATTTTTGTAATGAGTCTTTATGTTTTTAATTCTCTTACTTCTCTCTTCTTCATCCAAGTCACATGTCTGCTTAAGTTTGCAAATCTCACCCAACATTTCTTTTTTTCTATCATAGATCATTTGATCATATTTGTGGGAGTGATTTTTGCCCCTTATATTTTTCACAATAACCTTGCTGTTTAACCTCCGAATTATACCCAAAAGATTAGTTATTGGATTAAGACCATTCAATGCAATATCCTGCCCCTCAATGGGCAGCCGATCAAACAGCTCATTAAAGATGATTAAATTTTTATCCGACCATGTGATTCTATTTCCGGATGCTGAGAATTGTATGTCCATCTCATTACTCACTTCCCAACATTTACTTTCCGAGCCCTTAGTAAATGTGCCCCTAATGGGTGTATGGTCACTCAGGGTGGTAGCAATATGTTCAAAGGAGATTGTGGATAGGCTTAATTGTTTACTTACAAACATATAGTCTAACCTATAGCCTACCTTCCCATTAGTCCAAGTTGCCCCCACACCTGGACCTAAGTGAGGTTCTAGATATTCTAGGTCCCAGCTGGTCATAAGGTTCATCCACCGACAACCCTGCCTAATCTGTGCATTTAAACCCGCCATCAGGTTACCCTCTTGAGTTTCCAATGATGCGATAATGGCCGTTTCATCCCACAATTCTTTGCATCTGTTCATCTCCTTTACGGCGGAGTCGCAGTGGGCATTGAAATCTCCCACTATACAAATATCAGACTCAGGGAAATCCCGGATCCATCTTTCAATAGTATGGTTTATATATTCCCCAATCTCTTGTATATCTTCCCGCCCTGGTTGAGAGTAAATATTAATAAGAAGGAAACTCCCTAGTTGATTTCCCCTGTATATAATTGTGCACATAACATTTGGTAGATTTCCATACATCTCATACTGTTTAAATGATAAATGGTTTTTTACCCCAATACATAATCCTCCATAAGGCCTACCTTTTTCACCTTTGTGGGCAGCTTTATTCCAAATACTATATCCATCTAGTAAAATTTCCCCAGTTACCCAAGTTTCTTGTAAGGCAAAGATGTCACTCTCCATCAACATTTGTATGCCTTCCTTGTGTAGTAGAGATTTGAAACCTCTACTATTCCAAGAGAGGAGGTTAAATGTATTATTATATGCCTTATCTCAATTCTGGATTATAGTATTTGCCTCCTGGGAGTTAGCTTGTACGTTTTTGTTTCTTAATTCCATATTAGTAGGAGTAACTCCCACCCCTTCCGTGTGTTTGTCATTCCAATCGTTATGAATAGCAGAGTGGCATATCACAATTTCATAGTTATTGACCCATACTCCATCAGAGTATTCCCTTATGAGGTCCACAAAAACAGCAGATCTAAATTGGACGATAACCCAATTTTCCCAGCTTCCATATTCAGGTAGGATAATGGTTTCGATATCCCCTGAATTAATATTTTGAAGCTGCGGAATATGTGATAGTTTATTAAGTAACCAGGCCCGGTTAAGAAAAGGGCTTTCATCTGTCGAGGTTTTTTCTATGATTTTAATACTTTTCCCCACTATAAGTAGGGGTTCTTCATTTGTTCCCACACTATTTACCCTGCTTGTTTTTTGCTTATTGTGCATGGCCAGTCGTTCCATCTCTTTGGAATAAATTTCCTTCTCCCTTTTGGTAAGGGGCCCAATATTACTATTATATGGGATTTCAACATATTTAAAGTTATTTTCAATGGATACCGTATTCTCTAGTTCACTTTCCTCAGTAATATCGTCCTTCCCCTTTAGCCAATTTTCTAGACCCTTACTTTTAATTGCCACTTTTTTCCTTTCATCCAACTTCTTTTGGTGTTCCATAATTTCATAGTGGTTCCCTACTTCTACACATTCCAAGTCTAATGGGGCGGTGTTAGCAAGAGACATGGAGTTTCTTTTCATAGTTTTATTCTCTTTAGTCTTGGCCATCACCATCCTTTTACGAGGTGCTTTCTTATTTTTCCTATTTCGCCTAGTGCGCCTCTTAGAGCCTTGGGCTACCCTTATTTCTATCTCACTCACACTATTATTAATCTCTTCAACCAGGTTTTCCCTAGGGTTGAGTTGTTCCATATGGGAAATATTAGTCTGTCATAATATTCTCAATTTCTTTTTCAACCACCATAACCAACTCACTCAGATCTCCTATAACCTGATTTGGCTCCATGGTATGTCTTTTCTCCTTGTTAAAGTCATTGCCACAGTATTCCTCTATCATAATCCCAAGTGATCTAGTATTATCAATGTTCTGTAATACCATTGATTTTATATCACTATGTTCTTTAAGCAATTTGGTACAGATGGTCAAAAGGACATCCATCATTGTAGTTAGGGCGTCTAGTTTCTCACCTGATTTAAGTGAGTTTTCACACCCCCTACTTCTATTGCTTTTATCATCACTTTCAAAGTGGTTTCCCCTAGAGTTAAATGACTCATCACACGAATGAGAGTCCTCTTCTCCTTGAGCAAATTTATTCAAGTCTGGGGAAGCTGACAAGTTGGACCCAATTTTATTATTCATATCGGTATCTTCAACCACCGAAATTTCCAAATTAGTACCTGTTCCCATAGATTGTCGCCTAAAGTTATGTACTAATGTCAATAGTGAATTATTATCTATCATAGAGCTATTAGTGGGAGGTGGGAGAGATTGTATTTTATCAGATACCATTACTTTTTCCTTAATAGTTAGAAAACTGAGTATTTTTGGTTGATCTAATACACCTTTACCATCACCAGTAGTTTCATTCTTACCACCCTTCTTAGATTTTCCCCCATTACCAGGCTTCTGAGTGGCTAGTTTGGTATTTGGTGTAGGTATATTATTCTTCCCCTTTTTAGATCGTGTACTTGGGGCCATATTAGTGTAACACCAAGTAAGAGGTATGTACAAATGTAGCATAAAAAGAAATAGAAGAAGTTAATGATAATATTATATATTATTTATCCTTAAGGAGTCACGTCACCATATAATCCAACAAATAAAATATTAGATCAGTCCTACTATAGCGAAGACTTAAGTATACCTATACCCAAAGTGCGCTGCGTCTGTTAATAATAAATAGAGCTGGGGAGAGGAAAAATCCTTCGCAATCCTGGGCAGCCGGTACCATCAATTGATAAGTAAACAATTAAAAAAGTAAGTGTTAGCAATTAAATACAACTTTTAGGTTATGAATTAAAATCACATAGCATATTAGAAAATGTCCAAATCGTCGGATGGGGAATAATAGATTCAATCCAAATCAATATGATGTCAAACTGTTAATGGAGAGAACCCACCCGGAAAGGGAAATCCCGACAGCTTGAGGAGCGGCCTTAGTCCGACTCTCCCCCCCAACAGGTAGTGAAAGAGTATTAGCCTGAAGAGGTGGGGTTAGCTTACTTCGATTCCTGGGTATTGATAGTTTATTTCACACACTCCACAGCACGTCCAACAGCCGTGTAACAGCCGGCGCCCTTTACCCCTAACGGGCTTAACGCCGCTCGGGCGGATGGCAAAGGGTTTAAAGGCTGAGGTGTATCACGTGATGGGTCACGTGGCAGGCCCTAGCTCCGCCTCCTCAGCACAGCGTTTCTAATGCCAGCACCTGCAAGAGCCCCCTCACAGCTCGCAGTGCAGGTCAGTTCCACAAGTTAGAAACGAACGTTATTTTTCCAATTTTCCAAAGCGCTTTTCTCAGTCAGCAAACACGCCGCTCGGGCGGATGGCAAAGGGTTTAAAGGCTGAGGTGTATCACGTGATGGGTCACGTGGCAGGCCCTAGCCCCGCCTCCTCAGCACAGCGTTTCTAATGCCAGCACCTGCAAGAGCCCCCTCACAGCTCGCAGTGCAGGTCAGTTCCACAAGTTAGAAACGAACGTTATTTTTCCAATTATCCAAAGCGCTTTTCTCAGTCAGCAAACCTGCACTACTAACACTCGCACTTGCCACCCGTTGGCTGCATTACTTGTTTTTCCTATTTTTCCTTGTGCTCCACTTGTCCATCCTCCCGCTCCTGTTCCCCTGCACTTGTGCGAGCTGAATTTCACTAGACATAGTAAGATTGCTGTCTCGTGTCCTGCCTCTGCTTCCCCTCCCTTGCCTTGTTGCGCCTTGAAACACTCGTGTATAGCAGGCGCGTTATAAATGCCATATCATATACATCAAAATATTCTATGCCCAGAGAAAGCTTTTAGCTCAAAATACGTCTTGGCATTTAACTGACACAAAAATACATTTTAAAAAATTATAATTCACAGAATACTAAAAATCCAGAGATCTTTCTATTTGAAAATATTATTAGGAACATTGCCAATTGCTTCAATTAAGGTTTAATGCATTAAGGCTAGCTCTGCCTGCTCTCCATTTTGTCCCGGAGTTGTGGAAACTTTACAGCATCTTCTCTTTTTATGTCCTATGTTTGTTGACTTACTAAGTAGACATTTAAAACCATGTTTATCCAATAGAGATATTCGATCTTTGAATGCAGCTGAAGACATTTGTAAAACATCAAGGTCAACAGACATTATCTTTTCCTTTCCTACGTATATTGGTAAGGCGCAGTGAAGAGAAGGCTTTAAAACCTATGTGATTAGTATTACACATGACTGTATGGCCAAGCTATAAGGTTGTAGATCTACTGATTAACAAATCAATTCAAGGACTATGTGATATCATTTGAAATGCATTGTTACGTTTTATATTCCTGCATAATCCTTTTATATGTATTATTTTATTGTCCATTGTCTGTGCTTTTTTGGTTTATAATATTGAAATAAAGATTTACTGACAATGACTATGATGCTAAATATGATGGAGGCAGAGTGTGTTATGAATGTCCTTTCCATGCAATTTAATGAAATATGATTTGGGGGAAATTGTTCAATTGCAAATCTGATAATTTTCACAAAACTAAAGCGAGCGGTTAAACTTGTCCACAGCATTACCAATTTTGGCAGTATGTATGTGGGCGAGCATGTGTGAGACAGAAGCAAGATTTACATTTAAGGGGTGAGTACAGGTGATAAGGAGGAAGAGGGGTTGCAGAAGGTGTATAGTAAGCTGGGCGATAGATTTGTAGGTGTGGTTTGGGCAAGTTTAGTGGGTTGCATGTGATATTTGTGAATAATGAAGACCGCAATCCAAAAAAGAGATTTCTTTTGGGCCAGTTTGGTGCAGCCTTCAATATTAACCAATATTACTTTTTGGGTGAGTTTCACCCCTGAAACTGATACCCAGTCTGCCCTCATCCTTTACAATCGGGGTGGGGGGGCAAGGGGTGGACCACAGAACTCCCCTTTGTTCCCCTGCCCCCTCCCAGCCATAAACATTACTACATAAACCCCCCCCCCCCACTAACAGGCAGACATACACCAAACAAACAGAATCACACACACTTATTCGGGCACCCGTGCTCTCGATTTCATGCAACAAACACCCCTCCTCGACTCACACAAACACACGTACCTTCTCCACCTCAACTCTCAAACTACACACACAGAAAAATATTTGACACTTACCTGGGACGTCCCCAACTTCACTCATCTGACGTCACTGCTCCGGTCAGCCCCTACACGCACTCTGATGTGTTGAAGACCATGACTGGCCGCTTTAGAAAGACCACTCTGAGTGGTCACAACGGTCTTTCTAAAGCAACCTTTTTTAAATTTCAGTAAAGTGAAAAGGCACTATATCCCTATGTGGGGTTTATTAAGCAGGCAACAATATCCCTCAAGGGTGAGAATGAGAACCATATCCTGAGGTGGTGTAACGCTCACTTGATTCTCGCAGAGGCGCCGGTCTTGACTGGGCGACTACCGTATCTTCAAAGGTGATGTGCAGCACCCGGTTGGCTCTTTGGGCTGGACCTCTGTGCACTGTATGCCTGACGTGTAGAGTAAGATGTCTGCAGATAGAAAATATGGGGTTAATGAACTGGGGTTATTGGGGTGTCCCTATCTCTTTCCTCTTCTCCTCTCCTGTAGACCCCCAAAGGTTAACGCTCTCACCTTAGGTAAGTGAATGCCGAGCTCTCCATCTGCCCCGGGGCAGGGTGCTGTAACCAGTTTCTTCACTGGATAGGTAGCGCAGGCCTCTTGACTTCAGAGGACTGCTGTCCGTCGTTTACTGCACGAACGGTAAGTTTCGAGTAACTCAAATGTCTTTAAAGTCTTTAATAATGATGTCTCTTGTTTTGCACGGTTCCGGCGATGGCGGATGACGGGCTGAAGTGAGTTGAAGATGGAGCCCGTGTGAGGAATAGAAGCGCCTGGAAGCACGTAAGTAAGCGCTTGTTGCCAGCTTCACGATGCGCTCTAACTGTCTTTTTATTTTGCAGGTACAAGTTCGGAGTGGCTGCAGGGTGCCGGAATACCCACTGGGTTAGATGTGGAAAGGAGTATTGGCACGTGAGTATTAAAGTTCCCCAATGTCTTTAAACGCACCTTGTTTTGTCTTTCAGATGCGGGATGCAGCGCCGACGGCCTCCGGAGCGTGCGAAGAGTTGGTAAGCTTTTGTCTTTCAGATGCCGGAATGCAGTGTGAAGACCTCCGGAGCGCACGAAGAGTAGGTAAGCCTTTGCCTTTCAGATGCCGGAATGCTAACCTGTTCTTTCTTGTCTTTATAGGTGTTGCTGAAGACTGGATTCAGGATGGTAAGCCTTTTTCCTTAGGCCCAGGACCGGATGCAGAAGACACGATGAGCGTTCTGCTGCAGAGGGTGCAGAATAACGCAAAGCAAGATTCATCCACCGGGTGTGGTTTAAATAGCCTCCTGTAGTGCTTAGGTGTCTCCTTCCACAGCCACGCCTAGGTAAGAAAAGAGTTCCTGGTACGAAAAGAGTTCCTGCCTTCCAGAAGAGTTCCAGTGTTCTGAATCTAGGGAGTGGCTCCAGCCCCACCCAACAGGAAAAGTAGTTCCAAACAGAAGAGGATCAGAGGCTCAACTGGCAGGCAAGTAAGCAGCATGGTCTGCTGCAGGTAAGTCCACCCAAGCATTATGAGCCCGGCGCTTCCAGCGCTGGGACTGGGCATATTTATGAGCCTGGTGCCACTGGCGCCAGGACTGGGTCCAAAAGGTCCCAATTGGGACTGGTTGGCACTCGGAACCTGGGTTATGGATCTGCTTCCAAGGGAGTTGGGAAAACCCTGACCTCTTGGAAGCAGAGATCATGACAGGTGGTTATAGAGGAGTAGACCAAATTAGGTGGGTGGTGGCGAGTAGAGACAGGAGAAGGGAGAGAAGCAACGAGGCCAGGAGAGAGTGGAGAGAAATGGAGAGAAGGATACATAAGGACGGTGGAGAGGAAAGGGCTGTAGTGAAAGCAGAGTGAGGTTTAAGGTGGAAAGACAGGCATCCAGATGAAAGGCACACAAGGGCGTCCAAGCAGCCCATCTTGGTCACAAAGGAATTCCGGAGGGAGCTAGAGAGGTAAGGCTCCAGCCTCTAGGCCCTCCATCGGACAGGGATGGACCAGACAGCAGGGTTGAACTGGCTATAGAGAATCTGTATTTTGCCGGTACTCCTGAGTAAGGCGCCTGGGCTAGGAAGGTGGGTGCTCACGTCAATGACAAGGGAAGGGTGCAGACCAGTCCTAAACATGTAGCCCCAACTATCTCTCTTTGTATATTATAAATATATTTTGTAGTAAGAATTGACTACTTATTGGATTCATGTTTTGACTCATTGTAAACTTTCTAATAGGCATGAAAATAATCTCCCCTGAGGCAAACCGCCACCATTACCAGTAGTTTTGTAACACTCTGTGGGCAGAGGAATAGCCAAAGGGCAGCACTGTAAACTGATAGTCTATATTCCCAGACACACAACTCGAATATTACCAAACATTTAAATTTCCAAAAAGTGAAAGATATTTTTCACTTAGTACTGTTTAGTAAGTAGGGTACAATATCCCTGAAGGGTGGAGAGGGACACACATAAGGAGTGTGGATAGGAGACAGGCGTTGTGAAAAAGAGTGAGGTTTAAGGTGGAAATACGGTCATCTGGACTAAAGGCACGCCAGGGCAGTCAAATTAGTCCATCTAAGTAACTTATGAAGCCCCGAAGGGAGTTGGAGAGGTAAGGCAGCCTTTACGTCCTCTGTAGGACTGGGATAGACTATACAGCAAGGCTCACATTGCTATAGAGAACCTGTACTTTGTCAGGACTTTTTTTGATTAAGGAGCCGGGCAAGGAAGCTGAATGATAAAGGAAATGGTACAGGGACCACCCCTAGAGTTATAGCCCCATCTTTGTGTAAGGTGTTTCTGCCCTTAAATCCTATTATGGAGTAAATGGCAACCTGTAGGTAACATGTGGAAAATGTAACCCAGGGGGTATAACCTGTGAAGGATTTGGCTGTGCCCTAGGGTTGATCAGCCCATATGAGTGACATTTGTGCCTGAGAAACAGGATAAATAAACAGACATAGCCTTATGTAATTGGAAATGCATGAGCAGATTTTATAAATAAATACGAATATATACATCGGACCCTCATAAATACATAAATAAATTGCAACATAAGATGAGGGGTGATGTGGCCCTTGAACTCCAGACAGAATAAATAACTAATTAAATAGCATTGATTCATTAACATTTGCTGAGGGCTGGTTAGGCGCTTGAATTTCAGACATACATAACAATTGAGCCTAATTACACCACAATCTAGGCCCTGTTAACAGATGCCTGTGGGAATAAAACGTAGGTTAGTGTGTATACAGTAGCTTCTCATTTAAACCCAGAGTAGGTCAGCCCCTAGGCACACCTGCACCTGTTAAGTACTTCTCCTGTAACTTAACATTTAGATACATATTTCTTCCAGCACCTCATTAGCAGACAATAAACATTGCGCCTACCTATAGGAATTGAGGAGGTTTCTTTTTTTTTCCTTTTCTTTCCTCTTCCGAGGTAACACCTGGAGGTTACCACCCGTCGATTGGCAGGTGAAGTCTGCAACACACACGCATCATACAAAATCACCACAGGACCAGACAAACCATATACAAATACATGCAAAAGAAACAGCGAACAGAAAAAACGTTCTCTTCTGGAGACTCCTAGCTCCTCCTTTCGCTCATCCAATAATTCCTTTGAAATATGAAACCCTGGCAACCCCGGCGCCTGCTCGTAAGACCCCGTCCATACTGAGGCAGAGGGAGAAAAAAAAATAATCCCCACTTTCACCAGTACAAGCGGGTACACGTCTGTCGGTACTGTGTTAACTTATTTAATACTCCGCCCAACTCGATGACTTAGTGCATATTACACAGGCATAGAATACTCTTGTTGTGATACCTTGTTTTCTCCTGAGAGGAAAAAAAACAGTACTGTAAGGGGGTAGGTTTATGGTTCCTCTCCTCACACAACCAGCATTTAACCTGGTATCAACTTGACCCACACAGCTAAGGACAATGACTGGAGATGCACACTTTTGGTTAGGAAACCCACACAAATAAACTTTGGTCGGAAGAATTACCAGCTGGGGTAAATCACACAGACAACCGCTGCCAGCAAGGGCACGCCTCATCACATACTTTATGAGGGAGGCCAGCCTTTCCTACTCTGGCCTATTCCTTCATATCTGCACCGATAGCCCGGCCAGCCTGTCTGTGTGCTGTGGGGTTCCGTTTCTTTGCTCGATCTTGTCGTCTTCTTCTTCTTCTTAATTATCGGAGGCGTGGGCGGACCCACGCAGGCGCTTCTCCATCCTATAGGATGATGTGCACCGTACCCACTAATTATTATTTGGCTCGTCACGCTTTCGCCAGACCCTACAGCCTGCCTGCTACACCCATCGCCGGATTGGCAACACAAGTCACGATAATGGCCTTGAGGAAGCCTGAGGCAGGCCTCGTCAGGAAAAACAACCCGGGGTTGAGGAAACCCCTTTGCACTTCTCGCACACATGCGCCTCTGTCTCTCCAAAAGCAGGGGCTCCTCGTCGTACCGGGCCATTCCAAGGGTGTTTTTTTCAAGGGGGAAACCCAGCGATGTTAATAAAATATTCCTCAACTGTTCAAGTAATCCCCCTGCTGGTGGACTGTACTAATACCACCCATTGTGCATCACAAACTGAAGTTCACAGACTTGCTGCAAAATGAAGGACAGCGACATTATAATTTTACTAACCCCCATGAATGGGACAGAAGCAAACAAATCCCCACCCAATACTGCAAGACTAATACATGAAAACAAATATCCTAATTTTCCTAGCCACAACGAACACCACCACCACACATACCACCATGTAGTGTACACAGCCTTTTTTTTTTACAAAAACATGTCAGATAAGATTTCATTTTACATTTTCATTTTCTACATGGGCCAGGTTCATTAGCCCGGTCCTTTCAGACTCCCCGCCAGCGCCTGTTATTTTGTGAACACTGTGGGCAAAGGAAAGGCCAAAGGGCACTACTGCAAATTGATAGTCTATATTCCCCAAAACAAACCGCATATGTTCTCACACACAAACCTCAAAGAAATCCAAAGTTTTGAGTGGATTGCGATGTCAAAGACCAAATTACTTCCCTTCAGTAAAGTTCTTTCTGATGGATTAGTCCTTCACCACACAGAATACCCCATTTAGAAAGTCTCCAGCTTAGGTCTGATTTCAGAAATATTTTTAACCACTATAGGGTGCACTGTGACTCCAGATGTGACATCATGGGTGGTATACATGGAACCCTTGCTGCACCCCAAGATCTTAGTTGTGCCTTTTTACCCCCACGCTCAGTGGCTGGGGAACTGTAGAGTCGCAAGTGGTGTGCGCAAGCTATCCGCACTATGAAATCTGCAAGAGGAAGGACTAATCAAGCTGAAAGCGCATCAAACAAATAATTGGCTCTTCTAATGTACTTCTTCCTCATCTTAGAATGGTTCCAAAGCAGTAAAGAACTTGGAGACAGGCGGAGAGCAAGAAACCGACAGCCACACTACAGAACTATGAGGCACTACATGACCAAAGAGGGTGTCTTGACATGGCAGGGTCCAGGCAGTAACACTTGGCGAACATACACAGGGAAGCCATGTAGTCGCCTGTCCACAACATGGGTATCCATCTGCAAGGCAGAAGTCGCTCCCAGGCCCCTTGCAGAATAGGCCAGAACTGCTGGGCACTACATTCTTGACCAGATCATAGCACTCAGAGGGCACAACCCATCTGGAAAGAGCCTATTTAACAGCCCTGTCAGCCTATGCATAAGTCAAAAACAACTGTTCATCCTTCATGATGCCCCTCGCCCGAGATAGTAGCCGAGAGCCATCTTGGGTTCCAAATGATTAACCCTTTCCTTCATCTTAAATCAATGAAGCAGAGGGCAGAAAACACAGATGGTTCTTCGATAAAAGGTGAAAGTCTTATACACCTTTAGAGTGGAAGAACAGTCATACACTTAGCTTAATCTGTCATAAGGCAAGATTTGGAGACTTGAAACATGCGGCATACAGCACACACATGCCTATGATATGATATGATATGGCATTCATAACGCGCCTGTACACAAGTGTTTCTAGGCGCCACAAGACAAGGGAAGGAAACAAAGGGAATCCAAGACAAACTATATTACTAGGCCTTGTGTCATTCAGATCGTCCAAGTGCGACACAGAAGTGTAGGGGAAGGAAGAGGAGGAAGTGCAAGGGAGCGGGAGGGCGAGGGGGGGAAGTGCGATCAGGGCAGCAGGCTAAGAGTACGTGCAGTCAGGGCAGCATGGCTCTGGGTAAGTGCAAGGTGGCAGGGGGGAGTGTAGGGGTTACAGTTATAGCGCCCAAGTACGCAGTAGGCCAGGAGGCAGTGCAAGGAGGACTGTTCATGGAGGAGCCTGGTACCCAGCGAGACTCAGGGTACCAAGCAACCAGTCGGCACAGCAGACAGTTAAGTTAGCAAGGAAGCTAGAGAGAGAAGGCAAAGGAGAAATGGAGGGTCTTGAGTCGCTTCCGGAACTTCAGATGGTCCAGCTCAAGTTTGAGAGGGGCAGGGAGGCTGCTCCAGAGGAAGGCACCTGCAGAGGAGAGAGATCTACCCCCACTCTCTGCTTGCAGAAGTGTCTGACCCTCAGAGATTTAGAAGTAGCTGAGAGAAGAGCCCTCGAAGGAAGGTATTTTGGAAAAGAGAGTTGGATGTAGTGATGACGCTGACCCCAGAAAGCCTTGTGGACAATGCAGAGGGTCTTTAACTTGATCCTTGCAGCCACCAGGAGCCAATGGAGAGATTTCAAGGGTGGAGAGATACGGTCCCTGCGCTTGAGGCCAAGGATAAGTCTTGCAGTCCTGTTCTGGATTAGTTGCAGGGGGTGAAGAGTAGAGTTAGGCAGATTTAGAAAAAGGCTGTTGCAGTAGTCCAGCCTGGCGAGAACCAGGGCCCTGGAGACAATGAGCTTCTGGGGGAAAGTGAGAAAAGGTAGAATACCTGTGAGGAGGTGAAGTTGGAAGTGGGCCTTCTTGACAAGGTCTGTGATTTGAGGAGAGAAGGACAGCGTGGAGTCGATTACACCAAAGTTTTTTGAATCACAAGAAGGTGAGGGTAGAGGGCCGAAGGAGGGCAGCCAGATGGAGATAGGTAAAGCGGGAGCAGGGGTCCCAATGAGAAGGATCTTCGTCTTACTGGCATTAAGGCAGAGATCGTTGGAGGCGCACCAATACTGAATCGCGGATAGACAGCCAGGAATGAGCAAGGGAGTAGAGGGGGCTGAGGGAAGCCTGAAAGTGAGCCAAGTGTTATCCGCATAACACTGAAAGTTAGAAGAAAATGTGGATATCAGTCGGGCCAAAGGGGCCAGATAGACATTGAAGAACCAGGGTGAGAGGATAGAGCCCTGGGGACACCACATGTGGAGAGAGGTGGTGGATATGATGGGATATGGGATTTATAAAGCACCTATAAAAAAGTGTTTCAAGGCGCGACGAGGCAAGGGAAGGGGAACAGAGGGAGGACAGAGACAACAATAGTACTAGGCCAAGAGACATTGAGATCACGCAAGTGCAGAGGACGGGGGAAGTGCCAGGGGAAAGGGGAGGTGGCAGTGCTGTACATGGGATCAAAACTATAACAAGTGCGGCCAGCAGGTGGCAGGTGCAAGGATAAGTGCAGTCAGCAGGTGTCCGAAAGTGCATGTAGGGGGACTGTAGTGTTACAGACACAGACCCAAATGCAAGGGTTGCCGGAAGGCAGTAGAGGTGTGCAACTGGGCAGGCATGGACCCGGGCCTGTAATCAGAGGGTAGCCATGTGACCAGTGCAATGTCAGTCAGGAAATCAGCAGGGGAGAGGGAGAGAGACGGTAGAAGCAAAGAGGAAGGTATTGAGGTGCTTCCAGAACTGGAAATGGCTCTCCTCATGTTTCAGAGAGGCATGGAGGCTGTCCCAGATGGAGGCCCTAACAGAAGAAAGATCTACCACCAACTCATTGCTTGGAGAAGCGACTGACCCTAAGAGAATTGGAGGTGGAAGAGCGAAGAGCGAGAGTAGGAAGGTATTTACGAAGAGAGTTGGAGGTATTGAGGACCCAAGCCCCAGAAGGCCTTGTGGACAATGCAGAGGGCCTTGAACTTACTCCTTGCAGCCACTGTGAGCCAATGCAGAGATTTCAGTGCTGGAGAGATACGATCCCTGGGCTTGAAGCCATAGACCAGCCTCACCGTCCTGTTTTGGATGAGTTGCGAAGAGTGGAGAGTAGAAGCAGGCAGATTTAGAAAGGGGCTGTTGCAGTAGTCCAGCCTAGAGAGAACCAGAGCTATAGAGACAGTGAGGAGGAGGTGCAGTTGGTAGTTTGACTTCTTAGAGATGTGAGGAGAAAAGGAGAGTGTGAAGTCGAAGATGACCCAAAGGTTCTTAGCCTCACAGGGGTTAGCAAGAAGAGGGCCAAGCGAGGCCAGCCAGAGTGTCAGTAAAGGTGGGTGCAGGTGTGCAGATGAGGAGAATCTCTGTCTTACTGGCATTAAGGCAGAGATTGTCGGCGGCACACCTCTCCTGGATAGCAGACAGACAGTCAAAGATTAGAGAAGGAGAAGAGGTGGCATAGGGGAGCCTGAAAACAAGCTGAGTGTTATCCGCATAGCACTGAAAGTTGGAGCAGAGAGCGGCAAAGCGGTGGGCGAGAGGTGCCTGGTATTGGATGAACAGCCAGGAGAGAAAAAGGACCCAAGTTGGACCTGGGAGGGTCTGTCCGGGAGGAAGGTCGTCAGCCATGCCAGGACCTGACCCATGATACTGAGGTTCTCGCTGAGACGATTGATCAGGGTGGCGTGATTGACCATGTCGAAAGCAGAGGAAAGGTCAAGGAGGATGAGGACGGAGTGAGAGCTGGAGTCAAGATCAGAGAGCAGATCTTCACAGTGTTCAGGAGAGCGGTTTCCGTGCCTCTGGCTGCTCTGAAGAAAGACTGATGATCATGGAGACAACTAACAGATTCAGTTTGGAGAGTAAGCTGGGAGATGGCCTGCTTTTTCAGGAGTTTGCCTAGGAAAGAAGTGATAGAAATTGGGCAATACTTAACCGGACAGGTAGGATCAGCAGAAGGCTTTTAGGAGGGGGTGCACAAGGGAGTGCTTGAGGAGAGAGGGGACAATCCAGTGGCGAATGAGTGATTGCAGAAATCGGCCAAGGCTCGAGCGAGGGTGGCAATGTTGTCCTTGATGGCTCTGGAAGAGCAGGGGAGCACCTGTTTGGATGACACTTTCATAGATTGGATTGGTCTAGAAACATTGTCCGGTGTTATCTGAGAGAAGGAGTAAAAAGGAAGAGGAGAGGAGAGGAAGAGGCAGCGAAAGGGAGCCTGAGAGAGGGAGAGGAAGAGGAAAGCGAGGACAATATGTCCTGATTTTTAGTGGTGAAATGAGAGGCCAGATCTTTACAGAGGGTCTGGGATGTGTGGGAAGGTGGCCAGGTGCATGGTGCCGAGGGAGAGTAGAATCTGCAAGGGAAACGAGGGTTGGGGCAAAGGCAGAAGCAAAGAGGAAGGTCTTGAGGTGCTTCTGGAACCAGAGATGGTTCTCCTCAAGTTTTAGAGTGGGGACTCCCCCTGGAACAGGGAGGCTGTTCCAGTGGGAGTGTCCAGCCGAAGACAGATCTACTCCGAGCTAGTTTCTTTGAGAAACGAATGAACCTGAGTGAGCTAGAGGTAGAGGAGCAGAGTGCTCGAGATGGGAGGTATTTGCGGAGGGATAGCTGAAGCTATGTTGGATCCAGGCCCCAGAAAGCCTTGTGGACAATGCAGAGAGTTTTGAATTTAATCCTTGCATCCACTGGGAGCCAATGGAGAGATTTCAGAGCTGGAGAGATACGATCCCAGGGCTTAAGGCCAAGGACAAGTCTCGCAGTCCAGTTCTGGATAAGTTGCAAAGGGCTGAGAGTTGAGACAGGTAGGTTAAGAAAGAGGATGTTGCAATAGTCCAACCTAGAGAGAACCAGAGCTTGGGAGACAGTGAGCTTCTGGGGGAATGAGAGGAAAGGAAGAGTACCTCTGAGGAGGTGCAGTAGGGAGTTTGACTTTTTTGATACATCAGCAATGTGGGCGGAGAAGAAGAGTGTCTAATCAAAGGTGACACCAAGGTTCTTGGCCTCGCAGGTGGCGATAGGAGGAGGGTCAAGGGAGGCCGGCCAGAGAGTGAGGGGAAAGGCAGGTGATGGTGTGCCGATGAGGAGGATCTCAGTCTTGCTGGCATTCAGGCAAAGATCATTGGCGGCACACCAATCTTGAATGGCAGTTAGGCAATCAGTGATGAGGGAGGTGGAGGAGGTGGCCGATGGCAGCCTGAAAATTAGTTGAGCGTGATCCGCTTAGCATTGGTAGTTTGAGCAGAAAATGGCAATAGAGTGGGCGAGAGTTGCTAGGAATTGGTTGAAAAGCGAGAGGTTAGACCCCTGGGGAACACCACAGGTGGAGAGGAAGCTAGATGATAGGAAGGACCCAAGTTGGACATGGGAGGGTCGATCAGAGAGGAAAGAGGACAGCCAGGGCAGAGCCTGATCGGTGATGCCCAGATTCTCACAGAGACAGTTGAGCAGGATGGTATGGTTGATTGAGTTGAAGGCAGAGGAGAGATTGAGTAGAATGAGGACAGAGGGAATGCTAGAGTCAAGGTTCGAAAGCAGATCTTCACAGATGTTCAGGAGAGCAGTTTCCGTGCTTCTGTCGGATCTGAAGCCAGACTGATGGTCATGGAGACAGCCAACAGAATCATAATGAAGGATTAGCCGAGAGATGGCCAGCTTTTCAAGGAGTTTGCCCAAGAAGGGGGTAATGGAAATTGGGTGCTAGTTGGCCGGACAAGAGGGGATCAGCTGTGGGTTTCTTGAGGAGAGGATGCACAAGGAGGGCTTAAGAGGCGAGGTGAAGGATCCTGAGGCAAAGGAGTGGTTGCAGAAGTCATCAAGGGCCGGAGCGAGGGTATCAATGTGGTCCTTGATAGTTTTAGAAGAACAGGTATGAACCTGTTTTGATGAGGCTTTCGTAGATCGGACTTGTCTAGCGACCTCATCAGGGGAGAAAAGCGGAAAGGAAGAGAAGGAGGGAGGGGGGGATGGCTGGGGGAGGGTCAGTGAGTACAGACGGAAAGGGGAGAGGAGAGGGAGTGGAAGAGAGGGTGGACAAGATGTCTTGGGTTTTTGAGATAAAGTGAGAGGCCAGGGCATTGCAAAGAGCCTGAGAGGCAAGGGGAGGGGTAGAGACTGCAGCAGGTTGGCCAGCTCCTTGCAGATTTTAAAGAGTTCGGCTGAGCTGTTAGATGCCGCAGAGACTCAGACTTGAATGTGGACTCTTTTCTTGGTATGGGCAGAGAGACGGTAATGCCTTTGAAGTAGGCGACAGGTCAGTTTGTCAGAGGATGAAAAGGAACCCCTCCATTTTCTCTCAGCCGCCCTACGCTTACGTTTAAGTGTAGCTAGGTCGGAGTCATACCAGGTTTTAACGAGATCGGCCGAGATGTTAGATGCTGCAGAGACACAGGCGTGAATGTGGACTCTCTTCTTGGCATGGACAGAGACGGTATTTCCTTTGGAGTAGGTATCTATTTTTTTTTTTTTTTAGTAAAAAGGGCAACACAGTGCGGCATGATCACTCAAATCCATAAATTTGAGTTTGTAGTTTTTCACCGTGACCCCAAGCGCATGTGATGCAAAAATGCAGTCCAAACAGGAAGCACAATTCCCATTGCGACATGTCTTAATAGTTAAGAGGCATTATCAGTAGGTACTAGCGATAGAAGGTCAAAAGAAAACCACATAGCCAATCAATTTCATCCCTTACGCTGCAATTTCAATGTATACAACTCACGAGAAGTGGCTGTGGACGCCCCAAAGGCATGATCCCTTCATCTCCAGCCCATAAGCAGCGCGCATTAAAGTTACCAGCTAGGATGACTGGGGCATTAGGAAAGGTGTCACGTCAGCATTGCAGGATTCCATTGATCTGCTTAAGTCAGCCTGTGCAGGAGCATTCGGGGGGGGGGGGGTCATACAAAGTGTTCATATTTTCCTTTGGGAAGTGCTTAATGATTGCACCCTTCCAAAATGGAGTAAGAGATAAGTGGGCTTTCACGCCTTCGCATAATCCACCATTCGGGTGCCCAATACCAATATCCGAAGCCTTACGAGAAAGCACAACATAACCCATCAAGAACAAGTTTCTTGGAGAAAAAATATATCAGTCTCAACAATGAGTTTTAAACCTTTCGAATGGTTAATACAACATTTATGCCCTCAAGAGTTCCAGCAAACAAAGTGCAGAGGCAGGTATCCCCACATTGTCACAGGACGCCAACAATTATAGTCAGAAAGAATGATTAGCTTCTTCCCCACGTTTAGTCTGAGAAATAAAGTTTGCGTCATTTGTAGATGGAATAAGTTCTCTGCACGATTGCCATCCATTTCTTGTTGGACACCCGTTTCTGTTATAAGTGGTAATGGGGTTATGGGTTAGGGATAGGGATAGGTTTCTGAACAGCGAGAGAAGCCTGTACTTGGAACCTAATTTTAGAAGGCATCGTGAAAAAAGTCCTTTCTCGTCAGCAACCACCGGTGAGATGAAAGTAACAATTGCCCAATTGGTGAATCTCTCCAGAGCAGGCAGTTCAACACTCTCCATATTAGTGGAAGAGATGATTAACCGTTCAGGTATTTGATGTAACACATGCAGTAAATAGGCTCGATTTAGAAAAGGACTTTCTGTAAATGGCATTGTTTCCCAGAAACATAATAGCTTTCTCCATGGACCCACATGCGAACATACAGATGTATTATCTGTAATGCATACAGAGTTGTCAATAACATGCTTTGCCAAGGGGGCCTTAATGGCACAATCATTAGGGAGGTTACCCCCTTTTTGTACCTTCTAGAAGTTGGTTGAGTATGCTCACTCTGAACACCATTATTACTAGATTGTAAATGTGTTGCAAGTGTCTGTCCATCTTGGATAGTCAGTTATTCTAAATAAGTTCCATGGGGGGCAGGGGGAGGAAAATCACCACTTTGAGTTC
Organism: Ambystoma mexicanum; assembly: GCF_040938575.1. Lineage (NCBI taxonomy): Eukaryota > Metazoa > Chordata > Amphibia > Caudata > Ambystomatidae > Ambystoma > Ambystoma mexicanum. The sequence goes on along the minus strand of NC_090934.1, from coordinate 977,835,968 downwards.
CCACACTAATGCAAGCCTTTATATGTGGACATGTAACGTCACTGCTGGAGCAAGGCAAGCATTTTTCTGGAAATTGAAGCAATTTATCTAACGTACCAGCAGTGTGTGTTCCAAGGTCCTTATTATTGGGGGCTTTTAAGATGGCAGGATGTTGCTCACAAAGAGAAAAACCTACTGGAGTCTCGATACAAATAATGGCTGAATTACCAATGTCCGGAATTGCACTCGCATTTGTTTTTTGTAGGACAAGGTAAACCAGAAAGTACTGATTTTCTCACCTTGTTTTTTGCTTTACATTTGCTCTGCTTGCCACAGCGCTGTGAATTAGTTGGGGAAATATGAGGGAGGAGAGCCAGGCCCATAGAGACAGGGTTAGCTGCTTTGTTAGGATTCTCCCGGCTGTTTTACTAGAGAAGGCTGCCTGAGTTGGAATAAGTACAAGAGGCTCCACCCTTTCCGCCTGCAATGCTGAGTTGCACTCATCTACAGGCTCACTATGAGACTCATTCAGAAGTATAGGTGAAGAACTGTCAAGTAGAATCACATCTACTATTCGTGCAAATATATTCTTCTTCTCTTGTTGTTCAAGTACCAGAGTAGATACCGTTCCAAAGATGGCATCAGCAGTAACAGCTTGAGGGTTTATACTAGCAGCGTGGGTAAAGTCGTCCTGCTCAGTCTGTGAATCACTGACCATGGATAGAAAAGAGCTACTACTCTTGTCAACTTCCTCCAGCGATTGTGCTGCAATACACTTGAAGTCCTGGCTAGCTGAAAGATTCGTATGAGGGATTTGGCATGTAAAGGATTCATAGTTTATTTTTTCTGATGTGAAGGCAATCCCAATCTATTGCCGCTGTAGCCCCAGGCACAGATTGTGCAGGGAATTGTTATCCAAGTCAGCTGCAATAGATGGAGAACTCACCGTAGGTAAAATGATTGAGGTGCTCTGGTTGCCGCATGTGTGGCAGTTGGCTTGGAGCCATTCATTACAGAGTAGAAAAAGACCATGATGTTTGTATGATTGTCAAGAGGCAGCTCCTAATGACTTTCTCTGTCCCATGTTAATTACTTTTTTGACACGCAATCCGCTTGCCTTGATGTGCCAGGTGCAGATTTGCTGCAAATGTTCGTTTTGTCCCATCTGTGCAACACCTTTCGATCAGCTGGCTTACGATTGCATACTACCACAGTACATGGCCAGGCCTGCTGCGAAGGGCATAAGGGCGCGAAAGTGAGGGCTTAGCTACCTTCCCTTTATGCTTAGTGGTATGTCCAAATAGAAGCCAATTCAGAAGCAAAAATTAGCAGTAAATCAATTAAGCCGCTGAATCAAGGGAGATTAAGCAGGTGCAGTTTAAATACAGGCAGCTACAAAATGCAGAAGTTAACCAAATTCACGAGCACAATTTCACTCACCGTTCTGGCACCTTAAAGCAGCCTGTATTATTCACGTCTCCATGCTTTTAATGAACTGTCGCCATCATATTACTGTACTAACAGTAAGACGGACAGGTATACCAAGGATGCGTACAGTGTGGCTCGCTGTCGCTGACTCCTGCTGACCTCCACAGACCACATTTCAACCACTTGTCTCCTTGCTGCGCTCCTCGCAGATGTGAGGATTTTAAGCAATCTCTTCCAACTCAGCTGAGGTCCGCCTACAATAGTAAAGGTAGTAAAAATCCTCCACCAGAAGCCGTTACAACAGACCTGAATGCAAACACTGCAGACCACTTTTCAACTACTTGTCTCTGCGTATGCGAAATCACCTCCACGTGTGCATATCAGATTAAAGCACACCATTTAATGCGACAGGATCGATAAACTTGTATCCGGCTACTCTTGGTCTCTTGATCAAACGAAGCCGCTATCGCATTTAACTTGCTTATAGCATTTCTGGACTGTTCCGTCTAGAACGTTAACCCATGTATTACACCATACACATGAATACGCTGCCATCTTGGGCATGCTTTTATCGATCTCTAGTATCATCCCAGTAATTACCATAGGCTATTGCCGATGTGCACACGGTTTACGGTTTTATTACAGGGCGTTGTTGCGTTCCAAAAATATGCATATGAATATAGATATCAAATATCCACAACACACCTACTTACCATCTAAGCACACATAGCCTGTGTGGAGACTACTATGCACATTCTCTAGGAGGTTGCATGTCAAGGAGAACTATTTACTGCAAATACATCTTGAGGGCCATTAATGCTGTGCTCAGTATCCAGAGTCTATCATCAAACCAGATCTCTACAGTTAGGCCCCTTTTGGCAATTCAACACCTTCATTTAACCCACATTTCCAACTCTTTGTTAGAAAAATGAGTTGATCTTGCTTCAGCAGTTTATCTACACTTCTGCCATGATGGCTTTTAAATTGCTGAATCACTGTTCAGCTAAATTCGTCATGTTTATGATTCATTATCACAAACTGTTTCACCATAGGTGCTTCCTCAAATGTATTTGTTAAACAGATCCTGTGTTCCAAGATGCATGTTTTTACCCTCTGAATCGTTTTTCTTATATAGTGTTTCCTACAAGGGCAGGGGATCACATACACTAGATTAAGGGTATCACAATTAGTGAAGCCATTTTGTTTCATATTAGTTTTTAAACCGATATCAATCTTAGTTGAATAAATAACAAACTCCACACTTATTGCAGGGATAGAGGCCTATTACTTGTGGAAGGCCCAATGCTTCTGTTATACTGAATTGTCTTGTACTATGAGTTCTTATATCGTTGCTCATAACCATATTGCTCATATTGGAACTTCTTTTGAATGTTAGCCTTTCTAATTTACATTCAGGGTTGTCAAAAACGCTCACATTTTTCAATAGGATTTATTTCATTTTGTACAACAAATCAGTAAAAGTGTTAACACACACCAACTGGGTCTGCTCTTTTATTTTGTTAATTTAGGTTCCGGTAGAGCTTCTCTGTTATAAGCATGTTTTGCTGTGTTCTTTAATATTCTCTTTGGGTATCCCCTAGTTTTTAACTTTGCACTCAGGGCCTCTGCTTCAGTTTCAAAAGTCTCACGTGTGCAGCTATTACGTTTGATTCTAAGAAATTGCCCAAAAGCTACATTTTGCCATAGATGTTTGGGATGGTGACTCAAAGTGTAACAACCCATTCTTATGAGTGGTCTTATGATATAGCCTGATTGTCAATCTGCCACCTTCATTGAAAATGGTTGTGTTCACAACGTGGATCTCCTTTTTACTCATACAGTGGGTGAAGTGCAAACATTTATTTTGCTCATTAAACTAAAGGAAAAAAAAAGCATCTGCCTGTTCTCTTGAACCCAGACAAATACACAGGATATCATCAAAAGACCTTCTCCAGGTTAATATATTACCTAGAAAAGGATTATCATTATTGTAAATAATCCTCTTTTCAAAGCTTTCAAAAATAAATTTACTAAAGTAGGGGCTACAGTTGCACCCATGGCTGTGCTCTCAATTTGCTTATAGAAATAGTCTTGAAATGGAAAATAGTTGTCAGTTAATGTTACCTCTGTGCACCTGAGAATGAAAGAGGTGGGAATAGGGTCCTTTTCTCCCCCATAGACATTCCTATATTGCTTCCAACGTGGCCTTCTGTGCGTTGTGTGTATAATGAGACTCCTAATATCCATGGTGTCCCGGGCATAGGATCTCATTTCCAGAACAAAGGTTCTCAAATAATAATCAGCAAACTTGGATAATGGCTCTAGCATAGAGATAATCCTGAAGACAATTAGCCACCCCGGAGGGTCTGTAAGGGTCTTGTGAATTTTGGGGAGAATATAGAAAGTTGGAAGCTTGGATTTGTTTTATTTACCAGGAAAGTGACCACTCGTTGGCAAATCCATAACTTACATAAGAGTTGTTGGAACTCTATCCAGAATTCAAAAGGGTCATGCTTTCTAGTCACCAGGTAACCTAATCCCTCGTTTAGGTTTTCTGCTTCTTTTGTCAAAGTATAACGAGATACATTTATCACAAAAGTCTGCTGCTCCTGGTTCTCTTGTTGAATTCCCATTTATTTTATAATCATGTTTTATTCAAATTTAAACATACCAAAGTCAATCTAGACAGATAACAATCACAATGAGCAATACAAACCAAATGATATATGGTTAATTGAGATCTGTTTAATTCGGCTTCTCTGAAGGGGGGCTGAGGTGGCAGAGACTCAAGAATACTGAGAAGAGAAAAAAGGAGGTGGGAAACGGGGAAAATATTGCAAGATGAAAGCAAAACCATTGAGTAAGATCCCACAACGGCAGGCACAACAGTAGGACGCTTCCTATAAATCGACTGCATTATCATTTGGAGATAATTTGTACATAGTCCTCTTAAATCATCACAAAAGCTTGCACATCATGGGGTTTATGATGCATGTTTGGAAAATCATTTTTTGCACACATTCTATGAAAGGAAGCCAGGTTTCCAAATATTTCGGCGTATCCCCTTTACCCGCTGCACCGATTTTTTCCACAGCCAATGTGAACCATAGTCTTGCCCACCATTCTCGTATGTCAGAGGATTTGCTCCCCTTCCAATTATGTGCCAGCGTTAATCTAGCAGCCACATAGAAATTAGAAACTAGCTTGGATCCTTTACTAGACCAATTATAGGTGCCTCCCCCCACGTTCACGGGTCTGGAATCCCCAAAAAATCATTAAAGGATCCAGAGGAAGGTCAATCCCTATAATCATCCTAATATGGGATAACACTTCCTTCAAATATTGTTGAATCAGAGAGCATGTCCACCAAATGTAGAACAGTGAACCTTGGGCTACCCCATCAGGCCAACAAATTGGAGATGTGGTAAAGTTCATCCAATGCAGCCTTTCAGGGCGAGATGCCATCTGTATAATAGTTTAGTATTTTCTTTCAGTTGTACACATCTAGATGATTTAGACGGTCTCATCCAGATAGTGTAGCAAGTTAGGTTGTGAATTTGTCATCCAATATCGGCCTTGCATTTTGCGTGGAAGCCCAAAAATGTCTCATTAAGGACCCTATATAATGTTGACAGTTCCCGGCCTGGTGGGTGACCAATGAATTAGTCCTCAAATTGGTGCTGTCCCTACTGCCTCATTTAGTCATTCTGGTATTCCCAAGCCAATGCCTCAGTTGTATGTATGTATACTGATCACTATATTAGGGAGTAAAAACTCCTCACATTCCTGAAAGGTCATTGCCTGCCCATTGATGAATAGTTGGCCAATCCTCTTCAGCGCCCCATTCCACCCATTGCTTGAAGTGACGAACACGCAGACAATAGGGAACTGCAGGGTTGTGGAATACCTGAGTGAGCAGGGAAGGGAATATGGTTATTCCGTATTTCCAACCCGCTCTGCCCCATATAGCAACAGATGTTGTGGTGGTGAGCAGTAACGGACTGGGGTAACATCAATCCTTTGAGGGAATCCAACACCACGCATGCAGTACCACTGTGAGAAACCTGAGGCGTTGTTCCCGGGCTATTCCCGGGGATCCTTTCTTCAGGTGGCCAGGGGAGGGCCATCGCTCTTGGAGCTCAACCCTGGGGGCAGATGAACAAGGGAGGGAGGATCACCTGGGCAGGGGGTCCTTGGAGTCTATGGGAGACACACCCTTGGGCGAGACATGGTATTCCTCCCATTTCGACACACCCTTACCCGACACCCCCTCAGATGTCATGGGATATTGTCAGCAGAGTCCCATCACACTGCTAGTTGAAACTACAATTATCCTCCTGACTCATACCAACTCCAGAGTGCCTTATGGGACTGGAACTCCTGACTCGAAATTCCATCTAGTAAATAAAGGCGAGTTGACATTTTCCCGTACCAAATACAAATGTGTTATTCGTGTCGGAAAATGGGTCATGTGGCATGACATTGCCCCTTCAGGAAAATCAAGCCCATCATTCAACAAGGGCCCACCATAGAGAAAGGGGAAACTCTGTTAAAGAATCACCTCCTGGGTCCCTGGGGAGTTGGTGGGACACCTAATGGTATGACACGTTATCCCCCCTCTATAAAACCTTTCCTCTTTCCCGATCAAGTACATGAGTATTGTAACTCCCCGCCCCCTCTCCACTTCCCTGCATGAACACATACCCCTTTCACACTGGGGAAAGACAGACTCGAACATGTCCCAGTAAAGTGGTCAGGCAGAGTCAGGCAATTGCCTGGAACAACTCACACCTGAATCCCCTTTACTTTCCCAACCAGGATAAAAAGCGGAGCACGGGAACACAGAGGGAGCAAGGCAAGGAACGAGAAAGAGCACATGAAGCAGCTTATTCCAGACCGCAGCTGAAGGTAAGTGACAGAACAGAACTAAGGCACGAGATACCCTTGGGCCGTCGGACAAGTAATCGCTGGGCTGTCGAAAACTCTGAAGCAGCACTTGTGAGGTGGAGAAGTGAGGCCAGAGAGAATCTTGTAATGCGTGTCCGAGATACTGGGGGCCACCGTGCCTGACTAGTTGAGTCGTGGGAGAAGCGCAGCCACTGTGGTAACGCCCTTGGCTCCATGATCAAAGCCGCAAGCCGAACCTGCGTATGAACGAAGGTTACGGGCGGCAACAAAGTACCCTATGAAGTTGAATGGGAAAAGCATTTGATAAAAGATGCAAATGAAAAGCGAAATCCGATAATTGTTTTCTGAACTTTGAGAACTGAACACACAAAACTAAGTAGCAGAGTGGTCTGGCACCGCGTGGGTGCCCAATCGAAAGGTCTCTGCCTGAATGTACGACGCTAACAAAACGTATGAAATGTGAATATGATTCATGAGGAAGAGAATTGAAGTGGTCCTACAAGGGTTTTAAGTCAAATCCTTTGCACAATCGAAAGTCTTCAGTTTGTAGTGAACTGTGAAATAAATAGGACCCTGAGCCTGATGAAGGGGGACTCAAAGTGGAAGTAAAAGACCTTTTGTTGATTTGAAAGTAAACTCCTGAGGAAAGGCACTTTGAACATTTTTTGTTGAACTTTTTTCTTGCAAGGGCGAAGCCTTCCTTGATTGAACAAGAGACCTTTGGTTGCGGAGAGCTGATATATGAACTGGAACCGTGCCCTTCGCTTAGCCAAACTGACGTGTGCTCCAAGCCCAAGTGTGCCGCCTTGTCGCATGGTGAAAACATGGGGAACGGGAACCAACTGTCTAGTCATCCCGGCATTCGTTCTTCAACACTTTTATTTTGCATAACATTGTTTCCCACACTATTTAGATTTAGAAGTAAGGATTGGCAATAGGTTTATTAGTATAGGCCCTGTTTATTTTGACAAGACACCACTAGGATTGCGTTATTTTTTGATGGTCGCAGCTTGCTCCCATCTTTAGATTTAGGATTAGATAGGTGTTCTTCAAACCCAGTTGAAGTTCAATAAACAACCTTAAATTGTGATCACTTGCATCGGTCTTACTGTTTGATAGCATACCTTCCTTACACCTCCCACCCGGTTTCCTCGGTCCCTGCTCATTGCTTGCCCTCTACGGAGTATGAGCATTCTAGGAACAACAATAGCTGGGCAGCATAGTAGCAGCTATATAGATCAGGAACTACCAAACTGCCATTAATCCTTGTTGCCATCAGTGTGCACCTCGGGACCCAAGGTGCTTTCTTGGACCAGATGAATCTGAAAGATGTGGGTTTGAAGGTCATGTAGGACTTTCTTGTGAATCATCACAGGGAGGGTTTGTATTGTGTATAGAAGACGGGGTAGGAGGGTCATCTTTACAGCTGTGACTCTACCCAGCCAAAAGATTTCATGCCGCGCCCACCTTTCCAACTCCTCTTTCAGTGCTTTCCATAGCGGCAGAATATTTTCAAGGGATTTCTATAAGCAAAATGAGGGCAACTGCAGCCCCTAATTTAGCAAATGTATTTGTTGAAGCCTCTGAAAATAGGTTCAGTTACAGTAAAGATAATCCTTTTGTAAGTAATATATTAACATGGATATTGTTACCGTCCTGCGCATTTGGCAGGGTTCGCCACTGTACGAGTAGAAAGAGATCAACTTTTTGATCATAACCATCTTCCACAAAGAAGGCAGACTGAGAATCAAGCCTCATCATAAAATCACTCATAAGAATGTGTTGTTACACTTCTAGAGTCGTCATCCAATCTATGGTGAAATGCATACCTTTTGAGCAATTTCTTAGAATCAAACGGAAAAGCAGGCCCCCTGAGATTTTTTAAACTGAAGCAGAGGCCCTGAGTGCAAAGTTCAAAACTCAGGGCTACCCAAAGAGAATAGTAAGGAAGGCAGCACAATGTGCTAATAACAACAGAGAAGCTTTACTGGAACCTAAATGAAGAAACAAAGAATAGAACCAGTTGGGGTGTGTGTGTGTGAACACTTTTACTGATTCGTACAAAATAAAGAAATTCATATTGAAAAATGCGCGTCTTTGACAAACCTGAATGTAAATTAGAAAAGCCAATCTTTGCATTCAAAAGAAGTTTCTATATAAGAGATATGGTTATGAGCAACGATATAAGATCTTGCAATAAAATCAACTCAGTATAACAGAAGCATGGGAGCCTTCTGGCAGTTAGAGGCTACTATCCTTGCATTAAGTGTGAAGTTTGGCATTAAACTAAGAAATCAGCTCAGATTGTTATAGGGTTAAACCTAATTAGAAACAACATTACTTCACTAATTAGGATACCCGTGATGTAGTGTGTATGGTCACCTGCCCTTGTGGGAAACACTACATAAGAAAATTGATTCAGAGGGTAAAAACATGCATCATGGAACACAGGAGCTGTTTGAAAAATAAAGGTGAGGAAGCAACTATGGTAAAGCATTTTGTGACAATGAATAAAACATGACTTTAGCTGCACAGTGATTTAGCAGTTTAAAAGCCATCATGGCAGAAGTGTAGATAAACTGCCGAAGAGAGAACAACTAATTTTTCTAACAAAGAGTTGGCAATTTGGGTTAAATACATGTGTGGCATGGCACAAGGTGTCCTAACTCTGTACAGTTCTGGTTTGATTAAACCCACTCAGGATATTGAGCACAGCGTTAATGGTCCTGAAGATGTATTTACAGTAAATACATCTTCTTGAAATACAACCTCCACGAGAATGTGCGGAGTATTCTCTACACAGGCTTAGTCTGCTTAGATGGTAAGTAGGTGCGTTGTTAATATTTGATATCTGTAGCCATATGTATACTTTTGGAACACAACAATGCCCTGTAATTAAACCCTATATCATGCGGGCATGGGCAAGAACCTACGTTAATCACTGGGATTATAATAGAGAACGGCAAAAGCACACCCAAGGTGGCGGCATACTCATGAATATGTTGTAATACATGGGTTAACCTTCTAGACGTTGTAACGGTCGAAAAACGCTACAAGCAAGTTAAACGCGATGGCGGCATCGTTTGATCAAGAGACCAGGAGCAGCCGGGTCAGAATTAATGGATTCAGTCCCATTAAACGGTAAGACCTGTTGGGGTGCTTTAATATGGTACACACATTGAGGATATTAGTATTTGCAAACACCATCTCCTCTTGTAGGATGTTTGGGTGTGGTGTGAAACTTATACTCCCATCAGAGAACATTAAAAAAGAAAATGTGCAGCTGCATATGATTAAAGCCGTATTTGACCCTGTGCAGGTTTGGTGAGCTTACCTTTTATGCAGCATAAAGATGGCTCAAGGGATACAAATATTTTGAAAGTACATCTAAATTGAAATTAAAGTAGTGTAGCTTTTTTTGTGTACTTATGCCTCTGACGAAAAGCTGCACCGCTGCTACAATAACATAGACTTCTACCTCACTCTGATAAATCTACGGAGAGAGGCGATTAAAAAGATAACACCAGTAACAGTTTAACTGTTAGCATAGTCCTCTGGGTGTACTTGTGGTAACACCTTTGTTAGGTATGCAAGCCTCCTTACAGACAGATCTACATTTGAACTTTTACAAAAAGGTGCAATCCCTCCTGTTCTAAAAACAAGAAGAGAAATGGAACAAAATCATTACTTTATGCCCCAGGGCCCACAGTTACAGGCCAGAGTGAAGCGAGGGCCTTAACAAATACCCCGGGGCTTATTGCTATTAGTACCCTGGCCCATAAGACCAGGGTACTAAAAGCATTTTTTTTCTGTTCGAAAACTCTCCAGCATTTCCAAACAGAAATTTTTTTTTTTCTAAATGGCTGCCGGGGAAAGGAAAACAAAGACCGTTTCCCTATCCATGGCAGCCATTGAAAATAGGAAAAAGTAAACAAAAAAATGTTTGCCATGGAAAGTAGAGAAAGGAATACATGTAGTCCCTTTTCCCTTTCCATGACGGCCTGTCGCAGATCGGGAGTGTAACTACAAAAAAGGGAGTCGATAGGTAATCGCCTCCTATCTATACCTCAGTATTTCAACACATTAACGACAGAAGGCCGTTTTAATAACAATGTTATTGCTAACACTGAGTCCCTAATACAAAAACTGATTGGCCCTATGTGTAAATAATCTTGTGCTCCAGCTTAAAAACCCTAGTGGGTGCTGGTGTGCCGACTGCAAGGGGATGTCGAGATCCTGGCCCTATCCTCTCTAAGCCACTTTCCTACTATCTAAAAGTAAGTGCACACTGTTTTGGGGGTTGGTATCTAGATTTAATGTTTCCGCCTCCAAAGTGTGTGTCTTATTAAGAATTATAAAATAAAAGAGAAAAACATTCTATGACATTTGGTCACTGGAATTATATTAAAAAAGCTCTTTCACTCTACAGTGTATTGTGACAGTGCAGAGAAACAAAGAGTTGTGATAACTGTATAGATTTCTTTTTACGAGCCCTTTACTCAATATGTAAGGGTATCAGAGTCTGGGTTATCAACCAATACTACTGTAACAGCAGTCAACCGGTTTCAGCGGGATTCACAAGTAGCCGCTTTTTTCAGGTCGAATATTTGTAGCTTTAATATTCTTTTGGCAGTCTTCACTATTATGAAGCTTTTTGAGGATGTCTTCAGGTGTCCAACCAAGTTGGTTGGGTCAATCCCTAAATCCTATAGGATAAAAACAAGAGAGACAAGGGGGACTATCATCAATCTCAGAGTACTTCTAAAGCCTAAGTTGTGAACTATTTTGGTTATTCACCTCCCTCGGGGGTGAGGCTCATTTTACCTCATATGCCAAGTCTCTTTATCATGCCGTGCCTGCTCTATGCTGAGTATTTCTGTAACTCAACTGCAAGTATTCTTGGCAGGAATCTGTAAAAGATATGACATAACTACTATCGTTCCATTCTGTTTGTCAGTGAGCAGAGCCTGACAGAATCCCAATATATGCTTATGAAGCACTAGGGTCCTATAGTTGAAAACTGATGACATGAATACATGCCTAGTAGAGCTTCGGTCACCATTATAAACTTTAGTACTGTCCGGGTAAAAATTAAGTAACACCTGAGTCCGTATGCATATTTATCCCCAAAAGTGAGAACTATTTGTCAAACAACATTCACTGATAGAGATTACGACAAAGACTGCACGTATTAGCTAGACATGAGTTCAACCACAAATTATATTCCATGCACAGTGGGTCACAAGTAAAAGGACAACCAACTGGAATGTGGCTACATCTCAATATGAATTACGAATGACAGATTCCAGTAATATGCATAGTGACACAGCATGGCACACTGACATTGCTAATATACATATAGCAACATACCGGGTCAACTACACTTCCCAACTCTGCCGGGGACCCAATTGTAGTTTGCGCACGATCACGTGACCGTGACGCGACTACAACAACAAATATGGAGCGTAAAACGATGCACATCTCGTTTGCAAAAAGTAAAGTGCCAGAGGTAAGAGCTACTACATTTCCCTACTCCCCCTGGGACAAATCTGTAGTTCGCGAGCGATAACGTGATCGCGACGCTACTACATTTACACACATTTAGCACAAAATGGCGCAGATACTGACTGTGGAAGGCAGAACGGGAACGTGAGAAGTAACCGAGGTAAGCGGTCACAATAACACATACTAGCCCGCGTTTAGGACCCCTCCTCTCACTTTGGGGAAGGACATGAGGAAGATTGGGTGCCTAAAGGAGCTCCATAAGGCGGCATGGCACCCGCGGGGTTCTGCCTGATTCAATTTGAGCAGAGCGACAATGATATTGTAGAGAGGTTGTACAGCAGTCCAAGCCTAATGAATAACGGCTGGGCTTTCCTGTAAGAATATAGAGAAATGCCATTTGTAAACATACAGCACTACTTGAGGTCTCCTGTTTTGATTACAGGAAGCAACTCCGAGACGACAAGAAAGAAAAGAGCGCCTCCTCCTCCCCCATAGGAATAATCAGTGAAGACAGGTGAAGACCAGCACCCTGTTTTTTATATACAACTCTGCTCACTGACAAGCAGAATGGAACGATGATAGTTATGTCGTATCTTTTACGGATTCCTGCCAAGAATACTTGCAGTTGAGTTACAGAAATACTCAGCATAGAGCAGGCACGATCAAGAGATTTGGCATATGAGGTAAGATGAGCCTCACCCCAGAGCGAGGTGAATAACCAAAATAGTTCACAAAGTAGGCTTTAGAAGTACTCTGAGATTGATGATAGTCCCCCTTGTCCCTCTTGTTTTTATCCTATAGGATTTAGGGATTGACCCAACCAACTTGGTTGGACACCTGAAGACATTCTCAAAAAGCTTCATAATAGTGAAGACTGCCAAAAGAATATTAAAGCTTCAAATATTCGTCCTGAAGAAAGCAGCTACTTCTGAATTCCGCTGAAACCGGTTGACTGTTATAGTAGTATTGGTTGATAACCCAGACTCCGATACCCTTACATATTGAGTAAAGGGCTCGTAAAAAGAAACCTATACAGTTATCACAACTCTGTTTCTCTTCACGGTCACAATACAGTGTAGAGCGAAAGAGCTTTAATATAATTCCAGTGACCAAATGTCAGAATTTTTCTCTCTTTTATTTTTTAATTCTTAATAAGACACACACTGGAGGCGGAAACATTAAATCTAGATACCAACCCCTAAAACAGTGTGCACTTACTTTTAGATAGTAGGAAAGTGGCAAATCGGGAGTGGACATGCTAGGGACAGAAGTGTTCCCTTTGCGTCCGCTCCCGAAATGGACAGAAAAGAAGTTAAGTGGGGTTGGGAAAAGCAGGGAGGGAATTCTGTGGATGGGGAGGGCAAGACAACCGATTCTCCGGTGAGGGGAGATGGCAGCCACCAGCCCTGAGGCGGCTGAGGGCGGTGGGATTACCATCTGATAATGCCCGCGTTCTGAGCCTCCCCATTAGCTGGGAGACCGCCACACCCCCGCCGGGTACTAAGAAGGAAAAGGTATTTAGAACCTTTTTATGGCCCCATGATTTATGGTTGGGTGATTCTATCAATTTAGTTAATTCTTTATAAAATATGTCATCTGCAGGTCTCTGAGAAGAATTGGGCTTCCAACGGTTTACGAAAGAAAGAAGAATTAAATGTTTTTTTAAAAAAATATATGTGGGTCTGGTGTGGCACTTTTGATCAGGACGGTGGAGGACTCCTTGTGTATACTCGGTAAAGACTCTTGATGTAAACAGTTAATTACTCCTGATGGATGTTTGATATTAGATATGTAATTGAACTGAAACATGTTGAGTAGAAGATGACATGAAAATATATTAGGATGTAGGTACATTTGTAATATGGAAAATTTCAGGATTTCATCTCCCATGTTTGACAGCATTGATGAGTAAGAGAATCTTTGCACTGTCATCACAATGATTTAGTAATCATTGTGATGGATTTATCAGATGAAAGTAGAAACACTCATGAGTCATCTTGCATTTGAAGTCATTTTATTTAATAAGAATTATGGTGATTTAATTGAAAGAATCATGATTTAATTGCATGTATTTTTGAATTCACGTGAATATTTTTATTATTAACTCAGGTCTTTTGATAACAAATACATATTTATATGTTCAGATGAAATTGGTGGAAATTTGTGAAGATAGAAAAATGCCCTTATGTGATTTGAAGTCAACTCCACTGACAGTAATTTTCCTAAGGTGGAGGCCTAGTGATTGGCAGAGAAAAGTACACCTACAGGGCTTATATATTGTGGTAAATCAGACTGCGGTGGCGGAAAAGAGGCCATAGCAAAAACTTGCTTTTTATTAAATAAAGAGAAAAGGTCTATTCTTTCCCTTTCTCCCAACTGTTTTTTGGCCACATCTAAAAAGAAAAAGCATACATGGTGCTTGTCAGTAAGTCTTACAAACCTAGCCTAGTTATCTATCCCAAACCTAATCAAACCCAATTTCTGACCCTACCACTAAATAAAAAGGACCAACAAAGTTGACCAGAACAGGCCTCTAAAGGGTTCCTTTCTCAATATCTGAAATTGTGGCTGGTCTCAGACCAAAATGTCACTGGATGTTTCCAGGCCCTGCGCCTGCCTTCATAATTCAGAGTTCCAATAAGAAGGTCCCAAGTCTTCCCATTTTCCTTGTATAACCATCTGTGACAATAGCAATTGAATCGGGATTCCTCCACCTTAAGTATGGTTTCTCTCAATTGACCTTAGGGTTGCTCCACTTTGTTGTATTGTTTCTTTCACCTCCTCTTGAGGTCTGGCACGACAATTAGGAGTGTAAAAACACAAGTGACACGCCAGATGGGCCATAGGTCATATTAACCCTTAGAGCTCAAGGGAAAATATAGAAATGCAATACCTCGCTTTTGGAGACAGACGAGGCTGCAAAGCGGTTGTTAAGCTTAACAGTGAAAAACAGAATCTTCTAAACACTTTAGAGAGATGCAAACACTGCAGCAATGGCTGTTTATATAGATGTAGCCACACGTGCGGTTTCCTGCGCAGCTGTGAATCACTGGCTCCAAAATGGAGGAGTAATAGGAACTAATCAAAATGTCACTGTAGCAGTAGGAAAACCTGGTGGATTACCAGGAGAAATCCTATTTATGTACAAGAAAACACCCTTTGCCAGAGCACAGGGAAATGTATTTGATACATTGAGAATAACCAAAACGGTGCTACCCTTAAAACACAGACCATCAGAATTCGTTTGGGGGGCACTTTGCCATTTCCAGACCCTCTAGCCAGACACGGTCGACTCATACATGCAGGTTTAACACTCCAACTACTGGCTAGGTGCAACCAAAACAGAGAGGGACCATATGAGAAATAACAGTATAAACTGGTGTCTATACATTTTGAAAACATTTGCAATCGTGCATTGAAATATGCCATGCAAATACCAATGGGTGCAAAACGTCCAGGGGTTCAGCCACCTGATGTGGGAGGAGAACAAGTTACTTCTTACCTAGTAACGTTCTTTCGATGGAATGTTCCTCCGACCTATTCCTTATCTTGATAGATTACTTCCAGCTTGCTGGCCTCGGAAAATGTTTTCAGTAGAGGGCGCTGCGCGTCGACGTCCCTCGAGTTGGTGTCCCCGACAGCCTCTGTATCGGCGCCAACGTCATCATGCGTATAACTAGATTTGCGCAGCGTCCGTTGCTCAGTTCCGTTTTGAAGCTTAAGAGAAGCTGTGCATGAATTGGTTATTGACCTCGAAGGAGCGTAAGCTGCAACCACAAGGGAAGTTTTACTGAGGGGATGGACGGGATCCATCGAAAGAACGTTACCAGGTAAGAAGTAACTTGTTCTTCGAAGGGATTGTGTCCTCCGACGTAGTCCTTATCTTGATAGACACCCATAGCAGTGGTGTGTAAACGGAGGTGGGAGTAAAATTGCCATAATCCCCTCTAAGAATGAACAGAGTGTAACACAGCTTTGCCAAATCTAGTCTCGTGGCTAGAGGAGGAATCCAGATTGTAGAATTTTGTATGTGCGGACGACCATGTGGCTGCCACACATATGTATCGAATCGGTACCCCTCTTTGGAGAGCCAAAGAGGCTGCAATACCCCTGGTTGAATGACCCCTAAGATTTTGAGGGGGATCTTTCCCTGCAAATTCTTAACATTCTAGAATGGCCAAAATAATCCATCTGGAAATGGTCTGTTTTGTGATTGGCAATCCTAATTTGTGCCCTGTGTAACCTATGAACAGTTGGTCTGCTTGCCTAATCTTAGCAAGTCTGCTGATATAAAAACTCAAGGCTCGCCTTGGATCCAGCCTATGTAGCCTCTCTTCCTCTTTCCCTGGATGGGGAGGAGGATAGAATGAGGGTAAGGTTATCTTCTGAGTAATGTGGAATTCAGAAACCACCTTTTGGAGGAAATTAGGCTTCACTTGTAGTACGACTTTGTCTTTGTGAAAAATTGTATGAGGGGGTTTACAAGATAGGGCTTGTAATTCGCTCACCTTCCTGGCAGTTGTAAAAGCCACTAATAAGACAGTTTTAAGGGTGAGAAATCTTAGCGAACAAGAGTGAAGTGGTTCAAAAGGAGTACCCATCAGGAAATTTAAGACTAAATTGAAGTCCCATGAGGGAACTTGGAACGGTCTCGGGGGATAGACATTAGTTAACCCCTTCAGAAATTGTATTACTAAGGGTAATTTGAAATATGATGGCTTCTCTGCAGTCCGCTTGAAGATCGATCGCGCTGCGAGGTAGCCCTTGATCATACCAACTTGAAGACCTAAATTTGCCAAATAGAGTAGAAAGGATAACACCATTGGTGTACCACCTGAAAAGGGTTCAATATTATTTTCTCTACACCAGCTGCAAAATGTTTTCCAACGGCAACGGTATAAAGTCTTTGTTGCTGGCCTTCTGGCTGAAAGCAACACCTCCATGACGTCATCTGGGAGGTCCCAATCCTTGTATCTCAACCTTTCAGAAAACAAGCGTGAAGGTTGAGGGTGCTGATATCTGGATTGAGAACCTGACCTCCCTTTTGTGAGAGAAGATCCTCCCTGTGTGGAAGACGAATCGGAGGGCAGATGGACATGTCCAGAGGGTCCGGGTACCATGTTCTCCTGGCCCAGTCGGGGCAATTAGGACCATTGTCTTCCGGAATCTTCTCAACCTCCTGATCATCTGAGGAATGACAGAGACTGCAGGAAACTCCCAGTCTACCACAAGCGCATCCCCTAGAGCTCCTCTCGGGGGAAATTCCCTTGAACAAAACTGATCGCACTTCCTGTTGATACTGGTGGCGAACAGATCCACTTGAGGGGTTCCCCAAAGGGCGAAGATCTCTCGAAGGACTTCCTGAGCTATCTCCCACTCGTGAGAGACTGTGCTCTGCCTGCTCAGAGCGTCCGCTGTCAAGTTCTTCTCTCCGGCTAAGTGAACTGCCGTTATAGAGATTCCTTCTTGAATTGCCCAAAACCAGAGCTGCATCGCCTCTCTGTACCGTGGCAGTGATCCTACGCCTCCTTTTTTTGAGGTAGTGCATGGCCACTGTATTGTCCGTCATTATTAGGACATTTTTCCCTTGTACAGATAGCAGAAAAGCCTTCAACGCTAGTCTGATAGCTCTCAGCTCCAACAGGTTGATGTGTAGTCTGGACTCCGATGGAGACCAACGACCGCTGAAGGTCAAGTCGTTGGCATGGGCTCCCCACCCCGTGAGTGAGGCATCCGTGACTACTGTTATCTCTGTCCGTGGTTGCCAAAACAGTTCTCCTTTCAAAATGTTCTCCCGACAGGCCCACCACTGAAGGTCTCGACCCACTTTGTCCGGAACCTGAAGGAGGTCTGTCATTCTCACTGAGAATTGCGACCACTGAGTTCTTAGTGTCCACTGGAGACATCTCCTTCTCAGGCGAGCCTCTGGCACAAGGAAGATGCAGGATGCCATGAGGCCTAGCAACCTCAAAAAGTCAAAGGCTGGGAGACGTTGGGCATTTTGAAACTTGGTGACCATCTGCAGAATATCTTGAGCCCTCACCTCTGTGGCGAGGCTTTCCCCAGGGAAGTGTCCAGGACCGCTCCGATGAACTGGAGTCTCTGTGATGGTATCATCTGTGACTTCTTTAAATTGAGGGAGAAGCCCAGTTTGTGAAGGAAGTGGCAGACATAATCTAGCTGAATCTGAGCTTGTTCCGAAGATACAGCTCTGATCAACCAATCGTCTAGGAAGGGGTAGACGTGAATCCCTTCCCTCCTTAGACTTGCAGCCACTATCGACATTAGCTTGGTGATGTCATGATGCCTACCCCCGGGCATCCGGATCGAGTCCATCAGTCCCGGGAGCAGGCATCCAGATACTCATTAAAACCCCAACAGCCCCGGCTGGGGGCTGTTTGGATTCAGTCCTGGCGCCAGGCTCATCATAGAAATCAGTCCTGGCGCCATAGGCGCCAGGCTCATAGACTTTACTTACCTTTTGCAGACCATGCTGCAAATGAGTCCAAGCCAACGTGAGGCCTGGATGGGACTATTTTATCACAGGGACTATTTTTTACTCGGGTGTGGTTCTGGGGAACTTCTTACCTGGGACTACTTTGCAGGCTATTTAAACCACGCCCGAACAGCAGCTCATGCTTCGCGTTATTCTGCATCCAGCAGCGTAACGCTCACCGTGTCTGCAAGTCAGCATCCAGTCTTCTGCCACGCCCGCCTCGAATCCGGAGCTCCTAGACAAAAGGAAAAGAAAGGAGAAGAGGTTAGATCACAGACATTATTTGATTCCTTACCTGATTCCGGAACCAGCACATCTCCGAGCCTGGAAAGGACATTATTTCAGCACGCGTCGCTTCGCCAGCAGCAGCGCTGCGTTATACTCACCAATCCACTGCATCTTTCAACTCGGCGCTGCCTCCATCATTTTCTTTGTCGAAACCCAGCACCTGGGGGGAAAACAAAAGGAATAACAAGGTGAGCCGAGAAAACCGACAAAGACAATCTCTTTGCCACCATAGGCTTACCTGCTTTACCACCGGAGGTATTATCCTTTAATTCGCCGCATCATTCTATGCCGCACCTTTAAAGGGAGAGAAAACAGCAAGTTAAACTCATGCAACTTTTACCGGACAGTGTTTGGTAATACAGACTCTTACCTGAACGCCATCAGCTGCCTCCAGGCAATATTCTTTTGGACCCAGCTGCAACCTAACGAGGGAATGGAACAAGAGTGAACATCGGATATATTGAACTCTTTGAACGTTATAGACACTGGAGTCAATATTCCTCTGGAACTCCTCCAGTACCTTCAAAGCAGTGAAGTAACTGGTATCTACGCACCCCTGCATGCCATGCAGGATGGAGAGTTCATCATTTAAAAACATAAGGTGAGGTTACCAAGAGGGGATATCGGAGGTGATTAGTGGGGAGAACGAGAACAGTTGGGGGGGCCATCACTAAAGTCCACGGGTGGCTAAATCCCTTTCTCCACTTGCAGGAGAATACTTCTACGAGTCCAGCAGACAAGATTAGGCGGGCCAGTCCAGACTGTCATCTCTTCACTACGCATCACGTTGGTGGAGACCGCAGCTGTCCGGGTCCGATCGACACCCCTGTGGGAACCAGGTGAGCGTAACTGGTGAAGACCCTCGGGGCGGCGGTCAGCCCAAATGGCAGAACCCGAAATTGCGAACCTCAGGTATTTCCTGTGTTTGAGATGGATTGGCACATGGAAATAAGCATCCTGAAGGTCCAGATATACCAGCCAGTCCTGAAGCTGGAGGGCCTGAAGGATCTGAGAGAGAGTTACCATCTTGAACTTGTCCTTCCTGAGGAAATTGTTCAATTCTCGTAAGTCCAAGATAGGTCTCAGTCCTCCGTCCTTCTTCGGTATCAAGTGGGAGGTGGTGGGGAGTACCAACCCTTGTTCCTCTCCGCTACAGGTACCGGTTCTATGGCACCTTTCACTAGCAGGTCTAGAATCTCCTGCAAAAGGAGCAGATCTGGAAACTTCAAAGAGTTGTTCCCCGGTGGATGACTGAGGAGTGAGTAGAAAAGGCAGGCAGTAACCTTGGGCAACTGTCTCCAATGCCCAAGCATCTGACGTAATAGCCTGCCATTCCGTCAGATGTTGAGTTAACCTACCCCCTACTGGTGTCTTGTGAGGAGAGTCCTCAGAGTGGTTTAGAGGCGGCTGATACAGATGCCAAGGGTAAAGAGGCAACTGCTGCTGCTGCAGCTTTTGCACATTTAACCCGTCCACCTCGGGTGAATTTCTTTTGGCCTATGTGAGCCAGCTGTCCTCTGCCTTTTCCAAATGCGACATAAAAACGAAAGGACCTACCTCTCCAAGAGGTTCCTGAGGGGCGATAAGGAGGTTGACCGATTGCAGCTCCAAGGGATTTTGCTGCTGCCTTGGATGTTTGTAACTTCTCTAGGCTGTCATCAGCCTTCTTACCAAATAAAGAAGAGCCATCAAAAAGCATATTCAAAAGTCTGGCCTGTACATCTGGAGCAAAACCAGACTTTCGCAAACACGCAAATCTGCGGATTGTAGTACTTGTCGCCATGGCCCTGCTGATACTGTCAACAGAATCAATGCCAGTTTGAAGGGATTCGCACATTGCGTCTTTACCATCTTTAATGATGTTCAGAAAGGCTTCCCTTTCTTCTCCTTCCAGGAGGCAGTCAGCCACTGATGAAGCACACTCCCAAAGTGTATGGCTGAATCTTGCGAGCGTACAAGTAGCATTAATGGATTTAAGCGCCATGCTACACGCAGAAAAGCCTTTTTTGACATAGCGTAAAATCTCTTATCATCCCTGTCTTGTGGAACAGTAGGGTATGCAGATCTACTGTTCGATGAAGTTGCTGCTTGAACAACCAGACTCTCTGGAGTTGGATGTTTGGACAAATATTCAGGATCAGAAGCAGATACCCTATATTTGGCAGATAGTTTGTTTACTGCCGGGATAACCTCAGGGGTTTCCCAGTTGGTCGATATTTTCCTCTGCAATGCAGTATGAAATGGAACCACAGGATCTTCCTGTGGGCCTTTAATTAAAATGTCTCTGAGATCATCTTGTTGAAAAGCAGGTGAAGGTGTAGACCAACCCATGAATTCTATTAGGCTGGCCATTAAGTTCTATAAGGGGTCTCGGCATGTTCCCCTGGGTCTGGTTTGGCAAATTCTACTTCTGGGGAAGTATCTAACCCACTTGCATCATGCAAGGACTCTTGAAGGTCCTTCAACCTATTTTCTTCAGAGATAAATTACTCTGGTACAGGTGTTGTAGTTCTCTGCAACCCAAAAGGTCTTTCCTGATCAGAATCCTCCCCTTCCTCATAAATAGAGGATAAGGCTCTGAAATAATCTGACCTTGGAAATGGCTTAAAACCCATTTCTAAACCAGAAGGGGCCAAGCTTGTAGTAGCTGGTTGAGAAAACGTCGACGTTGACGACGCGGAAGTCAAAGGCTTCGAAGAAACCGAAAAAGGCGTTGAAAAGGTATGAAGAGACCTCCAAGAACTCCAGAGGATCAGAATCCTACTCGCAGTCGTCGAGGTTATCGACGACATTCAAGGCCATGGTGGAAGCCCTCGGTATGACCGACTGCGAAGTAGTGACAGCCGTAGGTTTGCCCTTTATCGGCGTCGAAAACGGCGTCGATTCGACCGATCTATGTGTCGATGGGCCCTCCGATAATGGTGTCGATGATGCAGATTTATGAGTCGAAGGGACCTTCGACGATGGCGTCGATGACGCGGGTCTTACTGCCTTTGCTCAAGGGTTCATGACGCTCTCGGGCAGTTTCTTTCGCCGGGAGCAACGACTCGCAGCATTTCGATTCTTCGGGTCTTTCACCCAGGGTATCACCTTTAGCCATCTCTGAGGGGGTTGAGGCCGTTTTCTCAAAGACGCTAAGCATCTTTTTACGGAATTCCTCCCACTTAGCTGGAGAGCTGTGTTTTGTGGGGCAGGTGACCCTTTCCGGGGGAAACAAAAGAAGAAGAGGGTGCACTTTGACGCCTCTTTTTCGAGTGTTTAGATCTTGAAGAGTGATAGGAACTGCTTCGAGACCTCGAATGGGAATGTTTCCTGTGACGGCAAGGAGACGAATGTCTTGACTCTGCCGAGGAAACTTTCGAAGGAGTAGAAGTTTTAAGAGTCTTACCTCTTTCGAGCTTCCTCTTACGCTCCTTCAAGGCTTTCGCCGTCATGGACATGCAGTCCTTGCATTCTGAACAGTGATGCTCCGATCCCATGCACCACAAACAGATCCTGTGAGGATCCGTCAACGGCATTTTCTTTCCACAATCTCGACACTTTTTGAAGCCGGACCGTGGGGTCGACGGTTCAGATGAGGAACCCATCGAAAAAAGTAAGATATATTTGAGGAATAAGTAGAATCTACTTGAAGAACGAACTGAGCAACACGATTCCGAGGCCCACGAAGTGCGGAAAAATAGTACTGCACAACGGACGCTGCACAAGTCTATTTATACGCATGATGACGTCGGCGCCGATACGGAGGCTGTCGAAGGACACCAACTCGAGGGACGTCAACGCACAGCGCCCTCTACTGAAAACATTTTCCGAGGCCAGCAAGCTGGAAGTAATCTATCAAGATAAGGAATACGTCGGAGGACACAATCCCTTCGAAATACAATTTCAGACAATGAAAACCCTGCTATGACAGGTACCCAAAGAAGTAGGAGACTTACCCAAATGGTACTCGGAGAATATAGGGAAACTTCAAGCTGCTTTCCCGCAGGTTACAGTCATGCATAGGCAAAGGGTTTTAGCAATGATACTGCAAGTAGGTTGTAACCCTCCGTTAGAAAGCTGCGAAGGTTGGATGTCAGACAGACACTCCCCATCAATAACAGCACTGAACATTATACTGAAGGACGTTCTAAACTCACAAGGAGCTGCAGCAGCCATGAATCTAGGGCTGGCATTTTCAGGAGGCAACTACCACATGGTAGAAGGAATAACAATGCCCTTCCTCAGAGGGGAGTGTGCCAGGTTAGAGATTAATAAAGGGCTTGCTTACCTCAACCTTCAGGAAAACCAAGAACAATTTGGAGACATAGCGACTACAGGTTACCGGTCAATAGGTAGAGACCACCTGGGAAGCATTCCAGGTGAAGGCATAAAAAAGGAGATCCGAGAAACGCAGCCTGAAAAAGGGAACATCTCCAGAGGTATTTCTAATGGAGGGCATACACATAAATTTGAACTAAGCATAGTAGAAGAGGAAAGAGGAGATAACAGGAGATCTTCAGATGGTGGTATTAATTGATCCCAACAGGAGACACCAAGGTATAAAGGACCATGGGGTAAACATAGGTATTATAGTAATTGTCAGGATAACTATGACCTTATAGATACAGCAAAGATAAAACCACCCCAGAGGTATGGAGGTAGTGATACTAGTAAATTTAATCCGCAGACCAAGAAACTGCAACCTAAGAAAGACCAGAGAGCTGTAAAGAAAGAAAAAAAAGCAGGTTGCAGCGCTAAAAGTCAGTAATGGAAAAACCACAGACGCACAGGATAATCACAGAAATTAAGCTAGTAGTTGACTGGATTGTAGTATAGAAAATAAAACAAAGAAATAAACAAATATATATATATATATATATATATATATATATATATATATATACATATCCATCTCTCTCAAGAGGCTGGGGGAATGTCCACTTAATAACGGTCGATGTCGGCAGCGGCTGTGAGTTCGAGTTGGTGAGAGACTCTGCAGTGCGGCTTGACACTCGCTGAAGGTTGTCGTTGGGTGCTTTCCTCTAGTGTGAACGAGGAATGCGGATTGTGGAATGGGAAAGACGGAAACCCTTCTGAGACGGCGTGCAACTTACGGGGCACTGGTGCTGGGTATCTGGAGCGTTCAGTGCACGCAGAAGCGGGGAAACCCTGAGGCCGCTCTGAGGTTTCCGAGGTCTCTGAAGAAGCCGTGCTCGCCGTCGTGTCTGGGGTGCCGGGGCTTCTTAGAGCCCTGGGAATTGAAGGCGAGGTTGCGTGGTGAGTAACGGGGACTTACTGCTGTGCTCCAGTGGCGTATGCCCTGAAGGAAGCCGCCTAGCATACACTCCATTTCGTGGCACAATAAAATAAATTCCTCTTGCCGCTCATCTTTTGAGTGCAACCTTAGCTTGCTACACCCTCGCCCCCATTGTTAGTTTGTATTACCCTATTGCACGGGTGCGCTTTTTAGCGTGCGAAGTTCAGCAGATTGATAAACACTGTATTCACACCATACCTTGGGGACTCTCCAATTACCGGCAAAGAAAGGTCCTGCTGAATGGTTCTAGGACCAACGTTCTGACTTGAGGAGGGGGTGCTTACGTGGGGGGTGGTATAAACTTGAACCTACGGAGATCTGAGCCAATATAACTCTTCAGCCCTCACCCCAGTTGAACGACCATCGACATTGTTCCCCCATGGATTGGTCACTGTGACCAGAACAATCTTTGAGTGCCTGACATTAGATACATATTGCTGCAATAAGGGGATTTGCTTGACTGCCAACACGTGGGATCTAAAAACAAATCACCCACTTGGTCTGTTTTTGTCCACAGCTCGTTTGGGAAAAGAAAGGGTGGATAAATAATTCCGGGAGACTGCAGGGGTCATCCTTTGATCTCAGTTAAGTTTTTGCGGAGCACTCAATCCTACCAAGCGCCTTAATTGAAAGTAGTACTGAGCTACAGTTTGCTTTGTGTTCATTTAAACTGTGCTGTTCCATCTGTAAATCCAACATAGCTGTAAATCCACACAGCTCAGTAGTATATTAAAGGGGATCTAAGAAGGCAACGCACAGAAAAGTACCTCAAACTAATTACAATCTACGAAGAAAAAAACAGGAAAGAAACGGTGGAAATCGTAGACAGAGCTGGGGACAAAAGTACATTGAAAAAACAAGCATCGTCAAGCAAGGCAAGGGTGATATTACCTCATTATTCTTGCCAAATGCAAAACCTGAGAAGAACTCCACTATTTTGGAGGAAGGGGAACCAATTGCTCTAAATGGCAGTAATTCCTAAGACGTAACAAATAAAGGTAACAGACAATAACTCCCTCTTGGAATTATGTCTGTCGATGCAAACGTCGATGACACCTGCACTAACCAAACCCTTTGAGGAAAATGCCCAGAGGCAGGCACCTGAAGAGCTCTTAGTGCCTCCGATACTAGCAGACAGATTATCTATATCACTGAATCTGGCTGCACACTCAGAAGTCTCGAAAATGGAAACAAATACTGAATCCTTGACATGCCCTACCACAGTGGTGGAATTACAAGCTTCAGTACAATTCGCATTGAAAATGCTTCTAAAAATGTGCGGACGTATTTTGGAGAACATAACGAATACAGCTCCAATGAATGCCACAAAAGAAAGCTTTAAGGATGAGGCGGAGAACAATCTGTCGGAAGCCGCTCGGATGCTAAGTGAACCAACTATGAATCTAGAACTGAACTTGAATGATACAAACCACTCCATAATACTTTACTCTCGTAAACGACTGGCAAAAAGAGCCGCAATGGAAAACTTCCATGCATTATCGCCTCCCCACTCCCAGACACTGCTCTACCGATTAAAGGCACAAAAAAAGCCAAGAAAAAAAGCTGCCCGGGCAAGAAAACGAAACCTCAGAGCCTAGCGCTTGACAAGCTGGCAAATCTCAAAGAAGAATGAATCGTCCGAGGGTGAAGATGAATTGCCAGAACCTGGGCTGCCACAAACCGACCTGGCACCGGGAAAGATCTCATCTACCCCTAGCAACAGTCCAATACCAACCGCCCGGATAAGGGAAGTTCAATACCAATCAATAATGGAACAAAGGTTAACCAGACTGACAACCGAATCTGTATAATTAAGAACTTATACCAAAACAGCGATCATGATTGGCTTACGAGGACTGAGTTCATGATCGGATTACATTTGATTCCCCAGCTGAGAGTTCTGAGATCTGACGAGTTTATAGAGCCACTGAGTGGTGTGAACGCTAATGTATCAGCTGTTCACTGTAAATTCTGTGCAACCGCTGAATTAATGCAGAACTATAGAGAAAGGTTGTTGGAAGTCGGTGCAGAAATTGATGCCGACTCAGAAAAAGAAGACCATAATTGGCCGAAGAAATTCATACCAGAATTTAAGATCACGACTAGAGGGTATCAACTGTCGATGGAGAATGAGGTCCAGTTGGCGAATATCCAGAACACCCTAAAACAGCTGGCAGAGTCCTTACCAGTGTTAGTTCAAAAACAGTGAGATTGCTTAATCTTCTGATGCGACTGCAGAGGCTTCAGACATTTATTGTCCCGGGAGGGTTCCTTGCCATATATAACTAACCACACTTGTATTTGCCTTCAGGAGACTTGGCTAACCTGGAAAATTGTTTTGAACGGATACACAATATCCCAGTCCCTAGCAAAAAAGGGCCTACGCAGACAACCCTATGGGGGTTTGATCATTGGAGTCGCCCACACCATAAAATCATGTCGTAAACACAATAACATGGACAATTTCATCATTTTTGTAGAGCTAGAAATGCTTTTTAAAAAGGTGTACCCGAAAAGATATAATTCCTTAGCCTATACCATCCACCGCGGGCCATACATGGAGATAATATCCAGGAGGCACTACACTATCTCTTGATTAATTGGACATTGAATCAGGAGAACAAAGCCATGATAATTGTTGGTGATTTTAACTGCCACATGACAGGGGAGATGGGGAATTCTAGCAACCCTCATTTAAAATCTAGGAGTGTCATGACTCACTCGATATATGACCCCGAGGGGCAGTACTGGCTAAGTTGCTTTGGGATATGGGACCTTGAAAGTAACGATCACCCAGGCAACGAGGCATGGCATAACGGGAGCGCATGGAGTACACTAGATTACATCTTTGTCAGCTCAGATATAGCTGCTAGAGTCTGGGACATGGAGGTATGCAGGAATAAAAGTAATGTCTGATGAAGTTCCTCCTAACGTTAAACCCATAGGGAATTTGAAGTTTAACCATGCCAAGACTCGTATCAGCTGGTCTGAAAGAAACATCTATAATGCGGCTAAGGCATTTTCTGGTGAGCGCACTCCAAACTACAGCTCTTTTTTGGTTATGTCCATTAACGATATTGAGAATTGGATCTCTTCTTTTACCAATATCCATGCTACGGCGAGGTTAAGAATGGTAATAAATGATACAACTATAAAAGGAGTTCCTGAAAAGGATACCTTGGGTGATGAGAGCAAGCATCAGAGAGGTTTCTTAGACAGATATTGATATTTTATTTCTATCGCGCTCGTACACAAGTGTTTCAGAGTGCGACAAGGCAAGGGAGGGGACCAGGGGAGAACAAAACAGCGATCTTACTAGGCCCAGTGACATTGAGAACGTGCAAGTGCATGGGAGAGGAGGAGGGGAAAAGTGCATGGAAGGGGGGAGAAGTGGAAAGTGTGAAGCAGAGGAGAAACAGATAAATAACAATAAATAGATAATAAAGGCAACAAACCGTTTTAGTACAGCCAGCAATTTGCAAGTGGTAGGTTTAAGGCAGCAGACAGGGTAGGTCTGATAAGTGCAGGAAGAAAAAGGGGGGGGGACTGTAGCATACAGATACAGACCCCAGTGCAAGGGGTGACCCGGTGGCAGTGCGGGAGGTTGGCAGGGTGAGCAGGTACCTGGGCCCAGAGGACAGACGGTGGCCTGGTGCACGGTGCTAAGAGAGAACAGATCAGCAGGGGAGAGGGGGAGCAAAGGCAAAAGAAAAGAGAAAGGTCTTGAGGTGCTTCCAGAACCGGAGATGGTTCTCTTCAAGTTTTAGAGTGGCAGGGAGGCTGTTCCAGAGGGAGGCCCCAGCCGAAGACAGATCTATCCCCAGCTCATTTCTTTGAAAAATGACTGACCCTGAGGAAGTTGGAGGTAGAGGAGCGAAGTGCTTGAGAGGGGAGGTATTTGCGGAGGGATAGCTGAAGGTATTTTGGACCCAGGCCCCAGATAGCCTTGTGGACAATGCAGAGGGTTTTGAATTTAATCCTTGCATCCACTCGGAGCCAATGGAGAGATTTTAGAGCTGGAGAGATATGATCCCAAGGCTTGAGGCCAAGGACAAGTCTCGCAGTCCTGTTCTGGATTAGGTAGATTGAGATAGAGGTTGCTACAATAGTCGAAGCTAGAGAGAACCAGAGCTTGGGATACCATGAGCTTCAGGGGGAAGGAGAGGAAAGGCAGAGTACCTCTGAGGAGGTGCAGTCAGAAATTTGACTTTTTAGAGACCTCAGATGTGGGCGGAGAAGGAAAGGGTGGAGTCAAAGATGACCCCGAGGTTCTTAGCCTCACAAGTGGGGGTAGGAGGAGGGCCAATGGAGGCCGGCCAGAGAATGAGGGGAAAGGATGGTGAAGGTGTGCCGATGAGGAGGATCTCGGTCTTGCTGGAATTCAGACAAAGCTCATTGGCGGCACACCAATCTTGAATGGCAGTTAGGCAAACAGAGATGAGAGAGGGAGAGGAGGCAGCAGAGGGCAGCCTGAAAATGAGTTGTGTCGTCAGCGTAGCACTGGAAATTTGAGCAGAACCTGGCAATGCAGTGGGCGAGAGTTGCCAGGTATTGGTTGAAAAGCCAGGGCGAGAGGTTAGACCCCTGGGGAACACCACAAGTAGAGAGGAAGATTGATGAAAGGAAGGAGCCAAGTTGGACCTGGGAGGGTCAATCTGAGAGGAAAGAGGTCAGCCAGGCCAGAGCCTGATCAGTGATACCCAGGTTTTCACAGAGACGGTTGAGCAGGATGGTATGGCTGACCATGTTAAAGGCAGAAGAGAGATCGAGGCGGATGAGGACAGAGGGAATGTTGGAGTGAAGGTTGGAGAGCAGATCTTCACGGATGTTCAGGAGAGCAGTTTCCATGCATCTGGCAGCTCTGAAGCCAGACTGGTGGTCATGGAGACAGCCAACAGAATTAGAATGAAGGTTAAGCTGAGAGATGGCCAACTTTTCCAGGAGTTTGCCAAGAAAGGGAGTAATGGAAATTGGGCGAAAGTTAGCTGGACAAGAAGGATCAGCTGTGGGTTTCTTGAGAAGAGGATGCACAAAGGAGTGCTTCAGAGGGGAGGGGAAGGATCCCGAGGCAAAGGAGTGGTTGCAAAAATCTGCAAGGGGCGGAGCGAGGGTATCAATGTGGTCTTTGATGGTTTTAGAGGAAGAGGGATGAACCTGTTTTGACGAGGCTTTCATACATCGGACTTGTCTAGCGACCTTGTTAGGGGGGAAAAGATGAAAGGACGAGAAGGATGGTGGGGGTGGCTAAAGGAGGGTCAGCAAGCACAGATGGGGAGGGGAGAGAAGGGCGTAGGTGAAGAGGGTGGACAGGATGTCCTGTTTTTAAAAAAAAATGAAGTGAGAAGCAAAGGCATTGCAAAGAGCCTTAGAGGCAACAGGCGGGGTAGAGACTGCAGCAGGGTTGGCCAGCTCCTTGCAGATTTCAAAGAGTTTGGCCGAGTTGTTATATGCCGCAGAGACATGAGCTTGAATGTGGACTCTTCTTGGTGAGGACGGTATTGCCTTTGTAGCAGGTGAGAGCCAAGTTTGCCAGAGGATGAACAGGAAGTCCTTCATTTCCTCTCAGCCGCCCTACACCTATGTTTAAGTGTAGCTAGGTAAGAGTCATACCAGGAATTGCACTTGGCTTTGGACTTCAAACGGATCCTCATGACAAGGGCAAGAGCATCAAGCATATCAGAAATTGAAGAGTAGAGCAGAGACAGGGCTGTGTCGGGATGTGAGACAGCCAAAGGTGGGGTGGGGGTGGGAGAAAGTGGCAGTAAAAGCCTCAACTGACACACGCTTCATAGGCCGGATGTCCGAGAAGGTATGTGGCCGTGTTGGGGTAGGCTTGGCTTGGGGGGGGGGGAGAGGGGTAGAGATGAGAGGAGTGATCGCTCCAGGAGAGAGGAGTGGTCAGAGGGATGGAGAGGTGGAGGTCAGAGGAGATCAAGACATCGAGTGTGTGCCCTGCAGAGTGAGTCGGGCCAGAGGGGAGGATGGACAGGGAGAATGAGTCGCAGGTCACAGAAGAGTACAGAGGAGGAGCAAGGACAGTCTAAATGTACATGGAGGTCATTGAGGAGGAGGAGTTGCGTGGTAGAGGCCAGGAGGGAGGAGGACAGGTCTGCCCACTCGGAGAGAAATGAGGTGATTTGACCAGGAGGCCGGTAGATGGTAACCACAATAAGAGAATGGGTAGGCGAGAGAGAAAGCCTACAGACAAGGCATTCAAAAGAGTAGGTCTGAGTGGGAATGATAGAGGCAGGAATCCACTCAGGAAAGATCAGGGCTACCAACCCACCGGGCCGGGAAGATCTGAAGATAGAAAGATAGATATAAAGAGCCTGAGTGGGTACTCTTTGTTTTGTTGACTTGAAGGTGTGGTTCCTTTTTATTGATAGATACTCGGAACACTATATCATGTCTGGACTGCAATTTCTACACTGGCCGATCCAGATGAAGAGAGTGGTGCATATCATTTATATACACAAGTAAGTGGACTAGTTAGTTCATTTACCATACAGTGTTTTTTTCCCCAATATGCACTCAAGTTTAACCCAGTTCTGGTTTTTCGGTTTAATTTTCAATGAACAGCTAAATTCATTGTAAGAACTACAGGGTGTCACTCCAGAGTATAACCAACCAGTAGATGTTTTACTTATGACCCAGCAAAACGTTGGGTAAGAATCCTTCTTAACAGGGCATAAAAGTATGCTTTTTAGAAATTGTAGAATCTAAGTCTGACTATCTGTTGTACATTAAGTTGGGAGATAGAGGAAATATAGGCTAGGATTCCACAAGCAATTGGATCCTGTCGATTAAAAACCATTCATGGTTTTAAGAAACTCTGGGACAACTATCCCACGAGACAGAGAGGTATGTGATTAAAAACATGCTCCCTACCCTTGGGGATTAGGGTTGTGAAGTGGTTAAAGTAAAAAGACCATTATTGTGATACATAGTACTAATTAGTGCCTCCTTTTTGATCTACAGGGTACCCCCTCACTGTTAGAAGATCTTTCTAGTAGTCTTCAGAGCCATTTGGAATAGAATCAACACAAGACATTTTATACCCCTGAAGAATGTCCTACATTTCTGTGTTTAAGAGACAGAAACTTGCACAAGTTGGGAACCTATAAAGTACAGTAAAAAATATGAAATAGCCATAATTTCTTATGGCATAAGGATGTGTGTGAATAAGTTACTCGTTTTGACCTAAGAAAAATCATATTATTAGGGCCCACTGATATAGATACACTTGTGTTGTTTTACATTTGTATTTGCTTTATGTGACATGATCATTTTTTATGATTGTCTTAATTTTATTGTGTGATATTAATAAAAATTGAATTATATGGTAATGAAAAATATATAATAGTATTGATTGCCAGATAGGATGCCCATTCAGATAGGCATTTTTGTGTTATTGAACTTTTTTGTATAATGTAACCATATGACAGAGAAATAAGAGATGCTAAAAGACTATTGGGAGCGGAGATACATACAGCTAAGAAAACCAGTTCCACGCTCAAGTCCTATTATTCCACCTATATATTACATACATACATATATCACCTGAAATTAGAACAGTGGCAGGAAACGGTGCAAGTGATATGTATAAAGAACACCCGCAATATATGGGCTCTAGTAGGAGAAGCTAGGGGTAATAGAAGAAGTCCACTGATTAACCCTATTGGAGCAGATAGATGGGAAAGCGATCTGAGGGAGCAGAACATTCCAACTTTGCGAAGAGGGCAAGTCGATAGTAAACTATATGCCACGCAGCCCACCCTTTAAAGTGTATGTTGACCAGCTGCCCTTTAAGATAAAAAATTAAAATCATCCCGAGCGGCGGGTCCCAACGGCCTTGCTAATATAGCAATAATGAATTTTGGGCAGAGCTTCTGAAGATCTTGTTTGAAAAAATTCTGACTGAAGGCAGGATACCTAAATCTTGGCAGATGGCCACGCCTTATTCCAGTGTTTAAGGAGGGGGATACGACTGAGCCTACTAATTAGAGGCTGCTATCCATGCTGGATTTCACCGGCAAGCTGTTTGCCACACTCCTATTAGACGAACTACAGGTATGGGTCGATAAAGTAGGGCTTTTGAACCGCTTTTAAAGTGGATTTAGGCATGGGTACTCAACCATGCACAATCTGGTGATACTGGACAACCTGCGCTTTAATGCCCGGAAAAGAGGTAATCCTCCTTTATACGCCCTCTATGTCGACTTTAAAACGACTTTCTACCTAGTGCGCAGAGAAATACTGTGGTCAAAACTGGAGTTACTAGGCTGCCTGCCAGGTGTGCTATACAATCTGAGATTGTTACACGAAAACAATACCTTGCTACGACAACCGCTCTGCAAGCTTGTTCTATCCGTGTCCAAAATCCTGTCACACGCCCGCACCAAAGAACAAATCAGGGTGAGAGATCAAACAGCAAGTTCTTGATTGGTGCATTTAATATCAAAAAACTATTTCTTTTTAGTACATTTTTCAGTGACAAACCCAACACAAAACAGACAGCTTTTTCACTTTGACATTTTGGGGGTACTGCTTTGTATCATCCTCTTGAATACCGAGGAATTTACCTCACAATTATGCACATTCTCCATCATACATAATACATTTTTACAACAAAACGAGTCTGTGCTAACCAGGACAACATTTGGCACTGGGACTGGGATCTCAAAACACAACACACAATAACATGCGAGACAAAAATAGACGTTGTGTCAAAATGTACACTGTAGTGTTTCGGCCAACTATAGCTATTAATAGGAGCTTGTTGTTGGAGTGGCCTTATTCAGGGTGAGGGCGAGAAGTTTTCTCTGTCCGTGTGGTATCGTCAAAGAAATGTAGCGGTAAATCTTCGTGGACTGGTCCCTCAAGGTTTGGTGGGGGTCACTAGTCATACAGTGTTGTAAATTCACTGATTTTAGGTGCGAGAGTTGAATGACTCCCTCTGGTTTGCCCAGGTACGGCCTATTTGCCGGGATGTGGCAACGCCAATGGATGGCGGTGCTGAGATGCAGGTTGTAGCTATTGTGCTTCCTGTGTCGACAGCTACACTCCTTTTTTATAGGTATC
Organism: Ambystoma mexicanum; assembly: GCF_040938575.1. Taxonomy (NCBI): domain Eukaryota; kingdom Metazoa; phylum Chordata; class Amphibia; order Caudata; family Ambystomatidae; genus Ambystoma; species Ambystoma mexicanum. The sequence continues at coordinate 977,802,984 of NC_090934.1, read as the reverse complement.
AGTTTAGACATTTTACTAAAATTATCCAGCCTGACTGGCAGCAATTTTTTCATATATCATTTTGCATGCATAAAGATGTTCCGGCATACCCATATTTTCCAATTTCGCCCAGAGTATAGCTCTATCCACTGTATCGAATGCATATGAAAAGTCTACAAACAATAAGTATAGTGGTAACTCATCTTTACATTTGGCATGTTCTAGAATAGTGTTTATGACAAAAATGTTAGTATTAGTAGAGCAGCCCTTTATAAAACCAGTCTGAAACTTACTGATGATTTTTTCTTTGGCTATCCATATGTTGATATCCTTCAAAATTATGTTACAGAATATTTTACTTGCAACATTGGTTAAAGCAAGGAGACGGTAATTCTCTGACAGTGATCTAACACCTTTCTTAAAGACAGGTACAATATGGGAGCTTCTCCACGATTCAGGTATGATACCTATATTTATTATCTTCCCATACAATATCACAAGAATATCAGATCAAAAGTCTGGGTTATCTTGAATGATTACATTACACAGGCCGTTAGGGCCTGGAGGATTTCAGCCTCTTAATGGCTATTTACCTCATCACGTGCTAGGTTTAGATTTAGTATGGTTTTAATTTCTAATGGAGTTAAAACGCCAAAAAACTTCTCGCCGAGATAGTTTACCCATATAGTCTCAACAATGCTGCATATCAGCTCCTCCTGACCATTACTAGTGACCCTGTTATAATTGGGCCAGATTTTTTTTTAATCTCCAACCAGCAAAATCCTGGCAATTTTTTGCCAGGCAGCATTATCCTCAGATGCTCTATACCCTTTGAGCCAGTTTCGGTACTAATTTTTTATTTTCCGTTTCTTGGAAAAGGCTTAATCTGAAAGCATACTTGCACGGTCAATATATCTATTTGCACAGTGTAGCTTTTTCTTTTTCAGGCCTATGATCTTATCATAGGATCTACAGATTTCCATCCCTGATTCATAGATGAAAATGTGGCCATAGGGATTAAGCCATGCATACATGTCGACAGCCGGAGTACAATCTCATCAGTCTCCATATCCCTATGTTCACCTCTCATTCCTCTACTCCAGTTTCTAGCTTTGTCCAAGTTTCTATCAGACCAGTGTAGTCTATTTGCACTTTTAGTCACATTTAGAGCACCAACCTTATGATAGTACAGCACCTTCTTATTAGTAGAGGTATATCTAAGGGCCAAGATCACAATCACTAAAATCATTACAGGCGATTTGCATATCAGTTATAAAATGATATAACTTTTCATCAAAAAAAAAAAACCTGGAGTAGATTAGCATAAACCACTACACCATGTAGAACCTGCTGGCATATCACCCCTTACAGGCCCATTCACAACCCTTAAATCAGCAAAGAAGGTTTTCCTTCTCATATTTTTCTGATACCTTTGCATTAGTGCACCATTATTGACTTTTGTTGTTCCAACGTCAACAAGACCTTTAACATTGAGGTCACCCTAACTAAAAGGTTAACATTTCTATCTTCTGCATACTTGCTAGTTACCCCTTCAAAAATATTTAACTGGATCGCCAAAGTGAACTCATCATCAGGACGGTCATATACATTAATAGAATATTCTGTTCCTTTTCCAATTGTATTTCGACCTTTAATACGTTCTGATCAGACTCACACAGGGGACACTCCTTCGAATGAATATCATTGGCAACCAATATCGCCAGGCCTCCAAAGGGTCTTCCATTATCACCCCTCTTAGCGTGTCGAAAATGAGAGGTGTAACCATGAAATTGGGCCAAACCCAGCAGCCAGGTTTCTTGCAGAAGAACAAGTTACTTCCAAACTGGTAATGTTCTTTCGATGGGATGTTCCTCTGACGTATTCCCTATCTTTGATGTTTGTTATCCATTCCAGCTTGCTGGCTTAGAAATGTTTTCAGTAGAGGGGGCTGCGCGTCGATGTTCCTCGAGTTGGTGTCCCTCGACAGCCTCTGTATCGGCGCCGACGTCATCATGAGTATAAATAGACTCACGCAGCATCCGTTGCTCTGTTCCGTTTTGAAGTTCAGATTTGCTTTGCATGAATTGGTTAGTAACCTTGAAGGAGCGTAAGCTGCAAATACAAGGGAAGTTTTACTATGGTGATGGATGGGAGGGGCGATAAGGAATACGTCGGAGGAACATCCCATCGAAAGAACGTTACCAGTTTGGTGAGTAACTTGTTCTTCGAATGGGATTGTGTCCTCCGACGTATTCCTTATCTTTGATAGACTCCCATAGCAGTAGTATAAAGAGGAGGCGGGACTAAAGATGAAATATTTCCCTTTAAAGATGTACAGAATGTAACACAACTTTTCCAAATTTTGACTCCTGGCTAGAAGAGGAATCAAGGCTGTACAATTTGGTTAAATTATGTTTAGTTTAGTTTATTATTTGATAATGCGCTCCAAACCCTGGGGTAGCCGGGGGTATGCCACGACCATGTGGCAGCCGCACATATGTCCTTAATTGGAACCCCTCTTTGGAGAGCCGAAGAGGCTGTGATACCCCTGGTTGAATGAGCCTTAAGATGTTGAGGGGGTTCTTTTCCCACCAATTTATAGCATTCTATAATGGTTAAAATGATCCATCTTGAAATGGTCTGTTTTGGATTGGCAACCCTAATTTGTGCCCTGCATATCCTACAAACAATTGGTCTGCTTGTCTGATTCTTGCAAGTCTGCTAATGTTAAAGCTTAAGGCACGCCTTGGATCCAGCCTGTGTAATCTCCCTTCCTCTTTCCCTGGATGGGGAGGAGGATAGAACAAAGGTAAAGTTATTTGAAATTCAGAGACCACCTTTGGGTGAAATGTGGCCTTCACTTGTAAAACAACCTTGTCTTTATGAAAGATTGTATGAGGAGGTTTGCAAGATAGAGCTTGTAATTCGCTCACTCTTCTAGCAGAAGTTAGGGCCACTAGAAAAACTATTTTAAGAGTGAGAAAGCTTAGTGAACAAGAATGAAGTGGTTCAAAGGGAGTACCAATCAGAAACTTTAAGACTAGATTTAGGTCCCACAAAGGAACTTGAAAAGGTTTTGGGGGATAAACATTTGTTAATCCTTTCAGAAATTGGATTACTACAGGTAATTTGAAATATGAAGGCTCCTCAGCAGTACGCTTAAAGATTGACAGCGCTGCGAGGTATTTGTCCCATCTGTGAAAGGTACAGTGAGCAAAAAGTGTGTGCTGCAAACTGTCATTTCAAAACAGGTTATCATGCCATGTTCTTTCTGGAGAGGAGCGCCTGCTACCTTTTTTTGAAGCGCTGAAAGGTAGCCCTTAATCGTGCCAATTTGGAGACCTGAATTTGCTAAGTAAAGCAAGAAAGATAACACCATCAGTGTATTACATGAAAAGGGTTCAATATTCTTTTCTCTACACCAGCTGCAAAATTAATTCCGACGGCAGCGGTATAAAGTCTTTGTTGCTGGCCTTCTGGCTGAAAGCAACACCGCCATGACGTCATCTGGGAAATCCCAATCCTTGTATCTCAACCTTTCAGAAACCAAGTGTGTAGGTTGAGGGTTCTGATGTCTGGATGGAGAACCTGACCCCCCTTCTGCGAGAGAAGATCCTCTCTTTGCGGAAGACGAATCGGAGGACAGATGGACATGTCTAGAAGATCCGGGTACCACGTTCTCCTGGCCCAATCCGGGGTAATTAGGATAATGGGATTCTGGAATCTTCTCAACCTCCTGATCATTTGAGGAATAATGGGGACTGGAGGAAACTCGTACAGAAGTGGATAATCCCAGTCCACTATGAACGCGTCCCCTAGAGTTTCTCTCGGGGGAAATTCCCTTGAGCAATACTGATCACACTTCCTGTTAATGCTGGTGGCCAACAGATCCACTTGAGGGGTTCCCCAAAGGGCAAAGATCTCTTGAAGGACTTCCTGAGCTAGTTCCCACTCGTGGGAGACTGTGTTCTGCCTGCTCAAAGCGTCCGCCGTCAAGTTCTTCTCTCCGGCTAGGAGAACTGCTGATAGAGAGATTCCTTCTTGAATTGCCCAAAACCAGAGCTGCATTGCCTCTCTGCACAGTGGCATTAACCCTACGCCTCCTCTTTTGTTGAGGTAGTGCATGGCCACTGTGTTGTCCGTCATTATCAGGACATTCTTTCCCTGTACTGATGGCAGAAAAGCTTTAAGTGCTAGTCTGATCGCTCTCAGCTCCAACAGGTTGATTTGTAATCTAGACTCCGATGGAGACCAACGACCGCTGATGGTCAAGTCGTTGGCATGGGCTCCCCACCCCGTGAGTGAGGCATCCGTGACTACGGTTATCTCCGGCCATGGTTGCCAAAACAGTTCTCCTTTCAAGATGTTCTCCTGACAGGCCCACCACTGAAGGTCTCGAGCCACTCTGTCTGGGACTTGTAGGAGATCTGACATTCTTCCTGAGAATTGTGACCACTGGGTCCTTCGTGCCCACTGGAGGGATCTCATTCTCAGGCAAGCCTCTGACACCAGGAAGATGCAGGATGCCATGAGGCCTCGCAACTTCAAAAATTCGAAGGCTGGTAGACGTTGGGCATTTTGAAACTTGGTGACCATCTGTAGAATATCTTGAGCCCTCACCTCTGGTGGCGAGGCCTTTCCCAGGGATGTGTCCAGGACTGCTCCAATGAACTGGAGTCTCTGTGATGGTATCATCTGTGACTTCTTTAAGTTGAGGGAGAAGCCCAGCTTGTGAAGGAAGTGGCAGACAATCTAGATGGTTCTGAGCTTGTTCCGGAGCTACTGCTCTGATCAACCAGTCGTCCAGATAGGGGTAGACGTGAATCCCTTCCCTCCTTACACTTGCAGCCACCACCGACATTAGCTAAAGACCCTCGGGACAGAGGTCAGCCCAAATGGCAGAACTCGAAATTGATAATGAGAGTTGCCAATTGTGAACCTCAGGTATTTCCTGTGTTTGAGATGGATTGGCACATGGAAATAAGCATCCTGAAGGTCTAGAGATACCAACCAGTCCTGAAGCTGGAGGACCTGAAGGATCTGAGAAAGGGTTACCATCTTGAACTTGTCTTTCCTGAGGAATTTGTTCGAAACTCGCAAGTCCAAAATGAGTCTCAATCCTCCATCCTTCTTTGGTACTAGGAAGTAGAGGGAATACCAACCCTTGTTCCTCTCCGCTACGGGAATCGGTTCTCTGGCACCCTTATCTAGCAGGTCTAAAATGTCCTGCATAAGGAGCGGGTCTGGAAGCTTCAAAGAGTTGTTCCCCGGTGGATGACTGAGGAGTGTGTAGGAAGGGCAGGCAGTAACCTTGGGCAACTGTCTCCAATGCCCAAACATCTGACTTAATAGCCTGCCATTCTGCCAGATGTTGGGCTAGCCTGCCCCCTACTGGTGTCTTGTGAGGGGAGACCTTAGAGGGGTTTAGAAGCGGCTGACGCAGATGCCAAGGGTAAAGTAGTGCAAGCCGATGCAGCTTTTGTACCTTTGACCCGTCCACCACAGGTGAATCGTTTCTGGCCCCTTTGAGCTGGCTGTCCTCTGCCTTTTCCGAATGCAGAGTCAAAGCGAAAGGACCTACCCCTCCAGGAAGTACCGGAGGGGCGACTTGAAGTTTGCCGGATTGCAGCCTAAAGGGATTTCGCTGCTGCTTTGGATGTTTGCAATTTCTCCAGGCTGTCATCAGCCTTCTTTCCCAATAGAGAAGTGCCGTCAAAGGGCATGTTTAGAAGTCTGGCTTGCACATCTGGAGCAAAACCAGAATTCTGCAACCACGCAAATCTGCGGATTGTGGCACTTGCCGCCATGGCCCTACTGATACGGTCAGCAGAATCAATGCCTGTTTGAAGGGACTCGCACATTGCATCCTTTCCATCCCTGATTATGTTTAAGAATACATCCGTTCTTCTCCTTCTGGGAGACAGTCAGCCGCAGATGAAGCACAGTCCCAAAGTGTGTGGCTGAATCTTGCTAGCGTGCAAGTGGTGTTGATAGACTTAAGCACCATACTACATGCCGAAAATACTTTTTTTTAACATGGCATCAAATCTTTTATCATCTCTGTCTTGTGGAATAGTGGGGTATGCCGACTTACTGTTTGATGAAGTTGCTGCCTGTACAACTAAATTCTCCGGAGTTGGATGCTTGCTTTGATATTCATTATCTGAAGCCGATACTCTCTATTTAGCAGAGAGTTTTTTATTTACTGCAGGGATAACTTCAGAAGTTTCCCAATTAGCAGATATCTTTCTTTGCAGAGCAGTATGAAAAGCAACAACAGGATCCTCCTGTGGACCTTTATCTAATATATCAGTAAGGTCATCCTGCTAAAAAGGTGTAGTCCACCCCATAAATTCAATTATTCTGGCCATCAGACTCCTAGAAGGAGTCTCAGCATGTTCTCCAGGGTCTGGTTTAGCAAACTCGACTTCTGGAGAAGTATCTAAACCACTTGCCTCATGTAGGTACTCTTGAAGATCTTTTAGCCTATTTTATTCAGAGATTAATTCCTCTGGAATGGGTATTGTAGTCCTTTGCAGACCAAAGGGTCTCTCATTGTTAGAGTCTGCCCCTTCCTCATATATAGAGGACAAGGCTCTAAAGTAGTCAGACCTAGGATATGGTGTAAACCCCATTTCTAGAGAAGGAGGAGCCAGATTTGTTATTACTGTCTGAGAAAACGTAGAGGTTGTCGACGTGGACGTCATAGGATTTGACAATCATGAAAAGGGCGTCGAAAATGTTGGAAAAGGCCTCGAACTTGAGGATTGGAATCCTACTCAGTGCCGTCGAGATTGTCGATGGCACTCTCGACGTCATGGTCGGGGCTTTCGACACCTACTGCCTGTGACGTAGTGGCAGTCCTAGGCTTGTCTTTCATCAGGGTCGACAGTGGCGTCGAAGATGGCGTTGATGAAACGGATTTATACGTCAAAGGTTCCTTCGACAAAGGCGTCAATGACGAAGGAATCTTAGACGACGATGACGCGGTCTTATTGCCTTTACTCGAGGGTTCATGACGCTCTCGAGTATTTTTACTCGCCGGGTTCAACGACTCGTCACGGTTTGATTTTTTGGGTCTTTAACCAGGGTATCACCCTTAGATGTCTCTGAGGGGGTCGAGGCCACTTTCTCGAAGACGCTAAGCATTTTTTTGCGGAATTCCTCCCACTTAGCCAGAGAGCTGTGTTTCGTGGGCAGGTGACCCTTTCTGGGGAAGTAGAGGAAGAAGAGGGAGAACTATGATGCCACTTCTTAGCGTTTCTTGATCTCGAAGAATGATGAGAACCGCTTCGAGATCTTGAACGGGAATGTTTCTTTTGACGACGAGGAGACAAATGCCTCGGCTCAGCCGAATAAACCTTTGAGGGAGTAGAAGTTTTAAAAGTCTTACCTCTTTCCAACTTCCACTTACGCTCCTTCAAAGCTTTCGCCGTCATGGAGATACAGTCCTCGCATTCCGAAAAGTGATGCTCCGATCCCAGGCACCACAAACAGATCCTGTGAGGATCCGTTAAAGGCATTTTCTTTCCACAGTCACGACATTTTTTAAAACCGGACCGTGGAGTCGATGGTTCGGATGAAGAAGCCATCGTGTAAAAGTAAATATCTTCGAAGAATATAAAGGTTTTTCTGAAGAAAGGAACCAAGCATTATGTTTCCGAGGCACACGAAGCGTGGAAAAACGGAACTGAGCAACGGATGCTGCGCAAGTCTATTTATAATTATGATGACGTTGGTGCCGATACAGAGGCTGTCGAGGGACACCGACTCGAGGGACGTCGACGTGCAGTGCCCTCTACGGAAAACATTTCCGAGACAGCAAGCTGGAATGGATAACATCAAAGATGAGGAATACGTCGGAGGACACAATCCCTTTGAAATATAATTTTTGCTTTATTAAATAAACTATTCGACCCATTACGGCCAAAAAGGATGTTCTCTGGTGTTCCAGGAGATGATTTTTACATCACCTCACTTATGAGTGGTAATTGGGGGTAAAAAAAAAAAAGAACAGAGCCACTCCCAGTGTGATTGCACAGTAGCATCAGATATAACATCAGGGTCAGGTCTTTCTAATTGTTTTTCCTTTCCAAGCTTCTTCCTGTCCCACTTATCAACTTTCTTTTCACCCTTATTTAAGACGTGTTCTGTACAATTACAGTCCAGATCATAGCCACGTCTATTAAATTCTGGTGCATTATCCATAATTAAACATACTAAATCTTCAGATAGGCAGTGAACCTTTGGTATAAAATTGTGAGACTGTTCCACAAATTTAAAGTCACTACTTTTGATAATCCTCAGTGGTATAAGGTAGTTAAGGATCTCCAAGAGACTACTTCTGTTTATAGACCTTTTCTTTCTATCGAGTTCGAAATGGTCAACATTTTCAGTGGTAGTTTGGTTTCATCACAACCAGACCTTTCTGATTTTCACTAGAAAGAGAGGATTTCACAATAGGCGCTGGCCCATCTTCAACTCTGGTCACATCTCGAATTTTCGCGTCAGCAGATTCAGTGGAAATTACACTGCTTTCCAATGAGGAATTAGTCCCGTCCATAGAGCTTCCACTTGATTCATCTTCAATTACTTGTGGTACCAAACTGGCTTTGACTCTCTGAAGTAGTACCAATGATCCAATTGGTTAGATTGCCAGTTTTAAGTGCCATTCTTTTCGCTCTTCGCGCAGCTTTCTTTCTTGCTCGTTTAGATTAGCGTTTTTGTTCACTATCATTTTTATCCTTTGCCTCATCACTTAGTGGCAATTTAATCGTAATACCAGCTCTTGATTTCTGTTTCCTTATCCTTCCCCCTTTAGTAAGCGGACAGTCCTCTTACTCATCTTCACTCCCCAAAAGAACCTCTACCTTAGTAGACTCCAGATTCTCAGGGTCCTTAACCATTGGGATAGGTTTAGGTACTACCAAAGAAGCCAGGCGGAGTAAAGGTTGGTGCTTTGTTTCTACTATATGCTGTTTTGCCGCTGTTTGGCTCTGGTGGCTCGGGGCTCTCTAATAATGCCGAAATAGAGTCATCCAGCCTTTCCCCTGCGATGGCAAGTAGCCGAGGCATTTGCGCGCCCTCATCTGTAATCATCCTGCTCTAAGAAAGTAGCGCTTACAAAAAGGTAACTCCGGAGGCAACTCCAAAAACTATTGCGTGACTTACATAAAGCCTCATAGCTTAACCCGTTGTTTTTGCATTCAACGTGTGCATAACGCCAAGCGAGACATAAGTGCGGGAAGGGGGCGGTTCAGTGTTTACATTGGAGCCTCATAGCGGCATAAGTTATTACATAGTAATTAATATCCCCCTTCCTGCATACTCCCAAACCTGACATCAGCCCTTACACCTTGCAAAAACACATCAGTGCCTGACGGAGTTACATTGAAAGCTCAAAGAAAAGCTGATCTATTGGGAGCTCCGTGCCCTGCTTGTCTCCCAAAAACCTTCCTAGCAAATGAGACACCGTAGCACCCCCACTCTGGAGAGCATGTCCGACCAGGATGGCTCCTACTTGGGACAGGCTCAGGGCAAAGGGGAGGGAATTGGGACAGCTGCATCTAATATCCCAGCCCCACAACAGAACGCGCCCATAATGATACACGCTCTGGTTCACACGCATGCTCAACAAACAGCTGGGGAAGCCGACACTTTCACTTCATTAAGAAAAGGGGGAAGCAGGGTTTGGAATATACCATTACAACAAAAATAATTCAGAGCAGAATTAAAGATCATTTCGCCAGAAAAAGAAATAAAAGTGTAAACATTCAGAAGATCTGGAAGACAGAGTGGCAATCCAAAGAATGTATGCAAGAGAATAAAGAAATGGCCTCATCTACACATCAGGACTGTAGGAAAAATACTGCCGCAGACTCACATTCAAAGCGAGGCAAGCCTGACTATAACGCAAGACTCTTTAGACAGACCCTCCGAAGGCACACAAGACGCTCCCTCACAAGCCAGCGAAAGCACACTGTCGGCATTAAGCTTTGTGCTAAACTCCCTCGTCTCTGTATTCGATTTATTAAAAATCGAAGTACAAGCCCAAGCTGGTGTCTTGTTAGAATTAACAAATGAGACGGCTAAAAGTGAATCAGCAATGGTGGGACTGAGCAATGTTATGAATACCATCTTGATTCCAACTCTTAAGGAGACTCAATTGGAAGGTGTGAAACAAGGGCTCGACATCGCCCAAATCTTCAACCTACTTAAGGTAGGGAAAAAGGACAATGATACCACACACAAGCTCATGAAAGACCTTTCGGCGAGCCTATCACAAACCTCAAACACTGGTCATTTATCCAGTGAAGAGGGTGTAGACGTCAATCCAACATTTGATGACACCCCATTATCCGAATCTATACTGGAAGAATTCCGGAGATTAACAAATGTGGTTTTCGATGAGGACGTGGTAGTCATAGGCAGTCCCCCGCCGAGCGATGGAAAAATTACCGAAGGAATTATTCCCTCTGAAGACATCTGGACCTCAGCGTCCTGTCAAAACTATAAAGGAAGAAGAAAGACAAAACGGAAAAAAGGGAGCAGAATCCGGTCTAGAACACCTTTGCCACAGGCGAGAAGAACATAGAAAAAGACAAAAAAATAATAATCAGAAAACCAATGTGCAAAGAACACAGGAGCACATTTTTTCTTGAAAAACCTGTCAGTACCCGTGGAAAACAAAACCATTGAAGCCATCCACTCTGTTATCCCTTCCCCAGAACTTGCTCAGAGCATGGGTGAGAACCAAACATGGCCAAACGAGCCCCCCCCCTGAAAAAACCGGGAAAAAAATATACCACACAAGGCCAATGAAAGTCCTAAAAGAAAACAAGGTACATAGCTCAAGTATCGGCCTACAAACCGACCCAGTGGAGTCCTCCCCAAAGGCTGCGAGCAAGCAAAGTTCTGGAAAATGACAAGACAGTATTAAAATAGCCCCAATATTCTTGAAAAACAAACAAACCAGGCTCCACATTACCATTGCAGAACCTGAAATTGTAAAGGAAGTTCCAAAGATCCGTATTAAACTGGCACCGATTTTCTTAAAACAGCGAAATCTGTGCTCCACTCGGGCTTAAGCCAGCCCAGACAAACTGCACATGATTGAGAGGAGGCGCACAAAGAGATCATCCCTAGCGTAAAGGGTACATGGAACGGGCTGGGGAAATGTAGAAATCTGGAGCCAACAAGCGGCAGTAGCCAGAAGAAACAACCATTAAAGAGATGGCTGAAGGCAAGGCAATAGAAGTGGCCGACTACACAATTCCAAAAGTTTGGTTATGGTTGACTGGCAATAACAAAAACAAATCACTCAGTAGAACAGGGATACTGTCTTACCTCAAAATAATCCAAAATGTGTACCTATTTGCAAGCGAGGACATCGAATACGTGAAATTTCTGTATAAAAAAAGACCAATAGTTTGTGGAAATTGGCCTAAAGCGCGAAGAGCGCAGCAAGCATTACTTAACAACACAAAAGTATTGGGCCAGGTAGGCCTTATGGTATACAAAGCCATGGAAGAAGACCAACCAAAAGGCCCCTCCCCCCAATTATGAGAAGCCAAGCAGAAAGAGAAAGTACCAAGAAAGGGGGAAACGCGGGAGAAACAAAATTCTCCGAATCGAGTTCGGTCTCAGGCACAAGCATTTTTTTTTTTAAAACAATTTTTATTAATTTTATTCCAACAAACACAAACCAAACTTGCAGGGCATGTAGTGACATTTTGAATATACATCTCTTTATCCGTGTCCACTGCTTCACCCATTCCCTCCCACCCTTTCGAGCCTACTCTCCTTCATGTTCTATTTCTTCGTCTTGCAGTAGGGATTGCTTTTCCATGGTTTCTGTTGGATCCCGGTCACTTGACCGTCTTGCGTGGGCCCAAATAATTCAGCTATTATGTGTTTCCAAGCTATCAAGGTTTCAGCCTCCCCCCACCCCCCAACATTGCTTGCTTGATGCCATACTGTAGTTTCAGCCTCAGCCCATTTCTGGAGGTCTTTCCACCATACTTCTATCCTTGGTCTATGGCATGCCTTCCACCCCATAGCAATTCTTCTCTTTGCTAGTACGTACGCCAGGTCTTTTAGTTTACTCACATGCTTGCGTTTACGTGGTCTAGGAAACCCTCCTATCAGACAAGCCCACACTGTATCCACCACCATCTTAATCCCTTTTTTCTTCCAGCCTATGTGCTATTTCTCCCCAAAATCTCTCTATTACTGGACATGACCAGAACATGTGTACCATTCCGGCGTTTTCTTCGTGACATTTAGGGAATGATTGTCGTCCTGTATTTTTGAATGTGGCTATCCTCTGGGGTGTCATATATGCCCTGTGGGTTATATAGAATTGTGTCTGTTGTAGTCTAGCATTTCTTGACACTTTTTTGTGGTACCCCAGGGTTCGTTCCCACATCCCCTCACTCATTGGGGCACCCACTTCCTCTTCCCAGTCCTATCTCAGTTGTACCACTTCCTTCCCCACTTTGGACATCAGCTCATATATTCTAGATATCTTGTGTCCCCCTTCTGCTATGTCATATATTGTATCGATGGTGGCGTCCGGTTCCTCTTCTAGTTCTACTTCGGACCATGTCTCTGATTCGCCGCACCTCCCTATGGTATGTGATATACTGTCCTGTATGTAACCCCGTTTCCTCCCCCAACACCTCAAAGTCCTTTATACTGCCCTCTTGCCACATGTCGCCCATTGTTGCTATCCCCACCGGTTCCCACTGCTTCCTGATCATCAATCTTAGTTGCTTTTCTTTTCCCGCCAGTGCAACAAATGACACTTGCAGGGAACACAGGGATGGATTCTCCATTATCTGACAGGCTCTACGCCATATCTCCCACCAGAGTATCATCATCTTTGGGCGTCCTTCCATATTCGATCTGGGCAACCACATCATTTCTTTTAGGAAGAATGAGGCACAGTCCAATCGGAACAGCCTGGACTCTGAGGTTGGTTCTTCAGAAAGCCATTTAGCTACATATTGCAGCTGACTTGCTATGTAATAGATTGCATAGTTTGGCAGTTTTATAACCCCTTTCTCGTGTGAGTTTTGTAGCTGCCAAAGGGCCACTCTGTTCTCATTCCTCGTCCCATGCCAGAGGAATTCCCTGCATATGCTATTTATCCTAGCAAAGAATTGCCTTGATATCAAGTATGGGATGTTCCCAAAATAGAGCAACAGTCTTGGCAGGACCACCATTTTAAGCATTGCCCCTCGTCCCATCATCGCCAAGGGGAGCTTCACCCAGAACTTCATACCATTTTCAATATTCTTGATCGCTTTCTCAGTGTTATGTTGTTGCTCTGCTTCCACTGTATGATATATTGCTATCCCAAGATATTGAAACGTGCTGACCTCCCATGGTATCTGTAAAACTGGTAACTAACTGCTCTAATGGGATCCCTTTATATCTGCCCACTGGAAATATACAAGATTATTTTGGGTTCACAGCTATGCCAGTCAGCCTTGCAAATCGCTCCATCACTTCCAGAACATACTGGAGGTTTTCTTCCGGGTAACAGATACAACAACATATCGTCAGCATACAAGGAAATTAAATGCGGTTCCCCTTTTATGGTGATGCCTATTATGTCATACTGTTGCCTCAGGTATATCGCCAGGGGCTCTAGGGCTAGAATATACAGCATGGGGGACCACAGGCATCCCTGCCTAGTGCCTCTACTGAGTTGCCACCTCTCTGATATTACCCCTCCTGTTTTAACCCTAGCCAGCGGCACACTATATATTTGTTTGGCCCATTTAAGATTCCAGGTCCTATTCTATAGTTGGTGAGGGCCGCAATCAGCCATGGCCATTTGACAGAGTCAAAGGCCTTTATTGCACCCAGCGATACTATTGCCATTTCGCCCGTATCCTCGTTTGCATGCTCAATGACTCGATGGAGTCGTCTGAGATTGTTGCTCATGTTCCTGTTGGGGACATAGCCGGTCTGATCGGGGTGTATTAATTTATCGATGATCCTCCTCGTTCTGTTTGCCAGGACCGCTGTTAATATTTAACTATCCTGATTCAACATTGATAGGGGTCTATAGAAGCCGCAATCATGGCCAGGCTTATTTGGTTTGGGAAGTGGTATGATAATGCCTCTCTCAGGGACTCTGGCCGCCTTCCCACTTCGTATGCCTCATTTAGCATCTCTAAAAGCAGGGGGGGGGGGGGGGGAGTACCTCATTTTTGTACATTTTATAAAATTCGCTAGGGAGTCCATCGGCCCCCGGGGTCTTGCTGGTGGGTAGCTGCGTCACTACCTCTTCCAGTTCCACTAGAGTAATTGGAGCGCCCAGCTCCTCTCGCTCTTCTGCGCTAATCTGCGACAATCCAATATCCTCCAGTGTTTCTCTTATTTCCTTGCTATCACTTTCCCCTTCATCTCTGTACAGGAGTTGGTAATAATCTGCAAATTCCTGTTTAGCTCCTTCTTGGGTGTCCACAATGCGACCATCATCCTTCGTTATCGTTCTGATCATGGGTCTGGGGGTCTCGCTCTTATATAGCCATGCCTGGGCTCTCCCTGGTTTGTCCCCTCCTGTATGCCGTCTCTTGATGTACTTTTTATAGTTGAGATTGCACAATCTCTCCCAATGTCCAGCGCATTTCTGTTGCAGCCTAAGTATTGCTTCATTATCTTCCTTGGTATTACCTCCCCTTTTCAAAGCTATTTCTAGCTCCGTTTCCACTTCTTGTAGTTCGACTAAGATCCCTCCTTGTAGTCGCTTGGACGTGGCTATAGCTATTCCCCCTCACTACCACTTTAAAGGTTTCCCAAAGCATTCCCGCTGTCTCAACACTGCCAGTGTTGATCTCAAAATAGCTTATTATTTCCTCTCTCATGTCCTCCCTAAAAATAGTATCTTTCAACATATCTGCTCTGAGGCGCCATGTCGGCATCTCTGCTCTCGGGGGTCGGTATTGCCATACCAGTATCAGAGGCTAGTGGTCTGAAAGGACCCTCACTTTCTATTCTATCTGTGCTATTTCTGTCATGAGCTCTTGTGTAACGAACACGTAGTCCAGCCTGGTATGTAAATTTTGTGGAGCTGAATAGTGTGAATATTGTCTATCCTGCCGATGGTGAGACCTCCATTCGTCCTCGAACCCAAAATCCGTTAACAATAACTGCAGTGCCCTAGCGGCTGGAGTGGGCCTATCTATTTTGCTATCTGATCTGTCTATTTTCGGGTTTAGTGTGCAGTTAAAGTCTCCTCCCCAAATCACCGCCCCCCCTAAGCACATGCTGAGTTTGTTATATAGGGTCCTAAAGTATGCCGCCGTGTCCTGATTCCGGGCATATTTGTTTATAATACATATTTCCTTGTTTTTCACCAGCCCTCTTATCATAACCATACTCCCGTCTTTCTTAACTGTAGATTGCAATAGCTGAAACAGGACATGCGTTGCAACCGAGGTAATCGCCCCTCTAGCATAGGCCGAGTATGTTGTGCCTACAACCGTCCCCCTCCACTTCTTCCGGATCACCTCCAGCTTTTGTGTGAGGTGAGTCTCTTGTATCAAGGCTATGTCTATTTTCTGCCTACGCAGATACATCATGACCTTATTCCTTTATTGAGTTCCCTAACATTCCAAGTTACTACTTTAAGATCCCCATCACATTAGGATCCCTCTTCTCCCTCCGCAAGTACAGTCCATTTCTAAGGTTTCCCCCCTTACATGTAGGCTCGTTCTCCAATACAAACTTCCCCCAACTATAAACACTTCGCCTTCACCCCCCCTCCTTCCCGCCCCCTCCCTTCGCAGCCCCACCACACTCCCCAACTCTTCCACAACTCCCCCTCCTTCCCCCTTCACCACCCACCCCAACTCGCCCTTCAATCCCCTCTTACCTCTACCCCTCCCCAACTGTTGCCCAGCTCCATCCCTGGATCTCAGGCACCCCCGCATCTAGCCCTTTTCCAGCTATTGCCGTACTCACGGCTCAGCAGGGAGATATCGCCCTAGTGGCGGTCCTACTATTCTACTTCCCGGGGGTAGGGTGTCTCCATCCTGTTACTCCTTTTTTGGTCAAGCTAAGCACACCTATCGCCGCCCATATTGCCTTTCAAGTTCTATATTCCAGTCCAACGTGTTCAAATGGCACATGTTACAATTTCCCATTACTGTCTTTTCTAGCCGCACCATTGTTTTTTTTTTATAACACATTTTATTACATTTTGTGCGGTAATACAAAAACATACAAAACATAACCATATAACTTTGCATACAAAAGGCAGAGTAGTACAATCTGATATGATCTGGATATAAGCAGACGTGGAGACAGTTGTTGTGAGGAATAGATGCAAACAAGTCAGCAAATGGCAGTTTACGTATTAGTCTTTCTCAAGCAGCCTCAAAAGGTGACGTTATTGTTCATGGCCTTGGCAGAGTTGCGCAACAAAGCTTGTTGTCCATTCTGGATCTGAGTTATAATGTCTGTTCCCATTTACCCCAGATTCTATCTGCTTTGCCCGGACAGCCTCTAGCTTGGTAGACTCGGCGTTCCATTAGGATGATGGCGTCCACATCTGACAGCCATTGGTCATATTTCGGGGAAACTTCTGAGCCCCACAATTGCGCAATGTTCCTTTTGGCAATTCCTGTTGCTGACGAGAGAAGAAGCTTTTCGAAGCTCTTCAATACCCAAAAGAAGGAGTTTAGGGTCTGTTGGGATCGGGCGGCACATAACTTTAGTGAGTCTTTCACTACACTTATGCGAGAGGTGTTGTATACGTGTACATTGCCAGAGGATATGATAGAAGGTCCCTTCTTCCTGTTTGCAGCGTAGGCATTTGGGGTCGGTCGTTTTGCCCCAATTATACAAAGACACTCGGGGATAATATATCCTATGAAGAATCTTCAATTGAACGAGTCCGATTCTTGTGGAGATGGCAGAGTCTCTAGGATACATCAGAGTTGAGATACAGTCTTCAGGTAATATTGGGCCCACATCGCATTCCCATTTCATCTTCAGATTCAGCAGCTCTTTTGTGGCAAATGAGGAGATAGCGTTGTACATAGTAGACGTGACCTTGTTATTCACACTATGACTATATTCCTTTCCATAGGCGTACATTCCGGCATGTCCGCAATTTGGGCCCTATGCAAGGTGAGTGCATGTTGTAGTTGTCCATAGTGAAAGTGTTCAGTGTCCGGGAGACCATATGATGCCACAAGCTCGGGGAACTGTATCAACTGCTCGTTCACGAATACCTGCTGAATGGTCAGTATGCCGGCTGTTACCCAGTTTGGCCATTTCGGAGATTGCTGAGGCTCGAGAGGTGAGCATTGTTCCAGATGGGTTGGACTGGGGTAATTTTGTTGTCCCATCATAAGTGTTTGTGTACTTCCTTCCACGCCAGGGCTGTATGTGCTACTATCGTACGTTCAGGAGGGCGAGTCTGTTTACAGTAGAGGCTTTCAATCGGGGACATTCTGTGTCGTGCAGATAATTCAGTTTTTATATGGGGAGTGGACGGGTCTCCGTGCAATATATCATTGACTGTCGCCATCTGTGTCGCCCAGTAGATCTGGATGTTTGGAAGTTCTATTCCCCCCCCTCCCAGACTGAGCGTTGGAGGATTTTGAGGGCAATTCTCAGGTGTTTCCCACCCCAAAGGAGTTTACGTGTTGTTCCATCTATTCTACGGAACTCTTCGGTGGGGACATGGAGAGGGGTGTTTTGAAGGATGTATAAGAACCGGGGTAGGGCCAGCATCTTAAATAGCGCCGCCCTGCCTAGCAATGTTAATGGCAGTGCTTGCCAGTGGGCTGCATCTTGCTCGTATCTTAACTAGTGGATGCAAGTTTTGTTTTACATAGCTATCCAGCCCATTGGGGATTAGAATGCCCAGGTAGCGTAACGGAGTGGTTTCTACTTGATATGGGAAGCCCGATGCTAGTATGCAGTCTACCCCTTTTACCGGAAACAGCACAGATTTGGAACAGTTTACTCTGAGTCCACTGAAGGTTCCACAGTTAGTCAGTAGTTGCGTGACCACGGGGCAGGAGGTTGCTGGGTCACCCAGGTATACTAAGAGGTCACCCGCATTTCCTATCTTCCCAGTTCGGCCCCCATCTGAAGCCAGTCCACGTGGTGGTGCCAGTGGTTCCATTATTAGTGCAAACACCATTGCCGAGAGTGGGCAACCTTGTCTGGTTCCTTTCCCCAATCGGATATTACATGAGGGCCACCCGTTTACTCTGATCTCTGCCATTGGATTATTGTAGAGGAGTTGTACCCATTTTATGAACAGCTCCCCAAATTGCATCTTGCGCATTATTGCCCATAAGGCCTCCCAGTAAAGTGAATGGAATGCTTTTTCGAAATCTATGGCCAGCAAAGCGAGTGATTGTTGCAAAGCAGGTGCTCTTTCCAGCGCCAGGTGCAGCCTGCAAATGTTCATTCTCGTGGACCTTTGAGGCATGAAGCCGCATTGGTCAGGGTGGATCAGTGACGTAATGACCAATTGTAGCCTGTTGGCTAGTATTCTGGCTTCACTGTTGATTAGGGATATGGGTCGGTAGGAGGTGCATTCCTCGGGGGGGGGGGTTTGCCCTTTTTGGGGATCACTACGATGGTGGCTTTACGGAGGTCTGGTGAGAGTTTGCCGTTGGCTAGGGAGTGTTTGAACATGTTGAGCAAGTGCGTGGGTATATATAGATGGTTCAGCTTTTTCCAGATGTCAACTGGGAACCCATTGGGACCTGGGGTCTTGCCAGTTTGGAGTTGGGCAATGGCTGTTGATATTTCGTCAGCCGTAATGTTGTTGTCTAGAGTGGTAGCTTGTTCTGTGGTAAGTGTTGGGAGGTCAATGTCGTTCAGTATGGTGCTGACTGCAGTGTTGATGGGGGGTTTGTAAAGGTCCTCGTAGAATTCTGCAAAACGCTCTGCAATCTTCGCATTGGAGTAGACAAGATCTGCATTCGAGGTTCTGATGCATTTCACCTTCTGTTGTTGTTCGTCGCGCTTTTCCAGCCACGCGAGCATTTTGCCTGCTTTTTCCCCCGTTCTGTACAGACGTGCTTTCATAGCAATGTGTGCCTTTTTGGCATAGTCTAAGGCTAAATTGTGGAGTTTCTTCTGTGACATTATAAGGGCTCTGGGGTGTCTATGGCAATGTGATCTAATTCCTTGGACGTGACTTCGCTTTTGGCTTCGGTGATTCTCTCGCGTTGTACCTTCTTTTTTGCCGATGTCCATGAGATGATTTCACCGCGTAGGACTGTTTTGTACGCTTCCCATAGTTCATTGGGATCGTCAACCGAGCCTGCATTCAACTCAAAATAGTTGGAAGTAGCTGCCTCCATCTTTTCTTGAAGGTCCGGGAACCCCAAGTAGTAGGTGTTCAGCCGCCACAAGGGGGGCGGTCGTGGTCTTGCCATTTCCAGTTCGAGTACCAGTGGGACATCGAGGCGTGGGCCCCAGAATGAAAAGAATACTGTCGAACCTCAACATGCAGGTCTCTCCACGCGTCACACAGACCCAATGCTGACGCGAAGGAAGCTAATTTGGTAGTGGTGGCAGGATTCCCGGCTCTCAAGTGCGTGCGATCGAGGATATTGTTCATGACTTCATTGAAGTCCCCTCCTAACACCCATGTGTCTGCGGGGTTTGCTGCCAGGATGGGGGTAATTTCGGTTAGCAGGTCATTAAGGAGAAGTGGCGGAGAGTATACTGCCATGAGTGCCAGGGTTTGGCTCCATAGCGCTGCTCCTTTGTCTTGTAGCATGTGCTTGATCACAAGCGGAAGTCTTTTATAGATCAGTATGAGCACCCCTCTCGCACCCATGGAGAAACCAGCGTGCACTGCTGTGCGGTAGTTTGATCTTTGGAAGAATTTGCACACATTTCCTGCAAGGAGCGTTTCGGACAGAAAGACTATATCCAGGGAGTGTCTATTTAGGTGCTGCAGTACCAGTCTTCTTTTGATGCTGGATCCCAGCCCATTCACGTTCCATGACAGGAGTTTGAGCCTTCTCTGGGTTGAATTAGTCTCAGGTGCCATTGGCTGTTTGGGGTGTAGATTTGCGCATGTGTTTCCTTGATTGTATACGCGGCAGTTGTACCGCGTTTGATCTGTACAGCGTACTCATCGTGCCTTTGCATGCTAAACATTGAAAACAGAAAAAAACGTCATCCTCAACTTCCCCCACCCCATACTCCACCCCCAACTGATGCATCTTTCGACCCAATATAAACATTCAACAAATTAAATCTTTAACTTTTGATTCGTTGTCTTGGTTGGGGGGGGGGGAGGGGGAGGGCTGTTCGGTCCGCCGCCAGCCTAGATAGGTCTTGTGTTTCAGTTTCTATTTTGGAGCATGAGCTCCGTTGCGTTACTTGTGCGATGTTTCAGGCATCTTCACTAGAATGTTGTAGCACCTTATACGTTTTCTTAGTGCTGATTCTCAATTTGTTGCTGCTGTTGCAAATCCATGTCGGGTGGGTGCTCAGGATGTGGTCTACTGCATTCTCTCCCCCCCCACCCCTCCAGGGCCCCAGTCTCCATCTATGTGCCTCTCGGCCCAACTCCACGCTTCTTTGGGATCTGTAAAATGCACCAATGTCCACTTATGGTAAATCTTAGGTTGGCGCCTCTTGAGCGGATCGAATGACTGGCGTGCCTTTTGCACCTCCTTTGTAAAGTCAGGGAAGAAGGCGATTTTTGATCCATTATACGTGATTGTCCCTTTCGATCTCGCCAGCTGCAGCAACGTATCCCTATCTCTGTAGTTTAGAAATCTTGCGATAACTGTGCGCGACGGTGCTCCCGGGGTGACCCTGCCAGTTGGGATGCGATGGGCACGTTCGATGGAGAAAAATTTTGAGAAGGATTGCGCGTGATGTGTGTCCACAAGCCATTCCTCGAGGAATAGTTCCATACAATCCCCCCTCCGCCTTCTCGGGAAGGCCAAGTATGCGATCATTGTTTCGCCTGGATCTGCCTTCGCTATAGTCCACTAGCCTCCAGGAGCTTGATGCATGCCATCATGCCGGACACATTGTGGTTTATCCCCCGTAGGCTGTCTTCGGTTTCCGAAATTCGTGCCTCCGCCTCCCCAGTGCGTGAGGTCAGCTTTTGCAGGTCATGCCTTAGTAGGGACACGTCCGCACCGATACTGTCCATCTTTTTTTTCATTGAGGTTCTGGAGCTGGCAATGGCACTCATAGCTCTGAGTGAGATATCCTCTTCCATGCAGTCTGAGATATTTGCAAGCTCTCCGGGGAGCGAGTCAATGGCGTGGTAGCATATTGTTCAATTCTGTTCTGTGTAGAGGTCTTCCTGGGTTTATCCTTCCCCATTGCCGGGTATCTGGTCCGGCACCGGCCGGGGTTCGTCCCGGGCGGGACGAGAGGGGACAGGAGGCTGGTAGTGCTGCTGGGCCAGGAGTGTTGTCACCGAGTCCGGGTGTCGTGTGGGCAGAACACCCAGGGAACTGCGCCAGTTGTGATGATGTTGGCCCAAGGACACTTTGTGTTCGATGCACCTACCAGTCACTGGGACCCACATGGGTCGGGTGTGTTGCGATTCCTTTCACTGGGTGGGTCAGGGTCGGGGCAAAGATGTTAGTCCACGCTCCGGGGACAGGGCCGGTGGGTTCTTCCAGTCCCGAGCCCTTGCCGCCCGTTGCGCAGTTGCCTGCTTGCCCCAGTCCACGATTCCCCCAAGCCCGCTTTGTAGATCCAGGGGGGACACCAGGGCTTCAGCAGGGCCGCTCCAATGAGCAAAGGGAGGGTCAGGGGGGGTAGGGGGGGGTCGACAGTGTCTTGAAACTCGAGCCCCCGCCCGTTGCCGGCCCCCCTCTCCTTACCGCACAGTTCTCCGGAACGGAGCAGCTGCTGTCATGCAATGCGGAGCGCCCGTGCCGTTGCAGGCAGTGCATCAGGTAGTGGCCGCTCCGCTCCCACGCCGCTGCAGCGACCCGATGAGCAGGCCTCGACGCGTCTCAGTGTGAAGGACGCTGCCGGGGGTGGGTAAGCAGCACACAAACCTGTCCCTTCTGTCGCAGAAGTCAGATCAGCGCTGTATCACCCCTCCCCTCATAGCGGGAAACCACCCGGTTCTCCTCGGCCTTACAGAGCAGCCAGGGCACAGTTGGTCATGAAGTGTCGCTTCAGGGGCAGGAGCGCCGGCACCACAACACGTGCGCCTGTTCGCACAGGAGGCGAGGGCCGGCAGGCGCTGCTTGCTCTCGCCCGTCCCTCGTGTTCACAGGCACCAGGAGGATCGGTGTCTCGCTGCCACAGGCGATCCCCAGACACCAGGGGCAGGCTTGTTTACACCTCCCTGTAGCTCACCTTCCCCACTGCCGCGTCTCGATCCCTCCGGCCACTGCTTACATCGGTCTCATGGCGGCCATCTTGGGATCGCTGCTTGGCGCGGAGACCGCGGCCACAAAACTACAATTCTACAGGATCGTACAGCACCTTTGCTCCGGTTTTTGTCGGAGGTCGATGCAGCATATAATCACACAGCTGTAGGAGGAATTTTAAGCCATCAGGGGTGGGTAGATGCGCAGGATGGATGCAGGATTCGGCTGGCGGCACAGGAGCAATGGGAGGTTTACGTCTCCATCGTTCGGCGGTTAGACACGCCCCCTAGCCGCATCATTGTTATCTGTTCAACTATCTCTGCCCTCGCCCCCCCCACCCACCCACCTCTTATCATGCATAGCTG
This sequence comes from Ambystoma mexicanum, assembly GCF_040938575.1. Lineage (NCBI taxonomy): Eukaryota > Metazoa > Chordata > Amphibia > Caudata > Ambystomatidae > Ambystoma > Ambystoma mexicanum. The sequence goes on along the minus strand of NC_090934.1, from coordinate 977,780,285 downwards.
TTTAATCACTTATCGTGTTCCTCTCGGCCTTGCTCCTCATCTCGTTCCGGACAGCCATGTGCGTCCAACCATGTTGTAGTGTCCTCCGGGGTGTCAAAAAAATAGACTTTGCCTTTGTGTAAAATCTTGAGCTTTGCGGGATACAAGAGCATGTATTTAAATCCATCCGTGCACATTCTCCTCTTGATGGCCACATAGCTATAGCGCTGCCTCTGTACCAGCATAGTGTAGTCAGGGTATGCAGTGATGGTCGCAGATGCTCTTGTTATCGTCCCTCCTTTCCGGAAGAATTCCAAGATCTTCTCTACAGTCCCTGTAGTTCAGGATCTTTGCTATAATTGCTCTCGGGGTGGGTGTGGGAGGGGGTTTTCCAGGTTGCGGTTTCCTCATCAGGGCCCTGTGCGCACGTTTGATTGCGAACCTTTGGGAGAGCTCGTTGGTGCCCACCTCTTGTATGATCATGTTCTCCACATAGTTCGTGGGGTCCTGGCCTCCTTCCCCCTCCGGCAGGCCGACCATGCGTATATTGTTGCGTCGCGCTCTTCCCTCGGCCTCCCCCGCTCGGTTCTCCAGGTTGGCCACCTGCTGCCTCAATATGTGGACTTCCTTGGCATTGTTTGTGCTGGTGTCCGTGTTGATTTTCACCGTGCTCTCTAGGCCACTAGTTCTCTCCGCAAGCGCTCTCACAGCTTGCCTCAGCAGATTGACCTCCATCCCCACCGCATCTATCTTGGTTTCTATCGCAGTCCTCAGCTATGCCATCGCTATTCCCCACAAGGTTTTCAGTTCCGTGATGGCTGTTAAAATCAAGTGGTTCTCACTTGGCGATGCCTCTACTGCGGATACCGTAGCCATACCTTGTGGTGGGGGCCTGCTGCGGCTTAGCAAAGATGTCCATTGTGGGCTGCTTGCCCTTGGTTTTGCCTCCTCTTACAGACATTTTCCGCCCCGTTTGTACTCCAGGATCCGTTTCTCCAGCAGTGAGCAGGTCTTTTGCTCCCTCGCAGCTTCTTCCCGTGGCTGAAGGCCTCCTATGGCGTGGCTCGTCGCGCTGTTCCAGCCCTCCTCCTCTCTAGTCTCTCTTGTTGTTCAGTCCGGACCCCGCCCTAGGGCTTATGCACTGTTTTGCCGGCTGGCGGGCTGGGTGTGCACCCTGTCGTGGGATTTCCTTTCTTCCCTTCACCCCGGCTGTAACCACTTGTATTTTTTTTTTGAGAGAGACATCCCTCTGTGCTTCGCTCTCTGCTTAAAGTTGAGTGCTGTTGGGCAAATTGTGCGCCAGGTGTGGCATGCTGTTGTCGGGGCTCCTGCTGGCACTACAGGCTATCCGTGTATGGGTCTTCCCATCCGTGGTCGGCAGCCGTTCCAGCGTCTCCGCTCCTCTAGCTCGCCAGCACCCCACAGCCTATCTGGGTTAGCGATGCTGCTTGACGCTCCGCTAAGGCCTTAGCTCATTCTCCACAGGGCCCTTGCTATTGTAGTCCCAGCACCCTTTTCCACCGGGTTATAGCCCTACCAGTTATTGGGCCGTATGCTTTTCTCCTGTCATGCCTGGGGTGTCGCTCAGCTAGGTGAGTTAAGTCCAATATTGGTGCTGCTAGCGAGCCTGCTTACTGTGTGGCACGCAGGGTCCCCCTTATTGTGGGGTGTCGCTCAGCTAGGTGAGTTAAGTCCAATATTGGTGCTGCTAGCGAGCCTTCTTACTGTGTGGCACGCAGGGTCCCCCTTATTGTGTCACCGCCATCCCTGTTGTGCAGCAGTCTTCGCTTCCCATCTGGGGCGTGCTTTTTGTACAGCTTATTCCCCATGTGCATGAGTTGTGATTCAGTCAATGTCTTTTCCTATCGCACCGCCATGCTTTCCCTAATGTTACATGCCTCTAGGGCTTTCATTTGTATGCTGAGCCCTTCTTAGCGTCCATGCACTTTGCTCACCTGCTGCTGGAGCCCTTGGGCCATGCTCCCTGGCTTTTATCCCCCGGGGAGTTATCTGCTGGCATCCGAATGCCCGTTTGTCAAATAGCGTGCACATTGTTCGCGTACATGACTTGCAACAATGTTATTGTTCATTAACTTGTAGCGACTGTATAAGCTTCGTCTTTTAGGGTGTTTCAGTCCACAGTGCTTCGCTTGCTATTTCTGTTGATTCCTGCAGTCCGCCGGAGGCAACTTTCTTTCCATGCTTTGGCGCATCTCGAGAGGGCAACAACCTTGTGCTGATTTAGCCTCACTGTACTGGCAATGCCGCCCGCATTATGTAGTCACAGACCGCGCTCCTCAGTACCCCGGCCCGCACGGATTTGACGCTTGCAGTGTCCACGTCGCAGGGGGATACGGGTCAATTGCCTGTCTGTTTGTGCGCTTCTACAGCGGTGTGCTTCACTTTCCACAACTTCCTCGGGGGGGGGGGGGGGCATCGCCGTGTGTAGCTGCCTGTGTTTATACTATGCAGTCATCCAGTTTTCTTCGTGCCCGCAGAGCCTTTTCCTCATCAGTTGTTGTAGTCAGCAGGTTGGGGAAAAGCTTTGGTGTCCCGTAAGCGTCGCTTCTTTGTATTACCCTCCGAGGCTCCTTTGTTCGGGGACGACTGCCATTCTGGTTACAGTCCTTTGGTTGTTGACCGGAGCTTCAGCCGTCCATAATTTTTGTTATACTTGTTCCAGCTACATAAAACAACTCTCGCTGGGATCTGCTTAGTCTCAGAGCATTTGTCATCTTTTCATGCCGGTTCACGAAGTTTACAGGCTTGCGCTTCAGTCGGATTGTTTGACGGATACAGGAGCCCATGATGCGTGCAGCCTCTTCCATGGCTAAATCACATTTTATTACTTCAGGAAACACGGCTAGTAAACCCAATTGTGATTGAGGGTTTCTCAATTCAAAATCTTCAAGCTTCCCAAAAAGCCAAAGGGAGACCATCAAGGGGAGGGGGGGGGGGAGGGGGGGTAAGGGGAGCAGGGGGGTCTGCGGGGAGTTGAGCTAATACTTGCTCTCAAAAACTCTAGCGTTAAAACGATTACTCCACTATGCAATATCGCAATGGGAATACAAGCCTGCAAAATAGAAATGAAAATAGATATACCGCATCCTGAAGTGGCACTTATTAACATCTACTGGAATCCTGCCAGCTCAAAACTCCAGCACTTTTTAGCGGAACTGGATTCTCTACTAACAAAGGTGAAGACTGAGTTTGATGGAATAAACATTCTTTTAGCAGGTGACTTTAACACAGACTGTATCATCAAGGATTGTGGTAAGTCCTGGCAAACAGGAAGGAAACCATAAAAAAAGGCCAAATGTGGCTGGACTTCCTGACCTCTTGGGATCTTGAGATGCTACCAGGGAAGACTACAGAAGGTGAAAATGCCAGAGGGACTTGGCGCTGGGGCAACTCAGCGTCCACTTTGGACTACATCTTTGTGTCTTCGGGACGGTCTTGCCTTCACTCTAGCCTAAACATAAAACACGAAGGCGGGAGTGACCATACAAGACTGGAACTATCCTTTCCTGACATGCAAAGCTTTTGCTGCATTAAGAATGGGCAAGAACTGGAGGGTCTCAAAGGAAAACAGAGTGAAAAAATACAAGCAAGGGGGGAAAACCCTAAACAAGTTACTAGAAGAAATACCAAGCCTGACCTGTAGGGAAGAATCTCATCCAGAGAAATTGAGAAAGTTCATCTGGTCTATACATCCACCAAGTAAGATAGGTGCATTTGTGAAACAAGAACCCTTTCACATATTTAATGAAGAAACCCAAAGGAAAAAGAGGGATCTCAGACGCACGCTGCCTTATACATAAAAAAAATAAAAAACACTGCTTCTTCTATGCTCCTGTACGAACTAAAAAACTATAGGTATTGGTAAAAAAAAAAAATCAAAAACAGCAAAGGCTGCAACAAGATGGAGAACAAATGTTACACCTATTAAATGCAAATAACTCCAGACACTTTTGGGCGGCGCTGAGTCAACTAGAGTCAGGGTTTAACAGCTCCCTGTGTAATCTAGTCCCAGAACCAAAATGGGTGGAACATCTATCAGAAAACTTCAAACCCTCAGGGTCAACAGAATTCATTATGACTGCGGATCCTCCTTGGCACCTTTCATTCGATGAAAAGGACATTCTCGAATTAATATCTAACTCATCTACATCCAAAGCTGCAGGCCAAAATAGCGTGACCTTCCAGGTCCTGAAAAACAATCCAAAACTCTGGGCCAAGATATTAAACCATCTCTTTCGAGAAAATTTGAAGACCAGGATTTTTCCTCCTTCTTGGAAGAACACACTTGTCATATGATTTTTCAAGGGGGGGGAGATCGGCCAAGTCTGACAAACTATCACCCAATCGCCCTCCGTGACATCGACAGCAAACTCTTTATGCAGCTACTCCTAAGAGAGCTATCACATTGGGTTGAGACAAGGCAGATTCTATCATGTCATCAAACAGGCTTTAGAAAGGGGTTGTCTACAAGCCTTAATGGCCTAATTCTAAATCTGGTCAGCGAAAAGACAAAGGAGAAAGGGGATACCCCCCTCTTTGGGGCTTGGGTAGATCTATCCAAAGCATTTGATCATGTGGATAGATCTTTACTCTGGCGAAAATTACATAGCTGGGGGATCCCAGACTCCCGGTTTGCAATGCTAATCGATCTACATAGGAACACCACCATAAGACTGCGGGTGGATGAACAGGGCCATCTGTCGGATCTAATACACGTCTTTAGAGGGGTAAAACAAGGTTGCCTGGGAGCACCATTGTTCTTCAACCTTTTCCTGTCAGATTTGGGAGATTATCTGTTTTTGTCGGCGTTGGCCAGACCAATGATAAATGGGAGGAGGATGCACCAGCTGGCCTACGCTGACGATTTCGTTCTTTTTGAACAGATCTGCAGTTGGACTTCAACGTCTCTTACATAAACTCGGGGAGTATGCCAACCTAAACAGGCTTACAATCAACCCCCTAAAATCCAAAATCCCAGTTTTCAAGCACCCTAAAAAAGAATATTGGATATGGAAATTGGGTTTTGGATGAGAAAGTCATCCCTCGTGTTGAAGAACTAATATCTGGGCTATGAGATACTTGTCTCCCCTGCTAACAACAAAGTCAATACAGCAATTATGGAGAAAGCCGCACAAATAATACTGCAAATGAAAAAACTGAATGCAAAGTTTTTCAAATTTTCCATTCTACCGTTGATCAAGTTTTATACGGCCAAAGCGGTTCCAGTTTTACTCTATGGCCTTGAAGCAAAACCCTTACTATGGCATTTAAACTGGAACAAATTGGAGGGTCTTCTTTGGAAAAAAACCTTGGCCCTCCCAATGTGCACTCCAATCTCGAGTCTACGCTTTGAAATAGGCTTAGTTTCCCTGGTGTGTCGAGCAGATTGGAAACTTATCATATTATATCATGAAATAATCACTGCAGGGAAGACTTCCCTCTTTTTCGATGTGAACGAGCACATCAAAAACTTGAGATCCCAGATACTCCTTAGCCTGGAGAAGAAAATAAGAGGAATACTGATCAGGCTCGATCTGAATCTGGAAACCCTAGTGTCAAACCCTATGAAAGTGAAAAGCTCACTAGAAAAAAGCGACTGGATCAATACAATCACAGGCGTGAGATCTCTCAACCCTCCCAATCTATTACTAAAGGTGGAAAAAAGTTAGGTTATCTACCTCGCTATTTACGAATATTTCCAGATAAAACAGCGAGAAATAGCTTTGAAACTCAGGCTAAATTTGGGGAAATTTGGGCAAGAAGAAATCAGGAGGACCAGGCAAAAAACTCTGTGGACAATGAAAATCTCCTAGTAAACAATCCCTAAAACACTTATTAATGGAGTGCGAAGGCACTTGGGAAGCTAAACTGCTGCTGTTCAGGAAATTCGTGGCCAAAGAGGAGGGCCAAATATCAGAGTTTTTTTGGGACAGATTGATAGCCGGACATGAGATCATGTTAACTGCAATAGTGCAAGTTTTTAAAATAAGCTCTAGTCTATTGTAAAAGGAAGATACCTGCATCATTAAAGACTGCTGCCTCGCTTTGATTGGTCCCCCTCGTGGCCCTATGACCTTTCTTCTTTTTTTAGCTTCTTTTTGTTTTGCTCACCTTAATCTTTTTTTTCCTTTTATGACAATGTTTTTTGTAAAGGTTTTGCTTTCTAAAACCAAAACAAATATATATAAAAAAAAAAAAAAAACTACCAAAGAGATGGAACCCTGTACTTTAGGGCTCACACATGTAGCTTTAGTATACGAATCAATTCAATCTACCCAGATCAGCCAATAGAGTAGCATTTTTTTGGACATGGCAGGAGAAGTTGTGTGATAGCTTTAGCAGAATCTTTAGTGCAAAGCTCGCAGCAACATTATGTGCCTCCAGATCTTTAAATTTCTCATTGTACATGTCTTCAACACCTTCCAGATGGTCCAGGATGTAGTATGCATTTGGCAGTCCAAATCCCTATGGTGGGTTCCATCAGCCAGTCCCGTAAGACTGGGTGAGCATGAGACGCTCCGGTGCAGCACCTTTACGATTTAGAGAAATGTCATTTGTTGCATTACCCAATGAATCAGAAGAACAAGTTACTTACCAACTGTAACGTTCTTTCGATTGGATATTCCTCCCACGTATTCCTCATCTTAGATATATATCCTTACCTTCAGCTTGCTGCTTTCGGAAATTTTTTCTTCTTCTTTCCACAAGAGGGCGCTCCCCTCGAGGCCGCGGCGTCGATGTCCCTTGGGGGCACCCGTCGAACACCGACATCGCCTGTAGAAGAGCCTCGAGCGCACCCGCTGGCTTCAGTTCTATTTTTTCGTATATTGTAGTCAATTGATTTTGATTGATGGCATGCCTCTTTTGACCCAAGCCTTAAAAGAACTTAGAGTGTAATACACAAACTGTACTGTGGGGTTGGTTGGGAGGGTCGATGAGGAATACGTGGGAGGAACATCCAATCAAAAGAACGTTACAGTTGATAAGTAACTTGTTCTTCGAATGGATTGTGTCCTCCCACGTATTCCTCATATTAGACTCCCAAAGCAGTTTTGTCTCAGAGGTGGGAGTACAGAATTTTTCTAATCGAGTGCAGATTTAGCAAACAGACTTCCTTGAGAAGAAGTCGAGTCCAGAGCATAATGTTTTATAAAGGTATGCATGGATGACCATGTGGCTGCTGCACAAATGTCTTGTACAGGGACACCCCTTTTTAGTGCTGTCGAAGTTGCCATGCCCCTGGTTGAATGAGCTCTCAATCCATCAGGTGGTTCTTACCCAGCCAATCTACAACATTCTGTTATAGCCAAAATTATCCATCTAGATGTTTGTTTAGTTACCGCCAGTCCCAATTTGCGTCCAGTATACCCCACAAAAAGTTGATGTAGAAACTAAGAGCTCCTCTGGGTTCTAGTCTATGTAGCTGCTCCTCTTCTTTGCTTGCATTAGGAGGAGGGTAAAAAGTAGGTTAAGTTATTTTTTGTGACAGATGAAAGTCTGAAACAATTTTTGGCAAAAAAGTTGGTTTAACTCTAAGAACTGTTCTTATAAAAGATAGTGTGAGGAGGACCGCTAGAGAGCGCCTGCAACTCACTTACCCTGCGGGCTGATGTCAATGCTAAAAGGAGTACTGTTTTCAAAGTAAGGAGCCTTAGCGGACAAAAGTGTAAAGGCTCAAATGGAATACATGTGAGAAATTTTAGAACCAAGTTCAAATCCCACACTGGAACCTGGAAAGAAACTTGGAAAGGTATTGGTGGAAATACATTGTTTAACCCTTTCAAGAATTGAATTATTAAAAAGGTATCTTGAAGTAAGATTCTTCTTCTGAAGAGCGCTTAAAAATGGATAGCGCTGCTAAGTATCCTTTTATCGTACCAACTTGGAGCCCCAGATCAGATAAATGTAACAGAAAAGATAAAATTGTGGGGATATTACATTGAAATGGGTCCACATTCTTTTCTCTGCACCAGTTACTGAACTTATTCCAACGACACAGATGCAGAGATTTGGTTGCTGGCCTTCTGGCCAAAAGCAAAATCTCCATCACGTCAGCTGGAAGATCCCAATCCTTGTATCTCAACCTCTCAGAAGCCATGCGTGAAGGTTGAGTGTGTTGACCTCCGGATGGAGAACATGACCTCCCTCTCGCAAAAGAAGATCCTCTCTTCTTGGAAGACATATTGGAGGGCAGATGGACATGTCCAGAAGGTCTGGGTACCATGTTCTCCTGGCCCAATCCGGGGCAATTAGGATCATGGTTTTCCTGAACTTCCTCAACCTCCCGATTACCTGAGGGATCACAGGGACTGGAGGAAAAACATGCAGAAGAGGAAACTCCCATTCCACTACAAATGCGTCTCCTGGAGCTCCTCTCGGGGGAAATTCCCTAGATCAGTACAGTTCGCACTTCCTGTTGACAATGGTCGCGAACAGATCGATCTGCGGGGTTCCCCAAAGGGCGAAGATCTCTTGAAGGACTTCCAGAGCTAGTTCCCACTCGTGGGAGACTGTACTCTGCCTGCTCAGAGCATCCGCTGCTGTGTTGTGCTCTCCGGCTAGATGAATTGCCGAAAGAGATCCCTTCTTGTATTGCCCAGAACCAGAGTTGCATCGCCTCTCTGTACAGCGGCAGTGACCTCACCACTCCTCTCTGGTTGAGGTAGTACATGGCCACTGTGTTGTCCGCCATTATCAGGACATTCTTTCCCCGTACAGAGGGCAGGAAGGCCTTCACTGCTAGTCGGATTGCCCTCAACTCTAAAAGGTTGATGTGTGGTTTGGACTCCGATGGAGACCAACAACCGCTGATTGTCAGATCGTTGGTATGGGTTCCCCACCCTGTGAGTGAGGCGTCCGTTACTACGGTTATCTCCGGCCATGGTTTCCAAACAGATTCTCCTCTGAGAATATGAGGTCTGCAAGCCCACCATTGTAGTCCTGTGCTACTTTGGCTGGAACCTGCAACAGATCTGACATTTCCCCTGAGAATTGAGACCATTGAGTTCTGAGAGCCCATTGAAGGGATCTCATTCTCAATCTGGCTTCTGGCACCAGAAAAATGCAGGCTGCCATCAGACCGAGCAACCTGAGAAAATCAAAGGCCGGAATATACTGGGCATTCTGGAATCTTGTTACCATCTGCAGAATGTGGTGAGCTCTCTTCGGGAGGCGAGGCTTTGCCCGAGCAAGCATCCAGGACTGCTCCAATAAACTGGAGTTTCTGTGATGGTATCATGTTTGACTTTAAAATTCAGAGAAAACCCTAGTTTGCGAAGGAAATGACAATTCTTGGACAGATGATCCTGGGCTTGCTCCGGGGAACATGCTCTGAACATCTATTCATCCAGATAGGGGAAGACATGAATGCCCCTTCTCCGGAGACTCGCTGCCACCACCACCATCAACTTGGTGAAATCTCTTGGGGCGGAGGTTAACCCGAATGGCCAAACTCGAAACTTATAGTGAGAATTGCCAATCCCAAACCTCAGGTACTCTCATGTGCCAATCCACCTGAAGCACAGAAAGTAAGCATCCTGAAGGTCCAATGATACCAACCAATCCTGGAGTTCGAGAGCCTGAAGGATCTGAGAAAGTGTGACCATCTTGAACTTGTCCTTCCTTAGGAACTTGTTCAACATTCTCAAGTCCAAGATGGGTCTCAGTCCTCCATCCTTCTTTGGGATGAGGAAATATGGGGAATATCAACCCTTGTTCCTCTCCGCTACAGGTACATGTTCTATTGCACATTTCTGTAGCAGGGTTAAGACTTCCTGCAACAGGAGCGGATCCGGATGTTTGGCAGAGTTGTCTCCCGGGGGGTGATTCTGAGGTTTCTTTAGAAAAGGAAGGCAGTAACCATGGGATACTGTTTCCAGTGCCCAAGCATCTGAAGTAATGCCCCGCCATTCTTCTAGATGCTGTGAGATTCTGCCTCCCACCGGGGTCTCGTGGGTCAAAACCTCAGAGTGGTTTTGCGGCAGCTGCAGTAGCGGCTGAAGGGACAGATGCCGCTGCTGGGGCAGATCTAGCACCTTTTCCTCGTCCGAGGAAATTTTCTTTGACCTCTGACTTCATTTTCCAATTGAGGAATAATAACTAAAAGGACGACCCCTCCAGGAAGATGAGCCTGTGTAGGGGCATTGCTGAGGTTGTTTTATAGGGGCACTGAGAGATTTAGCCGCTGCTTTCGAGGTCTGCAGCTTCTCCAAACTTTGCTGCCAAACAACCTCGAGCCGTCAAAAGGCATATTAAGAAGCATGGATTGCACATCCGGTGCAAAACCAGACTTTCTTAGCCACGCAAATCTACGTAGCACCGTGCTAGTTGCCATAGACCTAGGGATATTGTCAGCTGTGTCCAAACCTGATTCAAGGCTTTCTCCCGAAGCCTCCTTTCCATCCCTTATTAGGGCTAGAAAGCCATCACACTCTTCACCTTCTGGGATGTGTTCAGCTGCCACTGACGTGCAGTCCCACAGGTTATATGTGAACCATGCCAAGGTACAGGTTACATTTGTAGACTTCAAAGCCATACTCCCTGATGTAAAAATCTTCCTAGACCATGCATCCACCTTTTTATCATACCTATCTGGAGAGATTGTAGGGTATGCAGCATTTCTTGTGGAAGTGGCTGCTTGTAGTACCAGACTTTCTGGAGTTGGATGTTTACTCAGGTATTCTGGATCAGAAATGCAGGGTTTATATTTGGACACATTTTATTAACTGCCGAGATGGCTTCAGAGTGTTCCCATGGAGAACTAACCCTTCTCTGCAAGGCAATGTGAAAAAGGATAATGGGGTCTTGTTGAGTTCCTGATAGTATATCAGTCATATCATCATCTTGACAGACTGTTGAACTTCTACCCCACTGCATAAATTCTGTAACTCTATTCATGAGTTTTATGTAACCCGCATCAGCCTGCTCTGATGGGTCTGGCTTGTCAAATTCATACTCTGGAGAAGTGTCCAGACCACTTGCAGTCTGTAAACATTCTTGTAGATCTTCAATTTTTGATTGAGGATTAATTCATTCCTCTGGAACAGATCTTGTGCCAAATTTAACACCAGCAGAGGTGACGTCTTCCTCCTCTGATGATTCTCCCTCATAGATAGGTGACATGGTCCAGAAAAAGTCATGGCTATTCTCAGGTTGAAAAACCTTTTCTGGTAATGTGGGGTTTTCCCTTATAAAAGGCTTGGGCGTCGACGTAAACGTTGGTGGCGCTGATGTCATAACCACATCCTTCGACGTCGTTGAGGGAAACTTCGATGACCTCGATGTAATCGTCGAGGGGTTTGCAGAAACTGTCGAAGGAGCTTTTGAAGTTATCGAACGTGAACTCAACGTAGTTTCCTTCGAAAGAATTTTCGACTCAAGGGCCTTCGAAGTCTTCAATGGCACCGATGTCGACTTCGATGGCTTATGATGTTTCGATGCCATTTTGTTTCCCTCTACCTTCGATTTATAGACCAAAAGGTCTTTTTCATGAGGTGATCGAGAAGAGTCCCTCGATGACACCCTCAAAGACTTTTTATCAGCTTTTCTTGTTTTGGACCTCCCTCTGTCACGTTTTTCATGAGTAGGGGCAGCCTTTTTTGAGGGGGTGTGGGCCGCGTTCTCAGAAATGTGCAGCATGGAAACTCTAAAAGCTTCCCATTTACTCGGGGAGTCATGCTTTGATGGGCATGCTATCACCTCCTCCAAAGACATCGAGGAGGATGAGGGAGATGGATGGCGTCTTTACTTTGCCTTTTTGGATGACGAAGAAGATGACTTTCTCGATCTACTCCTCGACCTATACTTTTTATGATACTTTTTCGAAGACTCGGCCAAGTCTTTCCCTTTCAAAGTAGACTTCGATGAACCTCCCCCATCGCCAGTTTACCTCTGTGTTTTATCAAGGCTTTATGGGTCGACTGGCACGAACCACAGTCTTCAATTCGGTGGTCGGAACCAAGGCACCAAAGACTATTTTTGTGTGGATCAGTCAGAGACATTTTCTTTCCAGACTTCAGACATTTTTTAAATCCCGCCTTCGGCGTGAAAGGGTTCGAAGAAGACGACATTGCTTTTTCTTCACAAAAGGTTGAAGCGCCATTTGAATCGATCCGAAGCGAAGCTAACAGAAAAACGGAACTGAAGCCAGCGGGCACGCTCTAGGCTCTTATATAGGCGATGACATTGGTGTTTGATGGGTGCCGCCGAGGGACATTGACGCCGTGGCCTCGAGGGGAGTGCCCTCTTGTGGAAAGAAGAAAAAAAAATTCCAAAGCAGCATGCTGAAGGTAAGGATATATATCTAAGATGAGGAATAGGTGGGAGGACACAAACCATTCGAAACACTGTTGCTCGCTGCCTGTTCCAAATTGGTTATTTGCCGTTCCAAGCAGCAACATAAGTTCAGCAATGAGTTGTTTTAATCAAATTCTGCAGTAGTACATGCACCTTCATCAATAAAGGCACCAGTAGGTTCAGGCTCCTCATGTATTTCAATGACAGTATTCTGGCCTGAAAAAAAATCTGTGATTTTATTAGATCTTGCGAACACCGGTTGTGGGAGATTTTCAGCTGTATGCAACTCATAATTCTCTGTGCCTTTAATTTTGATATTGGCTTTTTGTTTGCTGCGCAACTTCATAATAGCAGGGAGGCACTCAGTACCAGAAAAAGGGAAGAGTATCTGCGCAAAAGTAAGTGAAAAGAGTCCTAATGGCTCCAAAACTACTGACAGCAGTCACCACCAAAGAATCTTATTATTTACAGCTCAGCAATAGTCAATGATCATATCACATACACACCCAAGTTCCAGTATAGTAGAACACCAGTGACCAAGCAGGTTCACAGTCAGCCCGCAATATTCCAATGTAGAGAAAAAGCCCCTACTGGTGAACACACATTCAAATCCAGAGACTTAAACGAAATGCCTCACAGGTCACTTCAGCGGTATGGCTAGCACGCGTTTCTGCTCCAGAGACTTATCAATAACGATATCCGAACTGCCTACCCACTTCCAACAAAGGTGAAAATATCCATGGTCGAGTGTAGAGACCAGCTCAGGCCATCACCACAGCGGCTCAAAGGCACCCAGAGCCTGCAGCCACCGCTGCGATGATTAATCCAGCTTACAATCCTAACAGCCTTTGTTAGCCAGTTGCGAGAGACTCGGTTACCGCAGATGAAGCAGCATACCAGACACCGGGACAGATGTGACAAGTCTGAGTCAGAAGTATTTCAGACCTTGGCGCTGCCTCGCGTCCCACGGAGCCTCCAATAACTCCACGACAGGTAGACAAAGCGAGCACAAGCAAAGCACTGGAAACAGGTTCAGCAGATTCTGTAGACTGCAATCACCTTACAGTCACTTCGCGCTTCAGAAATGAAGAAAGTAGTTGACTGGATTGAAGTCTTTATTGGACTCTGGATCACAAATGTCCTTCATAAAGACCATCCATGGAGATGTACTGACTTCTATTGAAATTGATAAGTGAACCGAAAATAACCACACCAGACAGGAAAAGTATTAGAAGACAATGGGCCTCATTACAAGTATGCTGGAAAAAAATAGCAATTACTGGCATGCCGGAACTACAGTGTCCGTGGGGCACTGCTGCAAGAATCTACGGTTGATTCCATGTCAGCGTGCACGCGCATTCCGGCATGCCAGAAACGGTTGCACCGGCATACCAGTAATACCACCAAACTCCCCCAGAAAACCCCACAACGGCAACCTTGGTGCCGGTAAATCCGAATCCGGCTTCATGCTCCCAGACTTGTTACCGGTGCCATAATAACCGTGACCAGGACTAACTTGATCGCCGGAACAGGAAATAGACCGACGGCCATTAACAAAACACAATCCATTGCAATCCTCTGTGCACAAGAGTCAGACACATTCCAGGAACAGATACCCAATCAGAGACATGGATTCCAGGGCACCAACAACACAGAGGCACAAGCCGAGGTTCAGCGAGGATGAACTAAACATGTTGGCTGACACGTTAGTTGAAAATGCTGACGAAGTGTACAGCAGTGACCTACGGTGGCAAGCGCAAATGTGCAAAAAGGCCATCTGAGCAGAGGTGGCCCGGAAGGTCACAGCGGTCAGGACAACCCCAAGAACAGTCCAGGACTGCCACAAAAGGTGGGACGATCTACATCTCAGAGTGCGGAAACTGCTGTCAGCACAGCGCAACCAGGGCACAGCCACAAGAAGCAGACCTGCATCCGCCATCCACCTGCAGCCCAGCAGCTTCATGCACCTCGAGGCCATTGAGGGAGTAGGAGCAGCGGAGGCAGGAGGTGCAACATCGGATGAGGCTGGGGAGTACCGGTAAACCCAATTTCAGATTGTACCTTTGTACCCTGTATACAATTTAGTAGGTAAACATACCAAGTGTGTTGTACCCAACACCAGTACAGCCCTGCTGGCGGCCTACCCCCCCTTCCTGTTTGCACACATACACATAGAACTTGCTCCCAAACCACATTCATACACCACTCACACGATAGAGACCCCCCCTGTAGCGCCCTCACAAGATGCACCTGTAGGCACTCAGACACACATCTCCCTGACACAGCTCAACTGCTGTCACCCCCGTGCTAGGACATGTCCAAAGTCACGTCAGTGTAAAGAACCTCCACCACCAGCAAATGACCAGATGCACACATCAATGATACATGTGGCCCACTCATCCCATCCACAACGGCCCATCCCGCTAAATCACCAACGCAGCAACTGCCATAGGCAGCAGTCACATTTGTAACACATCTGTATAACAACCAGCCACAACATCATATCATACAGCTTGTGCGGCATACCCATAACACCCAAAGTGGGAAACACCAGTACCCACGCAACAGCCACTGCACACACCATGTTCGCACACCACACATGCACCCACACAGCATCCATGACACACGCATGTGTGCACCGTGCCATGGCCAACACCATGTCCATGATACAGAATTCACATCGGAATGTACTAGCGCTTATGTCTGTCTCATGAATCCACACCCATCACTGATGCCCTGCATTTCTGACCCCCACAGGTACATCATCTGCCAGTGAGGCTCAAGCACATCCAGGAACAACAGGCGACACCACCGCCAGAACACCACCACGTCCACCCAGGACTCTACTGCATCCAGCATACGAGAGTGGGAAACAACTCCTGCAACCCAGCCACCCACAATCCAAGAGGCACCTGCCTCCCACAAACCCGGAGGCACCTACCCCCCAGCCACCATCCGACTAGGAGGCACCTGCCACCCAGCCACCACCCGACCAGGAGGCACCTGCCACCCCTTCTGCAAGGGGGTCCACAAGGGGTTCAAGCTGACAACATTGGGGACAGTGGAGTTGCTAGTGTTGAAAGCGACCACAGCTATGAGAAGGCCAAGGGTTTCAGTCCCGTGGGCCTAATGAGCCCCGGCCCACACAACCCCCACCACCACCCCTGCGCAATGTCTGGGGGTGCCTGGCCAGAATGGAGGCATGCCAGGAATCCCTAGCCTCAATGGTACAACACCTACATCAGGCCAGCTCCAGGAGGTCCACACGGGCACAGCCACAGGTGCATTATTCAGCATGGCGTGTGAGGGAGGGGGGGGAACAGTGTCATGTCCTCCCTGGTGGAGACAATTTCCGTATTGGTTTCGGCACTCATGGACCAAAGGCACATGCCCGTGCCACTGGCTACCTCCACAAATTCAACTACTGGGAGTTCACTTCCAAGCAGCCCAAGGCGTCGATCTGAGCAGCTGACTCGGCCAGCAGAAGGCTGCACCCCTCAGCCCAAAAGGGAACGGAAAAAGGACACTGATTGAGCGGGTGTATGGAGGGATAGTTGGGGAGGGGGTGTGGGTATAGTTGAAGTAGGGGTGTGGGTGGGATTGTAGAGAGAGTTAAGGCTTTTCACTAATGTAAAAAATTATTTTTTTCACAATATATTTGGTGTTGAAAAAGAAATCAAGACTGGACATTGATCATTCAGTGCGAGCGCATTTATTTGTGTACAGTGCCCAGTGTGCTAGATGTCCTGTGCCGTGTTTGTAATAAGTGCTCAAAAGTAGTGGTAAATGAGGTCTTCACGTGTGACACGTCCATCCATGCCATCGCGGCGCAGTGCAATAGCCAGCTCATCATCACTGTCGTCCTCAGCCTCTGATGTGTGCATGTCCATGTCGGGGGCGCAGTGGAACGTTGCGCATGATGCACATGTTGTGCAACATGGCACAGCAAAGACCTGTTTTTCCAACCTTTTCAGGGCTGTACATGATCTGCTGAGGCAGCAAACCGGGCTTTCAACAAGCCAAAAGTCTATTCAATGGTGCAGCAAGTAGGCACATGAGCACGGTTGTATGCCTGCTCGTGGATGTTTTGGGGTTGCCGGACGGGGGTCATCATCCATGGCATCAGGGGATACCCAGCATCATCTGTACGGGAGCAACTGAAAGTGTACATGTCAATTGACTGGTCATTTCATGCTGGCACAGGCTGTATATTGTTCATTTGCCGAGTCAAACAAACACAAGCATGTATGAGATTAGCTAGCATATGTAATAATTCTGGTTCCAGTACAGCACTTTGTCAGGATGCGTGGGAGGTAAGGGGGTGTTGTAAAGTGACATTCACATGGGCCATTCACAGTCCGCATAACCTCTGACCGTTTTTGTAGAACTGACACACATGGAATGTATGTATATGTCATCAATGTGTCATATCTATTCCTACCATATGGCCATGTACGGCAGTACATTTGGCATTCCTATGAGAAGCATGTGTGGTTGTGACTGGCAGTGTACCTATCTAATTTGCATGCAGCAAATTATTTTGGTGGGTGGTTCAGTATTCTCTGGATGTGCATCATGAGTTGTGGTTTTGCTTCACTGTGTTTGTGCCTGTCATTGTCACTCTGGTGTGGTGCATTCTGGTACATGTAGTGCATTGGTTTTTCGCTGTACAGGAAAGATGTGGTTATGTACGGAGTGGGTATTTTTCAGACATGGATGCATACCCTAAAGGTTATCCAAGCACTTTTGGTTAAAGCAGAGAAGACAATTTAGTGCGAGTAGCAATATCAATGAAAAAAAGGAGATCCTATGCGGAGTGTTCTACCAAAGAGTAGAACATGCAGGGCTGTCAACTACGCATTGTGGCATAACTGCAACCACTCAGTTACTGCAAGCTCGATACTGGTGGCCAGAATTGAGAAAGCAGGTAAAGCACCACAAAGTTATTTGTACCACTTGGCTACAGACAACAGTGGATCATACTAAGAAGACTAGAGAAACTCTGTTACCAAGAGAACAAGCATCTTTTGAGTGCATGTTTATGGATCAATTGGTCCACTTCCACCGGTGAATAAATATAAATATCTGAATATAAAATTGAAAAGGAGTGTTGGAGCCCCTCGACTGAGAACGAACATGGGTCAAATACACTGTCCTATGAAATTTCTTCCACTGAGGATCTACAACCACGTTTTAGCTCATTGCACCCGTCACAGAGGAGAAGGGGATTGTTTGACCTGCAACTCCATTTCTCCAGCATTGTTATCATACATAGATTCACATACTATAGACAGTCCCCAACGTCAGGCTGGGAATCCTCAGTTATTTGTTTACATTAGTAAATAAAGAAAAACAGCTGTCTATTTTGTAGCCCATTACCCTGCTTTTGGGTGCTTCCGGTCCCCACCAATAGAAGGTTGAGTATGCAGCTCCTCCCCTGCAGCCTCCCTTCAGATTATACACAGTACATGCTGAATTTTGAGGTATCCGAGGGAGATATTTTACTGTAGGGGATGTGCGCATGTGAATCTATGAAAGATACCAATGCTGGAGAACAAGTTACTTCTTACCTTGTAACGTTCTTTCGACGGGATGTTCCTCCAACGTATTCCTCATCTTAGATATATCCTTCCAGCTCTGCTGGCCTCGGAAAAAATTTTCTCCAGAGGGCGCTGCGCGTCGACGTCCCTCGAGTCGATGTCCTTAGACAGCCGCCGTATCGACGCTCGACGTCATCCTGCCTATAAAGGCCGCGCGCAGCGTCCGTTGCTCAGTTCCGTTTTGTAGCCCACAGTATTACTGTCTGGACTAGACTAATCACCCTGAAGGAGCGTAAGCTGCAACAACAAGGGAAGTAGAACTGCGGGGATGGATGGGAGGGTCGATGAGGAATACGTCGGAGGAACATCCCGTCGAAAGAACGTTACAAGGTAAGAAGTAACTTGTTCTTCGAAGGGATTGTGTCCTCCGACGTATTCCTCATCTTAGATAGGCTCCCATAGCAGTATTCTATATTCGGAGGAGGGAGTACTGACTTCACGCTGTCTTCTATTGATGAATAGAATGCAGTACAGCCCTTCCAAACCTAGTCTCTTGACTAGAGGAGGAATCCAGATTGTAAAAACGTGTAAAGGTATGGACAGACGACCATGTAGCGGCCGCACATATGTCTTTAATCGGCACGCCTCTTTTGAGGGCCGATGAAGCTGCAATACCTCTGGTCGAATGAGCCCTAAGGTTTTGAGGGGGCTCTTTCCCTGCCAGTTTATAACATTCCAGAATGGCTAGAATGATCCATCTGGAAATGGTCTGCTTAGTTATTGGTAACCCCAGCTTGTGACCTGCGTAACCTACAAACAGCTGGTCTGCCTGTCTTATCCTGGCTAGTCTACTAATGTAAAAACTTAAAACCCTCCTAGGGTCTAGTCTGTGTAACCTCTCTTCCTCTTTCCCCGGGTGAGGAGGAGGATAGAAAGATGGTAGGGTAATCTTCTGAGAGATATGGAATTCAGAAACTACCTTTGGGAGGAAATTAGGCTTCACTTGCAGGACAACTTTGTCTTTGTGAAAGATAGTGTGAGGGGGTTTACAAGAAAGAGCTTGTAATTCGCTCACCCTTCTAGCAGATGTAAGTGCTATTAATAAAACAGTCTTAAGGGTAAGGAATCTTAACGAACAAGAATGGAGAGGTTCGAAAGGTGTACCCATCAGGAAAGTTAGTACTAAGTTTAAATCCCATAGGGGAACTTGGAATGGTCTTGGGGGATAAACATTGGTTAACCCCTTTAGAAACTGTATTACCAAGGGTAATTTGAAATAGGATGGTTCCTCCGCAGTACGCTTAAAGATAGATAGCGCTGCGAGATAGCCCTTAATGGTGCCAACTTGAAGGCCTGAATTTGCTAAATATAGTAGGAAGGACAAAACCATTGGTGTACCACATGAAAATGGGTCGATATTCTGTTCTCTACACCAGCTGCAAAATCTGTTCCAACGGCAGCGGTATAAAGACTTTGTTGCTGGCCTCCTTGCCGAAAGCAACACCTCCATAACATCATCAGGGAGGTCCCAATCCTTGTACCTCAGCCGTTCAGAAGCCAAGCGTGAAGGTTGAGGGTTTTGATGTCTGGATGGAGAACCTGACCTCCCTTCTGTGAGAGTAGGTTCTCTCTGAGCGGAAGTCGAATTGGAGGGCAGATGGACAAGTCTAGAAGGTCCGGGTACCACGTTCTCCTGGCCCAATCCGGGGCAATTAGGATCATGGTTCGCCGGAATCTTCTCAACTTCCTGATCATTTGAGGAATGACAGGGACCGGTGGGAACGCGTACAGAAGCGGAAACTCCCAGTCCACTATGAACGCGTCTTCCAGAGCTCCTCTCGGAGGAAATTCCCTTGAGCAGAACAGGTCGCATTTCCTGTTTAGGCTGGTGGCGAACAGATCTACCTGAGGGGTTCCCCAAAGGGCGAAGATCTCTTGAAGGACTTCCTGAGCTAGCTCCCACTCGTGGGAGACTGTGTTCTGCCTGCTCAGAGCGTCCGCTGTCAAGTTCTTCTCTCCGGCTAGGTGAACTGCCGATAGAGAGATTCCTTCTTGGATTGACCAAAACCAGAGCTGCATCGCCTCTCTGCACAGGGGTAGTGATCCTACGCCTCCTCATTTGTTGAGGTAATGCATGGCCACCGTGTTGTCCGTCATTATCAGGACGTTCTTCCCTTGTACAGCTGGCAGGAAAGCCTTCAACGCAAGTCTGATGGCTCTCAGCTCTAACAGGTTGATGTGTAGTCTGGACTCCGATGGAGACCAACGACCGCTGATGGTCAAGTCGTTGGCGTGGGCTCCCCACCCCGTGAGTGAGGCATCCGTGACTACTGTTATCTCCGGCCAGGGTTGCCAAAACTGTTCTCCTTTCAGAATGTTCTCCTGACAGGCCCACCACTGAAGGTCTCGAGCCACCCTGCCGGGAACCTGAAGAAGATCTGTCATTCTCCCTGAGAATTGTGACCACTGAGTCCTCAGTGCCCACTGGAGGGATCTCATTCTCAGGCGAGCCTCTGGCACAAGGAAAATGCAGGATGCCATGAGGCCTAGCAACCTCAAAAAGTCGAAGGCTGGGAGACGTTGGGCATGTTGGAACTTGGTAACCATCTGTAGAATATCTTGAGCCCTCACCTCTGGTGGCGAGGCTTTTCCCAGGGAAGTATCCAGGATCGCTCCTATGAATTGGAGTCTCTGCGATGGTATCATTTGAGACTTCTTTAAATTGAGGGAGAAGCCCAGTTTGTGAAGGGAGTAGCACACGTGATTTAGCTGGATCTGAGCTTGCTCCGGAGAAACAGCCCTGATCAGCCAATCGTCCAGGTAGGGGTAGACGTGAATCCCTTCCCTCCTTAGACTTGCAGCCACTACCGACATTATCTTGGTGAAGACCCTCGGGGCGGAGGTCAGCCCAAATGGCAGTACTCGAAATTGATAGTGAGAGTTGCCAATTGCGAACCTCAGGTATTTCCTGTGTTTGAGATGGATAGGCACATGGAAATAAGCGTCCTGAAGGTCCAGAGATACCAACCAGTCCTGAAACTGAAGGGCCTGGAGGATCTGAGAAAGAGTGACCATCTTGAATTTGTCTTTCCTGAGGAATTTGTTCAATTCTCGCAAGTCCAAGATGGGTCTCAGTCCTCAGTCTTTCTTCGGAATGAGAAAGTAAGGGGAGTACCAGCCCTTGTTCCTCTCCGCTACAGGTACCGGTTCTATGGCACCTTTCTCTAGCAGGTCCAAAATTTCCTGCAAGAGGAGCGGATCTGAAGCCTTCTGAGAGCTGATCCCCGGTGGATGACTGAGGTATACGTAGGAAAGGCAGGCAGTAACCTTGGGCGACTGTTTCCAATGCCCAAGCATCTGACGTGATAGCCTGCCATACCGTCAGATGTTGAGTCAACCTGCCTCCTACAGGTGTCCTGTGAGGGGAGTCCTCAGAGTGGTTTTGGGGCGGCTGATGCAGATGCCGATTGTAAAGAGGCACCTGCTGTTGCTGCGGCTTTAGAATATCTACCCCGTCCACCTCGGGTAGTTCTTCTTTGACCCCTTTGAGCCGGTCGTCCTCTACCTCTTCCGAATGCGGAGTAGAAGCGAAAGGACTTGCCCCTCGCAGAGGTTCCTGTGGGACGAAAAGGAGTCTGACGGATTGCAGCTCCTAGGGATTTTGCTGCTGCTTTTGAAGTTTGCAGTTTCTCTAAACTGTCATCCGCCTTTTTCCCGAACAAAGAAGAGCCATCAAATGGCATGTTCAAGAGCCTGGCTTGCACATCTGGGGCAAAACCCGACTTTCTCAACCAAGCGAACCTCCTGGTTGATGTACTTGCCGCCATTGCTCTGCTGATACTGTCAGCCGAATCAATGCCCGTCTGGAGGGATTCGCACATAGCGTCTTTACCGTCCTGTATAATATTCAGGAACGCATCCCTTTCTTCTCCCTCCGGGATGCAGTCAGCCGCTGTAGAAGCACACTCCCAAAGAGTATGGCTGAACCTAGCAAGGATGCAAGTAGCATTAACAGACTTTAACGCCATGCTACATGCTGAAAAGACTTTCTTTGCCATAGCATCATATTTTTTATCGTCCCTGTCCTGTGGGACTGTAGGATAAGCCGTCTTGACATCGGTAGAGGATGCTGCTTGTACCACCAGACTTTCTGGGGATGGATGTTTAGACAAGAACTCTGGGTCTGTGGAAGATACCCTGTACTTTGCAGACAGTTTTTTATTTACTGCTGGTATTACATCTGGGGTCTCCCAGTTTGTCATGATCTTTCTCTGAAGAGCTTTATGAAAGGGCACCACTGGATCCTCTTGTGAGCCTTTGTCAAGAATATCCGTGAGGTCATCTTGCTGGAAAGATTGTGAAGGTGTAGACCACCCCATGAACTCTGTAATCCTGGCCATTAAGGCTCTGTAGGGGGTTTCAGCATGCTTCCCTGGGTCTGGCTTAGCAAAATCCACCTCAGGGGAAGTGTCTAACCCACTTGCCTCATGTAAAGAATCATGAAGATCCTTTAATCTGCGCTCTTCAGAGGAAAATTCCTCTCTAACTGGGGTTACAGGTCCCTGTAACTCAAATGTGTCTTGTTCAGACAAATCACCCTCTTCTAAAATTGAGGATATAGTTCTCAATTGTTCTGAACTCATAAAGGGAGTAAATCCCATTTCCAAGGCAGAGGGTGCCGAACTTGTCATTATTGGCCTCGAAAACGTCGATGTCGTCGACGCCGACGTCGAAGGCTTCGAGCGTGGCGTCGAAAACAGAGGTGGAGGCCTCGAGGACCTCGACAGAATTGGAATTCTACTCGACAATATCGACGCCATCGACGTCGAGGGCCTGGGGATCGTCACTGGATGTGTGGTCACCGTGACTTTTCTCAGCGTCGACGCCGGTGTCGAGGCCGACGTCGAGGCCGACGTCGAGTCGACAGACCCGTGTGTCGAAGGTCCCTTCGACAACGGCGTCGAAGACATCGACCTCGACGGAACCTTCGTCGACGGCGTCGACGGAACCTTCGAGGAAGGTTTGGAGGTCATAGTCCTACTCGAGGGTTCGAGACGCGCTCGAGAGGTTTCTTTCGCCGGGTACTGCGACTCGCGGCGTTTTTGACCTTCGGGTCTTTCGACCAGAGCATCGCTCTCGGCAGTCTTCGAGGGGGCCGAGGCCGCTTTCTCGAAGACGCTCATCATATTTTTTCTGAATTCCTCCCATTCAGCCCGGGAACTATGTTTCGTGGGGCAAGGGATTCTTTTTGGCGAAACAGAGGAAGAGGAAGACGGAGAAGGGGATCTTCGACGTCTCCTCTTTGAGTGCTTTGATCTCGAGGAGTAATGAGACCCACTCCGAGACCTGGAGCGCGAATGGTGACGAGGAGACGAATGTCTCGACTTCGTCGACGAAGAAGAAGCTTTAAAAGTCTTACCTTTCTCCAGCTTCCCCCTACGCTCCTTCAGGGCCTTAGCTGTCATGGACATACAGTCCTCGCACTCCGAACAATGGTGTTCGGCTCCCAAGCACCAAAGACAATTTCTGTGAGGATCGGTCAACGACATCTTTTTCCCACAATCTCGACATTTTTTGAAGCCGGATCGAGGAGTTGTCGGTTCCGACGAGGAAGCCATCGAGTACGGTTCGAATAACTCGAGGTAAATAGGATTATCTGACTAAGAACTGAACAACGGTATTCCGAGGCACCGAGTAGCGCGGAAAAACGGAACTGAGCAACGGACGCTGCGCGCGGCCTTTATAGGCAGGATGACGTCGAGCGTCGATACGGCGGCTGTCGAAGGACATCGACTCGAGGGACGTCGAGGCGCAGCGCCCTCTGGAGAAAAAATTTTCCGAGGCCAGCAGAGCTGGAAGGATATATCTAAGATGAGGAATACGTCGGAGGACACAATCCCTTCGAAATGGAGTTACAGGTTAGAAACGTACTCTTTTTCCAGCTTTGGATCTTTCTTAAATTCACATGCTATGAACAGATTTCAAAGCAGTACAACCATTGAATGATGGCAGATAAAAGGAAAAAGCCTACCTTATTGAAATAGGCGGTCCAGGACTTCCTGTCTTTGCGTCAGCAGTGTGTTGCATCTGGAGGCAGTAATGCCTAGTAGATGTTTGTGGAACGGTCTGGGTGACTGCCTGACAAATGTCTTTTAGTGGCACCCCCAACCATATTGCCACAGAGGCTGGCGTAGCTCTTGTTGAGTGGGCCCCCTTAGTGGTTTATTTGTTTTTGTGTGACGAAAGGAATTGGTGGAGGATATCCACTTTGCGATTCCCCGTTTAGAGATTGCTTTTCCTTTGTTTGGAGGTCCGTAAGTGGGAAACAGCTGAGCAGAGGTCCTCGAGTTCTGTGGAGGTAGTACTTCAGTGCTGTTTTAACGTCCAAAGAGTGTAGCGCAGCTGCTGCTGCTGTTTTTGCCTCTTGGAAGAACCCTGGCAATGTAATCAACGAAAGCTTATGGAATTCAGATGGTACCTTCGGTATACAATGTGGATTGGTTGTAAGGACCACTTTGCCCCTATAAAAGAGTAGGTATGGTTCGGTTAGCGTGAGTGCTTGCAGCTAAGAGACTCTCCTTGCCGATGTAATGGCTCTAAGAAATGCAACTTTACAGGAGAGGAACTTTAGGTGAGCAGTTGCCAATGTGAATGGCGCTGTCATAAGTCCGGCGAGAAACAATTTGAGATTCCATTGTGGTGGGAACTTCCTTGTAGATGGAGAAGATCTGAACAACTCCACCCACCCCCTCTCAGGATATGTTTTACTAGTCGATCACTGAAAAGGGGTGTTGTCCTTCTTTCCATGGTATACTTGCAGTATGGGAGTGCCCTCCCCGCGTCGATAACAGGTATGGGAGAATACCTCCGGACTCACGGAGAGGGGCTGAATAACCAGTTGCTGCGCACCGCAGCTACAGAACGTTATCCACTTGCTCTGGTAAGAGCGATTAGTGGACAGAGCCCCTGCTGCTTTTAGAATGTCTGCGCACTCCTGAGATAGATTTAAGTGATCAGATTCTTTGAAATAAGGGGCGACGCAGTCAACTTGAGTGCTTATGGGTCATGGTGCAGCACCTTCCCGCAGTTTTGAGAGATGATGTCGGGCTGACTGCGTAGACGGATCTGATTGTACTCTGTACTCTTGTAAATCAAGGGGCAATGTCTTTCTCGGCCAATTGGGGGTTATTATCTCTGTGCATGGGCATGTCTGTATCATCTAATACTTTTTGGATGACGGGGAAAGGTGGGAAGGCATAGGCGAAGAGGCCCATCCAAGGGAACGAGGACGTATTTCCCATCGATCCCCGCTGGTGCATCCTGCTGGCAAACTGAGCATTTTGCATTGTGCTTTGTTGCAAACAATCTGATTTTCGGGCCACACCACTGGGCAAATCTGATCCTGAGTTTGGCTGTTGCACAGCTCCCACTCTTGGGATTGGCTGGTCGCCCTGCTGATGCAGTTCGCAATCTCGTCGTATGCTCCTGGAAGGTGAAATACTTGCAGCATTATCCTGTTGGCAAAGGCCCATTGCCAAATTATTTGGGCCTCCTGGGATAGGGTTGGTGACCTTGTTCCCCCCTGCTTCCTGATGTAGTACATGGTCATAGTATTGTCGGTGAGGATTAGGACGGTTGAGTACTTGAGCACTCCTAGGTAAGACTTCAGGGCACAGCCCACTGCTCTGAGCTCTGGGACATTTATGTGGAGGGTGGCTTGTTCAACCATCCATCTGCCCTTGATGTGGAGGGAGCCCACGTGCGCTCCCCAGTCAGACAGGGAGGCGTCCGTTATCAGAGTGTTGTGCGGGTGTGTTCCTGGAACGGGCACACCCTGGTGATGTTTTGTGGTTCGCCCACCAGTGCAAGCGCCGTATGAGTTTTTACGTGAGCTTTACTCTGTCCCTCATGATCCTGTGGCCAGTTGCTGGCATGGAACTCCAGCAGCGGGCACATGTTGAGCCTGCAATGAGGTATGAGTGGAATGCAGTAGGACATTGTACCTAGCAGTCCCATACATTTTCTGACTGATGACCCCACACCTGGTCTGAACAGAGGGATATTCGAGTGAAACGTGTGTACTCTGTCCTGGGAGGTGCAAACAAAAGCTTTGGCTGTTGAGAAATGAGCCTCCAGGAAAACAAGGCTTTTGGATGGCCACAGGGAAGACTTGCCGAAGTTTATCATGAATCCAAGCTGCTGCAGCAACTGATTTGTTTCTGAGATGGATGTGTGTGCCGCTGCTATGTTCAGTGCCCGCCTCAGCCAATCGTCTAGATATGGGTAGACGTGATGGCCCTTCTTTCGGAGGGCCACTGGGGCTGGTGCCAGGCACTTGGTGAACATCCGCTGTGCCGATTTTAGCCTGAATGGGAGAACATTGAACTGATAGTGCCGTCTTCCTACTGCAAAACGCAGGCATTTTCAATGCTTCCGGTGTTTTGGGACGTGGAAGAAAATATCTTTTACATCTAGGGACACTAGTAAATCGTGCAGTTGCAATGCTCGCATAACGTGTTTGAACCGTTGTTTTTTGACAAACTTGTTTAGCTTGAGTAGATAGAGTATGGAGCGCCAGCTTCCATTTGGTTTTCGCACTATGAAATATCGGGAAAAAAAACCCTTTCCCCTTTGCTGCTTTGGTACTTTTTGGATGGCTTTCTTTGACAACATTTGCTTTATTTCTTGTTTTAGCATGCTTAGGTGCAGGATATTTAACAGGGGAATATTTGGTGGTTGCTCGTTGAACTGTAGAAGATAGCTGCACTGCACCACCTGCAACACCATTTGTTGGTTGTTACGTTACACCACAGGTGTAAGTGATGTGACAGTTCTCCCCCCCCACCGGCGCTGTTTTGGTTCCACAGTCAGGAATGCGCCTTCACCCTATCCCTTTGTGATGTGGCGGATCCTCTTTGCTGCTGCTGCTGCTTGCATTCTCTGGTGCTGGTAGCTTTGGGACTGCTTATATGCCCTGAAGCTCGTGCCATTTGCAGAGTAACTCGATCTTCCTGCAGCACCCCAAAAGGTACAAAAAGTACACCTGGTCTGCAGAGTGAAAGTGACCTCACGGTGTCAGTCTTTATTGCTTTTAACACCTCATCGATCTTGGGGCCAAACAGGTTGTCGCCTTCAAAAGTCAAGTCCAGGACTTTGTGTTGCACATACGACCTAAAGGCGACGTAGCTGCTGTCGCATTATCACTCCATTATTAATTTGCTTGAAGCCTGTTTTGGTCAGATCACCCGCAATATTGATGATGTGGTTTGCAGCCTCCTCACCCTCTTTTGGATGGCAACATCCCCAGCATGCTTTTCCTCTGTCAAGTGCTCCAGAAGTGGTGCTAATCGGTGTCACATTTCACGGTCGTACCTGGATGTAATCGCTAATGAGTTGGCAGCCTTTACTATGGTAGCCTCGATGAAGAGCACTTTCTTAACCAGTGCATCCATTTTCCGGCCTACCGCTTCCAGTGGCGCCGTACACATAGCACACATATGCACCTGAACGTGGGCTTTTCTCTTGCTGCTGCAGAAACCACCAACTCTGGTGAACGTTGCAAAGTGAGACTTTTGGTGTGGTGTCTGACACACTGAATCGTTTCTGATGTCTGCCCTTTAAAGCTGGTTCCATGAACGGGTGTCTCATTATAAAAGAGTCCCTCCTCCCAGACATGGTCGAGGATCGGGATTGAGACAATGGACTTCCTTCGTTTCTGCATCTGATCGTAGAGAAAACACTATTTCTTTGGTGGGGGTGAGGCCAAATTCTTGCCAACGAGAGCCTGGCCGTCGTTGAGCACCAGTCCGCGGACGACAGCTGGTCTGTCGACGAGTGTCTCTCCGTTGATTAAGACAGGCTTTTGGTCACATGTTCACTCGTGGACAAGTGTTCAGCCGTCGACCGCCCTCAGCTGACGGCCCAGCCTTTGATGACAAGTTTTTACCTCGCTGATGTCGAGTGGGTGCACAGGGTCTGTGATGGTGTGCGATCTGTCAGACGGCACCAGAAGATCCCCTGCAGCCTCCTTTATTGATGACAGTGGTGCCTGGGTCTTTGGAACAACCCGCTTAATTATTAGTTTGGGCGTTCTATAAGGTGTTTCTTCTGATTTTGCCCTTTTTGGGATAGGCTCCTAGAAGACTCTGCTTCTGATGGTGTGTGATTGCCCTCATTTGGCGCAGACAAGGCATCTTTGCCTATCATTTAGTGTTTTGACACTGAAACCCTTACAGAGTTCACAGTCTTCTGCATAATGATGAGGGAGCAAGCAATAAATGCATTCTGAATGCTTGTCCCCCTAGTAATGCTTTTTAGGCCATAGGTGGCACAGGCCTTAAATAGGGACTTCTTCCCCTCCATTATTCCTTCCCCCTACTTATCTGACCAAAGGAGATGATCCTGTGGCTGTTTTTTCCAAAATATAAGTAAAAGTTGTAGTTGAAGAGATTTGTATGAGGAGAACCGACACGAGGACGCCTTCAAGCAATCCAGACGTGGAACCCTTGATCACTGTGCTTAGAGAGGCACAGCATCACCACAATGATCAGGCCCGACTAGGCCAAAACATCTGTGGCCCGACTAGGCCAAAACATCTGTCTGGGGATTCTGTTGGTACTCTTGTTGAGAGGAGAATTGCCTAGCATTTCGGTGCTGGACTGCCCAAGTGGGTGGGACCAGACCGATATGGAAGCATATATTTCATCCTCTGTGAAAGTTACAGTGATCTAAAACATGGTTGTGGACCGTCCCTAGTGGGCACCTTCACAAAGAAGAACAAGTTAGTTACCCCTGGTAACATTCTTTCGATTGGATATTCCTCCCACGTATTCCTCATCTTTTGATAAATATCTCTCCAGCTTTGCTGCTTTGGAAACATTTTGACAGAGGGCGCTGTATGCAGCGTTGTTGTGTCGCTTTCCCTAGAGGGCCTCCATTTGACGGTCGCCATCAGTATAAATAGCGCATGCAGCGCCTGTTGGCTTCAGTTCTGTTTGCACCCTTCTGAAGAGGAATTACCAGGCGTACCGAAGACTGTAGGCTCAAAGAAAGCGTAAAGTGTAATAACATGTAAATTGTATGGCGGGGTAGGCTGGGAGGGGCGATGAGGAATGCGTGAGGAACATCCAATCGAAAGAACGTTACCAGGGGTAAGTCATTTGTTCTTCGAATGGATTGTGTCTACCCACATATTCCTCATCTTATGATAGACTCCCAAAGCAGTAATAATTTGGAGGTGGGAGTACCAATTAAATTTAGATCTAATCATGGACCGAATGGAGGAAGTTTTTTGCAAAGACAATGTTTTACGAATGTATGGATAGACAACCAAGTGGCCGCTGAACAAATATCATTGATTTGGACACCTCTTTGAAGAGCAACAAAGGTTGCCATGCCCCTTGTGGAATGAGCCCTTAGGCCTTCCGGCGGGTCCTTGCCCACTAAACTGTAGCATTCGGCAACAGCCAGGATGATCTATCTGGATATTGTTTGTTTAGTGACCGCAAGGCCCAATTTGGGACCAGTATATCCAATAAATAGCTGGTCAACTTGGCAAAATTGTGGCCATTCAGGATATACAAAAATCGAGAGCCCAGTCTATGTAGCCTCTCCTCCTCCTTCCCTGGAAGAGGAGCTGGATAGAAAGTTGGTAAGGTAATTTTTTGTGACAAGTGGAAGTCCGAGACTACCCTCGGTAAAAAAAGAAGGCTTTACCCTGAGAGTAACTTTGTCTTTATGGAATACTGCATGAGGAGGTTTGCAAGAAAGCCGGCAACTCGCAGACCCTGCGGGCTGACATTATTGCAGTAAGCAAAACGTTTTTTAATGTCAAGAGTCTTAAAGGACATGAGTGTTCAAAGGGAAAGCATGTTAAAAACTAACACAAGATTGAGGTCCCATACAAGTACATTGAATGGAATTGGCGGGTATACATTGGTAAGGCCTTTCAAGAATTGGACAATCAGTGGGATCTTAAAATATGAATCCTCCTCCTCGGAGCGCTTGAAAATGCAAAGCACGGCTAGGTAACCTTTAATGGTTCCATTCTGGAGCCCCAGATTAGCTAAATGTAACAGAAAGGAGAGCACCATATGTGTGTCACATATAAATTGATACACATTCTTATCCCTGCACCAGTTGCTGAACTTATTCCAACGGCAAGGGTGCAAAGCTTTAGTTGCTAGCCTTCTGGCCGAAAGCAAAATCTCCATTATTTCATACGGGAGGTCCCAATCCTTGTATCTCGGCCTTTCAGAAACCATGCGTGAAGGCTGAGTGTCTTGACCTCTGGATGGAGAATCTGACCTTCCTCTTGTGAGAGAAGATCCTCTATTTGTGGAAGAAGTATTGGAGGGCAGATGGACATGTCCAGAAGTTCTGGGTACCACGTCCCCCTGGCCCAATCTGGGGCAATTAGGATCATGGTTTTCCCGAACTTTCTCAACCTCCTGATTACATGAGGAATGACGGGAATTGGAGGAAACGCATACAGGAGTGGAAATTCCCATTCCACCACGAACGCGTCTCCTAGAGCTCCTCCTGGAGCAGTACTGTTCCCACTTCCGGTTGACACCGGTCCCAAACAGATCCACCTGAGGGGTTCCCCAAAGTGTGAATATCTCTAGAAGGACTTTCTGAGCTAGTTCCCACTCGTGAGAGACTGTGCTCTGCCTGCTCAGACAGTCCGCCACCGTGTTCTGCTCTCCGGCTAGGTGAACTGCCAACAGAGAGATTCCTTCTTGTATTGCCCCGAACCAGAGCTGCATTTCCTCTCTGTACAGTGGTAGTGACCCTGCACGTCCTCTCTTATTGAGGTAGTACATGGCCACTGTGTTGTCCGTCATTATCAGGATATTCTTTCCCCGTACAGAGGGCAAGAAGGCCTCCAGCGCTATTCTGATCGCCCTCAGCTCCAAAAGGTTGATATGTAGTTTGGACTCCGATGGAGACCAACGACCGCCGATTGTCGGACCGTTGGTGTGGGCTATACACTCCGTGAGTAAGGCGTCCGTCACTACCATTATCTCCGGCCATGCAAGCCCACCACAGAAGGTCCTGAGCAACTCGGCTGCTCGGAACTTGCAGGTGGTCTGGCATCTTGCCTGAGAACTGGACCACTCAGTCTTGGGAGCCCATTGAAGGGATCTCATTCTCAAGTGGGCCTCTGGCACCAGGAAAACACAGGATTCCATGAGACCTAGCAACCTCAGAAAATCAATGGCCGGAAGATGCTGAGCACTCTGGAATTTGGTAACCATCTGCAGAATGTGTTGCGCTCTCAGCTTGGGTGGTGAGGCTTTCCCTGAGGAAGTATCCACCACTGCTCCAATAAATTGCAGTCTTGGGATGGTATCATATGGAACTTATTGTAATTGAGGGAGCAGCCCAGTCTGTGGAGCGAGCGGCAGGTTACGCTCAGATGTTCCCGGGCCTGCTCGGGTGAACGAGTCCTGATCAGCCAATTGTCCAGGTAGGGGTAGGCGTGAATCCCCCCATATCCTGAGACTCGCTGCCACCACCGCCATCAACTTGGTGAAAACCCTTGGGGTGGAGGGCAGTCCGAAAGGCAGAACTCAAAACTGATAATGAGAACCACCAACCGTGAACCTCAGGTACTTTCTGTGCTTGAGATGGATTGGCACATGAAAGTAAGCATCCTGAAGGTTCAATGATACCAACGAGTCTTGGAGTTGGAGAGCCTGAAGGATCTGAGAAAGGGTAACCATCTTGAAGTTGTCCTTCCCCGAGTAACTTGTTGAAGTTTCTTAAGTCTAAGATAGGTCTCAATCTCTTGTCCTTTTTGGGGATTAGAAAATACGGGGAGTACTAACCCTTCTTCCTCTCCGCTACAGGTACATCTTCTACTGCACTTTTCTCTTGCAGGGTCAAGATTTCACTACAAGGAGCGGATCAGGAATTTTGACAGAGTTGTATCCTGGTGGATGATTCAGAGGCCTTTTTTGAAAAGGAAGGCAGTAACCTTGGGCCACAGTTTCCAATGCCAAGCATCTGACTTAATTCCCCGCCATTCGTTCAGATACTGAGAAAGTCGGCCTCCCACTGGGGTCTTGTGGGTCAAGGCCTCAGAGTGGTTTAGAGGCCATTGAAGCAGCGGCTGAGGGTAAAGTTGTCGCTGCTGGGGCTGACATAGCACCTCTCCCTCGTCCACCACCGGGCTTGTCCTCTTCCTCTTCCAATTGAGGCATAGAATCGAAATAACTTACCCTTCCAAGAAGATGAGCCTGAATAGGGTTGTTGAGGATGTCTAATGGCAGCGCTAAGGGATTTAGCCACCGCCTTTGAGGTCTGCAGCTTCTCCAAACTCTCTTGCTGCCAAACAACCTAGAGCCGTCAAAGGGCATGTGGAGTAGTCTTGCAAACCCCGACTTCCTCAACCACGCAAATCTGCGTAGTACCATGCTAGCAGCCATGGATCTGCTGATGCAGTCTGCAGGATCCAAACCTGACTGGAGTCATTCACTCATTGCCTCCTTACTATCCTTAATGATCGCCAGGAAGCCATCTCCTTCTTCACCTTCAGGGAGGTGTTCAGCCGCTGTAGCAACACAGTCCCACGAGTTAAAACTTAAATCTAGACAATGCACAAGTCACGTTAGTGGATTTCAAAGCCATACTACAGGCAGTGAAAATGATTTGCGCCCAGGCATTCACCCTCTTGTCATCCCTGTTAGGAGGGATGGATGGATAAACTGACTGCCTGGTAGATGTAGCCGCCTGAACCAAGCAGCTTTCAGGTGTGGGATGCTTGGTAAGATATTCTGGGTCACTGCTGGAAGGACTGCACTTCCTTGCAAAGTTTTTATTAACTGCAGCTGTAGTTTCCGGGGTCTCCCAATTAGCAGAGACTTTCTTCTGTAGTGCCATGTGGAAAGGTACAATAGGGTCTTTGAGGACCCTGGTCTAAGATGTGAGCCATATCTTGTTTGGAATTATAGAGCAGGCCTACTCCATCCCATAAATTCAATAACTTTCACCATCAGTTTCTGTACAATTAGTAAGCATGCTCAGAGGGGTCAGGCCTGCCAAACCACTCTGGCGAGGTATCGAAGCCACTAGCTGACTGGAGATTATCATACAAATCTTAGTCTGGACTCGTCAGATATAGGTACCCCTGGAACATTGGGGGTGCCCAACTGTAGACCAAAAGGTGGTAAATTGTCAGAGGGTTGGTCCTCCTCATATCGCTGACAGGCTTAAAATTGTCTTTTTTTCTTTTTAGATAAAGACTTGTTAACCTTGTCTTGTACTGTCAACGGCTTCAAAAATGTCGTATTAGTCGAAGAGGGCTTCGGAAATGGTTCCTGTTTAGTCGGCTCCAACTCTGACAGGGTCGGCAAAGACGTCAAAGCTTTCGACGCCTTGTGCTTCTTTGACGGAACCATAGTTGGACTCGGTCCTCGACTCGTCGCAGCTCTCGCAGATTTTTTGTCTGATCTTTCTCGATGCGACACCGGCTTTAAGCTCGGCTTTGAAGATTTAGTCTTCGACTTTACCCTTGTTCTCCTTACACAGAGTGACTGGAGCATGGCTCTTTTTCTTTTCATTCAAGGGAATCAAGGCTGCATTCTCGAAGATTCGCATAACCTCACTACGAAATGCGGGCCACTTTCCAGGGGAATCTGATTTCGTAGGGCACGGACACCTCTGTGGAGGAATCACTGGAGGTCGACGGTGTCCTGTGGCGGCTTTTCTTGGCCTTCTTAGAGGAAGAAGACGAAGAGTGACGCGATCAACTCCTCGATCAGGACCTTTTAGATTTTTTGAGTCAGGAAGAATCCCTCGACTCATCAGTCTTTTTCTCCCTCTTCGAAGGTGACTTTGACGCTAACCTCCCCACCGCCAGTTTACCTCTACGCTCCCTGAGAGCCTTCGCGGTCATCGCTTGAGTTGCCGGTACGTGCCCGGAGCCCAGACACAACAGGTAGATGCAGTGAGGGTCGGTAATCGACATTTTCAACCCGCAGTCCTGGCATTCTTTTAAAACCAGACTTGGTGTCGATGGAGGTGAAGAAGACGTTTTCAAATGAAAATCTTTGACTGAAGAGTGCTGTACTTCACAGGAAGAATTAGCTCGGAAAAACAGAACCAAAGCCAACGGGCGCTGCATGCGCTATTTATACTGATGTCGACCGGAGGACCTCGAGGGATATCGACTCGACAATGCATCAAGTCCCCTCTGTAAAAAAAAATTCCAAAGCAGCAAAGCTGGAGAGGTATTTATCATAAGATGAATACGTGGGAGGACACAATCCATTCAAATAGGTTATTTGGCAGTGTTCGGTCTCGGTAGAGGGGCTCCCAGACCCCTTTGCTTGAATTTTTAGGAACTTGGGGTTTCACCCTAAATTACCCAGGTTAATCCAGACGTGGAAATATTGCTCACTGTGCTTAGAGAGGCTCACTGATGAAGCCCGACTAGGCCTGGGGTTGCTGTTCGTACCCTTGTTCAGACGAGAATTGCCTAGCATTTCGGTGCTGGACTGCCCAAGTGGGCGGGACCAGACTGCTATGTAAATGAATATTTCTCCTCTGTGAAAAGTACAATGAGCTAAAACGTGGCTGTAAACCCTCCTGAGTGGGCACTGTGAGGAGTTAGAAATCTGAGTCAGACAACTTGGTAAACATTTTTCACAATTAGCCATTAACTTAAAAGGGTGTGACAAACGCCTCACTATCCCCTAACCTAAAGTGGATTTCCCTGCCTATCAAAATAACTAAAGGAAACACTCTGAAAAGGAATCTGTCCATCACACTTAAACATACAATTATACCATACAGGTAATTAATACAGGAAATTAATGGAAATCCAAATGTAACAAATGACAGTTATATTCAACTTGAACCTATTAACTGTGTATCCTTGTAACCTGGGTTGGCCCCACTTCCCTAGATTCAAAACAGGAGTTTCAATTAAATGTAAATAAAGAGGTCTTGCAACCAAGTTTTGATCATAAGGTTCGCCTCGTTTCCAAAATGTCTTTCACTTAGACTTTACAAAAAAGTTCAGATGAATCAAGTATAGACACTAGTTCAATAGTTCAATAGTTCAATAGTTCAATATACCTAGCACAGTTCATTTCTAAAGAAAAAAGAAATAGGAAAATTAAGTTTTTTTACAATTTCAAAACACAAGACAATTGCACAACAACAACTCAACAGGTTAAATTCACTGCATAAAGAAAATTAACTGTGGCTACTTGCAAAGAAACATTTGATGTACATAGCAGTGTAGTCCACCTTTCGGCTGGATCCAAGATTTTCAGATGATTACAGTGACCAGAGAAATATTTCAATCGTGCTTGAGTTACAGCTGGGCATAGGAACACAATATGTTCTAGTGTTTCGAGCATCTTTGTGTCTAGGCAGAATCGGCAGAAGGATGACTTCAACTCCAGGCACTTGCGTTTGCACATAAGCTCGTGAGTGTGCCACAAGTTTAAGCGCAATCTAATGATTGCAGAGTGTGTTTTCTTGCAAGGAAATCTAAGAAGATATGGCTACATAAGCCCCAGACTTTTATGTCTGAATTTCTCTGGAGCGGCAGATTTATATTGGAGACATCAGGATCTCGTCCTAATCCAATCACAACGATAAATATTACCTTTCACCTTGTAAGGGTTGTTAAGCGTGTTAAGAGTAACGTCCGCATGTGCTAAAATGGTATAAGCAGCATGTAGCCAACGTTTGACAAAGCGATGATTCGTTTTAAAGATGTAATCGGACAGGAATTTTAGAAGATTAATCTCTTTGGTGGACATCAAACATTTGCGCAATAAAGCAAGACTTTCCACTGATACTGCGCATATAAGGAGTCTAAACCCAGTTCGAAACGCAGCCAAGCTACTGGGATGCATTGGGGAAGTTGGAGAACTGCTTTCCAAAATTTACCTTCAAGTTTGTCTAACACCACTGGGGACCATGATTGTTGTGTTTCTGGACCATAAAGTATGCATGGGGTGGCTTTTTGCTTCCAATAGATTGTTTTGGTTTGTGAGATGGCTGTGTCTAGTTTATGTTGTACCACATCCAGGTGGCAAGCATTTGAGACGCTACCATCAAACACCATTCCCAGGTACATGTAGGTTGGAACTATTGTCAAGTTGATACAATTAATTGTCCATTGGAATTTGCACTTTGACGCATTTGTAGGTCTAAACATTACAATCTAAGTCTTTAGGGTGTTGACTTGCAATTCATTCTGTTATGTATCTGTTGAAGACATTGAGTAGACTTTGAAGGCCACTCAGAGTTTTCGAAATTAAAACTAAATCATCGGCATACATGAGGGACTGAATCAAATGATTGTTCATTTTGGGTGAGTCAGAAGGTATCACTTCAAAAACTTGCCGAACATCGTGCATAAAGTAATTGAAAAGTGCAGAAGCCAAAAGACAACCCTGTTTTAAACCTCGGGCAGTTGGAATAGCCATAGATAGTCTTCCTAAAGTCAGTCTAATGCGGATAATTTGTTGTAAATGTGGGAGGGCATTTATCTCTTGTTAATTTGGCGAAAAGCAAAGGTCGAGAGATGGCATCAAAAGCTGTATGCAAGTCTACAAAAGCAAAGTAAAGGGCTTGTTTAGCTGCCTGCGCTTGACACTTGACTTCATTCAGGCAGAACATATTAATATTTGTGCCCATAACCCTGTTTGAAAGGGGTCCCCCTAGTGTTGGTGATTTTAGTGCAAAAGTTGAAATCTCGAAGGATGAGTTTCGAGAAAAGTTTCCCATGCGCATCTAATAATGCAATTGGCCTATAATTGCAAGTAAGTGTACGGTCGCCCTTCTTGTGAATTGGCACAATGATAGAGGTTTTCCAAGATTCTGGAATGCTACCAAGCAGCATGATCTGCTGAAAGAGATTGTTAAGAATTATTGCCCAGGTAGTAGGATTGGATTTAAACATTGAGTTACTGAGACCATCAGGTCCCATAGCTCTTGAGGGGCTAATCTGCTTAATGTAATCTTCCAAGATCGAGGGTGAACATTCAAGAAATCGGGGTTGGAGGCCTTCCGCTCGAAGGGGACGATTCAAGAAATTTGGACCTGCATATAAAGAGGTATAATGCTCGATCCACTGGGCTTCTGTCACATTTAGAACTTGCACAACAGCTTGAGAAGGATGAGCACACTGGTTGAATAATGTCCATGTTTCAGCAGTATTTTTAGTTGCAATTAATTTGAGCATGTGTTCACCATCTCGCTGAAGAATGAGCATTATGTTGAATCATCCAGATACGATATCTGCATTTAGCAGATTTTAGCTGTTGAAAGCAATTTGGCTCATTTAGTTTGCAGATAGATCTACGTTCCCACTGGTAATCATTCTTTCTAGAATGAACTAGTGGGTTGAAAGAATGTTTATGGGACGACTCCTGCTGGGGCCAGTTACCCACTGGTTTCTTGAAAGTAGCTAGAAGATCAATATACTGGGTAGGGTGATCTGAATAATTATTACAAATGATCAATTGTGGTTATTAGCAGACCAACGAAAGCATGATTTAGCATTGTTAACAATCACATTATGATGATGGAAGGACTTATTAGGTAGTGTGCTGTTCCAGCTTGCTGTTAATAGCAGTAGATGATGATCGCTATGTGTTTGAGGAATAACTTGGAACGTATTATCCGGCCTGTAAAGTTGGAGTGCAAGTACATATAATCAATGATTGAAGAAGAATTGTCTCGGTGCCATGCAGGGTGAGGAGGAATGTCACCACATATCGACCCATTGGTCATATGAAAGTTGCGCTCTGACATAAAGGCAGACCATCGCTTGACCTTGGCCATAGATGATTTTCCTTTTGGGTGCAAACAATCTAAATTGAGGTCTCCCACAATAATTGTGTCCGTAATTCCCGCAGTAATAAGAATGAGGTCAAGGACACTGGTGAGACCTACATAAAAGGCAGAGTCAGTTAGTCCGAGAGGATTGCGGTAAATATTCATCAGGGCAACGGTGTGGAATGGGCATGAGATTTTTACAAGCTGTATGAAGGCAGAAATTGTGGTCCACGGCTGAACAGTAAAACCCTTTGTCATATTCACTCCTACTAGAAGGCCAGAAGATGGACGACCCTTAAGGCCAGGAATTGCAGGAAGTAGTGTGATTTCATAATTATTCCAGGCAGGGGGGTGCAAGAGCCAAGTTTCTTGCAAGGCGATGATGTCATACTCGGCCTGGAAACTGGCAATGGACACCTGTAAATGGGTATGGCCTCGGATATTCCAACTAGCAATGTTAAGGTGAGAATCTGCAGATGTTAATAATGGTTACGACAAGTAAGGCTGATCTTGACCAGCATGTTTCACTGATGGTGGATAAGAAGAGATGTTTGGTAGAAGTTGTTTTACATCCTTTCCTACAGGTATGCGCACAGGATCTTGTGCTAATAAGAAGCCCAAATTGAACAGTTGCATTTTGGCTCTCCAGATTGTATTTAGGACAATGCCCGATGGAATCCATAAGCGCACAATCGAGCAGGTGGAGTCGGAAATAAACTCAATTTGATCAATGTCGCTCGAACAGATGTCTTCCGGTTCTACGAGTTCTGAGAAGGTGTTTAATACACTCTGTCTATTAAGATCATAGGTGCCAATATTTTCTCCTCGACATTTCAAGATTAAAGAGTGACAGTTTCGTGTATCTGGAACAAGAGACCTAGTAGACTTAGAATTAGTATTACAAAAGTTGTCCTTTGCAGTCAGGACATTCTTTGAAACTGTCTGGCAAAGGTTACTGTGGAACGTGGTGTTTGGAATTGCGCCATGTCAGGAGGACAAGAGGTTGGACATGGAGCACCTGCGTCTGCATAGATGGTATTGGGAAGAAGCCATTAATGCAGATTAGAGTTCATTTCTCGAGGGTTTTGAATGGAAGTGGGAACAGAAGGGTGGATTAGAGTGGGAATAGGAGGCTGAGTGCAAGATGCTAAATAAGAGTCGACTGCATCGCGAATCTGATTCATTGCGATGGTTTCGACCTCCTTTTCAATCACAGGGATGGCAGGATGAATAATTGGTCTCTGTTCAACTTGGCCAACAGCACTATGAACAGGAATGAAAGATTGTGGAATATTTGCTCGATCAAGTTCACGGATTAGAGCGTCCAGGGGAGGATAAAAGGTAACTAGAAATGTAGTAGAAGGATCAGGTGTCACTGCTTTCTGTGATTTCAACGTGGGATTTGTAAGGGCTTGATTTATTGTAGAAGGAAGGGAGTTTGGACTAATTACTGGTATTTGAATGGATGGAACAGGCACTTGAGTATTGAATATGGCAGGTGGAACAGATAGAGGTGCAACAGTGGGCAACATCAGTGGACCGGTTATTGCTTCACTAGGGACATGTGTTCGAGTGCTTGGATTCAAGGTTTGGAAAAAGGATTTCGTTGTTTGTTTAGGAAGTCGTAGTGTGATATGATTTGACTTCTTTGTAGATGGAGGGCGAAGTGCTTTCAAAGTTATTTTTTTTTTTTCGATTAGCATTGGGACTAGACCGGGGTTCATTCACTTTACTCAAACTCATAGGAAGTGGAGGAACTGGGATTATCTCTTGCTCGGCATCGACCAGTGATCTAGGAAGGCTAACCCATGATACATTCCGTGGTACCGAGACAGGGGGAGGGCTAGTGTCAGCCTCAGGGGTGATGATGTTCGCAATAACAGGCAAGACAGAAGCAGACAGGGGGCACAAAGCTGGAGAGCCAACAGAGCCTACGGTAATGATGGAAATATCATCGCTAGGCATGGCATTTGTAACCAACTCTTCAGGAAAGATAGATTTAGAACCTTTTGCTATTACTTCTAAGAGGGAGAGCACTTTGAGAATTAGACTAGACTGATCTGACATTTTTGTTTCTAAGCTTTCATATAGTTTAGATAGACTTTGTAGATTCAGTTGCATAGCTCCTAAGGTAATACCAAGCAGTGGTAATGTGGAAGGCAAAGAGGGTGCAGCCGAGCTACTACAATGCAGTTGGAGGGATTGGGGCTGAATGTGAGTCGAAGTTAAGTCCTGATCTTGAATAGCTGGGGATGTAAAATGGCCAGTCAGACCTTGCGCTCTTCGTGGGGTCGGGTACACGAAAGAGATCGATGGGGAGCTTGTAGATGAAATTGAGTCAGATGTGATCTCCACTACACTGTTAGTAACAGATTGCATGGAAGTTGGAGATTCACATTGGCTGGCGTAGATAGAAAATTCAGGGTCAAGACAGGGCGAAGAAGTTCTAGGCAGCGCTGTATTCACCCCTCCTTTTTTTTGATGGAGAGAGTGGGGAAGAGGTGTATGAAGCATTGTGTTGTCTGACAAAGGAAGTGCTGAGAAAATCACACAAGACTTTGGGGAGGCAGGGACTATGGGAGTACATGGAAGGAAGGCCCGTGAAGAAGGCACAGACTCAGAGCGAGTAAGGGGTGTTGTATGAGAGGCCATTCCCTTTGTTACAACCATCGCATTTATGGGAGACAAAGTAATTGACTTGTGAGAAAAACAAGAAGCTCGTGTAGACAAAGAGAAAGGGCCTTTCTGCTGCAATGCAGCCGGCATGCCAGTTTTTAATGAATAGGCCATTAGACCGTAAGGAGCGGTCGCAAAGAAA
Source organism: Ambystoma mexicanum (assembly GCF_040938575.1). Taxonomy (NCBI): domain Eukaryota; kingdom Metazoa; phylum Chordata; class Amphibia; order Caudata; family Ambystomatidae; genus Ambystoma; species Ambystoma mexicanum. The sequence continues at coordinate 977,739,827 of NC_090934.1, read as the reverse complement.
CACCCCACGAGGAAAAAAAAACAAAAAAACACGCAACTATAAAGTATGCGTTAAATGGAGTGAACACAATTCAAAAATTAGAATTCAAACAAATAAATATAACAAATGTGATAGCAGCGAAACCAATGGTACTAACACTTGACTCAAATAAAAAATAAAAAAACCACAAACAAATCAAAATAAATAAATAAATCAGGCGTGCCTCACCCGCTCACTGCGCAGCGAAGGAGCAAAGCAGTACTTAGTCAAGTACTTAGTCAAGTACTTGCGTCGAGTGCGCGTGCGCGCATGCACTAGCGTTTATATAATGATGGTAACAAACGAGGGACTCTGATGGAAAAAAGCAGAGAAAAACAGCAATCAGAAAGGCAAAGTCCTCCTAAAATGAAAGAAATCCAGAAAAGTCCACAAAAGTTCACTGCAGCCGTTTATGGCTAGATCCCCTTCACCTTGTTAAAGGAGCCGCAGGCACATTCACAGTAACGTTCGCCGGGTAGGAGGCTGGGACAGACTGGCGACAGCAGCAGAGCAGGGCATCAGAGCAGCAAAGCAGTACTTAGTCAAGTACTTAATACTTAGTCGAGTACTTTTACAATTCTTTGTGTCCACAACAATGTTTTTGTCAGGGTAATTCCGCCACAATAAAAGTTCAAGACTTCATAACTCTTCTGCATCAACAATAAAGGTTTGTCAGGATGATTCCACAAGTCATAAGAGGTTAGTGGCCATGCCACTTATTCTTCACACAACTTTCAACCACAAAGTAGTACTTCAATGATTTCGTCCTGGTGCCAGGACTACAGCTAAAAGGTCCATATCCTGGTATACTCACCTGCCAGGACAAATGCTCTTAACACTTGTACAAATACTTGGTGGTGAGGTTTTCTTCAACTCTTTGAAAAGTCAGACTTTAACAACATAAAAATTAACACAACTTCTTCTGGGAAAACATGCGGCATATTGGTGCTGTTTCTTCCACTGTCTTATTTGCCACATGCAATGCAGATTATACTCCTCTCCTCCTTGATACTTTATCGGAAGGGCTTCTCTTCTGCCACTCTTGTTTCCCCACTTTTACACCAACTGCTGACAAGGTTCCTATATTACACTTGCACCTTCTCGGCTTAAATAGTACTTGTTAATGTTTTCCTCAACTAATGCCTCTTCTTTACTCTGGCCATAATGGTTACAATTAACAATTAGCTGAGTTCAGTATGGCCCTCTTTTGGCTTTGGCAATTGTGGTTATGTTTAGCTTGTTTGAGTATTGCAACTCTTTGTATGCTTTGGCAATATTCTTGCCTTGGACAATTGTAACGGTTCTATTTATCAGCGTTGTTATAACGCAAACATGCTTCCATTTCATTAGTTCAGCATTAAAAATATGGATATTTAGCAAGTGGTTGACCACGGAGCCTTTTGGTGTTACCTAGCAGCGGTAAACTCATTGGATTATTTATATGCGTCCACTAGATCTGCTGCTGCATCCAACTTGGCTTCTTTTGCTACTTTCTTTCGGACTGACTTGAATCATTTACCTGCAGCTCGTGCCATCCAGGAAAGGAGCTCCTCTCACTCCTAAAGTGCCCCTTTGCACACCTGCCACCAGAGCAGCCGCACAACTAAGAGTAGGGCATGCCTTTAAAAACAGCATTCCTGCTGCGCAACCTCGGCACTGTTTGGCAAACATGAAGACCCGCTCAGGACTGGTATCCACTTCGAATACAGCAGCGGCTCTGGCATCTTTGGTGTTCCCCTTCTGCTGCGGCACCTACGCCATGAAATGTCTTCTGCCACTCCAACTGCTTGTTCGTTTGGCTTCCACCTGAGGAGACTTTATATATTCAAAAGTCCTGCTGAGGTATGGGCCATTACAACCACTAGACTGTGCTCTTTTCAGTTTTGACCCTCTTCCTCGTCCCAGTACTTAAGGCATTCCTAATGTCCTGATTTGTTTCCCCATTAAAAACTTCAATTTCTACTCTAGGTAATTTATTCTGTTTAACATGTACATTTTTTGAGAAAGGTTTTAAAAAGGAGGTAAGGTTTTATTCTGATCTTTACCACCCAAACCTAAGGGAGAATTATAATTATCCAACATTAACAAGTTACAGCTGGAATTCTTATGCATCTTATTCCCGTGTTGGTCTTCATGGCTTTCATTACTGCCAAAGCAGATAGTTTTGGGTAGCAAGACTTTACTTTTACAGCAAGCCATCAAAGACTCTGGCATTACGGAAACTTCTTCTGAAGAGAAATACTGCGTCTCTCCTGGCAGAATCCTCCTATTCTCTTGGGGCCCTTCTCCTCCCAGGCGATCCACCGGGCTAACACCACCCCCAGGGTTAGGATCAGATAGCGGCTTCTTTCCCCGGCCACATGGGAGGAGACTATACGCAGGGATTTTGTGAGGATTCATCACAGCACCTTCACAGAGAACAGGTTATTTGTCCGTGTTAATTCTCGGTAGAGGGGCTTCCAGACCGGTTTGTTTGAATCTACCGATTATAGTTGACTCATGCACCAGATATACCCTGAGCGTTATGCTGATTGCAGGACAGTCAGAGGACTTGCAATCCTTATTCACCATGACAGCAGTACAAACTCGCTATGCTGACGATGGTCCAGTCCTTACTGAAAAAGCATTACAGGGGGCCATTCTGCTTTTCAAACCCGTTCCGCCCAAAGGCGAATGGTGTTGTAGAAAGGGCCAACAGGATCATTAAAAAGGCCCTGAACAAATGCATTTTGGCTGAAGGGGTTTACTGGGTAGAACATGTGCTATTGCTAATGAGAAGCATTAACAACTTGCCTCAATCACAGTGCAACGGTAAATCTTCTCATGAACTTGTTTGACGTCTCGATGCGAATGCCTGATTCACATACATAATCACTGCAGCCCCACAAGTAGGCCAGATCAGCGGCTGTTAACGACGCTGTTGAGATATTCTCTCCAGGCGACTACTTCAGATCCACCTGAAGAACTGACTCTGAAACCTTGATCCTGTCTTACCCACGCCAGTGCAAGAAGCTCAACATGGGACAGGGTTGCAGCAAACAGGAGAGGCGACTGCCGAGCAGGCATCCACAGAGCAACCGTCGGCATTGCCAGGAGGACCCTTGTGTGATCATGATGCCCGTGCTTCAGCCGAAGAGATACAGGGGTCAGGCTCCATGTTCAACATTGATGGTGTGCCATGGGACAGCATCAGTGCAGAGGATGTCGCAACCTGGCTTCTCGAGATTGCCTCTTTGTCCTAAAAATTGTCCATAAGCTAGACATGGATACTATGACCCTGGTGTCGATAAGGGCCTTCGGAGTCCACCTATGGTCAGAAATCCTCAGATATTAGTCAGCCTACTGCAATGTAGATTGTTCAAGAATTGCCCCCATGCTACGCCAGAACCTATCATTGTGGGGACTGAGCAAAAGTATTGTTTTCTGACCGTTCAACCTCATCCAAAGCCTTTAACTTCTTAGGATTATGTCAGTTGAACTTGGAACATATATGCGCACTGAGGTCACTGTTGGTGATCTTGGAACTCGTATCCCGACATATGATGCATCTGCCTCAGATGCCTCACACCCTTGGGCAGTATACCTTTGATCCTAATGTTTGATTGTTGGTAATGGCCCATGAAATGGGGAGGGTGATTCTAGAATTCCTTTGTATTGGAACATCATGTCAGGTCAGAGCGTTGTCGGCATAGCCCCGTATTTTCGTGCTCTGCACCGTTTGGTGCCTTTGACTAATGTAATTTCATACAGTTGGGCACTACTGCTCACATTTTCGGAAAGTTGCTGATATATGTTTTCTTTTAGCCTCATCCGTGGTTCATGTGGACATTGGGGGGATGATATGCATTCCACCGCTTCTAACATGCAATGTGTCTATTTTAGATATTTAGTGTTTCCACTATGAATGCGTCACATGCGGTATTGTTCTTTTGTTGAGCATTGCAGCACACTATGCAATATGAATAATGCAAATGTGTTTTTCTTGCGTATTGTCAAGCTGAAGCACAGACTATGCTTTCAATTAGTGGTTGGTGATTACATATATGGTGCTTCCGGGAGTTTCCACTATATCATATATGGCGTGGTGCTTCCTAGGTAATGGGACCATGGGTGAGTCACTTCTGAGCATCCAAGACAAACTTGGCTAAATCCCAGAAAGGACCTCTGCGACAATCTTGGCAAAAACCCAGCCTGGGACTTTAGGAGCACGAGTCATCCAACTGTGGCAACTATAAATAAGCTGTGCTCTTGCTAGAAAGACAAGCCGCTGAGGGCTGGAGGAGAGACCCACTGTCTTCTGGTTTCCTCCTCAAGACTTACTGGGACAAACCCTGAAAAAGCTTTGGCGTGAACTAAGTGTTCATGAGAATGAGGCAAGATGTTTTACCTGGTTTATAGTGAAAATGTCGAAAACAAAAATGTCGAAAAAAATAATGTTACCCCCCCGTTTTTTTTTATAGCTAAACCCAAAAACACATACATATAAAAAACACATCGATTTTTTTTCCCCCGACATTTTTTTCCCGACATTTTTGTTTTCGACTTTTTGCATTCAACATAACTGCACACCGTTTTACCTTATGCGTTTATGCTAGCACTGTGATTGAGATGGAAACGAGGCATGTTGATTTTATATGCTACAATATAATTTTAGCTTATGGCTGTACTATCGTGAGTCTGTGCGTATAATGTAAATTGTGTAACAAAACAATGCTATACCATGTACCTTTGAGCGCCCACTAAATAATAACTGTTGAGCCAACTTATGCAGCACTCAGGGAAGGAAAGGTGGTGCCAACCCCTAATTGAGTAACCAATGAGCAGACTAAGAACGGTGATATAGTTCTCAGCTCTCCCCTGAGACTACAGGGGCATGGTGGCACTCCATAGACATGACCCTAGGAGTGTAAAAACAACACTCTCGTCCTGCAGTGAATTGTGTCCCTTGGGTTATTTTGTCGTTTGGCTTTCACACATCCTAAAGTTCTCTAGTCTCTCACCCTACCGTGGGGTTTCTTCACCCACTCTTAGCTCTGTATATCTGTCACTCCGATTGGGGCCGTTTGACCTTTACCTCGCCTAGGGCTCTAGGTTTCTTTACCCGACTTTGGGTTTGTAAAGCGCTTACCCCTGGCTTGGGGTCCTTTAGCTTTCACCCCACCCAATGGTCTTCTGGTCTCTCACCCTGCCATTTGGTTTTGCCTGCTCTCTCCGACCTCGTCCCAGGAGCAGGTGTGTACCTTTTTGTCATGGTAGTGCTCCTCGGAGAAGGCAGTGTTCTCGGCTTTCGCAGAAACACGGTTCAGCCTCTTCCTGTGTTCCCTGTGTCAGTTTTTCATGTTTGTCTCCTCTTCGGCCAGTTGCCCTCTGGTTCTTTGGCACCATAGACCGCAGGCTCCCGTCAACCACTTCTGGTATGGGTGGTGCTTTTCCACTTTCTTGGTTGAATCCAGCTGCCTCCAGACCATTTTGGGGTGAGCAGCGTTTCACATGCTCCACCGCACAAGACACAGTCTGCGTCAAGGTGCAGTCTGACACAGCCCTCCAGGGGGATGCCCTCTCTCTTGTGGCTCACTCAGTAAAACATCCTCTTCCCTTATCCCTTGACGTTGCTCCTGTGGCATCTTCATCTTTTATGCTGAAACGCGATTGGATGTTCCAGTGACTCAGTTTCTTGTAATATGTGTCTCATGAAAGGGTCAGAAACCACACCAGCCATTTCTAAAGGGTCATTCACATAAGTATACTGGTCAATCCCCATATAGCCAACAAATACATGGGACTTTTCACATGAGGTAGGATTCCTTCTCCACCAAGGTTGAGTCACCCCCAGTGGGATCCCGCTGCCCTGTCCCCTACAGGGTCTAAAGCTAAGCAGGCTCACCTCCCTAGTCCCAAAGGGGTATGGCTCCCCTTTGGGGAGAAAGGACCAATTACCTGGATTTGTCACACTGGGTGCCTGGAGACTGCCGCTAGGTGGTAGCAGTGCGTGGTATAAGTCAACATATGTTACTCACCACTCCTAATAGGCCGAAGATGCAGAGAAAATGACCTTGGAGATGTTGGTGGTATAAGATTCCGCATTCAGCCTTCCATCCCAGCACCCCTGAGTATAAGACTCAGGCTTCCTCTAGAGGGGCTCTTTTCCACAATGTACCTCTCTGCTGTTTTAGTTAGAACAGACAGAGATGTCAATTGAGTAAAAGAGCGGGGAGAACACACACCGCCAATACCAATGCTGCAAAAGAATACCAAAATATTAGACAGTGTTGATATTATACAAGTGATTAGAACAGTTGAAATGATTGGACAACTACCTAGATAGATATTGGAGTGGAGTTGAGTGGAGTTTCCCCGGGATGATCTACAAAGAATAACACAAATGAGTGGAATTTAACTAAATCAGTATCGGTTCCCACTATAGCTATAGAATTGATAACAACTGACCTGAATAAAGATAATGGAGTAAGAGGAGTCCAGGATACTGCAGACAACAACAGGAGAAAATAACAAACAGGGAAGTTAGTAAAGGTAAGTAACCCCGAATGGCACGAGGGACGCACTAGTGCCGGGTTGGTGCAGTTCAGGGGGGCGTTCATATGCACTTAAGAGCAATCTCACAGGAAAGTCACTCATTGTCCCAGAATCCAACAGAAGACAATATCCATGGAGGACAATAGGTATGTACCTGAGTACACGAGTATAGTTGAGTAGCTGTTGAGATGATCCGGATAGTAGACAGCAAATTGATGTGCACAGCGGCAACCAGGAAATAACCGCAAGACACAGAAGAGAGCCGTATCCAGTAGCATTCCGAGTCCAACAACCAGACGAGCACGACAGGAATAAAGGAGGAGACGAGGCAATCCAAAAGTCAGGCAAAAGGTCAAAACCAGGAGTTCAGATAAGGATTCGTGTAGGGAGACACGAAGAGGAAACGGACGAAACCGCGTGTAGCTGGTAACGTCAATTAGCAGCAACGAGCCCCTTGGAAGACGGTGGTTTTATAGTCGTAAGAGGGGCGTCGCTTGCTGTACGTCTTCCACGTACAATACGTGTCAGGTGACCTGGAGTGCGTCGACGTTTGTACAGACGCCATGGTAGCTTGTACCTGGACCATTGAGGAGCCTGTAAATAAGTTGTATTCCGCAAGGATGTACGCAGGGAAGCCTGAAGTGTAACATAATAGAACACTTTCTAAAGATGATCCACACTCTGCATAACAAAGCAAGGCGACATCAGTGCAAAGTGCCTTCACATTTGGTTCCTCAAATGCAGATGGCCCTTATATATAAACATTGTGGAACCGTTTTTCTATGCATTCACAGTAATTAGGGAGTATGGGGTCTATATATTGTACATACTAACCAAATTGCAATTTGTACAATCTACATTTCAAGCAATCTCAAGTGTTTTCCATCGTTTGTATTTAATATTTGTGGTTTGTTCATTATAGTTAATTCATCACTCTTACGCTTTTTCTTACAAAAGGTTGGCAATTTTTCTGATTAAATAAATACCCAAATAGACTCTTCAAAAGATATTCCTTGTTGTTCTGCACCCTGCTGATTCAGATGGCCTCATATTTACATTTTATATAGGTTAGTTTAAATTGTGTACGGACAACTGAAGTTCCGTATTTTTTTGAGCAGTTAAAACATTTTCATAATTTTTTTTCATTCCGCCCCCAACAATTCAACTTCATAGTTCTCTATCAAGGGACCAATATACAATTTTAAACAGATATGTGGTGTACAAAGTTATATTTACGTGTATTGCACGAATATCAGGGAAGATTTTACAAAAGTGACTGGTCAATACAGAGACTTCGACATACAGGCAAATCAAACAGCATATAACAGTTTATTCTTTTTTAAAGAAATCAGTTTTATTTTTAATATTTTTTTCTCATTGTATACGTCAGATAAACATTAAAAAAAGGGTATTGTTAATAGCTTTATTTTCTTCACTGTAAAGTATATTATTGTTTTTCACATTATTTCTGGTCCTAGCTTATCGGCTTTACTTGGCCGTATTATACACATATTAATGAAAGAAAATAGTTTTACGATCACTCATCGTGATGCATGCTACACTTCATTAAATAGGTGATTAGACAGCATTGTAAAGCTTGTCGTCTCAGAATGTACACATTGCGTGTGGGCGTGTTAAAGTTAGATTTGCGACAAAGTAGAAGGTTGAAAGCTTTGACAATGGGTTGATGTATCTGCTACAATTATCTTGGTATAGCCTGAAGGTCAAAAGTCCAAATCCTGACAAGTAAACAAAATGGCGTGCTTGCATATCGCTGAGAGCTTTAGCTTTACAGATTGAACTTACTTTAAACAGGTATTATGATTGCAAATCATTTGTAGCTATTTCACGACATTCAGAGTGGATGTTCCATTTAAAAATGTTACTTGGAGCTTGCACACACATAGTACAAACAGGCCTCCTAGTAGCAGGTACTTAACCCATAGTGCCTTCTTAAGGTAAAGGTACACCTACGTGTTTAATGCAACCACTTGTATTGCCATCCTCCTCGCTCCATATATCAATGTATTTTTACAAAGCATACTTTACTTTGTCATTAATTAATATACATGAACTGCAAGTGTTCCCATTCGCAATTTTGTGACACTCCAGATAGCATAATGATCAACCTACTGTCAAGTGCCCTTGTGGCAATACATCAGATAACATTCCCGTGCTTGTGACATCAGTTGCTGCAATCGCAAAGCAATACTCATGATGATAGTGCACGATAGAGCTATACATATTGTCTACACATCTACATAATCACATGCACCCACACATATGCGGAAGACAGTCACCACTCATACCTAGAACAACCACATTTATTTTGTTTGTCTTCACACAAACAAATATTTTCATTATTATCGTATGCCGAATGAGTTAAAGGAATCGAGGCGTTAACATATATTTATGGTGTTCATTTAAATGTTAATTGTGAAATGCATCAGTGGGTAGGTAATCAAACAGTGTATGGTCATCACATTAGCAATCACATCTTCGAGTCTACTTTATTTGAGATGCCAACTCCACACAGTTCCAAAAATGTATGTCCAAATATATAATTCATTATTCTCTGTTGTATTACTAATAGTTTCTGCCAAACTTTAAAGTATTTCCTCCTGGATAATTTCCTCCAAAAGCAAGGTAGAATATCCAGTTGTTATGCCAAATATCTCAATCCAAGGGCACAATGAAACTATTAATTTTGTAGATGCATCATCCACACCCTGTGAGGGGCACTCCTCCAATCAGGTGGCTGGAAATGCTAAGTGTACGCCTGCGTTTCCCAAGACACCCAAGGGCCTTCCACCGGATGCCGCCCTAAGGGAGCCCCTCTGCATCCCTCTAGACTCCACGAACTGGCTAAGACCTCCAGCACCATTCTCCACGCCCTCCCGCCCCACTTACCTGCTAGACCAGAGCTTTCTGCTCCGGTCCCGGAACTCCATCCGAAAGAACAGTTCTAGAAAAAGAAAAAAAAGGGACAAAGTGCCTTTTCTATTTACTATGGCGGGGCAATCTTGTTTTTTTCGATGGACGATTGGGCTCGTGCAATACACGTGGTGCCATCTCCCATGAAAAGGAAAAATATTCAGACCGGATCACTGTGAGTAGGACATGCCCACAGGCCACATATGAGTGCAGATTCAAAAACACAGCAGCAGTTACAGGCAGAAAAGAGGCAAAGTAAGTTAAGGTTCCAGGGAATTAGTGGTCCAAACGTAAAAGTCTATGAGTTGCTTGAAGCAAGACAATTCCTGAAACAAAGGTGGCATTCTTGTTCTGTGAGGTAACATGGGCATAGCCAAAAGACACGCCCCAGCAGCTCTGACAGTCATACCCCAGAACCACTACTTTATGAATAGCTAGGCAGCAAGAGACCTAGACCAGGCAGAGCATAGCAGTATTTGACCACCATGTGCAAGATGTAACCAAGTCCACACCTTCAATAGGCATGGACGATGATTCAAAAGGACTATAAAGGAAATCTGTGCCTCGCAATTCTGCACATCAGCCATTTTATAATATCTAATGAAGTTTTTAAAATGAATTCAACTAGATATTATAAAATGGCTTATGCAGCATTTTCATGAATGTTATCAAACAGTTGATTCAAATGTAATGAGACATTTTGGAATGGATATATGTTTAATGATAAAAGCTTTTTTGCAAATCAGAATGGTGTCCTGTTAAAGCATTTCTTTAGAAATGCAGAGCTCTTCTAGGGAATAAGCAACACCTGAATTGATCAGGATTTCTAGCAATTGTCATGTGTGTACATTTAAAAGTACTGTCTACACGGTTGTGTGCTTCTTTTAACATATGCAAAGGTGAAAACAAGATTTGATAGTGCACATGAATACTGTTAAGTAAATAGCATACCTATAAGTCGGAATATGCCAAAGTCCTTGCCATTTATATGGTTTCATTGAAAGCCATTCCAAAGTCTTCATTCCACAGTAAATCCCAAATCCATTGCATACTAAAACATCCATTATCCACTGTAAGAAAGAAGTCAAATGTAAACAGCTTCAACAAATGAAATTATTTTGCAAGTAAAATATTAAGACATGATTGCGTTTGTTAAGATGATGATACATCTTATTATATAGGCTGGTCACAACTTAATTATAAAAACCTACCACTCTCCATCATGCCCAATTACAAGTGAACACTAAAAGAAAGACTAGTCTAAGTGGAATCGGCATCAGTAGAAGACCTCTACCTGAAACAGACCTAGAGTGTGAAATACTACGGATAGTAACTTTATAGGGAAGTAAAAATCCACAAGCATTGTGGAATATGCCGGCTAGGTCAATATAGAGGTCCCAATTTTATAATCCTTTTCTTATCTGTAGCCAAGGCTCTTAGAGGAGTATCTGGAAAGACCCAGGGACCGATCAGCTGTTCCATCGTGCAGGTTACACCTTTAATTAGGACACAACCACACTTTGCCCCAATTCTGCCAGTGTTTTAGGCTAGAAAATAATTTACCTGTTTGCCAGACAAATGTTCCTTGCCTAGGCTATTCCATTTTTAATCTTCATCTGTTGTCTCCAAACTTTTCATATCCTTCCATCCCACATTGTCTCAGCTCATGAAAGTATGCCCAGTTTGTTCTCTCTCTTTACCTTGGTTTCCCGCTCCATTTACCCTTGTTTCCTTCTCCCTCTCCTCTTGCTTTCCCTTAACTTCTGCCCTTCTCCCCCTTTCAGCCAGCCCCTCCTCCCACATATTCTTCCAACCTTTCTCCCTTTCCTTCTTTCTTCACCTCTCCCCTCTCTACCCTTCCTTCTTCCTCTCTCCACCTTCCTTCTCCCCCTCCCACCTTCCCCTCCATCCCCTCTTCACTTTTCGCCCTTTCCTCCCATCTCACTCTTTCCCCTCCTCTCTACCCGTTTCCCCTCCTCTCTACCCCTTTCTGTCTTTTTTTTTAAATTAGTGTTTTGGTTTCGAACAAAATTGTACGCTTCCTAAATACAGTATGGCAAAACTAAAACTTGTAAATACATTTTGAAAAGTTCATAAATTGAGTCCACGACTGTGAATAAAAAATAATTACAATTTCATGGCAATATTGTCCCAATTAAAATATGCTGTTAGAATAACAGATTTTATCTGCTTCTACTAACATATGCCAAAACGTTTTTTTTTCTTAATTCATCTGAAGCAATCTCAAAACATCTAAAATATCTAACAATTCATGTAGAATGGCAATAAGTCAACACAGGTTCTCTATTGACCATGTAATTCCCACATAGACAAGTTTTTTTCTCCCCCTCAACTCATCTAAGATCTCTTTCTTTTGTATGTTCTAAGATTATTAAAACAAAAAAGCATAAAAAGACGCTTGATCTGCTTGGGAATTTAATATATTCTGGGACTGTATTCTGTACGGGAGAGACTTGTGTATAATCCGCCAGGGTCGTCTTGTTTTTTAATTATCAATATCAACATGTCTTTGCAAAAGACCAGCAAAACCGAAGATCCAACGAGTGGGCGGATACCTACGAAACCAAATCGGCAATGTTCTGCTGAAGGGGATCCTCCACGTGAGAGCCACAACCAGCAGAGGCGGGCGCTTACACGAAACACTCCAAAGATATTACGCGCACCTGTGACAGAGTCGCTGAAGTGCTCCCAAGCCAAATTGATGGGCTGATGGGCCTGCAAGACTCTCAAAGGAACTAGGGCTTGGATGACATTGCTCACCACCGCAGGCTTTTAATTTCAGTGCCCTAGTGGATCCACACACAAGAAAGGGGTGGGCTTAGACCCTCTGATTTCCGTTATGGTTTGTACCACCTCCCAGGAGTGCAAGAACAGGGAGAGATTGGTCCATGGAACCAGTGGGGAAAAGCCAATGGCGTGAAAAGGGGACAGATGAAAAGAGATCTAGGAAACAAGAAGTTGTGGGTTGCTTGGGTGAGGTCAGAGCCGACAAAGGCAGACGAAGAGATCAGGTGGTGGAAGGACAGTGGGAGTGAGTCAGAAGGTGACAGAGTTTAAGAGGGAGTGATTGAGTAAGCCTATGTGGATGAAGTAGTCGTGGTGCTGGAGACTAGTGGTAGTGTGGAGTGTAGTAATAGTGATGATGGGTGAATAATAGTGATGATGGGTGAATAGTAGTGTGGAGGGTGGGGAGTAGTAGAGTGGTGGGAAGAAGAGGGTTGAGGCAAGCAATGAAAAAACGGATAGAGGGACATCGAAGGGACAGGAGATGGGGCAAGGGATAGAGCAGAGACAGTGGGTAGAATGAGAGGAAGGAGAGTATATATTATATATATTTAAAAGTTCATAAGGCAAGACATTACCTTGGACCGCACTCATGCTCTCCGAATGAAAAATAGGAATCTCAAATATCGTAGATAACAGTCTTTTATTCACGTTTCCTCACCGTTAAAAAGCGGATAAGGAGTAACCAGTACAAAAATATATACATTAGGTGTGCAGAAGGATCAGCAAGAGTGAAGATCTGAGTATCTGGAAATCAGAGACCTTAAAATCATACCTTTGGTAAAGTTGCTGCGTAGGAACCCCCAATTTTGTTTCCTGAGGAAACCTATATAGATAAGGTGTTGCATTTAGGCCTTCAAAAGAAGGCAGACAGCTTGTAGATGATAGAGGTTACCGATCTCTATTACCATCCTATTTTTGAGGGGCTCCTCGGTTAGGGCAGGACTGCCCATCCCTAGATTAGAGAGTGGCAGCCTTTACAGCTTGTTTCCAGCAATAGAAAAAAAGCCCTTTGTCTCTGGTAGTTGATATGTTTTGGAGGCCATGTGTGACACCAGGTTCTGGCTCTAACAGTTTGCAATTTAATACGGCCTTCCAAATCAAAGCCCTCGTACATACAGAATTTAAATTTAACTCAGCCAATAAAGGTTTTGATGTAACGGGACAATTTAAAAAAAAACATTCTTTCTCCAGCATGGGGTCTGGCATGGATTCACATGCTCATGAATATTCCCCGTCGTCAGGCTGGGAATCCTCGGTAAAGAAAAAAACCAGTATCAGTTTCGTTTCTGATCTGTCTTTCGTAGTAATAACCAATCACTGGTCTCTGCGTCATACTGACCACAGCCAATGACTGGCCTCTACCTAAGCACCGCCTCTGGCAGCCATCTTCAGATTTTTACCGCACGTTCATGTGTTGGGATCCTCGTGCTATTGCTCTCGAGCGTTAGTGCTATTTTTTCACGTTTTTTCTCAAAAAGTTTGTTTTTTCGGTCAAAAGAGCCTCAAGCTCCACCGACTCTCCATCCGATCAACGGGGACCCGTTTCGGATTCGTCTGCGCCCCTCAAGGGTGAAGATTTCGTCGAGCTACGCTTTTGGAGGACTCCAGAAGTTTCTCAGGCCCGGTCATGGGAAGCTCGACGCCCGGAAAGCTGTTCAGGGTCTGCCCTGGATGCCAGCTGCAGAACGTCTTCAAGGAGGACGAACACTCTCTTTGTCTTTACTGCCTACATGAGAACAAGACGCACGTGGAGAAGGACTGTGCGTTTTGCGGCAACATGTCGGAGCGGACCATGAAGGACCGCCATCAACGTCTCGCCAACTGGCTAGAAGGGAAGAGCCCGTCCGGCGAGAAGAAGAGGAAGAAATCCGAGCGGTCTTCTAAGACCTTTGAGGACGCCCCGGCGACGGGGGTCCAACATAAGGCCAAGCACCGCGAGTCCGCTGGCACCGGGAGCGCCGAACGGTCGGGCTCTACGGGCGCCAGGCAGGGCGCACCCTCCCTGGCACCATCAACCACGAGCCAACGCTCTGGGTCGGGTAAGAGGAAGGCCGAGCACCCGGCGAAGTTCCTGGAGAGGCCCCGGTCGAGCTCGAAGGCGGAGGGGGAGCGAGGCAGTGTCCCCCCCCTCAAGGATAAGGCGGTGAGCGCACCTAAGGTGGTGAAGGCCTTAATCCATCCGGCCAAGCCCTCTATCGAAACTGTCGCGGCGGCCCTGGCTCAGCCTGTGGAGGCTACACCAGTGGTGGCGACCTCGGGGCTCAGAGTCTCCCTGCCACCTCGGAGGGAGTCCTCTTTTGTGCCCATCGATAGGACCCCCGTGAAATCCCCCGTGGGGAAGAAAAAGGGGGGGCAGGGCGTCGCCGTAGATTGGGCCTCAACCTCGGAGGAGGAGCTGGTCGAGGTCTTAAGCCACGGCCTCGGCGTGGAAGAAGACCGGCCCGTCGGGATGGATCCCGACGCAGGGGACGACGACATCGTCGAGGGTACCGACGGGGCCCCTGATCGCCCGTCGGATTCCCCTCTGCCAGCGCCGCGAGACAACTCGGCGGCCATTTTGTTGGCTATACAGTCATTATGCTCAGAGATAAGGACGAGACTACCGTTGCCGACGGAACCTCTCCCGTCGGGGGACCCAGAACCGGGACCTTCTGGTGTTCCCTCTACCAAGAAAAGAAGGATCCACCCTCCACCTCCTTTTCAGCCGTCGCGCCCCTTCCAGCCCTCCTCCCCGTCCACCCGAGGGGATGATACGGGGACTGACACGGCAGCGACGGGTACGGACGACGAGGTATACGACGAGGATGTACCGTCGTCGCCTCCCACCAGGGCTTCTCCGCCTGACGAGATTGGATCGTTCCACTCAATGATCGCCAGGGCATCCGAGCTTTTCCAACTCTGCCCTGAGGAGATGAAGAAGAAAGGTTTCCTTTATCAGCGGCGCGAGGCCAAGAGGAAGACGGTCCTCGCGGTGCCTCTATTGGACGACGGCCCAGGCGAGGAGCATGGGCGATGCTTTCTCATTCCCCTGGGAGGGCCTGTTCCTCTACGCGTTCCCTCCTTTGCCACTGCTAATCCGGCTCGTCAACCAGCTCAAGAGGTCACGGTGCAGGATGATCCTCGTCGCACCTGCGTGGCCGAGGCAGATATGGTTCCCGGACCTTCTGGACTTGTCAGCGTCCCCGCCAATCAAGCTGCCGGTGGACGCGGATCTGCTCTCCAGGGAAGGAGGCGCCATCCTCCACCACGACCCGAAATCGCTGAACTTGCAGGCCTGGCTCCTGCAGCGCTAGAGTTTGGAGGATACGACATACCGGCCGACTGCAGAGAGGTTCTTGCAAAGGCCAGGGCGTCCTCGACTCTTAAATGCTACGGACACAAATGGAAGAGGTTCTCTGTCTGGTGCCACGCACAGAAGATTAACCCTCTACGGATTACGGCTCCCCAAGTACTGCCGTACCTGCTGACGCTGGCCAAAGCTGGACTGGCACACGCGTCCATCAAGATTCATCTTGCTGCAATCTCCCGATACACCAGAACCACGGGGCGGACGTCCTTGTGGTCTCATCGTCTGGTGAAAGAGTTCATGAACGGACTGTTCAGATCGTTCCCGCCGGTGAAGGCTCCGGCCCCGGCGTGGGAGCTCAACGTGGTGCTGACCAAGCTCATGGGACCTCCGTTCAAGCCTCTGCACTCGGCCCCGTTGAAGTTTCTGTCGTGGAAAACAGCGTTTCTTGTGGCCATCACCTCCGCACGACGGGTGGGAGAGATCCAGCTCCTTTCCTGCAAGGCCCCGTACTTGACTTTTCACGACACGAGGGTAGTGCTCAGGACGCACCCCTCCTTCATGCCCAAGGTACCGTCGGACTTCCACCTCAACGAACCCTTGGTGTTGCCTGTATTCTTCCCGTCGCCTTCGTCGCCGGCTGAGAGAACTTTGCACTCGCTGGATGTGGCTAGAGCGCTGAAGTTCTACGTGGACCGCACGAAGTGTTTTCGGAAGACGTCACAACTCTTTGTGAACTTTGGACCTGTCAATTAGGGGAAGGCTCTCTCGAAGGCTTCCATTTCCAGATGGCTCTCCGGCTGTATCATGTACTGTCATCGGTTGGCAAACCGACCGCTGCCTGGCCGTCCGAGAGCCCATTCCACCAGAGCGATCGCAGCTACCACGGCGTTCCTTTCTGGTGTGCCCCTGCTGGACATATGCAGGGCTGCTACGTGGAGGTCGACGCACACCTTCACGAAGTTCTACTGCGTCGATCGGGATTCCAGGGAGGAGTCCAGGGTCGGCCAAGCAGTGCTGCGCAACCTGTTCGCCTGAGGTGAGCCTGGTGAGGAGGTAAGATGCTTAATGTTGAGTTTGATGCAATGCTTAATGTTGAGCCTTTGCCACCTCCCGTGGTTGTGCATGTGTGTACTGCTATGTATTCTTTATTCATGAGCATGTGAATCCATGCCAGACCCCATGCTGGAGAAGGAACAAGTTACTTACCTGTAACTGTTGTTCTCCAGCATGGGTCTGGCATGGATTCACATGCGAACCCTCCCGCCTACCCCTCTGCGGCTCTTCACTTGGTCATACTGCCACTTCACGTGCTTCCAAATCTGAAGATGGCTGCCAGAGGCGGTGCTTAGGTAGAGGGCAGTCATTGGCTGTGGTCAGTATGACGCAGAGACCAGTGATTGGTTATTACTACGAAAGACAGATCAGAAACGAAACTGATACTGGTTTTTTTCTTTACCGAGGATTCCCAGCCTGATGACGGGGAATATTCATGAGCATGTGAATCCATGCAAGACCCATGCTGGAGAACAACAGTTACAGGTAAGTAACTTGTTCCTTAGATTTGACCTTTCTAATGGCTTATTTTGGAATTCTGTGGTATCGTGAGATTTAATTGAATAAAATAAATCATCCATTCGGTGAAAATTTTGTGGACAAGGTTCGCGGGGGCGTCCCTTGCACCCTTGTTAACTACAATGCCATCGGGGTTGCGGGGGTGTCCCCCGCTCTCTATTCAACCATGCAAGAGAAGGAAACTGGCATTGCAGAGGAAAGCAGGAGATGGCGGCACACAAGGAGTTGTGCCACCAAGGGGTAAGTAAGGGCGTGGGTGGCAGTGGGTTGTCAAATGTTCAGGGGAGAGAAAACCGAAAGTCATTTCCGTTCAAATGACTTTTGGTTTGTTCTCCCATGAACTTTCTAATTCGTTCAATTCACGGTAATTCTATATCATGCAGAATCATAGAGCATACCTTTTGTTGGTCGACCAACCTTAAAGGTTACATGGGGTATCCACCATATTCACAATCAAAGCCCTTTAGGCTAGCTACTACTGGGGATATAGGTTTATTTAATGTCTTGTAGCAACATTCTTCTGAAGCCGAATTTGTTTTTTTTTTAACTTTCTTTATTGGTTTTAACATGAAATAAACAACAGCCATCACATTCATTTCCCCTGAAACTAACCCCCTTCCTCCTCCCTTCCCCCAGCTCTTGGCGAGTTCTTTCACAGTAATACTCATGTCTGTTTAAACATTTTACTAGATCCAATGGCGGTGTAGTCATCTAGAACCTTTTTGGTTACTAGAGAACATCAAATTGACCCTGGGTGTAGTGATGCACCCCCTACTTGAGTACAAAGTCTACCTTCAAGGGCTCAACGACTATTATAAGTCTTGCGTGGGTGTCTCTTATCCTTGTTCTGGGTATGCCTAAACTTTTTTTCCGTGTTTAAATCTTTTTCTCGTCAGTTTTGCGTGTGCCCTGTTGTAGATCAGAGTACTATTGACGAAAGAGGGGCCGGTAGTCAAATGGGTGGCTATTGGCTGGGAGTGTTAGGGCGTATCAGGTTTCCCTTTGTTCGCATGTGTTCATAAATTCCAGCCATCTTGTAAACGTTAGTGTGTTGCTCCCCCCCCCCCCCACCCAACACCCCCTCATTCTCGCAATCAGTTATCTGGCTAGCACTGTGGCCATCCCCAGTAGTTTCCTCTCGGTACAGGACCCTTCTTTGATAAGCATTAGAAGTCACAGCTCATGAAGCTGAATTTGTGACAATCTTAAATACCATTATTTTATTTCCTCTACGATTGGAAGATTGAAACACCAATTATATTTATTGTTTGATTTTGTGATGTACAGGTCATTTTGGTTTCAGCACAGTTTATCATATTGTTACCCCTTACATAACTTTATTGCTAGAAGGCTTCTCAGAAAATCCACCCGAGTGTGATACATGTTAACATCATTTGCTAAGGCTAACCATTTAATCGGAGATGAAAGCTGCTGTTCACCCTATTAGTCCTGCGCCTGCCACCAATGCCCAAGTTAAAAGTTGTAGAAAGTAAGGCGGCTGCAACCATGCATACACAAATGATGGGCAGCTCATGCCATCTACACTGTAAATATCCAGTCAAAGGGATATGTGCGGTTGCGTCAATGGACAATAACGGCAGTTGAAATCCAAACAAGGATTGAAAAGATAAAAATGTTTTTATAGGGATGATTCTTTTTATGTTTTATTGAAATTGTACATGCTTAAGCAACTTATATGGCTGCTTAAGCATGAGGCCCCTGCCCTAACTAAATAAATCCTACATTAACTCTGATATTTACTATTTGGGGGTGGGTACTGCTGGCAGAGGTGGTGGAGTGAGCCTGGACCGGCTGCTGGAGGTGAAGGTGGCCGCAATCTGTAGATCTGACCCTGGGCCTAGGCTGCGGCATCCACGCCATATACTCTGCCGGATGCGACCGCGGGCGTCTTGCAGCCAGTGACACTTCGCTTCCCCGGCTCGGCGCTGGCCTGCTAGTGCAAGGTGGGAGGCGTACTGTGTCTTGGCGGGCTTGGCGATGGGCTGTGTGGTGGATTCCCAGCACAGAGGCTGAGATGTTTGTGGCGGTGTGAGGTGGGCCTCCGTGGTGCTCGGTCGTCAGGGCCGCACCATAGGCCGATTGGAGGGCCCAGTGGACAAATCCTTCACTCGCTGTGGCAAGTAGCATGCCGGAGGATATCTGTGGCTGCCGTCTATCAGGATACTAAAGGCGACGTGGAGCGAGGCTGGGGGCATATTGTGCTGTAGTCCCTTCTGGAGAACTGGGCCCACGGCGGTCCACACTGAATCCCTAATAATCACCTGCATCTCTTGGAGGCGCTGTCTCTGCGAACTGGGAATCCATGCCATTATCATTTGGATCACCCATTTCAGTGATCAACATTGTGCACATGCGGTGAAGGGATGGAGAAGTGCCCCGTTCATGCACTTTGGGTTTTTGTAGCACTTACTAGTGCAGGTCCTGGTGGTGGGTGCCTGACTGGTTTGGACGGTAATTGGATTGAGTGGGGTGGAGTGCACACCCCCAGCCCCTTGCTAGCATTTGTAAAGTCTTCACTGCTGGTCTTCCTGGAGGAAGATATACCTGCTGAGACACACCACAGGTATCGGGAATGACAAAGGGGGCAGCCAAAAAACACAGATCAATGGATTCCTCCGCCAGTACTCCCGGCAGATAAACAACAAGTACTGCCCCTGCTGCAGAGACTGCCTCAGCGAGTGAGACAGTGGCGCCAGCCGGAATGGAACGCTTCATGGCGGCAATGCAGTCCAGAGTTGCCTCAGTTAACACCAAGCTGGATGATATTATAGCTAACATTAGCTCCCTCAAGGCCAGGATGGACAAAGAAACCAGGCATATCACCGAAGAAGAATTGGGCTACTTGAAGATCCACTCCTATCACACAATCAGCTACTAAAGGGGTTCACGAAAGAGCTAACTGCAGTAAGGGCCAAGTGTGAGGCCCTTGAGTCATGCTCCAGTCAGAATAATACACATCGTGGGAGTGCCTGAGGTGGCAGTGAAGGCGGTTATGGAGCAATTTGTGGAGGATCTCCTGAAGTCTCTTTGCGGATGTTAATTTCTCAGCACACTTACTGGTGGAATGTGCACACCGAGATCTGTTACCAGCTACCAAGCCAGGCGCGCTGCCACACACAATTATCACAAGGCTGTTGAATTATCAGGACAGGGATCACATACTGCATCTGTCCAGGGAAAAGGGCTCGCTTCCATTTGAGTCTAGTACTTTTCATGTGTATCCAGACTTTTCACCTAGGGTCCAGGCTGCCAGACGATCAAAAGACCTGGTCAAGTTGCTGCTGTGGGAGAGGCAAGTCCAGTATTCCATCCTTATACAGTTGGTGCTCCATATTTTGCATGCCGGCACAGCACAATTCTTTGAGACCCCAGCGGATGCCATGCAGTACATTGAAGCGTTTACCCTCCCTCCCCCCCCCCCACTCCCTCTCCCGGGGCGAAAGACCTCAACCAATACATGACTGTGCATTATTTCTGTGCTGGTGAAATGTATTTGGGGGGTGGGGCGAGAGTTGCTCTCCAGTTGTTATATGCGTCCGCCTTGTACTGCCATGTTGCTTTGGGGGGTGTACCTCTATTCTGTTGCATTGTCTTTCGCTGCCTTGTTTCATACACTGTTTGAGAGCTCATGAATGCACACTAATTCTACTCTGGGTAGCCCTAGTCTGTCGAGTTGTGTTGTTGCTTGCACAGTTTTCCTTGCAGGTTCAATATAGGGTGGTTATGTAGTGACAGTGTCTGGTTGGGGTCGACTGTGTGGGAGGGAGGGGTAGGGTGTTAAAGTTAAAAGTTTGACAGAGTCACAATGATACTGTGGCAACATGGGGTGCTGGGAAGAAGGGGATGTGGAAAGGAACGTGGGCATGGTGGGTCCTGACAGCAATAGGGTGGGGGAGCCAGTCACATTTTTCACTTGGAATGTTAAGAGTGCAGGGAGGTGAATAACCCGATTAAGGAGAGTAAGCTATTGGCCTATATTGGCAGACATCAGCCTAAGGTGCTTCTGCTGCAAGAGACGCATGCCTTGGGGAGCCCCCATGAGGTGTTTGCCCCAAGATGGGGTAGTCAAAATGTATTATACTAATTACTTCTCACAGGCTAGGGACGTTCTCACCCTTGTTCATTGCGTAATCCCATTTCAGCTTGTGAGTAGTGTGATTGACCCAATGGTCCAATTATGTGATAGTATGGGGGTAATATATATGGCAATGAGGTAGGTCTTGTTAACACCTGTGGCCCTAATTTTGAGGACCCAGTCTTCTACAATGCTATATTTGAGATACTCGCACAAGCCGCTGACACCCCACTCATCTGCCTTCATCCGAATGCTAGAGCGTATACCTACTATTCCACTGTACACGACATGACGTCCAGAATGAATTACTGGTTACTGGCCACTGCACTGTTCCCTAATGTACAGAGCTTGAAATTCTACCACGTACGATGTTTTACCAATCCCTGGTTATGATGTCCCTTAATCTGCACTCACAGCAGTGGCCTCAGCCTCTGTGGCGGCTGTCATCAACCATGTTGCTGGACACTGGGTTGCTGGCCACCCTTCAGGATAAGGTTGATTACTTCTTTAGAATTAATATGAGTTCAGTGTTTCCGTGTTCAACGGTGTGGAAGACATTTAATGGTTGGATATGGGGTGAATTGATCTATCATGGCAGATGTGTAAGTTTACGAGTTTCGGTCCAAGCTTGGCAAAGGCTTCCTAAAACTGTGGCGTTATTACCGGATTCAGTCTGCAGCCCTGCGGCTGTGGCCGTCCTTTCCGCTTGAACCCGAGACTCATGAATGTATTGAGGCGATCACAGAAGGGGGGGATAATAGGTGCATGGTGTCCAGGCTGAGCAGGAATGCAAGAACAAGGCACACCAGAAATGCGAGCAGGATTTAGGCATCGAATTCAGAGACGCACAGTGGGCTTGATGTTGCCAGCTGACTAAGGAAGTGTCTGATGTAATTCGAGATGCTAAACCAGTTACACTATTCCCCTGGCAAACTTGCTAAATTTTTCCCAGAAGAGACCGGTGCATGTGTTGTGAAGTGTGTTTTTTCCCCTGCCAACTCCTACCATATGTTTTGGAAGTCTCCCTCATTCAGCTTATATTGGCAGAAGGTGGGCAAACTATTGAATGATATTGTGGGGATTCCACCCGACATGTCCGAGTTAAAGATCTGCTGGGAGATATAAGTAAGGTATCAGTGGTTAAAAGATTCTTTAATCTGGCTTGCATGGTGTCCCAAAATTGTATCCTACGACATTGGATGTCAGCGCTTGCCCCTACTTGAGAGGAATAGCTCAAAGACTTGGTGTATATAATGAATGGGTACTTCCCTATTTTTTGTTTTCGGGTGACCCGTTTTGAGACGGGAAGGCCTATGTAACACAATATATTAGAGAAAGCAGGTTCCGGTCAGTTAAAACATGTTCACAAACATGAATGGAGTTCTGTGTGGAAGCAAACAGGATTTCTTTCCATGCCGGTACAGAATCAGACAGAATAAGAAGGCAAGGAAAATAAGTGAAGGAAGGAAAGAAAAGAATGAATAGCATGGCACTCCCATCCTTTTGTAATTAACAGTCATCTCTTTAAAAAGTGGAACACAACTATACTTGCTTACTGAGCATGAAAAAAATGGAATTTTGACCTGCACACTCTACTACAAGAACAAGTTGTTTAGCACAAAAGAATTAGGGGTTCAACAGATTCATTTCTAGACCAAACAAGCAATTCTTTGTCCTGATGAAGGCCCAAAACTAAACGGGAGAACGCAAGGGATAAGCGTATCTCTTGAATGGGCTGAAACACTTTGTCGACCAAGATCCGACTAGAAACGATTTCTTTAGTCTTTCTTCCCACAAAGGACAATATTTCTCCTTTCCACAACATGACACATATGTATATAAAAAAATAAGTTAAAACATTTTTAAAAAGGCCAGAACAGGATGACCATTTTGTATGCTTGACATATCCTGTGTGATGTATTGTTTTGTGTAAAGTGTGGTGTCTTTTTTCGTTAAGAGATTAAAAATTGTGTCTTGCATTTATTCGTTTCTGTAGTAAAGACAAAACATGTATGTTTTGTTGGAAATTAATGTGAAAAGAGCCTATGAGTGTGACAGTATTAAGAAAAGTTTTTTTTAGCAAAACAAAGAAATAATTGTTTTTGATGAATTGATGGTTGGTTGTAAAGCCATTGTCTTATGAAGCGTTTTGACTAGTATTATGTGCAATCCCGAACTTAGTCTGTGCAAAAGGAAGGGGTACCCTGTTTTCTCTAATATTTGTGTTCCAAAGACTTGGTGTACACAAATAAGAGGGAGGAGACATTCATTGCTTTGGTGACCGTGGACTGCCTGCCAAATTACATTTGGGCTCCACTCTGCGCTTACGTGGCCCAGGAGGATAGCCAATCAATGGAGTAATAGAGAAGGTCTGCATTGATCAGTGTATTGGGACCTCACCGCCTGGGAGGTGTGGCAGATGATTGGTTACTGATGCTGGTTAATGTACAGATGCTACTAATGTCATGCTGTTAATTGTATGTACTTACATTTGGTAATACAATTCTCTGTCCTGAAAAAGGGTTTTTTTAAAGAAATTGTACATGCAAGGTTGTTCAATGCTGACATGTTTTTCGACCATCCGGTCTTTGTCAAGGCAAACTAATAAGCCATGGTATTAGTTCAAAATAAACAATAAATTAGCATGCAACAAAAATAACTTAAGAAAACAAACGAAGGAGAAAGAGCAAGGGAGCATTTCTTTAAAGGAGAAAACAGAACAAAAGTAAGCGACTTTCAAGTTTGAGAGTGCATGCAATAAACATATAGGAAAAGTCCTGGCAGGAGAATATACAAGGCATTTGCAAGTATGTTCATTTAAGGAAAGCTCTGGCAGGAGCGTATACCAGGCAATTGAAAGTCTGTACATATAGGAACACCCTGGTAGGGAAGCACACCAGGCAAGGACAAACTGCAGTTTATAAGTAATACATCACCTAAAAGGGTCCTGAGAAGGATATATAAGGACTATCAAAAAGGCTGTGTAAAACCAGAGAAGAGAATCGAAAACCTTGCAGAGGTACACCAGGTATCCCACCAAGATACAAATTCACAGTCAAGTTATTTTGTGTACTAGTTGTAATGTTGTACTGTTGAACTGTTGAACAAGAAAACCTTGCAAGGAAGTACACCAGGTATTCTACCGAGATGCGGACTTACAGCCAAGTTGTTTTGTTTAGCAGCTGTGTTGTGGATCAGGAGAAGAGAAGTAAAACCCTGGCAGCAGAGTACATCAGGTATCCTATCAAGATAAAGGCAAAGAGCCAAGTTGTTGTGTGCACCAGCTGTGTTGTTGATCAAGAGAAAGTCCGGGAAATGATACCTTTGAACATACAACAGAGTGAAGAGAAATCCAGGGGAAGGGAACCATCCTCTGGAACAAGGAACTCTAGCCTTCTGGAATTTGTGTTGGAATTATACATTTTATTTTCCTTTTTGAACATTTATAAATCTCGAGGGCAAAACCATTACCCGCTTCACCTCAGAATTTATTTTGTTAGTCTGTGAGGGCCAGAATAGTACTTTGGACACAGGACGTTTTACTGTGGACATTCTGACATCCGACAGACCCTTAGATTTATTTATATAGAGAAACTCCTCAGTGCAGGGACAGAGGGGCATTTTCCAAACCCTTTTTCTTTTGTCAATAAATGTTAAGGCCAAAACAATAATTCTCTGTGTCCGCGTCTCATTCAAGGTTCCTCACACTACCCTCTATTTCAGCCCTTAAATCATGGGGCAAATGGATCCCCAGCTCCAATCAGCTTGAGCATGTCCCCACAGCTGTTTGCTACATGCTATATCATGCGCCATGTTCGCTCTGTAAGTAAGCGGGCCTACCTCTGTGTTGGTACATGTGATGCAAAGACATCTACGTGCTCCCTGACTTGAGCTCAAAGCAAAAAAAAATATACTGTGTAAAGGTTATCATCTGCCCTTTATTCGACATTTTTGTCATTTGCCAATTATACATTCAAAACACAATGATAAAACATCAGATAAAACCACCAGCAAGATTTTAAAAAATGGGTGCACAGAAATTATAAAACCAATGATACCCTTGTTCGGCATATGGTGACCAGAGACAGTCCTTTTTAGTTGAAAACAGTTCAAATGACATTAACTAATTGTAATTGGATCGGATTCCTAGATATCCTGTCAAAGATAGGATGACAGCATGCAGAGGAAGAGCATTTAACAGCAGCAACACGAGATAGACAATTACTTAACCATAATAAATATACTCTATATGGTTGTTAAATGCATATTAATTGTGCAATGTGGATTAGAATCTAATTTCCCCCACCGTTCATTATTTTTACTCTTACACACCAGGCCAGGTGGATATACTTGGACACAAGAAATACTATGTTTATATCTTTACAGTATCTGAATAACAGTAGTGCTTCGCTTATTCGACATATGCCGTATGCGTTGCAAATAGTTTTAAAAGGTACTTGTTCCTGGCTACACGAAAACTTTCACACAAAAAACAAAGTGGCCTATGGATTCCCTAGCTTTGCCGCATGCTGGGTACAGATCGCTGCCTGCTGTTTGCCATTTACATGTTCGGTAGGCCCGGTTCAAGTGGCCTAAACTGCCCCTCAAGAACAAATTTCGTGCACAGAGCAGAGTCACAACATCCTGTAAGTTCTCATAACCCAAGGATGACTTGCTGGCCAGATACGACTCACCCATTGCCAGCCCTCTACATGCAAGAAACATTTCCTCTTCAGTTATCCCCTGTGAAATACTTTTCGCCCTATCAGCGTCACCTTTTCTGGTATTTTGGGGGTTTTGCCATAAATCATCTAGGTGTAACTTAATGAGACTCTTCTTGACGTGGACGAACCAGGGCACAGATTTACTGCCCTTAGATTCCATTATTTATAGGAGGGCCTCGCAATACACTTTATGCTTGGGGGTTGTCCACAATCTAAGCCAATAGAACACCAATCTTAAAGCAGCATCCCCCCATTAATTGATTTAGGCCCCAATTCCAAATAGACGGGGATACCGGGATACGCTGGTGGCAGGCTGAGCAGACGTTTCAAAAAGCATCTTTTGATCAGCTCCAATTTGTCATTTGCTGCATAACCCCAGATCTCTTCATTATAAAGTGCAGCAGATTTTGCCTGTACCACATACATCATGAGAGCTGGCCTAATAGCCCCTCGTCCCTGAACCAAGTAAAATCTACAAATTGCACTTCCATACTTCTCTAAAAAGGTTATTGGTGTATGCTGCTATGATTGGAATAACAACCATGTAATGAAACAGTAACTGCAAAAAGTAACAAAGTCAGTGTAAGAACAATACTAGAAGGTATCAGAATTGTCACAATTGGGTAACCTTACTAAAGAAATTATGTTACTCACTGTAGAGACTAACGTACTCCTAGCTCATAGTCCCTTACCTCTACACTGCATGGGCGTCCCTGGTTAGGGACGGAAATAGAAACTTTTAAACCTTAAAAAAATGCCTTTCCCCCTTTAAGATGAGGCTGCACGCGCGGGGGCATAGCCCTGGGAGCATGCACTCCCCAGACTCCGCCCTGGAGTGCCACACCTCAGTCCCCTTTGACATGTCGGCAGGATTAAACTGCCTGACGACTAAAATGTATTTAAACTTGGGGGAAGGCTGGTGGGACGTATGAAGGAAAGGGGACTAGGAGTACTTTAGTCAGTACATTGAGTAACAATTACTCCTACGTCCCTTCCCCTTTCCTCCATACTGCATGGGCAATTACCACGGATTGTAGCCCTAGGGAGGTGAGACATTGATGACCTTAAGAGAACAAATTCTGCAAAGCCGCTTGCCGAAGGCCGCGTCTGAGCGAGCACTGCCATCTAGACAATAATGCTTGCAGAATCCTGAGGGGGTTGCCCAGGTAGCCACCCTACTGCTTGTTTGCATTGGCACATTCCTCTGGAAAGCGACAGCCGTAGCCCTAACTGCATGAGCGTGAAGATTTGCTGGCAACTCCTTGTGCTGTTCCTTGTAAGCTTTCCGAATGGCCGTGACCATCCACCTAGCTATCAAGGCCTTTGACACTGGACAACCTGGTTTTGACCCGCTGAAGGTGATGAATATCAGACTTGCAGAAGCTTTTTGTCCTGTCCAGGTAGATCTTAAGGGCTCTCCGGACGTCCAGATAATGTAGTACCTTCTCTGCCTCCTCCTTCCGATTAGGAAAGAAAGTTGGTAGGACTATTTCCTCACTGAGATGAAATAAAGACACCACCTTTGGGAGGAACAAAGGATGTATGCAGAGCACCACCTTCCCGCAAAGGTATGTGGTATAGGGTTCAGAGGCCACAAGGGCCTGAATCTCACTGATCCTTCGCGCTGAAGTGAGGCCCACCAGCAGCGCTGTCTTGATTGTGACCAATCTGATACTCATGGACACCATGGGCTCTAATGTTTTAAGCGCCATGGAGCCCAGCACCACGTTGAGGTCCCAGACCGGATGTGGACCTATGATAAGGGGGTACAACCTTGGGAGCCCCGTGAGATGCATCTTGGCCACAGGGTTAGAGGTGGAGAATGAGCCGATGTCCAAATTATTTTAAGCGCCTATAGCTGCCATGTAGGTACGGCATGGGTCGACCTGAATACCTGACTCTGCCAGATGTGCCGAGAACGACAGCACCTGAACCAGTCTGCACGCCAATGGGTCTACCCCTCTGACCTTGGCCCAGAAGCAAAACTAAGTCTATTTGCTCCTGTATTGGTTCCTGGTGGGGTCGCTTTTAGGCCTCTTGATTATCTTCAGGTTTCCTGAGACAGGTGAAGGTGCTGCAAGGTTATGTGCTCAGGACCCAGGCTCCTAGAGCCAATTTCTACAGGGCAGGATGCACCACTGCTCCCCCCCCCTTGCTGGGAGTGGAGCAGGGCACCCCCCCCATGGGAACCAGCACTGGGGTCTGTGCCGAGAGCCGCAAGAGGTGCGAAAACCATGGTCTTACCGGCCACTGCGGGGTTATCAATATCATCTGCAAGTGAAGCACTTCTCTGACCTTGCTAATCACCTTGTGCATGAGTAGAGTCGGAGGGAAAGCATAAGCCCACATCCCGTTCCATTGAAGTTGCAATGCACCCCACCCTCCACTCCCGCCGTGAGCCTCTTCCCCGTCCCAGCCAGGAGGCAAACTGTTGGCATTGCCTGTTCTGCTCCATGGCGAAAAGGTCTAAATGGGGCTGGGCCCACCACCTGAAGATCTCCTGTAGGACATGCTAGTTCAACAGCCACTCGTAGTTGTCTGTACCCAGTCTGCTGAATCTATCCGCCTCTAGGTTCGACTGCCCCAGAAGGTGGATTGCAGAAAGCCATATGTTGTGGGCTATAGCCCATTCTCATATCTCGAGGGCGAGTCTGCACAGGGGAGGTGATCTTGTGCCCCGTTGTTTGTTGAGGTACCAGATGCAGGTAGAGCTGTCGGTTTGGTTTCAGACTGGGCTGTTCTTGATCACCGAGAGGGAGGCCCGAAGAGCCAGCTGTATGGCTGTTAGTTCCAGCAAGTTGATGTGACTCATCTGTTCCTCGCTGGTCCACACACCATTAACACTGTAGTCGCACAGCGTGGCTCCCCACCCCTCCAGAGAGGAGTCTGTTGAGATGGTATATGCCAGCAGGGACTGCCTGAATGGTCTGCCTGCCATAAATTGGAATCTTGCCTCCACCAGACAGATCCCGGTGAAATCAGCAAGTACTATGGGGTGTAACTGAAACAAGATGTGCTAGTCACTGGAGCTCAAAGTATGGACAAATGCAGCAGAGGCAGCAAACAGAGGTCCCCCTAACCTACCAGAATTCACAGTAAGATAAAGAAATGTAGGTTGCCCGACAGCGCTGCGACCCTATATGGATTGTAAACTCTAAAGTATATTAGATTCAAAGACATTATCCAATATCTCAGTTGGTAGTGTATCCTCATTTCTTGATTTATTGAAATTTTCCAGAACAGCTGACACGCGTTTCGACCTCTAGGTCGTCCTCAAGGCGAAATCTTCACAATAGAAAATCGCTGGTGTTGGATGAGTCTACACACTCCACCAGGATTCTCTAAAGTTGCACCAGATTCCCTCAGTTCACTACTTAAGTCCAGACCAAATTAGTGTCAACATATTCTGTTACTTTTCAAATGGTCCTCAAACCAATCCTTCTATTTTCAGTTAAACAGTGAATTCACATTGGAATGCACCAATTATAAAAGAAAAGTTATCCTGTGAACTCCAGGAATCTACATGAAAACTATTCCTTCACTGTCTTCATTATCTTAATGACGGTCCAAATACCCGAAAAAATTCCCGGCTGTGACCGGATGGCAGCTCCACCGACTTTATTTTCCAGGTTCAAATACCTATTAGGGTGTCTTCTTCTGCACAGGCTTCATCCTGCGTGGACCCGACAACAGCGCCTTGAGGACGACCTAGAGATCGAAAAACGTGTTGGCTATTCTGGACAATTTCAATAAATCAAGAAGAACAAGTTACTTACCAAACTGGTAATGTTCTTTCAATGGGATGTTCCTTCAACATATTCCACATCTATGTAATGTCCATAGCTGTGCACTTCGGAAACTTTTCAGCAGAGGGCGTCTTGCGTCGATCCAATGTCCGTCGAGGGTCGACGTCAGCGGATGTTATATATAGGACGCATGGCGCGCGTTGCCTCCGTTTAATTTTTTTCCCCCCAGAATGTGCGACACCTGTCTCCTGCCAGTAGAACTGCCTACAGCCTTGCAGAAATGGAAGCTGTAATCACAGAGGAAATTCTCCAGAGGGGCAGGCTGGGAGGGTGATGTGGAATACATTGGAGGAACATCCCATCGAAAGAACGTTACCTGTAACTTGTTCTTTGAAGGGATTGTGTCCTCCAACATATTCCACATCTATGATAGACTCCCAAAGCAGTACCACACTATGGAGGAGGGACAGAATTTAGCCTGTGAAATTTAGAGTACTCAATCAAATGGCTGAATAGAGGACTGCCTTACCAAAGGCCAAATCCTGCCCATGGATGGAGTCCAGGGAATAGTGTTTAACAACAGTATGGACAGAGGCCCATGTGACTGCTTCACAAATATTCCGAATAGGAATACCCCTTTGTAGAGCAGTGGAGGCAGCCACACCCCTAGAGGAGTGAGCCCGTAAGCCTACCGGAGGGTCCTTCCCCGCCAAACAGTAGCACGTAGTGATAGTCAAAACAGTCCATCTGGACAAAGTCTGTTTGGAAACAGCCTGACCCAAGTGGTGTGCAGCATACAAAGAGCTGATCGTCCACTCTGACCAGGGACATCCATGAAAGATAAAATCTCAAAGCTCTCCTAAGATCCAACCTATGGAGCCTGTTCCTGTTCCTTACCAGGATGCGGAGGAGGATAAAAAGCCAGAAGAATCACCTTCTGGCTCAAATGAAATTCAGATAACCTTCGGAAGAAAAGAAGGTCGCGCCCGCAGGACAACCCTGTCCTTATGGAAAACAGTAAAGGGTGGCTTAGCAGAGAGTGTCTGCAATTCCCTCACTCTGCGTGTGGAAGTAACCGCAACTTAAAACACTGTTTTAAAAGACAATAGTCTCAACGGACAAGAGTGTAAGGGCTCAAACAGAGCTCCCATCAGAAACTTTAAAACCAAATTCAAATCCCAACCCGGCACCTGGAAAGGGGACGGTGGAAACACATTAGACAGTCCTTTCAGAAACTGTGAAATCAAAGGAATCTTAAAGTAAGAACACTCTTCAGACAAGCGCTTAAATATAGACAGCTCCGCCAAGTAACCCTTAGTAGTACCCACTTGAAGGCCCCTGTGGGCTAAAGAAAGCAGAAAAGACAGCACCATAGGAATGGAAGGATCCACATTCTGACCCCTGCACCAATTGCAGGACTTCCGCCAACGGTACAGGGATTTTGTTGCGGGCCACCTGGCCAAAAGCAACACCTCCATTACGTCATCCGGGTGGTCCCAATCCTTGTATCTCAACCTTTCAGATACCAAGCATGAAGGTTGAGAGACCTGACCTCTGGATGGAGAACCTGAACCCCCTCCCGTGAGAGAAGATCGTCTCGGTAGGGAAGACGGCGTGGAGGGCAGATGGACATGTCGAGAAGGTCCGGGTAGCACACTCTCCTGGCCCAATCCGGAGCAATGAGGATCATTCGGGAACCGAACCTCCGTGACCTCCGCAACCTCCGCAACACCTGAGGAATGACAGGGACTGGAGGAAACGCGTACAGCAGTGGGAAGGACCACTCCACTACGAAAGCGTCCCCTAAGGCTCCTCTTGGGGGAAATTCCCGCGAGCAGAATCTCTTGCACTTCCAGTTGACACTGGTGGTGAAGAGATCTACTTGTGGGGTTCCCCAAAGGGCGAAGATCTCCAAAAGGACTTCCTGAGCCAACTCCCACTCGTGAGAGACCATGCTCTGCCTGCTCAGAGCATCTGCTGCCGCATTTTAGTCTCCGGCCAGATGAAGTGCCGAGATAGAGATTTCCTGTTGGATGGCCCAGAACCAGAGCTGCATCGCCTCCCTACACAACGGGAGTGACCCTGCCCCCCCCTTTTTGTTGAGGTAATGCATGGCCACTGTGTTGTCTGTCATAATCAGGACAGTCTTCCCCTGCACAGACGGCAGAAAAGCCTTCAGGGCCAGCCTGATGGCTCTCAGCTCTAACAGATTGATGTGGAGTCTGGACTCCGACAGAGACCCACGGCCGCTGGCTGTCAACTCGTTGGCATGAGCGCCCCATCCTGTGAGGGAGGCATCCGTCACGATCATCACCTCTGGCCATGGTTGCCAAAACGGTGCCCCCTTCAGATTTCCTTTATCGTCCCACCATAGAAGATCCTGGCTGACGAGAGCGGAATCTGAATGGGATCCGACATCTTGCCGGCGATCTGCGACCACTGCATCTTGAGTGTCCACTGCAGAGATCTCATCCACAGTCTGGCCTCTGACACCAGAAAAATGCAGGATGCCATGAGGCCGAGCAACCTTAAGAATTCGAAAGCGGGGAGACTCTGGGCATGTTGAAACTTGTCCACCATCTGCAGAATGTGATGAGCCCTCACCTGGGGAGGAAAACACTGCCCCAGGGACGTGTCGAGCACTACTCCGATGTATTGGAGCCACTGAGAAGGTGCCAAATGCGACTTCTTTAAATTTAGAAAGACGCCCAGGTTGTGAAGGGAATGGCAGGTGACAGAGAGATGATACTGGGCTTGCTCGGGAGAACGCGCCCTGATCAGCCAATCGTCCAGGTAGGAGTAGACGTGAATCCCCCCCTCCCCTGAGGTACGCTGCCACAACCACCATCAGCTTGGTGAAGACCCTCGGGCGGAGGTCAATCCGAATGGCAGGACCTGAAACTGAAAGTGCAAGTCGGCAGCCGCGAACCTCAGGTACTTCCTGAACTTGGGATGAATCGGCACATGAAAGTAAGTATCCTTGAGGTCCAGAGACACCAACCAATCCTGAAGTTGAAGGGCCTGGAGGACTTCAGAAAGATTGACCATCTTGAACTTGTCCTTCCTGAGAAGCTTGTTCAACCAACGCAAGTCCGTGATGGGTCTCAATCCCCAGTCTTTCTTTGGGATCAAAAAATAAGGGAAATACCATCCCTTGTCCCTCTCCGCTACAGGCACCAGTTCCATGGCACCTTTCTCCAGCAGGGATAGGATTTCCTGCACAAGGAGCGGATCCAGACACTTCAAAGAGCTTCCCCGGTGGATTGTTGTGAGGCAGCTGAAGGAAGGGAAGGCAGTAGCCGTGGGCTATGCTATCCAGAACACAAATCTGAAGTAATGGCACGCCATTCTCCAAGATGCTGCGCAAGTCTGCCCCCAACCGGTGAACCATGGGACATAGCCTCATGACTGAGCTGGAGCGGCTGTGGCAGTGCCTGAGGGCAAAGAGGCAACTGCCCGAGCGGCAGTGGCACCCAGAGTACCTCGTCCACCACAGGTACCCTTACGGCAGCCCTTTTGACTGGCAGCTCCTCTCGATCTACCAAAAGAGGAATAGAAACGAAAGGAACCACCCCTCCATTGCTGTCCTAGGACAAAAAGGCGGAGGTTGACGTACTGCAGCACTCAAGACGTCGCTGCAGCTTTGGAAGTCTGCAACCTCTCAAGGCTCTCGTCAGCCTTACTGCCAAATAAATGAACGCCATCAAAGGACATGGTCAGAAGACAGGCTTGCACATCAGGAGCAAACCCCGACTTCCGCAACCATGCAAACCTGCATAGGACGGTGCTCGCAGCCATGGACAGGCTGACACAGTCTGCCGTGTCTAACCCCGAGTGAAGAGATTCACACATAGCATCCTTGCCGTCACGCACGAGGGCTAGGAAGCCATCCCTGTCCTCCCCCTCGGGAATATGCTCAGCCGCAAAGAAAGCACAGTTCCACAGTGTGTGTGTAAATCCTGCCAAGGCACATATGGAGTTGACCACTTTCAGTGCCATGCTCCCTGAAGAAAAGACCATGCGAGCCCATCCGAAGTGCTTGTCCTCCCTATCACGGGGGATGGTAGGGTACGCCTGCTGCCTCGAGCTGACCATAGCCGCCTGGATCCCCAAACTCTCAGGAGTGGGGTGAGTAGACAAATAGCTGGGGTCGCTAACAGATGGGCGGTACTTTTTCTACAAATTCTTATTGACCGCCGGAACTGATTCTGGGGCCTGCCAAGCCGATGACACCCTTTTTTGCAATGTTATATGGAAGGGCAATACCGGGTCAGAGGGGGGACATTGGTCCAAAATGTCAGTAAGGTCATCCTGAATAAAATCCTCATGAGGACTGGACCAACACAGGTATTCGGAGACCCTAGACATGAGCTGCCTGTAGGAAGAGTCTGCATGAGCCCCCGGCTCAGGTCTACCAAACTCAACTTCCGGAGAAGTATCCAGGCCGCTGGCATCATGGAGGGACTGCCGCAACTCCTCCAAAGGACTGTCACCCAACAATCCCAGCGCCTCATCCTGAGAAACAGGATCTTCAATGTCTGACCTTTCCTCCTTTTCTGTCACTTCCAGACCTTTGCCTGACATTTGTGAAGAGGGCCTGGGGCCCAATACCGGCCTCCCAGACATAGAGGAAGCCCCATGAAACTCCTCAGACACATTACGCCCAAAAAGCGCAGAGGGTGCCGAGGGCACCGAAGGCCTCGAATCCAGGAGTGCCGAGGGCCTCGACGCTGAAAGCATCGAGAACATCGAGTCCAAGGGCATCGAAGTCGAGACCGCCGAGGGATTCGCCACCAGAATCCGTGCAGCGGGTGTCAACACCAAGACCATCAGCGTCAACGCCGCCACAGGCGCGGGCTGATAGGACGGTAAAGCATCATCCGAGTCCGACTGGGCCGGCGCCCAACAAGTCCACGCCGGCATCGGTACCTCCACAGGCTGCAACGGTCTCGCAGGGGACAAGGCCTGAGACCTAGATGCATGTCTCTTGCAACTTCTCTTGTCCACACGGGACCTCAAGGGCCCCCGGTGCGAGTTGCGGCGCGAGCCCAAGTCCGAAGGCGTGCAAGCCACGGATCAAGAGCGTTCTTTGCCGGCTTCGTAACAGGAACCGTGCCTTGCGACTGGAAAATCGCCAACATTTGCTCTTAAAAAGCCGCCCACTCCTCCGGAGTCGAGGACTTTGTGGGACACGCTACCTTAAGCACGGCGTCATCCTCTGAAGAGGACGGGGAAGGCGACTGGTGACGACGCTTCCGAGAGTACCGTGAGGACGAGGATGGCAGGAACCACTCCGGGACCCAGAACCTCGAGCTTCCTCCCGACGCGGAGAGTCACCCCTCGAGTCGTCGGTGGAAACCATAGACTTCGATTCGGAATTACGGGACTTCGAGGGCTTACCTTCCCGGAGCTTCCCCTTCCTTTCATGCAAGGCCTTGGCTGTTAGAGACTGGCTTTTGGAGCAGTTGTCAGTGTCGTGCGACACACCAAGGCACCATAAGGAAATACGGTGCAGGTCGGTGAACGACATCTTGGACTTGCAGTCCCGACAAGTCTTGAACCCGGACCTTGGAGTCGGAGGGGGTTGAAGAAATAGACATCATAAGAGATCAATGAATCCACGAGGCATGCCGAGTTTCACAAAGCTATACACGTTCGCTGTCGGAAAAAAATTTAACTGAGGCAACGGCCACCGTGCGTACTATATATAACATCCGGTGACACTGACCCTCGACGGAGGCCCTCAAGGGACATCGGCTCGACGCCATTGACGCAAGACACCCTCTGCTGAAAAGTTTCCGAAGTGCACAGCTGTGGACATTACATGTCATAGATTTGGAATACGTCGGAGGGCACAATCCCTTCAAAATGTGGATACACTACAAACTGTGATATTGTATAATGTCTTTGAATCTAATACAGATCATGGTGAAGTTCCACCAGGATGGTGACTGATGCTCCTTGAGAGCCCGTTTCTTGGTCCCAGGAGACTGCAAGGTGTAATTGCACCCTCCTCATTTTGGGCCTCGTATGCGGAACAGCCAGGAAGCATGCCACGATAATCCCAGACAGGTGTTGGTACCACTAAGCTGAGGTTTCTGACCTGTTGAGGAAATTGCCAGTAGCCACCTTGAGGGCTGCCACCTTCTCCCTGGTGGGGAAGATCCTTTGTCCATTGGCCACATCAGCCCCAGGAAGACCAAGGTTTGGGTAGGCCCGGAGCAGAGACTTCATGTGGTTGATGGAGAATCCCAGTTTGTAAAGAACTTCCATTAGCCGGGAGGCCGTATTCAGCACTTCCCCCCCCCCTGGTGATTCCGCTCGGACTAACCAGTAGTCGATGTATGGGTATACGTGGAGGCCCTCTGACCGAAGCAGCGCCACCACTGCATTCATGTAGGAGCCCAACACTTGAAACCTGAAGAATGAGCAGGGGGATGGGGGCTGCCATATTGGAACACTCGAAACCGGAGGAATGAGTAGGAGGCTGCCATATTGGGATGTGTAGTTGTGTCCTTCAGGTCCAGGGAGCATGTCCAGTCTCCCCCACACAAAGACTGCTATCGGAGCTGGCGTAACCATCCTGAATTTTTTGAAGGGAAGGTATAGGTTTAAGGAGGACAAACCAAGAACCACTCCCAGGCCTGCCTGGTTCTTTTCTGTATTGCGAAAATCCCTGAGTAAAATCCCAAGGCTCTCTGCGAGAGCGGGACTTTCTCTAGTGCCCCACTCACTACCAGTGAGCGGATGTCTGCAAGGAGAGCTGGTGTCCTATTTTAACAGAGGGGAAGGGAGACGGGGGTGGGTGGGAGCAAGCGGGAGGCAGTAACCATGGGAAACCACTGATTGGATCCATGGATCGATGGATCCATGGATCCGCGAAGAGAGTCTGCTAGGACTGAATGTGCAGGACAAGCCTGCCCCCACCGGAGAATTGTGGACCCAGATTACAGCGTCATTGAGGCGGGTGCCTGAGAGGGGGACTGGAAGAAGCCTTGGTGTGACGTCCTTTGCTGTTTGTGCCTGTGTTGACTGGGGGCCCGTCAGGTTGCCAAGCTCGCTCAAACAAATGAACCCTTAGATAGAGGATGACAGAACATACATTTGTTTTTTATAAATAATCACAAACGAATCAACCTTTCTACTTCAATACAAAAAGTTTTAATAATATTTCATATCTAAAAAGCACCCAAAGGTGTGCAGCATATTTAAAACAAAATCCATAAATTACACTTAGTTAGATCCACACAAACATTTAAGCCTACAAACCATTCATTTCACTTTCTCACACTAACATTCATACATATACTTTGTAACCACACTAATTAGATCAGAATCCAATATTTTTTTCAATGTTAATTCCTCTCCATACAATGTTCACATATAGGTAACTGTCCTTCTGCAATTAGGCAGTAAGTCGACACGTGTTTCAGGTTGTATTTTAGACTTTACTCAGTCCACTATGCATGCCAACCATCTTCAGGACATATAACAGGAACAAAAGTAACATCCCTTTTCTAGCCAGTAGGGTGGATCAAATTGCCTAAGAACAATAAAGCATAAGAACTTTATTAAATAGCTATTTTCTGTCATCCTCATTTTTCACACACTGTGTGTATCAATGTCTATAAATAGTACATAATGTCGTCCCCATCTTCATCTTATAATTAGCGATATGGAAAACACACACAATGGATAAATCCTAAAAATACCCTAGCAGAGAGTCCCTCAGCCTAAGAACAACTCTTCAAGGATACCATATAGCCTATAGTTCAAACAAAGTTAGACCCTTACTTGTTAATCATCAACTATGGTCTTGACCTGTCAAAAATAACTCCTCCGTTCATTTATGTATTTGAGGTCAGTATCCCGATATTTGAACCGTGTAAAATGTTCAACTAGTGACTTATCCGCTACCTTGTTGCGGATACAACTTCTGTGTTGACCAATGCGCTATCTGACGTCACAGGTTGTTTTTCCTACATATAGTAACGGAATATAGCTTTTTCTAAAATATATTAACTTTAGAAACAGCGGATCGAATTGTAGTTCTATGAGGCGGGTTGCACACATATGCACACTGAGCTCTGATAAATCTAATAACCATTATGATGATGCTTTGAAAAGTATATATGTAGCACGGGAATACACCAAAAAACAAAAAACAGTCAGTGTAAACAGAAATGATGCGATCCTACTAAGAACAATTGAATCAGGATTGAAAACAGGCTTAGTTATACATAAATGAACGGAGGAGTTATTTTTGACAACACCACTTTCAGACAATTGTATTTGTCTTTTCCTTCTAGAATATATTTCTGTGAGGGTGATCGACTACGGGGAGCCCGGTGTGTCCTGGAAACTACGAAACATTTGGGAAAACAGTTGCTATCTTGGCAAGACGCAACAATTAGGTGAGAATGTATTAAGAGACAGACTGAATTAATTTCTACACCGCTAAAAACACCTGACTGACTAATTTCTTATGTCTATACACGTGTGCGGGACAAATTGGTGACTAGGCACGTGTCTGGTGTACTGAAGGCACTGTCTGCACACGTAAAAAATATTGTTCAGAAGACGTGTCGGTGGAATTTCCTTCTGGGATTCTCCGCCTGTGTTTTTTGGAAGTAAGTGCATTTGCAGGTCAATGAAAATAGACCATAGTTGATGATTAACAAGTATGGGTCGAACTTTGTTTGAACTATAGGCTATATGTTATCCTTGAAGGGTATACACGCATTTCGCCGACCTATTTTTCAACGTGGGACTTTTCATCGTCAGAAATTTCATCACCAAAAACCCAGTTTTTTCAATTTTGTAGGGGTTAGGATATAATTATAATAGTCACCCTTCCAGACGCCCCCCCCCCCCCCCCAAGAATAAAAAAAAACACAAAACAGGATTTTTGGCGATGAAAAGTCCCACGTTGAAAAATATGTCAGCAAAATAACGTAGTATCCCTTGAAGAGTTGTTCTTAGGCTGAGGGACTCTCTGCTAGGGTATTTTTAGGATTTATCCATTGTGTGTGTTTTCCATATCGCTAATTATAAGATGAAGATGGGGACGACATTATGTACTATTTATAGACATTGATACACAAAAACAGTGTGTGAAAATGAGGATGACAGAAAATAGCTATTTAATAAAGTTCCTATGTTTTATTGTTCTTAGGCAATTTGATCGACCTTACTGGCTCGAAAAGGGATGTTACTTTTGTTCCTGTTATATGTCCTGAAGATGGTTGGCATACATAGTGGACTGAGTAAAGTCTAAAATACAACCTGAAACACGTGTCGACTTACTGCCTAATTACAGAAGGGCAGTTACCTATATGTGAACATTGTATGGAGAGGAATTAACATTGAACAAAATATTGGATTGTGATCTAATTATTGTGGTTACGAAGTATATGTATGAATGTTAGTGTGAGAAAGTGAAATGAATGGTTTGTAGGCTTAAATGATTGTGTGGATCTAACTAAGTGTAATTTATGGATTTTGTTTAAAATATGCTGCACACCTTTGGGTGCTTTTAAGATATGAAATATTATTAAAACTTGTTTGTATTGAAGTAGAAAGATTGAATCATTTGTGATTATTTAGAAAAACAAATGTATGTTCTGTCATCCTCTATCGAAGGGTTCATTTGTTTGAGTATATTGTATGTGTAGCTCACAGGACCCTAGATTTTTTGGGCTATCCCCTCTATTTTTGAAGGTTGCCAACACAGGTCTACGGTCCTGAAAACCCCAGAACCCGCTGAATGTTCTTACCCTGTTGGAACGGGTTGCTGACTGCTGAAGCATTTGGAAGAGGGATTTGCCAGAATTGCCAACGGCTTGGCAGTTTGGAAGCTGCTGTTCTTCTTGTCCAACTCCTCATCAGTGGAAGAATGGAATAAGTCCCCTCCTTCAAACGGAAGATCCAGGAAGCAGTCTTGTACATACGGATTGAACCTGGTGGCTCTTAGGAATGCCATCCGCCTTGTGTTCGTGCCACGGTCGGCTCCATTAGGTCCTGCGCCACAACCTTGGCTTCAGCCAAACCCGCTTTGAATGAAGCTTGCTTGCACTGGCAGATCAGGAAGGAATTTGGAAATTTCCCTCCATAGACTCTAATTTGCAGTGGCCAGCATAGCGTCTGTTAGCTTGCCGCAGGTGGGAGGCTGGCGTTGGGAATATACTTTTTCCCCATAGGCCTCTAGAAACTTCTCCTTGCGTAAAAAGGCAAAGGTAGATGAGGACGATACAGATGTTTGTGGCTTGGCGTACATGGAGGCTGCCGCTATCACTGAGGAATGAGGTGGAGGGTGAACCGATAAGAGGAAAGTATCCCCTTCTGCCTGCCTGTACTTAGCATCCAGCCGCTTCTTTGTGGGCTGTGTAGAATGGGGCTTGGATCAGCCCTTATTTGCCAGGGCCTCCATGTGCTTTTGGAGTGGGATGTCTGACCTGGTGGCTGATCTTAAGGTCAGTACTTCCGCTAGGACACACACTTCTGGCTGTTCCTTCTGAGGCCGAGAGATGCCCAGGTACTCTGCCCATCCTGCTAGCCTATCATGGAAGGCTTTGCCGACTATGAGGTGTCCGGATCCTCCTCCTCGTCTGTGGCCGGTTGATCCGCAGGTCACTGGGGTGTTGCCGGATCTGAATGAGTGGTCACCAGGGACACTGAATCCTGGGTGGTAGTGGGTGGCTGGGACATGGCTGTGATGGCAGGCTGCATGGGGTCCGTGGTAGGTGGGGGGAAGACGCCACGACTAATGGTGCAGTCGGCTGCAGATGGACTGGAGAAAGAGGCGTAGGAGGAAGTATGTCCTTGATAATTCCCCTCAGGATGCCACCCATTTGAGACTTCATCAGGGTGAGTTATGTTTCCAAGAATCGTTCCTCACACGCTGGAGACGTGCGCTCCTGTACAGGTGTCTAAGGAGTGGGCGGCATGGAGGGCTTCGCTCTTCCAACTTTGTGCCTGCCTTGTGAAAAACATGTCCGTGCAGCACCGCAAGCCCGAGGGCACCGGGTAGAATGTTCACCACGTCCCTTGTGGCGTGACCATGGAAGTCGATTCCACCCTGGGGGTGAGGTCTTGCCTCTGGGGTTCGCTGGAGTGGCGCGCATCCGCATGTGCTGCCATCTTGTCCTGGACTGACACTTGTGTGGTTTGTCGTGGCAATGGCACTGGCCTCCGCCTGTTTGCTTGAATGCATCTGCACCTCAGGCATGGAGCTGGTAGGCTGATCACCCCCAGCCATGGAGCCAGTAGTGCAAGTGCCTGTAGCCGTCCCCTCAGGCCTAGGCCCGGTAGTAGGGCAGAGCCCCTCAGGAGATTTCCTGGTAAAAGAGCCTTCTGGCCCCTCAGTGCTGGGACCAGAAGGATCCGAGGACCCCTCAGCCGTGAGTCTGTGAGCTCGGAGACCTTCGGTACCCTGGCTAGTGACAAGAACTGGTGGTCCCTCCTGCCTGGCTGCTTGTCAGGGAAGCAGTCGCCCTTGCGGGGTACCTTTGAGAACAGTACACTTACCTTGGCCTTCCTTTTCCTACGCACATACTCCTTAATTTCTTCAGGCGGAGACCTGGAGTACAGCTCTCTCCACCTTGCGAGCCAGTACGAGAGACCGGGAAGTAAGAGCGTTGCATGCCGAACAGCCATCCTAGCCGTGGTCTTCGCAGATGCAGCAGAGGCTGAGTGCATGCGAGTCATTCATCGGAAAGCATCCGTCGCAGGGTGGGCACCTACAAAGGAGGAGGAGCGAGGCACTGTTAGCCGGTGTGAAATAAAGTTCCTAGAATTTAAGGGGAAAAAAAATAAGTAAAAAGTAACAGGAGGGACAAATGCCCTCAGGGAAGACAGGAAATGTGTGGAATTTGGAGGAAAAAAAAGGGGCCTCACCCACAGCGCAGGTAAAGCAGGTCCACTCCCGTCGACATGGAAAAGAGGACTGGGGTGTGGCGCCAGAGGGCAGAGTCAGGGGAGCGCATTCTCCCAGGGCCGCACTCCTGCGCACAACTACATTTAAAGGGGATAAGCCATTTTTTTCTGGTGTAAAAGGTTCCGTTCCCGTCCATGGTGAGGAACGCCCATGCAGTATGGAGTAAAAGGGACGGGACGTAGGAGGACAGCATTTTTGTGCCTCAATAACTAAGCTTTTTTTATAACAATTATTAATTTTTTATAAACAACCAAACATACAAAACAAAACTTAGCGGTATACATTATTAATTCTTACGCATCTTGTTAACCTGTAACCGCTACCTACTCTTTGCCTTCCCCCCTTAACTTGAGCCTACTCCATTTCGCCTTCCGCCGGTATTTCCTCTTGGGATGTTCCCTCTTCTGTCTTTTGGGAGATATCGTCCTCACTTATACATACCTGGGTGGACCCAACCAATGTAGCCACTAGACGTCTCCAGGCCATCAATGTATCTGCATCTTCCCCCCCCACCCCCTTCTGCTGTTTGCTTCAATCCATATCACCGTTTCGGTTTCAGCCCACTCTTAAGGTCATTCCACCACACTTCTACCTTTGGCCTTTTACATGCTTTCCAGCCCATGGCAATCCCGCGCTTGGCTAATATGTAAGCCAGCTCTTTAAGTTTGCTCACATGCTTTAGCTTGCGTGGTCTGGGGCACCCCCCCCCCAAAATACATGCCCACATCAATTCCACATCCAGCGTGATCCCCTTCTATGTCAGGCGTTGGGCTACTTCATTCCAGAATGTACTACTTTCCGGGCATACCCAGCACATATGGGTCATTCCCGCATTCACTTCTCCACATTTGGGACATGATTGTATTTCTGCATTTTTTAAATCGGGCTATCCTCTGAGGGTGGGGGGTTGGGGGGGTCAGGGATGCTCTATGAGTTACGTATAGCTGGATTTGTTGCAGCCTTGCGTTTCTGGACACCTTATGATACCGTTGAGGCCTCTCCCACAGCCCATCATTCATGCTTTCCCCCACCTCCTCTTCCCACTCCTGTCTTAGCTGGGTTACCTCTTTCGCCACCCTGCTCATCAATAGTTCATAAATTTGGGAAACCCCATGCCCTCCTTCTGATGTCACAGATTGTCTCAATGGTTGTATCTGGCAGGTGTTCCAGCACTATTTCAGACCATGTTTATTTTACTCGTCACACCAGTCTGGCCTATGTGATATGTTGCCCTTGATGTAGGCCTGTTTCCTCCACTAGTGCGTTAAACTCCAATATCTTCCCATCTTGCCATCTGTCTCACATTGTTGCAATGCCCACCGATTCCCAGTGCATGCGTATTGTTTTCCTCAGTTGCATGTCGCCTGTTGGTTCTTCCGATAGCCATTTGGCAACATATTGTAGCTGACTGGCCCAGTGATAAATCTCAAAATTCATAAGTTTTATGCCTCCTTTGTCATATGTGTTTTGTAATTTCCACAGGGCTTTCCTATTCCTAGTATTGTGCCAGATGAAGCCTCTGCATATGCTCGGGAGTTTGGCAAAGAATCATTTAGGTATCATGCATGGTATGTTTCCAAAGAAATGGATCAGCCTTGGTAATACCACCATTTTCAACAGGGCCGCCCTCCCCACCATGGCCAGAGGGAGCTTGGACCAGAATCTCATACTGTTTTCGATATTTGTTATAGCCTTTTCTGTGTTGTGTTTGGAAAAATATGTCAGATATGGGCGCAGTACCGCCGCTAGCCTGTGTCAGAAGCAGGCATTTACTTAACCGGTCAGTTTAAACTTGTACATTAAAATCAAAGTGTGAAAAAGCAGAGACTTGCCATCAAAAGCAATATGGGTTGTTACAATTGAATCTCTATGTTTTAAAAAGGCTGGAATTAAGAGATTTGTGGCTATATTTGTTAAAAATGTTAATTGTATTTTAGAAAAAGACAATTTTAAACAGTGTTTTAAAAGTGAGCTAAAGCCAGCCACAATGGGCTTCAAAGACATTCCACACCTTCTGCCAAACAAAGGAATCTTCCCCCCTGCTCTCTGCTGAGGAAATGGCAAGGCTTTGTGAAAGGAGGTGGGAAGAGGACTTTGGCCTGTTGCTCTGACAAGAAACAAAAGACTCCCTTGACTGAAAGGAAATGCAAATTTGGGTGTCAACAGAAACCAGCTGCTAGCAGGAAGACGCTCAGGTTGCTCTTGGCTCAGCCAAACCTTGGTGGCAGGACTAGACTGAAATGTGTATCTGGAACAGTAGAAAATATAGTTTTGAGAAAAAGACTCATAGAAAACTGTAAAACTGGTAAAAATCTGGAATGTATAGGTTGTTAAAATGAAAACGTGGCTCACAAGTTTGAAACTACTCTGGAATCTGTGCAATATTCAGAGACTGGACCACTAAAATGTTGATATTGTAGCAGTTGTGATAATGCTAGGAATATGAACATTTACAGGATTATGCCCAGATGTT
Source organism: Ambystoma mexicanum (assembly GCF_040938575.1). Lineage (NCBI taxonomy): Eukaryota > Metazoa > Chordata > Amphibia > Caudata > Ambystomatidae > Ambystoma > Ambystoma mexicanum. Next base: position 977,695,698 of record NC_090934.1, on the reverse strand, counting down.
ATGCGCATGTATGTGGAAAAATTTGTACAGATCTGACACTGGGTAACCAACCAAAAGCGCGAAAAACTGTCAATTGTGAACCGAAACTCTTAAGATGGGACTTGGACAGATATGTGCTTTATTAAATCTGTGATGTGGATATATATTAGCAAGTTGGTGATATTGTAAGTATGCTTTATATGAAAAATATATTTTCTATGTAGAAACAAAGGGGAGGTTTAATCTGCCTATCCACCCCCTTGGGAAATACATAAATAGGGACTGTTGAGGACCTAGAGACAGACATTCAGCCATCAACTGATTTACTGCGAAGCGCTCTGCAGGAGAATCCAGATCCAGACTCCAGAAGAACTGTGAAAGCAGAAGGCCCATTCCAAAGCTGAACCCTTCTCAGCTGGCCTTTAAAAATCTTGCAACCTGATTTTAACCCCAGACTTCCAAGGGGTACAACAAATTGAACAGCCTGGCTGTGCTGTTCCTCTGCTTCTTGCCAAGAATACTTGCTAGAACCCAGAGATCCAAACCAGTAGAGCAGAGCTGTAACCCAGAACCAACCCATCAGAACCAGAGGCCATGCAGAGAACAGAGTGGCTTGCTGAGTGCAGAACCAAGCGCCTGAATCCTGTCCGGTAGTCAAGCAGATTCCAGTCCAAAACCCTTTGACCAGATCCTGACGGGCCTATTCCAAAACCACAGTTGTGAGTATCTATTGCATAAAATTGTCCATAGCCAATCTCTTATCCTTAAGTAATCCTATCCAACCCATTTTATCATATCCAGAACTGCATTGTAGAATCTCTTGTCTGTCCTTCATCCTTCTCTCATCCATATAGTTCTGTGATAATTGTAGTGATAAATCATCTTTGCGCTAATATAGTTGCTGAAAAAAGGCAAGTGTCGCAGCGGGCAAACATCAGACAGAGGCGCCTCTGGACTGGTGGCTGTACAGATGGTATCTCGCATCTACATTGGCCCTTAGTGTAAAGTCAATCCTTGGTTGTAATATTCAAAAGCGCATCTCTCATTTGAAATCTTGACTCTTTTTGAGAAAAATCAACCTTTACTAAAACCTTCATAACTTCTGAACCATATGTGCTAGGAATTTAAGTGTCAAATTGAAGCCAACATCCTCAGCTTTCAAAAAATCCAAAACCGCATTCCGAATCCTTATAGTTTTGCCACAATCGCGCTTAACGCGCGTGGAAATATTTGCGGCAAATCTGCATTTGGCTCAATTTCATCCCATGTAAAACAGCTAGTCTTTGCATTCAACCTCTGAATTCAGTTTCCTATCTGCTAGTTATCCAACCATCATTGCTAGTGTCTACCTGGAACTATCCAAAGCGGCTCCCACTAGTTCTGAATCCAATTTAGCGAATTAGTCATTTTTCAGCGTTTTTCCTCATTCATTCCAAACCACATTCAAAAACAATTGACCTGTTTTGAAATCATTCCTATTTCTCTCTATGCTTGCTGGGGGGAATTGGGATTGAAACTGCATTTGTAGAGTGTTGATTCCTGAAACCTGTTTTCTCTCCTTCCATCTCTATATTGCATATTAGGGCAGATCGAGTCGTATCAGGGGGCAAGAGTGATTACATCGCATTTGATTGAATTCATGTCAAGTTTTATTTCATTGCACCCACACAAAGTTTTATTCCCTACTACATTATTCTTATCATCCATACGCCTACTGATTAAAGAGATTGATGATTGTAATATCACCCAACGCTGATCATTGTATAAATATGAATAGTGTGATATCTAGTTATTGTTCAAATTCATAACAGTGTGATATATATATTGTTCAATTCATAAAATAAATCTTTTAACTTTGCAAAACAACCTTCTTCTGGTTCAGTGAGACCGGGGGGATTCAAAGAGAGGGCGTGATATAAGGCTACATCATTCAGAAATAAAAGAACTTTAGACAAAAAATATATAATTAAGGGTTCCAGCTGGGCATCACACGCTAGGCGTTGACTTGGGTGGAGTGCTGGGTGAAATCACTTACAAAAGAAATAACCTCCACCACATGAACACCAATGTGTGAATTACTGAAAAATAGACAAAATCCTAAATAAATACACACAAAAAATAGCTGCCCATATTATTTAGAGTGCATTGATGAACATGTACATTCAGTTCTGTGCTAAACCCAACATGTTTCGGTCTTTTTGCCGAATATGCTGACATTCAATGGAGATTAATGCATTAGCAGCATTTAAAGAGATGGCAACAGCCATCTGTCACAAATGATTTCTTTAGGCATGCAAACGATCCAACTTAACATTCAATTGCATACATATCGAATCCACATACCTTTAAATCCTTCCATAGTGTCAACAGACATTTTCATTATGACTCGACACTTCAAGAATCTTCTTGATCCTAATTCAACCTCCCAATCTAGTCAAGCCAAACACGAATGCTCTTCCCCAATAGTACAGAGATAAAACACTGCCAGCAAAGGTGGGACTGTCCAGTACAACCCTGTAGAAATCGCAGCGTGTTTAGCGGGAATCATTAAATGCATTAATCCCTGAAGAATGTCAGCATATTGGGCACAGACAGAAACGTGTTGGATTTAGAACAGGATAACTGAATGTACATGTTCATCAAGGCACTCCAAATAATAAAATAATATGGAGCTATATTAATGTGTGAATGTCAATTTTATAGTAATTTCCACGATTGTTGTTCATGTGGTGGAGGTCATTTCTTTCTTACCTTTCCTATTCGTCGTCCACACATCATTTATCTGTACTACTATAAGATATGTTCAAGAGTGTAAAGGTAGGGGGGGGGGGCATGGCCAGCAACGGGACGATGAGGACGTGAGTTCCTGGCACTTCGACGGCCGCAGCAAATAGCCTGAATAAATAGCCTGCTACGAGTGGCAAATCTTCCTAAAACACATACCCTCCTGAAGGCAAGCGCCTCCGGCGCACATGGAGAAAATTCCAGGCCGAAACGCACCGTTTTGAGCGAGTTCGGAGCGGTGGGAAGGAGGAGACGCGCCTGCGGCACCGCACGATCAAAATGGCCACGCTCACTGGAGTGAAGCAGTACGGCGGGAAGATGTGTTGAGGGAGAATCTATCCCCCCACGGACCGCAAAGCAAACGATCTGTCCGCTACACCGGCATAAATCAACGGAGCTGTTAGGCGGCAGCCCCCGTGTGGTCTGTGGAGAGACTTTGGCTGGTGAGGCGAGACGGGCGGGAAACCCACCACACGCCCCGCATGGCACGGCAGGGCCGGGGTCGGTGGAGAGGAGCCCGTGAATTGGCTGGGGAGACGAGGCGAGCTGGTCGCCCACCACACACCGTAGCGAACGAGAAGAAACGGCCCTGCTGGGTGGAGCACAGAAGACTGCCCCGTTGCCGAGACCGGTGAGGGGAGCCCATGACATCAAAAGAATCGCTGCCACCCCGCTACAGCAGCCCGGACAGCGATACCCACACATTCAACATGGGCAAAGACAAATCCAAAAGATTGATATCCCAGAGCAGGATAGATCAATTTACTACGCCGACAGCTAACGGCCAACCAGAACAAGAATAAGACCAAGCAGACGCCTTGACGGGAACGGAGGGCTCGATATCACCAAAGGACATCATGGCGGCCATAGCCGGCTCGCGCGCCTCCATGGAGCAGAAAATGGATGGCATCACCATGGACGTTTCCCTCCTGCGATATTACCTCCAGAAGCTGACATTGCGCACCGGCGAGGCAGAACAACACATCTCCGGTGCAGAAGATGGAATAAGGAACATAGAACAGCAGCTGGCCAGAGTCACAGCATGTTTGAAAACCATGGCGAAGCGAGTGGATGAGAGCGAGGGAAGATCCAGGCATAATAACGCAAGGATCCTGGGACTGCCGGAGAAAGCGGAGGGACCACATATGGAGCTATTTCTGGAACAGTGGCTTACAGACATGTTTGAAGAAAACACGTTCTCCAATTTCTTCTCCATTGAACGAGCCCAACGTGTACCGACGGGTCGTCCAATTCCAGGCGCCCCGCCTCGTACAGTGATCGCCAAACTTTTGAACTATCGTGATCGTGATGCACTGATCCAGTCCGCAAGGGCGAAAGGCACCCTCACCTATAATGGATCCAAAATAGCATTCTTCCCAGACTACACCAGGGAAGTGCAGAAGGCTAGACAATAGTTTGACCCACTGAAAAAGCAACTACAATCCCGCAAGGTGAAATACGGCCTGATGTTCCCTGCCCAACTTAAAATTTACCGTAGAGGCACAACAGTCCACTTCACCGACCCCAGAGAGGCGTGGAGATGGGCGGAACATCACATCGAGGGAGACTGGACGGCAACGAGGGGAAACAGAACACCCTGTGACGGGCCGGGTCCTGAACCGCCAGACCAACAACCGCCTGCACCAGGAATCGCACCACAGCTGCAGGAATAAGAGCACCGACTCCTGAAACATATGCTAACAGAAGCATTTGAGACCCTACCGTGCGAGGTTTAAGGTACTGTAGAACAACCTAATGCTGAACATGTATACAGACTAGCCACGAAGAGACACACAGCCAAGCCGCCAGCCCAGACGGAAGCCCCCCTTCCCCTGGTGTGACACCACACCGGGGTACGTCCGGAGCCTACACACAGGGACACAACCCTGAATAGTTTATTTGTTCATTTGTTAGCAGGCTCACTCAGCTACGGTAAGCTGAGGCTTGTTGTTGAATGTTCGGGCGACAGATGCTTCGAGTTAGAAGAAGTATAGGGTGGGGGGTGGGAAGTTTGTTTAACAACGGTTTTGTTAAGAAAAGGGTCCAAAGTTCAAATCTAGAACGCTTTGCCACAACACTATCAGCAGGCATGTGCACATGATGCTATATGCCAGTGATTAACCCGCACTCTTTACCAAATGGCCTCCGCTAACACAGATATCAGGACCCTACGAATGTTAATGGGATGGGAGGTGGGATCAAAAGACGACTTATCACACAACTCCTAAATCGCCACACACCAGACATAGCCTTCCTAACTGAGACCCACTTAGCAGGCACTACATGTACCTTATTCAAACGCACCAACTAAAGAATTGCAATACATGCTGGGTTCACCACAGGCTCTCGTGGGGTGCTTATATTAATACACAAACGGTTGCCCCCGACCATGACACGGGTGACCCAAGACACTGGCGGCAGGTACACACTTATTACAGGAACACTATGGAACCAGACGATAGCCCTACTCGGGGTCTACTCGCCACCGACACTGCTCACCACCCTGCTACAGGACATTACACCTCTGATCTCGGGAGATAACTCAGACATACTGATAATTGGGGTGACTTCAACAAAGTCATGGAGGTGGGGATGGACCGCTCACACTTAAGAGGAAGAAATCCCACTGCCCGAACCAAACTAGCAGCGTTCACCACAGCAATGGGACTGCGGGATGTGTGGCGTGACCTACACCCAGACACGAAGGAATACTCCTTCCACTCAGGGGTACACGCCTCTATCGAGATTAGATTACTTCTTTCTGCCTGGGTCAGAGACTCGCAGGGCCACAAAGGCAACTCTACTGCCGCGCGCCATATCAGATCACTCCCCCCTGCTAATCGAGCTTAATATGGCTAGACCACGTCCGTCCCCCTCCTGGCGCTTAAATAACTACTACCGAGGCCTCCCAGATTTTCTGGAGCAAATACAACAAACGACCAAAACTTGCTTTGAGTTAAACACGGGATCGGTAGATGACCCGGGGATCCTGTGGCAGGCACTCAAACCGGTGCTGAGGGGTGAGATTTTGTCATGGTCTGCCGCACACCGAAAGAAACACCAACAGAAAATGGTAGAAGCAGAAGAACAAGTGACCCAGGCTGAACTAAACCACCTGGCACTAGACCAACCGGACACAAATCGAGCACTAACACTTGCCCAAAAACGCTTACAGAACGTTGCGCTAGACAACGCTAGGCAGGCACATAGGACGATGAGAGCTAGAATATATGAGACAGGTGATAAAGCTGGCAAAATGCTGGCATGGTTAGAGAAACGCGAATTAGGCAGCAGCCAGGTCAGAGCGATAAGATCAAAAGGAGCTGAACCCTTACTGACCGACCGCGACATAGCCGAGGGCTTCGCAGCTTACTATACGGAGCTCTATAAGCCACCCACATCGCATATCAATAGATCGGTACTAAACAACATAGCCCTCCCCACTCTAAGCGCTGAACAGCAGGCTCTACTTGAGAAAGATATCACAGAGGAGGAACTGATAGCGGCCATGTCGGAACTCCAGACGGGAAAGACACCGGGGTGAAACGGCTTCCCGATTGAGATGTGGCGTAAACTTGGTACCAATGAAATTGCCCCCCACTTATTGCGAATGTTCCTACAGTCCAAGGAGAGAGGACACCTACCGGCAGACCTCCGAAAGCCACGTTGATCGTGATTCCCAAAGCAGACAAACCTCCAGACCTCTGTAGTTCATATCGACCGATTTCACTTATCAATAGTGAGACCAAAATACTAGCAAAAGTACTGGCCAACCGCTTACAAAAGGCCATCACAACATTAATTCACCCCGACCAGTGCAGATTTGTGCCAAAACGGTCGACCCGCATGAACATTCATATGCTACATACTGTAATAGAGAATGCAACCACCACCGGAGGCCCCCTGGCTGTACTGGCGATTGATTTTGAAAAGGCTTTCGACTCGGTGTACTCGGAGGCAATTTGGGAAATAATGGGCCGGATGGGGTTTGGTCCCCAGTTTCTGAGCTGGGTGCAACTCTTATATGAAACCCCCGAGGCACAAATGAGATTGAATGGGTGGCCATCGCAAACCTTTAAGCTCGGGAAGGGAACCAGACAGGGATGCCCATTATCCGCCATGATATTTGCCCTGGCTGTGGAACCGTTAGCAGAGGCATTGAGAACGTCATTGGCCTGGTGTGGTATTGAGTGGGAAGACGGGCGGGAGGATAGGGTCTGCCTGTACGCAGATGACTTGCTTCTTTACTTAAAAGACCCACACCAATACTGCTCCACAATTGTAGACATACTGGACAGCTACGGTACTTTCAGCGGGCTAAGAGTAAACTGGCCCAAATCAATACTGTTCCCAATAGGTACCACAACTTTTATACCGCCAGCCAACTGTCCCTTTTGCTTAGAAACCGAGCAGTTTAAATACCTTGGCATACAAATTACTAACGACCTGAGCAGTTATGTGACCAATAACCTCCACCCGATAACAACCAGATTCACAGAAGATGCTAGGCACTGGGTGTCTCTTCCATTGACTCTACTAGGAAGGGCAGCATTATTCAAAATGATGGCTCTTCCACGCCTCTTATACATACTGCAAAACGCCCCACTGCACATCCCAGCGAAATAATTAAAAAAGATAGACAATGCACTAAGGAAACTCCTCTGGAACAACAGACATCCACGTATTGCGCTGGGCACTCTGCAGCGCTCCATTTGGGAGGGAGGGAGAGGGCTCCCCCGCCTACAGTCCTACTACTGGGCTAGCCAAATGGCAGTGGTCAACGACTTACTGCATGGGGACACCACGCTGCCACACAATAGACTGGGGAGTGCCAAAGAACGCGGTAGACCTCAAACTGAACTCCTTTACAAAGCAATTCGTAACTCAGCCCCACAATCTATGCTATCACACATTACCAGAGTATGGAAAGACACACACAAGTTCCTGGGATGGGAAGGTAAGATCACCCCCCGACAACCTCTGTGGAACAACAGGAATCTACCTGAGGTAAACAAGCTTCCGAGATGGCGTACATGGTCACAACATGATATCAGTACAGTGGGCGATATCTTAGAAGGGGGCAGACTGGTGTCCTTTGAAACCCTAGAGTCCAGATTTCACCTCCCAGGCACTGAACGGTTCCAGTATGCGCAGATGCAGCATGCCCTACAAGCCCACCTCCCAGCACTTGAAGAAATAGCCGAAAGCACTGCCCTCGAAAGAAACATAGTTGAGGCAAGCATAGAGACTAAAGTAACGTCCACCATGTATAATGTAATCACTTCCTTTGCCACCACTGAACTAACCAGCCTGAAGGGCAAATGGGAAAGAGACATAGGACTTATACAACCGGAGGACTGGGACTTAGACTTATCCAGCTTAAAATACTGCACAGGATTTACTACCCAAGGGTGGCATTATATCGCTGGGGGAAAACATCTGACCCACACTGTCTTCGATGCACGAGGGAGGAGGGAACCTTCTTCCACATACTGTGGGACTGCAACCATATACAACAGTACTGGCAAAAATGTTGTGATGAACTCTCACAGGTATTGGGGATAACGATACACAGAGACCCGAAGCTACTCCTGCTCGGGATAGAGGAGGAGGGAGAAGTATCTAAATACGAGAAGTAGCTTCTATCGACGACCTCGGCAATAATCAAAAGGAACATTGCACAATTATGGGGCTCGGAAACACCGCAGTACGAACAATGGGTGACGGACGTCAACATATGCATTGCAATGGAAAGGAGAGTATATACAGCCAGGGGATGTCCCAGGAAAACAGACAAAATATGGAACAAATGGGAGGAAGCCCAATGACTGCACCAACCTGAATAATGGATGATAGGGCACAATGTACAATGTGCAAAAGTAATCCAATCTGGCATATAGCGCGAGAAATAACGGACACTTCAAGACCCTTTTTCTTTCCTTTTCTTTCTTCTTTTCTTTCTGGTTTTCTCTTTACCTGACCAGGGACTGTTCCACTGGTCATATAGGTTGAATGTTTATATGAAGAGTGTATGTTTTATGATGTTAAGTTGGAAAAAACAAAATGTGTTATTAAAAAAAAAAAAAAGAGTGTAAAGGTAAGGCTTAATGTGTACATTTACACGCGACTGGATTTTTTTGTTGTTGAAATCTTGGTAATTAAATAAAGTATATTTATCTACAATTAGATGGTTATAGAATGTCTTACTCATGTTGTTAATGAGGTTTGATAATCCAGGTTCAGTAAGAAATTCTTTAGTCCTGGGGGTCTTGTAGTATTTGTGGGGTTCCCTGTAAAATCACCAGTTGATAACGTGTCCCCAGATACTTCTGATGGAGATACCCTGTGAGAGATATATCTATGCATGCAGGTAAATTATCTAACCTTTATTATGAAAAAGTGTGGACCTTTCAAAAAGTATTCCCATTTCTTATTGGGCCCATTCTTGTGCCCAATCCCAGAGTTTGTCTCCAAATACAAAAACACAGAATAATTTGTACCAACCGCATCCTAGATTTTAAGCAATTCAGTGGGCAAAATAAAATTGTGCTATACAATAGATTCCTCAAAACGACCACGCAAGACTATTGAACCATTACTCATTCTGTAACAAGCGCTACGATGCCCAAGGCCTGCCCGGCGCTATACAAAAACAAACAAACTATATCATGTACGATCGTTTTAAAAAGATTGACTTCTCATGTTCAATGTTTAAACCCAAAATGGTTGTTCCTTAGGTGGCAGATCAGTTTCGTTTCACTTCTTGCCATAATCGCCGTTCTCTGTCGTCACCTATGGTGTTCTTGCAAACATGCTTGAGACCCAGAAATCCGATAGCCCTCTTATTGTCCTCCTGATGTTCCTTGCTCCAGTCAACGGCCATGGGGAGTCTAGGATCTCCTAGTCTTGTATAGTTTGGGGGATTTTGAATATCTCCTTTTTTCAAAAGTGGAAAAAATATGAATCCACTTAGTAGTTACATTTTCAAAAATGTGTATCACCCATGCCATACAGCCGAGTGCACAATTTGTACTTGCCACTAGTCAATGGCGAGTGATAACTGAATCTTGGCGAGTAGAAAAATGGGTGGGTGTGTGGGTGGGTGTGTGGGTGGGTGGGTGTGGGTGTGGGTGTGGGTGTGGGTGTGGGTGTGTGTGTGTGTGTGTGTGTGTGTGTGTGTGTGTAAGCTGCTTGCAACTTTAATTTTTATTTTACACCTGCTTGTAGGGTGTGATTTCAGAAATATGTTCGCTAGCCCATCTGGACACAGCACCCAGGAATACTCCTCCCACTCTCACTCTCTACCCCCTTCCTTCCCTCACTCCCTCCACCTTTCATTCTCGCATTCTTTTTTCATACATATGCACCAGGTCGCAGATAGTAAACAAAGTTTAACACCAACATTATGGAATGTGTTTGTTTTCCCCCCAAGTGGGAGCCACCCCAATTGAGGCCGGGGAGGTGAGCCTGCCCCACAAGAAAATCCTTAGTGGTTTGGGCAAACAGGACCTCAATTAAACTAATTCCAAAAGTAGAGTGATCTATATTGAAGACTGCACTCTCTGCCTATATGGCGGCCAAAAAAATGGTAAAGGTGATGAGGCCTTTTTGTTTTTCTGACACTACTGCTGACCCCTCCTCAGACTTGACATTGTAAAATCTGAAGCACATTACCACTCATACTAAAAACCCCTATAAAAATACTGAAGTCATCAGCTGCAGGAGGAGATTCGCTGATGCAAAGGTATCCCTAAGACAGGAGCATAAAGAGGATGGCGATGAATACGTGGGAGGAACATCCAAGCGAAAGAATGTTACCAGGGGTAACTTGTTCTTCAAATGGATTGTGTCCTCCACGTTTTCCTCATCTTTGATAGACTCCCAAACAAGTGCTGGATTTGGTGGAGGGAGTAAGAATTTCAGTCTCTTATCGGTGTTCATGAACCGAATGCAGGACTGCTTTTCCAAAGCTCCCACCCCAGCCGAGAGAAGACTCTAGGCAGTAATGTTTTGTGAACGTGTGTATCGTAGACCACATTGATGCCTCACAAATACTTTTTATCGTTACACCCCATTGCAGGGCAGTAGAGGTAGCCCTGCCCCTGGTGAAATGGGCTCTTAAACCTTCAGGAGGATTCATGTCTGAAACACTCCAAAACAGCCAGAATAATCCACCTGAATAAGGTCTGTTTCGTAATAGCCTGACCCAGTTTGTGGCCTGTATATCCAATGAAGAGCTGATCATCAATACAAGGTTTTGACAGGCTAGATATATAAAAGCTCAAAGCTCTTCGAGGGTGCAAACTATGTAATCTCTCCTCCTTGCCCAGATAAGGTGGCGAGTAGAAAGTAGGTAAAACAATGTTCTGTCCTACGCGAAAGTCAGAAATTATCTTGGGTAAGAATGAAGGCTTAACCTTCAGAACTATCCTTATGGAAAATAGTAAAGGGTGGTTTTGATGAAAGTGCCTGCAACTCACTCACTCTACGGGCTGAAGTTAGGGCTACCAAGAGAATGGTTTTAAATATTAACAACCTTAAAGGACATGAGGTTCAAAGGGTGCGCACACAAAAAAGTTAATACCCGATTAAGGTCCCAAATTGGAACCTGGAAAGGAGATGGGGGGGGGGGGGGGGGGTTGAAGGGGGCACATTGGTGAGCCCCTTTAGAAATGGTGTCACCAGTGGCATCTGGAGTCACAGATTGGCTAAAGATAGTAGAAAGAATAAAACATCCAGTGTTTTACACATTAAAGGATCTACATTGTCTTTGCACCAGTTGCAGAATTTGTTCCAACGGCAACAGTACAAAGATTACTCGATTACGTCATCCAGAAGGTCTCAATTCTTGTATCTCAACCTTTCAGAAACCAAGAGTGAAAGTGGAGTGTCTTGACCTCTGGATGGAGAACCGACCCTCCTCTCGCGAGAGAAGGTCCATTCTTTGTGGAAGACGTATTGGAGGATAGCTGGACATGTCCAGAAGGTCCAGGTATCACATTCTCCTGGCCCAATCTGAGTGTTAAGATCATGCGTTTCCCGCACTTTCTGAACCGACAGATCACGTGAGGAATGACGGGGACTGGAGGAAATTCGTACAGGAAAGAAAATTCCTAGTCCACTACGAACGCGTCTCCTAGAGCTCTTCTTGGGGGAAATTCCCTGGAGCAGTACTGTTCGCACTTACGGTTGACACCGGTCACGTACAGATCCACTTGAGGGGTTCCCCAAAGAGTCAATATCTCTTGAAGGACTTCCTGAGCTAGTTCCGACTCGTGGGAGAATGCTCTGCCTGCTCAGAGCGTCTGCCGCTGTGTTCTCCTCTCTGGCTAGGTGAACTGCCGATGGGGAGATTCCTTCTTGAATGGTCCAGTACCTGCGCTGCATTGCTTCTCTGCACATTGGTAATGACCCTACACCACCTCTCTTGTTGATGTAGTACATGGCCACTGTATTGTTCGCCATTATCAGTACATTCTTTCCACGCAGAGGGCACGAAGGTCTTCAGTGCTAGTCTGATTGCCCGCAGCTCCAAAAGATTGATTTGTAGTTTGGACTCCGATGGAGACCAACAACCGCTGACTGTTAGATCGTTGGTGTGGGCTCCCCACCCCGTGAGTGAGGCGTCCGTCACTAGTGTCATCTCCAGTCCTGGTTGCCAAATAGAATGTTGTCCTCGCAGGCCCACCACAGAAGATCCTGTGCGACCCTGCTTGGAACCTGAAATAGGTCCGACATCTTTCCTGAGAACTGGGACCATTGAGTTCTGGGAGCCCATTGAAGGGATCTCATTCTCTGGCGGGCCTCCAGCACCAGAAAGCTCTTTCCCAAGGATGTATCGAGTACAGCTCTGATGAACTGGAGCTTTTGATAGGATGTCATATGGGACTTCTTGTAATTGAGGGAGAAGCCAAGTCTGTGAAGAGAGTGGCAGGTGACGTTAAGATGATCCAGGACTTGTTCGGGAGAATGCACCCTTTTCAGCCAATCATCCAGGTAGGGGTAGACGTGCATTCCCCCTTCTCCTGAGACTCGCTGCCACCACCGCCATCAGTTTGGTGAAGACTCCCAGGGTGGAGGTTAGCCTGAACGGCAGAACTTGAAATTGATAATGAGAACCACCAACTGCGAACCATAGGTATTTTCTGTGTTTGAGATGGATTGGCACATGCAAATAAGCATCCTGAAGGTCCAATGATACCATCCAGTGCTGCAGTTGGAGGGCCTGAAGGATCTGAGAAAGAGTGACCATCTTGAACTTGTCCTTCCTGAGGAACTTGCTCAAGTATCTCAAGTCCAAGAGGGATCTCAGTCCTCCACCCTTCTTGGGTATTAGAAAATAAGGGGAATACCATCCCTTGTTTCTCTCCGCTACAGGCACTGGTTCTATAGTGCCTTTCGCTAGCAGGTTTAAAATTTCCTGCACAAGGAGCGGATCTGGAATCTTCAAAGAGGCTCCCGGGTGGATTGCTCCAAGGTCTCTGTATGAAAGGAAGGCAGTGCCCACGGGCTATGGTTTCCAATGCCCAAGCATCCTAAGTAATGACTCGCCATTCTTCTAGATGCAGAGATAGTCTGACCCCCCCACTGATGAGTTGTGACTAAAGAACTCATTTGAGGCGGCTGATGCAGTGGCAGATGGTAAAGATGCCCCTGCTTAAGCTAGCTTTGCACCTTTCCCTCGTCCACCACAAGGGTACTTTATTTGGCCTCTTTAACCAGCCATTCCCCTCGCTCTTCCAACTGAGGAGTAGTAGCGATAAGATCTACCCCTCCAAGGCTGTACTCTAGGGTGAAAAAGCTGAGGCTGCCTAATAACAGCACCTAAAGATTTGGCTGCCACCTTTGAGGTCTGCAACTTCTCAAGGCTTGTCAGCTTTGTTCCCAAAAAGGTGAGACTCGTCAAGGGGAATGTTGAGGAGTCTGGATTGCATATCCGGTGCAAAGCCTGACTTCCTCGACCACGCAAATCTGCCTATAACGGTGCTAGTAACCATGGCTCTGCTGATGCTGTCCGCAGAATCCAGACCTGACTGAAGAGACTCGCACATGGATTCTTTGTTGTCTCTAATTGTAGCTAAGAACCCGTCTCTTTCATCCCCCTCAGGAATGTGCTTTGCTGCCATGGAAATGCAGCCCCATAGAGTGAATGTACATTTTGCAAGGGCACATGTGGAGTTGGCTGATTTAAACACCAAACTCCCTGTAGAAAATATCTTCCTTGCCCATCCATCTACTCTCTTGTCGTCACTATCTGGAGGGACGGTAGGGTAAACCGCTTGCTGAGAAGTTGCTGTAGCTGCCTGTACCACCAGACTCCCTGGTATGGGGTGTTTTGACAGTCAGGGTCACTACCGGAAGGGCGGTACTTGGTCAAATTATTATTCACAGCAGGATTGGTTTCTGGTGTTTCCAAATTCGCTGCCACTCTTTTTTGCAAAGCAATATGAAAAGGTAATATAGGATTTGACTGGGGACCCTTATCCAGGATGTCAGATCATCCTGTTCGAATGGTAACTGAGGCCTACTCCACCCATGTACTCCACTAGATTGTACATGAGCTGTATGTATGACGCATCAGATGGCTCCCCTGACTCTGGTCTTCCAAACTAGCTCAGATGAGGTGTCCACCCCATTGGCCGTCTGCAGGTTGTCAAAGCTCTCTCAACCTTTATTCCTTTCGGGTACATTTGGCGTACAAAACTTGAGGCAAAATGGTGCCTCGCTTTCGGAGGGTTCATTCTCATCATATTTTGGCAAGGGACTTAAAATAGTCCTTCCTCAGTAAAGGCACACGTTTTTTCAGGCACCAAGGGTTTAGTGAATAATGGATTTGATGCTGGATGAGCCGGCGAAACTTTTTTTTTTACTGGGCCATGGGTTTTATTGGGGCGCTCGGCATCAATGGCACAGCCGGCAATGATGGCGCAGCTGTGGTCAATGCCTTTGGCGTGAAAGTTGATATCGAGGGCTTGGCTGGTCTGAAAGGCGCAGCCAGCGTCGATGGTGTCTACAACCTCAACTTACGGGTTTGGCTCGACGGATCCTTCAATGACACGTCATTGGATCGAGGCCTCGACGGCTCCTGATGAGGATCAGGCCTTCGTGCCGGGCTCGAGGGTGTGTAGGACTTTGGTGGAGCACTTTCCTTCCCGGCTACTTTGGAAGGCGCGGTAGGAGCATGGGTTGGAGGCTTTTGTTTTTCAAATATTTTTTGCATCTCTGCTAAAAGCCTCCCACTCGGCCGGAGTGGATTTCTGGCGTATCGCTTCAAGGACAAATGCTGCCGGTAAGTGCAATACAAGGTTGCTTCTATTAACACTTGCCTGATGCCAAACACTGATCGTACGTAGTAAACTTACAGTCGATTACTGAATCATATCTGAGTCCCAATGTCTGCAACCTCCAGCAACTTACAGAGCCGAGCCCTCATCGCCGAACCCTGTGGGCCCCCCCCTGCTGCAACAGTGGATTTTAGCCCACCTACTTCTCATGTTCCAGCCCTCCCTGTGGCATTGTCTGAGCCTGAGACCTCGCCTAAGTCTTACGTGGAGGGCGAACCATCAGCTTCTGCTACACTAAACTTCCATCCACTACTACCATCATTTTTAGCAACCCATAATGCCGCTCTAGATGAAATACAAGGCCCCTGGGTCGATAAACTAGGGACCACTGCAGACGCAAATGAAGAATCCTTGGCTAACAATTTTGGATTCAATCGGCCCAGTGCTGTCTGTTCAACATCTCTCGAGACAGGCATTCAGTTACAGACTTCCGACTCAGAAAATCGAAATGATTTATCTACCTTGGTCCAACCTTTCTTGCAGCGGAAGCAAGTTCTTGCCCAGGTACACAATATTGGCTTCCAACTGAATATTTGCTTGAGCGAGACTCGCTTGTAGCCCCGCTGCAGCAGATTTCCCTATCGTCAACTGAATCGACGAGTGCAGAGACTCAGAGTCCTTAGACGCTGCTGGTTTGGATCGCTCCTCCTCTGAATCTACTTGAATGAGAGTTCCTTCAGGTGATATGCAGGTCAAAGCAGCTGGGAGCTCATTCGTCTTTGTTGTTAAGCCAAAAACTGCATCGAGGGTGACCGAGGTGTTTTGCGTGGGTACTGCTGGTACCCTTGGGAACATTGCACTGGCATCAGAGGCCCTGTATAAAACAGTAATCACTACAGGGGCGACATCAATTACTCCCTCACGATCAAATATAAATGGTCCTTGCTTAGCGCCAAGATTTATCAACCAAAGCCGAAAACAAGGAAACTTTTTTTATTTGACCGAGTGGGGGAAATGCCCGATGCTGACATATTGGAAGGATCGGGGGATGGTTATTCTCTACCTCCTACATCTAAGATCCCTAGGCGTACAAAGGAGGTGGGTGATTCAGACAAAAGACCCTGTCAACATGTAATAGAAATCAACCTCCTACGGAGTCGACTTTGAATAACCAAAAGGTCCATCACTTAAACCAGCAAACCCAGAGGTGGGACCAAGACTCAGACTTTTGTGAGGTTATAGTTGCTAGGCCCCCATCTATTAAATCTAAAGGGTGAGCGGGGGCGACCTAAGCCTATTGCTAGTAGGAATCTTTTTGCCCACCCCATGCAGCCCGGAAGGCTAACAGGCATGGACTAGAGCGATTAGCAAGGCCTGATCCAGAGAGGCTGGCATTGGGATCGGAAGTAGCGGGGAAAGGCTGAGCCACAGAAAAAAGAAACATCTGCCTCACAGAGGACTAATCGCTCTTTGGGATTAAGTGTGCAAACCCTGGAAAAAAAATTACCCCAAGAAACGTTGAACTCATCTAGTTTGGAATCCTCTACAGAGTTTTCTATGTGTGGCAGAACTACTGAAAGAGATAGAACCTCTGCCTTGGCCTTTAGCCCAGCCAGTGAAGCCAGACTTATTAACTATCATGTCCTCAATAACTATATGAGGCAAAAAAACGACACTATGAAGGACCAAACCACACTGATGGCTATGGTCCACTCAAAACTATTGTTTATGGAGGGCTTTATAACAGCTTTCGAATCATGGAAACCTAAGTCAACAATAACTCAGGATATACTTGATGCACTGTCAATTACAGGGGAGAAGGGGGCAGTGATTACACAGGACCAGCATGTTCAGACATTCCTGGTCAGTAATTCCTCTCGCGAGGTCGAACCCCAAGAAAGTGTTCCACCGACGAATTCTAACATCGAATTAGATGATTGCGCCATTAGGGAGGCATTGGAGATAGTTACATCACTTGATGACGGCTCCATTACGAGGATCTCGACGTACACGTCAAAATACCAGCAAAAACAATATCTAGTAATATGAATAAGGAAGACCCTATGCTAGGTCAGAAGCGGAAGAAGAGTAAAGATCAACTGCTAATAAATCAACCATGAAAGAAATTCGCTGCACCAAATTTAGTGACTCCCTTAAATATCTGAGACACGTTCCAGTTCCTTCAACGGTTTCAGGGGAGCACAATGGTGTGGAAATTATAACACAAGTAGCAAAATGTAATTGCCCCCTGTTGATTGTAAGTGATCCAGATGGGTCCGGAAAGCGTGGAAGAAGAAACTATCACCTCTGAGGATTTAAGACTCTTCAATTGAATAAACAAAAAGGCTGAGTCCCAGCTTGAGCCTTGCCAGAATCTGCCAGCGACTAGAGTGAACTTGACACAAGGTTTACCTCCCAATGTGACCCCAAACATTGAAGGAAATGAATGCTCTGCCAAATTCTTAACATTCGACGAAAAAAGGGAGAGTCGTTGAAAAACCATAATATGCAGGGCAGATTTTGGGGAATGGCCACTTATCCAACAAAGAGTTAAGGACCACCGGACCTAGTACTGCTTTTGTGGGTGGGAAGATCGGTTCTAGGCAGGTCTCAGCAACCTCTGCGCCAAGTACGCAGCAAGGCCATCCTCATCAAGGTTTAA
The DNA here is from genome assembly GCF_040938575.1 of Ambystoma mexicanum. NCBI lineage: Eukaryota > Metazoa > Chordata > Amphibia > Caudata > Ambystomatidae > Ambystoma > Ambystoma mexicanum. Next base: position 977,677,989 of record NC_090934.1, on the reverse strand, counting down.
TCTCTCACGGAAACGTTAGGGTTTCTAACATTAATCTCTCAGACCATCTCACCAACAGGACTGCGTTGGGGGAACGGGGTCCCCGGGAGGGGACGAGTATGCCATTGGTCCTTTCAGTTCAAGACCGGTGACAACGGAGGAAAAGAACAAGTTACTTCTTACCTTGTAACATTCTTTCGACGGGATGTTCCTCCGACGTATTCCTCATCTTAGATATATCCTTCCAGCTCTGCTGGCCTCGGAAAATTTTTTCTCCAGAGGGCGCTGCGCGTCGACGTCCCTCGAGTCGATGTCCTTCGACAGCCGCCATATCGACGCTCGACGTCATCCTGCCTATAAAGGCCGCGCGCAGCGTCCGTTGCTCAGTTCCGTTTTGTAGCCCACAGTATTACTGTCTGGACTAGACTAATCACCCTGAAGGAGCGTAAGCTGCAACAACAAGGGAAGTAGAACTGCGGGGATGGATGGGAGGGTCGATGAGGAATACGTCGGAGGAACATCCCGTCGAAAGAACGTTACAAGGTAAGAAGTAACTTGTTCTTCGAAGGGATTGTGTCCTCCGACGTATTCCTCATCTTAGATAGGCTCCCATAGCAGTATTCTATATTCGGAGGAGGGAGTACTGACTTCACGCTGTCTTCTATAGATGAATAGAATGCAGTACAGCCCTTCCAAACCTAGTCTCTTGACTAGAGGAGGAATCCAGATTGTAAAAACGTGTAAAGGTATGGACAGATGACCATGTAGCGGCCGCACATATGTCTTTAATCGGCACGCCTCTTTTGAGGGCCGATGAAGCTGCAATACCTCTGGTCGAATGAGCCCTAAGGTTTTGAGGGGGCTCTTTCCCTGCCAGTTTATAACATTCCAGAATGGCTAGAATGATCCATCTGGAAATGGTCTGCTTAGTTATTGGTAACCCCAGCTTGTGACCTGCGTAACCTACAAACAGCTGGTCTGCCTGTCTTATCCTGGCTAGTCTAATAATGTAAAAACTTAAAACCCTCCTAGGGTCTAGTCTGTGTAACCTCTCTTCCTCTTTCCCCGGGTGAGGAGGAGGATAGAAAGATGGTAGGGTAATCTTCTGAGAGATATGGAATTCAGAAACTACCTTTGGGAGGAAATTAGGCTTCACTTGCAGGACAACTTTGTCTTTGTGAAAGATAGTGTGTGGGGGTTTACAAGAAAGAGCTTGTAATTCGCTCACCCTTCTAGCAGATGTAAGTTCTATTAATAAAACAGTCTTAAGGGTAAGGAATCTTAACGAACAAGAATGGAGAGGTTCGAAAGGTGTACCCATCAGGAAAGTTAGTACTAAGTTTAAATCCCATAGGGGAACTTGGAATGGTCTTGGGGGATAAACATTGGTTAACCCCTTTAGAAACTGTATTACCAAGGGTAATTTGAAATAGGATGGTTCCTCCGCAGTACGCTTAAAGATAGATAGCGCTGCGAGATAGCCCTTAATGGTGCCAACTTGAAGGCCTGAATTTGCCAAATATAGTAGGAAGGACAAAACCATTGGTGTACCACATGAAAATGGGTCGATATTCTGTTCTCTAGACCTGCTGCAAAATCTGTTCAAACGGCAGCGGTATAAAGACTTTGTTGCTGGCCTCCTTGCCGAAAGCAACACCTCCATAACATCATCAGGGAGGTCCCAATCCTTGTACCTCAGCCGTTCAGAAGCCAAGCGTGAAGGTTGAGGGTTTTGATGTCTGGATGGAGAACCTAACCTCCCTTCTGTGAGAGTAGGTTCTCTCTGAGCAGAAGTCGAATTGGAGGGCAGATGGACAAGTCTAGAAGGTCCGGGTACCACGTTCTCCTGGCCCAATCCGGGGCAATTAGGATCATGGTTCGCCGGAATCTTCTCAACCTCCTGATCATTTGAGGAATGACGGGGACCGGTGGGAACGCGTACAGAAGCGGAAACTCCCAGTCCACTATGAACGCGTCTCCCAGAGCTCCTCTCGGAGGAAATTCCCTTGAGCAGAACAGGTCGCATTTCCTGTTTAGGCTGGTGGCGAACAGATCTACCTGAGGGGTTCCCCAAAGGGCAAAGATCTCTTGAAGGACTTCCTGAGCTAGCTCCCACTCGTGGGAGACTGTGTTCTGCCTGCTCAGAGCGTCCGCTGTCAAGTTCTTCTCTCCGGCTAGGTGAACTGCCGATAGAGAGATTCCTTCTTGGATTGCCCAAAACCAGAGCTGCATCGCCTCTCTGCACAGGGGTAGTGATCCTACGCCTCCTCTTTTGTTGAGGTAATGCATGGCCACCGTGTTGTCCGTCATTATCAGGACGTTCTTCCCTTGTACAGCTGGCAGGAAAGCCTTCAACGCAAGTCTGATGGCTCTCAGCTCTAACAGGTTGATGTGTAGTCTGGACTCCCATGGAGACAAACGACCGCTGATGGTCAAGTCGTTGGCGAGGGCTCCCCACCCCGTGAGTGAGGCATCCGTGACTACTGTTATCTCCGGCCAGGGTTGCCAAAACTGTTCTCCTTTCAGAATGTTCTCCTGACAGGCCCACCACTGAAGGTCTCGAGCCACCCTGCCGGGAACCTGAAGAAGATCTGTCATTCTCCCTGAGAATTGTGACCACTGAGTCCTCAGTGCCCACTGGAGGGATCTCATTCTCAGGCGAGCCTCTGGCACAAGGAAAATGCAGGATGCCATGAGGCCTAGCAACCTCAAAAAGTCGAAGGCTGGGAAACGTTGGGCATGTTGGAACTTGGTAACCATCTGTAGAATATCTTGAGCCCTCACCTCTGGTGGCGAGGCTTTTCCCAGGGAAGTATCCAGGATCGCTCCTATGAATTGGAGTCTCTGCGATGGTATCATTTGAGACTTCTTTAAATTGAGGGAGAAGCCCAGTTTGTGAAGGGAGTAGCACACGTGATTTAGCTGGATCTGAGCTTGCTCCGGAGAAACAGCCCTGATCAGCCAATCGTCCAGGTAGGGGTAGATGTGAATCCCTTCCCTCCTTAGACTTGCAGCCACTACCGACATTAACTTGGTGAAGACCCTCGGGGCGGAGGTCAGCCCAAATGGCAGTACTCGAAATTGATAGTGAGAGTTGCCAATTGCGAACCTCAGGTATTTCCTGTGTTTGAGATGGATAGGCACATGGAAATAAGCGTCCTGAAGGTCCAGAGATACCAACCAGTCCTGAAACTGAAGGGCCTGGAGGATCTGAGAAAGAGTGACCATCTTGAATTTGTCTTTCCTGAGGAATTTGTTCAATTCTCGCAAGTCCAAGATGGGTCTCAGTCCTCCGTCTTTCTTTGGAATGAGAAAGTAAGGGGAGTACCAGCCCTTGTTCCTCTCCGCTACAGGTACCGGTTCTATGGCACCTTTCTCTAGCAGGTCCAAAATTTCCTGCAAGAGGAGCGGATCTGGAGCCTTCTGAGAGCTGATCCCCGGTGGATGACTCTGAGGTATACGTAGGAAAGGCAGGCAGTAACCTTGGGCGACTGTTTCCAATGCCCAAGCATCTGACGTGATAGCCTGCCATACCGTCAGATGTTGAGTCAACCTGCCTCCTACAGGTGTCCTGTGAGGGGAGTCCTCAGAGTGGTTTTGGGGCGGCTGATGCAGATGCCGATGGTAAAGAGGCACCTGCTGTTGCTGCGGCTTTAGAATATCTACCCCGTCCACCTCGGGTAGTTCTTCTTTGACCCCTTTGAGCCGGTCGTCCTCTACCTCTTCCGAATGCGGAGTAGAAGCGAAAGGACTTGCCCCTCGCAGAGGTTCCTGTGGGACGAAAAGGAGTCTGACGGATTGCAGCTCCTAGGGATTTTGCTGCTGCTTTTGAAGTTTGCAGTTTCTCTAAACTGTCATCCGCCTTTTTCCCGAACAAAGAAGAGCCATCAAATGGCATGTTCAAGAGCCTGGCTTGCACATCTGGGGCAAAACCCGACTTTCTCAACCAAGCGAACCTCCTGGTTGATGTACTTGCCGCCATTGCTCTGCTGATACTGTCAGCCGAATCAATGCCCGTCTGGAGGGATTCGCACATAGCGTCTTTACCGTCCTGTATAATATTCAGGAACGCATCCCTTTCTTCTCCCTCCGGGATGCAGTCAGCCGCTGTAGAAGCACACTCCCATAGTGTATGGCTGAACCTAGCAAGGGTGCAAGTAGCATTAACAGACTTTAACGCCATGCTACATGCTGAAAAGACTTTCTTTGCCATAGCATCATATTTTTCATCGTCCCTGTCCTGTGGGACTGTAGGATAAGCCGTCTTGACATCGGTAGAGGATGCTGCTTGTACCACCAGACTTTCTGGGGATGGATGTTTAGACAAGAACTCTGGGTCTGTGGAAGATACCCTGTACTTTGCAGACAGTTTTTTATTTACTGCTGGTATTACATCTGGGGTCTCCCAGTTTGTCATGATCTTTCTCTGAAGAGCTTTATGAAAGGGCACCACTGGATCCTCTTGTGGGCCTTTGTCAAGAATATCCGTGAGGTCATCTTGCTGGAAAGATTGTGAAGGTGTAGACCACCCCATGAACTCTGTAATCCTGGCCATTAAGGCTCTGTAGGGGGTTTCAGCATGCTCCCCCGGGTCTGGCTTAGCAAAATCCACCTCAGGGGAAGTGTCTAACCCACTTGCCTCATGTAAAGAATCATGAAGATCCTTTAATCTGCGCTCTTCAGAGGAAAATTCCTCTCTAACTGGGGTTACAGGTCCCTGTAACTCAAATGTGTCTTGTTCAGACAAATCACCCTCTTCTAAAATTGAGGATATAGTTCTCAATTGTTCTGAACTCATAAAGGGAATAAATCCCATTTCCAAGGCAGAGGGTGCCGAACTTGTCATTATTGGCCTCGAAAACGTCGATGTCGTCGACGCCGACGTCGAAGGCTTCGAGCGTGGCGTCGAAAACAGAGGTGGAGGCCTCGAGGACCTCGACAGAATTGGAATTCTACTCGACAATATCGACGCCAAAGACGTCGAGGGCCTGGGGATCGTCACTGGATGTGTGGTCACCGTGACTTTTCTCGGCGTCGACGCCGGTGTCGAGGCCGGCGTCGAGTCGACAGACCCGTGTGTCGAAGGTCCCTTCGACAACGGCGTCGAAGACATCGACCTCGACGTCGACGGAACCTTCGTCGACGGCGTCGACGGAACCTTCGAGGAAGGTTTGGAGGTCATAGTCCTACTCGAGGGTTCGAGACGCGCTCGAGAGGTTTCTTTCGCCGGGTACTGCGACTCGTGGCGTTTTTGACCTTTGGGTCTTTCGACCAGAGCATCGCTCTCGGCAGTCTTCGAGGGGGTCGAGGCCGCTTTCTCGAAGACGCTCATCATGTTTTTTCTGAATTCCTCCCATTCAGCCCGGGAACTATGTTTCGTGGGGCAAGGGATTCTTTTTGGCGAAACAGAGGAAGAGGAAGACGGAGAAGGGGATCTTCAACGTCTCCTCTTCGAGTGCTTTGATCTCGAGGAATGATGAGACCCACTCCGAGACCTGAAGCGCGAATGGTGACGAGGAGACGAATGTCTCGACTTCGTCAACGAAGAAGAAGCTTTAAAAGTCTTACCTTTCTCCAGCTTCCCCCTACGCTCCTTCAGGGCCTTAGCTGTCATGGACATACAGTCCTCGCACTCCGAACAATGGTGTTCGGCTCCCAAGCACCACAGACAATTTCTGTGAGGATCGGTCAACGACATCTTTTTCCCACAATCTCGACATTTTTTGAAGCCGGACCGAGGAGTTGTCGGTTCCGACGAGGAAGCCATCGAGTACAGTTCGAATAACTCGAGGTAAATAGGATTATCTGACTAAGAACTGAGCAACGGTATTCCGAGGCACCGAGTAGCACGGAAAAACGGAACTGAGCAACGGACGCTGCGCGCGGCCTTTATAGGCAGGATGACGTCGAGCGTCGATACGGCGGCTGTCGAAGGACATCGACTCGAGGGACGTCGACGCGCAGCGCCCTCTGGAGAAAAAATTTTCCGAGGCCAGCAGAGCTGGAAGGATATATCTAAGATGAGGAATACGTCGGAGGACACAATCCCTTCGAAATACCCAATCAGTGAAGTTGGAGAGAATTGTGGACAGAGCGGATGACTTGATACTGAACCCTAAGAGTGTAATGGACTTACTACAATGTATCCCAAACTTGCGTCAAATTGTGTCTGGCGACTTAAGGATCATCGAATTTGTGGATGAGTCACGGACAGACAGTGTTTACCTTCATACAACCTCTCCTGTCGTGAAAGGAATGCTGCTGAAGCAGCAGAAAGCCTGCAAATGTTGGGCTTTGACCTCACAGTTGGAATAGAAACGGTTCAAGTGTCAACCCGACAATGGAATCAGGGAGCTAAGATGCAATGAGAATTACCGAACAAGGCAGCAAAGCTAAGGAAGAATTACATTGGGGGAACCCCCGGGCAGCTGAAACAAAAGATTCAACTCACAGAATTTATCGGAGACTAAGCAAGCTCCTCATTGCCCAGGAAGAACTAACTTTAACATCACAGTATCTTCAGATAAAAGTGGATCAATAAGAGTAGTGCCAGAGAATGAGCTTGCTGCCTTGGACAAGTTCTCCTGGTCATGGTTGTTGGGAGGACTGTTTTAAAATAGAAGGGTACCTGCAATACTGAACAGTCCTGCAGGTAAGTCAAAGTTAACAGAGAACCCAGACTGTTAAGTAGAGAATGGCAAGAAACTTGTACAAATTTACAAAAACATCTTCAAGTCCCCGCAGACGGGCTAAAGTTACTGTGTTACACTTAGGCATGCCATCTCTATAGCTCCATGTAAGTTGTTTACATTTAGAATTTTGCTTTGGCCACGCTGTTTAAAAGAAACTAAGACAGATGTGACACCGCACTCCTGCCGTGAATAATTAATATAGGAGCAGGACATATTTAGGTTTGTTACAGATTCGGGGACCCATGAATGTTGGGCCACATGAACTAACATATATGCGATATGAATACCGCTGTATTTGAGGCATTTGCCAACATATTAGTAAATATTTTTTTTAACACTTCATGTAGCAAGATGACGCAAGGCTGGGCACTTCTGACATTCTCATTTGCCTTTATATGATGGGACCACGAACCAGAGTAAACATGGGACCACAGGATTCCGCTATTACCACAATAATTGGAGGTTGCAATTTAGTGATCTGTCCTGGCTCCATTCCAACTACAGCAGCAGCGTTGGAAATAGAGTGGCTACAGATTTGCACCACAGTGAGTAGCTAACCTGTGCCCACTAATGGAGGCGCATGGTTTAATTAGGAAAATATAGGATTTGGGATTTTGTTTCCTCATCCTACTGTTTCTTCCTAAGCTTGGCTTTCAAGTTATCTAAATTGCCTAAGCATTGAGAATTTGGGCCACTGCGTTTGGATTACCTCCAGCCCTTAAATTGGAGGTAAGTCCAATTGATGTGATAAATTAAAATGTTGCATACACAAATTAATTTTGTCAAGAATGTTGAATAAATTAGGGTGGCAAGCACCTAGTATGGTGGTAACAGAACACTATTGTTTTAATGTATTTTATTGATGTCTCCTACTCCATATACCCCAAAGTGAGACATAATGTGTACTCCGCTTCTGCCCTGAAGAAGGTTGGGATAAGAAAGGGCTACAGTTCACAGCCCGAACAACCAACTGAAACACGTGTCGCCCAAATACCATCTGTGGTTTAACAGAGACACACCATTTTAAGAAAGGGGTGTATAAATATGTTGTAAAGAATTTTGGTTATGAGGCTACATGTGTGTTGATACCTATTGCGAATTTTGAGGAATGTGAATTGAATGCGAATGATTGAGTGCGTATGTGCTATGGAGTGAATTGAATAGGAGTTGTATTACTTCATGAGATCTTAACAAAAAGCTTAAAAAAATATTTTTTGATCTAACATTATAATATGTTTTGTATGTATTTTGAATAAAATGAAATTGTTTTTGTAAACTTGTATACGTTTCTTGCCATTCTCTACTTAAAGGTCTGTGTTCGCTGTTGTCGGGAGCACTGGCCTGCAGTAAGAGATCATAGCTGCCCTCAACAAGCCTTCTCTGACAACCAAAGATGACATTGGGTAACACAAGAGGGTTTGGGATTCCAGCTACCAAAAGTGATGTGAACCTGGGTGACTATGACCTTTTGTGTTTTCAGGAGACGTGGCTTCGTAAGAAACCTTGTTTGGATGAATAAAGGGCCCCAAAGGAAGACCAATAACAGGTCTTCTAACTGCAATTAAGTCGGGGAGTGGCCCTAACTTGAATGAAGTGGCATTTGACAACTTGTTCGCCCAAGAAACTATAGAGGGTTGGTCTCCTATTGGAGAGCAAAACCAGGCAGGTGCTCTCCGCTTGCCGATTATAAATCTTTACTGAAATACAAGTGTTTTGTCGAATAAATTCTTTCTGGATTTGGTGGCTTCCCTGATGGAAGATGCATACATAAATCACGACATGTGTAACATCATCCTGTCTGGCAGCCTGAACACTAGGTGTCTGATCAGGGAGGCTACATCAAAATAATGTTTACAGCAAACCTGCTCGGTGATGAGGAATGGCCTGGCAATCCCATATGGCTTCTAGGGACATGCACATGTTGAACGGAAAATGTTGGAAAACATGCCCCCTCGAGCAACTTAGTCAAGAGATGGCCAAGTGGAGTTTATAGACTACATATTTGTTTCTAGGGGCTTCCTACCGTTTCTCCCGTCATTTAAAGTGGTTGAAACAATCCATAGCGACCATGACTTGTTGGCAATGTCCTGTGCTTCCGGGGCTGCTAACGACAGACAAAGAATGGTGGGCTCTGTCATTGAATGCAATGGAGAGTCAAGACTGAGAATGTCAAAGGATTTGAATAAACTGTTGTCTGCTCGGAAGAAGGCTGTTTAGTAGATTATACGCCTCTGCTTAAATGTTTCTACTCACAAACCCGGGATAAGACCCAGGAAGGTGGAACTGTGTTGCATTCCTACGATGGAGTCTTGGTCGCAAAGAGGAAAGAAATGAGGAGGATAACACGAAAAGCCATGAACTCAAACCAACCAGACACTCGCCTCCGAGTTAAAATTGCATTCAAGCATTATACAAACTGGTTGTGTGCCCACAGGTTAAAAATGTATCAGCATGACTCAGAAAATATGCTGAAAATAATCTGTGGGAGGAGAATTGGTGAACTCTGGTCTCTGGTGAAAAGCTGTTGAGGTAACGCAACTCTAGCACAGATCAACAGTGCCTCGAAGGAAGTCTGGGTAGCTCATGTATGGGACATGTATCACGAGAAGACGGATTCTCTGTTCTTTTGCAATGATTGAGGAGAAAACGCTTTGAGACGTTCCTTACGGCATTGAGGACATAATGGGAAAGTTGATGAAGTTGAACAGCTCTCATGCTCCCAGCCCTGATGGCCTTACCAATGCCATTTTAAAACAAGACCCGGAGCCCTGGGCCATTTTTATCCATCTCTTGTTCAAGCAAATTGTTCAGAATCATCGTCTTCCAGAATCTTGGAGGAGAGCCATTGTGTTCCCGATTTTCAAGAAGGGCGAAAGGGAGGACCCTAAGAACTACCGCCCAATTGATCTTCTTAATGCGATTGGTAAGATCTTTGGCTCAATACTTCTGACGAGACTAAACTAATGGTACGGCCGAGAAGGCTGTAATGACCCTTTCCAACCAGATTTGTTCATGGGATTGGAACGGGGTAAACATGCTGATCCTTAACATTTTGAAGGGGAGGGTGTGGGACGACAAACCAAGGATCTACCTGGCTTTTGTCAACCTTGCCGAGGACTTCGATACAGTGGGCCGTTCAATATTGTGGAACAAGCTGTTAAACTGGAACTGTCTGAGGTCTATTCTAGAACCTTTGGTCTTGTTGCATTTTAACACCAGTATGAAGACTGAAAAAGACTGGCCTTTTGTCACAGGAGATACAATCATTTAGGTGCCTAAAACAAGGATGCCCATTGGCCCTGGCCCTCTTCAATTCTTTTTTGGCCAACCTCAACCGGACACAGGATACGGCAAGTAGTTTTCCTCAACATTTAGGTGGGGTCCATCTAAGCCGTCTCCTCTACGCAGATCACTTGGTACTAATGGACCAATCGCCTCTTGGTTTGCAGGATCAGTTTGATAAACTGAATAAATACGTGGATGAAAACGATCTCCAGATAAACACAGGAAAGACCAAGATCCAAGTGTTGGAAAAATAAAAAATAAAACTGAAATTTAAATCTGTGTGACACCAAGGACAAACACGAATAGAACAGGTTGTGTCATTCAAATACCAGGGAGTATTGATCAACAGCAGCTTAACCAAGACTCCAACACTGGACTCATTCAGCCAAAAAGCGAAAACACTGGCGAGTCAAGCTAACATCTTAAATAGGAAATGTGGTCATTTTTCATTGGTTCCGTTTGTGGACTTCTCCAAAATTAAAGCTGTTCCAATCCCGACTTACCGCTCAGAAGCAATTTTGAGGTTATCCAGCAAAGCATGGGTAATGTTGGAGGGTATCTTTTGGAAGAGAGTCCTGCGAGCCCTGAAGTCAGTCCCTTTGCAGATTCTGCATAGAGAAATGAGTCTCCTATCACTAAGGGCTACAGAGGAATGGAAAAGATTGGCCCTATTCAAGAAATGTCTCCTGGGCTCAAACATAACTATGGAGATCATACACAAGGAAATCCTGAAGGGGTATAATGGGGCGCTGAAGGCCTGGGTTGATGCTAATTTGTGCAAGTTAAAGGAGATTGGATCCACAGAAGAGGACATAAAATCAAACCTGTGTAGGGTGAAAACTAATTTGGGGGAGTACGACTGGATTTCCACCTTGAAAGAACGAAGCAAGCATGTACAAACTATCATCATCTGGACCTCGAGTTTAGGGCATTGGGCGTTTTACCAAGGTACCTAGCTAAATTCCCATTTTCTTTTTTTTCTCTTTCTGTAGTTGTGGTTTTAAGTAAGGAAATGTTTCTTTTTTTGGGATACGGTTGAACAAGTTACTCTTACCTGGTAACGTTCTTTCGATGGGATGGTCCGACAACGTATTCCATCCCAAACACTTTCCAGCGTAACCAATGAAGAGTTGATCGTCCACTCTGACCAGGGACATGCGTGAAATATAAAAGCTCAACGCTCTCCTAGGATGAAGCCTATGGAGCCTCTCCTCTTCCTTACCAGGATGTGGAGGAGGATAAAAGGCCAGAAGAACAACCTTCTGGCTTAAATGAAATTCCGACACCCTCTTCGGAAGAAAGGAAGGAAAAAATCTAAGGACAACCCTGTCCTTAAGAAACACAGTGAAGGGTGGGCTTAACTGAAAGTGCCTGTAACTCACTCACTCTGCGAGCGGAAGTGACCGCAACCAAAAATACAGTTTTAAGAGTTAACAGTCCCAAAGGGCACGAATGCAAAGGCTCAAACGGAGCACACATCAAAATCCTGAGAACAAGGTTCAAATCCCAACCGGGCTCACCAGGAAAGGTGATGGAGGGAACAGATTAGTGAGCCCTTTCAGAAACTGAGAAATTGTTAGGCGATCCTCTGCTCACCAGTCCACTCCACATCATAACACTGCACGCATTCCCCCAACATCTCCTCCCACGGTTCGGGGCTCAGGTGATTCGGTGAACCCAAAGGACCGAAAACACCGTACCAGCTTTGGTGTACGGGCTCGATTGCAACCCTTTCTGCATTGGCAATTGCCTTGGAGAACGTATAGCAGAAGGGGCGGCGTTACGTCTTCACGTCGGTCACGTGATCCAGTGTGGCGTTCCTCACGTGACCTTGGTGGACGTCACATGACCCAGAGACGTCACATGACCCAGAGACACACAGTATAAAGGTCTGAGATACAGAATGCTCATTGCTTCTCAGCTGTCTTCAGACCCTGTTTGGCGTTACGGATTGCTCCTTGTCACTTTGATCACGGAACTCTACCTCGGACTCCTTCGGACACCCCTTTGTACCTTTGCTTGGAACTGTTTACCTGTTGCCGGATTTTTGGACTTCATCTCGACTTGTCTTTGGATCATCCCTTGATACCTTGCTGAGCTTCTAAGCCATTTCCCTTCTTGGGATTCAAGTCAAGCCCTCTCTCCTACAGGTGCTTAACCCTACATCCACGCTCACCTGCGGTTCTACTATTCCTGGGACCGCCGCATCATCTGAGTCTCGAACCTCTCTACTAGGTTACCTGGGTTTCCCCAACACCAGATAGGTAAGACTCTTTAGATCCTATTGTTTACCTGATTGTATTGTAATTGCCTGGTACTTAACCTCGTTCCCTTTTGATAGCAGCATCGGTGTTCCAGAGGTTCCGTGGATCTGGGAAGACATCTCTCACCTGTGGCCTCAAAGGTCGCACAGCGGGTTTCTATTAGTTCCTCTGTGCGTCACTTGGGGACGGAGGTCTCATCGGTCTACATGACTCAAGTCAGAACAGACTGAGAAGCCGTTTAGTCGTGTTTGACGATGCAGGGCTCCACGGAAGAACCCATAGCTGCCTTAGTCCAGGCAATTACAATATTAAGGGCAGATATGGCCGCTGCGAACACGGTGATCCATCAAAGGTTAGATTCCATACAGAGTGTTCAGCATTCTCTTCCCACAGACCCTGAGTTTGGAGATGCTAGCCCCTCAACTTCACCCCCTCCCGTGGCTACTACTACAGTCCCAACTCCGGTGGTCCTCCCAGCCCCTTCCCCCCTGGCTGCTCCTGAACGCTATCACAAAAAAGGACAGATATCCAATCCCGTTAATCACACCACTTCTCGATCACTTATCACATGCTTCTATTTTCACCAAGCTTGACCTACGCGGCGCATACAATTTAGTGCGCGTTCGCGAGGGAGACGAGTGGAAAACTGCTTTCTGTACTCGTTATGGCTTGTATGAATATCTAGTCATGCCCTTCGGCCTATGTAATGCCCCGGCCACATTCCAACGATTCATGAATGACATATTCAGGGATATTCTAGATGTATACATGGTTGTGTACTTGGACGACATCTTAATCTTTTCTCGTAGTCTTGATGACCATGTAAAGCATGTCCGAGAAGTACTATCCCGTCTGAGAGTACATTCCTTATTCGCCAAACCTGAAAAATGTCAGTTCCATAAAACGTCTGTTGAGTTTCTGGGTTTCCACATTACCCCTGGGGCGTTATCCATGAACGAATCTAAGGTCAAAGCAGTATTAGATTGGCCAGTACCTCAAACACTCAAGTCCTTGCAGGCCTTTTTGGGATTCGCCAACTTTTATAGACGTTTCATTTCTTCCTTTTCCACAATTGTTGCCCCGCTCACGGCTCTGACCAGTCCTCAGGTACCCTATCGGTGGCAGAGAGAACATCAGGAGGCTTTTGAGGCTTTGAAAACCGCCTTTACTACCGCACCGGTACTCCAACACCCCAATCCTGATCTTCCGTTCATAGTTGAGGCGGATGCCTCTTCTTTTGCTCTCGGTGTGGTACTGTCTCAAACATGTCCCACAACAGGCAGGTTACACCCAGTGGCATACCATTCCCGTAAGTTTTCCAGTACGGAGACTCATTACACCGTTACGGAGAAGGACCTCTTGGCTGTCATGGATGCCTTTCGTGTTTGGCGACATCTTCTGGGGGCCAAACATCCCATCACTGTATACTCAGATCATCGGAATTTACAGGACCTGGCTTCATTGAAGTGCATTAATAGCAGACAGGTCCGATGGCATCTTTTCTTTTCCTCATTTGATTTTCATATTATGCATCGTCCCGGCACTTCCCATGGAAAAGCAGATGCCTTGTCACGTTCCCCGGGGGGGTCGAGTTGCCAACCTTCCCTGACACTGTCCTCGGAAAGAGTCATGTGATTTGTCTTTGTACACCCTCATTGTCATTATTAGACTCGGTCCGATCCTGGACTAGCAAACATTCCGGTCAGTTGCGAGAATGGGACCCAGTGTATTCTGATGGTTTACCTTTCGTACATGAACGTCTGTTCCTTCCCACACCTGACACTCGTAATCTGGCCCTTGAGTGGTCTCATGATGCTCCCTTTAATGCCCATCCCGGTCAAGAGCGCACTTTAGATCTTCTCAAGCGTTGGTGTTGGTGGCCCTCTATGAAGCGCGATGTAGACTGTTATGTCAATTCGTGCGCAGTATGTGCTCAGGCTAAACATCGAAGGGGTCGGCCGGTTGGGTTGTTACTTCCGCTTCCAGTACCTCCCAGGCCCTGGCATACGTTGACTATGGATTTCGTTACCGATCTCCCCAAGTCGAAAGGCTTTGACTCCATCTGGGTAGTGGTGGACACGTTCACAAAAATGGCGCGTTTTGTTCCTTGTAAAGGCATTCCTTCGGCCCCGGTCTTGGCGGACTTGTTTTTTGAACATGTATTCATGCTATTCGGCCTTCCTTCGGTCATTATATCCGATCGAGGATCACAGTTCACCTCTCGGTTCTGGAGGTCGTTGACGAAATTACTGGGCATTGATACCAGGTATTCTTCGGCCTATCATCCTGAGACCGATGGGCAGACCGAAAGGACGAATCAATCTATGGAGCAGTACCTTCGCTGCCTTATATTGCAACATCAGACCTCCTGGTTGGCCGTTTTACGGCTTGCTGAGTTCGCGTACAATAATGCGGCTCATTCAGCTACTGGTTATTCTCCCTTTTACGCCCTCTACGGCCAACATCCCAAGATCTTGCCGGTCCCTGATGCTTCTAGTTCTTCGAATCCTGCGGCCGCGACATGTCTTAGGGATCTGTCTGCTGTACATGCTAGTACTGTGGTTCATCTCACTGAAGCAAAGGCTTCTATGAAGGCCCGTGTGGATGGCAAAGGTCGAGCTGCTCCCCCTCTGGTGGTGGGTTCTAGGGTCTGGCTGTCTTCACGTCATCTTCGCCTAGTGGGTTGCCGGAAATTGCTACCTCGTTTTGTCGGCCCGTATGTGCTTCCTAGTTCCTGGCGTATCCATCCTGTGTTCCATATCTCCCTCCTCAAACCTTGTCCTGATTCCGTCCGTCTTCGAGCCCCTGTTGCGCCGGTGTCCCTGACTTCTCCTGATGTCTTTGAGGTGTCGGCCATTTTAGGGTCCAGATGGTTTAGGGGTAGGCTCCAGTATCTGGTGGATTGGAAGTGTTACGGCCCGGAGGAGCGTTCATGGGTTTCCGCCTTGGATCTGAACGCCCCTCGGTTGGTGGCCCGATTCCATAAGGATCATCCGTCCTGCCCACGGGGTCGTGGGCCGTTGGGGGGGGCTATGTTAGGCGATCCTCTGCTCACCAGTCCACGCCACATCAGAACACTGCACACATTCCCCCAA
Source organism: Ambystoma mexicanum (assembly GCF_040938575.1). Taxonomy (NCBI): domain Eukaryota; kingdom Metazoa; phylum Chordata; class Amphibia; order Caudata; family Ambystomatidae; genus Ambystoma; species Ambystoma mexicanum. The sequence goes on along the minus strand of NC_090934.1, from coordinate 977,662,674 downwards.
CATCTCCTCCCACGGTTCGGGGCTCAGGTGATTCGGTGAACCCAAAGGACCGAAAACACCGTACCAGCTTTGGTGTACGGGCTCGATTGCAACCCTTTCTGCATTGGCAATTGCCTTGGAGAACGTATAGCAGAAGGGGCGGCGTTACGTCTTCACGTCGGTCACGTGATTCCAGTGTGGCCTTCCTCACGTGACCTTGGTGGACGTCACATGACCCAGAGACGTCACATGACCCAGAGACACACAGTATAAAGGTCTGAGAGACAGAATGCTCATTGCTTCTCAGCTGTCTTCAGACCCTGTTTGGCGTTACGGATTGCTCCTTGTCACTTTGATCACGGAACTCTACCTCGGACTCCTTCGGACACCCCTTTGTACCTTTGCTTGGAACTGTTTACCTGTTGCCGGATTTTTGGACTTCACCTCGACTTGTCTTTGGATCATCCCTTGATACCTTGCTGAGCTTCTACGCCATTTCCCTTCTTGGGATTCAAGTCAAGCCCTCTCTCCTACAGGTGCTTAACCCTACATCCACGCTCACCTGCGGTTCTACTATTCCTGGGACCGCCGCATCATCTGAGTCTCGAACCTCTCTACTAGGTTACCTGGGTTTCCCCAACACCAGATAGGTAAGACTCTTTAGATCCTATTGTTTACCTGATTGTATTGTAATTGCCTGGTACTTAACCTCGTTCCCTTTTGATAGCAGCATCGGTGTTCCAGAGGTTCCGTGGTTCTGGGAAGACATCTCTCACCTGTGGCCTCAAAGGTCGCACAGCGGGTTTCTATTAGTTCCCCTGTGCGTCACTTGGGGACGGAGGTCTCATCGGTCTACACGACTCAAGTCAGAACAGAAATTAAAGGAATTTTAAAATAGGAACACTCTTCAGACGAGTGCTTAAATATGGACAGCGCCGCCAGGTAACCCTTAACGGTACCCACTTGCAGGCCCCTGTGGGCCAAAGAAAGCAAAAAATACAGAACCATGGGAATGTCACATGCAAAAGGATCTACATTCTTAACCCGGCACCAGAACTTACGCCAATGGCAACGGTACAGGGACTTTGTTGCTGGCCGAGAGCAACACCTCCATCACGTCTTCAGAGAGGTCCCAATCCATATACCTCAACCTTTCAGAAACCAAGCGTGAAGGTTGAGGGATCGGACCTCTGGATGGAGAATCTGAACCCCCCCCCCCCCGTGAGAGCAGATCGTCTCGGTAGGGAAGACGACGTGGAGGGCAGATGGACAAGTCAAGAAGGTCCGGGTCCACGTTCTCCGGGCCCACGCCGGAGCAGTGAGGATCATCCGGGAACCAAACCTCTAACCTCTGCAGTACTTGCAGGATGACGGGGACTGGAGGAAACGCATACAGCAGTGGGAACGACCACTCCACCACGAACTCGTCTCCTAAGGCTCCTTTTGGAGGAAATTCCCGCGAGCAGACCCTCTTGCACTTCCGGTTGACACTGGAGGCGAAGAGATCCACTTGAGGTGTCCCCCACATGGCGAAGATCTCCAGGAGAATCTCCTGAGCCAACTCCCACTCGTGAGAGATCGCGCTCTGCCTGCTCAGAGCACCCGCCGCCTCGTTTTCGTCTCCAGCCAGATGAACTGCCGAGATCAAAACTTCCTGCTGGATTGCCCAGAACCAGAGCTGCATCGCCTCCCTGCACAGAGGATGTGACCCTGCCCTCCTCCCTTTTTGTTGAGGTAGTGCATGGCCACCGTGTGGTCCGTTCGGATCAGGACATTCTCCCCTCGCAGAGTCAGCAGAAAAGCCTTCAGGGTTAGCCTGATGGCCATCAGCTCCAACAGAGTCTGGACTCCGACAGAGGCCAACGACCGCTGACTGTCAACTCGTTAGCATGAGCTCCCCATCCCGTGAGGGATGTGTCCGTCACGATCATCACCTCTGGCCAGGGTAGCCAAAATGGAGCCCCCCTCATCAGATTGCCTTCGACGGCCCACCACAGAAGGTCCTAGGCGACCGAGGACGGCACCTGAACAGGGTCCGACATCCTGCCTGAGGACTGAGACCACTGGAGCTTGAGTGCCCATTGCAAAGATTCCATCCGCAACCTGGCCTCTGGCACCAGAAGAATGCAGGATGCTATGAGGCCGAGCAATCTCAAGAACTCGAACGCTGGGAGACTCTGGGCAAGCTGAAACTTGTGCACCATCTGCTGAATGCGATGAGCCCTCACCTGGGGAGGAAAACACTGACCTAGGGACGTGTCGAGCACTGCTCCGATATACTGGAGCCTCTGAGTTGGTGTCAGATGGGACTTCTTTAAGTTGAGGGAAAAGCCCAGCTTGTGGAGGGAGTGGCAGGTGACTGACAGATGATCCAGGACTTGCTCGGGAGAGCGCGCCCTGATCAATTAATCGTCTAGGCAAGGGTAGACATGAATACCCCCTTTCCTGAGGTGCGCTGCCACCACTACCATGAGCTTGGTGAAGACCCTCGGGGCGGAGGTCAATCCAAACGGTAGGACCCGAAACTGAAAATGCGAGTCGCCAACCGCGAACCTCAGGTACTTCTTGTGCTTTGGATGTATCGGCACATGAAAATAAGCGTCCTTGAGGTCGAGAGACACCAACCAGTCCTGAAGTTGAAGGGCCTGGAGGACTTGAGAGAGAGTAACCATCTTGAACTTGTCCTTCCTGAGGAGTTTGCTCAAAACGCGCAAGTCCATGATGGGTCTCAATCCCCAGTCTTTCTTGGAAATCAAAAAATAAGGGGAATACCATCCCTTGTTCCTCTCCGCTACAGGCACCAGTTCTATGGCGCCTTTCTCCAGCAGGGATTGAATTTCCTGCGCAAGGAGCGGATCCGGACTCTTCAAAGAGATTCCCCGGTGGATTCTCTTGAGGCCTCTGCCGGAAAGCAAGACAGTAGCCGTGGGTTATGATCTCCAGAACCCACACATCTGAGCTGAAGTGGCTGCAGCGTTGCCTGAGGGCAAAGAGGCAACAGCCCAAGCGGCCTTGGCACCTCGAGTAGCTTGTTTTCCACCTCTGGCACTCCTACGGTGGCCCCTTTGACTGGCAGCTCCTCTCGCTTTACCAAAGGACGAGTAATAACGAAAGGAACCTCCCCTCCATTGCTGTCCCCTAGGACGAAAAGGCAGAGGTTGGCGAACTGCAGAGCCCAACGACTTCGCTGCAGCTTTGGAGGTCTGCAACCTCTCAATGCTCAATCTGCCATGTCCAAACCCGACTGAACGGCCTCACACATGGCATCCTTGCCATCCTGAACCATGGCAAGGAAACCATCCCATTCGTCCCCTTCAGGAATATGTTCAGCCGCTAAGGAAACACAGTTCCACAGAGTGTGCGTGAAACGTGACAAGGCACATACGGAGTTGGCCGCCTGAAGCGCCATACCCCCTGAAGAAAACACTTTCTTCGCCCAGCTGTCAAAATGCTTGTCGTCCCTATCAGGATGGATGGTAGGATACGACGCCTGCTTTACTGGGGCCGTAGCTGCCTGCACCACCAAACTCTCCAGAGCGGTGTGCTTGGTCAAGTAGCAGGGGTCACTACTGGCTGGGTGGTATTTTCGCGGCAATGACTTGCCCACTGCCGGGAGACTCTCCAGAGCAGTCCAAGCCGCCGCCGCCGCCACCCTCCTCTGTAGAGCATATACAACGGCAGTACCTAGTCAGTTGGTGGACCTTGGTCGAGGATATCCGTAAGGTCATTCTGAAGAAAATCCCCTGGGGGAGCAGACCATCCCAAGTACTCGTGGACCCTGGACATAAGGCACCGGTACGAGGAGTCGGCATTAGTGCCAGGCTCAGGCCTACAAAACTCCACCTCCGGAGAGGTGTCCAGCCCACTGGCATCGTGCAGGGATTGCCGCAGGTCTTCAATTTGGCTATGGCCCGAGAAAATCTCGTCCGGAACCGTATCCGGAACCATGCCATCATCAGAGCCCTCATCAACCTCCGAAATAAACTCAACTCAAGCTGGTGGAAAGAAGGCACAGAATGCAGAACAAAGCCATGCTTGGCCTTTCCCAGAGCCTTACTAGACTGTTCCCTGAGCCCAGGGGAACCCCAGTCGAAACAGCCTCGAAAGGCGTCGAGTGAATCAGCGTTGACGCCGAACGCGGCGCCGACAGCATCAATGGCGCCGACAGTCCTCGAGGCCAGGGCTCCGAGCGTGTCCCTCGACAGCCAGGGCGCCGATGACTTCTTCGAAGGCGGGGCCTCGAAAGAGTCCGTCGACGACCTCGGCGCCACCGGGAACTGGAGCGGGCATGCCGAGAACGATTCCCCTTGTCCGAGCGGAACCTCTCCCGCGAACCGCGACAGCCACCCGAGCCTGAAGGCGTGCAAGCGGTGTCTCTCGACCGATCACGACTGACCCCACTCGGAGGCACGGACGGACCAGTGCCCTGCGATTCAAGAATCGCCAACATTTTCTTGCCGAAGGAAGCACATTCATCCGGTGTCGCATGCTTGTTGGAGTAATCGACCCGCCGACAGGCAGAGTTTCGGAAGATGACGGGGAAGGCGACCGATGACAACGCTTCCGGGAGTGCCTCGAAGAGGCAGAGGAGTGGCGGGACCGAGACCCACTGGACTTCCGACGAGGACGCGGAGTCTCGCCTCTCGAATCGTCCGTCGAAAGCCCCACAGACCTCGACATCCGTGGCTTAGACACCTTACCTACCGATAACAACTTCTTGTGCTCCCGCAAGGCTTTTGACGTGAGCGACTGGCAGTCGACACAGTCCTCCGTGTCATGGGCCACCCCGAGGCACCAGAGGCAGGCGTTGTGCAAGTCCGTAACCGACATCTTGGACCCACAGTCCCCGCACTTCTTAAAGCCCGGACACGGTGTGGAAGACGAGGTAGACATCTTCACGAAGAAAGGCTTCACAATACGAAACAGGTTCGAAGAACCGAGAAAGAACAGGAACTCTAAAGAGTCGAGGCACGCCGAGATCTCCGAAGCGAACACGTTCGTGGAAAAAACGGAACTGAGGCTACGGGCGTCGTGCGTCCTACTTATAACATCCAGTGACGTCGGCTGTCAGAGGTGGTCCTCGAGGGCGGCGTATCAACGTCATTGACGCAGGAGGCGAAGATTTTCCAAAGCAGCACAGCTGTGGTGATTACTGTCATAGATATGGAATACGTTGGAGGACCCAATCCCCTCGAAATTAGGATACTTGTTAATTTGCAGTTTGTAACAAATGAATGCAAATAAAACATTTAAAACATTTTTAAAAACGTCATAAATTGAGGGGCTTTGTAACAGAGACTTGGGTTTTGAACTTTTTCGAATTCTTTGAAAAAACCCTGGGGGGGACCCAGGCCAGGAACCGTGTCCTGGCACTAACATTTGACTTTCAAGATTGTCTGCAGGAGATGCGATCAGCTAGGAGGCACTGACAAACTCCAGTGTGAAAACACTACCTCCATTTTTGTTTCCTTTTTTATGTAGTGGTGGGCCTATTTGTTGGACACGTTAGAATGGAGGACTGGTTGTGAGTTGTTTGACATCCCGACAAGCTCCTTAGTTTTAGTGGTGAGGAAGGGAAACTGCCTTTTAGCAATAGGGATAGTGAGGCATTTTCTTTAATTTAAATACAAGTTCAGAGTTGAGCCATGTTTTCGGGCCTTAGTCTTACTTCTGGTACGCCGCTAATGCTTTTGACCAGTAATACTGTACTCCCACTACGTGAATTGGTAACATTACTGGGATATGAAGCAGGCCCTGTAGAATCAATCAGTAGTTCTTGCCACCTCCCTGCCAAACATTCTGTAGCAGCTTTGTGGACCACTAATCCAGGCCTCCAGCTTTGGAGAGGCAATTCAGGGTAGCTAGCGAACAAGAACAAGAAACCAATGGTGTAGAGACATTTGGCAGCACCTTGTGCCAGACAATGAAATCATTCAAGGTTTACAACCTGATCTATGGGGCAGATACTGAGTTCTGAAGCATGTGTGTGAGGATCGGGTGTGGTGCTGCAGGTCTAGTTCAGTGCAAAGAAAACCAGAAACTGCCCTCTAGTCTCACTAATACAAATTACTTACAGTACAACAGCCCATAATTTTCCATTCTCATTTATAGGCAACCAAGGATAATAAAGACATGGAAATTAACCAAATACCCATAATAGCTCATAACTCGAGACAAAGGGCCACAAAAAGTAAGAATGACAACATGCATTGGCAAAGTCAATAGGTCCTTTCCAAATGTGGAAGTTGCTAATGTATTGTTAATTATAGGTTCATAAAGCTTTCAGGCACAGAGAGCATCCTCAAAGATAAAAGGAGTTATGGTCCCCAATATTTGGCAGCCAGATCTGGTAAAGGGTAGATCACACGAGTTAAACGGGAGCCCAAAAATAGAAAAGATATTAGCATTCTGCCCAGTAACCAGAATAATTAGATTCATAGTGATTCCAGTTCTTAGTCTTTGCTCTCTCTTGTGACGAATCAAGGGAATTCAAACACAATTTCTGGTGAAATAATCACCGAACTGGGGACCCCAATGGTGTAGTTGATACTACTGCATATTCAATACAGTAAATGCTAAAGTATAAATATAGACATCATTTCATGCTATTATAACTTTATAGACCTGCAGCGAGGGCCATACCGGGAGTTATGGGCCCTGAAGACTGAGTTAATGGCCCGAGACTTTAATGAGGTATGAGGGACCATACCGCCCGGTACAGCCCAAGCTGCAGGTCTATAAAGCTATTAGACCACCTCAGTATTTAACGAAGTTAGAAAAAATACAAATGATTAATATATGCTACATAAATAATTTGTTATTGGGAAAATGGTTACAGGCTGGAAAAGTTAGTTCTGTAAAGAAAAACATCTGTTTTAGGTTTGCATGTGTGGTGCCATAGAAATAGAGGCAGCAGTTAAATTACCTACCAATTTTTTTCCCTGGTTGTGCCTTTTTTATATAGTTGTGGGAGGTAATTAGCAGTGCGTGGGTGGAGCATTTAATTAGGGAAAATGCAGGTGTGCGTTTTTATTCAGGTATGCAAAAGTGGTGCCAAAGTACTTGTGTTTTTCTCAACAATGCACATTATTTTGACTTAAGTTGATTTGCAATGTCGGATTTGCTCTTTCGCTCTCCTTACACGCCCTGGTGTTTTGTATATGTATGTGACTGAGTAGATAGCTGCATGGCAGCGAGTTTCCGCTCTGCCGAGCGCATTAATTGTTCTACCAGTCTGTCTGTCTGGGGCTTCAAGACGCAAGTTCCTGGCTTTGGTGTAAAGCTCAAATTAAATAACCAAGAATTAGTGCAGCGTTGATCGGTGGCCAACCGCGGGATGTGGTAGACTGCGTCTGCTCGGCTCCCGCGGCCGCACTAAACATCCTGTTTAAAAGCCTGATTTTTCACCGTTACGGGAGCTGAAAACACCTTTGTGTGCAGGCGAACACCCTTAGGCACAATTGGACCGAAGATCGAGGGAAACCGCAGATTGATCCGCTGGAGACGTCCGAGTGAAGCTTGGTGGCGAGCAGAGCCCGGCCTGTCTTCAAAATGGCCGCGGGCGGGCTCGACTGAACGCTCTGAGCCTGTGCACCGAGGCTGTCCTGAGGCGGAATCCAGCCCGCAGCAACCCTGCCGATTGTGGCAGAGGGAAGGTGCAGACCCGGCTGGGCTCCAGAAAAGTCCCGATCGGCGTGCGCGCATCTCAAGTGCCGGCACAGAAAGGGAGAGCGGCAAAGGAATCCACCAAGGTGCGGAGTCCGGGTTCCCCTGCGCCTGCACCCACATCCTGGAAAGCCCGGAGGGAGCAGCGGTCCGGAACGTCGCCGGCTGGGAAGCCAGGAGGGCCGGCCAAGGCGAGGTAGGCTGTGCTCCCCGTGCGAGCCCTGCCCCCTGACAACGGCGACAGGCGAGGTGGCTCGTAGAGAGGCGGGGGCCGTGGGGGAGCCGCACCAGACATCGCGGCTTTCTGCCTGTCCGGTCCCGTGGGCGCCGCTGGCCCAGTGACACACACGCAGATGCGCGGGCCGGCGCAGGAGCCTGTGTACCTGCGGCGGAGGAGACACCCTGACCCGGAAACGTGCTGCGGCCTGGCAGCGGGCGGCTGCAGGGCGCGGAAGAAGGCCTCCTGGAGACGCAGGGCTACGAGGGCCCATGAGCAGAAGAGCATAAAGGGCCTGGCACGCCGAGGAGGTAAAGGGGACAGGAGGCACACGGGGAGGCGTTGCGCCAAGCCAAATACACCGGCCCATACAGCGCAAGTGGCATTTGGAGTAAGGTAACACCCAACACCCTCAGTCGGCTATCTGTCCCGAAGCGGGGCAGAGTTAATGGTGGCTTCAGCGGGACAAGACACTGCGCTTATCAGCAGGCCCCCCCGACATCAGGATGCACTGGCCTGCCTTTGGTGGGTGGACTGGACCCGGTGCACATTACGTCGAGGTCTTAATTGCAACCCCCCGCGCATAAAAAACATGTAGTGAAACACTCACTACAGGCGGGCCAACGCAACGAAACGCTAAGTACCAAATGTGGCATCATGGGGAAGGATAAACCGAGGAAGCTTCGCACACAGAGCAGAATGGATCAGTACACCATTCCCCCACTCCAGCCCACTGACCACCACCTGCTATCCTCGGAAGAGATGGAATCGGACCAGGGTATCTCGCTGAAAGACATCATGGAGGCCATAGCTGACTCTCGCACATCCATGGAGCAAAAAATGGACGGCATAAGTATGGATGTTTCCCTCCTCAGGCATGACCTTCAAAAACTAATGGCACGCACCGGAGAGGCTGAGCAGCGCATATCCACCACGGAGGACAGGATGAACTGCATGCAACAGCTACTCCATAACGCGACATCCAAACTGAAGGTGTTGGAAGACAGAATGGAAGAGGGAGAGGGTAGGTCCAGACGCAACAATGTGCGCATCCTCGGTATACCCGAAAAGGCAGAGGGCGCCTGCATGGAAGTTTTTCTAGAACAATGGCTTTCTGATCTGTATGAGCCCCACGCCTTCTCCAAGTTTTTCTCCATAGAGAGGGCGCACAGAGTACCAACGACCAGAGCACCGCCTGGAGCCCCCTCACGAACTGTAATAGCGAGATTCTTAAACTACAGGGATCGCGACGCCCTACTGCAACATGTGCGTGCCAAAGGAACTGTCACATTCAATGCCTCCAAAATTGCCTTTTTCCCCAGACTAGACACGGGAAGTGCAAAGGGCAAGGCAACTCTTCGACCCTTTGAAAAGACAATTGCACACGAAGGAAGTCAAGTGCGGACTGCTCCTCCCTGCACAACTCAAGATTTACCACAAGGGTAGAACCGTCCATTTTAATGACCCCAGGAAGGCTTGGCGCTGGGCAGACCATAGAAGGAGATTGGTCGGCCCCCGCGAGAATAGGGGGAGAAATCGAAGACCTCCGCCAGACGAACAGCGAGATCCCCGACAACCACCAGCGCAGGACCTGCCGGAAGACTTGCGGGGGGGGGTTGAACCCCCTCCCAGCGCCCCCCCCCTCTCACAATGCCTATCAATATCCCATGGCCACGCTGTGATACCCAAGGCAGGCAATAGATCCCTTTTACAGGACACGCACAAATGCAATAATAGGCAGCATACACCCACCTGTAGCGGCCGCGGTAAGCCCCGAGCCCTACAGTAGAAGGAGAAACCATTGCCATCCACCCACCCCCCGCCGAGAGTGAAACAAATTACACGTGTTGCACACGGGTAGGTTCCCACGGGGACCGCCTTTTGAAGAGTAGCACCCTCCCCTTGGGCCCCATCCAGGGGAAAGCCACTTTCACCTGAAATTAAGTTTAGTGCATGTTAAGTGTCCGGTTGACAGCATAGATTCATTGTTCGGGCGACCAATGCTTCTAGTTGGGAGGAGTATGGGGTGGGGGGTTAGGGGTTTGTTAAGGACAGCTTCAGTAGGAACCAATCAAACTCATAGGGGAATGTGGCTGGAATGGATGTCAGGAACCCACGGACATGGCTCCAACAGGCGTATATCGCCGCCAGAGGCAATGAGGGCTAATACCAATACATGCTCACATGGCAGAGGACAACAGTAAGGTGGACGCCCTCAAAACACTAAGGCTCATGTCTTGGAACGTAAATGGCCTGGGCAATGCCATCAAGCGTTGTCTGGTGCGCCAATTCCTGAATAGACGGGGGGCTGATATAGTGTTCCTATCCGAGACACCTCGCAGGCACAGAATGTACCCTATTCAGACATACGAATTATAAACTAGCATTCCACTCTGGCTTCACGATGGGCTCAAGAGGCGTCATGATCCTGGTACACAAAAACCTCCACACGGTGACCCATGATACAGGCGGCAGATACATATATGTGACGGGTGAGTTGTGGGGACAATCCGTGGCACTAATAGCAATCTATGCACCACCAACCCTTCTAGAGCCACTAACTCACTGACAACACCCCGCTAATCGCTAATGATACCTCCAACTACATGATACTAGGTGGTGACTTTAATGAAGTCATGAAAGTGACCCTGGATAGATCACATATACGTAACAGGAACCCCAACATCCCCATCAGGCTGACCATTCGCCAATGCACTCAGCCTTTGCGACGTGCGGAGAGAACTCCACCCCGACACTAGAGCGTACTCCTTCCACTCGGGGGCACATGCCTCGCTCTCCAGATTGGATTACTTTTTCACTCCCGCAACTGACCTATACAGGGCACAGGAAATAAACATACTGCCTAGGGGCATCTCTGACCATTCTCCGACTGAAATGTTATTCACAACATCCCAGAAGATCCCACCGCCGTGCTGGCGCCTGAATAGCTACCATCTGGGAGACCCTGAGCTGGTTGACAGACTACAGGAAACTACTAACAGTCACTTTGAGCTGAACACACAGGCGGGAAAGAACCCTGAAACGCTGTGGGAAGCCTACAAAACGGTCCTAAGAGGCGAGCTAATATCGTGGACGACGGCCAAAAAGAGGCAGCATATGAGCAAGATCCTTGAAGCAGAGACACAAGTCAAACAGGCAGAGGAGGGACACAAACGAAAATACGCTAGCCTCTAACCGGGCGCTGCTACTAGCACAAAAAAGACTGCAAAGCATTGCGATGGATAACGCTAGACAGGCGCACACTGCAGTGAGAGCAAGGATCTATGAAACAGGCGATAAGGCCAGCAAGATGCTGGCATGGCTGGAAAGGAAGGAGCAGGGACGCAGCCATGTCCGAAGACTCGAAGCAAGAGCATCAAATACAGGAGTAACAGATCAGGAAATAACGCAAGGCTTCGCGGAATACTACGCTGAGTTATACAGTGAACCCACAACTACGATGGACGCTACGATCATGGACCACATTGAAACCCCTGCCTTAAATGAGGCACAACGGCAACAACTGGAGCGGGAGATCACAGAGGATGAGATCTTAAGTGCCATCTCTGGTCTCCAGTCCGGTAAGACCCCTGTCCCAAATGGCTTCCCGGTAGAGATATGGCGTAAGGTAAGGTAGGCACTAATGTGATAGCCCCCCCAATTACTGCAAATGTACCTCCGTGCACGAGAAAAGGGCATTCTCCTTCCAGATCTACGAGAAGCAACGATAGTAGTGATACCCAAGCCGGACAAGCCCCCAGAAAGATGCAGCTCGTACAGGCCCATCTCACTCATTAACTCAGACTAAAATACTCGCAAAACTGCTAGCGGACCGGTTACAAAAAGTAATTCCCGCCCCGATACATCCGGACCAATGCGGCTTCATGCCACAATGATCAACTCGCATGAACCTCCGCAGGCTATTTTCAGCGCTGGAAAGGGCCAACAACATACAGGGGCCACTAGCCCCGTTAGCAACTGAATTTGAAAAGGCCTTCGACTCGGTGAGATGGGAGGCTGTTTGGACCATAATGCGCCGCATGGGCTTCGGTGAAACCTTCATGAGTTGGGTGCGACTGCTGTATGAATCCCTGGTTGCTAGGACCAGGGTCAATGGCTGGAGATCAGAACTGTTCAACTGGGAAGAGGTACAAGGCAGGGCTGCCCACTATCGGCCATGATCTTCGCCATTGCCATCGAACCCCTGGCGATCCTGCTGCGAAACACTCAAACCTGGGAGGGCTTCCGCTGGTCCGAGACCTGGGAAGACAGAATATCTCTTTATGCGGATGACCTACTCATCTACCTAAAGGACCCGAACGCTTCTTGCCCCAAGGTTGTGCAACTACTGAGGCAATATGAGGTATTTTGCGGATTACGCCTGAACTGGTCCAAATCCATTCTTTTCCCTATCGGGGGCACCCCGGTGGCGGGCCTAGCGTCAGGCCCCTACAAGATCAAGAAGGAGCAGTTCAAATACCTGTGAATACATGTCACGTCGCAACTTACGGAATACACAACTTTGAACCTCTCCCCCTTGATAACAAGATTTGCAGATGACACTCGCCATTGGATCTCCTTGCCACTGACGCTGCTGGGTTGGGCAGCTCTGTTCAAAATGATTGCCGTTCCCAAATTCCTATACATCCTGCAAAACGCGCCTTTGTACATACACCATCAGGACTTCCAAAAAATTGAATGCATCCTCCGGAAATTGCTTTGGAAAGGAGGACACCCAAGAATTGCTCTTGCCACTCTTCAGAGGTCCATCTGGGAAGGGGGGGGATCGGGTTGCCCAGACTGCAATCATACTACTGGCCGCCCAGATAGAGGTGGTGAATGATATGCTCCACGGCGACGGGAGCCTGCCACACATCAAGGGTTTCCATTGTAACACCACGGCGAAACCAATAGAGCATCTCTACAGAGACCTGGACCGACCTCCGAAACCAGACATGGCATCTCACATAATGAGAGTTTGGAAGGAAGCGCTTCGATACTTAGGCTGGGGAGGGAAAATAACTCTAGCCCAACCGTTGTGGAACAACTGCAACCTTCCAGAAATACGAAAGCTGCCAAGATGGCCCGAGTGGACCCAACGCGGAATTTCCAATGTCAGAGATGTCGTGCATGAGGATAACCTGGCAACATTCGAGACATTGCAAGAGAAATTCTCCCTGGCAGACGCAGAAAGATTCCACCATATGCAACTGATCCATGCTTGGACGGCCCATCGACAGACCATACAAGATCTGCCAGAAAGCTCCCCACTAGAGCGTAACAGTCTTAGACCGGGTGGAGCGGAAGGTTACCTCCACAATGTACAACGTAATAATCTCGTTCGTGACACCGGAGCTATCCAGTCTGAAAGCAAAGTGGGAACGCGACATAGGCCAGCTTCTCCCAGAGGACTGGGTGGAGGCCCTGATGTACCCGCGAGAAAAAACCATCTCCTCAAGGCTCCGACTGGTCCAGCTGAAGATCCTACACCGCACCTACTACCCGAGAGTGGCCCTCTTCCGCTGGGGCAGGGCCTCGGATGCAAGATGCCTGCGCTGCAAGCGAGAGGAAGGTACATTTTTTCATATAGGGTGGGATTGTGGTAATATCCAGCAGCTATGGCAGAAATGCTGTGACAAACTGTCCAGAGTTTTGGGTAAACCGATACAGAGGTGCCCGAAACAATTGCTTTTGGGGATCTCCGGTGAATCTGACCCCTCCCGCTACGAGAAACTGCTATGGTCCACTGCGATGGCGGTTCTCAGGCGGAACATTGCACAGTTGTGGGGCTCCGAGCGCACACCCAGTTACGACCAGTGGTCACGGATGTGGACATATGTGTAGTAATGGAGCACCGTGTGTACAAAGCAAGAGGTTGCCCGCAAAAAGCAGAGAAAATATGGAAAAGGTGGGAGGAGGATGACTGAGGGCCATGGGCAAGTACTGTAGCCGCTGAGACTGTGGGAGGCCCACCAAAGGGGAAATATTGACTCCGTTAAGTGCACCCTGTGTCACGAGGACATCCGATGTCAATTCAGACGGACTGTCGTACTATGGTCCCTGAAGCTGTGTTAATGTTATTGTTCTCTTGTCTACCTCGCTCCCTCCCTGCTATCCCTCCTTTCCCTCTACCCCCCTTTCCCCTTCCCATGTCCCCTACCTGGAGCATAGAGAGATGAATGTAATGTTTAAATTTGAAAATCAATAAAATCTTTGATAAAAAAAAAAGAATTAGTGCAGCAAGCTATCTTGTGCATAACAATATTTTTTTGGTTTTTTGCCATCTACTGAGAGATAAATAGTATTACAAGTAAGTGTAGAATTCGTGGCAAGCAAATGGAGAAACAGTGTCCCATTGTATAGCAGAACAGTGCCCCTGCATTCACCCCTAAGCCCCTCTTTTCCTGCATCAGTGCAGCACAATCCAAATGCAAAAAGTGCTGACAGGCAGCCACAGCTCAACATCGGAGCTGAACGTTTAATGTTCAATGTTTAATGTTTTTGCAAATGTTCTCCAAAAACACAAAAAACAATGATAAAGTAGAGCTCTGAACTACAGAATGCAGGAGGTGTGTAGTTCTATTTGCAAAGTGCCTTTCTGCCAAACAACAGATATATCGTGTAATGTCGATTCTGTCCATTTGTCATGTTCTGTGTAAGAATAAAGTGCTTTTGTTTCTACTAAGAGTAAATTTGGAATCGCTCGTTGCAATAGCTGTTTGGATTCTCAATTGGTCAGGTTTGGTTGAAGAGTTTGGGTTAATGTTCCTTTGACTTCTTGCACTGGTTAAAGAGGAAGTTTAGAACATCATTGCATTTTTCTTGTGATTCAGGCATAAGGCCAGATGCCACGGTCAATGTCTGGTTTTAGAGCTATTGAGAGATGATGCGGTCTCCAGTTTGAGTGGGTTTCAGAGTTGCTGTGCCTGTGGTTTGTGTATGCCGCCACATAGACACGGTTTGTAACTAGGGAGGGGTGGTCCAGGTGTGTTATCACATGGCTCCCAGGTTCGGACACTGGTCCCAAGGCCTTTACCAGTGGGTGGCGATTAAGGGTGTTTTCTCAGAGAAACGTTGCCGATAGATTGTTGTGCGTTCCTGTGGGCTGTCATTTCTTTTAGTGCAGCTCACAGGGCTGTCTTTTTTCTGCTGCCGTGTCATTCAGCCGTGGTTTGCCTTGCCACGCAATCAGAGGACCGTTGTGGTATGCCATTACCACAAATCATTGGCCTACACCAGACATCTTTAATGTTATGCCTGCAGGCCTGATGTGTTTAGGGAATTGCCTTACTCCCTTTGGGATCTTTGTGATTATGATTTTTTGTTTTTGGGTTAATGAAATGACTTTGTGCTAATTTTCTTGATTATTGTGGGCACTGTCAAGATTACTTGCTGCTATGCACCAACGCCCTGTCGATGCTAGAGACAAGGAACAAGTTATTAACCTGTAACTGTTGTTCTCCAACATGGGTCTGGCATGGAGTCACATGCTCATGAATATTCCCAGTCGTCGGGCTGGGAATCCTCGGTAAAGAAAAAATCAGTATCAGTTTTGTTTCTGATCTGTCTTTCTTAGTAGTAACCAATCACTGGTCCCTGGATCATACTGCCCCCCAGCCAATGAGTGCCCTCTCCCTAGGCCCCTCGCCTGGCAGCCATCCTCAGATTTGGTAGCAAGTGGCAGTATGACTAAGTGAAGAGCCGCAGAGGGGTAGGAGGGAGGGTTCGCATGTGAATCCATGCCAGACCCATGCTGGAGAACAAATGTTACAGGTAAGTAACTTGTTCCTTCTCCAGCATGGAGTCTGGCATGGATTCACATGCTCATGAATATAAGAATACATAGCAGTACACACATGCACAGCCACAGGCGGTGGCAAGGCTCGACATTAAGCATTACATAAACATTAAGCAACTCTTACCTCCTCACCAGGCCCACCTACAGGCGAACAGGTTGCGCAGCACTGCTTGGCCGACCCTGGACTCCTCCCTGGAATCCCAGTTGACGCAGTAGAATTTCGTGAAGGTGTGCGTCGACCTCCACGTAGCAGCCCTGCAGATGTCCAGCAGGGGCACACCAGACAAGAACGCTGTGGTAGCAGCGATCGCTCTGGTCGAATGAGCTCTCGGATGGCCGGGCAACGGTCGTTTTGCCAACCGGTGACAGTGCATGATGCAGCCGGAGAGCCATCTGGAAATGGAAGCCTTCGAGAGGGCCTTCCCTTGGTTCACAGGTCCAAAGTTCACAAACAGCTGTGATGTCATCCGAAAACTGTTTGTGCGGTCCACGTAGAACTTCAGCGCTCTAGCTACATCTAGCGAGTGCAAAGTCCTCTCAGCCGGCGACGAAGGTGACGGAAAGAAAACAGGTAGCACCAAGGGCTCTTTGAGATGGAAGTCCGACTGCACCTTGGGCATGAAGGAGGGGTGCGTCCTCAGCACCACCCTCTTATCGTAAAATGTCAAGTATGGAGGTTTACAGGAGAGGGCCTGGATCTCTCCCACTCGTCGTGCGGAGGTGATGGCCACAAGAAACGCGTTTTCCACGACAGGAATTTCAACAGTACCAAATGCAGAGGCTCGAATGGAAGCCCCATGAGCCTGGACAGCACCACATGAGCTCCCACGCCGGGGCCGGAGCCTTCACCGGCAGGAATGATCGGAACAGTCCCTTCATAAACTCCTTCACCAGGCGATGGGACCAGAGAGAAGATCGCCCCAGGGTCCTGGAGTAGCGCGAGATCGCCACTAGATGGATCTTGATGGAGGCGTGCGCCAGCCCTGCCTTGGCCAGAGACAGTAGGTACCGCAGCACCTGAGGGGCCGTAATCCGCAGATGGTTAATCTTCTGTGCACGGCACCAGACAGAGAACCTCTCCTATTTGTGTCCATAACACCTGAGTTGAGGGCCCCCTGGCCTTTGCAAGCACCTCCTTGCAGTCCGCCGGGATATTGTACCTTCCAAACTCTAGCGCTGCAGGAGCCAGGCCTGCAAGTTCAGCGACACCGGATCGTGATGGAGGATTGCGCCTCCTTCTCTGATGAGGAGATCTGTGTCTGTCGGCAATTTGACGGGGGGGGGGCGCTGACATGTCCAGAAGGTCCAGGAACCAGATCTGCCTCGGCCACGCCGGTACGACGAGGATCATCCTGCACCGGGACAGTTTGAGTTGGTTGAGGAGTCGCAGCAGCAACGGCAATGGAGGGAACGCATACAGGAACAGGCCGTCCCAGGGGAACAAAAAGGCATCACCGCTGTCGCAAACAGGTCGATCTGGGGATTGCCCCATCGTCGGAAGAGGCGGTCCACTTGATCCTGCTGCAGTTCCCACTCGTGGCACGAGCGCAGCTCCCTGCTGAGTGCGTCGGTGATGGTGTTTTTTGTTCCTGCCAGGTGGAAGAGTACCAGAAACATCCCTTGGGCTACGGCCCAATGCCACAGATCCTAGGCCTCCTTGGATAGGGCTGGGGATCTGGTGCCTCCCTGCTTCCGGATGTATAACATCATTGTGGAGCGTTGGTGAATATCCTCACCACCTTGCCCTTGAGGGACGGAAGGAACGACCTGAACACTGCTCGGAGCTCCAGGATGTGTAATGACTTCTCCTCCGGCAGCCAAAGGCATCTTGCGTGGAGATCTCTGGAATGAGCCCCCCCCATCCATCCAGAGAGGCGTCCGTCATCACCGTCTCCTGGTGGGCCGGGGTCTGGAAGTCCATACCCACCGTCAGATGCGCGCAGGTGCCCCACCACCGAATCGCTTGTCGAAAGGTCTCGTTGAGTGAGATCCTATCTTCGAAGTTGCCCATCACTTGCATGCAACAGGCGTTGAGGAACTCCTGCAGTGGCCGCATTCGTAGTCTGCAAAGGCGCACAAGGTAAATGCAGGACGACATCATGCCGAGTAGGGACTTGACGGACCTCACCTTGGCCACGTCCATGGTCGACAACCGTTGCACCTTGCCTAGGATGGCCTTCGTCCTCTCCTCCGACGGGGATGCTAGTCTCACCACTGTGTCTAACCTGGCTCCCAGGAACAGGGCGATGGTACCAGGTGGGATTTTGCGAAGTTGATCAAAAATCCTAGATCCGTGAGCAGTTGGACGGTCTGCCTTTTGTGTTCGACGGCGAGTTCCCTCGACTCTGCCCGGATGAGCCAGTCGTCCAGGTAAGGGTAGATGTGGATGCCCTGTAGGCGCAGCCGCGATGCCACTGGTGCTAGGCACTTGGTGAACACCCTGGGCTCCGACTTCAGTCCGAAGAAAAGGGCCTTGAACTGATAGTGCCGTCCTTGGACTACGAATCGCAGAAACTTTCAATGCTTTCCAAGATGGGGATGTGAAAGTAGGCGTCTTCCAAGTCCAGCAACGATAGGAAGTCGCCTTCCTCCAGTTGCCCCAGCACGTGCTAGAGGGTAACCATCCGGAACTTCTGGGACCGGATGTATTTATTTAGACGACGAAGTCCAGGATGGGTCGCCAACCGCCGGTCTTTTTCCTTACGAGGAAATACTGCGAGTATACTACGGTACCCCGGAGCCTCTTTGGAACGAGTTCGATGGCTCCCTTCTTTAGCATTGCTCGTACCTCCAGTAGTAGTGGGACGTGATTTTCCTTTCTGGCCACAGGTGGAATACGGGGACACTTTCTTAGAAATTCCAGTGTGTGCCCGCGGGCCAGAGCATCCAGCACCCAACTGTCGGTGGAGATGGACGCCCACATGCTGATGAAGTACGGCAGCCGGCCTCCCACCGGGGTGCTCAGTGGGGGCCCGACACTACGGCCGGTTCAATCCTGCTTGGCGGCGGCCTTGCCACCCTGGCCTCCTTGGCGATGACGAGATCCTCCTTGCTTGGCGCGTCCCCTGTAGGCCTCCTGTGACGAGGAGCGAGCTGCCTGGCGGTATGTCGAGGAGATGCCACCAAATGGTTTGGAGGCACCCTGCTTGCCTCCGGAACCTCGAAAGGGTGGCTGTCATTGCTGAAGAACGCTTAAGGCACGAGCCGTCTCCATGTCGGCCTTGATGGCTTGCAGCGACTCGTCCACTGCCTTGCCAAACAGGTTGTTCCCGTCGAAGGGCATGTCCAGGACCCTGGTCTGCACGTCCTGATGGAAATCGGTTGCCTTGAGCCAACCGTGCTGGTGAAGGCAAAAGCTGTTGCCCATCTGGCAGAAGCTGGTGTCGGCAATGTCCGTGGTCACCGTTCTGGCATGGTCAGACACCACCTCTCCCTCCTGTAGGATCTCTAGGGCATCCGCCCTCTTGTCTGAGAGGAAATCCAGCAGGGGAGCAATCTTAAACCATAGCTCTCTGTTGTAGCGGGCCACAATCGCTAGGGCGTTGGCCGATTTGATGGTAGTCGCCGCCGACGAGATGACCCGCCCCATGGCGTCCAGTTTCTTCCCTTTGCTGTCCGGCAGAGATGTCGAAGTTTACGCCGCCGCCCCTGCCGCTTTCTTCTTGGCTGCCACGGAGACAACCGAATCCGGGGTAGGCTGTGCCCTAAGGCACATGGGGGCGGAATCCAGAACCCGGTACTTCTCGTACCGGTCTCTCTTGGCAGGGGCCGTGGATGGGTTCTTCAGGAGCAACAGCCCCTCATCCCAGATGTCGTCAAGCAACGGGACTGAGAGGACTGTCTTCTTTTTGGCCTCCCGTTGTTGATAGAGGAACCCTTCCTTCTCTTCCACAGGGCAGAGCTGGAAGAGCTCGGATGCCCTGGCGATCATGGCATGGAAGGAGCCAATTTCGTCAGGTGGGGAGGCCCGAGGAGATGGTGATGGAAGGTCCATCCCGTCGTCACCACCGTCGTCATCCATCCCCGTCGTGGCTGTCTCTGTTCCCGTATCCTCCTTAGGCTCAGGAGACGGGGAAGAAGGCTGTGTAGGCCGAGAAGGCTGGAAATGCAGGGTGGATGAATTCTCCTCTGTTTGTTTGGCGGGCTCGCCGACGGTCCAGGCTGCGCTGGGTCGTCCGCTGGTGGTAAAGGTAACCTTGTCCTTATCTCCGTACACAAGGCCTGGATCGCCATAAAGATCGTCCCCGAGTTGTCTTGTGGCCCAGGGACCGGCTGCGACAGGCGCGACGGTTGGGGAGTGGAATCCTCCACGGGAACCGCGTCGGCGCCACGTCGCTTTCCTCGTCCGCCTCGTCAGGATCCCTCCTGTGGGACTGGATTTCCTCGGATCTCTTGTCCCGGATCTTCACGACTTCAGCCTGCTCCTCAGGCTGCTCCTCTTCAGAGGCTGTATCCGTGTCGGTGATGGCCACTAGGCACCCCCCCTCTTTTCCCACCAGGGTTTTCACAGGGGTCTTATCAATGAGCTGAAAAGAGGATTCCCTCCACGGTGGCAGGGAAACTCTAGGCCCCGAGGTCACCTCCGCTGGGGTAGCCTCCACAGGCTTCGCCAGGGCCGCCACGACTCCCTCGATAGAAGCCTTAGCCAGGTGAATCAAAGCCTTCATGACCTTGGAGGCCTTCACCTTGGGGGGGAGGGTCACCGCCTCGCACCCCTTCGGCTGTCGACGGGGTCGACCGGGACGTCTCCCGAAGTTTACCCGGGTTCTCCGCTTTCCTCTTCCCCGAGCCAGAGCGTTGGCTCATGGTTGATGGCCTCGGTGAAATTGCACCCTGCCTGGCAGCCAAGGAGCCCGACCGTTTGGCGCTCCCGGAGCCCGCAGACGCACGGTGCTTTGCCTTTTGTTGGGCCCCCATCCCCCGAGCACCCTCAAAGGTCTTATAAGACCACTTGGACTTCTTTTTCTCTCCCGCTGCTGGCCTCCAGCTCTCCAGCCAGCTGGTGAGGCGGGCACGAAGATCCTTCATTGTTCGCTCTGACATGTTCTTGCAAAACGCACAGTCCTTCTCCACGTGCGTTTTGTCTTCACGAAGGCAGTAGAGACATCAAGAATGTTCATCCTCCTTGAAGACATTCTGCAGTCCACATCCAGGGCAGCTGCTGAAGAGCTGGGGTCCGGGCATCGTTTTTCCTTTTTCCTGGGCCATGTCCACGCGGGGTAGGCCTCAAAGATCTTCGGGAAGCCTCCGAGAAGTGAAACTCGACGAAAAGTCGCCCTTGAGGGGCATAGAAAAAATCTGAAACGGGTCCCCGTTGATCGGAAGTAGAAACGGTGGAGCTTGAGGCTCGATTGACCGGAAAATGAGATGAAATCTCTTTGAAAATTCGCAAAACGCAGTAAAAGCTAAAGCACGAGGACTCCCAACACTTGAACGTGCGGTAAAAATCTGAGGATGGCTGCCAGGGGAGGGGCTTAGGGAGAGGGCAGTCATTGGCTGGGGTAGTATGACCCAGAGACCAGCGATTGGTTACTACTAAGACAGACAGATCAGAAATTAAATTGATACTGATTTTTTCTTTACCGAGGATTCCCAGCCTGACGACAGGGAATATTCATGAGCATGTGAATCCATGCCAGACCCCATGCTGGAGAACTTAAAGCCATCACTTAGTGCCACAGAAATACCTACATGCTTTACTTGCAGGCACAGGGAGGCCTTAATTGGCAACAAAAAAAGTTCCTGCTGAAGTAAATTTGCATGATTGGACTCCAACCTTCATTGCTTTACCTACCACAACACTCAGAACCTTGTGGTATACATCTGTGTTCTAGTTTCTGCTAAAAAGGCGATGTAGATGGATTTCAGCCATTTGATAGTTAAGTGTCAAATGTTATTGCTGAGGCACCCTGAAGCGGTTCTATTGGTCTATCTGGTCTTACTTCATCTTTATATTCAGCAAATGCCATCAATCCTTGCTTACCACCTCTCCTGTGTGTCTTTAAGCTGTCACCACCAGTAAATACCAATTGCCGGAAGGTTGTTTGCACCACCCCTCTTGATCTGCAGTACCTGCGGGCCTACCTCCCTTTGTGTATCCCTGCTCTTTTGGATTTATATACTTGGCAATGTACTCTGAACATAACACAACAATACTTACTCCTGCAGTAGGGACTGATGCCATCTTCATGTTTTGCGATGTATGGGGCATTTACCTGTAAATATTTTAAAGTGTGGAATTTGAGGGTTCGTTTCATGCAGATCACCTTGTTGTTTTGCAGGAGGATTTGGAACAAAGAAAGTCTAAGTTGTCTGATGGTCATTGGTCAGCTTATTTCACCTGGTAGAAAGGATCTACAGACAGATTGCATGACAGTCGGACTAGATCGTTTAAAAACTCTCAGACTAGGTTAGAGAAAGAATTCGAGCAGTACAAGCACCACTCAAAGGCCAAACACACTCGCTAATCAGGCCTATACCCAAGTGTTTCTGAAGGTACTGTTAAAGAATCCCTTTCAGAAGCACATACAGCGCCACCTGTAGACCACAATGCTCGCCTCACCTGAGGGCCTCCAGTCCTCCTTTTCTGCCCCCACCTCCACCCACCACACCACCGCCAACTGTCGCATTCCCACAACTGCCCACGCCACTAGCAAGCTTCATCTTCCTCTACCATCACAACCTCATCTACACCCACTCCCCTACATACCACAGAGTCCTGCAGGCACACAACTTAAAGGATAGTTCCGGGACTTTTTTTTTATTGTCCCTACGGTTCGGCCATGTGTTTTTAAGCATAAATCGGTAGATCGTAGAAAACTTTCCTATGGACCATACCCGACTTTTCGTCCATTAACGCACTCGAAATCAGCCGCCATTTTCTGATAATCCTCTCACTTGCCGCATCGCCCTGGCTCACCTGCTTTTGCGGCACTAAATCAAATCCCCCGCCCCTGAGCCTGACATCAGCAGACGCGTACCGCCCATTTCCCAACGCCAAAGCACGTTTCGTGTCAACAATCGCTGCGCCTCAGCTAATGACGTGTCGCCATGGAAATGGCAGGACGCCTCTTTCCTCAATAAGTATAAACACACCGTTTCACAACACACAGCAGCAGATTTTCGATTCCATTATTCTCTCTGTGTTACTTTGAGTATTCTGTGACTCGTTTCTGTGCTCTGGTCAGCTACCTTCGCCGCTTCTAGGCCTTGTGAACACCTGTACCATCTCTGTAAATTATTTTACTTTCTTTACCACACAATGGCTACAATAATGCCGTATATGTACGAGCCCGAGTACACCGAGGAAGAACTACTGGAAAGGCAAGCACGTGAAAACGATGGGGATTCGGACGGCAGTTGGGAGGACCAGTCAACGGATGAAGAGCCTGGACCATGTCGCATGGACGGCGTCTCCACCTGGTGCACGTGCAATCAGTGCGAGCTAATGCCAACTGAGGAGGAGAACTGCTCCTGCCGTGAAAATTCCGGGTGCTTGGCCTACATTTCGGAAGGCGAGCCAAGTCCGCAATGCATCACCGAGCTGCCAGAGTTCAGGGAAGCCTGCCTCTCACGGACCGTGTTGAGGATGATGATGGTGCTTATGCACGAACTTCGCGGCACTGTTCGTCCGCGTAATCCGAGTAACGAGTAAGTATACTCTGGTTGTGATGTCAGTGATGCCACTACTATGTCATGGTCGTCTCCCACATATAAAAATACATCTACATATCATTCGAATGCATGTAAATTGGTTCCATATTGTGCATTTTCTAGATAGAATTTTTTTCAAAGCAAAATGACATTTTTTACCTGAATCGACAGTGATAAGAAAGTTTTGTCATTTTAATACAGTTTGCATCTTTCATTTTCACAGGTGGTACAGGCTGGTGGCCTATCGTTGCTTCACTTGGTGGCTTCACGGGAGGCTCGGACACCGCGTTCGGAGAGTAATACCTGCCTGTGCGGTACTTGCCATTAGACAACATTTCCCCAGCGACAGTGGACAATACCGCGGATTTTCCCTGGATGTGCTGCAACCGCAACTTTACAATGTGTAATGTTTATTATTTATGTTCAATTGAAATTAAGATCTAAAATAAAACCCAACATATATTTTAACAATGGTTGTTTTGATTTTTTAAATGAATCTAGTGTGTCTCCATTGAATAGTCTTCCTGTGCCTTGTCTTGTCACACCACATGTCTCTGGCCAGCATCCTCCCTCACGCTGGCCGCCCACCTTCAATCCACATAACCGTTGAACCCATATGCAGCAGACATACATATGTTATTTTGCGGGTTGGCATCAAGCCTCCCGGCCTTGCCTCCTCCCCCAAAAATACTTACCACACCACTTTGTTCAAGCGTTGGCAATAAAAGGAAGGCCGTTGGATTTTATTGATACAAAACATGGTTATAGGTAAATAATCAATATGGTTGATCATAATAAATCATCCTTTTGGGCACCGGGTACAGAGATGACCACCTCTGGCCCGTGCCGCCTTGCCACCACAGGCCAGCCTGCTGCTGACTAACTGCCTAGGCATCCAGGGTCTCCAGGGTGAACTGCACCCATATATTCTCCTGGGAGGGTGAGGTATTTATAAACTCACCCCCCTGCCTTCCATGTACTAGATCCTGCAGGCAGCCTCTTACATGCAGTTAGATGGCCTCTCCTTGGTGAGGCCCTGCGGCAAACGAGTCTTGTCGGCACGACCACCGCCCTAATCCACACCCCCCCCCCGCCCTATCAAAGGCAGTTCGCACCGGGGTACTTGCGCTGGCAAGTGGAGCTGTCAGGGAGCGATAAAGGCCAAGAGGTGCCAAAGACCATGTACACTTCAAAGTGGTCTATAGAGCATGGGTTGTTGTTCCCATGTCTACCTCCAGACCCCGTGTCTCCTGCCAAGCATCCCCCTCATGCTGGACGCCCCCCTGCAATCCACATGAGTGTGTCTCCATTCACAAGTCTTCCTGTGTCTTGTCTGCACGACCACCGCCCCAATCCACCTCCCGCCCTATCAAAGGCAGTTCGCACCGGGGTACTTGCGCTGGCAAGTGGAGCTGTCAGGGAGCGATAAAGGCCAAGAGGTGCCAAAGACCATGTACACTTCAAAGTGGTCTATAGAGCATGGGTTGTTGTTCCCATGTCTACCTCCAGACCCCGTGTCTCCTGCCAAGCATCCCCCCTCACGCTGGACGGCCCCCTGCAAACCGTATAATGCCACGACTTATACACGTCATTCATTCACAAACACACCCGTTTCGAATTCTTTATAACCCACTTCATATTTCTAATGAGTACTTCTTTGCGCTTTGCTAGTCAACCCGTGAAGGTGCTGGCTATCTGCTCTTCGTCTCTGTGAACTTCCGTGACCACTTCGAGGAAACTCCTCAGTTTGCAACCTGTGAACTGCTCCCTGTTCTACGACAAGAAACTACTCTGATCCCTGCATCTAACTGTTTGTTCGTCAAGGTAAGGCCATGTACCATAATCATTTTGCGTCCAATTTCTTTTCGTTCAAGACAGTACATGCAAGGAACTAGTCACATGTTCTGAGTTTACATTGGTATTCATAGAGAATTGTTGATCTTTACTTTTCAGAACTTTCCACAATGCCTGCCTGTTCCATTGGCGGTTGCCCTTCGAAGACCCATAATAAATCTGAAGGTACTATAATGCATGTTTTCCCTAAGACAATAGATCAGATAAGAGAATGGGTCCGATATTGCGGATATCCACCGTCTGAGCTTGAAAGTAGAGTCCTAGAAGTCTTTGCGGACAAGAGGGGTGATCGATACCGCATCTGCAGCAGGCACTTTACCTCTGACATGTACTCCACATCATTGCTAATAAAGAAGAACACACCGCGAGCGAGGCGAAAATTGCTCTCAACCGCTATTCCCACTCTATTCGTCCACATCCCTCCACTGGTGAGTCAAGTTTACGTATTTATCTCTCGGCCTTGCGGTAGTGTGTAGCATTAGCTAACAATAATTTCCCCATTTATGTATCCACTCAATATGAAGGCGGAAGATTCTCCATCCGTGTCGTTATTGCAGTCATCAGCCACTTCAAGCGCCTATCGGGTAATCTTACTTGGCTATTCTGCCACTGACTTGTTTTAGGCATGTAAATCAATAGTTTTAATTTATCGTGTAATTATTTTACCTAATGGTACACCCTTGTACTCGTCCTCTAGTCTTTGTTTTCAGTTATAATTATTGTTATCCAAAATAATTCAAGTACTGTCTTTCAGGGAGATGCTGAGGAGTCCAACGTGGTGTGCAGTCATAATGTCGACATTAATAATGTCGACAGTCAAAATGTCGACAAATTAATGTCGAAAATCAATAATGTCGACATACAAAAATGTCGACATTTTACATTAATGTCGACATTTTTTCGAAATGTTGTATAAATAAATAAATATATATTTATTGTTGTGTTGTATGTGTTGAGTATGAGGGGTGGGGGGTGGCAGGGGGTATTGGGTGAGAGGGGTTGGGGGGGACATCCCCATAGTAAATGATATTCTTTTTATTTATTTGTTTATTTATTTATTGAATAATAAATAAATAAATAAATATATAATTACTATGTGTTGGGAATGAGGGTGAGAGGGTGGTTGGGGGGGTGTGGGGGGGTGTTGGGTGAGGGGGGTTGGGGGGGGACCCCCCCCATAGTAAATTAGACTCTTTTTGGTTATTTATTTATTGAAAAAATAAATAAATAAATAAATAAATAATTAGATTGTGTTGAGTATGAGGGGTGAGAGGGTGGTTAGGGGGTGTGGTGGGGTGGCAGGGGGGTGTTGGGTGAGGGGGGGTTGGGGGGGGGGGGGACCCCCCCATAGTAAATAATACTTTTTGTTGGTTATTTATTTATTGAAAAAATAAATAAATAAATATATAAATAATTAGAATGTGTTGCATAGGAGGGGTGGGAGGGTGGTGGTGTGGGGTGTGGGGGGGTTGCAGGAGGGTGTTGGGTGAGGTGTTGATAGTGTTAAGGGTTTATAGTCATATTGTCGAAAAAAAAATGTCGACATTTTTTTTTCGACATTATGACTTTTTACATTAAAAGTATAGAATGTCGACATTATTATTTTCGACATTATTTTTTCGACATTTTTGTCTGTCGACATTTTTTTGTCGACATTATGACTATAAACCGTCCAACGTATTGACGACTACCGTTGATGTCACTCAGATGCTCGAGGTACGTTTCAGGACAGTTCCATCGATGGAGATCATCAGATCTTGCATTCTTGTAGCGTGATTGTTACACACAATGTTTCTTTCGTTTTTAGCCATTGATATGTCCTTCTGTCGTCGCCCTCCTATGTGTCTTCTTTTTTCAATATTGTGTTCATTACTAATGAAAGTCCTATGTTTCAGGGAGTCGATGGAGCATTAGTCCAAGAAGAAGGGGGAGCGTGCAGTTACGGGTCGGCGCAACAGCTTGCAGAAGTGTGCACCGCAGTTACATCGTCCCTTGATGTTCTTATGCATTTCGAGGTATGGATACTGACAGTTCAATCAAGCGAAATCATATGACGTGATTACATCCGCTATACTTCCTTCTTTATTAACGCAAGTACTATGTTTCAGGGAGATGACGGAGCCTCTTCTACAAGAACATCACCCATAGTAGTTGATGCAGATCTCTGGGTGGTGACACTTCCAACGATCGAGCAAATCGAATCATATTTACATATCCATTATTTATTTTAGACAACTGATCATTTGTGCAGGTCTATTTAGATGAGCCGTTCACGCCTGCACAAAGTTTCTGTTCTTTTTATCAAAATAGAAAACCATACTAATGCAATTACTGTGTTTCAGGGAGTCACTGAAGCATCATCTTCAATAATATCACCAATGGAAGTCTATGAGGAGCCCGAGGTATGGATCTTGACAGTTCCATCTAACTAGATCAACAATGCGTGAATAATTGTCGTTTGAATGTTCTACACAAAGCGTTCATTCGTGTTTTGCTATTGAGATGTACGTGGGTATTGGTCCCCAAGTACATTT
This sequence comes from Ambystoma mexicanum, assembly GCF_040938575.1. NCBI lineage: Eukaryota > Metazoa > Chordata > Amphibia > Caudata > Ambystomatidae > Ambystoma > Ambystoma mexicanum. Next base: position 977,634,974 of record NC_090934.1, on the reverse strand, counting down.
TGTGTTTTCGATATTATTATACATACTAATGAAAGTTCTATGTTTCAGGGAGTCGATGGAGCGTCAGTGCGTGATGGATGTGCTTATCAGGAAAATATAGTCGTTGCAGCGCAAGAGGAAGTGGAGACATGCACACACGAGTCGGAGCAACAGCGTCCTGATGTTGAAGTTCGAGGCAAGAAAGTTTCAAAGAAAAGAAAGCAAAAGAAGGTTAGTGTCCTGGTCACTATATTATGTTGTTTTTCGCTGTTAATAGTTCAATACTGTAAGTTGTGTTTAAACTGAACATCCCTTTTCCAATCTGTCCTCTAGTTGCGAGTGGGTGTACGAACTAGATCTACACAGACAGTGAAGCGAACGAGAGATGTTGCTTGTCAAACCTTTTGGCAGGGACTTGAGACTGGAGATGCATCGTGCCAATGGGAAGAATATGAAGTGATTGACAACGGAGCTATACCACCACCAGCCATTGATAGTGAATGTCCTCCTGGTAGTTCGGATGCAGTCGGAGATCAATTCACAGAATCCACACCCGCAAAAACTAAGACCGCGAGAAAGTTGAAGAAATTGTTTTATTCACCCATCGCCGGAGAAGGAACAGATGTTGCAATGGAAGAGAATGAAGTGGACGACAATGAAACACCATCAATATCACTGAACATAGCGGAAGACGATATCAGAGATTCTACCTTTCATGTGAGTGACATGTCCTCAACGTTACAGGCCGAACCAGCTGGGATGCAGAGTGACAGTATAAGGAAAGAGGCCAAATTCATTGCATTCGATAGTTGTTTGATTGATATTATTATTCGGATGAAATGTGGGCATTCGGTTGGTGGGGAAGTATGTGGGGAGCCATTGATTAATGTGACTCGTGCAATTCGAGGCACTAACCTTAAAATACATGCCACCTGTACAAAATATCATCCTTTCTCATGGTCTGCACAACCTATGCTGGGACAACTGCCAGCAGGCAATCTACTTTGTGCAGCGGCTGCACTTTTTAGTGGTTCAAGTTTTAAAAAATTAGAGTCTTTCTTTCAGTTTGTGGGAATCCATTTCATTGCGAAAACTCAGTTCTACAAATACCAAACCGATTATCTATTTCCAGCCATTAGCGAAGCTTGGAGAATGGAAAAAATGTCTATTGATAGTACATTCGCGGGCAAACGGTTCAGGCTAGCCGGTGATGGACAGTGCGACAGCCCAGGATTTTCAGCCAAGGACTGCACCTACCACTTTCAGGACATGGAAAGTAAGAAAATTGTGAGTTCGGTGGTCGTGCAGGTGTCACAAAGTACATCCTCAGTGGCCATGGAGAAAGTTGGCTTTGTAGCATCATTGCAAGAACTACAATCGCGGGGAATGGTGATCGACCTGATAGCCACGGACAGACACGTTTCGATTGCCAAGACAATGAGAGAACAGTACAAAAATATAAATCAACAATTTGACGTTTGGCATCTTGCAAAAACAATCAATAAAAAATTGTCGGCTGCAGGTAAAAAAAAAGATATACAAGGTATTTCACAGTGGTCCAAGTCAATCAGCAACCATCTTTGGTGGAGCTCAAAAACATGTGGAGGGTCGTTGGAAATTCTACTGGAAAAATGGCGGTCAGTAATGCCACACTGTACAAACGTTCACCGATGGAACACGAACCAACATTTCCACAATTGTGAACATGGCCATTTGTCCACAGAGGAGGCACGGAAGAAGAAGTGGTTGATTCCTTCATCACCCACTCACAAAGCCATTGAAAAGATTGTATTTGATAAAACTATAACAAAAGCTTTGAGGGGACTCACGGAATTCTGCCACACAGGAGATTTGGAGGTGTTCCACAATATGTGCCTAAAGTACAGGCCAAAACGATTGCATTTTGGCATGGAGGGCATGATAAATCGGACTCTTTTAGCGGTCTTGGCACATAACCATAATGTTGGCCGTCAACAAAGTAGGACGACCGGAACTTTAGGGACGCTTCGCTACAATAAGGCCTTCACTAAAAGAAGTAAACAATGGGTGATCAAACCAGTGTTTGAGGATATGCAATATGAGTTTATTGAGAGACTTATTGTTGACGTCCTAGATAGGCACATAAATGGAGTTGTGAACGAACCTGTGCAGGGGACAACTGCATTGCCACCCAACATTGCCTCTGTTCCATGTCCACCTAAAGAAGAGCTCATTGAGAAATACACATCACGGTTTAAATGATTGTAATTTGATTGTCTGTTCTCTCGAGTCTCCTCATGTCGCAGGCCCATTGAATATGTGTATCTATGTAATGTGTAAATTAAAGTGATTGCTCAGTGTACATGCAATGTGTCTATCCAACCTTGTTCATCTGCGCATTAAATTAAACCAAACAGTATTATAAATCATTTTTCAAAAAATATAGAATGTCTCCGTATTTATGGTTCTCTGGGGCTGCAAAGCACGCAGACAAAATGCAAAAATGGAGTGTAAATTTCAAGTCCTGTGAGATGGCCTTACACTGAATGTTGCTAAATAGGAATGTGCGCTCGTTCAAAGTGAAGGTCAGCTGCTTTGATTTTTTGCTCGGGTGCCGGAATGGCCCACGACTCAGTATAAGGTTGTATTGTTATTTGACCTTGACAGGCCGGGACCATCCCGAAAGACTTTTTGGGGGTGTGGGGCAATAACGTAAGAAACGATAATGAAGCCATTTCATGTTCGTTCATTAGAAGAAATAACGTCGGCATAGAAGGAGTGGTATTTCGGGGCTGCCCTACGCACAGACACAATGGAAAATGCTAATATAATGTAAGTAACTCTTTAGATGAGTTTATACCGCAATGTAATTACTATACAGTAGCTTTAAAGACGGGTCAAGTTGTACTTGTTCGTTGTATGTGGCATATTGTTTTGTACCGCCACTATCTTGAGGAGAACCATCTCCTTTTACGGAAGCACCTCAAAACCTTCCTCTTTGCTTCTGCTTTCTCTCTCCCTCTCCCCTGCTACAACTGGTCCACTGTCTGCGACCTCGGTCCTGGGCCCTTCCACTCTCCACCTGCACTGCCTCCCTGTCAACCCCTGCACTGGGGGACTGTCTCAGTATCCTACAGCCAGCCCTTGATGTATAATAGCCAGTTGCACTGTCCTAGCTATGAAATAATTTCCCGACCTAATATATAAAATGAATAATTTTAATAAAGATCTGATGGTGAGACTAATTTCATTTTTTATGTTTTTCAAACAGGTACATCATGCATTACTGCATGTGTCACGAGTACCAGACACCGGCGGACGGTTTTTTTAACCGCCAGTTGCTTCTCCGCGTGAACAACGTTACCACCCTGACCATTTTATGGGACGATCGCCAAGTACAAGTATGCCCTTACGCGGTACTAACGGCTAGATGCAACATACAGACCGTTGTGGTGGCCTAGTGCCTCGTTGTTGGAACAGCCATGCGATTATCAGTGCGACCGAAGAGCTTATTTTATCGTAAACCAACACCCTGTGTACTGCACACGAACATCGCTTGCCTCAAGACGAACTATTTTGGATCGAGAGCAAAGAAAAATGCAAATCCCAGAATATTCTCTAAACATTTGATGTCGAATAAATGTACTTTGCCAAATGTACAATCTTGCCGTTTGCTTTTAAACCACAGTTTCATATTCCGAATTGTGGCGCTGTATTGTGAGATGATCTAAGACCCTGTGTACAGCAAAGGAACATTGCGTGCCTCATAACGAACTTTTTGGAACGTGAGCAAATAAAAATGAAAATCGCTGAATATTCTCAAAACATTTGATGTCAAATAAATGTACTTTACCAAATTTACAATCTTGAAGTTTATTTTAAAAGTACAGTTTCATATTCCCGATTGTGGCGCGCTGTGTTGTGTGAGCTCATCTGTGTTGATTTCCGGGTTCTGTGTGGAGTCGCGTAGAAGACGCCTGGGCGCGTTTGCCTACGCAGCTCAGTCACGTCACTGATAGAGGCGGGGAATATGAATGTTTTGATAAAGTCTGTTTCAGGGGCGGGGGATTTGATTTAGTGCCGCAAAAGCAGGTGAGCCAGGGCGATGCGGCAAGTGAGAGGATTATCAGAAAATGGCGGCTGATTTCGAGTGCGTTAATGGACGAAAAGTCGGGTATGGTCCATAGGAAAGTTTTCTACGATCTACCGATTTATGCTTAAAAACACATGGCCGAACCGTAGGGACAATAAAAAAAAAGTCCCGGAACTATCCTTTAATTAATCTGCCAGAAATGCATGGAGGACTTCAAGGCACTTTCCGACTACTACGCTTTTAACTCCTGGCCAGGGCAACTTACCAGGCAAGATATTCAATTGTCACATTCATTTATGTCTGAGCAATCCTCGCTACTCACTGTGGATGCCTCAACATCCTCCGCTCCATCCACCCTGAGGCCTATGCGCACCTTCCCTCTGGCTAATATTGATGCAGAACCTATAAGGATTCACACTGCCTGGAGCAGCACTGGCGTATAACAATTCCCCACATTGCCCGTCAACCACCACTGCTTTCAAGGAACATTTGGACACAGTGATTCCCTGTTATGATCCCACCACTGGGGACCATAGACCACTCCTACGAGCTGTGCTCAAAGAAACCCTATAAAAAAAACAAATTATGGACAAACTACAATAGCCTGACACACTGGCAGAATAGGAGGCTATTACTGCTATTATTACAGCTCTTACCGCCCTCATCAAAGCAAATACTCGGTCGAATTTGACTGGGCAGAGACCGCATCTTGCAAACAGGACCAATGTGAATACCATATGAATGCCTCTCCAGACTGACTGACATTTTACCAATTTTTAGTGACTGGTCTACTTCCGGACATTTCTGACACTATACAAAGTGTTCAGGTTGCGGGGAGGCTGAATCGATTGAAAACACACTACAAGCAGTTCGACGTTTCTATAACAAACTCAAATGCCAGGAGCAAGATGGGGCTACCCGCCTCAGGGCTTTGCAGATACAGCAGGCTCACCAAAAGACCGACTCTGGGGGCTGGGGATGGCTGGGTACCTCACACCAGTCCTTTGGGCAACAGAATCATCTGTCACCTTTTTCCCAGGGCCACCAGCCACAGCAGATTTTGGCACACCCATTTTGCCTGCCCAGCCAGGGCAACACCTCTGTCTGTTTTGTAAAGTCTTACCAATCCTTCCAGACCACAGCAATATGGTCCAACTACTACTCGCAATGATTGTATTCCTTTTAACAGTTCTATTTTGCTACCCTACACCCACACCACCTGCCCCTCCACCACCTCCACCTCCTCCTCCTGACGGGGGCTAGCAGGACATTCAGTTCTTCTATTGTACACAATAACATTGTCAGAGGGACCCTGCCATGTTGTCTGCTGCTTTACTACCTCTAGACTACTTGACACTGGTGACAGGTTCACAACGCTGCAAGCTGCTGAATTTCCAAATGTAGATATCACAAAGGAAATTGTCAATGCTGTTGGCATATCTGGCACCACTATCCCACAGCCACTATCATAGGAATTGTCTTTTTATTGGTCCCCATCACTGAATACCATGCCTTTCTGTTAAGCTCTTGTTCACCTACTAATGTGTTAGCACACCCACCTACGGAGCCCGCTTCACTACCAAGACCCGCACAAGCTATATAGGTACAACAACTTATTGATTCTGTGGCTCTCTGGGCAGCACATGACAATGAGGTAGGACACATTCTCTCTGCTTTAACCTGTTCACATCACTCATTCCAGGGGTCCCTTTCCCACATGTGCCCAGGTACTGAATATCACCTCAAGCAGAGGAGGGTCTCAAGAATGCCATCTCTCCCCTATTTTCACAGACTAGTACTCCCTGTCTTTGGTTGTCCTTGGTCCAGACATCCATCTTATTTCTGAGTTTCCATACTCTCTCACCGCTCATTTGTGTATTCATTTTTATCCCGTTTCCAAACTCTCTCCCCCCCACCCCCAACCCCACACTCACATTTCTCTTATTTCTGGTATTTCTCGGTTTCCAGACTCACTCACTTCTATTATTCTGCCTAGCCTTATGTGTCCGGGAACACACTACGACACGTCTGTCTCTTATTCCTGTTTCTCCTCAATGATTTTGACTCGCTCCATCCGTCTATTCTCCTTCCCAATGATTCAGCCTCTCTTGTTTGGTCCAGGAAAACTGTTCTGCTGTGTTCTTGTGATCCTGATGATCCCGTCTCCAGAAACTCTACCTCACACTGTTATCTGTGTTTTGCTTCCTGTCTCTGCCTCTTACTTCTGGTCTTTCCTCTAGCTCTTATTACTGATTACCATGTCTTCTGTCTGCGGGTCGTATTCTCTCCCTGTTTTGTGTCTTTATTCTTCTGTACTACGCTTGCTTCTCTTGCTTGTTTAGTTTTCTTATTTGTTCTGTTGCTGTTCACTTTTTCTTTCAGGATCTCCTTTAGTTCGCTGCCGATTGCCTACACCCCTCGACCCCCTTTTACACAACGCCCTACCCATCCCACCCATCCTCCGGCTGCTGTCCTCCATGTGGCTCTGTAGACCAGAGGCTTGCAGCTTTTCATGTGTGTTGTACTACGACTTCCATGATCCCACAACACACGTTTCACTTTCATCTAAAGTCTGCATTCTCCTCTGTCCTCATCCACCAGGACTCTCAGTACCTCTTTGCATTCACCTCCAAGGGACGTCAGCTCACCTACAGGTCACTTCAAATGGGCTTTAGTGATGCCCCATCTCCCTTCTCCGAGATTCTGCACACAGAAGCATGATGACCTACAACACCCTGTAGTGCAAGGGCCACACTCTACTTTCTGGCAGCCCCCTCTATGGCCTTCAGGATCCTGTTTGTGTGTCGCTGTTTCTTCTATGATTTGAGGACCCCCCTAGCATATCGTTCCATCCTGGCCTTCCAGATCCATAGGTCTATACCCCCCATGAGAAACCCATGATAAGGCCAGTTACTGCGCCACCTTCTCCTGAACTCTGACTTAACTGAATGATGTTTTTATTGTGTCATTTTGCAAAAGACCAATGCTTGTTGTCAGTTCTCACTTCCAGCAAATGACACAAGACTCTTTCTGCCCTGAACGCTCAAGTACACTCTTGATAAAGCAAAAAGGGAATTCTACCTAACCCCCATTGGCCTCACTCCAACCATACTTGTCAGCTACAGGGCACCCTAAGCTCACTTCTCACAAGTCTACGACTGCCAACTGCACTCACAGCTAATGAAGTAGCTGAATACTTGGCTGTAAACATTTCCAAAATTATACTCTTGACCTTCCTCGCACACTCTCATCCTACATTCTACAGTCCGCCTACTCTACCATCATATTCTGCCTCCATCACCCACTTTAGTCACACTAATACTGAAGTGCTATTTCTACTGATGAACACTAACCCCTCTTGTGCCCCCCCCATCAGACCCTCTTGCTCCTCAGCTAGTCAAGACATTTGCCCCTTTAGTGGCTGCTCACCTCGCTTAACTCTTCAACCTGTCTTTCGACTCCACTTGCTTTCCCTTTGTTTTCAAAACAGCCACGGTCATCCCTCTCCTAAAAAAGCAAGGGGCTGATCCGAACCTAAAGGCTACGTTTCACCTTGTGTCTCTGCATTTGCACTACTCTAACGTGCTTGAAAGGGTTGTGTTCAACCGTCTTACCTATTTCTTAGAAATCCACAACTTTCAAAGCCCCCTACAAGAAGGATCCCAGTGACTCAACAGAAACTGCTCTCAAGAATGTGGCAAACTTCATTGCCTCTGCTAAGCACTCCAACATTTCCTCTAGCCTAATTCGTCTTCATCGTTCTGCTGCCTTTGACACCGTTGATCACTAAGATCTCCTTAATTCTCTTTTCTTGGGATTTGTGATCAAGCCCATGCCTGGATTAAATCCTTCCTGGCACCTCACCAATTTTCAGACTCCGGGAGCTACAACACCTCTCAACTCACTCCTCTAACTGTTGGTGTTCCACAAGGCTGTGTCTTGGGTCCACTCCTCTTTACATTCTACACCTCTGCTCTTGGAACAATAATCTCCTCCTTTGGGTTCTCGTACCAACTCTTTGCAGACAACACCCATATCCTCTGCTCTTTCTTCCCTGAACTCTCCTCTGATCTCTCTATCAAAATGTTCAACTGTCTCTATACCACTAAATATTGGATGGCTTTGCACTCTCCAATGCTAAACTGTACCAAAATAAAGGTGCTCTTCTTCCATGCCAAAAGCTATCTCATCTCTTCCTCCGCCTATCCAGTTACCACCTGACACTCTCCCCTACTCTTCTTCAGCTAGAAACCTCAGCGTCATCTATGACTCTTCTCACACCTCCTTTACTTTTATCTCCAAAACCTCAACAGCAGCTCACCTCAACCTCCTAAATATAAGAAAATCAGACACCCCCTTCCTTTCAACACCGCCATGCATCTTTTAACAACTCTTGTCTTCTCTAAACTGGACTAATATGCCAGCATCCTCTTTGGTCTCCCCAACTATGCTCTGTCCTCAAGAAAATCATTAACTTCCATACCAGGACTCTGAACTCCCTCAATTCACACCTTCTTCCTCGTAGCATCACCAGGCTGGATGGCCGACGATGCAAAACAGGGTCAGATCTAAATTTCTTCTCCTGGTTCACAAATCTATCCATGGTAAGGCACCACGGTTTCTATCCTCCTCTATCCAACTCTACAAGCCATCTCATAATCTCCGCTCTGCCTCAACTAACCTTGTGGCTTTTCACCCTCCTTGTGCTTCCTCTTGCTTCTGCTCTTCTTGCTTCACTTGCATGGAATTCTCTTCCCTCAGACATCCGAGAAGCAGTACACACAAATTTGTTCAAAACCAAACTAAAAGCCTACCTCCTCGCCTCAGTTACCCTTTTAGCATACCTCTCACCTGCCTGCTAGCTAAAAAATGTCCCTAGCCTCTAACCTGCCTCTGTCCCTCATTTGCTCTGCCTCCACTCTAACACTTCACCCATCATGGTCACATCCTGATCACAGCTGGTCGTACTGCCTACGTGCACTTAAATATATCCAATGTCGGTTGTCCTTAATCTATGTATGTCCACTTATGTATTGTTCCTGGTGACTGTTCCATAAACTCCCCTCCACAACCTGGTAAGCATGTCCCACAAACTCAGCGCATTGTAAGAAACTCACTGCTTCCTGTCAAATCTGATTTCTTATCTATTGTACATTCTTTTGTGATCAAAAGAGCACTGTTCCAGCAAAAAGCTAAGTAGCAAAGTACACTACAAGATTAATCAGAACCCTTTAACAGAGATCGAAGGATTCAACAATGGTCAAGGAAACCCCATACTAAAGAGCAGAGAAATGTTAACAGTTCCTTGAGGGAACTACATAAACTGGTACAGAGAATAATGAAAGACTATATAAGAATAGCGTATTAGCAAGAACTCTAATCTAAACACCCCCAATCCATCTATCTGCTTCAACGTCTCTAAAGTATCCACCGTAGAGGTGGAAAAAGTTATTCTCACCCTTAAACCCTCCAACTGCCAAGGGGACCCATGCCCTGCGCAAATCATCAAAGACACTGCTAGAGAACTATCTCCCTTCATCACCAAACTCATCAATGCCTCCTTCTCCACAGGCACTATTCCTAGCAACCTCAAACAGTCCTGGGTTCTCCCACTACTGAAACAACAATCACTAGACCCCACGATACCCACCAACTATAGGCCGATCACCACTGTCCCCTTCCTGCTTAAAATTCTAGACAAGGTAGCTTACCTTCAAATACAGCAATACCTAGAAAAAAGCCATCTCATGGGAATCCGACAGTCTGGCTTCAGACCACAACACGGGACCGAGACGGCACCGATTGATCTCAAAGCCCAAATTGACACTCGGACACTGGGAAAACCGCGCTACTCCTCCTTGCCCTCTCAGCGGTGTTCGATCTAGACGACCACAAAATACTCTGCAACCACCTAGACTCAGCAGCCCACTTCGCTCATGAAGCAATCGGTTGGATCCAATCATTTCTCACCAATAGAACTATGCATGTCTTCTCGACTTCAGCCTCCGCTGATCCCATCACCTGTGGAGTACCCCAAGGATCGTGTGTCTCTCCCACACTATACAACGTGTTCACTAAGCCCCTCTTCGACAATCTCGATGGTCTTGGTATCACCTACACCAATTACGCCGATACCCAGATCCTCATTCCACTGACGGGAGATTACGACGAGGATTTGGCCTTGGTGAACAGGGTGTACCTCATCATCCAGGCATGGATGGCTTCTCACGGTCTATGGCTGAATGATAAGACTGAGCTGATAATCATCGGTACCACCCTCAACCTCAACAAACTCAACCCAAACCACCTGAGCTTCATCACAGATGGCCATCACCAAAGCTAAAGAAGTCAAAACGTTAGGCTTCTATATAGACGCCACCCTATCATTAAATAAACAAGTCAGCTCCATGGCCTCTGCCACAGCCTATACATGCAAGTTAATCAGAGCCGCTAAACCTTTCTTCTCCACTGACAGTTGCACTACCCTGGCTAGAGGCCTTATACTCTCCAAAATGGACTACTGTAATGCCCTCTACCTCGGAGCAAACAAAAACATTACCATTAAATCCAGATCCTGCAGAACAACGCCCTTAGAGCAGCATTGAGCCTGTCTAAAAAAGAACACATTTCACAAACCAGAAGAGCCAACAACTGGTTCACCATAACTGACAAAATTTTACTGACATAGCCTCACTGACCCATAAATGCTTGATGAACGTTGCCCCCGCTACCTCATAGATAGAATCAATAGACACCTCACTAACAGGCCCACCAGAACCGCCAACGCTAACCTCCTCCCAGTGCCTAGATTCAAACAAGCCAAAACAGGTGGCAATAGTTTCCAGGTGAAAGCCGCACAACATTGGAACTCCCTCCCTCGCTACCTAAGAGCAGACCAAATCTATCCACAATTCAGATACAAATGCATTCACTGGTTAAAGAAAAATGACCGCTAAACCCCACACGGCCTACACTTGGTCTTTGTATATATTTGTATATTCGATACCTGTACTCTAACTGTATATATCTATATTCTCGCTATGTAAACTGAACCATGCCATCAGTATATATTTGTAAAACTTTGTACAGCATTGTAACCAAGCTTTGAATATTCCTGTTACTTGCACCCTGATACCCTTGGGTCTGGTGCGCAATACAAATAAACAAAACAAACTCTAAAGAGAAGATGACCAGTGCAAAACTCCCATCAGGAGAAGGGAGACTCTTCTGACTTTATTTGTTGAAAAAAGTGATAGGGTGAGTTAGGATAAGTTTTTGACAGCTGACTTATTCCTTTCGACATTTACTGATGAGCACCTTATTTAGTAATATAGATAGGGAATACCCTATAGCGATAGGGAAAGTTAGCCCTTATACTCACTCTTTAATAAATACGTCTTGGAAAATATCCTCAGAGTGTCTGCATCCTCCTCCTGATCCACCACAGTGCCTTTATAGATGCAGGGCCCCCTCTGAAGCTTTGTCACACTTAATGTGTTGGTCGTTGACATCAACTGCACAGGACACCTCCCCCACAATGCTGCAGCTAAAGCGTCATCCTGCAGGGGAGTCAGTGCTGCCCGAAAAGCAAAAGCTGTTCTGTGTCTAGCTTTGTTCAGTGTGTGTTTCTGGTGTGGCTTGACCTCTGCCTGTTTCTCATGTACCCCAGATGCTCCTGCATACTGTTTTCTCAACTTTTGGCCTCCGACCCTCTGCTACTGAATTAAGGACTGCTGATGCAATATCCTCGGTTTTGGCGTTTCTTTTCCTACTGAAACCTTGCTGGTTTTGGATGCTGTTCCTTTGGAACTGTAGAACATAGACAATAAGAACAGTAGGAGGACGAGGTAGGTGAGAGAGTGGCGACGGCGGACAAACGTCACACCCGGGGAGTTAAGAGCATGGGCCAGGGTTTGACAAGGAGTGGATGAGAAAAAAGTAAGCACTAAAGAAGAGAGATGGGGGCTTTATCAAGGTATTGAAAAAAGGTGGATGCCTGAAGGAGTTGGCTACAAGTAGGAGGTTGCAGAGGGCCAGGTCAGGGCCCATGCAGGTCTAATTGGCGGGACGAGGTTCCAGTGGGAGTTGTCGAGCTTAATGATAGTTAAGAGAGTAGGTAGGGAGAAGAGAGTCAAGAATGAAGCGTAGTAGGAACCGGCCCTTCTTCCTCACTACTAGCTGACCCAAACATCCCCTTTAAGAAAACCCCTAGGGTCATACAGAACATCAAGGACTGGCTTATTTTTAGGGTACATGGCCCCAGAAACTCTGCACTTCGGGTTTACAGAGCAGAAGAAGGGCTCAGGATATCCTGGAGCATGTATCATTAGAGAGGAGTGCGCTAACTCCTTTGGCACAATGACGACCGAGACTTGAAAGCCTGACTACTCGCACTGAGGACGGGAAAGATTAAGAAAGCATTGTGAAAAAAGCTTTCCTATGTCTTGTTATTTCTTTGGGGAAGACCCCGTTTATATTTAAATTGGCCCACTGCTAGCCCATAATACAAATCTTAAACTTAGAATAACTGGTCTTGGTGTACTTCTTGGACTCAAAAGACCAATCTGTAAAACTATCCCGATTTCTCCATCAATTCTTGAACTGGAAAGGAGATCAACTTGGACCAGTGTTCCAAATGCTGATTCCAATTCTCGACGAGATGCAATTCTTGAGTTCACATTCTTAGCTTTGCAAATGGAACCAGATAAATGCAAGGACCAGGATGCCTAGCAATCTTTGAATCCAGCAGGCTTAGTTCTCCTTCTGCACCTGAAAAGTATACTGCAAAGCTTGCAGATGGTCTTGTGGAGGAAAAGCTTTTCTCAAGGTTGTGTACCACATAACACCTCTGAAGTGAACACGCTGAAATGGAACCACAAATTATTTCAGAATACTTATGGAAAACCGCCACGAAGAGTGTTGCAAGTCTTTTGCAAGCTCTAGTAAATCTGTGGAGACTGATGAGTCCGTAATCGAGGTATGGAGAAAGATGCACTGCAAACACCAACAGGAGTTGTGTGAAAAACTTTGGGGCAGCATTTAGAATGAAGAGAAGTATTTTGGTGTTTACCATCATAAACCTCAGGAATTGGTGATGTTCGTTCCTTAAAAGGATTATCGAAGTAAACAGATTATACAAAAGCTATCAAAACCTCTGGCTGGAGAGCTGCCACAATCTGTCGAACAGCCAGTATGTGGAATGTCTCCATCAGAAGTAATTGATTGAGGTCCTATAGGTAGAGAATCGGCCTTAAACCTCTGTGGTGTACCAGAAGAAAGATTTGGACCAGAAGAGATACTTTTAGTACAGGAGTTTTATTTAAATTAAAGAAAATGTCTTACTGACCCCTATTGCTTATAGGGAAGTTCCCTATCTAACAAACAAAACTAAGGCTGCTCATCAAAATTAGTCAAAATAATAAATCTAATCCTCTGTCCAAACACTAACTAAACGGGTACTACCACTTAGAAAAACTGAAAAAGAGAAAGCGGGCAATATAGGCTGCCCTCAGAGTTCTTTACTCTGCTGTCTCTCAGTATTTCCAGGAATCTCTCCTAGTTTCAGTTCCCACAATTATTTACTGGGAGACGGTCTCCAGAATATCAGTTTGTGTCCAACTCCTCAGAGTTCCAAACAAAGAAATGGTTTTCTTCTGGTATATTGCATAAACTCACAAATTCCAAAGAAAAATCAATTCTCTCAGTGATCGAAGATGCAGGGATATTTCCTTAACCCTCCTCCACCAACAACGTGGGTCTCTCCCCATGAGAGTCCAGTCTTGCTTGATTTGGCTTTTCCCCATGAGATGTTTCCTTATTTGCTTTATAGGGCCCTCCTGGCTCCTTTACTCACAGTTTCTCGCTTGATTAGTAGGGCTATTTGGAGCCCCTCTTAGTATATCTTTCTCTTGGTGTTAGGGTGTGTCTTTGAGCCACAAAGCTAATTCCAAGGTTCAGGTTTTTAGGGCTCCCGTAACCACTATTATTTATGTGTCTCTTCCTCACTGGACCCAGTAGCCCATCGTAGGGAACTAGACTCTTCGTTCCTTCTCCCTTTCGCACGGTCTGGTCTCTGTGACCAGCTCTACTATGAGCAACATGCATACCTTCTCCATAGCAGGTCCTGCTCCAGCGAGGTGGCATTGACCCGGTGCCGCAAGCTTTCTCCCCAGCTCCTGGGCGTCCTCTCCTGAACACAAGCAGGAATGTTTCTTTGCTCACTGCAATGTTGCTCTATCTCTCGTTTCGCATAATGCAATCGGAGGATCCCTCCCGCTCTCACTCGCCGGGTTCTGCATGGTTTCATGGGCTTCAGGTCGACACGTCCTCCGCGTGGTCATGCCTTCCCTTGCTCTTACAGTATTAGCTATAGAAGTCATTTTTTCTTTAATTCTCTTAACCTGCACTTCAAGAAACTGATCACATAGCATTTTCTCTAACATATTTGTTTAATTGTTTACCCTGTCTGATGGCTCTGGAGTGATGTGCTGTTCCCCGGACCTCATCAGTGACGTAGAAGAATCTGTGGTTAAGGGCACCTCCACATGGCCTGCAAGTTTATTGAAAATGTTAAACACGTCCAGTCTTGGGAAGAGGACATTGGTTAACAACAGAGCGTATAGTGGGTCTGTTTTAAATGACACCCAATGTTCTTTTGAAGAAAACTGGAGCAGCCTCCTCCAGTACTGGTGGGCTTTTATGCTTCCTCTTTTGCTTTTTCGGTTTTGAAACAGGCCGTTTTCCCTTTCCTGCTACTTTATCCTTTGACCAGTACCAATTGTACAGAATCAGGACACACCAATACCAAAGAAAGAGGACCTAAAGGAGAGCCTAGCTCAACCAATGCAGCTAATAATCACTTCAATAGCGTACCCTTCTTTAGTATGTTTTTTTTTTGCCTTAACCTGATCAAGCTCACCATTAAGTCTGGAAGCCAACCATTAAGTGAGCCTGCTCGGTGTATGACCCAGGGTCCAGCGCTTATCCTCTGTACAGATGTTACCATGACTTGTGTGAAAAAGTCATGGTTACTTTCCCACCCAGAGGTCCTTGTGTTTTCCCACCAACAGGTACTTGCAAATTAATATGCCTGGAGGCATACTCCCTCCTGAAACTCGGCATATGGTTTTCACATTGGTACCACAAGCTGATGACTGAGCATGTACGGCAAGCTACACAGCCCATGGCGGCTTCTTTAAGGTGCCTTATGAATACTTCAATCACTTCTAGTACTGGTCCCAGCTGTGACATGGAAAGGAGGACATTCTTCAGGAACTTCAGGCAAATCCCCTCAGACAGGGCGCAATTACTCACCACATAGGGGGTTGACCAAGCACTGGACACAGGAGTTGTGTGGCCCTGCAGCTAAGAACTGCTTCCAGCACAGGAAGCATTTCGTGAAGCTGTTGATGACAAATGCATACAGGAGAGGGAGGTACACACAAAAATATAATTGGAAAATTAGAGGCAGAGAAAAACCCTCCCCATAAAAGTGAAAAAGCCAGTGCTGTCTCATAAAAATATGGTGCTATAGAGCTATTAGATATATTTTATTTATAGCGAGCCTGTGCACAAGTGTTTCAAGGCGTGACAAGACAAGGGGGAGGGGGAATCAAGGGAGGACAAGACAAAGATCTTACTAGTTCAAGTGATATTGAGATTGCGCAGGTGCCACGGAGAGGGGAAGGGTAGGAGGAGAAGTGCAGGACATAGGATCAAGACATATAAAAAACAAAAACAAACAAAAAAAAGAGTGCGGCCAGCAAGTGGCGGTGCAGGGGTTAAGTGCAGACAACAAGTGTTGGATAAGTGCAAGTAGGGGCACTGTAGGGATGCAGATGCAGCCCTCAAGTGCAGGGTTGCCAGGAAGCATTGCAAGAGTGCAACTGAGAAGGCAGGGACCTGGGTCTGTGATTCAGAGGGTGGCCAGGTAACTAGTGCATTATCAGACAAGCGATCAGCAGGGAAGTGGAAGGAAGAAGCAAAGAGGAAAGTCGTGAGCTGCTTCCGGAACCAGAGATGGTTCAGCTCAAGCTTCAGAGAGGCAGGGAGATTGATACAGAGGTAGGTGCTGGCCAAAGAGAGATCTGCCCACAACTTGTTGCTTAGTAAAGCGACTGACCCTCAGGGAGTTGGAGTTGGAAAAGCAAAGGGCTCAAGAAGGAAGATACTACTGAAGAGAAAGCTGGAGGTATCTTGGTCCCTGTGGACAATGCAAAGGGTGTTGAATTTTATCCTTGAAGCCACTGGGAGCCAATGGAGAGATTTTAGTGTTGGAGCTATAGTTAACCCAACTTGCCTTGTGAGCAGAAAAGACAGGAACAGAGGTTGGGAATTGTTTGATGCATGGGGAAGAGGCATGGCTAGCTTGCATAGGGTGCATGCTCACGCAGACCTTTGCCTACCAAACTGAACATACATTTAAAGTGAAATACTTTTTAGACCATTTTTATTGAACAGCTTCTGGATGCAAGCTGCCCCAACCAGTTGGAAGGGGAAAGAGAGGACAACAAAAAAAAGTGTGTACACTGCAGGATACAACTTGTGAAAAGGTCCTGCTCATCTTTCAAGAATAATCCTGGATAGTGAAATGAAATCAAAGGTTAAACCCTGTTAGTAGTGACAAGGTCCTCAGAAAAGGTTCCCCAGTTTTAGTCACGGGTTGCAACGTAAGGACACATCTGTATAAGATGTAAGGGAACCTTGGTATAAGACCCAGTCAGGGCATTTGTGTTAGTGCAGTCTTTAGCACCTCTGGAAGAACCTCTGTTGCTGGGCATGTCAGCCATATCAGAACCATAAAGGTTGCTCCTCGGCCAGCAACATGCAGAAACCTCATCACTGACGCAGTGTGCAGTATGAAAACAAAAGAGATGTTTCTTCTTTTTCTGAAAAATTCTCCGGAGGCATACTGAAGATGGACTTTTACGAAGCCAAAGTTTCTCACTTAAAGCAGCAGTTAATATACAGGGTTCTATGTTCAGTCATCGCCCATTTCTTTCAATTTTTTTTATTTTATTTGGGCGGGGAGGTGTCCTCGTAACCCACATCCGCTATTATGTATTCCGTATACACCACCGCACCCCCATATTTTTCAATGGTTTATTTTGGCAAAAAAAAGTGCTGCAGGGAAAAAAATGTGTGTTGAATGAACATGGTACCAGTGTTTAGGTTTATGAATTGAAATACAACTTTTTTAGAGAAATTAACTTGCACCAAACAATATCAAAGACTTTTTCACAATAATTGCAGCAAAATGTCAGGTCTAAACGAAAATGTGGACAGTAATTATGGACTGAAAGCAATACTTTTTTGATTCAAGATTCCTTACCGATACAACTTAACTAGAATCAAGAGAAAATACTTTGAACCCCGAGGTAAGAATCACTACACAGCAAAACTGGTGAAATCCTTATCGTAAGGTGCAGTTCAATAAATAGTTGAGGGATGCAAAAATCTTTGGGGATTAACATCACCACTTTATCCATGCTAAACGTTTGTCCGTTTTTAATGACAGTACATTGGCAATGCACACACAAACTTCCGGTATTTTCAAAATAAAGTACTTACATGATCCCACCAACATTCACTAAAGTTAGGCAGCTGATGTTCAAGGCTATATTCAAGAAATTCAAACATCACGCTGATTATCATGCACATCCACCAATCTCGAATCATCAGTGTCTTGAAAGGAATAAAAGCAAGTGTTAGGAAAATGCATATCAGTTATTTTCATGAAGTTCAAAACTGAAAACTATTATTTTAATAGAAAAGAGCTTTTGGGAATTGAGAGTTTGTAAAACATTGCAATTTAAAAAGCACAAATAAAGCCAAAAAAGAACAAACGCAAACCTCTGACACTACCAAGGCCACAAGGGTTGGCAAAATAAATTACTGAAAAGCCCAAGAAACTCCTTACCAGGATTCTAACCCAGGACCCTGCAGAAACATTTGTACTATGTGGCCACAACACATGGCATACTGGTCAGAGCCAACTACGCTAGCTTCCTGTTTAAGCAAGGGTGGGCTTTAGGCTTTGTATGCTCACACAATTTCTCTGTGTGGAAAAATACATGTACAATATAAATATGTAGCCACTGTTCTTCAAAATATGTTACCCTACAAGAAGAGGGGTCCATCTCTGCCTATAATTCACATAGTCCACTGCTCGAAACAAACCATTTTCCTTACATTTTTTATGACTATCACAAACGACCAAAATTAAAAAATCGTAATGTTTTTAATCATTTCAAAAATATGAAAAATTACCTTCATGATAATTCAGGTTCCCATAGTCCAGACTCGCCCTCCTTCACAACTGGTTGGGAACGCCTGCATCCACAGACGGGCCAGAGAAGCTGGCTGCAAACCAGAGCTGTCACTTTAAGAAATTTTAAAGGAATAGGGCCTCCGTCACGCGTGCGTCCACCACATCCCCGGCCCACACCTTACCCGGATGGCTGGGTGGGTGTTGTGAAGGAGGGAGAGCCTGGACTAAGAGAACCTGAATCACCATCGAGGTAATTTTTCATTTCTCTTTCATCCAGGCTCTCCCCTCCATCCCAACTGGTTGGGACCAGACTATAAAGCCTTAAGTAAGGGTGAAGGACACAGCATGTACGGAATTCGGGCGAACAAGTTGCGCAGCACCTCTTGGCCGAATGTTGCATAATTCCTAGAGGATGTAGCCATAGCACAGCGCTTGCAAGTGGGCTAGCCCTGGTAGACGCTTTACAGATTTCTACAATTGGAACATGGCTGGTGAAGGCTACGGATGGTGCCTTAGCTCTAGTGGTACGAGCTCGAAGTCTCTGCAGAATCATGAGCGCTTTCATATCATAAGTCTCTGAGAAACCGGAGACAACCCATCTGGCGATGGAAGCTTTAGCTGCTTTATTGCCAGGAGAAGGACCACTGTAAGTAATGAAGAGCTGCTATGCTTTCCTGGACGGTTTGGTCCTTTCTAGATAACATTTTAGAGTTTTCACAACATCTAGATTATGTAATATCTCCTCAGACGTGGAAGCATGCGGCCTAGGAAGAAAAAAGGAAAGACATATTTCCTGATTCAAATGAAAATCAGAAACCACCTTTGGTAGAAAGGGGGGGACCGTATGTAGGACTACTTTATCCTTATGAAAAACTATATAAGGTTCCTTTGAGGAGAGAGCTTGGAGCTCTCTAATCCTTCTACCCGAAGTAATGGCTACCAAGAATGCCGTTTTCCAAGTTAGAAATTCTAATTCACATGATGCCATAGGCTCGAATAGTTTTTGCATTAGAGCTGACAAAACTATGTTGAGATCCCACTGAGGTGGAGGTTCATGAATCGCGGCATGCAAATGTAGAAGGCCCTCCATGTGCCTATGAATGGCTTCTTTCGAAAGAGAGAAAGTCTTATGTTCTCCGTTTAGGTATGCCCCAATATTTGCAAGTGTCTACTTTGACACCTGTGGAAACTAGATAAGACATGCAGGACATGACATTATCAATAGAAGCCTCTAGATAATTAAGGCTGTGGTCTAAGACCCAGTGACAGAACCGTAACCATTTGCTATGATATTGCTTCTTAGTAGAAGCATTCCTAGAAGCGGACATGATGGTCATATTCTGCTCTGACAAATATAAGTGCGAGAAGGCTAGTTTTTCAGGAACCATGTCTTCAAGTTCAGCAATTAAGGGGAGGGATGAAGAACCTGCCCTTTCTGTGGAGTCAAAAGACCCCTCGATGAAGGGAGATCTAATCTGGAAGTCTGTGCTAATTCCAGGTCTGGAAACCGAATCTGGCGAGGCCAGAACAGGGCTATAAGAATAATTACAAAAAAGGTAGCAGGCGCTCCTCTCTCGAAAGAATATGGCATGATAACCTGTTCTGTGTTTTTTGCCCCACGTCGAGAGTCCACAGCCATTGCTTTTTGATCAGTGTATTTTTCACAAAGGAGGAATATCCATTTGCATATCAGTCTTTGTCCCGCCCACATGGCCAGTCCAGCACCGAAATGACAGGCAAACCTCCTTTGAACAACAGTACCAACAGCAACCCCAGACACGTGTTTCAACCTTGTTGGGCCTCATCAGTGCGGTGGAGCTGTGCCTCTCTGAGCACAGTGAGAAGGGGTCCACGTCTGGTTTCCCCCAGGTAACTTGGGGTGACCAACCCCAAACTCCTTGCAAAAATACAAAAAAGGTAGCAGGCGCCCCTCTCTAGAAAGAACACAGCATGATAACCTGTTCTGTGTTTTTTCCCACTTTGAGAGTGCGCAGCCATCGCTATTTGCTTCTTGTTCAAACTGAGGTTTGCCTGGTATTTCGATGATGGACTGCCCTTGTGTGCAGGACAAAGACTGGTATGCAAATGGATATTCCTTCTTTGTGAAAAGTACAGTGAGCAAAAAGCGATGGCTGCAGACTCTCAAAGTGGGAAAAAAAACAGAACAGATTATCATGCCATGTTCTTTCTAGAGAGGGCCGCCTGCTACCTTTTTCTATAAGAATCATTGTTAGATTCTGTGACATTTTGAATTTGAGCAATATTATGTGCATCAATAGGAGAGGTGGAAACGCGTAACGTGCTAGGTTCGACCAATCCATATGTAGAGCATCTCCCAGGGACTGAAGACACTAACCTTGCCTTGATGCAAACTGAGGACATAGAGAGTTGTGCCAGTTGGGAAAGAGGTCTCCTGATGGATGCCCCCACTTCTGAAATATCATCTTTGCTACTAACGGTTTCAGCTCACACATGCGGAGCAGACTAACATGTTCAGTTTGTCTGCTAGGACATTCTTCTTTGCCTCCAGATGGGACGCCAACAATAAAATTTGATTCTGAATGGCCCAATACCAAATCTTCTCTGCTAGGAGACACAGGGAAGGGAAACTAGTATCCCCCCCCCGATTGTTGATCGAGAACATTGCAGTGATATTGTCCGTTAGAATCTTCACCACCTTTCCTTGAAGTGAGGGAAGAAATCATTTTAGAGCGAGAAATATGGCTCCTAGTTCCAGGACATTTATGTGGTCCTTTTCGTGAGAAGACCAAAGACTTTGTGCTTTAATGCTTAGACAATGGGCTCCCCAACTGTACTCGGATGAGTCGGTAGTAATAACTATTTGGTGAAGAGGAGGCTGAAAATGAGACCCGATTAACAGGTCCTCTTGGGAGTTCCACTAGATTAGTGAGTCCTGAACTTGCTTTGGTATTTGGATGTTCATTGACTGTGAATGCAACAGCTTGTTCCAGTTGCAGGCAAGATGCCACTGGACCGAGCCTTGCAAAGGGAACTAGGTTTATACGAGAGGCCATTAGCCCCAAGAGCCTTTGAAATCAAGATGTTAGAATCTGATGTGTATTGAACGTACTATGGTTTGTTGAATTGCTTCCACCTTTCCAAGGGAGGAAAAGTTCTGTGTAGATTAGTATCTATAACTGCTCCTAGGAATTGGATCCTTTGTGAAGGGATGAGCTTGGATTTTTCCAGATTTATGGAAAACCCTAGGATGAAAAGAGTGTGGCATGTTAATTGCATCTTGTGAAGCAATTCCTCCGGAGACTACCTTGAGAAGCCAGACAACTAGCAAAGGATTTAGACGTACTGTCCTTAACAGAAGGTAAGCTGCCACTGATCCCAGAATTTTTGTGAATACCCTGGGAGCAGAATTGAGCCTGAAGGGCAGACATGTGAACTTGTAATGAGTCCTTCCCCTATGGTGAACCTTGGTGATCTTTGAAGATGGGAATGTGAAAATAAGCATCCTGTAGTTCTATAGATGCCATCCAATCGTTCCGATGAAGAGAGGCTACAATCTGAGGAATGGTCACCATGCGGAAGGTTTTAATAACAGAATTTGGTTGAGATCCGAGAGCACCAGAATTGGTCGGATCCCGCCGATTTTCTTTGGGATCAGAAAGTGACAGGAATAAAATCTTGACCTAATTCCTCTTGAGGAACCAAATTCTATCGCTCCTAAGGAAAGGAGTTTTTGGATCTTTTCCAGGAGTTCTGCAGGGAGGATTTTTGGAGCTTCGGAGGAGAGGAAGGTAGAATAGCCGGAAAGGCAAGACGGTAACCATGCTGAACAATATTCAGGACCCCTTCCCTCTTGAGTAATGATTTTCCAAAGGGGAAGAAAGTACGACACCCTTCCTGCTACCGGGGATGTATGCTCCACAACACCAGCCGAGGGAGCAGGAGCCCCTACCTCACTGCAGGAGAAGTGGTGAAACATTGTAAGGGTGACCCCCTACACTGTAAGCCCGTGGCCCCATTTACTAATCAGCCCATCTACTGAGCTGACGACCGCAAAAATTGCAATATTCTGTGCGATTATTTTCTCCAGTCGCCCATTTCACTGGCATCCGACGGCCTGCTGCACTACATTGTGAAGCAGCTAAGAATCCACTCAATCTGTTTCGTTGGGCATGCAAACCACGAGAGTCTATCTCCTTCAAAATGGCCGCCCCATAATCTGTAACTGCCCTACCTCACTTGCAGAGGTTCAGCCCGTGAGGCCGCCCGAGGATTGGCTGGAGCCATCCCTATTTCCGCGACGCGATTCACCGGCAGGCGAGAAGCCGGCCAGCCTCCAAAGGCCCGCCTACCAAGGCTCCTGACCCGAGCCTGACCAGAGGCTGCCAGAGCCCAGGCCCTAAAACTCTGCGTGCCTCGCCTTGCTTTGCCACTTTTATCTTTCCCGTGCCCTTCCAACACGAATGCTGCAGTACTCATAGGCATACCAAGGTGCCCCCTCACCCGCTGTACGCACTGCCATCCAGCTGGTTCCTGAGATCTACGCCAACCGATAGCATGAACTGTGAGTAACACGCAAATCTCCTAGCTCGTAAGAACGACTCCACGCTCAGAATGTCTGATGGAACAACCCTGATCTCTCTTTAGACTATATCAGTATACATGCTTTGTAAACATTCATATTGAATGCCAATTACAAACGTGGTCGCCTAGCCCGAACTACGGCAGCCCATTTCAGGTGTCAGCACAGCACATTTGCATCCCTATCAATATCGCTCAATGAACGTATACGCATTCATATCCAATCCTGCTCTCAGGCCCAATTCACATTGTATGTGACTAATATCAACTGCATTTGCCTGTTCCCTACCTGCCAGCACCTTTCTTGTTACATTGCCTTAGCACATTATATCTCTGTGCCATCTCTACACTGTTCGCTACTTGAACCGAATTTACTGCGCCACACCCCCAACTTGTGGCTTACAAACCTGACCTTCCCGCCTACTGGATTGGCCTCCTCTATTAACCTGTCCCAGCTGCAACACAATGACACTCCCGCCTGTATGCATTTTTCCGCTCCTTGCCCCCCACGCCTCTCCTAGTTAAACCTGCACTGCTAAGCGGTGTACATCAGAATTGTAGATTTGTAATACAAGCTAGATGATCCTATAGTATATTTTTAGCCTAGAGTGCCACTTTCAAATCTAGATGGTGCCTTACTGTATCTTAGCCTAGAGTGCTACTTTCAAATACAGGTGATGCCCCACTGCTAAATCCAGTCAATAGTAGATTGTACTGTCAGTTTCCACCATATCACTTCTAAATTAGGCAAACCCATCCTCTGTTGAAACTATACCTCTATATGTACATGCCACTTTAAGCCTTTACTAAGATAGCCTTACAGGCCAACCTCCAACTTCTAGCCTAAGTTGCATCTGCCTATTCGTGAGCCTCTTGCCCAAGCTGATCCTGTTCAACTCTGTGCGCTCAGCCAAAGCTAGATAAGCCCACCCTAGCTCTACAACTTAGACCACTTTGTAGCCAGACTATGCTCACCTGGCTCACTCTCATCATGTTCCCCTTCTGTGTCATGCAGGATAATGTACCTTGCAGCGACAATAACTTCATAGCCTTCAAGGATGGCCTAGCCAAACTTGGATGCCTCGTACACTCTGAAACACTTGTGTACGAGCACGATAGAAATAAACTATCAATCAATCCCTTGCCCCACGCCATTCCTATCATCTTTGCCACCTTTCCCACCTAGCTACGGCCTAAACCACACCACCTCCAAAGACAGCGGCCACCCAGCTGACATCCTAGCCAATACTATCTCTGATAGAACCTTGTTTCATCTTAGACCTAGTGCTCTAGGTTTGACAGGGGGCGCCTCTCCTAGTACACCCCCAAGTCTCCAGGACCCACATGCACAGTCAACCCCAACCTTACAGCCGTAATAATAGACTAGGCACTAGACTCCTCTCGACGACTAGTAAGCTTTCTGCCAAACCCCACACTAAGACTAATAATGATCATATAGCCCCTAACAAGCCCAAATTACTCCCCCTAAAAGGAGCTTTACTTAATGTCAGATCCCTTGCTGCCCATCCGACAGAAATCGCTGACACTATCCTAACCAACGATCTTGACTTCCTCGCCTTAACTGAAACCTGGCTACATGCGGCATCAGGACCATACTGGACGCTAGCCATTCCTGACAAAAACTCCATCCTCAGAGTTGACAGACCCAATGCTAGGGGAGGAGGTGTAGCGATCATCTTTAAATCATCCCTAGACTTCAAATCAGTCTCCTCCTCCATACTCAAACCTTGTGAGCTTCTCACAGTCAAGTTGCAAACCTCTCCCAAAAGTATGATCTCTATTCACCTTAAATATAGACCCCCCCAGGCCCTCCTGGAACCTTTGAAGAAGACATCACATCGCTAATTGCTGAAAATTCAAAGCCATTAGCACAAATAATCATCCTCAGAGATTTCAACTTTGGTAACAATGACCCCAATGACGCTCCAGCTACCTCCTTAGCCAACTCTCTAGCTGAGCATGGCTTCACACAACTCAGTGCTCAACCCACTCATCTGAAAGGCAGAATTATCGACTGGGTAGTGGCTCTCAACTGCAACATTACTTGCAAGGACCCTCAACCTCTTGCATGGACTGACCACTACCTCATCCCACTAGATATCAATATCAATAATGTACCAAAAAAGTGCCTTACGGCACAAGCCTGTCCGACCAGAAATAAACACAACATTACTGCTGAAGCCTTAATACCCCTGGTCCTCCCCACCCTCAACGCACTACTGGCCATTGCCGATCTTAACCTATTGGTCAACACCTTTAACGACTCCATGGCCAGTGCCATTGATACCATCGCCCCACTGAAATTGCGCAAAGGTAAACCTAGAGCTCATCTGGACTCCTGGTACCCCCCCAAACTCAAAATACTGAGAAAAAAGAAAGCTAAATTAGAACTACTATGGAAAACAGATCCATCTGCTGAAAATAAATCCAATCTTATGAATATCTCCTCCCTATATAAAAAGGAGATAATTCGCACCATAAAAGATGCCTATAACGTTAGGATAAATCAGGCAGGATCCTGTACCAAAGAACTTTTTAACATACTAAAGGAATTAGAAAATCCTAACCCACCCACGGACACCTGCACGAAAGACGAACCCTGGTGCACAAGCATCCAGAACGCTCTTAACAAAATCACAGGACTCCAAACCAAAATTGAAGATAAACGACAACATCTTACCAGTAGTAAGTGTAGGGGAGGACTGGCCGCGAGGCCCTCCTCACCTACAGCTTTCTCCCCAGGTGAGGACCATGACTCGGTGGACGCCCCCTCATGCCACCCGGGCCCAGGTGGAGGAGGATTCGCCCGCCGACGACATTGCCCACACGCACCTCGTCTTTGCATTTACCAAAAATTGAGTCAGGCCTAGACGCCATCTTGTCTAGCAAACATGGCGTGAGTTCAGCACACTGTAACGAGGCCCCCACCTTTGGAGGGCCTTTCATGCATCTCTGTCGCCTCAGCAGCACTGGCAGATCCGCTGCGAGCGCGTTCCCATGAGAAAGTCGGAGATGAGCTAAACCCGAGATGCCAACACGGCAACATTATATTAGTAACAATGTGATATTGCACCCCGTATGACCCGGACCGCAAGGCCGGGGTAGCGAGGAAAAAAGCTGAAGCATCACTATCTGAAGAAGGTAGAAAACAATTCAAGTATTGGTACTAATGAACTACCTCTGTTTAAAATGTGAATAAGCCATAAAAATGTAACGTTATATGATATCCCTCCAGGTCTGGACTAATGCTGCTATAACCACGGAGAAAGATGTTGACCAAACGTATAACCTCTATCTGTAAAAGTGTTTTTTCCATAGTATGTAGAAACTGGAACTCATATATGTTTTCTGAACCACCCAAAGTGGTGAGCATCAATCTCTGTAGGCCATAACCTAGATATCCCTCGTATAACGTCTAAATGTACATACAATACGCACACAATGTAGTGAATGTAATGTTAGGCAATGAAAAGGTACTGGAATCGACTGTCTTAAAGAAATGTGTAACGAAATTGAAATATATATATGTGTGTCTAAATAACGTCAAAATAAGGCAGAACAGTATAAAACTTCTGCATTTATTGATCAGCAACGCACGAGGAAAATACCTTTGTGGATATGCAAGGCCATTCCCTCTCCCACCCTACCAAGCCCGCAAGATAAAAAAGCTAAGACTTGTGCCGCGCTCCCTCACCTCCCCCAACCAAGCTGGCGTTACTTCAGAGGCCCCGGCGCCGCAACCAAGGCCATAGCCTGCCACCTGTGTTATTTACAGCACGGTAATAAACCCACAGATGAACCCACTGATCTACCAGCACCCTTTCATAAATCCCACGAACCCCCCAAGAATCCTGACCCCGTGTAAGGACGACCCCCATCATTGAGACAAGACACAGAGACCCATCTATATAATAACTTCTAACGCAGCAGACAGACATGTATCATTCGGCCCAGGCCCCAGAGCCCCGTCCTACGACCTAAAGTACCGGTCAATAGGACACAGGTAAATCTCACCCCAACCGATAACCACCAGACCTCTCACGAGGTGCATTCCTCATGTGTTGCGTTTATTTTATAAGATAAGCTACGGAACAATTTATTAGTGAACGTAAATGTCATTTTCTGAATAACTGCAGTGTGCATGGCCTAGGGCAAATGAGACAGGAAAGGTATTCATCATTGTCACAGGCTGCCCCAGCGCACCAACACCGCACGGATGACCTCAAGCCGGCCTGCCAGGCCCAACCCAACCCACGAGGCTGACCAGTGACGTCGTCTTGCCAAGACCAACCATGCTGCAGCAACACCTATAGTTAGTCGACGATACCCAATCCCAATTAACTTGTGCCCCCTATAGTGTTTAGGTGTTGATGACGTTTTTTGTATTAGAAATACGCCTGTCTTTGCTATTGTCAGACAGAGCGCTCTCGTAGGTTGCAGAGTTCTTTGCATGCCTTATCCTCGGATAAAATCCCACTTACGCTCACCCGCACTCTGTCTTGGTCTTATTCCCACTACGGGAGAGTCCCTTATTGTCTCTCATTGCGGGGAGGATCGTGCTGAATTGGGGGCGCTTCCCTTCAGTGGTGACCCCGATAGCGTGATATCTCCAAATTATTTTTCCTAACTCCTTCTTTAACGACCCCCTTGTGGCACGAGAATCTCCGGTCGAGAAGGGATACGCACGGTGAACCGCCTCCGGGAGGCCGCCCGCCAACGGCGACCGGCACAATAAGAAGTGCGCACTCAATGAGAAAGGGTACGGGATCCCGATTGGAAAAAAATCCCCTTTGAGTGCCGCTCGCCGGAGCCAGGGGCTGACCGTTGAGTTACCGGTAACGCCGCCTGGACGGACCCAGTTTCGGAGAGTATCGGTTCAAGACGGGCACGTGAGTACCGAGTGCGAGTGATCGTCAAGGGGAGAAGAAGGGGAAGTGGGAATAGAGGAACGGGGAAAGGTAGAGAAGGAGAATTGCGGGGGTCTACTAAAGACGGGTCTTGAAACTTTCTTTATTCTTTCTTTCGCATATGGCCATTAGGAGTAAGAAATAAGTGACGTGGTAGAAGTGACGGAAACCTAGCTCCGAAAGGGGGTGGAAGGCGGCGCCGCATAGTACTATCTAAATTAGTACTGGGAATATATGAAGAAGTGAGAAATAAGTTATTGGTGTCTAGCAAAAGGAGACACCGGGAATATTTTTTAGTGATTGTGCTCTCTCTCTCTATTTCTTTTTTTTCCATTTCCACGGGGTAGGGGGTGAAAATGAGAAGGGTATAAAGTAGTTAGAACATCTTAAAAAGTGGGGACTCAGTAGTGGCACGTACAGACGTGAACATAGTAACCTTAGTAGGGAAACAGGGACAGCTGGCTAGGGAGGAAAGGGAGGAAAAAGACAAAAGTGTGAGTGGGAAGTATTGTGAAGGGTGCGCGCACCGTACGAGTGTTAGAGACGAACAGGTGGCCGTGAGGTGGTGCCAAAGAGTGTGGACATAACCAGTACTAGATCGATTGCAAGTGAGATCACATAAGTGTGCCTGAGAATGAGAAAGAGATGAGATATGGTGAGTGAGAAGAGATTTGTGCAATGAATTACAGTGGGTGACAATTTTGAGAGGTCCGCTCTTGTCTGTGCCATAAAGGTATACGTACGCATATTTACACCTATTTAAAAGTTACGAAGGCGAACGCGGTAGCGCTAGCGATTTAGAGGATGGGGGCTGAAACTCCCTTGTCACACATTTGTAAGAGCTTGCCGGGATATGCTGAACGCATAAATAAATATCATGATCAATGGTTAACAGAATTGAAAGGGGAGGGGTTGCCCCAGATTTGGCCAGAAGGAGGGTCTTTTGACAAAAGCGTTCTTGATATGGTATGTACCTGTATTCGCCTCAAGTATAAGGGGAAAAAATGGCAGAATAGGAAGGAGATATTAGATCTCTGGAGATTGTTTGAGGAAGTACCCCCACCCAAAGCCCCAGCACCAAATATTGATTTACCTTCCACCACAGACAATCCACTAATGATTCCACGAGAGGAAAAGGAACAGGTAAGCACAGAACAACCTGCGGAGGTGGTTATGTTGTACCCAATGCTACCCAAACCAGCCCCTGCAGCAGGATATAGCGACCCTATTTATGTGCCTCCCCCGTCGACCAGCACACCACAGAGGCCAACTGCACCCCCACCATACGAAAGCACCAGAGAGCGCGCCCAGGGAGGCCCACAGAGAGTGGATATAGAGAAGTTAACGAGTGACTTAGAGTCGAGGCTTACAGTGGCAAGAGATGAACTCTCAAGAATAAAAGACATATGTGAACGCACAGCATGCGCCCCTACACAATCTGGACGCACGTCTAGAGCGTCAAGCGAAACTAGACAAATTGAGGAGGGATGGAAAAAGGGGGAAATACTGTTCAGAATTGAGGAAGAACCGACAAGAATAATAGAAGTGGGGACAGCAGAAGGAAGCATTGGTGATGTATCACGAGGAAGAGGGATCAGAGAGGATTTGTTATGTGATGTCAGAGGAGGGGTGGATGAGAGCGATAGATTGAGCATGGCAATAGGAGGAGAAGGCGAGGAGCTAGATGGTGCCTGTTCACTGGAAACTATAGAAGATGAATGGATGGGACGACTAAGAAATAGAGTGGGGAAGATGGCGTCATTAGAGTCAGCAGTGACTAAGGAAAAGGAAGCTGCAACGGCAAAAGGGAAATTACAACTCCCATTACTGCACAGGGGAGGTGGGAGGCCAAACTATATACCGTGGGCTCAGATGGACAAGGCTAATTTAATGAAATTACTACCACAGCTGTCGGGAGGGGCAAGCAAGTGGATATATGCATTTGAGAAACATACCGCTGGTATACCGCTGGCAGTAGGTGATGTGAAAAGCCTACTAGTGTCCGCAGTAGGGGATCAGGCAGACAGAGTATGGGCTAAGGCGGGTTTTCCAGCTGTAACTTTAGAGTGTGATCGCCATGATGGGGCTTCTTTTAACACTGTGCGAGCAAGGGTGTGGGACGCACTACGGGAAACCTTCCCGGATACCCCTGATTTGCAGTCAGTAATGCAATGTACCATGAATGACGGGGAGGACGCTATGGATTACATTCTCCGGGTGCAGGAGATGTGGAGAGCGGAAACGGGTACGCCCTGGCACCAATCCACATCTCTATTTTATTTCATCATTAAGAGAGGGCTCCCAAAGGAAGTGCAAAAGGCACTAGATAAAATAGCAGGCGTTGAGGCAAAAGGCTGGCCAGAGATCCAAAGCATAATAGTACACCATTGTAAACGGATCAAAGAAAGAGAGAGGGAAGTAGCACAGAAAAGGTTGGCGGACGAGGCGAAGTTGGTGCAATCAAAATTGGTGAAGGTCGCAGCCGCGGTAGCGGGACTCCCACTCATACGGGAGGGAGAGGAAGGAGAGGAGGGGCAAATAGCAATACAAGGAAGAATAGCAGCGAATTGGGCAGGACAAGGGCAACGACAGTGGACAGAGCAGGAGCAGAACGGAGGTCCAACGTGGCAAGAGTGGGCCCCAAGAGGAGGAAGAGGTGGGTACAGGGGTCGAAGAGGAGGACAAGGGTATGGAGGAATAGGAGGAAATGGGTGGCAGGGTCCCAGAGGTCCACAGGGGAGCTGTTGGAATTGTGGGAGATGGGGGCATTACTCAAGAGAATGTAGGAGTAGACAAAACAACGGGTTCCAAGAGATAGAACAATACGGACACCCCCACCCGGGAAGCCCCTACGGCCTCCCCATGGGACAATACCAGCAACCAGAAAATGTAGCACAAAGGAGTAACGCACAACTGCATGGACATCAGTACCGAACACAAACCAGCCCACAGAATAATGACAATGTGCACTACACGCCTGGTAACACTTTCGCCACAGTAGCTAATGGAGCACCCGCCCCCGCACCTTACAGTGGAGTGTCAGTGGTTTCGGGGAACATTTTCGATCAAGGGGGGGCAATGAGACACCCCGCATAGGACAGCCCACAGAGAGCACTTGCGTGTCCAGTACTGTCTACGACCCACAATGCATCAGAGGAACCATTGATAGGAGCGCAGATAGGAGACAAGCAATTCATTTTCATGGTGGATTCGGGAGCGGAGAAATCATGCATTAGAGAGGGCCGGTTCCCGTTATCTAATAGAACGTTAGAGACGCAGGGGTTCTCTGGGGCTGTAATTGAAGTTCCTTACACAGAGGTATTGGATGTGACAGTGGGGGGTAAAACAGTGAAAGCACCCTTACTGTACTATGAAAACTCTCCCATCAACTTACTGGGGAGAGATCTTTTGAGCAAACTAAACATGACGATATCATTCACAGGGAGCGGCATCGTATGTTCAACGCCAGGCATATGCCCCCTCCGTATATTAGCAGTAATACACGGCCACACAATAATAAAAGAGATCAGAGGGGTACCAAGAAATGAGGAGATGTTTGTCGAAGGCATGAGAACATTGGCTCTCATAGTACCAGAACTAAAAAGGGTGGAGTGGAGGATCCCAGCAGAATTCCTTTTTCGTCCCATAGCAAGCCCCGACACTGCTCTCGGGTCAGTGATATCGTTGGATTTGCATGCAATACATGTATCAACAAACAGAATATGTGTGATTGGTATGGACATGGAAGGGTGTGAGTGGCGGACAGTATTGTGTACAAATGCAAATATCCCGCTGAGAGAGCTCTCTGACGAGGAGCTATTTTCTGATACTGAGGGAGATGGTGAAATAGTGATGGAACTGGCAATGCCCTGCGACATTGTAGTTACAGCCAGACAAACTAAGGTTGAACTAATGGCGGTAGTAGGAGCACCGCACACATTTTTTGATGAGGACATGAGTTCAGTACCCACTGACTTATGGACTAATGGCCCCCACGATGTAGGGTTGCTGCATGAAGTTCAGCCTGTGGTGATAAAAGTAAAACAGGGAGCAATACTACCCCGGGTGAAACAATATCCACTGTCGCGAGAAGCAGAAGAAGGGATCAGAGAGACAATAGAAGCACTGCTAGCACAGGGTATAATCGTGCCCTCAAACTCCCCATGCAACACATGCATTTACCCAATCAAAAAAGCAAAGGGGGGTTCATGGAGGATGATACAAGATTTACGCCCACTGAACGATGTGGTAATGAAGGAGTTCCCTCTAGTCCCGAACCCGGCGACAATACTGTGCAACATTCCAAAAGTAGCATCACACTTCACAGTAATTGACTTAAAAAATGCATTTTTCTCGATTCCCTTAGCAGAAGAGAGCAGGTACTTGACAGCATTCACATTGGGAGGAAGGAGGTTCGAACATTGCAGATTACCACAAGGATATTGCGAGAGCCCAAGCATATTTAACAGGGTACTACATGAAGATCTGGGGAATTTGTCTGTAGAAAGCACAGTGATTCAGTACGTTGATGATTTATTGGTTTGTGCACAGGCTGAGGAAGAGTGCAGAAAGGACTCAATAACACTGCTGACATTACTGGCCAACAAAGGGTACAAGGTGGACAAAGGGAAGTTACAATACTGTCTGACAGAGGTCCTATACCTGGGTCAGTTGATATCAAAGGATGGCAAGCGAATTATACCAGACAGGGCACAGGCGATTAGAACAATTGGAGAGCCCAAAACGGTAAAAGAGATGCAGAAATTTCTGGGTATGTGTAACTATTGCCGAGCATGGATATTGGACTATGCGGCGTACACAAGGCCCTTGTTACAGGCACTGAAAGAAGCACAACAAGAACACAAACACATAGAATGGACAGAGGAGATGGACACAGCATTTAACTCACTAAAAGAGCTGATATCAAGCGCTCCAGTACTAGCAAATCCAGATTATGGGCGCGAATTTTTCTTATTTTCACATTGCAAAGGAACACTGATGACAGCAGTATTGACGCAGAAAACATCTTTAGGGCACAAACCACTTGCTTACTATAGCGGCACCCTAGATGCAGTAATGCAAGGTCACTTCGCGTGCGAGCAATCCCTAGCTGCAGCCGCGTTCGCAATTGAAAAAAGTGCCACGATAGTGATGGGCTGCCCGGTGACACTGTTTGTGGAACACTCACTTTTTGCAATATTAGAGCGAACAAAGAGCACATTGACAACACAACGCGCCACAGCATATGAGATAATACTGTCCAGCGCTAACATCCATATAGTGAGATGTAAAACAGTGAACCCAGCCACATTCATCACAGAGGCATGCACCGTAGAGGACATGCAAAACCATAATTGCGCCACGTACACAGGTGACGAAAGTAAGGATGCAGTGATTTTTGAAAATGCCCTGACCGAGGGTGAGGTGTATTTTGTGGACGGGTCAGCATCAATAGACATGGAGACAGGAGAAAAGCATGTGGGTATGGCAGTGGTACGATTAGAGGAAGATGAATATGAGATCCTAGTACAACACCGCCTCCCATCACACTATTCAGCGCAAGCAGCAGAACTAATAGCGCTAATAGAAGCATTGCATGCCGCCAAGGGGTGCGCAGTGACCATATATACAGACTCAGCATACATGACAACAACAGTTCACGGTGGGTTGGCCCGGTGGGGGCGGAGAGGGTTCCGACGAGCAGACGGAACACCAGTCCAGCATGCAGAACTATTGAAAGAACTGATTGAGGCCCTGCAAGACCCCACGGCAGTGGCCATCGTAAAATGTCAAGCTCATACCACCAATACAGATCTTGTATCTTTGGGGAACGCGGCGGCAGACGCCGCTGCCAAAGCAGCTTCATATCTACAAAAAGGTGAAATAGGAGAGTACATGTTGCACCACACAGCAAGCCAAGAGGTCCCCACAGGATACAACATGATGTCCACACAGGAGATAATAGAGCTGCAAGAGGGAGCTAGTGCAGAGGAAAAATTGCGGTGGACTAAGAGAGGTTGCAGCAAATCATCGACTGATTTATTGTGGCGACAAGAGAGTTCAGGAAAAGTGGTAATGCCAATTACGCTGTTAGAAATAGCATTTCAACAACTACACTTTCCCGCACACAACACGAAGAAACACATAATGGCAGAGATACAAGAAGATTGGTTTGCACCTTGCCTCCAGGAACACGTCACAAGGTTAGCCCTAGAATGCACGACCTGTCAAATTTACAACTCAGGTATGACCTTGCGTACACTAAGGGGTACGATACCAAAACCAAATGGCCCATTCAGAGAGCTCCACATTGATTATGTAGACATGGGAGAAAGGTGTAATGGGGCTCGATACATGATTGTGGTTGTATGTCCATTTTCGAGGTGGGTGGAGGCAGGCCCATGTGCCCGCCCTGACGCGAAGGGCGCCGCGAAGTTCCTAGTGCGGGAAGTGTTTCCGCGCTGGGGAATTTGCGACGTTATTCGCTCAGATAACGGGACGCATTTTGTTAATGAATTATTTAAAGAAGTGACTACATTATTGGGAATAAAGCACAAATTATGTTCGATTTATCATCCTCAAAGTAATGGCGTAGTGGAAAAGATAAATGGCCTGTTAAAAAGCAGATTATCAAAACTTTGTTTTTCCCTTAAAAAGACTTGGATGTACTGCCTGCCTTTGGCCTTGTTTGAACTGCGAAACCAGCCAAGTAAGGATCACCATTTGTCCCCGCACGAGATCGTCACGGGAAGAAGAATGCATACAGCGCATTCGCCTCTCCGTGAGCGTTCTGATGCACACAGAAGCGCAGCTATATTGGGGGAGGAGTTCACAGAATATCTGCGAAAACTGACACGGGCAGCGCGCGTAATTGCAAAGCAACTAGCCCCCCCCTCTACAAGAGAGGAGGGGAACGCAACTGAACCAGACAAATTGCCTGAGAAACCGCTACAACTAATGCCTGGTGACCTTATATATGTCAGAAGTTTTGTGCGGAGGTGGAATGCACCACGTTTCCATGGCCCCTATGAGGTAGTGTTTTGCACACCTACAGCAGTAAAGGTGAAGGGCCTGCGATATTGGGTGCATTTGACAGACGTACGTAAAGCTTACAGCGCTGCGGAAAGTGAGGTGCAAGACGAGGCACAGGCAACAGCGGACGATGAAGTTGTGCGGAATGAATGATTGGAATTTTTTGTGCTTTATGAGATGAACGGGGAGCACAATTAGCGCGCAACAAATGTCCTGGACTAAAACATGTACACATGTATGTGTAAACTTTCTTTTTATTACAATTTTTGAAAGTTTTGCGTGGGGTTCTTTTTTTTCCCCCCACTGTGCTCTTTAAGATGTTTTTATTATTTTTGTTCTTAAAATGTCATGTTTCTTATTATTTATATGACAATGCATTACTTACCGTAAAAGCATTTCTGATGGTTGTATCTGCTTAGATTCACATGCTGTGCATAGGTCCGACATCCAGTGGTCACTGCGGAGTATTGCATTTTGTTTTTCGTAGTCGAAAAGGGGACGTCGACAAGGCGTGTCTGTAACACTATCCCTATAGTGACGTGCGTTGTACCCACAATCCCTCACGCGTCGAGGTCCCTCTGTTTGTATTTTTCTGCCCTGAGGGAGCCTTATAGACGTGAGTGAGTACAGAAAAGAGAGATATAAAGGAAGTCTATGTTCCTTCCATCCGAGCGGGGAGGAAGGGTGGGCGCATGTGAATCTAAGCAGATACAACCATCAGAAATGCTTTTACGGTAAGTAATGCATTGTCTTCTGATGTTTGTTAATCTGCTTAGAATCACATGCTGTGCATAGACTAGCGAGCAGTACCCGGAGTTGGCGGTGGGTTATGAGAAGGAACAGTAGAGAAAAGATGTCTTAATACTGCCTGTCCCACCTGGGAGTCAGATCTAGAGTGTGCATCTAGACAGTAGTGTTTTGTAAAGGTGTGCACAGAACTCCAGGTAGCCGCTTTGCAGATGGACTCAAGGGGAACATTTGCAATGAATGCTATGGAAGCCCCAGTGCCTCGAGTGGAATGTGCTCTTGGCTTGAAGGGTAGTTCTCTCTTAGCAAGAGTGTAACAGAGAGTGATGCATTGAACAATCCATCTAGATATAGTGGATTTTGAGACCGCATCTCCTTCTCTTCCTGCTGCCACCGAGACAAAGAACTGATTAGTCTTTCTCAGTGGTCTGGTTCTTTCCATATAGAACATGACAGCTCTGCGTACATCTAGTGTATGCAGACTTTTTTCTCCCGAGCTGGAAGGGTTTTGAAAGAACGTTGGTAGTTCTATAGTTTGGTTTACATGAAATTTCGAGATGAATTTAGGTGCAAACCTTGGGTGTGTGCGTAGAACCACTTTATTTTTGTGAACTGTTACAAAGGGGTCTAGTACAGAAAGAGCCTGTAGTTCACTTACTCTCCTAATGGAGGTGATAGCTATTAGGAAAGCCGTCTTAAGGGTGATATCTTTAAGAGTTGCCTTGTGCATGGGTTCGAAGGGAGGGCCCATGAGTCTGGAAAGTACCACATTTAAGTCCCATCCGGGAGCTGGGTTAGCTATCGGAGGGTGTATCCTTTTTACCCCCTCCATGAAGGCTTTGATAACTGGTATCTTCCACCACGACACTTTAAGTTGGGAAGTGGTGTATGCAGAAAGTGCCGCTAGGTGGACTTTAATGGAATTGAATACTAAACCTGAATCCAGTAAATGGGTCAAGTATAGAATAATGTCAGTAGGAGAGCAGTCAACTGGGTTGATGCTAGTACCTCTACACCAGATAACGAATCTTTTCCATTTGCTAGAATAGCAGTGTCGAGTATTAGGTTTTCTGGCTTCCCTGAGGATGTCCATACATCTCTGTGGGAGTTGTAAATGTCCAAATTCTATGATCTCAGGAGCCAGGCTGCTAAGTTCATGGTCTGAGGGCATGGATGCAGTGTCCTGCCCTTGTCTTGTGACAGCATGTTGTACGGGCAGGGAAGTTTCACTGGGGGAGATAGGGACATCTCCATCAAGTGAGCGAACCAAGGTTGCCGTGCCCACATTGGGGCCACTAGTATCATGGTAACCTGCTCCTGGTGCATCTTGTGCACCACTTTGTTGAGAAGGGGAGTCGGGGGAAAGGCGTAAACAAATTTCCCTGACCATTGAATCAACAGACCGTTCCCCTTGGACTGGTTCTGGGGGTACCTGGAGGCGTAACTTTGGCATTGTGAGTTCTCCAGGGTTGCGAACAGGTCTATTTCCGGGAATCCCCATTGCGTGAAGATGTCTAAGACGATGTCTTCGTGCAATTGCCATTCGTACTCTTCGGGCAGGGGGAAGTCTCTGCTGAGTTTGTCTGCTAGCAGATTGAGTTCCCCTGGTACATGTTGTGCTAGTAGGAACATGTTGTGTTTGAGAGCCCACTTCCATATATTCTGGGACAGCTTGGACAGTCCTGGAGAGTGAGTGCCCCCTTGCTTGTTGAGGTAGTACATGGCTGTGGTGCTGTCTGTGAGGACCATCACTGTCTTTCCTTGTAAGTGTTCCTGAAAGGCTTTCAGTGCTTTGAACACCGCTAGTAGTTCCAGCAGGTTTATATGCTTGGATGCTAAACTCGGAGTCCACACTCCGTGTGCCGTTTGATGGGATAGGTGAGCCCCCCATCCTGTAAGGGATGCGTCTGTGGTTAGAGTGGCTTCCACTGCGGGTGTGGCAAAAGTTTTCCCTAATAACAGGTTTTCTTTTGTCCACCACCGTAGCGAGAGAACCAAGGCCTGCGAGACCACCACTAGATCGTCCCATTGTCCGCTGGCCTGACACCACTGGCTGTAGAGCCACTCTTGCATTGGGCGCATGCGCAGGCGCGCGTGAGGTACCAAATAAATACATGACGCCATCATCCCTAGCAAGCGCATTGCTTTGCGTACCGTCACCTCTCGGCCTGCTACATAATGGGGAATTTGAAACAGCATGTTTTGGACCCTCTCGTTGGAGGGGAATACGAGGCCGTCCCTTGTTCGAATTAGCGCCCCTAGGAATTGTTTGGTTTGGCTGGGGTCTAAGCTGGACTTCTTTTCGTTGATGGAGAAGCCCAGTTGGGACAAAAGGTCTACGGTCTTTTGGGTATTGGAGAAGCATGTTTCGTAAGAATCCCCTGTTATGAGCCAGTCGTCGAGGTAAGGGTATACCGGGATGGATAATCTGCGCAGGTGGGCCGCTGCCACTGCCAGTACTTTCGTGAATACCCTTGGTGCAGATGCTATCCCGAAGGGTAGTACTCTGAACTGGTAGTGTTTGTCCTCTATTTTGAACCTGAGGTATTTTCTGTGCGATGTCAACATTAAAATATGAAAGTATGCATCTTTCATGTCCAGTGTTGTCATGTAATCCCCTTGTGATAACAGTGGGATTACCTCCTGTAAGGTCACCATACGAAACTTTTGGGGTTTGACAAATATGTTCGCTGGGCGCAGATCTAATACAGGGCGCATGGTTAAGTCCTTTTTGGGTACAAG
The DNA here is from genome assembly GCF_040938575.1 of Ambystoma mexicanum. Classification (NCBI taxonomy): domain Eukaryota; kingdom Metazoa; phylum Chordata; class Amphibia; order Caudata; family Ambystomatidae; genus Ambystoma; species Ambystoma mexicanum. The sequence continues at coordinate 977,596,645 of NC_090934.1, read as the reverse complement.
GAAGTACACTGAATAAATACCTTCTGTTACCTGTGATAGGGGGACGGGCTCTATAGCTTCTTTCTTCAGTAGTTCTTCCACCTCTTGAAGAAGAATGGAGAGGTGTTGAAACGATGTTAGCCGGCCCCCGACCGGTGATGCATGGGAGGGGACCCGAATTTTCGGGTCATTTGCTGGTATTGGGCGTGGAACCTCTGGGGCTGGAGCCACGACCTCTTCCTTTGCCACGGCGTTGGCCTCTTTGACTGAACTGGGTGTTACCCTGGTTGGTGGGCCAGTTGGAGCCAGAGTAATATTGTTGTTGTTGGTTCTGCTGCTGTCTTTGGCCACGAAAGGAGCGTTTATTACCATAGCCTCGCCTGTTAGGGGGCCTAGAAATTTGATCAAGAGTTTTGATGGTATCAAACTCTTTTTTAGCATGTTCTAGGGCCTCATCTACTGCTTTCCCAAACAGATGCGTCTGTTCAATGGGTTTATTTATGAGGGAGGCTTGGGTTTCGGGCTTAAAACCTGAATTGCGTAGCCAAACGTGGCGCTTGAGAAGTATTCCCTGCACTAGGGAGCGGCCAGCCGTCTCAGCGGCATCTAGGGAGTTTTTAACGATGCCCTGGTTTACCAGTGTGCCCTCTGATATTATAGCTAGCAGGCGAGAACGCAGAGGTTCAGGTGCTTCCTCTGCTTCGCTGCGCAGCTTGTTCCACTGTGCATCTGCGTAGCTAGCTAAAAGTGAGTTGTTATTAGCAATTCTAGTGGAGAAGGCGGCGGAGGTCGTGATTCTCTTCCCCAGTGCGTAGAGTTTTTTGCCTTCTTTGTCTGGAGGTGCTTCACTAGTGGATAGTGGCACCCCTGCTCTTTTTCTTGTGTTGGTAACCACAAGGGAGTCCGGAATAGAGTGTCCTCTGATGTATAAAGGGTCAGAGGATGAAGGGCTGAAGAGCTTTTCTATTCTAGGGTTGACCCCTCTTACTAGAGCTGGGTTAGTAAGGGAAGGAGAAATTCTTCTTTTAATAGAAGCCAGGAGAGGAATAGATTGGCTAACAGGGGCTTTTTCTTTGATGACTTTTTCTACAAAGTCGATGTCTGGAAGAGTTTCCCCTGTATCAATCTCAAAATGCGCTGCTGCCTTGCGCAATAGTGCATTGAGGGAAGGTTGGTCATCTATGGGAGAGGAGTTCCCATGTGAATCCTTGAGAGGAGAAGGGAGAAAGGCATCAGGGTCTGAATGTACTGAAGGGGATTGCCAAGGCTGCACTGACGGTGAATGCCAGGGCTGCGAGGTAGCTGTATCCTCTTCAAACCCTGTAGGAGTGGTGTAAGGATCTTCTTCGAACCCCTCTTGCTCAAGTTCTACCTCTTCTTCTCCACCCAAACACTCCTCATCTTCTTGGAGGTATTGCTCCTCCTCAGTGAGGTCAACCAGCCTAGGAATCTTGACTCTAGGGTCATCCTGTGGCCATTCTCTTTGTCTTTTGTGAGTGGGTGGGTCTTGGTTTCCTAGAAACCTTTCCATTTTCTCCATGCAAGAATGGAGTCTTTCAAGGGTCTCATGGGGTACCCCTGAATAGTCTAGAGGGGGAAAATTAGTGTTTTCGCCTTCGAATCGTTTCGAACGCTCCCACAGCGTCGACGAGAGGTTCCCGTCTCCTTCTGAAAAGCCTTCAGGTAGTTCGGAAGCGTCCTTTGGAGAAAGGGGCAGTTCCTGGCTACTTTTGTGTTTTTTCGACGCGGTATTCGACGTTTGTTTCGTCGTCCGCGTACGTTCGTCTTCGGCGACAATTCTCGCTAGGCTCTCGGCCACGATTTTGTCCGTCGAGGGCTTTGGTGTCGACGTTGTGTGCGTTGCGCGTTGTACCTCGACGGTCGCTCTATGGAGCGTTGCGTCGGATGTTTTTGGGGTAGCGCCCGTGTTAGACGGAAGCCCAATCGCTGGTCGCGGCTGCGTTTGCGGGTGGGGCTTGTGACCTTTACGGTCTGCGGTAGACGCCGGAGTGCCCTGCGTCCCCTTCGGCGCTGATGGATCCTTCGTTCTCGACGAAGAAGAGCCGTGGGTAGTGTGTTTAGCCTTATGGGGTCTGTGTGCGTCCTTGTCGCCGGGGTGTTCATCCCCATAAGCAGGGCGTGAGCCGAGCCCGTCGGGGCCGGGGACGGACGACGAGGAGCGTGAGCGCTCCTTCTGGGGGTTCATGACTTCCGTAACGGACGTCGAGTTATCGCACTCCTCGTCACTTTCAGTAACAGCGGCAGCGGGTGAGGAAACTGACTTCGACATCGCGTAGTCTGCCCACCTCTTAACCCTACGTTCTTTAAGAGTCCTGGGTTTTAAGAGCTTGCAGGCTGCGCAGCTGTTCTCTATGTGATCGAGGGGTAAGCAACGATTACAGAGCTTGTGCTTATCTTTCCAAGTATATTTGCCCCTGCAGCGTGGGCAAAACTTAAATGGTGTCCTCTCCATAGCTGAGGCAATAATAGCTGGCGATAACAACCCCAAGGGAAAGAAAAGGGAGAAAGAAAGACATTCTCAAAGAGAAGAGACAAAGTTCTAACCCCCACTCTCCCTACTGTAAGTTGGCCGTCGAGGCCAGGCCACGTGTTCGGCAGCGCCGAAGGATCTCCTCCGCTCTTCCTCTCCGTCGAAAATAGTTCGGCGGAGAAACAGCTTCACAGCTAACGTCGAGGGGGAGGGATCGTTACCAGTATATTAAGTTATGACAAAAGGACCGAGGTCCGTGGTAAGTATAGCAATGTCTCTCTAGGAGCTCCGCGAAAGGCGACCAGAAACTGGGCGGAAAAAAACAATCTGAGGGACCTCGACGCGTGAGGGATTGTGGGTACAACGCACGTCACTATAGGGATAGTGTTACAGACACGCCTTGTCGACGTCCCCTTTTCGACTACGAAAAACAAAATGCAATACTCCGCAGTGACCACTGGATGTCGGACCTATGCACAGCATGTGATTCTAAGCAGATTAACAAACATCAGAAATATATATATAGTAAGGTACGAATAATGATGATTGAAAAGCTACCTTGTCTGTCAACACACCCCCTCCCTCACCCAACCCTATATTTTATCTTCGAAACGTTACAACGTGGAAATGCTTACATGTTTGTATTTAATAAACTCTTGTGTCTCAAACAGGATTTACCATGGCATCGAATGGGCAGCCTGCAACTAATAGATATGTTAGATTTAGAGAAATGTTAGTGGCTAGATTAACGTATTCATTTGAATGTGGTTTATCAATGTGTGCTATCGTGTTCTTCATCTCAATGTTTTGTCTGGTAGTACACTGGTTTATAGCGTTCATCTCTACCGAGATGAACGAGGGGGGAGGGGGGAACAACACCACCCTTGCCCCTGGAACGAAAACAATTCCGACTGTAGATATCAAAGAAGGTGATTTCTTGATCTGGGATGGATCACGCTTTGTGTGGGGATACTATACTACACCACCCACTGCTGTCCTCTCACAATCGAGAACCAAAAATATAAATAATGACACAATGTCCCAACCTGGAACATACAACAACCACACGATCCCTCCCGCCCCAATGTCAAACAACGATCTCTTGTTTATTAAGGAGGATGGAAAAGTGATTATGATGACAGAACACAAGTCCCTATATGAAGAATTAGAAAAGGGGGGTGGGGGGGAGGAAGGGGGGCCTGGTTCTTCACCTACTATAACGAGAAGGTACAGAAGAAGGGAGAAAAGTAGGCGGAGAAGAGAGACTGGTGGAAAAGGGTATGATGAGTATTATGGACTAGGGCTAGACAAAATGGAAGACCCACGACACCCACACCAAGCAAATAAATGGTATGCAGATATGAGCACAACAGCCAAACAAACAACCAATGAGAGCTGTTATGTCTGCTCACTTATCCCCCATGCATCAGGCACACCTAAAGTATTGTTGCCACGAGAATTGCCCATTGTGGATGCCCAATGTCTCCTTCATCTCACGCTGTGTAGAATAAAGAACACTTTCCAAGCACACGATGTCTCTTTCAGAATGCTACAGAACAACAAAACGTGCTATTCGCAGGCGTCTGGAGTGATCTGTCTTAAAGAACCTTTCTTTGCAATACAAGGGACACTGTTTTCCGAAAACAAATGGAAAGACGAAGAAGTGCTGTGCAAGGCAGAAGCACTGAAAGGTGTCCAACCGGACAAGTTGCGGTGGATGGAAAGAACGTGCTTGCTAATATGGAAAGAACACATCCCTAAACTAACATGGGTAACAGCGATGGAGAAACCCTTCAAGCTACAAAGTGAAATACAAAACGAACTATGTTTCAAGGGAGAAGGAAAAATGGCAATGGGAACGAACACGAACTGTAACAAAACTCTCACCATCCCAGATATGAAAAAAGGGACAGCAGCACTAATGGACACCTACTGGGTATGCGGAAACCAGGCGTACCTGCACCTTCCCCAATCATGGAGTGGTAGCTGCTCAATGGCCACCTTGCACTCGACACTAATGGTGATTCCAGAAAGCCATATTGACAGAAGTAACATGATGAAAGGAGGCTTGAACCAGAATGCAGCTTCTCCAACTACACAAGCGCACCTTTTATGTCCTGTCCTCCGGAGGGAAGGAAGAAGAGCTCTCAAGAAACAAGCGAGCCTCGAACTACATATCACAAGCATCATCTGACTTATTGGCACAGATTCCAGACAAGTATCGCCTGTTCAGCTCCGTGGAAACATTCTTTGCTTCACTAGTATCCAGTGTCCAAGCAAGAGCAAATGCAAAATGGCTCCAGATCACACGGTGGGAACTGATCCAGTTGGCCAATGACACTGAAGAAGGGTTCAACATAATAAAGGTAGAACTCCGAGCTCTGCGACTAATGACCATGCAGAACAGGTATGTTCTAGACCTGTTAACAGCTATCGATGGAGGTGTTTGCCGAAAAATAGGAAGTGCGTGCTGCACGTTCGTACCTTCTGAAGACGCAGAAAATGGGTCCCTGTCCCACGTTATTGAAGCAGTACATAACCTGGGCGAGAAGATGAAAATGGAAGGTGGAGCTGAAGATAGCTCGTGGTTCGACAATATCTTCTCCTGGGTTCCCTCATGGCTTGGAGTGACAATAAAGTTCCTGATACCAATAGTGGTGATCATCCTTGTGATATTTTGCCTGTGCCAGGTGGGCCTCCGATGTTGTGCTAACGCAGTTCCTAACGGTGCAATGATGATGGTGACAATGGGCAACTCCGGTGGTACAATTAAAACAACACAAGAAGTACATGTGCAGACAGGAGCAGACAACACCCCCAAGTACCAGTTAGTGCCTATGTGCCGTGATAAGTACATAGTAGATAAACTATGGCACACCACTATCAAAGAACCACGAGACGTAGAACTGGAATGGTATGAGGAGGTCTGGGTAGATCTGGAAGAAACTGGCGACTGTATATATTTAACCTGTACACCAGATGAGTATGCTAGGAGAGGTGAGAGTTTAAGGGGGGTGTGCAGAGCATGGATGCCTATAAAAGGAACCCCTGCATGGGATGGTGCAGTGTTAGAGGAACAAGAATGTAGGAGATTGGAAGAGCTAAAGAAATTCGTTACTTTAAGTAACGAAAGGGGGGAAATGTAGGGGAGGACTGGCCGCGAGGCCCTCCTCACCTACAGCTTTCTCCCCAGGTGAGGACCATGACTCGGTGGACGCCCCCTCATGCCACCCGGGCCCAGGTGGAGGAGGATTCGCCCGCCGACGACATTGCCCACACGCACCTCGTCTTTGCATTTACCAAAAATTGAGTCAGGCCTAGACGCCATCTTGTCTAGCAAACATGGCGTGAGTTCAGCACACTGTAACGAGGCCCCCACCTTTGGAGGGCCTTTCATGCATCTCTGTCGCCTCAGCAGCACTGGCAGATCCGCTGCGAGCGCGTTCCCATGAGAAAGTCGGAGATGAGCTAAACCCGAGATGCCAACACGGCAACATTATATTAGTAACAATGTGATATTGCACCCCGTATGACCCGGACCGCAAGGCCGGGGTAGCGAGGAAAAAAGCTGAAGCATCACTATCTGAAGAAGGTAGAAAACAATTCAAGTATTGGTACTAATGAACTACCTCTGTTTAAAATGTGAATAAGCCATAAAAATGTAACGTTATATGATATCCCTCCAGGTCTGGACTAATGCTGCTATAACCACGGAGAAAGATGTTGACCAAACGTATAACCTCTATCTGTAAAAGTGTTTTTTCCATAGTATGTAGAAACTGGAACTCATATATGTTTTCTGAACCACCCAAAGTGGCGAGCATCAATCTCTGTAGGCCATAACCTAGATATCCCTCGTATAACGTCTAAATGTACATACAATACGCACACAATGTAGTGAATGTAATGTTAGGCAATGAAAAGGTACTGGAATCGACTGTCTTAAAGAAATGTGTAACGAAATTGAAATATATATATGTGTGTCTAAATAACGTCAAAATAAGGCAGAACAGTATAAAACTTCTGCATTTATTGATCAGCAACGCACGAGGAAAATACCTTTGTGGATATGCAAGGCCATTCCCTCTCCCACCCTACCAAGCCCGCAAGATAAAAAAGCTAAGACTTGTGCCGCGCTCCCTCACCTCCCCCAACCAAGCTGGCGTTACTTCAGAGGCCCCGGCGCCGCAACCAAGGCCATAGCCTGCCACCTGTGTTATTTACAGCACGGTAATAAACCCACAGATGAACCCACTGATCTACCAGCACCCTTTCATAAATCCCACGAACCCCCCAAGAATCCTGACCCCGTGTAAGGACGACCCCCATCATTGAGACAAGACACAGAGACCCATCTATATAATAACTTCTAACGCAGCAGACAGACATGTATCATTCGGCCCAGGCCCCAGAGCCCCGTCCTACGACCTAAAGTACCGGTCAATAGGACACAGGTAAATCTCACCCCAACCGATAACCACCAGACCTCTCACGAGGTGCATTCCTCATGTGTTGCGTTTATTTTATAAGATAAGCTACGGAACAATTTATTAGTGAACGTAAATGTCATTTTCTGAATAACTGCAGTGTGCATGGCCTAGGGCAAATGAGACAGGAAAGGTATTCATCATTGTCACAGGCTGCCCCAGCGCACCAACACCGCACGGATGACCTCAAGCCGGCCTGCCAGGCCCAACCCAACCCACGAGGCTGACCAGTGACGTCGTCTTGCCAAGACCAACCATGCTGCAGCAACACCTATAGTTAGTCGACGATACCCAATCCCAATTAACTTGTGCCCCCTATAGTGTTTAGGTGTTGATGACGTTTTTTGTATTAGAAATACGCCTGTCTTTGCTATTGTCAGACAGAGCGCTCTCGTAGGTTGCAGAGTTCTTTGCATGCCTTATCCTCGGATAAAATCCCACTTACGCTCACCCGCACTCTGTCTTGGTCTTATTCCCACTACGGGAGAGTCCCTTATTGTCTCTCATTGCGGGGAGGATCGTGCTGAATTGGGGGCGCTTCCCTTCATAAGTTACAAGCCCTAGCTCACTAACGCCCACTGACTAATGTAGGCTTCATATTTAAGAAGGTAACTACATTGGAAGTTCAAAAAATTATCACCTCTCTAAAACCATCTAACTGCAAAGGGGACAGCTGCCCTGCCCAGATCATAAAAGACGCAGCCAGAGATCTATCACCTTTCATCACTAAACTAATTAACCCGTCTTTCTCTAATAATTCAGTCCCCAGCAACCTGAAACAATCTTGGATTCTCCCACTCTTAAAAAAACAAATCACTAGACCCAGCCATACCCACCAATTACAGACCCATCACCACGGTCCCATTCCTGTTAAAAATCCTGGACAGATTTGCTTACCTGCAAATTCAGGACTACCTGGAGTCCAACTGTTTGGAATACGTCAATCTGGCTTTAGACCTCAACATGGAACAGAAATCGCCCTTGTTGACCTCAAAAGTCAGATTGATTAAATCAAAGAAAAAGGTAACGCAGCCATTTTACTCCTTTTAGACCTCTTTGCGGCCTTCGATTTGGTTGATCATAAAATCCTCTGCAACCACCTATCGTCCGCAGCTCACTCCTCTTCTGCCGTCATATGTATAAAATCCTTTTTGGCTAACAGAACTATGAGGGTTTTTTCACCAACAGCAGCATCAGACCCCATCCCCATCACTTGAAGTGTCCCACAAGGCTCATGTGTCTCTCCCACTTTGTACAACATATTTACAAAGCCACCTTTTGACAAACTGGACCGTCTGGGTGTCACATACACCAATTATGCAGACGACACCCAGATACTCCTCACCCTCTCAGGCAACTACAACGCGGATGTCATCCAGATTAACAAAATCTTCGCCATCATTCAGGCATGGATGGCCTATGCCTGAATGATGAGAAGACGGAGCTTCTCCTTGTTGGTTCACCTTATAATTTGTCGAAACATAGCCCCAACTACAATAACATCATTGATGGTAACACTGTTAAAAGTGTGAAAACCCTAGGCTTTTATCTTGATGCCAACACTAACCTCTCCAAACAATTCAACATTGCTGTCTCAGCAACTGCCTACACTGGCAAGCTGATCAGAGCCAACAGACCCTTCCTGTCCTCTAATAGTTGCCCTACGCTGTCTAATTGGACTACTGTAATAGTCTGTACCTAGGCGCAAACCAATCTATAATCAACAAACTACAGGTGCTCCAAAATAACGAACTACGAGCAGCACTAAACATCCCCAGGCGAGAGCACATCTCCACCACTAGGAAATCGTGCAAATGGCTCTCCATACAAAAAAATAAATACCATTTGTCTCGCATGTAAAGCCTTAAACCACCTAGCCCCACCGTATCTCACCAACACATTCACCATGAAACCTGCTACCATAATTACCAGATCCTCCAATACCTTATGCCCGACAGTGCCTAGATGCACCTTAAAAAGTGCTGGAGGTTCCAGCTTCACGGTCCTTGCCTCCCAACTCTGGAACACCCTACCACTTAACATTAAAACTATCGAGTCCTTTCAGCCTTTTAGGAAACATGTTATTGGATGGTTACTGCACAAAAATTAGCATTTACCACCTCTTTCAAATTTCAGAGCATACTGCCTATATTTACCTATGCTTCCGACATGTAAATTGTATAAATGCTTGTATAATGAAAAATGTATATATTGTACTATGTAACCGTTTCCTGAAGCGCCCTTTTACCTCTGTGTCTGGAGCGCTATATAAATAAATTAAACAAACATAGAAGCAGCGGAAGGTATGTACATGCCTAGAAGGAAGTAAAATAGACTTCTTTTGTTCTTGTGAATAATTTGAAGAATGGGAAGGCGTAGACTTAGATTTGGGTCTATATATTCTGTTTTTAGAAAAGTAATAAGACCTTCAGAAGTGCCAGAACCACTATTTCCTTGAGGACGTGCTTTGAATGATTCAAAGTTTTGGTGATAGGGTTGTTTCACCAAAATTGAGCTAAGGGTTTTGGCGGCCGTGACACTGGACTTACATTTTTTAAGGACCTCAGTGGAGGGATCAAACGGTGTCTTGCTATTAAACGGAAGGTCCAGAACCTTCTCTTGGATATCTTGGTGAAGGGAAGAGGCTGACAAATATGCGTGTAAACGCATGCAGATTGCATTAGGGACTGCTCTTGCTGTTGTGTTGGTGAGGTCTTTAACCACTTGATGCTGCAGGATAGCCACTTTTCTACCTTCGGAAAATCAAAAGGAAAACTTGTCAGCGACTGTCTGAGGGAGCATGTCTGCAAAGCGTTCAAGATTCTCCCAATTAAGGATATTAAATCCTTCTAAAACTGTAGCAGTGTTTACTTGCCTGAGTTGTAAGGTAGTGTTAATGTAAGACTTTTTACCCTGAGTTTCCCATGCGTTTGCATTCTTATCAAGAGATGGAGAAGGGCCTTTTCCCTTTGGCCCAGGGCAGCTGAAACTACCGCCGATTGTGCAGGAAGATTGCCCATAAGTATGGAACTGTCCTCTTTAGGCACCTTGTTCTGGTTAAGTAGAGCTTTGGGGATGTGGGGATCTGAATGAGGCTTTCCCCAACAAGCTAATGCTTGCTCTAGAACCGGCAATTCCATGGGAAGTGGATTCTTTGACCGCTGAGATGGCAGTTTTCTAAAAACACCCGCCGTTTCAGGTTTATCCTTAGGAAGGATTTCTAGTGCCTGCATAGCTTTTGTCACAATGTCATGAAACACCTTACATGGTGATTGCGTGGTGTCGTCATCCGAATCTGTCTGACATTTTTTGTTTCTTGGATGGAAGAGCTGAATCCTTGCTGTCCACTGATACAATGATTGGCTCAGGAATAGGATCGGTGGGCACTGATCCCTGAGGTATAATAGGTGACATTCTGTCTTAAATGCAGAAGCCAGAAGTTCTAAGAAAGGCTCAGAAAGCATGGCTTCCAGCACTGTATTGGTTATGCCATTCGCCATTTGAGAAGGGCTAGGTTGGGGCTCTTCTAGCCTTAAAGGGAAAGTAAAAGAGTCAGCCCTGTTAGGCAGCTGGTTTGGATTGTAGATGTTAAAAACCACATGTCTAGGCAATTGGATTTTGGTTAAAACCAGCTGTGGTCCAGATGGTGCTGGGACCCGAGTTGGTTGAGCCAAATCGTCTTCTGACTGAGGAGAAAGTTGTGGCAAAATTGGACGTGAATTACCTCTCACAGGAGTGCTGAATATTTTTCCAGTGGAACTGTAGAGGGTTTCCCCGGTACCGTCGTTATTTTGTCTGGTGTAAATAATTCTTCTGGTACCAGGTGGATCTTCTCAGACCCTTTCCCACGTGGAGGTACTAGTGCTTTCTCACACAGAGGGACTCTCAGGTGAACACGCCCGTGGATTCCCCCGGAACAGTCCTGTGAAGACCCCAGAACTGAGGAGACAGTCTTCACTTGGGTACCGAAGGCCGATGCTGAAACTTGTACCTCACCTGAAAGTATGGTCCCCCTCTCACCAAAGTCAGCCTCCCTCCAGTTTTGAACAAAGTCTTCAGTCACTTCAGTACTGGTCCCAGCTGTGACATGCAGAGAAGACTAGTCTGCAGAGACCTCAGGTGTATCCCACAGTAAAAGACACAGGTACTCAACCGGGTGATGTATACCCAAACAACAGACTCCGGCATGATGGGGATCGGCTGCAGAGAAATGCTTCTGGCAATGGAGGCACTGCTTGAATCCTGTTGCATACGGCATATGTAGAGGGAGTCTCACCCCTTCTGACGTGTCTGCAGACTTTGCAAAAGTTATTGCGGCGGTGTTGCACCTTGGGGACAGGGACTCTTTGAGTCGTGGGAGCTACCCTCGTAGAATCAGTGCCAGTAGCTGCCGTGGTAGTAGTAGTGCCGATTGAGCCTGCTTGGGCTGCGCGTCGTCCTTCCCATCCATCCATGGCTTCTCGGATGTCTCCCGTAGTTTAGCCGGGGTAGATGACTTCCTCTAGGAAGAGGAGCTTGAAGGTATGCTGGCGGAAGGTGATGCTGATCGCGCCCTATCCACTTTGGGACCCGTTTACGCAGCAAACCCGGTGGAGTCGGACTTGCGGCTCTTGCCATTATCTTGGCCCCCATAGATGAGGCGCCCTCAAAGGACTTAGAAGACCGCTCCTCAGACTGGCCGGTCCTGGATGAGGCATGACCCTGCTTGCAGCACGGGTCAGATGCCTCGTTTGTGTTAAGCCATGCCGCCAGCCTACTGTCCTTTGTTGTTTTCTTGGGAGAAACCGAGGCATATTTTGCACTCCTTCCTTGTGGTTCGGGTGCAGGCAGAGGCATTCCAAGTGTTTTTTCTCCACAAACACATTCCGTAGCCCACATTTGGTGCAGGGCCCGAAGAGGGACCTTTCCTCCTCCTCCTCCGTCATGGTCAGAGGACGCGAAGTAGGGACAAGATTGCCTTGTAGAATCTACCATGGATCTTCGCCCTTGAGGGGCGCAGAACTTTACCGATAAGGGGTCCCTGCTGTCGGCAGGAGAAGAAAAGAGCACACAATCAACCTTTGAAACAAAAATTTTACTTTTTCAGTTGAAAAACACAAAAAACCTAATCATCTTCTTTCTAACTTCTGTCCTATTTCACTTCTGTCTTTTGCTATGAAGCTGGTTGAATCCTTGATTACCCCTCTTCTCTGCTCTTTTCTCAAGGGCTCTCACTGTTTAGATGGTTTCAGATGAGGCCGGGGCACTGACTCCGTCCTGATCTCTGTTCTTGAAAGATCGAGCTCGGATTATCAACCAGGGAGGGGTTGGTGCCCTGATCCTCTTGGATCTCTCTGTGGCCACTGACACAGTCAACCACTCCATCTTGGTCCAGCGACTAGCCGCAGTGGGGGATCTCTGGCCAGGATTTGAAATGGTTTTCTTTTCTTGCTGATCGTTCCCAGTCTCTCTCTTTCCCCATTTATTTCTGCCCCTTGTCCTCTGACTTGTGGAGTTCCGAGGGACCTGCTCCTTCTCCCCTTCTCTTCAAAATGTATATTATGCCTTTAATCTCGTTGATACACTCGTTTGGGTTTAAGTGTTATTCTCATGCTGACGACACCGAGATTCTGATGTGCTTTGATTTGGCGCAGCCATCGACAGCGAATTGATGATGACGCTGCCTTTTGGCAATCTCGGTCTGGATGGGCTGCAACTGGCTCCGCCTCAATGGCAACAAGACCGAGGTCTTGGTCGTCGGGGCCCTACCTGAGACTTGTCTCTGGTTGCCGATTTTTGGCCGCCAGAGCTATGCCCCATCCTGTCGCTGTAGTCAGAAATCTTGGGGTTAAGTGCTCGGCTTCCCTTGCCCTGCTCCCTAAAATAAGCTGTTTGTCAAAGGGTTTACTTTAAGCTCCAGACTCTTCGCAAAGTTCTCCCCTTTCTTCCCGTGGGACTTCGCCCACAGGTGGTTTCGTCTCTGGTTGCTGGCTCACTGGACTATGGTAATTCTTTGTACCTGGGCGAGCCGGCTCATTTGCTGCAGCGTCCGCAGATCCTTCAGGATTCTGCAGCACGGCTTGCCACAGGAGCCTCTTGGTCCATCTCGGTTTCAAGTGTTTTATATCACTGCATTGGCTCTCAGTGGCCAGCCGGATTAAGTTCAAGGTCCTGTGCATTGTGGACTGTGCCGTTTATGGTATTGGCCCAGAGTTCCTGCAGGAGAATTTTCACCGGCTTGCTCCTGGAGGTCAGCCAACACAGCTTGTATTTTGGTTCAACTTGTTAGACGCAATCGTGTGGGGGGCCACTCCTTTTCTGTTGCGGATCTCTCTGCCCGCTCCTCTGTCTTACTGAGGATCATCTCAGCTTCAGACGGGCTGTGAAAACCTGGCTTTATGCAGCCTAATCTTTGGACTTGGTCTGCCGCTTTCTCTTTCTGTCTTTGTGTAGTTCTGCCTTAGCGCCATGATGCCCCCTGGGGTGAGAGTTTGCGCTTTATAAATGGTTTAACATAACGTACAAATAGCGGAAAGCAACTCATGGTGGCAACAGTAAAGACAGACAAGTGATCACAGTTCAAGGGTGTTCATTAAACTGTAGAGGGGAGGTTGCAAAAATCTAAATCTAAGATGGGAGCAAGCTACAACCATCAAATAATAAGGCAGTCCTAGTGGCATCTTGTCAAATAAAAGGGCCTATACTAAGAAAAACCTATCCCCATTCCTTACGCTAAATACAAAAAGAGGGTGGGATAAGGTTCACAAGAAAGAAAGAAGTGTTGACAAATGATAAGTCAGGATGTGGTAGTCAGGGGTCTCCCTTAATCACGTTTTGAGCACGGGATAAGGTGGGACTCCTGAGCACAGCACATGCTCAAGCTTTCCCCAGCACGAGACAGTTCCGCTCTCAGATATGAGGATCGTCAGTGGTTAAGTCTCTTGTTTCCGAGGGCCTGACAGTTTCAAAATAATACACAAAAGTTCAACAAATGTTCCTTTCTGGTTGCACTTTGGGTGGTGATTCCTCACCCCTGGGTCCCCCTCTTCTGGGCTCAGACCCAATCTCGAATGTTTGCCTCCCTCAGTCGAGTTCACTACAGCTTTTGTCATTCAATTTAACTTCTGCCATTCGCAAATCTTAATGACTTTTTAAACAGTACACTGTGGACATCCCTCCGTCAGATTCATTTTGTCCTCATAATGTTCATCGGGCATCATGCTTCGCCCCGTTCTGTAGGCATCACTCGTCGGCTTCACTCTTGCCAATTTTACAGTCCTTTGTTTCCTTTGGTTTCTATTTGTTTGCTAGTCGAAGACTTTCGGCTGTACAGAGGATTTTGCAAGACCCCTGTATGAACACTTTAATCTTTCTTTGCGGCTCTCCTACAGCCTTCTGGTATCAGTAGTTTTAACAAAACGTGGGATTAACCAGAGTCTCTTGAATAGGCCCCCACGTAGTGCTGGACCCCTCTGCAGCTGGTTTTCCCTTAATGTTAAAAGTTCTTTGAACTCTTCCTAATTTTCCACTTTGCGACTTTCATTCAACACAGTTTGGTTTCTTTATCGGTTCACCCCTCGACTCACCGGCTGTAATGAGCTGCTTGGCTTTTCTTGTATCTGGAGTCAAGGCCATTATCACAGTAGCAGGCATCTCCCTCTATCCTGCATGCCCCGTGTACCGTTGACATCTGCAACACACTCGCGCCATTGTTCGCCATCTTCCGATTCCTTTCAGGAGGTATCCCGGGTCTGGGTTGGAAAGGGCAAAGTTGCTTCTGTCCTTGTTTCCGCCTCAGTTCTCGCCATCTTTCTCTTCCTCTTGAATTACCGTACTTGGATAGCTCTGTCGTTGTGTGGTCTGCCTTGCTCTTCGTGTGCTCTTGTGCTCCACCTTTTATCCCTGTGATGAAAGGACAGGGTCGTCAAGGGTGGGATTCTGGTCAATTGCCTGACTTTGCCTGGCCCTTGTGTTGGGTGGGACATGTCAGGTAAACAGCACCGTAGTTAGTCTGTCGGTTTTATTATTCATTTTATTTATTTTTTAAATGTATAGAGCACGCAAACAGCCCAGGGGCATTGAGGTGCTGTTACAAGGAAAGGACTTAGTTACATTAGGCATACACCATACACAACAAGGTGCGAGGCATGTGGCAAACATTATAGAGATATTGGATAGATATAGCTTCAGCAGAATGGGATTAGACGAATAGCAGTGTTTTGATGGCTTTGTGGAAGGCTAGGTCATAGGTTTCTGCTCTGAGGTGTGGTGAAAGGGCGTTCCATTGCATGGCTACAATGAATGGGAAGCTCGAGCACCCTGCTCTGGCTCGTTTGACTTTAGGTACTGGGAGGAGATTAGCAAAGGGTGTCCTGGTATGTCTGAAGGATGCAGATCTGTCAATTCTTTGGGTAAGGCTCTGTGATTGACGCACTTGTGAGTAAGGGCCAAGGTTTTAAAGAGGACACGCTCTTTGAAGGGTAGCCAGTGGGCCTGTTTCCTGACAGCAGATATATGGTCTCTTCTGGGAATGCCAGTGGCTGCGTGGAGTGCGCTGTTTTGTATAGTTTGGAGCTTCTCCATTTTCTTTACTGACGTGCATGCATAGAGGGCATTGCAGTAGTTGAGTCAGGATCTGGTTATAGCTCTGGCTATGGTGAGGCAGTTATCCTTGTACAGATAGGGTCTGGCTGCATTTAGCAGTTTGGCGTGGTATGCCACGGCAGACGCAATGGTGTTGACCTGCCTAGTCATTGAGAGGTTGGAATCTAAGTAGACTCCTGGGGTTTTACTGTTTTAGAGACTGATTTTGACGTTGTCAAGCTTCTTTAAGGTCTCAGTGGAGCCTATCAGGAGAAGTTCCGTCTTGTCAATATTCAGCCACAATCCATTCTCAGCCATCCAGGCCTGGCTGGTCGAGTATGCCGAGTTGAGGGACTTTGTGTCGGACTCAGTCGCCCGTCAGTGGGAGGAGGACTTGTGTATCATCCGTGTAGTTGGTGTAAGTGAATCCTGACGTGTCATGGATGAGGAAGAGAGGTCTGGTGAAGATGTTATATAGGGTAGGGGAAATGCAGGAGCCTTGTGGGACTCTGCATTGGATGATGTCGGGGGAGGTTTTCATGGTATGGAAAGAGTGTGTCGGAAGAGGGGGGTTGTAGAGTAATCATGTATCCTAAGGGGTAGGATGGGGAAAATGTGTTATAAGGAATTATAGCCCTCGTACCAGGGGGTTTTATAGACTCAGAAGGGTGAGATTAATAGGGTTTAATCAAGGAAGAGTGGGTGTTTGGAAAAGAATAATCAAAGCGACATGGAGAATAATGATTGGGAGCATTTGGTTAGAAAACAGGAAAACTGGGATTCTGTGAATTATGGTTGTCGAATGTACCAGGGTTTGGGTACCTAGGGGATTTACCAGATATGGAGGGGTTGTTAGTTTTGGATAAGGGCAATTCTTTAGGTGGAAGGGAGGTTGAGATGGTGCAACCTATAAAAGCTTCAAGAAGCTAGTCTTCCTCGCGCCTTTCTCAGGTATAATACCACGCCTCACCTGGGGCATTCCCCCGGGTTACCTTACCCAGGTGATCTTCCCTCGTTCGCCACCCCCACGGTTGGGATCCTAGAGCGCCAGCCCACCGGAATAAGGGATTCTGGAGGTCTACATAGCTCAGAGAGCAAAATCGAGGACTCCCAACACTGAAGATTGTGGTAAAAATCTGAAGATGGCTGCCAAAGGAGGGGCTTAGGGAGCAGAGGACTGTCACTGGATGGGGGCAGCATGACCCAGAGGTCAGTGATTGGTTTAGAGGAAAAAATATAGTTTTTAAGTGGAAGTGATTTTTTTTTCTTTTACCGAGGATTCCCGGCCTGACAATGGGGTATATTCATGAGCATTTTCAGTCTCTTTCCTCAAAATATAGTGAGTAACTTAAAGCTCAAACAGGGGGTGCAAAGAGTGACCAACATCCACTTGCTTATTGGTTTCAATTGACAATGGTAGATTTAGATTAGGCTTTACCACTCCTCTATAAGAACTCTATGGCCAGCTTGGTATTCGGTCTGCCAGAGAATCAGACCACTGAATTGATTATTTGGGAAATATCAAGATCACAAGCAGTCAAAGGTCTTACACCGATTCCAGGCCAGTGTCTGATACAGAAGAGAAGAAAGACACCAAAAAACCTGGATCTCCCGGGCTTATATCAAGGCCAGAGTGGTACAAAGCTTTACTAGAACTCTCCCTGTGGGGGGCAGCAAAGATAGTCAGTTTTATATTCACAGTGGCCTGTTCAAACATTTTGAACATTACTTACCTGAACGATTACTGTTCCTCGGGGCAGAGGACTTGGTGGGAGAGGAATGTCTCAAACCTGGAGAAGTCTTAGTTACTTACCTGTATTTCTCCAGCATTGCTATCTTTCATAGATTCACATGCGCCCAGCCGCCTCCCAGAGAGGCTGCTCCAAGGCACGGCAGTCATATATTTAGTCACTATACAGCTCAAAATCTGAATAGTGCTGCTTGAAGTGGAGCTTAAGCCCTGCCACCTCATTGTTTGGGGTCATAAAGGACCAAAGTGAGGTGGAGGGACTACACAAGTGAATGTCTCATTAGCCATAATGGGCAATCCTCATTACCTTCTCCTATGGGAAATATGGGATACATTACTCACCGTAATCGTATTTCTGATGCTTGTATCTGCTTAGATTCACATGCTGTGCATAGGCCGACATCTAGTGGAAGCTGCGGAGTATTACAGTTTGTTTTTCGAAACTCGAAAATGGGCGTCGACACAGGCGTGCCAGTAATACTATCCCTAGTGTGACGTCCACAGTACCCAAGATCCCTCACACGTCTAGGATCCTCAGATTGTATTTTTTCTGACATGAGGAAGCATGAGGAGTAGCGTGAGTACAGATAATCCAAGCAGATAGACAGAAAGGTAAGACTACAAGCAATCATGCGCCTTCTCTCGGAGGGGAGGAAGGGTGGGTCGCATGTGAATCTAAGCAGATACAAGCATCAGAAATACGATTACGGTGAGTAATGTATCCCTTCTGAGGCTTGTGGAATCTGCTTAGATCACATGCTGTGCATAGATTAGCGAGCAGTACCAGAAGAAGGAGGTGGGATGTGAGAAGGGTCATGAGCAAACAGGTGTCTTAGAACCGCTTGTCCCACTTGTGTATCTGTCTTGGAATGAGTGTCAATGCAGTAATGCTGAGTAAAAGTGTGAATAGAGCTCCAAGTAGCTGCTTTGCAAATGGTGTCGATGGGAACATTTGCAATGAAAGCCAGAGTGGCCCCAATGCCTCTAGTAGAGTGGGCCCTTGGCGTAAAAGGCAGAGTTTTTTCAGAAAGAGAGTAACACAGCTGTATACAGTTGATAATCCACTTCGAGATAGCGCCTTTAGAGACGCGATCTCCCTCTCTGCCTGTAGCTACGGAGACAAACAGTTGATCTGTTTTCCTTAGCGGTCTGGTTTTATTTACATAGTAGAGGACCGCCCTACGCACATCTAGGGTGTGTAGTTTCACCTCAGCCGAGCTTTGCGGGTTCTGGAAGAAAGCCGGAAGCTCGATGGACTGGTTTACATGGAACTTTGATATAAATTTAGGTGAGAACCTAGGGTGTGTGCGTAAAACCAGTTTGTCTTTGTGGATAGTAAAGAAAGGATCCTGCACTGACAGAGCCTGAATTTCACTGACCCTTCTTATAGAGGTAATGGCTACTAAGAAGGCCATTTTATAAGTCAGGTGTTTGAGACTACTTTTATGCATGGGTTCGAAAGGGGGGCCCATGAGCTTAGCTAGCACCACATTAAGGTCCCATCCTGGCGGTGGGTTCGAAATAGGAGGGTGAAGTCTCTTTACTCCTTCCATGAAGGCTTTAACTACTGGTACTTTCCACCACGACACCTTGTTATGGGATGTGGTGTAAGCCGAGAGGGCTGCCAGGTGTACTTTCAGAGAGTTAAAAACCAATCCTGCATCCAGCAGGTGGAGCATGTATGTCACAACGTTGGAAGGAGTGCAATCAACAGGGTTGATTTGTTTATTCTGGCACCAAATAACGAATCTCTTCCACTTGTCAAAATAACAGTGCCTTGTGTTTGGTTTCCTGGATTCTTTTAGGATGTCCATACACCTCTGTGGTAAATTGAGATGGCCAAACTCTATGACCTCAGGAGCCATGCTGCCAGGTTCATTGAGTTGGGTTCCTGGTGCACTGTTTGACCTTGTTGCTGGGACAGTAGGTTGTACCAGGCTGGGAGTTTGATGGGCTCGCACACCGCCATCCTGCGTAGGTGTGGAAACCATGGTTGTCTCGCCCACATGGGAGCAACTAGGATGAGCGTCATCGATTCCTTGTTCATCTTGTACACCACCTTCCTGATGAGGAGTTGGTGGAAAAGCGTACGCAAACATCCCTGACCAGTTCATCCACAGGGCGTTCCCTTGGGAGTCTGGCTGGGGGAACCTGGATGCAAATCCTGGGCATTGTTTGTTTTCGCTTGTGGCGAATAGGTCTATAGTGGGGAAACCCCACTGAGAGAAGAGATCTTCTACGATATCTCTGTGAAGGACCCATTCGTGATCCTCTGGGAGGGAGTCTCTGCTTAGGGCATCCGCTAGGGAATTGAGCTCCCCTGGAACATGTTGTGATGACAGGAAGATGTTCCGTCTGAGTGCCCATATCCAGATTTTCTGGGCAAGCTTGGACAGATTTGGCGAACGAGTCCCTCCTTGTTTGTTCAAATAGAACATGGCTGTCGTGCTGTCCGTCCGGATCTGCACTGACAAGTTTAGCAGATGGGGCTCGAACGCCCGAAGCGCTCGGAATACTGCCAGAAGCTCTAGCAGGTTGATGTGGTTCTTGGCTACTGAGTGAGACCAGAGACCCTGAGCTGTGTGGTGGAGATGGTGAGCTCCCCACACAGTCAGGCATGCATCTGTAGTCACCACTGCCTGTACTTCGGGATCGTAAAAGGGTTTTCCCCTTGCGAGATTCTCTCTTGTCCACCAGTGTAAGCTCTGTACGAGTGTTGGCGAAACGACCACTAGATCGTCCCACTGACCACTTGCCTGAGACCACTGTTTCGCCAACCATTCCTGCATGGGACGCATGCGCAGACGCGCGTGGGGGACCAGGTAAATGCATGACGCCATCATGCCCAGTAACCGCATTGCTTTGCGTACCGTTATTTGTTGACCTGACTGATAATGTGGTATTTGCAGTAGTATATTCCGAATTCTCTCTTCCGAAGGGAAGGTCAACCCTTTCTGAGAATCTAGGATTGCTCCTAGGAACTGTTTTGAGGTGCTTGGCACCAGACTTGACTTCTTCTCGTTGATAGAGAAGCCTAATTCGTGGAGGAGGTCGATAGTCCTCTGAATGTTTGACCTGCAAATTCCTGGGGTTTCCCCCGTTATGAGCCAGTCGTCCAGATAAGGGTACACTGGGATTGCCTCCCTGCGTAGGTGTGCGGCTGCCACCGCCAGTACCTTGGTGAACACCCTTGGTGCTGAAGCTATCCCGAAGGGCAGTACCTTGAATTGGTAGTGGCGACTGTCCACCTTGAAGCGCAAGTATTTTCTGTGGGCTGGGAGCATGGAAATATGAAAATAAGCATCTTTCATATCCAAGGTTGCCATGTAATCCCCCTTTTTTAGGAGGGGGATTACCTCTTGTAGCGTGGTCATACGGAATTTTTGGGGCTTGACATACTTGTTGGCAGGCCGTAAGTCCAATACTGGGCGCATTGTTAAATCTTTCTTTGGCACAAGGAAGTAAGTTGAATAGATACCCTTGTTTACCTGGTGTCCTGGGACGAGTTCTATCGCGTCCTTTTCTAGTAGAATGGCGATCTCCTCGAGAAGGATCTTCTGATGTTCTAAGGAGTGTACTCTTTGTCGTGGAGGGTGGTTCCGGGGACGCTGCAGTAATTCTATACAATATCCTGTGGACACTGTTGACAGCACCCATCTGTCTGAGGTGATCCCTTCCCAAGCCTGGGTGAAGTTGGAAATGCGTCCCCCTACTGGCGTTGCGTGAGAAGGGACCCTGAACTGAGCGTCACTGCTTTGGTGGAGGCGTGCCACCTCCCTTGTTGGGGCTGCCTCTGCCTCTTCCACGACCTCTTTTGTTACCCCTGCCGTAACTCTGGGTAGACTGCTGGTTGTTGTTCCATTGTGTACCCTGTCCTTGGGCATAGTTGCCTCTTTGTGAATTTTGGCCTCGTGGGCGACGAAAATTACTGTTCCCCCTCTGGTTAGGGGGTTTGTTGGTAAGCTGGCCAAGGGATTTGAGAGTCTCGTACTCGTCCTTGGCATTCTTAAGTGCGTCTTCGACCGCTTTCCCAAACAATAGATCGGGTTCCACCGGCTTGTCTATTAATGAAGCCTGTGTTTCTGTTTTGAACCCTGACTGCCGTAACCACGCATGTCTCTTGATAACAGTACCTTCTGCTATCAATCTTCCTGCGTTGTCCGCGGCGTCGAAAGTTGCTTTTAATATGCAACCAGACACGGCTCTCCCTTCTGCCGAGATCCGAGCCAACTGGCCCTTTAACGGTTCAGGAGCAGAGGCTATGAGCGCCGCGACCTCTTCCCATTGATGGCAGTTGTAACTTGCCAACAGGGTGGTGGAGTTTGCAATCCTTGCTTGGTAGGCGGACGTTGAGGCTACCTTCCTGCCAAACCCGTATAGTCTTTTGCTCTCCTTGTCGGGAGGAGCTTCTGATGACGATAAGGGTGTCCCAGCCCTCTTCCGAGTGTTGGTAACCACTAGGGAGTCTGGTTTAAGCTGTCCTCTTATATAAAGAGGGTCAGACTGGGCTGCCCGAAAAAGTTTTTCGACTCTGGGGTTGACGGCTCTGGTGAGGTTTGGATTCACCAGGGATGGATCTATTCTACGTTGGATGGATTTAGGGATAGGGATGGTTTGAGCGACCGGCCTCCTTTCTCCCACCAACTCTTCTGCGAAGTCCCTTTCCTCCTGTACACCGTGGGTGTCGATGTGAAAATGTTCTGCCGCGCGAGCGAGAACTTCATTAAGGAGGGGCTGGTTATCAACTGGCGAGTCGGTAACTGGGGCTTCGCTTTCTACCGGGGAATCTACTCTGTAAATTTCCTGCTCGTCTTCTACCTCCTCCAGGTCCTCATCATCCGCATAGTATTCAGTCCCGGTTTGTTCCTCCATAATTGTAAACTCCTGGTCCCCTTCAGGGAAAGGCTGTCCTTGGTATCTGGGGTGTGGAGTAGAGTATGGAGTAGAGTAAGGCTGCACCTTGAAGGGTTCAGGTCTTTCGAACCGGGCCTTTTTACTTAGGGGGATAGGATCAGAGGAGCCTGAGGGTGTGGCCCCTTGAGGGTCATACGAAAGGAAATGTTCTGGGTTCTTGTCATAAAAATCAGCTAAGGAAGACATCCTTGACATGACCCTGTCTATGTCTTCACTGGACCATTCTTTGGAACAGGGTATGGCTTTAGTAGGCAACTTAGAGGACTTATCAAGGGTAGCCTTGCTGGATGTTGATGTCCCAGTAGATTTATGTTTATCTGTCTGCTTAGGGTGGAAGGATGGTCTTACAGGAGTGGAAGGCTGTGCTTTCCGCTGTTTCCCCCCCTCCCCGTGCGTGGAAAAATGTTTTCCCTGCCCCTTGGAGGCCCCAGAGACTTTCGACGGCTGGCGTCGAGGGTCGGGAGAGGTACCTTATTTTGAGCGTGGGGCCTCGCTGGTGTTAACTGCGGCCTCTGTCTCCTGGAGCGCGGCCTGGGGGTGGAAGTCGTTTTCGTCTTCCGACGATCGAACTTCCGTTAATCTAGGGAGCGAGGCACTCTTGGCAAGAGTGGATGATTGCCTTGCGTCATGCGGCGATCTCGATCGAGAGCGCCCAGAGGACACCGAGTCGGACCGTTCTATCTGTGCCTCTTTCCGAGAAGTCGACGTCGTCGAGGTTCGGTTGGACTTAGTGTGCTTAGTGTGTGTAGGGTGTGTAGCGCTTGCGTTGCCGGGGGTCTTCCCCATAGCCGCCCTGCCGGACAACCTTCCGAGGTCGGGGACCTGCGCTCGGCAGTCTTTCGACGCCGTAATGCCCTCGCCGTCCGAAAGTACGGCGTCGCTGCCATCGCTGAAGGCGCCCTCCGCTGCCATGGCTGCCTGCCTGGCGTGGTGGGCCCAACGCTTTGTCGAACGGTCCTTAAGTGTCTTAGGCTTAAACCTACTACACGCTCTGCAGTTCGCTTCGGGGTGGTCCCTCGGCAAGCAGAGATTGCACGTGGCGTGCCTGTCGACCCAAGGGTATTTGCGGTTGCACTTGGGGCAGAATTGGAAAGGGGTACCCTCCATACGCACCTTGAGGCAGCGGGCTGGTAAGTGTAGGAAATATATAAGGTGTACCTATATACCAAGAGTGAAGAGTATGTACCACCCCCCACTCTCCCTGCTTGCAGGGCCGAGGCCAGCGGCCTACTAGGCCCGGGCCAAGGCCAGCGGCCTTCCGAGGCCCAGATCCGTCGTGCAGCAGCCGACGGTCGATGTCTTCTCCAGCCGTCGTCGAGTGTCGAGGGTCGACGTTGGGGTGGGGAAGGATGTCAATAAATAATTTTAACTTCAATAATTAGCACAAGTATGGCTAAGGCCAGGGAACTCCGCAAGATGCTTCCGACCAGTATGGCGGAAAAAAACAATCTGAGGATCCTAGACGCGTGGGGGATCTTGGGTACAGTGGACGTCACACTAGGGATAGTATTACTGGCACGCCTGTGTCGACGCCCATTTTCGAGTTTTGAAAAACAAACTGTAATACTCCGCAGCTTCCACTAGATGTCGGCCTATGCACAGCATGTGATCTAAGCAGATTCCACAAGCCTCAGAAATATATATATATACACATACACACACACACACACACACACACACACACACACACACACACACACACACACACACACAGGAAAGTGTTTTTCACATGCATTTTGGTTAGTGGAACTATCAATTCAATACTGTACTCCTAAAAGAGGAATTGAATGAATTTTAGACCTCCTCTCCTTTTTGCTCTATTTTTTTATCTCTTTCTTTCCTTTCATTAGGGTGAGCAATGTTTTGCTTAACTATTTATGAACACATTCTATGCTCACCGTCCCGCCTGTCTCTCTTAAAATGGTCAACAAACAGTCTCAGGTATTTTACAACCAATTAAGGTTTTAGTGAGGTGTTTAATGCTTTTACATGAACTGTAGTCTCACTCAGTTCATCAGGCAATGTAAAAGATGGCTATCCCGTGTTAAGATGTTACATGCACTAAGCACTTTGTGTATCCCCATATAGGGAATACTATTCTTGAGCTGAAAAACTGCACATTGCACTTTACCAACATTATGTTGTAGATTGCTAGTTTGCAAAGTAAGCATAAAGAAGAAACTTTAGGAGGTAATTCTTTACATGGGAACCTGAAGACGCTTTTGCCAAGAGCACTATGCACTTTACCCTAAGCACCTTATTGCCTTGCGGATATTTCATTTTTATGATAGCCATATATCTTTTACCTCAGACTGTACTGACCATCACACAGAGAATGTTGCAGAAAGTATTCTTAAAAAGGTAAATAAACAGATACAGACCTTTTATCTTAATGGCAAATCGCTATATAAAGGTCACTTACTTTGTACACAAATTTGTTCCTAGAGTACAATGAACGTAAAGGTGCATTGCAATGTTAAGCCTAATTGCCATTCATCTTTGTAACACGGACGGCATTTGGGCAGCACATAATCAGATGCCATATTAAGTATTCACTGAAAGGAAGCCGCGACTGTGCAGAGACAAAACTAGTATGTTTTATACATGCGCAGGGGACATAATATGGTTGTATAGTTTCCAAATGCTGTCAAGAAACCAGGAACATTTTGCACTTAACTTTTGCTCCTTCCTTAAAAAATATACATATGTACTGACAATGTTTTATAAAGTTGAGCATATTGTTTAAAGATGTTTAAAGACGTTTAAAAATGTTTAATAATGGCGGATTTCGTGAATTGACAGTATGTATTATAATGACACTCTACACGATGCAACCATAGAGATTAGGCCAGTTTAAAAATCCTTTCTTTGTGTTCATACCCTAAAACGTGATCAAGTGGGGTGTTTGCCGCAAAACACGTCATTTTCGTGTTTTACTTTCATGACCTTGACATTTTAACTATTAGTACCCGGCGAGGGCGCAATCAGAATGAAAGAGCCATTCTGATTGGCCCTCGTCGAGGTGTTACCAGGCCGGGAATCCCTCTGTCGGGATTCCACGGCCTTTGTCCCCGGTGGGGTGTGTGGCAGCCCCTCAGCCAATGGGGATCCCTTCTGCCCTCCCAACCCCACTTAACTTCTTTTTTTTCAGGAGCGGACGCGCCAAAACGCTTCTGTTTCCAGCACGTCCGCTCCCGATGGCCGCCATGAAATGGGAAAACTGACTCCGTTTTCCCTTTCCATGGCGGCCATTTTCTTTGATGTTTTTTTTTTCCCAAAACGCTGTAGTGTTTCGGGAAAAAAATAAAGCTTTTAGTGCCCAAGGTCACGCAGTTTTTACGGGCAGGGTTACTAATAGCTATGTGACCCTCACGGCGGGGGCATAACCAACTCTGGTAATGCCCCGGGGCCTTCGTTAAGGCACACGCTTCGCTTGGGGCCTATAACTATGGGCCCCGGGGCATTACGCGAGTCGGTAATGCCCCCGCCGCTCGGGGCATATTGCTTAAAGAACTTTTTTTTGCCTACTGAATATTTTGGTGCTGTACCTCAATATTTGGAACGGATCATCCGCCCTGAGACAAATCAAACACATGAATCTATGAAAGATCCAATGCTGGAGAAGAACGACTTCAACAAAACTACTCACTCCTAGAATGGCGGTGCCTTTTTCTTTATCTTCACCTTTTCAAGAGATATGGTCTTGTGTTCCATTGAAGCAGTCTCGGGCTCAGACCTGGGGGTCCTCTGAAGATTTTCTAGGTTGTGCAACTTTTGAAGAGCCTCACCACATGCACCCTCACTTTTCTGGGGGTCATGGGTTTGACAGGAACCACACTCCACAATGTCATGGTCTTTTCCAAGGCAACAATCATGAGTGGCAGCTGCCCCGGCAGGTCTTACATCAAAACTTGGGCGGAGACATGGCAGAAATATTCCAAAAACCTTGAGTGATTGGGTGATTAGAAAAAAAAAAACATTCCTCTGTGTTGCAGTGGAAAAAAGGCACAGATGGAAAATTGAGCTGGTAGCTTTGAGAACAAGTGTGGAGCACATTACTTCAGGCATCAGTTGGCACCAAGGATTGCTTGATTTAATTTTAGAATCATGTTATAGCATGGTCCTATATTCTTTAAGCAGGCAAGTGCTTTACAGCATTCAGTTTTCTTTTTCCAGGAGAACAAATATGATAAAACGCACATATAGTAATAGGTCTTAACATTTTGGTCATCTGATATTGTTGCTCAACTGAAATATACTATGGTCACAGAATACCACCATAACAAATGAGTAATACAGATCTGTGGTGGAGTATATTTTATCCAACACTTGTCCCTAGTTAGCCTCCACAGAAGGAGCACAAGCATAGCATTGAGAAGTAGGGGGATGATATATTGCTTCTCAACCTCATAGGGCGAAACAACTCATTCCTGTAAACAAGAAGGTTGTGCCATCTACTCTAAATAATCTTTCTGTACACGGATGGTCTTTAAAATAAAAATACAATATTCTTAACACTTTGCATGATAACCATTGACCATATATCTCCCATCTGGCCTCTTGCCCACCTCTAGAAAATTCATTTATGGACCCTAATCCAAATATTAACACCGAGACTGTTCTCAGGATTTTATCATGAAATAAGTTGGAACAAGATGAGGTTATTGCAAGAAAAATGGTCAACACCCCCTAATCATATGGGCGAGTTTATTTTATATGAAAAACCTAAAAAGAAAAAGGAAGACATTCAGGAGGGTGAAGTACCTGGATTCCTATATCAATTGAGGGATTCACCAACATCACTGAGTGGGATTCACGGAATATACTTATCTCAAGTGTGAAAATCCCTGCCTAATACAACTTCCTCTTGAATATTTCTTATAATGCTCTCTAAAAGAATGTTTAAGACATCTTAGAGCAGGTGCTTGCATTCCATTTAGATAGAACACTCCAAAAGGATATTTTTATTTTATAGGGAGAGATTTGAATAAGTGGGCAGTTGTCCCCCCGCCCAACACCTCCCCTGACCCCCTACTGAATTGTTTGACGGGGCGCAAAATATTATAGCTGAAGTACCATTTCAAGTCATGCAGGAAACAGGCGTGGACATTAAAGGAAGTATTAGATTTCACACATTTCTGCATATATGGAGTCTGAATGTCAGTGATGCACCTGACATACTGGGAAACCGGACATTCAGAAATTCCCGTTTTGTATGTATAATAAACTATTTCATACTAAGAATTTGTGATTTATTTCTGTTATGGTCATTTGAAGTTATTGCTAGGTCAAAAAGCAACTCTGCCTTTTTTCTTAATGTTCTACGACAACAAACTCCGTTCAAGGGATTTTGAGCCCCTTAGATCATTTGCGAATAGCACATAATATAATATTGAAAGAAAGTTAAAACTGCCCAAAATAATACAAGAAGTTGTTAGTCATAATAATATAGTAAAATACACTTTACCTGAATTTTATTTTGTTTAGAGGAAAGCAGTAGCTATAACCTGATGGTAACAAATTCTGAGAAATGTACTAACATTGGTGATCACCATCTAAGAGCCCCTTTTTTAAAAGTAAAAAAGAAAAAAAAAAAAAAAGGGTACAGTCTGGCCCGGGATGGTTTTCGCGGGGATTGGAAGCTAGTAAAACGGGAACTTATAAAAACCTTTAAACATGATTCAGCTAAAGTAAAAGCAGTTAGAGTAGTGTATCAAAATACATTATGACCACTACAAAAGTCACAGGCACTGGAGAAGGCTGAAGAGAGAGAAAAAGTGGCTGAAATAATTATTTCAAATTTTGGAAAGCAGTATCCCGGTTCTTGGATAACTCTCTCCATGAACAATAGCAATCAAATATTAGTCACTCAGTCTGGATAGATTATTATCTGAAAGTTTATAATTCTGCAGGCATAGATTCACAGTATGCTCTCTGTGTTGAGTCAAATGAAAGCCGGAAACAAAGTTGTCATGGTTTTGGTTATTTAAATAAAAATGGTTTGGGAAAATGCCTCTCTGGCCCCCTCCTTAAGAGGAACTTCCTTACCTAAAAACCAAAACTAGCGAGCTGTCTGTATCAGGATGTCAGTAATTGAAAAAGCCGTCCTTGTGTCCAACACGTCCTGTATCTTGATGTTGGCAAAAAGTGTTCAACATCAAAAGTATAAGAATGACACCAATGAAGATTGTCTCCAAGGTAATGACCTTTGGATCCAGAGGGTGATCCCCTTCCAATGGATTTTTAAATAGGATGGCAAAATGTCTCTTTAGCTAAAAGTTCCTTTGCGTCTTCAATGGGCTCTCAGTTCTTGTTTAAGTAAATTGTTCTGTAACAGTCTTTCTGTAGTATTTCTTGTAACTTTGAGGATCACCTGGTATACTGCCGTGTCAGGAATATTTATACAATTTCAGCTGCCTGGCGTACTCACCTGCCAGGACTTCTTATGTGTTTCACAGTTAATGCATATACAGTCAGGTGCTTGGTATATGTGTCTATGGTAAAATTTGCTCAAACCTTTTCTCCACACTTGCATCTCATACATCTGTACATGATTGTGGTTTTACTTTGTACTTTGTCTTGACTGCATTCAAACAAACTTTAGGGTATTTTCAGCAGTAGCAATCTCGCATCATTCAAACATTTGTTGGTGTGCTTGTCAGAACTCCCTGTGATCCTGAGGTGCTTGGGCTAGACTCACTGGTTCCTTCTAGCATCTCTGATCCTGCTCGAGCTTCTGCTGTGTGATCCCTTTGCCTGCTTTCCACTTTGGAGTGTGCAGACGTTCTTCCAGCATCCTGTGCTGCTCTGCGGTCACACGCCAGTTTTCCATTTTTTTGGCCCGCACTGGAGAAGGCAGTTCCTTTGAGCAGCCGAACACCTAGGAGCTCCTGTGCAGCTCCCAGCATCTCCACAGCGCTTCTTGATCGCACAGTGCATTTCTCCTCCTGTCCCGGTGGCCTTCTCCGTTCCACAACACCTGTTCATGTGCCTCCCGTTCGTGAGCCCAAGCATGAAGTTTAACGTCTTTTCCTGCACTTCTCAAATTAATAGTGCGGCTGCCATCTATAAATGTTCAGCGCACTGAAGATTTGGAAAAACAACTCGCCTGCATGCTATACTTTCTTTTTCTCAGAGATTTCACATAAAGGCACATCAGAAACAAAAGGTGTTGTGTGAGTTGTGGGTGTCTGGGTCATAGATTGGGGCCTGACCAGAATAAAGCAGAGAAGAGGTTTCTTGACTTTCTCTACAAGGGGGAACCGTTAGCTGACAATAGGCCATTAAGGTCTGGGGTGTCACAGGGTCTTTCTCTTAGGAAAAGGGGGGATACCGTGTTTCATTCATTGAAGTCATGACATCTAGTTGTCTCCTCCCATGAGATCCTCCCACATATAACCGCCATCAGGGTCAGGATCAGATTGTGGCTGCCGTACCCTGGACACCTGGCAGGAGGTTCCCGCCGGGGAATCCGTGAGGACTTCATCGGATTCATCACAGCTCCCAATCATAAAAACTGCTTTACATTAATTAAGCAGCATTCCTATGCAGAATTTACATTGAATTATGTAACCAAAGCTATTACTATTCAGACGGCTCAAAAGTGCAGTTCTGGAATGCTATCCCTGCTGATCTTTTAAGTTAAACATTGATCTCTGAACAACCTTTTTAGTGAATATTTTCAAAGCCAGCTAGTCTACAGACAGAAGCCCTGGGAGTTGGAGAAGGCCCCTTATTTTTCCAATATAAAAAGAGGGACCATTTAGCACCTGGGTAATACTGCCCCATCTCATTATTGGATCCAGTTAGCTTGTTTGGAAGACTGTTGTGAGCTAGATTAGCTAATTGGTGTTATCCTAGGGGATACTGCAGAATCACATGGTGGTTTCTATCCTCCAATATGTACAAGAGCGAAAGCTCTTAACCTATACCTAATGGCTGCTAATATTTGTATTCATATAAATCTCTCTCATTTATCTGGCTTTCATGGATCTTTCATCTGCCTTTGATATGGTGAACAGGGCAAGGCTTTGAAGTGTCCTTTAAGACCTTCAGAAACCCTCACATCTTTCATTTTTATTGAAGCCCATTGACCAGGACACCCAAGTCTCAGTGTGGTGTGGACCAGGGGACGAGTGTACAGACGACTTTAATATAGACAGTGTTGTGAAACCAGAGTGTTATGGCATACCCGTTGTTGAACCTCTACACTAATGCCTTAGAATCTGAGCTAAAAGTTATGTTTGTTGACATACAAATTAATGGAGTTCAAGTGACGGTACTGAGCTATAAAGACGTCGTTCTAAAAGCCAGAACCACTAGGGCTTTACAGAATTTGATCAGAAAATATACTGATTCCATGGGGTCCAGGAATATGAAGGTCAATGTCTCTAATTGAAGGTTATGTTTGGCTGTAAACAGATCTCCACTTTCTTTAACTCAAAATGACATACATTTTGACTTTTTCACATACCTGGATGCAGTATTTACACAACTGGCGCTGGAGCGTTCACATGAAAAAAAAACAATCTATGGCACGGGTATAGGTACTATCTTCACCCCATTAAACTGTAAGGTGTATCAATTCATTTCAACCACTATGCGGATCAGGCAAAACCTTGAGCGATCACGCTGTATGTTTCAAAACTCTGGGGTATGGTAGAAGCTCAGTTAAAGGACCATGCCCTTTTCAGGTGACTCCTTAATCTCCCTTCGTCAGCGCCTCTTTTTTTAAATCCATAGTGAACTGAATTAATCTTGTATTACTGATGATTTTAGACTATGGGTGATTCGTATTTAGCTGGCTTCCTGGTTTAATCCAGATGAACAAATTACTTACCCATGGTCCAGTTTTTTCGACTGGATGCTCCTCCCACGTATTCCTCATTTTATGATATTTCCATATCCAGCTTCAGCTGCTTCGCAAATGTTTTCCAACAGAGGGTGCTGCGCATCGATGTCTGTCGACTCGATGTACCTCAGAGGCCTCTGTCTTGATGGCGACATCATCAATGGCATAAAGCATGCTGAATGACCATTGGCTTCAGTTCCGTTTTTAAAGCACGTATAGGATATTTTACACCCGACAGTTACTCCTCCTGAAAGAGCGAAGACTGCAATCACATGGAAATTTCGACTGCAGGGCAGGTTGGGAGGGGAGATGAGAAATACAGGGAGGAACATCCAGTCGAAAGAACGTTACCTTGGGTAAGTAACTTGTTCTTCGAATGGATTGTGGTTGTTCCCAAAAGGTTTGGGAACTCCCGTCCCCTGCACACGGTCAAATATCTGTAAATACAGATCAATAACTAAAGGGAGTTTTTAAATACTCGTTCTATACATTGTTGCATGTAAAATTTAACATAAAGTGATTATAGTACACAGTTTGAGTGGTACATAGACCATTTTCATTGAACAAATACATTTCTTGAAGAAATAAAGATTGTAGAAAATATTGTTTCTTTATTGTACAAAGTACATGGTGGTGCCCAACGCGTTTCGTGTTATCAACTCTTCTTCAAGGCTCAATGGCACAATTTTTCAATTTTTCTATAAAGACGAAAACAATTATAAATAAATCATTTTTTAAACCAATTCTATAAGTTCATATAACCTATAAACACTTTTAAACTCAAAAGATGATTATATAACCAACATTTTAGTAAGTAACAATTTGGAAAGTGATATTAGGATGCAAATAACAGATTATAGGGAATTCCCTGGACTAGACATTGTGGTAGTCATTTTTAGACAAAGATCAGAAGGTAACATATTATATACCCAAATTGTCTTTTTAAACAGGTCCTGTATCTCTAGGAGAGGTCAGTAATATACCCGTAAATAATCCATTTGGTCATGGGGCAACAATAGTCAAAAGGTCACATTCAATTTAAACAAATGTATGGAACAAAACATAACTTATCCTACAAAAAAGACCGTTATGAACAGGTAAGTTTCAAAATAGAGTGTCCAAATTACTTTCTCCGAGTCTCTCTAAAGTATATTAGAAGTAGTGTCAATAAAATTGTCTAAGTACCAATCACCCAAAAGCAACTTAGGATAAGTGTGAGGCAACTTACATGTCTCTAAAGAATCAAAGAACTACTTTATATATTCCGTCAGATGGTTGTCATCACAAGGGAATGGTTAAAGGTAGAGTCCAGGAGGCAGCAGTCAGCTAAGTAATAAGGAAAAGAAACAGTAAAGAAAAGTAGGTAAGTAGCTATAGTGTCCTGCAGAATAAAGGTCCAATATTAGGTGCCTGAGAGGCAAGGGAACTTACTTAGATCCAAAGAAAGAGGTGCTTGGAGTCTTCACAGTGGGTCGCATCTGCCGGGCTGGAGATACGGCTGCACCGTGAAGAGACTCCTTTTATACTATCATCGTTAAGCTGTCTCAGCGATCGTGCGCGGCAGATACGCCAATGTGCGCATGCGCCGACCTCTACCGTCATGTTGACGGATAAGCATTTTGAAGCGTGGTGTGTATCAGGTGGGTGACGTCACAATCATGTTAGCGTGAGTAAACATTGGGCATGAGATGCCCGAAAGGAAAGTTCAACATGAAAAAGTTAAAAAAGTTATATGGGCAATCGACAGCTCGTGCTCAGAACTTGGGTTAATTGTCCTCCAGTGACATGTAATGAGTCGTGGACCGAAGTGTTCACTTGCATATATTTAGTGGTGAAAAAACGAACAGGGATGTTCAGAGTAGGACACTGGAGCCTGAGCAGAGATGCTCAGAACTAAAGAAAAAAGGAGTCATCTAAAACAGATTTAGGGCGGATGGTCATAACCATGATCGAGCCAGTTTGACTTACTCCAAACCAAGGAGCATGTATAAAGGCGTTATTGGTCAATTTATCAGACAGTCTGGATTTTTGTCAGCCCAAATACATGCGCAAATATACATAACAGTGAGTAGTACGTGCATACAAATGACCAATACATATTAATATAGATCAGACAATGTTACATCAGTGTAGAGTAAAGGTATAGTTTCACATTTCCTGTTCCAAATTGGATGCACATTCTCATATGTAGAATCTCATTTTTGACACAGATGGTAGATACTACGGAATAGTACGCATTTACAGAAGTCTCAGGTATCTGAATGGTGGTTTTGCAGTTTGTCTATTCAAGAGATTATCTTTAAGTACCAAAAGGTAAAAAAGAGGGAAAACAGGCTGATAGCAAAGGGTGGTGGGTTATAAAAAAGGGAATAAGTAGTAATCTTCATTCATGCCCAATGGGGTAAGTGAGTCAAGGCAATGTATTAAATAAAGTTCTCTTTGTGACAAGATTCTTTGTAGATCACCACCTCTTGGAAGAGGATGTACAATTTCAAGGATTACAACTCTCCTTTGGGCCACAGTGTGTTTGTGGTCTCTGAAATGCCTGTAGACTGAAGATTTTATATTTTTGGTACGAATATTCGATTTATGCTCCGTCCAATGTTCTTTTGCTTTTCTCGCTATTTTCCCAACGTAGTATAGCCCACAAGGGCAGCGTAGGGCATAAATTACATTTTTCGAGTCACAGGTAGCGTATTGTCTGAGTGGTATTTTTTTGCCAGTGTTGGCATGTCTAATGTGGTCTCCCTTTATCACATTCGAACAATGCTGGCAGTTCAAGCAAGGAAATGTGCCATTTTTTGGTTTGTTTAAAAAGGTTTGATTTGGAATTTTTCGTTTTTCTGCTTTAATCAGTTTATCTCGAAAGTTCCTGCCCCTTTTGTAGGCCAACATAGGCGGTTCAGGGAACAGCTTATTGAGCCGTGGATCTGATTTGATGATGTCCCAGTTTTTGTGGATTATCCGTTTTATCTGAAAACTCTGGCTGGAGTATTTCAGTGTGTGTATCAAGTTAGATTTGGCTTCCTTAGGTTTAGTGTCCAGTAGCTCAGTCCGGCTCTGTGCTTCTGTTCTGAGTATGGCCTTGTCGAAAAGTTCAGTTGGAAAATGTCGATCTTTAAATCTGGACTTCATGATTGAATATTCGTCTTGGAGTTTGTCGGCCTCTTAGGTGATTTTCTTTAAGCGGACAAGTTGGCTATTTGGCAAGTTCTCTTTTAGATGTTTCGGATGAGAACTATAGAAATGCATGGTACTGTTAACATCTGTGGGTTTTCTGTAGATTTGTGTCTTCAAGACTGAGTTGGAAATTTCTACTGTTACATCCAAAAAATTGACGGATGGTTTTCCAATTTCAATTGTCAGCTTAATCCTGTCGTTACATTGGTTTAGGTAGTTCCAGAAGGTCAGTAGTTCCGATTCTGTACCCTTAAAAATGCCAAACACGTCATCGATATATCTATACCATTTTTTGATTTTTTCTTTCCATATTGGATTCTCCAAGACGTAGGTGTGTTCGAAAAAATGCATAAATATATTGGCATAAGAAGGTGCCACTGGGGACCCCATTGATGTCCCTGAGGTTTGTAAAAAATATTGTCCGTTAAACCTAAAATAGGTGTTCAATAAGATGATGTTGATTAATTCAATTGCAAAGGTCTTTTGCATGTTGATTTTTTCGTTGTGTTTAAGGAGGAACCATTCTAATGCATCAATTCCTTCATTGTGTGGGATTGAGGTATATAAACTACTCACATCCATTGTGAATAGTATAAGGTTAGGTTTGTTCATATCAAGGTCTTTGATGTTTTGTAGGAAGTGGGCTGTGTCCTTTAAATAGGTATTAGTTTTTTGTATTAGAGGTTGCAGTGCTGTGTCGAGATAGATTGCAAGGGGGTGGAAAATGCTTTCCGTCCCTGCGACAATGGGTCTTAGAGGTGGGTCAGTTCTGTGTTTGTGGATTTTCGGGAGGCCGTAAAACACCGGAGTCACTGGGTGTTTGTTAATCAAGAAATTGCTTGTGTTCGCTGAAATCCAGTCTAGTTCTTCTGCTTTTTCCACAGTTTTTTTAATGGTTTCCTTGATGTCAATGATTGGGTCATGATTTAGTTTCAGATAGGTGTTTTGGTCTGACAATAGTTTCAGGCAACCTTCATTGTAAAAAGGTGTCCATGATAACCAACGCTCCTCCTTTGTCAGCTTTTTGATTGTGATCTGGTTATCCTCCGCCAAATTCTAAATGATATTCAATTGGTGTTTTTTGATGTTTTGTTTGCTTAAAGACGTAAATTTCAATTTTTTCAGAGTGATGTTGGTCTTGATTTTAAATAAGTTAACCAAAGGGTGGTTGATTTGTGGATGAAAATAACTTTTGTTCTTCATTTCCAAAAAGGAGCATTTTTCTTTTTCTCTAGTTTCTGAATTCAAATTGTCAAAGAAGATTTTAAACTCCATTTTTCGAATCAATTTAAAAAGATTCACCTCTTCTTCGAATAAGGTGGAGTTATTCGTTGGAATGAAAGATGCACCTAAATTCAGGGTGTCCATTTCTGATTTTGATAACAATTTGGAGGAGATGTTCACAATTATTGGTTCCTTCAAGGTTTGTTCTTCTGACGGCCTTGTCTTTTTCCCTCGTCTTGCTTTTCTCCTCCTCCTAAAAAAGCTTCCGGTGCTGGAGTAGGTTCTATGACCAGAGGTGTTCCCACGTTGTGGGGTTGTTCTACTGGGGTTGTTGCAGATGGTATAGTGCTACTCATAGAAGGCCTCTCCTCTACTTCTCCACTGGTCACTTCATTGCTATCGGTATTATTATTGGCTGGGCCTGGTCTGGGTTGTCTTGGGGTGAAGTTGGTCGATTTGTTGCAGTAAAATTCCTGCCAGGAGAAGACTATATCGCAGGCATAATCAAGAGTGTCACGTCTGAACTTTCTGATCTTTCTCTGTTCTATTTCCTTTTTATAGTTTTCCAATTTGTTGATGGTATCCTCTAAAATTGCCTGTAATTCCATTGCAGTTTTAAGTTTGGATAATTGTGAGGAGATTTCCTCAATTTCTTGATTTATCTGTGTTAATGATTTTGATAATACTTCTATTGTCAGCAATATGAGGTCCAAGGAACACTTATTCAGTGTTTGCTCCCAACGTTTTACAAATTCGATATTGTCCTTACAAAGAGTAGGTCGTAGATATATCCGAAGTCCTCTAGGTATTCTTTTAGCTTTGAAATACTGTGCCAGGGTCGTGGCATGAAGTTTTTGAGAGATTTCTCTGCATAGGAGTCTCTCAAGTCTTTGAATCAAATTCTGAGGATTGTCAGTACTAAGTGTTTCTTTGCTAGTATCTTTAATTAAACCAAGTATTCTAATTGCGTCTTCATCTGAAAAAGCTAATGTGGTTGCCGACTTACCTGTAAGTGTATTCATTTTCGAAAAAGACATTACTTAATTGGTCAGGGTGCCAAAGTTCAAAGAGATGCCAACCCCTTCCACAATGGAGAAGGGAAAACAAACAATAAGAAAAGATGTATAGAACCTGGAGGCACACCTTTTCCATTCCCTTGTGATGACAACCATCTGACGCAATATATAAAGTTGTTCTTTGATTCCTTAGCGACATGTAAAGTTGCCTCACACTTATCCTAATTTGCTTTGGGTGATTGGTACTTAGACAATGTTCTTGACACTACTTCTAATATACTTTAGAGAGACTCAAAGAAAGTAATTTGGACACTATTTTGAAACTTACCTGTTCATAATGGTCTTTTTTTGTAGGATAAGTTATGTTTTGTTCCATACATTTGTTTAAATTGAATATGTGACCTTTTGACTATTGTTGCCCCATGACCAAATGGATTATGTACGGGTACATTACTGACCGCTCCTAGAGATACAGGACCTGGTTTAAAAAGACAATTTAGGTATCTAATATATGCTACTTTCTGATCTTTGTCTAAAAATGACTACCACAAGGTCTAGTCCAGGGAATTCCCTATAATCCGATATTTGCACCCTAATATATCACTTTTCAAATTGTTATTACTTACTAAAATGATGGTTATATGGTCATCCTTTGAGTTTAAAAAGGTTTATAGGTTATATGAACTTATAGAATTGGTTTAAAAAATGATTTTAATTTTTCGTCTTTATAGAAAAATTGAAAAATTGTGCCATTGCCCCTGAAGAAGAGTTGATAACTCGAAACACGTTGGGCACCACCATGTACAATAAAGAAACAATATTTTCTACAATCTTTATTTCTTCAAGAAATGTATTTGTTCAATGAAAATGGTCTATGTACCACTCAAACCGTTTACTATAATCACTTTACGTTCAATTTTACATGAAACCATGTATAGAACGAGTATTTAAAAACTTCCTTTAGTTATTGATCTGTATTTACAGATATTTGACATTGTGCTGGGGACGGGAGTTCCCAAACCTTTTGGGAGCAACCACTTTTTCCATATATGTAATCCAACCTAGATGCCAAGGTTGAGTTTTTCTCCCCCAGCACCTTAAGTCTATCTCAAAACTTTTACTTTTATTGCTTACAAAATATCATACGTAGGTGTGCCTCCAGGTTCTATACATCTTTTCTTCGAATGGATTGTGTCCTCCCATGTATTCCTTAACTTATGATAAACTCCTAAAGCAGTGAACGTACACCTGGACGAGTGAGTCAGAATTTTCAGACTCATAATAATTTAGGATTTCCTTCATAGGTCTGGGTGCACAAAATGTAGCACTGCCTTTCCAAATAAACCTTCCCGGCTTGAGGGAGAGTCGATTATAGTGTTTGGTAAAAGTGTATGGACGACCATGTGGCTGCCGCACAAATATATTTAGTTGCGACTCCCCTCTGTAATGGAGAGGAGGTAGCCATGCCCCTGGTCGAATGAGCTCTAAGACCCTCCAAGGGATACTTTCCTACTAATCAGTAGCATTCAGATATTTCTAAAAATGATCCATCTCAACAAAGTTTGTTTCGAAATTGCCATACCAAACTTGTGGCCTGTGTAACCTACAAAAGGTTGTTGGTCATTGTGTCTTATTTTAGATATCCTGGAGATGCAAAATGTCAGTGCACGTGTTGGATCAAGCCTGTGTAACCTCTCCTCTTTCCAGGATGAGGATAAAATGAAGGTAACATTATTTTCTGAGTTAAATGAAACTCAACAATCTTCGGTAAGAAGGTCGGCTTCACCTTAAGGACCACCTTATAGAAGATTGTATAAGGAGGCTTGCAGGACAAGGCCTGAAGTTTACTCACTCTTTGGGCTAATTAAATGGACACCAAAAGGATGGTCTTTAAAGTTAATCACCTTAAATGACAGGTATGGATAGGCTCAAAAGGTGCACACATTAGAAAACACCACCAAGTTGAGGTTCCAAGTTGGGACTTGAATTGGGACTGGGGGAAAGGTATGTCAGTCCTTTAAAGAAATGTATCGCAAGAGGGATCTTGAAGAAAGATACCTCTTCAGAGGAGCCCTTAAAAATATGGAGTGCTGCAAGATTCCCCTTGAGTGTACCAACCTGGAGCGCTGAGTTGGCTGAGTGTAATCAAAATGATAACACCATAGGTGTATTGCTTGTAATGGATCCTAATTCTTATCCCTGCACCAGATGCAATATGCGTTCCAACAACAGCGGTACAAAGACTTTGTTGCTGGCCTTCTGGAAGGAAAGCAAAATTTCCATTACGTCTCCCAGGAGGTCCCAATCCTTGTATCTCAACCTCTCAGAAACCGTGCGTTGAGAGTCTTGACCTCTGGATGGAGAACCCAATCCTCCAAGAGAGAAAGAGAGAAAAAGAGAAAGAGAAAAAGAGAAAGAGAAAAAGAGATCTCCCTTTGTGGAAGATGTATTGGAGAGCAGATGGACATATCCAGGGGGTCTGGGTACCACGTCCTCCTGGCCCAATCCGGAGCAATTAGGATCATGGATTTCCTCAACCTCCTCATGACTTGAGGAATGACGGGGATTGGAGTAAACGCGTAGAGGAGTGGAAACTCCCATTGCACTACGAGCGCGTCTCCTAGAGCTCCGCTTAGGGGAAACTCCCTTGCGTCGCAAAAAGATCCACTTGGGGGATTCCTTCAAAGGCTGATGATCTCTTGAAGGACTTCCTGAGCTACTTTCCACTCGTGGGAGACTGCTCTGCCTGCTCAGCGTGCCCGCCGTCTTCTCCACTCCGGCTAGATGAAGTGCTGATAGGGAGATTCCTTCTTGAATTGCCCAGTACCAGAGCTGCCATTACACTCACCTGGTCTGTGCGGAGGCGTTGGAGCACGGTTGCAGCCCTCCCGGGGGTGAGGTCGCCCGGGTCTGACTTCGCCCTCTGCGCTTATGTGGCGACTGGTGGCAATAGGTGATACTGCTCCTGCGTGGAGAGTAGGGGGCGTGAGTATGACAGCTTGTGCACTTATTCCCCTTCCACACCCCTTCTCCCAAACCGTGGTACCCGTGGGATGCGCTGTCCCTGGAAAGCTCACCTGTTTGGTTTTGGCGAGCACTCCGTCCTGCTGCTTCTGGCAGGGGCGCTTATATGATCTGGACCGAGTTCCTTTAGTGGTCCCTTGCACGTGGTAGTCCAGTCCTGCTGCGACTAAGCCACTATACTTCAGGTAAGTGTTCCTGTTTGCCTTTGTCTTTCCTCATCTGTTTTTGTTGTATTGTAAAGTTTGTTGTCTTGTACTGCTGCCCGTTCCACTTTTGATGTATGCTCTTTTGCTTTCTTCCCTTGCAGGTGATGTTGCCGGCCCGGCAGAAGCTGCGGAGCTCGAGGCGGCAGCCGGAGGGAATGAGGAACAAAGCTGCAGCGGTACAGTAGTTGGTAAGTTAACCAGGGGGCGCGCAGGGTTCAAATGTGGCGGGGCCCTAGGACAGATGTTCTAACCTTGTCTTTCTTCTTCTTCACAGGGTCCGAGTTGGTAGATGCGGGATGCGGAGTGCGGTGTGCGGTGCTGCGGCATCAAGATCACTGGATGTCAGGAGATGAGTATGCAGATGTAGCGATGCAGCACTGGTTTCCTGGAGCCGAGTATGCAGGAGAACGCTTGGTTTCAAAAGTAAGTAAACTGGTCCAAGCGGGGGTGAGCGTCATGTTGCACGCAAGTGCATAGTAACGCGAAGCACCGCCTTAAGATGGGACAGCTTATACAGCTGAGCTTCTGAAGCCACGCCCACCAGGTTCAGCCAGGGTGTTCCCTGGAATAAAGGTTTTCAGCTCTTGGAAAAATCTTGAAAAATAAAAGCACTCCTGCACTGAAATAAAGTGCTCCTGCTCACATCTCTATATGAGCCAAAGGCGCCAGGACTGAGTCCAGCCAGGGCCCCTGTGTTTATGGGTCCCAAAGGTACATAAGTGAGTCAAGTGACCCATTGCCCCATCACTAGATGGAGTGGTTTTTATGTTCTGGGGCCTGTGGCCATGACAGCTGCATTGCTTCTCTTCAGTGTGGTAATGACCCTACACCACCTCTCTTGTTGAGGTAGAACATGGTCCCTGTTGTTGTCTGTCATTATCAGGACATTCTTTCCCCGTACAGAGGGCAGAAAGGCCTTCAGCAATAGTCTGAATGCCCTGAGCGCCAAAAGGTTGATATGTAGTTTGGACTCTGATGGAGACAAACGACAGCTGATTGTCAGATCGCTGGTATGTGCTCCCCACCCTGTGAGAGGCGTCAGTTACTAGCTTCATCTCCGGCCATGGCTGCCAAAAAGGTTCTCCCTTCAAAATGTTGTCCTTGAAGGACCACCACAGGAGATCCTGAGCGACTGACTGGAACCTGAAGGAGAACCGACATCCTGCCTGAGAATTGAGAACATTGAATCCCAAGAGCTCACTGGAGAGATCTCATTCTCAGGCGCGCCTCTGGCACCAGAAGAATGCAGGATGCCATGAGGCCGAGCAACCTCAGAAAATCGAAGGCCGAGAGACACTGGCACTCTGGAATTTGGTGACCATCTGCAGAATGTCTTGAGCCCTCACCTCGGGTGGCAAGGCTTTTCCCAGGGAAGCATCCAGGACTACTCCAATGAAATGGAACTTTTCAGATGGTATCATGTGGGACTTCTTGAAGTTGAGGGAGAAGCCCAGCCTGTGAAGGGAGTGAAGAAGGAGCAGAGATGTTCCAAGTCCTGTTCGGGGGAGGTGGCCCTGATCAGCTAATCATCCAGGTAGGGGTAGACATGAGTGCCCCACCCCTGAGACTCTCTGCCATCACCGCCATCAACTTGGTGAAAAACCTTGGCGGAGGTCAGCCCAAATAGCAGAATTCAAAACCGATTATGAGAACCGCCAATGGAGAACCTCAGGTACTGTCTGTGCTTGTGATGGATTGGCACATGAAAGTAAGCATCCTGAAGGTCCAATGATGCCATCCAGTCCTGAAGCTGGAGGGCTTGAAGGGTCTGAGAAAGGGTAACCATTTTGAACCTGTTCTTCCGGAGGAATTTGTTTAAGTCTAAATGGGTCTCAATCCTCCTTCCTTTTTGGGAATAAGGAAGTACAGGCAGTAGTACCAACCCTTGTTCCTCTCCGCTACAGGTACTGGTTCTATAACACCTTTCCCTAGCAGGGTCGAAATTTCCTGCATAAGGAGAGGATCTGGAACTTTGAAAGAGTTGTTCCCCGGTGGATGACTGAGGCTTTTCTAGAAAGGGAAGGCAGTAACCCAGGGCAACTGTTTCCAATGCCCAGGCATCTGAACTAATGCCTTGCCATTCTTTCAGATGCAGTGAGAGTTTGCCTGCATTGGGGTCTTGTGAACTAAGACCTCAGAGGTTTTGAAGGCGGCTGGAGCAGTTGCTGATGGTAAAACAGCCACTGCCTGGGCAGTTCTAGTACCTCTTCCCCGTCCACCACAGGCAGATTCTTTGACCTCTTTGAATGGACAGTCCTCTTCACCCTTCCAACTGAGGAGGCAAAGCGAAAGGATCTACCCCTCCAAGGTGTGCCGGTGGGGCGGTTTTGTGTCCAATAGCAGCACCAGGGGAGATTTTGCTGTTGCTTTGGAGGTCAGCAGTTTCTCCAGGCTCTTGTATGCCTTGCTACCAAATAAATGTGTGCCATCAAAGGGCATGTTAAGTAGTCTGGATTGCACATCTGGAGCAAACCCGGACTTTCGTAACCAGGCAAATCTGCACATTACTGTACTAGCCGCCATGGACCTGCTGATAATGTCAGCAGTGTCGAGACCTGTCTGGAGGGATTTGCACATTGCGTCCTTCCCATTCTTCACTAGATTTAAAAATCCATCTCTTTCCTCCCCTTCGGAGATATGATCAGCCGCCATTGATGCACATTCCCAAATAGTATGAGTGAATCACGCCAACGTGCACATAACAGTCGCTGACTTTAGGGCCATACTTCCCGCAGAGAAAAAACATTCTTGACCCAAGCTTTTTAATGCTATCATCTCTGTCTGAGGGAATAGTCGGGTATGTGCTTTGTTTTGAGGTTCATGTGGCAGCTTGTACCACCAAAAATTCAGAAATGGGATGCTTCGCCAGGTAACTAGGCTTACTACTGGACGGCCTGTATTTGGATGTTCGTTTCTTATTCACTGCTTGAATGAATTCTGGCGTTTCCCAGTTTGTATTTACTCTCCCTTGCAATGCCACATGAAAAGGAAGAATAGGATCCTC
This sequence comes from Ambystoma mexicanum, assembly GCF_040938575.1. NCBI lineage: Eukaryota > Metazoa > Chordata > Amphibia > Caudata > Ambystomatidae > Ambystoma > Ambystoma mexicanum. The sequence goes on along the minus strand of NC_090934.1, from coordinate 977,553,957 downwards.
CGGGGCTCCTTTATCTAGGATGTCAGTCAGATCATACTGTTCATTAGTATGGCTCTTTTCCACCCCATATATTCCACCAACCTGGACATTGTAAGAACCTTCAGCATGGTCAGTAGGTTCAGGTCTCCCAAACTCTAATTCTGGAGATCTATCTAGTCTGCTTGCATTTTGCAGGGACACCTAAACATATTGTATCCCTGAATCCTCTCACCGAGGGTTCAGGGCCCCCCAGGAGTTCCATACTGATGAGCAAAAGGTTGTGAATCATCAGAAGAATGTTCTGCTTCCTTATAAATCGAAGAAAGTGACTCAAAGAAATCCCTTCTTGGTAATGGTGTATGCACTTTTTCTGTAATCCTCAATGGCGTTGATGGTGGTGCTGAAATCTTCGACACCGTCGACATCGAGTACTTGTCTGACGCTTTTGGCGCGGAGGACCTGTCATGGTCCGATGAGGGGTCTTTCGGCGTTGATGACTTCTTGCTCGAGGAAGATTCGTCTTGATTCGAGGGATCCTTCGACCGCTCTCGAGGAGATTTGTCCTTGCCTTACGGACCAGAGGGTGCACAGGTTTTGCCCTCATCTTTTTTCTTGTAGTTTTTCGACCTGGGCATGGCTTTCATAAGCCTTCAAGGGGGTCAAGGCTGCATTTTCAAATACTTGCATCATTTTGACTCTGGACTTCTCCCACTCAGCTGGAGAGGCTGATTTCGCTGGGCATTTTACCCGTTCTTGGGAGGAACTCTACGATGAAGGTGGTGACCCATGGTGCCTTGATCTCCATTTTTTTGTCTTTTTTCGACGAGGAGAAATATTTCTCGACTCATCTGAAGAATGTCTTTTCGACAGGGTCATTGAAGGAGATTTTGACCTACCTGCCGCTAATTTTCCTCTTCACTCTTTCAGGGCTTTTGCCGCCATCAATAGGCAGGCCATACATTCGAACCGAGGCACCACAGACCCACCCGATGGGGGTCCGTAAGGGACATCTCCGCCCCACAATACTGGTACTTCTTAAACCCCCATATTGGAGTCGAAAGACGATGATGCCATTTTCAAGACTTAACTCGAAGATTCTCAATAGGGAACCGAAGCGCACCATATCCGAAGTGATAGCTTTTGTGGAAAAATGGAATTGAAGCCAACGGTCGATATTCTTCTGAGAGACAACATTGTTTGAATTCCTTGGCTGTACTTAGTCCTTAAGACCTTACTAAAAGTGAAAGCTGAAAACTTTTTTTTTTTTAGTTTTCTTGTTTTTAAAACTATTTTTATATTCTTGTTCTCAAATATACAAAAACTAAGTGACCTGCAATATACTTACTTCTTCCATGCGTATTAATCAGTACAAAATATAGGAGACCATCCCAACAATAGCAAAAAAACAAAGAAAACTTACATTAACCCCTGCTTGTACAGTTCCGTCCTCCCTCCCCTAATCTTTCAGAAGTGGCACATCTCCATGTCACAGGCAAGTTCATATGTTTAGTGTCAATCTCCATGCTCATTTACTATTCCCCATTGATCCCCTACGGAGGCATTTCGTCTGAATGGGCAAACATCGCTAGCGTAAAGGGATTCCATGCAGCCACGTCGACACTCACTTCTCCCAATTCTCTGTATACTGCTCTGTGCCAGACAGAGGTTTCCGCAATCGTCCATCTCTTCAAATCCTTCCACCATACATCAACATTAGGTCCCTCCTTTGCCTTCCAGGCCATCGCATACATACAGTTCGCAAGCACACAAATCAAGTCTTTCACCCTGGTAAAATGTATCCTGTGTTTCCGCCCTCACAGGGGCCATGCATGCATTTAAGTCCTGCCTCTGGTTACTCTATAAGCAATTACCGACCAAAACCTACGGACCACCAGACAACTCCAGAACATGAGCATAATATCCGCCTTGTCTGCACATCTGGGGTAATACCTTTGTCCTGCTCCACGGAGGGGTCATATACACCCAGTGTGTAATGTACAGTTACGATAGCTGAAATCGGGCATTCCTAGAGACCTAGTTAGTCTACATGAAGATTCAGGCCCATTCCAGCTGAAAACAGCTTTATGAACCCAGCCGGTAAAAAAACAAACATTGGCAATGCCAATAGTTTTGGCGTTTACTGTTCTTTGCATTATGCATTTATAGGCACCAGGGTGCAAAGAGGCGAGTGCAAGTTTGAAAGGAGGATGTGATAACGGGTGCAGGTATGCAATAGAAAGAGATGAAATCCCAAAATGAGATACAGCTTGTGTAGTAACTTGATCACACCTCCTGCCCATCAAGTCTTAGGCAGAGTTAGCAGTGTCTTTTCGCAACCGAGGGTCTTACACGCGGATTGTATTTACTACTTAGTTCCCACTTCTTGCAATGACACGCTTAACTGTGTGCCCTATTGTTAAAATAATGATTGTGTAAGGTCCCTTTATAAAGCACCCTTTACGGGCAAGCTTGCAATCATATCTCGCATTATTGTTTCCTCCAATATTGAAGTATGCTAGTTGTGTGGTTTACCAAACTTGTAACTGCCGCTACTTACCGCAATATGAGGCGTGACTAACCAATAGGACTCATCGACCGTGAAGGATAATGGCACTTATCTGCAGCGCCCACTGGTGCTACCACATACAATGAAGCTTGTGCTTAGAGGCACAGCTGCCACTGCCATGACTCTACTTTAACTACCCAGGTGTGAAGCCAGCCATACCCACTGACAAGAGTGTCCAGAGGTACTGCCTCCTCTTATCCACACCATGCATGAACAGGGGGTGTGTCCCCGTGCCCATACCAGGGGTACCTAGAAATGACCATTCCTTTTACCTGTGACAGGGGCGCTGTCTTTCTTGATCCCTACCAGGGTGTCAGAGGGACTACTTCCCTCAACCTACCTATGTAACCCAGAAGTACATCTTACCCTAACCCTTGCCAAGGGTGCCAATAAAAGTGCAGCATCCCCTTACCTGCTACCCAGTTACATGTTGTCACAGTGGTGCTGCAGAAGTGTCACTGTCCTTTGCAAAGCCAATGGAATGCCGAGATGCAACACTGCTCATTACCAATGCTATCGGATGCCCAGAGTGTGCTGCTGGTCCTCTCTATGCCCAGTGCTCTTCTAAACGTTACAGGGGCGCTACAATGTGACTCTCCCTTGCACCCATGCCAGGGGAGCTTTCAAATACACATGCAAGGGTTGTCCATCCCTTAGGTGTTGCTGCCCTGATCTACACGTGACATAGGTCCTAAGAGGCCCCACTGTTCCCTGCCCATGCCACAGGTGCTCATGCTGGTTTCTATCCTTTACCCATGTCAGCGTGCCCAGGTCCCGTCTCTTACCATGCCAGTGTTACTGAATCCCCAGGCTGCTGTCTGTATCCCACCAGTGCGGCTGTCGCTTACCTGAATTTGGGTGGCTCTGGAAGTAGAAAATGACCAGGATGAAGGACCCGAGACATGTGACTAGCACCATGACCTTGCTCCTCCTCATCCTATCCCCGCAGCCCACACTCATCTAGGGAGCCCAGTTCCTGGCGACAGGCGTGCAGAGGGGACTCATCACCCCTGTGTCGTTGCCAGGCTGGGCTCCCCTCTAACTTTCAGCAGCAGCAACTGCACGGACTCACCACTTACAAAACCGCAGCAACGATCTAGTTATCACATTTGGCACGTACATCACTTCCAACCACAGGGCAGGTCGACCCATCACCTTTCTATTCTGTCACCTGCATTTAATGCTAGTGCCATAGGGCTTCTTTTGATGCATAATGACGCAACATGCCTCTTATTTAGCAGAGAATGTACATACATACATAAGGTGGAGGTATAACTTCTAAACTATCCACACAAAATGTCAAATCGTGACAATTAATTTCCGATCTTAATCCCTTCATCTTTGTTCCCCATTCCATCATGCGCCCTTCTCCTCAATCACAATTTAAGCTGCTCACAATACCAGAGCATGCTACCCCGTATTTAAACTGGTATGCTTTCAGCTGCGCAGATAGTGTAATCACATTCAGCGTGAAAGCACCAGCTCCCCGTCAACTAATTCCATGCAGCAACAAATAAAGTTAAGATTTTAAAAAGATACACTCTGCTCTTCCAATATTGCCCAACCCCATGCCTCACTCTGACAAAGGTTCTGTGAACCGGACACACTTACCGGAGAACGGTGTGCACTCTGTGGCCCTTTGTACCCCCAAGCATGACAGTTGTCTGTCCAGGCTGTGTGCTGTTCTCAGCCGCCATGCTTTATGTGTGCGTCGTGCGACCCTTAGTTGCAACTGGACCTACCGATTGCACACTGCGCCCCCTTTTCCCCCGGGATTACAGTAGTCAAGTCTAGAGAGAACCAGGGCTTGAGTTACATTGAGCTTCTGAGGGAAAGTGAGAAAAGGTAGAATTCCTTTGAGAAGGAAGAGCTGATAGTTGGACTTCTTGGCAATGCCCCGAGTGTGGCGGAGGAAGGAGAGAAATGAGTTGAAGATGACTAAGGTTTCTGGCTTCAGTTGAAGGCACAGGGGGGGAGCCCAAGGACGAAGGCCAGAGTGAGAGGAAGAAGGAGGGAGCAGGGGTCCCAATAACAGTAGTGAACAGTGAATTAAGTAGATAAGGTACTACCAGCACAGAGAGCTTGCAGATCTCCGATGGTCCTTCTCCGATGTAAAATACACCAGAAAAGTTTCAGTATAAAATCGGTCTTACCTCAAAAGGGACTCATTTGAGTTAGGTAAAAACAGGTTTTGGCTGTGAGTAATAATAATAATAATTTGGCATTTATATATAGCACTACGAACCCTCAGGTATCTGAGCACTGCTTATTACCCACAGTGTGTGGTGCTCATTTATCGACCTCGGAAGGATGAAAGGCTGAGTTTGGCCTTGCCGGGATTCGAACCTGCGTTAGCAGGCTCTGCACGGATGTCAAAGCGAGCGCTCTACTTGCTGTGCCACTTGACCGCCATGGCTCACAGCATGAATGCTTTTGCAGACACAGTAAACTATTTATTTTGCAACCCAACCAGTGTATAAAACATAGCCGTGAGACACAGCTGTTAAAAAACAAACAATGACAGGATTAACAAGTCTTTAGGCAGGTGATACAGGCTGGTCATTAAGGAAAAACCGAACTGCACATTTAGAACAAATTGACTGGAAAAGATTACTGCAAAAAGAAAATGAGGCAAGTCAACATTCTGCCTATGTACCTATAATCTTAGCTTACTTTCGTCATTAAGTTCACAAACACGTGCAAGATTTCATAACACTTAGCTACGATTTTATGGTTTTACCTTTTTCTTCTATACATCACAAATCTACAAAAATCACATTGGTCCTGTTAAAAAAAAGATATGCCATTATGACAAACGAAATATCTGCCAATGTTAATGAAGTCAGGCTGCTTCTGCTTCAGATGTGCCACAATGACCGTCCATTTATTTTACTCCTATTGTTGAAAAGTAATCTTTGCCTGCACAACCCTGCACTAGGCTCTCTGGAGGGACGACCATGAGGTTTATAAATGTAACCAAGGTGGGGGGAAAAAACCTACTTAGAAATTATATTTTCGAACAAATACATGATAACTCAAATAGTTTATTTTTTATTTTTATTGTGCATTAGTCATACAAAGCAGTATCATGACTTTTTAAAGTAAAAAGAAAAAAGGTACGAAAAAAAATCAACTCAAATATCCAAATATACAACCTCTCATAAGAGAATAGAAAAGCCTAAAATCCACATTTATCAAAAAAATAAAATAAAATTGGTTATAAAACAATATCAAAATAGGGAGATCAAACCATTTTAAATCTCACGGTCAGCTCAATTGTTCTAGTCCTTATTACCAGAAAGTTTAAACTCATTTAGAAGTAAGACTACTTGAGCCGAAAGAAACATTTCACTTCCTGAGGCAAGTCTTTGCCAGAACATCAGTGTCCAGGATTCTAATATCATGAACGAAACTTTGAAATCTTTTTGCTCTGACAATCCATATTCCTGTGGATTTCAGACAGAAGGTGATGGGCTGTTTTTCTTAGCACTATATCACATTTGTCACAGATGTCAGATGGATGCCTTTCCAACTCTCTGATATGCCGGATTTCGAGGGTCAATAGAAGATTTAATCTGAATCTTAGGAATTCCAATCTAACTCCTTGGTTTGTTTATTTCTTTAGAGAAAAGAGGGGAGAAAAGATCTGTTTATCTGTCGGCATCCATGATGATGACATTTTAGAAGCTCTAATTTTTTCTATCGTTCTTATCCAGTCCATGCGCTTCATTGACTCCTTTGTTTTCATTCGATTGTGGATCAAGACATCAATTGTGCCATCAGATAGCGCCAATATTTTATTACATTTTAGTCTTAGTGTATCCAGAAAACAATTGTTCTTACTGTTCATTCAAAGTTAATCTCCTCATACAGTGAAGACTTTGCTGGGACCAGAATTAATCTGTACAAGGAGACCCACTTCCATTCCATCGTTGCCAGCAAAGATATGAGTCCCAATTCATATCTTACGCATGCATTCGGTATAGAATTCAGGAGGGCCAAGGTTCCTCTCCAGATTTTACCTTCAATCCTGCCCCCAATCTATGCTAAAAGCCTGAAGATTGCATTCAAAGCCAAAAGTAAGGAACAAGTTACTTTCCTGTAACTCTTGTTCCCCAGCATGGGTCTGGCATGGATTCACATGCTCATGAATAAAGGAATACATAGCAGTACACACCTGCACAACCACGGGAGGTGGCAAGGCTCAACATTAAGCATTTCAACAACTCAACATTAAGCATCTCTTACCTCCTCACCAGGCTCACCTTCAAGCGAACAGGTTGCACAGCACTGCTTGGCCGATTCTGGACTCCTCCCTGGAATCCCAGTTGATGCAGTACAATTTCGTGAAGGTGTGCGTCGACCTCCAAGTAACAGCCCTACAGATGTCCAGCAGGGGCACACCAGACAGGAACGCCGTACTTGCAGTGATCGCTCTGGTCAAATGGGCTCTCGGACAGCCGGGCAAAGGTCGGTTTGCCAACCGGTGACAATGCGTGATGCAGCCGGAGAGCTACCTGGAAATAGGAGCCTTGGAAAGGGCCTTCCCTTGGTTCACAGGGCCAAAGTTCACAAACAGCTGTGATATCTTCCGAAAACTGTCTTTGCGGTCCACATCCAGCAAGTGCAAAATCCTCTCAGCCAGCGACAAAGGCGATGGGAAGAAAACAGGTAACACCAAAGGCTTGTTGAGATGGAAGCCCGACGGCACCTTAGGCATGAAGGAGGGGTGCATCCTCAGCACGACCCTCGCTGCGTGGAAAGTCAAGTATGGAGGCTTACAGGAGAGGGCCTGGATCTCTCCCACTTGTCATGCGGAGGTGATGGCCACCAAGAATGCAGTCTTCCAAGTCAGGAATTTCAGAGGCGCTGAATGCAGAGGCTCGAACGGAGGACCCATGAGCCTAGTCAGCACCACATTCAGCTCCCAAGCTGGGGCCGGAGCCTTCACCGGAGGAAGCAAGCAGAAAAGTCCTTTCATGAACTCATTAACCAGGCGATGTGAGCACAGCGACTATCGCCCCAGAGTTCTGGTGTAGCGGGAGAGAGCCGCCAGATGGATCTTGATAGAAGCGTGTGCCAGTCCCGCCTTGGCAAGTACAGCAGCAATTGAGGGGCTGTAATCTGTAGAGGGTTTATCTTCTGTGCACGGCACCAGACGGGGAACCTCTTCCATTTATGTCTGTAGCACTTAAGAGTCGAAGAAGCCCTGGCCTTGGCAAGCACCTCCTTGCAGTCCGCCAGGATCTCGTATCCTCCAAACTCAGGCTGCAGGTTCAGTGACCCCGGTCGTGGTGCAGAATCTCGCCTCCTACCCTGGCGAGAAGATCTGCGTCCGTCGGAAGCTTGACTGGAGGGGACACCGACATGTCCAGAAGGTCCAGGTACCAAATCTGCCTCGGCCACGCCGGTGCAACAAGGATCATCCTGCACCGGGACCCTCTGAGTTGAATGATGAGTCGTAGAAGCAGCGGCGGGAAATTGTAGAGAAACAAGCCGTCCCCGGGGAATGAGAACGGATCCCCCCCCATGCTCCCTAGCTGGGGAAGCCTGCTGGTGAACCTCCGGCACTTGGTGTTCGTCGCCGTCGCAAACAGATCGATCTGGGGACTGCCCCATCGTTGAAACAGCAGGTCCACCTGATCCTGCCGAAGCTCCCACTCATGGCAAGAGTGCAGCTCCCTGCTGAGTGAGTCGGCAACAGTGTTCTTTACTCCTGCCAGATGGAAGGGTACCAGGAACATCCTTTGGGCGACGGCCCAGTGCCATAGGTCCTGCGCTTCCTTCGAGAGAGCTGGGGATCTGGTGCCCCCCTGCTTCCAAATGTAGAACATCGTTGTGGTGTTGTCGGTGAAGACCCGTACCGCCTTGCCCTTGAGGGAAGGAAGGAATGACTTGAGGGCCCAAAACATGGCCCGGCGCTCCAGGACGTTGATGTGTAACGACTTCTCCTCCGGGAGCCAAAGGCCTCTTGCGTGGAGATTTCCGGTGTGTGCACCTCATCCCTCCAGGGAGGTATCTGTCGTCACCGTCTCCAGATGCGCTGGGGTCTGAAAGTCTGAGCCCGCCGCTAGATGCGCTAGAGGCGCGTGGACGCCCCCCGCCCCCACTATCGAATCGCTCGACGGAATGTCTCATTGAGAGTGATCTTGTCCTCGAAGCTTACCGGTGCTTGCATCCAACGGGCGTCGAGGAACTCCTGCAGTGGCCGCATCCGCAGCCTGCACAGCCGAACGAGGTAGATGCATGACGACATCATGCCGAGCAGGCACTTGATGGATCTCACCCTGGCAACCTTCATGGTAAACAGCCGTTGTACCTTGCCCAGGATGGCTTTTATCCTGTCCTCCGACGGTGCAGCCAGGCGTGCCACTGTGTCGAGTCTGGCTCCCAGGAACTGAGCGTCCTGAGATGACTCCAAGCAGGACTTTGCATAGTTTATCGAGAACCCCAGTTCCGTGAGCAGGAGGACAGTCCTCGCTGTGCGTCCAACGGCAAGTTCCTTTGTCTTCGCTCGGATGAGCCAATCGTCCAGATAGGGGTAGACGTGGATCCCCTGCAGGCGCAGCCACCCTGCCACCGGTGACAGGCACTTGGTGAAGACCCTTGGGGACTGTTAGGGAGAATTCTCTTCTAAGACTAATTTCCCTTACCTATAGAGTCCCGCAGGAGCTTTGCTGGATTTGAAGGGTTTATTTTTTTTCTCCTGCTAAGAGTGAGACCCTTTTTTTCCCACTCTTAGATTGCTAGTGTATGTTTTAGGCCATCTTGTGTGCTTGAGGTCTATGGGGTCCTTCTCACCCTCATAGGAATCATCTTTTTATCATGTGTGGTACACAGCACCCGCTGTGCCGTACCACAAGGGTATCGTAGCGACCCCCAAACATAGTCTCCATACCCTGGGACTGACTACTGTCTCCCAGGGCATGTAAAGTCCCCACTGACTTTACTAGTCAATTATGAACTAAATCAGTACAGCCCATCTTAAAATGGAAGTACTGGAAAGGGTTAATAGTTTTTCGCTAGTGTTCATTTTCGACGGCGTACCGTATAGTCCCTCTCTCAAAAGTTTCTGGCTGGTGGCAGTGTTTACTACCATAAATATTCGACCGCAAATATTTTCATATGGGATTTTCCCATTGTTCGAGGCTACCACTTTTACTGACAGCCTCTAACATACCGCTGGTTTATATTAATACTAACTTTAATCAGGTGTTTTTTTTTTTGCAGGAACTTTAATACATATTTCTTTCTCGGGTCTTTCTCTGAAATCCTAACCCGGGTCGGGGATCCTTTGTTCGTCCTTTTGGCGGGCTTCTGCACAGAAGCCCTCCTCTCGGCGCCACTGAGTCTGGGGTAGACAGGATGTGCGGGAGGGGGAATAGGCACCCTGGACAGGGTTGCCTACGCAACCCAAGTCGCACTCTACCCTGATAGGATGGGGTTGGGGGTTCTCTGCCAGGAGAGCCACCCCACTGTGTGAGTGACAGCTAGGCTGTATGAATGGGGGGGCTTGCTGCATAAAAGCAGGGTCCTGAGGACTGGAGGTCAAGACGTTGCCACTGGAACTAAGGAACCGAAGAAGAGAGAAGCTGAAGACATCTGCAACGACTGAACCACCGGTGAAGCCCTGCTGCAGATCCTCAACACTTTAACCCAACGACTTGAGAAGATCTTCCTCTGCAAAAGTCTTCTTCCCTTAAGCTGGTGGGGCCAACCAGTTCACCAATCGCCTTCCAGAACCTGCCTTGGTCGAATCGCCAGTGCCCTGCACTCGGAGACCGGACAGCCACGCACCAATCCACCATGACCGCGGTTTAAAGGCGTGTACCTTTTATTCGTGTTGGCAGCACCGCGGCTGGTTTCATCCCTGGGCAGTGCAGTAACTCGAACCTTCCTCCACGACGAGAGCCTCTCTTCCTCTGCTGGATCTCCCCAACTGCAGGAACTGCCAGGAACTACCATCAACGTCACTGCAGGAGCCTTTTCAACATTGTTCCGCCAGGCCTCCCATTTCTTTGGGTATCACTAAATGTGTTTTAAATCCTTTACTTACCTACTGGGTTGGCCACCCCCATCATCTAACATTGTCTTTCACCTTCTGCAACCGCCTTTTCAAATGGTTAAATAAAGACTTGACTGCAGCTACTAGAACAGTTTGATCCTGGGCACACTGCCTTGTACCACTGACTCTAGCACAGGCCTATTGACTCTGGCTAAATCTGTTACAACTGCCTTCTCTAGATTGCTTCTCACCTAGAAATGTGTTGGTGCACCCAACTCTTATAACTATCTTTTCCTTCTCTCTTTTTAAACTTGTGAAGTGCCATTTTGCTCTGTTTTCACCTCAGTATTGCTTATACTAAAGTACTGCCTTGCCTAACTTGTTCACAATGGAAAGTATTGCTGGTGTGTTCTAGAGTCTAAACGTGTATAACTTGTCCTTTCCCTCCCTTTTGAGAAATTGATCGAGTGCCATTTCTGTTTGGTTTTCACTGTGCTGTTTTGCTCAGTTTTCACTCTTGCTCAAACTTGTCTACAATTTAAATAGGGAGTTGCGTATACTTTTCTTGACTGATTTAACTTGCTTTAATAATATTGATTTGTGTGTGAATATCAGAGTGTAAAATATATATATATATATATATATATATATATATATATATATATATATATATATATATATATATAGGATACATTACTCACCGTAATCGTATTTCTGATGCTTGTATCTGCTTAGATTCACATGCTGTGCATAGGCCGACATCTAGTGGAAGCTGCGGAGTATTACAGTTTGTTTTTCGAAACTCGAAAATGGGCGTCGACACAGGCGTGCCAGTAATACTATCCCTAGTGTGACGTCCACTGTACCCAAGATCCCTCACACGTCTAGGATCCTCAGATTGTATTTTTTCTGACATGAGGAAGCATGAGGAGTAGCGTGAGTACAGATAATCCAAGCAGATAGACAGAAAGGTAAGACTACAAGCAATCATGCGCCTTCTCTCGGAGGGGAGGAAGGGTGGGTCGCATGTGAATCTAAGCAGATACAAGCATCAGAAATACGATTACGGTGAGTAATGTATCCCTTCTGAGGCTTGTGGAATCTGCTTAGATCACATGCTGTGCATAGATTAGCGAGCAGTACCAGAAGAAGGAGGTGGGATGTGAGAAGGGTCATGAGCAAACAGGTGTCTTAGAACCGCTTGTCCCACTTGTGTATCTGTCTTGGAATGAGTGTCAATGCAGTAATGCTGAGTAAAAGTGTGAATAGAGCTACAAGTAGCTGCTTTGCAAATGGTGTCGATGGGAACATTTGCAATGAAAGCCAGAGTGGCCCCAATGCCTCTAGTAGAGTGGGCCCTTGGCGTAAAAGGCAGAGTTTTTTCAGAAAGAGAGTAACACAGCTGTATACAGTTGATAATCCACTTCGAGATAGCGCCTTTAGAGACGCGATCTCCCTCTCTGCCTGTAGCTACGGAGACAAACAGTTGATCTGTTTTCCTTAGCGGTCTGGTTTTATTTACATAGTAGAGGACCGCCCTACGCACATCTAGGGTGTGTAGTTTCACCTCAGCCGAGCTTTGCGGGTTCTGGAAGAAAGCCGGAAGCTCGATGGACTGGTTTACATGGAACTTTGATATAAATTTAGGTGAGAACCTAGGGTGTGTGCGTAAAACCAGTTTGTCTTTGTGGATAGTAAAGAAAGGATCCTGCACTGACAGAGCCTGAATTTCACTGACCCTTCTTATAGAGGTAATGGCTACTAAGAAGGCCATTTTATAAGTCAGGTGTTTGAGACTACTTTTATGCATGGGTTCGAAAGGGGGGCCCATGAGCTTAGCTAGCACCACATTAAGGTCCCATCCTGGCGGTGGGTTCGAAATAGGAGGGTGAAGTCTCTTTACTCCTTCCATGAAGGCTTTAACTACTGGTACTTTCCACCACGATACTTTGTTATGGGATGTGGTGTAAGCCGAGAGGGCTGCCAGGTGTACTTTCAGAGAGTTAAAAACCAAACCTGCGTCCAGCAGGTGGAGCATGTATGTTACAACGTTGGAAGGAGTGCAATCAACTGGGTTGATTTGTTTATTCTGGCACCAAATAACGAATCTCTTCCACTTGTCAAAGTAACAGTGCCTTGTGTTTGGTTTCCTGGATTCTTTTAGGATGTCCATACACCTCTGTGGTAAATTGAGATGCCCAAACTCTATGACCTCTGGAGCCATGCTGCCAGGTTCATTGAGTTGGGTTCCTGGTGCACTGTTTGACCTTGTTGCTGGGACAGTAGGTTGTACCAGGCTGGGAGTTTGATGGGCTCGCACACCGCCATCCTGCGTAGGTGTGGAAACCATGGTTGTCTCGCCCACATGGGAGCAACTAGGATGAGCGTCATCGATTCCTTGTTCATCTTGTACACCACCTTCCTGATGAGGAGTTGGTGGAAAAGCGTACGCAAACATCCCTGACCAGTTCATCCACAGGGCGTTCCCTTGGGAGTCTGGCTGGGGGAACCTTGATGCAAATCCTGGGCATTGTTTGTTTTCGCTTGTGGCGAATAGGTCTATAGTGGGGAAACCCCACTGAGAGAAGAGATCTTCTACGATATCTCTGTGAAGGACCCATTCGTGTTCCTCTGGGAGGGAGTCTCTGCTTAGGGCATCCGCTAGGGAATTGAGCTCCCCTGGAACATGTTGTGATGACAGGAAGATGTTCCGTCTGAGTGCCCATATCCAGATTTTCTGGGCAAGCTTGGACAGATTTGGCGAACGAGTCCCTCCTTGTTTGTTCAGATAGAACATGGCTGTCGTGCTGTCCGTCCGGATCTGCACCGACAAGTTTCGCAGATGGGGCTCGAACGCCCGAAGCGCTCGGAATACTGCCAGAAGCTCTAGCAGGTTGATGTGGTTCTTGGCTACTGAGTGAGACCAGAGACCCTGAGCTGTGTGGTGGAGATGGTGAGCTCCCCACCCAGTCAGGCATGCATCTGTAGTCACCACTGCCTGTACTTCGGGATCGTAAAAGGGTTTTCCCCTTGCGAGATTCTCTCTTGTCCACCAGTGTAAGCTTTGTACGAGTGTTGGCGAAACGACCACTAGATCGTCCCACTGACCACTTGCCTGAGACCACTGTTTTGCCAACCATTCCTGCATGGGACGCATGCGCAGACGCGCGTGGGGGACCAGGTAAATGCATGACGCCATCATGCCCAGTAACCGCATTGCTTTGCGTACCGTTATTTGTTGACCTGACTGATAATGTGGAATTTGCAGTAGTATATTCCGAATTCTCTCTTCCGAAGGGAAGGTCAACCCTTTTTGAGTATCTAGGATTGCTCCTAGGAACTGTTTTGAGGTGCTTGGCACCAGACTTGACTTCTTCTCGTTGATAGAGAAGCCTAATCCGTGGAGGAGGTCGATAGTCCTCTGAATGTTTGACCTGCAAATTCCTGGGGTTTCCCCCGTTATGAGCCAGTCGTCCAGATAAGGGTACACTGGGATTGCCTCCCTGCGTAGGTGTGCAGCTGCCACCGCCAGTACCTTGGTGAATACCCTTGGTGCTGAAGCTATCCCGAAGGGCAGTACCTTGAATTGGTAGTGGCGACTGTCCACCTTGAAGCGCAAGTATTTTCTGTGCGCTGGGAGCATGGAAATATGAAAATAAGCATCTTTCATATCCAAGGTTGCCATGTAATCCCCCTTTTTTAGGAGGGGGATTACCTCTTGTAGCGTGGTCATACGGAATTTTTGGGGCTTGACATACTTGTTGGCAGGCCGTAGGTCCAATACTGGGCGCATTGTCAAATCTTTCTTTGGCACAAGGAAGTAAGTTGAATAGATACCCTTGTTTACCTGGTGTCCTGGGACGAGTTCTATCGCGTCCTTTTGTAGCAGAATGGCGATCTCCTCGAGAAGGATCTTCTGATGTTCTAAGGAGTGTATTCTTTGTCGTGGAGGGTGGTTCCGGGGACGCTGCAGTAATTCTATACAATATCCTGTGGACACTGTTGACAGCACCCATCTGTCTGAGGTGATCCCTTCCCAAGCCTGGGTGAAGTTGGAAATGCGTCCCCCTACTGGGGTTGCGTGAGAAGGGACCCTGAACTGAGCGTCACTGCTTTGGTGGAGGCGTGCCACCTCCCTTGTTGGGGCTGCCTCTGCCTCTTCCACGACCTCTCTTGTTACCCCTGCCGTAACTCTGGGTAGACTGCTGGTTGTTGTTCCATTGTGTACCCTGTCCTTGGGCATAGTTGCCTCTTTGTGAATTTTGGCCGCGTGGGCGACGAAAATTACTGTTCCCCCTCTGGTTAGGGGGTTTGTTGGTAAGCTGGCCAAGGGATTTGAGAGTCTCGTACTCGTCCTTGGCATTTTTAAGTGCGTCTTCGACCGCTTTCCCAAACAATAGATCGGGTTCCACTGGCTTGTCTATTAATGAAGCCTGGGTTTCTGTTTTGAACCCCGACTGCCGTAACCACGCATGTCTCTTGATAACAGTACCTTCTGCTATCAATCGTCCTGCGTTGTCCGCTGCGTCGAAAGTTGCTTTTAATATGCAACCAGACACGGCTCTCCCTTCTGCCGAGATCCGAGCCAACTGGCCTTTTAACGGTTCAGGAGCAGAGGCTATGAGCGCCGCGACCTCTTCCCATTGATGGCAGTTGTAACTTGCCAACAGGGTGGTGGAGTTTGCAATCCTTGCTTGGTAGGCGGACGTTGAGGCTACCTTCCTGCCAAACCCGTACAGTCTCTTGCTTCCTTGTTGGGAGGAGCTTCTGACGACGATAAGGGTGTCCCAGCCCTCTTCCGAGTGTTGGTAACCACTAGGGAGTCTGGTTTAAGATGTCCTCTTATATAAAGAGGGTCAGACTGGGCTGCCCGAAAAAGTTTTTCGACTCTGGGGTTGACGGCTCTGGTGAGGTTAGGATTCACCAGGGATGGATCTATTCTACGTTGGATGGATTTAAGGATAGGGATGGTCTGAGCGACCGGCCTCCTCTCTCCCACCAACTCTTCTGCGAAGTCCCTTTCCTCCTGTACACCGTGGGTGTCGATGTGAAAATGTTCTGCCGCGCGAGCGAGAACTTCATTAAGGAGGGGCTGGTTATCAACTGGCGAGTCGGTAACTGGGGCTTCGCTTTCTACCGGGGAATCTACTCTGTAAATTTCCTGCTCGTCTTCTACCTCCTCCAGGTCCTCATCATCCGCATAGTATTCAGTCCCGGTTTGTTCCTCCATAATTGTAAACTCCTGGTCCCCTTCAGGGAAAGGCTGTCCTTGGTATCTGGGGTGTGGAGTAGAGTATGGAGTAGAGTAAGGCTGCACCTCGAAGGGTTCAGGTCTTTCGAACCGGGCCTTTTTACTTAGGGGGATAGGATCCGAGGAGCCTGAGGGTGTGGCCCCTTGAGGGTCATACGAAAGGAAATGTTCTGGGTTCTTGTCATAAAAATCAGCTAAGGAAGACATCCTTGACATGACCCTGTCTATGTCTTCACTGGACCATTCTTTGGAACAGGGTATGGCTTTAGTAGGCAATTTAGAGGACTTATCAAGGGTAGCCTTGCTGGATGTTGATGTCCCAGTAGATTTAGGTTTGTCTGTCTGCTTAGGGTGGAAGGATGGTCTTACAGGAGTGGAAGGCTGTGCTTTCCGCTGTTTCCCCCCCTCCCCGTGCGTGGAAAAATGTTTTCCCTGCCCCTTGGAGGCCCCAGAAACTTTCGACGCCTGGCGTCGAGGGTCGGGAGAGGTACCTTGTTTTGAGCGTGGGGCCTCGCTGGTGTTAACTGCGGCCTCGGTCTCCTGGAGCGCGGCCTGGGGGTGGAAGTCGTCTTCGTCTTCCGACGATCGAACTTCCGTTAATCTAGGGAGCGAGGCACTCTTGGCAAGAGTGGATGATTGCCTTGCGTCATGCGGCGATCTCGATAGAGAGCGCCCAGAGGACACCGAGTCGGACCGTTCTATCTGTGCCTCTTTCCGAGAAGTCGACGTCGTCGAGGTTCGGTTGGACTTAGTGTGCTTAGTGTGTGTAGGGTGTGTAGCGCTTGCGTCGCCGGGGGTCTTCCCCATAGCCGCCCTGCCGGACAACCTTCCGAGGTCGGGGACCTGCGCTCGGCAGTCTTTCGACGCCGTAATGCCCTCGCCGTCCGAAAGTACGGCGTCGCTGCCATCGCTGAAGGCGCCCTCCGCTGCCATGGCTGCCTGCCTGGCGTGGTGGGCCCAACGCTCTGTCGAACGGTCCTTAAGTGTCTTAGGCTTAAACCTACTACACGCTCTGCAGTTCGCTTCGGAGTGGTCCCTCGGCAAGCAGAGATTGCACGTGGCGTGCCTGTCGACCCAAGGGTATTTGCGGTTGCACTTGGGGCAGAATTGGAAAGGGGTACCCTCCATACGCACCTTGAGGCAGCGGGCTGGTAAGTGTAGGAAATATATATGGTGTACCTATATACTAAGAGTGAAGAGTATGTACCACCCCCCACTCTCCCTACTTGCAGGGCCGAGGCCAGCGGCCTTCCGAGGCCCAGATCCGTCGTGCAGCAGCCGACGGTCGATGTCTTCTCCAGCCGTCGTCGAGGGTCGACGTTGGGGTGGGGAAGGATGTCAATAAATAATTTTAACTTCAATAATTAGCAAAAGTATGGCTAAGGCCAGGGAACTCCGCAAGATGCTTCCGACCAGTATGGCGGAAAAAAACAATCTGAGGATCCCAGACGCGTGAGGGATCTTGGGTACAGTGGACGTCACACTAGGGATAGTATTACTGGCACGCCTGTGTCGACGCCCATTTTCGAGTTTCGAAAAACAAACTGTAATACTCCGCAGCTTCCACTAGATGTCGACCTATGCACAGCATGTGATCTAAGCAGATTCCACAAGCCTCAGAAATATATATATATTCTTTTTGGTACAAAGCTTTGGTCAGTGTTTCCTTGCTCAATAGTACTGTAGCCCTAATGTGTAAACCCTGAATACTGCTCATCTCCCTCTTGAGATAAGTCTGACTGCTTAGCCACAGCTACCAACAAAATCTTTGTAGTACAGTCTGATACCAAAGGCAGACCCTCCAGGATTTTGCGGCATGAAATGGCAAATTTTGCGGCATGAAATGGCAAATTTTGCAGCACAAACCTTTATTTATGGCAGCATTTTTGCAGCACAATTTTTATTGACTGGAGGGTGCAAGATTGGTACATTGCAGGAAAGAGGCTATGTGAAAGGCTACAAGAGCTCCAGGGTGTCCAGCGCTCCAGATAAGGTGCGTACAAGGCCTTTTTACGCATGAAAATCTTGTAAATACGACAGATTTATTATTTTCCTGTGTACATTTACACACAAGTTTAGAGCAGAGGGCATTGAAAAGGTCAAGTTACTTGACAGAAACCAGAAGGCTTCTTTTGATTTTTATCTACATGGATGTAATTGCAAGGCATGGATAAAAACCTCTGAAACAGAATGTATTTCTCTGAAGTCTTTAAAAAAAAGAAAATGCACACTGTGATAAAAGGAATGGCTTATTTCCATTCAGCTTCTTCTGTGTTGCTGCTCATGGTGCACACAGAAGCACTGTGCATATTTTCCTAGCATTTTAGGATTGTAAAATTAATAAAATGGAAAACTAAGTTGCAATTGAAAATTAATATTTTGTAACAAATTATACTTTTTCCCCAGTGAAAGCAAACCAGTATTACACAATTGTATTTTTCAGAGTTCCTGTGCTGTGTCGGTTATCATGCTAAGGCAGATAATTTTTACACTAATAATTTAATGTACGCTCTAATTATAAAAACTGTGTAAAATGATGACTATCCACGATCTAGTTTACATCCATTCAACCTTGCAGTCAATGGGGTACATTACTATAAATGGTCAGTGGCAACAGAGTCTTAGCTCAAGGCTACAATTAAAACATCCAAAACCTGACTACTCCAGGAAGTGCAACCGCTGTTCAAAAACAAACAAATGAAAGTTACATTTGTAATTGAAATAGAAACTCAGGAAAAATTGTCCCTGTGATAACCCAGATAGACATTTAACTTTATGTAGCACTTCATTCATGGTTCGTCCAACATCTTGGCAATGTGATTATACCTCAGTCGATACTCCTTTAACCGACCGCTGAAGGATGTTGGCCAATAAGATAGCTCAGCTGGTTGAGCACTCGTTGCAATATGTGCATGATCTGTAGGTTTCAAAAACGGACATTTTTGTGGGTGTTTTTGCAAAAACTGCCATTTTTCGCAGCTTTTTATGGGATCGCAAAATCGCTATAAGCTGGAGTTTTATTGCATATACCTGTAGTCTTAATCTTCTGTAGTGCTCCCTAAGGGAACTGCACAGGATTCTGCCTAACAGGGCCAACTTCAAGCCGAAGGGGAGGGCCTTGAATTGGTAGTGCCGCACTTGCACCACGAAGCGCAGAAACTTTTTGCGAACGGGTATGTGGAAATAGGCATCCTCCAAGTCTAGCGACGACAGGAAATCGCCTTCCTCCAGCTGTCCCAGCACGTGCTGGAGGGTGACCATCTGAACTTCTGGGATTTTATGCATTTGTTGAGGTGGCGAAGATCTAGAATGGGTGGTCAACCGCCGGTCTTCTTTCAGACGAGGAAGTACCGCAAGTATACTCGCGAGCCCCTGAGCCTCTTTGGGACGAGTTCTATTGCGCCCATTTTTAACATTGCTCGCACCTCCAGCAGAAGCTGCGGAATGTGGTTTTCTTTCCTGGCCACAGGTGGGAAACGGAGACAAGTCCCTTGGAACTCCAAAGTGTGTCCGTGGGCCAGGGCATCCAGCACCCAACGGTCGGTGGGGATGGACTTCCACACCTTGGGCCCCTTGGCGCCGACGACGATGTACTCCGGCCTTGCTGCGGCTTCTGTAGGCTTCCTGGGACGAAGAACGAGCCGCTTGATGGTATGAAGAACAGCTGCCGCCGAATCCTTTGGAGGCACCTTGTGACTTGCCTCTGAGGGCTGAAAGGTGTCTGCCTTGATGGCCTGCAGTGACTCGTCCACTGCCTTACCGAACAAGTTGTTCCCGTCGAAAGTGCATGTCCAGTACCCTCTTCTGTACGTCTTAACGAAAGTCGGTGGCCCTGAGCCAACCACGTCGGCAAAGGCAAACACTGTTGCCCATGTGGCGGAAGCTGGTGTCAGCGATGTCTGTGGCCACCGTGATGGCGTGGTCCGAAGCCACTTTGCCTTCTTGGAAGATTTCAAAGGCCTCTGCCCTCTTGCCGTCTGGGAAGAAGACCATAGGGGGGCAATTTTAAACTAGAGCTCCCTATCGTAGTGGGCCACGATAGGGAAAGCGTTGGCCGCATTAATGGTCGTCGCCGCCGACGAAATGCCCCGACGTCCCGTGGTGTCCAGCTTCTTCCCCTCTCCGTCCGGCGAAGAAGTGGAAGTCAACGCCGTCGTCACAGCAGATTTCTTCTTGGCTGCCGCGGAGACCACGGAGTCCGTGGACGGCTGAGCTCTTAGGCACATTGGTGCAGAGTCTGGAACCCGGTACTTCTTCTCGTACCAGTCTCTCTTCGCCGGGGCAGAGGATGGGTTCTTCAGGAGGGTCAGCCCTTCGTCCCAGATGTCATCCAACAGCGGGACCGAGAGCACGGTCTTCCTCTTGGCCTTTCATTGCAGATAAAGAAATCCCCCCCCTCCTGCTCCTTGGGGCATAGCTGAAAAAGCTCTGAGGCCCTAGCGATCATGGCGTGAAACAAGCCAATTTCGTCGGGATGACAAGCCCGGGGTGGGGGCGACGGGAGATCTGTTCCGTCGTCGCTGCCGTCCGTCCCTGTCGTCACCCTCTCCGTCTCCTCCCTCGGCGCAGGGGATGGAGGTGAAGGATGGAAGGGTGGGGGCAGATGGACTCGCCTCCGCTTGGTTGGAGGGCTTCCCAATGGTCCAGGCGCCGCTGGATCGTCCGTCGGAGGCAAAGGCATCCATGTTCTTATTGCTGGTGTGCAGGGCAAGCAAGATGTCCTTTGACCTGTCCGTCGGTGGTTGCAGAGGATGCGACGGAAGCTTTGGCAGCTGCGTGGTGTCCTCCGGTTCCTCGTCGATCGACGTTCCTCGTCGGCTCCCCAGTAGTTCTACACGTCCGCCTCGTCGGGGTCCTTCCCGTAGGACCGGACCTTGACGAATTTCTTGTCAAGGACTGACTTGAGGCCTGACAGCTCATCCTCGGAGGAGATATCCGAGTCTGCTAGTACTATTGCGCCGCCCCCTTCTTCTCAGCCAGGGGCTTCACAGGGGTCTTTTCAATAGGCAGGAAAGACGATTCCCTCCGGGAGGGCAGGGATACTCCTGGCTTGGAGGTAGTCTCCACTAGGGCCACATCTGCGGGCTTTGCCAGGGACGCTGCCACTCCCTCAATCGAAGCCTTAGCCAGGTGAATCTGGGCCTTCACGACATTGGCGCATCTGAGGCCTTCACCATGGGGGGAGGGTCGCCGCCTCGCCCCCCCCTTGGCTTTCTCTGTCGGGGTCGACCGGGGCTTCTCCCGAAGCTTACCCGGGTTCTCCGACTTCCTCTTCGTCGAGCCGGAGCTTTGGCTCGTGGTTGACATCGGCGATGCTGCGCCCGGCAAGGCAGCCACGGAGCCCGTACCAATGGCGCTCCCTGTGCCCACGGACTCACAGTGCTTTGCCTTATGTTGGGCCCTCATCGCCGAAGCGCCCTCAAAGGTCTTGGAAGACTGCTCAGACTTCTTGGGCGGAGTGCGTTGCCGGGCCTCACCTGCCGCCGGGCTCTTCGCCTCCAGCCAGTCAGCGAGTCGCTTGCGACGGTCCTTCATGGTACGGATGGACAGGTCCTTGCAGAACACACAGGCCTCCCTCACGTGCGACTTGTCGGAGTGCAGGCAGTAGAGGCAACGGAGTGCTCATCCTCCTTGAAGACGTTCTGTAGTCTACATCCTGGGCAGATCCTAAACAGGGGCGTCAAGTCTCCTTTGTCTTCGGCCATGTCCACGCGGGGTAGGCCTCAAAGATCTTCCAGAATCCTCCAAGAAGTGAAATTCGATGAAAATTCGCCCTTGAGGGGCGTAGAGATTTCCGAAACGGGTCCCTGTTAATCGGAAGATGAATCGGTGGAGCTTGAGGCTTGATTTAACTGGAAAAAATACAAGTAAACTCTTTGAAAAAACGCAAAACGCAGTAAAAGCTTGAGAGCTAAGCACGAGGACTCCCAACACTTGAACATGCAGTAAAAATATGAAGATGGCTGCCTGAGGAGGGGGCTTAGGTAGAGGGCAGTCATTGGCTGGGGGGAGTATGACCCAGAGACCAGTGATTGGTTATTAGGAGAAAGACAGTTGAGAAACTAAACCGAAACTGATTTTTTCTTTACAGAGGATTCCCAGCCTGACGACAGGGAATATTCAGGAGCATGTGAATCCATGCCAGACCCCATTGCTGGAGAATACTAGGGATTACTTTTCCAACATGGAATTTCAGTATAGGTAGCAGGGAGCATTTACAGTATTGAACAAAAATTTTCTTCATTTGGGCACACATCTTCATCAGTTTTAACTCAATGGTTGAACGAAGATAGGCCTTGGTCGGATAGGAGCAATCTGAGACCCCAAATAGGTAACTTCTTTGGCAATGGGCATGGTCTCAAATAAATCAAATAGTACATCAAGCTTGCTAAACAAGGACCTTTCTTGTAGACTATGACGGCAGCTAAATTAACTTGTATGGAGGACATTTATAAGCCAGATTAAGCCCAATAAACTAAATGAGTACCATCTTCTCTAGGTAATTTGTAGGATCATAACTTTTGTTCAAACTCCTTTGCATACATGCCATAAAAGAATCAAAGACAACCTTCTTAGGTATTCGTGCATGGATAAGTGTCTCGAAGCAGGATCAAATGACAAACAGGATCTCTTGAGACAAGATGCTAAGCTCAGCAAAGTTAAGTATGGCAGCTCATCCTGGATAGGAGATCTGTTCTTTATAGACGTATCCTAACGTGGCAGTGACAATTTCGACATCACCTTTAACAAGGCGACACTTGGACTTTTAAGATAACTTATTTTTTATGGCTTCAATCACAGAATTACTTCGACAGGAGGGCAATCATAGGTGAGTACAAAGACACCAGACCAGTTTATCAAACGGGCATTCCCCTTGGTGGTACTCAAAGTAGATTTTCTTTTCTGACAACCTCAGTGCAGAAAATCTGTTGAAGATTGCGACAAGACCAGCTTTGTACAACATAATTCTAATTAAAGCTACCACTGGTCCCCCAATCCCTCGAGGACCCTCAAGCACTCCTGAAGCTGTATCGCTAGCCTGCACACAGGGCACACGTAGATGCAATGGAGGCCATCATTAACAAAGGATTAAATTAATCAAGCAGAGGATGGCATGGTCTTCGGAAGGTGACAGATGGAATATTCTTCCCTCCGAGTGACAAAATGTGTCCTTTGCTTTGTGTTTGAGAGCTCTAAGGAAGTCGATTGGCTATGACAGATATCGTTGGGATTTTCTAAATAATTCTCCCGGAGGACCAGACACTAAGAACTTGTGATGTGATCTGAAAAGCATGCTGTGCCATTTGGCAATTGTTTGCCCTGTTCAGCCAGTCAACCATAAATGGATGGATAAACATCAAATGCATTCACGGCAGATGTGGCAGCCAACCAGCTGGGTTTGGGGAAGTTTCACTACAACAACCCAAGCCCAGGTTCAGAGTAAACTGCCAGCGGTTTGCATCCGCCATCCTCCCAAGCCAAGTGCTATGCTCTCCCAGTGCCAACTCATACAGTCCATTTATCCACCTCCCTCTGCATCACCCCATTGCTTCCTCCTTACCTTTTTCGGATTTTAATGGTCCTCACACCACAGTTCTTCATTCCACTGCCAACATCCACAAAACCTTCCATAGAAATACAGAGGGGCTTGGTCCAGAGCCACGCCTTCCAACTCCAAATCAACAATTCTCCTGCAGCACCGTCAAGGGATGTAAGCATGATCTGTCCGTTTTTTTTATTCTTTAATCATTCTCATCTCCCACCCACCACCATGCGGAATTGCCTCAGGGTGTTAATAGAAATAATACTGCATTTGTCCGGCTGCACAGGTTGGTAACAGCACTGGGGCCCGGTGTTCAGGTTCGAACAATACCTTGGGCCCCGGGCCATTCCCAGCCATTGAAGCCTGGAGAGTGCAGTATTACTGCTTAATGTTTTTTTCCTCGGGTAAGGTGTCATTATTGGAATACTTTTCAATAACATTCACACCAAATGGTGGTTAATAAAACTCATAATGGAGGACCCTAAGAGCTATCCTAAGAAAATTGCACCACTTCTTGGATACTGGATGCGAGAGGATTCAGCCCGCAGGTCAGGATGCGCCGATTGTTTTAGTGTCCTGCTGGTGCGGCGGAGTACAGGAAAAAAACTCCCGCTCGTAACTGGAGGGGGGACATGAGTAGAACATTCTCGTGGTCTCTGTTGTGTAAGGAAAGTGAATAATCTATGCAAAGCCATACATGATTGCTTACCTCGAGTGACCTTGTCGGGGGAGCACTCGATCTAAAGCTGTATCGCGGCCGTGGCAGTCTCCTGCGGTCCGCATCTCACAGTTGCAGCAACCGTTGCTACGGTGAGATGTGAATAGATAAACGTGGGGATGTTTTCTATTTCGTCGATGTTTAGGGAAGGAGTGTGCGCCATTTTAGAGTGGATTAGTCGTAACAGGAGTAAACGTGCTGGAGCCTGTAAATTGGCAATGGGTGGGGCGAAATCCAAAGTGTGGATCTACTCGATTGACGGCTAGATGTTCATACCAATATCGATATTAAATAGCCGTTGGGTAGACAAAACGGGGAGCCTCCTATGTTTTCTAGAGGTCCTATTATAGTGTATCTGAGGGTACTGTGACATCCCCATGTGTTGTGCAAGGGGTAAGGGATTGGTTCCTGTAGGGGACTCCCTAGTGAGGCTAGCATGCATGGAGAGGGAACCATAGTGTACGGTCCATCCAACAGTCCTATAAAAAGCTCAAATATTCTACGTGCCTCCACATACGAGGGAAATACTGAGCAACTGTACACAGGGGCTTGCAGGTCTGACAAAAACTGCTAGTCTAGTATCTCATAGCGAATCGTCTGCCAGTCTATAATATAAGTTTATGGCACAGAACTCAGGTCTGCACCCGCTCCCTTGGGTAAATCCTTTTTGATATATGCACATTGGGATTCTAATGTATGTGGATGGCCAGTTGGTTCCCTTGTATCGGGTGTCAACAATTGGAGCTTGTTGGTAGATCCAGTCTTGGGCCTTCTCATTAAATGGTGCGATTGGTATGTTACACAGTCCACTTCAGCACTTATTGCTTGATCTTATGCCACTCTATTGCCTCATTCAATCCTTGTGTTTCGCTTCTCATGGTGTAGATCCTCTCTTGTTCCCTTCTTAAAAGTAGATTCTCCAGGTGGGCCATGTTCTCACCCTTCAGTACTATCAACACCGTCCAGGACAGAGACAGCGACCACGACCACTACTGCTGCCTCAGAATGAATTATACTATAGGTAAGGAACCACGCGTATTGCCGCTTAAGACACGCATTGTTTTCTTGAAATAGAGACCATGATTATTGCCCTTTTTGTGTCTCCATTTTAGTAACATACAGAAACACTGGCGCACTCCACTATCCCAGCAGGAAACGCGCACACACACAGCGCAGTCCTGCCCGGACGCACCATGTAGGGTAATTATGTACCAAGCCCAAATTTTTATGGTGTCAGAGCGCTCCGCAGACACGTGCTTACAGCAATTTTTTACCTGTACCCACAGCAACACCGGCCACTACTGTCCGACGTAGTTTCTCACTCACAGGACTACCCCACACTCGACCAGACTACGTTGAGATTGAGCCTGCCATCTTAAGGAGGTGAGTTGTTTCTAACCACTTTTTTTTAAAAACAATTTGTATTAACTTTTACAACATCCAATCAACAAAAAACAAACCCAGCAGTGCTCGTCATACAACTTTAAACATCATGTATAATATTGTAAAATATCCACTGATTACCCATTACCCTCCCCCCCAACTCAAGCCTACTCCACTTCGCCCTCCGCTGTTTTATCCTCTAGGGGTACCTCCACCTCAGTATTCCCGAAGGTATCCTGTTCACTTGGACAGGCCTCGGTGGACCCACACAGTGCGACCACTAAGTGACTCAAGGCCATAAGAGTTTCTGCTTCCTCCTCCCCTCCCCTATTGGCCGCTTCATTCCATACTGCCGTTTCCGCTTCAGCCCATTTCTGGAGATCGTTCCACCAAACCTCTGCCTTTGGTCTGTTGCATGCTTTCCAACCCATGGCAATTCTGCACTTGGCAAGTATATAAGCCAAGTCCTTAAGTTTGCTCACGTGTTTCAATTTGCGCGGTCTAGGAAAACTCCCTGCCATGCATGCCCAGACAGATTCCACGTCCAGCATGATCCCTTTCTCAATTAATCGGTGGGCTACTTCTCCCCAGAATTTTCTAATTTCCGGGCATGCCCAGAACATATGTATCATCCCTGCGTTCACTTACCCACATTTGGGACATGTTTGCAGTTCTGCGCTCTTGAATCAAGCAATCCTCTGGGGGTCATGTACGCTCTGTGGGTTACATATAGCTGGATTTGTTGCAGCCTCGCGTTCCTGGACACTTTATGGTACCTCAGAACCCTCTCCCACAACCCATCATTCATGAATTCCCCGCTTCCTCTTCCCAGTCCCGTCTTAGCTGGGTTACTTCCTTTCCCACCCTGGACATCAGCAGTTCGTAGATTCAGGAAACCTCGTGTCCCCCCTCTGCGACATCATAAATTGTTTCTATGGCCATATCGGGTTGATCTTCCTGCACTATTTCAGACCATGTTTCTCTCTCCCGCCCGACCAATCTGGTATAAGTAATATACTGCCCTAGGTGTAGACCCGTTTCTTCGACCAGCACATTAAATTTCCATTACCTTCACATCTTGCCATACAGCTCCCATTGTTGCAATGCACACCGGTTCGAAATGCTCGTCCCCTCCTGTCAATGCCACTAGCCGCACTTGCTGAGAACAAGGGGTTGTGTTCTCCATGGCCTGGCTAGCCTTACGCCACATCTTCCATCCCATTTCCAACATCCCTGGGTGCCCTTTTAGCTCCGATTTGGGCAGCCATGTCCATTATTTAAAAAGAAAACGGAACACTTTCAGATCTCAACAGTCTAGTCTCTGATGTTGAGCCTTCCGTTAACCACATATTGTAATTGACTAGCCAAATGATAGATTTCAAAGTTGGCCAGTTTTATGCCCCCTTTGTCATACATGCTCTGTAGTTTCCACAGGGCTATTCTATTCCTGGTATTATGCCAAATGAAGCCTCTGCATATGCTCTGAGGTTTAACAACGTATCGCTTGGGTATCATGTATGGTATATTCCCAAAAAAGTGTAACAGCCTAGGCAGTAAAACCATCTTCAACAGCGCCACCCTCCCCACCATGCCCAAAGGGAGCTTAGTCCAGAATCTCATGCTATTCACAATGTTTGCTACTGCCTTCTCTATGTTATGTTTTATTCAGCCTCCACCGTGTGATAGATATCAATCCCCTGGCATCTAAAAGGTACTGGTCTCCCAGGGTATTTGTAGTTCTGGCAGGTGTTCTCGCGGAATCCCTTTATATCTCCCCAGGGGGATATTGCACGACTTCTTAGGATTAACTGCAATGCCAGAGAGCAACGCAAATCACTCCATTACTTCTAAAATGTATTGCAGGTTTTCCTCCGGGTACCTCAAGTATAACAGCATATCATCGGCATACAATTGTATTAAGTGTGGTCCCCCTTTCGTGTAGATCCCCAACTCCTCGTATTGTTGCCTCAGGTATATCGTAAGGGGTTCCAGTACGAGAATGTACAGCATCGGGGACCAAGGGCATCCCTGTCTGGTGCCCCTACTGAGTTGCCACCCTCTGAAATGATCGCTCCAGTCTTGACTCTGGATAGTGGTGAGCTATACAGTAATTTCACCCACTTCAGGTACCCGGGCCCTATTCCATATTTTTTTAGGGCTGCTATCAGCCAAGGCAATTTGACAGAATCGAAGGCCTACACCGCATCTAATGAAACAATTGCAACTTCGTGCAAGTCTCCTTCTGTTTGCTCTATGACACGGTGGAGCCTTCTGAGGTTGTCAGATATGCTTCTGTGCGGAACATATCCGGTCTGATCAGGATGCATCAGTCTGCTTATGACCTGTCTCAGTCTATTTGCCAACACAGTTGTGAGTATCTGGCTGTCCTGGTTCAGCATTGATAGCGGTCTGTACGACCCGCAGTCCATGCTCGGCTTATTAGGTTTGAGAAGTGGAATGATGATTGCCTCTATCAGGGATTCTGGCAATATCCCTGTTTTGAATGCTTCATTTAACATTGCCAATGGGGGGGAGTGGGGGGGAGCACTTCCTTCTTATACGTTTCGTAAAACTCACTGGGGAGTCCGTCTGCTCTCGGGGCCTTACTGGTAGGTAATTGCTCAATCACTGCTTCTAGTTCCTCCAATATGATTGGGGCATCTAGGTTCTCTCTATCTTCAGCACTCAATATAGGTAGGCCAATATCCTTTAGTGTTTCCACTATCTTGCTCCATTCACCCCTTCTACGTCTCCATAGAATTGTTTATAGAACACAAGGAACCCTCCATTCACACCCTGTTGGATATCAAATATTTGTCCACTCTCCCCCTGTATTGCACTGATCGTTGGTCTGGGGGGACTCATTTTTATACAACCATGCTAGCATCCTCCCTGGCTTGTCTCCACCAGCTTGCTGCCTTTCTATGTATTTCTTGTAATTTATGCTGCATAATATCTCCCAGTGCCCTTCACATTCTTGCTGCAATTGGTTCATGGTTTGGCATCCTCCCGGAGTTACCTCCTCTACACATGACTGCCTCTAGTTTCGCCTCTGCAGCTCCTGCAGCATGCCACCTTGCAGCCCTTTAGATTTAGCTATGGCTGATCCCCCTCACCACCACCTGAAATGCCTCCCATAGAGTGCCGGCCAATTCTGCACTTCGAGTGTTATTTTCTAAGTATTCTACAATTTCCTTCCTCAAGTCCCCCCCTGAACACTGTCTTTCAATGATTCGGCTCTGAGAAGCCACGTTGGGATCTTACCTCTACCGTCAGTCTGAAAAAAACAAAATCCCTAACCAGCGCCTTGCCCTCCCCCCTGCTCCGGTCTCAGACAATCTTTCACAATCCCCTAGGGGGTTATGGATCACTATACCCCCCCCTTGCTGCATTTGTATCTCAGGCCCTATGTGCACTGTGTTACTCCCATCTTACTTCTAACAACAGAATAACAAGAGACACAAAACAAAGATAACACATGAATCGATTCAAATATAACAACGAAATACATTTATTTATGATCACACAGCTAAGCATAATGCATAACAATGCAGGCAGTTCTAATGCTATGTCTAATTTGCACCTTTTATACTTCTGGTGCAAAGCTACCATGTAATGACTATAAGCCTTTCAGGTTTCTAATGCAAGCCTGTACTGCCTAATGTAGTCTAAATGCAAGCGTCAGCATCAATCTCCTTCGTGGACAAATCCACACCACCAATCCACACCATCTAACTCTACACAATCCCTGTCTGGTTTCCCCTTCTCCCCTTATGCGAGTGTCTGTCCTAATCAATTTAGTGTAGGCCAAAACCATACTTCCCATTCTGCATGTGTTTCCAGCTCTAACTTTGCCAGGCCTCTCCTCCGACAGTGGCAGGCCTCAAGATCTGGTAACTGCCAACTGCCAAGCTCGCTCTCTGCCAGATCGATCTCATCAAGGCCTTATTAGTCTGCTGCACCAAGGCACCTCTCTCTCATCGCATCTAGTCTTGCACCATCTCTCTCAGCAACAAACTCCAGCCAACTCCCTTCAGCAACCAACTTCTCTCCAACTCTGTCTCTCCCAATCTCTTGAACTAGCCTCAAACTAACTCCTTTCTCTCCAGCCCTGGTTATAGTCTCCAATGACGCACATATCTCTCCATGGTTACTCTACTAAGAATGTCTCTCTCAGTGTGAGCATATAGCGAAATGCCTGCCTGTCTGCTGCGTGTTCCATGCACGGCATGACCTGTCACTTCCGTGTGCTGTCAGCTTGACATTTGGACATCATATCGTCTTTCATGGCCATTCTGTGTGCGGTGAAAAACACCCGCTATTTCCACATTCATAACCCATTCTCTCCACTGTAGGCTCTGTTGGCATCACAAAATGCTCTTTTAGGCCCCGTCTCTCTCATGCAAAAGCACCTTCTCCATCTCCCCATCGTGCTCATGCCCCCACCTTCGTGTTGTCTCCGCAAAGCACACCAGCCAAGCTGATGAGCTTCCTTCTCAGACAAGGTTCATGTTATCTGTCTCTGCCAAGCAAATGTTTACAAATTCCTTAATTCATAACAATTCTCCGCACTGAGCCCAGTGCTTCTGTGTCTCCATGAGAAATGGCTCAGGCCTCGTGTTAAATGCTTCCTAGTGTTTACGCTATTCTCTCAATGCAAGCGCTAACAAAATGCAAAACTCATTCTAAATACATACTCAACATACATACATACATACATGACATATCTCTAAATGTGTCTCTACAAAGCATACATGTGTCATTCTAAATGGCTTTTCATGGCATTTCAAATATGCCTGTGTGTGTCATTCCAGGCCTAATTCGAAGTTTCTCTCAGCCTAAGCGCCATTTCTAATGCAAACATAAATGCATAGCATATCATTGTCTTCTGCTGCAAATATAAAGCACAATCATGACACTTCAAATATATGTAAGTGTCATTCTATT
This sequence comes from Ambystoma mexicanum, assembly GCF_040938575.1. Lineage (NCBI taxonomy): Eukaryota > Metazoa > Chordata > Amphibia > Caudata > Ambystomatidae > Ambystoma > Ambystoma mexicanum. The sequence goes on along the minus strand of NC_090934.1, from coordinate 977,523,565 downwards.
GCAAATGGCAAAATGTGTCTAGCATGTTTCTCTATCATTGTGTCTTATGATTCTTCTAATGATAACAATCCCAGGCTCCTAATTGTATCCAATTCCACACTAAGAGGCACATATTGCCATGTTAACACCAATGGCGAGTGGTCCGAGAGGACCATTGCTGTGTATTCTCATCGCACCAGTCATCTCCGGAGAAGAAAACATAGTCCAGCCGTGTATACAAGTTTTTTGGGGCCGAGTAATGCGAATAATGTCCATCATGTGGGTGGTGTAGCCTCCATATCTTCCAGCTGAAAGTCTCCCAACAGGATCCTCAAGTTTTTGACAGCAGGGGTGGGATTTTCTCATTTCCTGTCTGACCTGCCCACCCTGGGGTCCAGCGTGCAATTAAAGTCACCTCCCCATATAACCCTCCTTCCCCCCCCAGGTACGGGCTAATTTTACTATATAAGGTCTTGAAATAGGCCACAGTATATTGGTTCGGGGCATATGTATTAATATACACTTCTCTATTTTCTATCAATCCCCGCATCGCCACCACCCTCCCGTCAGACTCCATTGAGGACTGTAATAGCTGGAAGGGGACATGTGGTGCTACCCAAGTAATTACCCCTCTGGCGTATGCCGAATAAGTAGCCCCATGATGGTCCCCTTCCATTTCTTCCTCATCACCTCTTGTGTTTCCTTCGTGAGAGGAGTTTCGTGTAATAGGGCGATATCTATTTTCTGCCTCCTGAAGTACATCATGATCTTATTCCTCTTCAAGTAACTGTTGAGCCCCGTGACATTCCAAGTTATTATCTTAAGGTCTCCCATCTTTCATCCATACCCAGTCCCACCTCTGTCCTCCCTAATCTTCCGCATCATGCGCAGCAGCACGTGTGTTTAAGCTTGTTCCCTAACTAATACCACTGCAAATCCCCCAACTCCCTTCCCTCCCCCACCCCTCCCGTCCCCAACTGTTGCCCAGCTCCATCCCTGGATCTCAGGTTATCCAGCATTTAGTCCTTTCTAGGCTTGCCGGTACTAGCAATTCAGCAGGGGGTTACCTCACTATCGGCAACCTAACTAAACTATCTATAGGGGTATGAGAGCGAGTTCTCTGTATCTCCTGCGTTTATGCCACATTAAGCTATGCCCACCCATATCCTTCTGCTTAAAACATAGCTCATCTCCCAGCTTACGTATGCCCGGTCTTATATTCAAGCCCCAATGTCACCGTTTATATAGCACCTCAGCCTCTGGAACCGCTGCCTCACTTGTCCGTTCCATTCTCCCTCCGATTGTCTGTCCCCGACGGGCAATTCTATGCATCCAGCCACTCTGTCGCATCTTCTGGGGTCTCAAAAAACACGGCCCTGTTCCTGTGAAGCACTTTCAGTTTCGCCGGGTACATCAGCATGTAATTGTAGCCCGCCTCATGCAACCTCCTCTTCACTGTCCCATTGTTCAGTTGCCGTCCCTGCACCAGGAGTGTATAGTCTGGGTATGCCGTAATGGACGCGGATGCCCTTTGTATTGTGCCCCCTTCCCGGAAGTGTTCCATTTAATCCATAGGGTTTGGTCCTTCCTCTACTTCTGGAAGCCCCACAATGCTTAAGTTGTTTCTACGAGCACGTCCTTTAGCTTCCTCTGCTCTGTTTTCCAGGTTGCTCACTTGTTCTTGCAGTGTGTGGATCTCTGAGGCGTGACGAGTTTACTTCTTTCTCCAGTTGACCTCTGCGTTCCGCTACTTTCCTTACGTCTTGTCTCAGTAAGTCTACATCCACTTGTACTACAGCAATTTTAAGATCCAGTGATGTTTTGAGTTCAGTCATGGCTGCCTCCAGTTTAGTCTCCCATGCTACTTTCAGGTTCGCAATCGCCTCCAAGATCTGCTCGTCGTCGCGTGCTGGTGCAGTGTCTGTTTGCAGCTTCCTCTCCCCATTTCTGGCCCCCTCCGTTGACTGTGGTGTTTTTGTGAATTCCTCCATTGTTGAATATTTCCCTTTTGTCTTGGGCAACCTGGATGCCATCACGGTATCGCCAGGTGTCTCCGCTCAAGGTGGTTGGGGTCAGGCTTACTGGTACTTCAGCTTGCCCCGGCTTGTCTGGTGATTGGGTCCATTTGGGGGCTGGCAGCTGTGCTTGCGGAGGGTGGGGCGCGTCTGCAGGTAATAGTGCACCTTTGGGGTGTACTGGTTAAATGAGCGACCCGGGTATTAGAGGCTTCTTCCTTTTCTATCCTCTGCCGGGTTGCAAATCAATGACTGCGCCTCCTGGGCTTAGATTTGGCTCCTGCACCTCCTTGCTCCGGGGGTTATCCCTACTTGATAGTATTGGTTATTGTCCTAGTGTATACTGCGAGGTGTCGTTCTGTGAAGCTCTCATTTGCACATTACCAGGCTGTGACGGCCCATGTTAGTCTTTAGTCGGGCTCATGAGTATAGCAGGATTTTATTCGCCCAGGGGAGCTCCTCTAATTCACTAGCCAGGTCTGTGCAATGTCTGCCACCTCACCGTGCTCTGCTGGTCAATCCGGGTGCCTTCCCAGGTCTGGTGGTCAGATGCCCTCACACGTGCTGGCTCCTTAGTTCAATGCAAGCTGTGTGGTTCTGGTCAATCCGCTATTTAGTCCTTGCGCCCACCATGTGCCAATGTTATCTGCTGGTATTCACTTCAGTTCTACGTGGGTTTGGGTCTTATAGCCTGTTTTCCTGTGTCGTCGCAATATTTTAGCAGCAGAGCTGTGTGCCCACTGCTCTTACTGCCACTATCTGTGGTGTCTCATTCAGTTCGGTGTTACCGTTGTGATCTTGTATTTGCCCGCAGCACCTCTCTCCTGCACTGTATCTGGTGTCTGGCGCTGGTGCATTGCTGTACTGCCACAACTTGAGTGCCTTTGTATTGACCGTATCCTTTCCAGGCATCACGTCCATTACACTGTAGGCCCCTCCTCTGTTCGTGTTGACCGCACCCGATCCTTTGTACTTACTTTCCTCCCCAGTGTGTCAATGGAACAGTCCAACTCACGCAGGTACCCGCTCCGTAGAGTTCTTTAATAATTGGCATGTCCACTGTTAATATGGCCAATACTGTCCTCGCTTCTCTGATACTCTCATTGTCACACACCTACTCACTTTCAATATTTTAGGGTCTTTGTCCCTCACGGGCTTAACATGCGAGGGGCACCTTCAGTTCCATGTAACACCGTTCGTTATTTATCACGGTTGTAAACTGAAAGTGACTGCGTTTCTCGGCCGCTGCGTTCCGTTTGGTCCCAAACAGTGTAACTGCGCAGCAGATACTGTATCACTGTAAATTGCCCTGTGTTGTCACTTCGGGCTTGTTGATAGTGCTGCATGAATATCGCACGCCAAGATCTTTATAGGTATTGCGTAGCACTGGGTGGTTTTAGCTATGGCTTCTCTCTTCGTCAGCCTGCTCTCAGGGGTGTCAGCATTCCTTCCAGTATTGCTCCATTCAAAGCCTGATCGCACTGATGTGCGCCAAGCATACTCTTGGCCTGGTCCGTGCCACAATACCTTGTGTTACACTTTCGATCCTCACTAAGCCACATCCAGCGGGTGACTGCAGGTCTCCGCACGTCGTATTACCCGAGGGCAGTATGTGTCGGGTTGGGATTTGTGTGACACAATGTTCGGGCACTTCCCGCCCAGTCTCTCCCAATTTCTTAGCCTCTCACTGAAGTGTCGGGTCCGTGAGGGCTCAAGTCTCCACCGCATTCCGAGCTTGCACTGCCTCAGTCTCAGTTTGTTATTCTCTTTGGCGGCTGCTGGTCCTTTGTTGCAAATAAGCTGGCATTTTCTTTTCTGATGCTGCCGGGTTCATTCTTAGCATTTATCCATACAGCCTCATTTCTGCTTCACTGGACTTTCTGAAAACACAAACCCTGTTTGCACTGTATGTTCCCACAGCATCTTGATTTCTGGTGCGAGTGCGTTAGCATCAAAGTACGTGCATTACAGCATCTTGCAGGATCGGCTGGAGCCTCAGGAAGAAGCGTCCTATGTCATGGCTACTTAGCCACGCCCCCTTAACCACTTCTATATGCACGGGGCACTTTAGACCCCCATCCATCTAAGTTCTGTGTAACTCATGGGGATACTTTCCCTCTGGTTCTGTTTTTTAGTGACATGAAAGGCATACCTCATATGCTCTTTCACCCTCTAGGGACTGGGAAGATGCACCCTGCAGCGACCACCATAATTTAAAATTGGCCTCACCCTCTACATACACCAGCACAGGTAATCAACCTCCTGCAGTGTATAACTCATTTTATGAGCCGGACTATATTTTGAGGACTCCTAGCTCATTCTGGTCTTTACTTTTTTGTCACGTCTGATAGGGGAAGGAAACTAAGAAATCCCCCCTCAAAACTGTAGCGTAGTCTAAACGTCTGCACACAAAAAAAACAGGGTTCCACTCCTGATAAATGTTCCGGATTTTTGCCCTTAAGAACTGAAACATGTTCATTCAGAGTATACACTGTAATGTCAACACAGAGAGAGAGAAAATTGATGCAATGAATCAGAATTGTTTATGCAAAATAACCTATGTTTTCTTAGACGTAGGGAAAACTAGGAACTAAAGTGTACCACCTTTGGTTGATAAGATACCCTGGCCACAGAAGTGGCTGTGTTTGCTTATTTGTCCATTTGTTTTGCAAATAGTTTTATGTGATTTTAGAAGATGATTTGCACACTTATGAATGTGTTATGATTAAAATGATTTTAAACTACTGGAAGTAGCCCCCCATTTCGGTGTTCTATTGCTCCTAACCTCTTAGACTAGCCTCTATCGTCTATTTTTTCAATCAAATACTCATACCAATCACTGGCTGCTACGATACAGACACAAAAAACCTAAACAAAGTCTATCGCGCAATGCAAGCCTGGATGGCTCAAAATGAATTATGTCTCAACGACGACAAGACCGAGCTAATTTTAAATCGGAAATAAATCCAAGCTAAACAATCTGCCACAACAATACAAATCATTCAATATCGATGGTAACACCATCACGGTCACCAATTAAATAAAAACCCTTGGGGTCTACATCGACTCCTCCCTTATCTTAACTAGACAGGTCAATGCCATTATCTCATCCGCAGCCTATACATCTAAATTAATAAGAGGTAGCAGGCCTTTCCTTTCAACTGACAATTCCATCACTCTTGCCAGAGCCCTGATGCTCTCTGGGTAGATTATTGTAACTTGCTTTTTGCTGGATCAAGCGTCAAAAATATAAAAAAACTTCAAATAGTACAGAACAATGCCATCAGAGCTGCACTGAATATTCCGAAGAACGAACGCATTTCGTCAACCAGACGAAACATCCATTGGCTTCAGTCCAAGACAGGATTAAATTCAAAATTCTTTCCCTCGCACAAATGTCTCACTAATAATGCACCAGCCTATCTCAGCAACCAGATCAGCAAAACCCAATCCAATAGACCAACACGATCTTCATACGCCAACCACATTGCTACCCCAAGATACAGAAGACAGAAAGCAGGTGGCTTGAGCTTCCCTGTCATAGCAGATAATGTGTGGGACGCCCTCCCCACACAACTAAGAAATTGTACATCTCTATGGTCCTTCAGAAAAAATCTAAAAACCCTGCTCTCTACCTAGACACCATACAATAGACAACAGGCCCATCCGCACCATAGGCCAGGCCTGCCAGCACCCAGTAAAAGCACCCAACGCACTAAAGTACTAACATTAGGTATACCCAGCTCTGCTAATATACTGTTGTGTATCGCTACCACTAGTAAGTAATGAATAAGGAACAAGATATGAACATATGAATACATAGAAGCAGTTATGAATATATGTATTAACTTACCGGCATTGGCACTACGGTAGTATCAAAATAATTGTAACTAAATTGCAACTGTATTAATGAAATACCAGAAACTGTAACCAATCTCTAAAACTACAGCACCTAGATGCCTATGGGTTACAATTGCTTTATAAATGTACAAATAAATAAAATACAGACATTTTACACTCCCATAATCTTCAGCTTGTGACTAAATCTGCAACTCACACAGGCGGCCATTGTCTGGATCCTGTGATATTTAGGGCAAATATCTTGTTCCACCAGGAAAATGTCCCCGTCTCTTGGTCAGACCATTGGTGGTAACCTTTACTATCCCAGCACTCCATGTACCATCTGGAACAGCCTTGAGTACTAACACACAACTCTTACACAGTGAATGAAAACTTGATCTCATCAGTAGTGATCACCTATTAAGTGAAAAGACCACCCTACAATCGGATTCGAAATGTGCCGAACTTTACCAGACCTACATGTCATGGCTGTAAAAAAACTGATTCTATTGCCCCTCTTAAATGTTTTGAAAAATCAAGGAATTTTTTTTTTATCAATGGTATTTATTTATTTATTTATTTATTCGCATTTGTTAAGCGCACATCAGCCCGAAGGCATCGTGGCGCTGGTTACAGAGTTGCTTACTTAGTTACATACAGTTCAAGTGGATACATTTTTTGCATGTGTGCAAAAGCAGCAGGAGTACATGCAATCGTGATTAGTTGAATAGTGCAGTTTTAAGCTTTTTTCGGAAGGAGAATAGAGATGTATCAGCTCTGAGGTCAGTGGGAAGGGAGTTCCAGAGTTTAGGTGCGAGGAAAGGGAAGCCTATACCTCCTGCTTTGGTTCTGTTGATGCGAGGTATTGTTAGTTGGTTCGTATATTGTGCTCGTCTAGGTCTTGTGGATTGGTATCTATCTATCGTGTCTGATAAATAGGAGGGAGCTGTTCGGTTGATACATTTGTGGGTGGTTGTGAGGATTTTGAAGGAAATACGGTCTTTAACTGGGAGCCAATGTGCAGCTATTCTGGCCTGTGTGATGTGTTCTCTTTTGGGTATGCTGAGGGCTGCTCTGAGAGCATTGTTTTGAGTGGTTTGGAGCCTAGATAGGTTTTTTTGGGAGGTTCCGGCTAGGAGTGCATTACAATAGTCTAGTTTGGCTCCTATAGTTGCTCGGGCGATGGAGAGGCAGCTATCCTTGGTTAGGAATGGTTTTATTGCATTAATGAGTTTAGTAGTAAGTGCTGAGGCCGAGACTATGGCGCTGACTTGTTTGTCCATGGAAAGTGTTGCGTCTATGTGAACCCCCAGTGTTTTGACTGAGGATAGGACAGGGATGATGCAATTGTCTATGTTGAAATTGATGTACAGTGGGTTGAGTTTGGAGAGGGTCGATTTCTGTCCTAAAATGAGGATTTCGGTCTTGTCCCCGTTCAAGCAGAGGCCGTTGGTAGCCATCCAGGCCTGTATGGTAGAGTAGATTTGCTGTAAGGTAGATGCGTCTTGGAGATAGTTTCCTGTCAGGGGGAGGAGTACCTGTGTGTCGTCGGCGTAGTTTGTGTATGTGATTCCTAGCGTGTCAAGTTTGTCAAATAATGGTTTGGTGAAGAGGTTATAGAGCGTGGGGGCAGTACAGGAACCTTGTGGTACCCCACAGTGGATGATGGAGGGTGCAGCATGTGCTGTGTTAGAGAACACTTTCATTGCTCTTCCCTCTAAGAATGATGTTACCCAGGATGCTGCGTCCTTAGAGAAGTGTGCTGCGTGTGTTAAATGGCTGGTAAGAGTGGTGTGGTCTACCAGGTCAAACGCCGCTGAGAGGTCAAGGAGGAGGAGGAGGGCAGGCTTGCCTTTGTCTAGGATGTTAGTAATTTCATTTTTTAAGTCTAGAAGGGCGGTTTCAGTACCGTGTCCCTTGCGGAATCCGGATTGTCTTTTAATGACATTAAAAACACTGAAGAAAGACTAGAAAAAAAGACAAAATATGGTTAAGGACTAGAGACATTAATGACCGCCAGGAAGCAAAGTAAGCGCTAAAAAGCATATACAAAAGGAATATAAGCCAAATACTCGCGCCTTCAAAAAGCAGATTGACCTAGCTGAAAATAGACCCAAAACACCATTTGCAAACATAAGGAACGTTGCCTCTCCAATATGCACTATTCCTAGTCTTCCTATATCACCTAATCTGGCAAATGAATTCAATGTTTTTTTTATGGATAAAATAAATTTAATCTGTATAGAAATCGACTCCCAGCCAGTTCATAAACAGGCCACTGCACCAAATATGGAGGTAACATGAGCAGCAAAATCAACTCTGCCTCCGTTTACATTCCCTCCTGTTAATCTAGAGAGTTTCTAACCTTCTCTGTAAACTCAAGTCGACTAATTTCAGCTGCGACCCAATCCCAGCATACCTGGCCAGACAGCATGCGTCAGCACTGAGTGGGACTATTTCATCAGTGGTAAATGCCTCACTAGTGCAGGGATCTGTGCCAGTAGACCTACAAAAACTCATACCTCGGCCACTTAAAAATAAATTCACTTTGGATCATAAAGTGCTCTCAAACTACTGCCCTATTGGCCTGCAAAGATCCTCGAAACAACTGCCACCATGCAACTCCAGGTTTTTGGGAAAAGCATGATATTCTGGATGTCTATCAATCAGGATTCAGGCCAAGACAGCACTGAGATGGCACTTATCTCTGTCTGCAACAGAATTTTGAGGGCTGCCGACAAGGGTGATAACAGTATGCTGGTCATGCTTAACCTGTCGGCAGCCTTGGATACGTTCAACTTATTTCCAGACTGTCTATGGGGGCTCGAGTGTCGGACGACTCCCCGAAATCGTTACATCATTTCTGACTGATCGATCTGAGCAAGTTAAGCTGGGTCCGCACTTGGCTGACTCTAGCAGCCAGATGTGGTGTGCCCCAGGGTGGTTCTTTGTTTCCACAATTAGCCAACAACGCACAAATCTACGTCTGGCTAAAACAATCAGTGGAAGCAACTGAGTGTTATCTTGAAGACAAAACACAAAATTGGATGCTGGAAAACAAACTTCAACTAAATCCTTTGAAAACAGAAGTTATTGTATTCAGTTCAAAGAAGAAACTTACCAACATCCTACAATCTGTTCCATGTCCAGCACTTTTGGCAGTCCCAACAAAGTTCTCACTCAAGGTAAAGAACGTTGGCTGCATTTGGCAGTAAGATATGAACTATAATCTTCAGGTCAATTCAACGGTTAAATCGGTCTACTTTCAAATCAAACTGTTGTAGCCTCTTCTACCTCTCATTGCAGAGAAGGACTGTCGAGCAGTAGTTGGAGCATTAACTAACGCAAAGTTAGATTATTGTAATGCCCTGTATATGGGCATTCAAAAAAGCTGAACACTGCTTCAAGTTGCTCAGAATTCAGCGGTTAGGCTCATTTTCTCTTTGCCAAGGAAATTGACGTTTTCCCAGTTTCGTAGAAGCCTTCATTGATTCCCGGGGCAGCCTAGGGTCCCATTTAAGACCATCAGTCTGGTTTTCAAATGGCTTCATGGCCTGGCACCCACCTATCTCTTTTCAAAGGTTGCAATCTACTATCCAAATCCGTCACTTTGATCTCTGGGACAAAGTCTCTTAGTGGTTCCACTGTTCAGGTCAATTTCCTGGGGAGATAGACGTTTCTCCTATGTAGACCCGCAGACCTGGAGTATGTTTCCAATTGACTTGGGAACAATCAATTCAGACTTTTAAAAGGCTAAAAACATACATTTTTTTTAATAACACCCCTATGTGTCTTAGCTCCCTGTTCAAATACTTTATTATCAGCACCCAGATGCAGATCCTGCATGGTTGCACGTGATAAGCTCTATACAAGTTCAAAAATCAAATCAAGAAGCAGTATGTACCAAAGGGAGTACAGGACAAGCTGTCCAAGGTTAAGCAAACTGTCTGGAAATTGGGGGCCTGGGGTGGGAGGATGAGATGGGAGTATGTTTTATAGTTCCTTGGCCAACGCAGCGTTCGACTGTTGTGGATAAATGTAACATCCAAGGCCACTTAAGTGACAGCCACGGGTAGTGTAATGTCAGCATATTGTGGTGCCAACCGATTAGAACACAGTCCGATGATGTCTAAGGAGATGACGTCTTACATGGTGGGGGGGCCTATGGGCAGACTCCAAGATAATGATTTTCAAAAGAGACAAAATCTAAATAACAATGTGTAAGACTTTATTTTGATAGCCAAAAGCAATTTGTGATGACTTTTTTTTATGGAGATGACGATGTAGTATTACCCCTGAGGCATCAGGAAGTAATTGAGAACATCCGTAGACCTTCGTCCGGCTGCATATAGTAAATAAAGCTGGTGTCTTCGTGTACCTTGGTTTGCTCCCTTATTTGGTTTGGTGTGGAAGATTGGGAGCTTGAATACAAAAGAAACCCATCTTTCCCTATGCGTAAGGGGATTGCCCTGTCTCAACCTAGGAAAACGTTGTAGTCCGTCAGAATGTCCATCAAAAGATATGTTCTTCACGTCCTCAGTCAAAAAACCATCTAATCTAACCCCAACACTTAGAATTAACTGAATTAAAGTTTGCATTTTCTTCACCAGGAAAATGCGTCCTTTCTCCTGGTTAACACTTCAGTCTTATAGCAGCATATTAGTAATTCCTTCAATGTTCAACTACAATGGACCAAGGGGATTGGCTCCCTTCCCCTAGTTCTTCTATAAAAGCTCCATACAGTGTTCTCTAAGCACTTGAGTACACAACTTGAATCAGTCTCTTTACTTCGTTCCAGAAAGTACTGAAGCTCACAGCCTTGTTTGGCTTACACTTGACTTTCTGGTGAAGAATACTCCAGGATTCTCTGTATTGATTCTATATGTCTCTGTACTGCTTTTTCCAAAAGTAGTAACTTGATGAAGGAGGTGGCTCCAGAAGCACTCTGGTTTTCCAGCTGTATTTGATATACCAGTACCATGAGGGAGCGGACTCCCATTACACTCAGTCTTACTAGTGGTATTAGATGGACCACTGCGCCGAGGGAGATGAATCCTGAAGCACTCTTGGTCTCACAGTGGTATTTGTTTGGCCACTGTGCTGAGGGAGAGGATTCCCATTGCAATCTGTTCAGGCCTCTTCCTAGACCCCACCTGGTCTTCCCCACTGTTTCCGTTATCTGCAGTATGCTTGGACACAGCTCTGGTTCTTCACAGGGTTGCAGGCACCTCTCTTCATTCTTTCTGCATGACTCTGCAGCAGGCTGGTGGTCTCAGAGTAGTGTCTTCGGTCACACCACCACCAAGTCAGTCGACTCCCAGGACAATTTGATAGCGTCCTGTCGTTCTGGCAAGATGCTTCTGCTTCACCTTCGGTCTTCCCAGTGGAACTTCCCAGGCTTGGTTTGCGTACTGCAGGCTTCCACGATGGGACTCCCTTGGTCTTTTCTTGCTTTCGGTTTTCTCTTGTTGACTCCGTCCTCGCGTAACATCAAAATAATTAAAGTCTCTATGGTATTCTTCATGCCTCCTGTGGCCCAACTCGTTACAGTACTTGATTGTATTTGTATACTGCTATTCCATATGCTTCCTTTGCTCTTCCTCATTCACGTATATTTTACATTTGGCATAGTCAAAGTCCCAGAACAGCACATGGTTTCACTATCAATGGTGGGAGAAAAGGGTGACCCACAAGGGTAGGGGGTTCTGTGACAGGGTTGTAGGAAGGCTTTTCCCCAGGTGGACATCCTTCTCCCCAGGTGGGGAGTCCCTCACAATGAGGTCCTCCTGCATATTGCCATACCTAGGGGGACTATCGGGTAGCGGCTTCACCTCCCTAGCCTCATAGGAAAGGGCTCCCCTCTGGGGAGCAGTGACAAGGCCTGGTGAATCGTCACTGCAGATAGAAGCATCAGGAAGACTATTACAGGTATGTAAAGTTTGTCTTTTGAGGCTTGTGGATCCGTTTAGAATCACATGCTTTGCATAGACTAGCAAGCTGTACCAGATGAAGGTGGTGGCTTGATAGAAGGAACAGAGACATTTTTTTAACACTGCCTTTCCCACCTTTGAGTCAATTCTGTTGTGTGTGTCAAGACAGTAATGCTGTGTGAAAGTATGCACAGAACTCAGTGTAGCTGCCTTACAGATAGCCTGTAGTGGTATGTTTGCAATGAAAGCCAGAGCTGCACCTGACTATGTGTAGTGTCTATTTAAAACACTACCAATTACGTCTAAAGCAAAGTGTAACAGTGTTGTATACACTTTACAGTTCATTTAGCAAAGGTAGGCTTTGGGACAGGATTCCCCTGTTCTTTCAGCAGCTAACAAAGAATTGGTCTGTTTTTCTGAGTGGCTTTGTTTTGTTAGGGTAGTGCATGACTGCCCTTTGAACAACTAGCATACCGAGTACTCTAGAGAGAGAGAGAGTTCAGTGGATTTTGAAAAAAAGCTGGCAATTCAATGAATTGATTGACATCAAACTTAGAAACGTATTTTGGTGAGAAGCGAGAATGCATTCTTAAAAACACTTGCTTTTATGTATTGCAACAAAAGGTTCTGTCATAGATATCACCTGATGCTCACTTACTCTCCTAAATAGATGTAGTGAGTCCAAGGAAAGTGACTTTGTAAGTGAGATCTTTGAGGCTTGCTTTATGCATTGGCTCAAAAGGTGGGCCACTGAGCATAAAACAGTATTTAAATCCCAATCCCAGGGTGGGTTAACAGTTGGAGGATAAAGCCATTTTACTCCTTCCATGAAGGCTTTAATGACTGGGACTTTTCACCATGAAACTTTACTCTGTCATGTTGTATCTGCAGACAGTGCGGGCGGACCAGACTCCAACAAGTATAGTAGATAGTGTACTATATGTGATGGTGAGCAATCAAATGGGCTGACTGCTGACTTTCTACAAAATGTGTGTTTGTAAAGTAGCAGTGTCTAGTTTTAGGCGTATGTGCTACTTTTAATATGATGGTAAATTACGATATCCAAACTCAACTTCAGGAGCCAAGCTGTTAATTTGCGACATGTTGTACAGGCATGTTAAATTTAAGGGTGGGCAAATCGGCATTTTGAGGAGGTGGTAATACCATGTCTGACGTGCCCACATTCGAGCTATTGGAATCATTAAGTGCTCTTGGTGCATTTTGCAGATTACTCTGTTCAAGAGTGGTGTTGGAGGAAAAACATAGGCAGCTATCCCCGACCAACACATCCAGTGTGTTGCTCTTCGATTCTTTCTGTGGGCAACTGGAGGAGTAAATTAGGCATGTTGCGTTTTCTTTTGTGGCCAAGAGATATACATTTGCTTGCCCTCAGCATGTAAAAATGTTGCTTAGTATGTCTGAGTTTAGATCCCACTTATGTTATGATGTGTTTTTCCGCTTAGCGTGTCTGCTAGGCAGTTGTGTTCCCCTTGTGCCTGGAGATTTATGCTTCTGTAGAGGATCCATTTCCCAATTTTCTGTGCCAGTGTGGCCAGACATGGGTAGTAAGTCCTGCCCTGTTTGTTGATGTAGAACATGCCTGTTGTGCCGTCTTTGATAATTAGCAAATTTTTCCCTATTAAGTGATGTTGGAATGCTAGTACGTTCTTGCACTGGACGCATATGTATCCTTGTATGTGGCGCAATGAAGATGGACATTACCATTCTGACTTATCTGGCGACTGGCTGTATAGCCAGGGATTTGTCCAAGTAGGTTTGGGGTCCTCTCGTTGGCGGGAAAGAATAAGATAACTCCTGACCGAATTACTCTTCCCAGGAACTGTCTTGGTTGGCTGGGAACTAGATTTGATATCTTTTTGTTAATTGAAAAACTCAGTTGCTGCAGAAGATTGATAATTGTCTGCATATTTATTTGGGCAAACATGAAGTGTTTCTTCTGTTACTAGTCAGTAGACCAGATAAGGTTATACTGGAATACCATGCCTGCATAGGTGCGCTGCTACTACTGCCAGCACCACTGTAAATACACGAGGGGCTGATGCAATTCCGAAGGAAAGCACCTTGAATTGGTAATACGCATGACCAATTGTGAACATTAGATATTTTCGGTGTGCCGGCAGCAATGAAACATGAAAGTGTGCATCTTTCATGTCTAGTGTGGCCATGAAGTCTCCCTTCTTGAGTGACGGGATAACTTCTTGCAAAGTAGTCATTCAGAATATTTGTGATTCAACGTAAGTGTTCGCTGGTCTTAGGTTGATCACTAGGCTTTTGTTTCGTCTTTCATTAGAACAAGGAAGTACACAGAATAAGTATCCTTGTTTACCTCTGATGCTTGGACAAGTTCTATTGCTTCCTTTTCCAGTAGTGCCTGTACTTCTGTACTAACTGTTGTGAGGAACCAGGAATGAAACACAGACACAGATGACTCAGTGATGGGTGTACACTTTTATTAACTGGTAAAAGGGGGTTGGGAAAAAAAACCCATTGTCCAACCTAGGATGAATTTCCGTACCTGAACCAAAACGAAGGGTATGTCCTGTGTCATGATGTCCAAAGCAAAATGTCCTGTGTCCGAAATCCTATCCTAGCCCTCTCATTCTAAAAGTAACTAAGGTGTTAAGGGTATTGTCTTTGGCTTGCAAATGTTCAGTTCAACTAAAAAGGTATAATCCAACACAAGTTCCAAATGGACAATGCTCACAGTTCCTGGGAATGGTTCCCTTCTCCAGGTTTCCCTCCACCAAAACAAACATTCCAAAGAATAACTAAGCTCTTTAAAGCCCAATGACCCCCCCCTCCTCTTGGGGTTACAACCCACTCCAGTGGAAATACCCCCCTTCCCCAAGTCTTTTCCACAATCAATGTAATACAAAATCATTTGCATGACTCTTCCTTGGGATTTCTCTTTTCAAAGTACCACAACTTAGGTGCAGGTCTCAGACTTCCAAAACACCTGGTATACTCCCCTGCCAGGTTCTCTTTATTTTTGTATTCGCACAGTTCACAGTTCCAATATTCTGCATTGCTTTTATGAAAGTACCAGGTACCAGGTCTCAAACCCACTTTCATTCACTTTCTTTATCAAATTTCCCAGTGACCCAAACATCCTTGCCACTGGCGGCTGGTGATTTTTTTGATTGGTGGGGAGTAAATATTTCCCATAAATGTGCATTAGTGACTGAGCAGAGTGAGGGAGCCCAAACCAACCAACACAGGTTTGGGGGGCAGGGTAATGGTTAAAACGGTCCTGCCACAGCATACCTTCTGTGAACAAAATGGGTAAAAGCCACATCTTTCAATCAATTTTCAGGGTACCATGTCGGAAAGACCAATTGATGCCATCAACCGTGCACAGGAGCATTTTCCAATGTATTTTTATGAAACAGTTGCCCACAATATGCAAGTATAAAACGTTCATGCTGGCTGCCCCAATATGTTCCAGTATTGCCACATGAGAAGATACTCCTGTTTGCTTTGCCCATAATGCCGGTAAAGATACTATAAGAAAATAGGAGACCATGTTGGTTCCACCCATATAAGAGCATACTCCTGTTGCCCATAATGCCAAGGAATGCCATACTTCGGTAAGAAAACATGGCTATATTGGTGGGAACCCACTCAGAATCTGGCTGTGGATCCCGTGGATATTAAGGATTCCTGAAATGCTGGGGAAAAGTTGCTCATTTAAGAACAAAAGGGAAAACCAAAAAGAGTGTTGGAAATTATAGAGCAAACACATCTAAGCCACAGGATTTCCTCTCTGTAGCATTCTAATTCACTGTACTTGTTCAATCATCTGTGCCATTATCAAAAGAAACCAACAATAGTAATGTTAGTTTTAACAGTGTCCTTGAAGGAGTAGCCATGCAGGTAATTATGCCCACATAAGAACACTCATGTTGGTGATGCCTATAATGCCAATACAGTACACAATGCCATGCCACTGTTAGAATGCATGTCCATGCAGGATGTGGCAAGTAAATAAACTCTGTCGGCAACCATGGAAACAAAGACAGTAATCAAAGCAAGTAGTGGCAACGCCATCCACTTTCCTTTTGTGAAGGCATGGGATAAACATTTGCTAGTTACTGCCATAATGGTACTACCCTGCTATAACATGACAACTACCTGAAAGTGGTGTGTGCAACTTGGTATACGATGTTAGTGTCTGGCAAGTGAAAATCTAACAATCTAAAACCTATACACAAGCAAAAGGGTTTTCTTTGCCACTGCTTTTTTTTTATTGACTTCATCGGAAGAAACACATGTAAGAACACACCAAGCGCTTATAAATCAAGTGCCTGAAGGCACACTTGGTTAAGTCAATGTTATAACACCAGAAGCACATTTACAGCTGCAATTGAGCCATTAACTCGCAGAAAACTGCTTAGAAATAATACTGATTGGCTCTATACAGCACAAAGCTTGATATTACTGCATGACAGAAAGCATGTATACGACCAAATAACCCCCACATGCTGGAGGCTCCCCCAAACAACTCAACTGCCTCCTAACTGTACTCCAATGTAATACTTTCAATTTACAGGTGGCTCCACTTAACAGTTAAGAATAAAAATTGAGAAAACACTCTCTCAAGACCTCTGTCATCTACCTGGCTAGGACCTAACCTCATGTGTGTCCTGCCGTTTTTAACCTCAATAATAGCAATCAGTGTTTGCCATTAATAAACTATTTGTTCGTGGTAGCAGAAAGAACACACTGAAAAAGTCAACCTCATGATTCTGGGCCGAGCACTGCTTTTCTTATTCCATATGAAGTACTTCCCAGATTTTACATTATGAACAAAAAAATTATGCACAGCTGCATGCGTATGACCAAACTGTGAGCTTACTTTGTTAGCCATTACAATTTCTAAGATTAACTTTGGGCCCTGCACATGATCCATCTTTAGCACAAATGGTACAGAAGGCATTTTCTGTACTTCAGAATTCGGGGTCACAAGGCATTGGACGTCATCAGGAATGCTATGTGAGAAAGTTGCCCAAGTGCTTTACAGGAATGAAGCTGGAGCAGTCAGCTCAGTGGCTGTAGGGATTGTTTCTGAATCATATTCGTTTGCATAAAGATCACGTTATATTTTATTTTTAACACAGATTGTTCAATGTGACAACTGATTGTAAAAATGCAGTGTTTGATCATAGTGTTTACAGGTTCACAGTGCAGGTTACCGTTATGTATAAACTTCCCATGCCGCACATTTCTCTCTCTCACCCATACGCACGCATCCACAGCCTGAACCACGCAGGTCTGCACTCTCAGTCACACAGTCAGACACAACCTTTGCACACATGCACACATTTATTATACACGAATAGTGTTCTACACTTACCTGCACATCGATTTGCCAGTCCATCTTAACTCCATTCACTCATCGGAAGTTGGGACACACACTGACCTGGATATCCCAACCCAGCCATGGTGCAATAACAGTGAAGAGGCCCCTACTTGCTACCAATCAGGAGGCCTTGCAAACTTTAAGCAAAGGCTTACACCCTGCGGGGCCAGACCTTTAACGCCCTACATGCCTTCTGATGATTTCTTAAAACAGCGCAAGGAGACAAGCGCCAAACAAATTAAACTCGAACCACGGGACGCACCCCTCTACGCATAATTATAACTGTGCCTGGGCTATTGCCACAAAGGACCACATGATGGTGCTGTGGAGCGCTGCATCGAGTAAAACTGCAAGATAGATCAGAATTTGGTGTAAATTTAAATACAAATGTGCATCATCTTTTCTGCTACTGCAGAAACATGGGGGCTCTGCCCTTGAGCTCATTCATACCAGCCACCACTGCTCCTTGCTCTGGGTCACCAGACTCATGTAACTGGCATTTGATGGAGCGGCTGCAGTGCCCCGCCGACCCAGCTACCCTACTTAGGGCTCACCGGCTTTCTTTGGCGTTCTTCGGACCTCTCGCAGCAAACATAGAAGCATCCCAGCTCCGCAGGCTTACCGGCTTCATCTAGCGGCTTCCACGTCCAACGGACAGCTTGGCTTTCCTGGCAGTGACTAGCCGGTTGAATGTTCCAGTTACTTGCAGCTGGTCCACCTTTAAACTCCAGCTTCAAGGAAGGGAGTTTTTTGGAGCCAATCAGCTTCCTCCAAGCACGAGACTGCTCCTTCTGCTTCTGCTGAGTATTTAGCATTACTTGGCTCCTCTCCCTCGTTTCAGTCTTTATCATTCTGTTTGTTACAGAATATTGAGGGATACGGTCTGCAGACTATGGGTTTTTGAAGGGGATGATCCTAGTATGCCATCAATGCATGAGGAATGGAAGGAATCTCTCTAAAGGTGAAAGGGGGGTACATATCTCATACAATGATGCCAGGTTCTCTCCCCTGAGGGTGGCCTCCCTCAAACAGCCACCCCCAGGGTCAGGATCAGTTAGTGGCTGCCGTCCAATGGCCACGAGGAGAGGCTGTCAGTGTTAGGCAGAAACCTGTGCAGTTCCCTCTGGGACCACTGCAAAAGATTTAAGACTACAGGTGTTTGGCAGTAAACCCACTTGGTAGCAGTCTGTACCACCCAGATTTACCTGGTAGCTGTCGCTGAGCAGTCAGACTTCCCTAAAGAAGAGTTAGGCAGTATATAGAGTATACATAATAGGTACAGAGGCACAGTAGTACAAGCAAATACTGTCCAGAGCTAGGTGTAAAAGTATATAATTATTTATTTAAAAGACACACTCATAAATTACACCAGCACAGAAAAGGTAAGTAAGTCAAAACACAGTCACTATTACTTATATGTACATCCCTAGTTATTTGTTGGTCAAGTCTAAGTTAACACCACTTATTTCCAAACAGAGGTGAGCGCTTAACGTTAGATGGCACTCCAACAAGTTAGTTAAAAAGGGAGGGAAAAGGCAGAAGTAATGAAAACAGCAAGGTAAAACACTTTTCAGAGATTCACAGTAAGTTTAGAAAGGCAGTCTATTGCGGAGCAAGGAAGTTCGGTTACCAGGCCCACTCTAGGGAAAGCCAGGCGAAAAGATGCCCAAGATCACACAATGTCACAAGTCTTTACAGGTGAGTAGGAAAGGTTTTACTAAGCTTAGAAAAGTTTAGTTAGGGTGTCCCAGGCTTACCCAGGTTCGAGAGCCGAGGGCTAAATCTACCCCGTACAATCGGTGGCAAGGGAAGACGGGCGGAACACGGTACCTTTAAAATGGAAAGGATCCTCCAGCGGTGGCAGTTGTTCCTGGTAGTGGGTGCAAGTCGCAGCGCCGTCCAGAGGAAGAGAATATCTCGACGTGGAGGAAAGCTGAAGGTCGTTGCACTACCAGGGAAGAAACCAGCCGTGGATTTTTCCAGTTAAAAGGATGTTACCCCTCTTTTGCGGTTGAGGTAAAAAGTGGTAACCCGGTTGCCGGGGTGCTTGGCTCAGGCAAGGCGGCCACGAGATGCTTCAGGGAGGCGGAAAGAAGGCAGAAACTGGTTGTCCCCACCAGTCAAGGGAAGAAGACTCTCCCGGCTGGAGATCTCCTCTGTCGTTGGGAAAAGTGGTGAGACGGTTCCGCAGGGCTCCACCGGTGGTGTCATCTTGGCAGGTCGGCTCGGCTTCTCCCTCTTCGGCTTCTTAGGTCCTGTGGCGACTTCTGAAGAACCAGTCCCAAAAACCCTGCTTTTATGCAGCAAACCCCCATTCATACAGCCTAGCTGTCACTCAAACATGCTAAGTGGTGAGCGGGGCGGCTCACCACTTGGGCCAATCACACTAGAGTGCGACATGAGTTGGCAAGGCAACTCAGTCCAGGGTTCCTAAACCCCCTCCCACACCCCCTGTGGTATCCAGACAGAATGGCACCACTTTGGAGGGCTTCTGTGCAGAGGCCCGCCAAAAGTGGAACAAAGGCTCGACTCGGATTCAGGGTTACTGAAGTGAACCTAGACGCCATTTTGGCGGCGAGTTCTGGCAAAAAATCCCAACCGGTGAATTTATATTAAATAAATAAACCGGCGGTATCTTTAACATTGCACCAAAAAGTGGTGCATTAAAATCAATGGGAAATCCCATTGGGAAATATTCCGGTGGAATATTTCCGTGGTATCCACTGCCACCAGCCAGAAACTCAGCGAGGGGGGACGGGACAGTACCCCCTCGACAACAGACCCAGGGGCAATCTAATTGCCCCTACCAGTACTTCCACAGTATGATGGTTTGTACTGGTTAAGTTCCTAAATTAAGACTAGTAAAGTCAATGGTGACTTTACAGACCCAGGGAGACAGTAGTCAGTCCCAGGGTGTGGAGTCTATGTTTGGGGGTCACTATGACACCCCTGTGTTACTGCACTGAGGGTGCTGTGTAACACACATTCAAAAACCAATGATAGCCTATGGGGAAAAAATACCCCATAGCCCATAAGCATATAGCAAGTCACAGAAACACTCTCGTCATGTCCAAGAGTGAGGGTAAAAGAGTCTCACTCTTGGCAGGAGAAAAAAATAAACCCCAAAAATCCAGCAAAGCTGCTGGGGGACTCACTAGGTTAGGAAATTCAGCCTAAACAGAGAATTCTCCCTAACACTCGCCCCTCCCAGACTAAGGGACAGGAGGATTTAATCCACTCCTGGATGAACCTCATACCTCTAGTCGATGACATACATCCTAGAGAGTCCATCAGCATTTTGATGGTGACACCCTGACCTGTGCTCAATGGTGAAATCAAACCCTTGGAGGCAGATTGACCATCTCAATAGTTTTGGATTTTCCCCTTTCATTTGCATTAACCATCTCAAGGGTTGGTGGTCAGTCTGAATGACAAAAGTAGAACCATACAAGTATGGCCTAAACTTCTTCAGTGCCCACACAATAGCAAAGCATTCTCTTTCTATTGTTGCCCACCTTGTTTCAGGATCCTTCAGTTTTCTACTGATGAAGCAAATGGGGTGTTCCCTACCCTTCTCATCCAGTTGGCTAAGAACTGCACCTATACCTACATTGGAAGCATCAGTTTGTACAACGAAAGTTTGGTGGTAGTCAGGAGCTCGGAGTACTGGAGCTTGGCAAAGAGCTTTCTTCAGGTTTTCAAAGGCCTGATTGCATTCCTCATTCCATTTGACCTTCTTAGGGAATTTTGGAGAGGAGATCACATTCAGAGGAGAAGCTATGGTCCCATAGTTCTCAATGAAATTCCTGTAATACCCAGTGAGGCCCAAGAAGGCTCTCACCTGGGTCTGAGTAGTAGGTGTCCAATTTTGCACAGCTTCAATCTTGCTGAGCAAAGGCCTTATCTCTCCACCTCCTACCTCATGTCCAAGGTAGACCACTTTACTCTGTCCAATTTGGCATTTGCTTGCCTTGATGGTCAGACTGGCCTGCTCAAGAGCCTGCAAAACATGTCCTAAGTGGGTGACATGTTTCTCCCAGGAGTGGCTGAAGACTGCTATGTCATCCAAGTATGCCATGCAGAAGTCCTCCATCCCAGCTAAAACTTGGTCCACCATCCTTTGGAATGTTGCAGGTGCATTTTTTAGTCCAAAAGGCATAACCTTGAATTGGTATAGGCCAACTGGGGTAGAAAATGCAGTTTTCTCCTTGGCATGGTCTGTCAGGGCTATTTGCCAATAGCCTGACGTAAGGTCCAGTGTGCTGAGGTACTTTGCTGCACCAAGTTTATCCACCAACTCATCTGTCCTTGGCAAAGGGTGGGCATCAGTCTTGGTGACTGCATTAAGAGCTCTATAGTCCACACAGAATCTCAACTCTTTGGATCCTGCCTTTGGTACTAACACCACTGGTTTAGTCCATGGACTAGTAGAGGGCTCTATTACCCCGAGATCAAGCATCTTCTTGACCTCACCTTTGATGTGGGTTCTGACATGTTCTGACATTCTGTATCCCCTGCTTTTGACTGGCAAACAGTCACCAGTGAGTATATCATGCTGTCCCCACGGGGTCAAGCCTGGTGAAAGTGAGAACAGAGGGGCAAACTGATTTAACATAGCTTTGCACTCCTCCTGTTGCTCAGGTGTCAGATCTGAAGAGAGAGTAACTCCTTCAACCTTTTCATCCAAAGGTAAGCCTCTCAGGAGGTCAGGTAAAGCTTCACTCTCCTCCTCCTCTTCTGATGAAGCTAGAAGCAATGCTCCTACTTCTGGTCTAGAGACATAGGCTTTGAGGCGGTTGGTGTGGAAGACTCTGGGAGCTACCATGGGTTTGCCTAGATCCACCAGATAGTTGACTTCTCCAAGTTTTCCCACAACCTTGAAGGGTCCCATCCATTTGTCTTGCAAGGCCCTCTGCCTTGTTGGAAGCATAACTAGAAATAGCTGGTCTTGAGTAAACTCAACCATGTTAGCCTTCTGATCATGCCAATGTTTGATCAGAGCTTGTCCAGCTTTCAAGTTGTCACTTGCTTCTGCCATCATGTGTGACATTCTCCTACGGAGACCTATCACATAGTCAGTCACTCTGACTGGCTTGGGGGAAGGAGCACTCTCCAACCCCTCCTTAATCAGGGCCAAGGGGCCTCTGACGGGATGGCCATAGAGAAGTTCAAAGGGAGAATAACCTACTCCCTCCTGAGGGACTTCTCTATAAGCAAAGAGAAGGCATGGCAGTAGACGGTCCCACTTCTTTTTAAGGGGTTCTTCTAAAGCACCTATCATGCTCTTCATGGTTCTGTTAAACCTTTCTACCAACCCGTTTGTCTGAGGGTGGTAGGCGGTTGAGAACTTGTAGGTAACTCCGCAGGTTTTCCACATGGCTTTCATGTAGTGGGACATAAAATTTGACCCCCTGTCAGATCACCTCCTTAGGAAACCCAACCCTGGTAAAAATACCAAGGAGGGCCTTAGCTACGGCCGGAGCTGTAACAGTCCTCATATGAATTGCCTCAGGGTACCTAGTAGCATGGTCTACTACAACAAGGATAAACCTGTTGCCTGAGGAGGTTGGAGGATCAAGGGGACCAACAATGTCAATCCCTACCCTCTCAAATGGGACTCCCACAACTGAGAGAGGCACTAAAGGTGCCACATTCTTGGAACCAACCTTACCAGAAGTCTGGCAGGTATGGCAGCTCCTGCAATATCTCTACTTCAGCCCCCATCTTTGGCCAATAAAAGTAGAGAGAGCCTTTCCTTGGTCTTCTTGAAACTCAAGTGACCAGCCAAAGGAATCTCGTGGGCTAGTTGCAAGAACGGTTGTCTGTTCTCTGGGGGCACTACCAGGCATTGGTAGGCTCCAGGTTCAGATCCAGTTGGTTCACTGTAGAAGAGGCCATCTTCCCAGTGTAACCTATACTTCCCAGGCTCTTGCCCATCAGCCTGAGAAGCTGCCTGTTGGCGAAGGCCCTCCAGAGTTGGACATTCTCTTTGACCCTTACGAAAAGCTGACCTGCTGGGTCCACCTTCTGCCAGTAAAGACTGCAGCTCAGGATGGTCAGCCGGGTCCAGGTCTCCAATAAGTTCTGGGCCTCCTACTAGCTCTTCTTCAGAGTCTAGTTCAACCAAACAGGGTTGTACCTCCCTCACAGCCTCAGCTGGAGGTGGAGTTACAGGTGTAACTTTTGACAACCTCGTGGAAGTCCTTTTTTGGAAGCACTGGAGGGCTTGCTGTAGGCTTTTTCCTAGGAGTCTTGGGGTGCCCCTTGGCTCCTGATCTGGTAGTCACTGCAGTAAGTTGCTCCAGTGGAAGAGGAGTGATTTCTGTCATCATCTCCTGAGATAAACCTCGCAGGGTTTTCTCTCTTGCAGGTTTCGTGAGCTCCTGTAACCTTTTACTAGGAGGTCTGGGGGTATGTGACACAACTCCAAGAGCTTTCAGGTCATTACCCAACAGAACCCTTCCTGGTACTTCACATTGTATACTGACAGGTATCTTCACAGCCATATCATTACACTGGATGAGAACTGGTAACTGGGGACATATCTGCACAGGCCCTCCAGCTAACTTGGTGAGGCATTCGGTTGCCTTAGCAACATCCTCTGCCTTGAAAAATGATTCATCCACCACAGTTATGCTGGCCCCAGTGTCCCTGATGGCAGGAGTCTCCTGACCATTCACGTGGACACTGTCCTTATAATACTCTTTAGTATTATCTGGGATAGAATTATAGACATCTAAATTCTGTTGTTCCCACAACCCCAGAGAGACTAAAGAAACACTGGCTGAGACTCCAGTGGGTTCATCAGCCAGTAGTAGAAAGTTTCCACTTGTCATAGGGACTTCCTCCTCTGGAGCGAAGGCTAAGGAGACAAGCTGGATCCCTGAAGGTTTACCCTTACATCTGGGATCTCCTTTCACATGGTCAGTAGCCTTACAAACATAACAGGATCCAAAGGTCCTTTGGAATGGAGGCTTGTTCTGACCTCCTTCTGGTTTGGCACCAGAAGGTATACTACTCTGCTGTGGTTTCCCAGGTGGCTTACCCTTATGGTGTGGTTTGGGGCCCTCTTTGTAATTGGAATTATTAGAATTCTCTTTGGAGTCTTTCTTAGGCTGTCTCCCCTCATCCTTCTTCTGAGTTACCCCAGAATCCTTGTGAGTAGCCCTGTTGGCAACCCACAAGTCAGCAGCATTAGCTAGCTTTCTAGGATCTAATTCCTGTGAATCAGCCAAGTGCTGTCTGAGCTCAGGAGAGCAGGCATCATAAATTGACTCCATCATTACATGATTTCTCATTCCTTCATAAGTGTTCACTTTGTAACCCTTAATCCATCCCTCTAAGTTTTTTAACCCTTCACACACCCAGGTAGCCCAAGGGGTACCATCATGCTTTTTGAGGCTTCTAAACCTCCTAAAATACTGGGAAGGGGTCTTCCCAAACCTAGCTATCAAAGCTAGTTTCACACATTCATACTCTTTCCTATCCTCCTCCCCCAACTCCATTACTGCATCAGTTGCAACAGGGGGGAGCCTAGAGAACAACCAGGTGAGTAACTCATTACCTGTGAGGTTCTGGAGCCCATGATTATACTCAAACATAGACAACCAATCCAACACATCCAACTTAGGCTCATACATACCAATCAATTCTTTAGGCATCCGGGGTCTTTTAGGACTGGAACTTCTAGAGGAGCCAGAGAGAGAAGCATTCTCAACAGACAATTTCTTCATTTCTAGCTCATACTTGAGCTCCATTTCTCTTAGCCTTAGTTCTTTGTCAGTTTGAGTATTAAGTTTCTTGTACTCTAATTCCAGTTTCATTTTCTCTAGTTCATAGTATTGAGGACTAAATGTGGGACCTGGCAAAGGTCCAGTAGGTACAGCTGGTAAGGCAGAGAGAGGCCTAGAGGGAACATCTACAGCAGTTTCATCTTCCTCTTCTGGTTCTGATCCAAGATCATCAATACTTTGTTCAATATCAATATCATTGCTGTTCTCTACATTTGCTGGAGTGGTAGGTTCCTCTGAACCATCATCCAGACTTAGGTTTTCTAACAACCTTTCTATTAGCTCTATTTTCTTGCCTTTAGTCATGAGATTCTTATGCTTACAGAGAACTCTTACAATCAGCAGTTTTTGTAGCAAGGGACTCTTGACTATAACTTTCCATAGCAGACATGTTAGAAAATGACTTTTTCTTTTTGTGCTTAAGCTTTGTGGTTAGTTGCACTAAGGTATCTCAAAAGTACACTAAAGTGTATACTCAATACAAATCCCACCGCTGTACATCAGTGTTAGGCAGAAACCTGTGCAGTTCCCTCTGGGACCACTGCAAAAGATTTAAGACTACAGGTGTTTGGCAGTAAACCCACTTGGTAGCAGTCTGTACCACCCAGATGTACCTGGTAGCTGTGGCTGAGCAGTCAGACTTCCCTCAAGAAGAGTTAGGCAGTAAATAGAGCATACATAATAGGTACAGAGGCACAGTAGTACAAGCAAACACTGACCAGAGCTAGGTGTAAAAGTATATAATTATTTATTTAAAAGACACACTCATAAATTACACCAGCACAGAAACGGTAAGTATGTCAAAACACAGTCACTATTACTTATATGTACATCCCTAGTTATTTGTTGGACAAGTCTAAGTTAACACCACTTATTTCCAAACAGAGGTGAGCGCTTAACGTTAGATGGCACTCCAACAAGTTAGTTAAAAAGGGAGGGAAAAGGCAGAAGTAATGAAAACAGCAAGGTAAAACACTTTTCAGAGATTCACAGTAAGTTTAGAAAGGCAGTCTATTGCGGAGCAAGGAAGTTCGGTTGCCAGGCCCACTCTAGGGAAAGCCAGGCGAAAAGATGCCCAAGATCACACAATGTCACAAGTCTTTACAGGTGAGTAGGAAAGGTTTTACTAAGCTTAGAAAAGTTTAGTTAGGGTGTCCCAGGCTTACCCAGGTTCGAGAGCCGAGGGCTAAATCTACCCCGTACAATCGGTGGCAAAGGAAGCCGGGCGGAACACGGTACCTTTAAAATGGAAAGGATCCTCCAGCGGTGGCAGTTGTTCCTGGTAGTGGGTGCAAGTCGCGGCGTCGTCCAGAGGAAGAGAAGATCTCGACGTGGAGGAAAGCTGAAGGTCGTTGCACTACCAGGGAAGAAACCAGCCGTGGATTTTTCCGGTTAAAAGGATGTTACCCCTCTTTCGCGGTTGAGGTAAAAAGTGGTATCCCGGTTGCCGGGGTGCTTGGCACAGGCAAGGCGGCCACGAGATGCTTCAGGGAGGCGAAAAGAAGGCAGAAACTGGTTGTCCCCACCAGTCAAGGGAAGAAGACTCTCCCGGCTGGAGATCTCCTCTGTCGTTTGGAAAAGTGGTGAGACGGTTCCGCAGGGCTCCACCGGTGGTGTCGTCTTGGCAGGTCGGCTCGGCTTCTCCCTCTTCGGCTTCTTAGGTCCTGTGGCGACTTCTGAAGAACCAGTCCCAAAAACCCTGCTTTTATGCAGCAAACCCCCATTCATACAGCCTAGCTGTCACTCAAACATGCTAAGTGGTGAGCGGGGCGGCTCACCACTTGGGCCAATCACACCAAAGTGCGACATGAGTTGGCAAGGCAACTCAGTCCAGGGTGCCTAAACCACCTCCCACACCCCCTGTGGTACCCAGACAGAATGGCACCACTTTGGAGGGCTTCTGTGCAGAAGCCCGCCAAAAGTGGAACAAAGGCTCGACTCGGGTTCAGGGTTACTGAAGTGAACCTAGATGCCATTTTGGCGGTGAGTTCTGGCAAAAAATCCCAACCGGTGAATTTATATTAAATAAATAAACCGGCGGTATCTTTAACATTGCACCAAAAAGTGGTGCATTAAAATCAATGGGAAATCCCATTGGGAAATATTCCGGTGGAATATTTCCGTGGTATCCACTGCAACCAGCCAGAAACTCGGCGAGGGGGGACGGGACAGTACCCCCTCGACAACAGACCCAGGGGCAATCTAATTGCCCCTACCAGTACTTCCACAGTATGATGGTTTGTACTGGTTAAGTTCCTAAGTTAAGACTAGTAAAGTCAATGGTGACTTTACAGACCCAGGGAGACAGTAGTCAGTCCCAGGGTGTGGAGTCTATGTTTGGGGGTCACTATGACACCCCTGTGTTACTGCACTGAGGGTGCTGTGTAACACACATTCAAAAACCAATGATAGCCTATGGGGAAAAAATACCCCATAACCCATAAGCACATAGCAAGTCACAGAAACACTCTCGTCATGTCCAAGAGTGAGGGTAAAAGAGTCTCACCCTTGGCAGGAGAAAAAAATAAACCCCAAAAATCCAGCAAAGCTGCTGGGGGACTCACTAGGTTAGGAAATTCAGCCTAAACAGAGAATTCTCCCTAACAGTCAGCTCTGCCAGACTTGTGTGAAACACAATGGGTTCCTCGGAAATCGGAACGCTTTCCTGCCCCCCCACCCTTCCCAATCAAATCCAACAGACTAGTAACCAATCTTTGTGACTCATGGACCGGGGCAGGAGTGCTACTTGACATACCCCCCAGACCAGGGAATTCTGGAGCTGCAGAGAAGACACTGAGATATTATAGATTCAATAGTGACAAGTATACCGTTCACATACACCTAGCTTTGCCAATATGCTTAACTCAAAAAGGAAGGCTCCTAGTGTCTGCAGAACACCAATGAATGATCCAGGCCCTACTTAAATACCTAAATGCCAATTACCTGATGTAGAAAAATATACGGGATGCATGGGTTCTGGCCACCATATACTGCGACCATTGCGAGAACAATGTGGAGCGGATATAATCCAGCTTTATAACTTTCTGCAGTGAAAGTCGCAGATTAAAGGAAAGGACCTCTCGGAAATGTCACAAGTCAGCTGACTTGCGATGTTATTTGCCAGACGTGAAAGAAAAGCAAACACAGGCGCGTCATCTCCCGATGTCATTAAGCCACCACGGCAGGCGGTACTACTACAACGCAGATCCTGTTGTGTTCAGATCCGGCGTGGCTGATCAGAAAAGGAAGGTAGGAATGGCAAGCGGGCAAGCACTCATCTGCTCTGGATCCTAACAAAGGCTACCTCCAGGAAACAAGTGATGACATTAGCAGATTTATCACACTGTATTCTCCTGTGTGTTCATGGACGATTGCTTGCTTGCTCTAGAAATTCCCCGCAATATCTGTCTTTGACTGTTAACACCCACTTGTCTGTTGGGGTTTCCACCCATATGTGGGCGAACAATGTCATGCAACCCCCTGCCAGGGTGACATGGGAGGGGACGGGAACAGAGTCATTACAGGTGTGGCTGAAACTTTAGTCGCTTGGCCTCTACGTCTGCTACGTCCCATTCTGAAGTGTCAAGGAAAAGAAGACGGACATTGACTGTAGGCCTCAGTTGGTAAACCAAGTACTGGAACCTGAACCTGAGGTGTAGCTGGACTGCCCTGATCATCTTGGGTAGCTGTGGCTACGAAAGCTACGGCAGTTGGGAAAGAAACCTCTTTGATAAGGTATACTTGTAATTTGTTCTTATGTTTTCAATGTTGCGTGCTCCATTTTTGCAGTTTCTAGAACATCTACTGCTTTACCGAATAAGACGTGGTCTTCCAACAGAATGTTAAGCAGTGTAGTCAGTTTCTGGTCTAAAACTAGACAGCCTTTGCTACGTGCGCCTTTTAATTAGAGTACCATCTGCAGATATTCTTCCAAGATTTTCTGCGGCATAAAGTGCATGCTTGATAACAGTGTTGGGGGTTTGTTTGCCTTCTGATCTTACTGGCTCACGTACTGGAAACGCTTCTGTTTCCAGCACGTCCACTCCCGATGGCCGCCACGGAAAGGGAAAACGGACTCAGTTTTCCCTTTCCATGGCGGCCATTTTCTTTGACTTTTTTTTTCCCGAAACGCCGCAGCGTTTCGGGAAATAAATAAAGCTTTTAGTGCCCCGGTCACGCAGTTTTTGCGGGCCGGGGTACTAATAGCAATATGCCCCGAGCGGCGGGGGCATTAACGACTCTGGTAATGCCCCGGGTCCTTCGTTAAGGCCCTCGCTTCGCTCGGGGCCTATAACTGTGGGCCCCGGGGCATTACCTAAGTCGGTAATGCTCCCGCCGCTCGGGGTATATTGCTTAAATAAAGTATTGTGCAACTAAATACAAGTGTTCTAATGGCACTTACTGTTTCTCGCACCTAACCAATCCTCCCCATTGCCAACCCTTTATCTCCGTCTTTTGAAAATATTTCTTCTACATGACCATTTATTGTGCAAATACACATATTGGTCATTGGACACAAATAATTGTGGAGAGATCGCATTTGTTGTTTTGTTTTGAAAGTCCGTTTTGAGAAAGCGCTGGATGGCTGAAACGCGCGTCAACCTGAACAGGCATTTGCTTTTGAATAACTATAGGTCATAACAGACCTTGAATTAAACTTTTTTTTTAAACCCTATGATTTGAATTTGGATATCTATTTGAAAAAACTTTGAGGGGTATGGCGCAGTTTAAGAGTACCTATTTCAGTCAATAATTTTGATTTCTAAGGAGTGGGTATACCTTAGAGTACTCAAGTCTGTCGACTGGCACATATGACCCAACTATTGATCATTTCCGTGTTGTGGAGTAGTAGCCACTATACCCAAAAAGCTTTTTCTAGACAAATATATATGAGTAGGAAAGTCCATTTGAGCCAAGTCACACATATGGGATACATTACTCACCTTAATCGTATTTCTGATGCTTGTATCCGTTTAGATTCACATGCTATGCATAGGTCTAGTGGTAGCCGCAGAGTATTACATTTTTTGTTTTCAAAACTCAGAAAGGGAGATCGACAGGGCGTGCCAGTAATACTATACCTAGTGTGACGTCTACTGTACCCATGGTGCTTCACGCGTCGAGGACCCTCAGATTGTTTTGTTTATGATGTGAGGTAGAATGAAGTGTAGCGTGAGTACAGATGTAATGAAGCAGATAAGAGGTAAGACAGAAGCATCTATGCATCTTCTACACCACAGGGAGGAAGAGGGGCGCATGTGAATTTAAGCAGATACAAGAAACAGAAATAGGATTACGGTGAGTAATGTATCCCTTCTGAGGCTTGTGGATCTGCTTAGATCACTTGCTATGCATAGATTAGCAAGAAGTGTCTGCAGAAGGTGGTGGGTTGTGAGAAGGTACAGCAGCAAATAGGTGTTTTAGCACTGCTTGTCTCACCTAGGAATCTGATTCAGAATGTGTGTCAATGCAGTAGTGCTGAGTAAAAGTATGTTTAGACCTCCATGTAGCTGTTTTTCAAATGGTGTCCAGCGGGACGTTTGCAATAAAGGCCAAGGTAGCTCCTGTACCCCTGCTAGAGTGAGCTCTTGGTGTGAAAGGCAGTGTTTTGTTTGATCGAGAGTAGCAGACCTGTATACATTTCACGATCTATTTGGAGATGGTATTTTTTGAAACGTGCCAGGTACTATGGAGACAAACAGTTGGTCTGTTTTTCATAGTGGTCTTGTTTTGTTTACATAGTAAAGAACCACCCTCCTTATATGTAGTGTACGGTGGTTTTTATCAGCTGAGCTTAAAGGCTTTTGAAAGAAAGCTGGTAGTTTGATGGACTGGTTGACATGGAACTTAGATTTGAATTTAGGTGAAAACCTGGGATGTGTTCTTAGTACCAACTTGCCTTTGAGGATAAAGAAAGGGTCATTCACTGACAAAGCTTGTAGTTCACCGACTCTTCTTATGGAGGCAATGGCCACCAAAAAAGCTGTTTTATATGTAAAGTGTTTAAGGCTGGACTTGTGCATAGGCTCAAAGGGTGGCCCGATGAGCTTTGCGAGTCCAACATTTAGATCCCACCCTGGAGGCAGGTTTGAAATAGGGGGGTGAAAGGGGTAAAGCCTCTTTACTCCTTCCATCAATGCCTTAATGACAGGGACTTTCCACCAGGACACCTTGCTTTGAGAAGTGGTGTACACACAAAAAGCCGCTAGGTGGACCTTGATTGAGTTGAATACTAGCCCAGAGTCTAGTAAGTGGAGCATTTAATGAAGAATGTGTGATGGAGTACATTCGATTGGGTTTACATTTTTTTGACCGGCACCATATTACAAATCTTTTCCATTTGTTAAAATAACAGTGTCTGGTGAATGGTTTGCATGCCTCCTTGAGGATTTCCATACACCTTTGAGGTACTTTTAGATGGGCAAACTCTTTAATTTCAGGAGCCAAGCTGCCAAGTTCATGGATTGAGGATTTGGGTGTAACATTGTCCCACCATGCTGGGTGAGCATGTTGAGGGGGCACATGAGTTTGATTGGATCGCACATTGCTAGTTTGCGCAGATGCAGAAACCAAGGTTGGGAACCATGGGAGCAACCAGGATTAGCCTCATTGGTTCTTGGTGCAGTTTGTTCACTATTCTGCTCAGTAGCGGTGTTGGGGTGAAAAGCGTAGGTGAATTTCCCAGACAAGCTCAACCACTGCGCATTGCCCATGTACCCAGGTTGGGGAAACCTGGATGCGAAGTCTGGGCAATGTGTGTTTTGGCTTGTGGCAAACAAGTCTGAAGGAGGATAGCCACAGAGCGAAGAAATATCTGAGATTTGTCTGCTGAGATGCCACTCGTGCTCTTCAGGTAGAGGATCTTTGCTTGCTGAGTATGCTACAGAATTGAGTTCCCCTGGAACATGTTAAGCTTGAGTGCCCACGTCCAAATGTTTTGTGCTAGTTTGGACAGACTTGGAGAGTGGGTGTGTCTCCCTGCTTGTTTATGTAAAACATGTCAGTGGTGCGGTCTGTGAGGATTTGTACTGTTTGACCTGATAGATGCACTTGAAAGGCTTGTAGGGCTTTGAGCACTGCTAGTAGCTCTAAGAGATTTATGTGGTTTTGGGATGTTATATGGGTCCACAGGCCATGCGCTGTGTGGTGAAGGTAGTGGGCTCCCCACCCTGTGAGGGATGAGTCTGTTATGACAATTGCTTTCACTTTATGATTGTGAAAAGGTTTTCCCTTCAACAGGTTTTTCTTTGTTTACAAGCGTAGCGCTTGAACTAGGGTTAGCGAAGCAACCACTAGATCGTCCCACTGACCACTTGCCCGAGTCCACTGTTTCGCTAACCACTCTTGCATTGGGCGCATGCGCAACCATGTTTGCGGAACCTGGTAAATGCATGAAGCCATCATTTCGAGTAAACACATTGCTTTGGGTATGATTATTTGGCAACCGGCTAGATACTGAGGTATCTGCAGCAGTATGTTTTGCACTCTTTCGTTTGAAGGAAAGACTAGACCTTCTTCTGTTTTCTTCTGACCGCTCCTAAGAATTGTTTTGTTTGGAACAAGAATTATTTTTTCTCGTTAATTGATAATCCTAATTGGAACCAAAGGTTAATTGTTCTTTGGGTATTTTGCTTGCAAATTTGGGGAGAGGGGGATTCCCCTGTTATCAGCCATTCGTCCAGATATGGGTACATTGGGATTAATTCTCTGCATAGGTGCGCTGCCACTACCACTAGTACCTTGGTGAATACCGTTGGAGCAGAGGCTATGCCGAAGTTTAGCACCTTGAATTGGTAGTGTTGGTTCACTATTTTGAAGCGCAGGAACTTTCATGGCCAAGGTTGCCATGTAGTACCCCTGATTTAGCAGTGGGATTACTTCCTACAGCGTTGTCATGCAGAATTTTTGTGGCTGGACATGGGTGTTCGCAGGGTGTAGGTCTAGAACAGGGCACATTGTTAGGTCTTTTTGTGGCACAAAGAATTGCATTGAATAAAGACCCTTGTTTACCTGGTTTGGCGGAACAATTTCTATGGCGTCCTTTTGTAACAGTGCTTCCAACAAGATGCATTGTTCTTCCTGTGTAGTTTGTCTTTGTCTTGTAAGGTGTTTGGCTGGTGTTTGTATTAGCTTTATGAAATAGCCCCGCACCATGGTGGAAAGTACCCACTTACCCGATTTGATCCCCCTCCCATGCAAGTGAGAAATACAAACTCCTACTGGAGAGGCATGCGAGGTAACCTATAGCGGTTGGTCATTGCTTAGGAGGGGTGAAGCCCCACCCTCCTGAGGAGGAGGATCTGCCCCTACTTCTGGACCTTCTTTGGCCCCTTTGAACATTCTGTTAGGAGGACTGCACTTTTGAAGAACCCCAGGACGAACTCTGTCCACCTTGGTTGTAATTGGAGGATGGCTGGGAGTTCTGTCCCCTAAACCGGTGTGTATTTCACCCTCCTCTTTGCCCAAAGGGTTTGTTAGCGAGTTGTCCCAGGGATTTGAGGGTGCATATTCCTCCTTTGCACTTTTTAGTGCGTCCTCGACCGCTTTGCAAAATAATGCGTTGGGTTTGATGGGCATGTTTACAAGGGTAGCTTGGGTATCTAATCTGAAACCCGATTGACAAAGCCATGCATGGAGTTTAATGAGTGTACCTTCTGCCACCATTCACCCTGCATTGTCTGCTGCGTCCCAGTTATTCTTAAGAATGCAGCTTGCTACTTGCCTCCCTTCAGCAATATTGTGTAATAGCTGTCTTAAGGGGCTCTGGAACCAAGCCTATTTGTTGTGCGACCTCATCCCACTTGTGGCAATTATAGCTGGATAACAGTGTAGTGTTGTCAGCTATTCTCTATTTGATAGGCAGCCAAGGAAGCTACTTTCCTGCCCATGGTGTAGATTTTCTTAATGTCCTTTTCAGGAGGGGCTTTGGCAGAGGCTAGTGGTGTACCTGCTCTCTTTCTCATAGTGGCCACTACTAGAGAGTCAGGCTTTAGCTGCCCCCTAATGTAGAAGGGGTCCGATGTGGCTGGTCTGAAATGTATTTCGATGCGTGGGTTGACCGCCTTGTCAGATTGGGGGTAAATAGAGACGGCTGAATATGCCTCCGGACAGATTGGAGCAGAGGGATGAACTGTGCTGCAGACCTCTTGTCCCCAAGGATGTCCTCTACAAAGTCTTTATCGACTTGAGCTTCCTGGGTACCTATCTTAAACTGTTCTGCAACCTTTAAGAGCAGGTAATTGTGCTGCAGATGGTTGTCCACCGGGGAATCATCCACTGGTTGGTCGGTATGATCTAGGGATTGGATGATGTACACGTCATCATCAAGTAATGGTCTAAGTCCCCCTGTCTCCACTTGAACTTCTGGGTCCGTAAATGAGCCACGGCCTTGTGAGCCTTGACTGTCATAATATGTGTCCTGACCTACATTTTCATATGAGGTATTAGTCTGTGTTGCGTCCAGGCGGGATCTTTTGGCGTACAAAACTAGACATTCTCCTCATGACCCTATCAAACTTTTCTGGAGCTCATTGGGAGGAGCTTGGCAACAATGAGGGTGTAGGTGTGGGTAGAGGCTCTGGAGCAGGGGGCTGTTTATGATGCACTGCCCCTGAAAGGGTGTCCTCAGGGGCAGAATAATCCCTACTCTTTGAAACTTTAGATTTTGAGACTTGGGGTGCCGAGCATTGAAATTTATATGTTCTTGCCTTCAGTAGGGTGTCGGGGATGTGTTTTTTAATTAAGTCGCTCATTTTAGAGCTTTTTGCAGGGGCCGTCAACGCACAATCACCGGAACCCGAGGACTTCCCAGATTTGGGCACAGTGTCGGAAACATCTTTGGCCTCTGTTTCAGGGGCTTGTCATGTGGTGATCGCGATGGCCCAGAGGACAGGAAGTGTTCGGACCTTCCCTTGGACACCACGTGTAGCTTATCGGTCAACGACGTGGTCGAATGTCGATCATGGGGGATGTGCTTGGTGTGGCGTGTAATGGAGGTGCTTGAGCCGCCGGATGTCGTCTATGTAGCAGAACTGCTGGCCTGCCTGTTGGAGTCAGGGGCTTGCACGCGGAATTCCATTAGACCCTGATCACCCTAGGCATCACTTTGGACGCCGACATCGCTGGAGGCTCCCTTAATGTCCATGTTGGCCTCGGCCTACACGCGTGGTGGGCACAGCATTTAGTCTTTCAGTCTTTTAAAGTTTTTTCCCTAAACAGTTTGCAAGACTTCCACTGTTTTTCAGCATGGTCCTTATGGAGGCAAAGATTACATACACAGTGTGAATCCTTCCAGGGAACTTCCTGTTACAGTAAGGACAGAATTTAAAAGGAGTATTTTCCATAGTGTATAAAGATGGCACCTGGAAGAGTGCCATGGAAGGCACATGTTGCTACCTGGAAGAGGCACTGTGCGATTACATAGAGCAGCTAGTACTGAAGGACCGAGACGATGTCTACCAGAATCATGAAGGAGTGAAAGGGCTGTCTGTCCTGGTCTTGCAAAGAATGTAGCTGTGCCGGTGTGCAATTGTATGCCCTTCATGTGATTGATCTTGTGACACGTCAAGAATTGGGGCTTACGCTTCAGGTCTGAAATTAGTGGTTTTCATCCGAACTTACCTTTGTGAAACAGCTCCTTTGGCAAGCTGGAAAAACCCTGATAAGTATCAATAACAGTAGTAAACGTTCATTTCGGGAATTCAAAAACATATCCATAAAAACAACAGCATAAACAACATGATTGAAAATCAAGAAATAAAACTCGAAATAGCATTAAGACCATACAAACATTACAAAAAATACAAAAAGAAAAGGTTTTCAAGCAGAGTTTGATAAATGTTTCCTCACAGATAATGCATTCTTTAAGAACGACAATAGAGCCCAGCTCACGCAAACTGAATCTGCCCATAATAATTAACACAGGACAGGCTCATAACAGCGAAATCACTGTCCCTGCAGAACTGGTTTCAGGGTGTGCTCTCTGATGGACAAGAAAGCTGCACAAAATAATAAAAAATTTGCCAAGTCTTCTTTGGCGCATCACAAGATACATGATTGGTTTTCATTCCCATTAGACCAGGCTGCCACAACAGCTCTCAAATGAATGCAATTACACCATATCCTGGTGATAACAGTAGGTTGCAAAGGATTCTGGGCCCACTGCAATAATCATATGCTTCCTATTGGCGGGCCTTGATCTCATACAACTCCCTTTTTCCAAGAGATATTGAAGTACCCTAACTTTCATAAACTTTAGGTCCCTAAAAGGCAGAAAATCTGTCATAAAATCATCGGGCCTTGATCACTCCCCCAATGTAGCTTTTACATGCCTAAGCCACGGGATCTTCAAATGGGGGTCCCTGGGCACGAAATATCTGATTAGCTCATGAATCAGAGCAGGTTTGCTATTCCCCCAAACTCTGAGCCAATGGCTTACATGCGGGGCCGCAATAAGATCCCCAAGAAACCTGCAGCCCAGTTCCTGGTACACTGCTGCAAAGTTTGGAGCTGATTGGGGCCCCAAACTTTTTTTTTTAAAAATAAGTTGTTCTCTACCCACCTGCATGGGTTTGATCTTACCATGTCCCCACAGCTCCATTCCAAACCTAGCAACAGAGGTTGCTTTGCGATTGTTAACTTTAGTCAGCAGCTTGACTGGTTTTGCTTTAAATATGGCCATGGCTCTGGCTACTGCCCCGTTAACCTGTTTGAATTTTACAGTCTGCTTAATGGCATGGGATTCAGGCCTAAAGTCCGATGAAAATCGGACCTTCAGGTAGTCCAAACTATCCACTCTGGGGATTAGGACACCCTTGCTAAACATGGCCCGATATTTGGGTGGACACTTCCCTCTAGTGCAGTCCAGGCTCTCTGATTTTTGGGCATTGACATTTAGGTCCAATGAGTCAATATATAAAGAATAATCATCAATAAGATTCTGCAAGACTCGTGCGGCCCATCAGGACCGTATCATCTGTATAAGCCAACAAAGGCAGACACCTGTTTCCCAACCTAGGAGTATCCGGAGTGGATTTAAGTAGATGGTCACATAAACCATTTATATAAAAGACAAAAGAGCAGGGGGGCCAGCACACAGCCCTGGGGTACACCACGCTGCACCTGAAACTAGGCAGTACACTGTCCAAATACCCCACCCCTCACACAAGCCACAGATGCAATCTCTCAAGATGATCTTCCATGGCACTTGGGCAATTCATGGATCTGAGCACACTCCAAAGCTTATCACGATTAACCTTATCAAATGCGGTGCTCGGATAACAAAGGCAAGAAAAATTGGCTCTTCCTTAAAGGATAGTTCTGGGACTTTTCTTTTATTGTCCCTATGGTTCGGCCATGTGGTTTTAAGCATAAATCGGTAGATCGTAGAAAACTTTCCTATGGACCTTACCCGACTTTTCGTCCATTAACGCACTCGAAATCAGCCGCCATTTTCTGATAATCCTATCATTTCCCCCCATCGCCCTGGCTCACCTGCTTTTGCGGCACTAAATCAAATCCCCCGCCCCTGAGCCTGACATCAGCAGACTCGTACCGCCCATTTCCCAACGCCAAAGCACGTTTCCTGTCAACAATCGCTGCGCCTCAGCTAATGAAGTGTCGCCATGGAAATGGCAGGACGCCTCTTTCCTCTATAAGTATAAACACACCGTTTCACAACACACAGCAGCAGATTTTCGATTCCATTACTCTCTCTGTGTTACTTTGAGTATTCTGTGACTCGTTTCTGTGCTCTGGTCAGCTACCTTCGCCGCTTCTAGGCCTTGTGAACACCTGTACCATCTCTGTAAATTATTTTACTTTATTTACCACACAATGGCTACAATAATGCCGTATATGTACGAGCCCGAGTACACCGAGGAATAACTACTGGAAAGGCAAGCACGCGAAAACGATGGGGATTCGGACGGCAGTTGGGAGGACCAGTCAACGGATGAAGAGCCTGGACCATGTCGCATGGACGGCGTCTCCACCTGGTGCATGTGCAATCGGTGCGAGCTAATGCCAACTGAGGAGGAGAACTGCTGCTGCCGTGAAAATTCCGGGTGCTTGGCCTACATTTCGGAAGGCGAGCCAAGTCCGCAATGCATCACCGAGCTGCCAGAGTTCAGGGAAGCCTGCCTCTCACAGACCGTGTTGAGGATGATGATGGTGCTTATGCACGAACTTCGCGCCACTGTTCGTCCGCGTAATCCGAGTAACGAGTAAGTATACTCTGGTTGTGATGTCAGTGATGCCACTACTATGTCATGGTCGTCTCCCACATATAAAATTACATCTACATATTATTCGAATGCATGTAAATTGGTTCCATATTGTGCATTTTCTAGATAGAATTTTTTTCAAAGCAGAATGACATTTTTTACCTGAATCGACAGTGATAAGAAAGTTTTGTCATTTTAATACAGTTTGCATCTTTCATTTTCACAGGTGGTACAGGCTGGTGGCCTATCGTTGCTTCACTTGGTGGCTTCACGGGAGGCTCGGACACCGCGTTCGGAGAGTAATACCTGCCTGTGCGGTACTTGCCATTAGACAACATTTCCCCAGCGACAGTGGACAATACCGCGGATTTTCCCTGGATGTGCTGCAACCGGAACTTTACAATGTGTAATGTTTATTATTTATGTTCAATTGAAATTAAGATCTAAAATAAAACCCAACATATATTTTAACAATGGTTGTTTTGATTTTTTAAATGAATCTAGTGTGTCTCCATTGAATAATCTTCCTGTGCCTTGTCTTGTCACACCACATGTCTCCGGCCAGCATCCTCCCTCACGCTGGCCGCCCACCTTCAATCCACATAACCGTTAAACCCATATGCAGCAGACATACATATGTTATTTTGCGGGTTGGCATCAAGCCTCCCGGCCTTGCCTCCTCCCCCAAAAATACTTACCACACCACTTTGTTCAAGCGTTGGCAATAAAAGGAAGGACGTTGGATTTTATTGATACACAACATGGTTATAGGTAAATAATCCATATGGTTGATCATAATAAATCATCCTTTTGGGCACCGGGTACAGAGATGACCCCCTCTGGCAATTGTGCCGCCTTGCCACCACAGGCCAGCCTGCTGCTGACTAACTGCCTAGGCATCCAGGGTCTCCAGGGTGAACTGCACCCATATATTCTCCTGGGAGGGTGAGGTATTTATAAACTCACCCCCTGCCTTCCATGTACTAGATCCTGCAGCCTGCCTCTTACATGCAGTTAGATGGCCTCTCCTTGGTGAGGCCCTGCGGCAAACGAGTCTTGTTTGCACGACCACCGCCCCAATCCACCCCACCCCCGCCCTATCAAAGGCAGTTCGCACCGGGGTACTTGTGCTGGCAAGTGGAGCTGTCAGGGAGCGATAAAGGCCAAGAGGTGCCAAAGACCATGTACACTTCAAAGTGGTCTATAGAGCATGGGTTGTTGTTCCCATGTCTACCTCCAGACCCCGTGTCTCCTGCCAAGCATCCCCTCTCACGCTGGACGGCCCCCTGCAAACCGCATAATGCCACGACATATACACATCATTCATTTACAAACACACCCCTGTTTCGAATTCTTTATAACCCACTTCATATTTCTAATGAGAACTTCTTTGCGCTTTGCTAGTC
The DNA here is from genome assembly GCF_040938575.1 of Ambystoma mexicanum. Lineage (NCBI taxonomy): Eukaryota > Metazoa > Chordata > Amphibia > Caudata > Ambystomatidae > Ambystoma > Ambystoma mexicanum. The sequence goes on along the minus strand of NC_090934.1, from coordinate 977,484,002 downwards.
AACCCGTGAAGGTGCTGGTTATCTGCTCTTCGTCTCTGTGAACTTCCGTGACCACTTCGAGGAAACTCGTCAGTTTGCAACCTGTGAACTGCTCCCTGTTCTACGACAAGAAACTACTCTGATCCCTGCATCTAACTGTTTGTTCGTCAAGGTAAGGCCATGTACCATAATCATTTTGCGTCCAATTTCTTTTCGTTCAAGACAGTACATGCAAGGAACTAGTCACATGTTCTGAGTCTAGTCAAATTATCTTTCTATTTTTTTAAAGTTATTCAAATACTTATCCGCATGTGAATAACGTGTATAGTTCCAAGAAGCAAAACGAACCTTGCATTGAACCTTTTATGTGTCATTTAACCTTTTATGTGTCATTTAATTTTTTAACATATTGGTATTCATAGAGAATTGTTGATCTTAAATTTTCAGAACTTTCCACAATGCCTGCCTGTTCCATTGGCGGTTGCCCTTCGAATACCCATAATAAATCTGAAGGTACTATAATGCATGTTTTCCCTAAGACAATAGATCAGATAAGAGAATGGGTCCGATATTGCGGATATCCACCGTCTGAGCTTGAAAGTAGAGTCCTAGAAGTCTTTGCGGACAAGAGGGGTGATCGATACCGCATCTGCAGCAGGCACTTTAGCTCAGACATGTACTCCACATCATTGCTAATAAAGAAGAACATACCGCGAGCGAGGCGAAAATTGCTCTCAACCGCTATTCCCACTCTATTCGTCCACATCCCTCCACTGGTGAGTCAAGTTTACGTATTTATCTCTCGGCCTTGCGGTAGTGTGTAGCATTAGCTAACAATAATTTCCCCATTTATGTATCCACTCAATATGAAGGCGGAAGATTCTCCATCCGTGTCGTTATTGCAGTCATCAGCCACTTGAAGCGCCTATCGGGTAATCTTACTTAGCTATTCTGCCACGGACTTGTTTTAGGCATGTAAATCAATAGTTTTAATTTATCGTGTGATTATTTTACCTAATGGTACACCCTTGTACTCGTCCTCTAGTCTTTGTTTTCAGTTATAATTATTGTTATCCAAAATAATGCAAGTACTGTCTTTCAGGGAGATGCTGAGGAGTCCAACGCATTGACGACAACTGTTGATGTCACTCAGATGCTCGAGGTACGTTTCCGGACAGTTCCATCGATGGAGATCATCGGATCTTGCATTCTTGAAGCGTGATTGTTACACACAATGTTTCTTTCGTTTTTAGCCATTGATATGTCCTTCTGTCGTCGCCCTCCTATGCGTCTTCTTTTTTTAATATTGTGTTCATTACTAATGAAAGTCCTATGTTTCAGGGAGTCGATGGAGCATTAGTCCAAAAAGAAGGGGGAGCATGCAGTTACGGGTCGGCGCAACAGCTTGCAGAAAGAAGTGTGCACCGTAGTTACATCGTCCCTTGATGATCTTATGCATTTCGAGGTATGGATACTGACAGTTCGATCAAGCGAAATCATATGACGTGATTACATCCGCTATACTTCCTTCTTTATTAACGTAAGTACTATGTTTCAGGGAGATGACGGAGCTTCTTCTACAAGAACATCACCCCTAGTAGTTGATGCAGATCTCTGGGTGGTGACACTTCCAACGATCGAGCAAATTGAATCATATTTACATATCCATTATTTATTTTAGACAACTGATCATTTGTGCAGGTCTATTTAGATGAGCCGTTGACGCCTGCACAAAGTTTATGTTCTTTTTAACAAAATAGAAAACCATACTAATGCAATTACTGTGTTTCAGGGAGTTACTGAAGCATCATCTTCAATAAGATCATCAATGGAAGTCTATGAGGAGCCCGAGGTATGGATCTTGACAGTTCCATCTAACTAGATCAACAATGCGTGAATAATTGTCGTTTGAATGTTCTACACAAAGCGTTCATTCGTGTTTTGCTATTGAGATGTACGTGGGTATTGGTCCCCAAGTACATTTTGTGTTTTCAATATTATTATACATACTAATGAAAGTTCTATGTTTCAGGGAGTCGATGGAGCGTCAGTGCGTGATGGATGTGCTTATCATGAAAATATAGTCGTTGCAGCGCAAGAGGAAGTGGAGACATGCACACACGAGTCGGAGCAACAGCGTCCTGATGTTGAAGTTCGAGGCAAGAAAGTTTCAAAGAAAAGAAAGCAAAACAAGGTTAGTGTCCTGGTCACTATATTATGTTGTTTTTCACTGTTAATAGTTCAATACTGTAAGTTGTGTTTAAACTGAACATCCCTTTTCCAATCTGTCCTCTAGTTGCGGGTGGGTGTACGAACTAAATCTACACAGACAGTGAAGCGAACGAGAGATGTTGCTTGTCAAACCTTTTGGCAGGGACTTGAGACTGGAGATGCATCGTGCCAATGGGAAGAATATGAAGTGATTGACAACGGAGCTATACCACCACCAGCCATTGATAGTGAATGTCCTCCTGGTAGTTCGGATGCAGTCGGAGATCAATTCACAGAATCCACACCCGCAAAAACTAAGACCGCGAGAAAGTTGAAGAAATTGTTTTATTCACCTATCGCCGGAGAAGGAACAGATGTTGCAATGGAAGAGAATGAAGTGGACGACAATGAAACACCATCAATATCACTGAACATAGCGGAAGACGATATCAGAGATTCTACCTTTCATGTGAGTGACATGTCCTCAACGTTACAGGCCGAACCAGCTGGGATGCAGAGTGACAGTATAAGGAAAGAGGCCAAATTCATTGTATTCGATAGTTGTTTGATTGATATTATTATTCGGATGAAATGTGGGCATTTGGTTGGTGGGGAAGTATGTGGGGAGCCATTGATTAATGTGACTCGTGCAATTCGAGGCACTAACCTTAAAATACATGCCACCTGTACAAAATATCATCCTTTCTCATGGTCTGCACAACCCATGCTGGGGCAACTGCCAGCAGGCAATCTACTTTGTGCAGCGGCTGCACTTTTTAGTGGTTCAAGTTTTAAAAAGTTAGAGTCTTTCTTTCAGTTTGTGGGAATCCGTTTCATTGCGAAAACTCAGTTCTACAAATACCAAACCGATTATCTATTTCCAGCCATTAGCGAAGCTTGGAGAATGGAAAAAATGTCTATTGATAGTACATTCGCGGGCAAACGGTTCAGGCTAGCCGGTGATGGACAGTGCGACAGCCCAGGATTTTCAGCCAAGTACTGCACCTACCACTTTCAGGACATGGAAAGTAAGAAAATTGTGAGTTTGGTGGTCGTGCAGGTGTCACAAAGTACATCCTCAGTGGCCATGGAGAAAGTTGGCTTTGTAGCATCATTGCAAGAACTACAATCGCGGGGAATGGTGATCGACCTGATAGCCACGGACAGACACGTTTCAATTGCCAAGACAATGAGAAGAGTACAAAAATATAAATCACCAATTTGACGTTTGGCATCTTGCAAAAACAATCAATAAAAAAATGTCGGCTGCAGGTAAAAAAAAAGATATGCAAGGTATTTCACATTGGTCCAAGTCAATCAGCAACCATCTTTGGTGGAGCTCAAAAACATGTGGAGGGTCGTTGGAAATTCTACTGGAAAAATGGCGGTCAATAATGCTACACTGTAGCAACGTTCGCCGCTGGACCACAAACCAACATTTCCACAATTGTGAACATGGCCATTTGTCCGCAGAGGAGGCACGGAAGAAGAAGCGGTTGATTCCTTCATCACCCACTCACAAAGCCATTGAAAAGATTGTATTTGATAAAACTATAACAAGAGATTTGAGGGGACTCACGGAATTCTGCCACACAGGAGATTTGGAGGTGTTCCACAATATGTGCCTAAAGTACAGGCCAAAACGATTGCATTTTGGCATGGAGGGCATGATCAATCGGACTCTTCTAGCGGTCTTGGCACATAACCATAATGTTGGCTGTCAACAAAGTAGGACGACCGTAACTTTAGGGACGCTTCGCTACAATAAGGCCTTCACTAAAAGAAGTAAACAATGGGTTATCAAACCAGTGTTTGAGGACATGCAATATGACTTTATTGAGAGACTTATTGTTGATGTCCTAGATAGGCACATACATGGAGTTGTGAACGAACCTGTGCAGGGGACAACTGCATTGCCACCCAACATTGCCTCTGTTCCATGTCCACCTAAAGAAGAGCTCATTGAGAAATACACATCACGGTTTAAATGATTGTAATTTGATTGTCTGTTCTCTCGAGTCTCCTCATGTCGCAGGCCCATTGAATATGTGTAGCTATGTATTGTGTAAATAAAAGTGATTGCTCTGTGAGTCCTGTGAGATGGCCTTACACTGAATGTAGCTAACTAGGAATGTGTGCTCGTTCAAAGTGAAGGTCAGCTGCTTTGATTTTTTTCTCGGGTGCCGGAATGGCCCACGACTCAGTATAAGGTTCTATTGTTATTTGACCTTGACAGACCGGGACCATCCCGAAAGACTTCTTTTTGGGGGTGTGGGGCAATAACTTAAGAAACGATAATGAATATAATTTCAGAAACGAAAGCCATTTAATGTTCGTTCATTAGAAGAAATAACGTCGGCATAGAAGGAGTGGTATTTCGGGGCTGCCCTACGCACAGACACAATGGAAAATGCAAATATAATGTAAGTAACTCTTTAGATGAGTTTATACCGCAATTTAATTACTATACAGGAGTTTTAAAGACGGGTTAAGTTGTACTTGTTCGTTCTATGTGGCATATTGTTTTGTACCGCGCACTATCTTGAGGAGAACCATCTCCTTTTACGGAAGCACCTCAAAACCTTCCTCTTTGCTTCTGCTTTCTCTCTCCCTCTCCCCTGCTACAACTGGTCCACTGTCTGCGACCTCGGTCCTGGGCCCTTCCACTCTCCACCTGCACTGCCTCCCTGTCAACCCCTGCACTGGGGGTCTGTCTCAGTATCCTACAGCCCCCCCTTGACGTATAATACCCAGTTGCACTGTCCTAGCTATGAAATAATTTCCCGACCTAATATATAAAATGAATAATTTTAATAAAGATCTGATGGTGAGACTAATTTCATTTTTTATGTTTTTAAAACAGGTACATCCTTCATTATTGTATGTGTCACGAGTACCAGACACCGGCGGATGGCTTTTATAACCGCCAGTTGCTTCTCCGCGTGAACAACGTTACCACCCTGACCATTTTATGGGACGATCGCCAAGTACAAGTATGCCCTTACGCGGTACTAACGGCTAGATGCAACATACAGACCGTTGTGGTGGCCTAGTGCCTCGTTGTTGGAACAGCCATGCGATTATCAGTGCGACCGAAGAGCTTATTTTATCGTAAACCAACACCCTGTGTACTGCACACGAACATCGCTTGCCTCAAGACGAACTATTTTGGATCGAGAGCAAAGAAAAATGCAAATCGCAGAATATTCTCTAAACATTTGATGTCCAATAAATGTACTTTGCCAAATGGACAATCTTGCCGTTTGCTTTTAAACCACAGTTTCATATTCCGAATTGTGGCGCTGTATTGTGAGATGATCTAAGACCCTGTGTACAGCAAAGGAACATCGCGTGCCTCAAAACGAACTTTTTGGAACGTGAGCAAATAAAAATGCAAATCGCTGAATATTCTCTAAACATTTGATGTCAAATAAATGTACTTTACCAAATTTACAATCTTGCGGTTTGATTTAAAAGTACAGTTTCATATTCGCAATTGTGGCGCGCTGTGTTGTGAGCTGATCTGTGTTGGTTTCCGGGTTCTGTGTGTAGTCGCGTAGAAGACGCCTGGGCGCGTTTGCCTACGCAGCACAGTCACGTCACGGATAGAGGCGGGGAATATGAATGTTTTGATAAAGTCTGTTTCAGGGGCGGGGGATTTGATTTAGTGCCGCAAAAGCAGGTGAGCCAGGGCGATGGGGGTAAATGATAGGATTATCAGAAAATGGCGGCTGATTTCGAGTGCGTTAATGGACGAAAAGTCGGGTAAGGTCCTCAGGAAAGTTTTCTACGATCTACCGATTTATGCTTAAAAACACATGGCCGAACCGTAGGGACAATAAAAAAAAAGTCCCGGAACTATCCTTTAATATACAGTGAGCGGGCCACCACCAAATAAAAATTGAATGCCTGCTCTGCCCGCCCAAGACACCAATCTCTCCAAAATGGCCCTCCCATGATCTTAAAAATGGGGTCCAAAAGGGAGATTGGTCTTTAGAACGCCGGTAGCACCCTCAGGCCCCTTTTTATAAATTGGACAAATCACTACGTGGGATTAAGAAGCGGGATGCATGCCCCCCCCCTATCCCTCCTCCGGCAAAGATACCATTTAACCCCACAGTCAAAATAGGGTCCCAAAGGTCTGGTTTCAACAAAAACAGATATGCTGGAATATTATCTGGGCATGGAGCCCCATTTCCCACTTGACATTTTATTTGCAAAATCTCCCCTACTATGAAAACAAATGTTCCTACTGTTGGGGATGATTGTAAGGGTCCATGACTAGTGGCCATTCGATAACCACACCCAACTGGCCTGTACTATATAAGGAGGAAAATGGGATACCCATGCCTGGTTAGAAACCATAACAATGGTGCCACTTGACATAAATTTATAAAATGGCCCATTATTTACTATATCCCAAAAGAGTTTAGCATAATTTGTGACAGAAGAATTAACCCACTCCTCCCATGAATCTGCTTCAATTTCGTTTTTTCTGAGGGCAATAGTCTCCTTGTAGCTGGCTTGGGTAGTGACTATGACCCTCTTAGTAAGGTTTCCAACAAGTTGGGCTTGGATTTTGTACAGTCTGAATTAAACCCACCTGGCTTCCGCTATACCTTACTTTTCCCAGCCTTCATCATAAATACGTCCGATAGGTTGGACAAAAGTAATGAGAAGCAACACAGAATGGTACTCTGATCTGTACAACCAGAAAAATTATTTTAAAGCTCCCACGAGTTACTTAAAACAATATCTATTTGCAAATTCTCTTCATCAATTAGCTGCCATTTTAGTCTTATTTTGGCCATCCTAAGACACCTCAGACTGGTAAAGCAGACCCAGCAATGCAGGCTGACCCCCCCCCCAATTTGACCTCAAACCTAGCAGGGAAATGTTCACTACATAAACCAATCAGCACTTTAAACCCAGAGATACAATCCCAAACATTTACTGGGACATATATGTAGTCAATCGTGGAATGCCCAGATGCGGAGCAGAACGTGAAAATGTTTGGGATGTCATCTGGGAAACTGCTATTGGCCAAACGCAGCCCACAGTCAGAGGCGCTTCCATAATCTAAGCCCTTCTGCCCAAATTCTAACATCCCTCACAACAGGAGTCAGCGTCCCCACCAAGTCATCCTCAGAAGAGTCAAATAAAGCACTTCCTGGACAATCACCCAGCTTTGCGTTAAAATCCCCCCACCCCCACAGGATGAGAAATAGAGAATTTGCCACAACCCAGTAAACCAAACCCTCCATCAAAGGGGCTAATACCGAGAGACAACTCTGTGCATGGGGACTGCTAAAAAAAAAAAAATCAACCACTATCAATAGCATCACCCACAGCCACCTTGCCCTTTCCTAACAACACTCCTTGCCTCTTCCTGCGAGTCTGCTGAAAAGTGTTCCAGGTCCTTATTAATTCTGTGCTAGAGTTCTCAATCATAGCGAGCTGTCATTGCAAGCGTGTGTTGGGCACATGATGATAATCAAGGTGGAACCTGACCCCTTGTATTCAATAGCTTTCATTTTTCTTCTTACCTTACACAGAGTAGCCATCAGCAGAAGGCTGCACTTGGAAGAAATGTTGCAATTCCACAGTAATGACAGAATCAGATTTCAGACGCCCTCGCAGACGTGGCAGTGAAGTATCTGATGCATTCCATTTCATCCAAGGTATGCTTTAAATTGTAGGCACCAAGAGTGGCGCTTTTAGGATTGCTTCACCTCCCAAATGATCTCCAGAATCGTAATGGTTATGCGGGTACCTCTGCGCTTAACCCTTGACCATAGAGCACAGATGTCTTCTTTGTGGACACTTGTAGACGAAACTGCTCTGCTGCCAAAGCAATCATAGTATAAAAAGAAAGCATGTCATCAGGTGGAGATACTCTGCTAGGAGAATAGTCCATTCCTTGCCATCAGGCTCCGCAGTGCCTGCAACGGGACTCTGCACACCTGGCGCCTGCTGTGACGTCTCAGGATCACATTCAGGACAGGAACTACACTGCCCAGCATCCGTGACACACTGCGATGCTGCCTGCAGCCATGGCAGACTGAAGTCTTCCTTGGAACACAAGGATTTAAGCACCAGCATCCGTGCTTCCGAAACGATTCTGTCAACAGCACGAGCAGCGTTTGTATCTATATCCCTTTAATTACTTCACGGCTCTTCGATCTGAATGGACTTTTATTTTGGTGCTTTAATCTCCTTGGATAAATTGGTTGATTGAACTTGGATTTTGTACCTGGACTTCCTTGATGAATGGAACTTGGTTTTGCTGCTGGATCTGCTTGGAAACTCTAGTTCTATTTATGGACATTGACCCTTGGACTGGATTTGGGTTACCTTTTTCTGCTAGGCCGCCTCTGGAACTGTACTTTCTTTGTGGGCATCTGTCTGCCCCTCATTTCTCTACATTTAGCCCCCCTGTTCTGCCCATTTTTTTCCTAGGTCTGAATTTGGCAGTTGGGCGTTTCCCAGCCTCCCTGTCCTCTTCTCCTGGCATGGGAACTGTATCAGATCAAAACGCATTCCCTTATTTAGTGGTCAAGGGGAAGGGAAACATTGCTTGATCTCTGTGCACATTTTGTTTGGATGTTAACCATATTACCCGCGTCACTTGCAGCTTGGAACTTAGAGCCAGCTGGTGTCTCTTTCCTTTGGCTCAATCCGCTGGCTAGTGGAGTCTGTATTTACTCACTGGCAGGTTTATTGGGACAAGGGCCAATCAGTTCACTGGGGAAATCAGTGCCCAACACTTACTTAGGGAGGACACAATGATCCCACTCCTCCTCAGACTCATTCTCACTCATCTGGTTGATACTCATCTGAGAAGTAATGATATGGGTCCTGCAAGGGGACGTTCAAGAGTCAGTATCCAACTGCTGTTCCTCAGCGACATACAACTTGACAGATGCAAGAGGAGAACCTGTTTTGGTGGGTCTGCCTTCTTCATGGGAACACAGAGCACTAAAAAGGTGTGGCCTCTGCCTCCCCCTCCCCTGACTACCACTCCTTGGGGATGCAGGTTTAGCAGCAGAGGCGTAGCTAGGATTGTCTAACAAGTAGGCCCTGGGTCTAATGTAGCTGGGCCCATCCCAAGGGGAGCCCGCAGAGGAAAAGGAGTTTGTTCTGCCTCCGGACGAATGCGTAGCAAGGAGGCACAAACCAATCAAGATGGGTTTGGGTGGTTTGTCCCCCTGGGAAAATGTTTTATATATTGGTTTAAAATTGTGTATTTTACATTACACTTTCTGTGACAAATTAGGTAAAGGCCACATAGTTTTGTTGGGTAAGACATGGGAAATAAATCCAGTAGATAATATGTCACCAACAATGCACAGAAGCATTTTACAACACATTTTTATAATGCCTATTCCCAATATATGCCAGTACTAATGATAGAGTAACAAAATATGTTCATGCTGGCTCAACCAATATTTGCCAAGATATTCACATAAGAACATACTCCTGTTAGCTTAGCCTAATTGCCAGTAGAAAACAAACATTGGCAATACCAACAGTCTGGGCATTGGTGTAGGTTTGGGAAAGGCACTTGCCAGGCACAGCGCCAGTAGTATTAACTGGCCTTATATGGTAGCAGATGCAAAATGGTACGAGTAAATAGGCATCTAATAGTAGTGCCTGGCAAATGCTTAATACTTACACAGAATCGAAAACGGTTGGCTTTGCCAATGCATATTTTAACAGGATTTCATTGAAGGACATGCATAGTGCTTAGAAATTGATTTGCTGATGGCAGACATTGGAGACATTTTTCTCCCCTTTCAGGATTCTTAAGCTTAGGTGGCTTCTCCATATGTTGTTGTAATACGCATTGCATCAGTATTTAATTTTGCGCTGTGAAAAACTAGGCCTTTTCTCCCCTCTCAGGATTCTCAACCCTAGGTGGCTTCTCACCGGTTCGATAGTTGAGCATTGTGAGCTCTTTAACCCTGAGAGTCTGTCCTATTGCGCAACTTGATTGCTGTACGCCATCTTGTCTGCCTACACTCGCATGCGTCTCCCCTCCTCCCCCCCTCTCCCACCTACTCTATGGTGTTCTCTGACTCTCCTATCTTTTGTAACTGCTTCTCTATTGACTATCCTGCTCGCCTCACTAAATCTGGTAGGAAGAAGGTTAAAAAGGACATCCTGCTCTCCAACCCAGGCCTCCCTATCGCTGACACCTACACCAGTGCCTCCTCCAAGGAAACTCTCACCGACATCCTCTTTGTTGTTCCTTCACCTGACTTATGGACCCTTCTTATGGTCTCTGTACTCTTTCTCCTCTTCTCCCATTAATAGGGGCACCCTTTGGGACGTCCTCCTGGCCTCCTTCCACTCCTCTAAGGTCATCATTAATGTTTACTCCAATGGGACCGTCTTGGTCCAAGGCCCTCAGGCCAACCTTCACCTCTTTGATAGATGCTTTCCGTGCCTCATCAACTTCCTTTCTTCTCCAGCTGTCCACCCATCCCCCTACCACCCTCTCTGCCCCCTCTCGTGCTCTTTTTACACCTCCGCAGGGCGTACCTCTGATCTGTACCCCTCCCCAGAAGTCATTCAAGGGTGGCAACCTTATCTACATTGCCACTCTTAACTCTCGCTCTGCTGTCAAGCATTCCTCTGATATCTGCCGCCTTCTTGAAGAACTTGACCTCAATCTCCTCGGTCTCACTGAGACAGGGTTCACAGCCAGTTCTGTCACCAGCTTCGACATGCTCCTACTTGACGGCTACAAGATCCTCTGCGTGGCCAGGCCCAACCGTTCTGGTGGGGGTGTAGCCCTCATCTTCCCTGAGTGAATTCCTGCCTCTGTCACTCCTACGCAGACCTACTCCTCTTTTGAATGCCTCGTCTGCCAGCGCTCTCCCCTAGCCATTCTCTTACTGTGGCTACTATCTACCTGCCACCTGGTCAGATTTCTTCCTTCCTCTCTGAGTGGGCGGACCTCTCCTCCTCACTCCTGGCCTCAACAACTCAACTCCTCCTTGGAGACTTCAACATCCACCTGGATGCCTCCTGTCCTCCCCCTGGACTCTTTTGCGACCTCTGCGACTCTCTCACTCACCATTCTCCCCTCCGGCCAGACTCATTCTGCAGGGCACACTCTCGATGCTCTGATCTCATCTGACTTTCCCCTCTCTCCACTCCTCTCTCCTGGAGTGATCACTTTCTCCTATCCTCCCACCTCACCCTCCCTACCCCTCAGGCCAAGCCACCTCCATCACTGCCACCCACCTTCTCGGTCATCTGACCCATGAAGTGTGTGTCAGTTGAGGCTTTCGCCGCCACCTTCTCACCCCTCCTCCCCCTTTGGCTGACTCTCACCCTGACACAGCCCTCTCCATGCTCCACTCTTCTATATCTGATACTCTTGATATCCTTGCCCCCCTCATGAGAATCCCATTGAAGCCCAAAGCCAAGTGTAACTCCTGGTATGACTCAGATCTCGTCACCCTTAAACGCAAGTGCAGAATGGCTGAAAGGAAATGGCGTGCTTCATGTTCATCCTCTGACAAACTGGCCTGCCGCCGGCTGCAAAGGCAATACTGGCTCTCTGTCCTCACCAGGACGAGAGCCCATATCCAAGCCCACATCTATGCGGCACCTAACAACTTGGCTGAACTCTAAAATCTGCAAGCAACTGGCCAATCCTGCCGCAGTCTCCACCTCTCCTGTACATTCCCAGGTCCTCTGCGCGGCACTGGCTTCTCACTTCATTAAAAAAAACTCAGGACATCCTGTCCTCGCTCTACTCCTATCGCCTCCCTCCCTCTATTCCCTGCTCTTCCTCTGGCCCTTCAGCAGCCACACCCCATCCCTCCTTCTCTGCCTTTCCCCTTTTCTCTGCAGGCAAGGTTTCTGGACAAGTCCGATCTATGAAAGTCTTGTTAAAACAGGTTCACCCCTGTTCCTCCCAAACTATCAAGGACCACATCGACTCCCTGGCTCCTGCCCTGGCTGATTTCTGCAATCACTCCATCACCAGTGCAGTCTTCCAATCCCCCCTGAAGCACTCCCTTGTGCACCCTCATCTTAAGAAACCCTCTGCTGACCCCTCCTGGCCGGCTAACTATCGCCCAATCTCTATCACTCCCTTCCTGGGCAAGCTCCTGGAGAAACTGGCCATCTCCAATCTCAATCTCCACACCAAATCTGTTGGTTGTCTTCATGACCACCAGTCTGGCTTCAGGACTGCCAGAAGCACGGAAACTGCTCTCCTGAACATCTGTGAAGAACTGCTCTCCAACCTTGACTCCAACACCCCGTGTGTCCTCATCTTGCTTAATCTCTTCTGCCTTTGACACTGTCAACCATGCCATCCTGCTCAACCGTCTCCGGGATAACCTGGGTATCACTGGTCAGGCTCTGGCGTAGCTGACTTTTTTCCTCTCCGACAGACCCTCCCAGGTCCAACTTGTGTCCTTCCTTGCTGATATCTTTTTCTCTACCTGTGGTGTCCCCCAGGGATCTAACATCTCTCCCTGGCTGTTCAATACCTGGCACTCATTGCCCACCGCATCGCCGCTCTATGCCCCAATTTTCAGTGCTATGTGGATGATACCCAGCTAATTTTCAGGCTACCCTCGGCCTCCTTCCCCTTCCCTCATCTCCGACTGTCTGCTATCCAGGAGTGGTGTGCCGCCAATGACCTCTGCCTTAATGCCAGTAAGACAGATTCTACTCATCGGCACACCCACTCCCTCCTTCCCTGCAGCACTCTGGCCGGCCTCTGTTGGCCCTCTTCCTGCTCCCACCTGCAAGGCTAAAAACCTCGGGGTCATCTTCGACTCCACACTTTCCTTCTATCCTCACATCTCTGACGTCTCTAAGAAGTCACACTACCAGCTGCACCTCCTCAGAGGTATTCTTTCTTTCCTCTCCTTCCCCCCCAGAAGCTCACCGTCTCCAGAGCCCTGGTTATCTCAAGGCTGGACTATTGTAACAGCCTCTATCTAAATCTGCCTGCCTCTACTCTCCGCCCTCTGCAACTTATCCAAAACAGGACTGCAAGACTTGTCCTTGGCCTCAAGCCCAGGGATCGTATCTCTCCAGGACTAAATCTCTGCACTGGCTTCCAGTGGCTGCGAGGATTAAGTTCAAAACCCTCTGCATTGTCCACAAGGCTTTCTGGTGCCTGGGGCCGCAATACCTTCAACTCTCTTCCCAAATACCTTCCTTCTCAAGCTCTTCGCTCATCCGCCTCCAACTCCCTCAGGGTCAGTTGCTTCTTCAAGCAACGAGTTGGTGGTCGATCTCTCTTCGGCAGGGGCCTCCCTCTGGAACAGCCTTCCTGCCTCCCTGAAACTTGAGGAGAACCATCTCCGGTTCCGGCAACACCTCAAAACCTTCCTCTTGCCACAGATGCAGTCCTGAGATGGAGTAACACCGCTTTCCAAAGGAATCAAGGACTTTGTCCTCCTTGGAGAGGCAACTGGAGGTGGCTCCCGTGGAGGAAGACAACAAAGACAATGGTTTAGAATACAACAAGCCCGCATCCACCACAGAGGAATGAGACTGCAGGTGGGAGGCAAAGAGGATTGGCTCCCTGTCCGTCAGCCTAAACCTGCTGTCCAACTTCTTCCTCATCTGGGTGCTGGCCCTGGGCTTCTGCCAGAGCCTTCGCGCCACCTGCAGGACATCCTTCTGAAGGGGAATGCCAGAATGATTGTAGTGCGTTTCCCCAAGCCCTCTGCTAGCACGCCCAACTCCTGGGGGGCTTCCATGGGAAGCAGGACCCCCAAGAACTCCACCAGGCCCTGAATCTGAGTGAAAAACCTTGGCAGGATATTGCACCAAGCAAGTTAAAGAAGGGGAAACAAGTATAAAAGACTAACAAGTTCACAGTTCTCCGCAGAGTACACATGAGAGAACGCCCTGGCATGAAAGTATACCAGGAAAATTAAGGGACATAAAAGTATACATGAGGAAAAGCCTTGGCAGGCGAGTACAAGAGGGGAATGCAAATTGCAAGAGTGTTCTAATCAGAAAGCCCCGGCAGAACGTATACCAGGCAGTGTTAAGTTAAACAGTATATATTATACAAACAGCCAAGCAGGTGCTGTTAAGGATATATATCTGTTATATCAAGATTGAGAAAAGACTATGCCAGCATATTAAGAGTGAGAGAGAGATAAAATCTGGCAGGAGATTACACCAGGTATCCTGACAAGGCAAAGAACAGCAGACAAAGTATTATTTGTGCCAGTTGTGTTGTTGGGCAAAAGAAAACTAAGGAAGTGATATCCTTGAACCTAAAGTAGAGTGCAGAGAAATCCAGCGGAAGAAAGTCACCCTCTTGAACAAGGAACTCTGACTTTGTGGAACTTCTGTTGTGAAGTGTGAAGTTACATATTTTCTTTTGAACACTTATATACAACTCAATGCCAGAGGAATGACCCCTTTTAACCTTCGAGCTAAATAATTAGAATGTGAGGGTCAGAACAGAACTTTGCACACGGGGCAGTTTTGCTTTGGACATGCTGACATCGGCAGACCTTTCATTTTGGTTTTAGGCAGGAAAAACACCTCTAGAGCAGGGAGAGTCATTTTCCCTCCCCCTTTTATTTTAATAAAAGTCTTTGACCAAAATCATGACTCGTGTGTGTCAAAGTTTCATTCCTGACCCCTCACAGTGCAATGTTCTATACTAGTCCACTGTATTTCAACTTTCGTATTAGAGGCACATTGTAGCTAGCAAACACTGGGGTTGTGTCCTAATGGGTACATTACCTACAAGGGTATAGAAGTAACCTTGGTATGGGTACAGGCAATTATCTACAAAGAAACAGGGGTCAAGTCAGAGCTAGCAATATAAGAGAACATGATACAGGGTTCGAAATTGCCAGCGATTTAGCTCCTGCTCCTAGCCTTGTTGAGTCTGGTTAGCTTGACACCAAAAGCTATTATCAACGTTTAACTCCCAATGCCATCTGGTACCCGTTACATGTACCTATGTGATGTGTGCTTAGAAATGAATATAAAGGTGCATCAGGATACATGTACAAGACATTTAAAGCATAAGTGGTCCTATAAAATGGACAAGAGTTCATAGTGTGCATGTAACATGGACGTTAGACTTATGACTAGCTATGTATCAGCTCCTTGTTGCCCAGTAGTAGCTTCAGCTTACTGTGTGAAGGTTGATACCCAGCTTGTGCTCAACAAATCCTTATTTTGATCCCTGTTGTATGCACACATTAAAAAGGATATATTTTGACTACTCAGTAAGAATCCTGAACAGTGTCAGAGGTGCTTTAGTGACATTTAGGGATATTTAAATGTGGCTTCAAAAGAAGAACAAGTTACTTCTTACCTGGTAATGTTCTTTCCATGGGATGTTCCTCCGACATATTCCTTATCTTTGATAGATCATCTCCCAGCTTGCTGGCCTCGGAATTTTTTTTCAGTAGAGGGCGCTGCGCGTCAACGTCCCTCAGCCGATGTCGCTCGACAGCCTCCGTATTGGCGCCGACGTCATCACGCGTATAAATAGACTTGCGCAGCGTCCGTTGCTCAGTTCCGTTTTGACGTTAACAGTTGTTTTACATGAATTGGTTATTGACCTTGAAGGAGTGTAAGCTGCAACCACAAGGGAAATATTATTGCAGGGATGGATGGGAGGGGCGATAAGGAATACGTCGGAGGAACATCCCAACGAAAGAACGTTACCAGGTAAGAAGTAACTTGTTCTTTGAAGGGATTGTGTCTTCTGACGTATTCCTTATCTTTGATAGACTCCCATAGCAGTGGTGTGTAATTGGAGGTGGGAGTAAAACGCCATGTTTCCTTTTAGGAATGAACAGAATGTAATACGGCTTTGCCAAACCTAGTCTCTTGACTAGAGGAGGAATCCAGGTTGTAAAATCTTGTGAAGTTATATGTGGACGACCATGTGGCAGCCGCATCTTAGGTCTCGAACCGGAACCCCCCCTTTGGAGGGCCGAGGAGGCTGCGATACCACTGGTTGAATGAGCCCCAAGATTTTGAGGAGGCTCTTTCCCTGCTAGTTTGGAACATTCCAGAATGGCCAAAATAATCCATCTGGAAATGGTTTGTTTTGTTATCGGTAGTCCCAATTTGTGCCCTGAGTAACCTACGAACAGTTGGTCTGCTTGCCTAATCCTAGCAAGTCTACTGATGTAAAAGCTTAAAGCCCGCCTTGGGTCAAGCCTATGTAGCCTTTCTTCCTCTTTCCCCGGATGGGGAGGCTGATGGAATGAAGGTAAGGTAATTTTGAGTCATGTGGAATTCAGAAACCACCTTTGGGAGGAAATTAGCCTTCACCTGTAGGACAACTTTGTCTTTATGAAAAATTGTATGAGGGGGTTTACAAGATAGAGCTTTTAATTCGCTCACTCTTCTATCAGATGTTAAAGCCACTAATAGGACAGTTTTAAGGGTGAGAAATCTTAGCAAACAAGAGTGGAGTGGTTCGAAAGGAGTACCCATCAGGAAATTTAAGACTAAATTTAAGTCCCATAAAGGAACCTGGAACAATCTTGGAGGATAGACATTAGTTAATCCGTTTAGAAATTGTACTACTAAGGGTAATTTGAAATATGATGGCTCCTCTGCAGTGCGCTTGAAGATCGATAGCGCTGCGAGATGGCCCTTGATCGTGCCAACTTGAAGGCCTGAATTTGCCAAGTAGAGTAGAAAGGATAACACCGTTGGTGTACCACATGAAAAGGAGTCGATATTCTCTTTTCCTCACCAGCTGCAAAACTTGTTCCAACGGCAGCGGTATAAAGACTTATTTGCTGGCCTTCTGGCCGAAAGCAACACCTCCATGTCGTCATCAGGGAGGTCCCAATCCTTATATCTCAACCTTTCAGAAGCCAAAAGTGAAGGTTGAGGGTTCTGATGTCTGGATGGAGAACCTGACCTCCCTTCTGTGAGAGAAGATTCTCCTTGAGTGGAAGACGAATTGGAGGGCAGATTGACATGTCCAGAAGGTCGAAGTATCACGTTCTCCTGGCCCAGTCTGGGGCAATTAGGATCATGGTGGTCCTGAATCTTCTCAACCTCCTGATCATTCGAGGAATGACAGTGACTGGTGGAAACACATACAGGAGTGGAAACTCCCAGTCCACTACGAACGTGTCCCCTAGAGCTCCTCTCGGGGGAAATTCCCTTGGACAAAACAGATCGCACTTCCTGTTGGTACTGGTGGCGAACAGATCCACTTGAGGGGTTCCCCAAAGGGCAAAGATCTCCTGAAGGACTTCCTGAGCTAGTTCCCACTCGTGGGAGACTGTGCCCTGCCTGCTCAGAGCATCCGCCGTCAAGTTCTTCTCTCCGGCTAGGTGAACTGCTGATAGAGAGATTCCTTCTTGAATTGCCCAAAACCAGAGCTGCATTGCCTCTCTGCACAGTGGCAGTGATCCTGCGCCTCCTCTTTTGTTCAGGTAGTGCATGGCCACTGTGTTGTCGGTCATTATCAGGACATTTTTCCCCTGTACAGATGGCAGAAAAGCCTTCAGCGCTAGTCTGATTGCTCTCAGCTCTAACAGGTTGATATGTAGTCTGGACTCCGATGGAGACCAACGACCGCTGATGGTCAAGTCGTTGGTATGGGCCACCCACCACGTGAGTGAGGCATCTGTGACTGTTATCTCCGGCCATGGTTGCCAAAACAGTTCTCCCTTCAAGATGTTTTTCTGGCAAGCCCACCACTGGAGGTCTCGAGCCACCTTGTGCGGAACCTGAAGGAGGTCTGTCATTCTCCCTGAGAATTGCGACCACTGAGTTCTCAGTGCCCACTGAAGAGATCTCATTCTCAGTCGAGCCTCTGGCACAAGGAAGATGCAGGATGCCATGAGGCCTAGCAACCTCAAAAAGTCGAAGGCTGGGAGACGTTGGGCATTTTGAAACTTGGTGACCATCTGCAGAATATCTTGAGCCCTCACCTCTGGTGGCGAGGCTTTTCCCAGGGAAGTGTCCAGGACCGCTCCAATGAACTGGAGTCCCTGTGATGGTATCATCTGTGACTTCTTTAAATTGAGGGAAAAGCCCAGTTTGTGAAGGAAGTGGAAGACATAATCCAGCTGAATCTGAGCTTGTTTCAGAGATACAGCTCTGATCAGCCAATCGTGCAAATAGGGGTAGACGTGAATCCCTTCCCTCATACTTGCAGCCACTACCGACATTAGATTGAAGACCCTCGGGGCGGAGGTCAGCCCAAATGGCAGAACTCGAAATTGATAATGAGAGCCACCAATTGCGAACCTCAGGTATTTTCTGTGTTTGAGATGGTTTGGCACATGGAAATAAGCATCCTGGAGGTCCAGAGATACCAGCCAGTCCTGGAGCTGGAGGGCCTGAAGGATCTGAGAGAGAGTTACCATCTTGAACGTGTCCTTCCTGAGGAACTTGTTCAATTCTCGTAAGTCCAAGATAGGTCTCAGTCCTCCGTCTTTCTTCGGTATGAGCAAGTAGGGGGGAGTACCAGCCCTTGTTTCTCTCCGCTACAGGTACCGGTTTTATGGCACCTTTCTCTAGCAGGTCTACAATTTCCTGCAAGAGGAGCGGATCTGGAACTTTCAGAGAGCTGTCCCCCAGTGGATGACTGAGGGATGCGTAGAAAAGACAGGCAGTAACCTTGGGCAACTGTCTCCAATGCCCAAGCATCTGACGTAATAGCCTGCCATTACGTCAGATGTTCAGTTAACCTGCCCCCTACTGGTGTCTTGTGAGGAGAGTCCTCAGGGCGGTTTGGAGGCAGCTGATGCAGATGCCGAGGGTAAAGAGGCACCTGCTGCTGCTGCGGCTTTTGTATTTTTACCCCGTCCACTTCGGGTGAATATTTTCTGACCCCTTTGAACCGGCTGTCCTCTGCCTCTTCCAGATGCGGAATAGAAGCGAAAGGACTTACCTCTCCAAGAGGTTCCTGAGGGGGCGATATGGTGTCTGACGGATTGCAGCTCCCAGGGATTTTGCTGCTGCTTTTGATGTTTGCAGCTTTTCTAAACTGTCATCCGCCTTCTTACCAAACAAAGAAGAGCCGTCAAAGGGCATATTCAAGAGTCTGCTTTGCACATCTGGAGCAAAACCAGACTTCGCAACCAAGCAAATCTCTGGGTTGTTGTACCTGCCGCCATGGGCCTGCTAATGCTGTCAGCAAAATCAATGCCAGTTTGAAGGGATTCGCACATAGCATCTTTACCATCCTTGATGATGTTTAAGAACGTTTCCCTTTCTTCTCCCTCCGGGAGGCAGTCAGCCGCTGATGAAGCACACTCCCAAAGCGTGTGGCTGAACCTTGCGAGCGTACAAGTAGCATTGATGGATTTCAACGCCATGCTACATGCAGAAAAGACTTTTTTGGCCATAGAGTCATATCTCTTATCATCCCTGTCCTGTGGAACAGTAGGGCAAGCCAATATACTACCTGATGAAGTAGCTGCCTGAACAACCAGACTCTCCGGAGTTGGGTATTTGGATAAATATTCGGGGTCAGCAGAAGGCACCCTATATTTAGCTGATAATTTTTTGTTAACTGCCAGGATTACCTCCGGTGTTTCCCAGTATGCCAATATTCTCCTTTGTAATGCCACATGAAATGGCACCACAGGATCCTCCTGTGGACCTTTGACCAAGATGTCTGTGAGGTCGTCCTGTTGAAAAGCAGGTGAGGCTGTGGACCACCCCATAAGCTCTATTATCCTTGCCATCAAAGTTCTATAAGGGGTTTCAGCATGTTCCACTGGGTCTGGTCTGGCAAATTCCACTTCTGGGGAAGTGTCCAACCCACTTGCTTCCTGTAAGGATTCTTGGAGGTCTTTCAACCTACCTTCCTCAGAGGTAAATTCCTCTGGTACAGGAGTTGCAGATCCCCACAACTCAAAAGGTCTTTCCTGATCCGAATCCTCCCCTTCTTCATAAATAGATAAGACCCTGGAGTGATCAGGTCTTGAAAATGGTATAAATCTCATTTCCAGAGCAGAAGGGGCCAAATTCTTCATGATTGGCTGAGAAAACGTCGACGCGGACGTTAAAGGCTTCGAAGCCATCGAAAAAGGCGTCAAGAAATGTGGTAGAGGCCTCGATGAACTCGAGAGTATCGGAATTCTACTCGAGGTTGTCGACGACATTCTCGTGATCGAGGCTCTGGGTATGGCCACTGGCTGTGAGGTGGCCGTGGGTTTGTCCTTTCTCAGCGTCGAAGACGGCGTCGACTCGACTGACCTGTGCGTCGAAGAACCCTTCGATGACGGCGTCGAAGACGCCCATCTATGCGTCGAAGGGATCTTCGACGACGGCGTCAAAGACGCGACTTTGCCTTTACTCGAGGGTTTGTGACGCTCTCAAGTGGCTTCTTTCGCCGGGTGCTGCGAATCGCAGCGTTTTGATTTTTCGGGTTTTTCACCCAGGGTATCACCCTCAGCAGTCTTCGAGGGGGCGTCGAGGCTGCTTCCTCGAAGACGCTTAGCATCTTTTTCCTGAATTCCTCCCACTCAGCCTGAGAGCTATGTTTTGTGGGGCAGGAGACCCTTTTCGGGGAATAGGACGAAGACGACGAGGAAGGGGATCTTCGACGTCTCTTTTTTGAATGCTTAGATCTCGAAGAGTGATGGGAACTGCTTCGAGACCTAGAACGAGAATGTCTTTTGTGATGGCGAGGAGACGAATGTCTCGACTCCGCCAAGGAAACTTTCGAAGACTTTTTAACTCGTCATGGACATGCAGTCCTCGCACTCCGAACAATGGTGCTCGACTCCCAGGCACCACAAACATATCCTGTGAGGATCCGTGAACGACATTTTCTTTCCACAGTCTCGACATTTTTTGAAGCCGGATCGTGGAGTCGTCGGTTCGGATGAGGAAGCCATCGAGTACGAGTCGGTATTCAAGAGGAATAATGAAGTATATTTGACTGAAGAACTGAGCAACGATATTCCGATGCCCCACGAAGGGCGGAAAAACGGAACTGAGCAACAGACTCTGCGCAAGTCTATTTATACGCGTGATGACGTCAGCGCCCTCTACTGAAAAAAAAAATTCCGAGGCCAGCAAGCTGGGAGATGATCTATCAAAGATAAGGAATACGTCGGAGGACACAATCCCTTCGAAAAGGGCTTGCTGCATTATTCTTCTAGTACAAAATCTATAAGGCTATGAAAGGGGAACCAAGTAGACATATTTTAGAGTTTATTTTATATTTTAGAGTAGGGGCAACAGGGTAGAGGCAGATATGTTACTTGGATTTATATTGCATGCTGCTACCATTTTGTTTTAGATATTTATATTTGTTATTTTTTTATTGTGCATTTGGTCAAAAAGATTTCAACCTTAAGCACACATACAGTTA
Organism: Ambystoma mexicanum; assembly: GCF_040938575.1. NCBI lineage: Eukaryota > Metazoa > Chordata > Amphibia > Caudata > Ambystomatidae > Ambystoma > Ambystoma mexicanum. The sequence continues at coordinate 977,462,485 of NC_090934.1, read as the reverse complement.
ATACAAGAAGTAAAAAATACGATGTGGCAGTTAGCATACTTAAAACATGATGCAAAAATAAGCAATTCTCAAATTAAAGAAAACGTAGTGGTGTAGGGCAAAAGAGGAGGCCACTGTCCCGCTTCCTAGTTTCCGTTGTAGACTTAGTCCGGGGAATAAACAATGCCTCTCCATCTTTCTTAGTGCCTCCTGCCATACAAGGTATGCAGCACTGGTGATCGCCAGTGAGGTGGCTGCTATTGGTGTGCTCCAGAATTGTTCTACCTGCACATTCTCTAAGTGCCCCACTAAGAGATAGCAGCCCTTGTAGTATTGCTCGTTCAGGCTGGGGCACTGTGTCAGTAAGAGTATAATTGTTTCAACCGTTGTCTTACATAATCTGCAAGTGTGTTCTCTCCCTTTCTGCTGATGTGCAAACAGACTTCAGTTGCCTTTGTGAAGGCAGACCTGGCTATAAAACCCACAGCATAAGTGAAGCGCGGCGGAGTGCTGCAAGTGTGTTGGCTGTGTTTGCCAGAGGGCCGGCCACGGACAATGCCCAGCCTGCATAACACTCCGCCAGCACAGCACTAGAACAAAAGTGGTTTTTAGAATCTCTATTGGGTAAGTGAAACTAACCACAGGATTAACTGTGTGGGATCTCGTACAAACAAAAACATGTGTGTGGTCACACAGCGCAACAACAAGCACTGTAAAATATGGCAATAACTTTATTTTCGACCCCACGCCAAATGCCACTATTACACACCCAATATACAATTTGGGAAGTGCATCAATTAAAGACGACCGAAGAGCACCTGAATTTGAACCCACAAGCAACACACAAAAGACTCAAAACAACATGTCTGTTTCCTCCACTCCTGTCAACAGTGGAAGATCAGAATTTGGCTGCCTTGACTCGAGATATCAATTCAGTTAATGACGAACCTCAATTACGTGAAATCTCTCTTGTACCCAGACACTTGGTTAAAGAGGCCACAAACCGGAAATTGGAATATACAATATCCACAACTACCATGAAACGAACAATTTCTAATCTGGCAAGAAGGAAACAAATATCGCAGAGCTCTGACACATTAGACAATATATCTTTCATAGCCAGAACACCACAACAACGCTCCGACAACAAAACAATCATACTTGATCTCCCTGTGTGAGAAGATGCATTTGAGGAGATCTCAACAGAAATGGACATGGATCCATGTGAGAGGCTATCTTACCACACTGATGATATACAAGCTCTCCCCATACTGAAGACACAGTGGAACATACAGTTTGCTCCCTCTAGTTGGAGCCCAAATAGAGTATCGAGACCAAACTCATCACATCAGTGTAACATTCCCTCACATTGTCAAATGACAGCAGACAATCCGCAAGACACCACTATGACAGCACTGAGTTTTGTACTCAACTCTCGTCAACGTATTTAAATCTTTGAAAGAAGAAGTACACATGTACTCAGGAATTCTGATGGAACTATCGAGAGAAGTGGGTTGCTGCAAGTCTTCCTTGGTAATCTTCATTGGTAGGCTAACAGTCAACTAAAGGACCCAATTGATTTACTTCAATCAATTGGTAAAGAACACACAGCCAACCTAGACGAACTAAAAAAGGATCTCAGCTCCAACAAAGAATTCAGAGAACAAATGTGGAGACATCAAATCCACTTGAGCTGATTTAAAGAAGACGGAAAAAAATGATCGGGATGAACTGTTCTATGGAGATGATGCCACGATCTCTGCATCAGCGCTGGAAGAGTTTATGAGACTAGCTCAAATGGTAGACCATCAAGAACTAGAGCAAATTGCAGAGCATAAACTTGACATAACCAACAGCAACTGCCCAGTAGAGGACCTAGCTGCCACAACGGAAAAATCTAAAATAAAAAGAAAGTGGAGCAGAACAAACAAAACCCAGACGAAGAGGAGGAAGAGACCATTACAAATAAAACACAATAGGGAAAAAAAGAAAAAGAAATAAGAAAAATTCCCTGATCACAGTGGAAGACTCGGAGGACATTGTCAAAGCGGGAGAGGAAACAAACAATCTAGTAAAAATTACTTTTTCAAAGCACTGAACAAGATTACAGATTCAGAAGGCCTGAAAGAAAAGAAAACGAAAACCAAGAGCTCAGAACCAGCTACGGGACAGGTAGAAAAAAAGAAAAATGCAAAAAGAGATAAACCAGCTGATTGCATAGAGGTGGAACCTACCCATCCCCAGCAAATAGATCCAAAAGCAAGAATTAGTACCAGATCTCAGACTATGGAGCCCATGATCGAAGCCAAGGACCCACCAAAACCCCTATGACTAGCTCCCATCTTTTGTAAGAGAACTTAATTAAGGCTCGGGGAGTCAGACAAAACCAAAAAAGCAAAATCGAAGTCTCCACATGTGCCACTGGTGCTGAATGAATCTAGAGAAGAGTACCCAGAACTATCTCAAATCAACAGGTCACATAAGAGCTAATCCGCCACAATCAACCATAGTAAACGAGCCTTTTTTTGGCCCCCAAGGTATGGTTTGGACAACTAAACCAAAAAAAGGACAAAAAGCACTCAACCGCAGTAACATCTTATCATACACCAAAAAAGTGTCTGATTTGTATTTATTCTCAAGCAAAGACATTGAGCGTATCTCCTTCCCACATATAAAAAGCACATATATAGTGGAAGTAAATCTAAAAACAAGTTAGGAATTAATGCATTACAAATGCGTGCTGGAGAATTTCGAAGTATGGTTATCGAAGTATTCAACAGCTTACCACCAGTAGCGTCAGATGAATAAAAAAACAGACGAGATATCACAAAAACGGGCATATAAAAAAAATAGCCCCTAATCAGATTAGATCCGCTGACTCGACAGACATTGCCTTGCGGTGTGCCTACAAAGACACTACAATCTAAGAGAAGTCCAAGCTATGGGCCCTCTTACCAGACATTCTGACAGAAGTCTTCAAGAGGCTTATCATCAATGAGGAATTGCTTGGCTCATGGAAAACAAAGGTTGATTGGCCCACAACAGCAAGCCAACTTGCAACATGTCCAAATGGTGGCAGACCGTCTGGTGGCCTGCTGATAGCTATTAGCTTGACCTCTCTGCCATCCTCACTGAAGTTAATATTTCCTTCAGTGACAATCTTATTATACCAGGAGATGATTTTAATGCATACTGTTCTCCTACTGTTAGACAAATATCGAAACCAGGTATTGATAGGTCTAAAAAAGAATTGTGGGAAAATCTGTTCTCCGACCGGAATTTGATGATCATTAATGGAAATGTGTGTAACGATTTAGTTCCCGCTCCCACGTGGTCAAATGGCAAGGCCAAGTCTGCAATTGACTAAATCACAGTGTCAGCAGAATTGTTTCATTACTCCATGCAATTTAGTGTTGTCCTAATAAAACATAGTGGCCACAGATCTTTACAGGCCCACTTTCTTCTTGAAAGCAATCCTATCAATAACCTGTATTCTTCCAATCACCAAGTGTCCACTCAAGGAAACTGTGCAGTCAGCTTCACAAAGCAGGGCACACAAGTGACAAATTAGGACACATAGTAGAACATGGCCATGAAACTGAAATAAACAGCCTTTGTGCTACAGGAACCTAGGTTTAACTTCTCTGGGATTTTGACGCCCCTCCGCCCACAACTAAAATAAAAGACCCCAAAATCCAAGTTGCACTCCCACTCTTTCGATGAAGAAACCTATATGAAAAAAACAGCTTAATAAAAGTGTGCGTGCACTTAAAAAGGAGGGTCCAGATTTAAAAAAAAAAAAATCTACTCAGAAAAAAAGATCTTTGTAATATATATCAATATTGGTCACAAACCCATAGAATAACACGTAACATCCGTGATGGCAAAGTCATGCTTTAAGCTTTATTGCCGACAGGCACAAAACTTTTGGATAATAATTAATGGCCAAACGCTGTCCCAGGGGATGAAGAAATCATCCACAATCTCAGGCAGTGCGTGGGTAGAATTCTTCACTGAGACCACAAACACGCTAACCCTGGACCTAGTTGTTAGTAAGGGAAAAAAATCAAATTGGACCTCAATATATCCAAAGATGAAATGGAGTGACTTATCAAATCATCAAGATCTAGGGCCATCGGCCCCAATGGACTAACAAATGTGATCCAAAAATCTGATCTAACAACCGGATCGAAGTTCCTGCAGGGTCTCTCTGATAATATTATACACCCTGAATGTCGGTTTCCTCCATGCCCGAGTCTTGGAAGTGGGCCATTGTCATCCATATTTACAAAAAGGGCAACAGAATGGACCCCATCAATTATTGCCCCATTGCCATTTTAGATTGCAACAGCAAGATTTTTTCAGGCTTGGTGCTAAAATATCTGGGGAAATGGGCTGAAAGTAGAACAATTCTTTCCAGACAACAAACAGGTTTCTGAAAGGGACCATCTACCACACTTAATGATTTAATTCTATATACCATAATAGACCAAAGTATGCGTACATTCAAACCAACATATATTGACTTAACGAACGCCTTCGATTTAGTCAATAAGGCAAAATTGTGGCAAAACCTAAGGAATAGGTTATCCCAGAAGGCTTGCTTGCCATCATCGTAGCTCTCCATCACCATAGTACCACTTAAGTTAGACTACATTTAAAAGGGGAACTCTCAACAGAAATATCTATAGAAAAAAGGGTGAGACAGGGTTGTATCCTGGCAGCAATTCTTTTTAACCTTTATCTAGCAGATCTTGCAGATTTCTTACTTGCCACATCACCATTGGATTACAACATTTAATAAAGGTTATGAAACAGTATGCAGGTCCAAACGAGTTGGTAATCAACCCTTCAAAATCTAAGATAATCTTTGGGTGACACTCCAATCACAAAAATCAACCTAAATGGTGTATGAACAATCACACCCTGCTGGTTGTTTAAAAAAAAATATCTAGGCTTTAATCTCAGAACAACCCAGTCGTTAAAAGACACGACGGATGAATTGGAGAGTAAATCTACACAATATATAAGCCAACTGAAAGAACGAATGAAGATTGTATGTAGATTCTCACTCTTAACTTTGCAAAAAAATTTATAAAGGGAAAGCGATCCTGGCAATTCTGAATCTTCTTATCAATAGAGCTCTTGAAATTACTAAATGAGTTGCATTTTATAAAACGTCCAATATAAAGGAAAACAGGAGCTAGCAAAACATAGAAACAAAAGCTTTGCATTGTACCCAATTTTAAGTGAAAATGTATCAAATTGCGGTTTCCTTTTTTAACCTCAAGAGACTGTGTAAAAAGTCTATGTATGACTAATGGCACAATAAAAAAAAAAAAAATCTGCATGACCTCTTGTTGTGAAGGACCTTACTCCATGCCGCTCTGTATTCTTAAGATGGCAGTATGTTAAAATGCAGATAGCTCGCGAATCTCCTTAAGTCTCTACTGCAGGTCTTAATTACGCAAGTGCAGAGTTTATTGTGCAGGAAGCCCTGTCTGCTATATTCCACATATTTTTTTTTCTGCTGAGGTGAGCGATGGAACGGGCTCTATCCCAAACTGTGTTTCACGCACCAGTTAGCTCATCCTCCTATGGAATAGCCTCCCCCCTCCCTCTGTGCCTTGAGCAGGATCTTCTCAAATTCCGGAAGCTCCTTAACACTTTCCTCTTTCCCTCCTTGTTCCCTTCTGCTAATCCCTCAGTTGCTGCGATCAGTGTGCTGGGCCCTTATGCATTCTCAGGGGCCTGGACCTCCCACACCAATCCTGCCCAGCTCCTGTCTATCCACAGCACTTGCATCTGCACACCCTCCCCCCGGGAGGTTAGCACTTAAACCTCCCACGGCCCAAGTCTGTGTAGCACTCAACATCCCTAGCACTTACCCCTGCTTCCCTCTTCCTTGCTGCACTTGCACATTCTGAATACTCACAAGTCATAGTAGGTTGGTCCCTTCTACCTCCCCCCCACCTCTTCTCTTAAATAGTATTTTTCATGTTTTTTCCCCACCCTTGCTCCCTCCCTGCCCTGTGGGTGCTTTGAAACAGTATGTTCCTATCGTATAAGCGCCTAACAAGCAAACAATAAACAAACAATAAATGACTACAATCCCAATTCTAAATGGAGGGTCTCCACTGGGACTGAGCAGGGGGACCCCCAAGATTGTTCGGAGGATCTTCCCTTCCAATTTGTCTAGCCATGCCATGTACTGTTGGGAGTAATTCCAAACAATAAGTCTGTCCCGGAATTATGCTAGAGGTATTTACAGCCAGCAATCCTTCAATGTTGTTCCCGCAATGTATAGCCACATAGTGTCTGGTAGCTGACCATTTCCTCATATATTTCCCCTGGATGTATTCCTTGTACAACATTTGTCTTGGAATTGTGTATATAGGGAAAGAGATAGATAGATAGATAGATAGATAGATAGATAGATAGATAGATAGATAGATAGATAGATAGATAGATAATTTCTCATCTATCTATCTATCTATCTATTTCTAGTTTAGACACTCCCAGTTTCGGGCTATTTCTTCACCAGAATGTCATTAACTTTGTTTTGATGGCATTAATGATGAGTTTATTGGCGGTGGCATAGCTCTGGAGGATATTCGATTAGGTGCTGGAGTCCAATCTGAGTGCAGTCCATGAGGACTATCATCCGCATACATCAGCCATGGGGAGGGCACAGTTCCAATCCGAGGTGGAAAGTTGCAGATCTCTCAGGATTTCATCTAGATTGATGATATATAAATTATACAGCAGGGGCACCAATGCGCATCCCTGCTTCAGCCAGACCTTTGCTTCGAGCTCAGGTGAGAGGTCACCCTCGTAATTTAGGCAAATTGACACACTAGTGTCCTGGTATAGAGCCATGATGAACCACAGTAAAAAAGGGTCCAGGCCCCAATCTCGCAGTTCTTTCCAGAGCAGGGCTCGGGAGAGTGAGTCAAATGCCTTAGAAAAGTCCACATAGCATAGGTACAGTTTTCTTTTGCTGGCAGATGTTTCTGCAGCAAAGTATTGTAGAACACAAGTGCTGAGCACTGTGCTATGGGACTTTCCGAAGCCAGTTTGGAATTTAGTCGGCCGCTTGATTCAGCCAAAGCATTCAGCTCCCTCAGAAGCAGAGAAGCAGAAATCTTGGAGAAAGAATCCAGCATGGCCAGTAACCTGAAATTGTTTGCGTATTGGGATCACCCTTCTTATGAACAGGGATCAATACAGATCTAGTCCTGCTGCTTCGTATAAGCCAGTATGTATAATGTCTCTGAACCAACACTCCAGAACCCTAGACCAGTCATCTGGATTAGATTTATATACGATATTAGGGACTGTGCCTGGCCTGGAGCCCTGGAAGAACGTAGATGCATAATGATTCCTTTATGGTTCAATGTATCAGAGTCCAGTTTTAATTTGACGTCCACAGACTTAACCAGCAGCTCACTCTGCACTTTGTCATCATAGAGGGTTTTAATGCATGTCAGCCATGCCGACTCAGAAATTGGGTTTAGTTATTTGGCTGTGTCTCCAACCATACACCCTCGGTAATGTGCCCAGAATGTCCCACCGTCATTGGTGTCTAGTAGCTTAAACATAGCATTCCCGTTTGGCGCTCAGCAGGGAGTTCTGTGATGGCATACCCAATTTGTATATTTGGTGGTGAGCAGGGTGGTCGCGACTTTCCTGTCTGCATGGGTCATGTCAATGGTTCTTTTTATGGCCTCCCTTATCTCTATGGAGTTGTGTTTTCCTATCATGGATCCTATATCAAACGGACCCTTTGCTGAGCGCTTCCTAGAGGTGGTTCTACATAGTAATTTTTGAGAGGCTAGGAGTAGTGCCGTGGCTTTACTGTTGGGGAGAGATGGTCTTTCTGACCCTCCTCGACATTCCCGCGTGAAATGGATCTTGTGTTTGCCAAAGGTGGGAGAAATCTCCACGTTTATCTGCTTATGAGATTTGGACCAAGCTGTAACAATAAGTAAAGACAAAAAACAAAGCCTTTTGGCGATGCATACAGACTCCATTTTATGCCACCCTGATCGCCATCTTTTTACTAGGCCTGATAATGATCTCTAAAAGCCAGTCTTCCCCTCTGCCTGGCTTCTCACACTCTCGCTCTGGCTCGCCGCCTCCGCCTCCTGCCAGCTCAGCGCAAATCCAGTTCTCACAGAAGTACAGTCATGTATTGTTGCAAATGTTCAGTATCCGTCCAGTGTCAGATGAGCTCATTACCCTGTGTGTGACCGGAGCAGGCGCCAACTCATGTGCCACTAACCTGCCTGCACTCCCTCGACCCCCGCCAAGCCACAGCTCACCGAGCACATGCCCCTTAACCTCTTTGATGGAGATACACATCCAACCTCTGGAAGTGACCAGGCCGGACACCCACCACAGCCTTAATCCTCTTCTGCAATATATCCACTGTAGAAACAACATGTCGATTTGTATCACGAGGCATCAGGTAGATTAAATACCCCCATGGTGGGCACCTGGGTCTGGGGCACTGCTTTATGGGTCCCTGGGTGCAGAGAGTAACACAACCATATACCTGTCAGTGAACTCTAAAGCACCCCCAGTTATATCGACTCTTGATGGTCATTTGTCTCATGCCTTCAGTTCCTGTTGTTGTAGATAAGTTATGTAGCGTCTCACAAGTCAGACCTTCACCCCACGGAGATAAGCCCAGCTGACCCACATGCTGCCTGATGAACACCCAAGTTAAAAACCAATCCTGCGTGGCCGTCTCTTATAGCCACATAATGCATATGTTTTGCCAAACATGTAGTAGAGTTATGCACCTATAGTAATGTGTAATTAGTCAGGTTTTAGAGGCTTATGTGCTGCCCTTGTAATGTTTGGCAGAGTGCTCTCAGGGCAGCAGAGTTCTCTGCGTGCACAACTTATCTTATATAAAACTTTGTTCAACTTGCAATCCATCTCCTGGCCTCATTCCCTAGCGGGGTGTGTCCATTATATGGCTTTTTGGGGTATCGTGTTGGGAATGGCCACCTTCATTTGGTGACCCTGACGTGACATATTTCTTGATGTCCCCGTACTGCAGCGAGATCCAGGGCTTCCCCAGAAGGGCCATCGCCACCTACGGCTGACCAGTCTCCACAAAAGCGTACACCCCTTGAGCAGGTTCTTTGAGTCCCAGCTTTGCGAATACCCAACTGCTTGCTGGAGCCGGGCGGGGCCAACTACGGGGAGGCCCCCAATTGTGGGCAGACCGCAAACTGAGGCTCTCGAATACCACGGACACGTGAGTATTGAGTGCAAGAAGAATTAAAGGAGGGAAATCGGGATGGGATGGATCAGATTAATATAAGGGGGAACATGCAAAGATTGGGCTCGGGGTGAGTGAATGGAGTGATTGCCGAGAACTAAGCGCATCTTTTATGGCCATTAGTTTTCTTTTTTAATATACAGAAGAATAAGTTAATGAAATAAGGAGATACAGGAACCTAGCTCCGAAAGGAGGTGGAAGCCGGCGTCGCATAGCACTGTCCCGACCAGTGCTGAAAAATAAGTCAGCAAAAGGAAAAAGTAGGAATATAATGAGTAGGCTTAGAGATTATTTATTAGTGGTTATTTTTTTAGCTTGTTATTTTAGCTTGTCAATTTAGTGTTTTATAAATCTGTGGAGGTACGCCCAAGAGGGGGAGAGGTGATGTGAATGTTGAGTGTGAATGAAGGGGAAGCAGAATTTTGACAAGAAGGGGTTCAGAATGTACGGGGTTGTTCTAAGGTTTTATGTTTTTTGTTTGATGTTGTCAGTATATTTGTTGGTCTGTCATGTTAAAATGTTCATTGGTTAATGTTTTAACGTTCTTATGCATCCATCATGATAATGCATCATTAACGTTTTAAACTGTAACATTGAAAACTGTGATTGACAAACCAAAGGTTGAGATTTAAAAAGGCATTAGTGAACAGGGGTAGTAGGAAAGAAGCCAGTGACAATATGGGGGTGGATATGCCACTCACACATTTGCAAGCACCTCCCTCTGTACCTCAAGTTTGGCCGGAAGAGGGGTCTTTTGATAAAGTAGTACTGGACCATGTAGCAACCTACTTAATGGCTAAATATAAGGGAAAGCAGCTTCAAAACAGACGGGAAGTGCTAGATTTGTGGAGGATGTTTGAGGAAACACCCCCTAGAAATAAAAAAGAAAAAGAATCAGAACCCCCAGTATCGTCAAACAAGGAGGTAGGGGAGAAGGGCAAGGAAGTTGAAGAACCAAAGAAATTATACCCACTGCTTACAAGGCTTGCCGAGGGGTATTGTGACCCAATATACTTGCCAGAGGCAAGTGCATCAGCCACACCAGTAACAGCATTGCCCCCTCCGTATGTTCCATCAAACATTAACACCTGCTCCCATAGGTCTGTATGTTTCATCAACTACCACTCCTGCCCCCATAGGGCCAACCACTCAAGATTTAGAAACATTATTGACAAACACTCAGGTAGAATTGTCCCGATTGCGAACACTGTGCGAAACACTGCCACTACAAGGGGAGGGCAACTGCCTTTGCCACCTCCACAACAAACTTCCACCATACTACCAGAAGATGAATGGTAATCCGGGGACTTCCTTTTTCAAATAGAGAGTGCCCCAATTAAAACAGTGTGGGTGGAATGAGAGAGTGAAGTAACAAGCGTAGGATACGATACAGTGGCTTCAGAGAGGGAAGAAGAATGTTAGAACGAGTATGTTGAGTCCGAGAAAGGGGCAGTAGGAGGAGCACAGCAGATCCAGTGGGTAACCCCACAAGTCACAGAATTAGAAGAAGTGTGGGAGGGAAGGATCCGAAACAGACTAGGGAGAATGGCATTGGCAAAGAAGAAAGGAGTGCAGGGAAGTAAAGGCGAGATCGAAGCTACAGATGCCTCATCCACAAAGGAGCAGGACAACACCCCTACGTGCCATGGGCACTGATGGATAAAAATAACGTACTCAAGGCCCTCTCACCACTCTCAGGGGGTGCGGGAAAATAGATATACGCATTCAAGCAAAATACAGCAGGGGTCCCATTGGCTATAGGAGATATCAAAAGCCTCTTGGTATCAGCAGTGGGCGATCATGCAGACGCAGTGTGGGTGAAGGCGGGGTTCCCGGCAGTGACCATGGGTAATGATAGACATGACAGGGCGTCCTTTAACAATGTGAGAACGCAGGTTTGGGATGCACTGCGGAGGACCTTCTCTAACACCCCAGATTTACACTCGGTAATGCAATGCACCATGGGGGGGGGGGACAAGAAAGATGCTGCACAGTTTATTCTCTGGGTGCAGGATATGTGGCGGGCGGAGACGGGCACGGCGTGTGACCAATCCACCTCCCTCTTCTATTTCATTATCAAAAGAGGCCTCCCGAAAGAGGTAAAGAAAGCCCTTCATAGAATTGCTGGGCTAGAAGCCAAGGGATGGCCAGAAATACAAAGCATCATAGTACACCATTGCAGGAGGATCAAATAAAAGGGAAAAAGAAATCGCTCAGAGGAGATTAGTAGACGAGGCAAAACCTGCGTAGAGCAAGTTAGTAAAGGTTGCAACAGTAACTGCAGGACCACCCCCAGAACGGCAGGTAGAAGAAGGGGAGAAGTCAATCGCCCCACAGGCTAGGATGGCAGCTACATGGACATAAAACGGACAGGAACAATGGGATGGAGAAGAGCAGTACATGGGGCCCCAGTGGCAAGGAAGACCCCCGAGAGCGAGAGCTGTGTACCGAGGGCAACAGGGAGGAGGATGTGGAGGGCAAGGATCTAGGGGAGGAGGACCGGGTCCCTGTTGGTCATGTGGAAGGTGGGGCCATTTTGCAAGGAAATGACACATCCGTCCTGTGGCTAATTATCAGAATACCCAGAGATACAGTAATGAACACCAATACGGACACCCACAGCCAGGCAGCCCATATTGCTTGCCTATGGGAAGTTATGGACAAGATGCGCAACCTGACAGACACATACAAGGACCCAATACACCTAGACACCCACCGTAGAGCTTGCCGCCGGCCCTACCCGTCAGAATCAAGTGTCACTTACACATGCCGACCCCTTTGCCACAACAGCAAATGGTGCACCAGCACCTTACCAGGGAACGTGTGTGCTCAGTGATAGTGTTTTCTCTTGGACCGGACAGGCACACACCCAGATTAGGACATCCCCCAGAGAGCCCTTGCGTGTTGTGGGATATATGGACCCAATCAACAGTATTTCGCCACATCACCAAGCTGCATTTGTGCAAGAAAAAGCGATATGGCCCCGCTGGCTCCTGTGTGCCCCAGGACCTCACAACTGCGATTTTGCAACAAACGAAACGATGGCTGCACCGTCCTGCCAAACACACTTCAGGCAGGATGGAACATGGGGTCACACTGAAGGAGCGTGCCAGCGTGTTCTGAAACATAAATGAAATGAAGTGAAAAGGCAGCACTGCTTTGCTGAAAACTCAAAATTCCCCTTCAAAATGAAACTTTTCCCCCTTTAAAAATGCTGCTTTGACGCTAATTCCATCTGTTCATTCTGAAACCACTGTGATTAAAAAGGCCCTGTCATGCCCAGGTTATTTCACTGTGCTTCACCAAAACCAGGTATAATTCCTGAGTGACAGGCCCAGTCAAACCAACTCAGAGAAATCAACAAGCAACTTCACTTTCACTGGCACGGGAACACGCGTTTATTTCTTTGCAAAAGTATACAGGCTCAGCAGTTCAAAGAGACTAACTCATCAATGTATCTAGGCTTCAGATAAAACTCCAGCATTCAAGGAAATGACTATAGCTGCAAAGACAGTGCGGGAATCTGAGGGAGCTGCCAAACCGAATATAAAGAAAGAAATGCTAGCAGTTTTCGACATGTGTAAAAATGGCCTGTTTATAAATAAATTGGTGAATGAAAGCCTGCATACTTAGCAATGTAAAGGAGTTTTGTTGCTGGTGAAAATACGTACATGGGCTAGTTTCTTTCACAGGTTTGTTTTAATTCAGGAACGAAAATAAGAAAATAAAGAGTTTAAAACACATGGGCTGAATTTGCAAGCTCTCAAAAACCAGTTATTCCAGTTGTCAGCCCTGAAACCTCCCCCCTGAGGAAGGGAATCACACCATAAACTCTCAGCAGAGACTAACAACCCACTGATAATTACAGGGTGGGAAATAATCTAGTCTACAGAAACCCCCTGACAATGGGACTTGCAGGGCAAGGAAGATGGAAGTGTGAAGGGGCAATAAAACCTCCAATCAAGGTGAGAAACCCCCACCTTGCTTTGAAGGAAATGACAGTAGGTGGCAGTTGAAGAAAAATGATCTAGTGACAATAGACTGCTTTTTGTTTCCAGAGACTGTTTCATTAATAAACTTTAAAGACTTATCTCAATAGCAAGACTTTGCAAAAATGTAGAATTTTCGCAGTGTAAGATTGAATTTTTGGGCTTTCTTTTAAGACTTGGTAGAATTCACTGACACCTTGGGGACAGAAATGGGAAAATATGGCGGATTACAAGAAAAGCATCCATGTTGCAAATGCAAACTTTTGTACATACTTCCCTGATGATCATCCACATCCATGTATAAAGTGATAGAATCTTGAGTAATATAAACTCCATTGAAAAGCGTGAAAAACTGATAGAAGGGTGAAACAATGTCTCACGGACTGGAGGCTTGGACTGCAATGTGTTGCACAAAATATGTAATCTGTCTATATAATTTGCTAAGAGATTGCAATTTTTTAAATGTATGTTTGTGGCAAAATCGGATTTTAGTTAAAGGAACTTTGGGAGGTTTTTGGACATTGTAAAGCTAACACCATAAATATGACATTTTCCTGAAATCCAATAGCCTATCTTGTCTTTGTCCTTATCCCACTCTCTAAATCAACCTATCCTTATCCCGATAACTTGTTCAAACTGTCAGAATCATTCTTGCAACCCTGCACTTGATTTCTAGTATTAGCGCCACATTGCTCTTAATTTCTGTCTTGCATAGATCTGTTACGCTCACCTGGCACCCACAGGGAAGTCGGTCGGACCCAGACAGCTGCGGTCTCCACCCACCTGATGCGTAGTGCAGCGATGACTGACTGGATCTGCCCTCCTAATCTTGTCTGCTTAACCCGTAGAAATATTTTCCTACAAGTGGAGAGATGGATTTAGCCACTTGTGGAGTCAAGTGATGGCACCCCCACAGGCCTCCCCAACTAATCACCTCCAAAATGCCCTCACAGCAATCTCACCTTATATTCTTGAAAGATGAGCTCTCCATCCTGCGTGGATTTGCAGGGGCGCGTCGATTCCAGTTACTTCACTGGTTTGAAGGCTCGGGAGAGTTCCGGAGAGTAACGACTCCGAGGTTCCTGGTGAGGACTTCATAGAGTTCAATATGTCCGAAGTTCACTCTTGTTCCCCCCTTCCTTTCTTGTCTTGGACCTGGCTCGTGAAAAGATGCTCTTGTGGCAGCTGGTGGCGCTCAGGTAAGAGTCTGTATTACCCGGCGCTGTCCGGTAAATGTTGCACGTGGAAAACGTGTTGTTTTGTCCCTCTTTACAGATACAGCACGTGAAAATATGAAGTCTCACAAAAGGATGCCTCCGGTGGTAAATCAGGTAAGTCTATGGTGGTAAGAATTATATTTGTTGGTTCCCTCGGCTCACCTTGTGGTTTTCTTTTGTCTCCTAGGTGCCGAAGTTCGGCGAAGAAATGGTGGAGGCAGCGCCGACCCGAAGGATGCTGTGAAGACTGGTGAGTATGGCGCGGCGCTGCAGCTGGAGGTGCAGCGCGTGCAGAAATGATGTTCTTGACAGGTCCGGAGACGAGATGGATCCAGAATCAGGTGTGGAATAGAAATAAGTTTGTTTTCTAACCTTGTCCCTTTCTTTCCTCTGTTTTAGAAGCTCCGGATTCGAGGCGGGCGTGGCAGAAGACTGGATGCAGGCTGCAGGCACGGTGAGCGTTACGCTGCTGGATGCAGAATAACGCGAAGGGTGTGTTGCTGGTCGGGCGTGGTTTAAATAGCCTCAAAAGTAGTCCCAGGTAAGAAGTCCCTAGAACCACGCCCGAGTAAAAAATAGTCCCTGTAGAAAAATAGTAAAATAGTCCCTTTCAGGCTTCATGTTGGATTGGAGTCATTTGCACCATGGTCTGGCTGAGGTAAGTAATGACTATGAGCCTGGCACCTAAGGCGCCAGGACTGAACCCAGATAGCCCCTAGCCGGGGCTGCTGAGGTTTTACTAAATGTCTAGATTCCTGCTCCCGGGACTGATGGGCTTGGACCAGATGCCTGGGGGTAGGCATCATGACAAGATCCTAAATCATTAGCGATATTGTGTTTAAATAAATACATTTTCCCGTAAGAAGAACAAGTTACTTACCAACTGGTAACGTTCTTTCGATTGGATGTTCCTCCAACGTATTCCTCATCTTAGATGTATTCCATCCAGATATGCTGCTCTTCGGAAATTTTTTCGGTAGAGGGCACCGTGCGTCGATGTTGTCGAGTCGATGGTCTCTCGAAGGCCTCCGTCGAGGGTGACATCATCGGGTGTACAAGTAGCACGTGCCGCGCCCGTTGGCCTCAGTTCTGTTTTTCCCCCTTTTTATCTTTGATCTTGTAGTGTGTACATTGTGCCGGCAGACAGGTATGAGCCTTGCGAGATTTGAGATGGCAATAACCCGGAAACAATCTACAGAGGGGTAGGCTGGGAGGGCGATGAGGAATACGTTGGAGGAACATCCAATCGAAAGAACGTTACCAGTTGGTAAGTAACTTGTTCTTCGAGTGGAATGTGTCCTCCAACGTATTCCTCATTTTAGATAGACTCCCAAAGCAGTATGGACAATTCCTCTGGAGTAGGGGGTAGATTTTTCGATACTCTTAGATAGCTGAGTATAGTACTGCTTTTCCAAAAGTTAGCTCCCTAGACTGGGAAGCATCCAGGTTATAGAATTTTGAGAAGGTGTGTAGCGAAAACCAAGTTGCTGCTTCGCAAATGGATCTTATTGGAACACCTCTTTGAAGGGCCGTGGAGGAGGCGATGCCTATGGTGGAATGAGCCCTTAACCCTTCCGGAGGGTCTTTTTGAGCTTGAAATGCAAAGCACAATCCAGCATGAAATTGTCTATTTTGTCACCGATTGACCCAGTTTCCTTCCTGTGTAACCTATAAACAGCTGGTTGTCCACTCTAAGTCTGGAAAGTCTAGAGATGTAAAAGCGTAAAGCTCTTTTCGGATTCAACCTGTGTAATCTTTCCTCCTCCTTTTAAGGATAGGGTGGAGGATAGAATGCGGGTAAGACAATTTTCTAACTTAAGTGAAAATCAGATATTACTTTCGGTAAAAATGATGGTTTTACCCTCAACACAACTCTGTCCTTATGGAACACAGTATAGGGTGGCCCAGAAGACAGTGCCTGCAATTCGCTCACTCTTCTTGCTGATGTTAGAGCAACCAAGAAGGCTGTTTTCCACGTTAGTTATCTTAATGGACACGTGTGCATAGGCTCAAAAGGAGCACACCAAGAATTTTAGGACTAAATTTAGATCCCAGATCGGTACTTGAAATGGGTGAGGAGGAAACACATTAGTGAGTCCTTTTAAGAATTGTATTATCAAAGGAATTTTGAAGTAGGAGCATTCTTCCGACGAGCGCTTGAAAATGGAAAGCGCCGCAAGGTAACCTTTTATTGTTCCAATATTCAGACCGCTATGTGCTATGGTCAGAAGGAAAGATAATACTTCCGGAACAGAATATAGAAAAGGATTGATATTCTTTTCTCTGCACCAGTTGCAAAACTTTTTCCAACGGCAACGGTATAGAGACTTAGTTGCTGGCCTTCTTGCCGAAAGCAACACCTCCATAACGTCATCTGGAAGGTTCCAATCCCTGTATCTCAGCCTTTCAGATACCAAGCATGAAGGTTGAGCGTTTTGACCTCTGGATGGAGAACCTGACCCTCCATTTGAGAGAAATACTGGTGGACAGATGGACATGTCTAAAAGGTCTGGGTACCACGTTCTCCTGGCCCAATCCGGGGCAATTAGGATCATGCGGCTCCGAAACCTTCTCAGCCTCCTGATGGCATGAGGAATGACGGGAATCGGAGGGAACGCGTAATAGTGGGAAATTACACTCCACCACGAACGCGTCCCCTAGGGCTCCTCTCGGGGGAAATTCCCTTGAGCAATACCTTTCGCATTTTCGGTTATTTCCGGTTGCAAACAGGTCTACTTGAGGGGTTCCCCAAAGGGCGAAGATCTCTTGAATGACTTCCTGAGCCAGTTCCCATTCGTGGGATACCGCGCTCTGCCTGCTCAGAGCATCTGCCGTCATATTCTCTTCCCCGGCTAGATGAATTGCTGTTAGAGATTCCCTCCTAAATTGCCCAATACCAGAGCTGCATTGCCTCTCTGCACAGGGATAGTGACCCCACACCTCCTCTTTTGTTTAGGTAGTGCATGGCCACTGTGTTGTCCGTCATTATCAGGACATTCTTTCCCCTGACAGATGGCAGGAAGGCCTTCAGCGCTAGTCTGATTGTCCTCAGCTCTAAAAGGTTGATATGTAGTTTGGACTCCGACGGAGACCAACGACCGCTGATTGTCAAATTGTTGGCATGAGCTCCCCAACCCAGGAGTGAGGCGTCCGTCACTACTGTGATCTCTGGCCATGGTTGCCAAAAAGGTTCTCCTTTTAGGATGTTCTCTGTACAGGTCCACCATATAAGGTCTTGTCTGACCTTGTTCGGAATCTGAAGATCCGTCATTTGACCCGAGAACTGGGACCACTGACTCTTTAGGGCCCATTGAAGGGATCTCATCCTCAAGCGTGCTTCTGGCACCAGAAAGATGCAGGATGCCATGAGGCGAGCAACCTTAAAAAGTCGTAAGCCTGGAGATGTTGGGCATTTTGCAATTTGGAAACCATCTGAAGAATTCTTGAGCCCTCGACTTTGGAGGCGAGCTCTTTCCCAAGGACGTGTCTAATACAGCTCCTATGTACTGAAGCTGTTGAGGTGGTGTCATCTGTGACTTCTTGAAATTGAGGGAGAAGCCCAGTTTGTGGAGGAAGTGGCAGGTGACTTTCAGATGATCCAGCGCTTTCTCGGCAGAGCGCGCTCTGGTCAACCAATCGTCCAGGTAGGGGTAGACATGAATCCCCCCTCTCCTGAGGTGTGCTGCCACCACTACCATTAACTTGGTGAAGACCCTCAGGGCGGAGGTCAACCCGAATGGCAGGACTCGAAACTGATAGTGTGAGTCGCCAACTATGAACCTCAGGTATTTCTGTGTTTGAGATGAATCGGCACATGGAAATAAGCATCCTGGAGGTCCAATGACACCAACCAGTCCTGGAGTTGAAGGGCCTGACGGATCTGAGAAAGGGTAACCATCTTGAACTTGTCCTTCCTGGGGAACTTGTTCAAGTTTCTTAAGTCCAAGATGGGTCTCAGTCCTCTGTCCTTTTTGGGGATCAAAAAATACGGGGAGTACCAACCCTTGTTCCTCTCCGCTGCAGGTACTAGTTCTATAGCACCTTTCTCCAGCAGGGTTAGAACTTCCTGCTGTAGGAGCGGGTTTGAAAGTTTCAACGGGTGTCTCCCTGGTGGATTGCTTTGAGGTTGCTTTAGAAGAGGAAGGCAATAGACTTGGGCTATAATTTCAAGAGCTCGAAGATCTGAAGTGATGGCTCACCATTCTTGCAGATGCTGCGACAGCCTGCCTCCTACAGGTGTTTTGTGGTGCAAGTCCTCAAAGTGGTTTTCTGGCAGATGTTGCAGCTGCTGATGGCAAAGAGGCTGCAGCTGGAGCTGGCTTAGCACGTTTTCCTCGTCCACCACGAGTGGCCTTTCTTTGGCCCCTTTGACTGGCCATTCCTCTCGTCTTCCCGTATGAGTTGTAATAACGATAGGATTGTCCCCTCCATGATTGCCCATGCGCACAAAAAGGCTGAGGTTGCCTAATAGCAGCTCCTAAGGATTTTGCAGCTGCTTTTGAGGTCTGCAACCTCTCAAGGCTCTCGTCAGCCTTGTTGCCAAAAAGGTGAGACCCGTCAAAAGGCATGTTCAGGAGGCGGTTCTGTACATCCGGTGCAAAACCCGACTTCCGTAACCACGCAAACCTGTGCATTACTGTGCTAGTGCCCATGGACCTGCTTACACTATCCGCAGTGTCCAATCCAGATTGAAGGGATTCCTGCATGGCCTCCTTTCCATCTCCAACGATGGCTAGGAAACCTTTCGTTTCTTCCCCTTCTGGTATGTGCTCCGCCGCCATTGCGATGCACTCCCATAGTGTGCACGAAAATTTTGCCAAGGCACATGTGGAGTTGGCAGATTTTAATGCCATGCTCCCGGCTGAAAATACCTTCCGTGCCCAACCATCCACACGCTTATCGTCTGTCTGGAGTGACAGAGGGGTACGCAAGTTTGTTGGAAGCTGTTGCTGCTTGTATGCCCAAACTCTCGGGAGTTGGATGTTTTGACAGATAGCCGGGGTCGCTACTGACTGGGTGGTATTTTGATGCGAGGTATTTATTTACCGGAGGAATAGAATCCAGAGTTTCCTAATTTTTGGCCACCCTGTTTTGTAAGGCTACATGAAAAGGTAGTATTGGGTCTTCAGTGGGCCATGGTCCAATATGTCTGTTAAATCGTACTAGACGAATTGGGCTGGTGGTCTAGCCCATCCCAAGTTATCTTCCACCTTGGTCATTAACTGACGGTAAGATGGACTGGCATGCTCTCCTGGATCTGGTCTACCGAAGTCATTCTCAGGAGGGTGTCAATGCCACTTGCATTGTGTAAAGACTCCACCAAATCCCTCATTCTGCTTTCCTCTGAGATCAAGGATTCTGGGACATTTGGGGTGCCATACTCCAATCCAAAAGGTACATTTTTCTCCTGAGATCTCTCCTGTTTCTCAAAAATTGAGATCAAGGATTTGAAAAACTCCTTCCTAGGGAGAGGCCTGAAAACCTTCTCTGGGAGAGGAGGAGGAAGAGGTGTAGTTCGAGGCTCTGAAGGAATTACATGTTTTTTAACTGTCCTTCTCATTTTCTGGCTGCCGTGGCCTGGTTGGAGCCTTTGGCGCCAAGGGTTTTGGCGTCGACGTCGATAAAGGCGTCGATGACATAGTGGTCGTTGACAGGGTCTGCTTCAAGGGCGTCGAGGCGGCCTTCAACTGTTTCCCCTACGAGGTTTGATAGGTCTCGGACGGCGTCGGTGACTGAGCGGTCCACTCGACTATTTATTGCTCGGCATCCTGGAAGGTTCCCTATCCTTCCTTTTACGATCACCCGGGCTCGAGGGCGCGCAAGTGTCGGAGCGATGACGCTCCCGGCCGGCTTCCGAAGAAGAAGCGGACCGAGGCTTCGCCTTCTCAAACACCTCCATCATTTTGACCCTGAATGCTTCCCACTCTTCGGTAGATGAATGTTTTGTGGGGCATTTAATTTTCGGAGACTCGTCCGACGACGAGGTGGAGGGAGACCTATTGCATCGTTTCTTCGACGAAGACGACGAGCGATGAGAATCGCTTCGGGATCTAGATCGATGCCTTTCGCATCGAGGAGATTTTTCCCTATGGGGTCTCGACTCAAAGCTAGAGGCTTTCCTCTCCTTTCTCGCAAGGCCTTCCCCATCATCGCCTGACACTTCGAACAGGCCTCCATGTTGTGGCCTTCCCCGAGACACCACAAACACTCGCAGTACGGGTTGTGATGAACATTTTTGAGCCGCACGACTTGCATTTCTTAAAACCTGATCTTGGGGTCGTGGTCAGCGTCGATGACGAGGACATAATTACTTCTCGTTATATTATATTTCTTGACAGAACTCGAGGCGCGCCGAATATCCGAAGCAACATACTGTGGAAAAATGGAACTGAGGCCAACGGGCGCCACGCATGCTACTTATACACCCGATGACGTCACCCTCGATGGAGGCCTTCGAGGGACCATCGACTCGATGACATCGATGCACGGTGCCCTCTGCCTAAAAAAATTCAGAAGAGCAGCAAAGCTGGATGGAATACATCTAAGATGTGGAATACGTTGGAGGACACAATCCACTCGAAAAGGGGTACACTGCGTGAAGGGTTACAACTGCAGCATAACTTTAGATATTCACAGTTGGCGTGCCTCTTTTCTTAGCCATTAAATTAAAGATTTGCCTTTCACTTTTAAAACCAATTCCTCTTTTCACTGCTCTATTTTCCTAAAAATTAACCTCACTCTATCTTGCATAACTCACCCAATTTACCAGCTAGCGACCTAATTTCACTTCCATAGTGTACCTGTGATCTATAGCTATACCCCAATTAAAAAAGTTGCAAAGTTACCAACGTGTCAGTCTGCTACAATCTGTTTCAACCCTGCCACTCATTTTTTAACTCTATGCTTTTGGTAATCCATTCTTTGTGATTGTTAGTGTATTTGCATTGTGGCTTTAGTAAGGAATTATATTTGCTTCAAGGTTTTTCACACACATTCATTATGTATTTGTCCATTTCCGAGTGTCATTTCATCAACATTGCAAGGGAGTAAACATTTGTTTCTCTTATTTGGGGAGGGAAGGTCAGATTTGAATTCTGTTTCCCCATTTGTCATTCCCGATTACCTGCTGCTTCTGTTTATCCACTCAGAATTGATTATTTGTGGGTTGAGGGAACATTGCAGGGGGAAATTCTAACTTAAGTGCTATTTTACCTAAACCAAAAGTGCTCCTATTCTGCTGTGCTGTGTATATGTTCCACTAGTAAGTTAAACCATGTGCATTGCTCACCTTCTCATTGTTATTATCACCACATTGATGATTGCTGCTGCATATTAAAAAAGTGAATGATTTCTTTTGAATTTTCAAATAAATAAATATTGTATTTTATCAACCAGCCTGGTTCATAGTCCATTGTGACCCGGGGTATATGAAAAGGGGATGTGATATGAGTGGTGTACCATCTCAATATTGAATATAATATTTTAAAAAATAAGCATTTCAGTTGTGCGCTGCATACTAAGCCAAGACTAAGGTGTGCGTCGCCTGATTGAAATCCTTAACAGTGTACAGTCCCATCGACTACCTTACGCCCAGACGAGGAACCACTGGGGGCAGAGATAGGAAACAAACAGTTAAACTTTATGGTGAACTCCGGGGCAGAGAAATCATGTCTATGTGAAGGCAATCTTCCGCTAACTGGTAAAAATCTCGAGACGCAGGGATTCTATGGGGCTGTGGTCACAGTTCCGTAGACTAAAGATTTGGATGTTAAGATAGGGATCAGAACAGTGCGAGCACCCCTAGTTTACCATGAAAATTCACCTGTCAATTTACTGGGAAGACACCTCATCAGAAAGCTCAACATGACAATAGCACTCACAGACAGGGGTGTAACGTGCTTTACAACAGGCTTGTGTCCCCTCCGAGCAATGTTACTGATACAAACGATAGCCAACGACACAGTGGTGCGAGGGATTTCCACCAATGCAGATATGTTGATCTATGGCATACAGGTATTGGCGAGAGTAGTGCCAGAATTCACACGAAAAGAAGAGTACCCTCTGATTTGGTTTCTCGCCCCAGTGGACGCCCCCGAAATATTGCCTGGTACTGCCCTCTCACTAGATCTACAAGGGGTACAGGTGTCAGCAAAACGCATTGTGGCAATTGGCCTGGACACGCATGGGTACGAGTGGCGAACAGTGTTGTGCAGACCCAAACATAGCTTCGCATGCATGGACGAAGAGTTGTTCACTGACAGTGACACTGATGGGGAAATAATGATGGAAATATGTATGCCATGTGATATAATTAAACAAAACAGTGACAAACCCCCTCATGGCCATTGTCAGTGCACCACCGTCATTTTGCAATGCAGATTTACAGCAGGTACCACCAAATCTATGGACCACAAACCCACATGATGTGGGGTTATTAAAAGAAGTGACCCTAGTAAGAATAAAACTCAAGCCCGAGCCACACAATACCCCCTCATCAAGGGATGCGGAGGAAGGAATAAAAGACAATACGCGCACTACTGCAACAGGGCATCATTGTCCACTCCAATTCCCCATGTAATACTGCAATTTATCCAATAAAAAAAGCGAAGGGGGGGGGGGGTTGTGGCATATGGTGCAAGACACCTGCTTGATCTCTATGGAGTTGTGTTTTCCCATCACGGATCGCCATGTCAAACGGACCCCGTGCTGAGCGCTTCCTAGAGGTGGTTCTACATTGTAATTTTTGAGAGGCTAGGAGCAGTGCCATGGCCTTACTCATATCCCAGTTGTAATATGCCAGCAAATTAACCATCCATTCGTGCCCCAATAGTGCATATGCATCCAATCTTATCATATTTGCATTGGTGCCATGGTTGTTTACCTCGGATTGCTGGGCTTTTATGCATCTCTCTAGGGTGGCATGTGTCATGATGCCTACCCCCGGGGATCCAGACCAGGTCCAGCAACCCCGGAAGAAGGCATCAAGTTATTTTGGGCAAGCCCAAAAACGCCTGCTAGGGGCTGTTTGGGTGTGGTCCTGGCGCCTATGGCGCCAGGCTCATATGGAGAGTCAGTCCTGGTGCCATAGGCGCCAGGCTCAGAGTAGAACTTACCTGATGCAGACCATGCTGCAAGAGCTCCAAGCCAAATGAGGCTTGGATGGGACTATTTTACCTAGGGACTATTTTTTACTCGGGCGGGGCTGGGGAGGAATACTTACCTGGGACTACTTTGGAGGCTATTTAAACCACGCCCAAAGAGCAGCACATACTTCGTGTTATTCTGCATCCAGCACCGTAACGCTCACCGTGCCTGCAAGTCTGCATCCAGTCTTCTGCCACGCCCCCCTCGAGTTTGGAGCTCCTAGAAAAAGGGAGAAAGAAGGAGAAAAGGTTAGAACAAGAGCAATACCTTTGATCCTTACCTGAATTCCCGATCCATCGCGCCTTCGAGCAGGAAGAAAAGTTATTTTATGCGCGTCGCCTCGCCTGCTGCAGCGCCGCGCTGAACTCACCGGCCTTCGCAGCATCCTCACATTCCACCGCATCCTCCTGCATGTTCCCGCCGCATTCCGGCACCTACGGAGTAGACAAGAACAGCAAGGTGAGCCAAGGGAATACACAGAGGAATATTAGTAACCCCCCCATAGACTTACCTGAATTTACCACCGCGGGTACTATTCCTCTTCACGGGTCGGCGCAGCTTCCACTGCATCTTCGCCGAACCACGGCCCCTAAGGGGAAACAAAAGGACAGCAATGTGAAACAAATGGACTATCAAGGGGAACCCTCCTCACCACATTAGACTTACCTGATTTAACCGCCGGAGGTATTATTCCCCGAGACTTCATACTTTCTCTCAGTGCCTGAATAAGGGAGAAAGCAACAGGTTACATATTGACATTATTTATCGAAGTGTTTGAGAAATACAAATCCTTACCAGAATATTACCGGTTGCCACGAGGAACTCTTCACTAGGGTAAAGCTGCAATCTGCAAGGAATCGGACAAGAGTGAAAGTCAGGCATTTGAACGCTTACGAACGACATACTTTTCAGAGTCACTATTTTTCTGGAATTCACCAATTCCTTCGAGCCAGTGAAGCAACTGGTTATCAACGCGCCCCTGCGCTTAATGCAAGATGGAGAGCTCATCTTTTCAAACCATCAGGTGAGACTATAAGAGGGGACATCAAAGGTGATCCGTGGGGAGAACAGCGGGGGGTTGGGGGATTTACACTCAACTCCTCGGGTGGTTAATTCCCTTTCTCCATTTGCAGAAGAATATTCCTACAGGCCAAGCAAACAAAGCTAGGTGGGCCAGTCCAGTCCGTCATCTCGGCCCTACGCATCACATTGGTGGAGACCGCAGCTGTCCAGTTCAGATCGACGCCTCTGTGGGAGCCAGGTGAGCGTAACAGCATGTTACTTCCGAACTGTATGTTCAACTCAGAAGCTTGCTATCACTGGGTGTATTAGAAACATATGACATTTCCCTACAGAGATACCAAAGTCAGTGGTTTATGAATACGCAATCCAAACAAGAGTGCAATTTACCATTAGACCAAGTTGTTTGTAATGGTGCACCACCTGCCCCCTTGGTTTTGAGACAGATTAGTTTGTGGGCTTTCAAGCATTTTCCCCAACCTGATGTTTTGTGTCTGTTTATGGGACAGGTTTGTTTTGGGTGACCATACACGTTTCATGATCTATCTGTTCCTCATTGTATAATTCATACTCAATGGTCTCGTTAAAATCCCCAGCAACCATAACATGCCCAGTGGGATACAGTTCAAACCAATGATGTAGAATGGTATCCACTTTCCTTCTCTGAGATCGTGATACTTCAGTCCCCAGTGGATCTCAGTAATGTATGATGGTCTCAAAATCCGGGGCATGAATGATAGTGGGTAATAAATAGGGAAAATCGGTGCCTGTAAAAAAAAAGTGGTTAATGTACAGATGGATCTAGCACCAATGGCCAGGCCTCCTTTCAAACGCCCCCTAAGGCCACCTATAGCAGGTTTACGTACGATACTATATCCGTCAATGACAAAAGCGTCTGACATACAAGTCTCCCGCAAAAGAAAATCATCACTAGTCAACAACAGTGACAAGCCACATGTGTTTGTGGAAGGTCAAAGTAACGTATCAGGGATCAATTTGTCAACAACCTTACGTGTGGCAGCGTTGGGTGTTACAGTGGACAAAGTAGCCAATAAACTAGACCTTTCATTGGCATGAGGGCCCTAGGGTTTAGTTGATGGGGGGCCAGATATGTATTTCGGCACTGCTTCCTCTATGTGGGCATATGTAGATAGCTTTCGGCATACCGTTAGCTTGAAGCCCACTTTCCTCAAAGCCAGGTGGTAAGTGCTCAGCAAGGTTGACACAGCAGGTGAGGCAAGTTACAGAACAGCCCAGTTTGTGGGGCTGTTGGCTTTCGGGAGTTCCATATGTGCAATATCTTCGCTTTGGATGTTTCTGAGGGCAGGTATATTCTGGAATAGGTTCATAATAAATCCACGGTTCATAAATGGACTTGATGCACTGTGATTTATTTCTCCAAGTTTTACCCATTTTCCCAGAGGTAGATCAGCATAGTCATTTGAATTCCTTCAGAGCCTCCTAAGTGGTGCTTCTATCTGATAGGGTGTATTGAAATTAATTGCTGGTCTCTCATCGTTATGAGTCGTGTTGCTGACAGGGCAGGCATTGAATCCTTTGTGACCTGCTATCGTTTGAGAGGTAATGTAGGTGTTCATGTTTTTATTTTTTGTGGGTGGCATCTTGCGTGGTTTGGCAGTGGTATTTGGCACGCATGAATTTTCCAGCAAGGTTGTGTGGCCATGTTGCCTGGTGGACACATTGGCGTCAAGTGTTGTTGCTCCGTTGTCTGGATTAAACAGAGAAAGAGTCGAGCGCAATGCATTTAGTAGACCCATTTGTCACAAAGTCCTGTAGCGCATTTGTGTTGCAGTTTTTGCAGGGCCATTCTTTTTCAGCCATCTGTCTAGGGGTGCATGTAACGGGACCTCTCTAGATGTGCCATCCTCTTGGATAGAATTGGTTCTGGTGAGCCCTGTTGTCGCGCTCTGGAACCGAACAATGGTGCAACGCGGTGGTACTGTGCCAGGAATGGATGCTTTCTCAGGCAAGTTGGCAGTCGCGGCCGATGGATGGGCCAAGGCTTCTGTAGATTTCCTGCCAATTGGTGGCATTTTCCCAGCCGCAAGCGATGTGTTTGAGTCCACCATTTTGCCGCCTGCGTGCTTTGCGGCCTGTAGTCTCATTTGTGTGTCGGCTATTTCTCCGTCATTTGTTACATGTTTTTGGCAATTGTGAGTGACATGTTATGGGCGGTGGACAGGCTGACTCCAATGGCAGCGCTAGCATTTTTGTTGATCTGGTTCATAGCCAACGGTGGCGTTGTAAGGTCGATAGTCGGCAATGTATCAGGAGGGCCAGCCCCTTTTTTTGTTGCTGGGCTGGGTGGGGGACAGACCACCTCTGTCAATTCTCCACCAGTTTGTTTTCCTTACGAGTATGCATGATAATGTCCACAACCCTCCCCAGTACATATTTAAGCTCCTGTTGTTCCACTGCCACAGTGGAGCAAAGTATGAAAAGTGCCTCAATAAAGGCCAGTATCGCATTCTGGGAGTGGGGGAGGAGGGGTTTGCCTCCCTGGGTGGGCTCTGCAGGGTTGAGCTGTCTGACACTATGGTTTCTTCATCAGAATCGTCATCACTAAATTGAGAATATGATAGCAATTGATCCAGATCCGGGGTATCAGATAAACGGGAGCCAGTAGTGTATTCAGGTTAACAGAGGAATTGAGTGTTCCCTTTGCTTGTCCCAATGAGTTTCTTCGGAAATCCAGGCACAAGTTGAGGAGGGAATGATTGTTATCAGTACCTGGGAGAATGTCTGATCTTGCTCCGTAGGGGTGGAGCCGTGTTACTTGATGTGAAAGTGGGTGGCACAGGCATACTAGGGTCCTCGGTAGCGGTGGATATTGGCATCCTATAGTAGTCAGTAATTAAGTTAAATAGAGAGATGCAGGCGCACTGCAACGCTCCTCTCCTCCAAAGCAGCAACAATGGAAAACAAACTCTTCATCAGGGAGGCACCATGGTCTACTTCTCCTCACACCCTTATCACCTTATTGACCCAAAGCTCTGAGGCAGGAAAATTGACTGTCAGCGGGTACGTGAGCACATTGATTCTTATAAAGGGTTTGTACAGACATTGGCACAGTTCAGTCATGGGACAAACACATTTGTGCTTGTTGGAAACATCAGCCACCAAAGCTAATCCCTTGTTAATAGGAGCAGACCTAGAAGCGGGATGTCATTCTGTTGTCCCAATAAAGGATTTGGAATATGTTACAGATGCATGCAAGTTCAGAAAAGGGACTTGCACGTGGTTGTGCATACGTAGAGTGATCATGGTGGCAAGCACTATTTATAGAGCATGTGGCCGTTAAGAGCTGTGATGAATCGCGGGATTCAATCACTTCTGCCCGGGGGAAGCCTTTCCTTGGGAGGCTAAAGAGGTGAGCCCGCTACGCAGCATTACGCCTAGGGGTGGCGGCAAGCGGGATCTCGCAGGAAGCGACTTCCCTCTTGGGGGACAAGGACCCCCGTTACACAGAGGAAATCCCTAAGGTCCTTTCTCTTGGACCAAAGTAACATCAAGGCTTAAGACTATGCAGATCAAGCCACTGTTTGCTAAAGTACCATAAGCGCCAAGATCCCATCTGAAGGAATATATAGTAAAACCACTGTGAAGAAAGAGTGAGTAATAATGACTGATCAATGGTTGCAAACCAACAATACTGTGACAAGGAGGAATGAGCGAGTAATGAGGAGTGCTCAACTAGAAACGAAAAAGGACTATAGTTCTTCGCTGGGGAGGATCCAGAAATATAACAAAAAGGGAAGGAGGACCACTGTCAGAAAGAAGTGAAACCCAGGAGTTTCAAATCAGCAGCCTGGTGGAAGTTGATTGTGACTGGGAAGATCCTGCACAGGGAGGAAGCAACCAGCTGGCATGTACAAGAGACAAAAGGATCTTAAGGCAGCGGAAAGCAGGGGAAGGGAACCCCGAAAGAGAACCAGTTGCGGGTGGTGGCATGACCCATGAGAAGTGGACTGGGCAGTCTAGCAACAACGCTGAGACAACTGAAAGGCTGGCCCAGCGTAACCGCAGAGAAGAAGCAGAAAGACACTGAGTGCAAGCAGAAGCCGTCCTGAACAAACAAGGCGAGATCCCTTATCCTGAAGGCAGGCCTGGTGAAGTCAACCTGTGGGAAAAAATGCAACTGAGAAGGCGGGCGGCCCGGTAGGGAACACATGAATAATTAGTACCTGCATCATACTTGTCCCAGTAATGAAAGTGAAATGCATCACAGAACTCATTCCCTTCGTTCCAGTGGTACAAGGCAGAACCGAGAGAGCAAAATATATCACAGGATCCATCATACTCGTCTCAGTAGTACAAGAGAGAACAGAGTGAAGTACAGTACAGGACACATCCTACTTGTCCCAGTGATACAGAAACAAAGTAAGACAAACATATTTAGGGATGCACCCTAATAGTCCCAGTACTACAAGAAAACGCACAGAGAGTGAGACTTATTACAACACCTATCCTACTCGTCTCAGTGATACGAGAGAGAATCAAACTAGTGAGAAGATAACAAACCTTAGAATTACAGAGATTATAAATCACAGAAATAGGAATTGTATTGCTTCAGAGATATCGGAGGAGAAACTTTAAAAGACACTTGAGAAAAGTAAAAAAAAAGGACCAAATCAAATGCCAAGAACACCAAGGAGGAGAAGGTTTCAAAACCCAGAAAGGGGGAAACCAAAGACGTGGGCAAATCCCTTAAAGGAACTGAAAAAGCAATTACGAGAAATAGCCAAAGACTATTTAAGAATCTTATACTGAGGCTGGGGAAGCCTACCAGGAGAAGGGAGTCATTCGCCTGGCCTTTCTGTTATTTTGTCCTAGTGGTAGAGTCAGCATAGCTTAGCTTTGGACAGAGGACAGACTATTTACTTTGGACTTTACGACAGACGACGCACACCTTTGTTAGTTTTGTTAGGTAGGGTAATCCATAGAATAGGGATAGTGAGGCCTTTTCACATATTATTTAAATAAAATATCCATAAGAATGTCATCACTTGATCTTTCTCCTAACCTACCACAGAGTCCATTGTGGAGATCAAGGATAGCCACCAAAGAAAATCAACTGTCACGCAGAGTGGGTACTTACCAGCTTCCCATTTTATTTTTATTACAGCAGAAAATTTAAACAGTGCTCATTTTATTTTTGTGGTACACATGCTGCCTTTTGGTGGGGCAGCTTCATCAGTTTTCAAAACAAGGATGTTTATGTCCCTAAAATTGGTAAAAGGAGAGGGCAGAACATCATACTGCTCATACCTTAGACTAAATGCATTATTTAGCAACATTTAGATACTGAGAATTAAAAACCTTTGATCATTCTAAACAAAGATACACACCTTAATATACCAACCAACAAAATGAGCAGGAACAAATCCATCAACTTTATCCTGTATGCAAAAAGAAAAGAAACAAAAAATAAGTTAGATGCTTTCATGCTGGTGAAGCTCAGGAAATATAAAACGTACAAAGAACCATGATTCATTGATGCATTCTACCCAAATGTAGACATCAGACTTTAAACTCTGATCAAGTATTCAAGCAATGTTTCTATGTTCCAAAAAGCAAGTAAACATTAAATAGTTCTTGGAAATGTAAATGGTGGAACTGGTTCCGATTATTTGGAAATAATTAAGTGAAAAAACCTTTAGTTGAAGTGACTAAGGTTATCGCTTAACGCAATAAAACTTTTGAAATTCAGCAATTGTTGGAAGCTACGACACCAAACTCCGATTCCCCATATTTCTTTTTACCAATGCAAGACATTCGCGTGAGAATCCCGACGTGAACAGAAAGACAAACATGCTTAAAATAATATTAGAAAGGGGAGAGGGCATGTTCACGTTCGTGGAGTATGGGGTAATGGTAAAACAAACAACTGGCTAGTTTGAGAGTTTTGCAAAGAGCTAGGGAAGACAATTTCGTTCATTTCATTTTCATCTTTTTGCAAGAAAAAAATATGTGCTTGCAATATGTTTAGAGAACCGTAATGTTGATGTGAGAAGTCAATGAAGTTTGGAACTTCGTCGCTGGAAAAAAAATGTGATTTAAATATTTTTAAGAGGACAGTAGGTGGCTCTATTTCTGAGAAGCCCGAGTGTATGTGTGTAGTGGTCGTATCTGTGATGTCGCGCAAAAGGTAATTTAGCTATAGACAGGAAAACAATACTGTCCCGCAAGATTCTCTCACTGGAAAATCATGCGGGAACAAAAGAAACCAAACACACACTAATTAATAAGTCTGCCAAAACATAGTAATTAGCATGCACATTTTTTACTCCCTGAAGGACATGGCCATTGGGGCATGGGAGAAAGAAAATGTCATGAGTTGCAGTTTAGAAACATGAAATGTTTAGTACTACAGTATACAGGTGAAGTACAATATAGCAAAACCCTTGAAATTCAGTTAATCAACTTTAGTTGAAGTGACATTAACGTGAAACTATAATGCAATGAAACGTTTGCAATTCAGGTAGTGTTGGACAACACCACCTCAACTCAGACACTCTCCCACAGTGCAGCCAATAGTGCACTGATGGCATCACTGGAAACTAGAGCACAGTGATGACTTCAAATTGGCCAACATGAAAAAATACACATCAGAATACAAAAATTAGATGGTATTTTTCAAGACATATGATAAACATTCTATAAATGTGTGCGTAAAATAGGCTCAGCTATGGGGTAAAATGTCTGCAGGTCAAGCCCAGAGAGGATATTTGGACGCTTAGACATCAGAGGCAGTCTTGCGCAGAGTTGTGGCCTTAGGCGGAGTGGGTGCTATCTTTAATGGGCTAGTAACATTTATTTTAATTACTTATGTGACACCTAGGCAAAGTGTTTCCCCCGGAAATGTACTGGGCACATCAGAACATTCTTTGTGTTTTCGGCCTCCAAGCCTACTGGAAGTCTTGCTCTGGTCAGCATCAGACATGCTTCACACGGATCCCAAACCATTGGAGCACCATGACGTATGGGATTGATCTTCAGTCGTTTTATCATGTTTAGCAATAATCTGGATGCCAGGAGAAGCCACAGTAGACCAGCTGACCACAGGCCCTTTTGTAACTGGGGCGAGATGCGAGAGCTCCAGCTTCAAATCCTCTAGCAATGGATGAGTGCATGGCAACATAGGTAAGATAACCACAGCTCCACTACTTGGGGTGTGTGGCAGGAGTGTCTGCTTGGTGTTGGGGGCAGATCAGCCCCTCTTCCAGGTGCTTCAACCTCCACTACTTCATCCAATGTTTATGCCCTGCAGTGATCTGCCTCAGCCGGTGCATAGCCAATGCATAGCTCGTCCTGCATTTTTTAAAAAAAGATCTTTATTATTTTTAACATATAAAACATTCTTCAACGTCAAACAATTGCTCTCCCTTTCTCCCTCTCTCCCCCCCTCCCCCTCTCCCCCTCTCTCCTCCTCTCTCCTCCTCGGAACTCAAGACGACAGTGGCAGGGCACGTGGTCACAGGTGCTCGGAACAGTTCGGAGATTCAAAACATTCAGGATACGAATTCTGTGAGGGCACCACTGCAGCATATAGTCCCTCTGCAAATATTGGAGGATGGGGCCCCAAATCACTTGGAAGTCTTCAGGGATACCCTGTATTTTGTAGGTCATCCACTCCATAGTAATAAATTGCCAAACTTTCCTGAGCCATTGGAGTTTTGTTGGAGACGCCCGCTGTTTCCAATACTGAGCTATTGTTAGCCATGCAGCTATCACAAGGACCATGATCACGTTTCGTTGTGGCCTGGTGTATGTTTTTTGTTTTGGGTTGCAAAGTCCAGCAAGCCATACCCCTTCCTCTAAAGTTTCAACCCCTTGGACCATTTTCCCCACTTGGGCCTTGACTTCGTTGCAGAAACTTGCAATGACTGGACATGACCTCCATATGTGCTTCCAGTCTCCTTGCTGGTGCGACAGCCTCACCAAAATTGTCCATCTGTGCTGGGGTATATTACTTTTAATCTCTCTGGCGTCAGGTGCCATTGCAATAAGACCTTTTGCCACATCTCCCTCAGATCAATTGATCTGGTCAGTTTGGAGATATTTCGCCATGCCTCCTCCCAGTAGGGCCGCAATATTGAGTCCCCCAATGTTCCCTCCCACTTCTTCATATATCTCCATTGGACTTCCTCCCGTTGCACTTTCAAGTGTGTATATAAATTTGATATTAGTCTACGAGTACCTGAGTCTGTTGTCATGTAGGTTTCAAATTTCGTGAGGTCCCTTGTTACCGCCTCCCCGTTGGCCAGGATGAAAGCCAGTGGGTTAGTTGTGCATGTTGATAATTTTCCGTCCTTGCTACTCGTAGTTCCTGGACACATTCTCTGAAGGATCTAAGTGACTGGGCTTTGTATATGTCACAAATCTTTGTGCAGCCTGCTTGTTTCCAGGTAGTGTATGCATTAGGGTCCATCCCCGGCAGAAAGTCAGGGTTTCCAAACAATGCGTGAAGGGGGATGGATGTGTTGTCACGTTTCCCCTTTTTACTGCTGAATCGCACGCGTTAAGGGATGCACTCATAATCTCGCTTATTTTAGTGTTCAGATGTCTGTTTCTTGTGGGACCAAAGAAGGTTTGAGAGCAGAGCTGCTGCTACTGCTATATCCTGTTTCGTCGACTTGTGCTGCAGGGAGCCTGCCACCCATTCCTTGATCACCCGCAGTTGTGCTGCTTCGTAGTACCTCTTGAAGTGAGGAAATGCCAGTCCGCCCTCACCCACCTGCGCTGTCAACGTAGTCATTGCTACCCTTGGTTTCTTATGCTGCCACACATATGCAGAAGTCATCCTGTTTAGCGACCTAAATAAGGACTTGGGGAGCCTTATCGGAAGAGCCTGGAAGTAATAAAGGACCTCCGGGAGAATTGTCATCTTGACTGCCGTAATCCTTCCCCACCATGAGGTGGAGAGGGGAAGACCACCTTGCCAGAAGTTTTTGCACCTGGGTAAGTAGGTTCGGGAAATTTGCCGCGTAAAGCTGCGTTATTGAGGAGGTCATTTTAATTCGAAGATACGCTATGCTATTCTGTGCCAGTTTCATATCCTGCGCCTGGGCCAGACCGCAATCACAGATGGGTCGGCTGTCAAATGTATCTCCGACTTGTTTTTATTTATTTTGAGGCCTGATATGGCTCCAAAAGCCTCCAGTTCATGCATAAGCTTGGGTAAGGATTTGGTTGGTTCTGTTAGGGTTAACAGCATATCGTCGGCGAAAGCCAGAGCTTTATGTTCCAGTCCCCCCATCTGAATTCCCTTGACCTGGTGCCGTAGACGTATCCTCGCTGAAAGGGGCTCTAGAAGTAGGGCATATAGGAGAGGGGAAAGTGGGCATCCCCGTTTTGTTCCTCTCGTCTGGGTGACAGCTTGAGACGGGAAGCCGTTAATTGAGATTCTCATTGTAGGGTTTCTATAGTTGGAATGTATCATCCGCATGTAGGATTCCCCAAATCCCATGCATTCCATCATGTGAAAGAGCTGTGTCCATTTGACACGGTCGAATGCTTTTTCGGAGTCCAACGCGACTAATATTGCTCTGGTGTTTGTGCGTTCTGCCTTTTCTGTTAGGTGGCAATCTCTCCTTGTGTTGTCCGCTGTTTGTCTTATAGGGACGAAACCTGCCTGGTCTGCGTCCACCAGGGAGGTTTAGTGCTCAGTCAGTCTGTTGGCGAGGAT
Organism: Ambystoma mexicanum; assembly: GCF_040938575.1. Lineage (NCBI taxonomy): Eukaryota > Metazoa > Chordata > Amphibia > Caudata > Ambystomatidae > Ambystoma > Ambystoma mexicanum. The sequence goes on along the minus strand of NC_090934.1, from coordinate 977,428,132 downwards.
TTTGGTAAAGAGTTTTGCATCCAGGTTTATCAGGGCAATTGGTCGGTACGATCCTGGGAGGGTCGGGTGTTTACCTGGCTTTGGGAATAATACTAGTTTTGCCTTGTTCATGGAGGGTGTGATGTTTCCCTGAAACTTACAGGTATTGAAGAGCGCCGTAAGTTTGGATACCAGCGATATTTGGAATTTTTTATAGAAAGCCTCAGTGTAACCGTCTGGTCCCGGCGCTTTGTTCTTTGGAAGTTGTTTGATGGCCTGTAATACTTCCTCCGGTTGGATATCTTGATCTAATGTCTCCCAGGCTTCCCCCGATAATTGGGGCAGGGTTACATTCTGGAGAAATTTCTTCTGCTCTCCCTCGTTTGGATCGCCAGTGCGATATAGGTCTTCGAAGAAGGTTCTCATGATCTCGCCCATTTCGCCATCCGTAGTTTTGAGGTTACCATTGGAGTCCGTTAGCAGGAGAATTGTCCTCTCGCGAACTGTCTCTCGGAGTTGTCGGGCGAGTAGCTTGTCCGCTTTGTTGGCTAGTATGTAATACCTTTGTTTTGTCCTCAGCAGTGACTTTTCTACTTTCCGTGTCTGGAGGAGTTCCAGTTCACCCTGAATGTGTTGCATGGCCCGCGCTTCTTGGCTCTACTAGGGTTATCCGCCGCCTCTTTCTGTGCCTCTCGCAGTTGAATCTCCAGGTCCTGTTCCCACTGCACCATTTGCTTGTCTCTACTAGCTTCCAGAGCTATCAATTCACCTCTCAGGACCGCCTTGAAGGCATCCCACACGATCCCCTGCGGGGTCTCCCCTGTGTCGTTTTCGGTGAAGTAGGTATCTATTTTTCCTTGAATTTCTTGTATTGCTTTATCTTGCAGTAGTTCGGTCGGGAATCTCCGGGACGACACATGACCTCCCCTGTTCCTGACAGCTATAGATGCTACAATTGGGGCATGGTCTGAGAAGGAGATGGGAAAAACCAAGGAGGTGGAGTTAGGCCCTATCAGATCCGTAGATGCCCATATATGTAGTCTATTCTCGAGAGCATGTTATATATGTGGGAGTAATGCGTGAAGCCTTGCCTATCCGTGTTCTTCGCCCGCCATATGTCGTGGAGGGAGAGAGTTTCAAATGCTTTCCTCAGTGCCCCATCGGGGGCTTTCGAATCACTATTGGTTTTGGTGCTCCTATCACGAGTGGGGTTCCATGCTATGTTCAAGTCTCCCCCTAGTATAACATCTCCTGTCGCAAACTCCTCAAATGCTCCCAGCATGTCTAGTATGAAGGATTCTTGTCCCACATTCGGGGCGTAAACGGATGCCCGGGTCACGCGTCTCCCTTCTAGAGTGACGTTCAGGAAAACATATCTCCCTTCCTTGTCAGCTCTGTGGTCCTGGATCTGAACCTTCTGTCATAATTAAGGGTTTGGATCGGAAAAGGCGTGCAAGGTTGATGTGAGGGGTTAAAAACTTGATTTCCCAGTAGGCAATGTGATATGATGTAGTTCAGCCTGCGCGCCGTTTACTAGCTGCAGGCAATCCAGAGGCAGGCTTATAACCACCAGCGCTCCGGTGCAGTTGATTGATGTTATGGAGCAGGGGCGGCGGCGGACCGACAGGCGGTCTAGGCGGTGAGGTTGGGGGCACGTTGGAGGACGGCACAGGGTGACTTTGCCATTGGGGCTCCAGAGATCCTTACGGGAGCCGTGCTGGAGAATGCCTGGGTCGCGGTGGTGACAAAGGAGGCGGCCAGGCGCATCGCGTTATTACTTCAGGCTCGGATTGCCTCGCGAAGCATCCGAGCACTCAGTTAAGTGCTGCTTTCTCCCTTTCCCTGAAACTGTGCCCGTTATATACTAAGATGTTACAGCCTGGGTCGCGGCGGTGATTAGAGGCGACCAGGCTCAACTTTGCTGCATGTCTTCAGGCTCGGATGGCCTCATGAGGCGTTCGAGCATTCAGTTAAGTGTTGCCTAACAAAACAAACATTGCATATGTAATACGCTGAATTGCTGGTGGTTTTGGGTGTGTGCAAAAATGAAGCACTGAGGCCTCTCACTCATATTTGGATATTCAGGGAATGTTGAGTGACGCCTTCAGGGCGTTACAAACATGTATTCTCTGCTAGGACCAAAGAAAGGACTGGTTCACCATTGAGTAGTTAAATGAACTCTAGAGGCCAGTTCATTGCCAGATATCATGCAGGAGGGTTATTGAGAAAGCTTCATATTACATGTATTGTATTATGTTTCATGTGTCGTGGCTTCTGCTTGCCCATTAGGGCCATGTGCCTATGTTTATGTCATTACAAGGAATTCCCTTGTTTGTGCCATTTTGCTTATGCCATTCTGTGTAGTAGGAGCGGGTTGTTGGTGTTGTGTTAGTCAAGTTATGACCTCTAACCTTTGTATGTTCAGTGCTTTGTGAGTCTTATGAATATGCAATCATCTGGATATGCTATGTGTGACGGGCATGAACATGACAGGTTTAGTGTGCGGAGTAGAAGTTATATGATAGGGAGGCAGAAGCAGGTTTTCAGGTGTAAGGTATTATTCGTTTTTTGGCTTTGTTAGAGGTGCATGTTTCTTTACCCTACCTTTCCTTTGTCATTCCATCCCCTTTCCCTAACTCTGTCTTACCCCCATTGGCTCCCACGTGGTCTCCTGTATTTTGTTAATATTCAGGTACCTGTGCCAACCACGGTGGGAGGGTCGATCTATTCGGCTTCTGTGGTTCAGGAGAGGGGATTGATACCCTCGTCCCTTTATGACTTATTGACACCTTCAGTGTGTCCTTCACGGAAATAAGGACCCCTGCCCTCTTACCCTCTGCATTTGACTGAAAGATGTGTTTCGCCCCTTTTACTCGTATCTGGGCTTTCTCACTTCTTTTTATGTGAGTCTCTTGATACAATAGAATGTCCGCTTTCCGTTTCCAGGCTTGTCTTTCCAGTTTGGCCCTCTTCATAGGGGTATTCATGCCCCTGACATTCTGCGAGAGTACCATCACTAGAGCTATATTCGTCCAGTCCACGGTTAATTCGTAGACCGAGCGATGTTTGTCGACTTTGTTTCCATTTGTTATATTTGTTGCCATGCTTGTATGCCGTCCTGCATTTCCATCCCTGTATGCCCACCCGTTTTTTTTCCTCCTTGATCCCATGAGGTCGGAGCCGGGTTACTACTTGCCCTGTTACGGATTGTCCAGAGCTCCCGGTCCATACTTCCCCTCATTAACCCTTTGTGGGGAGTCCTACCACCCAACTGTAGATTCCAGTTGTGTCTTTTTAACTCTTCTCCCCGGCCTGCTGACGTCCTTTGGGGACGAGTCCGCCACTGTCTTCCCACAGTCTAATCTTTGAGGCATGACTATTTTGCTTATTCCAATCTTGGGGGGTGAGGGGGTGGGAACTCGGACTGCTGCATGCTCTTTTTGATGCTCCTCTCTCTGCCTTTCTTTTGCGCTGTCGTCCAGCCGTCCTGCTGATTCGGGCCCCAGATCCTCCTCTGGGGCTTGGGTTGTGTAGTCTCCGCTCCACTCAGTAATCCCAGAATCCTTTTCACCTTATTCACAGGTTGTGATCCTGTGCTGGGCCCCTTCCCAGGTGAACAGGAGGCCGAAAGGAAACGTCCACTTGTATTTCACCTGGACTGACGTCAAGTCGCGGACCACTGGACCCATCCTCTGTCTCTTAAGAAGAGTGGACTGAGCTAGGTCTTGATATAGATGTACCTCCTGGCCGTTTACTCTCATCAGGGGGGGGGCATGCCTGGCCTTCCGGAGTATCTGCTCCTTTTGTATGAGGTTACAGCTGCTAGTACATCCCGGGGTCTCATTCCTGGTTCAGCCGCTCTACTGGGGCCCACCCTGTGGAGCCCATCAATCCCCACCCTTGGTTCCATGTTGTCAGCCAGGACCTCGGCGAACAACTGCGTCACTGTCGTCATCAGGTCTGCGTCTTCTATGGGTTCCGGCAGGTTTTTAATCCTAATATTAGATCTTCTTGACCTGTTTTCCAGGTCCTCACACTGCTGCTCCAGGTACATGGTTGTTTGGGCTATCCTATCCAGGGTTTCATCCGATTTCAGGGAGTCCTCCTCCACCTGCTGGAGCTTCCTGTCCATGATGTCTGTCCTCCCCTCCAATTTAGCTACCTCCTGCTTGATTTCTTGAATAGTCGGTTTCATTTCGCCCCTGAGGATTTTGAATTGTTCTTGTACTGAGCTGTTGTGACTGTAGCTCCTTGAAGCAGTTTCGTATGTCCTCTTTACTCATCACGCCCTCCTCCATGTTGTTCTGAGATGGGTTGCGGCTGATCGGGGAGGTGGGGGGGGGGGACTCCTCTGACTTGGAGTTGGAGTCTTTCTGTGCGCCCCAGAGCTCCAGAGCTGACTTAGATTTCTGCCTTGTTTTCTTTGAGGGGGGGGGACTACGCTGGAGTCTTCGCCCTCGATTTAGACATAAATGCGCAATACGGAGCCTGGCAGCTGGGTTGAGGAGGACGCAGGAGGCCGAGTGAGATTTTTGTGAGGGATTCCCCAAGAGCCCACCTTCTTTATAGCTTAGGCAGTTTGTATATGGGACAGTTTTCACCCTGGGCGGGTCTGTTGCATTCAGGTAGCTCGCTGTGTAGGTTTTAGCCTTCCCCAGGCAGTTAGTGAATTTGTTTCCAGGAGTGGCGCCTGTTGAAAGTAATCGCTTGGTGTAGCCGCTGCGCAAGATGAAGGAGGGGACCCCTGGTCCTATGATATGAGATATCCCCTCATCTGTGGCTGCTGGTTGTTTAGCAGTTATAATGATCTCCCCCTCCGGGAATCCTTGTTATTAATATATACAGAGTGTTCTCACCTCTATGTTATACGGTGATTCAGTCGGGCACCGCTCTCCAGCCACCTCTGCTGTCGGTCCACTGTGGGAATGCCCTAGAGGGCGTGCACCAATTCCCTGAGGCTGATGGCGGAGCACGCGGGCGCCTGGATGTAGTCGGCTGTGGGCCCAGGCGAGATCTCTGTCTCTTTGGGGCGCTGCTTTCTCATACTTTGCCCTTCCTCCTAGGCCGTCGTATGCCCTGCTCTGATGAATGGCCCCAGTACTGTCGGGGCACCGCGGGTGTTCATCTCGGCCCTCTCCGAGTTTCTCTTTGTATCGCCCGGGTGGGTTGTGAGGGGGTGGGGAGTCTGACGGCTCTCCAGGCGTCGCTCCCACACCGGGGTGGTCTCGCACGGTCAGCGTCTTTCCCTGCCCCAGTGTCAGGCACCCCCCACTCAGGCATTCCCCGCTGCAAAGCTAGCGCACTCGCACTCGAGATCTCCTGCTTGATGGAGCAACGCCGCGGGGTCTGGCAATGCACGGCTGTCCCGCTGCGCCGCACTATCCTCAGCCAGGGCTTCACTGTTCGTAGCAGCGCTCCGGAGGTGCTCACAGTCTCGTACTCCGTGTGGTAGGCACGCCAGCTACTTTCTCAACTTATGGGCACAGGCTCGTCCGAAACGCATTATTGATGGGCTTGTGTTGCGCGGCCCAGCGGGGAGAGACACTCAGACATGTCCTCCTGCGCCGGCCGCCATCTTGGAATCCACATTTTTACATTTTATATAAATTTATTGTGGAAATGGTTACAAATGTAAAACCTTACATAACTGGAAGAAGGACACAAACACATTAAAAGAAGAGCACTAATCCCAATACATCAACATTCCAACCATACTAAATCCCAACAGTGAAGAGCACCCTAACCACCCATTATAAATTAACCAATTTAAACCTTTGTAAAATGTAAGCAGCAGGGCCAGGTTCCATGCTATTCATTCCCACAAGTTGTCACTTAGAATGAAAGACACATTATTCACAAAATGGCTAAAGTAGAGTAACCTCACCTTATTAAGCTCTGGACAAAATAGCACCAATTTTTTTTACATTTTCGCATTCTACAGCAGAAAATAGACACTGATCTGTCATGAACCCTGATTTTCCACCACAGTAGCAAGTTGGCCCTTTGAGGTGGCCCCTAGGGGACACTCGCGTATGGAAACAAAGCAATATCACCACACACGAACTGATAGGCCAGACACGAGGTTGTATTGCCAAAAGCTAGGGTTTATTGCAAAGTGTTAGGCAGAAACCTGTGCAGTTCCCTCTGGGACCACTGCAAAAGATTTAAGACTACAGGTGTTGGCAGTAAACCCACTTGGTAGCAGTCTGCACCGCACAGATTCACTGTGGTAGCTGTGGCTGAGCAGTCAGACTTCCCTCAAGAAGAGTTAGGCTGTATACAGAGGATACATAATAGGTACAGAGGCACAGTAGCACAAGCAAACACTGACCAGAGCTAGGTGTAAAAGTATAAACTTATTTATTAAAGGTACACTCATAAATGTCACTAGCACAATAGAAAAGGTAAGAAAGTCAAACACAGTTACTATTACTCATATGTACATCCCTAATCATTTGTTGGACAATTCTAAGTTAACCCCACTTATTTCCAACCAGAGGTGAGCGCTTAACGTTAGATGGTACTCCAACAAGTATTACCAAAAGGGAGGGAAAAGGCAGAAATAAAGAGAGCAGTAAGGTAAAACACTTTTCACATAAGGTTAGCAAAGACAGTCAATGGTGGAACAAGGGGAATTAGTTCGGGGCCCGCTTTAGAGGGAGCCAGGCGAAAATGTGCCCAAGATCACACAATGTCACAAGTCTTTGCAGGTGAGTAGAAAAAGGTCTTACTACGGTTCTGAAAAGTTTAGTTAGGGTGTCCCAGACCTACCCAGGTTCGAGAGCCGAGGGCTAAATCTACCCCGTACAATCGGTGGCAAGGGAAGCCGGGCGGAACACAGTACCTTTAAACGTGGAAGGATTCCTCCAGCGGTGGTAGTCGTTCCTGGTAGTGGGTGCAAGTCGCGGCGTCGTCCCGAGGACGAGGTGATCTCGACGAGGAGGAAAGCTGCAGGTCGTTGCACTACCAGGGATGAGGCCAGCCGTGGAGTTTTCCGGTCACAAAGGATTTTTACCCCTCTTTCGCGGTTGAGGTAAAAAGTGGTATCCCGGTTGCCGGGGTGCTTGGCACAGGCAAGGCGGCCACGAGATGCTTCGGGACGGCGAAAAGAAGGCAGCAACTGGTTGTCCCCACCAGTTAAGGGAAGAAGACTCTCTGGCGGGAGATCTCCTCTGTCGTCGGGAAAAGTGGTGAGACGGTTCTGCGGGGCTTCACCGGTGGTGTCGTCTTGGCAGGTCGGCTCAGCTTCTCCCTCTTCGGCTTCTTAGGTCCTGTGGCGACTTCTCAAGAAACAGTCCCAAAAACCCTGCTTTTATGCAGCAAACCCCCATTCATACAGCCTAGCTGTCACTCAAACATGCTAAGTGGTGAGCGGGGTGGCTCACCACTTGGGCCAATCACACTAGAGTGCGACCTGAGTTGGCAAGGCAACTCAGTCCAGGGTGCCTAAACCCCCTCCCACACCCCCTGTGGTACCCAGACAGAATGGCACCACTTTGGAGGGCTTCGGTGCAGAAGCCCGCCAAAAGTGGAACAAAGGCTCGATTCGGGTTCAGGGTTACTGAAGTGAACCTAGACGCCATTTTGGCTGCGAGTTCCGGCAAAAAATCCCAACCAGTGAATTTATATTAAATAAATAAACCGGCGGTATCTTTAACATTGCACCAAAAAGTGGTGCATCAAAAACAATGGGAAATCCCATTGGGGAATATTCCGGTGGAATATTTCCGTGGTATCCACTGCCACCAGCCAGAACTCGGCGAGGGGGGACGGGACAGTACCCCCTCGGCAACAGACCCAGGGGCAATCTAATTGCCCCTACCAGTACTTCCACAGTAAGATGGTTTGTACTGGTTAAGTTCCTAAATTAAGACTAGTAAAGTCAATGGTAACTTTACAGACCCAGGGAGACAGTAGTCAGTCCCAGGGTGTGGAGTCTATGTTTGGGGGTCTCTAGGACACACCTGTGCTACTGCACTGAGGGTGCTGTGTAACACACATTCAAAAACCAATGATGGCCTATGGGGAAAATTACCCCCTAGCCCATAAGCACATAGCAAGTCACAGAAAACACTCTCAAGTCATGTCCAAGAGTGAGGGTAAAAGAGTCTCACTCTTGGCAGGAGAAAAAAATAAACCCCACAAAATCCAGCAAAGCTGCTGGGGGACTAACTAGGTTAGGAAATTCAGCCTAAACAGAGAATTCTTCCTAACACAAAGCAAATAGTCTCAGTTGGCCAACTGGGTCTCACGCCCCGCGACGTGCATCTCCAGACCCCGAGGGACGCAAGAGAGCAAACATTGTACACAGTTACATATATACATAATGCCCATCTCACAATCAGTGGTGACATATTTAATACCGGCCATGATCCATTTCCTTTGAATTGGGTTCGATGATTGAAAATTGTGACGAGTACGACACCTTCAGACATTCATTTTAGCAACAGTTTGCAATTTCCATGAGCCTACAGATACAATTCTTTGTTTTAGACAACACTTTGCTCCTGTTCTTGCAAGCAAGCTGCATGCAGGGGATAGACACATTCCAGGCCTTGCTATCTCCTAGTTTCCATTCGTGTGCTAGGGGTCAACTCGCACTCCAAGGCTCTACAGGGCTCAGGGAAGGGGGCCGCAAAGAAGAGCATAATTCAAGCAATTGTTTGTTTTTACAATTTCTACCGCATGAGCGAGACTGGCTGGCACCTGTATAATGATTAAATTCCTTGTTGCTTACATCCAGGGATTTGTGAGGGAGGAGACCAGACTTTTCTGTCTGGGTCACCTGCGTTATGTTTCAACAAGTATCTCGCGGCCTTGCTCTATGCATGAACAATAATGTAATAGTGGAGCAGAATAAGCTTTCAGTAAAGCAGTTTCAACAGAAGGCAGAAGGCGAAAGTTAAAAACAAAATGGCAATTTCAATCACATCAAAATGGCCGCACTTTAGTCAAGCTTATAGATGCCTATTTCTAATATCAAACACATGAGGCGGTTGGTCTTCGGCCAACAAAATACACTGCCTCCATTATTGAGGGGTACCTACTTTTTCTGGACTGACACCTTTGGTCTAATAAATTAAAATGAAAATGCATACTAGATCTCAAAGTGGAGGAAGGAAAATAGATCAATATTTAAAGACACTACCGGTAAACTACCCATGGTCTTTGGCCACTGCACATGTTCCTCACTCTTTTGGGCCTACTAGCCATGGCCTTTGGCGCTCAGCCCACTGTACATTTTGACAACACTTCCAGCCCACTCGCCATGGCCAGTGGCCACAGCGTTCAGCCGTGTCTACTTTCCACCTCCCACCTCACTGTAGATGTCCAAATACTTTTTTTTTCTTTACTCTCCCTTTTTTGAAATTTTTAAACCTTTTCCCCATAACCGCAGCTATAATACCAATGTACTACAGGTAGCCGCGGTTATCGGGAAAAACTACCAAATTTTTTTCCCTGCCCTCGCAGTCACTCACCAGGTGCTCTTCTCCTCTTGGCATACTCCCTCCATCCCCTAAACTCTTATTGGCATCCCTAGTCCTCTCCCATGTCCCCCCAACCATCGTCGTTCCATGTGATGCACTTTCATTTCCAATCTAGTTTGCTTTCGTAGCCACTGTTATCCTGCTGAACAACCGCTGCTACGAGAAAACATTTGTGCTCTTAAATAGGTCCATAGTCCCCCCCACCAAATCCCCAATTTCACACGTTCTCCTCTCCCGCCACCCCCCAAACTCTAGACGGATGGCATTGCATTGTTTTTTCCTCCTCCAAATGGCATTTTCTGCCTTTTTGTTTTCAGGTCGCTGTAGGTATACTCGCGGTTAGCTCTCGCATCGAACAAAAAAACTAAAACAAATGTTTTTTTCATCTTTCAAAAGCATTTCTGCTGCAAAGCACCATGGGAGATATCACCATCATTTTGGGAGAAGTGGGCACCCCCTTTTCCATCAAATATCTAAAATAAATACTGGACGCAATACCCAAACTCACTCCAGCCCCATCCCAGAAATCGAGTCAACACTTCTTGCCTAAGTTGTTTTGTACATGATCCAATTCCGTCCAGTGGTTTTTTTCGCTGTGCGCTTCAGCAAATATTTGACAATTTCCTCTATGGAAAAATGAATGAGGACTAGGCCACAACTGTGTATTTTTGTTTTCTTAAAAGCTTCTTTATTTTTTAGAGGATCTTTCCCAAAATGTCCAGTCAGGGGGGGGAAGTGGGGGCTTAAGTACAATAATGTTTACAAAATCTAAGCCAAATAAGTCGTTCTAGTCTAAAGTTATTAGCAATTCATGTTTCCTATGGTACTGGATACTCCACTATAGTGATGCAACTGCCGCACTACAATATATTTTTTAATCTAGGGTTACTAGCTATATAAAATTTAGCAACCTTGTTACACACAAAACACAACATAAAATTAACATTGCTATTGTTTTGGATTGGTAATGTCTTCATGCATAAATGTGTGAAGAGCTGTGTGTTTAGTTAGTATATTGATGTTTATGTATGCCATGCATGTTAATGTTATGCATTTTGTGTGTGAAATGTGGTATGATGACAGAAGTAACACTTGTTGTGAAGTAATTCTTTTAGTAAGTGCAGGTGTATTTTTTGAGGCGGTTTAATTTAAGGAGTACAGTATTTACTTAAACGGTCATATGCATTTTCAGAATGTATTGTATGCTTGAAATGTTGGTAGGTTTATTGGTGGATAGAATATGTGCTGATGTAACTTTTTAACTGTTATTTTGGAGATTGAGTTAAGGCTCCATCAAAATAGGTAATATTTGAGACCCCAATGTATAGATTTTAAAACATTTTATGTAGTAATCTTAACTTCATTAAAAAAAAAAACATTGCGCTCTTAGGGGAGTATAGTTTAAAGTGAGTCAATTAGGTTGACAGATGTGCATGAAATCCAAGGATTTTAATTTGAAGTGCATTTTCCCCTCAGATGTCTGCATATTGTTTGTTGGTTTGTGCAGATTCCTTTTATACGTTTAATATATTTTTTTAATATACTTTAAATCATTTTCGAAATAAACTTTAACTGCTCCCACCCGTCCCCCCACGACTCCCCTTGCCCCTTATTGCCCAACTCCACCCACCCTACCCCGGGCAGAGACAGCATAACATTTTTTCTCTATTTCCGTCAAGCAACAAATATTCTTACTTACATAATATTAAATATCCTTCTATTATGTGGACACCATTGTAATACAACGTCACAGTTGAGAAAGTCCAAGACCAACGCCCATTCTTGTCGAAATTTTTCCTGTTTCCCTTGAAGATATGTCATCCGCTCCAAAGCAATAAACCCCCACAATTTAATTAACCAATCTCTTACCCCAGGTGGTTATGGCTGTTTCCAAGCGCTTGCGATAACCAACCATGCAGCTAATACCATTAACATAAATGCTTTACTTTGAATTTTGGTAGGTAAACAATTTTCCAGATCAAACAAACCACACAACCATTTCTTAGGTGACCATATTATTAGCGAGAAAACCATTTTCGTAATCAGACAACTTCTTCATTTTGGGCACTCCCACCATATGTGCCACCAATTGCCCTTCCCTCCACATTCCCGCCAGCATCCCAATGTGGAAGTCGGGAACCCAGCTTCCCTAATCGGAATAGAGCTTGTTCATTTAGGGATATTTCTCCATAGATGTTCCCATTAACTTCTCAGTAGTTCTGTTCCCAGAGTATTTCCCATTTGCACATGTACCCCTAAGCATGTCGTCTCTTTGCTTCTTCTGTCAATATCGAATAAAGCTTTGACACCATTTGTTTACCACAAAAGTGTGTGGTTATGAATTTTTCAAAGATAGTTAGCTCTCTCCCCGCTATTTCACGCCCCCCAGAAGTAGCTAACCAATGTCTCAGTTGGTAGTATTCCAACCTATCTTTTTCATAGAGACCCAGTAATCGCTTACATTCCTCAAACAAATATATGTACCCTCCCTGCGTCATATCACGCGTCTTTGTGCAGCCAACTTTCTGGCACTGTTTAAATGCACCCTGTATCATCCCAGGCTTAAATTGAGGGTTCCCAAATAGTGGGGTAAATGGTGATGGGCGTGTAGACAAAGCTACTTTAATAGACGATCCCATATATCGAAAACCACTACAAGTATCTGCAGTGCTCCAGATAAGATTTTGAGGCGGGAGTATTTTACTCCCCGTTTTTAAACTTTGAGAGTAAAAATAACTTTTCTCCTATGCAAGAGAGTAAAATGTATGTGACATACAGCAGACGTGTGCAGAAACTGTATGGAAATCATTACTATGTGGCAGCTTTCTGCATTGTGAAGAATACACCTTTCATTATTTATCTAAAGTCTGGCCATTTGAACTCTCCCGTATATATTTAACTGTTGAAAACACAAAAACCCAGCCAATTACATAGTAAAGCAAGCATGAATTGTATTGTGTGTTTTGAGGTTCGATAGCAGAATTGTCTTTTGATGTTTAATGGAAGTCCGATTTCCTGGAGCTATTACTAACTAATGGTATTACACTGTTATGATACAACAGTGCAGAGAGGCAAGGACTCCATGCTAAATTCTATATCTCATCTCATGCTCAAATGGTCATTTATATAGAGCTTTTGGCAAAGCGCTGTACATAGAACATATTTATCACAATTATCACCAAATAGAAGTTGGTACTCCTTTATCGACTCTGAAAGGATTAAAGGCTGAGTTGGTCTTGCTAGGATTTTGAACCTGCAACCTACAGATCATGCACATATTGCAACGAGTGCTCAACCAGCTGAGCTATCTTATTGGCCAACATCCTTCAGCGGTCGGTTAAAGGAGTATCGACTGAGGTATAATAATCACATTGCCAAGATGTTGGACAAACCATGAATGAAGTTCTACATAAAGTTAAATGCCTATCTGGATTATCACAGGGACAGTTTTTGCTGAGTTTCTATTTCAATTACAAATGTAATTTTCATTCGTTTGTTTTTGAACAGCGGTTGCACTTCCTGGAGAAGTCAGGTTTTGGATGTTTTAATTGTAGCCTTGAGCAAATACTCTGTTGCCACTGACCATTTATAGTAATGTACCCCATTGACTGCAAGGTTGAATGGATGTAAACTAGATCGTGGATAGTCATCATTTTACACAGTTTTTATAATTAGAGCGTACATTAAATTATTAGTGTAAAAATGATCTGCCTTAGCATGATAACACACACAGCACAGGAACTCTGAAAAATACAATTGTGTAATACTGGTTTGCTTTCACTGGGGAAAAATCATAATTTGTTACAAAATATTAATTCTCAATTGCAACTTAGTTTTCCATTTTATTAATTTTACAATCCTAAAATGCTAGGGAAATATGCACAGTGCTTCTGTGTGCTCCATGAGCTGCAACACAGAAGAAGCTGATTGGAAATAAGCCATTCCTTTTATCACAGTGTGCATTTTCTTTTTTTTAAAGACTTCAGAGAAATACATTCTGTTTCAGAGGTTTTTATCCATGCCTTGCAATTACATCCATGTAGATAAAAATCAAAGGAAGCCTTCTGGTTTCTGTCAAGTAACTTGACCCTTACAATGCCCTCTGCTCTAAACTTGTGCGTAAATGTACACAGGAAAATAATAAATCTTTCGTATTTACAAGATTTTCATGCGTAAAAAGGCCTAGTATGCATCTTATCTGGAGGGCTGAGTATCTGGCTAGTTTGCGTATTCATAGGCTTATCTTGTCTGTTAAGCCACAATACTCCTTCCAACGGGGACCCTGCCACTGCACTATCCATTTTAACCCAAGATTTCCTAGTATCCCCCATGAACAATTCCCAGAGTACCCGGAGCTGTGCGGCATCATAGTATATTTCAAAATTCGGTAGGCCCACTCCCCGACACCCTGTGGGTACCATCAAAATTCGATATGCAACTCAGTTTTATTACGCCACAAAAAACTCCTAATCTCTTTATTCAGCAACTTAAAATAGGGCAAAGGAACTTTAACCAGAAGAGCTTGAAATGTGCAAAGTAACCTCGGGAGGGTTACAATTTTAATAGTGGCAATCCTGCCTAGCCAAGAAGTTTGACACAGTCAATTTCCCTAAGTCTTCCTTCACCTTTTGCAATAATTGTGGGTAGTTGCTGTCTAACAACAGCAACACCTTCTTTGTTATGCTAATCCCTAAATATCTAATAAAACTATCTGCTACTTTAAACAGAATAGGCAAACAAAGCCTCCTTCTGTAGCGCAGATAAACCTAGTTCCAAAAGCTACGATTTCCCCATATTAACCTTAAGGCCTGTGACGCTTTCTATATCCACCAATTCTTCCAACAATGCAGATATCGAGCGTCTGGGTTCCCTCAGCGTCAGAAGCATATCATCTGCAAAGGCCACAATCTTATGATCCTCGCCCCCAAATGTAATTCCTCATATCTTTTCTTGCTTTAATTTTATACATGAATGGTTGCAGGTAAATAGCATACAAGAGTGGAGCGAGCAGGCACCCTTGTCGGGTACCCCTATCCCCTTTTATACTACGAACAGTTGATTATTAAATTGACAACTGTATCGTGGGAGCTTGATAGTTCGCACAATCCAAATAAACTGTGCCCGCATACCCATCTGCCCCATCGCATAAAATGAAAAAGGCCATTCTATGCGATCTAACGCCTTTTCAGCATCCATGGACACTAGAACTGAAGGATCCTGCTTTATATTAACTTTTTCAATTAAATGTGAGACTCTCCTGATGTTATCCGAAGTCTGTCTACACAATATGAACCCCGATTGATCCATATGAATCAGTTCAGGCAGGAGCTGTGCTAATCTCCTTGCCAGGATATTAGTAAACAGCATAGCATCAATATTTAACAGGGCTATGGGTCTATATGTCCCACATTTCTTTGCATCTTTCACAGGCTTACCAAACACCACCACCTTCGCCTCCAACATAGTTGGTGTGACAGCCCCTTTAACCACTATCGTATTGAATAATTCCCTTAATATCGGGATCACCTGCCTTGCATATTTCTTATAAAAAAAACAGCCGGAAACCTATCTGGTCCCGTTGCTTTGTTAGTTGGTAACACCCTTTATCTTCTCCATCACCACTTCCTCACTAATAACCCTATCTAAGTTGTCCCTTTCCTCTGTTGTAATTGTAGGCATATGCATCTCCTCCATATAACGTATCCCTCGATAATCAGGGTGGCTAGATGCATATAATAATTCATAAAATTGCACAGAGGATTTGGTTATTTCCTCCGTCCCGGTAACTATTGACCCATCAGGCAGTGATATTTGCTGCATCAACTTCGCAGCCTCCATCCCCTTCAACTGTCAGGCCAGCAGTTTATCCGCTTTATTAGCCCAGACATAATATCTATACTTACTTAGAAGCAAGGATCGCTCTGCTCTTCGTGTCCGCAATATATTCAGCTGGCTATTCAACTTCAATTTAATGGACAAGACCCTTGTTTTATGTTTTACTATGGCCATTTGGGTAAAACCTCTGTTTCTCCCGCCAAACTTTAAGTGCTATAAGTTCACCTTGTATCACCGCTTTGAAAGCATCCCATGTTCTCTCTGGCGAGACAGATTGATTAGCATTAATAGAGAAATATCCTATTTTAATTATTTCTTCAGCCGTCACGTCATATTAAAATAATTCCCTGGGGAACGCCCAAGCCCAGAGCCCATCATGCAGACCCTCATCTCTAAACTGAACCGTTAGAGGGGCATGATCCGAAAGTTATCGATCCAACCTCTAGTCCCTTTACTTCCCCCATTTGTCTGGCTGATACCCATGCATAATCTTTTCTGGAAAGGGATTGATATATGTGTGAGAAACAAGTGTACCCCTTTTCACGCCCCCTCTTCATACACCACACATCTATGAAGTCTTTTATATTTTCGAAACTTCATTTTAACGCCTGTGAGGGTTCAACTGTTCCTTTCTCTCCACCTCCACTCCTATCCATTTTAGGATCCTCGGCTAGATTAAAATATCTTCGGGAATATTATTTCCCCACTTGCAAAATCTTCCAATTTGCTAACAACTGCCTGCAAAAATGTCCCCTATCCTGTATTAGGCGCATACACCGTTGCCAAAGTAATTCATTTATGTTCCATTTGCAGTAGCATAAAGAGATATCTTCCCACCATATCCACTACGTATCGCACCACTGATGCCCTTAATGTATCACTAATTCCTATCACCACCCCCTAGGTCTTCCCAACTACGTTGGATTGGTATAATCTAGAGAGTGAGCGTAGTTTCCCAACAAATTTATCCACCTTCCTAATGTGTGTCTCCTGTAGCATGATATCAACACTTTCCTTTTTTAGTAGGGCTTCCACCTTTTTATGCCTCACCGGGGCGTTTACCCCTCTGACATTATAAAATAGAACCTTGAATGTGTAAGGTACCGAAGCATTCACTATCTAAATAAAATCATTTCCCAATAGAAATATTTACCACATCCACTTTTACTCTGCCCCCCCTTTAACCGCTCCTCCCCCAAACCCATCCCAGGCCTCCGATCCCATGATACCCTCGGGAGACAGCCCCCAAGTAAAGGCCCGATATGCACCTGGGGTCAACCACACCGGGAAGTACCCTACCACCTCCCTTGTATTCCAAGACATCCTCCACCCCGGCTCCCACCTTCCCGAGCCAGCAATAGTGTTCAACCCCACCCTTTTCTTACTTCAAAATGCATGACTTCTTCTATGAGGTGTTGGAAACAAGTTGGGGATACGGGAATAGGACATACTAAGCTAGATACTGTGGAAGGTAAGAAGAGGGATACCCCGGAAGTCTCTGAAATGGCGCTTAGCAAAGAAGACCTAAAGGAATGCTTAAGAGAGATGGAAGGGAGACTGGCAGATAATTTTCAGCAAAAATTCACATCGTTATGTGAAGAACGGAGATCCTCTTTGACCGAAGTTAAGGGGGAATTGAAGGAGCTGGGCAGAAGAGTAGACGTCACTGAGCAAGGATTGGCAGCAACATCAGAGGAGGTTCGAAAAAAACAGTGAACTATTGGAACAATTGGCGAGAGTCTCGGATAATTTAGAAATACAAACTGAAGACTTGGAGAACCGTTTAAGAAGGACGGATGTCCAGCCAAATGACATTGGGATTGATCGGGTTCATAGAGTTGGTCCGAGAAGGTGAGAACCTGGCGCTAGACCTAGCGATGTCCTGGTTGCAATTACTTTGTATGTTTTGAAGGAGAGTATTCAACGGGCAGCCAGAGTAGAAGGAGGTGTTACAATAAACGGAAGCAAATTCAATTGTATCAAGATTTGACGTTAGCAACAATTCATAAGCGAAGAGATATGACAAGTAACGCATGCTTTGGTGACAAAACATATCCCGTACATATGGACATTTCTATTTGGGTTGCCATTCACCTTGGAGGGAGTACAACATTGTGTAACTACGAGCGCTAAAGGAGTGGCATTGCTGAATATTGAGGAAGAGGAGGGACATGGTGAGTGACGGGCTGGCCCCTTCGCTCAACAGGGAATGCAACGAGGGAACAGGTCATTGGTAACTGGGAAGAAGGGACATACTTCCCTTTATAATCATTGGGCTAATACACCTTCTCACCTTTTGTGGCCCACCTCATATTGATATTTTATAGCTGAAAGTGTTTTTTATTGGTAGGTTGTTACTTTTCATACTTTTACAAAGGAACATGAGGTAATCTGGTGTGTTGACGTCAGAGGACATGGCTTATGTGTTGCTTGTGTGTGTGTGTTGTCAGCACTTTATTTAAAGTGATTTATTTTTTAGGTTGTGTCTGACAAGTATTGTTTTATTATTTCTAATGTGTTTTACTTAGGATTTCACGCTGGGTGAGTTTTTGGAAGCAAGCTTTGAAATTGGGTTGAAAACACAGTAAATAAAATGTGTATTTTGGGCAGTTAAGTAGTGCCATTATGGTACTGTAAGGGTGCAGAAGGAGGAGACGGACACACAGGATGCATGGATGTTGACAACTTTTATTTAAGACCAAAATAAAGAGAAAACCTACCTCTACCGTTTCATTACATCAATTAAAATACTAAGGGTTCTGTCATGATGTCCATCTAAATCAAACGTCAACCATCCTGTGTCAAGAAACCTACTTCTGCCCCTCACACTTGGACTAAACTAAACAGGTAGTGGATCTTCTTGGTCACGAGGAATGGCTTCCTTCTTCTGGACAACTGATTACAGTTCCAATTATTAGGGGGCAGGATCCTTACCTGAGGTAATGACTCCCTTCCCTGGGTTTCAATCCCTTTCCAAGGCACAAATTTCCAGGTTGTAGTTCTAAAAAGCAGTAAAGTTTTCAGTTCAACTTGAAAGGTAAAGTTCCAGTTCAAACATCAACATTCCCTATTGCCCAAAGTTGCTTCTTCACTATTGGGTTTGGTTCCTGGAGAATGCCACACTTCTTCAGGTATCTTGTTCGTGGTTTCCCAGCACCATAGGGAATGAAGCCCTTCCCCGGGATAACTGGTTTGATTCTCTTTATAAAATCAACCACCAAGAGAAGAACAAGTTACTTCTTACCTGGTAACGTTCTTTCGATGGGATGTTCCTCCAACGTATTCCTTATCTTTGATAATTCGTCTCTAGCTTGCTGGCCTCGGAAATCTTTTCTCAGTGGAGGGCGCTGCGCGTCGACGTCCGCAGAGTCGATGTCCCTCGACAGCCACCGTATCGGCGCCGACACCACCATGCCCATAAATAGCCACGCGCGGCGTCCGTAGCTCAGTTCCGTTTTGTAGGATAAAATCAGTCATGCCTGAATTGGTTATTGACCTTGAAGGAGCGTAAGCTGCAACCACAAGGGAAGTATTACTGCGGGGATGGATGGGAGGGGCGATAAGGAATACGTCGGAGGAACATCCCATCGAAAGAACGTTACCAGGTAAGAAGTAACTTGTTCTTCGAAGGGATTGTGTCCTCCGACGTATTCCTTATCTTTGATGGACATATCTAAAAGGTCCGGGTACCACGTTCTCCTGGCACAGTCCGGGGCAATTAGGATCATGGTTTTCTGGAATCTTCTCAACCTCCGGATCATTTGAGGAATAACAGGGACTGGTGGAAACGCGTGAAGGAGTGGAAACTCCCAGTCCACTACGAACGCGTCTCCTAGAGCTCCTCTCGGGGGAAATTCCCTTGAACAGAAAAGATCGCACTTCCTGTTGGAGCTTGTGGCGAACAGATCCACCTGAGGGGTTCCCCAAAGGGCAAAGATCTCTTGAAGGACTTCCTGAGCTAGCTCCCACTTGTGGGAGACTGTGCTCTGCCTGCTCAGAGTGTCCGCTGTCAAGTTCTTCTCTCCGGCTAGGTGGACTGCCGATAGAGAGATTCCTTCCTGAATTGCCCAAAACCAGAGCTGCATTGCCTCTCTGCACAATGGCAGTGACCCGATGCCTCCTCTTTTTTTGAGGTAGTGCATAGCCACCGTGTTGTCTGTCATTATCAGAACATTTCTCCCCTGTACTGATGGCAGGAAAGCTTTCAGCGCTAGTCTGATCGCTCTCAGCTCTAATAGGTTGATGTGTAGTCTGGACTCCGATGGAGACCAACGACCGCTGATGGTCAAGTCGTTGGCATGGGCTCCCTACCCCGTGAGTGAGGCGTCTGACCACTGTTATCTCCAGCCATGGTTTCCAAAACAGTTCTCCTTTCAAGATGTTCTCTGGATAGGCCCACCATTGAAGGTCGTCGGCTACCTTGTCCGGAATCCGGAGGATATCTGTCATTCTCCCTGAGAATTGCGACCACTGAGTTCTCAGTGCCCACTGAACAGATCTCATTCTCAGGCGAGCCTCTGGCACAAGGAAGATGCAGGATGCCATGAGGCCTAGCAACCTCAAAAAGTCTAAGGCTGGGAGACGTTGGGCATTTTGGAACTTGTTGACCATCTGCAGAATATCTTGAGCCCTCACCTCTGGTGGCGAGGCTTTTCCCAGGGAAGTGTCCAGGACCGCTCCAATGAACTGGAGTCTCTGTGATGGTATCATCTGTGACTTCTTTAAATTGAGGGAGAACCCCAGTTTGTGAAGGAAGTGGCAGACATAATCTAGCTGGATCTGAGCTTGTTCCAAAGATACAGCCCTGATCAGCCAATCGTCCAGGTAGGGGTAGACGTGGATCCTTCCCTCCTTAGACTCGCAGCCACTACCGACATTAGCTTGGTGAAGACCTTCGGGCGGAGGTTAGCCCAAATGGCAGAACTTGAAATTGATAGTGAGTCGCCAATTGCAAACTTCAGGTATTTCCTTTGTTTGAGATGGATTGGCACATGGAAATAAGCATCCTGAAGGTCCAGAGATACCAGCCAGTCCTGGAGCTGGAGGGCCTGAAGGATCTGAGAGAGAGTTACCATCTTGAACTTGTCCTTCCTGAGGAACTTGTTCAATTCTCCTAAATCCAGGATGGGTCTCAGTCCTCCGTCCTTCTTTGGTATGAGAAAGTAGGGGGAAGTACCAGCCCTTGTTCCTGTCCGCTACAGGTACCAGTTCTGTGGCACCTTTCTCTAGCAGGTCTATAATTTCCTGCAAGAGGAGCGGGTCTGGAACTTTTAGAGAGCTGTGCCCCGGTGGATGACTCCAAGGGATGTCTAGAAAGGGTAGGCAGTAACCCTGGGCAACTGTCCAATGCCCAAGCATCTGACGTTATAGCCTGCCATTCCGTCAGATGGTGAGTTAACTTGCCCCCTACAGGTGTTTTGTGTGGAAAGACCTCAGAGTGGTTTGGGGGCGGCTGATGCCGATGCGGAGGGTAAAGAGGCACCTGCTGCGGCTTTAGTAGTTTTGACCCGTCCACCTCGGGTGGATCTCCTTTGGCCTCTTTGAGCTGGCTGTCCTCTGCCTTTCCCGAATGCGGAATAATAGCGAAAGGACTTTCCTCTTCCAGAGGTTCCTGAGGGGCGAAAAGGAGTTTGGCGGATTGCAGCTCCTAACGATTTTGCCGCTGCTTTAGATGTCTGCAACTTTTCCAGACTGTCATCGGCCTTTTTACCGAATAAAGAAGAGCCGTCAAAGGGCATATTCAAAAGTCTGGCCTGTACATCTGGAGCAAAGCCAGACTTTCGCAACCACGCATGCCTGTGGATTGTTGTACTTGCCGCCATGGCCCTGCCGATACTGTCAGCGGAATCGATGCCAGTTTGAAGTGACTCGCACATGGCATCTTTGCCATCTTTAATAATGTTAAGGAAGGTTTCTCTTTCCTCTCCTTTGGGTATGCAGTCAGCCACTGATGAAGCACACTCCCACAGTGTGTGACTTAACCTGGCGAGCGTACAGGTGGCATTGGACTTCAACGCCATACTACAAGCAGAAAATACTTTTTTGCCATAGAATCGTACCTCTTGTCATCTCTATCCTATGGGACAGTAGGGTAAGTGGACCTGCTGCTTGATGAAGTTGCCGCTTGAACCACCAGGCTCTCTGGAGTAGGGTGTTTTGATAGGCATTCAGGGTCAGCCGCAGCTACCCTATACTTGGCTGACAATCTTATTGACTGCAGGGATAACTTCAGGAGTTTCCCAATTAGATGAAATCTTTCTTTGTAAGGCTGCATGGAAGGGAACCACAGGATCCTCCAGTGGACCTTTGTCTAATATGTCTGTCAAGTCATCCTGTTGAAAAACAGGTGAAGGCGCAGACCAACCCATAAATTCAATAATCCTTGCCATCAGGGTTCTATAGGGTGTTTCGGCATGTTCCCCAGGGTCTGGTTTAACAAATTCCACTTCTGGGGAAGTGTCCAGTCCACTTGCCTCATGTAATGACTCCTGTATGTCTTTCAACCTTCTTTCCTCAGAGGTGAAATCCTCTGAAACAGGTAGTGTGGTCCTCTGCAACCCAAAGGTTTCCTGGTCAGAATCCTCCCCTTCTTCATAGATTGAAGATAATCCGGGGTACTCTGACCTCGGAAATGGTGTAAAACCCATTTCTAAGGCAGAAGGAGCCAAACTCGTCATTATTGGGCGAGAAAACGACGATGTCGTCGACGCCGATGTGACAGGCTTCGAAGGCGCAGAGAAAACTGGAAGAGGCCTCGAAGAACTTGAGGGGATCGGGATCCTACTCGAGGATGTCGACGACGGTCTCGGCGTCGTGCCGGAGGCTCTTGGTATTACCGTTGGCTGTGAAGTAGCCGTGGTTTTCTCTTTCATCGGTGTCGATGTCGGCGTCGACGATGGCGTCGAGTCGATCGACCGATGCGTCGAAGAACCCTTCGACAACGGCGTCGATGGCGCCGATCCATGCGTCGAAGGGATCTTCGACGAAGGCGTCGAAGATGGTGCCTTCTTACCCGATGGCCCGTGGCGCTCTCGGGTGGAATCTTTCGCCGGGTGCAGCGACTCGCAGCGTTTCAATTTTTTGGGTTTTTTACCCGAGGTATCACCCTCAACTGTCTTCGAGGGGGTCGAGGCTGCTTTCTCGAAGACGCTTAGCATTTTCTTCCTAAATTCCTCGCACTCAGCCTGAGAGCTATGTTTTGTGGGGAGACCCTTTCTGGGGAAACAGAAGATGACGAGGAAGGGGATCTTCGACGTCTCTTCTTTGAGTGTCTCGATCTCGACGAAATGGTGGCAGCTATTTCGAGAACTAGAATGGTAATGCTTTCGACGGCGAGGAGACAAATGCCTCGACTCAGCCGAAGAAACTTTCGAGGAGGTTTTCTTACCTCTCTCGAGCTTCCCCTTGCGCTCCTTCAAGGCTTTCGCCGTCATGGACATGCAGTCCTCACACTCCGAACAATGGTGCTTGGCTCCCAAGCACCACAAGCAGATCCTGTGTGGATCCGTTATCGACATTTTTTTACCGCAGTCTCGAAAATTTTTTAACCCGGATCGTGGCGTTGTCGGTTCCGATGAAGAAGCCATCGAGAACGAGTTGGTATATTCGAGTAAATGTAGAGGGTTTATCTGACTGAACTGAGCAATGATATTCCGAGGCCCCACGAAGCGCGGAAAAACAGAACTGAACAACGGACGCCGCGCGTGGCTATTTATGGGCATGGTGATGTCGGCGCCGATACGGTGGCTGTCGAGGGACATCGACTCGGCAGACATCGACGCACAGCGCCCTCTACTGAGAATTTTTTTTTCGAGGCCAGCAAGCTGGGGACGAATTATCAAAGATAAGGAATACGTCGGAGGACACAATCCCTTCGAATGACTCCTTCTCCTGATGCCTGTCTCTCAGTGCTTTTCTCTACACAAAGCCAGGGGCAATGACTCCCTTCCCCTGGCCTGCTTTGGCTTGGTTCTCACACTCTTGGGCTTACTTTCACAGTTCACAACACCAGTGGGAATGTCTCCTTTCCCTTGGTCTTTTCTCTCTTTCCTGCTCTGGCAGTCCTGGTTCGCTAACCTGCAAGGTACTGCCTCAAAAAAGATTGTTTAAAGTTTTCATCATTCTTCTGTGTGGATTCCAAACCCGGCTTTCCTCTTCTCCTCGCTTTGGCAGACCTGGTTCACTAACCTGGCAGGTACTGCCATGAAGATGTGTGGGTCCAAGACCCGTCCATCACTTTTGGTGTCCCATCAACCGTCCTGGAAACCCAGATACCTGCAGGGCACTTGCTGGTGCTTTCCCGTCGGTTGTTGGTTTCCTGGTGTCCCCTCTCTGGCTTCGTGCTGCCCCTCCAGCGGCTGCAGTAGCTCCACAGCGTTCTTTCCTTCTTGGGCTGTGCTTGTTGCACCGACTGCGCGTTCCAGCTTCTTCGGTCGGCTGAATGCGCATTCTTCCTCCCGCTCAGTCGGTCCGTCCACAGTAGACCTGTCAGGACCGCCTCTGCCACTAGACATGCGTCTTGGGTCCTGGTTGTCCTCGCTTGCCGGCTTTGAATCGCACTATTCCTGCAGGGAGGGATTCGCTTTGTTGTCCATAGTCCTTCCTCTATTTCTATGTCTGTTTCTCCAATGGGACTTGGAGAACCACTAAAGGTTAATTGGAGGTTCTAGGAATAGTCAGTAGGGCTCTGCACCTCCTCGTCCGAGTACTTGCCAATTGTAGTTGTTCTGGGTTGTCTTTGCTCTTCATTGTCTCAGTATGAGCCGAGGAAGTTTCTCTTTGGTAGTCCTTACTCTTCCTCGTCCTGGTGGAAATTAAGTAATGGGTTTTGCAGAGACACATGGGTGTATGTGGTATGGAGGGGACGTGTGGGGAACAGGGTTTATGGTTAGGGATATATGAGGATGTTGGGTGAGGGGTGTCATAGCGCTTTCCCTTAGATCGTCCTTATCCCTAAAGGGGGACTCTCCCCCATGAGATCCTCCCGCTGAGTACCACCCTCAGGGGGACTATCGGGTAGCGGCCTCACCTCGCTGGCCTCATGGGAAGGGGCTCCCCCTCATGGAGAAGAGACAAATGTTTGGATGTTGTCACGCTACAAAGGTATTCGTATAGCAAGAGTTTTATTTCATTATTTTTCATTACACTAAGTTTTGTTCATGTTTGCTTAATGAAAATAAATATGTTTTTCTTTGGTAAGTATGGGCTGTTTTAACATTTGTAATGTTTGGTCTATTTTGGAGGTACATTTTGAAATGTGGATATTATTGTTTAACCTTTTTTATTTGGAGGGTGGTTCAACAGAATAGGTTGAGTGCCTTATCTGTTGACATATGCTTTAAGTGCATCATTATTGATTTTGCTATGTTTGGTAATGGATGAATATACTTTGTTGGCCGGTGATGCGTTTTACATTCATGCCAACTCTTATCCTTGTACATGAGTATCTCTTTTGGCATGTCCATTTATGAGCATGAAGAACAAGTTACTCTCTTACCTGGCAACGTTCTTTCGATGGGATGGTCCAACGACGTATTCCATATCTATGACAGTAATCACCACAGCTGTGCTGCTTCAGAAAATCTTCGGCGTCTGCGTCCTACGTCGATGACATCGATACGCCGCCCTCGAGGACCTCCTCCGACGGCCGACATCACTGGATGTTATAAATAGGACGTACGACGCCCGTAGGCTCAGTTGCAGTTTTTTCCCCCAGAACGTGTAGCACCAGTCTTCTACCAGTCTGACACACAAAGCCTTGGGAAACGTAAGCTGCAATCGCATAAGATTCTGTAGCGGGGAAGGCAGGGAGGGAGTGATCTGGAATACGTCGTCGGACCATCCCATCGAAAGAACGTTACCAGGTAAGAGAGTAACTTGTTCTTCGAGGGGATTGGGTCCTCTGACGTATTCCACATCTATGACAGACTCCCAAAGCAGTACCAATGCAAGGAGGTGGGAAAAGAATTTAGAAAACAGAAATTTAGAATGCCCAATCAAATTGCGGAGTAAAGGACCGCCTTGCCAAAGGCCAGATCCTGCCCCCGGATGGAATAGAGGGAGTAGTGACGTACAAAATTATGTACCCAAGCCCAGGTGGCTGCATCACAGATGTTACGAAATAAACACCCCTCTGTAGGGCAGTAGAGGCAGCCATACCGCTGGTAGGATGGGCCCGTAAGCCGACCGGTGGGTCCTTACCCGCCAAGCGGTAACACTCAGAGATAGCCAAAATAATCCAGCGAGACAAAGTCTGTTTCCTCACAGCTTGTCCCAAACGCTTTCCAGCGTAACCAATGAAGATTTGATTGTCCACTCTGACCCGGGACATGCGTGAAATATAAAAGCTTAACGCTCTCCTAGGATCAAGCCTATGGAGCCTCTCCTCTTCCTTAACAGGATGTGGAGGAGGATAAAACGCCAGAAGAACAACCTTCTGGCTTAAATGAAATTCCGACACCACCTTCGGAAGAAAGGAAGGACGAACTCTAAGGACAACCCTGTCCTTATGAAACACAGTGAAGGGTGGCTTAACTGAAAGTGCCTGTAACTCACTCACTCTGCGAGCGGAAGTGACCTCAACTAAAAATACAGTTTTAAGAGTTAACAGTCTCAAACGGCATGAATGCAAAGGCTCAAACGGAGCACCCATCAGAAACTTGACAAGGTTCAAATCCCAACCGGGCACCTGGAAAGGTGACAGAGGGAATACATTAGTGAGCCCTTTCAGAAACTGAGAAATTAAAGGAATTTTAAAATAGGAACATTCTTCAGACGAGCGCTTAAATATGGACAGCGCCGCCAGGTAACCTTTAACGGTACCCACTTGCAAGCCCCTGTGGGCCAAAGAAAGCAAAAAAGACAGAACCATGGGAATGTCACATGCAAAAGGATCCACATTCGTAACCCTGCACCAGTCGCAGAACTTACGGCAACGGTACAGGGACTTTGTTGCTGGCCGTCTGGCCGAGAACAACACCTCCATCACGTCTTCAGGGAGGTCCCAATCCTTATACCTCCACCTTTCAGAAACCAAGCGTGAAGGTTGAGGGATCTGACCTCTGGATGGAGAACGTGACCCACCTCCTGTGAGAGCAGATCGTCTCGGTAGAGAAGATCACGTGGAGGGCAGATGGACAAGTCGAGAAGGTCCGGGTACCACGTCCTCCAGGCACACGCCGGAGCAATGAGGATCATCCGGGAACCGAACCTCTAACCTCCGCAGTACTTGCGGGATGACGGGGACTGGAGAAAACGCGTACAGCAGTGGGAACGACCACTCCACCACTAACGCGTCTCCTAAGGCTCCTTTTGGAGGAAATTCCCGCGAGCAGAACCTCTCGCACCTCTGGTTGACACTGGAGGCGAAGAAATTCACTTGAGAGGTTCCCCAAATGGCGAAGATCTCCAGGAAAATCTCCTGAGCCAACTCCCACTCGTGAGAGATCGCGCTCTGCCTGCTCAGAGCGTCCGCCGTCTCGTTTTCGTCTCTGGCCAGATGAACTGCAGAGATCAAAACTTCCTGCTGGATTGCCCAGAACCAGAGCTGCATCACCTCCCTGCACAGGGGCAGTGACCCTGCCCTCCCACCCCCCCTTTTTGTTGAGGTAGTGCATGGCCACCGTGTTTTCCGTCAGGACCAGGACATTCTTCCCTCGCACAGTCGGCAGAAAAGCCTTCAGGGCTAGCTCAACGGCCCTCAGCTCCAACAGATTGATATGGAGTCTGGACTCCGACAGAGACCAACGACCGCTGACTGTCAACTCGTTGGCAAGAGCTCCCCATCCCGTGAGGGATGCGTCCGTCTCGATCGTCACCTCTGGCCAGGGTAGCCAAAATGGAGCCCCCTTCATCAGATTGTCTTCGACGGCCGACCACAGAAGGTCCTGGGTGACCGAGGACGGCACCTAACAGGGTCCGACATCCTGCCAGAGGACAGACCACTGGAGCTTGAGTGCCCATTGCAAAGATCTCATGCACAACCTGGCCTCTGGCACCAGAAGAATGCAGGATGCCATGAGGCCGAGCAATCTCAAGAACTCGAACGCTGGGAGACTCTGGGCAAGCTGAAATTTGTGCACCATCTGCTGAATGTGATGAACCCTCACCTGGGGAGGAAAACACCGCCCCAGGGACGTGTCGAGCACTGCTCCGATGTACTGGAGCCTCTGAGTTGGTGTCAGATGGGACTTCTTTAAGTTGAGGGAGAAGCCCAGCTTGTGGAGGGAGTGGCAGGTGACTGACAGATGATCCAGGACTTGCTCGGGAGAGTGCGCCCTGATCAACCAATCGTCCAGGTAGGGGTAGACGTGAATCCCCCTTTTCTGAGGTGCGCTGCCACCACTACCATGAGCTCGGTGAAGACCCTCGGGGCGAAGGTCAATCTGAATGGCAGGACCCGAAACAAAGTGCAAGTAGCCAACCGCGAACCTCAGGTACTTCTTGTGCTTTGGATGTATCGGCACATGAAAATAAGCGTCCTTGAGGTCGAGAGACACCAACCAGTCCTGAAGTTGAAGGGCCTGGAGGACTTGAGAGAGAGTAACCATCTTGAACTGGTCCTTCCTGAGGAGTTTGTTCAAACCGCGCAAGTCCATGATGGGTCTAAATCCCCCGTCTTTCTTGGAAATCCAAAAAATAAGGGGAATACCATCCCTTGTTCCTCTCCGCAACAGGCACCAGTTCTATGGCGCCTTTCTCCAGCAGGGATTGAATTTCCTGCGCAAGGAGCGGATCCAGACTCTTCAAAGAGATTCCTCGGTGGATTGTCTTGAGGCCTCTGTCGGAAAGGAAGACAATAGCTGTGGGTTATGATCTCCAGAACCCACACATCTGAAGTAATGGCGCGCCACTCTGCAAGAAGCTGCGCCAGCCTTCCCCCAACCGGCGAACCATGGGACATGGCCTCATGACTGAGCCGAAGCGGCTGCGGCATTGCCTGAGGGTAAAGAGGCAACAGCCCGAGCGGCCTTGGCACCTCGAATACCTTGTTTTCCACCTCTGGCACTCCTACGGTGGCCCCTTTGACTGGCAGCTCCTCTCGCTTTATCACAGGATGAGTAATAACAAAAGGAACCTCCCCTCCATTTCTGTCCCCTAGGACGAAAAGGCAGAGGTTGGCGAACTGCAGAGCCCAACGACTTCGCTGCAGCTTTGGAGGTCAGCCTTGCTGCCAAAAAGATGTTCCCCATCAAAGGGCATGTTGAGGAGCCGGGCCTGCACATCAGGAGCAAACCCCGACTTCAGCAACCACGTAAACCTGCGTATCATGGTGCTCGCCGCCATGGACCGGCTGACACAATCTGCCATGTCCAAACCCAACTGAATGGCCTCACACATGGCATTCTTGCCATCCTGAACCATGGCAAGGAAACCATCCTGTTCGTCCCCTTCGGGAATATGTTCCGCCGCTAAGGAAACACAGTTCCACAGAGTGTGCGTGAAATGGGACCAGGCACAAACGGAGTTGGCCGCCTGAAGCGCCATACCCCCTGAAGAAAACACTTTCTTTGCCCAGCCGTCAAAACGCTTGTCGTCCCTATAAGGAGGGATGGTAGGATACGACGCCTGCTTTGCCGGGGCCGTAGTCGCCTGCACCACCAAACTCTCCGGAGTGGGGTGCTTGGTCAAGTAGCAGGGTTCACTACTGGCTGGGTGGTATTTTACGTGGTAAAGACTTGCCCACTGCCGGGAGACTCTCCGGAGCAGTCCAAGCCGCCGCCACCCTCCTCTGTTGAGCCATATGGAACGGCAGTACCAGGGTCAGTTGGTGGACCTTGATCAAGGATATCCGTAAGGTCATCCTGAAGAAAATCCCCTGGGGGAGCAGACCATCCCAAGTACTCGGTGAACCTGGACATAAGGGGCCGGTATGAGGAGTCGGCATGAGTGCCAGGCTCAGGCCTACAAAAGTCCACCTCCAGAGAGGTGTCCAGCCCACTGGCATCGTGCAGAGACTGCCGCAGGTCATCAATTTGGCTATGGCCCAAGAGAATCTCGTCCGGCACCGTATCCGGAACCATGCCATCATCAGAGCCCTCCATCCACCTCTGAAATAAACTCAAGCTGGCGGTAAGAAGGCACAGAATGTGGAACAAAGCCATGCTTGACCTTTACCAGAGCCTTTCTCGGTGGTTCCACCGAGCCCAGGGGAACCCCCGTCGAAACAGCCTCGAAAGGCGTTGAGGGCATAGAGTGAACTGGCGTTGACGCCGAACGCGGCACCGACAGCATCGATGGCGTCGACACAGTCCTCGAGGCCAGAGCCTCGAGCGTGTCCCTCGACAGCCTGGCCGACGACTTCTTTGGAGGCGTGGCCTCGAAAGAGTCCATCGACGACCTTGGCGCCACCGGTGTCGACGTCTTCCTCGAAGACACCACAGGTGCCCACGTACTCGAGCGCGTCGAGGACCGGGAACTGGAACGGGCATGACGAGACCGATTCCCCTTTTCCGAGCAGGACCTCTCCCGCGAATCGTGCCGACCACCCGAGCCCGAAGGTGTGCGAGCAGTGTCTCTCGACTAATCACGACCGACCCCACTCTGAGGCGCAGACGGACCAGTGCCCTGCGATTCGAGAATTGCCAACATTTTCTTCCCGAAGGAAGCCCATTCCTCCGGCGTCGCATGCTTGGTGGGGTAAGCGACCCGCGACCGGCGGAGTCCTCGGATGAGGACGGGGAAGGCGACAGATGACAGCGCTTCCGGGAGTGCCTCGAAGAGGCAGAGGAGTGGCGGGACCGACTCTGGGACCGAGACGCACTGGACTTCCGACAACGACACAGAGTCGCCCCTCAAATCGTCCGTGGAAAGCCCCGCAGACCTCGACTTCCGTGGCTTGGACACCTTACCTACCGATAACTTCTTCTTGCGCTCCCGCAAGGCTTTGGACGTGAGTGACTGGCAGTCGACACAGTCATCCGTGTCCTGGGTGTCCCCGAGGCACCAGAGGCAGGCGTTGTGCGAGTCCGTTACCGACATCTGGGACCCACAGTCCCCGCACTTCTTAAAGCCTGGATGCGGTGTGGAAGACGAGGTAGACATCTCCACGAAGAAAGACTTCAAAATACGAACAGGTTCGAAGAACCGAGAAAGAACAGGAACTCTAAAGAGTCGAGGCGTGCTGAGATCTCCGAAGCGAACACGTTTGCGGAAAAAAACGAACTGAGGCTACGGGCGTCGTGCGTCCTACTTATAACATCCAGTGATGTCGGGTGTCGGAGGAGGTCCTCCAGGGCGGCGTATCAATGTTATCCACGCAGGAGCCGAAGATTTTCCGAAGCAGCACAGCTGTGGTGATTACTGTCATAGATATGGAATACGTCGGAGGACCCAATCCCTTCGAAAAGTTCATTCGCAGGTACACAAATGAAATAGAGTTTTAAGAAATGATTCTTAAAAACAGATAAACTAATAGTATTTGTGTGCGTTTTAGATGTAGTGGTTCCTCTGTGAAGTTCTTATTCAACTTGTCAAACTCAAACATTGCCTTTTTTAAGTATAATTGGTTAATGAAGATTACTACAGACTTGAGGAAGCACAGTTAATGAATGTATGCCCTTCATTTGAAACACTTCTCCATTTGATTTTGCTACGGAACAGTGTGGTTTGTAAAAACAATTGAGATAATTTGGCATGCATTAATTGTTAGCCTCTTCCTTAGTGGTGGACATTTGTTGGATAACAAAAGGCATTTCTTGTGGTTCAATATGTTTTTAATGATGTGGAATATTTATTTTTCAATCCCACTCCATTTTCATCTTGCTTATTTGTAACAAGCTTTTTCAGTTATTATATATAGGATGTATATTATGTCTCGTCACCTTTCGTAGAACTATACACAGTAATATGATCTAGATTTCCTTCAGTATGATGTTTTAAGTGCTGTAGGTGCATTGTGCATCTCACTTTACTTCAGCCACGCCAAAAGGTCTTCCTGCTCTTTAGGCAATAGATGCTTAGATTCAGGTGGGATGTATCGATTTAAAGTTGTAGCGTAGGTACGGGGAATAGCCCACCAACGCGGGGTGGAAAACGTAATGCGCATGTTTCAGTCAGTGTGTGCACAGGAGTATGCAGCGTGAGATCTACTGTGGTAGTGTAAGATGGGGAAGATGAGGCTAGCATAATCACGCATATGTGTGTGCATTGTGTAAATGCTATAGTGTTCTTCCCACATTTGGATGAGCATACAAAACGTGTCCCTAGTTTTTACGTATGGAGATTGTCGCTTTGTAAATAGGTCAGACATAGTGCAAAGAAAGGATGAGTCATTTTTACATCTTGGCATTGTAGAACCTCAAAGCATTTCCACAACCAAGAGAACAGAGTCCTTATAGGTAGAGACATGATGAAACGTGTTAGCGTGCGTGGTGTGGTGATATTGTGTATATCAGTTTTGCTGTACTGTGGGGGTGAATTTATATGAAGGGTGAAAGTAAAATCTGTGGCATGATGTTGGTGCAAGTTTGTTTGGGTACGTAAGCGCATTGACAGTAGTGATTGTAGTAGTTGTTGGTAGGGTTTATGTTTGTGTGCTGTGCATTGAGTAGAATGTCATGGTGAGAATTCTCTTCAGCAAGGTCATACGCAGATAGACATCTACCTTACAAATGCATATTGTAATAATGTGTTGTAGTTTGCAGTTGTTTTTAGTAATCTGTTTTAATTACTTAAACTTACCAAATTCGCAATGCACCAATGAGGAGACTTCCGCTATAAAACGCTGGCTGGTAGCAAGTTCAAGAGGCTCTTCAGTGCTGCCAACACTCAGAAATGACCTAAATACCAATCTGGAACTAAATATTTACATGTTATTGACACAGTTTACTTTTTAATAGATGTGTGGGTCAGGCATAAAGTTGCTTCTGCAATTGACGATGCTCCCACTGCTCTAAGGATTGGCTTTATTTAGTTATTTTTCCATTTGTGAAGCGCCTAAGCCGGGGGCATCAGGGCACTGTTGCAAAGCAGTTACATGATGCATCATCTTCCTTAGGCGGTATATTTCCCAGCCACAAACATGCAGACATACAGAACCTCAGTGCAGGTTATTACAATAGCAAATAACTTGAGAACATGTTCAGGGAATAGTAGGTGACACCAATGGCCCATTAGGCAAATAGCCATGTTTTCAAGGCCTTGCGGAAGGACCCGTAGGAGTCCTCTGCTCTTAGTTCTGGGGGCAGGGCATTCCAGTGGTTCACAGCTACTGTAGGGAAGCTCACCCCACGACTCCTCTTTTCACTGTTGGTAGGGCCAAACGATGAGCATGGAAAGATCTTACTTGTCTGGTAGCCGTTGATCTCTCAATTTTCTGAGACAGGTATTGCGGGCGGTGTTGTTCAAGCATTTGTGGGAGAAAGAGTTTCATAAATAATCCTTGCCTGAATTGGATGCCAGTGAGTACATAAACAGGGTAAGTTCGTAAAAAAGCACACGAGGAGAGACTGACAAGCCATTCTCGTCCTTAACCATTAACCCGGTACAGTATGGTAGCACAAAACAACGGTTCTGTAGGAGAGTGGTTATTCAAAAAATAAATTGTATTAAATAATCTTACATAATCACATAGTAATGCAAACAGGGGAGACAACCAAGCTTGAGCACTGGTGGCCGACCGGGATACCCATGCACCTTGGGCCCACAAATTACGAATCATGCCTCACTCCTACAGATTTGGCAACAACCAAAACACTTGGGTGCCCTTTTTTCTGCTCATTCATCCCCCCACGAGACCTTGACACCTCCCTACTCAGCTGTCCAGGCACTACAATACCCTGCACCTATTAAGGAACTGTTCCTACCTTTTTAGAAATAGGATGCCAACCTCCACCCATAAGGCAGACATATTCAGGTTTGGTCTTGTTCCAACCCTCTTTCTCTCCTTCCCTTTTTTTGTCTTCACATAGGAGACGCATGTACCCGACACGGGCGTTTACCAGTATACCTACGCTGGATAAGTACAATTTGCTTTTTCTGTTAAAATGTTGGTCCTGAAGATGGCTCACTTGCCTACTGCCATTGAAACCGGTCGAGCCTTAAGGTCATGAGGTCTCTCATGACCGGCCAGATATCTTGCATGAATACCAAGCGATACAGACTGCACTAACTATACTGCACACTCACATATATGGAGTGAGCATTCTTTTATAAGAGCCATTTTTAGCTTTGTTCTTGGAGTGGACAGTCTGACTGTACTCTTTGCATTCCACTAAGACCTCCATGCACCATTAAAAATGTTTGCACTTAGTTTGGAATCCACTGAGTAAACCTGGCCTCCAGGTTGCCCACACGTAGAATTGGCTGCAACAGAATCTAATACCTTGTTCTGTCCCTTGCTGCAACAGCCAGTCGGAACTGTTCTGAATTATTGTTAGTGTTTGAATAGGTTCATGCCACCATTATAGAAGGTTAGGGACAGCTCTCTCCTCTATCCCTTTTAGATAGGCGTTGCACCACACGCCACCTAGGGTGAGGCACCCCCGACAGGGTCAGGGTGTCTTTCCCCAGGGCTAGCTTTTATCTTGGTTGTCTCCCCTGTTTGAATTACTATGTGATTATGTAAGATTATCTAATACACTGCATTTTTGAATAACCACTGTCCTTGGAAGCCAGTGACCCTATTTCCTGGCCGCTGACATGTGGTCTTGTTCAGGAATGTTCAGCACTCCCCGGAGGGCATGGTTTTGGATTATCAGTAATTTGTTGATGTTTTCTGTTTGGATACAGTGATCTCAGTGCACCAAGGCCTGTACAGAAGAATAGAAAATGGCAAGTAGTTTCCATACTGGAGGTGCATAACGGGCACAAGCCCCTTACTTCCGAACTCTAGGATTTCATAAAGGCGGCCAATCTCAAGGTCCCCATACAAAAAATCGGAGTATAGAGCATGTGCATGCATACGGTAGAGATAATCCAAATGTCCCTCAAAGCCATAATCAGGTTTGCAATCAAGACACCTCAGATCAAGCTTCAATTGATGGCTTTGTTATCATAATTCTCCTACTGTATTGCTTCCTTTACTCTTACGTTTGACGCTTTGATGATATTCATAGGGTCAGTCCATAGCGCTTGTTCATTAAGTGTTAACCAAGATTTTCCTCACATGTCTGATCCACAAAAGACCGTTACCCCACCTAAATTGATCAGAAACTAATGCTTCACAATATAGATCTCGGCTAGGCATGCACCATAATCTCAACCAATATAACACAGGTCAACATCCATGTGCAAAATGGCATTAGGAGTCCCTTGGGCTAGCATGATTTACTTTTCAGAAATGTGTCAGATATTAGCATGGCCCCAGATTTCTGCTCCATAAGAAGCAGACATAGCTGCCTGTTTCCTGCACAACTTTAGCGCGGGGGAGATGGCACTTCTAGCTTGTTTGTTGAAGAATTACCTGACTCCACCCCTATATTTTTCCAAGCTGAAACATTTTGCTACCTGCGTGGTCCAGTAGCAATTCTCATGAAACCTAACCACTCCCCCTCCCCCAAGCAGTTGTTGATTTTAACCTGCTCTAGAGCAAGGCGTTCAATTTTAACTATTAGTCTTTGGTGTTTAGCAAAATAAGGCTTATACACCATGGACGTCATTTTACCTATGTTTAGAATAAGCTGAAGTTCCCCGCATTTCCTCACGAACAACTCCAATTTTGACTGCATTCCCTACGGTGTTGTTGATAGCAGCACAGCATCATCCGCAAAACAAGTGGTGGGTATCTCTCAGGGACCAGTTTGGGTGGATCCTGAAATTCATCGAGAAGGGAGGTAATAACTTCCCCAAAGTAGATAGAAAACAAAAGAGGGGTGAGGATGCACCCCTGCATCACCCCTTTGGTCACATCAAACAAGGATGTCACCTGCCCTGCCAACCCATAGAAAACCCCACCTTTATTGCCAGTGTAAAGTTATTGAACGATCATCAAGAGATTGGATGGCATCTTTCGACTTGACACCATCAAAGGCGGTCTTGACTTCGACCAAGAAAACATACAAATTTGTCTTCCTCAAAACTGTATATTTTTGCACAATAATAAACAGGGGAAACCTTGGTCCACTGTGCCCCTGTCCTTTTGAAACTCCACCTGAATAGTGTGAATAATATGTTTGTCTACACATTCCTGTATGTGTTTTAAAATCACCTTGGTGAAGATTTTACCAGTGCTTTTATATATTGGGATGATTTCAGCATGTTGTAAAGAAACAGGAACAGAGTTTGAGTTAATACATGCTGTAAACTCTTTGCATAGGCTGAGAGCCCCAAATTACTGGTTCATCTTTAAATAAGTCAGCAGTGACTGTCGGGGCCAGAGGCCTTTTCCCATTTTTGGCAATTGATTGCAATAACAATTTCCTCAAGACCGAGTAATAGGGGGCCACCGCTCATTGACCCACCCAAACTGAATTCGGACTCAGGGTTAACCAATGTTCCAGTTACCAATCCTCCTTCATAAAGTTGTGCAAAGTGGTTACACCATACATCAGGGGTAATACTACTTTGGAGAGCATACTGCCCTTTGCCATCCGTGCCAG
Source organism: Ambystoma mexicanum (assembly GCF_040938575.1). Classification (NCBI taxonomy): domain Eukaryota; kingdom Metazoa; phylum Chordata; class Amphibia; order Caudata; family Ambystomatidae; genus Ambystoma; species Ambystoma mexicanum. Next base: position 977,392,293 of record NC_090934.1, on the reverse strand, counting down.
AAACCAGTTTCCAAAATATCTCACTATCCCCCCCCTCTTTTGGGCAGTGACAAGGCAATTGTATTCGAGTTTTAAGAACTCCTTTTTTGCCTTGATTAGATTCTTGTAAATCAATCTACTTGTGCACAGATGCACCCTGTCACCCAGTGTGCCAGGTGATAAAATGACCAACAGACGTTTCTCTTGGGAGGCATTCCTTATCATACCATTTGGGCCTAGCTACTGCATGCCTTTTTTACACCACAGTCCGAGCACTTGTTACGAAAGGGAAAATGGCCCACACCAGGTCCATGAACATCTTGAGGACAAATACATCCAAGGTCCCATCCCTGCAGATGCTTTGGTGTAATGGCCTCACAGAGGTCAGGCTCATTATGCTCTGCGAGCACGGCCTGCTACAAAGATTACCAGAGAGGGTATTTTGTCTCCATCGTACCTAGGAAAACAACACAGGTATGAGTAGGGTAGCTGTCAAAGGTCTGATCACGTTCATTTCTCTCAATCACTTCGAACTTGGTAACCGAATCCCAGTTCTTAGCCGAGTTGATGTGGACCCTTTTAGTCCAAAAAATGTTTTCGTGGCAGGTTGGTCATTCTCAAATCACCCATTGCATACCGCGAGTACAAGGGTATAAACGGAACAGACTACATCTACTGGGTGTCTGTTGGTCTTGGCTAATAGCAAGGAACATTGTAAGGGGATATTCCAAACTGCATCCTGATTGTCCCAAAGACCTTAGAGCTCTAGCAGGGGCTCCAGTTGCAAATTCAAATCACCTGCAGTAACAATATGGATATTGATCGATGTAAATCCAACCATAGAAAATAATGTATCCACAGCAGCCATGGAATTCAACCTGTTGTACATATTGAACAGCAAAAGTTGCATTCCATTGAGCATCAAGATCTGTAGACATTGTAAATCTGCCAAGCCGGCATCCCATGGAGTTTTCATACCAGTTCAAAGTAGGGTCGATCCATGCAATTAAGCCCCAATTAGTCTTCCCTTGGGGTCTTTTAGTGCTGGGATCTGGAAGGACTGAAACCCTTGTAAGTCTACCGTGTCTGTCGCCCAGGTTTCTTGAAGGAGAATGATTTGAAATTTCCTAACAAACTTACACCAACTCGGTTCTTGCAGGTTCTTAGACACTCCTGCAATATTCCTATTCCATGAGAGTAACCTGCAAGCTCTGGCATCAACACTCTGTGCAAGTCAATCGACTCACTCAAGATCCCGATCCGAACTTACTACAGAACCCTCTTTGTTGCTGCTTTGAGCGTGGAGTTAGTACCGGTGGCAAATATACCCCCATTTGTGATCATGATCGTATTAGAAACTGATGCTATCCTGCTGTGGTGGATACGGTTTCAAGATTAGATTGGCTCACATGTATGTCCGAATGTCCATTGCCAAAAGCCCATCCACCAGGGATGTGTTAAAGATTTGGATGCAATCAAGATTACTATTTGCCATTTTCATTTGATTGCATCTAACAATATCCTCGCCAATGAGGAGGTACACCCCTTCACTGTCCTTATCCAGTATATGCACTTGTTGGTTAATGATGCCTTGAACTCGATGGATGACGCAGGTAAACTGGGCACATTACACATGGATACTGATGGTGCAAAAAACCCTAATCGAGCACTAGATCTATTAAGTTCTATACAAGTCCCTCCTCTACGCAACACAGGGGCACTTGAAGGGAATCTCCCAAGTGTCACTGGGGGATGGTTCTCCACAAAACGATTGATGGTATGAATTATAGGGCCAGTACCAGCTGAGGGACCCCTCAAAAGGAATCGCTCCTTTAATTCAGACAAGGGAATCCTACTTTTCCAGGGGGACTGGACAGGGGGGGTGCCAAGTGGGTTGATCTATTCAAACATGCAACCCCCTGTTATGCTCACCTGATCTCTGTGGGGACGTTGGGGCACGGTTGGAGGCCACCCTGGACTTGGCTCCCTTGGATCAGACTCCTTCCCCAGGCGCTGTAGTGTGGGCTGCTCTGGTTGCTGGCACTGCCCCTGTTTTCTTGTAAGGATGAGCTCCCCGTCCTGCTTCTCATCAGCAGGGGCGCCTTTGATGGACCTAGTTGCTTCACTGGTCCATGTGCGTGGCGGCCCAGACCGGCTGTGACCGCACCACTTTGAAGGTAAGTGTTCTTAACAATGATTATTGTCCGTATCTCCGTATCCTTTTGCAATGTCTTTTTCCCGTGATTATTGTCTGTAACCCTTGTAATGTCGTTTCTCTCCCCAATAGGTGTGAAGATGGCCACGCAGAGTCGCGGTGTTGGGAGAGAGTCTGAATAGTGCCAGAGGGGGTTGCGAGGTTCCCAATTAGAAGGTAAGTTGGTTTTCAAGGTCGAATGCAAGGCTTGTGTTGCGCGACCAAACTATTTATGCAGTCTCTAACCTTGTGACCTTTTCTCTTGCACGGATGGGCTGGCGGCGTCAGATGAGAAGCGGCTATCCGAAGACTTGCCAGTGATTACTGGATGGATGGATGGATCTGTGAGGATGCTGGGCGAGGAGAAGAGCTCCCGCGTAGCTAAACGCCCGGCACAGTTGAGGATGCGCCCCGACTCCGAAGACAATGGAAATCAGGTAAGATGCGATGCGCTGCAGGCGATGGGATTGCAGGAGATGGGTAAGATGCGCATCCGACGGTGGTGTTGCTAGAGCCAGGTAAGCTGCGCGTCGAGTGATGATATTGCTGGAAGCAGGTCAGGTGCGCGCTGAAGATGATGTACTGGAACCTGGCGAGATGCGCGCTGCGATGATGAGCTGGAAACAGGTAAGAGCGCTTCTGGCAGCGGTAAGCGTTACGCTGCATAAAGCAGACTAACGCGAAGCGCTTGCATGCGGGTGGGACTAGCTTAAATAGCCTGGTCCCAGCCACTCCCCTTTGGCCCCGCCTTGTGGTCCCACCTTGCCACTCCGAGACTGCTGCACGTGCGCCACAATGTTTCCTAATGGCCAAGCCTGGCCTGGATGCACGTGCCCCAGACACAAAGTGTGCAGAGCACACTTTCTCATGACCCTGGCGCCAGGACTTGGTCCATTTGGACCCTTTAGATGATAAAGATAATGGCCCTTGTCCTGTGGCCATGACACCCCCTCTCTGCACCCATTAGGGATCACATCTTCTCCTAAATTGTTCTCATTACCCACGGGAAAATGTTGGAACAAGCCTACTTTGGTCCTGTTGTACAAGAGCTGGGTTAGCGATTGGATAGAATCCCTCAGGGCCCCTAATTCCCCAACTTAATCTGTCAGGATGTTGGCAAAAAGGGAGTTCCTGAGGGATTTGCCCGCATTCCCTGAGTCAGTAATAATAGCTTCACATCAAGAGGGTGGGATTTGATGGCTTTAACCCCCCCTCAAATCCACTGTAGCATTCTAGATTTAGGGGTTTTACTACACACTTTTTCCGAAAACTGAGATTTCGCTTTAACCTTTTACCTACAATGTAGGTTACAGGGGCACGTATGAACATTCCAAAGATAAGTAGAATATGTAGGTATGGCAAGGTTCAGGGGATGGTGGAAACTTTGGGGCATTTGCCGAGTGCCATAAAACATATACATTCAGACAATCACTTTGGAGGATTGTTGAAAGAAAGAAAGGTACATCAGCAAACACTCTTCTGGAAGGAAATACTAGCTGGAACCCTGATTTTGTTGGTATTGACAATGGTCAGATGATTAATGAAATGTTATTAGTGAATGAAGATTTTTTTTTTTTTTACATATGACACTCTTGAATGCTGATTTGTTTTTTGAGGCGTGATTTAATGTTTAGGTGTATTGTCTGTTTTTCTTTTGCTTTTTTTAAAGACTTATTTGGTAACTTGTGACAGCTGTAGAATTGATATGTATATGTTGTATTTCAATGTTTTTGATTACCTATGTAATGTTTTGATTTTAAAAACATTTGCACTTAGTACTAAAAATATTACTCGTCAGTTATACGTGTATCATTGATTTAACTAGGTTTGATAAGAAAATACTGGTTTCTACAGTTGCAATATATGCAAAGCCTCCCCATATGCTAAAAACAATATAAATTACAGAAGCCCTGTTACGGGCAAGAAATTTAAAATCAACAAATATACAACCCTTCTAGTTCTATAACATATACGTTGTCAATGTCCTTTGCTTGCACTTGCAGAAAGTGGAGTAATGCATGCAGGTTAACACTTAGGAGGTTGCAGCACTTTAAGTTGCGCTATTAAGAACCAATATCGTCCCTAACCCATTTCTAATCACTAAGAGAGAAACACGAAAGCAAACTAACAGATTTGAGTTTTTGTCGTCATCACTCACTTGATCAAGCACCTTAAAAAGGAGGAGATCTCAACATTAAGGAAAACTGAAACTAGACAAATACTGTCACTGAACACAAAAGCACCAGATGGAGACAATCTGGACGTGGACCTGTATACTCTCATTGGCTCTTGAATATATGACTTGTCCGAAAATATTGTGCACGTTTCAAACTTATAGGCTTCTTATTTCATACTCTTAAATCTTCTTCCTGGTTCCAGAATTCTAAAAGTTATCCTAACCCGCATCTTCAATAACTAGCCTTCACGCTTGAGATTCAGTGTACATTTATAAAGTATAGTTATTATTTCTCTATTTTGTAGCTACAGTGAGTATCCGCTTTAACCCTTTCACAACCCCCATCGTCTGCGCTCACCAACCCACCCGTTTTATATGACCATCCTTAACATAAAGGAGCAAAACTCCTTTACCCCCATTTAACCTACAGGTGTTATCCCAGTCCTTTATTAATGAACACACTGAGTAGGATCAGCTTACTCTTAGGTACACTGGCTCTTTTTCCAATGGGGGGATTGAAGAAATCCCTTAGGTAGTAATTGGCAGGTAGATTACATACTTCCCCATCTGCACACATGTATTAGTTTACCTCATTGCTTGCATGCTTCTAACAGCAGTGATGGACTACTGAAACCACCATAGATCACTAAATTTCATTGTCGTTTGCTGTGCACACAGCATCTTTGATTTTCTTATTAGATGTTTTCTATTACACTTAGTCACCCAGCTAGCCCCATTGAACTTTGTTACACTCCATGTGGGCCCCTTTTGTCTTTAGATATTGCCCGTCTGAGATTAACAGGCCACTCTGACCACTAACATCAGGTTACACCTCCATTTCTGTTGCTTTAATTGAAGAATCACAAACGCACTCTCAAAATTCCCTTTATTCCAGATTAACACAGACTGTCTCCATTGATGTCCTTAAAGAATAACACATTTTGCACATGTAAGTAGCAGAACCTCCATATTCTTGAGTGAAGGCACCTCTAGGTGTAATTGGGAGGGTCCAACTTTTCCGTCGTGTAGATATATTTATTATGTCATCACGCTTGCCCATTGCCTAGTTATGGTTAAAACGAATTGTCTATGGAGTTTCAGAAAACCTTTTTATTAACTATTGATCTCTTCCATAAAAAAATCTGTAGATATTCTGCAGTACAATTTCGAGGTATCCACCCCAAGCATTGGCCATTTCAGATGTCGTGATGGCTAAGAGTTTTAAAAAAATGCTGTTTTGATCGCAATTTGCCACATACACGGTCAGGGACTAAACCTGTTATAAGAGACCTCTCGGGGTATTAACTCCACACTTCTACACCAAAGATCCGTTCGCACACAGAAAAGGGTAATGGAGATAGTTTAAGTTGTATTGCATAATTTGTATCAGAGTCAATCCGTCTTGTAACAATAATACCATCGCTACATGGAAGCACATCCTGTTTCTATCAGGGGGTGCTCGCTCTAGGACACCGGTGGTGCATATCAAATGAAACATAATGCCATTTGAGTAAGGCTCTGAATAAAACAATTAAAACCAAAGTGTTTGGCAACACCTCAATACAAAAATAATAAATTACGTAACATCTTGTGCATTTCCAGAGGGTACTATTTCTATTGCAAAAGTGCATCATTTATTCACCCACACTGAAGTATGTGCATCTGATGCTAGGCAGGGTTAAAAAGCAAAAGACCAAGTACACAACTAGGTCACTCAACTGCTCTCCAGAAAACCCAACCGGGTATATTGATAATGCAAATTCATCAAAAGTTTAATGTATTTCCGAAATTATATGTTCACATATAATAACCACGTTAGTCCATTGATTTTTCAAAAAAAGAGAGTTTTTATCAACAAATAGTTGCGTGAAGGCATAGTAATCTGCCTCGTGGTGTGAGGCGTTACCAATATTTCCTTAGCGAGGAAGGAAAAGCCACTTAACATCTTATGTCAGACAAAAACATTTGCCAATGCATTTCGGATTCATATATCCTTCTTCAGGGCAAGTCTGCAAATTGTACATGTGTCATATCATAATATTCCAAAATTAATGTATCGACAATAATTAAATGAATAAAGTAAATAACATACCAATAATTGTTGTGGTGGAAAAGGTCAAAATTGATAGATGCGGATAACAGGAAACAGAAGGAGAAGAAGAAAACAGCAGTGAGAGGGCTGATGCATATAAAATTGGCAAGAAATAAAAATTCGAATAGTATTTACCTGACCGAGTAGTAAAGTGCTTGCATGCGTGGTGGCTTGGTGTGCGAAAACATGTGGACGGCAGTGAACTGCCCGGGAAAATGTCAGCGCCGTAGCGCAGCCTTCGGAATAGGCTGAAATGTAATGAAAGTACCATAAGCTATGGAAGCAGACAGGTACGATCAGTATAGATAAATCTTTAAGAAGGCTTACCGTGTGACCAGCGAGCGATAGAACTGTTCCTCTCGCTAGCTCACTTGAAACTGCGATGCACGCATCGGCGCGTTGTCAGGACAACGCCTCTTGAATCTACCACGTGACCGCGTTCCCGAAGGACTCGCGGGTAGGGATAACAGACTGTGTGTGGATCTCCGGAAGGGAGTGCAAAGTCAAAAAAATAATTTACATTCTACCAAAAGGTAATCACGGAATAATGGTGACTCAAAATTATCAATAATGAAAAACATGGAAATAGAAGAAATACTGCCAAAGTAAAGAAGAGTAAAGACAAGCAGTAGCCAAAGGTGTGAAAGTGAGATGGCAATTAAAATGGTGTCCAACCCAGAGGCGGGCTGCTAAATATATTAAGCACAGTATACATAATATTAGTAACACATGGTTGTGGAATTACATTCTGAAATTACAATCAACATACAAAATGCAGTGTCGAACAGTGGCGACACCAAAGGGAGTAACACTGATGGTGCAAGCCTCCCCACTGCTATGGTGGCGCAAAACAACGCCACCTTGGGTCCCAGACAATTGTCCAGGAGACGTAGCGGGGAGGACACAAATAGATCAGTCATATGGAAATTCACAGTATATAATAGCTAGAAACATGTCTATAAAGCAATTCACAGTATATAATAGCTAGCAACATGTCCATAGAATCAAAGAAAAGGTAAAATTATAAAAAACAGTGATAATTGATCTCCTCGTTCATTCCATGGGGAACCAAACTCCCAAGTTTGTCGATCCAAAATGTCTCTCTTCGGTTCAACCGCTGGTTCAAATCTTCGTGAGGATTATTCTTAGTCAGTACCTCCAAGATCACAAATCTGATTTGGGTCAAATTATGACCATTCTCCATCCAGTGGCGGGCTACAGCAGAGTTGGTGTTAGCAGTCCGGATGCATGAGCGATGCTCATTCCACCTCACTTTAGCCATTCTTGTGGATTGTCCCACATAGAATTTTCCACACGGGCATTTGATGCCGTAGATTATATTGGTGCTATCACAAGTACCATAGTTCTTGAGCGGAATCTTTTTCCCTGTTCTGGGATGGTTGATAGAGTCTCCTTTAATTACTGAATTACAATTGGTACAGTGGAGGCAAGGGTATGTCCCAGTGCGTTGGGTTGCAGATTCTTTCAAGGGGGGTCTAGTATATACCAGTTCATCCCTCAAGTTCCTGCTACGTTGATAGGCAAATACCGGTAATTCAGTGAATAAACTTTGTACTCGGACATCATTCTTCAAAATCCCCCAGTGCTTACTAATAGTTTTCTTAATCCTGTTACTCTGAGTTGAAAATTTAGAAACAAATACCGGTGTTTTTAATTCTTTCTTATTTCTGGGATTATGGGTAGATAACAAAGTTTCTCGTGTCAGGGTACTGACCCTATTTGATGCTATGTCGAGTTCTGTTTGTTTGTAGCCCCGGGCTAGAAATTTCTCTTTCATAATCTGTTGTTGGACTGCACAATCCTCGGGGTCGCTAACAATCTTCTTAACCCTAAGCAGTTGACTGTATGGAAGGTTCTTGAGTAAACTGGGTTGGTGAAAACTTAAGCGATGTAACAGATTGTTACGATCTGTCGGTTTCCGGAAGATTGAGGTACTGTAAGATGTAGTCTCTCTCTTAATGCAGATATCCAAAAAGGTAATCGTATCCTGTGAAACCTCTCTAGTGAATTGGATGCGTTGATCAATACTGTTGAGATATTCAAAGAAGGTGTCAAAGGCCGTCTTGGTGCCCCTCCACACTCCAAAGATATCATCGATGTAGCGAGTCCATAGGCGAATGTCATTTTTCCAACGTTGATTACCCAGCACATTATCAGTTTCAAATTTATACATGAAGCTGTTGGCGTATGAGGGTGCCATTGTTGCCCCCATAGATGTTCCAGAGGTTTGTAAATAGAACTGATTACGGTACTGAAAGTAGGAATTTTCTGATATGAATTGTAAGAGGGCTAATAGAAACTCCTTTTGTGCTCGTATATCAGGTGCTTGTAGCAGTAGCCATTCCACAGCTTCTAATCCTAGATCATGTGGTATAGATGTGTAGAGGCTTCTAACATCTATAGTAAACAGCCAATCCCCTTGTTCAGGAATAATGGAGTTGAGTTTCTGTAAAAAGTGGGTGGTGTCGCGAGTATATGTGGATGTTTTCTGAATTAAAGGTTGTAGAAAAAAATCGACATAGACGCCCAGTGGTTGATTAATACTTTCCATGCCAGCCACAATTGGTCTTCCTGGAGGGTTGGTGGGATGCTTATGAATTTTGGGTAAAGTATAGAAGTTTGGTATCCTTGGATGATCTTTAAGCAAAAACTTCTGGGTGTGTTCGTTTATCCACTCTAGTTCGAAGGCCTTATCTAGTAGAGTCTTGAGATTTTGTTTAATCGTAACGGTAGGATCACGGTCCAGGGTGGCATAAATTGACCTGTCCTGAAGTTGCCTGTTACATTCTGCATCATAGTCCACCGTGTTTTGGATAACTAACGCTCCACCTTTGTCCGCTGGGCGAATGGTTATTTTCTTATCGCCATACAGGTCTCTAATGAGTCTCATTTCGTGAGGTTTCAGATTCTTATGGGGAGGATTCTTATGGCTAATTCTCTCCAAGTCACGAGTAACTAGTTTCTGAAAAATATCAATGGAAGGAACAGTAATGGGTGGCACAAAGCCACTCTTTTCTCTAAATTCTTGAAAATCTGGACCAATGGGTGGTTTTTCTTGGACTTCAAGTTCTTCGAAGAAGACCTTCAATTTCAATTTTCTAACGAATTTATAGAGCTCAATTTTTGTGTTGAAGAGAGTAGTACCGTAAGTGGGTACAAAACTCAAACCTTTTTGTAATATGTCTTCCTCTGCTCCTGTCAGTGGTCGGCTAGATATGTTGATCACTAAGTTTTCCTTAGTTGAAATCTGGTTTGTGGTCTGTTTTTTTGATTTCCTCCTGCCCCTGCGCGTTCTTTTGGGCGGGCGCCTAAAAAAGGCAAAGAGGAAGGTGCTTGTGTTGTGGAGCCGCTAGCTGTATTAAGCTCTTCCGTGGTTCGTTCTGTGGAAGTTTCAGATTCTCTCTGAGCTTCCGAAACAGAGCTGCTGGTATTATCTGACGTGTATTTAAATGGTTTCTTAGGTGTTACAGAACTATACCGTTCCATCCATGTATATACCTCATCATTAATGTAATCGTAGGTATCACGTTTAAATTTTTTGACTTTTTTCTGTTCTAGTTCTGCTTTGTAGTCTTCAAGCTTAGTGTTGACATCTAGCAAGATAGTATCGTATTCTTCTTTTCCTAATGAAGCGGTTAGTTCTTTCTCGATATCTTCAATCTCTGTCTTTAATGTCATCAAGTTCTTGGAAAGTTCTTGGATGGTTAACAGAATCAGATCCAATGAACATTTGTTTAAAATAGCTTCCCATTTACGGACAAACTCCTTATTTTCCTTGCACAAGGTTGGCCGAAGTTGTATACGTAGGCCTCTAGGAATGCGTTGGTTCTTGAAGTAGCGTCCTAATGTAATTGCATGTAATTTTCTGTTGATTTCTTTACGTATTAAGTATTCTAGCTGTCTGATCTGTTTCGCAGGATCTTTAGGTGTAGTCCCATGTGTGCCAATTGATGTATCACTGATTAGTTTCAAAATGGCGTTTGCTTCCTCAGGTGAGAACCCTAAGGTTTCTGCGCATTTGTTCGATAATCCTTCTATAACTTCATATGACATAGTAATGTAGTCTAAATCTTGGTGATGTTAAAGAAAACGTGTGCCTCCACTGTGATGTGTCTCGCCAAGCCACCACGCATGCAAGCACTTTACTACTCAGTCAGGTAAATACTATTCGAATTTTTATTTCTTGCCAATTTTATATGCATCAGCCCTCTCACTGCTGTTTTCTTCTTCTCCTTCTGTTTCCTGTTATCCGCATCTATCAATTTTGACCTTTTCCACCACAACAATTATTGGTATGTTATTTACTTTATTCATTTAATTATTGTTGATACATTAATTTTGGAATATTATGATATGACACATGTACAATTTGCAGACTTGCCCTGAAGAAGGATATATGAATCCGAAATGCATTGGCAAATGTTTTTGTCTGACATAAGATGTTAAGTGGCTTTTCCTTCCTCGCTAAGGAAATATTGGTAACGCCTCACACCACGAGGCAGATTACTATGCCTTCACGCAACTATTTGTTGATAAAAACTCTCTTTTTTTGAAAAATCAATGGACTAACGTGGTTATTATATGTGAACATATAATTTCGGAAATACATTAAACTTTTGATGAATTTGCATTATCAATATACCCGGTTGGGTTTTCTGGAGAGCAGTTGAGTGACCTAGTTGTGTACTTGGTCTTTTGCTTTTTTAGTTGAGTTTAGATTTGGGTGTCTCCTCATTTATCTTAGCTGGCTCCCTCTTACAATTTTTGGACAAGAAATCACATAAGAAACTAATTTTCTAAAAAATCAGTATCCGAGTAAAGATTACAAAGTGGTGCCCACTTCTTTGCTGCTATTCGCTTTTTTGTTCCCCATTTTTGGCGAGACACATCACAGTGGAGGCACACGTTTTCTTTAACATCACCAAGATTTAGACTACATTACTATGTCATATGAAGATATAGAAGGATTATCGAACAAATGCGCAGAAACCTTAGGGTTCTCACCTGAGGAAGCAAACGCCATTTTGAAACTAATCAGTGATACATCAATTGGCACACATGGGACTACACCTAAAGATCCTGCGAAACAGATCAGACAGCTAGAATACTTAATACGTAAAGAAATCAACAGAAAATTACATGCAATTACATTAGGACGCTACTTCAAGAACCAACGCATTCCTAGAGGCCTACGTATACAACTTCGGCCAACCTTGTGCAAGGAAAATAAGGAGTTTGTCCGTAAATGGGAAGCTATTTTAAACAAATGTTCATTGGATCTGATTCTGTTAACCATCCAAGAACTTTCCAAGAACTTGATGACATTAAAGACAGAGATTGAAGATATCGAGAAAGAACTAACCGCTTCATTAGGAAAAGAAGAATACGATACTATCTTGCTAGATGTCAACACTAAGCTTGAAGACTACAAAGCAGAACTAGAACAGAAAAAAGTCAAAAAATTTAAACGTGATACCTACGATTACATTAATGATGAGGTATATACATGGATGGAACGGTATAGTTCTGTAACACCTAAGAAACCATTTAAATACACGTCAGATAATACCAGCAGCTCTGATTCGGAAGCTCAGAGAGAATCTGAAACTTCCACAGAACGAACCACGGAAGAGCTTAATACAGCTAGCGGCTCCACAACACAAGCACCTTCCTCTTTGCCTTTTTTAGGCGCCCGCCCAAAAGAACGCGCAGGGGGAGGAGGAAATCAAAAAAACAGACCACAAACCAGATTTCAACTAAGGAAAACTTAGTGATCAACATATCTAGCCGACCACTGACAGGAGCAGAGGAAGACATATTACAAAAAGGTTTGAGTTTTGTACCCACTTACGGTACTACTCTCTTCAACACAAAAATTGAGCTCTATAAATTCGTTAGAAAATTGAAATTGAAGGTCTTCTTCGAAGAACTTGAAGTCCAAGAAAAACCACCCATTGGTCCAGATTTTCAAGAATTTAGAGAAAAGAGTGGCTTTGTGCCACCCATTACTGTTCCTTCCATTGATATTTTTCAGAAACTAGTTACTCGTGACTTGGAGAGAATTAGCTATAAGAATCCTCCCCATAAGAATCTGAAACCTCACGAAATGACTCATTAGAGACCTGTATGGCGATAGGAAAATAACCATTCGCCCAGCGGACAAAGGTGGAGCGTTAGTTATCCAAAACACGGTGGACTATGATGCAGAATGTAACAGGCAACTTCAGGACAGGTCAATTTATGCCACCCTGGACCGTGATCCTACCGTTACGATTAAACAAAATCTCAAGACTCTACTAGATAAGGCCTTCGAACTAGAGTGGATAAACGAACACACCCAGAAGTTTTTGCTTAAAGATCATCCAAGGATACCAAACTTCTATACTTTACCCAAAATTCATAAGCATCCCACCAACCCTCCAGGAAGACCAATTGTGGCTGGCATGGAAAGTATTAATCAACCACTGGGCGTCTAGGTCGATTTTTTTCTACAACCTTTAATTCAGAAAACATCCACATATACTCGCGACACCACCCACTTTTTACAGAAACTCAACTCCATTATTCCTGAACAAGGGGATTGGCTGTTTACTATAGATGTTAGAAGCCTCTACACATCTATACCACATGATCTAGGATTAGAAGCTGTGGAATGGCTACTGCTACAAGCACCTGATATACGAGCACAAAAGGAGTTTCTATTAGCCCTCTTACAATTCATATCAGAAAATTACTACTTTCAGTACCGTAATCAGTTCTATTTACAAACCTCTGGAACATCTATGGGGGCAACAATGGCACCCTCATACGCCAACAGCTTCATGTATAAATTTGAAACTGATAATGTGCTGGGTAATCAACGTTGGAAAAATGACATTCGCCTATGGACTCGCTACATCGATGATATCTTTGGAGTGTGGAGGGGCACCAAGACGGCCTTTGACACCTTCTTTGAATATCTCAACAGTATTGATCAACGCATCCAATTCACTAGAGAGGTTTCACAGGATACGATTACCTTTTTGGATATCTGCATTAAGAGAGAGACTACATCTTACAGTACCTCAATCTTCCGGAAACCGACAGATCGTAACAATCTGTTACATCGCTTAAGTTTTCACCAACCCAGTTTACTCAAGAACCTTCCATACAGTCAACTGCTTAGGGTTAAGAAGATTGTTAGCGACCCCGAGGATTGTGCAGTCCAACAACAGATTATGAAAGAGAAATTTCTAGCCCGGGGCTACAAACAAACAGAACTCGACATAGCATCAAATAGGGTCAGTACCCTGACACGAGAAACTTTGTTATCTACCCATAATCCCAGAAATAAGAAAGAATTAAAAACACCGGTATTTGTTTCTAAATTTTCAACTCAGAGTAACAGGATTAAGAAAACTATTAGTAAGCACTGGGGGATTTTGAAGAATGATGTCCGAGTACAAAGTTTATTCACTGAATTACCGGTATTTGCCTATCAACGTAGCAGGAACTTGAGGGATGAACTGGTATATACTAAACCCCCCTTGAAAGAATCTGCAACCCAACGCACTGGGACATACCCTTGCCTCCACTGTACCAATTGTAATTCAGTAATTAAAGGAGACTCTATCAACCATCCCAGAACAGGGAAAAAGATTCCGCTCAAGAACTATGGTACTTGTGATAGCACCAATATAATCTACGGCATCAAATGCCCGTGTGGAAAATTCTATGTGGGACAATCCACAAGAATGGCTAAAGTGAGGTGGAATGAGCATCGCTCATGCATCCGGACTGCTAACACCAACTCTGCTGTAGCCCGCCACTGGATGGAGAATGGTCATAATTTGACCCAAATCAGATTTGTGATCTTGGAGGTACTGACTAAGAATAATCCTCACGAAGATTTGAACCAGCGGTTGAACCGAAGAGAGACATTTTGGATCGACAAACTTGGGAGTTTGGTTCCCCATGGAATGAACGAGGAGATCAATTATCACTGTTTTTTATAATTTTACCTTTTCTTTGATTCTATGGACATGTTGCTAGCTATTATATACTGTGAATTGCTTTATAGACATGTTTCTAGCTATTATATACTGTGAATTTCCATATGACTGATCTATTTGTGTCCTCCCCGCTACGTTCTCCTGGACAATTGTCTGGGACCCAAGGTGGCGTTGTTTTGCGCCACCATAGCAGTGGGGAGGCTTGCACCATCAGTGTTACTCCCTTTGGTGTCGCCACTGTTCGACACTGCATTTTGTATGTTGATTGTAATTTCAGAATGTAATTCCACAACCATGTGTTACTAATATTATGTATACTGTGCTTAATATATTTAGCAGCCCGCCTCTGGGTTGGACACCATTTTAATTGCCATCTCACTTTCACACCTTTGGCTACTGCTTGTCTTTACTCTTCTTTACTTTGGCAGTATTTCTTCTATTTCCATGTTTTTCATTATTGATAATTTTGAGTCACCATTATTCCGTGATTACCTTTTGGTAGAATGTAAATTATTTTTTTGACTTTGCACTCCCTTCCGGAGATCCACACACAGTCTGTTATCCCTACCCGCGAGTCCTTCGGGAACGCGGTCACGTGGTAGATTCAAGAGGCGTTGTCCTGACAACGCGCCGATGCGTGCATCGCAGTTTCAAGTGAGCTAGCGAGAGGAACAGTTCTATCGCTCGCTGGTCACACGGTAAGCCTTCTTAAAGATTTATCTATACTGATCGTACCTGTCTGCTTCCATAGCTTATGGTACTTTCATTACATTTCAGCCTATTCCGAAGGCTGCGCTACGGCGCTGACATTTTCCCGGGCAGTTCACTGCCGTCCACATGTTTTCGCACACCAAGCCACCACGCATGCAAGCACTTTACTACTCGGTCAGGTAAATACTATTCGAATTTTTATTTCTTGCCAATTTTATATGCATCAGCCCTCTCACTGCTGTTTTCTTCTTCTCCTTCTGTTTCCTGTTATCCGCATCTATCAATTTTGACCTTTTCCACCACAACAATTATTGGTATGTTATTTACTTTATTCATTTAATTATTGTCGATACATTAATTTTGGAATATTATGATATGACACATGTACAATTTGCAGACTTGCCCTGAAGAAGGATATATGAATCCGAAATGCATTGGCAAATGTTTTTGTCTGACATAAGATGTTAAGTGGCTTTTCCTTCCTCGCTAAGGAAATATTGGTAACGCCTCACACCACGAGGCAGATTACTATGCCTTCACGCAACTATTTGTTGATAAAAACTCTCTTTTTTTGAAAAATCAATGGACTAACGTGGTTATTATATGTGAACATATAATTTCGGAAATACATTAAACTTTTGATGAATTTGCATTATCAATATACCCGGTTGGGTTTTCTGGAGAGCAGTTGAGTGACCTAGTTGTGTACTTGGTCTTTTGCTTTTTTAGTTGAGTTTAGATTTGGGTGTCTCCTCATTTATCTCAGCTGGCTCCCTCTTACAATTTTTGGACAAGAAATCACATAAGAAACTAATTTTCTAAAAAATCAGTATCCGAGTAAAGATTACAAAGTGGTGCCCACTTCTTTGCTGCTATTCGCTAGGCAGGGTTAAGCCACTGTTTAAAAATACTGTGTCAGCCCACAGCTAAAGTCATCTAATTACAAGAGACCTGCTTCCATATCATTAAGCAGGTGTAACACCAGGGTTATTTTTTGCCGTAATATAATCTCTTAATATCAGCACATTAAAAGGTCGACTGGTTTCAATGACTATGTGGTTGGTGTCATCTTCTTCAGGACCAGCAATTTGTACAATTGGACTCAATCACTGATATAGACAGATTGACATAAAAATAATTATGCAATACAACTTAAACTATCTCCATTACCCTTTTCTGTGTGCTAACTTGATAGCAATTTGAACAGCTTTTAACATGGGCTAATAGGGGGAAAAAGAAATTCAGCACAGAAATCTCAAGTTGGCTGCATGGATTTTCAAGATTTTGGGCTCCACCTAAATGGTATGAATTGGTGCACCAACATTTTATTTTTGGAATATCGAACAGGCCAATTTTGAAATATTAACGTTTTAACATTTATCTATGTATGATGCATGCACAGAATGATTGTAAATCTTTCATAAGAACTGTAAAAAGACGCATGAAAGTTTCACAGTTCGAACATTCAGCAATTTACATGCCCTGAAAACACATATCAAAGTCAGAGTGACTATGATGTGAGTTTTCAAGAGATGGAATGAATGTTCGTTTTTAGTACGAAATGTATAAAGGAGCATATGAGTTTCACAGCTCGTATAATTACATATTTAACATTTCCCGAAAATGCACATCAAGTCAGGACTGATATTAAGGTCAGTTTTCAGGAGTGTAAATTGCATACAAGTACGACCGATAAGTCACATACGCCTATTCAACGTATTGAAAACTTGCATCTAAGTTGAAGTTCACTTTTAACACGCTCCAACAACCCAACTCTTACTATTCATGCTCCGACATGTGCTCCAACGACAGATATTCTTACCATGCACGCTCTTACAAAACAGCTCTTGCCAACTGCAGAAGCCCGAGGTGAGTGCTTTTAGAGCCCCATACCCACTACCTACCTAAAATGTGTGCATTTTTGGCCCCCTCCCGTGCGGCTTCCTTCTCCATTTCTTTGCCCGCTTACCAGCCTGCCCCTGCGACCTGATCGGCCGTCGGACCGAACCCTCAACACAGGGCAAATGCTTCCTGCTTGGCATTCGCCATTTGCCAGGGCAGCACTCTGCCTGTTGCAGCCCCTGCAGCAAAGAACCTAAGGCAAAGGACAGCTCCTCCAAAGTCTGCATGTGGCAGCAGGGAAGCAGGCAGGAGTCAGCCAGCGTCAACTCACATGGTAGGCATGGTACTAATAGCTAAGACATCTTCCATCTTATCCTTCAAACCACCCACACTTGCAATAATAACACCAACCTCTCACCACAATCACACAATACATCCTTCTGGAAAGTGAAACAATCTCATCTCACCGACTACTGCATTGCGAAACCTAGGCCTGTTTCCAACTATCCAGGAAAATCAAATCTAGGTGTGCGTTTTCTCTGGACTGCCATTTTGTGAAACCTAGGCCTTTTCCCACTAACCAGCAAACTTCCAGTAATCCAGTGTAAACAATTGATTATAGCTGGTCCATTGTACCAAATTAACCTGAAACCCAGGTCAGGTCATCTCTCCCACCCCGAACCGACTAATTGGCAAAGGCGTTGCTCTCTCTGCAACGCTTAGAATCTGACACCACCCTCGTTTACGGGCCCACATTCCACAGGAAAGGGGAACACCAAGATGCTAACTCACAAATTTGGCAGCCTCCAACACCTCTAGCGAATAACCCACATCCAAAGAATAATATCTAGCCTGGGATTCCCCCTAACATGTCAAAGTTATTCTTCTGTTGAATAACACTCTAGTCAATCCCCCAACAAACAACAGCCACCACCACCGGATTATAGCCCACATACAAAGTCCCCTGTTCCCCTCCCTTGCCTTGCCATGCTCTGAAACACTTGTGTACGAGTGCGATAGAAATAAAATATTCGTATCAAGGCCATCGGGAGTACACCGCTATACCTATATTCACAACGCAAGAAGGGAAGAATCGCCACAAGCCAAACCCTGCGAGGTCATGCAGGCGGGCTTACTGCCCTTGTGACCCACAGGCCAGCCTCCAAACCAACTTACCTCCAAGGACCACAACAAAGACCAGGACGACGCCAATGGAAAATGGAACCAAGAACCCGAATGGAACCACACCCTCTTCCAGTAGAAAATGGCACGAATACAGAAAACACCCCTACAAAAACTGGTCAATGAAACAAACATCACGAGGAGAGAGAAATCCCTATATCTAACACCCTACCTTGCAACGGACCACGCACCACAACATCTCAACACCACCGACATCGCTAGGCGTGCCGAAAGCATACTGGAACCACACAGAAAAAGAAGAAACACCAAGAAGAAAAAAGAACAAAACCTACGCCCTCACGCCTTATATCACAAAAGCACAAGGACACTGCCACCAACTACAACAAAACATAGAAGAAAAGCGGAAGAAAACAGCAACCCAATAATTAAACAGACCGTTTTGACGACGGAACAGATCCCACCAAGCACCCATCACATCCTGACTGTAACATGGATGCAGAACAACCGCAAGACAAAATCAACATTTAAAAAAAACACCATCATCAATAGGATCCACTGCAACCTAATCAACACAGATGAATGTCCAAACATGCCACAGAGATTTGCGACAGAGCTATCAACTTTCTATTAATTACAGAACCATGGCTAGACGAAAACTAAAAAATCAATTACACAACTGCTTCCCTGACAACTTCAAGTGCTCACAGGCAAACAGGAAAGATAAAAGGAGGAGGAGGACTTGCAATAGCATATAAGGAACACCTGAAAACTAAAACAGACGAACTGCTAAACATCAAAAACTGCGAATCCCTAATCCTTCACCTGACAGCAAACCCAAAACAAGCCTCAAATGTGTTCTGCTTTACAGACTGCTGACATACGATGCAACCTTCATGGAAACCTTCACAGAAGCCATCACCAACCTACCTATCGAGCAGAAAACCTGATAATCCTCTGGGACTTCCACATCTGGTTTGAAGAAGAAACTGCAAACTCACAAAAAATCACTAGCCAAACTGTAGAAAATGAAACTACATCAGTTGGTTAAAGGAACAACACACACGGCGGGACACAAACTTGACGCAATCTTCGTCAACAAAAACCTCATCACCACGGCACCACCAATACAGATCCTCTGGAGCGATCACCTCATCATTCCATTTGTGATCATGCTACCTACGAAAGCAGCCAAACAACCCTATCTGTCAACTAACATGAAAAGAAACTGAGGACCATGAAAGCTACCAACTTAATAGAACAACTCGAAATCACAAAACCACCAACTTGAACAAAGCCGACCCAACAGAAATACAGAACTACTTCATAAATTGATCACCGGAACAATCAACAATATCTCCAAGGAAAAACCTTTGACCCCATTGCGCAAGAGAGCAAGGGCACAAGGGTTTACTTTGCTCCTCGGGCCATGAAAAGGAAAAGATGCTGGAACTAGAATGGAGAACAATACGACCAGGCAAAAAAAAAAATGACTATTTCAACAGCGAGTCCATTAATACAAAAAGGAAATCCATAAGGCCCAGAGAATTACTATGACAGCTGAATCACCAAAGCCACAAACTCCCATAAAGAACTGTTTGATATTATAAACGAAATGAGGAAACCACTTTGATGCAACAGCATACCAGAACCCTCACTAAAACTATGCAACGCACTTGCAGACCACTTCAAAAACAAAATCAGTTCCATCCACCAAATCATACAAAACAGACCGGTCAACCAAAACACACAATGCACCCTCCCTGAGGATCGTCCGAACAAACTCGGAAGATTACCCCAAATTATCAGCAGAGACATTTGTGAAGCTGGTAGGAAATCACAAGAAAGCAGGCTCCCCCCATTCACCCCTCCAGAAATATTCAAATCAATCCTCTGGAGGATAGCTCAAAGGCAACATGCTTGCCTTGGAAGCAAGACGACACGGAGCATCACAGGTTCAATCCCCGGGGCCTCAGTTAGAAACCTCTGGGTATTAAGCACATTCTAAATAACCTATCATATCATCCTCGCACAAGGCGCACCTCTGGAATACTACAGAAACTTCTTCAATGCATCACTCTCACAGGGAAACTACCGCAATCTTTCTAATTGGCATACATCAAACCACTCCTCAAGGACACAGCAGGCAACGTGGAAGACCTCTCCCAACTACAGACCAATTTCAAACATCACCTACCCAACAAAACTACTTGGAAACCTACACCTATGAACTAACACACAGAAAAACACCAACAGCTGGACCAGGCACAAGTTGGCTTTAGACCTATGAGAGGAACGGAAACGGCACTCCACTCAATTGGGACAATCTAAAGACAAATGCAGATTCCGACACACTCAGCTCCGATACTTCTGTACCTCTCTGCAGCATTAGACACAATCAACCATGACATCCTCATCAAGAGACTAGAAGAAATAGTCATCACTGACGTAACCCTAATTTGGATTAAATAATTCCCAATAGATAGAACAGAAACCGTCTGGATTAAACCTTTTAAATCCACTCCAAGGGAAACCACGTGGAGTACCACAAGGATCGTCATTATCCCCAATGCTCTTCAACATCTACCTGACTCCACTAATCAAGTTATGATATGATATGGCATTTGTAACGCGCCTATACACAAGTGTTTCAAGGCGCGACGAGGCAGGGAGGGGGGGGGACAGGGGGAGGACAGACAACGATCCGACTAGGCCAGGTGTCATTCAGACCGCGCAAGTGCAGGGGTAGGGGGAAGGGAAAAGTGCAGTACAAGGTAAGTAATAGAAATAAATAGATAAATAAATAGGGCCAGCTGGTGGCAAGTGCAAGGTAAGTGCAGACAAGTGCTGGGAAGGGGGCGCTGTAGGGATACAGAGACAGTCCCACAGTGCAGGGGTTGCCAGGGAGGCAGTGCAAGTGGAGAGTGGCTGGGCCCAGGACCGAGGTCGGTGAGAGTGGCCAAGTTTCAGATTCAGTGCAGAATTTAGTGAAGAATTAGCAGGGGAGAGGGAGAGAGAAAGCAGAAGCAAAGAGGAAGGTTTTGAGGTGCTTCCGGAACCGGAGATGGTTCTCCTCAAGTTTCAGGGAGGCAGGAAGGCTGTTCCAGAGGAAGGCTCCTGCTGCGGAGAGAGATCTACCCCCAGCTCGTTGCTTCGAGAAGCGGCTGACCCTGAGAGAGTTGGAGACGGATGAGCGAAGGGCTCAGAAAGGAAGATATTTAGGAAGAGAGAGTTGAAGGTATTTAGGCCCAGGCCCCAGAAGGCCTTGTGGACAATGCAGAGGGTTTTGAACTTAATCCTCGCAGCCACTGGGAGCCAGTGTAGAGATTTCAGTCCTGGAGAGAAACGGTCCCTGGGCTTGAGGCCAAGGACAAGTCTCGCAGTTCTGTTCTGGATGAGTTGCAGAGGGCGGAGAGTGGAGGCAGGCAGATTAAGATAGAGACTGTTACAGTAGTCCAGCTTCGAGAGAACCAGGGCTCGGGAGACAGTGAGCTTCTGGGGGAAGGAGAGGAAGGGAAGAATACCTCTAAGGAGGTGCAGCTGGTAGTGTGACTTCTTAGAGACGTCAGATATATGAGGAGAGAAGGCGAGTGTGGAGTCAAAGATGACCCCGAGGTTTTTTGCCTTGCAGGTAGGAGCAGGAAGAGGCCCAAGAGAGGCTGGCCAGAGAGCTGCAGGGAAGGAGGGAGTGGGTGTGCCGATGAGTAGAATCTCAGTCTTACTAGCATTAAGGCAGAGGTCGTTGGCAGCACACCATTCCTGGATAGCAGACAGACAGTCAGAGATGAGGGCAGGAGAGGAGGCGGCCGAGGGTAGCCTGAAAATGAGCTGGGTATCGTCCGCATAGCACTGAAATTTGGGGCAGAGGGCGGCGATGCAGTGGGCAAGAAGTGCCAGATACTGGTTGAAAAGCCAGGGAGAGAGATTGGATCCCTGGGGAACACCACAGGTGGAGAAAAAGATGTCAGAGAGGAAGGACCCATGTTGGACCTGGGAGGGTCGATTGGAAAGGAAAGAGGTCAGCCACGCCAGAGTCTGACCAGTGATACCCAGGTTATCGCGGAGACGGTTGAGCAGGATGGCATGGTTGACAGTGTCAAAGGCAGAAGAGAGATCGAGCAGAATGAGAACACACGGAGTGTTGGAGTCGAGGTTCAAGAGCAGGTCATCCCGGATGTCCAGGAGAGCAGTTTGTGCTTCTGGCCGCTCTGAAGCCGGATTGGTGGTCATGAAGACTACCAACAGCTTCAGCATGGAGGTTAAGCTGGGAGATGGCCAGTTTCTCCAGGAGCTTGCCCAGGACGGGAGTGATGGAGATTGGGTGATAGTTAGCCGGGCAGGAGGGGTCGGCAGAGGGTTTCTTAAGAAGAGGGTGCACAAGGGAGTGCTTGAGGGGGGATGGGAAGACTCCAGAGGCGAAGGAGGGGCTGCAAAAGTCAGCCAGGGCAGGAGCCAGGGAGTCGATGTGGTCCTTGATAGTTTTGGAGGAACAGGGGTGAACCTGTTTAGACGAGACTTTCATAGATCAGACTTGTCTGGAAACCTCGTCAGCAGAGAAAAGGGGAAAGGCAGAGAAGGAGGGAGGAGGGGTGGCTGCAGAAGGGCCGGAGGAAGAGCAGGGAAGCGAGGGAGGGAGATGATAGGAGGAGAGTGAGGACAGGATGTCCTGAGTTTTAGAGATGAAGTGAGAGGCCAGTGCAGTACAGAGGGCCTGGGAGGGGACAGGAGAGGTAGAGACTGCAGCAGGGGTGGCAAGCTCCTTGCAGATTTTAAAGAGTTCGGCCGAATTGTTAGATGCCGCAGAGATTCGGGCTTGGATAAGGGCTCTCTTCTTGGTGAGAACGGAGAGACGGTATTGCCTTTGGAGCAGGCGGCAGGCCAGTTTGTCAGAGGATGAACAAGAAGCACGCCATTTCCTCTCTGCCACCCTGCACTTGCGTTTTAGGGTGACAAGATCCGAATCATACCAGGAGTTACATTTGGCTTTGGGCTTCAGGCGGATTCTCATGACAGGGGCATGGATATCAAGAGTATCAGAAATAGCAGAGTGGAGCATGGAGAGGGCTGTGTCAGGGTGAGATGCCAGGCTATTGATGTAGAAAATAAACGCCCATTTTGAATCTAGGCAATGAAGTTTATCCTTTGGAAGGATGCAGAGGCAGATAAAAAGTGGGAAGTGCAATCTTCTGTGCCAATTGAAATTCAGAGACCTCCTTCGGTGGAAAGAGAGGGCGGACCCTCAATACAACCTTTTCCTTGTAAAAGGTGGTAAACTGAGGATTACAAGACAAGGACTTCAACTCGTTAACTCTACGAACCGAGATAATAACTGTTAAAAAGACAGTCGGGAGGGTCAGCATCCTTAAAGGACATGAATGGAGAGGGTCAAATGGAGCTCACAAGAGAAACTGTAGCACCAGAATACGATTCCTGCACTGGCGAGTGCTTAAAAATAGACAACGCTGCCAAGTATCCTTTTGCGGTCCCAACCTGCAACCCCTGTTGGGCTAAATGAAGCAAGAATAAAGAGCACCACCGGTGTGTCAGACGAGAAAGGGTCAATATTCTTAAATCTGCACCAGATGCAAAACTTGCTCCAACAGCAGTGCTACAGAGTCTTTGTTGCTGGTCTTCTGGCCGGTGAATGTCCAAAGTCTTGATTTCCAGGTGAAGAATCCGACCCCCCTCTTACGAGAGAAATCCTCTCTTTGGGGAAGACGAGTCAGAGGGAGGGCAGATTGACATGTCCAGAAGGGCCAGATACCACTTTCTCCTCACCCATCCAGGACAATGAGGTTCAGGGGCTTCCCGAACTCCCTCAACATACTGATGACATGAGGAATGACGGGGACTGGAGGAAACACATACAGGAGTGGACATTTTCAGTCCACTATGAAGGCGTCTCCCAGAGCTTCTCTTTGAGGAAATTCCAGGGAGCAGAACAGGTCACACTTTCCGTTAAAACTGGATGAGAACAGATACACCTGAGAGGTTCCCCAAAGGGTGAAGATCTCTTGGACTTCCTGTGCTAGCTCCCACTTGTGGGAGACTGTGCTCTGGCTGTTCAGAGCATCTGCTGATGTGTTCTCTTCTCTGGCTAGGTGAACAGCCGAAATCGATTCCTTCTTACAGTGCCCAAACCCAGAGCTGTGTTGCCGCTCTGCACAACGGTAGTGACCCTACACCTCCGCTCTTGTTGAGGTAATGCACGGCCACTGTGTTGTCGGTCATTGTCTGGCATTCTTTCCCCATACCGAGGGCAGAAAGACCATCAGCGCTAGTCTGACTGACCCCAGTTCCAAAAGGTTGATATGTAGTTTGGTCTCTGATAGAGAGCAGCGACCGCTGATTGCCAGATCATCGACCTGAGCCCCCCGAGCCTGTGAGGGAGGTGTGCATAACTACGGTTATCTCCGGCGATGGTTGCCAAAAAGGTTCCTACTTGAACACATTCTCCCCGCAGGCCCACCACATGAGATGCTGCGCAACCTTGCTCAGGAACTGAAGTTGATCTGTCATTCTGCTGGAGTACTGTGACCACTGGAATCTGAGGACCCATTGAAGAGACCTCATTCTCAGCTGGGTTTCTGGCACCAGAAAAATGCAGGACGCCATGAAACCGAGTAACCATAGAGACTTTGGGAATTCTGAAACTTCTTGAGCATTTGCTGAACATGTTGAGGCCTCACTTCCGTTAGCAAGGCTTTCAACGAGGAAGCATCCAGGACCACTCCAATATATTGAAGCTTTTGGGAAGGTATCACATGGAACTTCTTGAAAATGAGCGATAAGCCCTGTCTGTGGAGAGTGGCAGGTGATGAGATGTTCCAGAACCTGATCTGGAGAACGGTCCCTGATCAGAAAATCGCCTATGTAGGGGTAGAGGTGAATCCCTCCCCTCCTCAGATTGCTGCCACTACTGCCATCAACTTGGCGAAAACCCTTGAGGTAGAGGTGAGCTTGAATGCCAGAACCCATAATTGAAAATGAGAACTGCCAATGACGAACCCCAGGTACTTCCTGTGCTTGTGATGAATAGGCACAAGGAAGTAAGCATCTTGAAAGTCCCATGATGCAATCCAATCTTGGAGCTGGAATGTCTGGAGGATCTGAGAAAGATTGACCATCTGAAACATTTCCTTCCCGAGGAACTTCAAGCGTCTTAAATCCAAAATGGGTTGCAGTCCTCCATCCTTCTTGGGAATCAAGTATTAAGTGCAGGACCATCCCTGGTTCTGCTTTTCTACAGGCACTGGCTCTTTAGTACCCTTCTCCAGCAGAATATGAAAATCCTGCAAAAGGAGCCGATCCGGATCCTTGAAGGACTGACTCCCCGGCAGACAATGGGGAGACACGTTTAAGAATGGGAGGCAGTAACCTTGGGCAACAGTTTACAGGGCCCAAGCATTCAAAGTAATGCCTTGTTATTCTTCCAGGTGCTGAGTCAGCTAGTCCCTGCCCACCACAGTCCTGTGGACCAATGCCTCAGAGGTTTTGGTGTAGCAGTGGCGGCTGCTGAAGGCAAGGAGGTTGTACTGCTTGGGTGGACTAAACACCTCGTCCACCACGAGGACATTTCCTCTGGTCCCTTTGTGTGTTTTGACCTCTTGTCCTTCCAACCGATTAAAAATAGCAAAGGGATCGGCCCCTCCAACGTTGAGAAGCTGTGTGGGTCTGTTGCGGCTGTCAAATTGCTTTGGCCATTAATTTTGCTGTTGCTTTTGAGGACTAAAGCTTTTCCAAGTTTCCTCAACCATGGAGCCAAACAAATGGGAGCCATCGAAAGGCATGTTTAACAGCCTTGCTTGGACATTTGGTGCAAAGCCAGACCTGAGCAGCCAGGTAAATCTACTTCAGAGAGTACTAGCTGCCATTGTTTGGCTAACAGTCAACCAAATGGAATCCATACTGGAGCGACTGGCAAATAGCCTCCTTGCCATCCTTTGCAATACTTAAAAATTCTTCCCCTTCTTCACCATCCGAGATGGGTTCAGCAGCCATAGCCGCCACGTCCAACAACGTGAAAGTAAATATGGCCAACGCACACAAGGGCACACAAGGCATTGATGGATTTTAATGCCATACTGCTGGCTGAGAAAACTATTTTACCGGCCCTATTAGGGGAAATTGAAGGGTAGGTGGCTGCTCTTGATGAAGAGGTGGCAGCCTGAACCACCAGATTCTCCGGAGATGGATATTTTGATAGGAACTCTGGATCTACTCTCAAAGGTCTGTATTTCCTAGTGAAATCCTTATTAACCACAGGATTTCTATCAGAAGCGTCCCAATTTGCCATGAGTCTGGTCTTCAGAGCAGTATGGAAAGGGAGAACGAGGTCCTTAGGAATATCTATGAGGTCATCTGATTCGTAAACAGCCGTCCTTCCCCAGCCCAGATACTCAGTCACTTTGCCTATTACTGCCCTATAGGAAGCATCTACAAGTACACAAGGCTCTGGGTTGGCAAACACCTCTGGTGCGGTATTCAGCCGACTGGTATCGCTTAATGAGCCCACCAGAAGCTGCAATCAAGGCCTCAGGAGCATTGGGAGCTCCAAATTCTGGGCCAAAAGGAGGAGGTGGGTCCTGATCAGTGACCACTTCCTTCTCAAAAATAGAAGACAGACTTAAAGTCTGTTCTTGGAAGAGGTTTGAAAACCTTGGACACCGCCGAAGACATGGACGGCTTCGACATCAATGGTCTCAATGTCGAGGAACTCAACGCGAGTTCTTTTGAATGCGTGGGGGAGTGAGGCTTAAGTTTCCGTTCATCTCAAGACTTCAAGGTCTCGTAAGCTTCTCGAGAGAGCTTCGAAGGAGTCTTGCCTGGGCTCGCGGGTGTGCAAGTAGTAACCTCTGGACTGCTTACTGGCTGTACGAGGCTCGATACGGTCGGAGGCCTTCTCATAGGCCATCATCTGGAAGTGAAAGGCCTCCCACTCGGCTTTGAAAGATGACTTATCTGGAAAACTCGCACGTCTACAGTTGGGTGAGGAGTCTGAAGATGAAGAGGTTGAAGGATGCAAAACCCCTTCTGGATCAAGAGTGCTTCGAATGTTTCGAGTGCTTATGAAGAGGCGAAACGCCCCTTGAACTTATCTCATCAGACGACCTCCTTTTGGCAGGATTGGTCAAAGGGGATTTTGAAAGGGGTCCACCCTGGGCGAGTTTCCCCTCCCTCTCCTTCAAGTCCTTTCACATCAGACTGACAGGAACCGCAGTCATCGATCTTGTGAACAATTCCAAGGCACCAAAGGCAGATACGGTGTGGGTCTGTGATTGACATTTTCGACCTACAATCCGCGCACCTTTTGAAGCCAGATTTAATAGTCGACATTTCGATGAAAACCCGCTACTACGCAGTAGGAATGAACCGTCCGAAGCGTGCTGTGCATGCAGAAAAATGGAACGGAGGAAACGGGCACAGTGCATGCTATAAACCAACGTCGACGACTTACTCTAGAGCGGATGGGGGCCATCGAGGGACACAAGATCGACGATGCATAGCAACCTGTGCTGTGAATATTTTTTCCAAAGCAGCTGATGCTGGATGGGACTATATCAAAGATGAGGAATAAGTGGGAGGACACAAGCCGTATGAAAATAACTTGTCTCAATAACTGTCCAGCTGCTAGATGCAGAACAACACGAAGCACGTGTGGCTGATCGGGTGTGGTTTAAATAGCCTTGGAAGAAGTTCCTAGAATGTGTCCTTCCTCCAATCAGGTATGTATCCTTCCCCGACCACGCCTGGGTGGTAAATGAGTCCCACAGGTAAAGTAGTTCCTTTCAGGCCTCAAGGAGGCCGGGGTTCTGCAGCATGGTCTGCATCAGGTAAGTGCACCCAAACACTTTCATAATGAGCCTGGCGCCTATGGCGCCAGGACTGACGTTTTCTATGAGCCTGGCGCCATAGGCGCCAGGACTCTGTCCAAAGGGCCCCTATAAGGGGTTGCTGGGACCTTCCCCGGGGACTTGATGTCCGCTTTCGGGGACGCAGGGCCTGAGCCGGCTCCCCGGGAGCGGGCATCGTGACAATAACCTTTCGAAATGTAATAACCTTTCGAAATGTAAGAATTGTACATTAATTAACAGCTTCATAGTTTAATTTTTTTATACTTTGATCATGTTTTGAACAACTTTGAACATGATGTTTTCGAATTAGAAAATAAATTGTTTAGGCCCAACTATCTCAATTTTGGGTGCTTAGAATTTCCAAATTTTTGGCATGCGTCTAGATTTAGTCAGGAATTGGTACACTGAAAAATAATTTCAAAATGGACTTGGCCAATTTTGAGATGAACAAGTTACTTCTTACCTTGTAACGCTCTTTCGACGGGATGTTCCTCCGACGTATTCCTCATCTTAGATATCTCCTTCCAGCTCTGCTGGCCTCGGAATTTTTTTTTCTCTCTAGAGGGCGCTGCGCGTCGACGTCCTCCGAGTCGATGTCCCTCGACAGCCGCCGTATCGACGTCGACGTCATCCTGCCGCGCGCAGCGTCAGTTGCTCAGTTCCGTTTTGTAGCCCACAATAATACTTTCTGGACTAAACTAATCACCCTGAAGGAGCGTAAGCTGCAACAACAAGGGAAGTAGAACTGCGGGGATGGATGGGAGGGTCGATGAGGAATACGTCGGAGGAACATCCCGTCGAAAGAACGGTACAAGGTAAGAAGTAACTTGTTCTTCGAAGGGATTGTGTCCTCCGACGTATTCCTCATCTTAGATAGGCTCCCACAGCAGTATTCTATTATTGGAGGAGGGAGTACTGACTTCACTCTGTCTTCTATTGATGAATAGAATGCAGTACAGCCCTTCCAAACCTAGTCTCTTGACTGGAGGAGGAATCCAAATTGTAAAAACGTGTAAGGGTATGGACAGACGACCATGTAGCGGCCGCACATATGTCTTTAATCGGCACGCCTCTTTTGAGGGCCGATGAAGCTGCAATACCTCTGGTCGAATGAGCCCTAAGGTTTTGAGGGGGCTCTTTCCCTGCCAGTTTATAACATTCCAGAATGGCTAGAATGATCCATCTGGAAATGGTCTGCTTAGTTATTGGTAACCCCAGCTTGTGACCTGCGTAACCTACAAACAGCTGGTCTGCCTGTCTTATCCTGGCTAGTCTACTGATGTAAAAACTTAAAGCCCTCCTAGGGTCTAACCTGTGTAACCTCTCTTCCTCTTTCCCCGGGTGAGGAGGAGGATAGAAAGATGGTAGGGTAATCTTCTGAGTGATATGGAATTCAGAAACCACCTTTGGGAGGAAATTAGGCTTCACTTGCAGAACAACTTTGTCTTTGTGAAATATTGTGTGAGGGGGTTTACAAGAAAGAGCTTGTAATTCGCTCACCCTTCTAGCAGATATAAGTGCTATTAATAAAACAGTTTTAAGGGTAAGGAATCTTAACGAACAAGAATGGAGAGGTTCGAAAAGTGTGCCCATCAGGAAAGTTAGTACTAAGTTTAAATCCCATAGGGGAACTTGGAATGGTCTTGGGGGATAAACATTGGTTAACCTCTTTAGAAACTGTATAACCAAGGGTAATTTGAAATAGGATGGTTCTTCCGCAGTGCGCTTAAAGATGGATAGCGCTGCGAGATAGCCCTTAATGGTGCCAACTTGAAGGCCTGCATTTGCCAAATATAGTAGGAAGGACAAAACCATTGGTGTACCACATGAAAAAGGGTCGATATTCTGTTCTCTACACCAGCTGCAAAATCTGTTCCAACGGCAGCGGTATAAAGACTTTGTTGCTGGCCTCCTTGCCGAAAGCAACACCTCCATAACATCATCAGGTAGGTCCCAATCCTTGTACCTCAGCCTTTCAGAAGCCAAACGTGAAGGTTGAGGGTTTTGATGTCTGGATGGAAAACCTGACCTCCCTTCTGTGAGAGTAGGTTCTCTCTGAGTGGAAGTCGAATTGGAGGGCAGATGGACAAGTCTAGAAGGTCCGGGTACCACGTTCTCCTGGCCCAATCCGGGGCAATTAGGATCATGGTTCTCCGGAATCTTCTCAAGCTCCTGATCATTTGAGGAATGACAGGGACCGATGGGAACGCGTACAGAAGCGGAAACTCCCAGTCCATTATGAACGCGTCTCCCAGAGCTCCTCTCGGGGGAAATTCCCTTGAGCAGAACAGGTCTCATTTCCTGTTTAGGCTGGTGGCGAACAGATCTACCTGAGGTGTTCCCCAAAGGGCGAAGATCTCTTGAAGGACTACCTGAGCTAGTTCCCACTCGTGGGAGACTGTGCCCTGCCTGCTCAGAGCGTCCGCTGTCAAGTTCTTCTCTCCGGCTAGGTGAACTGCCGATAGAGAGATTCCTTCTTGGATTGCCCAAAACCAGAGCTGCATCGCCTCTCTGCACAGGAGTAGTGATCCTACACCTCCTCTTTTGTTGAGGTAATGCATGGCCACCGTGTTGTCCGTCATTATCAGGACGTTCTTCCCTTGAACAGCTGGCAGGAACGCCTTCAGCGCAAGTCTGATGGCTCTCAGCTCTAACAGGTTGATATGTAGTCTGGACTCCGATGGAGACCAACGACCGCTGATGGTCAAGTCGTTGGCGTGGGCTCCCCACCCCGTGAGTGAGGCATCCGTGACTACTGTTATCTCCGGCCAGGGTTGCCAAAACTGTTCTCCTTTCAGAATGTTCTCCTGACAGGCCCACCACTGAAGGTCTCGAGCTACTCTGTCGGGAACTTGAAGAAGATCTGTCATTCTCCCTGAGAATTGTGACCACCGAGTCCTCAGTGCCCACTGGAGGGATCTCATTCTCAAGCGAGCCTCTGGCACTAGGAAAATGCAGGATGCCATGAGGCCTAGCAACCTCAAAAAGTCGAAGGCTGGGAGACGTTGGGCATGTTGGAACTTGGTAACCATCTGTAGAATATCTTGAGCCCTCACCTCTGGTGGCGAGGCTTTTCCCAGGGAAGTGTCCAGGATCGCTCCTATGAACTGGAGTCTCTGCGATGGTATCATTTGTGACTTCTTTAAATTGAGGGAGAAGCCCAGTCTGTGAAGGAAGTGGCACACGTGATTTAGCTGGATCTGAGCTTGTTCCGAAGAAACAGCCCTGATCAACCAATCGTCCAGGTAGGGGTAGACGTGAATCCCTTCCCTCCTTAGACTTGCAGCCACTACCGACATTAACTTGGTGAAGACCCTCGGGGCGGAGGTCAGCCCAAATGGCAGCACTCGAAATTGATAGTTAGAGTTGCCAATTGCGAACCTCAGGTATTTCCTGTGTTTGAGATGGATAGGCACATGGAAATAAGCGTCCTGAAGGTCCAGAGATACCAACCAGTCCTGGAACTGAAGGGCCTGGAGGATCTAAGAAAGAGTGACCATCTTGAATTTGTCTTTTCTGAGGAATTTGTTCAACTCTCTCAAGTCCAAGATGGGTCTCAGTCCTCCGTCTTTCTTTGGAATGAGAAAGTAAGGGGAGTACCAGCCCTTGTTCCTCTCCGCTACAGGTACCGGTTCTATGGCACCTTTCTCTAGCAGGTCCAAAATTTCCTGCAAGAGGTGCGGATCTGGAGCTTTCTGAGAGCTGATCCCCGGTGGATGACTCTGAGGTATACGTAGGAAAGGCAGGCAGTAACCTTGGGCAACTGTTTCCAATGCCCAAGCATCTGACGTGATAGCCTGCCATACCGCCAGATGTTGAGTCAACCTGCCTCCTACAGGTGTCCTGTGAGGGAAGTCCTCAGAGTGGTTTTGGGGCGGCTGATGCAGATGCCGATGGTAAAGAGGCACCTGCTGCGGCTGCGGCTTTTGAATATCTACCCCGTCCACCTCGGGTAGTTCTTCTTTGTCTCCTTTGAACCGGTCGTCCTCTACCTCTTCCGAACGCGGAGTAGAAGCAAAAGGACTTGCCCCTCGCAGAGGTTCCTGTGGGACGAAAAGGAGTCTGACGGATTGCAGCTCCTAGGGATTTTGCTGCTGCTTTTGAAGTTTGCAGTTTCTCTAAACTGTCATCCGCCTTTTTCCCGAACGAAGAAGAGCCATTGAATGGCATGTTCAAGAGCCTGGCTTGCACATCTGGGGCAAAACCAGACTTTCTCAACCAAGCGAATCTCCTGGTTGATGTACTTGCCGCCATTGCTCTGCTGATACTGTCAGCCGAATCAATGCCCGTCTGGAGGGATTCGCACATAGCGTCTTTACCGTCCTGTATAATATTCAGGAACGCATCCCTTTCTTCTCCCTCCGGGATGCAGTCAGCCGCTGTAGAAGCACACTCCCAAAGTGTATGGCTGAACCTAGCAAGGGTGCAAGTAGCATTAACAGATTTTAACGCCATGCTACATGCTGAAAAGACTTTCTTTGCCATAACATCATATTTTTTATCGTCCCTGTCCTGTGGAACGGTAGGATAAGCCGTCTTGACATCGGTAGAGGATGCTGCCTGTACCACCAGACTTTCTGGGGATGGGTGTTTAGACAAAAACTCTGGGTCTGTAGAAGATACCCTGTACTTTGTAGACAGTTTTTTATTTACTGCTGGTACGACATCTGGGGTTTCCCAATTTGTCATGATCTTCCTCTGAAGAGCTTTATGAAAAGGCACCACAGGATCCTCCTGTGGGCCTTTGTCAAGAATATCCGTGAGGTCATCTTGTTGGAAAGATTGTGAAGGTGCAGACCACCCCATGAACTCTGTGATCCTGGCCATTAAGGCTCTATAGGGGGTTTCAGCGTGCTCTATAGGGGGTTTCAGTATGCTCCCCCGGGTCTGGCCTAGCAAACTCCACCTCAGGGGAAGTGTCTAACCCACTTGCCTCATGTAAGGAATCATGAAGATCCTTTAACCTGCGTTCTTCAGCGGAAAATTCCCCTCTAAATGGGGTTACAGGTCCCTGCAACTCAAATGTGTCTTCCTGTTCAGACAATTCACCCTCTTCCAAAATTGAGGCCATAGGTCTCAATTGTTCTGAACTCATAAAGGGAGTAAATCCCATTTCCAAGGCAGAGGGTGCCGAACTTGTCATTATCGGCCTCGAAAACGTCGATGTCGTCGACGCCAAAGGCTTCGAACGTGGCGTCGAAAACAAAGACTTTTCTTGGCGTCGACGCCGGTGTCGAAGCTGGCGTCGAGTCGACAGACCCGTGTGTCGAAGGTCCCTTCGACAACGGCGTCGAAGACACCGACCTCGGCGTCAACGGAACCCTCGTCGACGGAACCTTCGAGGAAGGTTTGGAGGTCATAGTCCTACTCGAGGGTTCGAGACGCGCTCGAGAGGTTTCCTTCGCCGGGTACTGCCACTCGTGGCGTTTTTGACCTTCAGGTCTTTCGACCAGAGCATCGCTCTCGGCAGTCTTCGAGGGGGTCAAGGCCGCTTTCTCGAAGACGCTCATCATATTTTTGCGGAATTCTTCCCATTCAGCCCGGGAACTATGTTTCGTGGGGCAAGGGATTCTTTTTGGCGAAACAGAGGAAGAGGAAGAGGAAGACGGAGAAGGGGATCTTCGACGTCTTCTCTTCAAGTGCTTCGATCTCGAGGAGTGATGGGACCCACTCCGAGACCTGGAGCGCGAATGGTGACGAGGAGACGAGTGTCTCGACTTCGTCGACAAAGAAGAAGCTTTAAAAGTCTTACCTTTCTCCAGCTTCCCCCTACGCTCCTTCAGGGCCTTAGCTGTCATGGACATACAGTCCTCGCATTCCGAACAATGGTGTTTAGCTCCCAAACACCACAGACAAACTCTGTGAGGGTCAGTCAGCGACATCTTTTTCCCACAATCTCGGCATTTTTTGAAGCCGGATGGAGGAGTTGTCGGTTCCGACGAGGAAGCCATCGAGTACGGATCGAATAACTCGAGGTAAATAGGTATTAATCTGACAAGAACTGAGCAACGGTATTCCGAGGCACTGAGTAAGCGCGGAAAAACGGAACTGAGCAACGGACGCTGCGTGCGGCCTTTATAGGCCGGATGACGTCGACGCCGATACGGCGGCTGTCGAGGGACATCGACTCGGAGGACGTCGACGCGCAGCGCCCTCTAGAGAGAAAACATTTTTTCCGAGGCCAGCAGAGCTGGAAGGAGATATCTAAGATGAGGAATACGTCGGAGGACACAATCCCTTCGAAATTAACGTTTTAAGATTGATCTATATATGGCGCATGTGCAATGACAAACATTTTTTGTCATACGAAAATACAAATAACATTTAAACTGTTAAGAAGAACACACATTCTATGATAAACCACACGCCAACCATACGCAAACTACACATACAAATCGTACACAAACAATACCTTTACACCCCGAGTACACAGTACAATAACACACCACCCATGGAGTTCAATATATTGCACAAAGCATTTTATATATCAAAACAAACTCAGTAAACCACCTCAACTAACGTTTACATATACTTCTGCAACAATCCGCCCACTCATTGCTTAAAACACTAATCAAAACTATCTCTACAAATATTTAGTGAGCTTGAAGAATTCCCCATGTTAACTTGAAGTAGCAGGCTATTAAGGAAGGTGGTTGGCCCGGTCATTACCCGATGTGCCTCCCTGAGCGTAGCTGAGATGGGATCCCTAGGCACGGTGTACCAATACCGGGAGACCAGTGGAGGATCTGCCAGACTATGCACATATATATTTTGACAGAAGTTCATGATGGACCGCAAGCAGAAAAATGCAGAAGTGTAATGCCTCTGCCTGCTTGTGCAGACTTGAGCTGGACTGCACCGCAAAGTCCCAGTAAGCAACCACATCACCCATGCCGTTTACCTGCTGGGAACATCAGATGCAGAGGCATGCACAACAAGATGGATCTTTGGATCTGAGGGAGTGGTAGAGACAGCAGATAGGAGGCGACATGGAAACGCTCGAGGGCATGCTCTGCGAGCAGGTGAGACTAAAATGGCAGCAGAAATAGCAAAGCTATTATTTGAAAAACCAATCAGCCTCACAAGTTCAAATACTTAAGAGTGAACACTAAATGGGAGAAGGGACTAAACCCCTATCCCCAAAGGGAGCCAGTAAGGGTCAGCACAGCAATGAAATTTGGGAGGGATTCAGAAGCACATAGGGATTCAAAAGCACACAGAACACCTCCCTTCATAGGAGGGGAAGCTGAACAGTTGTCGGCTGCTCCCTTGCTACAAGGGGAGGACAGAATTGACAGCAGCTCCTTTGATAAACAGAGAGCAGAACGTGCGATGGAAGCCAATGGTCTGGTAGAAGCTTGCTAAATATGCGTCATGAATAAGGAGTAGTAGTCACACAGGAAAGAAAGCTGCAGACCTTCTGGACAATGTAGTAAAAAAGCCTACAAACCCAACCTGCGACCCGAAGATGATGTGTGAATGGCATGATGGCTTCCTAAATCAATTACTGTGTGCCTGGCAAGCACCCGATGGGCAAAATACTTATCCATATTAGACATAACGAGGCACATTCATAATGGAACCAGGCCTGGGAAGAAGGCCGAGATGCTGGTGGCTAGATTATACCAAGAGTGTGTCATAAGAAAGAAAACAGGCAAAAATAGAGTAGGAAACACTGAGTAGCCACAATAATGTATTATTTTTACAATAATGTATTATTTTTTCATTTGTTTTATTATTGTTGCATATTTGGTAAAAAAAATACCTTATACAACATTATATATTGATTACACAAATACAGTTCAAATATGACAAATACACGCTAGTGATAACTAAAACACAAAGTTCATAATCTTATCTACAACATTCATTACAACCAATGTATATATCATACATCAATATCACTGTTTAAAACATATAGATGATATCAATAATCTAAAACAGAAGACTCATCGATTCATAAAACTTCTCTTAAGAGATCTTCACCCTGAGTAGACAAGCACTCAAAATAAAATACACTTGACCACTCAGTCGTTTCGAAAGGGAAATCATCTACACACTCAATTGAATTTACATGAGATTTAAAATGTGTAATCTTCGATTTTGTTAGTGCTGTGCATTCAATTACCAAATGAAAAAGTGACTCAGTGCTGTGTCCTGTACAAAGTCTGCAGGTTCTTAGTTCATAAGGTATATTCAACTGGGGCCATAGAATTTCTAAAGTGGGAAAAGAATTCAATCTGCATTTAAAATACCATTGACAGGCAACTGCTGATGGAAATTTAGCTAAATATAGTCAAACTTTTTTTTATTTATTTTTTTTGTGTACATTTAGTCGCCATTTTGACTTTTTACACACTTCATTACATATTTGAGTTCCAAATTTCCACCACATCTCACGTGACCTTACATACATCTTGTTAAGCGACACTGAAAATATAGATAGGAGATTAAACATCTTTTTACAATTTGGTCATTGTCTTTCTTATGAACGTACCTGACTATTGTTTTCTCCTACATAACAAACGATTTCTTAATTCTCCATTTTCCATCTTACTCAATTAAATCCAGCTCTTTTAGAATTTTCACTACCTCAATCGTTAGTGGTATCTAATGCTCTGAAATCAACAGTTCCCAAAAGGATTCTGTTTCTAGCCATTCCACATGGTCCACAAAGTAGCCCATCTAGTTGCTCGTAGTTCACTTGTTCCCGAACAGAATGTCATGATGTGCTTCAGCGATTGGACTGTGGTACCGCCACAGAGATTACATTCTGGGGCCTGGTGGACTTGGTCTCTCGCCACCAGCACTTACTTCGATTGGACTAAGTTTAGGCGCGCTCTGAGAAAAACTGATCTTCGAACATGATCGGGGAACCATGTGAGGTATTTAGGGAGGAAGTGGTTTGTCAAATTGCGACAGTGATTTGAAGATTCTGTAAGATCTAATTTTCTCTATGGTCTTTATCCCATCTGTTTACACCATCCTTAGAGCTGACAGACTAGATGCACGAGGTGGAGGAATAGCGATCATCGCCAAAACTAATCTCTCCATGAGAATCACCTCTACACCTAACCTTAAATCTTGCAAGTCTCTCTCCATTAAACTACCCACCGCCAACTCTCAAACATTAAATATCCATCTCCTCTACAGACCTCCAGGCCCTATCAGTACCTTGAATGAAGATATTACCACTATTATTTCAGAGAAGCTAAAAAACTCCTCAAACCCTAGTGCTAGGATACTTTAACCTAGGGCACAATATCATCAATGATCACCAGGCGACTTCCGTAACCAACATTCTAACAGAACTAGATTTCACACAGAAAGTGAATATGCACACACATACCAAAGGGAGAACTCTCGATTGGATTGCCAGTCACAACTGCAACCTCTCCATTACATCCATCTCCCCCCACATATGGACTGACCACCACCTTATCTCCTTTACTCTCAATAATTAAAGACCTGCTGCACCAACATCCCCCTTCGCCGCACCTACATTAACTAGAAATAAGAAAAATATCACAGCGAACAATATCCTGCCCCACATCCTACCTATTCTTAATTCCTTACCAGACCATACTGACCCTGGCTCTCTAGTGGAGGAATTCAATAACACTGACCACTGCTCTCGACAGCATTGCTCCGCTTAAACTTAGGAACAGTAAACCAAAAAAGCATCTTAAATCTTGGTATACACCCCACTTAAAAAACCTGAGATTACAGAAAAGAAAATGCGAAACGGTATGGAACCTACACCCTACTGCAGAAAATAAAACCAATCTAATAAATATCTCAACACAATACAAAAAGGATATCATCTTGGCCAAACAAGAAACGTATAACAGGATTACCCAATCCAACTCCAGTATGAAGGAGCTCTTCTCCATTCTAAAAGAATTGGAAACCCCAATTGCAGTATAGGATGACTCTATTAAAGACAAAACTTGGTGCACAGACATTCAGTTGGCACTAACTAACAAAGTGGCTAACCTCCAAACTAAAATTGCTCTAAAGAAAGCTTCACTATCAGCCCAAACCCAAATTCCACTGAACAAAACTCATACATCGAAACCCAAAGATTCCACCCAATTCGACATCTCTAAGGTCTCAGTGATCGAGGTAGAGAAAACCATTCTCACACGTAAACCATCCAATTGCAAAGGCGACCAATGCCCAGCACAACTGATCAAGGACGCTGCTAGAGATTTAGCTCCCTTCATCACCAAACCTATTAATGCCTCCTTTACCACTGGCACCATCCCGCGCAACCTAAAGGAATCCCCCCCTTCTGAAAAAACAAACACTGGACCCCAACATTCCCACTAATAACAGGCCCATCACCACGGTGCCCTTCTTACTAAAAATACTAGACAAGGTAGCATACACCCAAATTCAGAACTTCCTTGAGGTAAACCATCTCCTTGGCGCTCGCCAATCTGGCTTCCGACCTCAACATGGCACAGAGACTGCCCTTCTCGATTTAAAGGCCCAAATAGACTCACTCAGAGACGAAAGAAAATTAGCACTCCTCCTCCTACTAGACCTCTCAGCCACCTTCAACCTGATGGACCATAGTGTCCTTTGTAATCACTTGGACTCTGCAGCCCACTTCTCAGGGGAGGCTATAGTCTGGATACAGTCATTTCTCAGTGACAGGACTATGAGGGTGTTCTCCCCCTCGGCAGCAGCAGACCCGATATCCATTACCTGTGGAGTGTCCCAGGGATCATGCATCTCGCCAACACTCTACAACATCTTCACCAAGCCACTCTTGGACGATCTTGACAATCTGGGTATCACCTATACCAACTACGCAAACGATACCCAGATTCTCCTACCACTTACTGGGGATTATGTGGAAGATCTGGCTCTAGTGAACAGAGTCTACAGCATTGTTCAAGCATGGATGGCCAACCATGGCCTATGTTTGAACGATGATAAAACGGAGCTCATCATCCTGGGCACTGCAGCTCGCATCGCAAAACTCAACCCTAATTACTCTGCATTTATTATCGATGGGAACACTATCAAGGTCGCCAGAGAAGTAAAAACCCTAAGTTTCTACCTCGACTCGACCCTATCCTTCACCAAACAGGTGAATTCCCTGGCCTCATCCAGGGCCTATACATGTAAATTAATACGAGCCGGGAAACAATTCCTATCAGACGACAGTTGCCTAATCCTATCCAGTGCCCTCATCCTATCAAAACTAGATTATTGTAATGCCCTCTTCATAGGGGCAAACAAACAAATCATCAATAGAATACAAGTGCTCCAAAATAATGCACGTAGGGCTGCCTTAAGCATTCCCAGAAGAGCACAGATTTCTGAATTTAGACAAACACAAATGGCGCTCCACCCAGGAAAAAATTAACCTTAAATCCGCCTCTCTCATTTACAAATGTTTAAACAATAAAGCCGCTCATGACCTAACAGAACGATTTACCAGAAAAAACTCCATTAGACCAACAAGAACAGTTATCCCCAACTGCCTTCTAGTGCCCAGATTTAAACTGTCCAGCTTCCCAGTTAGGGCAGCTCAATTATGGAACTCCCTACCTCTCGCACTTAGATCTGACCAAATGTTCTACAAATTCAGAAAAAAACACAATAAAATGGCTTACTGAGAATGATATTTAACCCGCATTCTCCCAACGTACTTACTTAGTTTACCTGCATGTAATGTACCAGATACTGATTTGCCATCATGTAACATCAGCTATTTGATGACCTGTTGTCTATATACCGTTTGCACATGTACTGCCTTACACTCATCCTGTTGAGCCTAAGAAAATTGTTTTTACCATGCTCTGTAAAATTGTAACTTCTGTAACTAAGCTGTAAGCTTTCTTTTCACATGCGCCCTGCTACCTCAGGGTCCGGCGCGCACAATAAATAAACAAACAAACAAAAACAAACAAACGTGCCAATGCTCATTTAACGACGATTGGGTTTTCTTCTAAATCCTCTGTGGTACAATCACATGCCTACAGTAAGGACATTACATGCTTATCCAGCCGATTTAAGAAACCATGTCCTTTGTTTTTTAGTTCTCTTTGTATGTCTGTGTATAAGGAGTCTCCTGGTGGCATAGTTATATTCCTGTACACACCAATGATTTTCCAATCCAGCGCCATTTGCAGAGAAGGCAAGCTAGTTCGTATCTTAGGCTACTAATTTGGTAACTCATTGGAAGGCAGAGTACATTCTTCTAGAGCTTTCCTTCGAGATGATCCCAATTGATCAGCTGTGCTGCCGAGATGGTTTCATATCCATAAATGAGTGCTGGGAACCCTTTGCTCTGTAGAAGGTGATCAAGGGCATTATTGAAAATGTACAGTAGACTGCATACAGTTTTTTTTCACTTGGGCTCCTAGTGAAATTACTTTTAACTCTATGTCTTGTTCACGTGTGGTTTTTGATTGTGTGGCCTGCGCCTTCATTCCCAGATAGAGGAGGTCTTTCTTCATCTCAATTGATTGATTTTGTAAAAGCCAGATTTAGCTTGTTTTTTAACACCCTGGTTTTTAAAGATTAGAATTTGAGACTTTTCTGGGTTTACTATTAGTTTACTTAGATCTGCATAACGCTAAAATGCACAAAGTAAGCGTTGTAGACCGCGTGGTGTAAAATTGAATAGGAGCACATCATCAGCGAATGCTACCCACTGTATTGGTTTATTTCCAATTTTTGGGCTGGCTAATGCACAGGGAACTAGGGCTGTTGATAAGTCAGCTAGGTACACGTTGAATAGGCATGCTGCCATGATGCATCCTTGCCGCACTCCGATCGTTGTTGGTATCTTACCAGTTAAATGTCCTTTGGCGTTTATCTGTATTCACATCAAAGTTTCTGTGTAGAGAGATCGTATTATTGATAGGACTTTTGAAATTCCCCATGCTTCCAATTTTGCCCACAAGAGTTATCTGTTAATGGTATCAAAAGGTGTGGGATAGGTCTAACCATGCTCCATACAGTGGTTGCCATTTTTTTCTATAGGATTGTTGTGAGATAACTGACGGCACTAATCAGTTTAAAGATCTGGATAGGTCTTAGCGAAAACCATTTGCTTAGAATACCGAGATTTCACTGAACCGGGGCAGCAAATATCTTCCCATCTACGTCTAATAGTGATCTTCCAATAATTTGCTGGTATCTCGCGATAGCCTTTTTTGTGCATAGGCATTACAATTGCGCTCTTCCAGGACAAAGGTCGTGATTCTTTGCGTATAGACTCTGCAAATAGTGAGCTCAATATTTTGCTCCAGAGATCGATGTCTGACTAAGATTGCATTGGTCAGCCCATTAGGACCTGCAGCTCTAGAGGATGAGAATTTCCTAATCAGTTCCTTGATTAGGTCCTCATCAAAATGCAGGTGCCAAACTGCTGGGGCTTTAGGGTCTGTCGGCATACTAGTGTCACCTTGATAAATCTCCTTGAAATAGGCTGTCAATTTCTGCTTCTAAAATAACATTGCTTTGAATTTCATATTGCTGTATGTTCATGCCATTAATTTGCCAGAAGTTGCCTGAATTTTTTGAGAGCAGGATATTTAACATTAGTTCGCCATCTTTCTGTGTTCTCAAGTGATTGTGCGCTCTTGACCAATTCCTATATGTGTTTTTAAGTGTTTTTTTGACCTGTAGATGTTCTGCCGATGGTAGCTTTGAAGAGGTCAGTATGGAAATTGCTTTCCTTAGGGTTCTCTTTTTGTTCCGAGACTCATCAAGTTGGTGTAAGTGGATTTTTGCTTTGAACGAACGAACGAAGAGCTGTCGGACATTCAATTTCCCATGGAACATTCGTAAACTCTTCAGGAGAGCACATTCTCTGGACTGTCTCTTGTTGCCTCTGACATGATTGTGCGCAGTTTGTCATTTAAGGCTTTGCCACTTTGTTTATATGTTCTTAAGTGGGTTTGAGGGGCATTCACCACCACGCTCTGTGCGTTTGTTCAAGGAGTATTGTTGGTCGTATTTTATTACAGCTGAGAGTCTCTTGTGGTCGCTTGTGCCTTAATTTAGGATATTTAGTGTGATACAACGATCGAAAATATTTCCGATACAAAGAGATAATCAATTATCAATGCAATGCAATATTTCCTCTTTCCCTAGGTTGCTTGCGATGGGATGTCTCCTTTTATGTTTCCATTTACAATTTTTAGCTCCCAAACCTTTAGGAATGTATCCACATGTTCTCATTGCGAGTAATATCTTAGTTTTTTCCATGTTGATTTGTCTTGCAAGGGTATATATTGATAATTAAAGGCTCCTAGTATCAAAATTTAGATTTTTCTATATTTGACATTGATCTTGTTCAATAGGTCAGAGAGTGCTTGCAAGTGATCTTTCAAACTCATGCTCCCAGGATTCCAATACACGTTGATGAGTATCATTTGCCCTATGATCGTGTTAGTTTTGAATTATATTTTGGCAGCAAGTAATCCTGAGCATTCAGTGTGGATGTGATCCAGTGAGTTACATACAGGAATTCTGAAGGCTATCATTAGGCCGCCTGCCGGACGACCTTTAGCTTTTGCCGTGGCTAGTCGTTCAATAGTGGTGAAGCCATCCAGTTTTATTTTGCCAAGTTACCACGTTTCTTGGAAATAAATAATATCATGGTTCATAAAGATTTCTTTCATGGATTTACTCAGGAAGAATGTCGATCCTCTTGTGTTCCACCCTAATATCTTCCGCTGGGGAACTGCTAGAGAGAATTTGGGTTATCCCATAGCTTTTTGTATACCATACTGATTGTTTCCGGTACCAGCAATCACATTGCAGATTATGGATTCAGCAGTTTATCTTCCTTGGTCTGCTTATTCTATCTGTTCGCTCCACCATGTGATTGTGCTTCACTTACTGTACTGCGTTTGCTTTTCTCCATTGTATTGTTGAATCAACTGTCTTGCCCGGCTATTGGACTAAGTGAGATTTCAATCACCAGCCTTTTAAACTTGGCTGCCTGTGCTAATAAAGCCGCCACTCCAATTTGTGATTTTAGGCCTACTTCCACTCTATGAAAGCGGGCTTGCCATGGAAATGATACACATTCTATGTCATTTGAGGAGAAAAGGTATAGGTCTGGTATTTTCTTGGTGATAGCCAGTATCTTGGATCCATTTAGTGCTCAGTGCTTAAGCCCCACGCGTGTGATTGCAAAATGAGCAGAGGAAACAGTGGCGTTTTGCATTGACTTTTGATCTTGGGAGCCGTGCTCCAGGCCACTGTTTGATGACATTTGCAATGATATTTCCTGGGTGGATTGTTCGTTCATGTCTTGAGGGATAGTCTTTGCTTGCCCAATTTTAATTTGACTCACGTTTGGTTGATCACACCGATTTGATTATTGATCTTTAGATGGTATATTAATACTATGTGCATGTTGTTGTGCCAATGTATTGGAGCCAAGATTGGGCATACCGTCCGTAGTATCAAAAGTGCTTTTGTTTGTATCCCCATTTGATTGTGAGGCTGCCTTCTTTTTTCCGCACTTGTTAAAAATTGGAGCAATTGTGTATTTTGCTGGACACACGTCTGGGATTCCCATGGAGATCTTTTAAAGGTGTTATTTTCAAATGTATGAGCTTAGGGCGCACTCCTGGTATGGGTAAAAATTGCAGTATCTCTTTGAAGCATTTTCCTTCTGTGACTTTTGGACCAGGTTTTTTTTCCCTTTTATTTTGTTGTGGTCTGCCTCTGCTTTTGGTAGGGTTAAATAACAAAAAGGATGTCTTTGCAGAGCTTTTTATCTTTCTTCCTTTTTATTTTGGTTCATTTTGTTGTGGTGGTGAAGTCTGTGACTTAGTGCCTCCTTTTTGTCTGTTATTTTTGATTCTGTCCCATTTGCCTTGAGTCATTGGATACTGGGCTCTCTTCACCTTGTCTTCTTCCTTCTCTAATATGGTCTCGACTGTGTTAGTGAGTCTCATGAATTCCTTGAGTGCAGACTCTGATAGAGGAGTATCATTCATTTTGTCTTGGCACAGGTCAGTTGATTGTGTTTGACATCTTGATATGCTCTGTGCATTATCCTGCTTCTTAACTTGACCGTGGTTCTTTTGTTCTCCTGCTGCTATGTTGTCACGTACGACAAACTCCATCGTCAGCTCTTTTAACTTGCCTATTTTGTGATCGTGCGTCACAGTCAGAATTTTCATCACACTTACTCCTGCATCATGGAATTGTTAATTGCCAACTCGATCCCTACTATTTGTGATTCACAATTGCTCATGCATTTAGAGAGTTCAAGGAGTGTGCCCGACTGGGATTGTACTTCTGCTCGAGACATTCACAAGTGAGGTGAGCACAAAATGTAGGGCCGTCAGCGTGACGTCTGTGTGGGAGCTGAATTGA
Source organism: Ambystoma mexicanum (assembly GCF_040938575.1). Lineage (NCBI taxonomy): Eukaryota > Metazoa > Chordata > Amphibia > Caudata > Ambystomatidae > Ambystoma > Ambystoma mexicanum. Next base: position 977,347,928 of record NC_090934.1, on the reverse strand, counting down.
ATTTCAGGAGTTTGCTACACTTGCTGTACGTGTTTTGCTGAATTTTCCTCAGACACTTAAGTGATTAGCAGGGACGTCATTCTCAATCCTTCCGAGACTATGCAGGAGTCGGATCTGACTTCCAAGGTCATCTCAGAATCCAGATCTTAATAGATCGCATGCAACCTGGACTGCATTTATTTCATGCATTTCGTGTATTTCCATGCAGCATCGCCCGAACGCCATCTTTTGTTTTTAAAACATTCCTTTATTTTTCGTTTCATATTTTTTGCTGCGACTGTGTAGTCGAGGCCTTTCACCTAGTATGAGCTGAACTGCGATCTCCATTCTGTGGCTGCATGTCGGCCCTGCGGTATGTTTTGATTTGTTATGTAGGTTTCAGGATTTGGAGTAAGTGTGCCTGCTGGTAGGCAATTACTAGATTGATTTACTTGAGATACGTTGGGCCCCACCACATGGTCTACTTGGGGCACGCTTAATGAGTTCATTAATGCTGCGCTTTGACGATTGTAGCTATATGAGGGACTTCGCACTCTTTTATTGAGCTGGCATCTTTGATTGGTTGAGGGCTGGGAGCTGAACGCGCTCTGGTCAGATCAGTTTGAATAAATTGATACTCTATTTGAGTTTGAAGGAATATAATTTTGAAATGTTTCTTACCTTCTGCCTCGGCGCCTCAAGCTCGAACAGCCCACACACTTGGCCCGACACTTGTTTGGGCCCACGTGCAGGGCGTGAATCCGTGAGGTTTTGTAGGCAGAGCAGACCTGCTGGGGGCGGGTCCATAGGAGACAGCAAGGCAATCCGCTTGAGAAACAGTGAAAACGCTGTGCAGAGCAGACAGCCGAACAGCCCACACACTTGACCCGACACTTTGCTTAAAATTGGGTCATACAGCAGACTGAGTATTGTACCTTTTCAGTTTCTGTAGATCGGACATATCCCAGATTTTGTCCCACGTCTTAATGTTTTTAAGGCCAGACAGAGACCATTTCATCTATGTCCATGGTCTCCATAAAATGTAGACACCTCTTTTTGAAAACCTTTCTGTACTCATTTGTGCCATCATCCATCATTTTATTTTTTTAAATGGCGAGTAATACCAAATTCCTCAGTTCCAGAGATTTTCAGGTAAAAGGACAAGCTGTTATAAATATAAATTGACCACCATGATTGGGTACCCCAACTCCAATCTGATTGCACTAAATGGAACACACTGGTATACGAAGAGCTTCCTTTATAACAAGACTTTGTAATGTGTCCAAGATTTTTCTGTTATTCAAGGACATTCAACTCTAGTCCATAAAGAGCAATCAGGGTCACTTTTAACCTAAAACGTTCAAGAATGTATTGCACTTTGGAACAGAGTTGTTCTTATTAGTAATCGTTATGGAACTTTATTTTTGGCCAAGCCTTTGATTTGTTTGTTGTTGGAAGCCATGGGGCATAGGAGGTTTAGCATGTGTTTGTGATGGGTTATACAACACTGCACTCAGTGGTTTAGTGCACGCAACTAGTTCAATTGTGTTGGACTCGGGATAGTAATATTTTTCCTGAGCCCTCTCACGATTCCTGATCCCTTTACCCTCCACCATTCCTTTAATTACAGCATTTTTAAAATTATTGTTTTTAAAACACTGCATTGGTTTGTGCATGGATGGGGCAGAATTGTGTTGGCTGAGGACATACTATCTTTGCTTGATTCATTATATGAAGCTTTAATAATGGCTTCCAATATTAATGTTTCGATTATTCATATGTTTTGGTTTTTAGAATGATGCTAATGGAGATTAATTTATGATGGCAGTAATGGCATTGCTGCCTCTTCTACCCCAAATTTGGATTTGCGAGTTGGGCGCCACATGGACATGTCTTTTTTGCATAGTTATGTCTGTTTTGTTTTGTTTATTGTAGGAATCTGTTGTGGCCCTGAGGAAGGCGTTTTGATATATGTGATTGCTGAAACTAGTCTGTGAACCATTAGAGTCTTATTTACTTTTTAATACAATATAGCTCTTTGGTTCAGAAGCAACACCTGAGGAGTCATTTATGCTTTTATGACATGTATTGTAATTGCTAGTATTGTCACTGACATATTTTGCCCTAGAGATCCATAGTTTGGTCTCAAAATGTGTAAATCCGGATGTTCTGCATAATGTATGTAACTTACAGTACTGTAGTTGGCCTACCTGGTTGTCCTTAACTAGGAGAACTAGTGCCATCGGTTGATTGCATCTCCGTCCTCTTCATACTTAGGATTTTGTTTGTAACAACGTTTTTTAAAAAATTACTATTTTCAAAAACAAACCAGACAGACCACATAGCATTGACATAGGAGGGCAAGAGTGAGCAATGACATGCCATAATGGGCTCCATCAGAGTTGGTCAACTAATCATCAAGTGACACCTTATACTACCATCCCCAGTATAAAAGCTAAGGCATAGCAACCATCTAAGTATCTTGCTGCTGAACAATGTCCTCATCTTCCTTTCGAGTCAAATACGTGCGTTACGGAACCCAAGAGTCCTTAGGTCGACAGGCCGGGGTTACAGTGGCAATAAAGTTCTCTTGGCCATCGTTGGTGTAGAGTAGATATTTTAGCAGCTTCCCACTGGTCGGGTCAAAACTGATTCTAGCATCAATGCAGACAAGTTTAAAAAAAGGTCTTGTGACCACTGACACTTTACTGATGTCTCCCAGTAAAGGTTTCAGTGGGTATATAGTGGGGGAATCTCTATAATCTCACTTAACATTTCAGCCACACTATGCCAACACTGATTAACAGAAGGACAGTTCCAGAACATATGAAGTGAGTTAACACATGTCATAACATATTTCACACATACATCATCTGCATCTGGGGAGAACTTAGCTATTTTAGCTGGCGTGTAATGCAACTGATTACGTTTTTTGAACTGTGTCAGCCAGTAGCCGGCACTCAGATTCCTTAGTCAAGAGACACCACCTCCACTGTATGTCAGTAAATTCTGTGTCTAGGTGCCGCTCCCATTTCAGGCGCATGCTGTTTTTGCAATCGTGCCCAGCTTGATCTATATTATAAAGTTTCAAAATCATGTACCTATTCTCTCCTCCATCAGTTATCGCAGTGATACATTCATGTGTTATAGGTTCCTGCAGAAAGGTTGACCATAACCAGACGGCGGATGCTCTGATAAGATAATATTGCAATGCTTTTATAAAATGGTCACCCATTTTATCCTTGAAGTATTGCAGTGACAGGAATCGGCCATCAGGGAATAGGTCACCAAGAACCAGTTGCTCTTCCCCATTCCATGCTTTACGTATTACAGCAGCATATGTAGGAGGAAGACCTGGGTAGTTCCATAAGGGAACCCTTCTATTGTAAGGAGTAGTAAGAGCTATTCTGTGCAATATTTTAGCCCATGTGTTCATTGTGGTGCGCACAGGGTCGATTGAGCAGTAATCAACATACCTATTGCTAAAAATAACCGATTTGATTTTTGTAGGAGCTGCCCCATTTATCTCCAGGGGTAGATGGGCCACCCCCACCACTTCACTGGAGAGTACCAGCACCCTGCGAAATGTGCCTGTGCTACGAGGTAATAGAGCTCAAAATCGGGCACAGCCAGTCAACCACGCTCGTATGGCTCAACAAGTTGTTCCCAGCTAATCCTAGCTGCCCCACCGTCCTCCCTCAAATAAACTAAGGAAAGTGATCTCAAACATGTAAAAACCTCCCTCCCGGGTAACAGAGGAACATTACAAAAATAGTATAACAATTTGGGAAGCACAATCATTTTCAGCAGAGAGGCATCAGTACAGCGAGAGAGGGAGGCCAGCCCAAACCTTTAATTTGGCCCCCAGCAGCTGCAGGTGCCCTGCATGATTATCAGACTAAAGGGAGTGCTGCGACCTGGAAACCATTATGCCAAGTTAATTAAATCGTGTGGGAACCCACCTAAACCCCATCAAATTTGCCATTGGAGTAGTGGCATCAGTAAGTGGAAACAGCTCTGACTTGGGTTTGTAACACATTTTTACAAATATATTTGTTGTTGTAATTTTATGTACCGTGTTGGCTGTTTTATATGTACAGTTTGATTTTTTTTTGTCTTGTTGAATAGTGTTTCGTGCGACAGCTTACACTTGTTTTATAAAGGGGTCTCAGTTGCCCTTACACATTGATTTATAACTATGCATTTCTCATTTCTTACCTATGAAGTTGTGTTGTGTGTGTATAGTTTGTCCTTAACTTAATCGTTCTCTCAGGACCCCTGGTGTTTCTTATAGAGCGAAGGATCTATTAAGCATAGTATTTTGAGAGACAGTGTGTTGGCAAGCCTCGGATATTGGAGTTTTAGCATATGCTATTTCAAGGAAGGCAAGACCTCATCAGCAGGAACCATCATCACAATCAGTCTGGGGTCACAAGGTGGAGAAGAGGAGCAGCAATCAGCGGCACTTGGCATTATGCAGACCCTAGCACCTTTGAAGTTAGTAACGTTTTATTCCTATGAATTGACAGTTGTTTATTTCACCTTTCCTGTGTGTTCCGTGGTAGGTCAGAAGGAGGACCACCAAATAGTATTCTTACATTTTTTCTAGATGAAAATAAGGTAAGCCCTATCTTCCCCCATCACAAAGGTTTGCTCTACCCAACCTAAAACCAACTATGAGCCTTGTCAGTATGGCAGTCCAAAGTAATAATCCATCCTCCATCTATCGGGCTCTAACCCTACCACTAATTAAACAAAGGAAAAGAAAGCGGTACAGGTGAACGACTCCCTTCTCCTGGACAGGCTTCTTCCAGCATCAATAGTCTATTTTCAAATAGTTCTTGGAAACTATGAATCAAATCCTTTAATTCTTCTAGGAGATTGTTCCACCTTCTCTGCTTCTCCTTTAATGCTTTCAGTAGAGTTGCTTGGTTTCTCACAACAGGGTTTTGACCATTATACCTTTTGGCTTCGTGCAGTCTCTAGATGGTTTTCTGTCTCTGGTTTAGATTTCAACCACTCTGTGGACTTACTGTCTTTCACTATCTTTAAGGTATTCACAATCACTGGGATGAGTAGGATTAGTCCCTTGAGGCTCTTCCTCCCAGGTCTCCCACCGCTCTCGTTACCTCCATTATGATGGATTTGCCTCACTGGTTCTTCCAATGGGCGAGATAGATAGATAGATAGATAGATAGATAGATAGATAGATAGATAGATAGATAGATAGATAGATAGATAGATAGATAGATAGATAGATAGATAGATAGATAGATAGATAGATAGATAGATAGATAGATAGATAGATAGATAGATAGATAGATAGATAGATAGATAGATAGATAGATAGAATTATTTTTTTCCAGGGCAGAGTTGTGGCAGCGATACAGAACCTTCCCGATCCCGAGATGCTGGGAGGTGTCAGGAGCGTGATCCAGGGCAGCGAGGGAGAGGAGCTTGTTGGCAGAGCTGAGGAAGCAGTGCGGCACAGAGCAAAGGTACCAGGAGTGTTGGAAAGGCTCCCAAACGTTCATAGGTGCAGGACTGCTGACTACAGACTACCGGAGCTCTGAAGTAAGCAGCAGGGAAGCAAAGAAATCGTGGAGGAACACAGTGTACCAGAGGGAACCAGCGTGAGCATACTGCGAGCGGAGACGAGCCTCCAGAAAGCTAGAGCAAGTGGAAACCAGACCGTGAGAAGACCAGTGAGTCCACCTGGGTGCAAAGGGGGCCCCGGATATGGTGGTTGGGCAGTTTAGTGCCAGAGACATTTGATTTTGAATTTCTGAGTTGAATGCAAGGAAACCAATAATTACCATGAGAAATTAAAGAAACAAGAATTGCCAAGAGCCACGAATATTTGTGCATGCCACTATAATGGAAGCCAGGTCTGTATGTAAAAGGGAGCCAGATGCTTTAATCAAGAAATCTGAAACAGAGAACATGTTTCCTAGCAGAAGAGTGTACTGGGAAGCACATGTTGGTGTTGCAAATAAAAGCTACTGAAAGAGTGAATGTTGACAAAGCCAGTGATAATAAAGCTTCAAGGGCACTTAAAAGGATACAGAGTCAAACCTCAATTGTGAAGCTGAAACTGTGGCAAGATATCTATGAAACTGATCCAAATAAGATGTGTCGGTTGCGTGACCTGTTATAGGTGGACCGTGCAGTCCGACAACTGCACCTAGAATGAGTACACTGACCTAAGGAAAAGCCACGTTGCGATTGAATAAAGGAAACCTGGATCAACTGAGAATGATGAGCGGAATTTTATAAATTGATGACAGGTAACCCAACCCAAGGTGCTGGGGAACACCAAAAGCAACTGCGTTATTTTGGAACTTTGAATATCTCAAGGAATTGTTTTATTCTGAGACATTGGAAGAATTGAAAGCTTGGGGAAGGGAACCCCTTTTGTAAAGTGAACCACTTGAAACTTGGGAACGGGAAATCCCTTTTCCATCTTAGAGCTGGAATAAGCTCTGAACTTTTATTTTGAACACTTCTCATTTGATGCTGACATCCCTACACATTGTATACAATTAGATACGAGGGCAAGTATAGGTTTTGGACACAGACATTTGCTTTGGACTTGACACAGCCCATCATTAGTTTCATTTAGGTAGGACATCCCACCTTAGCATAGCGCAAGTTAGGCCTTTTCCAACCTCATTTATATTTAATAAAAGTTTATATCCCAAACTTTTGCTTCAGTTTTCTGTGTGTACTTCATGATGCCTTCACAGCACACACAGTTTGGCTCACTGCCCTCTCTGTGCTTCTTCTGCCTTGTGGTTCCCAGCGTCTTCTCGGCTGACGACTTCCCGTGGCTCTCTGGACTCTCACTAGCTTTGAACTTCTGCGGTTCCACCAACAACATACGTTGAGCCTTCTGTTTTTAAGGGAAAGTACAGGTGCCTCCCCAGTTCAGAATAATAGTTCTTCGTCTTTCTCCAACAAGGGCTCTTCCTCACTCACTCAATCTTCTTAGTCCCAGTATGGTTAGCTGCCAACCACTGGGTAATCTTTTTTTCCAGGCATCCTCCTCTTCTTCTCAGTATGATTGTTTGTCTGATGGGGAATTGATGTGACATTACAATAACAAACAAACATCGACTTGTGGAGGAAGCTTCTCCTGAAGCCTTGATGGTTTCTATGGTTCTTCATAAAGGTATTTAGGGAGTTCTGTAATGGAACGGTCTCCCTGTGAGGTCCCGCTCACCACCACCACCCGTAGGTGGAATGATGCACAGCGGATTTACCGCCCTATCATCACAGAACGGGGCTCCCCTCTGGGGAGAAGTGATGAGATACTGTGAATAGTCAGTTACTAAAGAAGTGTTAAAACATACAGTGTGGTCTTGTGTCTCACTACAACATCACAAATGACCTCTTCCACAGTAGGTTGCATAAATTGCACATTCTTTGTGTGCGTGTCATTTTTCAAATGATACAACAAAGCAATATACAAAAAAAGTGAGAAAAATGGTAGATACATACTCATAACCGTAAAGCAAATTTCACATTAAATGTATACGATCCTCCATTCAAAATAAACAAGGAAATCAATAGAATTTAAGACCGAAAATAAGTTTCTGTACAAAGTTGACATCTACAAACATTGGGAATGTCAACATTCAGGTTTAACGGATTATTGAACACAAAATATAGCTCATAATAAAACCAATGTTTCTGGAACCTTAAGTCACCAGTGACCAGTGAAAAAGTAATACGACAGGCATATTTTTACATTTGACAACTTACTGCAACAACAAAACAGCATAACAAACAATATACATAGCAATCAAAATATATCCTAAGCACATTCTTAAGTAAAAATGGATCTAAAAATAACATACACTTTACACAACCTCAAAACCTACAATCAATAGCTCACAAAAAATACACTCTTCCAAACATAGTCATACCACATATCAAACAACTTACATTAACATAGCAAGTACACACAAGCAGCATACGTCAGTATCTGCTAGTAACACAGACAGATTATAATTAGTGGAGGAAAAGAGCATTTGAGTAAGTTAAGGTTTCTATTTATTAACTGTTTTAGTCTGTAAATTTGGGCATCCCAACGCTAAGATTTGGCCAACATGTATACGCACACAATTTCAAGGGGTCCAAAATGTTCACTTTGGTCTTTGTCAGCGGGCTGCATTGATCATTGGCCAGTGCTAAGAAAACAAAGGCCCCTCAAAACATGAATAACTCAATTGTAATGATTTTTGAAAATATACTGCTTTTATTAAAAGCACATTGAGCAAGTAATACTGATAATACTTGAGATTAAATACCAAATCATGAGTGGTTTGGTGGTTCTAGCCAAGCAATTCAGGTGTACACTTGTGCCTAATGGTGCATGCTAAATCAGTTGGAAAAGTAACTTTGCAATACATAAAAAGAGTCAAATTTCAATTTGTGGGAAGGTGATCTCCCACAGGGAATAATTGTGAAAAAGAAACAAAGTCAAAGTAAAAAGCATTTTTCACTACTAACACTAACCAAAAACAAAATGGAATTGTAAGATTTTTTTTTTGAAGGGGTTGTACATCTTCAAAGATATTTTTAGAAAATAATTTTGATACCATTTACTTTAAGCCAAATCGGACCAGTGCCTTTCATATTGATTGATATTTTTTATTTCATATCGCGCTCGTACACAAGTGTTTGAGGCGTGAACTGCAATTGGGTGGCATCTGAGGCTCCGCTTTGCATTTAATGCTACCAGATGCACATGCAAGGATTTTACAGTAGCTCACACATGGTTACTATCAAAGCTGTATGGGTGGGTAGGTCAGCAGTAAAGTGTTCAACTCTCCCATGGACCGAGCATGTTCTTTACATCTTTTCATTTTGTAGCAGGATAGAAGAATGGAAAATAGATTGAAGTGGAGCAAGATGAGAAGCACATAGTCCGAGAAAAAAGACCAGCAACAGTCCAAACAAGAAAGAAAGAAAACTGGAGACAAGAAGTTTAGTGGCGTTAAAAGTAAGGAAAGAGCTGGTTTCACGTAAATAAGTCCTAGCAGCTGCAGAGATGTGAAGAGAAAACGACGAAGAGAAAACGACGAAGAGGAATCAAAAATACTACCAAGATTGTGGCCGAATGTTGAAAGAGGGAGAGGAGACGGGGAAAGAAAATGGAGGATGGGGGAAATGGAGGAAGGGGTGCACGAACAGGAGAAAAAAAAAACCAGGGATTTCTGCTTTTGCCGCATTTATATGGAGAACATTGGTTGTCATACAAGATTCTATGGCAGTAATGCAGGCTGTAAGGCAGAGATGCAGAGACTCAGAAAAAGTAGAAAATTAAAAGAAAATGTGTGATTCGTATGCGTAGAAGTGGTGGTAAGAGGAATTGAAAGAAGAGATGATAGCGGAAAGGGGAATGGTGTAAAGAGAGAAGAGGGTGTGATGAATTGCGGGATTCAGTCACTTCTCCCGAGGGGGTAGCATTTCCTTGAGAGGCTAGGGAGGTGAGCCTGCTACGCAATAGTACCCCGAAAGCAGGACCTCACATGGAGAGACTCCCCTCTTGGGGACAAGGACTCCCATTCTGCAGAGCAACACTTTAAGGCCCTTTCTCTGGGACTAACTGTAACATCAGAACTTACAAAAGACCCAACAGAACAAGCTACTGTTTGTTATTGTGCCATGAGATCCAAGCTGAGGAAATATCTGGTGAAGAGGGAGTGAGTAATATAGATTGCTCAGTGGTTAGAAACCAGCACTACTGTGACGAGGAGAAACAAGCGAGTAATGGAGTGCTCAACTGGAAGTGAAAGAGACTATAATCCTCCACTGGGGAGGGCCCAGCATTGTATCATAAAAAGGGAAGAACCATTCTGAGAGAGATGATAAACCTGGGAGTTTCATATCTGCAGTGTTGTGGAAGCTGATAGAGAACAGGAGACCCTGCGTAGGGAGAAAGCAACCAACTTGCGTGCGAGAGAAGCACCAGGATACCTCAAGTTAGAGGAGAGCAGGGGAAGAAAACCCCAAGAGAGCCAGTCGTGATTGGTGGTGTTAACCTGCGAGAGGTGGACTGTGCACTCTGGCAACTATGTCGAGGCCGCTGCCACGTTGGCCCCACAAAGCTGCATACAAGAAGCAGAGAGTCAGAGAGAAGGCAGAGGCCGTCCTGACTGAACAATGAGAAGTCCCTATCCTGCATGCAGGCACAGTGATGCCAACCCATGGAGAAGAAAGTAACGGGGACTGTAGGGACCCAGGAGACAACACAGGAGTAAGGAGCGCAAGCATCCTACTCATCCCAGTGATACGAGAAAGAAACAAGAGAATGAGAATCATTACACGACTCCTCTTACTTGTCTCAGTATTAAACAAAGTGGTCAAGAGAATAAGAATAACGATTGGGATTATTATAGTTGCCTCAGGGAAAGAATCAGCGAACCACACAAGGAGATACTGATATTGGATTTCTTACTGATGAGGAATTAAAGACCCATTCCATAGAAATAGGGAGAGCAGAAACAATGTAAAGAGAGATTCTATTTTCCCAAAGATATCAAAGAACAAGAGTCTTTCAGAGACACTTGAGAAAAGCTCAATAAGAATTCAAAAACCAAGAACGCAGACTAGGAGAACTTTACAAAGTCAAGAAAAAGGGGAACCAAAGACTTGGAAAAGGAACTGAACAAGCTAATACAGGAGATAGCCAAACACTATCTGTGAATTATATATTAAAGCTGGGGAAGCCTATCCAGGAGCAGGGGAGTAATTCTCCTAGCTCTTTGTTTTGTCTTAGTGGTAGGGTCAGTGTAGCTTAGTTTTGGACAGAGGACAGATGGTTTGATTTGGACTTCACAACGACAACAAGCCTCCAAGTTAGTTTTTTTTTAGGCAGGAAAATCCATGGATTAGGGATAGAGAGGCTTTTTTACATATTTCAATAAAACATCCACATAAATGTCTCATCCTTCTGACCTGAGATAAGGGTCAAGTACAGAACCCGGAAGTGAAGTGGATAGGAAGTAGAAGAGAGGCCAGCCTATTTCATAGGGAGAGTTAAGAAAGAAACACATTGTGAACAGAGGCAGAGATGCCTTTGGGGGGGGAAAGCCTGTGACACAGAATAGAGTGATTGACCGTGCTGCAGATAGGTCTAGTAAGATCAGGGGAGATGATTTGTGGTTACAACGAGTGGATGGAAGAGAATCTGTGACAGAAAGCAAGCAGTTTCAGTCAGACGGAAGAGGCGTGAACCAGATTGGAGTACAGGAAGAAGAGATTGAGAATTTAGGAAGGCGTAAACAGGTCGAAGATCTTAAAAAGAAAAGGCTGAACAGAGGCCGGATAGAAATTTGATAGAACCAAAGAATGTAAAGAAAGTTTCTTTAGAATGTGCATAATGATTGCATGTTTGAAAACCTGGTGGGGAGACCACGGAGGATAGAGAAGAGTTGAAAAGATGAGTGAGATCAGGAATAACTTGTGGAATGAGACAATAAGTTAGGGGCATCTGAGAGTGCCGCAATAGGATGGGCATGTGCAACCAACATTGAGATATCAGTGTCCTTAAGTAACTCAAAAGGAAGAAACAGAGGAGAGAAGAAGCACCTGAGTCAGGGGCTCCAATGGGACCACAGTGGCAGGATTCAGAAAGAGTGGACACCTTGGATGGGAAACGGGAAGCAAAATCTGAGGGCAAGAGAAAGGATTCAGATGGATCACAGGCAGAAGGCGTATGAAGGTGGAACATTCCTGAAAGAGTCAGCATGGATGGATAGAGTACCTTGTAAACAAGTCTGAAAAGTAATGCTGTTTGGCTTAAAGGAGTAAACACAGAGTGGATATATGATAAAGATGAGGTTGTAAGGAGATTGGGTTTCGTTCCAATGGCGTTCGATGTGACGAAGTGTATGGGACAAATTGTTGGCTTGTGTTGAATGCCTTTCTGCCCTTTGTACGGGTAAAGAATGTCCTGATAATGACATACAACACAGTAGCCATGTAACAACCTCAACAAAAGAGGAGGCGTAGGTTCAGTACCACTGTGCAGAGAGGCGATGCAGTTCTGGTTCTGGGCAATTCAAGAAGGAATATCACCCATCAGCTGTTCACCTAGCCGGAGAGGAGAACACGGCGGCGGCCGCTATGAGCAGGCAGAGCACAGTCACCCACGAGTGGGAAAAAGCTCAGGAATTACCTCAAGAGACCTTAACCATTTGGGGGAACCCCTGAAGTGGATCTGTTTGTGACCAGTGTCAACCAAAAATGCAAATGTTCTGCTCCAGAGATTCGCCCCCAAGAGAAACTCTAAGAGACGTGTTCGTAGTGGACTGGGAGTTTCTATTCCTGTACGTGATTTCTCGAGTCCCTGTCATCCTTCCGTGATCAGGAGGTTGAAAATTTGGGAAATCGCATGATCCCAATTGCTCTGGATCGGGCCCAGGGGACGTGGTACTGAGACCTTCTGCTCATGTCCATCTGCCCTGAAATTCGTCATCCACTAAGAGAGAACCTTCTCTCGCGAGAGGAGGGTCAGCTTCACCCATCCAGAGGTCAAGACACTTAACTTTCATGCATTGATCCTAAGAGGTTAAGATAGAATGATTGGGACCTCCCAGATGATATAATAGAGAACTTGCTTTTGGTCAGAAGACCAGCAACAAAGTCCTTGTACCGCTGCTGCTGGAACAGATTCTGCAGCTGGTGCAGGGAAAATAATGTGGATCCTTTTCAGTGCAATGCACCTATGGTGTTGTCTTTTTTGTTACACTTGGCAAATCTGGGGCTCCAGATTGGAACCATAAAAAGATTATTTGGCAGCCCTTTCAATCTTCAAGCACTCATCTGAAGTGGTATTTTATTTCAAGATGCTGATCATCATTCAATTCCTTTAAGGACTCACTAACGTGTTTCCTCCTACACCTTTTCAAGTGCCGGTTTAAGATCTCACTCCTGTGTTGAAACGTCTAATGTGCCCTCCCTTTGAGCCACTGCATTCATGCCCATTAAGCTTACTAACATTTAAAACCATTCTGTTAGTTGCATTGACATCAGCCTGCAGGGTGAGTTGCAGACGTTATCTAGTAAGCCTCAATTTACTCTTTTTCATAAAGACAAGGTTGTCCTTGGGGTTAAACCTCCTTTTTTGCTAAAGATTGGATCAGATTTTCATTTATCCCAGAAAATTGTACTACCAACTTTTTATCAGCCGCCTCCTCCTAACAAGGAAGAGGAAAAACTACATAGACTCGATCCCAGAAGGGCTTTGAGCTTTTATATCTCATGGATGGAGAAAAAACGAGAGCATGACCAGCTTTTCATTGAGTACAATGGACATAAACCGGGGATTCCAGTTACAAAACAAACTTGGATAATTCCTGCTATTACATAATGCTACAGAGTGGCTGGAAAAGATCCCCCTGAAGGCCCGAGAGCTCATTTCACAAGGAGCATGGCGACATCTTCTGCTATGCAAAGAGGGGTACCTATAAAAGACTTTTGTGGGGCAGCTACTTGGTCTATCATTCACACATTTACAAAGCATTACAGTCTGGATTCGTCCTCTAGCCAAGGAGGAGGAATAGTGAAAGGGGTCCTATATTCAATCCATGACGAATCTTAAATCTGAAAATTCTTACCCCATCCTCAAAAACATAACACTGCTTTAGGAGTCCATCTAAAGACGAGGAATACATGGGAGGACACAATCCATCCATTCAAAACAACAATACTCTACTGGGACGAGGAAGAGACCAACTAGAGCAACACATCTTAATTTTTGTAATGCACATACATATATACATCCACTGGATAAACAGACAAGTGAGCGGTCTAGACCTTTTTGGTCCAATCATGACGGCTGGAACTTTAAAAAGGGGGCATCCTTATAGAAATGGGGGAAGCAGCAGCAGCAGTGGGAAAGCAACTGCGAATCAGCGTTGTGGCAGGAGGAACGCTCAAGACCTATGTAATGATACAGAGTTTGTGCAGCAGGAAGCAAAGCTAAGGGACGCTGATAGCAGACGGAGAGAGGAAGACCGGGCGTGACCGAGCAAAGCAGTCGCAAGAGTCCGCACCTGCAGCTGAGCATCGCCGGGCAGCAAAGCCACGGAGAGCCGCTGGGAGAAAGAAGCGAGGTACCTCACAGGAAGACGAGACCCCGTGGTGGCAGAGGACCTCTTAACGCTATAAGCTCCGACCAGTGAGTTTGTAAGGAAGAGAAACCAACGGACTGGCAGTCGAATATGCAAACTGTGTTCATGAACATTGTTTTGAATAACAAACAAAATGAAAAGCATTTCAAGTACTTTTGAATACCGAACAAAAGGAAAGCCATTAAAAGTACGTGTGAATACCGAACAGAGTGAAAGCAAGTTTTGAGCACTCGTGAATTGGAGTGAAAGAAAGGTGGTGAATTTGGCACATATCACGAATGGTATTATCAGAGGCACAAGTATTGGCCGAAGACAATAGATCAAGTAATTACACCATATGAGAAACCAAGCATTGGCAAAAGCCAAAAGAGTTCAAACAACTGCATGCTATAAGGAAATCCACAATGGCAAGAGCCAGGAGAATACAAGGAAGTTCAACAAATGCATGGTGGCCAACCAAGCCACGGTACAGTGTCAGGAGAGTGCGACAAGGAATGAATTAAGCATCTCTGTCAAATTGAGGCACTGCACATTGCTGAAAAAAAGCAGCTAAGAGGGAGTATTGGTTGCAGGACCAGTAATGGGTAGACTGTGTGGTCTGACAACTGCGCCTAGACACAGTGCCCCTGTATTGAAAAGCCACTGAAAGTATCCATAAGGAAGCTTGTGTTTCACAACAGCCTCTTATGTGATTTTGAAGTTAAGAAAATTGAGCTGAAGAACTTGAACTGCCTCTGTGAACTACTGAAATGTATGAATACGAAAAGAGCTGGGAAGTGTCCCAGGGAACCATGTGGGTTTTGAAAAGCTGGAAGATTTGAACTGTTAGGGAAGGGAACCCATTGCTTTGTGAACTGTTTTGAACTTGGGAAGGGGAAACTGATTACAAGCCAAGAGCTTGCAGAAGCTCTGAACTTTATTTTGAACACTACTCATTTTGATGCAACATTCTTACACTTTGTATATAGATAGTTGTGCGGGCAAGTATAGGTTTTGGACACAGATAGTTAAAGGGGAAGTTTGCTTGTGCATGTATTTTTAAGCATACTGTAATAGATTTAAAAAAATGTTCCTATGCATCTTACCTTAGTTTTCCTCAATTTTACACATGTGAAAATAACAGGTTGGGTATGGCCATATTGTGCTAATCTTATCTGTTGATGCATCGCCCCAAGTTCAAGTATGCTTGTGGCAAGAATACAGATCACCCGTCCCTGAAGCTGACATCACTAGACACATACGGCCCTTTTCACAACGCCAATGCACGTCTCGTGTCAACGTTCTCTGTGAGCAAGCTATTGATGTGTCTCCATGGAAGCCAGGATGCCTCTTTTCTACACAAGTATACACAGACCCTTTCTGATCAGACAATATTGGAGTTGCTTTGTCAATTATTTCACTGTATTTAGTTTAGATTGCCCGTGACTCGTTTCTGCTCTGTTCAGCTATCTTCCTAGTACAAAGCCCCTGCGAACAGGTAGTTGCACTAGTAGAACTGATTTCACTTGTTACTTGTGTTTAATTTAAATATTTGTTGTATAATGCAGCAATACAGCCCTACCACTACTAGCCTGAGTATTCCGAGGAGGAACTAATCAAAAGAGAAAGAAGCGGAAACGATGGGGAAATCAGACGATAGTTGGAAGATGAGTCGCCTGAGCCAAGTCGCATGGAAGACATTTCAACCTGGTGTACCTGTAATCGTTGCAATGCCATGCCAACGGAGGTGGAGAACTGCTGCTTCCAAGAAAACTCTGGATGCTTGGTTTACATAGCCAAAGAAGACACCACTGCTATCCATTACCGAGCTGCATGACTTCAGGGCAGCCTGCCTCACAAGGTCTGTGTTGAGGATTATGATGGTGCTTATGCACGAACTTTGCGCAACAGTTCGCCCTTGCAATCCAAGTAACGAGTAAGTATACTCTAGATGCGATTTCATTTTGACCACTGAGACGACTACCATTTAATGTTTTTCTCCTACATTGTCGTAACTTTGATCGATCACTGACTAATGAATTTAGTCTGTAAATTGAATACATTTCTCTCACTTTTTGGAAATCAGAGTTTATTGCTTACGTGTCTTTCACTTTCAACTAAAAAACAATATTTCTTTATAGCCCAAACCGTTCGGGCTTGAATGGGCGTTCACTTTTGTAACGTGTCGAGACTTCAAAGTCCAAGTTCTTTTTTCCAGAAAGTTACTTTTCTAAGGGCAACTATGACCTATAATTTAGGATACATTTTCAAGTAAGGTGGTATACATATCAAGTTCATTCAATTGAAATATGTATGTTTCTTTTTCACAGGTGGTACAAGCTGGTGGCCTATCATTCGTTTACATAGGTGCTTTACGGGAGGCTTGGACTCCGCTTTCGACGAGTAATACCCGGCTGTGTCGGTCAAGCCATTTGCGTCAAATTCCCCAGTGAGAGCAGATTTTTTACAAACTGTGCTGCCACCTCAAATATAAAATGTGTAGTTTGCTTGTGCCATCAACATCACCAAATTAAATACAATACAAACGAGCATATACCAATAGTTGTTTGAATGTATCAGTGAGTCAAGAACATGCTCAATCATCTATGAGGGTCATGAAAGAATGGTTGGTGCCCTTTTTCGCTCACCTCGTCCCCATCCATCCACCCCCCCCCCTCCAGTATCCCCACTTTGGTACTGGGTGGGTGGGAACGGCCAAGGTACCAAACACCATGTACAACGCAAAGGGATCCTCCGGACTCCCCTCTTCAAGACCCCGCCCCAGCAATCAACATAAGTTTGTATCCCTTCAGCAGTGTACCAGGCCTTTTGGGCTCGCCGCATGCCCATCCATTCCCACTGCAGTATCAATGGCAGTTCACACCTATGACTGTGCGCTGCCAAGGGGGATAGGTGGGTGGGAACTCTCAAGTTGCCAAACACCATGTGCACCTCAACGGGTTATTTCACACAGTGACCATTGTTCACATGGCCTCCCCATACCCAGTGTCTCCAGACTCCGCTGTTCAAGTCCAACCATCCATCCATCCATCCCTTCCCTTCCCTTTCCCTCCCCTCCCTTCCCTTCCCTTCCTCCCCAGTATCGATTTGCACCCAAGACCATGCGCTCGAAAGGCAGCTGGGTGGATGTGCACGCTCAAAGTTCCCACAAGCTGTTGAATAGCTAGCCTCTGGGTAGCATTGAAAATAACTAAGTTACTCACCATAGTGACTACCTTACGCCTAGTCCATAGTCCCCTTTCCTCCATACTTTTGTGACATTCCTTCTTGTGGGACGAGACTGGAGCACTTTTTGTAAAAAAGCATCACATTGAAAAAAGTGTCCTCTTTTTATGCGGGGTACTGCACGCGGCCGTAACTCTGCACTCCTTAGCTCCGCCCCACGCATCGCCCTTCAGTCATTTTTTATTGCCAAGTCTGAGACCATTTAAGCAATAATAGAGGCTACTTATTAGAGGGGACGGCGGGCAGGCGTATGGAGGAAAGGGGACAATGGACTAGGAGTAAGGTAGTCACTACGGTGAGTAACTTAGTTATACTCCTACGTCCCGTCCCCTTTCCTCCATACTTTTGGGTGATTACCAAGCACTCCTCACAGGAAAACGGGTGGATGGAACTCCTTTACTGAAAGAGGTTTTTCAGAACCGCCTGCCCGAACTGAACATCGGCTCTGGAGATCAGGTCTAAGCAGTAATGCTTACAAAAAGCTGATGGCGAAGCCCACTTAGCTGCTCTGGCAATGGATTCCCAGGGAACATTTCTGGAAGGCAACGGCAGCTGCCTTGCCGCACATAAGATGGGCATGAATTCCCTTTGGAGGCTGACGGAAGCAATCCATCAGGAAATAGTTGCTTTCAAGGCAGGCTATCCTTTCGGGTCTCTGAAGGTCACCAAGAACTGGAAAGAGCTCCCCAGTTTAAGATGTTCTATCCAAATAAAACTTTAGATCTTGTCTGACATCCAAATTATGCAATACCCTCTCGGCATCTGAGGCCGGGTCTGGAAAGAAAACAGTTAAAGGTGAGGAATGGATGTTCTACAGACAAGGCCTGAAGCTCGCTTACATGCCTTGCTGAAGTCGCTGCAATCAGAAAAGCCATTTTCTACGAAAGGAATGTCAAGTCCACCATAGCCATGGGCTCAAAAGGACTATGGAATAAGGCAGTGAGGACCACATTCAGTTCCCACTTTGGATGCAGGTTGCGCACAGGTGGATAAAGATGCAATAGACCTGCAAAGTGTCTATTAATGACAGGGTTTGCCAATGAAAAAGAGCAAGAGTCCGTGGACAGGTAAGCGGCGATAGCTGACAAATAAGTACTACAAGACAAGACATGTATGCCTGAAGTTGCCAGATGAGAAACTAATGGACGTTGTCGATGGTAGCTTCTCTGGGGTCCAGCTGCTTTGCTAAACAGCAGTGACAGAAACGGAGCCATTTGCTCCTATACTGAGACCTCAAAAGGTTTTCTAGCTGCCTGGATAATATGCATATTATCCGCAGACAAGTTGAAACTTTCTAAAGATTTTAACACAGGCCACCAAGCTGAATGATTGTGGGGAGGGGTGCCACATCTGCTGATCACTCATGGTGAAGCAGGTCGGGAATCAGCAGAAGCCAGATCGGTGAGCAGACCGACAGATGCTGAAGCTCCGAAAACCAGAATCTGGCTGGCCACCACAGGGCTATGAACAGGAGAGCGCAATTAGTCGTGTTCCTGAGCTTGCATAGCACCCAGTGAATCAGAGGAAGAGCTTTGAAGGCGTAGGCCCTCATGTTGTGCCATGAAATCTCAAGAGCATCCCACCGGGGAAGAAGCGCTGAGCCGGTTACTGGAAGCATAAAGAGGAAGTTTCCTGTTTGATGACATCGCAAAGAGGTCCATTTCTGGAGGCGAAAAAGGTCAGAGAGGATCTCTGTGTTCAGCTCCCACTCGTAGCTGACCACTGCTCGCCAGCTGAGAGAGTCTCCAGTTACATTCAGCTGGCATGGAATGTGCACAGCCAGCAGCCAAACACTGTGATGAATGTCCCATTGCCAAATATGAATGGCTAGATCTACAAGGTGAGGTGACTTGGTACCCCGCTGCTTGTTGATGTAAAACATGGATACCACATGGTCTGTGCGGATGAAGACCACTTTGTTCACAATCACTGGCTTGAAAGCTTTGAGCGCCAAGACAATCGCCAGAAGCTCCAGATAATTTATGTGAATTTGTCCTATGTCGAAAACCTGAAAATGATCCATTGTCGCACCCCACCCGAAGAGTCAGTCGTAATGGTCGCTTGAGGGGAGGGCTTCTGAAAAGGAGCACCTACCAACAGATTGCTGGAAGATGACCACCATAGGAGATCTGTCATCATGCAGGGTGGGACTGGAATCATTTTGGTGTCCGAGTCCACTGCCTGAAGCCAGGAACTCCGAAGAGCCATCTGCTGAGTCACATTTTGAGATGAGCAAGGGGAAGAGCAAGCACACATGAGGCCATGAGGCCTAGAAGTCTCTGGAACCACCAGGCCGACATGCTCTCAGACTGAATGAAAACTTTACATGTGGTTAACAAATCCGCCATCCTGTCCACAGTCAAGTACACTTTGCAGTCGATCGTGTTCCAATGGAAACCCAGGAATATTAGGTCCTAAGAGATTGTCATGGAAGAGTTCCGCCAGTTCACCGGCAGTCCAAGACCCAACATGAGCTGAAGGAGAGACTGGAGATTGCTCGAGGCCTTCACTGGACAACAACTGCGCAGAAGCCAGTCATCCAAATGTGGACACACATGAATACCCTGTAGCCGTAGAAAAGCACCAATTACCAACATCATCTTCGTGAAGACACACAGCGCTGAGCCAAGACCAAAAGGGGAACACTTGGAAGAGCTCCTCTCCAAGGGAGAACCGCAGATATTTCTGATGCGGGCTCCAGTTCCGGATATGCATATACACGTGCTGAAGGTCCACAATGCTGAGCCAGTCGCCCCTTCTGAAGAGAGGACCTTATGCTTATTTGGCAGGGCGTGATCATCTTGAATTTCTCTTGGGGAAGAGAAAGGTTGAACTGGGAAAGGTCTAGAATGTTGCGCAGGCCAGTCTGGATGGGTATGGGCACCGTAAACAGGCGAGAGTAGAAGCCCTCCGCTCGTTCCACTAGGGGAATGGGTCCCACTGCCTTGAGATCTAGAAGCTTCTGGACCTCGGCTCTGAGGGAGGGAGTACCCGACTGCTGAAAGGGACGATTGAAGGGTGGGGTAGAGGGCAAGCGGAAGCCCGCCCGAGCGATGGACAAAACCCACTGGTCTTCGGTGATGATTTGTCATGCCTCCAGATGAGACGAGATTTGTCCTCCAACCTGAGTCGCGTGCGAGCGCCAGAAAATATAATTTTGCAGACTTTTCGGCGGAGATACTACCTGTCCCTAAAGTGGAGGCTGAAGACCGCGAGAAAAACCGACCTCGTTGCTGTCTGACGGGAGTTACCTCTCGGCGGATCAGTCCTACGAGACCTGCGGTCCTGGTACCCTCTGAAGCCTGATTAGGACCGAAACTGGGATCCAGATCTCTGAGCGTTGACTGGGGGCTTCACTAGCATCGACAAAGACTTGGCAGTTTGCGTGCTCGCTTAAGTCTTTGTAAACTCATCATCCGTTGAAGAATGAAACAGCTCTTTGTTGTCAAAAGGCAGGTCCAGAACTTTATCTTGGACCTCCTTCGAAAACTTTGAGCTGAGATGTCAACATGGTGCGCAGCAGCCTTCAGCATATCCTGCGCCAACACCCTGCCTTCTGATAAACCGCCTTTAAAGTCTTCCAGCCTATCAACAGGAATGAACTCCTGAAAGTCAGCCAAACACCGCCACAGTTTCATATTCACCGCGACCGCCACCAAAATGAGCTCCGAGTTAGCCTGATGCAATTGCAGCGGCAAGTTGGCAAAAATCTTCTTGCCCAAGAAATCAAGCAACTTGTCTTCCTTGGCCAGAACCTGAGCCGCAGCTGCAGAGGTCGCAGAGGCCGGCTTGGATTGCAGCATGTTGGCCGCTACCACCATCGAGGACGGGAGCGGGCATGACGTCAAGGCTACTTCCTTAGAGGTGTGAAGCCTGTAACGGCCGTCAATGCTTTTATTTATGTGCAGCCCAGTGTGGGGTTTATCCCAGACCTTGCAGGCCTTGGCCAGGACATCCCTCTGAAGGAACAGGCCGATGAATTCTTGTGGAGACAAGGTTAGCACCCCCGAAAGCATCCCTTCCTGCGGAGCGGGTGCCTCAGGTACTGGTATGTCAAGGAGTGACATGTCCAGTACCCGGTCGTGGAATGCTCAGACAGGACAGGGCTGGGCTGGTCCTCTCTATCCTGATCTGCCTGAGGGTCGTCTAGTGCATCCGAATCCATCAGCTGCGATGCGACCAGCGTCAAATTAACATCTCACTCTGCTGGAGTCTTGCCAACCGGAGACAAGGGAGGCAGAGGTGGAAGAGCTGAGGTGGGCCGGGAGGCAGAGGCGATGCCGCTGCTGGGGCGACCAGTGCCGTGACCGGAACTGTCGGGGCAGGATGCGGCACCTGAGGGCACATTTCCCTAAAGAGCCCTTTAAAGTACTCCCTCATGGGATCAGAGTTCATAAGGCTTTGCAATTTCCCAAAAAAGTCGTCCTCTGCTGAGACCTTGGGCACTGGAGTGGGCAGAGGCCGCTAATGAAGGCCATAACCCCATGAACGTAGTGAGGGGGGCTGCCCAGAGGGCCTGTCACCAACCGGGTCTACATAGACAAATGAGGCAGATGTAGGAGGAAGCGAGACCGAATGTGGTAGTGGCATCCGAGCACGCCAGACAGAAGAGGGGCGGAACGGATTCACACTGTCGCGTGGAAAAGGATGTCCACCAAAAAGAAGGTTCCCAGCACCCGCCGTCGATAGCGTGGGTGTGGGGGAAGAATCCAAAATGGCTGCCGTAGACCACGCGGGAAGGGCAGCCATTTTATGAGTATCTTAGGAGAACTGCGTCACATGTGGAGATGAGGCAGGTGACTCCACAGACTGGTCAGGGGACTTGATCGAAACTTTAGCCTTGACACAAGGATCCTCGGCAGAGCCGGTACTATGGGGTCTTGGATGTTTATTGGACATCCTGTCCCTTGAATTAGCCTCAATAAGAGGAAGCTCAGCAATGCCGGTAACAGAGGAGTTACGGTCAGTGACCTCTCCCTGGCCCCCTCAAAAGAACCGGTAACACTGCGAGCACGGGAAAGTGGAGGACTCCACCTCACAGACAAGACCTTAACAGGTCTCAGTTCTGTTGGTACATAACTTAGCCTCGATAACGAGGAACCTCAGAACAGAGTCCAGTCTTTATAGCTCCCCCGAGAGGTGCCTCGAACCGTGGTGCGGTACAGAAAGCCTCAACGGAGGCCTCAGGGCGCAGCCCGGTGCCTGTGTGGGAAGCTCCAAACAACGAGACCTCGGAGCGAACTCCGGTACCCAGCGCCTCAGCACGACTAAGAGGGCTATTAGCACCTGACTGGTGGACCTCGGATCGTGATCCGGTATCGGCAGGCCCCTCGACAGAACCCTCAGAGAAAACCCTGGTACGCCTATTAGGGCTGCAAGGCGCCTCAGGAGAAACCCTGGTAGCAGAGCTTTTGAAGCCCCTCCCGGACCTGGAGGACCCTGTGAAGGAGTCCCCCGGCCGGGGTGCCGTGAAAAGTAAGACACTTACCGGGCGTCTTTTCTTTCCGTCGATGAAGAGTTGAAAATGCGATGGAGAAACTCTCTGGAAGATCTCCTCCCACCGACGAAGACGACACTGAAGTGCCCGGACCGAAAAGGAGTCGCAGAAGAAATTACAAGTCCCACCGGTGATCCGGTCCCAGACTCTAAACAGAGAATAGAGCAAACAATCCGGCATAGATGAAGGACTATGCGACCGCAGAGCCGGAGCAGGCGAGAAGGACAACGAGAAAAGAAAATGGTCTTCCCGGTGATGCAAGTGCATCCAGCCCCGAAAAGGACTGAAGGGCGATGCGCGGGGCAGGGCTAAGGAGTGCGGGGTTACGGCATTGTGCGGTACCCCACGTAAAAAGAGAAGGACAGAGAGTATATATATTACGCATCATGAAAAATTATGCAGACCCTTTGTTTTTGCATTGGCAATACAGTCTGTGGCTTCTATTAAACATGATAATAAGCCTAACAAGATTATTGTGTTTGTCACAAATCAACAGGTGTGCAGCATTATCATAGTTCAGTACCTTTTGGGCACTTGTACCGTGAAACAGGAACCAAGCGTCCTTAGCTCACTGACTGCCCTCATTGTGGGCTCTCAGGTCCGTGTGTTGGGGACCTACATCTTGTCTGGTGAGCTCTCTTAAACTTTCTGGCAGGTTCCTTCCAGGCCCACGATATCGGTTGTCCACATGGCCAGGCCAGACCCAGTTTCTCAAGACTCCCCTCTTCAAGACCCCCTCCCTGGAATCAACATTTTTTTGTGTCTGTTGAGCAGTGTTCCAGGCCTTTTGCGCTCCCTCGTCCCCATCCATCCTCTTGCCTAGTATCAATGGTAGTTGGCACCTATGAACAAGGTCATACTGGGCCGCAAGCACCAATGAAAACGTGGCACACAGTTTGAAGTCGGTATTCATTCCTTTTCGGGCAGTGTTCGAATATTGCCCAAAGGTGAGTATTTTGATGAAAAGGTGATGCAAATTGTGCATGTAAAAAAATATTCAGCAACAGTGTTCACTACTACTAGCCGAATATTGAAGTAACTCATCAAACAGGCACACATGGCCCAAAAAAGAAAGCCACTCATTAAAAAAAATGAAAAATAAAAAACACCTGCACAAGGATGTTGTGTTGGTGTTTCAACCCTGGCCCTATAGGCTGTACGAGCAGGCCTATGCCTGCGCGCTCGCAAGGGGGCTGGGTATGGCAGATGTGAAACATTGGCATTTCGGCTGAGTGGGTGTCAACCAACACTTCACACATTCACAACCACTTTTCTAGGCCTTTATAAACACCTTGACATTTACCAGGAGAACATCTCAGATCTACAAGGTATATCGTCATTGAGCTACCTGTTCCACAGCTACTTGTCGCCTGCTTGCTGAATCGGCTCATTTGTTCGTCCAAGTAAGGGGTAGGTCACCTATTTAATTCTCTATGTTCATCGATCGCTGCGCTGAAAGTTTTCATCGATTTCCACCTAATGTACCCAGTATTGTAATGTTCATTTATCTCAAAGACTTCACCATTATCGAATGTTTCATGCATTTTTATCTCAGTAAATAGCACATTCCATCAGTGTGCATTGTAATAGAATGGAATGCTTCGTGGTCCATGTTTGCAAGCATGTTTTCTTTTGATGCTTGAAAGTTTGTTCAACGGACGAGTAATACGTTACGATTTACGGTATATCAATCAATTCTGTAAGAAAGCTATCACTGAGTTCATTCGCCTAGGTTACACAGGTTTTCTTGCTTTATTTAAAACAAACTTTTCAGATAAAGCTGTGTTATAATTCCATACAGTATATTTTTTTATACATATATTAGACTTTTCAAGAATGCCTTCATGTATCATTAACGGTTGCCCTTCTATGAGCCATGTCAAAACTCAGGGCACAGTCCTGCATACATTCCTGAAGGATATTGATTTAATAAGAAGATGGCTTACAAACTGCAGCTTTCCAGGGGAAGAGATTGAAATTAGAGCCCAGGCTGTCTTTGATGACGTGAGGGCCAATCGATTCCGCCCCTGCAGCCTGCACTTTACCGACAATATGTAAGAACAATCAAAGTACACAAAAAAGTGTTGACCCAGAATTCTTTGTAAATTGCTTCCAAATGCAATTTCCGACAAAATTTCGGCACATGCTGGCTCAGGTGAGTAGTGGACGATTAATTTGTTATGTTTGTTGGTTTGTAGGACAATGGTCTACATAAAGAAGTATTCGCTATGATCTCTCAATTTATTTAAAGTAGTGTATTGAAAAGGTAACTTCATGAACTGTTTGGAGCTTTCAGTGTTTATTTACAGCAAAGTTGTATTACTCAAGTTTTCATATTTACCAGATTCAACAGAATTTTCAAGTGTTTCACCTTAGTATACTTCATCTATCCCCGCTTTCGGGAGCCTCTAATAAATCCGTGAAATGTGACCCTTAGCAAAAACGTCCGTAGCACCCTTTAAAAGTTGCATAATGTTTTCAAAATGTTTTGGTTAACATATCCTTCTTCACATAGAGCACACTGATGGAAGCACAGACCCTCATCAGTGACAAAACCACTAACAAGTCTAGTATCCCAATGGTGAGCCCTACAGACTTGCACAAAGTGATATTTTAGAGCACTGGATGTAGCCACATTTCTTATACTATTTACCTTTTCCATTGTACTATTTTCTGACAATGTGCTGAAAATGAAGGAGCAGATTCTGCATCAATTACATTTCCGTAATCAACATCAACCTCACTCACCTATCAAGTAATTATATTGTACGAGTCCTTTATGTGAGACTGAAATACGTGCAAAGTGGCATGTATGAGTGTGTCTCTGTATGTACCATTGTCTGCATCTCATTTTTTCAGTTTCATTTAGCTTTTTTATCCATATTAAAACAAGTACTGTGTTATGGGGCTGCTGGAACTTCGACTACAATCACTTCCTCCTTTTCAACAGGTCCAGAGTCTGAGGTATGCCTACTTACAGTTACCTTGCTAGAATGAAAGTAAATACCACAGAGAATATACTTTGAGACTGAACTGCATGTAACCGTGCACTGTTTCAAACTTTTTCTGATTTTGATCCTAACGTTACACTTTCTCCATAATGCAGAATAGATTACAAAGGAAACATTACATAGCAAACTACTTTTGAAGGCAACATTATAATCACTGTGTTTTACAGGGTGATCTCAGATCAGGTCCATGTGTCATCTCAGATGGTTATCAGGTGAAATCTGAAATGTATAATATGACCAAATCATGTACACTGTTTTCAATGGTATGTTCATACGAATGTTCTATTTGTGTTGCAACAACAAACCTTATAGTATATGGTTCATAATCATTTTAAAGTACTTGGTGTGGAAGTGCTCTGTGCAATGAAAGATTTTAATTTTCAGCACGATTGACTTTTTTTAAAATGTTTATCCGATTCAAGGAATGTGCTCAAGATGTGGAATTGGAAGAGGCACATGGACCAGAGGTATACACAACATTATGAAATTCAATTGGGCATCACATTGCATTAGGAATACAATTTTATAATGTTTTCAAGTCCATCAAGTTGGTTCTGTTTGTAGATATGTAGATATGTTTTTTTTTGCATGGAAATGAAATTTGCTTGGTTTAAACCATATAAAAATACAGTTTTTTTCAGCTTGATGTTGCGTTCGGCAAAGAGAAGGCCACGGTTTCTAAACAAAGAAAACAAGGGTAAGGAACAAACCAGTTTGTTTTGGTGAAGTTTTTAAGTGGATGTTTGTCATTATGTTTGGAAAATCGTATTTTCTGTAGAATGTTTTTCTAAAAATCTGTTAGCGGCCCAGAAGGAAAAGGACTATAAAGACTCAGACAACAACTGAAATCAAAGATGTTGCTTGCCAAACGGATTTCACAATGGAGCAACTACTATTTGAGGCGCAGCGTGGTCCAGTCAGTATTCAGACTTGTGATGCATATGTTCAGTGGCCAGAAAATGTATGGACTCCCACCTGCAAACCGTACAACGTTACCATGGACCATTGCTACTTTGTGCAAACTCGACCAGATGAAACTGAAGACCATCAGCATGCATTGCAATTGCAACACAATCTACACCCTCTAAAAATGTTGCACCCAACACGTTCAATGTTACCTGTTTCTCCAATTCATGCAGAAATATCACTGCCTGAACTTACAGAGGCTGAAGCTTCAACGCAATTGGCTGATGATTTTGCTCAAGATCTAGGCTTCAGTTTGCCTAGTTTGGGGGAATTGTCCACCACCGTAGAGTCACAAAACACAGTACTGTTGGACGATTGGCTATTAAAGGGGCAAAAATACATAGTATTCGACAGCTGCCTGCTAGAGATTGTACAAATGCTGAAATGTGATCATACATTAAGAGGGAACATATGCAGGGAGCCATTGGTTAATGTGTCTCCTGTATTGCAAGGCACCAACCTGAAAATCCAGTCCACCTCCATAATACATTTTCATGGTCTGCTCAACCGATGCTTGGCAAAGTGCCTATTGAAATCTACTTTGTTCAGCAGCTTTACTCTTCAGCAGATCGACTTTCAGTAAGATTTTCAACTTCTGTCAATTTGTGGGACTCTAGTTCCTTGCTAAAACCCAGTACTACATATATCAAAGGGAATTCTTATTCCCCGCTACTAGTCATGCCTGGAAAGTCAAACAGATGTCAATGAACGGTACATTATCTGGCAAAAGTTTCAGGCTAGCTGCCGACAAACAGTGTGACAGTGCAGGATTTTCCGCTAAGTACTGCGCATACCACTTTCCAGACATGGAAAGTAAATAAATGGTGAGTTGGGTGATCATGCAGGTGTCTGACTGTACATAGTCTGTGGTCATGGAAAAACATGGTTTCATTAAATCCATCGAACATCTGGAATCCAGGGTAATGTAAATAGAACTGATAGGCACTGACAGGCATGTTCCAATAGCCAAGGTCATGCAAGAGCAGTTCCCACACTTTTGGCATCAATTTGATGTATGGCACGGTGCCAAATCGATAAATAAAAAAAGTACAGCTGCTGGTAAAAAAAAAAAGGGTTCGGTAAATATTTTAAGTGGTGTCAGTCTATCAGCAACAATCTTTGGTGGCGCTTCAAAACTTGTGATGGATCTTTAGAAATTCTAGTCAAAAAATGGTGCTCATTGATGCACCATAGATCCAACGTAAACTCATGGATAGAAAACCATTATTTCCATGAATGCGCACACAGACCTTTATCGAAGGAGCAGGAATGCAAGAAGAAGTGGTTGGTGCCATGTTCCCCTCCACACAAAGCACTTGAGAAGATTGTGCATGATGAAACGCTTTCAAAAGACCTGAAGAACTTTGTCATATTGGAGATTTGGAGGCGTTCTAGAATATGTGCCTAAAGTACTGGCCCAAAAGGTTGCATTTCGGCATAGACAGAATGGAGGTCAGAACAAGACTAGCTGTACTTGCGCACATCGAGAGGGAACAAGCAAAAACTGCAGGAACATTCAGGATGCTTCGTTACCTCATGGCCTATATAAAACGAGGCAAACAAGGGGTGAGCACGCCAATATACAAGGAAATGGATTTTGAATTTGTGAAAGTCTGACATTGACTGTGTTGGCCATGCATACTCATGGAATGGATCCTTATTTTGTTCCCAGGACACATACAATGCCACAAAATATTGCAAAGGCACCTTGTCCTCCAAAATCAGAACTTGTTGAAAGGTCGACTTCCAGATTTAAATGACTTCTAGCGGTCTTCAAAATCTGCTCATAATAACAGTTGGAACGGAAAATAAACTTTAATTGAATATTACTCCCCAAGGTCAAATTCCCCTAGAATAGCCTGAATCAGAGTTAATGGTTTATACTGCGGCTAATATCAGAGTTTCACTAGATCAGAGAAATATATTGTCCAGTTGATTAGAGTATGTGATTGCTTGCTGAGCATCACGGTACAACTGATGGGGTCTACTACCCTGGTTTACTGAAAGTAATATAAATGTAACTACTGGTTTTAACTTCCGAGAACTCCTGTTAGGTGTTCCAAATAAGGTTATATGCTTTGGTATGTGTACCTTCAAACATAGTGCTCTGTTTTTATGGATGTGGTTATATATAATCTGACGGTACTTATTTCCCCCACAATTTATCTAGGCCTACTCGTATTTAAGTAAACCATGTATTTTTTCAATAGATAGTGTTTCAGTGTTTCTTTGGACCGTTTCTATTACAATTTCACTTGAACTAATTCTACATCCCCCTCACCCTCCTAAGATAAGCCTGGCTGCTCTATCTACGCTACCCTGAACTCAGGTGGTACATCATTAAACCAAGATTGGAGCCTTGGACTGCCTCAGTTGAATGCTTTTACTAAGCCCCTACTTGGACTTTAGAAAAACTGTCCAAACAGCCTCCCCATAACAGATGCAATAAGTCGTTACAATAAGGTATATGTTTTATATATGTACGAAGTGGAGGTGCGTCCTGTCAACAATATATTTAATGAAAGGGTAATTGGAAGGAGTAAAAAAAGGAGGTCATCCGGACATAAAATATATCATATGGCACCAGTTGGCTACATGGATCAAACCCTTGCATCACTTGACTGTTTCTGACCGGCACAACTGATACCTCTTATGCACGAATATCCCATAAAGGTATTCGATGTCTGGGTTAGCCTGCGCTTCCCAGCTATTCTGACCTTTTGAAAACTGATCTAACGCCAAGAGCACATCCTACTCGAATAGTGGGAACCAATTCTTCATCACCTCAGGCCTCTTCATGACTTGCCAAAACCTTCCCAAGAAGAACGACATTTTGCTTCACCGGCACGATCGTGCGCGTTCACGCACTAATGCAATGTTGAGCACAAGGTTACCCACTTCTCAGGGCTGGACTCGAAAGTTAGGGAACGACTCAGAAAAATGGTCTAATGCTCTTAGCGTATTAACCAACTCTTCGCTTTACAGGCTGTGGCTGTGTTTTCCTCATTTGTCGTATTATGAAACGTGTTGTATACATGCTGTATAGTAGAGTATTGTGTGTGGTAACTGTTTTCGCATAATTAAAGTTTACTTATATCTATTGGTCCTGTCGACAAACAATGTATACATATCTTTCATATACACTTTCAGAGTAATTTGCGGTTTATTGCTGTTTGTGCTCATTGTGGGCTTCCGATCAATGCCACCCGTCCAGAGACTTAGTCTTGACCGCATGCCAAGCTATCTAGATTTGTCTGGCTTGTCCAGAAAGTTCCCCTGTTTCACTAAAGCGAGGGTGGCATCCTAAACTTCAGCACATCAGGTAGGAGTTTAGAAATGCATCTTAACACCCTCTTTCAGCACTTTTACACCCATAGGGTACTCCTTGCTTACCCTATGCACTACCACGGCCGATTGGCACAAGGCCTAGTCGGAGCATGACTAACTTATTTAGTATGGGCACGCAATGTCACCTGTCAAGCGTGAAGATAGAGATGGATGGCTCAGGTGCACAAGGGAGTATGAATGGACATGCATAAATTATAGTTTGCACAGGGCAATTGAAGGCTGTCCCTGTTACGCTCACACCAGAATGAATACAGTCCTCTAGGGAAAGAAGCCAAGAGATAGTTTGCAAGGATAAGGTTTAATTGTATGG
Source organism: Ambystoma mexicanum (assembly GCF_040938575.1). Classification (NCBI taxonomy): domain Eukaryota; kingdom Metazoa; phylum Chordata; class Amphibia; order Caudata; family Ambystomatidae; genus Ambystoma; species Ambystoma mexicanum. Next base: position 977,317,448 of record NC_090934.1, on the reverse strand, counting down.
AATACAAAAAATATCAGCAAAGGTCTCTGCTGCTCAAGAACATTCAGACTCCAGATTGAATGTCAGTGCCTTTCGAGAGGCCACAGCGTCAGTAATGACATCACATAGGGTCTGAACCCGCACTGTTGATTGGTAAAACAGTATACATGATCCAGCTCCATAGGGGATGCCAGCCTACAAACTTTCTCTGCCGTCTGAAGATTCCCACGTGGGTCAGCTGGGCTCATCTCTCCATGGAGTGAAGGTCAGGTCTCTCATAAGTTACATTGTGAAAAGTACGATAATATGCTAAGCCTAATACTACATCACTACGGAATGTACCAGGAAAGCTTGCGGGCTGGTGCCAGGCTGAGGTGGGGAAGAAATACACTGACCAACACATTCTGCGCTTTGTGACATGATACAGTGCTGTATGAGGGAGAGGTGGGGTTTCTATTGAATTTTCTTCCACAGATGATGTATCCGCAGAGGTAGCAGCAACACATACCTTTCTGGATTGTTCCAAAGTTTGTCGCAAAACATATTTTACATAGCTGTTGGTAACTGTCCTTGGTTGTCTAAACTACTTGAACGGTGCAGCATCTTGTCTGTTTTTTTTTGTGGCATTGTCTCTGGCTTCAATCACTGAAAACAGGCTGCTATTGTTATTTGGCCTTGAGCAAAAGTCAGCAACTGTTCGAAGGATACAAGGTGTTGAATACCCACAAAAAATGATAACATTTACTATATTAAAAGTGAACAATCTGTGACCTGTTGTTCAAATTTACATCATATTTTTGCGATTAAAAATGGCAGGTCTGCTGTATGCATAATAACTAATTCAGAAACATGCGAATGTGCGATTTGACCAAAATAAAGGACAGTACGTTATGTTGATTTATATTTATATAGCGCAACATAAAAAACGAGTGCGTAGCTCGCGGTTCATCGGTCTAGTAATCATTGTTATTTGTACATTGTTTAAAGAGGAGTGAATAGAGGTTTGATTATTTTGGCAGCATTGCTTAGTGGTCTTGTTATGGGTTGTTAGGTGGAGCATATTGTAACGATTATTCATCGACGACCCGCAACCACAACCTGTATGCAGACTAGTGATATCTAAACCGCTTTGTCCCTTGGATTCTCTTGGTGTACTTTCACCGTTGCATCCTTGTGCACCATTAAGTCGGAGTTCGGGGGCGGAGGGACAGGGGCTGAACAATGTCCATGGGCACTTAGTTCGCTCTTCAATCGCTAATTTTACCAGTTCCGTTATAATGCCATCTGTCAGTGGTTCAACATAAAACATTACAATCTTTGTCCTTATTTTCTGCATCTGGTTCTCCATCCCATTGGGAGATGTACCTACTGTACAGCGCTAAACTTTCATGCATGTCGTTGTCTCAAATACTCTGCATGGTCATGTTTGTGTTCATTATGTGTGGTTTGTTTTTATGATTAGGTTTCATCCGGTTCTGAATTATACGGTAACATTTCATACCCCATTACAGAACAGCTACTAAAATATATTTTTATTCTGTTATCTACACCGATATATTGTACCGTTCTGCATATGCCATAGTTTCCAGCTACGGTCAGATGGATTCTTCAATCAACATTGGCAGATAACCATAAACAGTGCTTATTGTGTAATCGTTATGTGCGACGACCAACTGGGACCAATCTGCCCTTTGGCGGTACCAGCAATAAGGAGCAACCTGTGAGCGTTCACGATGTAGCAACGTGCTGAAGCGAAAGCGTTGTGCTTGAAAGTGCAAAGAATCCATATCTTCTCCCGAAAGGAACACCATGTGCGTCATTAGAAAGTTTTGCTGGTGTAACATAAGGACACACAAGAATTGGAGTACTGGGATTAATCGATCGTTGATCGCAATCAGCGTATCATGAGGAAGTTATAAACATTTGAAGCACGAGATGTTCGCTAGCTATAACATATAGGGCAAAAAAGTATTGTTCATTTCATGGACATAATATTCAACTTGTGAGCATTCTTTGATATATAAAAGAGCTTGTTACATTACAGACTATCGAAGTTTTCTTAAAAAATTGTGTGTTACTATGCGTGTGTTCATTTTTGTGTTTCTGTGTTAAGTAATGTTATAGCGTGGGTGATGACTGGCCACGAACGTCATTAAAATAGGCGCAGCATATCGTTTGGACTAGTGATGTCAGCTTCAGGGGCGGGCGATCTGTATTATTGCCGCAAACACACTAACTTAGGGCGATGCATCAACGGATAAGATTAGCACAAGATGGCTTTGCCCAACCCCTTTTCGCATATATAAAAGTGAGGAGAACTAAGCTAAGATGCATAGAAACGTTTTTAAGATAATTTACAGTAGGCTTAAAAATACATGCCTGAACGATCAGGACAACAACATTTTTGAGAAAACTTCCCCTTTAATTGATTTGGACTTACTGACACAGACTATTCTTAGTTTTCTTTAGGTAAGGAAATCTCACCTTAGCATAGGGCAAGTTAGGCATTAACCAATCCTGCCTTTTAAGTTAATACAACTTTTGAGAACCACACTTGAACTTGTTGTCTGTGTCTTCCTCATGATGCCTTGACAGTGCACTTTAAGTCCAAAGTAAAAAAAAGTCTTCTGTTCCGCAACCTAAACAAGTAACTGGCCGTACCACTTTAGAAAACACCTAACTAAAAAGGAAAAAGGGGACGATTGCATGCTAGCCTCAGTATGGCCTTCTGAATGGCTCGGGTTACGCTAGGCTTATTCCCAGTCTTCAAAGTTCCTTTTTAAAATCAGGATATTCTTCCCAGTCTTTGCATCAAGTTATGGTTTTCACTCTCCTTTTAATAAAGAAAATTGTCTTTTGGTGTGAATATTTCTATCCCCCCAGGATGGCTTGAACTAAAACACGTTAGCTTTTGAGGCGTTGGGACTCTCCCAATCCAGGAATCCTCAATTCATCCAAGTTATTTCACATAGGACTGCTGTCCACCCCAGTTTCTCAGACTTTTATAGCCTCTATGGCATTCTCAACCCCAACGGAAGTGTTCACGTCTCTTTTTTTTCCCCTTACATAGGGTATTCGCACACACTGGTTTCTCTGGTTCCTGTAACCTTGATAGCTCGCAAAGACACTGGTCAAAATTTTTGAATTCCTCTCAATCCTCCTTCCAAAGGGTTTTTGTACATTTGTCTCTTAGGCTCCCTTAACTTCGATAGCTTTCATTGCCGAAACTCACAATGTTCGTATCTTGTATCGTTCTGCTGGTCGGGTTTCTCAGGCTCCCGTAACATTGTTTAGCTTTGTAGCCTTCATTCCATGCATTGCCAACTCTCAGCGGTACGCTCTCAATCAGGTCTCGCAGACTCCCGTAACTTGGTTGGCTTCCCCAGTGGCTATTACTTTCAGTAGCAACGGTTCAACTCATGCAGAGCTTGCCGACCCAGGCTCCCTCATCGTATCTGGTCTCAATATCCATTACTGGCCTACTGGGCCACCATAACTGCTTGGTGGTCACGCAACCTGGTGACCACTCTCTCCTAACCTGGATGAGTCTGAGAAAAAAGATTTAAACGCCCAAGTCATGAGATGGTTTTTAGATCTGCAATCATTTTATCGGTAGAACAGCGAAAGGGGAAAGAACAAGGCAATGTGGACTTTTGAAGGGGGAGCCTCACAGTTAATTGGAGGGGTATGTAACCAATCTGGCCAATTAATCTCTTCTCCCCAGAGGGAAGCAGCTCCCTGTGAGGCGAGCCCGCTAAGCAAGACCCTTCCCCTGGGTCTGGACACATGGGATCTCACTGGGAGTGAATCCCCTCTTGGGGGCAAGGACTCCCATTCCAACAGGGAACTCCAAATACAAACCATCCTTTCTGCATATATGGATGTTGGAAAGACTTTGGCATTTCCCGTTAGAAGTATAATTGACAAAGAACCTTCTCTGATTATTGGCTTCAGGTAATGCTGAATGTCACCTGAATGCCATGATGACCGAAGACTGACAATTCCATAAATGTCACTAATGTTTATAGAGAGACTCCCAAGGATGGCAAACAAAAGCTATGCATAATCAAGCCTGCACAGCATAAACCTCCTGGAGAGACAGAGCCACGCTGGGCTGTAGAGCCATTGACACAGAGAGAGGTGAGCAAAACACCAACCAATCAAACAAAGCTTGACATTCCACCCAACCAAGGAGCCAATGTCAAAGAAGAGACGGCCAGAGAAACACCCCTGCCTCAGAGAGGTCCGGAGCCGGAACCTACTTCCTGTGAGATAATAACGTAGGTTCAGGATTGCCCAGTTAATGGCTAGGGTTTCAAGTTCCACTGCAGCATATGACTGTTCTCTGGGGAACAACTTTCGGCTTGTGTATAAGGCTGGCTTTTCCAAGCCATCATGTTCTTGTGAGAACACAGCTCTCAGTCCAACCTTCAAGGCATCTGTCAGGAGAAGATACTATCGGTGGAGGGGGGGTGCTCGAGAGCCAAAGCAGCATGGCGCCTCTTGAGTGAGCTCCGAAAATGAGCCACGGGTGACACTAAACACCAATCCAAAGTGAGCTGGAAGATCATGGGCATCTGCACGTTATATGGGATGATGGACGTATGGAGCATGCAGCACGCCAATCAGTGGGACTACACATTCCACTCACGGGTGCACCATTCAGTGTCCCGGATAGACCCGATACTGGCCTCCAGAAAATTGGGGATCCAATTGAGCGTTTGCAATATACTACCTAGGACACTCTCAGTTCACTCGTCATTAACATTGGAGTGTCTTCTTCCGGGGGTAATGGTGCGGGGGAGAATTGTAGGTTCAAGCCGGTTTCCATGATGGGCTGTGCACAGACATACAATCCTTCTTTGCCACGAATGTGGGCATGGTGGAATCCCCTGGGGTCCTATCAGAAGCCTTCAAGTGTGGTGTCCGGTGGCATGTGCAAGAGGAAAGAGGCAGAGATTCTCAGACAGATAAGAACCGAATTGGAGGCTAACGAAAGCAAATTGAAAAACCTAGAGAGACTGTATCTGGAAAGGGGAGAGGATGGGGGGTTGGCAGATATCAATAGAGAACTTGATGGGTTTCACGTAAATGTGCTGCAAGAGGTTTGATACATGAATAGCTCAACCCAGGTCCGACAATAGTCGGAGGGCCAGAAGGCGGGGGCACTTTTGGCACGGATGCTGACGGCCGAACAGAGGCAGACCCAAGTGGATTACGTTAAGAATTCCTGGGGGGAGTACATGTATCAGACAGCCGCCATGGGGAGGCATTTGCATCATAGGGGTTACCGAATCCATGCCCATGCATAATATGGAAACATTTGGGGAACAATTGCTTATAGAGGTGCTGGAGAGCCCCCCCCTCGCCCCCCAATCATGGGTATGTTTATGGTGGTGCAGGCACACAGGTCCCTGGCAACCAGACAACCTCCTGGGGCGCTGGAGCAGCCCAATATTGCTAGAATGTTTTACTACTGAGACAGACATGCTTCTCCGTGCTGCCTGAGACAAGAAAGAATTACGCTGGGGGGCTGCAACTATCCGCCTCTTCCCAGACTTTAGCCCGCAAGTACAAGACCAAAGATAAACCTTTTTAACCATTAAAAATATCCTACGGAGGAAGAAAGTGCGCTACTCAATATTATACCCGGCCAAGCTCAGGGTGCTGCATGGGGGTAAAGCAATCTTTTTTTACTTCTCCTGAAAACACAAAGCGCTTCGCACCGGACTTTCCTGACCCCGAGGGATCACCTCGTTGATCGCCCCATTGATCCCACTGCTCCACTGGGATGGGTTTCACCATCACTGGGCTCTTGTGCTAGAGGCTAAATGAAACTGATATTGAGGCAAAGATGTCGGGTTGCACCTTCTGTCGTAGGGAGCTGATCTGGTGGCCAACGGCTCCCCATTTTCTGCAGGCGCTGCAGACATTGTTTGGTGTTACTGATGGGGTATGTCAGGGTGGGGGGGGGGGGGGGCTTGGGTGCCGGTAGGTTTATGTTTCTTGCGTGGGTGGAGGGAGGCAAACAGTGGGACTTGGTGTTATAAGTCGCAGCGTAGATGCGTTTGTAGAGGCTATCTGGGGAGGTTGGGTAGGATCGCAGCGATAGTGGTTAATGTTGACCTCTCTGTGGCATGGAACTGAACTACACCCCCAGCTGGATACTGTGGGGGGCCTGTGGGCAGCTTAAATGGCTCTGGAGGACTTCTCTAACCAGCCACAATATGAGGACATCTAAGGTGGGAGCTGGACAATAGGATCTCAGTGAGGAATATATGTGGGTTCACCAATCAAAAAAACAAAATCTGTCTGATCACAAACTATGTTAAGAATCATGGTGTGAATATTCTATGTTTGCAGGAAACATACTTGACACAGTATGGGGCCCTTCTTAACATCGCTGGATGGGGCATACATAGGTACAGTTCCTCTTTCACCTCATTCACGGAGGTAGAGGGGGCTATGTATATCCACTGGTCATTCAAATTTAAACTACACAAACAAATTGGGGACAAGGAGGGTAACTACATCCCGCTGGCGGGGGAGATGGCAAATCTGAGTGTTCTTTTGGTGAATATATATGCCCCGAGCATTGAATGTGCAGAATTTTTAAAACAATGTGCTAGTTTTCTCTATAAAAACTATGAGGTTGTGTGGGCAGGGGACTTTAATATAGCAATTACCCTGGGTTTGGATAGATAATCAATGGCGCAGCTCACCCTCCCTAGGGCAGCTCAGAAATGGACCACCATAGCTGAATAACATGGACTATATGACGCGTTGCTCACCTCAATGTCAGGGAATACTTATTTTATTAAAGTGTACACAGTAGCTCCTCTAGAATACACTATGTCATGCTGACAGCTGACCTGGCTAGGAATATTGTGCAGGATAGTATACTCCCCTGGACCCCATCAGATCACTCACTGGTATTAATCCATGTCATAGGGCCGACCCGACCCCCTAAACAACTGCGCTGGAGTTTCAGGTCTAGCGCTTTGGATGACAGTGTTTCGGGAAGAAATTGCACAAGATATACAAACCTATTTCCAGGCGAATATATGTTCGGTTCCAAACCCTGGGGTGGTATGGGAAGCTTTCAAGGTATATATTAGGGGTTGCTGCATTTTCAAAGAGGGAGGTGTCTTGAAGGCTTTGCGTAAATCCATATCCACATCAGAGGCTGAAATCAAAGATTTGGAGACACCACAGGGATCCCTTGATGCATCAGATGTCTGTAATAGGCTGAGGGGAAAAGAGGGAGGAAATGAGTATATTGGCAGCCAGAGAATAGCACCAGATAGGGACCACCCCAACAAGACGCTTTCCTGGGCCATTAAACGTGAGCGGCAACTATACGTTATCATGGAAATTGAGGCCCCGGGGGGTATTGTTGGGGGTGGGGGAATCCTACTAGAGATCTGGAGATTATCAACAATATCTTATACGATTTTTATGAATGCTTGTCACGACTCCATTGCGCAATACCTAGATAAAATAGCTCTGGGTTGGTTGGATCCGGCTCAAGAAGAGAGTCTGAATGCAGGGCAATCCTCTTTCTCCCTAATGGGAAAGCCCCAGGCTTAGATGGGATAACAGCCAAGCTTTACAAGGCATATGTAGATCTCCTATTACCACACCTGTGGGACATGTATGAAGCTGCTAGATCCTCTGGTGTTCTCCCTGAATCAACTAAAAACGCCCTTGTGACAGTGTTGCGTAAACCAGATAAAGATCATTTAAAATGCAGCTTGTATGGACCATTATCCCTAATCAATACGGACAATAAAATCCTGGCCAAAATACTGGCCGACTGACGTCTACCATATCTGCCAGCACTGGTCATCACTGCGAAGACCCTGTGAAACCAGCCCTACTGTGACAAGACCACAGAGACCAAGAAGAATACAAACCCACGACTACATACTCAATCCGAGAAGATGGAGTAATGAGGCAAAAAGCCTTGGTATCCAAAATCACAGCTGATGGATAAAAATCTATCAGTAAGAAGAAGCAGAGCTCCCGGACCAGGCAGGTTTAATCCCGGGGAGATCTACTTGGAATAACTTGAGACCTCTGTTCACTTATACATAATGTGAATCCCGAGACCCCGATCGCAGTGGCCGCTCTAGATGCGGAAGAAGGCTTTCGACTCTGGGGAGAGGCCATTCTTGTTTGAGGTTCTTCGGGAGCTGGACTGACCTATCTACAAAGGGTCCAACTACTGTACATGGCATCCAGGGCTGCAGTGTATACTAACAGAATGACTTTGAATACATTCGCTCAACGCGGGGGACAAGACAAAGATGCCCCCTGTCACCTATCCTATTCGCCCTGGCTTTCGAGCCACTGGCCTGCTGCATACCAGAGAACCACACCCATCAAGATGTTAAGATCCATTTGTATCTCTCCATAATCTCTGTATATGCGGACGACATACTGTTGTATGTGCAATATCCTAGGCAGAATCTACAACCAATGGTGCAGTAAATATGCAGGTTTGTGGACTCTTCAGGGCTACGGATAAACTGGTACAAATCGGAGGTGCTCCCTTGGACCCCAGGGGTGCAGCAGTCTGATATAGGGGAGGCCTTCAGATGGTGTCCACAGGCTATTCAGTACCTGGGCAACCTGGTGACCCCAGCGGCGGGAGACTTATACAGGGAAAAGTATGCCAAGTTACTCGAGACATTGGAACATAAAGTAGAGTCGTGGATCCTCCTACCTATATCTCAGACTGCACCAATATCTTTGGCCAAGATGGTGATCCTCGCTAAATTATTATATGTATTCACAATATACCCACTTGGCCTCCATCAAGCTTCTGGTCCTGTCTCAGGAGCCTGATAGTTCAACTTGCTAGGGCTGGTAAACAGGCAAAGGTGTCTGACGACACCTTGACCGGTCCATATGAATGCAGTGGGCTGGAATATCCGGATCTGTATGTCTAATTCATGCCCGCACAGATACAATACTCTGGTGGTGGTCCCCTACCGTGAAACTCCCCCATACTCATCTAGCAAATGTGACCACATATCCAAACGATTTGAGGGGATTGTTGCGGGGGAATCTGGAGAGAGCGAGGCAGTCGAAATCTAACCGGTGGACATAACTTGTAAAGCCTGGCGTCGGGTGTGCCGGGTGGTGGTGGGGGGTAGGGACCTGTTACTCACCAAATCTGGCTATATTCACAGTCTATAGTATCTCACTCTACCATGAAAAATTATTTCAGACTCATTTTGACAGATTGGGGTCCCAACATTGGGGGACCTAGTGCAGGAAGGGGAGTTCATCACATGGAACGCCTTGAAAGCTATGGCGGAGTGGACGGCAGTGACTATGCTACTGTATTTCCACTTAAGGGAAGTACTCAAATCTAAATGGCCAGATTTCCAGCAAGCCTCTACAGCCTTCCCAATACTTCTATATGTTATCACTCCCCGACCACCAGGAATCTGGTGTCCTCTTTTTACAAAATGATCAGAGCACAGAAAGTAATGAAGGGAGGGAACTATAGGGTTACATGGGGTTTGGCGCTTGGGAGACCGATAGCCAAGGAACAGTGGAAGGTCATCTGTATACAGACTTGCAGCCTGTCCCTGAACAGTTGGTTCCGATTAAGATTAGGTCCCCTCTGTGTATAAGATGTGAATCAGACCAGGCTGATTTTTATCGTGTGGCCTTGATATGCCCGCATATTTGACCGTTTTGGGTTGGGGTAGAGGACGCAATGATTCAAATGTTAATGCCCCAGAGACTTTACTCACCTGAGTTGTGGCTATTGGCTATGTGGCTGATTGCGGGCGGCTCTCGAGCGGAAACTGCAAGTAGTGGTGTCAATAATTGCTAGATACTTGATTGCTAGGACCCGGGGGAAGTGCCGAACACCGTGCTTTCAGAGATGGCTGAATACCATGAATCAGTGTGAGAAAAGAGTCGCAACACACAGCATCGCTGCCAAGTTGCAGCAGACCAGTGGATTGCTGTGGCCCCTTTTGAACTGCATGGTCGGAGCGGCAGAAAACTCCGATCAGTCCCCCGCGCCATGAGGGAACCCCAGTATCGAGGCCCCCCCCCTCCATAATGTGTACAAGACTGTGTATTAGAAAGTTCAAAATGGATGGCCGCCAAGGCCCATCGCAGTGAAGGTTTACGAATGAAGGGCTACGCTGTTATATGAAAGCAGAAGGGTTAGATAATGCTCCAATCAATAACCATGCCATGCAGGGGAAACTGTTTCACGCTATCTCGTGCCCAATTGTTGTATTTAGATTGATCAAACGTACTGCGCTGCATTCGGTTTGTACGGGGGTGGGAGAATTTTCGTTATGGTGGGAGTATTGATGTTATGTGTTATATGAAACCAATAAAGAACTTTTTTTTTTTAAATGGTGGGGGCAGCAGAAAATTGCTCCTCATATAGGCCTATATCCTTAATTAATTTGGACAATTAAATATTGTCCAAGTTGTTGGCGAATCAGCTTCTTCGCCTTATGAGCAGTCTTGCCTGACAGACCAGTCAGTGTTTATTCCCGGGAAGAATAGCACCAATGTGTTGCGCAGATTCTTTGGACTTCTCGAAGGGATAGACCAGGAGGTGCAGGCAACTGCGGTCCTCTTGGACGCTGAGAAGGTGTTCAACTGTTGAGTTGGAATAATGTTGTGCACATTGTTACGGAAGGGCTTTGGGCGAAGGTTCCTGGAGTATGTTGCCTTGCTATATGCTTCTGCCGCCCCCACTGCGCGCATAGCTATTAAAGGGGAACGATCGATGCCGGTACCAATGGTGAGGGGGATGCGGCAGGGCTGTCCCCTCTTGCCGCTTCTCTTTCCACTGGCTATCAACTGTTGGCTGTGGGGCTAAAAGAACGACATCTTGAGAGGGGAATTCTATACTATACACACAGGGTTATCCTCACCCTTTATGCAGGCAATGTAGCCCTATACAAAAACAATCCTAATCCTGTTTTGTGGCAAATAATCCAGTGTGGGGAGATGTCCGGCTTGAAAATGAATTGCGATAAATCAGTGATAGTCCCACTTAACTCCAAAGTAGAGCCCTTTGATAATGGCGACTGGTTTCAGTAGGAGATGGTTCACGCACGGTACCTCGGTAGAGATCATGAGATCTTGAGGTTCCATTTAGAGAAAACTATGGTAGGGCGGTCCACAGACTACAAGACCGAACAGACAAATGGAGTAATCTTCCGCTAAAATGGTGGTGTTAACTAAATTTCTCCACATGTTCCAGAATTTGCCACTCATTCTTCCTAAATGCTTCATTAGGAGACTCCAGGGGATACTATTGGACTTGCTGTGGGCTTGGAAAGTCCTTTGACCAATACTTCGGGGCAGAGCAAGCCCACATCTTATCCTTTTTGTATGAGGAGAGACCCAGTAGGCCTCCTGTGAAAATAGAGAGGTCACTAGCAGCACCACACATATTGCGCACAGAGATTCTTGGGAGAGGTAAACAGAGGCTGAGAGGCACTGGGATAGTAGCCAGCACATGCGAGGCCTGGAGGAAAATGTCAGGGAATACGGCCCTACCAGTTCATTTTATCCGTAGGTTGGGGATTACCAATCAACGGGTATATGTGGCACTGATGGATACAGTGGGAATCGTGCACATGGGAGACTTCTATGTGAACAATACATTCCTGAGCCTGTAAGAGTTCAGGAGGAGCGAGTGCGTTCTCCCTTGATGGATTTCTCCATTTTAGGATTTGGAATCAATTTAAGACTTTCTTGCCCCTCATTCCCACAACAGCCAACAGTCTTCCCGCTCTTACATGATGTGATGGAGGCACAGGGAGGTGGGAGATTGGTCTACCAGATTTACGTGAAGATGAGGGCTGGGATGCTGGATGTGGGGGCAAGGCAAAACGCCACTGTGAGTGGAGACTGGGGAAGAGGAGTGGAATTGTATCACACACAGCGCTAGAGGAGTGTCATTTAACGCCGAATATAGACATATACACTTCGACTTCATCCAAACTTACAATATTCCATGCACTGTCAAGTTCTCGTTTCTGTCAGGATCTTACAAGTGGTTATTAGAAGGAATAACTTTCTTCTCGTCATGTCCACAATATCTACAGTAAGCCTCACCCTCCACAACCTGTTTCCTTGCCAGTTTCATTTACCTTGTGGGGAAAATGTTTAGTTGGCAGCGCATAAAAAGATCTCTAGAATGTGCCAAAGGGAACTTTTGCAAATACCTGGGCGTTTGAGTCACACCTCGTCTCCCGTCCTGATATTAACCTCAACCTATCCATACCTCTCAGCTCCATAGTGGCACTACAATCAAGATATTAAAGTTTTTTTTTTTTTAAACTTTTACTGGATTCGAAATAAGCAAGTCTGGTGTGATGTCACATCCTTTCAGATATGGCTCACATTTGTCCTTCCAGCATTTCAATACCCTTCTCAAGGGTATTTCCCCTGCCTTTTCCTAGTATGTCAAAAGCACATACGCTGTCAAGGGAAATGCATTTTCTGTATAAAAGAACAAGTTACTTACCAACTGTAACGTTATTTCGATTGGGTTTTCCTCCCACGTATTCCTCATCTTAGATGGACTCCCAAAGCAGTTTTGTCTCGGAGGTGGGAGTACAGAATTTTTCTAATCGTGTACAGAATGGAGTACAGATTTAGCAAATATACTTCCTTGAGAAGAAGCCAAGTCCAGGGCATAATGTTTTATAAAGGTATGCATGGATGACCATGTGGATGCTGCACAAATATCTTGTACAGGGACAATCCTTTTTAGTGCTGTTGAAGTTGCCATGCCCCTGGTTGAATGAGCTCTCAGTCCATCTGGTGGTTCTTTCCCAGCCAATCTATAACATTCTGTTAAAGATAAAATTATCCATCTAGATACTGTTTGTTTAGTTACAGCCTGTCCCAATTTGCGGCTAGTGTACCCTACAAAAAGTTGATCACACCGATCTCGAAATATAGAAACTAAGAGCTCTTCTGGGATCTAGTCTATGTAGTCGCTCCTCTTCTTTGCTTGCACGAGGAGCAGGGTAAAAAGTAAGCAAAGTTATTTTCTGTTACAGATGAAATTCCGAAACAATTTTTGGCAAAAAAGATGGTTTAACTCCAACTACTTTGTCCTTATAAAAGATGGTGTGAGGAGGATCGCTAGAAAGCGCCTGTAACAGACTTACCCTGTGGGCTGATGTCAATGTTTCAAGAAGTATTGTTTTTAGAGTAAGGAGCCTTAGCGGACAAGAGTGTAAAGGCTCAAATGGAATGCATGTGAGGAATTTCAGAACTAAGTTCAAATCCCACACTGGAACCTGAAAGGGTATTGGTGGAAATACATTATTTAAACCTTTTAAGAATTGAATTAAAAAATGTATCTTGAAATGTATCTTGAAGTAAGATTTTTCCTCTGAAGAGCGCTTAAAAATGGATAGAGCTGCCAAGTATCCCTTTATCGTACCAACCTGGAGCCCCAGATTAGCTAAGTGTAATAGGAAAGATAAAATTGTGGGGATATTACATTGAAATGGGTCCAAATTATTTTCATTGCACAAGTTACTGAACTTGTTCCAACGACACCGATAGAGATTTGGTTGCTAGCCTTCTGGCCGAAAGCAAAATCTCAGTCATCCGGAAGATCCCAATCCTTATATCTCAACCTCTCAGAAGCCATGCATGAAGGTTGACTGTTGACCGCTGGATGGAGAACATGACCTTCCTCTCGCGAGAGAAGATCGTCTCTTCTTGGACGTATTGGAGGCCAGATGGACATATCCAGAAGGTCTGGGTACCACGTTCTCCTGGCCCAATCCGGGGCAATTAGGATCATGGTCTTCGTGAACTTTCTCAACCTCCTGATCACTTGAGGGATCACAGAGATTGGAGGAAATGCATACAGGAGTGGAAACTCCCAGTCCACCACAAACACGTCCCCTAGAGCTCCTCTCGGGGAAATTCCCTTGAGCAGTACAGTATGCACTTCCAGTTGGTACTCGTCGCAAACAGATCCACTTGAGGGGTTCCCCAAAGGGCAAAGATCTCTTGCATGGCTTCCTGAGCTATCTCCCACTCATGGGAGACTGTGCTCTGCCTGCTCAGAGCATCTGCTGCTGTGTTTTGCTCTCCGGCTAGATGAATTGCCGATAGAGAGATCCCTTCTTGTATTGCCCAGAACCAGAGTTGCATCGCCTCTCTGCACAGTGGTAGTGACCCCACTCCTCTCTTGTTGAGGTAGTACATGGCCACTGTGTTGTCCGTCATTATCAGGACATTCTTTCCCCGTGCAGAGGGCAGGAAGGCTTTCAGCGCTAGTCGGATTGCCCTCAACTCAAAAAGGATGATGTGCAGTTTTGACTCCGATGGAGACCAACGACCGCTGATTGTCAGATCGTTGGTATGGGCTCCCCATCCGTGAGTGAGGCGTCAGTTACTACCGTTATCTCCGGCCCTTGTTGCCAAAAAGATTCTCCTTTGAGGATATGAGGTCTGCAAGCCCACCATTGTAGATCCTGAGCTACTTCGGCTGGAACCTGCAACAGATCTGACATTTCCCCTGAGAATTTGGACCATCGAGTCCTGAGAGCCCATTGAATGGATCTCATTCTCAATCTGGCTTCTGGCACCAGAAAAATGCACAATGCCATCAGACCGAGCAACCTGAGAAAATCTAAGGCCGGAAGATACTGGGCATTGTGGAATTTTGTTACCATCTGCAGAATGTGGCGCGCTCTCTCTTCGGGAGGCAAGGCTTTGCCCGAGCAAGTATCCACGACTGCTCCAATAAAATGGGAGTTTCTCTGATGGTATCATGTTTGACTTTTTAAATTCAGAGAAATCCCTAGTTTGTGAAGGAAGTGACAAGTCTTGGACAGATGATCCTGGGCTTGTTCTGGAGAACGTGCCCTGATCATCCAATTGTCCAGATAGGGGTAGACATGAATCCTCCCTCTCCTGAGACTCGCTGCCACTGCCGTCATTAACTTGGTGAAAACTCTCGGGCGGAGGTCAACCCGAATGGTAGAACTCGAAATTGATAGTGAGAATTGCCAATCGCAAACCTCAGGTACTTTCTGTGCTTGAGATGGATTAGCACATGAAAGTAGGCATCCTGAAGGTCCAATGATACCAACCAATCCTGGAATTGGAGAGCCTGAAGGATCTGAGAAAGTGTGACCATCTTGTACTTGTCCTTCCTTAGGAACTTTTTCAAGTTTCTCAAGTCCAAGATGGGTCTCAGTCCTCCGTCTTTCTTTGGAATGAGGAAATACGGAGAATACCAAGCCTTGTTCCTCTCCGCTACAGGTACATGTTCTATTGTACCTTTCTGTAGCAGGGTTAAGACTTCCTGCAACAGGAGCGGATCCGGATGTTTGAGTTGTATCACGGGGGATGATTCTGAGGTTTCTTTAGAAAAGGAAGGCAGTAACCTTGGGATACTGTTTCTAGTGCCCAAGCATCTGAATTAATGCCCCGCCATTCTTCTAAATGCTGTGAGATCCAGGGTCTTGTGGGAGTGGTTTTGCGGCAGCAGCGGCTGAAGGGACAGATGCCATTGCTGGGGCAGGTCTAGCACCTTTTCCTCACCTCCAAGGAAACTTTCTTTGACCTCTCTGACTGGCCTGTCCTCTTCCAATTGAGGAATAATAACGAAAAGGACGACTCCTCCAGGAAGATGAGCCTGTGTAGGGGTGTTGCTGAGGTTGTCTTATAGTGGCACAGTGATTTAGCCGCCGCTTTGGAGGTCTGCAGCTTCTCCAAACTTTCATCCGCCTTGCTGCCAAACAACCTCGAGCCGTCAAAAGGCATATTAAGACGTCTGGATTGCACATCCGGCACAAAACCAGACTTTCTTAGCCACGCAAATCTATGCAGCACCGTGCTAGGTGCCATGGACATACTGATGCTGTCAGCTGTGTCCATACCTGATTGAAGGCATTCTTCCGAAAGCCTCCTTTCCATCCCTTATGGCTAGAAAGCCATCACGTTCTTCACCTTCTGGGATGTGTTCAGCTGCCGCTGACATGCAGTCCCACAGGGAATATGTGAACCTTGCCAGGGTACAGGTTACATTAGTAGACTTCAAAGCCATACTTCCTGATGTAAAAATCCTCTTACACCATGCATCCACCTTTTTAACGTCCCCATCTGGAGGGATTGCGGGGTATGCAGCATTTCTTGTGGAGGTGGCTGCTTGTACTGTTGCTCAGGTATTCTGAATCAGAATTGCAGGGTCTATATTTAGATACAAACTTTATTAACTGCCAGGATGGCTTCAGGGTGTTCCCATGCAGAATTAACCCTTCTTTGCATGACAATGTGAAATGGAAGAATGGTGTCTTGCTGAGGTGTTCCTGATAGAATATCAGTCATATGATCATCTTGATAGACTGGTGAATTTCTACTCCATCCCATAAATTCAGTAACGCTATTCTTAAGTTTTCTGTAGCCCGCATAAGCAGGCTCTGCGGGGTCTGGTTTATCAAATTCGTACTCTGGAGAGGTGTCCAGACCACTTGCTGTTTGCAGGCATTCTTGTAAATCCTGAATTTTTGACACCAGCAGAGGTGATTTCTTCATCTGGTGATGATTCTCCCTCGAAGATAGATGACATGGTCCGAAAAAAATCATATCTACTCTCAGGTTGAAAAACCTTTTCTGGTAATGTAGGTTTTCCCCTTGTTAAAGGCTTGGGCATTGATGGTGTCGATCCCTTACAACAACCTTCGATGACCTCGTGGTAATCGTTGAGGGAATTGTGGAAACCTTCGACACTGTCTAAGGAGTCTTCGAAGTTGTTGATTGTGTACGCGACATAACCTCTTTCGAATGAGTCGACGCCTTGTACTCTAGAGCCTTCGAAGTCTTCGATGGCGTCGATGTCGACTTCGATGTCGTATGATGTTGTGATGCCATTTGGTTTCCCTCTACCTCCGATTTATGCACCGGAAGGTCTTTTTCACAAGGTGATCGGGAAGAGTCCCTGGATGACACCCTCGACAACTTTTTGTCAAATGTTCTTGTTTTGAACCTTCCTCTGTCATATTTTTCGTGAGTAGCGGCATGGTCTTCTTTAGACTTTTTTGAGGGGGTCTGAGCTGCGTTCTCAAAAATCTTAAACATGGAAACTCAAAAGGCTTCCCATTTACTCGGGGAGTCATGCTTCGAAGGGCATGCTATCACACCCGTCGAAGAAGAAGAGGGAGATCGATGTAGTCTTTTCTTTGTCTTTTTGGATGACGAAGAAGACTTTCCTGATCTACTCCTCGATCTATATTTTTTATGATGTTTTTTCGAAGACTCGGCTGAGTGTTTCCCCTTAGAAGTACACTTCGATGAACCCTCCCCCATCGCCAGTTTACCTCTGCGTTCTTTTAAGCCCTTATGGGTCATCGACAGGCACGAACCACAGTCTTCAATTCTGTGGTCGGGACCGAGGCACCAGAGACAATTCTTGTGTGGATCAGTCAAAGACATTTCATTCCACATTTTAGACATTTCTTGAAGCCCGTCTTCGGTGTGGAAGGATTCGATGTAGACATTGTTTTTCTTTCACGAAAGACTGAAGTGCCGTTTGTAACGATCCGAAGCAATGCTAACGGAAAAACGGAACTGAAGCCAACGGGCACGCACAAGGTTCTTATATAGTGGATGATGTCGGTGCTTGACAGAGGCCGCCGAGGGACAGTGACGCCGCGACCTCAAGTGGAGCAACCTCTGGTGGAGAGAAGAAAAAATAAATTCTGAAGCAGCAAGCTGAAGGTAAGGATATTTCTAAGATGAGGAATACGTGGGAGGACACAATCCATTTGAAGGGAAAGTTTTCCATGCTGCTATCGATTCCATGGATTGCAACCCCATCTCTAATCGAACACACTGGCAACAAGTTGGGTAGTAGCAAAACCTTCTCCGGAACATCCCCTCCAGCTTTCCCCATGGATTGCATGACATGCTCACCAACGCATCTGCACCATAAGTCAGGATCGGTACCACCTTCCGTTTACAGAACTTAAGGAGGGGGAGAGCCGAGTACACCCCATACCTCCTATGCAGTGCTGCTCCCTGAGATGCCAAACTTCCAACTTTAACTCGCAACATGAGGTGGGCATTTTCATCAAGATTTCTGTTGACTATAATTCCTAAGTAGGTTATGGATTCCACTGCCTCCAATCTTTCCTCATCCACCCTCCATGAGTAGAGGCCCTTATGTTTCCTGCGTGCATATTTTTTTACATTTACTTGCATTCCATTCTTTTTTATATGGATCATAAATGTGTTTAATCTGCGCTGGAGTCCAATCAGAGTCTGGTCAATAAAGACCAAGTCGTCGGCATATAAGACCCAGGGTACGCCAATATAATTTATTCTAGGTGGAAAACTCTTGTCATTTGGGACTCTCTTAAGTCTGACACGTAAAGATGAGAAAGAATCAGGCCAAGGACCCCTATTTCAGCCCTCGATTGGTACAGAGAGTGCTCCACCTGTCAACAATCTCACCTGGACTGATGTGTTTGAATACAGAGCTCGTACAGTCTCGATTAAGTCATGTGGGCAGTTCCAACTGGCCAGTTTGGACCAAAGCCGTTCCCGTCTGACTCCATCGAATGCCTGCTCCAGGTCCATGAAAGCCAAGTAGATGTTGTCTTGGATTCCATGGACCTCTGCTTCAGAAAGTTCAGCAGGAAGAGATTAAGGGAGGTACCAACTCCCTTCACAAAGCCTGTCTGTCTCAGGTCAAGCCGGCCCAATTCCCTAGCGCCTGTGTTTGATGCAAGTAACTTGCCCAGGGTGTCCAGAAGGGCGATTAGGCTGTAATTTTCTGGATCACCACAATCTCCCTTTTTAAATATTGGCACCAAGATCGCCTCCTGCCATGTAGCTGGGATCTGCTTTGTCGCCATGATCTGATTGAATAGCGTTACCACAAAGTCCCCCCCAGGCCCATGGATTTCTCTTTAACACATGATTAGCTAGACCATCCGGTCCTGCCGCCCTCGAACTCAGTTTCACTTTCATCACTTTGATTTCCTCTTTGTCAAACGCAAATGACCACCTATCTCCCACCTTCAAGTTGCACATATCTGTAACTACTCCGCCTAGTGCAAATACATTTGAGTAATGGTTCACCCATCTTTCCTCCGGCACTTGGCTGCTTGTATAATCAGGCTGGAAACTACCCCGATTATTAATAAGTTCCCATAAATTCCTCGTGTTGTTTTTATAAACTGCCCACAGCATCAATTCCTCATCCTGTTGCTGCCTTACTGCTTTGGATGCACAAAGCCAATTTGGTAGGTCTGCTTCCTTTTTCTTATTATTGTGGCTGCTGGGTCATCTTGACTCCTTTTAAGCTTCCTGGTATCAGCTCTGCATTGAACCGGCACAAAGTTCACCTTACTACTATGGTCACTCTCCTCCCTATAGGCCTTTAAAATTCAAGCATAGTCGGTTCTGGTAGGGTTCTCAGCTATATAATGCTCAATCTGGGCTGTCACCTTTGGTACCTCGGTTAGCCACAGTCCAGCTAATTGCCAATAGGTCATGGTCACTAATTGGCATCTCTATGACTTCAAACTTTCCTACAGCCCCTGAGACATTTTCTGGGACAAAGCAGTAATCCAGACATGCCTTCTGGACTCCCCTATACCCAGGTAGACGCTCCGGGATATCCCCCATTGTCTGGCCATTGAACCTTACTAGATCACAAGCACTAGCCTCATTTAACCATGTGAAAAGCCTTTCTTTCCCCCCCCACCCCCCAACAGTGATCGACCAAGCAACACTCCCTCGATATTCAGTAGGTACATGTTGAAGTCTCCATATATAATAATGTGGGGATTTTCCACTGAAATGAGGGCTTCATCTAGCAGAGCCACTATTGAGTCAATGAAAACAGATGCCAAACACATTCACACTCCATATACATTTAAAAGAAATATTGACATTTTCTTGCTATTGACCGAACTTTGTCGGCCCAGCCTCAGCATCTGAACAAATGGGTTTGGTTGGGCAATGGTCTCCACATCCAGGACTTTACTGAATGTAATCAGCATTATTAATCCCGAATATGACCCCCCCAGTAGTCTTTTCTGCGCCAGATTTAAATACACCTCATAACCTTCACAAAATGGTGTGGACCGAAGCTAAGTCTCTTGCAGACAAATAATGTCAAACTGTTCCAAACCTAAACTCTCATTTGAGAACAACTCTGAGAACCATCTCAAGTTCCAAGAGTCTTTATGAAGTTTCTCCTCCACGTTCTCCATTTTGCTTTATTGTTTGACAGGGTTCAGCTAATACATCCGCCAGTCATGATCAACTACAGGGCTTTCCCCACTCCAGCCGGGGCTCATTGTGGTTTATTACCTTCCTTTTATGTTGGATCGAATTATGAATCATAACTGCCAGTGGGTGATCGTCTGTCCCTTCTTTAAACGGACCTTCCAGCTTAGACTCTCTTTCCCTGACCTCAGGGAGTTAAGGTTCCTCTCATCACTGGCCTTATCTGTTTGGTTTCTATGTTCTGGGTTATCATTTTCCTCTCTCATCGCATCTTTCCCCCTTGACGTTCCTGTCTTCTCTGCATAGTCACTCAGCTCATATCACAGCGGTAAGAGCTGCTCATTCAATTCTAATAAAGACAGTTTTTATCAGTGAAGAGTTCAGATGGAGGAGCACCCAGTCCATACGATTCTCATTTACGAACTGGACTACTCGAATATCCTCTGATGTTATGCATCTCATATTAGGGCTATGTTGGATTAGTCTCGTCATGTTTCCATGATTAAGTTGTCAGCCACTGGGAGCAGTCTTTCCAAGTAGACTCTACTATAGTTTGTTTTAAGTTTTTTGCCTCTGTGCTCCAAAAAGTGTTCCCGGTGCTTTAAGTGGGATGAGAAATCAAGGGGTGAGCGGGCCTCTGGCAAGAGGGCATGGCCTAATGGTAGCAGGCTTCCTGATCAAAATTGTTATAGTAGTAATGTTTGTAGATAATGTGAGAAACTGGAGGGTATTGGCAAAGCTATGGACCTAGGCTAGAAAGTCCTGCGGTGAGGGTTGTACACCCTATGTCTAGCGTAACCCGCTAGATAAATCTTAGATTAGATAATGAAAGCGTCATCCATGGATTCATTTCTTAAGAAAAACACCACAAAAGCTGAGGCAAGAACTACTATGTTTTCAATCAAACTAGTGTGATCACTTTGTGGTGGCCCATGCCAGTATGCTAAAATTCCTATGCATTTCGGACATTATGTCCTTCATCAGGGCAAATACTATATATGTAGCATGGGAGACCACAGGGATCCAGAACATGCATGACGATGTTGCAAAGACCAAGGTAAAAACCAACAAGATAAATGGCAATTTTTTTGAGTATACCAGTAAAAAAATAACAGCATGCACAAATATCCTTTCCTGTGCAGCAGAGCCAAGGCAATACAGATGTGACAAACACAATGTTTAGCACAGTCATTCATCCCCATAAGACAGAACCATTAACCAGAAATAGAACCCACATATTTGTACAAATATTGGCCGTTGTGCACATCATAACGAGACATAATTAGGATTATATACAGCACCGTAGATCAAAATGCAGTGTGCAGCAGAGAAGAGTTTCCGAATCAAAACGCAATACATCCCAATTATTCACCATTATAAAATGAGCATATTAAAAAGTACATAAACTAACATATTCTCACTCCTACTCCCCTTGGATCCTCTGTGCAGGTTACCAGGGAAAGGCCATCACTCTTGGATCCTGACCCTGGGGGTGGAGAAGCGAGGGAGGATCACCTAGGTGGAGGGTCCTTGAGGATTAGAAGTGGGGTCCTCTTGGGTGAGACATGGTATCTCCCTTTCCCTATTGATGACCAACCAAACCCTCCCACAACCTTTATGGGCTATGATAAGCCAGCTTCCCACGTGACACTTGACAGTACTGGGATGAAGAAGAGGCAACTAACAGCATTAGGATTACACTCTTTCACCACTATAGTACTAGGACAAGGAAGATGCCTGCTAAGTGATGTGAGGGTCAGGCATGTCCCTTTAATTATGGTCAGGCAGGGCTAATCAAACATCCACACCTGCAGACTGTCAAAAGGCTGTAGGTGTATAAAGGGAGACCAGCCCAGAAGGGACAAGAGCAACAGGTAGACCTGTGTGTGAAGAACAGCAGGGGACCCTTGTGAGGAGGCAGCCGTAGTGGGCCCGGAGAAAGAGCCAGGATTCCAGCAGTTATCCCAGAGGACTTGTGGGACCCAACACGAGAGGGCTCTGTACTTCCCGCAAGTCTGGAAGCCTCCATAATCCAGAGCGAGCAGCAGGAGCTGATGAGCACGGAGCACAAAGGACACAACCCGCGTCCAGGAAGAAGCATTGGAGGTGCCGGTGTGTGGAAGGAAAACACTGAAAGCGAGCGGTGCTTACGAGGGCGGATTGCCCGGCTTCGGAAGCAGAGAGGAAGTCATGAGAACCACCGGGAAGAGACACAGAAGGCTGGTCTGTGTCGAGAAGGTGCTCAAGCTCTGGGGCGCTACTATAGGACCGCAACTGAGTAACGGTCTGTGAAAGTAAGCAAATAAATGCATATTGAATACCAAACTAAATGGATACTTCACATTGAAGCAAACAAATGCATATTGAATACCGGACATAATTAAGCAACAAAAGTGCACATTGAACATCAAACAGAAAAAAAAACAATATTGAATAGATGTTGCACAGCGATTGAACTCAAGCCTTGAAGTCAAGTACATTAAAGGCTGAAGGGAGCCCAAGAGTGAACTTTTATGAGTGAATGCAGCGCAGCAAGGCCACAAATTGGCAAGAGGTGCGTGACACAAGGTGGCAGAACCACGAGGCTATCAAGGAGAAGCTAGAGGAGCACAAGATTACACATTAAGCTAAGAGGCCAATACAAGGAATGAAGTGACTGTGACTTGGTGCACAGGAGCAAGTGCCAAGGAACCTGTGTGGGCTGAGGAGCCAAGGGATCCTGGTTGCGCGACCTGTGATGGGTGGACCATGTGGTCTGACAACTGCGCCTAGACAAGAGGGCCCTGAATGGCCAAAGATAAGGACTCTATGAAACAGCCTAATCAAACCACTGCAAATGAACTAGCGAGGTAAGCCAGAAAGAGGGTCAGGTTTACCTGGTGTTTTGTTAAAACCTTTTGAAAAGACTGAAGTAAGTTTAAGTGGCGAAGTTGAAGTTTTGGGGAAGGGAACCCTGAGATTTGAAGGACCAAACTTGTTGTCTTGGGAACAAAGTCTCATGACCTTTTTGCTTTTGGATTGTGTTACTTGAAACATGGGGAAGGTAACCCCATGGATTGCTTCTGAACTTTATCGCCTTGAACTGGAGAAGATTAAGTTACTTACCAAACTGGTAACGTTCTTTCGACTGGATGTTCTTCCAACGTATTCCTCATCTATGACATGTAATGTCCACAGATGTGCTGCTTCGGAAGATTTTTCGGCAGAGGGCGCCCTTGCGTCGATAGAGTCGGGTCGATGTCTCTCGACGGCCTCCATCGAGGGTGACGTCCTGGGATGTTATAAGTAGCACACACAGAGCACGTAGCCTCAGTTAATGTTTTTTCGCCCTCACAAAGTTTGGCACACATGCCCAGAACCCAGCATCGACTGCACTTAGCCTTGCGGGACTTAAGTTGTTATGGCATGGGAAATTCTTGAGAGGGGTAGGCTGGGAGGGAGATGAGGAATACGTTGCAGGAACATCCAGTAGAAGAACAAGTTACTTCTTACCTTGTAACTTTCTTTCGACGGGATGTTCCTCCGACGTATTCCTCATCTTAGATATATATCCTTCCAGCTCTGCTGGCCTCGGAAAAATTTTTCTCTTGAGGGCGCTGCGCGTCGACGTCCCTCGAGTCGATGTCCCTCGACAGCCGCCGTATCGACGCTCGACGTCATCCTGCCTATAAAGGCCGCGCGCAGCGTCCGTTGCTCAGTTCCGTTTTGTAGCCCACAGTATTACTGTCTGGACTAGACTAATCACCCTGAAGGAGCGTAAGCTGCAACAACAAGAGAAGTAGAACTGCGGGGATGGATGGCAGGGTCGATGAGGAATACGTCGGAGGAACATCCCGTCGAAAGAACGTTACAAGGTAAGAAGTAACTTGTTCTTCGAAGGGATTGTGTCCTCCGACGTATTCCTCATCTTAGATAGGCTCCCATAGCAGTCTTCTATATTCGGAGGAGGGAGTACTGACTTCACGCTGTCTTCTATTGATGAATAGAATGCAGTACAGCCCTTCCAAACCTAGTCTCTTGACTAGAGGAGGAATCCAGATTGTAAAAACGTGTAAAGGTATGGACAGACGACCATGTAGCGGCCGCACATATGTCTTTAACCGGCACGCCTCTTTTGAGGGCCGATGAAGCTGCAATACCTCTGGTCGAATGAGCCCTAAGGTTTTGAGGGGGCTCTTTCCCTGCCAGTTTATAACATTCCAGAATGGCTAGAATGATCCATCTGGAAATGGTCTGCTTAGTTATTGGTAACCCCAGCTTGTGACCTGCGTAACCCAC
Organism: Ambystoma mexicanum; assembly: GCF_040938575.1. Lineage (NCBI taxonomy): Eukaryota > Metazoa > Chordata > Amphibia > Caudata > Ambystomatidae > Ambystoma > Ambystoma mexicanum. The sequence continues at coordinate 977,292,917 of NC_090934.1, read as the reverse complement.
AAACAGCTGGTCTGCCTGTCTTATCCTGGCTAGTCTACTAATGTAAAAACTTAAAACCCTCCTAGGGTCTAGTCTGTGTAACCTCTCTTCCTCTTTCCCCGGGTGAGGAGGGGAATAGAAAGATGGTAGGGTAATCTTCTGAGAGATATGGAATTCAGAAACCACCTTTGGGAGGAAATTAGGCTTCACTTGCAGGACAACTTTGTCTTTGTGAAAGATTGTATGAGGGGGTTTACAAGAAAGAGCTTGTAATTCGCTCACCCTTCTAGCAGATGTAAGTGCTATTAATAAAACAGTTTTAAGGGTAAGGAATCTTAAAGAACAAGAATGGAGAGGTTCGAAAGGTGTACCCATCAGGAAAGTTAGTACTAAGTTTAAATCCCTTAGGGGAACTTGGAATGGTCTTGGGGGATAAACATTGGTTAACCCCTTTAGAAACTGTATTACCAAGGGTAATTTGAAATAGGATGGTTCTTCCGCAGTACGCTTAAAGATAGATAGCGCTGCGAGATAGCCCTTAATGGTGCCAACTTGAAGGCCTGAATTTGCCAAATATAGTAGGAAGAACAAAACCATTGGTGTACCACATGAAAATGGGTCGATATTCTGTTCTCTACACCAGCTGCAAAATCTGTTCCAACGGCAGCGGTATAAAGACTTTGTTGCTGGCCTCCTTGCCGAAAGCAACACCTCCATAACATCATCAGGGAGGTCCCAATCCTTGTACCTCAGCCGTTCAGAAGCCAAGCGTGAAGGTTGAGGGTTTTGATGTCTGGATGGAGAACCGGACCTCCCTTCTGTGAGAGTAGGTTCTCTCTGAGAGGAAGTCGAATTGGAGGGCAGATGGACAAGTCTAGAAGGTCCGGGTACCACGTTCTCCTGGCCCAATCCGGGGCAATTAGGATCATGGTTCGCCAGAATCTTCTCAACCTCCTGATCATTTGAGGAATGACCGGGACCGGTGGGAACGCGTACAGAAGCGGAAACTCCCAGTCCACTATGAACGCGTCTCCCAGAGCTCCTCTCGGAGGATATTCCCTTGAGCAGAACAGGTCGCATTTCCCGTTTAGGCTGGTGGCAAACAGATCTACCTGAGGGGTTCCCCAAAGGGCGAAGATCTCTTGAAGGACTTCCTGAGCTAGCTCCCACTCGTGGGAGACTGTGTTCTGCCTGCTCAGAGCGTCCGCTGTCAAGTTCTTCTCTCCGGCTAGGTGAACTGCCGATAGAGAGATTCCTTCTTGGATTGCCAAAAACCAGAGCTGCATCGCCTCTCTGCACAGGGGTAGTGATCCTACGCCTCCTCTTTTGTTGAGGTAATGCATGGCCACCGTGTTGTCCGTCATTATCAGGACGTTCTTCCCTTGTACAGCTGGCAGGAAAGCCTTCAATGCAAGTCTGATGGCTCTCAGCTCTAACAGGTTGATGTGTAGTCTGGACTCCGATGGAGACCAACGACCGCTGATGGTCAAGTCGTTGGCGTGGGCTCCCCACCCCGTGAGTGAGGCATCCGTGACTACTGTTATCTCCGGCCAGGGTTGCCAAAACTGTTCTCCTTTCAGAATGTTCTCCTGACAGGCCCACCACTGAAGGTCTCGAGCCACCCTGCCGGGAACCTGAAGAAGATCTGTCATTCTCCCTGAGAATTGTGACCACCGAGTCCTCAGTGCCCACTGGAGGGATCTCATTCTCAGGCGAGCCTCTGGCACAAGGAAAATGCAGGATGCCATGAGGCCTAGCAACCTCAAAAAGTCGAAGGCTGGGAGACGTTGGGCATGCTGGAACTTGGTAACCATCTGTAGAATATCTTGAGCCCTCACCTCTGGTGGCGAGGCTTTTCCCAGGGAAGTATCCAGGATCGCTCCTATGAACTGGAGTCTCTGCGATGGTATCATTTGAGACTTCTTTAAATTGAGGGAGAAGCCCAGTTTGTGAAGGGAGTAGCACACGTGATTTAGCTGGATCTGAGCTTGCTCCGGAGAAACAGCCCTGATCAGCCAATCGTCCAGGTAGGGGTAGACGTGAATCCCTTCCCTCCTTAGACTTGCAGCCACTACCGACATTAACTTGGTGAAGACCCTCGGGGCGGAGGTCAGCCCAAATGGCAGTACTCGAAATTGATAGTGAGAGTTGCCAATTGCGAACCTCAGGTATTTCCTGTGTTTGAGATGGATAGGCACATAGAAATAAGCGTCCTGAAGGTCCAGAGATACCAACCAGTCCTGAAACTGAAGGGCCTGGAGGATCTGAGAAAGAGTGACCATCTTGAATTTGTCTTTTCTGAGGAATTTGTTCAATTCTCGCAAGTCCAAGATGGGTCTCAGTCCTCCGTCTTTCTTCGGAATGAGAAAGTAAGGGGAGTACCAACCCTTGTCCCTCTCCGCTACAGGTACCGGTTCTATGGCACCTTTCTCTAGCAGGTCCAAAATTTCCTGCAAGAGGAGCGGATCTGGAGCTTTCTGAGAGCTGATCCCCGGTGGATGACTCTGAGGTATACGTAGGAAAGGCAGGCAGTAACCTTGAGCGACTGTTTCCAATGCCCAAGCATCTGACGTGATAGCCTGCCATACCGTCAGATGTTGAGTCAACCTGCCTCCTACAGGTGTCCTGTGAGGGGAGTCCTCAGAGTGGTTTTGGGGCGGCTGATGTAGATGCCGATGGTAAAGAGGCACCTGCTGTTGCTGCGGCTTTAGAATATCTACCCCGTCCACCTCGGGTAGTTCTTCTTTGACCCCTTTGAGCCGGTCGTCCTCTACCTCTTCCGAATGCGGAGTAGAAGCGAAAGGACTTGCCCCTCGCAGAGGTTCCTGTGGAACGAAAAGGAGTCTGACGGATGGCAGCTCCTAGGGATTTTGCTGCAGCTTTTGAAGTTTGCAGTTTCTCTAAACTGTCATCCGCCTTTTTCCCGAACAAAGAAGAGCCATCGAATGGCATGTTCAAGAGCCTGGCTTGCACATCTGGGGCAAAACCCGACTTTCTCAACCAAGCGAATCTCCTGGTTGATGTACTTGCCGCCATTGCTCTGCTGATACTGTCAGCCGAATCAATGCCCGTCTGGAGGGATTCGCACATAGCGTCTTTACCGTCCTGTATAATATTCAGGAACGCATCCCTTTCTTCTCCCTCCGGGATGCAGTCAGCCGCTGTAGAAGCACACTCCCAAACTGTATGGCTGAACCTAGCAAGGGTGCAAGTAGCATTAACAGACTTTAACGCCATGCTACATGCTGAAAAGATTTTCTTTGCCATAGCATCATATTTTTTATCGTCCCTGTCCTGTGGGACTGTAGGATAAGCCGTCTTGACATCGGTAGAGGATGCTGCTTGTACCACCAGACTTTCTGGGGATGGATGTTTAGACAAAAACTCTGGGTCTGTGGAAGATACCCTGTACTTTGCAGACAGTTTTTTATTTACTGCTGGTATTACATCTGGGGTTTCCCAGTTTGTCATGATCTTTCTCTGAAGAGCTTTATGAAAGGGCACCACTGGATCCTCTTGTGGGCCTTTGTCAAGAATATCCGTGAGGTCATCTTGCTGGAAAGATTGTGAAGGTGCAGACCACCCCATGAACTCTAATCCTGGCCATTAAGGCTCTGTAGGGGGTTTCAGCATGCTCCCCCGGGTCTGGCTTAGCAAAATCCACCTCAGGGGAAGTGTCTAACCCACTTGCCTCATGTAAAGAATCATGAAGATCCTTTAATCTGCGCTCTTCAGAGGAAAATTCCTCTCTAACTGGGGTTACAGGTCCCTGTAACTCAAATGTGTCTTGTTCAGACAAATCACCCTCTTCTAAAATTGAGGATATAGTTCTCAATTGTTCTGAGCTCATAAAGGGAGTAAATTCCATTTCCAAGGCAGAGGGTGCCGAACTTGTCATTATTGGCCTCGAAAACGTCGATGTCGTCGACGCCGAAGGCTTCGAGCGTGGCGTCGAAAACAGAGGTGGAGGCCTCGAGGACCTCGACAGAATTGGAATTGTACTCGACAATATCGACGCCATCGACGTCGAGGGCCTGGGGATAGTCACTGGATGTGTGGTCACCGTGACTTTTCTTGGCGTCGACGCCGGTGTCGAGGCCGGCGTCGAGTCGACAGACCTGTGTGTCGAAGGTCCCTTTGACAACGGCGTCGAAGACATCGACCTCGACGTCGACGGAACCTTCGAGGAAGGTTTGGAGGTCATAGTCCTGCTCGAGGGTTCGAGACGCGCTCGAGAGGTTTCTTTCGCCGGGTACTGCGACTCGCGGCGTTTTTGACCTTCGGGTCTTTCGACCAGAGCATCGCTCTCGGCAGTCTTCAAAGGGGTCGAGGCCGCTTTCTCCAAGACGCTCATCATATTTTTTCGGAATTCCTCCCATTCAGCCCGGGAACTATGTTTCGTGGGGCAAGGGATTCTTTTTGGCGAAACAGAGGAAGAGGAAGACGGAGAAGGGGATCTTCGACGTCTCCTCTTCGAGTGCTTCGATCTCGAGGAGTGATGAGACCCACTCCGAGACCTGGAGCGCGAATGGTGACGAGGAGACGAATGTCTCGACTTCGTCGACGAAGAAGAAGCTTTAAAAGTCTTACCTTTCTCCAGCTTCCCCCTACGCTCCTTCAGGGCCTTAGCTGTCAGACATACAGTCCTCGCATTCCGAACTATGGTGTTCAGCTCCCAAGCACCACAGACAATTTCTGTGAGGATCGGTCAACGACATCTTTTTCCCACAATCTCGACATTTTTTGAAGCCGGATCGAGGAGTTGTCGGTTCCGACGAGGAAGCCATCGAGTACGGATCGAATAACTCGAGGTAAATAGGATTAATCTGACTAAGAACTGAGCAACGGTATTCTGAGGCACCGAGTAAGCGCGGAAAAACGGAACTGAGCAACGGACGCTGCGCGCGGCCTTTATAGGCAGGATGACGTCGAGCGTCGATACAGCGGCTGTCGAGGGACATCGACTCGAGGGACGTCGACGCGCAGCGCCCTCTAGAGAAAAAAATTTCCGAGGCCAGCAGAGCTGGAAGGATATATATCTAAGATGAGGAATACGTCGGAGGACACAATCCCTTCGAAAGAACGTTACCAATTTGGTAAGTAACTTGTTCTTTGAATGGATTGTGTCCTGCAACGTATTCCTCATCTATGACAGACGCCCAAAGAAGTAAATATGATTGGAGGAGGGAAAATAATGTAGCCATATCCAATTAAATGGAAGAGTAAAGCACTGCCTTACCAAAGGCAACATCCGGAGCATAGGAAGTATCCAGGGTGTAATGCTTTGTTTGTGTGTTGCAGCGTCACAGATTTTTTAGCAGCACCCCTCTCTGGAGGGCTGTTGAAGTAGCAATGCCCCTGGTGGAATGAACCCGCAGACCCCAAGGAGGGTCCTTACTAGCCAACAGTTAGCATTCTGAAATAGTGAGGATAATCCACCTAGACAAGGTCTGCTTAGAAACAGCCTGTCCTAAACAGTGTCCAGTATACCCCATAAAGAGCTGGTCATCCACTCCGAGTTTAAACATCCTGGAGAGATAAAAGCTCAGTGTACTCCTAGGACCCAACCTATGGAGCCTTTCCGCTTCCTTACTAGGATGAGGAGGATAGAAAACAGGGAGAATCACCTTCGGACTCGAATGGAATTCTGACACAACCTTAGGTATAAAGGACAGACGTACTCTCAATGCAACCCTGTCCTTGTGGACCAAAGTAAAGGGTGGCTTAGAAGAAAGTGCCTGCAACTCGCTCACTCTTCTAGCAGATGTGACTGCAACCAGGAAAACGGTTTTAAGTGTCAACAATCTTAATGGGCAAGGGTGCAAAGGTTCCAACAGAGCACCCATCAGAAATTTTAAAGCCAGATTAAGGTCCCAGACCGGCACCTGAAACGGCGACGGCAGGAACACATTTGTGAGCACTTTCAAAAACAGAGTGATCAGTGAAATTTTAAAATAAGAGCATTCATCTGAAGAGTGCTTAAATATACACAGCGCTGCCAAATAACCCTTAATGGTGCCCACTTGAAGACCCTTGTGGGCTAAAGAAAGCAAGAAGGAGAGAACCTCCGGAATCTAGCACTGAAAAGGATCCACATTCTGTCCTCAGCACCAGTCGCAAAACTTACGTCAATGGCAAGGGTAAAGGGACTTTGACGGCCGCCTAGCCCATAGCAACACCTCCATCACGTCATCCGGGAGGTCGCAATCCCTGCATCTCAACCTCTCAGAAACCATGCATGAAGGTTGAGAGTCTTGACCGCTGGATGGAGAACCTGACCTTCCTCTCGTGAGAGAAGATCCTCTTGTTGGGGAAGACGCATTGGAAGACAGATGGACATGTCTAGAAGGTCCGGATACCACCATCTCCTGGCCCAATACGGAGCAATGAGGATCATGCGGGTCCCGAAATTTCTCGAACTCCTGAGAACTTTAGGGATGATTGGGAACAGAGGAAACGCATACAATAGCGGGAAGTGCCATTCCACGACAAACGCTTCTCCTATAGCTCCTCTCGGAGGAAATGACCTTGAGCAGTACCTTTCACACTTCCAGTTGGGACCAATCGCGAACAGGTCCACCACCTGTGGGGTTCCCCAAAGGGCAAAGATCTCCTGAATGACTCCCTGAGCTAGTTCCCACTCGTGGGAGACCACGCTCTGCCTGCTCAAAGCGTCCGCCGCCATGTTCTCCTCACCGGCAAGATGAACCGATGACAGGGACATTCCCTCTTGTATTGCCAAGAACCAAAGCCGCATTGTCTCCCTGCACAGAGGCAGTGACCCCCACACATCCCTCCCTGGTTGAGGTAATGCATTGCCACTGTGTTATCCGTCACTATCAGGACATTCTTCCCCTGTACAGACAGCAGGAAAGCCTTCAGCGCCAGTCTGATGGCTCGCAGCTCCAAAAGATTGATGTGAAGTCTGGACTCCGATGGAGACCAACGACCGCTGATGGACAGATCGTCGGCATGAGCTCCCCCACCCTGTCAGGTAAGCATCCGTCACCACTGTGACATCCGGCCACGACTGCCAAAAAGGCTCTCCTTTCATTAGATTCTTGTCGTCTGCCCACCACAGAAGTGCCTGCGAGACCGAGAGCGGAACATGAAGGAGATCAGACATCCTGCCCGAGAACTGGGACCACTGAGTCCATAGAGCCCACTGAAGGGAGCTCATTCTCAAGCGGGCCTCCGACACCAGAAAAATGCAGGATGCAATGAGGCCGAGCAACCTTAAGAATTCGAAAGCCGGAAAATTTTGTGACCATCTGAAGAATGTGAAGATCCCTCACCTTGGGTGGCGAGCACAGCCCCAAGGACATGTCCAAAACTGCTCCTATGTAATGGAGCTGTTGGGAAGGTGTCATATGCGACTTCCTGAAGTTGAGGCAGAAGCCCAGCTTATGAAGGAAGTGGCAGGTGACGCTGAGATGATCCAAGGCTTGTTTGGGAGAACACTCCATGATCAGCCAATCGTCCTGGTAGGGGTAGACATGAATCCCACCTCTCCAGAGATGCACTGCCACCACCACCATGAGCTTGGTGAAAACCCTTGGGGTGGAGGTGAACCCCAATGGCAGGACCCAAAACTGATAGTGGGATCCGCAGACTGCAAACCTGAGGTATTTCCTGTGCTTGAGATGGATCGGCACATGAAAATAAGCATCCTGCAGGTCCAATGACACCAACCAATCCTGAAGTTGGAGGGCCTGAAGGATCTGAGAAAGAGTGACCATCTTGAACTTGTCCTTCCTGAGGAACTTGTTCAAGTAACTTAAGTCCAAGATGGGTCTCAGTCCTGCGTCCTTTTTGGGTATTAAAAAAAAACGGGAATACCAACCTTGTTCCACTCTGCCACATGCACTGGCTCTATAGCACCTTTCTCCAGCAGGGCTAAAATCTCCTGCACAAGGAGCGATCCGGAACCTTCAAAGAGCATTTCCCTGGTGGATTGTGGTGAGGCCATTGGAGAAAAGGGAGGCAGTAACTGTGGGCTATTGTATCCAGATCCCACGCATCTGAAGTAATGGCTTGCCATTCTTCGAGATGATGCAACAGCCTGCCCCCCACCAGAGAACAATGAGATCTGGCCTCATAGCTGTTTAGCAGTGGCAGTGCCTGAGGAAAAAGAGGCAGCTACCGAAGCGGCTTTGTCACCTCTACCTCGTCCACCACGAGTGAACCTACATTGGCCCCTTTGACTGGCCATATCTTTCGCCTTCCCAAGTGAGTAGTAGTAGCGAAAGGAACCACCCCTCCATTGCTCAAGGCTCTCGTCAGCCTTGCTGCAAAAAAGATGCGACCCATCAAAGGGCGTGTTGAGAAGACAGGCCTGCACATCGGGTGCAAAACCGGACTTTCGCAATGATGCAAATCTGCACATCACGGTGCTCGTAGCCATGGACCTGGCAACACTATCCGCAGTGTCCAACTTGGACTGAAGGGCTTCACATATGGCATCCTTGCCATCCTGCACAATAGCTAGAAAGCCATCCCTTTCTTCCCCTTCGGGAATATGCTCAGCCACAAGAGAAATACAATTCCACAGAGAGTTCATACATTTTGCCAAGGCAAAGGTGGAGTTGGCCGATTTCAGAGCCATACTCCCTGCCGAAAATACCTTGCGCACCTATCCATCCATGCGTTTATCATCCCCTTCAGGAGGGATGGTAGGGTACGTTGTCTGTTTCGAGGTGGCCGTAGCCTGCTAGACCACCAAACTCTTGGGAGTAGGGTGTGTGGACAGGTAGCCGGGGGTCGCTACTGGATGGGTGGTATTTTACTGAACAACAACTTGATCATAAGCAACCGGAGGCCTGGACCAGCCCAGGTACTCTACAACCTTCAACATCAGCCTCCGACAGGAAGATTCGGCATGATCACCAGGCTCGGGCTTCCCAAACTCCATCTCAGGAGACGCATCTAGGCCACTGGCATCATGTAAGGATTGACACAGATCCTCAAGACGCCTTTCCTCCGAAATAAGAAATTCTGGAGCCGTAGGTGTTCCATAAGGAAGACTGAAGGGCACATCCTCCTCCTCCGACCCCTCTTCAAAAATATTCTGGAGAGACTGAATGAACTCCTTCCTAGGGAGAGGAGTACACCTCTTATCAGGGACAGGCTTCACAGATTTAGACATAGCCTTCCTAGGAGGTGCAACAGCCACAGGGGGTTCCATCGGTAAATTCTCCCCAGTAGGCACCGACGGCATCGATAAAGGCGTTGAAGGCTTCAAAGGTCTCACCAGGGGTAAGGACCTGATAGACACACGTAACGGACTCTGCACCGATGGCATCAACACCTTCTTCGACAACTTTACAGGCTTCAAAGGTTTCGGTGGAGAAGACTGCGACCTGGACTTGGCACGTCTCTGGCGAACTCCTGATACTTATCCGAACAGGACCACAAAGGCTCCCAGTATTTTTCACGCCGACTACCGGGGCCCAAAGGCGCACAAGCATCAGACCGAGACCGTTCCTTGCCGGCTTCAACTGAAGGTGCAGACGGAACTATGTCGTGAGGTTGAAAATATACTCCAGAAATCTCGCATTCCTCAGGGGTAGAGGATTTGGTGGGGCATGACATTTTCTTCGGGTAGTCGTCTTCCGACGAGGACGGGGAAGGAGAATGGTGACGCCGCTTCCGGGATTGCCTTGACGAAGAGGAAGAATGGCGCGAACCACTCTGGGACCTAGACCTCGTGGATGTGGAAACACAGCCTACTTGCAATTTCCCCTTATGCTCCCGCAAGGCCTTGGCAGTCAACGACTGACACTTCGAGCAGTCGTCCGTGGCGTGGTCCTCGCCCATGCACCACAAGCAGATACAGTGTGGGTCCGTGATGGACATCTTGGACCCACAGTCCCGACACTCCTTACAGCTAGACCGCAGGGTCGTCAGGGTGGAAGAAAACAATCGCACAATACGAAGTAGAAGACACGAGGCGCGCCAAGTTCTCGAAGCAAACACGTCTGCAGAAAACACTGAACTGGGGCTCCATGTGTGCCACTTATAACATCCGATGACGTCACCCTCGACGGAGGCCATCGACATGACGCCATCGACGCAATAACGCCCCTCTGCTGAAATAAAATTCCGAAGCAGCACAGCTGTGGCCATTACATGTCATAGATGAGGAATACGTTGAAAGGTACATTTCTAGACTTTTTCATGGAACTTTCTTATCCTTGGGGAAGGGGAGCTGAAAGAAAGCTGTGGGCTGGAAGAAGCTCAGAACTTTGAACCGAACACTAATTCTTTTAACTTTGACATCCCTACCTACACATTTATTAGTTTTAGTTGTGAGTTTAAGGGTAGGTTTTGGATACAGAGAGACTTTTAAATTGAACTGTTCAACTCAGACTTTGCTTAGTTTCGCTTAGGGAGTAAACTCCTACCTTAGTTAGATCTTAAAACATCATTACATTAAAGTTAATACATTGTTTTTTGTTTGAACTTTTAAGTCTGTTGTCTGTGTCTTACGTCATGATGCCTTCACAATAACCATTAGGCTCTTTTCACTGCCGACCCAAAAGGGGCTCAGCAGTGACAGTGTTGCACTTAATGTCAAGCATCTGCTCAGGGCTTCTCTCTTTCGCTTCGATTTTTAAAAATGACTTGCTGTACACTGGTCATGGGACAACCCCTAGGAGCACACAGGTGACAACTTCTTTTTCTTCATATTTGCTCCTTAGAATCAGGTAAAGCCTCTTCCCTCCCTTAGCCCTCACCACTGCACACAATAACACTGCAAACCCACATAACCCCTTTTCTTGCCTTCCTGCTGTATTTGTTTTTTGTTATTTTCAGTGGATTCAAGTGTACTGGCACAGCTACAGGTTGCTCTTAGCGTTTGACAGTGATGGAGCTGGGCTGGGGTCTGTTTTTCCCTTCACGAGTGCTTTGTGCGAAAGTCAAAATGCCTTCATAGTGCAAGCGTTCTGATTCAAGGTCTGCTCTCTCACCTGTGCAGGCACGAGGCCCCACCGCTTTAGTTTCAGAGAAAAACATGAGCAACAGGGGTATTGTGTTATGTAACAAACATGAATAATTCTTTCACTAACCAGCTGAGAGACACGCTGAGCCCTCCTCACCATATATTTCCTAATTGCGGTGCCAACCCCCTGCCAGCAGCGATCAGCTCCCTCTCATCCTGTTCTCACCCAGTAGAAAGCAAGGTGAGCCATTTGTTTGTCCACAATCCATGCATGGTCATGTACACACCAGAACATTGATCGGCTTAGGGCACAGGCTAGGGCTAAAAGGGGCTCGAGTCCAGACTGAGGGGGGCACTTTCTGGAGACTACCAGGGCTCAGCACCAGCCCACTTAAGCCCTGGATGTTCTCAATGTCCCATGAATATTTACACCATTGTGAGCAATCTATGAAACACACACGTGACATGGGGACAGGAAAAGACACCCTTTCAGCATATGACTGGGAAAAATGCAGCAGCTTTTCAGGCAGTCCGTTTGTGGCATCTGTTTATTTAGGGAGTGGATAAGACATATGGGGCGAGTGCCATTGAAGTAGTGAGTGACTTGTGAAGAAGCATAAGAACAAGTTACTTAACCCTGGTAACATTCTTTCGACTGGATGTTCCTCCCACGTATTCCTCATCTTTGATATCTCCAATACCTAGCTTTAGCTGCTTCGGAAACAATTTTCCGCAGAGGGCGCTGTGCATCGATGCAGTCGACTCGATGGCCCTCGAGGGCCTCAGTCTCGAGGATGTCATTGAAGGCTTATATAGCACGCGCAGTACCCGTTGGCTCCAGTTCTTTTTTTTCATATCACTCTCTAGTAGAACTGCCCTTATCAGCGCTGTGATAGCAGGAGAAATTCTACTGAAGGGTAGGCTGGGAGGGCGATGAGGAATACGTGGGAGGAACATCCAGTCGAAAGAACGTTACCAGGGGTTAGTAACTTGTTCTTCAAATTGATTGTGTCCTCCCACGTATTCCTCATCTTTGATAGACTCCCAGCGCAGTGTTTGTTTACGGTGGAGCCAGTAAGAATTTTGCAATCAATGGTTTCCATGAACAGAATGGAGGACAGCTTTTCCAAAGCTTCCATCCTGACTTAGGGTATAATCAAGGCAGTAATTCTTAGTGAAAGTGTGTATTGTAACCATGAAGGTGCCTCACAAATGTTTTAATAGGAACACCTCTTTGAAGAGCAGAAGAAGTAGCCATGCCCCTAGTGGAACAGGCCCTCAAGCCTTCAGGAGGATCCTTGCCTGCCAGCCTGTAGCATTCAGAAATAGCTAGAATAATCCATCTGGATAAGGTCCACTTTGTTACAGCCTGACCCAGTCTATGACCCGTATAACCTATGAATAGTTGGTCATCCAGACAAAGTTTTGACAACCTTGAAATGTAGAAGCTCAGAGCGCTTCGTGGATCGAGCCTGTGCAACCTCTCCTCCTCCTTGCCAGGATGACATGGAGGATAGAAAGTGGGTAACACAATCTTTTGTCCTAAATGAAAGTCTGAAATGACCTTAGGTAGAAATTAAGGCTCGACACTCAGGATGACCTTGTCCTTGTGAAATACTGTAAATGGTGGTTTAGAGGATAGTGCCTGCAACGCACGCACTCTACGCGCTGAAATTAGTACTAACAAATATGTTAGTAACCTTAAGGGACATGAATGGAGAGGTTCAAATGGTGCACACAAGACATTTTAACATCAGTTTAAGGTCCCAAACGGGAACTGAAAGGGAGATGGAAGGAGCACATTAGTGAGTGCCTTCAGAAATTGTATCATCACCAAAGGTATCTTAAAATATGAAGTTTCCTCAGATCAGCGCTTGTAAATGGAAAGTGTTGCCAAATAACCTTTAATGGTCCCAACCTGGAGCCCCAGATTGGCCAAGTACAGCAGAAAGGATAACATCCATTGTTTTGCAAAGGGTCCACATTCTTGTCCCTGCACCAGCTGCAGAATTTGTTACAACAGGAGCGGTAAAAAGACTTAGTTGCTGGCCTCCTGGTCGAAAGCAAAATCTCCATTACGTCATCCGGGAGGTCCCAATCCTTGTATCTCAGCCTCTCAGAAACCATGCATAAAGGCTGAGTGTCTTGACCTCTGGATGGGGAACCCAACCCTCCTCTCACGAGCGAAGGTCATCTTTGTGGAAGACTTATTGCGGCAGATGGACATGCCCAGAAGGTCCGGGTACCACGCCCTCCTGGCCCATTCCGGGGCAATTAGGATCATGGATTTCCCAAACTTTCTGACCTCCTGATCACATGAGGAATGACGGGAACTGGAGGAAACATGTACAGAAGTGGAAACTTCCAGTTCACTATGAACGCGTCCCGTAGAGATCCTCTTGGAGGGAATTCCCTGGAGCAAAACCGATTGCACTTCTGGTTTACACTGGTCGCGAAAAGATCCACTTGAGGGGTTCCCCAAAGGATGAAGATCTCTTCAAGGACTTCCTGGGCTATTTCCCACTCATGGGAGACTGTGCTCTGCCTGCTCATAGCTTCCACTGCTGTGTTCTCCTCTCCGGCTAGGTGAGCTGCCGATACGCAGATTCCTTCTTGTATTGCCCAGAACCAGAGCAGCATTGCCTCTCTGCGCAGTGGTGACCCTACACCTCTCTTATTGAGGTAGTACATGGCCACTGTGTTGTCCGTCATTATCAGGACATTCTTTCCCCGTACAGAGGGCAGAAAAGCCTTCAGCGCAAGTCTGATTAGCCTCAGGTCTAAAGGGTTGAGGTGTAGTTTGGACTCTTATGGAGAACAACGACCGCTGATTGTAAGATCGTTGTCATGGGCTCCCCACCCTGTGAGGGATGCGTCCGTAACTGTTATGATCTCTGCCCATGGTAGCCAAAAAGCTTCTCCCTTCAGAATGCTGTCCTCGTAGGCCCACCAAAGGAGATGCTGTACGACCCTGCTTGGAACCTAAAGTAGGTCTGGCATGTTGCCAGAGAACTGAGGCCATTGTGTCCAGAGAGCCCACTGGAGGGATATTCTCAGGCGAACCTCTGGGATCAGAGAAATGCAGGATGCCATGAGGCTGAGCAACCTCAAAAAGTCAAAGGCCGGGAGACGCTGGGCACTCTGAAACTACCATATGCAGAATGTCTTGAGCACTCACCTAGGGTGGCGAGTTACTTTCCCAAGGATGTATCCAGTACAGACCTGATGAACTGGTGCTTTTGAGATGGTGTAATATGGGACTTCTTGTAATTGAGGAAGAAGCCTGGTCTGTGGGGAGAATGGCAGGTGACGTTGAGATGATCCAGGACTTGTTCCAGAGAAAGTGCCCTCATCAGCCAATCGTCCAGGTAAGGGTAGACGTGAATCCAACCTCTCCTGAGACTCGCTGCCACTACCGCCATCAGTTTGGTCAATAATTGGGCAGAGGTCAGCCAGAACTCAAAACTGATAATGAGAACCGCCAACAGGGAACATCAGGTACTTTCTGTGCTCGAGATGTATTGGCACATGAAAATAAGCATCCTGAAGGTCCAATGGCACCATCCAATCCTGGATCTGAAGTGTGACCATCTTGAACTTGTCCTTCCTGATGAACTTGTTCAAGTATCTCAAGTCCAAGATGGGGCTCAGTCCTCCGTCCTTCTTGGGGATTTGGAAATATGTAAAATACCATCCTTTGTTCCTCTGCGCTACAGCTACTGGCTTTATGGCACCTTTCTCTAGCAGGGTCAAAATTTCCTGCACAAGGAACGGATCTGAAACCCTCAAAGAAATCTCCCCATGGACGGATCTGAGGTCTCTGAATGAAGGGGAGGCAGTAAACCTGGGCTATGGTTTCTAATGCCCAAGCATCCGAAGTAATGCCTCGCCATTCTTTCAGATGCTCAGACAGTCTGCCTCCCACTGGGGTGTCGTGACTCGAGACCTCGGAGGTTTTAAGGCGGCTGATGCAGTGGCTGTTGGTAAAGATGCTGCTGCTTGAGCGGACTTTGCACCTCTTCCTCGTCCACCACGAGGGAATCTTCTTTGGCCTCTTTGACCAGCCATTCCTCTCGCTCTTCCAACTGAGCAGTAGCGAAAGGATCCACCCCTCCAAGACGATCCACTGGGGTGAAAAGGCTGAGACTGCCTAATAGCGGCACCCAAAGACTTGGCTGCCGCCTTCAAGGTCTGCAGCTTCTCAAGGCTTTCGTCAGCCTTGCTGCCAAAAAGATGAGACCTGTCTAAAGGCATGTTAAGGAGTCGAGACTGCATGTCAGGTGCAAATCCGATTTCCTTAACCACGCAAATCTGCGAATTACGGTGCTTCCCGCCATGGCTCTGCTGACACGGTCAGCACAATCCAAACCAGACCGAAGAGACTCGCACGTGGCTTCCTTCCCATCCTTAACAAAGGCCAAGAAACTGTTTCTTTCCTCCCATTTGGGAATATGCTCAGCCGCCAAAGAAATGCAGTCCCATAGAGTGTATGAAAACTTCACCAAGGCACATGTGGAGTTGTCTGATTTAAGAGCCATGCTCCCATCAAAAAACTTTTCTTGACCCGGCATCTACCCTTTTATCATCCCTATCCGGTGGGAGGGTCAGACAAGCTGACTGTTTCGAGGTAGCGTTTGCTGCATGCAGCACCAAACTTTCTGGGGAAGGGTGTTTCAACAAGCAGCTGGTGTCACTATTTGATGGATGGCATTTACTTGTCAGGTTCTTATTTACTGCCGAACTTGACTCCAGGGCTTCCCAATTGGCACTTACTCTCATATGAAGAGCAATATGAAGAGATAAGTTGGGATCCTTTTGAGGACCTTCATCTAGGATATCTGTAAGGTCATCCTGTTAGAAAGGGAGGGCAGATCTGCTCCATCCCGGGTAATACACTACCTTGGACATCAACTGCCTGTAGGAGGCATCTGCATGCTCATCTGACTCAGGCTTTCCAAATTCCAATTCCGGTGAAGTGTCTACTCCACTGGCTGCCTGCAAATGTTCATACAGGTCTTTCAGTTTACATTCCTCTGATATGAAACCATCAGGGACATTTGGTGTGCCATACTGCAAACCAAAGGGCGCATAATTATCAGACAGCTCATTTTCCTCATAAATAGAGGTCAGAGATTTAAAGAAATCCTTTCCTGGTAAAGGAGTGAAGGCTTTCTGTATCTCAGGTAAAGGCATCAAAGGCTTCGTGCCCAATGCCCCTGGAGTCGTAGATGTCTTTGATGAAGACATTTTCGATGTTGTCGATGACCTCGACTTATCTTTCGACTTAGGATTCGAAGGATCCCTCGAGGATTTCTCATCACACCGAGGCCTTGATAGGGATCTGGCCTTTGTCCGCGCAGGATGTGGCTCGAGCCCTTTCCTTACTGGCTATAGAAGGCGTCATAGGAGCATGGCTTGCCTGCTTCAAGGGTTTCTGGCTCTCGCAATTTCATGCATTTCTTGCCTGAAGGCTTCCCATTCAGCTTTAGTAGAGGCCTTAGTGGGGCAGGACATAGTCCTCTCAGGGGAGGGGTCAGATGAGGACATTGAAGTAGGCGATTTATGATGCCTCTTCTTCGACTTCCTCGACAATGATGAGTGGTGGAAGCCACTCCTTGACCTGGACCTTTATGCCTTCTTTCATCGAGGAGAGTCGCCTCACTTCGTCAGAAGAAGGTTTCTTGAACGGGGTAGTCAATGGGGATTTTTTAGGCAATCTACCTACCGCCAATTTCCCCTTACACTCCTTCAGAGATTTTCCAGTCATCGATTGACACTTTGAATAGGCAGAGGTCTCCTGCTCAACACCCGAGAGACCACAAGCATACTCGATGCGGATCGATCAGCGGCATCTTGGCATCGCAGTCTTGACACTTTAAAAACCCAGTCTCGGGGTAGTCGGTGTCGAAGACTAAGACATTTTTGGATATTTGAGGAAATATCTTATGTACGCTGTAGCTATCGAAGCATAAGCTTGCTCGGAAAAACAGAACTGAAGCCAAAGGGTGCTGCACGTGCTATATATGCCTTTGATGACATCATCCTTGAGATGGAGGCCCTTGAGGGACATTGGATCGACTGCATCCACGCACAGCACTTTCTGACAAATGTATTTTCCGAAGCAGCTGAAGCTGGATATTGGCGATATCAAAGATGAGGAATACGCGAGAGGACACGAAATTTACTATTGTTGCTGTTGACCATGTCAAGTCACACGTGGATGGGTCCGTCTAGTCCTGAACTTGAAGGAAAAAAATATTTACAAACTAACAGCATCTGAAAACAGCCACCACCATCAGGAGGAACAGTTCCTCTTTTGTATTTCTTCATTTGCCAGCTAGTTCAGAAACCTAGTTTTGTGGCCCTGATGGGGATTTCCAGCGTTTAAGTCCCATAACGCCCATGTGCAAAGAGACAGTATTAATACTGATGGACTGTTTGTGCATTGGCTTATGAACCTTAACTTCCCTTAAAGAAATGCAATGATTCTCTTCAACAAAGCCACTTGCCATCCGCAACACGTCACCCCACTGGCCTTACACATCCTCTGCATGTGTTTGTGTTTCTGATGTGTGGGACAGGATTCTTATTAGGTGTCTACAGTCTAGTGAAGATGGGTAAGCGAGTCACTGACTCAAGAGTCCCAGTTTCTATTGGTATGGTACTTCAAAACATAGTGTCCCACTCCTACCACTCCAGTAGGCACACAACTTTTGAAGAAGAGAGAAACTTGGACTCGCAGTGAGAGTGACTTGTAAAGAACCTCACACTTACTGTTACACAAATACACAAAGGAATCCCAGGGAGCACTGCAGTGCCACAGAGTGGTATTCCTTTCAGAACCATGCAATGCACACTAATAGAGACATCAAGCGCACCTATTTTCTTTGCAACAAAGCACTGCATGTTTCACTGCATGACATTTAGCAGAGCGGTCCATGAGGGTGTGTTGTATGTAAATGGGACAGTTAAAATGTGTTCCACAATAGGCAATCTTCCTTCTAAAACAAGATTATCATCAAGCAGCTCATCTGTCTCGCAAAGCATGGGCGGGGGAGAGATGATGGTTCAGGACTTTATTTCTTAGATGTATGCGTTCTTCAATATCCTGACTTTATATGCAAAACGTATTAAGGAATGCACATGTAAACACTGACCGTGCACTACAGACTTAAAAAAAAACTATGCACAAACTGCATAAAAAAGCTGCTTGACCTGCACATTATATACAGTTTGTTTTTGAAGGCCAAGTCGATAGAGTAAATAATGAGGATTGCACTAACAATATTCTGAATTGAAACCTTTCCTTTTCAAATAATCTGCGACAGAGACATTCCTTTGTGTTCGTGGATGCAACCAGCAAGTTTTTTTCTTATCACTAGATGTGGATAATTTTAGAACAAAAAGGTCCTGATTCTCAAAGATTTTTTTTATCAGAGAAAATGTGGTGATGAATGTGGGCCCCACCAATTTCCCACAGTTATTTTATACCTCACTCACAAACCCTAAAACTGGTGAAAATCTAACGATTGTTGAAGCATTTCCGATATGCCCTTCAGCAGGTTTTTGTGAATACCATTTGCATGTCAGCATCTCAGAGATGCTCCAGCCATTTCCATGTTTATACCAGTTTTAAGCATTGTGGATTGAATATAATGGAGGAGGCGCAAATCAGAGATGCTCACATGCATCTACTCTTTTGCTCCAATGCAAATCTTTGAGCATCAGGTCCAAAGAATTTTGGCTGCGAACAATGAAACCCTTGGGCACTTATAATGAATAAGGATTAACAGTATCTTGCGCTTATGTGTGGAACAGTATGCAATCTGTTTGAGTTGCACTGCTGACCACAAGGGCGCACACAAATATGTAGGAGGGAGCACAGGGCAGGGCAGGAGTATAAAAATAAAATAAACCTCTGGTTCTCCGCATACTTTGGACTGCAACTCCCACAAGCCCTAGTCAGCGTAGTCAATGCTGAGGCATACTGGGCACCATAGTCACCAGACGCCACTGAAACCTTTGACATCTAACGCAAACAGACTTAGTTTGCATTAAATGGCAAATAGGTTTCACTGGGCGTGGCTTGGGTCTGGGTGGCAGCATTGTGCCAAAAGTAAAGTGTGCTTCTGGTGAAATGCACAATTTCACAGAAAGCACCGTACATTTTTTTGTTACCGTGAATTACGGGGGCGGTTGGATTTCCATTAAGTCGAGTATGAAAACGAAGGAACTCAACCTGTAGGACTAGTGCCATTTTTAAGAAGTTGCAAGGCCTGAAAATCTCTTAGTAAAATCTTTTCCCCAATGTGTAGCTGACATGCAACATTACCCTTTGTTATATTGTTACAATTAATAAACTGAAGACCGGGAAAAGTATCAGTTCTTTTAGAATTCACTTTAGTGTTATGTCTATAAGTGTGTATCAGTGTGTACCAAAAGGTCCCCAAGATTGGTACACCTTGAAAATGCAGATACAGGAAATTCTTTTAAAGCGTTTAATTTCTCATTGTGGGAAAACATTGTCAAATGTTTTGTATTCGGTTTCTCAGTTTGAAACTGTGTAGAGTACTTAAATACATATAAGTAAGGATGCCGTCTCACGGGGGGCGTGGCTTGATGGCTACGTGAGGGGACGTTCCTTGGAGGAGCTCCCGATGATCCGATTTTGATCCTGGGAAGAAGTGATGGTTTTCGGCGGACTTGCGAGTCCATGGTGCATCCAAGGGTGCATGAAAGTGGGGGGCACATGGCGAGTGCCCTCCCCACCAGCGGGACTGCATATCCAACGAACTGGACTTCAAAGAAGGTGGCGGTAGTGCAGTGGAAGGGCAGCACCCAAGATGGCCGCACGTGGACAAAGGGCCATAAATGGTCCGTGGAGCGGAGGAACACAGAGCCGGCCGGAGCGGGGCGAGCCCAACTAGAGGGACGCATCGCATGCGTCTCTGGCTGGTGGCAAGAACATAAGTGCGGGCCCCCACTGAGGAGGCCCTGGATTGTGGCGTGCCAGCAGAGCGAATCCGAGTTCCGCGGAGCCTTGTTGAGGAGGGGCCGGCGAGCGGACCCCGCAAGACACTCCGCAGCGCCGGAGACACAGCTGGGCGCGTGTGCCCAACCGACGCAGCAGGATGTCTTCCAAGGTGGTGCGACCCCGGATCAAGCAGCCCACGATGGAGGCCTACGCCAGGTCGCCCCCGGGCGCGGAAGGGGGCAAGAGCAAAGAGGCCCCTGCGGCGGCGACGGACCCACTGGGTACTATCCAGGAGGTGCTGGCAGCAATTGCCGACTTGAAGGTGGCCTGGGAAACGAAGTTGGGCCTGGCCATGAAAGAGCTGCAGGAGGGCCTGGATCTTAAGATCGGAGCGGTCCAAGAAGAGGTGAACCTGTTGCGACAGGACATGCAAACGATCGCGGAGCGAAGGACCGAACCCCACGGAATATGTTGAAACCATGCTCTTGCAGGAGATTACAGGCGGGGAGCTGACCCAGGGGTTCGCGGTTGAAAGGAGGTTTAGAGAAGCAGGCCATCGCTACATGTTGCTCTACCCCGCCAGGTTAAAGGTGTTTTATAAGAATAGATCCCTCTTCTTTGAGACGCCGACTGAAGCGATGGAGTGGCTGGATATGCAGGGTCGACCTCAGGAACCAGATGTCCAGACAGAAGCGGCTGGAGATAAGTAGCACGTTGCTGAGGCACCCGTGAGGCCATAGTTAGGACATTGGGACTGAAATATAGAACGATATTGTGCATGTGGGGAGGAAGTCGTGGTATCTGCCGGCGGGTCCCGTTGAATGCACTTGGCCTAAATAGATGACTGGGAGCTCCTAGGAAGCACCCTCTGAACCCAATAGTAGTACACTTAGTTAGGTCACTGTTAGATAGATGACGCCCCGCAGGGTCCTTGTCCTCGGATACAAGACAGGTCCAGACGTGGGTAGGCCTGAGATCCAGGGATGGAGCTGGGCTATTGTTGGGGGTTGGTAGGGAGGGGGGGAGGAGGGGAGTTGTGTGCAGTGGTGTGAAGTTGGGGGGAGGGGAGTATTGTGAATAGAAGGGAGGGAACCAGAAAACGAACTAGCATGGGGAGCATTATGGGAAAGGATGGGATGGGGATAGTCCGACCAGATGGCATTGGGTAATCTCAGAATTGTGACCTGGAATGTCCGGGGCCTTAACAGCTACCTGAAACGTAATAAAGTGATGCTGTACTTAAAGAGGATGCGTGTAGACATAGCCCTGCTACAGGAGACTCACCTCACTAGGGAAAGGCTGGAGGTGGTCAGGAGAAAATGGAAGGGCAATGTTGTGGGTGTGGCGTACTCGGCATATGCTAGAGGGGTTATTACTTGGGTGGCGCCGCATGTGCCGTTTCGGGTGCTTGACTCTACGATGGACCCGGAGGGTAGAATGGTGGTGGGAACGGGTCTCCTGGAAAACTGGGAAGTGCAGATCATAAATTTGTACGCCCCCAATAACGACAGCGGTTTACTTTAGGACCCTCTACATTAAACTTGGCTCCCTGGCAGGGGGTACGGTAGTGTGGGGGGGGGGGGACTTTAATTGTACCATGAATCCCAGAATGGATAGGTTCAAGGACAGGGCAGGGAAAACGGCACCGGCGGCCAGAGTGCTGGGTACCTTACTGAAAGACCTAGGCCTAGAGGATGTGTGGAGAAGGCTGCATCCTACGGATAGGCAGTATTCACACTACGCAGAGCCACATGATTTGCACACAAGGCTAGATTACATGTTTGTAACAGCCGAGATAGTGAGACACATAGAGGGAGCGGAATACAAGGCCCGAGTACTATCTGACCACTCGCCCTTGGTAGTAGACTGGAGACACCAGCCCCCAAGACCGCGGATCCCTACATGGAGACTCAGGACCGAGGCTCTGCAAGACGAGGGGTTCCGGGAGGGTCTGAGGGATGCCATGGAAGAATACTTTGATATAAATACGGGAAGCGTACGCTCTGTGGGCACACTGTGGGAAGCGTTTAAGGTGGTGGTGCGTGGGGTAGCCATTTCCAAAGCTAAGGGGCTACAGGGGGGTATCGAAAGGGAACTCCAAGAAGCGGAAAGGGAGCTAGAGGATCACACGTTGTGAGAACACCGCTCATGATAACAGAACCAAAGTAAAGGAGCTACAGTTGTCCTGCAGTGCACTCTGGGATAGGCTGTGCAGACTCAATTACAGGAAATATACACAGAGGATACACGTAGGGGGCGACAAGCCGGGCAGACTGCTGGCCTGGCTGTATAAGAGTGAGACCCCCGGTAAATGAGGAGTTCCTTAAGTTTTACAGACACTTGTATGAGGACACGGGGGAGGATATGTGTCAATACATACTGGACACATTGGAGGACATAGAGCTGCCCACCCTGGATGACCTAGAACACGCGGACTTAGACGCACCTGTCACCTCGGATGAGCTGGAGGTGGTGATTCAGGATCTGCCCACTTGCAAGACGCCTGGTTCGGATGGGCTGCCTAGTGAGTTCTACAAAACATACAAGCAAGAGCTGCTTCAGCCACTGCTTGCCACTTTCAACGAGGCCTACGAGCAGGGGGAACTCCCATTGTCCCTCCGCGAGGCTGTGATCATCCCACTCTTGAAACCAGGCAAGCCGGCCGTGGAGTGCGGGTCTTACAGACCGTTGTCCATGCTTAACCAGGACAGCAAAATACTTACGGCAGTGCTGGCTAATAGACTGAAGAAAGTGATTGGGAAACTGATACACCCAGATCAGACAGGATATGTTCCAGGCAGGAACATCACCAATAACCACAGGAGGCTACACCATATCATTGACCAAACTGAGGAGGACACGGGCGAGTTGGCTATAGTGTCGTTAGACGCGGTCAAGGCCTTCGACTCGGCTGAAAGCGGTCCTGAAGGGGTACAGAATGGGACCTGGATACCTCAGATCGGTCCAGTTGTTGTACAGCACCCCGATGGCGAGAGTCAAAACGGGGTCCACAGTCTCAGATACCTGGCAACTTTGCAGGGGTACCAGACAGGGATGCCCCTGGTCACCCATGCTATATATACTGGCATTAGAGCCGCTGGCAATATGCCTGCGACAACAATATGGGGAGGTGGGCATAAGCACTGTCAGTGGAGGGCACCTGATATCACTATATACGGATGATATGCTCCTTTATTTGCGTTATCCAGAAGAAAATCTGCAGTATGTGCTGGAGGTAATAGAACGGTATGCCACCCTTTCAGGCATATCGGTGAACCCTAGAAAGTCTAGTCTGTTTCCTTTGGGCAGATATAGGAAGGTCCCGGTACAGAGGCTGCCTGTCCTGCCAATAGCATGGCCGCCTGTGACATTTAGGTATTTGGGGATAAATATTTACCACAGGGTCGAGGCAGAACACAAGCATAACACGGAAAAAGCGATAGAGGGGATCAACAACGAAGCCTATTCGCGAAACTTCACAGCGTGTGTAGGGGTTTCGTGTGGGGCAACTCTAGGAATAGGGTTGCTCTGTGGAAGCTCCAGAACCCATGTGACAGGGGGGGGAGATAGGCCTGCCTAATTCTGAACTCTATTACCTGGTGGGGCAGCTGCTGTATGTGGCCAGGTGGCTTTCGGCTGAAGACTCGGCGGAAGCTAGGCTTCAGCGTGGAGACTCAGCCCCATACTTTCTGATGGAAGTGGTGTGGTTGCGCAGAGACAAACTGGTGGGCAGGGGGCGGCTACTGAGGCTGGGCTGGGAGATCTGGCACAGGACATGGAAGATTGGAGGGATTCGGAGCCGTACTCCCAGCAGGCCCCTTTGGCGGCGCTGTGCGGGAGCGACTCAACTACTTGAATCGGTCCGTAGATACTGGGAACAGGTAGGCCTGGCCACCCTCAGGGACATATGGCAGGAAGGGGAGGCAATGGACTTTCAGAGGTTGCAGGAAGAGACGGGGGTGCATGGTGGCCAATATATAACCTATGCTAGGCTTGTGAAAAAGACTAGAGAAAGATGGCCCGAGACAGTGCTAGCGGAAGACCCTGATGCCTCCCTGGAAACTATGTATGATGTATCGGAGGGAGGGCACGAAATATCGAGGATATACGAGCTCCTGCGAGTAAGGGCAGGGAAGGAGTTGCTTCAATTGAGACAAGATTGGGAAGAGGAGGTGGGAGGACCCATGACAGACGGGCAATGGGAATGGGCCCAGCGGTACCATAAAAAGGTGTCCCGGAATGCGAGATTCCAAAAACTTCAAATGTACGTTACCCACAGGGCTTATCTGACTCCCGGGAAGATTGCAAAGTTTGGGGGACCCGCTACGCAGCAATGCCCCGGGTGTGGGGAGGTGGATGCGGGACTGCTACACATGTTTTGGGCTTGTCCGGAAGTGCACAGTTTTTGGGCTGAGGTTAAGACGAAACTGGCTAGTGGGGGGGTGGTGCTGGATGTGGAATCGGCCTGATCATGCATGCTTGGGTTTTTTCCTAGACCCCAACATTCAAAACACATAAGCAAGATGAAGGACTTGGCTTGTGTTTTGGCCAAGCGCAGGATTGCCATGGGCTGGAAGGCGGCCCACAGACCTAGGGTGGAGCTATGGTGGCGGACCTCTTGAGGTGGGCGGAAGCTGAATCTGTAGTCTGGTTTGAAGCAGTCACTAGGGGGGCGAGGAGGAAGTAGGGCCCTTGCTGGCCTGGAGGCAATTGGTGGCCTCTATGGCAAACCCTCACCAGGGTAACAACGGAACAGGGGACTCGGATGATGACTGCTTAAGTATTGTGCTACCCGATGATGCTCCTGTAAATGACATGTGAGAACCGGCTCTAGTTCAAGAGGGGGGAGGGGGTGAGTTGGGGAGTTCTAATGAAAATGTGTTGGTCTAATGATGCTTTTTATGTATTGAAACAGTTGTGTGTTTGTTTGGCTTCAAAATAAAAAAAAAGAAAATTAAAAAATAAAATAAAATTTAAAAAAAAATTAAGAAAAAGGATGCCGTCTCACACTGGATGCAAGTAAAATCTCATGCCTCATTTTTTGATCCAATCTATTATATGCCAAAGATATTAGTTCTTTCATATATCCTCGCTATGAAATTTCTGAGACATATGATCTAATTGCCTGAAATGCTCTACTTCAACTGTGACAATACATTTCACCCTTAAAGAACATTGGCTGTAAGGTAAAGATCCCAACTGTTGGGTAGGTGAAAACTCAACCTGTGTAGCAAATTGTTCTGATCAGTCGTTTTGCTATATAAGTTCATTGCTGATCGTTCAGCTTTCATTTCCACAAGTACATCTAGAAACTCTGCTGTGGTTGACCTATTTCTGCTGTGAACTGAATTTGAGAATCTATTGCATTTATATAGTTGAAAAATAGGGTAAAATCTTTAAGTGTGCCTCGTCAAATTAAAAAGATATCAATGTACTGCCCCCAAAATTAGAAGTATTTATGCCAGGTTGGATGTTATAAAATATGTTCTGTCTCCAATTTATCGATGGGGCAATTAGCATGGGGAAAACATGGATGTTCCTAAAATCTGTAGATAGTGCACATCTTTCTATCTAAAATGTGAGTTTTGAGCAATAAATAGTGATAATGAACACTGTAGAAGCTCCCAAATGTTCCTCTTGCAACACAACTGCCTTCAGTCTCAAGTCATGTGGAATCAGTGCATACACGCTCTAAACGTCTATATTAAACAAAATATTACTGGGTCACCCTTACCTTTTCCAAAATCTGCAAAAAAATGCCATGCGTCTGATATATGTGGACGTTTTCTAAATAAGGGAATGTAAAAAAAAACATAGGTAAGTACCCAGCAGTTGTAAGGAACAAGTTACTTACCTGTAACTTGTTCTCCAGCATTGGTCTGGCATGGATTCACAAGCAAACCCTCCCTCCTGCCCCTCTGCTGCTCTTCTTGGTCATGCTGCCACTTTACGTGCTACCAAATCTGAAGATTTCTGCCAGAGGAGGGGCTTAGGGAGAGGCCAGTCATTGGCTGGAAGAACACCCTTGTCTTGTGGAAAGTCAAATAAGGCCGCTTGCAGCACAGGGCCTGGATCTCACCTCCTCTCCTGGCAGAGGTGATGGCCATGAGAAAAGCTGTCTTCCAAGACAGGAATTTTAGTGGAGCTTGATGCATCGGCTCGAATGGGGCCCCCATGAGCCTAGTCAGCACCACATTGAGCTCCCACGCCGGGGCAGGAGCCTTCACCGGCGGTACCGAACAGAACAGTCCTTTGATGAACTCTTTCACTAGATGATCAGACCAAAGAGAAGACCGTCCTGGAGACCTGGCGTAGCGGGAGATGGCCACCAGATGCACCTTGGAGGAGTGTGCTAGCCACAATTTAGCCAACGACAACTAGTATGGAAGGACTTGGTGGGCTGTGATCCACAGGGGGCTAATCTTCTGGTACTGGCCCCAGGTCGCAAAACGACTCCATTTGTGTCTGTAACACTTCAGAGTGGATCACGCCCTGGCCTTTGCGAGGACCTCCCTGTAGTCCGCAGGCAATGCATACCCACTGAACTCTAATGCTACAGAAGCCAAGCCTTCAGGTTAAGCGATCCTGGGTCGTGGAGCAGGATTGCGCCTCCTTCCCTGGCAAGAAGATGCGCACCCACTGGCAGCTTGACTGGTGGGGACGGTGACATGCTGAGAATGTCTGGGTACCAGATTTGCCTCGGCCACGCTGGTACGACGAGGATCATCCTGCACCGGCACAGTCTGAGGTGACTGATGACTCGTAGTAGCAGCGGCAACGACGGGAACGTGTACAGAGGCTTTCCCCCAACAGGTTCCCCCCTACTGGGGGAACCTGCTGGCGAACTTCCGGCACTCCGTGTTCGTCGCAAACAGATCGATCTGGGGATTGTGTCACTTGTGGAAGAGTTTGTCCACTTGATCCTACCGAAGCTCCCACTCGTGGCAAGAGCACAGCTCCATGCTGAGGGAGTCAGCGACTGTGTTCTCAACTCCTGCCAGGTGAAAAGGAATGCCAGGTGAAAAGGAATGAGGAACATCCCTTAGGCAACGGCCCGGTGCCACAACACTTGCACCTCTCTGGAGAGCACCTGGTGACCCCCTGCTTCTGGATGTAAAACATGGTGGTATTGTCCGTGAAGACCCTCACCATTTTGCCCTTGTGGGACGGGAGGAATGACTTGAGGGCCCAAAACACTGCCCATAGTTCCAGGACAATGTGTAGAGCCTTCTCCTCCGGCAGCCACAGTCCTCTGGCTTGGAGACGTCCGGTGTGTGCTCCCCATCCCTCCAGGGAAGTGTCCGTTGTGACCGTCTCGTGGTATGGGGGGCTCTGGAAGTTTGCGTCCCCGGCAATGTTGGAGTGTACGCCCCACCACCTTATCACTCGCCGGAACTCCTCGTTGAGCAATATCTTGTCTTTGAAACTTCCAGACACTTGGATCCAACGGGTGTCCAGGAACTCCTTGAGCAGTCGCATCAGCAACCTGCATGACGACGACATGCCGAGCAGCGACTTGATGGTCCTCACCGTGGCAATCCTTCATGCTAACAGCCACCGCACCTTGCCCAAAATGGCTGCTATCCTCTCCTCTGACGGAGCCGCTAGACAGGCCACTGTGTTGAGCCTGGACCCCAGGAACAGCATGTTCTGCGATGGAGTTGAGCAGGATTTTACAAAGTTCACGAGAACCCCAGATCCGCCATCAGCCGGATGGGCCTTTCCGTGTGATCGACGGCAATGTCCTTTAACTTGGCACGGACGAGCCAGTCGTCGAGGTAAGGGTACACATGAGTTCCCTGTAGCCGTGGAAGTATGCGTCCTCCAGATCCAAAGATGACAGAAGGTCTCCCTCCTCCAGTTGACAGAGCACGTGATGCAACGTGACCATCCTGAATTTTTGGGACTCAATGAACTTGTTGAGTCATTGTAGGTTGAGAATGGGCCTCAAGCCCCCGGTTTTCTTTCTTACCAGAAAGTATCTTGAGTAAACTCCGGAGCCCCAGAGTCGCTTCAGAACCAGCTCTATCACCCCTTTTCTTAACATGGCCCGAACCGCCAGCAGCAGCTGAGCGATCCGTTGTTCCTGCCAGGCCACCGGTGGTATTCACGGACACTTGGTAAAATGCCTAAGTGTGTCTGCGGACGAGAGCGTGCAGCACCCATCGATCGGTGGAGAGGTTCTTCCACACGCTGACTAAGTTCACCAGCCGGCCTCCCACCAGGGTGCAGGGGTGGGGCCTGATGTCTCGGCCGGTTCAGTCCTGCTTGGAGGCCAGGGTGATGCCCTGGGAGCCTGGACGATGATGGCGGCCACCTCCTAAGCCCTTGGAATGACCCCTATAGGCTTCCTGGGTCATTGAACGGCAGTGTTGGCGTTAAGAGGACGATCCACCAACGGAACTCTTCGAAGACCTCCCCGACTTACCTCCAGAGCGACGGAAGGACGGACAGTGCTGCTGCAGTATGCCGAGGGCACAGGCCGTCTCTGTGTCGGCTTTGATGGCCTGAAGCGATTTGTCGACTGCCTTGCCGAAAAGTGCGTCTGTCGAACGGCATTTCCAGAACCCTCATCTGGACCTCTTGTTTGAAGTTGGTGGCCTTCAGCCAGCCACAACGACTAGGGCAAACCCTGTTCCCCATCTGGCGGAACCCCATGTCCGCAATGTCTGAAGGCCACGGTGATGGCATGGATCGATGCCACCTCGCCTTACTGAAGAATCACCATTGGCTCTGCCCGCTTGTCCTCTGAGGAAATCCATGATCTGAGCCATCTTGTACCATAGCTCCCGGTCGTACCTAGCCAGAATAGCTAAGGCATTGGCCGCCTTGACCGTCGTCGCCACCGAGTAAATGACGTTCTGTCCCATGGCTCCCAATTTCTTCCCCTCGTCTTCTCGGGGAACAGATGTTGACAACAGGTTGGACGACTTCTTCCTTGCTGCAGCAGAGACCACCGATTCTGGCGATGGTTGCGACTGCAAACATTTGGGCGCAGACTCCAGCACTCGATACCTCTTCTCTAGCCTGTGGGGGTCGCTGGTGGTGCCGATGGCATCCTCTTCTGAATCTCCGATACCAGTGTGTGGA
This sequence comes from Ambystoma mexicanum, assembly GCF_040938575.1. Taxonomy (NCBI): domain Eukaryota; kingdom Metazoa; phylum Chordata; class Amphibia; order Caudata; family Ambystomatidae; genus Ambystoma; species Ambystoma mexicanum. The sequence goes on along the minus strand of NC_090934.1, from coordinate 977,263,932 downwards.
GGGTCGAGAGAATATACTGCGACAGATCTCTGGTGGGTGCCTGGGGGACATGGTCGCCCCCTACCTTGTCAGTCGCCTCCGGCGGGCGACTCCTCAACCTTCTAGTCACCCATCTCCTCCGGGATGGTGTGGTCAGAAACAACATCTTCTTCATCGGATGAACAAATATATGTACCCTGTAGTTCGTCCACCCCCCCCCCCTTTCGGGTCCTAAGGGGTCGGTCTCAGGCTGAGGACCGGCATCCTCTTCTTCGGAGTCTTCTACACTGGCCAGGCCGAAGCTTCCCGCCTGGGAAGGGAGGGAGCGCCACCCTGGCCGCCACCGGGGTACCCTCGACCGAGTCAGCCTCTTTCGCCTTCGAGGGGGTGGCAGCAACCATCTCAATAGAATAGGACCTCTTGCATGGAACACCTGGGCCTTAGCTGTCAGGACGGACACCTTGTCTTGCTTGGCCTTCTCTGGTTTCTATCGCTGCTTCCACTGGGAAGATGACTTTCTCTTCGACGAAGAGCTGGAGTGAAGGCTGGCGATTGAGACAAACGCGCCCTGACCGCTGCAGGACCCACTTGTGCGGCGATCCCAGCGGAAGCGGATTAGCTGTACTTGGCGTGGTCTTGGGCCCCCACAGATGGAGCACCCTCAAAGGACTTCAAAGCCTGCTCTGGTTGGCTGGATCCGGATGAGGCATAACCCTTTGGACCACACGAAGGAGAGGCCTTGGCCTTGAGCCACATCACCAGTTGGACATGCCAGTCCATCGTGCGCTTGGAGAAGCCATGGCAGATCTCACTATCTATTTCCTTGTGAGTCGGGTGTAGACAATACAGGCACTGGGAATGCTTGTCATCCGTGAAAACATTCCGCAAACTGCAGCTGGTGCAGAAGGGAATAGTTTCTTACCTGTAACTCCATTTCTCCAGCATTGGTATCTTTCATGGATTCACATGCTTAGAATATTCCCCGTCAGGCTGGGACCCCTCGGTACCTTTATAAAGACGTTTTCCATAGGAAAAAATTCGACCCTTTTGTGTCCTATCTACATCTGTTTGGGCCGCTTACATCTGCCCCAATTGGACGTAGCCGTATAAATATCTTCGCCCCCGCGGCTCCCTTCAGATTTTAACCCCCCCCCCCCAAAGTAGCCTGGGGTATAATTGTTTGCATACAGGGAAGGCTGGCAGGCGCATGTGAATCCATGAAAGATACCAATGCTGGAGAAATGGAGTTACAGGTAAGAAACTATTCCCTTCTCCAGCATTGGATCTTTCATGGATTCACATTCTTAGAATAAATTGTATAGCAGTACTCCTGATTTGGCGGTGTGCATGCAAACCAATACCATCATAGCCACACATGCCCTTTATCATGGAGAAACTTACACATTACAATATACTGATCGAATGATACACCCCTGTATAGGGCTTACCTCACGGAAAGAGATGACGTAGGACTGTTCATCCCATCTGTATATCGTATGCATGTTGCTGTTTGAGGCAATAATGGTGGGTAAATGTATGTGGCACCGAGCAGGATGGCGTCTGATAGATATCTCGAGCGGAAACCCAGCCCACAACGCCGCCGAAGAGGATCTCATGGAATGGGCTCTTGGACACTTCTCTAGCGGCTTTCCCGCTTTCGAGTGACAAAAGGCAACTGTCAACGAGACCCACCGAGCTAGTCCTTGTTTTGAGATTGCTTTTCCTTTTGCGAAGGGCCATAAGCCACAAATAGTTGTTTTGTATCTCTAAATTCTTGAGTACGATGAAGGTAAAATTTAAGAGCTCTTTTCACATCCAATGAATGGCGAGCATTTTCCGCGACAAATGAAGGGGTTGCGAAGAATGTTGGTAATACAATAGACGAATGTTTATGAAAGACGGTTGGAATTTTTGGTATGAAATGAGGGTTGGTTGCTAACACCATCTTGTCTTTGAAAAATCTCAAGTATGGAGGATCAATGACTAATGCTTGTAGTTCTGAGAGTCGTTGTGCCTAATTGATAGCCACCAAAAGAGCCAACTTCCACGATAAAAATTTTAAAGATGAAGACATACGCTCGAAAGGAGCTTTCATTAGTTCTGTCAATACCAGGTTAAGACTCCAGTTCAGAGGAAACTTTTTAGTTGGGGAAAAAAGTACGAAATAAACCTTTCATAAAGTGTTTAACTAACCGATCACTAAACAGTGGTGTTGAATGTCTTTTACAAGTGAATCTCGAAATGGCTGCCAGATGAAAGTTTATCAATGAAAAAGACAAACCTCTTTCTGCTAAATGCAGCAAATCTGGAAGAAGCTGCTCCAATGCGATACTCAGGGGCTCCAAATCTGGTTGATCCTTACACCACATGCAGAATCTCATCCACTTACATGCATACGAAGTGTTCGTGGACGGGGCCCGTGCGGCTTGCAAAATTCAATGGCAGTCCGATGAAATGGTTAGAGTACCAAATACAGAGAAGTCAGGAGCCAGGCTGTCAGGCTGAGTCCGTCCGGATCGTGATGCCACACTGCCCCCTTGTCCCGAGATAGAAGGTTCGGAATGTTCTGGAACCTCACCGGTTGCAGCTGGAGCAGGTCAAAGAATCACGACTGTCTCGCCCAATAGGGAGCCACCATCTCCTTACTGACACGCTGGTGTTGATTTTCCACTCTTTTGTCTGTAGCCTTAAGCTTGTGAACCTTCTCCACAGATGGTTTCACCAACCCTGACTGTGTTTCGAACTCTGCACCCAAAAACACTAATTTCCTTCAGGGAGTTAAGGAGGACTTTTCGAAGTTGATTGCAAATCCTAACTGTTGCAGAAGTTGCATGGTAGCCTTTAGACTTGCTTGCGCTTTTATTGGGGACGACTCCCTTACCAACCAATCGTCCAGATAAGGGTAAAAATGATGACCTTGTTTTCTTAACCAAGCTGCTACTGGAGCCAAGCACTTTGTGAACGTCCGGGGAGATGACTTTAGTCCGAATGGGAATACTTTGAACCGATAGTGGGTTAGTCAGACTACAAACCACAGGAACTCTGTCGTCGACGCATTGGTATATGAAAATATGCATCCTGCAGATCTAACGATGCCAGAAAATCCCCCTGCTGGATAGATCGGATAACTTCCTAAAGTGTAAGCATCTTGAACTTCAGATTTCTTAGTGTTTTGTTGAGATCTCGAAGATCTAGAATGGGACACCACTTGCCGTTGTTTTTTTTTTACAACCAAGTATCGGGAGTAAACTCCTTGACCTCTCTCGTCCACCGGGACCAATTCTATAGCACATTTTTGTAGCATAAGCACTACTTCTTGTTGTAATATTTGCAGATGGGGCTGAGCCGAAAACACAGGTGGAATGTGCAATGGTCTGCTTTTGAACTGCAAAGAATGGCCTAGATTCACTGTGTCCAATACCCACCGGTCTGATTTTATCTTCTCCCACTCGTCAACACGGCGAGACACTCTGCCTCCCAGGACGTTCTGAAACTCGTCATTGCTGATTCTTTGACTGTTTGTCCTTCGTGGACGATGGATAACCTCCTCCTCTTCTTGAAGCTTGATAAGTCTCGACCTCTTCGAGCAGTTTGGGTAGCTCGCCTATAGCCTTGAGAGGAGTAAGACGGCCTACTGAATGCCCGGTCCCTGGATGACGCAAATGGGGAATTTCCTGACACTCCTCTAAAGGGGCGAAACGAACGAAAACTTCTGCCACTCTGAAGGGCTCCAAGGGAGCGTGCCGTGTCTGAGTCTTCTTTCATGCCTTTCAAGGCCTCGTCTACTTTCTCTCCAAATAGTTGTTCCTTCAAAGGGCATATCAAGCACTTTATATTGTACTTCTGGTCGAAAGTTTGTGCATTTGAGCCAGGCTTGCCTCAAAACTACTCCATTATTAATTTGTTTAAAACCTGATTCCACCAGGTCTACAGTGATGTTTGAGTGATTTGACGCTTCCTCCTCCTCACGCACCAGCAACATAGCAGATTTTCTATGTTCATCCGTTAGATGTTCCAGTATGGGGGCTAAACGATGCCACATCTCTGTCATAACACGCCATAATAGCCAGAGAGTTGGCTGCCTTCACCTTTGTTGCTCCAATCAACACTACCTTCTTGCCAAAGGCATCTTGTCTCCTGGCCTCGCTATCCGGAGGAGTTGTACATTTATGTTGTGACCTCACCTTTCTTGCAGCAGCCGCAGATACCATTGATTCCGGAGAAGGTTGAGAAGACAAACATTTTGGAGTAGACTCCAGAGCTTTACATTTCTTTTCCAGTCTACCTTTAACCGCAGGCTCCGAGAACAGATGGCGCATTGTTCGTAGCCCCTCTTGCCATACATGATCAAAAATGGGGACCGAAAATACTGACTTCCTCCTCTTCCCCATATGATCAAACAAGAAACAGTCTTTCTTTTCTTCCTCCTGGGCTAGGCCAAACTCGGTACATGCCTTACCCATCATCGTGTGGAAGGAACAATGTCATCCGGCAGTGAAGCTTGAGCCGGACTTCTTGGAGCTTCCATCTCAGCCTCCGACTCCCATGTCGGGTCCCTTGAAGGGGATGATAAGCGTGGAGGATCTTCATTAACCGGAACGGCTGTTGATGCCCTAGGCATTGACCGGTGGGAAGGGCCTGGCTTGTCATCTGCTGGCGTAGTATGTAGCTCTGTTGGAGCACAAACTTGAGGCAACTTCGCATCCAATCAATTCAATAGAGTCCGTAATGTAGACCATACCTCCAAGGATAACAGCCTGGGGATAGAGTAAAGGCGCTGTAACTGGGATACTTCGCCCACTCGAGACCGTCAACGAGCTGACTCCTTGTAATCCAAGCTCCGTAGGCCCAACCACCGGTTCACGGTCATCTTCTACGGATGATATGGAAAAAGCTGCCTCCTGTTGCAACAGCGTCTCTGGTAAGATCGGATCGTACACCTCCGGTCGCCAGCCTTCCTGCAGGGCCACCGTCGACGATGTCAACTTCTCAACAGTCGTCACCGTTGTCTGACTCAACGGAGCTACTGCAGGAACGACCTGCGTCAATGGTAATGAGGGCATCGATCGAACTCCCGTCGACAACAGTGGATGTTGCGCCGAATCCTGAGGCGTTCCCGTCTTTTTTGAGCTTGACTTGTGTTTCGACGAATCTCGACTCGAGGATGACCTAGGATGGTCACCTGAGGAGGCCTTTAGCAGGTCTTTTCTCTCCTTTTTTGATGAGGAAGAAGAAGCTTTTGTTTTTGATGATTCCCTCGTAGAATGTTTCTCAGAGGAACTTTCCTCCGTCGAACGGGACTTCTTCGCCGGAGGCTCTGCAGATACAGAACGGCGGGAGACCACGAGAGATTTAGCCCTCGAGGCCAAACTATGTGTAGAGCCTACCTCTGAGGGGGGATATGCTCCCGCTCCGTCATTCAGCCATGTAACCAGACGTCTATTACGGTCTTTCATGGTCTTCTGCGAGAAGCCTTTACAAATTTCACAATTGTCCATCTCCTTCGTACACCTTTTTTAATCCGCATGTAGCACACGGACGGAATAAAGCCTTCCCAGACATTGGGAAAGAAAATGAAAAATCAACCTTGTAAAATAGCAGATAATACGAGTTGATACCACTACTTTGGAAGACGGTTGAAATCTGAAGGGAGCCGCGGGGGCAGGGATAGTTATACAGCTATGTCCAATTGGGGCAGACTTAAGCGGCCCAAAATGACGCAGATAGGACACAAAAGTGTCAAATTTTTTCCTATGGAAAAGGTACCGAGTGTTCCCAACCTGATGACGGGGAATATTCTAAGCATGTGAATCCATGAAAGATCCAATGCTGGAGAAGAGGGAAGCTCCGTCCTTTCCCAACATTATCCAGCTTGGTGTTGGCCTGATGAACGTCTAGAAACTTCCAAGCGGAAACACTTGACGATTTATGCCCTTGAGAGGCGATGAAAGGTGGCAAAAAAATGGGTCCCTGTTAATCGGATGGATAAACGAAGCACACAGGCTCGATTGAACAAAATTGAGTTTTCCTACCGAAAAAAGTGCCAAAACGCAAAAAGCTCAAAGAGCGAAACGCGAGGACTCCCAACACTTGAACGTGCAGTAAAAATCTGAAGATGGCTGCCAGAGGATGGGCTTGTGGAGCGGGCAGTCATTGGCTGGGGGCAGTATGACCCAGAGCTCAGTGGTTGGTTTATAGGAGAAAGACCGTTTATAAACAAAAGTGAAAACTGATTTTTCTTTTACTGAGGATTCCCAGCCTGACGACAGGGAATATTCATGAGCATGTCAATCCATGCTAGACTCCATGCTGGAGAAGATGTTGATACTGGGGAAGGTCTTCCCACAGGTTTAGAAGCGTTTTTTTGTATCTTGGGTAACAGGTAAAATCTAGGTGCGACAAGATGATTTGTTAAGAATGGCAGCTTTTTCTGATTGCTACTGTTCTGCTTATTGAAGTACATTCTGTAAGTAATATTGGGTAGGGATCATAATCAAGAGGAGGATAAACTGTTCTATCACTGAAATGACATTGGCATTCCTTATCATAGTCAGCAGTTGTCATGGGCACCAAGGCTCTTCCCTTAGCAGGTTTGTGAACTATGTTTTCGTCTGTGTACAAGGACCGTATTTGTATACATTTCTGAGGATTGAAATTATAAAATGTAGGTTTCTTTTAGAACATTGTTTGCAAATCAACAGTACAGATTTCTTAAAATATTCAATGGCTGGGGGCCCTGTAGAGGTGGAACAAACATACTTTTTGGTTTAAATTCTATAAATTATTGTTCCATTTCCACAGTCTCCTTTTCTTACGAATTCATGAATGCCAGGCGTGTTCTCAAAGAAAGATGAGCTGTAGGTTGTGTGGCTTACCAGAGGAAAGACTCGGACAAGAAGACATACTTCTACCTCAGGACTTTTATCTAACTTAAAGAAAATGCCTTAGTGAACCTATTGCTAATAGGAAAATTCCCTACCTAAAACTAAAATTAAGGGTGCTCGTCAATATTAGTCAAAATAATAAATCTTGTCGTCTGAAAAAATCCTAACTTCTGAACTGGCCCTACCAACTTAAAGGGGAAAGCAGGCAATAAAGGTTGCCCTCTGGGTTCTTTACTCTGCGTTCTCTCAGTATTCATAAGAATCTTTCCTAGTTTCACTTCCCAGTTGTATTCAATAGGATATTGGTCTCCTGACTGTCATGTAGTGTCCATCTGGTCACTGTTCTAAATAAAGAAAAGATTTTACTCAATTATATAACAAGCTCAAGTTCCAAATTAGTCCATTCTTCCAAGGATCGTAGCTGCAGGGCTATTTCCTTAACCCTCCTCCACTAACTAGGTAGGACTCTTTCCAGCCTTCTTTGATTCTGGGTTCCCCTTGGGATGACTACTTACTTGCTTGCTCGCTTTATAGGGCCCTCCTGGCTCCCTTGTTCCAACTTTCTCACTTGATTTGTAGGGGTACGTGTATCCCCTTTCGATATAGCTTTCTCGTGATTTTTGAATGTGGCTTTGAAACATGTGGCTGTTTCCAAGGGTCAGGTTTTCAAGGCTCCCATAACCACTCATTGATATCCCTCTCCCTCTCGGGATCCCTACGAGGGGCAACTAGGTCCATTCGCCTCGTTCCTTTTTCCGTTCGCACAGTCTGGTCTCTGTGTTTCCCCTATACTGTGAGCAACCAGTATACCTTCTTCGTGGCAGGTCCTACTCCAGCGAGGTGGCTTCGACCCAGCGACACTGGTGTTCTCCCAGCTCCTGGGCGTCCTTTCCTGAATGCAAGTGGAAATGTTTCTTTGCTCGTCTATATATGTTGCTCTTTCTCTGGTTTCACATAGTGTGAGCAAGGAACTTGATCCTCTCCAGCTCGCCGGGTTCGGTGGTTTCCTGGTCTCGAGGCCCACCACATCTTCCGTGTGGTCATGCCTTCCTTCTGGGCCAGCTCTGCTCAGCCTCACCAACCCCAACCCCAACAGCCCTGTGCCTCATAGGCCACCTTTCTCGCTCTCTCTGGCTTCTCACACAGTTTCTTTCTGGCTCTCTCTACGGAACACCTTCCGGGTCCCTCTCTGCACCACAGCGAGCTCCGCCTCCCAACGGCGTCGGAATGTCGGCTGCTCGCCTCTGCATATCTCTTACCCTACTCCATTCAAGTGGAAAATTCCTTTTATTCTTGCTACCAGATACCAAAAGGGATGTGTTCAACTGTCAAGCATATTGACAGGCCAGAATTGCCTTGAGCCAACTGTTCAAATGCACTTTCTACATTGTTTGGCGTTTCACAGGTAATGGTCGGATCCATTTCGGGTATTCCCATATATGCAGGCAATGTGTCAGTTTTAGTGAGTTCCTTACCGGAATGGGAGTCCATGCCTCCTGGTGGGGAGTCACTCCCAGCAAAGTCTGCTTACCAAAACCCCTAGGGAGGGTTTTGCTTAGTGGGATCACCTCCCTAGCTTCAAAGGGGGTGGCTCCCCCTAGAGAAAAAAGGGGCAAAACATCCATATTTGTCACTGTTGCTAAGAAGTTTAACCCATTTTGAAGAAAAATGATCTCACTTGTGGTTAAGACACAGTCTGAAACATTATGTTTTCCTACGGTCTTGTTTGTGGACATGAAATGTCCTCTATGAACCCTACGGGACCTTTTGGCTATTCTCTCTGACAGAGTGTTATCTGAATCTGAGCTTGAGAAATCTGCAGAACTATTCTGTTTAGAAACATATGTTTGTATTTGGTCGTCCAAGTATATACGTCTTCATTAAGATAGTCAAATGTGTCTCGCTTGAACTGCCTAATCTTATTTTGTTCCAATTCCTGTCAGTATTGATGTAAGCTGCTGTGAAATTCCTGTAGTGTCCGTTTAACTTACTGTTTAGAGTGAATCCTTCTGACATACAATTTCGGTACTCGGGTGTTCAAGAATTTTGGATAATTCTTGTATAGATAATAAGATTGGATCAAGAGAACATTTGTTAAGTTTTTGTTCCATTTGCACACAAACTCCTTATTTTCCTTGCATAAAGTCGGCTTTGGTGGAAATAGAGGACCTCATTGCACTCTATAGATTTTGCTCAATGTCAATGCGTGTAGTTTGCGATGAATAACCCTAGAGATTAAATGTTCTAATTGTTTAATTTCTTAGTGGGATCATCTACATAAACAGTATTGCCTGTGTTTTAATAAGGTTCAAAATGGCATCACCCCCTTGGGCAGTGAAACCTAAAGTGGCGGCTTGTTTATCTTTGATACTCGCTATCTCATCAAAAGACATGATTAGCGTGCCTCCACTTAGTTTCTCTTTTTCTGCACTACAATGTTTGTTGCACATCGTCTTGATGAAAGGAAAGCTTTTTTGATCAACAGATCAGACTCCTTAACTGGTGGCATGAGCAAAGAATGTAACTTTAAGAGATACCTGTAAACCTGTATTTTTCTGATTTTTAACTTTTTCATAACCAAATCACACCATTTAGGCGATGGTTAGTCATTTCATATATATACAATTACCTTGACAATATTTGACCATACCCATAGCCATCCCACTGGAGTGACTCTGCACATTAAGCGATATTTAAACATGCATCTAAGGTGTACTTGTTGAATATTGGTACGTGGTGTATGTCAAAGTGTCCTTTCATACAATTTTGACAAGCTTTACCATGAACTAACACCCCTTTCCCCCAATTTTTGTAATTTAGCCCTTTTACTTCTACAACAATGCTGATATTAGAATTTTTTGTAATTTATCTTTTTTGTTCTAGAACACTAGAACATTTCTCCATATTTTTCGCCCACTCAGGGCCACAGCGTGAGGGCGACACCACATTGGTAACATCACCACATTGATGTCACATTTCATGCATGCTGCTGTGCAACCAGCACGTAAATATAATCCACTGCAATCTTGTCGTTTTTTTTCACCAAACAAACATGCTTTTAGTTCAACAAAGAAAGTCTTAGCGATTTAGTATGGCAAGTGTATATTTTACTTTAGTATCCATTTACTTATTTTATTTTTTTAAAGTGCAGTGTTGAGCATATATTTAGACCTATATAGCTTTACAGGTACCAATCTAACTTTTTGGGATAGACCGACCTTGAAGTAAAGGGACCTCTTAAAAGGAATGAAGTTGAAGCATGCACTCTAGGGAGAATTCTGATATTTTATGGATTTTCTATTTGTTTAATTTTTCCAGCTATATTTAGATAAATAGACCCTTGAGGCAAGTTGCACTAAAACAGTAAACATACATCAGTCGATATTTATGGCCGCTAGTATCTGATTGTCAGTCACTGCGGCACTCTCCCCTGGTGCAATCAAGCCTTTGGGCGTTATGGCCGCTGGAGATTGTTGCGTTTTGGCGAATGCCTCCATCGTGGATTGTTTATTCTTGTTTTTGCTCAGAGCCCCTCACCCCGCCATCTTGCAGCCTCGGTTTTACACCCAGGGTTGGCTGGCCTCCGATGTGTAATCCTGCTTTTCTTTATGATCTCGGCACCAATGTACTTCGCCGGGTATGGGGTTTATGTATACTGAGCACCAACTCCGAATGGGTTGTGCCCTCCCACGTATCAAGGTGTCTCACTACATGTAGTCACCTAGCTTCCAGGCTGCTTCTTTGTTGTGGACTGCTTGCCTGTGTTGTGCAGAATTCGCACTTCCTTGGTTACCCGAGTACCGCCCTCCGTGCAGATATTAGTATCAGTATCACTTCATTTCTGTAACTGAGCTGCTGCGATGTCCTGTGCCTTCTTCTTGGCCACTTACACTTCAGTGTTGCATGCCTTTTTGCCAGCTCCCTTCCACGACTCGTGGAGCACTGCCCTGCACCTTCAGGGCGGCGCCTGCCATTGCAGCCCGCCCCCTTCCGGCCGTCCTACGCTCCAGCACCAGAGGCACTGCTCATCCACCGGATACTCGCCTCGGCGCCCTGCTCACTGCGTGTTACTGCCACCCGGGGGGGGGGGTGCCTCAATATATACACAATCAGCCCCTACATTTGTGGCTCTCACTGAACAATCGCTCTGCCCGCCGACGGTGCCCTACCTTACTTCGGTCGTTCGGGGGTGCTTAATGATGCGGATGTGTGCACAGGCCTCCGTGCTTTATAGTGGATGGCTACTACTCCACTGTGCTCCTCCAGTGTCTTTTATTCCAATCGTGAAGCTGTCATTGCAGCCCGCCCCCCCTTCGGTCGTCTTGTGTGGCCTAGCTTTGTTCGTTCAGGGTGCCTTGATGGTGCGGGTGTAGGGGCAGGGCTCGGTGCAATCAGGCTGTCCATTGAATGGCTGCTTCTAGGCTTAGGTTCTCCCATTTCTTCTATTCCGGTCGTTCATGCTCCGTTGGCCTCAGCAGAGGGACCGCGACAGCCATCGCACACGCGAGTCCTCCGGCGCTCCGTCTGATGACTGCCAGTGCCATGCTCCCTCCTGTGTCGGGTCCCCTGTCGGGTCCTCGGTCTCCGGGCCGTGTCAGTCTCCTACTGCCACACTGCTCCGCAATCCCCGATCTCTGTGGGCGCCGGAATCATTGCAGGTGCCTAGATTCCGCTGCCGCCGCCTGGGCGAAGCGTTTGTTTATTTTGCAAGACGAGGCTTCTGATTCGAAACAATGTTGCCGGCGGTCCCTCTGAAGTCCGGATCCGCCATCTTGTTTTCTTTGTTTGCGATTTGCCGTGGCTCCCGACACAGTTATCTCCACGTCCTGCAGGATTTCGCTCACGTAGTTCGGAGGTGCTCTGCAGTGCACCTTCCGACGCTCTATCCTTTGTTGTCAGGGCTTCCAAATAACAATATGCATGTGTAATGCAAGGATCAGTTGCGGATCATCAGGAGCTGCCAGGAAAACACATCCTACTGCATGGCTAGTTAGCCACGCCCCCTCAGTCGATATTTATTATGTTGAAGAATTAGAATAGTATGGGTGATGCTACTCTAACTATTTTTCTACACTATTACTTACAGATATGCCCCTGAAGATGACAATGCATTACTTACCGTAAAAGCATTTCTGATGGTTGTATCTGTTTAGATTCACATGTTGTGCATAGGTCCGACATCCAGTGGTCACTGCGGAGTATTGCATTTTGTTTTTCATAGTCGAAAAGGGACGTCGACAAGGCGTGTCTGAAATACTATCCCTATAGTGACGTGCGTTGTACCCACAATCCCTCACGCGTCGAGGTCCCTCCGTTTGTATTTTTCTGCCCTGAGGGAGCCTTCTAGACGTGAGTGAGTACAGAAAAGAGAGCTATAAAAGGAAGTCTATGTTCCTTCCAACCGAGCGGGGAGGAAGGGTGGGCGCATGTGAATCTAAGCAGATACAACCATCAGAAATGCTTTTACGGTAAGTAATGCATTGTCTTCTGATGTTTGTTAATCTGCTTAGAATCACATGCTGTGCATAGACTAGCGAGCAGTACCCGGAGTTGGCGGTGGGTTATGAGAAGGAACAGTAGAGAAAAGATGTCTTAATACTGCCTGTCCCACCTGGGAGTCAGATCTCGAGTGTGCATCTAGACAGTAGTGTTTTGTAAAGGTGTGCACAGAACTCCAGGTAGCCGCTTTGCAGATGGACTCAAGGGGAACATTTGCAATGAATACTATGGACGCCCCCGTGCCTCGAGTAGAGTGTGCTCTTGGCTTAAAGGGCAGTTCTCTCTTAGCAAGAGCATAGCAGAGAGTGATACATTGAACAATCCATCTAGAAATAGTGGACTTTGAAACTGCATCCCCTTCTCTTCCTGCTGCCACCGAGACGAAGAACTGATTAGTCTTCCTCAGTGGTCTGGTTCTTTCCATGTAGAACATGACCGCTCTGCGCACATCTAGTGTGTGCAGAGTTTTTTCTCCCAAGTTGGAAGGATTTTGAAAGAAAGTTGGCAGTTCTATAGACTGTTTAACGTGGAATTTCGAGATGAATTTCGGAGCAAACCTTGGGTGCGTGCGTAGAACCACCTTATCTCTGTGAACTGTTACAAAGGGGTCTAGAACAGAAAGAGCCTGTAGTTCACTTACTCTCCTGATGGAGGTGATAGCTATTAGAAAAGCAGTCTTAAGAGTGAGGTGTTTAAGAGATGCTTTGTGCATGGGTTCGAATGGTGAGCCCATGAGTCTGGTAAGTACCACGCTAAGGTCCCATCCGGGAGCTGGGTCAGCTATCGGGGGGTGTATTCTCTTTACTCCCTCCATGAAGGCCTTTATAACAGGGATCTTCCACCACGACACTGAGTTGGGAAGTGGTGTATGCAGAAAGTGCCGCTAGGTGGACTTTAATGGAATTGAACACTAGACCTGAATCCAATAAGTGGGTCAGGTATAGAACAATATGTGTGGGAGAGCAGTCAATCGGGTTGATGCTTTTTCCTCTGCACCAGATGACAAATCTCTTCCACTTGCTAGAATAGCAGTGGTGAGTGTTAGGTTTTCTGGCTTCCCTGAGGATGTCCATGCATCTCTGCGGGAGCTGTAGATGTCCGAATTCTATGATCTCAGGAGCCAAGCTGCTAAGTTCATGTTCTGGGGGCATGGATGCAGAGTCCTGCCCTTGTCTTGTGACAGCATGTTGTACGGGCAGGGGAGTTTCACTGGGGGAGATAGAGACATCTCCATCAAGTGAGCGAACCATGGTTGTCGGGCCCACATTGGGGCCACCAGTATCATGGTCACTTGTTCCTGGTGCATCTTGTGCACCACCTTGTTGAGAAGGGGAGTCGGGGGGGGGGGGAAAGCATAAACAAATTTCCCTGAAAATTGCATCGACAGACCGTTCCCCTTGGATTGGTTCTGGGGGTACCTGGAGGCGTAACTTTGGCATTGTGAGTTCTCCAGGGTTGCGAACAGGTCTATTTCTGGGAATCCCCATTGTGTGAAGACGTCGAAGACGATGTCTTCGTGCAGTCGCCATTCGTACTCTTCGGGCAGGGGGAAATCTCTGCTGAGTTTGTCTGCCAGCAGATTGAGTTCCCCTGGTACATGTTGTGACAGTAGGAACATGTTTTGTTTGAGAGCCCACTTCCATATATTTTGGGCCAGTTTGGACAGTCTTGGAGAGTGGGTGCCCCCCTGCTTGTTGATGTAGCACATGGCTGTGGTGCTGTCTGTAAGGACCAACACAGTCTTGCCTTGTAGGTGTTCCTGGAAGGCTTTTAGCGCCTTGAACACAGCTAGTAGCTCCAGTAGATTTATGTGTTTGGAAGCTACGTTCAGAGTCCACACTCCGTGAGCAGTCTGATGGGATAGGTGAGCCCCCCATCCTGTGAGGGATGCGTCTGTGGTTAGAGTGGCTTCTGCCGCGGGTGTGGCAAAGGGTTTCCCTCTTTCCAGGTTTTCCTTTGTCCACCACCGTAGCGAGAGAACCAAGGCCTGCGAGACCACCACTAGATCGTCCCATAGTCCGCTGGCCTGACACCACTGGCTGTTGAGCCACTCTTGCATAGGGCGCATGCGCAGACGCGCGTGAGGTACCAAATAAATACACAACGCCATCATGCCTAGCAAGCGCATTGCTTTGCGTACCGTCACCTCTCGACCGGTCACATATTGAGGGATCTGAAACAGCATGTTTTGGACCCTCTCGTTGGAGGGGAAGACGAGGCCGTCCTTTGTTTGAATTAGAGCCCCTAGGAATTGTTTGATTTGGCTGGGCTCTAGGCTGGACTTATTTTCGTTGATGGAGAAGCCCAACTGGAACAAAAGGTCTACAGTCTTTTGGGTATTGGAGAAGCATGTTTCGTAAGAATCCCCTGTTATGAGCCAGTCGTCGAGGTAAGGGTAAACTGGGATGGGCAACCTGCGCAGGTGGGCCGCTGCCACTGCCAGTACCTTCGTGAATACCCTTGGTGCCGATGCTATGCCGAAGGGTAGCACTCTGAACTGGTAGTGTTTGCCCTCTATCATGAACCTGAGGTATCTTCTGTGTGCTAGCAACATTAAAATATGAAAGTATGCATCTTTCATGTCCAATGTTGTCATGTAATCTCCCTGTGATAGCAGTGGGATCACTTCCTGTAAGGTTACCATACGAAACGTCTGGGGTTTGATAAACTTGTTCGCTGGGCGCAGATCTAATACAGGGCGCATGGTTAGATCCTTTTTGGGTACAAGGAAGTACACTGAATAAATACCTTCCGTTACCTGAGATAGAGGCACGACCTCTATGGCTCCTTTTTCCAGCAGTAGTTGTACTTCTTGGAGAAGGATGGCAAGGTGTTCTGGTGTCATGCGTCGTCCCCTCGGGGGTCTGTATGTTGGGGAACCGTTGAATTTGATGCAGTATGCGTGGACTACGGTGGAAAGTACCCAGCGGTCTGACGTTATTCCCTCCCATGCTGGAAGAAAGGATGTTATCCGGCCCCCGACCGGTGTTGCATGGGAGGGGACGTGAATCTTTGCGTCACTTGGTGTTGTTGGGGGCTTGGGAGCCTCTGGGGGTGGACCCCCGACCTCTCCCTTTGCCACGGCGCTGGCCTCTTTGGCTGTACTGCCCACTATTGGTCTGGTAATTGGTGGCAGGATACTGTTGCTGCTGATTCTGCTGTTGGCGTTGGCCACGAAAAAAGCGTTTGTTGCCATAGCCGCGTCTGGTAGTGGGCTTAGAGATCTGGTCAAGAGTTTTGATAGTATCAAACTCTTTTTTAGCCATCTCCAGAGCCTCATCCACCGCTTTCCCGAAGAGGTTTGAGTCTTCAACAGATTTATTTATTAAAGCCGCCTGTGTCTCCGGTTTGAACCCTGAGTTGCGCAGCCATACATGGCGTTTTAGGAGTATTCCCTGAACCAGGGAACGTCCCGCTGTCTCTGCAGCATCCAGAGAGTTCTTTACAATACTCTGGTTGACCTGGGTTCCTTCGCCAATAGTTGATAGCAGGCGTGTACGTAGTGGTTCCGGCGCTTCTTCAGCGTCTTTGCGCAGTTTGGCCCACTGTGCGTCCGCGTAGCTAGCTAGCCAAGAATTGTTGTTCGAAATTCTTACCGAAAAGGCAGCCGAGGATGTGACTCTCTTTGCAAGGGCATATAACCTCTTGCCCTCCTTGTCAGGTGGTGCCTCGCTGGTGGACAGCGGCACCCCTGCCCTCTTCCTTGTATTAGTTACTACAAAGGAATCCGGAATGGAATGTCCCCTGATGTACAGCGGGTCTGAGGGTGAAGGAGTGAAAAGTTTTTCAATTCTTGGATTAACTCCTCTGATTAGTGCGGGTGTGGATATCGAAGGGATGATTCTTCTCTTCACTGAAGCGAGGAGGGGAATGGTCTGGCTGACCGGGGGTTTCTCCTTAATTACTCTTTCCACAAAGTCTATTTCAGGAGAGATCTCCCCAGTGTCCAGTTCGAAATGTGCTGCTGCTCTGCGCAACAGGGCATTGAATGTGGGCTGATCGTCAATGGGAAACGTGTTTCTAACAGGTGAATTGTCAGGAGGATTTAGGTTCAGGACATCAGTGTCCGAATATACTGATGGGGATTGCCAGGGATGAGAAGGTCCTTCTTCTGGATTTTCTCCGAAGCCTTCTCCTACCATGTCTGGGCTGTCTTCCAGACCTTCCTCCTGGTTCTGTCCCTCTTCATCGTCCACAAATTCATCCTCCTCCTCCAAGTATTGTTCCTCACCAGTGAGGTCATACACATTATGTAAATCTGAGGCTGTGTCCTGCTGGGGATTGAATAGTCTCGGATATTTGGCCCTGGGGTCCTCCTGAGGCCCTTCTCTTGTTCTCTTGCAGAGATGGAGCCTTTCCATGGTTTCATGGGGTACCCCTGAGCGGTCTAGCGGGGGAAAATTAGTGTCATCTAGCTGAAAACGGCTCGACCTCTCCCATAACGTCGAGGAAAGTGTCCCGTTGCCTTCCGAAAAGCCTTCCGGTGTGCTGGGGGTCCCCCCGACTGAAGGGGGTAGTCCTCGTCTTTCTTCGGGCTTTTTCGGCGTGTCTTTCGACCTTTGCGTAGCGCTCGACGTGTCTTTCGGCGTACGCTTCTGGGCGTCGGCTACAACGATCCTCGCCAAGCTCTCTGTGACTCGTTTGTCAGCGGAGGGCTGTGGTTTTGACGTTACGGGTGTCGATCGTTCTACGGCGGCGTGCGCTCTCTGCTGGTGCGCGCCGGCCGATGGTTTGGGGGCGGCGCCCTTATTTGCCGAAAGCCCAGTCGCTGGTCGTGGCTGCGGTTGCGAGAGGGGCTTCGAACCTGAACGGTCCGAGGAGGCCGCTGGTGGAACCTGCGTCTCCTTGGGCGCTGATGCTTTCCTCGTCTTCGACGAAGAAGAGCCATGGGTTGTGTGCTTATGTGTGGTATCGTGTGCGTCAGTGTCGCTGGGGTGTTCATCCCCATAAGCAGGGCGTGATCCGAGCCCGTCAGGGCCGGGGACAGACGACGAAGAGCGCGAGCGCTCTTTAGAGGGGTCTACGACTTCCGTAGCGGAGGTCGTATTATCACGTTCCTCGTCACTGTCGGTGGTAGCAGCGGCGGGTGAAGAATCGGCCTTCGACATAGCGTAGGCCGCCCACCTCTTGACCCTACGGTCTTTTAGAGTCTTTGGCTTAAGAAGCCGACAAGCCGTGCAAGCCTCCTCTTTGTGATCGAGGGGCAAGCAGCGGTTACACCGTGAATGCTTGTCCTTCCAAGTAAACTTGCCCTTGCAACGCGGGCAAAACCTAAAGGGTGTCCTCTCCATAGCCGAGGCAATAAATCATGATAACGAACCCAAGGGAAAGGAAGGGGAAAAGGAAAGGCATTCTCAGAAAAGAACCAGAGATGTCCCACGACCCCACTCTCCCTACTGTATTTGGCCTGCGAGGCCAGGCCACGTGTTCGGCAACGCCGAAGGATCTCCTCCGCTCGTCCCCTCCGTCGAAGATCTTGCTCGGCGGAGACAGCTTCACAACTGCGTCGAGGGAGGGATCGATGTGTTATATATTAAATATGAAAACGACCAAAGGTCGACGGGATGAAATCTGCAATGTCTCTCGAGGAGCTCCGCGTAAAGGCGACCAGTAGCTGGGCGGAAAAAAACAATCTGAGGAACCTCGACGCGTGAGGGATTGTGGGTACAACGCACGTCACTATAGGGATAGTATATCAGACACGCCTTGTCGACGTCCCTTTTCGACTACGAAAAACAAAATGCAATACTCCGCAGTGACCACTGGATGTCAGACCTATGCACAGCATGTGATTCTAAGCAGATTAACAAACATCAGAAATAGTTTTATCGGAAATGTATTGGGCAAACAATTATGCCTACTATTAAATGATATTCATATTCACGAATTGTGTGCTACTTTACAGTAATATTTGAAATAATATTGAACTGAGGAAATATAGAAGCAGGTATCCTCTCGATCGGATCTTTTCAACACAAAAATCACATATGCAAGAAGGTACTGCAATAAATCACTTTGCGACCCAACAGATGATTTATCAAAGAAGGGAATGGGATCTAGGAATTGTGGAGCAGGCAACTGCTCCCGATCTGTCCAATGGAAGGATTTCCTAATTGCAGAACTAAAAGGGACTAGGGCATAAGAATAACAGTATTCACCTACCCCACTTCGTGGGTTGGCAGGCATAATGAGGATGCTAGAAATGCACCACTAAGGAAGAAAGCTGCATGAAGATGCATGGGCAGCAGTTGAAGGCTGTGGCAGGAAACACTGGAAAAGGATCAAAAACATTGCAGTGAATAATGGAGACATCTCATTTAGTTGGAAGGAAATGGCAAGCCATCAGTGTGCTGAATAGCAGGGAAATAGCCCAATGGCCAGAGCAATGCTTCGGAGCCCAAAGTTTATGTCAGAGCTGTTTCTATGGCACGTCCACTGTGATCAAGCTTGAGCTGCTTATTTGAGAATAGAGATTCCTCCGTCATCTTCTTTGGTATCCAGTACATGGAGAGAGTCCTGCCCAAAGAACATGCAGAAGGCTCTTCTTACAAAAATTAATATATTTCACTTCTTCCTCAGAGACTTGACATTGACAGTCAAACTCAGCAGGCCACTAGGATCAATTAGGTGGTCGGGGAATAAGATAAAATAAATAAATGGAGGAATGAATAAGGGATGGAAGACAACATTTTAGGCCACATCCTCAAAGAATATCTTGTTAGTGAGACTTTGTTGATGTTTCTTTCCTTCAAGCGCACATTGTGATCGACCGATGGATTTATTAAAGTTGGCTTGGTTATTTCTGTTTTTCTTGGCGAATTCTTGCGCATGGTATAAAGTAGGGCTGGACAACTGCTGTCTTTCAGGAAATCCAGCCAACTATTTTTAGGCCCATGTGACATCATGGACTGGTTAGGTCTGGTACAAACAAGGGATAATTCAGAGCACAAGTGATGAAATGATTTGAGGAGTGCATATGCCGCTCAGCAGGACACCTTCATGAGGACTTTGTGACATGTTAACCGGAAGTGGATAGCTAGATGTGGATGAACGGATGTTGTCTTGGTGGTATATGGTGGCCGGAAGGCCATGTGATGGTTTCTAGAATATTCTTGGGTTTCAAATCTGTTAGGTGACCACTGACTTATAAAAGGTGAGGTGTCTAAAGGGCGGGTTAGGTTTGAGCGGTCAGTTCCCGATAAGACATAGGATGCGGTTTACCTTGTCTTGCAAGACAATAAAGCGGTCTCATCAACTGAAATTGATGTGCGAGCCTGGTTTCTTCGACAGGGTCCTTTAAAGAAAAAAAAAGATCAGAGGATTTTAATATAGATCATATGGATCCCTTTGTACCAACACGGCACACTATTTACTGCCTTTTATAGATGCCTCAAGCCATGAAATGTATGTGGTTTGAGAACTGTTCTAGCACATTATTGTAAATGTCGATTTTATGCAGTTTCTTTTTCAGAATCTTTGCAAGTGGCTTAACAGCCCAAGATTAAACTTACATGAACGAGAAGGGCTGTGGAAAAAAAAGTAAGGAAGCACAACTCGAGGGCTGAAACCACTGCAGGAACCAAGAAATAATAAATGAATGCAGCAAAATCATGCAACAAATGTCCACTTTATAGGGCGGAAGTAACAGAATGATGAAATTGCTCATCTATGACTGGCTGTGGGACGTTTCTGAGTATTCAGATCACAGAAGAAAAAAAATGTATGAGATGAACTTGTTATTCTTGGAAATGTATTCTGATGGTCCAGCCAAGTATTTATAATAGGTGACGACAATGTGTTGTCAACTACAGTTAAATGTGTTAGGCGAGAAAAAGCATAGGTTGCATTTAAACAATAAGCATATTATGAGACTACCAGAGTTGGAAGAAACCTTGCAGGCTATTTTCCTGAGTTTCATATCAATTCCCTGCTCTGCAATTCAGATTTGTGATCTAGGAAGGCGACAATCCGAGTGCCTCAACATGAAATGCATTGCCCCCCCGCATATTATCATTAAAGAGAAATCAGATTTAAGTGCGATGCATTTGTTATGTATAAAAACTAAGAATATGTATTCTTACCCAGACATTGTGATAAGGATCAGTTATATTGCCAGGGTCATAGATGAGACAGTTTCCACCATAATCTCTCTCTGGCAGAGAGACGCCTAATTTTGGATCGATAAATTTCATAAACTGACGCCCATCGTGAACAGTCTGAAAAATAAATAGTCGCATAAGTACCAGCAATGCTCATTTAAAAAAAAAAAAAACTCTTTTTAAAGCGCAATATGTTACAACATGGATCATAGAATTAACACGTTCAACAAAGTGTGATTAGTAAAGTATGCAATATCATTTGTGATCTTTGTAGAATGGAAACAGTCACAACACAAATAGTCACCTAGTGGTATGCAACATAATGACACCTTTTGATCTGGCTTGTAAAAAAAGACCAAAAAAAGATTATGTTCACATTCTGTTGCATATTTGAGAAAAGCTAGCTATTCATTTGCTAAATATTCATACAACCTATGATGTTAGTGGGCTAGTTTCTACATTACGTTCTTATGTGCAACCAAGTTACTTCTCTGTAACAGTTCTCTAGTGCAAGTTTATTTTTCATATTCTTGACCTATGGACTGCAATTTTAACGTGCAGGTCTGCTTGTGAATGAATGTGTGACTGCATAGAATATCAGTGATAAATGGATGGGTGAGCATGAAAAGTTAGTTTGTGGGCCTGAATGTGTGTTCTGAGCTTGTCAGTTGGGAAGAAGAGCTGGCAGTGAATGGATGTTTTGGGAAGCACCCCTCATCTGTAAACAACTAAGAAATGAGGAACAAACATACCTGAAAAAATACCTTGAGTGTCAAGCATGCATCATAACAAGTCCGCAAGCTTTGTTAATACATGTGCCATCTTCAGTGTTGGTCAATACCCCATAACAGCAGGCGAAAATTTAAGTTGCAAGCTACTAGACAGCCATAAAAGGAGTCGCATTAGGAGTTAGCAAGGATTGCACAGTGAAAAGCTAGAGCAACTGACAGGCTGATTGTACGAAAGACTATACATTTTTATATGAAATTACTCTCAGTACTAAATATAGTCAAGTAATGCATAACTCTTTGAAAAAGCTCAATTGTTCATTCTGTTAAAAAGTAAAAAAAATTCACTCACCCTTCCAAGCGCAGTTATAGGCAGTAACAACAACAAAAAATGTAAGCATGGGATCACATGAAGCCACCCCACAAATCAGCTGGGGTGGAAGGAGAACAGATGACATTTCCAAGCAATAGCAGGTTTAGAATGGTCTAAAAAATATTTTGAATTAAAAGAAATTCAAAACATGAATCTTCAAAGAAAACTTGAGTGGGTTTTCCTGTAGACAATGTTGATCTGTCACTACAGCAAAAAAAGAATGTTGGAGATGCATTCTTGCAAAATGCAACAACTGGGGGATCAGAGGCAGAGGGTGGTGTGGGTTGTCAAAATCATACCATACAGTTAAAGATAGATCAGGTCCTGTGACGACTGACAAGATCGTGTCACTTCTCCCCAGGTGGGAGCCCTTCCCTGTGAGGCAAGGGAGGTGAGGCAGATACCCAATAGTTCCCCTAGGGGTAGGGGAAAGCAGGACCTCAACAGGGCTCTCTACTCCCCTCATTGGGATAAGGGCACCCGTTCTGTGAAGGAACTCCCCAACCCTCTTGCCCTTTCAACCCATAAAAACCCTAAAGTATGCAAAGAGTGCAACTAAAGTACTACTATGTGTCAATTTAACACTACCCCCTTTCCTTCTTTGAGACTTGACACCACTGAGACAAAGAAGAATATGAATGACATACCTTTTTCAAAAAAGTACTGGGAAGAGGTGGCCACGAGGCCAGATGCCATGGTCAGTCTTTTAGTTGTTTCCATGTGGTCCTCTTCATATGAAGAGGACCACATGGAAACAACTAAAAGACTGACACTGCGTTGTGGTGCGCCCAGCTAGGAGAGAGAAAACCAGAGGAAGGACTGAAAGATGAGAGAAGCCAGCAAGAAGACAGCAAAGGCCGGGAAGTTCAAACCTGGCTACCTGTCAAACGTGCAGAGAAGTTGGTCCTCAGAAAAGACGACGCAGAAGAGTGGAAGTCACAGAGGAATCCCGTGAGCTGGCAGAGTGCTGGGGAAGTCGAGATGATGCATGACCTCTGGGAGGTGGACCACTCGGCCGACAACTATGCCAAGACCGCCAAGCCCCAGGCCTTTGCAGAGCCATGCTGGCAAACCAGAAAGATTCTACAAGAGAATAGCAAACCGCACGCGAACCCGGGAAAGAACCAGACATGCGTTCCCAACACAAGCAAGGTAACGGAAACTGCAGGAAAACCAGGGTGGGGTCAGTGAAGACCAGAGTCGTGAAAGCCTCCACAGAAATCTCCCTCATCACAGTAGTGACATCCAGGGAACCAAGAGTCAAGAAAGCTCCATAAGTAATCTCCCTAGTCACTGTAGGGATATCTAAAAGGTCTGAAAATCAAGAGCGCATCAGGAGGAATCTCCTTCATCACAGTGATAATCCAAGTAAGACTAAAGAGGATTCTAGACCACAGAGCTATCGGGAGATCATCTTCATAACGTCCTACAAAAGGAACGTCCTACAACAGGGAAGAATTGCTTGAAGTGTAAAGTAAGCTTTCAAAAGCCATTGTGAAGAAGTGAAGAGACTTTTGGAAGGGCTAGCAGACTTAAAAGGTTTCTACCTTCAGTAAAAAGACACCGGCTATTGCACTACTCTCTTCCGGAAACCAACTGACCGTAACATATGCTGCATCGCTTGAGTTTTCATCAACCGAGTTTACTCAAGAATCTCCCATACAGTCAACTACTTCGGGTTAAGAAGATTGTTAGTGACCCAGAAGATTATATTTCACAACAACTTGAAATTAAAGACAAATTCCTCAAATGGGGCTACAAACCGGATGAACTGGATTCAGCGGTACAAAGGGTCAATACTCTTGACTGTGACACTTTACTATCCGCCTCTAAGAAACCCCATAGGGAACTTAAATCACCAGTATATGTGTCGAAATTCTCCATTCAAAGTAATAAAATCAAGAAAACAATTAAAAAACATTGGAGCATCTTTAAAAACAATATAAGGGTACAGAGCTTGTTTAGTGAACTACCAGTGTTTGCCTATCAGAGAAGTAGGAACCTCAGAGATGAACTGGTACACACGAGACCACCTCCCAAAGAACCAATTACACAACGCACTGGTACAATTCCCTGCCTTCACTGTATTAACTGCAACTCTGATCAAGGGCAATGTCAACTTCCATCCCCGTACAGGCAAGAAGATTTTCTTGAGAACATTTGGAACCTGTGACAGTGTTAACATTATATATGGCATCAAATGCCCATGTGGAAAGTATTATGTAGGCCAATGAACCAGAACAGCCAAGATCCGAAGGACCGAACACCGGTCCTGTCTCCGCAATGCTAACATCAATTCAGCTGTAGCCCGCCATTGGGTCAAAAATAAACATAACCTCACACAAATAAGGTTTCTGATCCTGGAGGTTTTAACCAAGAATAACCCTCACGAAGATTTGGGCCAGCGGCTCAACCGAAGGGAGACCGTTTGGATTGATAAGCTTGGTAGTTTGGCCCCAAACAGTCGTAATGAGGAGATCAATTATCATTGTTATATCTAATATCAGAGCAAGTATACCTACGTTTCCTACCACCATGTGTTCTATTGCTTAAACTGGCTAATGGAGTCAGTGAATTCATGCTTCTTACTAATTGTTTTCTTTATTCATGGCTCCCAATGTTGTTTAACAACATGTATGTAGTGTTCTCTCTACCTAGCGAGGTAGACATCATGTGGTCTAATTGCTCCTTTAAAGCTGCAACCTTGCTGCACGTCCTGGACTTTTTTGTCTGGGACCTGAGGTGACGCCTTGGGCGACACCTTCCGCGACAAGGCTGCTTTATGCTAACTAATGTGATGTTTCATTTCAAACTTCCCGAGTACCTCAGTATTAGTCATATGCATTGTAAACTGGGACTTATTTTGAGTATTTTTTCTATTTTCATGATTTCTGAATTATTTCAATTTGTTCTTATTTTAATTTTGTAGACCATCAGATTAAGTAGTATAAATTACTTGTTGTATTCATTTGAGCTCCCATTTACCCACAAACCATATCGTAATGCGCCTTTGTCTTTCGTGACCGCGTGCGGTCACATGGTCTATTTAACAACCGTTGCCTTGAAAACGTTAGTACACGGCAGTCGGAGACTCTGCTCGGCTGTGTCAAGAATGACACTGACGATCTGAACCACTCACGGTAAGACAACGGGTCCCACGGGATCAGGTTGCTACACTCTAGCACATACTTGCTCACAGTAATTATACTCTTGCCCTGCATTACAGCCGCGGGAACCGCGGCATCTGTCCGTGTAAACCACACGTGTTACCTGCAACGATTGCTGGAATTTTTTCTGGACATCTACAAGGAACGCTCTTCCCCGTACTTCAAGTAATTGGCCACATTAAACAGGTAATCGAGCTCTGAGATTACCACTTGAATTACAAGATGTGTATATATACAGCCCCCTCATTATTTTTTTCTTTTTTCTTTTGGCATGCCTCCCACGGAAATTTCAACCTAATGGTATGTGTTGTGCTTTAATCTCATGATAATTATGTGTTTTCACAATTATGTACATTTCTGTTTTATTCTCTCAACTGTCACGTTGCAACTATTGTTTATGTATCATACTGACCTGCAATAACAGACTTGCCCTGAAGAAGGAAATTTATTTCCGAAATGCATAGGCAATTTAAGTCTGACTTGTTCATGAGCTGTGGCAATTGCTTCCTCACAAAGAATGTATTAGTGATAGCGTAATTCTGAGTTTTTTCCGATAAATCATTAGTTTTAATAAACAATGAATTCCTTTATTTGAATAAGCACATTACTTTGGATACATTACTGAATTTCCTTCAACTCACAGGAACTTCTTACCAAGGTTGGGACTAATGGAGAGCGGCTGTGTGACACAGTATTTTTACTAGGTGGTCTGCTTCTTGGGGAAGCCCAAGTAGCCAGCCTTTCTGATCGTCTGCAATGGGACATGTCTCTGGAAAGCCAAAGCTGTGGCATTGGCTCGGATGGTGTGGGCGTGCATGTTTGCTGGCAAAGACCTGTGCTGCCCCTCATACGCCTCCTTGATGGCCATCATCATCCACCTTCCTATTGAAGCCTTGGAGGCTTGACAGCCTTGTTTCGATCTGCATCCTTTTTAAGGAAGCTCTTCGCCCTGTCCAGGTGAAATCTTGTAGAACCCCTGAAATCCAGACAGTGCAATACCTCCTGAGACCCATCCGTTGAATCCGCAAAGAATGTAGGAAGTACGATCTCCCTGTTAAGGTGAAAGGATGAAATGACCTTAAGGAGAAATGCAAGGTGCATCCTAAGCACCACCTTGTCGCCGGTGAAATGTGGTCTAATGATATTGATATTTTATTTGTATTGCGCTCATACAAAAAAGTGTTATAGAGCGCGACGAGGCAAGGGAGGGGAACAAAAAACAACAATCTTACTAGGCCCAATGACATTGAGAATGCGCAAGTGCAGAGGGAAGGGGGAAAGTGCAGTAGGGGAGAAAGAACAAGTTACTTACCTGTAACTGTTGTTCTCCAGCATGGGTCTGGCATGGATTCACATGCTCATGAATATTCCCCGTCCTCAGGCCGGGAATCCTCGGTATAGAAAAAAATCAGTATCATTTTCGTTTCTGATCTGTCTTTCTTAGTAGTAACCAATCACTGGTCTCTGGGTCGTACTGCCCCCAGCCAATGACTGCCCTCTTCCTAAGCCCCACCTCTGGCAGCCATCCTCAGATTTGGGAGCACGTAAAGTGGCAGTATGACCAAGTGAAGAGCCGCAGAGGGGTAGGCGGGAGGGTTCGCATGTGAATCCATGCCAGATCCATGCTGGAGAACAAAAGTTACACGTAAGTAACTTGTTCCTTCTCCAGCATGGGGTCTGGCATGGATTCATATGCTCATGAATAGAAGAATACATAGCAGTATACACATGCACAACCACGCGAGGTGGCAACAGGCTCAACATTAAGCAATACAAATCACCTTAAGCGAACAGGTTGCGCAGCACTGCTTGGCCGACCCTGGAGTCCCGGTCGACGCAGTAGAATCTCATGCAGGTGTGCGTCGACCTCCACGTCGC
Source organism: Ambystoma mexicanum (assembly GCF_040938575.1). Taxonomy (NCBI): domain Eukaryota; kingdom Metazoa; phylum Chordata; class Amphibia; order Caudata; family Ambystomatidae; genus Ambystoma; species Ambystoma mexicanum. The sequence continues at coordinate 977,237,325 of NC_090934.1, read as the reverse complement.
AGCCCTGCAGATGTCGAGCAGGGGCACACCAGATAGGAACGCCGTGGTAGCAGCGATCGCTCTGGTCGAGTGGGCTCTGACGGCCGGGCAGCCGTCGGTTTGCCAACCGGTGACAGTGCATGATGCAGCCGGAGAGCCATCTGGAAATGGAAGCCTTCGAGAGAGCCTTCCCTCAATTCACAGGTCCAAAGTTTACAAACAGCTGTGATGTCTTCCGAAAACTCTTTGTGCGGTCCACGTAGGACTTCAGCGCTCTAGCTACGTCCAGCGAGTGCAGAGTCCTCTCAGCCGGCAACGAAGGCGACGGGAAGAAAACTGGCAACACCAAGGGTTCGTTGAGGTGGAAGGCCAAAGGCACATTGGGCATAAAGGAGGGGTGCGTCCTCAGCACCACCCTCGTGTCGTGAAAAGTCAAGTATGGTGGCTTGCAAGATAGGGCCTGGATCTCTCCCACTCGTTGTGCGGAGGTGATGGCCATGAGAAATGCTGTCTTCCACGACAGAAACTTCAACAGTGCCGAAAGCATAGGCTCAAATGGGGCCCCCCCATGAGCCTGGTCAGCACCACGTTGAGCTCCCACACCGGGGCAGGGGCCTTCACCGGCGGGAATGATCGGAACAATCCTTTCATAAATTCCTTCACCAGCCGATGAGACCACAAGGACGCCCGTCCTGTAGTTCTGGTGTATCGTGAGATGGCGGCCAGATATAACTTGATGGAAGCGTGAGCTAGTACAGCCTTGGCCAATGACAGTAGGTACGGCAATACTTGAGGGGCCGTAATCCGCAGAGGGTTAATCTTCTGTGCACGGCACCAGACAGAGAACCTCTTCCATTTATGTCCGTAGCACTTGAGAGTTGAGGACGCCCTGGCCTTTGCAAGAACCTCTCTGCAGTCGGCTGGGATGTCGTACCCTCCAAACTCTAGTGCTGCAGGTGCAATGCCTGCAAGTTCAGCGACTCTGGGTTGTGATGAAGAATGGCGCCTTCTTCTCTGGAGAGAAGATCCGCGTCCGACGGCAGCTTCACTGGTGTGGACGCTGACAAGTCCAGAAGGTCCGGGAACCAGATCTGTCTCGGCCACACCGGTGCGACGAGGATCATCCTGCACCGGGACCTCTCGAGCTGGTTGATGAGCCAGAGCAGCAACAGCAACGGAGGGAACGCATAAAATAATAGGCCATCCCAGGGGAATAAGAAAGCATCGCCCATGCTCCTCGGATGGGGGAACCTGCTGGTGAACCTCCGGCACTTGGAGTTCGACGCCGTCGCGAAGAGATCAATCTGGGGTTCGCCCCATCGTCGGAAGACTCGATCCACTTGATCCTGGCATAGTTCCCACTCGTGGCACGAGCGCAGCTCTCTGCTGAGAGCGTCAGCGATGGAGTTTTTTATTCCTGCCAGATGAAAAGGCACCAGAAACATCCCTTGGGCGACGGCCCAATGCCACAGATCCTGGGCTTCCTTGGATAGGGCAGGGGATCTGGTTCCGCCCTGCTTCCGGATGTAGAACATTGTGGTGGTGTTGTCGGTGAAGATCTTCACCACCTTGCCCTTGAGGGACGGAAGAAAAGACCCGAGGGCCCAGAACACTGCGCGGAGCTCGAAGATGTTGATGTGGAGTGACTTCTCCTCCGGGAGCCAAAGGCCCCTCGCGTGAAGATCTCCGGAGTGTGCTCCCCAACCTTCCAGGGAGGCATCTGTCGTCACCTGGTGAGCTGGGGTCTGAAAGTCCGTGCCCGCCAACAGATGAGAGCGGGTACCCCACACCGAATCGCCTGACGGAACGTCTCGTTGAGTGGGATCCTGTCCTCGAAGCTGCCCATCGACTGGACCCAGCGGGCACCGAGGAACTCTTGTAAGGGGCGCATCCAAAGTCTGCAAAGGCGCACCAGATAAATACAGGAGGACATCATCCCGAGGAGGGACTTGATAGATCTTACCCTGGCCATGTACATGGCCAGCAGACGCTGCACCTTGCCCAGGATGGTCCTGGTCCTTTCCTCCGACGGCGAGGCCAGCCGCGCCACTGTGTCGAGCTGGGCTCCCAGAAACAGGGCGACTAGCGACGGGACCAGGTGGGATTTTGGAAAGTTGATGGAGAACCTCAGGTCCGTGAGCAGCTGGACAGTCTTCGCAGTGTGCTCCATGGCAAGCTCCCTTGTATTTGTCTGGATGAGCCAGTCGTCCAGGTAGGGGTAGAAGTGGATCCCCTGCAGGCGCAGCCGCGCCGCCACCGGTGCGAGGCACTTGGTGAACACCCTGGGTGCCGACTTCAATCCGAACGGGAGGGCCTTGAACTGGTAGTGCAGCCCTTGGACCACGAACCTGAGGAACTTTCAGTGTCTTTTTAGAATGGGGATGTGGAAGTACGCATCCTCCAAGTCCAACGACGACAGGAAATCGCCCTCCTCCAGCTGTCCCAGCACGTGCTGGAGGGTGACCGTCCGGAACTTCTGTGCCTTGATGTACTTGTTCAGTCATCGCAGGTCCAGGATGGGACACCATCATCCTGTCTTCTTTACGAGGAAGTACCTCGAGTAAACTCCGGATCCCCAAAGCCTCTTTGGGACGAGTTCGATGGCACCTTTCTTGAGCATCTCCCTTACTTCCAACAGTAGTTGAGGGACATGATTTTTCCTTCCTGGCCACGGGTGGAACGCGAGGGCACTTCTTCTGGAACTCTAGTGCGTGCCCTTCGGCCAGGGTGTCCAGCACCCAACAGTCGGTGGAGATGGACTCCCACACGCTGACGAACTCGTAAGCCGGCCTCCCACCGGGGTGCTTCAGCGGGGGCCTGACCCCACGGTCGGTTCAATCTTGTTTGGAGGCCGCCTTGCCTCCTTGACCACCCTGTCGACGACGACGGGCACCACCTGACTTGCCGCGTCCCCTGTAGGCCTCCTGAGACGAAGATCTTGCCACTTGGCGGTACGTCGAGGAGCCACTGCCGGATCCCTTGGAGGCACTTTGTCTGCCTCCGGCGCTTCGAAAGGACGGCCGTCGTTGTTGGAGCACTCCCAGTGCCCAGGCAGTCTCTGTGTCTGTCTTGATAGCCTGAAGGGACTCATCAACAGCCTTTCCAAACAGGTTGTTCCCGTCGAAGGGCATGTCCAAAACTTTGGTTTGTACGTCCTGGCGGAAATCCATCATCTTGAGCCATCCTCATCGTCTCAGGCAAACGCCGTTGCCCAACTGACGGAAACCGGTGTCTGCGATGGCCGTTGCCACCGTGATGGCGTGGTCCGAAGCAATCTCACCTTCCTGTAAGATTTCAAGGTCCTCAGCCCTTTTGGCTTCTGGAAGGAAGTCCAAGAGAGGGGCGATTTTCAACCACAACTTTGTCGTAGCGGGCTACGATAGCCAGGAGGGCGTTGGCCGCCTTGATAGTCGTTGCTGCGGATGAGATGACCCGTCGTCCCATCGTGTCCAGCTTCCTGCCTTCGCCGTCCGGCGGGGAAGTTGATGTTGAGGCCGATGCCCTCCCAGCTTTCTTCTTTGCCGCTGCCGAGACGACCGAATCCGAGGTAGGTTGTGCCCGAAGGCACAAGGGGGCAGCGTCGGGGACCCGGTACTACTTCTCGTACCGGTCCCTCTTTGCAGGCGCCGTGGCAGGGTTCTTGAGGAGGGAGAGCCCCTCATCCCAGATGTCATCCAGAAGTGGTACGGCGAGGACCGTCTTCCTTTTAGCCTCGTGCTGTTGGTAAAGGAACCCTTCCTTTTTCTTCTCTTTGGGGCAGAGCTGGAAGAGCTCGGATGCCCTGGAAATCATTGCATGGAAGGATCCAATCTCGTTGGGGGGGGGACGACCGAGCAGGGGGCGACGGGGGACACGTCCCGTCGTCACCTCCGTCGTCATCTGTAGCTGTCGTAGCAGTGTCCGTGCCTGTTCATCCCCATGGGTAGTTGACCGGGGGGAAGGCAGAGCGGGCCGCAGAGGTGGGAGAGGTGGTGGAGGATGCGTCCTCTTCTTATGCGGTGGACTTTCCGAAGGTCCCGGCTCGGGTTCCCCCGTCGGGTCTGGCTCAGGTACCTCAGTCGGGGGGAGGGGCAACCTTGTCCTCATCTCCGAGCATGAGGACTGAATCGCTGACAAAATGGCCGCTGAAGTGTCCTGCGGCACCGGAAACGACGGGCGCGAGGGCTCTTGAGGAACCTCGTCGGCGACACCGTCGATCTCTCTTCATTGCCCTCGTCAGGATCCCTCCCGATGGACTGGGCCTCCTCCACGATTTCGATGAACTCTTCTTCAGAGGTCGTGTCCGAATTCACGATGGCCACCTGCCCCTCCCCCTCCTTTTCCAACGGGGACTTCGTGGGGGTCTTCTCAATGGGCCTGAAAGACGACTCCCTCCGCGGGGGCAGGGAGAGACTGGATCCTGATGTCGCCTCCACTGGCGTAGCCTCCACAGGCTGAGCCAGGGCCGCCGTGACATCCTCAATCGAGGTCTTAGGAGGGTGAATTAAGGCCATCACCTTCTGCACGCCTGGGGCCTTCACCTTGGGGGGAGGGTCTGAGCCTCGCTCCCCCTCTGCTGGAATCTTCGAGATCGACCGGGGCGTCTTCAGAAGCTTCGCCGGGTTCTCGGACTTCCTCTTACCCGAGCCAGAGCGTGGGCTTGTGGTTGATGGCGCCGGGGAGGATGCGCCCTGCCTGGCAGCCAAGGAGCCCCACCGTTCGGCGCTCCCGATGCCTGCGGACTCGCAGTGCTTGGCCTTTTGTTGGGCCCCCGTCGCCGGGGCGCCCTCACAGGACTTAGAAGACCGCTCAGACTTCTTTTTCTTCTTCTCGTCTGACAGGCTCTTACCTTCCAGCCAGTTGGCGAGACGGAGGTGGCGATCCTTCATGGTCCTCTCCGAAATGTTCCCACAAAAAGAAGAGTCCTTCTCCACGTGTGTCTTGTCCTCATGGAGACAGAGGCATAACGAATGCTCGTCCTCCTTGAACACATTCTGAAGCTAGCATCCAGGGCAGGTCCTGAACAGCTTACCGGGCGTCGAGCTTCCTTTCTCCTGGGCCATGTCCGGGGTAGGCCTCGGAACTTCTGGAATCCTCCAAAAGCGTAACGCGACGAAATCTTCACCCTTGAGGGGCGTAGAAAACTCAGAAACAGGTCCCCGTTGATCAGATGTAGAAACGGTGGCGCTTGAGGCTCTATTTAACCGAAAAATGAGAAAAATCTCCTGAAAAAGCACGAAAACGCAGCCAAAGCTCGAGAGCTACAGCACAAGGACTCCCAACACTTGAGTGTGTGGTAAAAATCTGAGGATGGCTGCCAGAGGCAGGGCTTAGGGAGAGGGCAGTCATTGGCTGGGGGCAGTACGACCCAGAGACCAGTGATTGGCTACTACTAAGAAAGACAGATCAGAAACGAAACTGATTTTTTCTATACCGAGGATTCCCGGCCTGACGACGGGGAATATTCATGAGCATGTGAATCCATGCCAGACCCCATGCTGGAGAAGTGAAGTGCTGAGCAAAGGAATAAAGAACAGTGTTCGTCCAGCCAGCAGGTGCCAAGTGCTAGGTTTAAGGCAACAGACGGGGAGTCTGATAAGTGCAGAAAAAGGGGGGGTGTAGGGTTACATATACAGACCCAAGTGCAAGGGTTGCCAGGAGGCAGTGCGGGTGCGTTGCACCTTGTAGCAGATACCTGGGCCCGCAATCTGAGGGTAACCAGGTGCACAACGCCGAAACCGAACAGATCAGCAGCGGATAGGGGGAGCAAAGGCAGAAACAAATAGGAAGGTCTTGATGTGCTTCCAGAACCGGAGACAACTCTCTTTCTGTTTCAGAGCGGCTGGGAGGCTATTCCAGAGGGAGGCCCCAGCCTGAGAAAGATCTACCCCCAGCTTGTTTCTTTGAGAAACAAATGACCCTGAGGGAGTTGGAGGTGGAGGCGCAAAGAGCTCGGGAGAGAAGGTATTTACGGAGGGACAGTTGAAGGTATTTTGGACCCAGGCCCCAGAAAGCCTTATGGACAATTAAAAGGGTCTTGAATTTAATCCTTGCAGCCACTGGGAGCCAATGAAGAGATTTCAGGGCTGGAGAAATACGATCCCAGGGCTTGAGGCCAAGGACAAGTCTCACAGTCCTGTTCTGGATGAGTTGCAAAGAGAGGCGAGTAGAAGCAGGTAGATTTAGAAAGAGGCTGGTGCAATAATCCAACCTAGAGAGAACCAGGGCTCGAGAGACAGTGAGCTTCTGGGGGAAGGAGAGGAAAGGCAGAATACCTCTGAGGAGGTGCAGTAGGAAGTTTGACTTTTTAGAGACAGATGTGGGCAGAAAAGGAAAGTGTGGAATTGAAGGGGACTCCGAGGTTATTAGCCTCGAAGGTGGGGGTGGGCGGAGAGCCGGCTAGAGAGTGACAGGAAAGGAGGGTGAAGGTGTGCCGATGAGGAGGATCTCTGTCTTGCTGGCATTCAGGCAGAGATCGCTGGCGGCACACTAAGCCTGAATAGCAGACAGGCAATCGGAGATGAGAGAAGCAGAAGAGGTGGCTGAGGGAAGCCTGAAAATGAGTTGAGTGTCATCATCATTGCACTGAAAATTGAAGCAGAAAACAGCAATGCGATGGGCAAGAGTTGCCAAGCATTGGTTGAAAAGCCAGGGTGAGAGGTTAGACCCCTGGGGAACGCCACAGGTTGAAAGAGAGATAGAGAAAAGAAAGGACCCAAGTTGGACCTGGGAGGGTCGAGGGAAAAGCATCAACCCGGTTGACTGCTCACCCACACAAGAGAGGAAAGAAGTAAGCCAGGCCAGAGCCTGATCAGATACCCAGGTTGTCACGGAGACTGTTGAGCAGGATGGTATAGTTGACCGTGTCGAAGGCAGAAGAGAGATCGACATCCCCTCTGTCCTCATCCTACTCGGAGTACAGGTTGGAGAGCAGATCTTCACAGATGTTCAGGCAGACAGTTTCCGTGCTTCTGGCAGCTCTAAAGCCAGACTGGTCATGGAGACAGCCAACTGAATCAGAGTGAAGGTTGAGCTGCGAGAGGGCCAGCTTTTCCAGGAGCTTGCCCAGGAAAGGAGTGATCGAGATCAGGCGATAGTTTGCTGGGCAATAAGGGTCCGCTGTGGGTTTCTTGAGAAGAGGGCCCACAAGAGTGCTTCAAAGGGGAGGGGAAGGCTCCCTAGGCAAAGGAGCGGTCGTAGAAATCAGCCAGGGCAGGAGCGTGGGTGTCAATGTGGTCATTGATGGTTGACAGCGAAGAGATGAGAGGAGAGGAGGGAGGAGGGAGGAGTGATCGCTCTAAGAGAGAGAAGTGAGGTCATAGGAGATCAGGACATCTAGCATGTGCCCTGTAGAGTGAGTCGGGGGGAGAATAGAAAGGGAGAGGGAAACGCTGAAGTCACGGAAGAGTATAGAGGAGGAAAAGGGAGAGTCAAGATGGACATTGAGGACACCAAGAAGGAGGAGTTGAGTGGCCGAGGCCAGGAGGGAGGAGGAGCGATGCCCCCACTCAGAGAGAAACAAGGTGATCTGACCAGGAGGCTGGTAGATCGTAGCCACAGTATGAGTAGCCAGGCGAAAGAGAAAGCCTGCAAACAAGGCTTTTGAAAGAGGAATAAGTCTGCGTGGGAATGATAGAGGCAGGAATCCACTCAGGGAAGATCAGGGCTACACCCTCTCCAGACCGGTTGCATCTGGGTGCGGAGAGGATCTTGTAGCAGTCAGGAAGGAGAGTTGTCAAAGCTCCTGACCGAGCTGGCCGTGAACCATGTCTTGGTGACACCAAGGACATTGAGGACAAGTTCTTCCAAGAGGTGGCAAATGTAAGAGGAGTGTTAGACAGCAGATCAAGAGTTGAGCGTGGCAAGATGAAGAAGGTTGCCAGCCTTAAAGGCTTTCTGGGGAGGAGTACAAAACAGAGGTATGCCCTGCGGAAGTAAAGAAGGAGCCCGAGCTGGGGCAGAAGAGGAGGGACGAAAGGGCAAGGTAGCCATGGGGGACAGAGGTGACAGCGGGAGATGAAAGGAAATTGATAAGGAGAGAGAAGCGCCTATCAAAGAGGATGAGAGTAGCCTGAGGGCCTTGGACCATAACGGTGCCATTTAGGTAGACAATAATGACCTTAGAGGAGTCAAAGGGAGTCATGAGGGCTTCCCAGTGGGTGCCACCATTAATGGGAGAGGAGGAGAAAGGACAGAGCACAGAGATCATATGAAGCGTCCATAGATCTGGCGAAGGAACAACAAAGAGGATGTCAGTGAGGGTCTGTCTGGAGGAAGCGCTGGAATAGTTGTCGGCGATAGGGAGACCCGGGTTGGAGGACAAGATAACCTTTTTGAACTTCTGCCTACCAGGCTTAGTGAGAAGGGAAGGCTAGTCGATGGAGAAGCAGTTGGAGAAGATAGGAGAAACAAAGTGCCATGGGTGTGGTAGCAAGAGAGTGGGGGTGAAGCAGAGTTGGGGGAGGGTGGGAGGGGAGGGATAGCAGGTAAGAATAGAACAGGTAGATCAGTGAAAGTCACAGGGCCAGCAGGTTACAGAAGAAAAAGCATGCAGTATAGGCAAAGGGCAAGGCAGGTTTGTAACACAGCTAGATTTAACTTTTGACCAAAATCCAGAAACACAGCTAGATTTGACAATGTCAGTTAGGTTCAGATGATGGCTGTGGGTGTAAAACGCAATGCAATTAGGAGTGTAAATATGGGAGACAAGCAGAGAAGGAAGAGAAGTCAAGAGGGGGTAGGAGTATGCCCAGAAAGGAGGGAACTAATCCACAGTTAACAGGGTGTGAATGTCATGGTAGTTCAGATGTCATTTCAGTTTAAGGTATCAGCATCATAAAGCTCAAGTCCAGGGGTGCAAGAGAAACCCAAGTAGCATTCCGGTAGCGGACAGGGAGCAGAGAGGGGCCTTTGACACGGGCCTGAGGGCAAGGGCCGGCTCCCGCCTCCCTGTTGAAAGGATTAGCTGTTGAAAGAGATGCCAGCTAATGGGGGCGGGAGCAGGTCCGGCACCAACACAAGTAGCCCTCAGAGCATTGCGGGCGGTCATATTGCCATGGCACAGATGCGCTAGAGAAATGCTTTTCAACAAGCACAACACAGTAAATCCAACCACTGTGTAAGGAATGGAGCGCTCTCTTTAAAATGACAAACCTGCACAATTATATTTAAATAATGCACAGCTACAGGCAGCAACGTGCTAAGAACTCACATGCAGTAAGAGGGGCTTACCATGCCAGGTGGCCGCAGATCTTAGGGCACAGATTTGACAGTGCAACATGAGGGGATCGGAGCACAATCGGCTGATTCCACGTTGATCGCGAGTGTAGCGATGAATGAAGTGCTCTGAAGCTACCAGCGCCTGAATTTCGCTGATCTGACGTGCTGGTGTAAGGCCAACCAGTAGGGCAGTCTTTAGAGTAACCAACCTGATGTCTGCTGATGCCATGGCTTCGAAGGGTTTGTGCCAGGGCACCCAGCACCACGTTAAGGTCCCAGACCAGATGTGGATGCTTGACAGGAGGATATAATCTGGTCAGACCCGCCAAGTGCCTTTTAACCACCAGATTGGAGGCGGAGAGGAGGTCATCTCCTGAGTTCTTGTAGGCCCCTATGGCCGCTTGATACGTATAGCAGGTGCCTACCTGCACACCTGAGTGAGCCAGATGTGCAGAGAAGGATAATGCATCATCCAGTGAGCCTGTCAGCAGATCTATCTCGTCTGTCTTGGCCCAGTGACAAAACTTAATTCACTTGCTCTTGTACCGTCTCCTGGTGCAATAGCTTCTTCCCCCTTGGATGATAGCAAGGCTGTCCTCTGATAAGTGTAGATGCTTCACTTCATGGTGGTCTGTTCAGGAACCAATCTGCCAGGCTAACTTCTCTTCGTTCAACTGCCACTCGTAGTTGTCAACCCCCAGCCTGCTGAGTCAGTCCACCTACAAGTTGGATTCCCCAGAGGGTGGACTGCTGATCAGTAAATATTGTTCTACAGTGCCCACTCCCATATGTCGACGGGCAGCCTGCAGAGCGGAGGAGACCGGGTACCTCCAAGCTTGTTGATGTAATACATGCATGTGGAGCTGTCTGTCCGGATGCAGACAGACTTGCTGCTGACAATGGGGAGGAACATTTTGAGAGCAAGTCAGATGGCGATCATCTCGAGCCAGTTGATGTGTTCCATCTGTTACTGCCGTGACTATACTCCATGGACACTGGTTGTCCAGTGTAGCCCCCCTCATCCCTCTACACAGGTTGGTCTCTGCACTACACCACACCAGGTCCTGGTGGAGGTGCTGTGGTGTGCTGACTAGAGCTGCTTGGGAGCCAGTCTCCTGATTCCAAGAGCTGAGCAATGCAGCTGCAGCCTCTTCATTTTGAGTCTTGTGTGTGGCACAGCCAGGAGACAAGCCGCCATTATCCCAAGCAGGTGCTGGTACCACCATGCTGAAGTTACTGGTCTGCTGAGGAAATTCCTTCTGGCCTTCCTGATTGCCGTGATCTTGTCTTCCGAGGGGAAGATCCTCTATGCCCTCGTATCCCAAATTAGCCCCAGGAATGTTAAGGACTGAGTGGGAAGTAACTGACTTCTTGAGGTTGATGGAGAACCCCAGATCATATAGCACGTGCATAAGTGCTGAAGCTCTGCGGTGTACTGGTGACTCAGTCATCGAGGTATGTGGCCCTCCGCCCCAAGCAGGGCCGCTACCATGTTCATTAACATTGTAAAGACCCTCGGGCCGAATTGAGGCCACAAGGGAGGACTTTGTATTGAAAGCCCATGATCCTGTACCGCAGGAAGGAACGATGGGGCTTCCGAATCGGGACGTTCAGGTAAGCATTCTTCAGATCCAGGGAGCACATCCAGTCTCCCCCCACACAGTGTCTCGGCAATGAGTGCTGGAGTAACAATCTTAAACTTTTGAAGGGGTAGGGAAAGGTTCAAGGAAGAAAGGTCCAGAACAATTCTCAGGCCAGACTGGTTCCTTTTTTCTTTTTCGGTATGGCGTATATACATGAATAGAAGCCCATGCCACTCTGAAGCTGAAACCTCCTCCACCGCCTGACACGCAATGAGTGAGCGGATTTCTGCCAGAAGAGTTGCCGTCCCAATCTGTGGGATTGGAGGGAAGGAATGAGGAAATAGAGGTATTGATAGACAGAAGCCTGTGGAAACTACAGAGAGAATACATGGGTCTGCAAACATTGCCCGCCAGGAATGGATGTGAAGGGCAAGCCTGCCCACCACTGGAGACTTGAGGAACTGGATGGTAACACCAAACCTTCTTTCCCTCTGATGCTGGTGCCCGGTGTTAGGCAGAAACCTGTGCAGTTCCCTCTGGGACCACTGCAAAAGATTTAAGACTACAGGTGTTTGGCAGTAAACCCACTTGGTAGCAGTCTGTACCACACAGATTCACTTGGTAGCTGTGGCTGAGCAGTAAGACTTCCCTCAAGAAGAGTTAGGCAGTATACAGAGTATTCACAATAGGTCAAAAGAACATACTAGAACAAGTAAACACTGACCAGAGCTTGGTGTAAAAGAGATATGACAATGCATTACTTACCGTAAAAGCATTTCTGATGGTTGTATCTGCTTAGATTCACATGCTGTGCATAGGTCCGACATCCAGTGGTCACTGCGGAGTATTGCATTTTGTTTTTCAGAGTCGAAAAGGGGACGTCGACAAGGCGGGCCTGTAACACTATCCCTATAGCGACGTGCGTTGTACCCACAATCCCTCACGCGTCAAGGTCCCTCGGTTTGTATTTTTTCTGCCCTGAGGGAGCCTTCTATACATGAGTGAGTAAAGAAAAGAGAGAGATGTAGAAAGATGTCTTAGTTACTTACCTGTAACTGTATTTCTCCAGCATTGGTATCTTTCATAGATTCACATGCTTGAATATTCCCCGTCGTCAGACTGGGAATCCTCGGTGATAAATTAAATAATAATACATTTTTTTTTAAATATATATATATATATGGGATACATTACTCACCGTAATCGTGTTTCTGATGCTTGTATCTGCTTAGATTCACATGCTGTGCATAGGCCGACATCTAGTGGAAGCTGCGGAGTATTACAGTTTGTTTTTCGAAAATCGAAAAAGGGCGTCGACACAGGGCGTGCCAGTAATACTATCCCTAGTGTGACGTCCACTGTACCCATGATCCCTCACGCGTCTAGGATCCCCAGATTGTGTTTTTCCTGACATGAGGTAGCATGAGGAGTAGCGTGAGTACAGATAGTCCAAGCAGATAGACAGAAAGGTAAGACTACAAGCAACCATGCGCCTTCTCTCGGAGGGGAGGAAGGGTGGGTCGCATGTGAATCTAAGCAGATACAAGCATCAGAAATACGATTACGGTGAGTAATGTATCCCTTCTGAGGCTTGTGGAATCTGCTTAGATCACATGCTGTGCATAGATTAGCGAGCAGTACCAGAAGAAGGAGGTGGGATGTGAGAAGGGTCATGAGCAAACAGGTGTCTTAGAACCGCTTGTCCCACTTGTGTATCTGTCTTGGAATGAGTGTCAATGCAGTAATGCTGAGTAAAAGTGTGAATAGAGCTCCAAGTAGCTGCTTTGCAAATGGTGTCGAGGGGAACATTTGCAATGAAAGCCAGAGTGGCCCCAATGCCTCTAGTAGAGTGGGCCCTTGGTGTAAACGGCAGAGTCTTTTTAGAAAGAGAGTAACACAGTTGTATACAGTTGATAATCCACTTAGAGATAGCGCCCTTAGAGACGCGATCCCCCTCTCTGCCTGTAGCTACGGAGACAAACAGTTGATCTGTTTTCCTTAGCGGTCTGGTTTTATTTACATAGTATAAGACCGCCCTACGCACATCTAGGGTGTGTAGTTTCACCTCAGCCGAGCTTTGTGGGTTTTGGAAGAAAGCCGGAAGCTCGATGGACTGGTTTACATGGAACTTGGATATGAATTTTGGTGAGAACCTAGGGTGTGTGCGTAAAACCAGTTTGTCCTTGTGGATAGTAAAGAAAGGATCTTGCACTGACAGAGCCTGAATTTCACTGACCCTTCTTATGGAGGTAATGGCTACTAAGAAGGCCGTTTTATAAGTCAGGTGTTTGAGACTACTTTTATGCATGGGTTCGAAGGGGGGCCCCATGAGCTTAGCTAGCACCACGTTGAGGTCCCATCCTGGCGGTGGGTTTGAAATAGGAGGGTGAAGTCTCTTTACTCCTTCCATGAAGGCTTTAACCACTGGTACTTTCCACCACGAGACCCTGTTATGGGATGTGGTGTAAGCCGAGAGGGCTGCCAGGTGTACTTTCAGAGAGTTAAAAACCAACCCTGCATCCAGCAGGTGGAGCATGTATGTTACAACGTTGGAAGGAGTGCAATCAACCGGGTTGATTTGTTTATTCTGGCACCAGATAACAAATCTTTTCCACTTGTCAAAGTAACAGTGTCTTGTATTTGGTTTCCTGGACTCTTTAAGAATGTCCATACACCTCTGTGGTAATTTGAGATGTCCAAACTCTATGACTTCAGGAGCCATGCTGCTAGGTTCATAGAGTTGGGTTCCTGATGCAGTGTTTGACCTTGTTGCTGGGACAGAAGGTTGTACCAGGCTGGGAGTCTGATGGGCTCGCACACCGCCATCCTGCGTAGGTGTGGAAACCATGGTTGTCTCGCCCACATGGGAGCAACTAGGATGAGCGTCATTGATTCCTTGTTCATCTTGTACACCACCTTCCTGATGAGGAGTTGGTGGAAGAGCGTACGCAAACATCCCTGACCAGTTCATCCACAGGGCATTCCCCTGGGAGTCCGTTTGGGGGAACCTGGATGCAAATCCTGGGCATTGTTTGTTTTCGCTTGTGGCGAATAGGTCTATAGTGGGGAAACCCCACTGAGAGAAGAGATCTTCTACTACGTCTCTGTGAAGGACCCATTCGTGTTCTTCTGGGAGGGGGTCTCTGCTTAGAGCATCCGCTAGGGAATTGAGCTCCCCTGGAACATGTTGCGATGACAGGAAGATGTTCCGTCTGAGTGCCCATATCCATATTTTCTGGGCAAGCTTGGACAGATTTGGCGAACGAGTCCCTCCTTGCTTGTTCAGATAGAACATGGCTGTCGTGCTGTCCGTCCTGATCTGCACCGACAAGTTCAGTAGATGGGGCTCGAACGCCTGCAGCGCTCGGAATACTGCCAGAAGCTCTAGCAGATTGATGTGGTTCTTGGCTACTGAGTGTGACCAGAGACCCTGAGCTGTGTGGTGGAGATGGTGAGCTCCCCACCCAGTCAGGCATGCATCTGTAGTAACCACTGCCTGTACTTCGGGATCGTAAAAGGGTTTCCCCTTTGCGATATTCTCTCTTGTCCACCAGTGTAGGCTCTGTACGAGTGTTGGCGAAACGACCACTAGATCGTCCCACTGACCACTTGCCTGAGACCAATGTTTCGCCAACCATTCCTGCATGGGACGCATGCGCAGACGCGCGTGGGGGACCAGGTAAATGCATGACGCCATCATGCCCAGTAACCGCATAGCTTTGCGTACTGTTATCTGTTGACCTGACTGATAATGCGCAATTTGCAGAAGTATATTCCGAATTCTTTCTTCCGAAGGGAAGGTCAATTCTCTCTGAGTATCTAGGATAGCTCCTAGAAACTGTTTTGAGGTGCTTGGCACCAGACTTGACTTCTTCTCGTTGATAGAGAAGCCTAATTCGTGGAGGAGGTCGATAGTCCTCTGAATGTTTGATCTGCAGATTCCTGGGGTTTCCCCCGTTATGAGCCAGTCGTCTAGATAAGGGTACACTGGGATTGCCTCCCTGCGTAGGTGTGCAGCTGCCACCGCCAGTACCTTGGTGAATACCCTTGGTGCTGAAGCTATCCCGAAGGGCAGTACCTTGAATTGGTAGTGGCGACTGTCCACCTTGAAGCGCAAGTATTTTCTGTGCGCCGGGAGCATAGAAATATGAAAATAGGCATCTTTCATATCCAAGGTTGCCATGTAATCCCCCTTTTTTAGGAGTGGGATTACCTCTTGTAGCGTGGTTATACGGAATTTTTGGGGCTTGACATACTTGTTGGCAGGTCGTAAGTCCAATACTGGGCGCATTGTTAAATCTTTCTTTGGCACAAGGAAGTAAGTTGAATAGATACCCTTGTTTACCTGGTGTCCTGGGACGAGTTCTATCGCGTCCTTTAGGAGCAGATTGTAGATTTCCTTGAGGAGGATCTTTTGATGTTCTAAAGAGTGGACTTTTTGTCTTGGAGGGTGGTTTCGGGGACGTTGCAGTAGTTCTATACAGTACCCCTTGGATACCGTCGACAGCACCCATCTGTCGGATGTTATCCCTTCCCATGCCTGGGTGAAGCTGGATATTCGTCCCCCTACTGGGGTTGCATGGGAAGGGACCCTGAAATGAGCGTCACTGCTTTGGTGGAGGCGTGCCGCCTCCTTTACTGGGGCTGCCTCTGCCTCTACCACGTCCTCTTCTACTAGCCCTACCATACCCCTGGGTAGACTGTTGTGAGTTGGTGTTCCACTGTGTACCCTGGGTGTGGGAATAGCTATTTCCTCTATTGGAATTTTGGCCGCGGGGGCGACGAAAATTGCCGTTCCCTCTTTGGTTAGGTGGTTTTGTAGTTAACTGGCCAAGGGATTTGAGGGTGTCGAATTCCTCCTTAGCGTTTTTTAGTGCGTCCTCGACTGCCTTTCCAAACAGGAGATCACTTTCCACTGGTTTGTCTAAGAGTGCAGCTTGTGTTTCTGCTCTGAATCCCGACTGCCTCAACCAAGCATGTCTTTTGATGACAGTCCCCTCTGCTATAATTCTACCCGCATTGTCTGCGGCGTCTAAAGTTGCTTTTAAAATGCAGCCTGAGACGTTTCTTCCCTCTGCACAAATGCGAGATAGCTGGCTCTTAAGGGGTTCGGGAGCGGAATCTATTAGTGCTGCCACTTCTTCCCACTGATGGCAGTTGTAGCTGGCCAACAGTGTGGTGGAATTCGCGATTCTGGTTTGGTAGGCTGCCGTGGAAGCTACTTTTCTACCAAAACCATAGAGTTTCTTACTTTCCTTGTCGGGGGGAGCCTCCGAGGAAGATAATGGGGTTCCAGCTCTCTTGCGGGTGTTAGTTACGACTAGAGAGTCTGGCTTAAATTGGCCTCTAATATATAGAGGGTCCGACTGGGCTGCTTTAAACAGCTTCTCTACTCTCGGGTTTACAGGTCTTGTCAGGTTTGGGTTGACAAGGGATGGTGCTATTCTGCGTTGAATAGATTTCAGGATGGGAATGGTCTGGGCTACTGTCTTCCTTTCCCCTATTAGTTCCTCCGCGAAGTCCCTCTCTTCTTGGACACCTTGTGTGTCTATGTGGAAGTGGTTAGCTGTCCGAGAGAGCAGTTCATTCAGGAGGGGCTGATTATCTATTGGGGAATCAGACACTGGGGCTTCCCTTTCGACTGGTGAGTCCATTCTGAAAATATCTGGGCTATTTTCTGGCTCATCCTCGTCTTCGTCCTCCCCGTAATAATCTGACACTGCGAGATCTTCTGGTGTCTCAAAATCCTGGCCCTCTATAAGGGAAGAGTCTCCTTGGCCTGTAGGGAAAAGGCAAGAATAGGGTTGGACCTCGAAGGGGTCTGAAGCCTTTACTGGTGTCTCGACCTGGAGCCTTTTATTTGAAGGGATAGGGTCCCTTGAACCTGAGGGAGAAGATTCCTGAGGGTTTAAAGCTAGTAGTTGGTCAGGGTGTCTTTCGAAGAAATTTGCTAAGGAGGACATCCTTGACATTACTCTGTCAATGTCCTCGCATGACCAGAGTTTTGAGCTTGGGGTGACCTTGCTGGAACTCTCTATGGACTGTCCCTGAGAAGACTTGGACGGGGAAGTCAGTTCTATTGTTGTGGGGGATTGCAAGGGTTGTTTCCTTTGTTGCTTACCCCCTTCCCCGTGGGTGGAAGTGTGTTTACCCTTTCCCTTATCTTTCGACGCCTGGCGTCGAGGATCGGAGGTGGAATCCCAGTGTTTCGACCTAGGCTTCGAAACTGGGCCCTCCTCACTCCCAAGTGATGTACCCTTTCCCTGGGGTGCAGGCTGGGGATGGAAGCCGTGTTCGTCTCCGGACGAGTGATCTTCCGTGATGTTAATGGGCGAGGCACTATGTGCAAGTGTGGAGGCTTGCCTGACGTCGTGCGGCGACCTCGACCGGGACCGCCCAGAGGACGTCCTTTCGGACCGCTCCTTCTGTGCCTCTTTCCGAGGTTTCGACGACGTCGAATCTCGGGTGGGTTTTTTGTGTTTAGCGTGTGTATGTGTAACGCTCTTGTCGCCGGGGGACTTCCCCATAGTCGCCGGGACGGACGACCTTCCGAGGCCGGGGACGTGCGTTAGGCTGTCTTTCGACGCCTTGGTGCCCTCGCCGTCCGAAAGTCCGGCGTCGCTGCCGTCGCTGAAGGTACCCTCCGCCTCCATAGCTGCTAGCTTGGCGTGGTGGGCCCAACGCTTGGTGGAGCGGTCCTTAAGAGTCTTTGTCTTAAACCTGCTACAGGCCCTGCAACCCGCCTCGGGGTGGTCTCTGGGCAGGCAAAGGTTTCACGTAGCGTGCTTATCTACCCAAGGGTATTTCTTATTACACTTGGGGCAAAACTGAAAGGGCGTACCCTCCATACGCGCCTGTGGGCAGCGGGCAAGTGTGTGTAGGTAAGAAGGTGTCTATAACCGAGTGTGGAAGTGTACCACCCCCCACTCTCCCTACTTGTAGGGCCGAGGCCAGCGGCCCAGGCCCGAGCCAAGGCGGAAGCCTCAAGGCCCAATCCGGCGGGTTTCGACGTTGATCTCCTCCCTGGTTCGGCGTCGAGATGCTGGTCGACGTAAGGGTGACAAAATGGGGCAAATTAGAATTAGTTTTAAGTGTAAATATGGCAAAGCCAGGGAACTCTGATGAAGTGCTTCCGACCAGAATGGCGGAAAAAAACAATCTGGGGATCCTAGACGCGTGAGGGATCATGGGTACAGTGGACGTCACACTAGGGATAGTATTACTGGCACGCCCTGTGTCGACGCCCTTTTTCGATTTTCGAAAAACAAACTGTAATACTCCGCAGCTTCCACTAGATGTCGGCCTATGCACAGCATGTGATCTAAGCAGATTCCACAAGCCTCAGAAATATATATATATATATATATATATATATATATATATATATATATACATACATACATACACTGCCGCCTAGCAGTGCATGTACATAGCCCATTATAGCCTATGAGCCACTTCATTGTGTAGTCCCTCCACCTCACTTTGGTCCTTTATGGCCCCAGCCAATGAGGTGGCAGGGCTTAAGCTCCGCCCCCGGCAGCCATCTTCAGATTTTGAACCGTATAGATTACAGTATGATGGATGCCGAGCATAGGAGCAGCCTCTCAGGGGAGGCGGGCGGGCGCATGTGAATCTATGAAAGATACCAATGCTGGAGAAATACAGTTACAGGTAAGTAACTAAGACTTCTCCAGCATTGGATCTTTCATAGATTCAGATGCTTGAATAGAATACCAAGCAGTTAAAACATGCCACCATTATAAACAGATATGCATAATTACAGAAAAACATATTTCTGATCAAACATTTACCATGCAGCAACACAACGGTTACATACTTCGGGAAAGGTGGGAAAGGAGGCTGGTCCTACCTTACACAAAGAGATGCCGGAGCACTGCCTGTCCAACTGCAGTTTCTTTGTTGGTATCTTCAGTCAGGCAGTAGTGTTTCGCGAAAGTATGAAGGTGCTCCACGTGGCAGCTCTGCATATGTCTTTCAAGGCCACCCCTGCGTGGAATGCTGTTGACGCCGCCCTTCCTCTGGTGGAGTGCGCAGACGGCGGTCTAGTTAAAGGGTCGCCTTTCAACTGATGACAGTGGGTGATGCAGGACGATACCCAGCGTGCCAGGCTTTGTTTGGATATATGTTGGCCCTTGGTACGGCCAGAGAAGGAAATGAATAGCCGGTTTGAGGAGCGGAACTCCTTGGTTCTTTGCAAGTAAAACTTCAACACCCTAGAAACGTCTAGAGAGTGTAATGTCCTTTCCGCTTCCGAAGCGTGATTCTGGAAGAAGGTTGGTAAAACAATGCGCTCAGTGAACGACATCTCCGAAAGTACCTTGGGGAGGAACTTCGGGTGAGGCCTTAAGATGACGCGGTCCTTCTGGAACAAGGTAAATGGAGGTTCCGAAGACAAGGCTTGCAACTCACTGATCCTTCTGGCCGATGTGATGGCTACCAGGAAGGATGTCTTCCAGGACAAGAATTTCATATCGCATCTATGTATGGGCTCGAAGGGAGGTTGCATGAGGGCTGTTAAGACGGTGTTGAGGCTCCAGTCCGGAACTGGTGTAGGTGTAGGCGGATAAGTACGCATCAGCCCTTTCAGGAAGATCTTGATCGCTGGTAAGGAGAGTAAGGCTTGCGTCTCCGCGGTTACTGTGTAGGCCGCTATGGCTGACAGATGGACCTTGATAGAGGACAGTGAGAGCCCTGACTTAGCCAGGTGCAACAAGTAAAGCAGAATTTGATGAACCAAGGCCGTGAGGGGATCGATCGCCGAGGTCTCGCACCATTTGGAAAACCTGGTCCATTTTCTGGTGTAGGTGAGTTGCGTGGACGGGGCTCTAGCGGCCCTGATGATATCCCAGTATTCTGATGGTAACTTTAGGTGCATTAGTTTACGCTGCTCAGGAACCATGCTTTGAGGGACAGGCTCCTCGGGTCGTGGTGGAGGACCTTGCGGTTCTGTTGTGTCAGTAGATATTGATGTGATTTGAGACGAATCGGGGTTTTGCAGGATAGATGTCTCAGCGTCGGGTACCAGACTTGCCGTGCCCAATCGGGTGCAATAAGAATCAAGGAACAATCCTGTTCTTTCACCCTGCGAAGTACCCTCGACATGAGGGGAATGGGTGGGAAGGCGTAGAGGAGCTTCCCCGACCAATCCACTGAGAACGCGTCTCCGAGCGATTGGTGCTCGGGGTATCTTGACGCAAATCTCTTGCATTTTTTGTTGTTCTGGTGGCGAAAAGGTCGATCTGTGGATGGCCCCATAAGGCAAATATCCGTCGGGTTTCTCTGTCGTCCAACTCCCACTCGTGTGACGCTGTGTATTCTCTGCTTAATCTGTCCGCTAGGACATTGTCTACTCCTGGAAGGTGCTCTGCCCTGATCTGTATCCCGTAGCGCAAGGCCCATGCCCATAGCTGTTGGGCTTCTTGCGACAGAATCTGAGACCTCGTGCCTCCCTGCTTGTTTGTATAGTGCATGGAGGTCGTGTTGTCTGTCTGGACCGTAAGAACTTGACCAGCTATAACCGGTAGGAAGGCTTTCAGCGCCAACCTTACGGCCCTGAGCTCCAACACGTTGATGTGGAGCTGGGACTCTTGTGCCGACCAAGATCCCTTGGTTTGGAGGTCCGCAAGATGAGCGCCCCAGCCTGATAAGGAAGCGTCCGTCCGCAGCAGGAGGGTCGATGTCGGTGCTTGAAACGGCATTCCCTGTAGAAGATTCCTCGGAACGTTCCACCATCGAAGGGCCTTGTGCAACGTCGATGGAATCTGGACAATGTCTTCCCAGCATCCGAAAGCTTGTTTCCATTGGTGGTCCAGAGCTTCCTGAACCGGCCTCATGCGAAGCCTGCAGTTCGGTATGAGGAATATGCATGATGACATCATGCCCAATAGGGATTTGTAAGAGCGTACAGATGTTGTCTCTTTCTGTAGGAAGTTCGAAGTTGTGCGTAGAATCGCTGCTATTCTCTCTGTGGATGGTCTCACTCTGGGAATGCTGGAGTCGAGCTCGGCTCCCAGGAAGTGAGCTACCTTGCTGGGAACGAGGCAGGACTTCGTCTGATTGATGGAGAAACCTAACTCTTTTAGAAGGTTGACCGTCCTCGACACTGCCGAACGAGCCTTTGCAGCTGAACTTGCCTTTATCAGCCAATCGTCCAGGTATGGAAAAACGTCCGTTCCTGCTCTCCTGAGACTTGCCGCTACCGGTGCCAGGCACTTCGTGAAAACTCTTGGCGCCGATTTTAGACCGAACGGAAGCACTTGAAACTGAAAGTGGTGCCCTCCCACTGTGAACCTGAGGAACTGCCTGTGTGCTGGATGGATCGGAATGTGGAAGTATGCATCCTCCAAGTCTAAAGTGGCCAAGAAGTCATGCTTGTTTAACCAAGGTAGCACCCCTTGTAGAGCTACCATCTTGAAAGTTATGCGCTTGATGAACTTGTTGAGAGCCCTCAGGTCCAAGATGGGCCTCCATTGACCGTTTTTCTTTCTGACGAGGAAAAATCGGGAGTAGAAACCTTTTCCCCTCTGAGAATAGGGTACTGGCTCTACTGCTGCCTTCTGGAGCAGTTTTTGCACTTCGGACATGACCAGTCTTAGCATATGCACTCTGCGGGGAGTTGGAGGCAGGGAAGGAGGTTGGTCCAGAAATTCCAAGGTGTGACCCTTTCGGATCACCTGTAACACCCATTTGTCCGATGTAATTGACCGCCAGCGCTGGAAAAACTGGCTCACCCTTCCCCCCACCGGGGCGTGGCGAAGGGGGGGGGGGGAGATTGGTCGTCAGTTCTGCTTGCCTTGCGACTTCCCTTGGGCGGAGCCACGTCTGCCTCTATGGGCGTATCTGTTGGATGACTGATATTTATTGGCTTGGTACGTGCCGCCTTGTGCTTTTTGACCATAGGAGGAACGACTGTATCCCCTGAACTTGGAAGATGAACCTCTAAAGGGACGAAAAGACCGATGGTCCTTACTTTTGTCCTTTAAAGAACTGATGGCTCTGGCTGTGTCAGTGTCTGTCTTGATTGCCTTCAAATGATCATCTATCTTTTTCCCAAAGAGATCTTGGCCGTCAAATGGCATGTCTAGTATCTGCGCCTGAACTTCAGGTCTAAAGTTAGTAGCCTTCATCCAGGCCTGCCTTCTGAGCACTGTGCCGTGCACCATCTGTCTGAAGCCTGATTCGGCCACATCAACTGCTGCGTCGATCATGTGATCCGATGTTGCTTCACCATCCGCGATTATGGATTTTGCCTCCTCCTGGAGCTCCGGTGGTAATTGTTTCGCCAAGTTAGACATGCGGAGCCAAAGCTCGCGATCGAATCTTGCGGTCATGGCCAGTGCATTACCCGCTCTGATTGTAAGTGATGCAGAAGATGATACTTTCCTGCCCATGGCTTCCAATTTACGTCCGTCCTTATTCGGTGGGGCCGACAACGGTGAGGAGGGGTTGGCGAGTTTCTTTCTGGCCGCCACTGTAATAACTGAGTCCGGTTTCGTATGACCCCTTAAACAAAGCGGTGCCGAATCCGGAGCTTTATATTTCTTTTCTGGCCTGGACACCAACGCCAGAGTCGATAAGGGCGTAGATAGGATCTTGGATCCGGAATCCCAGATGGTATCGAGGAGGGGAATTGTGGTCACTGTCCTCCTTCGTTTGTCCCTGTGCTCGTAGAGCACTGATTGCCTTTCCTCCGAAGAAACCTGAATTTTAAACAGTTCTGCGGCTTTACCTATTATGGTGTGGAAAGAGACGAGATCATCCGGTGGCGAGGCCTTGCCCGGCGAGTCTCTCCTCCTGGGCTTCTCGACGACGTAGTCATCCCAATCGTCAAGCTCCTGAGTAATTTCTCCTTCTTCTAGTTCCGAAAATTCACCAAAAGGATCCTCCTGCCAGTCTGATACCGAGATGGTGGACGGTACCATGGTGGGATCTACGTCCGGAGATCGCGGTCTGTGCGATGACTGTGGTGACGGGACTCTTGTAGGTGAAGCACTGTGGGTGCTGCTCCTCGGTCTTCGAGCAGGTGATCTCATCCGTTTTTGCGGTCTACTCCTGTAAGGAGAGCAACCCGATGTGCCTGGAATCGGGGATGACTCTCTTGGAATGGGATTAATCGGAATTTGCTTCTCCCTTTGCCGTTTGTAAAATTCTTCTACAATCCTCTGCACGGATAACATGAGCACCGGGTCATGAGGATATTCGGATTCTCCCGTGGACGGGTGCCAAGGAGGGCTGTATTGTTTCGGTAAGGGACCGATGGACTCTTCCACCACTTCCGCATCGGAGAATTCTTCCTGAAGAATTATATCCGGAAGTTCTGCCATGTGCCCCAAAGGTGAAAATTGCTGTACCAGAGGCTCAGTTACAGTATTCTTCTCAATGATATTGCTTGTAATGACAGGAGCTTCAAGAGTGAGAGGCAGTAATTCCTCTGTAACTGCCGAAATTTGCGGTGCCTCTGAAGGCGTTATGGATGATGTTATCCTCGTCGACGACTGAGATTTTCCCGTCGACGAGGGCTTCGCTGTCGACTGAGCTTTTCCTGTCGACGACAGAGATTGTCCCGTCGACGGAGGCTTCGCTGTCGACTGAGCTTTTCCCGTCGACGAGGGATTCGTCGTCGACGACTGACCTTTTCCCGTCGACGAGGGCTTCGTTGACGAATGTGGAGTGTGTTCCGTGGACGACTGCGTCATGGAGGAATGCTTTGTGGACGAGTGGTGTTTCTTGCTCGTCGACGATTGCTTCGCGGTCGACATGTCCGATGACGATGATCTAACTGTCGACGATGTCTTAAGCGTCGTCGTCGTCGATGCTGGTTTCGTCGACGGTATGGCCGATGACGGGCCTTTACCTTTATTCGTGGGCGGTTTACCCGCCGACGACTGCCCCCCCCGTTTTTTGCAAACTCCTCCTTACCTCTGGAGGCATATTTTGCTGACTTTTTCTGGCTTGATAGGTCAACTGGAGGCAGAAAGGGTATCAATTCCAGCTTCCTCTTTTTGGATTTGGGAGAGGAACTCCTTTCCACTGAAGAGGCCCTTCTCTTTGAAGTTTGCCTCTCAGATGGAATGCTGGATTGGACAGGAGCTGTTCTGACAGACTCTTCGTCCGAAGATTGATCCCTGGATTCCAGGTATGAAAGGAGTCTTCTAGTGGAAAAGGTTTTACAAATCTCGCATTTTTTAATGTCATGTGGGTACAGACAATAAATGCAATGCTCGTGGGGGTCCTTGTAGTAAACCAATTTCTTCTTGCACCTCGTGCAGTCCCTGAACAGGGAAGGCTTCCTGACAGCCTGAGGTGCCTCCATTTCTGAAGAGAAGTTCAGTCGACGATTTTGAGAGGAAAACAACAAGTTTTGCCACCAAGATTAATTGGAAAGAAGGGGAACAAGATGGAATATATTTTACAAATATATTCCACACAAAAGTAGAAAGAATTTGAGAAAGCTCAGAGAGCTTGAGGATTCCCTGTGTCTGATAGACTGCGGTGAAAAATCTGAAGATGGCTGCCGGGGGCGGAGCTTAAGCCCTGCCACCTCATTGGCTGGGCCCATAAAGGACCAAAGTGCGGTGGAGGGACTACACAATGAAATGGCTCATAGGCTTTAATGGGCTATGTACATGCACTGCTAGGTGGCAGTATATATATATATATATATATTTTTTTTAAAAAAATTTATTATTATTTAATTTATCACCGAGGATTCCCAGTCTGGCGACGGGGAATATTCAAGCATCTGAATCTATGAAAGATCCAATGCTGGGGAAGTCTATGTTCCTTCCATCCGAGCGGGGAGGAAGGGAGGGCGCATGTGAATCTAAGCAGATACAACCATCAGAAATGCTTTTACGGTAAGTAATGCATTGTCTTCTGATGTTTGTTAATCTGCTTAGAATCACATGCTGTGCATAGACTAGCGAGCAGTACCCGGAGTTGGCGGTGGGTTATGAGAAGGAACAGTAGAGAAAAGATGTCTTAATACTGCCTGTCCCACCTGGGAGTCAGATCTAGAGTGTGCATCTAGACAGTAGTGTTTTGTAAAGGTGTGCACCGAACTTCAGGTTGCCGCCTTGCAGATGGACTCAAGGGGAACATTTGCAATGAAAGCTATGGATGCCCCCGTGCCTCGAGTAGAATGTGCTCTTGGCTTGAAGGGTAGTTCTCTCTTAGCCAGAGAGAAACAGAGTGATGCATTGAACAATCCATCTAGATATAGTGGACTTTGAAACTGCATCTCATTCTCTTCCTGCTGCCACCGAGACAAAGAACTGATTAGTCTTTCTCAGTGGTCTGGTTCTTTCCATGTAAAACATGACAGCTCTGCGCACATCGAGTGTATGCAGACTTTTTTCTCCCAGATTTGAAGGGTTTTGAAAGAACGTTGGTAGTTCTATTGACTGGTTCACATGGAATTTCAAGATGAATTTCGGTGCAAACCTTGGGTGTGTGCGTAGAACCACCTTGTCTTTGTGAACTGTTACGAAGGGGTCTAGAACTGAAAGAGCCTGTAGTTCACTTACTCTCCTAATGAAGGTGATAGCTATTAGGAAAGCAGTCTTAAGAGTGAGGTGCTTAAGAGTTGCCTTGTGCATGGGTTCAAAGGGCGAGCCCATGAGTCTGGTAAGTATCACATTTAGGTCCCATCCGGGAGCTGGGTTAGCTATCGGAGGGTGTATTCTCTTTACCCCCTCCATGAAGGCTTTGATAACTGGGATTTTCCACCACAACACTAAGTTGGGAAGTGGTGTATGCAGAAAGTGCCGCTAGGTGGACTTTAATAGAATTGAACACCAGACCTGAGTCCAATAGGTGGGTCAGGTACAGAACAATTTGTGTGGGTGAGCAGTCAACCGGGTTGATGCTTTTCCCTCTACCCCAGATGACAAATCTGTTCCACTTACTAGAATAGCAGTGACGAGTGTTAGGCTTTCTAGCTTCCCTGAGGATGTCCATGCCTCTCTGCGGGAGTTCTAGATGTCCAAACTCTATGATCTCAGGAGCCAGGCTGCTAAATTCATGTTCTGAGGGCATGGATGCAATGTCCTGCCCTTGTTCTGTGACAGCATGTTGTACGGGCAGGGAAGTTTCGCTGGGGGAGATAGGGACATCTCCATCAAGTGAGCGAACCATGGCTGCCGGGCCCACATAGGGGCCACTAGTATCATGGTGACTTGTTCCTGGTGCATCTTGTGCACGATCTTGTTGAGAAGGTGAGACGGGGGTAAAGCGTTAACAAATCTCCCTGACCATGGAATCGACAGACCGTTCCCCTTGGACTGGTTCTGGGGGTATCTGGAGGCGTAACTTTGGCATTGTGAGTTCTCCAGAGTTGCGAACAGGTCTATTTCTGGGAATCCCCATTGTGTGAAGACGTTGAAAACAATGTCTTCTTGCAACTGCCATTCGTACTCTGAGGGCAGAGGGAAGTCTCTGCTGAGCTCGTCTGCTAGCAGATTGAGTTCCCCTGGTACATGTCATGACAGTAGGAACAGGTTGTGTCTGAGAGCCCACTTCCATATATTCTGGGACAGCTTGGACAGTCCTGGAGAGTGGGTGCCCCCCTGCTTGTTGATGTAGTACATGGCTGTGGTGCTGTCCGTAAGGACCATCACTGTCTTCCCTTGTAGGTGTTCTTGGAAGGCTTTTAGTGCTTTGAACACCGCCAGTAGCTCCAATATGTTTATGTGCTTGAATGCTACGCTCAGAGTCCACACTCCGTGAGCAGTCTGATGGGATAGGTGAGCCCCCCATCCTGTGAGGGATGGGTCTGTGGTTAGAGTGGCTTCCACTGCGGGTGTGGCAAAAGGTTTCCCTATTACCAGGTTTTCCTTTGTCCACCACCGTAGCGAGAGAACCAAGGCCTGCGAGACCACCACTAGATCATCCCATTGTCCGCTGGCCTGACACCACTGGCTGTTGAGCCACTCTTGCATTGGGCGCAGGCGCGCATGAGGTATCAAATAAATACACAACGCCATCATTCCTAGCAAGCGCATCGCTTTGCGGACCGTCACGTCTCGACCTGCCACATATTGGAGGATCTGAAACAGCATGTTTTGGACCCTCTCGTTGGAGGGGAAAACGAGGCCGTCCCTTCTTCGAATTAGAGCCCCTAGGAATTGTTTGACTTGGCTGGGGTCTAAGCTGGACTTCTTCTCGTTGATGGAGAAGCCCAGTTGGAACAAAAGGTCTACAGTCTTTTGGGTGTTTGAGAAGCATGTCTCGTAAGAATCCCCTGTTATGAGCCAGTCGTCGAGGTAAGGGTATACTGGGATGGATAACCTGCGCAGGTGGGCCGCTGCCACTGCCAGTACTTTCGTGAATACCCTTGGTGCAGATGCTATGCCGAAGGGTAGCACTCTGAACTGGTAGTGTTTGCCCTCTATCATGAACCTGAGGTATTTTCTGTGTGCTGGCAACATTAAAATATGAAAGTATGCATCTTTCATGTCCAGTGTTGTCATGTAATCTCCTTGTGATAGCAGGGGGATCACTTCCTGTAAGGTCACCATACGAAACTTTTGGGGTTTGACAAACTTGTTCGCTGGGCGCAGATCTAATACAGGGCGCATGGTTAGATCGTTTTTGGGAACAAGGAAGTACACTGAATAAATACCTTCTGTTACCCGACATAGAGGCACAACCTCTATAGCTCCTTTTTCCAGTAGCTGATGAACTTCTTGGAGAAGGGTGGCGAGGTGATCTGGTGTCATGCGTCGTCCCCTCGGGGGTCTGTATGTTGGGGAACTGTTGAACTCTATACAGTAGCCACGGGCTATGGTGGATAGTACCCAGCGGTCTGAAGTTATTCCCTCCCATGCTGGAAGAAAGGATGTTAACCGGCCCCCGACCGGAGATGCATGGGAGGGGACCCGAATCTTCGCGTCACTTGGTGGTGTTGGTGGCTTGGGAGCCTTTAGGGGTGGAACCCCGGCCTCTCCCCTTGCCACGGCGTTGGCCTCTCTGATTGTACTGGCCACTATTACCTTGGTAGTTGTTGGCAGAATACTGTTGTTGCTGGTTTTGTTGCTGGCGTTGGCCACGGAAAAAGCGCTTGTTACCAAATCCCCGCCTGTTAGGGGGCTTTGAGATTTGGTCCAGGGTCTTTATGGTGTCAAATTCTTTTTTCGCATTCTCCAGAGCGTCGTCAACTGCCTTACCAAAGAGGTTAGACTCTTCAATGGGCTTATTAATGAGGGACGCTTGCGTTTCTGCCTTAAATCCGGAATTGCGAAGCCAGACATGACGCTTCAGCAAAATTCCCTGTACCAAAGTACGGCCAGCCATCTCTGCTGCATTGAGTGTATTCTTAACGATGCTTTGGTTGACCAGAGAGCCTTCATTAATTGTAGCCAATAGTCGAGTTTTAAGGGGTTCAGGGACCTCTTTAATGTCCTGCTTAAGCTTTCCCCATTGAGCATCTGCGTAGCTTGCCAATAATGTATTATTATTGGCAATTCTGGTTGAGAATGCTGCAGAGGTGGTGATTCTCTTGGCCAGGGCATAAAGATTCTTCCCCTCTTTATCTGGGGGTGCCTCGCTGGTAGACAGTGAGACCCCAGCCCTCTTCCTAGTGTTGGTCACCACTAAGGAGTCCGGGATTGAATGACCCCTAATATATAGTGGGTCTGACTGAGAGGGTGAGAACAATTTCTAAATTCTCGGATTGACCCCTCTCACCAGTGCCGGAGTAGACAGTGAGGGGGTAATACGTGTTTTAACTGAGGCGAGGATGGGAATTGTTTGGCTAGTGGGAGGTTTTTCCTTGATAATCCTTTCCACAAAGTCAGTATCTGGGGGACCTCCCCAGTTTCGAGTTCGAAATGTGCTGCTGCCTTCTTCAGTAGCGCATTGAAGATAGGCTGATCATCAACAGGCGAAGGGTTCCTGACTGGTGTAGTTTCAGTAGACCTGATGACTATACTGTCTGTGTCTGTAGACCTAGCTGGTGACTGCCAGGGATTTGGGTCACCCTCGCCTGTGTCCTCCTCGTACCCCTCCTCACCTATGTTAGTGTCCTCATGAAACCCTTCTTCTTGTTTGACTTCATCATTAATAAACTCATCTTCCTGCTGGAAGTGAGTGTCCTCCTCAGTAAGGTCGTAAGAGTCCATGTCTTCGTGTATGGGGTTATACAACCTTGGGTATTTAAGCATTGGACTCTCCAGGGGTGTCTCCCTTGGTCTCTTGGGTGCCCTATTTTCTGGGATGGCCATGAACCTGTCTATTTTATCCATACAGGACTGGAACTTCTCTAAGGTCCACTGAGGTAGGCCAGAGCGGTCTGGGAATGAAAGGATTTTCTTCTCCCTGTAGTTGCTTGGTTCTGTTCCATAACGTCGAAGAAAGCGAACCTTCGCCTTCTGAGAAGCCTTCTGGCAGGCTTGGGCTTTCTGTCGACGGCGGGAGCTGTCCTGACCCAATTTCCTGCGCCTTCGGCATTTCTTTGGCCTTGTGCGCGGTTTTCGGCGTATCGCTCGCCCTCCGTCTCAGGGCGTCTTTAGTGGATATACGCGCGAGGCTTTCGGTGATCATTCCCTCTGCCGAGGGATCGGTCGCCGTCGCTCTAGGTAACGTCGAGTCCTTACTGGTAACGTGAGCACTCTTAAGAGGCGCGTCGCCGGAGGATTTGGTGTTAGCGCCCTTATCTTTAGAATGCCCGGACGCCTGTCCTGGAAGCGGTGGCGGGGAGGGCTGACGACCCTTACGGTCGGCGGAAGACACCGGTGGACCCGACGCCCCCGTTGGCGCTATGGCTGCCTTCGTCTTCGATGAATGCGTGCCGGGGGGGTATGTGTTTTTGTGCTTTTTTGTGTGAGTCCTTGTCGCCGGGGTGATCATCCCCATAAACTGGGCGTGAGCCGGGCTTGTCAGGGCCGGGGACGGATGACGAGGAGCGTGAACGCTCCTTTGAGAGGTCTACAACCTCTGTTACGGGGGCCGTGTAATCACTGTCCTCATCACATTCGGCGGCGGCAGCGGGCGAGGAGTCAGGCCTAGACATGGCGTAGGCCGCCCACCTTTTGACCTTGCGGTCCTTTTAACGTGTTCGGCTTCAGTAACTTATAGGCCGCACAGCCGTCCTCCTTGTGATCGAGGGGCAAGCAACAGTTGCACCGTTTGTGCTTGTCTTTCAAGGTATATTTACCCTTGCAAAGCGGGCAAAACCTAAAGGGCGTCCTCTCCATAGCTGAGGGCCAGAAGTGTGATTACAACCTCGGAAGAGAGGGAGGGGAAGAGAAAGGCATTCTCAAAGAAAAAAGAGAGACCACACAACCCCACTCTCCTTACTGTGTAAGGCCGGCGAGGCCAGGCCACGTGTTCGGCGGCGCCGAAGGATCTCCTCCGCTCGTCCTTCCATCGAAGATCTTGCTCGGCGGAGAAACAGCTCTGCGTCGAGGGAGGGATCTATGTTATTAATAATAAACGACCAGAGGTCGAAGGAATGATTTGGCAATGTCTCTCGAGGAGCTCCGCATAAAGGCGACCAGTAACTGGGCGGAAAAAAACAATCTGAGGGACCTCGACGCGTGAGGGATTGTGGGTACAACGCACGTCACTATAGGGATAGTGTTACAGACACGCCTTGTCGATGTCCCCTTTTCGACTACGAAAAACAAAATGCAATACTCCGCAGTGACCACTGGATATCGGACCTATGCACAGCATGTGATTCTAAGCAGATTAACAAACATCAGAAAATTATTTATTTAAAACCACATCTAGAAAAAGACACAGGCACTAATAGTAAGCAATTCAAAAACACGGTCACTAAAAGATATACACTCCCTTAAAAGAATATTAGACAATTCTTTAGTAAAGCCCCACTTATTTTCAGACAGCGGTGAGCGCTTAACGCAGATGGCACTCTAATAATTCGTTTTAAAAGGGAGAGAAAAGCAGAGTATAAATTGAAACAGATCCCAACACTTTGTTAAGAACACAACAAGAGGGGAAGGCAAAGTAAAACCGTGAGTTTAGATTTCAGTAGGCCGGATCCCCTTTAAGAGGATCGAAACGAAATGTGTCCAAGGTCACACGGTTGCAGAGCACAAGAGTCTTGCAAAGGTTCAAAAAGAGTTGGACCAACAGAAAGGGACCAGTTAGAGGGTCAAGGCGGCCAGTCCAGAAGGTTAAGGGGTTATTATTACCTTGTAGCAATCTTTAGAAAGGGAGGCCTGGCGGACACGGTACCTTAAAAGTGGTGAGAATACTCCAGCGGGGGCAGTTGTTCCTGGCAGCGGATGCAAGTCGGTGCTTCGTCCGGGGGAAGAGAGGATCTCGTCAGGGAGGAAGACAGGAGTCCGTTACACTGCCAGGGAAGAAACAAGCCGCAGAGTTCTCAGGTAAAAGGAGCGGTCCTTTTATTCGCGGTCGAGTGGTAAGTGGCTATCCGGTTGCCGGGGTGCTTGGCACGGGCAATTCGACCACAAGACGGCCTGGGATGCGAAGAGAAGAAGGTAAACTGGTTGTGCCCACCAGTCAGGGGAAGAAGCCTCTCCAGCCGGGAGATCTTCTCTGTCGTCGGGAAGTGGTGAGTCGGTTCCGCAGGGCTCCACCGGTGGTGTTGTCGTGGTAGGTCGGCTCAGCTTCTCCCTCGTCGGATTTTCAGGTCCTGTGGCGACTTCTGAAGTTCCAGTCCCCAAAACCCTGCTTTTATGCAGCACACCCCCATTCACTCAGCCTAGCTGTCAATCAAACATGCTAAGTGGTGAGCCGGCCGGCTCACCACTTGGCCCAATCACACAAGAATGCAACTTGAGTTACCAAGGTAACTATAACGCTCACCTGGCTCCCACGGAAGGCGCTGGTCTGGTCTGGGTTGCTGTGGCCTCTTCAAGCGTGATGCGCAGAATTCGGACCACCGATTGAACAGGACCCCCAAATCTTGCTTGTCTGGCCCGTAGGAATATCCTTCTGCAGATGAGAAAGGGGATTAACTGTCTGTTGAATAGTGTGCTTGCTCCCCCTTTCCCCCTTCGTCCTTCTCCGACTTCCTCCAAAACCCCCGGTTTAAGCTCACCTTATGGTTTGGAAGGATGAACTCTCCATCCTGCTTCTGGTGCAGGGGCGCGCGTTCGTCCAGTTACTTCACTGGTTTTCAGAATGGCGCTGGCAAATCCACTTGACTTTTCTGAGCGATACGCCGCAAGTATGAAGATGCAAAAGTTCAAGTGTGAGCCTCCTTTTATGTTGTTTTTTCTGTCCTTTATTTCAGGTGCAGAACAAAGGCGATGCGTTGAGGGGTTAAAGTGCCGGTGGTAAAATCAGGTGAGTTAGTGAGGAGGGCGACCCCAGTAATGTCTTTTGTCCTTTCCCCATAGGGGCCGCGGTGCGGTACCTGCCAAAGATGCGGCGCCGACCCGAGATGTGGAATGGTTCACCAAGAAATGCTGGTAAGTAATATGGCTGAAAATTCGGCTTTCCTCTTGTGTTCCCTTGCTCACCTTTTGTCTCTTCTTCTCTCCCCTAGGTGCAGAGATGTGGCGACTGGTGCTGAGAGCCACGATGGAGCCGGGCGGCGTCTCGGGAACAGGTGAGTGAAGCGCGGCGCTGCAGCGAGCAACGCTGTGCTTTTAAATGGAAGTCTTCCTTCAGGAATGCTGGCGTGAAGATTCCGGATGCAGGTAAAAAGGTTGAATAAGTTCTTGGTTTTCACCTTTCTCTTCTCTTATTCCCTTACAGGTGTTCCAGGTTCGAGGCGGGCGTGGCTGGAGTCCAGGTGCAGGAGCAAACGCGGTGAGCGTTCAGCTGCTGGGATGCAGAACAACGCAAAGCACATGTGGCTGTCCGGGCGTGGCTTAAATAGCCTTGGAAGAAGTTCCAGGTGAGTATTCTTCCACAGCCCCACCCAAGTAACAAAATAGTTCCTTCCGAAAAATAGTCCCTCCTAAGCCTCATTTGGCTTGGTTCTTCATGCAGCATGGTCTGCTTCAGGTAAGTGCACCAAACACTTCCCCTTATGAGCCTGGCGCCTATGGCGCCAGGACTGATGTCCAACATGAGCCTGGCGCCAACGGCCAAAGAGCCCCTATAAAGGGCCGCTGGGCTTTTACCCGGGGGCGTGATGCCTGCTCCCGGGGGTGCTGGGCCTGGCCTGGTGCTCTAGGGGTAGGCATCATGACAGTAACTCAGTCCAGGGTGCCTAAACCCCCTCCCACACCCCTGTGGTACACAGACAGAGTGGCACCACTTTTGGAGGCTTCTGTGGAGAAGCCCGCCAAAAAGTGGAACAAAGGGCTCGACTTGGGTTGGAGTCACAGAAGAGAACACAAACGCCATTTTAGAATCGAGTCCTGGAAAAAAATACCAATCGGCGAATTAATATTAAATAAATAAACCAGCGGTATGTTCGAAGCTATGAGAATTAAATAATTAAAGTTGGTAGCCTCGAACAATGGGAAAATCCCATAGGGATATATACGCGGTCGAATATAAAAAGTAATTTCCACTGACACCAGCCAAAACTCGATCAGGGGGGACGGAGACGTGCATAACACCATAAATCATGTCCAAGAGTGGGAGAAAAGAGTCTCACTCTTGGCAGGAGAAAAAAACAAACTCCAGAAATCCAGCAAAGCTGCTGGGGGACTCACTAAGTTAGGAAATTCAGCCTAAAGAGAGAATTCTCCCCAACACCTGGGACTGGAAAAACCCTTTGGGAGAAGATGTGTTGCTTGCGCATGTGCTGGCAAGACCACCTGTTGGGCGGTCTAGAGCATCGCTCCTGAAAGTCCCTAAAGCCACCGAAGGTACAACGTCTGTCAAAGCGTTGGTGACTTTGGCTATAGGCCTTGGGCCCAGATTTTGTCAAGATTGAAAAGGACTGTTTGAGAGCTATTTTTCTTTTCATCAAGCTCTTCGTCGGTCGTCGAGTGAAACAAGTCCCCCCCAACCCCTTCAAATGGCAGGTCGAGAATGCGCTCTTGGAGATCGGGGTTAAACTTGGTCGCCTTAAACCAAGCTGTCGTCCTTATGTTGGTGGCGACACAGATGGCTCTACCCACGATGTCAATGTGTGCCACTGTGGACTCCATGATATCCTGTGCCACTATCTTAGCCTCTGCCCACCCTGCCCTGAATCTCGCCTGACTATGCGCAGGGAGCTCCATGAGGAAGTCCGCAATCTCCTGCCAAAGCGTTCGGTTCACTGCTGCCAACATGACATCCGCGTTGCCCTGGCGCAGGTGGAGTGTAGCATTAGAGTATATCTTTTTGCCATAGGACTCCAGCAGCTTTTCCTCCTTCCCTCGGAGGACCGATGTGGGGGCAGATGAAGAAGCCTGCGGTTTAGAGTAAATGGAGGCCGCAGCTATAACAGAAGAATGGGGTTAGGGGGGGCACAGATAGTATGATAGTTTGAGTGAGTCCCCTTCTGTCGGCCTATACTTGGCATCAATAGGCTTAGTCGTAGGCTGAATGGAATGCGGCTTTACCCAGCCCTTTTTGGCCAAGGATTGTACATCCTTTTGTAGAGGGATGCCAGTTCTTGTTGCCAGGCGGATGGTCAACACCTCAGCCAAGACCCCCGCATCAGGTTATTCAATTTGGGGCTGCAGGATCCCCAGGTACTCGGCCACACCCGCCAGCCTCTCGTGCAAAGCCTTAGCTGAGGAGGGAGCGCTTGACCAAACTGAGCATCAGATCTAGAGCGAATGTGAGGTTTGCAGAATGCCAAGGGAGAGGCCCAAGTGCCTGCCTTAGGGATGGTTTCCCAATGAACGTACTTTTGGAAAGCTATTGAGACTGCTTTACCCCGCACTAGAGGGGCTTCAGGCTTGCACTGTTTGGGCTTCCGTAAAGCAGGAAACAATCCAGCAGTTAATTATGGCCTTAGAGGCCTGTGTTACTTCTTTTGAATTTCCAAATGTCACGAAAAGGAGAGAAGTGGTTCCAAAGTCCTTTGTGCTTTTCAAAATCAAACTTGAGCTCTCCCGACGGCAAGGTTGTGAAGGACCC
The DNA here is from genome assembly GCF_040938575.1 of Ambystoma mexicanum. Taxonomy (NCBI): domain Eukaryota; kingdom Metazoa; phylum Chordata; class Amphibia; order Caudata; family Ambystomatidae; genus Ambystoma; species Ambystoma mexicanum. The sequence goes on along the minus strand of NC_090934.1, from coordinate 977,202,580 downwards.
ATTCTGAATCCGACGAGGGGTCCGGGAAAAACACTGGTAAGGAGCGCAGTACCACCTTATCCCTATGGAAAGGCAAAGGGTTCTTCAGTACAGAGGGCCTGCAGTTTGCCAATCCTTCTTGATGAAATTATGGCAACCAGGAAAGCCACTTTCCATGTGAGCAAGTTCAAGTCCACCATCACCATTGACTCGAACAGCTTATGGCAGAGTCCGTTGAGAAAATTGAGATCCCATTTTGTCTAAGGAGGCTTGACGGGAGGAAAGAGATGTAGAATACACGCAAGATGGCGTTTTATCACAGGGTTTGTGAGTGAATGAATGAAGAAGAATCAGTATATGATATGGCATTTGTAACGCACCTATGCCCAAGTGTTTCAAGGCATGACGAGGCAGGGAAGGGGGAACGGAGACAACGATCTTACTAGGCCAAGTGGCTATCATGGATAGAATGAAGTACAGCTTTTGCAAATAATCCCTCATGCGACGAAGAGGCATCTAAGCAGTAATGCTTAACAAAAAAGTATGGATTGATGCCCATGTTGCAGCTGAACAGATATCAACTACAGGGACTGCGCTCTGAAGAGCCGCGGAAGTTGCCATATCCCTTGTGGAATGGGCACGAAGCCCTTCCGGCGGGTCTTTCCCTGCTAACCTGTAACACTCCACAATCGCTATTCAGCGGGATATAGTTTGCTTTGTCATTGCTAATCCCAATTTATGACCAGTATAACCCATAAAAAGTTGGTCATCCTGGCGCAATGTTGACATTCTTGAGATATAAAAACTCAGAGCCCTTTTTGGGTCCAGCCTGTGTAATCTCTCCTCTTTGCCCAAATGAGGAGGAGGGTAGAATGCTCGAAGTGTTATTTTTTTGTGACAAGAGAAAAAAAGAAACTACTTTCGGCAAGAAGGAAGATTTAACTCCAAGTACCACCTTGTCTTTGTGAAAGGTAGTAAACAGAGATTTACATGAGAGAGTGTGTAACTCACTAACCCTGTGGGCTGATGTTAAAGCCACAAGAAGGGCAGTTTTAAGTGTTAAGAGCCTTAAAGGACAGGAATGTAGAGGCTCAAAAGGTATACAAGTCAGGAATTTCAACACAAGATTCAAATCCCAAGCAGGGCCATGAAATGGAACTGGAGGGTACACGTTGGTGAGCCCCTTCAAGAATTGGATAATCAATGGAATTTTGAAATAGGAAACCTCTTCCGACGAGCACTTAAAAAAGGAAAGCACTGCCAGGCATCCCTTTATTGTTCCAACCTGGAACAATGAATACATTTGGCCCCAGATTGGCCAAATGTAGCAGAAAAGAAAGCACCATAGGAGTGCCACATTGAAAAGAGTCCACGTTCTTATCCCTGCACCAGTTACTGAATTTAATCCAACGATACCGGTACATGGATTTAGTTACTGGCCTTCTGGCCGAAAGCAAAATCTCCATTAAGTCGTCCGGAAGGTCCCAATCCTTACATCTCAACTTCTCAGAAACCATGCGTGAAGGTCGAGTGTCTTGACCTCTAAATTGAGAACCTGACCTTCTGTTGCGAGAGAAGATCCTCTTTTTGTGGAAGACTTATTGGAGGGCAGATGGACATGTCCAGGAGGTCCAGGAACCACATCCTCCTGGCCCAATTCGGGGAAATTAGGATCATGTGTTTCCAGAACTTTCTCAACCTCACGATTACGTGAGGAATCACGGGGACTGGAGGAAGCGCGTACAGAAGTGGAAACTCCCAGTCCAGCACGAACGCTGTCTCCTAGAGCTCCTCTGGGAGGAAATTCCCTTGAGAAGTACAGTTCGCACTTCTGGTTGTCACCGGTCGCGAACAGATCTACTTGCAGGGTTCCCTCAAGGGTGAAGATCTTTTGAAGGACTTCCTGAGCTAGTTTCCACTCATGGGAGACTGTGCTCTGCATGCTCAGAGCGTGTAACGCTCACCTGATTCCCGCAGAGGCGCCGGTCTTGACTGGGCGAATACCGTATCTTCAAAGGTGATGTGTAACATACGGTTGGCTCTTTGGGCTGGACCTCTGTGCACTGTATGTCTGACTCGAAGAGTAAGATGTCTGCAGATTGAAAATATGGGATTAATGAACTGGGGTTATTGGGTGTCTCTCTCTTCTTCCCCTTCTCTTCTCCTGTAGAACCCCAAAGGTTAACGCTCTCACCTTAGGTAAGTGAACGCCGAGCTCTCCATCTGCCTCGGGGCAGGGTGCCGTAACCAGTTTCTTCACTGGATAAGGGTGCAGGCCTCTTGACCTCAGAGGACTGCTGTCCATCGTTTACTGCACGAACGGTAAGTTCGGAGTATTTCAAATGTCTTTAAAAGTCTTTTGTAATGATGTCTCTTGTTTTGCAGGGTTCCGGCGATGGCGGATGACGGGCTGAAGTGAGTTGAGGATGGAACCCGTGTGAGGAATAGAAGCGCCTGGAAGCACGTAAGTAAGCGCTTGTTGCCTGCTTCACGATGCGCACTAACTGTCCTTTTATCTTGCAGGTACAAGTTCGGAGCTGCTGAAGGGTGCCGGAATACCCACTGGGTTCGGCGTGGGAAGGAGTAATGGCACGTGAGTAATAAAGTTACCCAATGTCTTTAAACGCACCTTCTTTTGTCTTTCAGATGCGGGATGCAGCGCCGAAGGCCTCCGGAGCGTGCGAAGAGTTGGTAAGCTTTTGTCTTTCAGATGCCGGAATGCAGTGCGAAGACCTCCGGAGCACGCGAAGAGTAGGTAAGCCTTTGTCTTTCAGATGCCGGAATGCAGTGCGAGGCGTTGGTGACAGCCGATGGACCAGGTAAGAGAAGCGCTGTCACTGAAGACCGTAATGCTAACCTGTTCTTTCTTGTCTTTATAGGTTTTGCTGAAGACTGGATTCAGGATGGTAAGCCTTTTTCCCTTAGGCCCAGGATCAGATGCAGAAGACACGATGAGCGTTCTGCTGCAGAGGATGCAGAATAACGCAAAGCAAGATTCATCCATCGGGTGTGGTTTAAATAGCCTCCTGTGGTGCTTAGGTGTCTCCTTCCACAGCCTCGCCTAGGTAAGAAAAGAGTTCCTGCTTTCCAGAAGAGTTCCAGTGTTCTGAACCTAGGGAGTGGCTCCTGCCCCACCCAATAGGAAAAGTAGTCCCAAACAGAAGAGGATTAGAGGCTCAACTGGCAGGTAAGTAAGCAGCATGGTCTGCTGCAGGTAAGTCCACCCAAGCATTATGAGCCCGGCGCTTCCAGCGCTGGGACTGGGCATATTTATGAGCCTGGTGCCACTGGCGCCAGGACAGGGTCCAAAAGGTCCCAATTGGGACTGGTTGGCACTCGGAACCTGGGTTATGGGTCTGCTTCCAAGGGAGTTGGGTAAGTCCTGACCTCTTGGAAGCAGAGAACATGACAGAGCGTCCACCGCTGTGTTCTGCTCTCTGGCTAGGTGAACTGCAGACAGAGAGATTCCTTCTTGTATTACCCAGAACCAGAGCAGCATTGCCTCTCTGCACAGTGGTTACCCTACTCCTCCTCTCTTGTTGAGGTAGTACATGGTCACTGTGTTGTCCGTCATTATCAGGACATTCTTTCCTTGTAGAGTGGGCAGCAAGGCCTTCAGCACTAGTCTGATTGCCCTCAGCTCCAAAAAGTTGATGTGTAGTTTGGACTCCGATGGAGACCAACAACCGTTAATTGGCAGATCGTTGGTGTGGGCTCCCCACCCAGTGAGTGAGGCATCCGACACTACGGTCATCTCCGGCCATGGCTGCCAAAAAGATTCCCCTTTGAGGATACTGTCGTTGCAAGCCCATCATAGAAGGTCCTAAGCAACTATGCTCGGAACTTGCAGAAGATCCGACATATTCCCTGAGAATTGGGACCACTCAGTTCTGAGGGCCCATTGAAGAGATCTCATCCTCAGTCGGGCCTCTGGCACCAGAAAAATGCAGGATGCCATGAGACCGAGCAACCTCAGAAAATCGAAGGCTGGCAGATGCTGGGCATTCTGGAACTTTGTTACCATCTGCAGAACGTGATGAGCTCTCACCACGGGAGGCGAGTCTTTCCCCGAGGAAGTATCCAGGACTGCTCTGATTAACTGAGTCTTTGGAATGGTACTATATGGGACTTCTGGTAATTGAGGGAGAAGCCCAGTCAGTGTAGTGAGTGGCAGGTGATTGAGAGATGTTCCTGAGCCTGTTCGAGGGAACGCGCCCTGATCAACCAATCGTCCAGGTAGGGGTAGACGTGAATCCCCCCCTCTACTGAGACTCGCTGCCACAACCGCCATCAGTTTGTTAAAAACCCATGGGGCAGAGGTCAGTCCGAACTGCAGAACTCAAAACTGATAGTGAGAACCGCCAACCGCAAACCTCAGTTACTTTCTGTGCTCGAGATGGATTGGCACATGAAAGTAAGCATCCTGAAAGTTCATTGATGCCTGAAGGATTTGAGAAAGTTACCATCTTGAACTTGTCCTTCCTGAGGAACTTGTTCAAGTCTCTTAAATCCAAGATATGTCTCAATCCTCCGTCCTTCTTTGGGATGAGAATGTAAGTGCAGTACCAACCCTTGTTCCTCTCCGCTACAGGTACATGTTCTATTGCACCTTTCTCTAGCAGGGTTAAGATTTCCTGCAACAGGAGCGGATCTGGAATTTTGACAGAGTTGGTTCCCGGTGGATGGTTCTGAGGCCTTCTTAAGATGGGACGGCAGTAACCTTGAGCTACTGTTGCCAGTGCCCAAGCATCTGAAGTAATGCCCCGCTATTCGGTCAGATGCTGAGAGATTCTGCCTCCCATCAGGGTCTTGTGTGAAAAGGTCTCAGAGTGATTTGGAGGCGGCTGAGGGTAAAGATGACGCAGCCGAGGCTGATTTCGCACCTCATCCACCATGAGGGAAATTTCTTTTACCTTTCTGTACAGCCTGTCCTCTTCCTCTAGCAAATGAGTAGTAGTATCGAAAAGAATGACCTCTCCAGGAAGATGAGCCCGAATAAGGTTTTTGAGGCTGTCGCATAGAGGCGTTAAGTGACTTAGCTGCCGCCTTGGAGGGCTGCAGTTTCTCTAAGCTCTCATCAGCTTTACTGCCGAACAGCCTCAAGCCATCGAAAGGCATGTTGAGTAGTCTGGCCTGGACGTCCAGTGCACACCCGACTTCCTCAACCACGCAAATCTGCGCAGTACTGTGCTTGCAGCCATGGATATGCTGATGCTGTCAGCAATTTTTTTTTTTTAATTTAGTTTCTTACAAAACGTTTAAAAACAGAATAACAATTTTCCAACCAAAGATTAGTGTTTCCATCTTTGTCTTATTGCTCTGTTCACAAAATATTTCTTGGTGTTATATTCATTGTCTTTCCTGTTATGAAAGTTTTTTGTCCATTTCTTTCAGGAATGATATTAACGGAAAAGTTATTTTGTTATTAGAACCATCATAAAAAGCAGTCCACCATTCTTCAGGCTGCCATGTTGTTCGTTTCAAACTTTCTGGTCCCAGGATTTTCTGTCTCTTCTTCCAAGTCGGGGCAATACAAAACAAGGTGCTTGAGTGTTTCAGTCTGAAGTTTACACAACCTGCAGATTGTATCACTCCAAGTTGCATTGTTTATTAGATTATAAATTTCCTTTGAAAGGAATTGGTTCATCCTGAACTGTAAAAAAAAAAAAAACTTTCCGTAAAAATCTGCATGGAAATATTAGCAGTTATTTTGTTAATTTGTTGTAGGCCTTCGCCTCAGGAGGCAATATTTGCATACATCTGTGGCGAGATGTTTGTTCCGTTTCCCACCAATCCATCTGCCACAATTTCTTTTTGACTTCGTTGGGGTTTGTCCACAATATCTCTTTTGTTGTGTTTAAAATCTGCAGTATGTTTTCACATTTCGACTCCCACATCTCTTGAATTGATTCACTTCTTATTTCTAAATCCTTCTTTAGTACTTTAAATTGAGGTAGACAATTTGTAGCAGATATTTTACTGTAGAACATCAAGGGGTTCCATGTAACTTTTGCAGTTATGGAAATGAGACTCAACTCTTATCTAATACAAGCAAGAGGCGTTCCGATAGGTAACTGCAAAATCTTCCTCCAAAATAAGTATTCACATGATTCCCATATACTATATGAGAATCCAAAGGAGGCTTTGCTTCCATATATTAATGCCGGCACGACTTATGTTGTAAAAGTCCCAAACAGGCTTTAAACTAAACTTTCCATATGTTTTATTGATCATTGCAGCTTGTGCTGTTAGTTGTTCACTTCTCTGTTTTATTGCTCTTACATTTGGTTCGTCATTAATGTTAGAATTTATTGTCACTCCCAGATATCTCGTCTGAGTTACATTCCTTAGTGGTTCATTACCAATGGAATTTTTTTTTGGTCATTATTCCACTTCCTTGCAAATTCTTAAATTCTAAAGTTTCTGTCTTCGTGATGTTAATTTGGAGGCCGTTCATCGAGATGTAATCCTCCAATGCCTTCAATGTGTGCTGGAGATCAATAGGCGTAAAGTCCAAGAGCACCATGTTGTCAGCATAAAGGATCCAATCGATCAAGTTTCCATTAATTTTTGATGGAAATGTTCGAGTCTATCAGGTGTTTACCCACGTCATTGATAAAAAAGTTGAATAACACGGCACCTAGTGGGCAACCCTGTTTTACACCTCGTTCTGTTTAAATTGCTTTCGACGGTGTTCCTTTTTTGTCAAGCCGGATTTTAATGGATGTACCAGAGTAGAGTTCTTTTATCGCTCTAACAAATCATTCAGGACAGTTCTGGGCTCTCATTTTTCTCCACAACAAGTTGCGATCCACTGCATCGAAAGCGTGGGCTAAGTCGATGAAGGCAAGATATATTTCCTTTTTCTTCCCGATTGCCTCCATTTTTAGTACATTAAGAAAAAGATTAAGATTACAACCTACTACCTTTACGAAACCTGTTTGACGGAGATCAAATGAGTCCGATTGCTGTATCCATGCTGTTAATTGGATTTGTAATTGCGTTGCAAAAATCTTCCCTACAACTTCTAAAAGCGCTATAGGCCTGTAATTCCCGGGTTCAGATCTGATCCCTTTTTTAAAAATAGGGACTATTATAGCACTTTTCCATGACGAAAGAATGGTTTGTTCTCGTATTATATTTTTAAATAAAGTATAACAGAATTCAGTCCATTCCTTAGGGTTTTCCTTTAGTATAAAATGTGTCAATCCGTCTGGGCCAGGTGCTCTCGATGTACTCAGCTTTTTGACGTTTTCTGCTATGTTTTATTTTGAAATAGTGATGTTCAAGGTCTCATATTTCTCATTGGTTTCTTGCATAGACGGTGTCTGGGGCTTATATAGTGTAGTGTAATGTTTGATCCACTGTGCCTCACTTACCGTGTTGGGGATGAGCGCTGTTTGATTTGACTCCGTTTTATTCAGAATAGCCCAAAATACTCTTGTAGTTGTGTTGTGCAAAGTTGGCATCATTTCTTACGCATCTTTTTGTTGCATTAGGGCCCTATGGGCTTTTATCTAGTTGTTATATTTTGTTTTCAGTTTTTTTTTTCCTTCTAATTGCTTTTGGACATTCTCGTGTTTTAGTGCCCGAATATTTCTTCTAGTTCACGTTTCTTCTCTACCACCATTTGATCGTAACTGTGGCAACAGCGAAAGTGACTTTTCCTGTTGATGTTGGGCATCTCCTTGTATTGTTCTAGCAGTGGGACATAGTCCGGCTCTAAATTGCTTTGAATACAGGTCGTCATGATTTTTATTTTCTTGCTATTTAGCCTTAGTCTATTACGACCAAGTTCAATAGTAATTTCATTTTGCCAGTTTTCTGAGTTATCAGATCTCATTTCATGTTTGACTCCAATTGTGACCAAGTTATGGTCACTCTGATCCATATTTAGTACTTTCAAGAACACTACTGCGTCGGCGATTCTCTCTGATACAACAAAGTAATCGATAACGAGTTTAGGGCCCCATTTTTCCAGGTGGGATTGGATGGTACATCTCCTGGTGTATTCCCCTTGAGTATTCTAAGATCCCTAACGGATATGTCATTAAGGAGATGTTGAGTCAGTAGCTCTATTTTGAGACATGTACGACCAAAACCTATTGCTCCCGATATGTTATTAAGATCCAAATTCCAATCACCACATATCATCAGGTTTGCAGTTGTCTCTTGTGACATGATTTCATCCATTACGTCACATAACTCATCCAGAAAGGACCAAGTCCCTGTTGATTTTTGTTGCCAATATAAATTATTTGTGTTGGTTTCTTTAGCCAGCTTTTTTCAATTATGGGGTCACATTTCTTGACTCCAGGATTCGGAAACCACTGCATATTTTTACCAAGCGATTAGGCCAGTCATGGGTCTCCCCATTTTTTGTGAGATAGCTGGATTTATTGCCATCTTGTACCCTGGTACCAGGGGAGGATCTACCAACCACATTTCCTGTAAACACAAGATATCCAATTTTTGTAAGGCAGCGGGAGGGTCTTGGAAAAGATGAACATGCCCTCTTGTGTTCCAGGATCCAACTTGAAGGATGTCGGTGTGTATTATATTATGGCACTAACTTAATTTACTTTGATTTAGTGAGCCAGCCAGCCAACTCCAGTCATCCATGAGTTCAGTTGTTTGCGTTTTAGCTTGTTCGTTTTGGCTTGTGTTTAAACTGTCGGGCACAGGGATTGTGATCTTTATTTTCCTTTTTCGTTTGTTTTTTCAGGTTGTGCTGATGTGCGAGTTGCAGTCAGGCTTCTAACTTGTTTGTGGAACTCATTATTCCAGAAAGTAGCCGAGCTTTGGTGTCGATCTCCATTTCTTTTTCCATTTGGATCAATTTGGTCCTCTCTCAAATTTCTTAACTGATTCAATTGCTCATTGCTAAATTCTTTTATGTCAAAGTCAAGCTTGCTTAGGACCTTACTTTGATCCAAGATTTGGTCCCTTATTTGTCTTTCATGAATGTGTAGTAAGACCCGGTCAGTCTTGAGTTCATTTATGAAATCAACTATTTTTATATCCTTAGTTGACAAGGTTTTCAGCTGTGCAATGTGTTGTAATAAAGTCAACACATTTCTTCTGTTCAATATGAGCCCATCATTTGCCTTATAAGCTCTTTCTAATAGAAAACAAAAGTTACAGTTGGAGTTTTTTCCCATTTGTACGACTTGTACCTTCTGTTGTGGGGGAAGCGTTTGCACCTGCCATCGAATAAGAATTCCTTGCAAAATCATCTTGCTTTTGTTTCCCCTGTTGACTATTTAGAAGGGTTTTCAATAGCATCTCAGATTCACGTTGATGACTCTTCAGTAAAGTAGATTGTAGGGGCTCTGATTTATTCATGGATTTACCCTAACTTGATTTTGATGAATAAGATTCCTTCTGTCTTCAATAGTTCGGAACCTTTCTACCGTGTCTTTTATTTTTCCCGGTAGTTAGTTCTCTCTCTCTCTCTCATCATTTACAGTGGTGTCCATTATACATACTCTTTCCTCATTATTTACTTTTGAGCACAACTTCCTTCACATGGACTGAAGTCATCAGTTTTTTTAAAGTACTACTTGCTGTGTTTACAGGCGATTCAAAGTCTGCTTCATCAATGTCATGATCGCCATCTACTATCTCATATATTGATACATTTATTAGTTCATCAATTGAATTTTCATCGTCAGTGCTATTTGAGCGTTTCCTATGTTCAGTGTAGATTTCATCCAATTCTTTAACTAATTCATTGTTTGGGAGACCTTGTTTGCATTCTCTGATTTGTGTTCTGAGAGATTCAGAGATTTGAGGTTTCTTAAAAATTTTAGTGATCCTCTTATAGCCTTGCGTTTGTTCCATTATATTCATGTTTTTTTTTTAGCTTTGCCTGCTGTAGTGACAGATTTGTTCGACACAGCTGTTGAAACTGTGTTGTTTATCAAATATTGTATATACCCGTGTCTTAACATGGACTTCTGCAAGTTTTTGAGTTTCAATTTCACTTGTTTTTGCATTCTGCATATTATCTCTTTCTTGTAGAGATTGGCAAGTAGCTAATGCAACTTTTTCTGTCACGCTTTGAGTTACGTTACTCGAGGTGGTTGAACATCCCGATCTTTCAGATTAGTGGCTTGAGTTCCTATTAGATCTTTGTCCGCCATGTCACAAGTATCCAAAGAGTCATTGATGGCCATTTTAGATCTCGTAACTGAGGGCTACCCTAAGAGAAGTGTCTGCTTATCAGAGTTTTTAGTAACCTCCAAAGTTATACAGATCTCCACTTCATTAGATGGAGACCTGGGTGTGAATGGCTGGATATCTCGCTTATCGTTTTTTGAAGTCAAGTTGCCTTCCATCTCTCCATGGTGAGATGTGGAGCATTGAGTTGAGCTCAGGTCAGTCGCAGTTTTGCACACTTTTATGAAGCTCCTTAATTGTGATGTTTCTTGTAATCTCATGTTATCAACATGGATTTTTTTCAGGATCTGTAGGGCTTCTCCAGCAACTTCTGCTAAAAATCTCTTGTCTCCGGCATTGCATACCATTTGGTTCTTAAGAAGAGCACTGGACATTTCCAAAGACTGTAAATCGTTGATTGGATTTTCATTTCTCTCATCTCAGATTCGATATTTGTCATCTTTGAATTTAGAAGGGCAATCAACGTATTCTGGTCTTTATAGTTATCAATGAATTGCTCATACATCTTTGTAAATGGGGCAGTGGAAATAGTTATTGCGATGATATTTTTGGCATTAATTCAGAACATACATTTTCAACTGATGGCCTTTTTCCATCTCTATGTAAATTCTGTGTTCTTTGCTTCCAAAAAGTTGATCTTCTGATTTTGGGAAAGGGTCTTTCAGCAAGAGAGGAATCAGAAGAGGAAGTTTCTTCCAATGATGAATTACCAATTTCTTCACCCCCATTCAAATTTTGTGCAACAGAAGTGGGTCCTTGTGTTGGTTGTTTTTCAGTTTCACATGTCAGTCTTTTCTGAGATCTATATAGTTCTTTTTCAGTGCTGGAATCATTCCTTTTATTTATCCTTTCATTGTTTGTCATCAAGCTCTTTGATTGAATGTCGTAGTTGCATTGGAGTGGGATGTTACCAGGAGGTTGATCATTGACATTTGTTGTGGTAGGTGTTTGAAGTCTTGATTCACAATTTGTTAAATCAACCTGGGCGTTCAATTGTATTTGTTCATTGATACAAAGCAGGTCTTTCAGTAATTGGTCGGCTACTGCTAAAGAGCTACGTCTTGCAGTCGACCCAAGTACCTTTAGATCAAAATTATGGAGCTCAATTTGTAGTCCAGTTTGAAATCTTTCTTTTGTTCTCCGTTCATCAATAGAACTATTCGGAATAAATGGGGCAAGATCTATTTTAAAAGGATCATCAGGGTCAGAAGCGTCGTTTTCACACAATGGTTCTTTTCTTGCGTGTACTATAGTCTCAAGAGTACTACAGCAATTTCTCACATGTACTCATTTGGCTGCTTATAGATTCTTTGGTTCCGTCAGCCATGTTTATATCATAATGCACATTTTCATCTGTCGTATTCACAATATCAGGTGTGTTTAGTGCATTCAATTAATTGGCTGTGTGGGTCGAATATACAGGAGATGCTATCTGCTGCAACTGAGCCAATAGACGGTTTGTCCGATTTTTCGAGGTTTGAATCCGCTGTCATCATGCAGCGGCTCTGGAAAAGATCCTTGCAGTCAGAGGCCAAGTTCGGAGGAAGCCGGGTGCAATCCCAGGCACTGACCCGAGAGACACACTTCGATCGACCGAGGTCAGTCAGCCGGGAGGACCCCCCCCACGTCATGCTGGTACCGCCCACAATCTCCGGCAAAGTCTGTGCCACATCCACGCGCTCAGCAGTCCGCAGCGGGGAGCTCCAGCTCCAACCACGGCATCCGAACCCCACCATAAACCCCGGGAGGAGCGGAAGAGCATGCCCCGGCCGCCACACCCGGCGAGCCGCAAGCAGCATGTCGGCTGCAAACAGGCTCAGCAAGAGCCGTGCTAGCCAGAGGTAAAGGGAAGTGGGCCGATTATGAAAGGGGGGATTGAAGTTTCGTCGTCGTTGGTTTTCTGGCCAATTAAAGGCTTCCCTTTGTTTACCTTCTCTGTTCCATTGCTTATTGAATTTTCGCTATGCTGGATTATCCCAAGGGCAATGTCAATATCGATGTTACGTTTCAATTGCGCTCATATTTTTACATTTAGATTATGTATGGGGGGTAAGGCTGGAGTGTTGGAGGGGAGGGGTACATCTTTAAATCTTACAGACTGGGAATTTAAGTCCATGACTGTAAGCTTGTGTAACTCAGGGCTCAGAGGGTTCTCCCTTCCCACTCATATAAATGGCTTCAGAACAGACAGTTTTCTCACCTTAACCTTGCCTCACCCCACGAACACCACAAACACTCTGCTTCACTTCGCTACGCTCCGTGTCTGCAAAGTAGTTTTGAAGCAGGGACTCCACCTCCAGCCAATGAAAGTACAGAAAATACTCAGTAGCTGCAGCTCCTCAATGGGTAAACAGGACACCACAAACACTCTGCTTCACTCCCGGTCAGAAATATCCAGTCCTAACTGGAGTCACTCTCCCATTGCCTCCTTGCCATATTTAACAATATTCAGTAAGCCTTCCCTTTCTTCGCCTTCTGGAATATGTTCAGCCACCGCTGAAACAATCCCACAGGGTATGGGTGAACTTGGCCCGGGTACAGGTAATATTAGCGGAATTAAGGGCCATACTGCCTGAGATAAACACCTTGCGAGCCCAAGCATCCACTTTTTTATCATCTCTATCCGGTGGGATAGATGGATAGGCTGATTATCTTGTGGAAGTTGCAGCTTGGACCACTAGACTCTCAGGCATAGGGTGCTTAGTAAGATAATCAGGGTCACAACTTGCTGGTCTATAGTTTTTGGGGAAGTTCTTGTTGACTGCTGGCCCAGATTCAGGAGCCTCCCAGTTTGCGACCACTGTTCTTTGAAGGGCCCCGTGAAAAGGAAGAACTGGGTCCTTTTGGGAGGCCCTGATCCAGGATGTCTGTCATATCATCCTATTCAAAGGTTGGTGGTGACCTACCCCAACCCATATAGTCAGCAACCCTGTTCATCAGGTTCCTGTACCCAGAGTCTGCATGTTCTGCAGGATCAGGTTTTGGAAATTCTAACTCTGGTGATGTATCAATGCCACTGGCAGAGTGAAGGGTGTCACAAAGATCTCTCATTCTTGACTCAGGGTCAATCAATTCCTCTGGTACGCCCCTAGTACCAAATTTTACTCCCAATGCAGAAATATACTCTGAGGCGCTCTCCTCCCACAAAAATCGAGGACATAGGCTTAAAAATGTCTGAGCTCAGTAAAGGTGTGTACCTTTTTCTTCCTCTTAAATGTGCCTCGAGGAAATCGAAGGAATCTTCGAAGACTAATTCGATAACGGAGTCAATGTCTCCTTCGGCTTCGAAGCAATTGGCACGATGGCGTTGATGAACTCGTCGAATGATTCGACTGTTTATTCTTCTTAGCAGGAGAATCGGCTGTTGAGGAACCTTCAACGTTTTAACGGCGGGTCGAGGGTGTTGAGTCTCTGTCTTACTACTGGTCTTAACCAAAGTGGTTTCTGACCTTCCTGCGTCGTCCAAAGGAGCGACCGGGGTCTGGCTCTTACGAGGCTTCTTTGTGGGGGTCGGGCCGCATTCTCAAAGACCTCCATCATGTGCACAATTCTTCCCATTTTCTAGGGTAATCCGACCTAGTCAGACATCGGATCACCTCTGTAGAGGTATCTGACTAAGAAGAGGAAGACCTATGTCCTATCTTGGCCTTCTTGGAAGAAGAAGAACGTCTCAACCTACTCCTAGAACAAGACCTCTTTGAGTGCTTGTGTCAATACGAGTCTTTCAACTCACCGGACTTCCGATGCTTCTTAGAAGAGGCCTTCAAAGCATCTCGCCCCGCCGCCAATTTACCTTTTCGTTCATGAAGAGCTTTCTCAGTCATCGACTGACAGGAGCCACAGTCGCCGGTCCGAACCTAAACACCAAAGGCATTTAAAACCGCAGTCGATACACTTTTTAAACCCCGTCTTAGGTGTCGAAGGGGTCTAAGATGATGACATTTTCCTGAGGAAAATACGAAGCGCCCCATTAACACGATTGCGAAGCTATTGGAAAAACGGAACTGAAGCCAACTGGCGAGGTACAAGCTACTTATACTGCTGGTGACATCGACACGCTACCGAGACAGTCGAGGGACATCGACGCCACGACCTCGTGCACAGCGCCCTCTGCCGATAAACATTTTTCCCAAAGCAACAAAGCTGGCGAGATACGAATATCATAGATGAGGAATACGTGGGAGGACACAATCCATTTGAAAAAAAGCCTAATCCGATGGCTTTGGCTGCTGAATTTGAACGGTCTGTCGAACAGATTATCCCTCCACGATTCTGTTGACTGTCTGCCAAAAGGGGACCCCCCACATCCACGGGTACACGTATTGTAACAGTGCCGAAGAAGGACAAAGATTGTCGGTGGAAGGGGCATTCTCAGATTTCATCCATTCTTGGACTGTACAGATTCTTCTCCAAGGATAGCAGACAGCAAGGATTTGGGCTTGGCATCCGTACCTGACGCAGCTGAAGGTGCAGACAAAAGGGCCACAATCGTGGACACTGGAGGGGCTGCCATTTTGAGATTCTGTGGTGACATGCGTCACAGATCTGTCAGAAGCCATGATGGATTTGGCTGTTATTTTAGGAGCTTTTGATGGTAATTTAGCCCTTTTTGAGGGTTCCTAGGCAAAGCCACTAGATGTGGACAAGCGTCAGTCTGTTTTGCTCCCTCAGACTGGCCAGTACAATGTTTATCCCCTTTGAGGGGAACCTTGGAAATCAATCCAGTTTTACTAACCCTGGAACAAAAATCCTCAGCCTTGCTGGTAGACTGATTAGCCCCTTTCTGGGGAACCTTAGGAGCGACCCCGGTACCTTTGCCCCCAGAAGTGGAACCTCAGAGGAATCTCTGGTATCCAGCTTAGACCCCAAGTGGAGCTCCTCAGGTCAAGCACTGGTGACGCTAAAATCTGTACAACTCCTCCCTGAACCCGATGACCCCGGAAAGGAGTCACCAGGACGGGGTGCCATGAACCGGGCATTTATTTTCTTTAATTCTCCTAAGTAGACTGGAGGAGCAGAGTGGAAGAACTCTCCCCTAACAAGCCTTCTTTGAGTGCCAGGAAGAGGTAGTCTCAGTAGAAGCATGCGTTTCAACAATGATCTGGTCTGGGTTTAGACAATGGAGGCGAAGATTGTGAGGGTTTGCCATTGCGTAATGGCATCCGCAGGAGACACATGAAGTGAAGGCCTTACACTCCAAAATAAATTAAAAAAATACCACTGCATCGAGACAGGAAGACAAATTGACTAACAAAAAGCAGGGTAAGAAGTAAAGAAACCTGCAATGCTATGTGTGTCTGATCCCGACCGTGTGGAGAAAAGGACAGAAGGGTGATACGCTGGGCAGGGCACTGGAATACAGGGCTAAAACCACACGTGTTGGGTCTGCATAAAAATGTAAAAATGACAAATATATTTTTGATGCTATTAAAAAGTTCTCTTATCCCGGCCCAAAAGAATGAATATCCCATAAGTATGGAGGAAAAGGGACGATATGTAGGAGTACAGAGAGGGGGTGAGGTTAAGAGGGAGCAGAGTCAGACCCGAAATCTAGACAGCCATGGGTGGTGGAGCTACTGGCAATGTAGTAACCTCAGCGGAAGTGGATGTCTAGACCAGCAGGAGCCTAGCGGGTACAGTAGGAGCAGAGGCAGAAGGCACACCAGTAAGGCTGGAGATGGAGGTTTCAGAGGCACATCGCTTTAATGATGTCTTTAAAGGAGCCCTTCATTGCTGGGAATTGCGTGTCACAAGACCAGTAAAGTGGCCTTGTCAAGAGGGGACGGAACCCCCTCTCAGACTGGGTTAAAAGACCTACCAGGGAGAAATCCAGAGCCAATCCTACCCCGAAGTTGGACAGTGGCTTGAGAAGGTCCCAATTCTTGCCTCTCCTCGTCTCGTTTGTGGCAAAATATTTATGTGCAGACCACTATGAATTTGCCAAAAATGTTGCCGTGAACAACAACGGTGAGAGCCTGCTGCCATATTCGGCCAACCTTGCAGAGCTGACAAAACAATGGGCCTGCATAAGTCCCCCTAGACCAACGGGGACTGCCGCAGTCACGCGATCCCATGTGATTGCCATATCAAGAAGTGCTCTTGGAGATTTGTGATCGCTGCTTACTTGCTGTCATCTACTGCTTGTGCCCAAGCACCAGTCTGGGACGTTGGATCCGTCTTCCTCCATGGCCACTACACTGCTGCAGGCTCTGCAGCTTTGACCCATGTCTGGTGCGGTCAGGTGACCACCATATTAGGAAATGCCTCTAGGGCGTACTTAGCCCTGGGCATCCCATCCAAAGGGCAACCTTTTGAAAGGTTTTGACTATTTCGGTTCACCGCTGCTGGCACCTGATCAGGCGCCGACTAACCACCTATTTGTCTATTTATTCATTCATTATATTCCCCTCGGTCTTCGTGCCCTGTCCTACTCCATCGAGGATAATCCATCGCACTATTCCCCTGCAATCCTCTGCTCGCACACGCTATCATTCCAATTTTTCTCTTGTCCCTTCATTAGTTCTGACGCTCTCCATTGCTTCATTTTGGTTTTCTGAAAGCTTGTACAGTTTGCAAGAAACATCATTCTATTCTCAACTTATTTCTTCATTCTAATTTTCATTTTCTCTGCTTAACTGAAACCTGGATCACCCCGACAATTATTTTACTTCAGCCTCCCTTCATACTACTTCCACTTCGTTTTCCCATAGACGTCACGCCCACAGACGAGGCGGGGCAGAGCACTGGAATTCTCTAGAATTCTCTGGAATTCCTCCTTTACTCCTCCTCCTCGCCCCATAAGCTTCCCTTTCTTCAAATATCATTTTTTGCCCTTTTCTAATCCTTTTCTGTCTCTCTTCTTGTTGTCTTTTGCCCTCCAGGTCTATTTGTTTTTCCTGAACATACTGATCTTCTCTTATCCCACCTTCTGCCATCTTCCTTGCCTTTTTCTTATTTGGGATGTCAACCTCCCCTCCTCCAATTCATTGTTTCCTTTGCTGCTTTCACTCGCTGACTCTTAGCATTTGCACTCCCCACCCCCCGCCCCCATCATCAGTCTGGTTCCTGCATCGATTTAATTTTTTCATCACTTCCTCCTCCCTCGCCTGCTCCTTCCTGCCCCTTTTATTCCTCTGATCTCTTACTACTTTCTTTGTTTCCTCTCCCCAATTGCCAACTTCTTTGACTATCTTTACTCGTCATAATCTCTCTTCATTTAACTCTTAACATTTATTTCTTCTTTGCACTCTTCCCTTCCATCAATTCAAATGTTCTGTTCCCTCTTTCCCGATACAGCTGCTAGTACTTTACATTCTTCTGTGCATGACTCAACTTTTCCTCTGTGCCCTTTTTCTCCTACTCGTAAAATTCCACAGCCCTGGCTTTCTCCCGACCTTGTGTCCCTTCATTGCAACTTGTGTAAAGCCGAACAGCAATGGAAAAACTCGATCTCCTTCTGACCTAGTCACGCTCAGCGCTGCACTCCTCATTTGACTCTGCTTTAATTGCTGCAGAAAAATAGTATTTTCCCCCCATCTTAAACTTTCTCTATTTCACCACTGCCTCTATCAAATTCTTCAAAATATTCTGTCTCCTAAAGTGCCTGATCCGTCTGCTTTTCCATCTCTCTTCCTCTGACTTTGCAAACTACCTTACACCCAAAGTAGCAAATCTCTGCTCAGCTTTCATTTCTCCTCTTACTCCATCCTCTTCTCTCTGTCTACATTATTTTTCTTGATTCTCTCCTCTTGCGGACTCCGACACCTCTACTCTTTTAGCTCGTGGTCACCATACTGCTTCTCCTTCTGATCCTCTTCCCTACTTTCTTATCTCGTGATATTGTTGATTTCCTCCTCCTACCTTGGGCATCTCAGGGTCTGTTCTTGAAAGGTTCTGCTCCTATCTTTCCCAATGGTCCTACTCTAACTTGGGCCGGGCACTCCTCTCCTTCACTTCCTCTTTTATATGGTGTTGCTCAAGGCTCTGTATTTGTCTTCTCTCTTTATACTGCTCCTCTTTCTAGCTTACTTTTCATCTGAACGCCAATGACACTCAGATCGTTTTCTTCCTGGATTCTGCTATGCACTATTGTTTCAAACTTTCTTTCAGCTGTTCAATACTGGATGTCTTCTAGTTTTCTACATCGCAACCCTTTGAAAATGGAGGTTCTGTTCTTTCCTGCTTCTACTATTCCCAAGTCTCCCTTTTCCATCTTTCTTTCCCTCATCTTCACCTTTTTTCTCGCTATCTACGCGTAACCTGGGCGTTATCTTTGATTCTTCTCTCTCGTTTTCACTTCACATTTCTTCTACTGCTTGCTCTTGTCATTATGGATTTTTCAACATCCGCCATGCTTGTCCCCATCTTTCTTTTCATGCCAGGAAACGTCTTTTTTCTCTCGTTATTTCTCGTATTGATTACTGCTCAGCTCTGTTACTTGGTCTTCCTGCCTCCAATCTTCTGCCTCTTCACTCCTTTTATAATTCTTCAATTAATCTCCTTTCTTTACTCGCACAGTCTTATATTACACCCTCCCTACTTTCTATTTCACTACTTCCTTTTGAATGCCATCTTCTCTATCACTTTCTCTCAATTGACTTCAAATATACCCATGGTCTAGCCCTGCCTATCTCTCTGCCTTACTATCGTTTTACGTCCCATCTCGCCCTCTCAGATCTCAGAATGTATTTCTTTTAACTGTTCCCAAACCGCCCTACGATTCCTCTCATTTGTTAATTTTCTCTTCTAGCTCCCAAACATTGGAACTTCCTTCCCCTCTAACTTCGTTCTTCCTCATCTCTCTGTATTTTCCAATTAAA
The DNA here is from genome assembly GCF_040938575.1 of Ambystoma mexicanum. Classification (NCBI taxonomy): domain Eukaryota; kingdom Metazoa; phylum Chordata; class Amphibia; order Caudata; family Ambystomatidae; genus Ambystoma; species Ambystoma mexicanum. Next base: position 977,183,600 of record NC_090934.1, on the reverse strand, counting down.
CTTTAAAACGCATCTTTCATCTTCTCTGGTCTGTAAATCCTATAGCTTTCCCTTCTGTTTTTACCCAGGTCTACATTTTATCATGATTGTACTGTTATTAGATATATCTTGTTCAGCGCCTTTGGCGAAAGGCGCTTTAAAAATCCAATAAAATGAAATGAAACATCCAGAGCCAGTCCTACCCTGAGGTGGAAAGAGGCAGTTGAGAAGGGCCCAATTCTTGCCTCCCACACTCCATTTGTGGCAAAATGTTTATGTGCAGGCTACTGTTAACTCATGACATGACTCAAAAAATTGCTAGCCAGTCTTCTCTATAAAAATAAACACTGTGTCCAGGTGGCCAGAAGACAAAACAAATCATCATCAGGACAAATACCCAGAGAAGAGAGATGTAAAAGCATCCGTCTGCAACAGCGATCAACCTCAGAGAGAAAGAAATTTGCCCTGAAGGGGAGCTACAAATTTGCTGCAGATGCTGCTGTGAATAACGACAGTGAGAGAGCCCGCTGCCATATGCAGCAACATCGATGACCTAGCAGAGCTGCCGAAAAGAACAATGGGCCTGCATAAGTCCCCCCTAGACCACTGGGTAATGAAAGGGAAGTAGGACTCACCACCCCCTAAAACAGTTATGGGGAGACTACACGGAATGAGGCCTTGTAAGATCAACCTGAACCTCAACATTATGTGGTGAGCCAGCGTGGAGAACGTAGGAAGAACTTAGCTACTTATGACTTTTCAATACACAGACACACACACACACACACACCCTCACCCCACCCCCTGGCGTGGAGAACACAGGGCACGATTGACCAAGCAGAGAGGTCCCCATCCTGAAAAAGAGGGAACAGTAAGCAGGAAGTGGGTTTTTTTTGGGTGAGGTCAGAGGTGGAGGATGACCAAGAGATCAGTAGTAGTAGTAGTAGTAGTAGTAGTAGTAGTAGACGCATTTATATAGCGCCTTTATCCCTTTAATATGGCCTCAATGCACTTGTAGTGGGAACACCCTTAGGGACTGAAGTCCAAGGTATGGGAAAATTGGCAGAAGGATTAGAGTCCAATGTGTGTTATTTGGCCAAGATAGGGAGTTAAGTGAGCTGGCCAAGCTCCAGTAAGCTAGGAGGAAGAAAGAAGCAGCAGAACGTGGAGGTGATTTGTGGAACAGATGAGGTGCTGGCTAAGGAGTGAAAGTGGTTCTGCAGTGTGAATGAGCATGGTTTTGCATCCAGTGGTTAGACAAGGTAGCGTAAAGAGTGATTTTTAAAGCAAATGTTACTGAGCGAAAGGAGGCTGCTAGAGTATTGGGGAAGGTGTAGTGATCTGGGGGGTGGGCTGTAATGAGTTGGAGGGAACAAGGTAGGTAGTATTGGCAGTAGGACAACCAAAATCAAAGGGTGGAGACAAGAACTAGGAAGATTAAGTAGGGGGAGGGGTGAGGCAAGGGGACTAGAGGAAATAATACTAAAGGGATAGGCTTAACTTATTTTGAAAAAACAAAAAAAGGGGCAAGTACAGTGAAATCTACCACGATCTTACTCAGATTTACATCAAGAGACACAGCCCTCCATCAGAGCAGGTGGATCAGTTGCTGCACCCACTGTGGGTGCTAAAAAATAAATACTCAAAATGCTTCCTGGTGATGCAGTTTTTTGTATTTCATTTATTTGGTCATAGGGATGGAATTTATTCTAGAAGAAATTACTTAGAGGACAAAACATACAGCAGAGGCAGTCTCTCGGTAGGATGTCTCTACAGAACAAATTGGTTGTGCGGCTATGAGAAAGCCAGGGATTTGTGGTGGGATTGGGCGTGTGGTCCCCTGGGGGGGTTAATGCACTGGAATACAGCCCAAGTAGAATACCAAGGGGGCATAGCATGAATAAAGGTAGACATTCATGGCCAGGGGCAAGTATTAACATCTGTACAGATTATATACATTTATTTGCGGTGTTGAAGGGGAAGACAGGCTGGGCTGTCTTTTGAGGGCGTGATTATAAAGTTGGCAAAGGAGAAGGCCCTTCGCCAGCAAGCAAGAAGCTTGAGTCCTGTCTAAAAATTATAAGGACTGAATGGATTTGATGGCTAAGGAGGATAAGCATCCCATTGGAGGAGGGTAGGGATACCAATAAGGAGGAGCGGAAATAGGACAACAAATAGGTTGTTGAGAGATATGGATGGCAGAGTCAAAGAGCTAGAGCATGGAGTGATGCAGGCAAGACCACAGATTGAGGACAAGTTTGGCATTAGGTAGCATAGGGTCATCTAGTTAAGAATGACAGAGGCTGCTGGTTCAGAGGTAAGGGTCGAGGGCACTGTGGAACAATCTGGGTAACATCAGGAAAGAGGGGTAGCAACGTCTATGGGATGAGGTGTATGTATATGGTGAAGAGGAGTGGGTCCAGGACTGACTCTTGTAGCACACCCAATGGAAGAGAGATCAGAGGCAACCCAGTCAAGTACAGGATCCCTAAAGCCAAGTCCACTGCTGTCCCGTTAACATGCCGGGCTGACCTGAAAGCGAAATCACTTACTGCCAAGATTTCCTCTCCTGGATGAACTCTTCAAAGTTATGAGGTGCTGGCTGTCGAAGACTTCTACCCACCGTTGTAGAAGACACCCGAGTGCACTGAAAGGGGGGGGTCAAAGTAGAAGCAAGCATCCCAGAGGTGGTCCCGGCCCAGGCACTCAAGGCAGAGCATGGGAGAATTGAATGCTGCATTAGTGACACCCTTTTTGATCTGCCATAGGTGGGTGGAAAACTGACCTCAAAGCCCAGAACAAGAGGATGGGGAATTTAGAAAAAGCAGACAAAAATAATAGAGTGGGGGAGGGGAGATAACAGGCCTGTGGTGCCATGCCAGTCTAGTCCAGACATTGCAGCGAAAAGGACTGAGGGCACAAGCCTGGGGCAGGACATGGGAGGCGGGGCCAAGATCATGAATGCACCTGGCTTTATGGAAAAACAGACAATCATTTTTATTTACTGCAAAATATGCTCTGGTCCCGTACCTTGGGACGCAATTTCCCAAAAGAATGGAGGGGACGTAGACGTAAAATGACTTCATCACTCGAACATGTGGGATGAACCCATATGTGACGACCAGAGTATTTTCATGCACATACATTTCTGCCAGTGAGAAGGGTTCTTACCAAAGTTGGACTGTGCCTTTCATCATAACTGCTCCACAGCTGGTGTAGTTACAAAAGGTAAATCTACACATGGCTATTTAAAGTACTAATATTATCATTGGTAAATTAACCGGCTAACTGGCTGCACTAGTTATATAACATTACAAGCATTCAGTGCTAGGAATTGAGATACGGTCTTGCTTATTAAGTGCATTTGACATTGATGTTCATGTACTTTAGATAAAACTCCTCAATGAGAAAAAAGTATACATTTAATTTATTGTGGGGTAGAAGATATGGGGAACAAAGTCAAATGAGGACACCACGGTTCAGGATTGAACAAAAATGAAATCTTTAAATGCATATTTGAATCCCCCTTTATGTTAATTGAGCATGCCTTACCTGAAATAGAATGAAGATGAGAAACAGCTCATAAACCACACTGACACACAGCCAAAACCTCCAATAAGCTAAAAGACAAGAAACATAGTTAATATAATAAATATGAATGCTAAATATTTACCAGTAGCACCATTTCTCCTGTAAAAGTATCATTTTTAGATTAATATGCGGTTCAAAATAGCTACACACAACAGTTGAAGAAACCTGAACAATATAATAGGTACTGGTTGAAGAATGACAGTGAGAAAGGTCTGAAATGCACTAATCTGAAACAATCTTGGAATTTCGTTTTTGCAGCAAAAACCTTATTGAAATAAATCATATCCTGACTGATGTAGTGAACCAGAAGAAGACATCAGATTCAAAAAGGACTTTTCAAGTGTGTTTATTAAACTAAAAGAAAAATGCCTAAGGTTTAAGTTACTTACCTGTAACTGTTCTCCAGAATGGGTCTGGCATGGATTCACATGCTCATGAATATTCCCTGTCGTGAAGCTGGGAATCATCAGTAAAAGAATAAACGGTTTCACTTTCACTTAAAAACTGTATTTCGAATGGATTGTGTCCTCCCACGTATGCCTCATCTTATGATAATATAGCTCTCCAGCTTTGCTGCTTCAGAAATTAGTTTCGACAGAGGGGAGCTGTATGCTACTACGCCTGGTCTTCATTGTTTTCTTGGAGAAACCGAGGCATATCTCTCACTCTACTTCCTTGTGGTCGGGGTGCAGGCAGTAGAGGCATTGCAGGTGCTTGTCCTTCACAAACATTCTCTAGCCTGCATTTGGTAATCGCTATCTGGCAATACCATTGTGGAAAAACAAAAAATCGAACAAGAGCACTATGCTTCTGTCTCATGCTTTGTTTATCCCAGGTTTCGGTAACATCTCAGGATATTATTCTCAGCTCCAAATAAAAATTAATGTCAGTTCAACAAATAAGACTCTTAAACTCCCCCTTTCACTGCCATAGAAAAATTGTAGGTCTCAATACAAATCCAAAGTCTTATATCTTTTTAACAAAGGGATTTTTCCTTCATCCCTTTTCCACCCATTTGGTTGCTCTCCTCTTGACTTTTGTTTTGCTTGTTTACCAGGTTCGCTTTTCCTTGGATAATATACAATGTGGATTTTTTTAATACGGTTCTCCTGACCTCCAATTCTCTAGCTTAGGTGATCTCTATGGCCGTGGCCAATATTTAGGACTCTGGTTTCTAGAGCTCCCCATAACCCGTTCTTGCTTCCTGCTATCTTCCTTCCACGCATCTCCCTCTGCTCTGGACAGCCCTGGTACCTCAGTTACTGTTGGGTCTGTTCCAGCGAGATAGAGTCTCAGTATGGTGATTTTCATTTGTTCTCTCCGGCTTCTCCAGTATGTCAGCACATGCTTTCGGGATTGTGCGTGCATCGGAAGTCTCCTTCAGTGTATTCAGAGCAGAAGATTTGTTCCTCCATGTAACCCTGGTTTCGGCATTGTTCTGCAGGTCCCAGACCCCACCACAGCTGCAGCGTGGACACGCCAACGGGAGAGAATACTTTCGTCCCTGTCTCGGTCGTGGCAGACTTGCCACTCTTGGTGCCCGCCTTAGTGTCCTTCCTTGCTCCCTCTTCCACCCTACCACCACTGGTTCCAAGATGCAGAGCAGCTCAGCCCCTCTAGGACATTCTCCCATCAGAGGCTCGCCTCTGTAGAGGATTCTCCTCCATTCAAGATTTCCCAGTCTCCATTTCTGACGCTGGTTTCGAAAGGGGTATGCCATGCCTCTTTCACTGTTGAGTAAAAGAGGAATCCAGCATTACCTGAAGCCAAATAGGTTGAAGCAATGTCACTATTTCTTGGCTTCAAAACAGATATATGTTGGGAGGGACTCTCAGTTATGCCAGAGTATGGCTGTGGGTCCGCCTGACTTCGAGAGCCCAACACCCTCCCTAGAAAAAAAAGAGGGCTCAGCCAATAGCAAGTGCAAACTGCGGTTTATTGCAAATAAAACCAACAGGGATCAATACAAGAAAACAGGAATTCTCCTGTTATATCTCAGCTTTCCACAGCGTGCGGCATTGCTTTGTACGACTCTTGGGCCCTTCCTCGAAAAACCTATCACAAGGGTTTGGGTACCAAGATTACTATTACCTATAGGAGGACCCTATAGGTGTTATTCTAGTGGTCCTCGCATGTCAGGTGGCTGGCCTGTCCCATCCACAAAAGCTATCTATTACATTGTTGCAGAGTAGTGGGTTTAGCATTGGTTCATGCCCCTTGAGATCCACCCCTGGGTTTCTAAGCTGTGATTGGCTAGAGCTGATCTCCCCAGGCCGGGGACTCGATAGAGTTCTCAGCTCGCTATGCACCTCTTCAAGATAATGTAAACTATTATGTGTCTGTATTTTAACTTGTGTGTACCACCTTTGCCTATGAGAATGTGCTCCTTACGTCGCAACACTTGCTGAAGTCTGCGTCTGGCTTGCTGGGATCGGCTCCCCTTTCCCACCACGGATGACTGTCCATTGTCTCATTTGGCTGTACCACATGTTTAGAGACCACAAATTAGAGCTCTTCAGCTCATATTTATGAGGATTTATTCAGTTTCTCTGCAGCTAGTCCCCTTGTCGTCTGACATTGGAATTTATCCTTGTATCTCCGACCTTGGCTGTGATCCGGTCTTGCTCTCTGTGCAGCCTGAATCTGCTTTGACTCATCTCATGCTCAGTGGCTTGAGGCCTGCTGTAATTTTCCTAACCTTTATAATGCAGATTCTACATTGTCCATGTTACGCTAGGATCCCTATCGGAAAGTGATATGTGGTTCTATCAGGCTCCAAATATAATGCTATATGTCCCCTCAATCATTGTTCTAAGCATCTGCAAGCTTGCTCAGGATCTCTTGTGCCATGGTCCTGCGTTAAAGCATTTGGCTAATGAAAAAATAATAAAAGTAATGACTGTATGTATATGTATCTCTCCTCTAGTTATAGAACTGTGTACTCATATTCTTTATGTTTGCAAGCGTATGTTTGTGTGATGCAGTGCAGGACTGCAAGTGTGCTTCATGTCTAAAGATGCGTGTCGTGGTGTCACTAATGATGTCAGAACCACAGCTTCTTAGTGCTTCGTCGAGGCTGTCCATATAGGTTTCTCGGTCCACAATCTCCGGTTCTTCTCCTTCACATGTGAATACTTGCATTGTATTTGGTCTGTATGGCTGGTTGAGGGGATACCTTTCAGTGTACTTGTCAATCATTGGTGCACTCAGGATTTACCCAAAATAAGATGGGTGGCTGCAAGCATTTCTGGCTCTTCGAAGTGACATGAATCTGGGGGTGATGAGGGGCATCCTTGGGGCCCTCTCTTCAAGTAACATCAGTCTTTTCAATTCCCATATATGCAGACCGTGTGTTCTTGAAAGGGAATGGGAGTCCTTGTCCCCTAGAGGGGGAGTCACTGAGTGAGGTCCCGCTTTCCCAGACCCCTATAAAGGGTCTTCCTTATCGGGCCCACCTCCCTAGCCTCAAAGGAGGAAGCTCCCCTCTTGGGTGAAGGGACAAATAGCTCAGATTCATCACACTGAATGGACTAGGTTCCCATGTCAGTATAAAGCTAAAGATGCAGAACACTATTGTCACAAGGATGCACAAGACTATTTTAAAACAGAACAGCTAGAAATAAAGACCTGTAGAATGAAGAGAACCAAATAATAAACTTGTGCACAAAGAAGTTTTTGAGAGGAACTAGCAAGGAAAAACAATTGGCCGGTACAAGGAATCTGCCAAATCATGCTATAGGTCCTGTGACGAATTGCAAGTTACAGTAATTTCTCCCCAGTGGGGAACCGTTCCGTGTGAGGCTAGGGAGGTGATCTGCTACCCAATATCGCCCTAGGGGTAAAGGAAAGCAGGACCTCACCGGGAGAGACACCCCCCCCCATCCCCACAAGAGAGAAAAAGACTCCTGTTCAGATTCCCAACTGATTCTGCAACTCTAACAGTCTCAATCCTTTTGAAAGAATAAAGGAAGAATACATGTATATCTTTTATTGTGATACTTCGGGTAAAGAGCAGTACCTGACGGGTGCAGAGATGAAGAAACCCCATTAAGTTATAATGAATACAGCTTAAAAACAGAAGACGACCCTCCATTAGAGACTCAGGAAGCCCAGGAGCCGCTTCATAAAAGTGTGTGGAGTGGAAGAACGTCAGACACGCCAGAGAGTTTCAAACCAGCTACTGGAAGAGGAACGCTGGTACACACAGGAAAATACTGTCTCCCAAACAGAGGGTTAATTACAGATTGATTGATATTTTATTTCTATCGCGCTCGCACACAAGTGTTTCAGAGCGCGACAAGGCGAACAGGAGGGGAACAGCGGAGAACAAAACAGCAATCTTACTAGGCCCAGTGACATTGAGAACGTGCAAGTGCATGGGAGAGGGGGGGAGGGGAAAAGTGCATGGAAGGGGAGAGAGGTGGAAAGTGCGAAGCAGAGGAGAAACAGATAAATAACAATAAATAAATAATAAAGGCAACAAACAGTGGTAATGCAGCCAGCAATTTGCAAGTGCTAGGTTTAAGGCAGTAGACAGGGTAGGTCTGATAAGTGCAGGAAGAAAAAGGGGGGGCTGTATGGGTACAGATACAGACCCCAGTGCAAGGGGTGGCTCGGAGGCAGTGCGGGAGGGTGGCAGGATGAGCAGGTACATGGGCCCAAAAGACAGGGTGGCCAGGTGCATGGTGCCAAGAGAGAACAGATCAGCAGGGGAGAGGGGTAGCGAAGGCAGAAGAAAAGAGGAAGGTCTTGAGGTGCTTCCGGAACCGGAGATGGTTCTCCTCAAGTTTTAGAGTGGCAGGGAGGCTGTTCAAGAGGGAGGCCCCAGCCGAAGACAGATCTACCCCCAGCTCCTTTCTTAGAAAAAAAGACCGACCCTGAAGGAGTTGGAGGTCGAGGAGCGAAGAGCTCGAGAGGGGAGGTATTTATGGAGGGATAGCTGAAGGTATTTTGGACCCAGGCCCCAGAAAGCCTTGTGGACAATGCAGAGTGTTTTGAATTCAATCCTTGCATCCACTGGGAGCCAGTGGAGAGATTTCAGAGCTGGAGAGATACAATCCCAGGGCTGGAGGCCAAGGACAAGTCTCGCAGTCCTGTTCTGGATTAGTTGCAGAGGGCGAAGAGTAGAGGCAGGTAGATTTAGAAAGAGGCCTTTACAATAGTCCAAGCTAGAGAGAACCAGAGCTTCGGATACCATGAGCTACTGGGGGAAGGAGAGGAAAGGCAGAGTACCGCTGAGGAGGTGCAATCGGAAAATTGACTTTTTAGAGACCTCAGAGATGTGGGCGGAGAAGGAAAGGGTGGAGTCAAAAATGACCCCAAGGTTCTTAGCCTCGCAGGTGGGGGTAGGAGGAGGGCCAAGGGAGGCAGGCCAGAGAGTGAGGGGAAAGGATGGTGAAGGTGTGCCGATGAGGAGGATCTCCGTCTTGCTGGCATTCAGACAAAGATCATTGGCAGCACACCAATCTTGAATGGCAGTTAGGCAATCGGAGATGAGAGAGGGAGAGGAGGTGGCAGAGGGCAGCCTGAAAATGAGTTGAGTGTAGTCAGCGTGGCACTGGAAATGTGAGCGGAAAATGGCAATGCAGTGGGCGAGAGTTGCCAGGTATTGGTTGAAAAGCCAGGGCGAGAGGTTAGACCCTTGGGGAACACCACAGGTAGAGAGGAAGATAGATGAAAGGAAGGACCCAAGTTGGACCTGGGAGAGTCAATCTGAGAGGAAAGAGGTCAGCCAGGCTAGAGCCTGATCAGTAATACCCAGGTTTTCACGGAGACGGTTGAGCATGATGGTATGGTTGACCGTTGTTAGGGAGAATTCTCTCTTTAGGCTGAATTTCCTAACCTAGTGAGTCCCCCAGCAGCTTTGCTGGATTTCAGAAGTTTGTTTTTCTCTCCTGCCAAGAGTGAGACTCTTTTTCTCTCACTCTTGGACATGATTTATGGTGTTCCTTTGACTGTTAATGTGTTTTATGGGCTATGGGGTCCTTTACTCCAATAGGTCTCATGTGTTTTTACTATGTGTGTTACACAGCACCCTCCATGCAGTAACACAGGGGTGTCATAGTGACACCCCACCATAGACTCCATACCCTGTGACTGACTACTGTCTCCCAGGGCATGTAAAGTCACCATTGGCTTTACTAGTCCCAAATCATGAACAGAAACCAGTACAAACCATCATATTGTGGGCATACTGGTCGGGGCAATTCGATTGTCCCCGGGGTCTGTAAATCGAGGGGGCACGTCTCCGCCCACTCCTGATCAAGTTTTGGCAGGTGGCAGTGGAAACTACTTTTTATATTCGACCGCGAATATATCCCTATGGGATTTTCCCATTGTTCAAGGCTACCAACTTTAATTATTTAATTCTCATAGCCTCGAACATACCGCCGGTTTATTTATTTAATATTAATTCGCCGGTTGGTATTTTTTGCCAGGACTCGATTCTAAAATGGTGTTTGTGTTCTCTTCTGTGACTCCAACCCAAGTCGAGCCCTTTGTTCCACTTTTTGGCGGGCTTCTCCACAGAAGCCCTCCAAAGTGGTGCCACTCTGTCTGGGGTACTTAGGAGGGGTGGAGGGGGATTTAAGCACCCTGGACTGAGTTGCCTAGGCAACTCAAGTCACACTCTGTCCTGATTGGCCCAAGTGGTGAGCCGGCTGGCTCACCACTTAGCATGTTTGAGTGACAGCTAGGCTGAGTGAATGGGGGTTTTCTGCATAAAAGCAGGGCTTTGGGGACTGGAACTTCAGAAGTCGCCACAGGACCTAAGAATCCGACGAGGGAGAAGCTGAGCCGACCTACCACGACGACACCACCGGTGGAGCCCTGCGGAACAGACTCACCACTTCCCGACGACAGAGAAGATCTCCCGGCTGGAGAGGCTTCTTCCCCTGACTGGTGGGCACAACCAGTTTACCTTCTTTTTCCTCGCATCCCAGGACGTCTTGTGGTCGAATTGCCTGTGCCAAGCACCCTGGCAACCGGACAGCCACTTACCAGTGGACCGTGAACTAAAGGACTGCTCCTTTTACCTGAGAACTCCGCGGCTCTTTTCTTCCATGGCAGTGCAACGGACTCCTGTCTTCCTCCCCGACGAGATCCTCTTTTCCCACGGACGAAGCACTGACTTGCATCCGCTGCCAGGAACAACTGCCCCCGCTGGAGTATTCTCACCACTTTAAGGTACCGTGTCCGCCAGGCCTCCCTTTCTAAAGATTGCTACAAGGTAATAATAATCCCTTAACCCTCTGGACTGGGCTGGCCGCCTTGACCATCTAACTGGTCCCTTTCTTTGGTCCAACTCTTTCTGAACCTTTTCAAGACTTTTGTGCACTTCAACCGTGTGACCTTGGACACATTTCGTTCTGATCCTCTTAAAGTGGATCCGGCCTTCTGAACTCTTCGCGGTTTTCATTTGCCTTCCTCTCTTGTTGTGTTCTTGTGAAAGTGTTGGGATCTGTTTCAAATTATACTCTGCTTTTCTCTGCCTTTTTAAAACGAATTATTAGAGTGCCATCTGCGTTAAGCGCTCACCGCTGTCTGAAAATAAGTGGGGCTTTACTTAAGACTTGTCTAATATTCTTTTAAGGGAGTGTATATCTTTTAGTGACCGTGTTTTTGAACTGCTTAACATTAGTGCCTGTGTGTTTTACTAGATGTGGTTTTAAATAAATAATTATATCTCTTTTACACCAAGCTCTGGTCAGTATTTACTTGTTCTACTGTGTTCTTTTGACCTATTGTGAATACTCTTTATGCTGCCTAACTCTTCTTGAGGGAAGTCTGACTGCTCAGCCACAGCTACCAAGTGAATCTGTGTGGTACAAACTGCTACCAAGTGGGTTTACTGCCAAACACCAGTAGTCTTAAATCTTTTGCAGTGGTCCCAGAGGGAACTGCACAGGTTTCTGCCTAACAACCGTGTCGAAGGCAGAAGAGAGATCGAGGAGGATGAGGACAGAGGGAATGTTAGAGTCAAGGTTGGAGAGCAGATCTTCACGGATGTTCAGGAGAGCAGTTTCCGTGCTTCTGGCAGCTCTCAAGCCAGACTGGTGGTCATGGAGACAGCCAACAGAATTGGAATGAAGGTTAAGCTGAGAGATGGCCAACTTTTCCAGGAGTTTTCCAAGAAAGGGAGTAATGGAAACTGGGCGACAGTTAGCTGGACAAGAAGGATCAGCTGTGGGTTTCCTGAGAAGAGGATGCACAAAGGAGTGCTTCAGAGGGGAGGGGAAGGATCCAGAGGCAAAGGAGTGGTTGCAAAAATCAGCAAGGGCCGGAGCAAGGGTGTCAATGTGGTCCTTGATGGTTTTAGAGCAACAGGGATGAACCTGTTTTGAAGAGGCTTTCATAGGTCGGACTTATCTAGCAACCTCGTCAGGGGTGAAAAGAGGAAAGGACGAGAAGGATGGTGGGAGGGTGGCTAAAGGAGGGTCAGCAAGCACAGAGGAGAGGAATGGGAGGTGCTGTAGTCAGGAAGAAGGTAGACTGAAACCTGCAAACTTGGTAGTAGTCCCAGTATTTCCCAGGAGGGAAATTTGAGAAAGGAGCAGTGGCACAGCTGGAAAGAGGGAGAGCATCCTCAAATGCAAAACTGCTCATGAGGAGTCACTTTGGCACGTGCTGTAGGAAGAAGTGAGAACCCGATCCATCCAGACAATGGTGAAAGCACCCGAGAAGGACGACACTGACCTGGTGACGCAGCACCATTGCAGAGAAGGTAAAGGGAAGAGGCAGAGACCCAGGGAGAGTGGTGTTTATATCACATGTAAAGAGACATTAATGTATATGAGAAACCCAAATCTAACGACCGTGAAGATCAGCATACTCATCCCAGTGATAGGACCAGACTTGTGAGCATCATACTCGTTCCTGTGAGAGGACTAAATCAAGAGAGTGAGACATCACTGGTATCATCATAATCGTCCCAGGGTGAAGGTTGATAAACAAGAGTGAAAATCACCACTGGGTTCATCATACTCCTCCCAATGAGAAGGCTAATGACCAAGAGGGTGAGAAAGCCAATAATCAAGACAGTGAAAATCAATACAGGATTTACCATTGTTTCCCTTGGGTGAAATGTGAGTGATCAAAAGAGTGAGAGTCAACTACAAAAAGAGAAACTTACCTATGTCTAAGAAAGACCAAGAGAGTCAGAGAGAAAGATGAGGAACATTGATAAAATTGATCTTTCAACACCAGTGGAAGCCTGGTGTGGCGGATAGACCCCTCTGAGAATTCTACCATAACAATGGCTATGCTACTCACTTTAGTGGGCCAAGAGAATAACCTTATATCATCAGATCTGGGCCCCACTCAACAAGATATCACGGGTCTATTACACCAATTCCCTGATGTCTTTTGTAACCAAACGGGGAGAGTTAAGAACTTTGTACAGACCGTTTGAACAGCCCCAGGGAAGGTAGAGAACCTTAACTCGATTGCATCCCCGAGTCCATTAAGGAAATAATCGGTCAGGAAGTGGAAAACATGCTCAAAGCTTATATTATTGAGCCTTTGGGAGAGTCCATGGTCTTCGCCAATAGTCTTGGTAGCAAAACCTGATCAATCCTGGAGGTTCTGTATCAATTTTTCAGAATGTGAATTCCATCTCACAGTTTGCCAATCATCAGATGCCCCAAACTGATAATTTACTTGACAAATTCTGCAGTGCGAAATTCCTCTCCAAGATTGATCTCACTAATGGCTATAGGCAAGTCCTTCTCAACCCATCCAATAGAGAGAAACCAGCATTTTCCATCCTCAGGAATGATTTTAATTTCCTGTATTACCCTTTGGACTACATGGAGCCCCGGTAACCTTCCAACGCCTGGTGGATCGAGTGTTGCAACCCTTCTTCCATTTTTGTGGTGCATACCTTAACGATATTGTAATCCATAGTAGAACCTGCGAAGAACGTTTTTTTTCACTTATATGAAATCGTCAGGGTATTGAGGAAGAAATGTCAGCTAGCCCAACCTACAGTCAGATACTTAGGACTTTTGTGTGCAATTGACTGGCTCAGCCCCAAGTAGGAAAAGTAAAAGCATTAAAACTCACACACACACACTCCCAAGACCAAAAGGGAGCTCAGGGTGTTCTTATGACTAACGGCATACTATAGGTGCTTCATCGCTTACTATTCTACGATTACTGCCCAAAACCGCAAAGCCCCAAAAATTGGCTTGGGACAATCAGGATCGGGATAGCTTTCACAGATAAAAGAACACCTTATGCTACAAGCCAGCATTACAAGTGCCCAACTTTAATCAGGAGTTCATACCCCAAACTGATGCATCAAAAGTTGGCATTGGAGCTATCCTGTCCCAAGAGTACGAGGGTATTGAGCACATTGTCCTGTACATGAGCAGAAAGCTTTTCCAAAGGGAGCAGAACCAATGCGACTATGGAGTTAGAAGCTTTAGCCATTAAGTGGGCGATGACAACTTAAATATTACCTCATAGGATGAAAATTCAGATTGGTCACAGACCATTCCCCACTTACATGGCTAAGTCTGAGAAAAGACTAACGCTAGAATAATGCACTGGTTTTTAGATATCCAGCTCTATTGCTTTGTAGAACAGCATAAAAAGGGGAAAGGAGCAAGGAAACTTTGATTTTCTTAGCATATTCCCTGTCAACAGAGCAGGGTAATTTAAACCTCCAAAGGAAGGGTATGTGATTAATTGTGGTATTCAGTCACTTCTCCCCAGGGGGAAGACATTCCTTGTGAGGCTAGGGAGGCGAGCCCACTACGCAATACACTCCCTAGAATTAGAGGCAAGCGTGACATCACCGCGGGAGAATCCCTTTACTGAATAAGGACTCCTGTTCCGATGAGTAACTCCCTTCACAACCCCTTCAGCAACTCTAACAGAGTCAATCCTATTGAGAGAAAACAGGAAGAATCCCTGTATATCCTGCGAGGAGCCAGGAATAAGACGCGGAGACAGAGGAGACATGTTTTTCGCTACAAACATTTATTAAAACAAATGGGTGCTGGAAAATAAAGTTACTCACCGTAGGGACTACCTTACTCCGAGTCCATAGTCCCCTTTCCTCCATACTTGTGGGACATTCAGGTTTAGTCCTTTTATATTTTTACGTGGGGCACTGTACGCGGCCGTGACCCTGCCCTCCAGAGCTCCGCCGCGCATCGCCCTTCAGTCCTTTTCTATCGTCAGGTCTGAGACCATTCAAGCAATAATAGAGGATACTTTTTAGAGTGGACGGGGGACTATGGGCTGGGAGTGAGGTAGTCACTACAGTGAGTAAATTATAAATTACTCACCGTAGTGACTAACCTACTATTTAGTCCATAGTCCACTTTCCTCCATACTGCATGGGTGTCCCTTCCAACGGACGTGAGACGGAACCTTTTTCACCAGAAAAAAAACCTTCTTCCCCTTTAAATTCAGTGGTGCGCAGGGGTGTGGCCAAGGGAGCATGCGCTGCCCTGACTCCGGCCTACGGTGCCATACATCAGTCCCCATTGACGCGTCGACAATAGAGTTAACATTGCCTGATGACACTAGTATTATTATGGGGGAGGCTGGTGGGACGTATGGAGGAAAGGGGACTACAGACTAAGAGTATGTTAGTCACTACAGTGAGTAACTTATAATTACTCTTACGTCCCGTCCCCTCCCCTCTCCTCCATATTGCATGGGCGATTACAACTAAATGAAGCCCCAGGGGGAGAGGAGACCCTCCTTAAGCAAACAGGTTCCTGAGAACCACCTGTCCGAAAGCTGCGTCAGATCTAGAGCTGGCATATAAACAGTAATGCTTGCAGAAGAGTGGCCAAAGTGGCAGCCCTGCTTATGACTTGCCAAGCGACATGGCGCTGAAATGCAATGGCCTTTGCCTTGGCCCTGACTGCGTGGGCATGCATGTTGCCCCGCAGCGGCTTGTGCTGGCCCTCGTACGCTTCTTTGATGGCAGAGACCATCCAGCGGGATATGGAGGCCTTGGAAGCCCGATAGCCTGGTCTTGAGCCTCCGAAGGTGACAAACGGGGGATCCGATTTGCGGAAGCCCTTGGTCCCGTCTAAGTAGAACTTCAGAGCACGCCTGACATCCAGGCAGTGCTGCACTCTGTGCTTCGTCCTTAGGATCGGCAAAGAATGTAGGAAGGACTATTTCCTCATTCAAGTGAAAAGCAGACGGCACCTTGGGCAGAAATGCTGGGTGTGTCCGCAGGACTACGATGTCCCTGTGAAAGGTAGTATATGGTTCCGAGGCGACCAGCGCCTGGATTTCGATGACTCTACGAGCCGACGGGTGGCCGACCAGTAAGGCCGTCTTGATGGTGACCAGACATGTCCGCGGACGCCACTGGTTCAAACAGTTTATGCGCCAGGGCGCCCAATAATATGTTAATGTCCCACGTGGGGTGTGGCCTCTTGATGGGTGAGTAGAGCCTTGCGAGCCCAGTCAAATGTTTCTTGACGATAGGATTGGAGGAGACGACCCCCCCTCCTTCTGAGTTCCTGTAAGCCCCGATGACTGCGAGGTATGTACAACAGGTGTCCAACCAGACCCCAGACCTCACCCTCTCCCCCCCTAGTGGGAGAGGTGCGCCGAGAAGGATAGCACATCGTCCAAGGTACATGCCAGGGGGTCAATTTCCCTGGAGTCTGCCCAGTGGTTGAACCTGATCCATTTGCTTTTATACTGGGCCCTGGTAGCCTTCCTCCTTGCGCCCTGTATGATTTCCAGATTATCCTGGGAGAGGCTGAGGTGCCAGAGTATTACCTGCTCAGGTACCATGCTGTGAGGGCTAGTTTCTGAGGTGCTGGGTGGATGTCCCTGCCCCCCTAGAGCGTCAGAAGATTAGCTGGGCCCATCAGGAGGTGAATCGGAGGCGGAGCAGCTCAGAAAACCATGGCCTGGCCGGACACCATGGAGCTATTAGAATGATTTTGAGTTGGCGAGACTCCTTGATCTTGCAAATCACTCTGTGAATCAACGGTGTGGGCGGGAAGGTGTAAGCCTTCATGCCGTTCCACTGAAGCTGAAATGCATCGCCCAGGGAGCCGGGGCCCTGGCCCTGCCAGGAGGCGAACTGAGGGCCCTTCTTGTTGTGTCAGGTGGCAAAGAGATCCACCTGGGGATAACCCCACCTGTTGAAGATCTCCTTAATAACGCGGTTGTTTAGCTGTCACTCGTAATTGTCCTCTCCCAACCTGCTGAGCCTGTCTGCTTCCAGGTTGGATTCCCCCGGGAGGTGGACTGCCCTGAGGTGGATGTCGTTTTCCAGGGCCCACTCCCACATGCTGATTGCCAGTCAGCACAGAGGAGGGGGATCTGGTGCCTCCTGCTTGTTGACTTAGTCCATGCTGGTTGAGTTTATGTCTTGATGAGGACAACCTTGCCATTGAGAAGTGGTAGGAATGCTCAGAGCACTAGCCAGATGGTGTTCAGCTCCAACCAATTGATGTGGTATTCCTGCTCTTGTCGAGTCCAGGTGCTGTGGACTGAGAAATCTTCAAGGGTGGTTCCCCAGCCCTCAAGCAAGGAGTCTGTGGTGATAGTGGTCTGCGGGGAGGGAAGCTGAAAGGGCTTGCCCGTCCATAGGTTGCAGTCCCTAGACCACCATGTTAGGTCCGGGTGGAGAGATGGAGTAACGTTGATCATCTCGGATTGAGAGGCCGCGAAGTGCAGCTGAATCCTCCTCATCCTTAATCTTGTGTGTGGAACGGCTAATAGGACCACCGCCAAGAAATCCAGGAGATGCTGGTACCACCATGCCGAGGTCACTTCTCTGCTGAGGAAGTGGGTTGAGGCCATCTTGATGGCCAAGATCTTGTCCTCCGATGGAAATGCTTTCTCTGAGCACATGTCCCAGATGAGGCCCAAGATCAGTCTGTGTGGGCTGCAGCTGCGACTTCTTGAGATTGAGCGAGAAGCCCAGATCATGCATTGTGTTCATAAGGGCATGGGAAAGGCAGTGAACCGCTTCGGACATGTAGCCCTGACGAGCTAGTAGATGAGGTATGGGTAGATGTGGAGGCCCTGCGCTCTGAGGAGGTCAGCCACCATATTCATGAGCCTGGTAAAGACCCTGGGGGCCGAATTGAGGCCAAAATGAAGGACCTTGTACTGAAAATGGTAGCCCATGATCCTGAACCGTAGGAAAGAACGATGGGGCTGCCAAATAAGGATGTGTAGGTACGAGTCCTTCAGATCCATGGCGCACATCCAGTCTCCCTTGCACAATGTCTCCGCTATAAAAGCTGATGTAATCATCTTCAATTTCTGAAGGGGTAAGAAGAGATTCAGGGTGGAAAGGTCCAGCACAACTCTCAGGCCCGCTTGATTCTTCTTATGAATGGAGAAAATCCTAGAGTAAAAGCCCAAGTCTTGCTGGGAGGCTGGGACTTTCTTCACTGCCTGGCTCTCTATGAGTGACCGGATTTCCGCCAGAAGAGTTGCTGTCCCAACTTGAGGGAGTGGAGGGGAGGAATGAGGAGAGGCTGGGATAGGGAGGCGTTACCCCGTGGAAACTACAGAGAGGATCCAGGGGTCCCTGAAATTCTGATGCCAGAAATGTGCATGGAGAGCAAGCCTGCCCCTCACTAGAGACACGTGGATCCGAAGGGGCATGTCATGTATTCTTTCGCTCAGAGGCTGTTGCGGAGGAGGGGAGACTGCAAAAAGCCCTTACCACCCCCTTTTTTGTTGCTTACGCCGGTTCTGAGATGGTGAGCAGTCCGGCTGCCTGGATCTCTGTTTCTGGAAGCCGCGGAACCCTCCATACGTACGCCCCCTGTCAAAGCACTGCTGCGACTGGGTGTACGACGTGGGCATGGTCTCTGTAAAGATGGATGAAAATGTGGCCATTTGTGAGCTGTTTTTCTTCTTGTCCAGCTCTGCGTCTGTGGTGGAGTGGAAGAGGTCCCCCCCCTCCTCTTGAACGGTAGATCTAATTAGTGTTCCTGGATGTCGGGGTTGAATTTATTTCATCGCACGGAGCCAGGCTGTCCTCATGTCCGTGGCGATACAGATGGCACGGCCAGAGGTGTCAATATGGGCCACAGTGGATTCCATGAGGTCTTCACCACTAGCTTGAGCCCCGCCTAAAAACGTGTTTGGCTCTGCATAGGGAGTTCCGGGAGGAAATACGCGATTTTCCCGCCATGAGCTTTGGGTTAGCAGCTGCCAGCATGGCGTCTGCGTTGGCCTGACGAAGATGCAACGATGCGTTAGAAGAACAAGTTACTTACCAACTTTAAAGTTCTTTCGATTGCATGTTCCTCCCTGTATTCCTCATCTTAGATAGAAAGATCATTGCCTTCAGCTTTGCTGCTTCGAAAAATATTTTCTCTCTCTCCACCAGAGGGCGGTCCACTCGAGGCTGCGGCGTCCATGTCCCTCGGCGGCATCCGTCGAGCGCGGACGTCATCAGCTGTATAAATGCCTCGAGCACGCCCGTTGGCCTGAGGGCTGTTTTTTCGTATTGTAGACAATGGATTGTAGTTAATGGCATGCCTCTTTTGACCCAAGCCTTAAAAGGCATTTTTGAGTGTACATCACGTAAGGAAAAAGTTACTTACCTGTAACTGTTGTTCTCCAGCATGGGTCTGACATGGATTCACATGCTCATGAATATTCCCAGTCAGGCCGGGAATCCTCGGTATAGAAAAGAATCAGTATCAGTTTAGTTTCTGATCGGTCTTTCTTAGTAGTAACGAATCACTGGTCTCTGGGTCATACTGCCCCCAGCCAATGACTGCCCTCTCCCTAAGCCCCGCCTCTGGCAGCCACCCTCAGATTTGGTAGCACGTAAAGTGGCAGTATGACCAAGTGAAGAGCCGCAGAGGGGTAGGCGGGAGGGATCGCATGTGAATCTATGCCAGACCCATGCTGGAGAACAACAGTTACAGGTAAGTAACTTGTTCCTTCTCCAGCATGGGGTCTGGCATGGATTCACATGCTCATGAATAAGAGAATACAGAGCAGTACACACATGCACAACCACGGGAGGTGGCAACAGGCTCAATACAAAAACTCAACATTAAGCAACTCTTACCTCCTCACCAGGCTCACCTTAGGCGAACAGGTTGCACAGCACTGCTTGGCCGACCCTGGACTCCTCCCTGGAGAATCTTGTGAAGGTGTGCGTCGACCTCCACGTCGCAGCCCTGCAGATGTCCAGCAGGGGAACACCAGACAGGAACGCCGTGGTAGCAGCGATCGCTCTGGTCGAATGGGCTCTCGGACAGCCGGGCAGCGGTCGGTTTGCCAACCGGTGACAGTGCATGATGCAGCCGGAGAGCCATCTGGAAATGGAAGTCTTCGAGAGAGCCTTCCCTCGATTCACAGTCCCAAAGTTCACAAACAGCTGTGACGTCTTCCGAAAACTCTTGCGTGCGGTCCACGTAGAAATTCAGTGCTCTAACTACATCCAGCGAGTGCAAAGTCCTCTCGGCCAGCGACGAAGGTGACGGGAAGAAAACTGGCAACACCAAGGGCTCGTTGAGGTGGAAGTCCGACGGCACCTTGGGCATAAAGGAGGGGTGTGTCCTCAGCACCACACTTGTGTCATGAAAGGTCAAGTATGGAGGCTTGCAAGATAGGGCCTGGATCTCTTCCACTCGTCGTGCGGAGGTGATGGCCACGAGGAAAGCTGTCTTCCATGACAGGAACTTCAAAGGCGCCGAATGCATAGGCTCGAATGGGACCCCCCCCCCCCCCCCCCCCCCATGAGCCTGGTCAGCACGACATTAAGCTCCCACGCTGGGGCAGGAGCCTTCACCGGCGGGAATGATCGGAATAGTCCCTTCATGAATTCTTTCACCAGGCGATGAGACCACAAGGACGGGAGATTGCAGCCAGATGTATTTTGATGGAGGCGTGAGCCAGTCCAGCTTTGGCCAGTGACAGTAGGTACGGCAGTACTTGAGGGGCCGTAATCCGCAGAGGGTTAATCTTCTGTGCACGGCACCAGACAGAGAACCTCTTCCATTTATGTCCGTAGCACTTGAGAGTTGACGACGCCCTGGCCTTTGCAAGAACCTCGCTGCAGTCAGCCGGGATGTCGACTCCAGGTTGTGGTGAAGAATGGCGCCTCCTTCTCTGGAGAGAAGGTCTGCGTCCATCAGCAGCTTGACTGGTGGGGACGTTGACAAGTCCAGAAGGTCCGGGAACCAGATCTGTCTCGGCCACGCCGGTGCGATGAGGATCATCCTGCACCGGGACCTCTTGAGCTGGTTGATCCGCCGGAGCAGCAATGGCAGCGGAGGGAACGCATAAAGAAATAGGCCATCCCAGGGGAACGAGAACGTATTGCGCATGCTCCTCGGCTGGGGGAACCTGCTGGCGAACCTCTGGCACTTGGAATTCGTCACCGTCGGGAAGAGATCGATTTGGGGTTCGCCCCATCGTCGGAAGAGTTGATCCACCTGATCCTGGCGTAGTTCCCACTCGTGGCACGAGCGCAGCTCCCTGCTGAGTGAGTCGGCGATCGTGTTTTTTATTCCTGCCAGATGAAGAGGCACCAGAAACTTCCCCTGGGCGACGGCCCAATGCCACAGATCCTGGGCTTCCTTGGATAGGGCAGGGGACCTGGTTCCGCCCTGCATCCAGGTGTAGAACATTGTGGTGGTGTTGTCTGTGAAGATCCTCACCACCTTGCCCTTGAGGGACGGAAGAAAGGACCGGAGGGCCCAGAACACTGCGCTGAGCTCCAAGATGTTGATGTGGAGAGACTTCTCCTCCGGGAACCAAAGGCCTCTCGCGTGAAGATCTCCGGAGTGCGCTCCCCAACCTTCCAGGGAGGCGTCCGTCGTCACTGTCACCTGGTGAGCTGGGTTCTGAAAGTCTGTGCCCGCCGACATATGAAGCGGGTACCCCACCACCGGATTGCCCGACGGAACGTCTTGTTAAGAAGGATCCTGTCCTCGAAGCTGCCCGTCGACTGGACCCAGCGGGCGTCGAGGAACTCTTGTAAGGGGCGCATCTGAAGCCTGCAAAAGCGCACCAGATAAATGCAGGAGGACCTCATCCCGAGGAGGGATTTGATAGATGTTACCCTGGCCATGTCCGTGGCTAGCAGACGCTGCACCTTGACCAGAATGGTCCTGGTCCTTTCCTCCGACGGCGAGGCCAGCCGTGCCACTGTGTCGAGCTTGGCTCCCAGAAACAGGGCGACTTGCGACGGAAGCAGGTGGGATTTTGGAAAGTTGATGGAGAATCCCAGGTCCGTGAGCAGCTGGACGGTCTTCGCAGTGTGCTCCACGGCGAGCTCCCTTGTCCTTGCCCGGATGAGCCAGTCGTCCTGGTAGGGGTAGACGTGGATCCCCTGTAGGCGCAGCCGTGCCGCCACCGGTGCGAGGCACTTGGTGAACACCCTGGGTGCCGACTTCAATCCAAATGGGAGGGCGCTGAACTGGTAGTGCCGCCCTTGGACCACGAACCTGAGGAACTTTCGGTGTCTTTTTAGAATGGGGATGTGGAAGTACGCATCCTCCGAGTCCGACGATGACAGGAAATCGTCCTCCTCCAGCTGTCCCAGCACGTGCTGGAGGGTGACCATACGGAACTTCTGTGCCTTGATGTACTTGTTCAGTCGTCGTAGTTCCAGGATGGGGCGCCATCCTCCTGTCTTCTTCTTTACGAGGAAGTACCTTGAGTAAACTCCGGAGCCCCCAAGCCTCTCTGGGACGAGCTCGATGGCACCCTTCTTGAGCATCTCCCTTACTTCCAACAGTAGTTGAGGGATGTGCTTTTCCTTCCTGGCCACTGGTGGAACGCGAGGGCACTTCTTCTGAAACTCGAGGGCGTGCCCTTGGGCGTCCAGCACCCAACGGTCGGTGGAGAGGGACTCCCACACGCTGACAAAACTCGCCAGCCGGCCTCCCACCGGGGTGCTTCGGCAGGGGCCCGACCCCACAGTCGATTCAATCTTGTTTGGAGGCCGCCTTGCCTCCTTGAGCTCCCCGTCGACGACGACGGGCACCACCTGACTTGCCGCGTCCCTGTAGGCTTCCTGGGACGAAGATCTTGACGCTTGGCGGTACGTGGAGGAGCCACTGCGGGATCCCTTGGAGGCACCTTGTCTGCCTCCGGAGCTCCGAAAGGACGGCCGTCGTTGTTGGAGCACTCCCAGTGCCCAGGCAGTCTCTGTGTCTGTCTTGATGGCCTGAAGGGACTCATCAACCGCCTTCCCAAACAGGTTGTTCCCGTCGAAGGGCATGTCCAAAACCTTGCTTTGTACTTCCTGCCGGAAATCCGTGGCATTGAGCCATCCTCGTCGTCTCAAGCAAACGCTGTTGGCCAACTGACGGAAACCGGTGTCGGCGATGTCCGCTGCCACCGTGATGGTGTGGTCTGAAGCAATCTCACCCTCCTGAAGGA
This sequence comes from Ambystoma mexicanum, assembly GCF_040938575.1. Lineage (NCBI taxonomy): Eukaryota > Metazoa > Chordata > Amphibia > Caudata > Ambystomatidae > Ambystoma > Ambystoma mexicanum. Next base: position 977,160,668 of record NC_090934.1, on the reverse strand, counting down.
TTTCAAGGGCCTCAGCCCTTTTGGCGTCCGGAAGGAAGTCCAACAGAGGGGCGATTTTGAACCACAACTCCGTCGTAGCGGGCTACGATAGCCAGGGCGTTGGCCGCCTTGATAGTCGTTGCTGCGGATGAGATGATCTGCTGTCCTATCGTGTCCAACTTCCTGCCCTCGCCGTCCAGCGGGGAAGTTGATGTTGAGGCCGATGCCCCCCCAGCTTTCTTCTTTGCTGCCGCCGAGATGACCGAATCAGGGGTAGGTTGCGCCCGAAGGCACAAGGGGGCACCGTCGGGGACCCGGTACTTCTCGTACCGGTTCCTCTTTGCCGGCACTGTGGCAGGGTTCTTGAGGAGGGCGAGCCCCTCATCCCAGATGTCATCAAGAAGCGGTACGGCGAGGACCGTCTTCTTTTTAGCCTCGCGCCGTTGGTAAAGGAACCCTTCTTTCTTCTCTTCTGGGCAGAGCTGGAAGAGCTCGGATGCCCTGGAAATTATGGCATGAAAAGATCCAATCTCGTCGGGCGGGGACACCTGAGCAGGGGGTGACGGGGGACACGTCCCGTCGTCGCCTCCGTCGTCATCTGTACCTGTCGTAGCCGTGTCCGTGCCTGTATCATCCCCGTGGGTAGTAGACCGGGGGAAGGCAGAGCAGGCCGCAGAGGTGACGTAGGATGCGTCGTCCTCCTCTTATGCGGTGAACTTTCCAAAGGTCCTGGCTCCGGTTCCCCCGTCGGGTCTGGCCCAGGTACCTCCATCGGGGGGAGGGGCAACCTTGTCCTTATCTCCGAACATAAGGACTGATTCGCTGACAAAATGGCAGCCGAAGTGTCCTGCGGCGCCGGAAACGACGGGTGCGAGGGCTCTTGAGGATCCTTGTGGGGGACCCCGTCGCTCTCGTCGTCGCCCTCGTCGGGATCCCTCCCGATGGGCTGGGCCTCTTCCAGGACTTCGATGAGCTCTTCTTCAGAGGTCGTGTCCGTATCCACGATGGCCACCAGCCCCTCCCCCACCTTTTCCAAAGAGGACTTTGTGGGGGTCTTCTCAATGGGCCTGAAAGACTACTCCCTCTGCGGTGGCAGGGAGACTCTGGGTCCTGAGCGACTACGAACCCCTCCCCTAGAGCTCCTCTTGGAGGAAATTCCCTTGAGCAGTACAGTTCGCACTTCCTGTTAACACTGGTCACAAACAGATCCACTTGAGGGGTTCCCCAAAGGGCGAAGATCTCCTGAAGGACTTCCTGAGCTAGTTCCCACTCGTGGGAGACGGTGCTCTGCCTGCTTAGAGCGTCCGCCGCTGTATTTTGCTCTCCGGCTAGATGAACTGCCAATAGAGAGATTCCTTCCTATATCATCCAGAACCACAGCTGCATTGCTTCTCTGCAAAGTGGTAGTGACCCTACTCCTCCTCTTTTGTTGAGGTAGTACATGGCCACCGTGTTGTCCGTCATTATCAGGACATTCCTTCCCCGTACAGAGGGCAGGAAGGCCTTCAGAGCTAGTCTGATTGCCCTTAGCTCTAATAGGTTGATGTGTAGTTTGAACTCCGATGGAGACCAACGACGGCTGATTGTCAACTCGTTGGTGTGAGCTCCCCACCCTGTGAGTGAGGTGTCCGTCACTACCGTCCTCTCCGGCAATGGTTGCCAAAAAGATTCTCCCCTGAGGATATGTTCCCTGCAAGCCCACCATTGAAGATCCTGCGCTACTCTGGTTGGAACTTGCAAAAGATCTGACATTTCCCGTGAAAATTGGGACCATTGAGTCCTGAGGGCCCATTGAAGGGATCTCATCCTCAATCTGGCTTCTGGCACCAGAAAAATGCAGGATGTCATAAGACCGAGCAACCTGAGAAAAATCGAAGGTCGGTAAATACTGGGCATTCTGGAATTTTGTTACCATCTGCAGAATGTGATGAGCTCTCGCTTCAGGAGGTGAGGCTTTGCCCGAACAAGTATCCAGAACTTCTCCGATAAACTGGAGTTTCTGTGATGCTATCATGTTTGACTTTAAGTTCAGAGAAAAGCCTAGTTTGTGAAGGAAGTGGCAGGTCTTGGACAGATGTTCCTGGGCTTGTTCTGGAGAACGTGCCCTAATCAGACAATCGTCCAGGTAGGGGTAGACATGAATCCCCCCTTTCCTGAGACTGGCTGTCACCACCGCCATCAACTTGGTGAAAACTCTCGGGGCGGAGGTCAACCCGAAAGGCACAAATCGAAACGGATCGTGAGAATTGCCAATCATGAACCTCAGGTACTTCCTGTGCTTGAGATGTATTGGCACATGAAAGTAAGCATCCTGAAGGTCCAATGATACCAACCAGTCTTGGAGTTGGAGAGCCTGAAGGATCTGAGAAAGTGTGACCATCTTGAACTTGTCCTTCCTGAGGAACTTGTTCAAGCTTAAGTCCAAGATGGGTCTCAATTCTCCATCCTTCTTTGGTGTAAAGAAATATGGGGAATACAAAACCTTGTTCCGCTCCGCTACATGTACATTTTCTGTCTGGATGTTTGGCAGAGTTGTATCCCGGCGGGTGATTGAGCTTTCTTTTGAAAAGGAAGCCAGTAACCTTGGGATTCCGTTTCCAGTGCCCAAGCTTCTGAAGTAATGCCCTGCCATTCTTCCAGATGCTGTGAGATCCTGCCTCCCACCGGAGTCTTGAGGGTCAAAACCTCAGAGTGGTTTTGCGGCGGCAGCAGCTGAAGGGACAGTTGCCATTGCTGGGGCAGATCTAGTGCCTTTTCCTCAGCCTCGAGGACATTTCCTTTGTCCTCTTTGACTGGCCTGGCCCCCTTCCTTTTCCAAAGGAGGAATAACATCGAAAGGGACGACCCCTCCAGGAAGATGAGCCTATGTAGGGGCATTGTTGAGGTTGTCGTATAGCGGCACTGAGTGATTATACTGCCGCTTTGGAGGTCTGCAGCTCCTCCAAACTTTCATGCGCCTTGCTGCCAAACAACCTCGAGCCGTCAAATGGCATATTGAGAAGTCTTGACTGCACATCTGGTGCAAAACCTGACTTCCTCAGCCAGGCAAATCTGCATAGTACCGTACTAGACGCCATGCACCTACTGATACTGTCAGCCGTGTCAAAACCTGATTGAAGGCATTCTCCCGAAGCTTCCTTTCCATCCCTTACTATGGACGGGAACCCTTCACATTCCTCACCTTCTGGGGTGTGTTCAGTTGCCACTGTCAAAGTCTCACAGGGTATATGTAAACCTTGCAAGGGTGCAAGTTACATTTGTAGATTTTAAAGCCATGCTCCCGGACGTACAAATCTTTCGAGACCATGCATCAATCTTTCTATCATCCCTATCTGGGGGAATTGTAGGATATGCAGCATTTCTAGTAGAAGTAGCTGCCTGAACTACAAGACTTTCAGTTGATGGGTGTTTACTCAAATATTTAGGATCTGAAGAACAGGGCCTATATTTTGAAACCATTTTTTTTATTTACTGCCGGAATAGATTCAGGGTTTTCCCATGCAGTGTTCACCCTCCTTTGTAAAGCTACATGAAAAGTAAGTATGGGGTCTTGCTGAGGTCCCCCTGAAAGGATGTCAGTCATTTCATCCTCCTGATAAACAGGTGAATTTCTACTCCACCTTATAAATTCAGTTACTCTTTTCATCAACTTTCTATATCCTGCATCAGCATGCTCAGCCGGGTTAGGCTTTTCAAATTCATTCTCTGGAGATGTGTCCAGACCACTTGCTGACTGCAAGCACTCATAAGTCTGCCATCTTAGATTGAGGGTCAATCAACTCCTCAGCGACTTGTTTTGTACCAAATTTCACACCAGCAGGTGAAACATCTTCTGCTAATGAATCTCCCTCATAAAATCGAGGACATGATTCTAAAGAAATCCTGTCTATTTTCAGGATGAAATGCCTACTCGGGTGGCATAGACTTCGACACAGTTGTCGATTTTGTAATTGGAATGAACAAAGAGGTTGTCAAAATCGTCGATGGTGTCGACGTTGTAGTCATCACGTTCGATTTCATCGAGGTAATCTTCGACACCTTCAAAGGAATTGTCGACCCCGAAGCAATTGTCAACACAGTCGACTGTGCAATTGACGTAATCTTTTTGGGATGGGTTGTCAACACCTTGTGCTCGAATGCCTACGATAGAGGCTTCGAGGAAGTTTCACACAAGGATTTTGATGGCATATTAGTGTCTGATGCCATTCGTTTGAGTTCTACCTCCGATTTTTGCACCGTTCGGTGTTTGAGGCGTCGGGGAAGATTCCCTGGGTGACACGCTTAACGATTTTTTGTTGGATTTTCTGGTCTTAGATCTTCCCCTGTCACTTTTTGTATGACCAGGGGCATGGACTTTGCTAGACTTTTTTGAGGGGGTCTGGGTAGCGTTCTCAAAAATCTTTAGCATAGATGTTCTGAACGCTTCCCCAATTTCTTGGGGAATCATGTTTTGACGGACATGTAATGATTTCCTCAGATGAGGAAGAGGGAGACCAGTGTCGTCTTTTCTTCGACTTTTTTGAGGAAGAAGGGGACTTCCTGGATCTACTCCTCAACCTAGATTTTTTTTGCGATATTTTGATGAAGACTCAGCCGAGTCTTTTCTCCCTCTCGAAGAAAACTTAGAGGATTCCTCCCTCACTGCCAGTTTACCTCTCTGTTCCTTTAAGGCCTCATGGGTCATCGATTGATAGGAAGCGGACTAGTCTATACAGTGGTCAGAACCGAGGCACCAGAGGCAATTCCGATGGGGATCAGTCAGCAACATCTTTCTCCCACATTTCTGGCATTTTTTTTATCCAGTCTTTGGTGTGGAAGGATTAGATAAAGACAACATTTCTACGAACGGAAGCACCGTTACTCGATCCAAAGCCAAGCTAACAAAACAAAACTGAGGCCAACAGGCGTGCACGAGGCATTTATACAGCTGATGACGTCGGCGCTCGACGGATGCCGCCGAGGGAAATCGAGACAGCAGCCTCGAGTGGAGCGCCCTCTGGTGGCGAGAGAGAAAAAAATTCTGAAGCAGCAAAGCTGAAGGTAAGGATATATCTATCTAAGATGAGCAATACGTGGGAGGACCCAATCCATTCGAATAGAGTTTCTTGCCGTACGCCTCCAAGATCATCTCCTCCTTGCCTTGCAGCGCCGCAGAGGAGAAGGCCGAGGACGTCTGAGGAGTATAAGGATGCCACAGCGATCACCGAGTAGTGTGGTTGAGGATGGGCCGAGAGCAAGAGTTAATCCCCCTCACTCTGCCTGTACTTGACGTCCAGGCGTCGATTGACTGGCTAGGACAAGTGGGGCTTAAGCCAACCCTTCTTGGCCAGGGAGGCTTCATCGGTCTTCAGAGGAATCCCTGTCTTGCAGAGGGGCATCGCGTGAGGACTTCAGCCAGAATCCCCTCTGCCGGCTGCTCGGGCTGGGGTAGGCCCAGGTATTCCACCTGCCCCGCAAGGTGCTTGTGGAAGGCCCTGGCTGAGAATGGCGTGTCCGGATCCTCCTCCTCTTCTGTGTCCTGCGGATCAGGAGGATCCTGCGGAGGTGGAGGAGTAGTTGGAGCCAGAGGCTGGGGCACAGGAAGTGCAGCCGGGTGCCGAGGAGGTGGCGGAGGCTGGTACGCAACCGCCCGAGGAGTCAGCTGGGGAGCCGGGACGAACAGCTGCACAAGGGCCACCGGTGGAGGCGCTTGTGGTGCCACAAGCATAGTCGGGAGGACTTCCCCGATGGCATCCATGAGGATAACCCCCATACGAGGTGACTTCATGAGGCCGAGGAACCTCTCGAAGAACCCCTCTTCACAGGCCGTAGAGGTGGCAGGGTGTACTGACAGGGTAGACAGAAGATGCTGGAGCCGCTGCATACCCTGCTCATATGGACGCAGTGGGAAGCTGCTCTGCGCATAAGAGGGATAGGCCTTAGGCCACATACCTGGTTGAGGCCAGTCCCACCTTGACACTCGTTCGCCGAATTCCTGGAATGGCGTTGGACGGGTGTCTCTGTCTGGCGTGGCGGCCATCTTGTCGAGCTGCCTGCCACGTGCCTGCAACATGTTACTCGGCTCGCAGGGACCAGCTTCCTTCAAGACTCGTGTGTGGATCACCAGGCCTACCCTGCTCCTTGGGACTAGGCCCGGAAGGTGCAACACCCTCGACCCGGGGATTGGTAGAGATGTGTTTAGGCACCCCTTCTGATCTACTACTGGTACCATGGAGTAGCCCATCGGCCATATTGCCAGTACAAGGAAAGAGCCCTTTGGATGATAATCCGGTACGAGAACCTTCCGGTTCCTCAACACTACCACAAGGATCCCTCGGCCCGAAGGCCGCTAGATGCAGAAGCCTTGGTGCACGTGGTGGTATAAGGACTTGACTGGTCCCTCCCACACGGGAGAGTCCTTGGGAAGGAGTCTCCTTTGCAGGGTGTGATGGAGAATAGCGGCCCTACCTTGGGCTTGGTCCGATGTTTCACGAAGTTCTTGAGATCCTATGGAGGCGACTTCTGGAAGAGCTCCCTTCATCTGGCTAGTCTGTTCTTCAGCGCTTTCAAGGACAGCGAACCACGCGCAGTACAAGCTTGCCAACTGTGGTCCGGGCCAAGGCAACGTAGGCAGAGAGCGTGGGGGTCTGAAGTTGGGAAGAGCCTGTTGCAGGATGGAAACCTGCTGAACCCTGTGGAAGTCGACATGCGCCAGGGAGGAGCGTGACGCCTGAGGACCGAGTACCTAAATGATAAAAAGACAAGAAGTATCCGCGCGTGGAATTACATGGCTGAAGCCAAACCCAGGAGCGCTGGTGAATTCGGCCCGTTCCCTGTCGCCGCAGAAAAGGGGACTGAGGTGTGGCGCCAGAGGGCGGAGTCAAGGCAGCACATGCTCCGTGGGCCACACCCCTGCACGTCTCTAAATTTAAAGGGGAAGAAGGTCTTTTCAGGTGAAAAAGGTTCCGTCTCCCGTTCCTTGGAAGGGACGGCCGTGCAGTATGGAGGAAAGGGGACAGGACGTAAGAGTACTTTATTATACTCCTACGTCCCGTCCCCTTTCCTCCATACTTGTGGGAGATTCCCAAGCAAACCTCACAGGTAATGCGGGTAGACGGAGCACCCCTTTACTGGAATACATTCTTAAGAACAGCCTGGCCAAATTGGGCATCAGCGGTGGAGCGCAAGTCCAAGCAGAAGTGCCTACAGAAAGCTGATGGGGAAGCCCATGTAGCCACTTTAACGTTGGTTTCCCAAGGGACATACTTTTGGAAGGCAACTGCAGCTGCTTTGCCACAAACAAGATGGTTGAAGGCCTTGAATGCTATAAACTTACGAAATACATGAGGCAATACATCGGGAGATAGTTGCTTTTGATGCTGGTTTCCATGTCGGGTCTCCAAATGTGACAGAGTTGTGAGGAGGCCCTGAGTTCACTCATTCTTGCGAGGTAAAATTTCAGGGCTCACCTCATGTCCAAACTGTGCAAGACTCTCTCGGGCTTAGATGCTGGGTTAGGAAAAACGACAGAGAAGGAGATCGATTGATTCAAATGAAAATTGGTAACCACCTTAGGCAGAAAGGAAGGGTGGGTGCAAAGCACAACCTTATCCTTATGGAACGTAAAGAACGGGTGTTACACAGAAAGAGCTTGGAGCTCACATACTCGCCTCACCGATGTTACAGCGATCAGAAAAGCGACTTTCCAAGAAAGGAATTTCGGATCGGTCGTAGCCATGGGTTCAAAATATTTATAGCATAAGGCGGTGAGGACCATATTCAAGTCCCATTTGGGATGAGGGGGTGCACACCGGCAGAAAGAGGTGGAGAAGACCCGCAAAATGTCTTTTAATGACCGGATAAGTCAATAAAAAGGAACACCTGTCCGTGGACAGGTAGGCCGCAATGGCGGCTAAATAAGGCCTGCATGACAGACCATGAATGCCTGTAGCTGCTAGGTGGGACACAAATGAAAGCACAGTGTGAACCGTAGCGTTCCTACAGTGAAGCTGTTTAGCTAGGCACCAGTAGCAAAAACTGACCCATTTGCTCCTATATTGAAACCTTGAAGAAGGTAACCTGGGTGCTTGGATAATACGCATATTGTCCTCAGACAAATTGTACTGCGCTAAAGATTTGCATTCAGGCACCAGGCCGCCAAGCTGAACGATTGTGGGGAGGGGTGCCACAGCTGGTGATCGTTCTGGTGAAGAAGGCTGGGAATCAGTGGCAATCTGATCGGAGGAAGAATCGACAGTTGGTGCAGTTCCAAAAACTAGAATCTGGCTGGCCACCAAGGAGCTATGAAGAGGAGAGTGCAATCCGATGTGCTTCTGAGCTTGCAGAGTGACCAATTAATCAGAGGCAATGGAGGAAAAGCATAAGCCTTCATGTTGTGCCACAGAATCTCAAGGGCGTCTCCCAGGGAGGACTCTCCAAGGTCATCTCTGGATGCATAAAGAGGAAGTTTCCGGTTTGTGAAAGTCGCAAAGAGGTCCACTTCTGGAGTGCCCCATTGGCAAAAAATGTTGTAAATAACATCGCTGTTCAATTCCCAATCACAACTGGCTGCCGACTAGCAGCTGAGTGAGTCTGCAGTCACATCGATGTGACCCGGGATGTGTACAGCCTGGAGCCAGGCCTTGTGGTGGATGGCCCAGTCCCAAATTTGTATAGCTAGGTCCACAAGAAGAGGTGACTTGGTGCCACCCTGCTTGTTGATGTAAAACATCGCCACATAATTGTCTGTACGAATACAGACTTATCTTGTTGGCGATAGAAGGTTGAAAAGCTCTGAGCACCCGGAAAATAGCTAGGAGTTCCAGATAATTGATATGCAACTGTCTATCCTGAAGCGACCAAAGGTCGAATACCTCAAGATGACCCAGCGTCACTCCTCACCGCAGAAGGGAGGAGTCTGTGGTAACCGTCACTTGTGGGCAGGGCTCCAGGAAGCAGGCCCCCACTGAATGAAAGGTTGTTGCTCGAGGACCAGCATTGTATGTCTGCTGTCATGCAGGATGGAACTGGGATTATCTTGGAATCCGGATCCGAAGCCTGAGACGAACAGCTCCAAAGAGCCAGCTGCGTACGCCTCGTCGTCAGATGGGCAAGAGAGGCAAGCACACAATAAGCCACGAGACCCAGAAGTCTTTGGAACCAACAAGCCGTCATGTGTGAAGACTGGAGGAAGAGCTGACATGTGATTGATGGGTCTTCAATCCTGTCTGCCGTTAGAAACACCTTGGTACTGACTAACGGAAACCCAGGAAAAATCATGGATGATTTCCGCCAATTTACCGACAGCCCAAGACGGAACAGGAGCTGAAGGAGAGACTGAAGATTGGTCAAGGCCGTCTGTGGGCAAGGACTGCTCAGGAGCCAATCGTCCAAATATGGGTATATGTGAATCCCCTACAGTCGAAAGAAAGCTGCGATGACCGACATCTTCGTAAAGACACGCGGCACTGAGCTGAGACCAAAAGGGAGCACACATAACTTGAAGTGTTCCTCTCCTAGGGAGAACCTCAGATATTTTCGATGCGGGCCCCGTATCAGAATGTACATGTATGCGTCCTGAAGGTCCACCACGCAGATCCAATCGCTCTTCTGAAGAGAGGATTTTATTGGCAAGGCGTGATCATCTTGAATTTCACTTAGGGGAAGAGATAGATTGAACTGGGAAAGATCGAGGATAGTGCGCAGGCCAGCATGGTTGGGTTTGGGCACTTAACAGGCGGGAGTAGTAACCCTCCCCTTGCTCCTTGAGGGGAACAGGTTCCACCGCTCTGAGATCCAGAAGTTTCTGTACCTCAGCTCTGAACGAGGGCAATCCAGTCTGCTGGAAGTGAGGGTTAAAGGGTGGGGTAGGTGGGAGGGTAAAGTGAAAGCCGGCCCGAGAGATGGACAAAACCCACCTGTCTTCAGTGATGGTCTGCCACGCCTCCAGATGAGACGACATTCGTCCTCCCACCGGAGTCTAAGGCCGACAAAAAATATAATTTAGCTGATTTGTCGACAGGGAGACTACCTTGCCCTGGAGAGGAGGTTGATAGCCGAGAGAAAAACCGGCCACCTTGGTGCTGTTGCTTACGGCAGACCTGCCAACCGGAGCTCCAGATCGGCACAAACTGCGATCCTGAAACCCCCTATACCCAGAGAAGCACCGAGTCTGGGAACCTGACCTCTGTGTATAAGGTGCCTTAGCTGGAGCTATCGCCAGGGCCGACAAAGACTTGGCGGTCAGAGTACTCGCCATAGTCTTTGTGAGTTCCTCATCTGTGGAGGAATGGAACAGCTTCTTGCCATCAAAAGGAAGGTGTAGCACCTTGTCCTGCACTTCCTTTGAGAACTTTGTCACATGGGGCCACGCTTGGCGGGATATGTCAACCCCGACCCGAACGCCTTGAGTGGAGGTATCCACGTGGTGTGCCGCAGATTCCAGCAGATCGTGAGCCAACACTTTGGCGTCCGACAAACTGGCTTTGAAGTCGTCTAGCCTATCCACAGGGATACATTCCTGGAAATCGACTAGCTCCTTCCACAGCCTAAGATGGGCTGCTGCCAGGATGAGCTCTGTATTAGCTTGACGAAGTTGGAGCGCCGAACTGGAAAAGACTTTCTTGCCAAAGGTGTCGATGAGTTTATCCTCCTTAGCGAGGATTTGGGCCGCTGCGGTGGGGGATGCAGATGCCGGCTTGGACTGAAGAGTGGCAGCTGCCACCACCGTTGACAATGGCAGCGGACAAGCTGACAAGGCTAGATCTTCAGAGACGTGAAGCTTGTATCGAGCGTCAATCCTCATGTTGAGATGTAGCCCGGTATGGGGTTTGTCCCAGACCTTACGGGCCTCAGCAAAGACGTCCATCTGGAGACACAGGCCGGTGCGCTCCTGTGGTGACATGGGTAAAGGCTCCAGAAAGCACCCCCTCCTGCGGAGCCGGTGCCTCGGGTAATGGAATATCAATCAAGTTCATCATATCCAGCACCCGGTCATGGAATGCTCTGATAGAGCGGGGCTGTTCCTCGCTGTCCTGGTCCTCATCCAGTGAAGCGGGAACAGGAGGCTGATCAACTGCACGTGGTGCCTTAGGTTTAAAGTGTTGTCTAGCAACGCATCCGGTGTCTTCTCTATCGGGGACAGCAGAGGCAGCGCTGGAGGAGGTCCGACAGAGGTGGAGGAAGTGGCGCCACCGGGACGTGTCGGATCAGCCGGGGCTGAAGGCAGTATGGGAAACTAGGGTAGAATTCCCTAAACAGGCCCTTAAAGTATGCCCTCATGGGGTCAGAGTGCATGAGCGTCTGAAATCTTCCAAAAAAAATCGTCCGATGAAGGCCTAGGCTCTGGCGTAGGCAGAGGCCACTCTTGAGGGGCATACCCCCATAAGCACAACAAGGATTGTTGCCTGAACGGCCCACCACAGGGTGGGGTCATGTGAATCAGTGGTGCAGAGCCAGGAGGAAGCAAGACTGTATAAGGCAGTGGTGCCTGAGCACGCCAATAATTTGAAAGGCGTAACGGGTTCTTGGTGTCCACATGGCGTGGAAAAAAACTGCTCAACCCCAAAAGGAATGCTCCCAGCACCAGCCGTTGTGAACGTTGGTGTAAGAGAGGTATCCATACTGGCCACCGCGGACCACAGAGTTTGAGCCGCCATTTTGTCGACACCTGAGAACTGCGTCACAGGAGAAATTGTGGTAACACTCTCCTCAGGGGAGTCTGGGGTCTTAGATGGAATTTTAACCTTGAAACAAGCCGGTGCTGGCAGATCTAGGATGTTTCCTGGACATCTTCGGTACTGCCCCAAAATTAGCCTCCAATAGAGGTACTCTAAGGCCTGTGGTGCTTGACCGCCTTCTTTGCCCTGTCGACAGAACCGGTAACCGCATGACCCCAGGCGTGGGACAGGCGAGGAATACACCTCACTGACAAAACCCTCAGAGGATCCCACGGTTCTGCCGGTACTCAAGTTATCCCCAAGAAGAGGAACCTGGGATTTTGATCCGGGACGTTTAGCTCCCTGAATAGGGGCCTCGAGCCTGTACTCTGTATTGAAAGCTCCAGAAATGGAGACCTCAGGGCGAAACCCGGTATCCAGGGCCACAGAAGAACTGGGGTGCAGTTTAGCCCCCAAAAGGGGAACCTCGGGAGAATATCCGGTTTTGGCAGACACACTGCTGGAACCCTCGCAGGACGCACCGGTGTGCCCATTAGGCCCCTTGCGCGACACCTCAGGGAGGCCCCCGGTAGAAAAGCTACGCGAGCCCCTACCGGTGCCAGCAGACCCCGGGAAGGAATCCCCAGGCTGGGGTGCCCTAAAAAGAACTTACCAAGCGTTTCTTTTTCTCTTCAATGAAGAGCTGCAAATGCGGTGGAGGAACGCGTTGGAACACCACCTCCCACTGAAGAAGACGATTCTGGAGTGCCCGGACAAAGAGGGAGTCGCAGTAAAGACACGAGTCCCAGACATGTTCCGGGCCCAGACACTCCCGGCAAAGATGATGGGGATCCACCCCTGCGAAACGACGCCTGCATTAAGAACAGGACATGAATCCCAGACGCTCTGGCATAGACAGAGGACTAGACGACCATGGAACCAGAGCAAGAAGGAAGACCAACAGGAGTAAAAATCAAAAACACCCAGTGATAAAAGTGCGCCCAGCCCTGACTGCGTGGAGAAAAGGACTGAAGGGAGTTGCGCGGGGCAGAGCTCAGGAGGGGGGGGTCACGACCGTGGGGGTACCCCGCATAAAAATGAAATGACAAAACAAGTTTTAATGCTTTTTACAAAAGTGCCCCGGTCCCGCCCCGAAGGACGGAAGGTCCCACAAGTATAGAGGAAAGGGGACGGGATGTAAGAGTATACCTCACTATCGGTAATCTAAGAGAAATTTCCCTATATCAACCAAAACTAGTGAGTCTGCACTGTGTCAAGATGTCCAAACAAAAGTAAGTCCTGTGTCCGTAATCCTATTCTGGCTCTCACACTCTAAAATAACTAAGATGTAAAGGGTATTGTCTCTTGATTTCTCAAAGTGCTCAGATGATCATGTTCAACACAAAAGTTTAAATCCAACGAAAGGTTTCCAAATGAACAATGTTCACGGTTATAAGGAATGGCTTCCTTCCCAAAACCCCTTGTACCAAAGCAAAAACTGTCAGGTTTCCCAGATGATTAGTCTCGCCCCATGATGTATTCACTTCCTTTGGGGAAATCATTCCCTTCCCTAAGCTTTTTCTTAATTTCAAAATCCTTAGGGAATCTTTCTTCCCAGGGACTCTCTTTTCCTTTGCACACTTTTATAACAGTTCACAAGCCCAAGGGCATGGCTTTCCATCGCTGCCCTCTTCCCTGGAGCAGTGAACCGTCTGCTTCATCCTGGATTTGGGTTTGCCTTTGCGTCGCCTGCCGCAGCGTGTTTCCCTCCAGCGTGGTGTTTGGCTTCGTTAAGGGTCGTGAGACATACCGGCGTCTGAGGCTCTCTCCTCTCCCTTCTGCTCAGCTGTAGCCGTGTCGTATTTAAACTTCCCAACTTGATTATACCTTTTCCAACAACTAGACCGCTGCATCCGTCGCCCGGGCCTAGTGAACTTCATTACTCAGTTCTTTCCTGTGTCAGTGGTTATGGGACCATTTCTTGAACGGTGCTGAACTTCAACGGAAGTGATCCTCACTGCTCCCTACCTCTTCCTCGTCCCAGATGTCAATATATTATCCCTAATACGAGTGGAGAGTAGCCAAAGTAGATTTACAAAGAGGTTGGGGAAGAGTGTGACAATATGCCTTTAAGGGAGGTGGCATGGAGGAAACGTCCCTGAAAGGAAAGGGGGGTATCTAATTCCACCAATGATGCCCTGTCACCTACCCAAGATTCACCTGCCCCCAGGTGGTCCTCCCTCTTATAGCGCCCACAGGATCAGGTAGCAGCTGCCGTCCCATGGCCACACGGGGGAAGGCTACCTTAGGGAAAGAAGCAAGGACATCGCCAGATTAATCACAATCTGTTATTGTGATTGATTTATGTTTGTGCCCGGATACCTTGCGCTTTAATGAAGGAATTCACCGTTTACATACATGATTGCAGAGAGTTTTTTGTGCATTTTATTAGCATGGTTACTGTGGTCAGCCGAAACGTGTTTTGACCGCTCAGGGTCTTTTCAAAGCTAAGTTTGGATATTGACTGCCTGCTGGCGTGCATCGGTCAGGTGTCAGTTTACTGGTGGTCCATGTAGTTGTCCCACAATTGGGCAAAGGTCTGGTGTGTGTGTCTGGTCTACCAGAAAACTGACGCCTGACAGATACACACCAGCATGCACTAGATATCCAAACTTAGCCTTGATAAAGACCCTGAGGGGTCGAAACATGCATCTGCTGACCACAATGCCCCTACCCTATACCGCACAGGTGAGAAACATTGCTCACTAAGGCAACCATACCACCCTTATCCTAGGCAGGTAGGTGCAGCAGGGCAGAGGCAATTTAAACTGAAGATGGCAAAAGTAGTAAAATTAAGGTTATAATCTTACATGTTCATGCATTAGACAAGAAGTAAATGTGCACTCAACATGAAGAACATGAACAATAGGTAATATATGCATGTATACATGAAGAATACTAACATAGCATCCACTACACATGAAGAACACTAACATAACCAATGTATAAGCTGAATGCAACATGAAAGACATGCAAATTCTTCTCAACAACAAAGAAAAACAGGCATAATGGGGCAGCCATCTTCTCCAAAATGGAAGCCGCTGTATTCTTTTAATTAGACTAAGGTGCCAAGACTTCTCTAGAACTCAAAATGCCAATTCACAGAAATACAGATCTGTACAGAGCTCAGACATTCGGTAACAACCCAAGCCAAGTTTTCAGTGAAATGGATAAGAACGTCAGAGAGAAGGTACGGGATAGCAATTCCCAGGACGCAAGAAGTATACTAACAGATTAGAGTTTATAAAAAGCATAAACAAACTTGGTTAGCCAGGTGCAGTCAAACTGTAAGCCAAAAGACTCCATGAAGAATAACTCAAGAATGTCTTCAGTGGCAACAAAAAGCACAACACTTATATTGATATTAGTTTAATTCTCAATAAATACAGAGGACCTTTTGGTACATAGCCCAACAGAGTGACACTTCTGACATTACTTGCAGAAAAAGGATACAAAGTAGATAACGGAAAATGACAGTATTGCCAGAAGGAGGTATTATACCTATGGCAAATAATACCTTCAGCAGAAAGGAGAGTAGCAACAGTGCAAAACGCACCACAGCCAAATATGGTCAAACAAATTCAACAGTTTCTAGGGATATGTAATTATTGCAGTTCATGGATTTATGATTCCTCTAGTTACACCAAGCCCTTGTTGCAAGGGTTAAAAGAAGCACAGAAGGGTAAGGAAACGATCACCTGGACAGGGGACATGAGCACATGTTTACAGGAACTCAAACACGCGATTAGCAATGCCCCAGTGTTGGCAACACCTGATTATGCAAAGAGTTTTTCCTGTTGTCACATTCTAATGGCCTAGTAATGGCAGCCGTCCTTATGCAACACCTATCCATGGGACACAAACCCCTGCCCTACTACAGTGGACTTTTAGATACAGTAATGCAGTGTCATTTTACTTGTGACCAGGTTCTAGCAGCAACAGCTTTTGCAATGGAGAGTTTGACAATCAACATGGGCTGCCCATTTTAACTTTATATGTAGAACAAACCATTTTTGCTATTCTAGAAAAGTCCAAATCAACCTTTACCACACATAGGGCGTCCGGCTACAAAGTTGCATTTTCCAACTCTTCCATTCACATTGTTGGGTGTCGCACAGTTAACCTAGCAACATCAATTGCAGAATCTGTACAGCCAGGTGAGGAAGTGCACGATTGCATGACATCTGAAGGACCCGAAGAGGACATGACTAAGGTTGTCGTGGATGCACTTGAGGAGGGGGGTGGGGGGAAGGTATTTTTCATTGATGAGTCATCAGCGATTGATTGGTTCGATCAAGAGACGGGACTGACACTGGAGCAGCACTAGTGAGCATGGTATATGGATAGTACGAGGTCATGATAAAAAATAAATTGCTTGCACATTATTCCGCACAAGCAGCAGAGCTCATAGCGCTCATGGAAGCATTTAAGATGTCAAAAGGCACCTCAGTTACCATTTATTTTGACTCAGCATATGTTACATCCACTGTGCATAATGTCCAAATGGCACAGGAGAGGGTATTAAAAAATAAATAAATCAGATGGAGCAATCGTGCAGCATTGTTGGGTACATTAATTGATGCATTAACAGATCCCTCAGTAGTTGCTGTTTTGAAATGCACGGCACGTATGCATAACAGACCCATTTTCTTATGGTAATGACGCATCAGACAAAGCAGCAAAAGAAGCAGTATACCTAAAAGTACCAAATATAAAACATTACCCTGGCATAGCATTTCAGCAGGTGCAGCAGTCAGCACCATATAATTCAGCCCTTTAATACAGATAATTGAACTACAGGTATGAGCACCACAACAAGAAGGATTTGTGGGTAAAGAGGATGTTCCCTTTCACCTACAGACCTAGTTTTGAAACAAAATATTACAGTTTAAGTAGTAATGCCTCAAGAATTGCTTACAGTGGCCTCAGGGTAAATGCACTATTCTATACATATTTCGAAGGAATATATTGCTGCAGATAGCCAGGAGAACTAGTTTCTTTCCAATCTCCAGGTGCATGTAGATAATCTTGTAGCCAATGGTACCACCTGCCACCTTTACAGTACAGACCACACCATCAGAACGTTAAAAGGGACATTGGCCCTCCCGTCTGCCTTTTTTCGAAAGCTTCACATCGATTATGTCAACATGATTAACCAGTGCAGTAACTAGCGTTATTTGATTGATGTAGTATGCCCATTCTCTCATTGGATTGATATAGGACCATGTGACAACCCCGATACCAAATCGGCTGCCAAATTTCTAATATACAAGGCATTTCCTCACTGGGGAATATGTGATGTCCTGGGGTCAGACAATGGGACACACTTTAATTAGCTGTTCAAATAAATTACCTCCCCGTTAGGAATAAAACACAAGCTGACCAGTTTACCACCCGAAAGCCAACGGATCTGTGGAGTGTCTCAATGGTTTATTGAAGCAACGATTTTCAAAGATTTGCCACTCCCTGGGTAATAATTAGTTTCACTGTCTCCCCCTTGCGGTCTTTAGCCTCAGGAATCAGGCAGGGAAAAGATCACCACCTGACCCCTCACAAGATAATGACGGCAGGAGGTTGCACACACCACTTACACCTGTACGCACAGCCTCCAATGCCAACAGAACAGCTGATATTCTAGGGGATGATTTCAGGGATATCTTAGGGATGTAACCAAATGTGTAAGACTTATATCCCAACAGACTGAACCATGTTCACCACAGCCAGCTGCAAAGGACATCATAGACCCAACATCTCTGCAGTAACCCCAGCTCTACCCAGGGGATTCGGTGTTCATCTGATTTTTTAACAGAAAATGGAATGATAGGTGCTTCTATGGACCCTACAAAGTTGTTTTTGCTACATAGTCTGCTGTAAAAGTTGACAGACGTAAGTACTGGATCCAACTCAAAGACATCTGGAAGGACACCTGCACTGGCCCTCTTGCCCAGCACACACAGGAAGGAACACCACTAAAAGATTAGTGTAATGTGTCTGTTTTTGACATTCATGCAAGGACGGTGTCCCTTTGGATGAAGAAATATTGAATATTTTTTACAGTCTCCGGGAGCAGCGCATTGTACCAAGAATATTCTGTGTATTGCATGTCTTTCTCTTTTCTTTCTTTCCTTTGGCAAGTGTTATATGTTGGGGGCATATAAAGGGGAGTATGTTACTGAAATAGTGCGTGTGGTAGCAAGTAGAAGTGTATTTGTGCCCAGGAGCAAAAGAAACACAGAACAGAGAAACTGAATATGGGACACAGAAAATCAAGGGGTTATCTTGGACACTGTTGCAGCTGTGCATCACCCCAACACAGATAACCTGTGGTATAACCACATGCGTGAGTTGGGAAGAGTAAAATTAAAAGGATTCCTGCTACATATGTTCACCGATCCCACACACAACTTGCACTACCAGATGGTTTATTCCCAAAGAAATGCCACCTCTGATAGCACAATGTTTTGTCCACCTACACCAAAGTAGGGTACAAGGGTTGATTCACGGACACACGGTTCAAGCCACTGTGCTACAACCAGACACCAGTGAGTGTCCTGGGAACAAGAAGCAAGGGTGGAGTCAACTAAGACCGCAACTAAAATTGGAAGAAGCTGTATTCTCCAACAATAGATGGGAGGAGGGACTGGCGAGCTGCACAGTGGGGGGGCATTGAGGGAAGAAGTAGTGGCACACGGTAACAAAACTTGTTATGCATTATGGAAGTTAATATGTGTCGAAGCTCACCTGGATACAGATGAATGAACGGCCTGCTAAAGTACAGATACTTGCATATTTCTCCTTGTGTTTCAGAGGCAATGGCAGCGTGCCTGACGGCACCAATGAGCGCTGCAACAGGACATTATATAAATTGGACTTGAGGGACTGCAGTGCTCATGCATAGATTTTAGATCTGCTGGAACTTTGCATAGCTCCACCTTCTGCCATTTTGGACGGTTGTGTGCTCCCTGTCGACATTACATTCAGCTGTCCGTATCATGCCTGATGCTTAACTCACTGTCATAAATGTGCCACAGCCACCCCAGTTACAACAGTGCCCGTGTATTAATGAGCTTCCCTCAGTACAAACGTTCAAATTATCGCTCTCAAGAATCTGCCGAAAAGCTTAAGGCAATTCCAGACTAATTTTATTCCAGACCAATTCTACTTATTCACTAGGACTGAGATATGTTCATATCCTTGCTCACTCCAGGTATTCAAAGTGCAGCAAACAACTCCAAATGGTTGCAAATAACCAGATTGGAGTTACTACAGATCGCTAATGAAACGGAGCATGGCCTCAACTCTATAAAAGAGGAGCAGTAGGACATTCGACTGATGACACTGCAGAACAGGTGCATCTTCTACCTCTTCACGGCCATGGAGCGGGCATCTGTAAGAAGATAGGAAGCTCCTGCTGTACCTACAACCCTTCTAATGACTCGCATAACAGGTGCCTGACGCACGCTATTGGGGCTCAGCACAATTTGAATATTGACATAGAAAAGGAAGCAGCAGAGGGAGTAGAAGATTGGCTTGATTCATAGTTTCCATGGGCTCCTTCCTGGTTGGGACTAGCCATAAAAGTGCTACTTCTCATTATTGCCCATTTACTCACTGTATTCTGTTCCTGTCAGCTTGACCTACGATGCTACTTCAAGACACTACACAAAGGAGCAATGATGATGTCCTTCACCCTCACAACAGATAAGGTCACTCCAGTCTTAAAATCTATATATACACAGACTGAGAAATGGAATGGCGAAAAAGAGCACAAGATGTCAAGGATAGGAGAGCCAGTTGCTTCACCAGGTACACTAGTTTCACCCCCACCTGACCCTGAGAATTATATATAAAACGCTGAGTAGATCTTGTACGGGATGCTGCTTTATGACATGTGCCCCAGAAGAATATGCCCAAAGCAGAGAACGCTTAGGTCATGTGTGTAAAGTGTGGGTGCCCAAAGATGACTCATATAGAGAGAGGGAAGTGAGATTAATTAACTAAAAGGGGTGCAGGTGCAATGCCCCAATCGTGTAAAGAGGTTTAGGCTGCGCAAATTGTATTAACAAAGAGAACAGGTAATTTAGTGTCAGTATTTTGCTGTTTAGTTTGGCAGTTCTGCACATGTGTTATTTGTAGCTAAGCTTTGAAACATTTTAGAAAGCATCACAATGCCTTACATGATGGAAAACGAGTAACAATGTAATACCGTGGCTCCTTATATTTAGAGGTTTGCCAGGTCATTGTCTAATAGTTTGCATCTAGTATTAGTGCCCATATAGTGTTTTGGTTGTAGTAATGTTTTATTTTATACTAGCAAAAAGTACTGGTACTCTGCACAGGTTCTGTACACAGACCTAACATTCATCAATTGTTGAAAATCAATGATCCTGTAGGTATCTGTTCTGAGTCACTTATCGCTTGATGTGCTTTGCACTCTGAAGTAAACCACTGATAATGGGTGCATGGGGCTGGCCGACACACCCCAGAGCATACCTGGAGGGGCAGCGAGAGTTGACGCGCTGCAGCATACTGGCACCTTCTGTGCGCTCTCCCCACCCGTCGCCTCACCCTCGTGTGGTGCAATGTGTTGTGGTGCAAATATCTCGGAAAGGGTACGTCATAGGGCTGTGAAATGTGGTTTGAGGCCTTTTGCTCCTTGCATCGAGATGCTTAAAATTAGCTTTGTCCGGTCCTTCTACGACCACATTGATGTTTTGCCAATTTCAGGCAACCGTCTCATGTGTGAAGGGGCTGAAATTCGGGGAAAGGGGTCGGGTGTCCAAACGTCTTGTAGTCAGTAATGTCTGGATGGTCCCAGCAGGTAACTATGCAACATTTTGTGCAGATTGGTGGAACGATGTGGAATTGTATAAGGAACAAAGTAACAGATTTTCTGCTTTACATATAGAGATTTAGAGCTGCATTTTGCTGCTGGTAAAAAGGTAGTTGAAGTGTACGAAAGTGAGATAGGGTAAAAAGTAGCACTTCAGCCACATAAGGGCTGTGTGCCATCGTAGCAAGAGTAACTCCATTTTGGATTAGGCCTCACTAGAAACTGTTATTTTAAATAGCTAGAGAATTAGGCCGCCCGTTGGAGCTTTTGCTTTGTCCATTTAATTAGAACTTATGCATACTTCCCACAACCAGCGATCAGACAGCAAAGGTTGAGGAATTAAGGGAGATGTGCAGCTCAGATATCAAGTTAACGTGCCAGGTTGAGCAGCGCACAGAAGCTGGGAACGGAATGTTGGTCTTAGACAATTAGATTAGTGCTGCAGCTGTGAAGGAAGAGTTTTTTTTTTTTTTATTTGATTTATTTTTTTGTTTACCAAATAACACAAAATAAACCTTGGCACCACATATACAAATGCCATATCAACCAACATCAACACTAAACATAAGCCCAACATAACGCTTGCCAACCCTCCCGCTCCCTCACCCTGCCCCAGCCTGCTTCTCATACACCTCAAAAACATCTTCCATTCCGAATAGGTAAAAAAACCTAAGTCATTTCTAAAGTCAACCCACCTCTGTATCCACCGTTCCCGTCTGGGCAAACAAGGTGTGTAATAGACCCTCCAACTCTCTAATTCCGCCTGGGACATCCGACTGATCTCGGTTGCAGTGCCTTTTTCCAGGCTGTAATCTCTGCTGTCCCCCACCTAAGCAGATCCCTTCACCATTCCTCTAAACGATTTCCATGCCATGGCTATCCTGCGTTTAGCCAAAATACACGCCAATCCTTCAGTTTACTAACATGTGTCATACCCTTGCGACGCGTGAAGCAGCTGAGCAGGCATGCACTGGGGGAGCTAAAGGAAGAGTTATGAGAACAAGGGCTGTTATAGAGCACTGCCAGGATGTCGAACTAGTTCTGGAGTAATAGTGCTCCCATTGAAAAGCGGCCGGACCATTCGAACTACGGATGTTTGATTAAATAGTGCAAATAAATAAGAGAAATTCATCCCCAAGTGCAGTGCCTCCACGGTTATTAATAACGGACCTGGTTCCCAAGAGAGATCGAGCAGGAGGCATGTTAGGGGTGTAGCGTGTTCTCTGACAGGAGTGTGTGAGGGGACACAAAGTTGCAAGTCACTCAACAAAAGCGATATTTATTAAATGGAAATGGGTGTGGAAAAAGGCCCATCTTGCCCTAACCAAAAGGAAAGGTCCCAACCTATAAAACTAAGACAAAAAAAGTTGGCTTTGTGTCCAAAATACATCTGGCCCCCACACCAACATACAAAATCAACAGGTACAAAATTATGCTAAATATATATATATATATAAAAAAAATTGCTTTCTCTGGTTGTAATACTCCAAAAAACCATTGAAATAATGCGTGTGAATGTCCAAGCACACAAGACCCTGCTACCTTAATGTTAAGGTTCAAAAATGTATTCTAACCATAATGTGCAGACACAATAAAAAGAGCATAAACATTAAGCTCTGACTTACATGACAGACAAAGTAGGCAAGACACTCACCCACCTGGGTGGATTGGCGCCACGTGTTCCGCCCAATTCTTGGGCTTCGTCAGGCTATTAAATATCAATATTCTTAATGAACACTTATCTAAACAAACAGCAAAGTTCCTGTGCGCGGCAAACTCCTCAACTTCGCCTCTATGCGACGCAATCACGTGAACGTCGCACATCGGTCAATTACCCGCTAAGATGTCATCCGTATTGGAATAAATTCACTTTCAGTAAGTTAGTTATTGCACCATCTACATCCTGAGTTGGGGAGCGCTACTATTTCTACCACATATTAACTGGCACCAGGGACGAGAGTGCCCTGCTACGGTTGTTTACTGTTATATTTAAAACGTATTTTTTAAAAAAATTGTGTTCCTGCGTTAATGCACATTTTGTGGGGATCATGTACTGCAAAAAACAATATGCAGATCACATGCCCCGTCCCAGAGGTAGCGCTTGTTGAAACCTGACAGGCGGCTTTCCAACGATTCTTTTCCATGTTCTATCGCACTGTAATACCACAATTACAAATCCATTACATCCAACGGGTTTCTCACAATCCTCCAAAACATGAAGGGCAAATCACAAAGTTGTCATAAAAGTGAATGCATTAAACATCAACAATCAGCAATATGAACCCAAACATATCATATTAATAAAGGTAATGGCAGAGAACTGTTCTCCATCTGATTGTAATCCATAACTTGAAGGCAAAAATCTATCAACTGTAAATAGCTATATTGGTACAATCTAGGAATTATGTTTATTTACTGTATCTCTTCAAATGCAAAAATGAACACATTATTTCTAGGACAGTAACACTTATGGGTTCCTCTATAAGGTGCATGTACAGTAAAGTGCAAATGCATATCATTACTATCTCAAAGTGCTAGTGCTTTAAAGTGACTTCATTGCTAAAGTGCAATTTTTTTTAACCCTATGTGTATGAATGTCCTCACACTATATCTCCTGGTGTACCAGGACTTCTACATCTTAGTATGGCTTATATTTTGCTAAAAGTTTGTTCTATATTACTGCAGAAACGCATACGTTTCCGAATCTATGTTGAGACCCTGTGGTCTCAAGTTATCAAATTTGCAAATGAGCGAAGCTTCCAATTGTCTTAGCTCGAGTTCTCTGTTCCCCAACCTCTTATGCTGGGGAACATGTGTAAGGCCCAAAAATGACATGTCACTAATATTGCCTTGATGGTTCTTAAGGAAATGGTCTGTTAGTGGATAAGTGAGATCTCCATTTTTAATAGCCCTGTAGTGTTGCAGGACATATACAACAAATCTTGTTAGACATGTAATGTTGTGCTTGTATTTCCATGTCATGCCATTACGACTCAAATGGTTTTTGGGATACAAAGCAACACATCTTACAACTGGCCCATTTGCGAAAGCCTAGTCTCGGTACTGGTCTCAAGAAATTTGAAGAGCATGTTTCTCCATACCAACCATACTCGGAAATAAAGAGGTTTTCAAAGTAGGAGCTTTCGGATACGCAATGCTAGGATTTTGATCCAGTACCTTAGATAGATCCGAGCCAGTGAGCAGCACTTTCAAATGTCTTTTCATCAGGAGTTGGATATTCTTAGCTTGATCATTATATCCTGTTATAAATCTGATCACATTGTCATTCGTGACATCCCAAGATTTCAACAGGCTTAGTCGGTCCACCTTCTCTGCTTTCTCATAACTTTGTCACAATGTTCCTAGTGTAACCTCTAGCGATGAATCTCTGACTTATATGTTCAGCTTCTACTTGATCGAGTTCTTAATACATGCTCTCTTGGCTCATAGAAATTCTCCATATGGAATGGACTTAAGTGATTTTGGGTGGTGGCTCCTAGCATGGAGAGTTGAGTTGGAGCTGGTGGTCTTTCTATATAATTTGGATGGTAATCTATTGTTTTCTATCTTAAATTCCACATCAAGAAAGAGCAATTTAGTATTACTGGAAATCGTATACATCTGGTTGCCATGGAGAAAATTATTATGCTCCAAACAAAATAGTAACATGTCCAATAGCATTGCATTATGTTCCCGAAAGCTAATAGATCTACTTTCTAAAAAGAAGCTGCAGGCGGAAATGCCTGCCGTATGTTTGATTGAAGTATACAATGAGACCACATCAAGGGATACCAAAATATAATTCGGTTCCCAATTGATGGTGTTGATTTTGGTTGACAAATCTGATGTGTCTCGTAAGAAAGAACTCAAACTAAGGACAAATGGTTGAAAAGAGAAATCTCAATATTTAGAGGTGTTTTCCAATAAACTGCCAATGGAGGAAACTATCGTACTACCAGAAGGGTTTATAAGGCTCTTGTGTTTTTTAGTATTAAAGTATATGATTGGTGTGACTGAATATTTGTTGAGAAAAAAATATTCATCACCACTAATCAGACCTAGATCACGCCAGTTGTAGAGTTTATGATGGTAGAGTGTGTTCGTGTCTTTCAACACTGTCTGTTCAATCTCAATATAGTTGTCAATATTGCTCAACTGTCTCTCGGCTGCTTCTTCATATTTTGCACTGTCCATTACCACTATCCCTCCCCTTTATCAGACGGACAGATAGTTATGGTGGTATCGTTTTTCAGTGCCTCCAAAGCCTTGAATTGTACAAAGTTCAAATTTCCACCAGAGGACGGGACTATATTAGATAATCTTCTCAAATCTGCCATGACCAACTCTTCAAATGTGTCTATAGGACCACATATTATATTCGGGCAGAATATGGATATCAGTTTTAAATGACTGGGACAATGAATATTCGTCTGTATTTCATACTGATTTTTAAGTGTTTCATTATCTACCACCCTATTGTCTCACTGTTCTGATGTAGGCATTAGGTCCATATTAGGTAGACATATTAGTCCTGTAAGATCTTTTTCAGTTAATGGGGATCTCTTTTTAGTTTCTCATCTTTTTCATTGCTCCTTTAGCTTTTGTGGCATAAAGTTTGGTCAGTTTCATATATGGGATACATTACTCACTGTAATCTTATTTTTGATGCTTGTATCTGCTTAGATTCACATGCTGTGGATAGGCCAATATCTGGTGGAAGCTGCAGAGAATTACAGTTTGTTTTTCGAAATGGGACAAACAGGGCGTGCCAGTAATACTATCCCTAGTGTGATGTACCCTGTACCCATGATCCCTCACGCGTCTATGACCCTCAGTTATTTTTTCTGACATGAGGTAGCATGAGGGGTAGCGCGAGTACAGAGTATTCAAGCATATAAGATAGAAAAGACTACAATCATCCATGCGCCTTCTCTCAGAGGGGATGAAGGGCGGGCGCATATGAATCTAAGCAGATACAAGCATCAGGAATACAATTACAGTGAGTAATGTATCCCTTCTGAGGCTTGTGGAATCTGCTTAGATCACATGCTGTGCATAGATAAGCAAGCAGTGTTAGGAGAAGGTGGTGGGATGTGAGAAGGTTCAGATGTGAAGAGGTGTCGTAGAACTGCTTGTCCCACCTGTGTATGTCTTGGAATGAGTGTCAATGCAGTAATGCTGAGTGAAGGTGTGTACTGAGCTCCATTTAGCTGCTTTGCAAATGCTGTCTAGAGGGACATTTGCAATGAAAGCCAGAGTGGCTCCTGTAATCCTTGTGAAGTGAGCTCTGGGCGTGAAAGGCAGTGTCTTGTTTGAAAGGGAATAGCACAATTGTATACATCTGACTATCCATCTGGAGATCGCATTTTTCTAAATGCGGTCTCCTCCTCTCCATGGTGCTATGGAGACAAACAGTTGGTCTGTTTTTCTTAGCGGTCTGGTCTTGTTTACATAGTAAGGGACCGCCCTCCTCACATCTAGTATGTGGAGTTTTACCTCAGCTGAGCTGGTGGGGTTCTGAAAGAAAGCCAGTAGCTCAATAGACTGATCTACATGAAATTTACAGATGAACTTATGGGAGAACCTAGGGGGAGTACGTAAAGCCAGCTTGTCCTTGTGTATGATAAAGAAAGGATCCTGCACGGACAATGCTTGTATTTCACTAACTCTTCTTATGCCACTTCTTAGCCACTAAGAAGGAAGTTTTGTCAGTCAGGTGTTTAAGACTAGATTTACGCATCAGCTCGAAAGGGAGTCCCATGAGCTTAGCGAGTACAACATTGAGATCCCATCCTGGCGGCGGGTTTGAAATTGGAGGGGGAAGTCTCTTTACTCTCTCCATGAATGCTTTGATGACAGGTACCTTCTAACATGAGACCTTATTGTTCGAGGTGGTATAGGCTGACAAGGCCGCCAGGTGGACTTTGAAGGAGTTGAATACTAACCCCGATTTGAGCAAGTGAAGCATCTAAGTTAGAATGTGGGAAGGAGTACATTCTATGAGGTTAGCAGCGTGAGCAGAGGGTGAGCAGTCGTCTGCAGTCTTTCTACACTGTTTGCCAATAGGAAGTGTCTATAACCAGCAACATTACCGCGGAGCAGTGAGCAGAGCGTGAGCAGAGCGTGAGCAGAGCGTGAGCAGAGGGTGAGCAGTCATCTGCAGTCTGCTGCAGGAGCTAATGGAGCCCATTAGCACGTCCAACATCCTGCTTTCACAGCCCGCTAATTCAACAGACCCCATTTCAGAGGCCTCTTTGCGAATACTTCGGAGCACCTCGAAAATACTTGAAACCAAGAAAATCAAATCAGCACCATGTCAAAAAAAAAAACAAAAAAAAAAAAAAAAAAAAAAATCGAAGGAGCCAAGGCTACCCCCTGAAGTCAATAATTGCCATCCCCTCGATTAACACGAACACTATGAGCACTGTGCATCTACCAAGCCCAACGACCATCCCTATGCACAGTAGGGACCAGAACATTGTGGTCTTTTCTATTGCCACGATTCAGTCATCCAGTGACTCTGCAACCCTCTATAAGACATCTGTAAATACCTCAGTATATGTTTTAGACAATTCAGGGCTGGCAAATACAACAATGGCCATCGGTGCGGCAGAGTCCGCTGCACCCACGCTTCCCGCATTACCTGTTTCTCCGGTGCCTTGGATCCACGGTGCAGCGATATTCAACGCCAAGTTATATCCAACGGGGACCCGTCAGGACTCTCGGGTCTCCCTGCCAGCCGCTCGCTCCATTTCATTCTGCAGTTCCCCCCCCGCCCGGCAGGCTCTGCCTTCCCGTCTGGTTAATGAGACGAGGGGGGCCTTCGTTTCGGCTGTCGGAGGTCGGCCGACCCAGGCTCCTGCACATTCTGTTTTGGGCAGCGGTCTCGGGGCCTCCTCCTTCAGGAGCGTGTCGGCTCGGGTCGAGGCGGGGACAATCAGTGACCGGGGCCTCCCTTCGACGCAGAAGCTTGAGACGCCGTACCCAACGAACATCTGCAGGGTGCAGGACTTCTGTGTTCAGACAATTCAGAACACTGATTC
The DNA here is from genome assembly GCF_040938575.1 of Ambystoma mexicanum. Taxonomy (NCBI): domain Eukaryota; kingdom Metazoa; phylum Chordata; class Amphibia; order Caudata; family Ambystomatidae; genus Ambystoma; species Ambystoma mexicanum. The sequence continues at coordinate 977,133,117 of NC_090934.1, read as the reverse complement.
GCTGCTGCCAGAACTGGAGGGCCCCACGAAGGTCTTTCTCCAAGGACACAACTTTTGACACAAATCCAACGACAGTTGTGGTGGCGGTTCAATATCACGCCTCACAAGAAACATCAAGAAACAGTGTCTTTCATTGGGCCCTTAGGGTCCCTCCACCAATAGATCGGGATAACGATCCAGTACAGAAGAACGCCGAAATAACAGCTGCAGCGCCCTGTTCGTCCTTTAAGGGCCCCCTTCTGCAACCGAGGATATCCAGCGTTTCACAGTCTATGGCTAAGCTGACAGAGATGTCCACTCCTCATTCAGAACTAGCCTCTGTGCCTCAATTAGAAATCCATGATTCTCAAGAGGCTACTAAACAAAATAAAAAGCTAATACATCAAAGAAAGTAGGTAAGCAACCCCTACCAGCCCCACTCTTCTCGTGCACTGAAAGATTCCATAAATAAGCAGTACAAAAGAAAGTTGGACCAGACTAAAGAACTGTCAGATGCAGAAACTTTGGAGGCCATTCAGGACCTCCCACCTGTCAGCAAAGCAAGGAAACTAACGTCGGGGATCCCAAATCAGGCTCAGATTCAATCAGCTATCCAAAACCAACTAATAGGATCAAAAGAGGCTTTCAGTGCACCCAGAACCGACGAGGTACCTAAAAGGACTTCAGCAAATGTAAACGAGGTGCCCTCGGTTAAAGAAGTTAACAAAGATTCAGAATCGCAGGGAGTGATTCTCAACGCAGACGACACCAACCCAATTGGTACTCAAAACACCCCAACATTGGAGGGAAGTACCTCTGAACTAAGTAAGTCGACGCGCTCCAAAGACCCTGGGCCAACACATGGTAAACAAATCTCTTCCACGCCTATACGTGGCCCTGAACCGATAGCCTGTACACCATCGACTCAATCCGATATACGTTTTTTCTCTGATCCCGGATGATGGTCTGACCCAACCAGATGACCACTCACAAACATCATACTCACCGACCCATCACACGCCATGACCCCGATCCCCGCCAAAAAACCAAAGACTCAGTGAAATTATAACTACAAGCAACAAGGAATCACCTTCCAAAAAAACAGAACTACCAATAATCATGTCAGCAATAACAATAGCTCTATCACCATTTGGAAAGCTATATGAAGCCATCAATGACTCGCTGAAAGACAGCACTGTTCTAACTGCAATGATGCATAGCAAACTGATTTTTCTGTAAGGTTTCATTACAGCATTGGACCAAAGAAGTAAAGAGCAGAGCGAGTTGTGGGACTCTAAACTGAGCCTGCTAGAAGACCTATTATATCGTCTCAAACCAGCTTCGCCAGCTACTATGGAAAAAGAGACCCAGACTGAAGCTCCGTCAAATCCATCTGATCTGGCGCCGGTTTTTAAAAGAGAAACGGAAAAGCCCCCTCAATCCAATTTGGAAGTGATGCAACACCAGAGAACAGCGGAAAATCAACAAAAGACAACACCGAGCACTAAAAGCAAACCCCTGCTGAAAATCACAACGGTCAGCGATTCGGCCTCCAACATGCGCACAGAAAGTTTCGGCCCTTGAACCCCTGATGTCAGCGAGAAGCAAACAAAGAGTTATCGAAAGAAAAACTGATCTTCTCAGCAAAAACAAAGCCTCAATAACTCAGTCATCTGCATCTCCACTTCCCCAAAGCCACCGAAGAATTTATAGCTCAAAGCTAACCCAACATAAGCTATCAATGGAGGCAAGAACATCGAATCCAGCTATTTCAAATGAACTGTCTGTCCTAACATCGACCCGGCCAACCCGAGTTTCAGTTGAGGAAAGTACCCTCTCTGTTACATCGACTCAAACTGAACACAAAGCCATCAAATTGTCATTGGACATGACGATTCAGAATCAACAAAAAGTATTACCAGCTCCACCCAACCAAATCAACCGTAGACACAGCCCTTGGAGATGCTCAATCAAGAGGTCTGTCTCTACGTTCGACTCGTCTCTACAAAATTGAACAAAAAATCTCCAACGACCATTATATGATCCTAAATAGAAATACAGTTCTCAGAACACTAAAAAAGGTGAAAACTTTACAGAACTTAAAATCGGACGATTTCACCCTGATCGAACCATATCACAGAAGGAATCAACGAAGGCCTACCTGCACATCAAAAAACGGGCATTGGAAGAATTACCACAAGAAATATACGCGGAATTAGCCCTTTTGGACTTCAACCTTTGAGATTCCCTCTACGAACTCTAAAGAATTGCCAAGAGACAATTACAGAAAATTACCCAAAAAAACGAGAGATTCAAATCACGAAAAGAAGATCTTTACAGAACAGCGACAAGGGGAAGAAGTCCAGCATTAACAACAAACAAGAGCTCGAGAACCAATGGAACAACATCGGACGGACTTTCTGCAACTGTCCGCCCGAGACAAATTGCAAGGAGCGACGAGAGAGCAGAGCATAGAGATGACCTCAGACAAAAATATGATTTTGAACGGTATCAAGGCCATCCAACAGGGGCGTGGCTAACCGCCATGTAAGAAGGAAGCTTTCCGAGCAGCTCCACATGATGGGTCATTGATTTTACTGTGAAACTGCGGTTTTATCAAACTATTTTTGCTAAAAATCGCCATACCCGTGGCTAAACGCCCTGAGCACCTGCACACAGTTTGGGGCTGCTGCGATCATCTGGAGTGAAGATATTTGGTGTGGACCAAAATACGCGGACATCTGAAAATGGCGCCTGCCTAAATGAGGACACTGTTTGCAGGGGCACGGCTCGTATCACAGTCGGCTCCAGGGACTGGAGTGGCATGCGGCGCCTGGGAGGTGTGCTGAGCGCTAGACGGGAGGAGCGGAGACGAGCAGACCACACGCTGCGTTGGCGTGGGCTCCGGTGCCTGTCTGAGCCCTGGCCGAGTCCTGGCCGAGTCCCGGCGTTGAGCAGCCGGTGGCGCTCCGCTGGTCCCGAGTGAGACGGAGAGAGGCAGGCGACCCCTTCGGGCCTGTTGTGAAGAGGGAGCGGGGCACCGGAGCCGCCGTCACGAGTGGCGGAGACCCTGAGTAGACCCGGCCCCAAGAGGTCAGGACGCGCTGCTGGAGCCCCCACGCCCGGAGGTGCGAGAGCAGCCCCGTGGGGCCTCATTGCGGCCGGAGAATGCAGCGCCAGGCCCGGAGCGTTCCAGCCTGAGGCGAGCGGGAGCAGGCACAGAGAGACTCGCTAGCCCGCTCTACCGGAGACGGGTAAAGAGGGTGAGGGGGGTCCAAGCTGCCACCATTGGACTCACACAGGGATAAGGTGCCCCCCCCACGCTCCACCCGCATTGGCGCCCCGGCCTGTGGAGCTCCAAGGTGGCGGCTGGAGCTGTGGGCCGCGCTTGGCCTGGTGGCACTGGCGGCGGACTCTGCACGAGGGGGCCCTCGCTGGGGAGGGGTGCCTCTCGGGCAGCGACCGGTCCTTGGCTCGGCTAGCTGTGGACCTCTTGATACTGCCCCTGCCTGGGGACGAGCGAACATGAACCCTGGGGCGCTGATGTGAGAGGAGAGCCTGACGCCCGCTGCCTACGCCGGGGCCACAGGGTGCTGCACCCATAGTCCCAAAGTGTCACAGCACACATACCCTGCCAATCCTTCTCACAGCGCTGCACTGCAGTGGTCCTCGTGGTGGCCCGCTCGGCGGACTAAAAATGTCATCGAGAGGCAACAAAAGTAAACAGCGGCAGACAACCATGGAAACATATGCGGCCAGCAGCCCAGCTACTCTCGACACTAGCACCTCCAATACTGTGGCACAGCAGGAATTGGTCCAGGAACCAGCGAACTCACAGTTGCTGGAAGCCATTAAGACACTGCAAAAAACCATGGAGTCCAAAAATGACGTGGTCGCAGTTGACTTGAACTTGCTGCGACAGGATGTCCGCGCTATAGCCAACCGAACTGACGCACTGGAAGCCCAGGTTCGCGAGAACACAGAGACGAAAACCCAGATACTCAAAGATGTGGACGCCTTGGAGCAAAAGATTAAGAACCTAGAGGACAGAGCAGAAGATGCGGAAGGGCGGGCGCGCTGCAACAACGTCAGGCTCCTCGGACTTCCAGAGGGCATTGAAGGGAGCGACCCCACGAATTACATTGAAAATCTCCTGCTACAAGAGATTGGGGCTGGTAAGCTGTCGCAGGGCTTTACCATTGAGCGTGCACATCGTTCTCTCACTAAGAGGCCGCCCACGGGGGCCCCACCCAGACCTATAATAGCCTAGGTACTTAATTATAGAGATAGGGAAGGGATCCTAGCTTTCTCAAGATCGGGCGGCCGCATACAACGTGACTCGGCCAAGGTGGCCATATATCCGGACTACACGTTCCAAGTCCAGATGGCAAGGTCCCAATTTATCTCCACTAAGGCACGGCTAAAAAACGCAGTCCTACGCTACATGCTTCTCTGCCCGGCCAAGCTGAAGGTGCTACACAACGGCAAAGCGCTACTGTTTGACACACCAGCGGAAGCCTGCGAATGGATGGACAGGGAGCAGGTTCCAGATATAGAACCCAAAGAACGCAGGCCACGGAAGCAGTAGCCCAAGGGACATAAGGCAACCGGCTATGAGTTGGGCCAGTATGAAAACCTAGATGCACCGCGCCGCAGCAACAGTGATCTTCACAGAAGCTGCTTGGGAGTCCGTTGACTCCTCGCAAGACAACATTTGGAAAGCTCCTCTTTAGGACCTCCTGAAGTAATTTGGGTGCATTGAACCCACCTGTAGGGCACCTGAAGACCCTAGGTCAAACGGAGCGGAAACGGGAAAGTCAGAACGAGGGAAACCTCGCTAGACGAGTTAATGTTAGTGGGAAGTTCAAAGTTTTTTTTGGGGAGAAGGGGAGCCTATAACATGGGTCCCCCAGTTGGAAATTAAAGAGTATACAGACACAGGACCACCCAAAGCACCCGAGGTCGCAAGAACCCTTAATGAACTCATCCCAGGCGCAAGCTCGGAACATCAGACCGCCTACAGGACAAAATAAGAATTATGACATGGAATGTCAGAGGGATGAATAGCTACGTCAAGCAGCATAGAATACTCTCATTCTTGAAACAAAATAGGGTCAGAATTGCTCTCTTGCAGGAAACACACCTGAACGCCCCTAAGCTGGAGGCGCTGGCCCGGATCTGGAGAGGAACGTTGATAGGCACCACCTTTTCAACATATGGCATGGGTGTCTTTATATGGATAGCCCCCAATATCCCCATACGCCTAATTCACACGAAAGTAGAGGACGAGGGAAGAATGGCTCTGATACATGGCACCATTGAAGGGAGGGAGGTCTGTTTGATTAGTTCCTACTCCCCCAACCACGATGCCACTGTTTTCTTCCGTTCCTTATACACTAGGCTGGGCCCATACAGAGGCGGTAATTTGATATGGGGGGAGACCATAATTGCACCCTTGATCCCCGCATGGATAGGTCAGATAGTAAGCACTCCCGCCCCTCCCCGCCTGCTAAAATATTGAAAGAACTGACATTACAGTTGGCACTAGTAGACCTCTGGCGTGAGCACCACCCTGAAGCGAGATGATACTCCTTTTACTTGCCCCCGCACGCAGTATACACTAGAATAGACTATTTACTAGTGAGTGAAGAACACCAGGCCGCATTTGAGGATGCACAATATCATGCTAGAGTCCTGTCCGATCATTCCTCACTCACAGCCACCTGGACAGTGTCAGCGCCCCGACCCCCTGTACCCACGTGGAGGCTCAGGAGTGAAGCACTGCTGGATGGAGCCTTTAGAGAACAGATTCGCAATAGCACTGTGGACTACTGGCAAATTAACGAGAACAGTGTCCAACACGTCCGTACTGCATGGGAGGCGTATAAGGTGGTGATGAGGGGGGAGATGATAGCTGCCACTGGGGGGGGTGGAGAAATCCATATCGACCCAGCTAAGTCGAGATGAAAGCGAACTGCAGGAACTCGAAGCCGAGTCCTCTGCAGACCCAGCCTACTTGCAAAAAATCCAGGACCTCAAACAGGCATGTCTAGTCCACTGGGAAAAGCTGGGGAGACTAGCCCCTAGGAGCCCCATTTGTCGCATTCACAGATCTGATGGAACAACAATGCACACGCAGACCGAGATCAACTCGGTATTTGCTAAATACTACCAAGCGCTTTACGCCGAGCCCCAAAGGTCTGCCGATGTTGACATTGAGGACGTCTTGGACATTATCAGACTGCCTGCATTGGATCGGCAGCTTGCTGAGACCTTGGACAACCCCATTACTCCTGAAGAGGTAATGGCCACTATCAGATCTCTCCCCACTGGGAAGACACCGGGCTCCGACGGACTCCCCGGTGAATTTTACAAAACGTACGAAGATACACTAGCCCCCTTACTGACCCAAGTTTACAGGGAAGCTTATGATGCAGGTACCCTACCGGAAACCATGCGCGAAGCAGTAATCATACCCTTATTGAAACCGGGCAAGGAGAGTGACGATTGTAGCTCGTACAGGCCCTTATCCATGCTAAATGTAGATAAGATTTTGACGCCATTGTTGGCCAGGAGGCTGAGAAGGGTGATCCCGCAGCTGATCCACCAGGACCAGACGGGATACGTACCCGGGCGCTACATCACTGAGAATTTGTGCAGACTACACCACATTATTCATAGCACTGAAGGTAGGTCGAGCAAAAGCGCAGTAGCATCCCTAGATGCCACTAGGGCATTTGATTCAGTCAGATGGGACTGGCTTCACGCCACTATGGCCAAAATGGGAATAGGGCCGGCCTTCCGAAGATGGGTTCGTTTAATCTATAAAAACCCCACAGCTAGGGTACGCACCAACAGCACCTACTCTGAGAAATGGCATCTCCATAGGGGCACGAGGCAGGGTCCCCCCTTTCCCCAATGCTATACATCTTGGCTGCTGAACCCATTGCAGCATACCTCAGACAAGAATATGGTGATGGGGGCATTGTCAGACGGGGTAACCCAGTTAGTTTCAATGTATGCGGATGATATGCTTCTTTATCTAAGTAACCCTGAACACTTACTGCCGTACATTCTTGAGACTTTAGAGGGGTTCCACAGAGTCACTGGGATACAAATCAACCATGACAAATCCTGCCTCTTCCCCCTGGCGGCCCTGAGCAAAGTCATGGAGGCAAAACTCCCCAAGCTGGCGTTTAAGTGGGAGACATCCTCCTTCAGATATCTAGGCATCTCCATCCACCGAGACCCCAAGACTGAACATGCTCTGAACACGGCGAAAGCCAAAGATAACCTAGAAAAAGCAATGAACCACTGGGGCAGGCTGCCGCTCCCGGTGGCAGGTAGAGCGGGTCTACTGAAAATGGTCGCACTCCCCCGTCTCCTACATTATTTCACAAACGTCCCATACTACATCCCGCCGAAATTCTTTGGAGAGCTGAATAAGCTTTGCAGGAGGTTCCTATGGCAGGAGGGACGGCACAGAGTAGCGCTAGAAGTGTTGCAGAGGCCTTGCGACAGGGGAGGCCTGCAAATCCCCAACTTCGAATTATACTACATGGCAGCCCAATTAAAACATGTGATCCAATGGATGGCAGATGAGGAGACCACTGACACCAGACTTCTACAGCTGGCGGTCTCCCTGGGGCTCCTTAGAGACCTTCTCTGGGCCACACCCAATGCAAAACAGAACCTCCTATACCTAATCAACCTTGGGATCCTAATGTGGAAGCGAGCCTGCAGAGCTTTGCACACACAAGACCCCTACTCGCCTCAGATTCCGCTAGCAGCCACACTGACTGCCAGACCGGACGGCCTGAAGACAATTAGGAACATCTGGGAACCTGTCGGGATTGCCACCCTGGGTGACCTAGTGAATGAGCAGGGCATCCTAACATTTGAGGAGTTGCAAGTAACCACAGGATTACCTGCAGGACTGTTCCTGTTGTATAGTGCTGCAATAAGTGTACTCAAAACTCGATGGCCTGGGGTTGGCGACTTAGAGGCTGGGATAGAAGAAGTGGAAAACATACTGAATGCGGCTGAGGGGGGACACGAAACCTCGATGATTTATGAGTCGCTGCTCGTCGGCTCGACCAGCCCAGACCTCAAGTGCAAGAGAAAATGGGAGCGGGAATTGGGCCAGCAATTCGAGGACAATGAGTGGCAAGTCATAACACATTATCATAAAAAGGTGTCCAGAAACGCCAGATTACAACTTATACAATTCTACGTTTTACACAGAGCCTACCTCACTCCAGAGTTTATCTCCAAATTTACAGGTGCTGGAGTCAAGGAGTGCCCCAAATGCAATGAACCCCATGCGGCCATGACACATATGTTCTGGGGCTGTCCCGCACTGCAAACCTTTTGGAAACAAATAGAAACTAAAGTGAGAGAAGCAGACATAACCTTGGACATACAAACCCCAGAGGCGTGCATACTGGCCAAATACAAAAAACACGAAGAACCGACCGCTCAACAAGATGAAAGACTTGATGTATATTCTGGCCAAAAGGCGTATTGCAATGGAGTGGAAGAGCACTAAGATTCCGAGCGTAATGCAGTGGTGGGCGGACCTTCGTAAATGGTCGACGGCGGAAACAGGGGCCTGGGAGAACGCCCAGCGGGAGCAGAAACAAGACATTGGTGCAGACCTGCAACAATGGGTGGCGCCAACAGTGACGCTATTCCACCCGCGAGAAGAGAACTCAACTGACACAGAAGCAAGCAGTTCATAAGGGCTCTAATTAAGATGAACGATAGGGAATTGGGGTGGTCCTGTAGAAGGGGGAGGGGGGGAGGGGGAGGTTTGTATGAACGTTATGTTGTTTATGTAAGTTACGTTAAAATAATAAAATAAATTTTTAAATAAAAAATAAAATAAAAATCAAGGCCATCCAACAACTCCGAATCCACAATCAAGATCGGGGAGCATCTCTGAGAAATGACAGGACCTTGATAAAAACCACAAAGTAGACCCCGTCTGGTCCGGAAAAATCAACTAAGAAAGACAAATGGAATTGGTTTCATAGTATCCTAACCCCGGGGGTAAAGAGATAGCAACCATCCGGGGGTGTCAAGTCGACGTCACCCACATCCCAACCGCTCCAGCAAACACCCTTGAAAGAAACTTTAAGTATAGCGTCATAGAATACTAGAGGTCATGTTCATCTTACCAAGTCCGACAGTCACGACCTGAGCTCCTACGACATGATATGCCTTCAGGAAACGTGGCTGCGTGAAAAACCTGCCCTTGATGGTTATTGCATTGAAATATCTCCGGCCTTTGAAGGGCCTTTGGGTCGTCCCTCGTCGGGCTTATTAACAGCTACCCGCATAGGATCCGGTATATCCATTACGAAGATCATAACTCGCAGCTATGAAATTCTGGATGTTTTGACCACGTGGAACTCTGAAACCCCAACGGCTAAGCTCCCAGGACCTGACTCGGTAGCGATTATAACGTTTACTGGAATCCCCAAAAGACGTCAACAGTGAACATGTGCGAGAAAGTGAACAGCACAAATCGATGAAACTGCAATCAAATATAAATCTTCCAACATTTTGATCTGCGGGAACCTCAATGCGAATTGCACTATGTCCAGCTCGCCTGAAAGAAAAGAATCTATCAACTCTTCAGCTCTAAATAGGTGACTTGCGTGGAGCGCAATTATGAAATCCCGAAATCTTTTCAATTCCGCCACTACCATAGATTCAGATGCCTCGATTCCAACCTGGGAACGTGGTATGTCATCAGCCACTCTCGACTACATCTTTGTCTCCGAACTTGTGTATTTCAACATAGTGTCTTTCGACGTTATTAATACGAAGCACAGTGATCATAATTTACTGAATCTTACATGCAAAAATAAAGGGAGCCAAGTTAAATTTTACGAAACACTTATTGAGACAAACTCGCAACAAACTCGTCTTCGCATGATTGCTTCAGATGTTTGCAAGCTCACAGATCAATTTACCAGCCTAATGTCTGATCCCCAATCGCAAAACGGATTGGCTAGATCGAGCTATATCCCCTTCTGCTTTTGAAAAACCCAGGAAGAACTTTAACCACCAAAGTAATCAGCACATTCATGAATACAATGCAACTCTGGTTGCCAAACGCAGACTTGTAAGAAAACTAAAAACAGAGGCACTAACTTTGAATCTACCAATATATTGGGAAAATCTTAAAGCCGAAACAAGAAACTACAAGCAATGGCTGAGACAATCAAGATGTCTCCTATACCAATCAGATGCCGAAGAGATGTTGAAGATTCTCTCCAACAAAAAATCCTGTGACTTCTGGTCACTTATCAATAGACCGAACAAGCTCCCAAATTCGCACATGATCAACCCAGTGTCGGAAGAAAAATGGACCACCCATTTCCTGAATATGTTTGAATCAGCAGAAGGCAACAACGATGAAATCAGGTGACCAAAGGACCCTGTGTGGGTGGATCAGACTGATATCGCTGATATCAAAACCATAATCATGAAATTGAAGTTGTCAAGAGCACCTGGGCCTGACGTGCTCGCGAATTGTGGCTTAAAACAACTTCCGCACAAGTGGGCAAATCTTATCAGTTCAATTTTCAAAGTCTGCAAAAAAGAAGAACGATCCCGGACTCTTGGACGAAAGCGGTAATCATCCCGATCTTCAAAAAAGGAGTCAGAGAAGATCCCTTGAACTATCGGCCAATAGCCCTTCTTGATGTCATCGGAAAGGTCTTTGCTTCAATTCTTGTGTCACATTTCCGTAAAAGGGCCTTCACCTGACTGTGCTTCGATAAGTTGCAAACAGGATTCCAGAAAAACACGAGTACCAGTGCCAACATAATGTGCCTGAATCTACTTAAGGAAAGAGTCCTGACAGGAGCACCTCGGGTTTTCCTAGCATTTGTCGACGTGTCCCAAGCTTTCAACAGAGTGGATAGACCGAAACTGTGGTCCAAACTTAGGACATGGCATTGCCCAGAAAGCATTTTGGAACCCATAATCAATCTCCACACTAACACCAGTATAAAGGGTCCGCCTTAACAATCAAGGTCTAATTTCGAGCTCTATAGCGACCTTCCGTGGAGTGAAGCAAGGTTGCCCTCTGGCACCAGCCCTATTCATATCTTTTCTCAGAGATTTCAAAGACAGTCAAAGCAAGATCAGGTCATTTACACCAAAAATAGGCACCACAAGGGTCCCGAGACTTCTGTACGCGGATGACCTGATATTACTTGATCTCACTCCGGTCGGTCTGCAACGACAACCTCTCAACCTACACTAATGAAAACAACCTTGAGATCAATAAAGCAAAAACCAAAATAATGATCCTGCAAAAACCAGGAAGCAAAAAGAAAGAATGTTTTCAAAGGTACCTCAACGAGACTAAAATCGAAGTGGTTGACTCATTTAAATATCTTGGAGTGCAACTTAATAGCACCAAGAAATACTAGAATATGGAAATCACTTTGTGGTCTATGGCCAAGAATCTAACCACACAACTGAGAGCAGTTGATCGAAAATATGGCACATTTTCACCTCAAACACCGATCAGTTTCTACAAGGCCAAGATTATTCCCTCGTTGACATATGGCATGGATGCCACACCTTTAATACCGCCTCTACTTTGGCAAAAAACTTGAAGGTTTCATCTGGAGAGCGGTGCTGGGCTTACCCAATTCCACACCGGTAGCACCGATAAGACGAGAACTCGGCCTAGTCTCCCTGAAAGCAGTGGTGGACCACAGTACCCTTCAGCTGTACAGGAAAGTCATCCATCCTGAGAGTCTGAAAATCTACCATATGATAGCAGAAGAGATTGAAAAAGGCAACAGCCACTATGAATCTGTGGGCCACGGACCAAAATCTAAAATTGCAGGCAATCGCTTGTACTGAAGAATTGAAGAATAATCCGATCAGGATAAAAACAAAACTGGAATGTTGGGACTGGATCACTACTATGGAAAAAGCATCAGCCAACAAACTATTAGCCCATCTCCCTACGAACATTAACAAACTGAAAGAACCAATGGCATACTGTAAAAGATACCCCAGTAAATCACTGATGAGAACTTTTTTGAAAGCCCGTCTTAACGTCCTACCGACGCAAGAAATTCTAGCGATAAGAGCCGGCTCAAAGTTAAAAAGCTTGCAGACTCTGTAAAAATCCTGAAGAGATTGAATCTATTAGACACCTGCTGATACTCTGCTCTGCACCAAGCCAGGATTGCCTATTTTAGTCCTCTGACGCCTAACTCGTTTACTGGCAATGAAGCTATTTGGTGGAATCGCCTTATTACAGGCGACAAGACGGCAGCTGCAAAACTTTTGAATCTGGCAATGGAAAGGACAAACTTGAGCACGGACGTCGGGATCTCGCCTATCTAACATCTAAGACTGCTAACCAAACAACAAACTGTCGTCACCCTTGTGATGCCATCGGGAAAAGTTTTGAGTGGAAATCGCTCTTGTAAAAATCTTTTTGATTGTATACATGTAATTAAAAAAATAATTAAAAAAATTGTTTTCACTGGCACCAAATTACACATCTCCTCCACTTGTCGAAATAACAGTGCCTAGTGTTAGGCTTTCTTGCTTCCTTCAGGATGTCCATACACCTCTGTGGTAGGTTAAGATGTCTGAACCTTATGACTTCAGGGACCATGCTGCCAAGTTCATTGAGTGAGGTTGAGGGTGCACTGTTAGTCCCCTGTGCTGAGTGAGCAGATTGTACAGGGACGGGAGCTTGATGGGATCACACAACGCCAGTTTGCGCAGATGTGGATACCAAGGTTGTCTTGCCCACATAGGAGCAACTAGGATGAGCGTCACTTGTTCCTTGAGGATCTTGTTCACCACCTTCCTCATGAGAGGTGTTGGGGGGAAATCATGAGCAAATTTCCCTGACCAGTTCATCCAAAGGGCGTTCCCCTTGGAGCCTCGCTGGGGGAAGCTGGACGCGAAGTCTGGGCATTGACTGTTTTCGCTTGTAGAGAATAAGTCTATTGTGGGGGAGCCCCATTGGGAGGAGAGGTGTTCTACGACCCTTGCGTGCAGTTGCCATTTGTGTTTCTCTGATAGAGGATCTCTGCTCAGTGAGTCTGTAAGAGTTGAGTTAACCTGGAACGTGCTTTGACGATAGGAATATCTTCCGTTTGAGTGCCCATTTCCAAATTTGATGTAAAACATCACTGTAGTGCTTGCTGTCCGTCAGGACTTGCACAGATTGGTTTGCTAGGTGAAACTCGAATGCTTGAAGGGCTTTGAATACTGCCAGTAGTTCCAGCACATTGATGTGGTTCTGTGCTGTCGCATGAGACCATAGACCTTGAGCTGTGTGGTGAAGGTAATGAGCCCCCCAAACGCAGAGTAAGGCGTCTGTTGAGACAATCGCATGTACTTACGGATCATGGAAGGGTTTCCCCTTCAACAGATTCTCTCTTGTCCACCAGCAAAGATTTTGTACTAGTGTTGGCAAAACAACCACTAGACCGTCCCACTGACCACTTGCCCGAGACCACTGTCTCAGAGACCACTCATGCTTGGGTCACAGGCGCGCGTGAGGTACCAGGTAAATGAAAGATGCCATCATGCCTAGCAAACGCATAGCTTTGCGCACCCTTATCTGGCGGCCGGCCTGATAATGCAGTATTTGCAGTAACATGTTTTGGACTCTTTCCTCTGACGAAAATACCAATCCCTCTTCTGTGTTTATAACAGCTCCTAGGACAGTTTGTTTGTGCTTGGCACTAGGCTTTTTTTTCTCATTGATGGAGAAGCCCAACTGAAAGAGAAGGTTGATAGTTCTGTGAATGTTTTGCCTGGAAATTAGGTGTGACTCCCCTGTAATCAGCCAGTCGTCCAGTAAAGGGTACATTGGGATGCCTCCCTGCCCAGGTGTGCTGCCACCACCGCCAGTACCTTTGTGAATACCTGTGGAGAAGATGCTCTCCCGAAGTACAGCACTTTGAATTGGTAGAGCTGGTTCGCCATCTTGAAAAGCAAGAATCTTCTGTGCGCTGGGAACATTGAAATATGAAAATAGACATCTTTCATAAGCAGTGTTGCCATGTAATCCCTTTTTTAGCAGAGGGATTACCTCTTGTAGCGTAGTCATGTAGAACTTTTGTGGCTTGACATTTGTTTGCAGGGCGTAAATCTAATACTGGGCACATTGTTAGATCTTTCTTTGGCACAAGGAAGTAAGTTGAATAAATACCCTTGTTAACCTACTTGGCCGGGACGATTTCTATGGCGTCCTTTTGGAGCAGCATGGTGATTTCCTCAAGGAGGATGCGCTTGTCTTCTTTGGAGTGGGTTTTCTGGCATGGGGGTGGTTCCGCGGTCGCTCGAGGAGCTCTTTACAATATACGCCCGCTACAGTGGACAGCACCCATCTGTCTGAGGTAATTCCCTCCCATGCTAGGGTGAAGTTGGAAATGCGCCCTCCTACTGGAATGGCATGTGAGGGCACTTGAAACGGGATGTCACTGTTTGAGGTGGGATACCACCTCTGGAGGAGGGACCCCTTCCCCGACCGCGCGATCTGTGTGGTCCTCTCTGGTAATTCTGAGAGGGTTGGCCTCGATTGTTCACCCATGCTGTTCCCTGGGTTTGGCTATAGCTGGAACCTCTCTGGGAAAATGGTCTGTGTGAGTGACGAAAATTGCTGTTTCCCCTCTGGCCAGGAGGTTTGTAGGTCAATTGGCCCAATGCTTTCAGTGCATCATATTCTACCTTGGCTGTTTTCAAGGCGTCCTCGGCGGCCTTGCCAAAGAGTACATTTGGTTTGAAGGGCATGTTAATGATAGTGGCCTGCGTCTATGGCTTAAAACCTGATTGGCGCAACCAAGCGTGACGCTTAATAATGGTTCCTTCAGCTAGGATTCTGCCTGCGTTGTCTGCGGTGTCAAGACTGCTTTTTAGCAAGCAGCTTGAAACTGCCCTTCCTTCTGAAGCCACCAGTGCTAATTGAAACTTCAGGGCTTCTGGGCCTGAGAAGAGTGAAGCCGAGACCCCGTCCCATTTAAGGCAGTTGTAACTAGCTTATAAAGTAGAGTGCGAAAGGAAGATTAGGAAAGGCCAGGAAGGACTGAAGGAAGGGATAAGCCGAGAAGGAAATCAACCGCCAGCAAGTGAACACCGCCAGATTGAAGCAAAGCCTCCTGAGAGAACACGCAGCTTGACCAAACTTGCGGGGGTGGAACAGCGACGTCAGGAGCATGCTGGCGTCTACAACCCTGCGGCGGACAGTCGCGAGACATCATAAGACGGCGCCAGAAGAGACGCGGATCGGAGTTTTCAGCCGTCCCCGCTCCCCTGTGTGTGGACTACCCGCAGAATGCTCATCCCCGCGAGAGGAATGACAGAACCAGGGATGGTCGGGCCGAAAGCCTTCCAGGGCAACTGCTGGTTTATCACCGCGCGGTTTTGTCCCCCGTGCGGCAGAGGCTGTTGCAGGAGACGCGTGAAGCAGAACCATGTTTTCGAGTCCTCCACCAGCACTCGCCTTCATGTGGCGTTCCAGAAGCCATGGGGGTGCCGGCTCACATCGGGACAGGGTTCCCCGCGGTCTTCCGGGCTTGACGGGCCAGGCACTGGGTGTTGGGGAGAATTCTCTGTAAAGGCCAATTTCCCCAACCTAGTGAGTCCCCCAGCAGCTTTGCTGGATTTTTGGGGTTTATTGTTTTCTCCTGCTAAGAGTGAGACTCTTTTACTCCCACTCTTAGACATGATTTGAGGTGTTCCTTTATCTTTTTATGTGTTTTATGGGGTATGGGGTCTTTTACTCAATAGGGTCTCATGTGTTTTTGATGTGGGTTACACAGCACCCTCCGTGCTGTAGCCCAGGGGTGTCGTAGCAACCCCCCCAACATAGGCTCCATTCCCTGGGACTGACTACTGTCTCACAGGGTATGTAAAGTCACCATTGGCTTTACTAGTCCCAAATTGTGAACAGAAACCAGTACAAACCATCATATTGTGGACGTACTGGTCGGGGCAATTCGATTGCCCCGGGGTCTGTTGTTCAAGGGGGCACGTCTCCATCCCCCCGATCGAGTTTTGGCTGGTGGCAAGGGATACTACTTTTTATATTCGACACGAATATATCTCTATGGGATTTTCCCATTGTTCGAGGCTACCAACTTTAATTATTTAATTCTTATAGCCTCGAACATACCGCCGGTTTATTTAATATTAATTCACCGGTTGGTATTTTTTGCCAGAACTCGATTCTAAAATGTTGTTTGTGTTCTCTTCTGTGACACCAGCCCAAGTCGAGCCCTTTGTTACACTTTTTGGTGGGCTTCTCCACAGAAGCCTCCAAAAGTGGTGCCACTCTGTGTGGGTACCACAGGGGTTGTGGGAGGGGGTTTAGGCACCCTGGACTGAGTTACCTTGTTAACTCAAGTCGCACTCTTGTGTGATTGGCCCAAGTGGTGAGCTGGCCGGCTCACCACTTAGCATGTTTGATTGACAGCTAGGCTGAGTGAATGGGGGTGTGCTGCATAAAAGCAGGGCTTTGGGGACTGGAACTTCAGAAGTCACCACAGGACCTAAGAATCCGAGGAAGTAGAAGCTGAACCGACCTGCAACGACGACACCACCGGTGGAGCCCTGCTGAACCGTCTCACCACTTTTCCCGACGACAGAGGAGATCTCCAGTCCGGAGAGTCTTCTTCCTTTGACTGGTGGGGATAACCAGTTTTGCCTTCTTTTCACCTTCCTGGAGCATCTCGTGGCTGCCTTGCCCATGCCAAGCACCCCGGCAACTGGAATACCACGGCTTACCACTATCGAGAAGAGAATGGTAGTACCTTTTAACCGAAAGATCTCCGCGGTTGGGTTCTTCCCTGGCAGTGCAACAACCTTCTTTTTTCCTCCACGGCGAGACCTCCTCTTCCTCTGGATGAAACACTGACTTGCACCCGCTGCCAGGAACAACTGCCCCCGCTGGAGCTTCCTTCACACTTAAGGTACTGTGTCCCGCCTGGTTTCCTTTGCGACAGATCGTTCGGGGTGACAGTAAAGCCTCGACTTTCTAACCTGGGCTGGCCTGGGACAACCTAGCTAACTTTTCCTGACTTTAATTTCATCCTTTTTGGGCGAACTATCTACAAGACTCTTTGGGCATAACCCCACTGTGTGAACCTGGACCCTTTCTGCTTGCTCTCTCCAAGAGTGGGCCTTGCAATTGACTTCCTTGCTCTCCAGTAGAACTCTGCCTATCCTGCCTTACTGTGGTTCTTTTAAAAGTATTGAAACTTGTGTGCTTTCATAACTCTGCCTTTTTCCCTCCCTATTTTTATAACTTATTAGAGTGCAATCTTATGTTGAGCGCTCACCTCTGTCTGAAAATAAGTGGCGTTTCTCAGACTTGTCTAATAAGTGAATAGGGTTGTATATATAGAATAGTGACTGTGTGCTGAATTTACTTACCTCTTTTGTGCTAGTGTAATTTACAAGTGTGTCTTTAAATAAATAATTATATACTTTTACACCAAAGCTCTGGTCAGTGTTTGCTTGTGCTACTGTATCTCTGTACCTATTGTGTATACTCTACATACTGCCAAACTCTTCCTGAGGGCAGTCTGACTGCTCAGCCACAGCTACCAAGTGAATCTGTGTGGTACAGATTGCTACCAAATGGGTTTACTGCCAAACACCTGTAGTCCTAAATCTTTTGCAGTGGTCCCTAAGGGAACTGCACAGGTTTCTGCCTAACACTGGGGCAACCTTCAATACAAGGGAAAGGGGCGGGGCTAATGGGAGTATTTATAGAAAAGCAGGCCAAGTCCACACTGATTGGTTACCTAGACTCCAACCCCTATATAAGGATGACACAAATGACGGACTGTGTGTCTCTTTGCCATTCTCTTGTAGGACCGCGAGAGAGAGAGAGAGCTGCACCCGAGACACTGTGGGTTTACGAGGAATAGCTGCCAAGTCGTGAAGCCTCATCCTTATTACAGAAAGAAAAAAGACATTCTTGAAACTTTTTTTTTTTTAACCATTGATTCTTTGTATCCTGAATAAAGGTTATATTAAGTTCCACGCTCCTGGCTGCCTGCCCTCTCATTACATAGAGTTATTAGCTATTCTGGTCTGGAATGGAGCAGAAGAGGAAACCTTCCTGCCCATTGTGTATAGCCTTTTACTTTTCTTGTCAGGAGGAGCCTCAGCGGAGGCTAGGCGAGTACCTGCTCTCTTCCTTGTAGTAACAACGTGCGAGTCAGGCTCTAGCTGACCCCTGATGTACAGAGGGTCAGATGGGGCAGGTCTGAAATGTTTTTCTATGCGGGGGTTCACTGCTCGCGTTTGATTTGGTGTTTCTAGAGAGGGTTGTACCTTTCGCTGGACAGACTTTAGTAGGGCAATAAATTGAGACACAGCCTTCTTATCTCCCAAGATCTCGTCAATGAAATCCTTACCCTGCAGATCTTCTCAAGTAGATATTTGGAAGTGCTCGAATGCTTTAATGAGTACTTTGTTTAGAAGAGGCCGATTATCTATGTGTGAGTCTACAACAGGGGGGGTCCTTATCAACTGGGGAGTCTATGTTGTACATGTCTGTATCTGGATCACCCTCATCATCCCCATAATAACGGTGTGCGGCCACTATAGAGGTCTTCATGATCAGTGTCCAGGTCATATAGTTCAATGATAGTGGGATCTTGCACTGGCTCTCTAGGGCGAAAAATGTTAGCAGGGTATTGAACAGGGTTTTGAGACCCAGAGGCCGCTGTTGTGGGAGGGGTGGAGTGAAAACTTGTGAAGTATCTAGGGTCCTTTTCATAAAAATTTGCCATGAAAGACATTCTTCTCATGACCCCGTCTATATCTTCAGCTGACTATTGGGCAGAACTAGGAATGACCATTGGTTGAGGTGGGAGACCTAAATCCTCTGCAGTGGGTGGGATTACAATAGAAGGTGTAGCCTTTTCTTCAAGGCTGAAGATAGGGAATCATGTGGCCGAGGTTCCTTACTCTTGTGAGGGGGCCTATCCTTCTGTGATTTATCCCTACAAGGGGTCTTAGAAGAACTCTTCTTAGACTCCTTTGATTTAGTAAGGTCTTCTGGGACTTGTTTTTTTACTAACTGCACTAATCCCACCTGTATGGGCCTTTTCACCGCCATCAACTCAGAACGTCGAATTTCGGCTATGGTCAGATCCGAAATCTCGTCAGCTGACTCACGATCTTCAGGAATGTCTATCCACGATGTCTGTTCCGTCTTTCGACAGTCGGGGCGTGTCATGTGGTGATCTGGCGTGCCCAGAGGACAACGATTCAACTGACCTCTCCCTAGATGTCGTGCGCTGCCGTTTGCTCGACACGTGTGCCGAGTCTCGGTGGTGGGTTGTGTGTTTGGTGGAGGGGGTAGTGCTAGCGCTTTCGCTGTAGGGTGTAGTCCCCGTAACAAGGCCGCCGGCCTGTCTGTTGGGGTCGGGGGCCTGTGCTTGGGAAACCGGAGTAACCCTGTCGCCTTTGCTGTGGGATACCGCAGCGTTGCTGCCATCACTGAAGGTCCTTCAACTTCCATGGCTTTGAACAGCCTGGCGAGTTGGGACCAGCGTATAGTTAAGCGGTCCTTCAATGTCTTGGGTTTGAAGAGTCTACACGCTCGACAGGTACCCTCGACGTGGTCCCACGGGAGACAAAGGTTACCACACAAGGGATTTGTCGACCCACGGGAACTTGTTGCACTTGGGGCACAATTTAAAGGGGATCCTATCCATAATGGAATGACACAACAGCTAGGCGAACGTACTGTACGAAAAGGAGTATATACATTCTAAAATGTCCCCCCCCCCCCTCTCTCCCTACTGTGTGGGCCGAAGCCCGGAGCGGCCTTCCAAGGCTGGAACGGATCCATCGACTGGAGTCTTTCGACGGTTGTTTCTCGTACTTCACCGCCGTCGGATTGTCTCGATAGTTATTGATTATAAAGGATAGTAAGAAAAACTATTGGTAATTGCTAATAGCGCTTAATAGAAATACATGTTCAATTGGGATGGGATTGATCGCCTTTTTAAAAATAAAGGGACGGAGACCACCAGGGGGCGCAGACATGCAGGCAGCTTAAGCCTGTGTCTCCCTCTCCAGCGATAACCCACAGAGCAAAATAACACTTATTCTGGACCAATTCAAACAAGCAGCAGGCACGACATCGTGGGTGAAGGTACCGAGGCGCCTCGTACGAGGTTTAAAGAAAAACCGCGGACGTGTTACAAGAAAACGCAGCCTGAGAAGTGGGACGTCCGGAGTCATCACAGTGCCTCCAAAGATGGCGGACGAGTAACCGGAGCCGTGGATCGCCGCCTTTCCGAAGCGGGCGAGAACGATATCCCCCGCAGCTCCGATCCGCACCCCTGCCGCAGCCGGATGCAGCAAAAGAACACACGGTAAGGAGTGCGGAGGGGTGCAACGGCAGGCGGGTTAAGGGGAAAGGCTCAGCCGGCCCCCCTTGCCCCTCCCCCCACTAAAAGGCCTGAGATTCGTCACGCGCATCACCGCACTGGCTGGGGGTACCCGGTTCCCGGTTCCACGCGCAGGCAATACACTTACTGCTCTGAGAGCCCCAGCAGTACCTGCCCAACGGCGGCCCCCGCGGCAGCAGACATACAAACACAAGGCTGGGAGATGCGCGCTGGTGGAGGACGCTATAGGTGCACGGCCCCGCGGACCCCCTGCTGAAAGAGAAGAGGGGGAGAAAAAAAAAAAAAAAAGAAGAAAAAGGAAAGGTGAACCCACGCGATCCCCCATACACTTAGGCCAGTAATACACGGCAACGTTACCATCGCCTTGCCGTAAAGCCATCGCCAAAAACACACTCTAAAAGCATAAACAGAGAGGAGCAAAAGCGGAAACAAGCCAGCTTCCAAAGAATAAAGCGCCAAGGGGCAGTCCCCGCCATAGGCATCCTGCAGAACCTGGGGGCCCCCAACTGTACACTGTTAGCAGGAACATTATCCGACCCAGGGCAACATCACGCGCTTGCCACAACCACTGCGCAAACTGGATCCGGGCACCCTGGCAACTTTACGCGGGTTTAGTCGCCCACACGAAGCGATGGAGCAAATTGTAGTGCAGAGTACCTCTGAGATACCAGGTAACGACCTTGACAGTGCCACAAAATCAGACATTCGCCTCCTTCTCGGAGAAATCAGGTCGATAAAAACAAGTCTCATGGAAACCGTCACCGATCTCCAGTCAAAGATGGCCAAGGTGGAAGACAGGTTGGACGCTGTGGGTGGAGAATAACCAGCAATCAGGAGACATTACCACTATGCAGTACGAGGCTCGGCTTCAAGACCTGGAGCAGAAGGAAAGAGACATGGAGTCAAAGATGGATGACTTGGAAAACCGAGAGCGAAGAACCAACATAAGAATTATGGGCCTTGAGGAAACACAGGGGGGAAACCCCGACCAGCCTGGAATGCAAAATAAAATCCCTCATCATCTCACTCTATAACGGCGAAAGCCCTCCCGCGCTGCAATTTGACAGGGTCCACAGAGCAGGGGGCCCACCACGCGGACCCCGTTCAGTCCTTGTTAAATGCCACCATTACACGCAGAGGCAAGACATTTTATTAAAGGCAAGGAACAAGGACAGTATAGACTTCGAGGGCTCAAAGGTTAAACTCTTTCAAGACCTATCAGCAATGACCCTGGCCAAGAGAAGAGGATGCCGGCCCCTAACGGGTTGGCTGCAGGAAAAGGGAGTTCGCTATCGCTGGGGGTACCCGTTCTCGCTTTCCTTCGAATACGATGGCGAGGAGTTTAGGCTTACCTCTACCGAGGAAGCAGAACGGGCACTGAAGCACCTACAGAATACGGGAGCAGACATGAACTCTGATTCCAGGAGAGAACCAACAGGCCCAATGCGCGATCCAGCACCAAAACCACCACGCCGCGGACGAGCACAATCCAAATGGAAATTCAAGAAACTCAACACTCCTTGAGAGACACTCACGGAACATACAGGCACAGCTTCCTCTAAGGCCTCACGAGGGAGCACCAGCCTCTAACCTTTTTCACCCAAGTACTCTGCGCCAATGACCGATTGGTAGTTTGTGGTGTTAAAATTTGGTCCAGGAACATGATTCGAAACTTGCACTAAGTAGGCCGTGACAGTTGTTTATTTTCTACATAATCAAAATGCTATGTCGCTGGAGAGGGGTCTCTTTAGTGTGGCCCTTCCATAAAAAGGGCGTCTCATTTTCTGAAGTACGAGATGCTCCCGGTAGCATCTTGTAGGGGGAGGGGGGGAGGAGGGAGGGGAAACAAGCAAACCTACAGAACAGAAAAGCCGAAACAGTACTACTTCACAAACAAGAGAAACATCACAACAGGGTAACAGCCTAAAACAAAATCAAGAAGTTGCACCACCTCGTGAGCTACGTATAAGTAAGGCAGGGTACAAGATTCAATTTGAACACAATGGCTAGAACTTATGGTGTTGTCTTCGGTTCCCTGAATGTGAAGGGCCTCAACTCCCCTCAAAAAAGATTAATGTTGGCTCGTCAATTCAAACAATCCGGAGTTGATGTCTTGTTTATTCAGGAGACGAAATACACCCAAGGGGAAGAACGTAAAATTGTGGGCAGGGACATAGAAAATGCAGTATGGGCATCAGGCCCGCATAAGAAAGGGGGGGTAGGAATCCTGTACAGGAAACCCCACATAGAGCACGTACATAGAGATAAAGGGGGCAGATTCGTAGCCTTGAAATGCAGGGTGAGAACACGCAAGCTGACTCTCTGCTCCGTATACGCTCCAAACCAAGCACAATCCGCCTTCTATGAGCCACTGTTTGACTTCCTAGGGGACTGGCGGGAGGGAACCCTGATTTGTGGAGGTGATTTCAATGTTGTAGCGGAAAGAGAAAAAGATTGGCTCTCAGTGGCGCGTAAAGTCCATCCCCCCAGCCACCTACAGGGTGACAGATTCCGGAGCTTGCTAAAAGAACACCACCTAATAGACTCATGGCTAACAACACACCCAGAGGAAAGGGCGTACACCTTCTACTCTCCCCCGCATCAGACCTACTCGAGAATAGATTACGTACTGCTGGGGGCCGAGGAGGAAAGTGCCATCTTAAAATCCTCTATAGAAATCGTAGCCTGGTCAGACCACGACTTATGTACAGTAGATTTAGACCTAGGCCCTCTCCCTAGACCCGAGCGTAGATGGATGTGCAATGACTTCCTGTGTAGAGACCCGCTATTTAAGGAAACTCTTACAGATGCTATTGCTGATTATTTCGAAACAAATGACGTAGACGATATGCCGCTAAATACAGTCTGGGAAGCGGGCAAAGCGACAATCAGGGGGATCCTCATGGTAGAGGGTGCAGCCAAGAAAAGGCTCAGGCAGCTCAGGGAGAAGGAACTGAGAATAGAGATAACAACTCTAGAGAAAAGATTGAGGCAGCACCCATCACACAATGTAAACCTAACAAGTCAAATCAAAGGTCTCGGGGAAGAACTGAGAGATATATGGCAAGGCAAAGCACTCACACAGCTCAAGTACCTTAAGCAGAAGTTTTTTGAGAAGGGGGATAAGGCCCACACAATGCTAGCTAATCGACTAAGAAAACAAAGAGCTGATAGGGCAGTCCACAAAATCAACGACGAATTGGGCTCCCCTCTTACCGAACCACAAGATATAGTCAACCGTTTTGCCAGGTTTTATTCGGACCTGTACACAACAGAAGGAAACGAGCATACCCCGGCTATAGATCTATATTTACGCACGCTCCCCCGACCACAAATAGATCACCTTGGAGCACTAAACAATCCGATCACCACCCTTGAAGTTAGTAGAGCAATTTCCAACTTGAAAGCGGGCTCAGCACCGGGACAGGATGGCTACACACCTGCCTTTTATAAAACCAATAGCACCTCCTTGACCCCTTTCCTTACCAAATTATTTAACTCGATCCTGGAAACGGGCCAAGCACCTGAATCATTCACTGAATCCACAATTATTGTCATTCCCAAAGAAAGTAAAGATCTCCTAGAATGCTCATCTTACCGCCCTATCTCGCTCATAAATGTAGACGCAAAGATCTACGCTGGCATTCTAGCAGCAAGGCTAGCAATAGTTCTACCCCAGCAGATCCATACCGATCAGGTCGGGTACATAAGGGGGAGACAGGGGGCAGACAACATAAGGAAAACCCTTGATCTCATGGCAACACTTAGAGAAGCAGGAAAGGGCCCTCTCCTCTTATCAATCGATGCCGAAAAGGCATTTGACCGCGTGGAGTGGCCCTTTCTGAGGGCAGTACTGCAGTGGGCCGGGCTGGGAAGCACATGGATCCAGGGAGCCAGAGCACTCTACCAATCTGCCCAAGCTAAAGTATCCATCAATGGTGTCACCTCGGCATCATTCACGCCCACGCGAGGCACAAGACAGGGCTGCCCGCTGTCCCCCCTGATATACGCCCTAGTCATTGAACCACTCGCCCAATCCATAAGATTAAGCCCCCTGATACATGGAATCCCGCGGGGAGGAGAGGAATATAAACTAGCTATGTTTGCAGATGACATTCTGTTATACCTAACCAGACCTACAGAGTCCATTCCAGCCCTCTTTCGAGAATTATTTCGATATGGAGCCCTCTCGGGGTTTAGAGCCAACTTGCAGAAAACCATAGCAGTCCCCCTAAAACCCAATAGCGAATCGCTAGAACACCTAAAGGAGGACTGGGGGTTCCTGGTGCAACCTCACTCAGTGAAATATCTGGGCGTCAATATAACAGTTCCCATATCTGACCTCTTCGAAGCTAATTATGTCCCTCTGTGGAAAGCCATTCAAGCGGACGTACGGAGATGGACAAAGCTACCATTGTCCTGGGCTGCCCGTTTCACCTCTATAAAAATGAATGTCTTACCCCGTCTATTATTTCTATTCCAATCCCTCCCGGTAATTGTCCCGCAACCGTTCATGGCTGAAGTAAAACGAACACTCCTAAGGTATCTGTGGGCCGATAAGAAACCCAGAATCCCTTATTCTACACTAATTCAATCTAAAGAGTCAGGCGGCATGGGGTACCCAGACTTGGAGGAATATTATAATGCATCCCAGCTCCGAGTCCTATCAGACCACCTTTGGGAAAACCCCGAAAAACAGTGGGTAGCCATAGAGAATGATATTTTTGCGCCGGTTACATTGGGAGAATGGATGTGGGTCCCGCCATCAGCAATGACCCGTAGAATAAAAGAACATCCAGTACTTAAAGTCTTGTGGTCCCTGTGGCGCCCCTCCCGGGAAATGGAAGGAGTCACCACGTGGCCATCTCCCCTCAGTTTTATCTGGGCCCCTCCCATTCGCGACCTCATAGCAGAGGTGCAGCACTTTCAACCATGGCTCGATGCAGGATTGACAAGAGTGGGTCAGGTGTGGAAGGAGGGCAATTTTATCCCTTATGAAGAGGCACGAGAGCCGATGCGAGGTAACGAGGTGACCCCCATGTTATACTTACAACTGCGAAGCGCCCTGAACGATGTCAGATGGGGCACAAAGTTAAAACGCTCCCTCACTCCATTTGAGCAGATACTAAGTGTACCCCAAACAACGAAGGGCTTGATCTCACGTATGTACAAAGCCCTGCTCACGAGAAGATGTCCGAAACGTCCCCAATCTGAGACCAAGTGGGAACTAGAGTTGGGCCTTACAGAACAACCAAAAGTCTGGGACACCATTCACAGAGCAGTGTGGTCATCATCCATATCAGTGCAATATAAAATGCACAATGCACGCTTGTTGGTAAGGTGGCACTATACCCCCCAAAGACTGTCGAAAATGTTTCATAGCACCTCTCCCCTTTGTTGGAGAGGTTGTGGAGAATCTAGCGATTATTGGCACCAATGGTGGGGCTGCCGGGAGGTGCAAACATACTGGAAGGAGGTCCTGGGCTGGATACATGACATAGAGGGAATACCTAGAACTTTAACTCCATTACTGGTCCTGTTTAGAATAGAACCAGATGAAGAAGACTCCAATGTAATACTCACACATATGCCCCGCAACCTACTCCTAGCAGCAAGGGTCTGTTTGACGATTAAGTGGAAATCCCCATCCCTGCCCACAAAGAATGAATGGGTTACCAAAGCATATGCTATTTATGAAATGGAAAACCTCACGGCAGCCATTCAGGAGTCCAAGAAAAATATTCACATGATATGGCTGCCCTTCTTAGAATTTTACTCGAAGCATCGGGACACCGTGAGACAGAGTAACATGAACACGCCACTGTGACCAACAAGATTACACAGAAAACTGCCTCTGCCAGCCGGCTTGCCCGCGCAAGATAGCTAATGAAGTACAATTTAGGGCATTAAGCCCAATACGCAAATTCTACTACTAAAGTAGGAAGAAGTACCACACTTACTGTCAGTTAGGACACACATACAGTGTTACTGGAGCGCTATTAAGGGGAGGGTGGGGGGGGGGGGGAACGGGAGGGGGTGGGGGAATGGGGACAAGTATCAATTGTTTAGTTACATGCTTGTCAACACCAAGTTACCTGTTTTCTTCGTTTTCATGCTCACTGATTCCAGGAGCACTTGGAGATGCATGCAAGAATTAAAAGTGTTGTGTATTACTTGGTACTTGTTGAAAATGGGAAAAAAAAAAAAAACAATAAAGTAAATTTATAAAAAAAAAAATAAAGGGACAATTTAGGCTAGTTTACAAGAAGGTGGTAAAATGCCATAACTATTTAAAACATAAAAAAAAAGAAACTGTTAAAAAAGGGCCAAGTCTCTCTGTAGAATCATATCCACCCCTGGTGCCTGCGTCAGTTTTTGGGAAGACTAACATTTTTTCACTTCAGCCAGATTAAACACTAAATGGGTTTCATCTAAAATTCAATTCGATACTTCCAGGTGACATGAGGAGGAGTTAATATACCCAGTTGAGTCAACCATACAAAAGACAACTAAAATCTTCCATCTATTAATTTACTGAAACTAGTATTGGTTCGTGCTGTAAGTCTCCTTCAAAACAAAATGTTTTCACCAATTGACATCATTTTTGTTGGTTGTATCTTCTACAGCTTTTGTCATCTGATACCATTCTCCTGTTCTGCCTCTGACTTTTTGTATTAATCAAAGATTTATACTTACTGAGAAGTAATTTAATAAACTCTAAAATTAGTGATTTGCCTTTTTGCAATTTCAAGAAAAGCTGTGACTTCCCAACATTCCATTCCAACTACGCCTGTGGGATTCCATTCCATATGTCTTATTATTCCCAGACTTTACATTAGCCAGGTACAGAACTATTTTATGACATAGGTCTGTATAAAATCATTCAATAGTCAACCCCCCCTGGATAATGTTTACAGAAAAGGCATTCTCATACATTTTTAGTATATTTTGGGCAGAATAATCTCAAAATCCAGACCCTGCCTCTTATTTCTTGTTTTGAATCCACTATCACAAAGATTTACAGTGGACAGTAAACTAACATTATCAGCCATTTTAAGTTTTAACAAATGCAGGATCATGGTCCCTCTCCACTCTTTCTACTACTTTAAACTCAATGGCTAAAATTTAAGAAAAGAAATCAAAATGTGACCTCGTCATACCCATCTTAAAATTAAAAGGTGCAGGTTCCATCAACAAATACCCTGGGGCAGTACAGTACATAGGATAACATTTAAATAAAGACAAATAAAAGTGTGGCCAGCTGGTGGCATGTGCAAGCGTAAGTGCAGACATCAAGTGTCAAGTGCTAGTAGGGGCTGTAGGGATACAGAAACAGTGCCCGAGTGCAAGGGTTGTCAGGGGTGCAGTGCAGGTGTGCAACTGGCGAGGAGGGGACCAGGCCTGAGATCAGAGGGTAGCCTGGTAACTAGTGCACTTTCAGAATCAGGAGGAGAGAAAGCAGAAGCAAAGAGGAAGGTCTTGAGGTGCTTCCGGAACCAGAGACTATTCTCCTCAAGTTTCAGAGAGGCAGGGAGGCTGTTCCAGAGGGAGGCCCCAGCAGAGGAAAGAGATCTACCACCAACTGACTGTTTGGAGAAACAACTGACCCTGAGGGAGTTGGAGGCGGATGAGCAAAGAGCGAGAAGTTTAAGATATTTTGGAAGAGAGAGTTGAAGGTATTTTAGGTCCCAGGCCCCAGAAGGCCTTGTGGACAATGCAGAGGTTTTTGAACGAAATCGTCGCTGCCACTGGGAGCCAGTGCAGATATTTCAGTCCTGGAGAGATACGATGCCTGGGCTTGAGGCCAAGAACAAGTCTCACAGTCCTGTTATGGATGAGTTGCAGTGGGCGGAGAGTAGGGGCAGGCAGATTTAGAAGAACAAGTTACTTACCAACTGTAACATTCTTTGTATTGGATGTTCCTCCCACGTATTCCTCATCTTAAGATATATCCTTGCCTTCAGCTTGCTGCTTCGGAAAATCTCCTCTCCACCAGAGGGCGCGCATCTCGAGGACGTGGCGTCGATGTCCCTCGGCGGCATCTGTCGAGCACCAACGTCACCCACTGTATAAGAGCCTCGAGCGCGCCCGTTGGCTTCAGTTCTGTTTTTTCGTATATTGTAGCCCATGGATTTTAATTAATGGCGTGCCTCTTTTGACCTAAGCCTTAAAAGAATTTATAGTGTAATTCACATAACTGTACTGTGGGGGTTGGTTGGGAGGGTCAATGAGGAATACGTGGGAGGAACATCCAATCGAAAGAACGTTACAGTTGTTAAGTAACTTGTTCTTCGCGTGGATTGTGTCCTCCCACGTATTCCTCATCTTAGATGGACTCCCAAAGCAGTTTCGTCTCGGAGGTGGGAGTACAGAAATTCTCTAATTGTGTACAGAATGGAGTACAGATTTAGCAAACAGACTTCCTTAAGAAGAAGTCGAGTCCAGAGCATAATGTTTTATAAAGGTATGCATGGATACCAATGGGGCTGCTGCACAAATATCTTGTACAGGGACACCCCTTTTTAGTGCTGTTGGAAGTTGCCATGCCCCTGGTTGAATGAGCACTCAGTCCATCAGGTGGTTCTTTTCCAGCCAATCTATAGCATTCTGTTATAGCCAAAATTATCCATCTAGATAATGTTTGTTTAGTTACCGCCAGTCCCAGTTTGCAGCCAGTGTACCCCACAAAAAGTTGATCACACTGACGCACTTTCGCCAATCTTGAAATGTAGAAACTTAAGAGCTCTTCTGGGATCTAGTTTATGTAGCAGGTCGTCTTCTTTGCTTGTATGAGGAGGAGGGTAAAAAGTAGGTAAAGTTATTTTCTGTGACAGATGAAAATCCGAAACAATTTTTGGTAAAAAAGATAGTTTAACTCTAAGAACTACTTTATCCTTATAAAAGATAGTGTGAGGAGGACCGCTAGAAAGCGCCTGCAACTCACTTACCCTGCGGGCTGATGTCAATGCTACAAGAAGTATTGTTTTCAAAGTAAGGAGCCTTAACGGACAAGAGGGTAAAGACTGGAATTGAATGCATGTGAGGAATTTCAGAACTAAGTTCAAATCCCACACTGGAACCTGAAAAGATATTGGTGGAAATACATTATTTAAACCTTTTAAGAATTGAATTATTAAAAAGGTATCTTCAAGTAAGATTCTTCCTCTGAAGGGCGTTTAAAAATGGATAGCGCTGCTAAGTATCCCTTTATCGTACCAACCTGGAGCCCCAGATTAGCTAAATGTAATAGAAAAGATAAAATTGTGGGGATATTACATTGAAATGGGTCCACATTATTTTCTCTGCACCAGTTACTGAACTTGTTCCAACAACACGATAGAGATTTAGTTGCTGGCCTCCTGCCCGAAAGTAAAATTTCCATCACGTCATCCGGAACATCCCAATCCATATATATCAACCTCTCAGAAACCATGCGTGAAGGTTGAGTGTGTTGACCTCCGGATGGAGAACATGACCTTCCTCTCGCGAGAGAAGAGCCTCTCTTCTTGGACGTATTGGAGGCCAGATGGACATATCCAGAAGGTCCGGGTACCACGTTCTCCTGGCCCAATCCGGGGCAATTAGGATCATGGTTTTCCTGAACTTTCACAACCTCCCGATTACTTGAGGGATCACAGGGACTGCTGGAGGGAATGCATACAGGAGTGGAAAATCGCAGTCCACCACAAATGCGTCCCCTAGAGCTCCTCCCGGGGGACATTCCCATGAGCATTATAGCTCGCACTTCCGGTTGGTACTGGTCGCAAACAGTTCCACTTGAGGGGTTCCCCAAAGGGCGAAGATCTCTTGAATGACTTCCTGGGAGACTGTGCTCTGCCTGCGTCCGCTCCTCTGTTTTGCTCTCCGGCTAGATGAATTGCAGCTAGAGAGACCCCTTCTTGTATTGCCCAGAACCAGAGTTACATCACCTCTCTGCACAGTGGTAGTGACCACACTCTTCTCTTGTTGAGTTAGTACATGGCCACTGTGTTGTACGTCATTATCAGGACATTCTTTCTTCATTCTTTCTCCGTAAAGAGGGCAGGAAGCGCTAGTCCGATTGCCCTCAACTCCAAAATGTTGACGTGTAGTTTTGACTTCGATGGAGACCAACGACTGCTGATTGTCAGATCGTTGGTATGGACTCCCCACCCGTGAGTGAGGCATCCGTTACTACTGTTATCTCCAGACATGGTTGCAAAAAAGATTCTCCTTTGAGGATATGATGTCGGCAAGCCCACCATTGTAGATCCTGTGCTACTTTGGCTAGAACATGCAACACATCTGACATTTCCCCTGCAAATTGGGACCATCGAGTCCTGAGAGCCCATTGAATGGATCTCATTCTCAATCTGGCTTCTGGCACCAGTAAAATGCAGGAGGCCATCAGACCGAGCAACCTGAGAAAATCGAAGGCCGGAAGATACTGGGCATTCTGGAATTTTGTTGCAATCTGCAGAATGTGGTGAGCTCTCTTCGGGAGGCAAGGCTTTGCCCGAGCAAGTATCCAGGACAACTCCAATAAAATGAAGTTTCTGTGACGGTATCAGGTTTGTCTTTTTTTAATTCAGAGAAAACCCTAGTTTGTGAAGGAAGTGACAAGACTTGCACAGATGACCCTGGGCTTGTTCAGGAGAACGTGCCCTGATCATCCAATCATCCAGGTAGGGGTAGACATGAATCCCCCCTCTCCTGAGACTCGCTGCTGCTACCGCCATCAACTTGGTGAAAACTCTCGGGGCGGAGGTTAACCCGAATGGCAGAACTCGAAATTGATAGTGAGAATTGTCAATCCCAAACCTCAGGTACTTTCTATGCTTGAGATGGATTGGCACATGAAAGTAAGCATCCTGAAGGTCTAATGATACCAACCAATCCTGGAGTTGGAGAGCCTGAAGGATCTGAGAAAGTGTGACCATCTTGAACTTGTCCTTCCTTAGGAACTTGTTCAAGATTCTCAAGTCCAAGAGGGGTCTCAGTCCACCATCTTTCTTTGGGATGAGGAAATATGGGGAATACCAACCCTTGTTCCTCTCCGCTACAGGTACATGTTCTATTGCACCTTTCGGTAGCAGGGTTAAGACTTTTTGCAACAGGAGCGGATCCGGATGTTTGACAGAGTTGTATCCCGGAGGGTGATTCTGAGGTTTCTTTAGAAAAGGAAGGCAGTAATCTTGGGATTCGGTTTCCAGTGCCCAAGCATCTGAAGTAATGCCCCGCCATTCTTCTAGATGCTGCGAGATCCTGCCTCCCACCAGGGTCTTGTGGGTCAAAACCTCAGTGGTTTTGCACCAGCTGCAGCAGCGGCTGAAGGGACAGATGCCGGTGCTGGGGCAGATCTAGCACCTTTTCCTCACCCCCGAGGAAGTTTTCTTTGACCTCTTTGACTGGCCTGTCCTCTTCCTTTTCCAATTGAGGAATAATAACGAAAGGGATGACGCCTCCAGGAAGATGAGCCTGTGTAGGGGCGTTGCTGAGGTTGTATTATAGCGGCACCGAGAGATTTAGCCGCCGCTGGAGGTCTGCAGCTTCTTCAAACTTTCATCCGCTTTGCTGCCAAACAAGCTCGAGCCGTCAAAAGGCATATAAAGAAGCCTGGACTGCACATCCGGTGCAAAACCAGACTTTCTTAGCCACGCAAATCTACGTAGCACTGTGCTAGTTGCCATGAACCTACTGATACTGTCAGCTGTGTCCAAACCTGATTGAAGGCATTCTCCCGAAGACTCCTTTCCATCCCTTATTATGGCTAGAAAGCCATTACGCTCATCACCTTCTGGGATGTGTTCAGCTGCCACTGACATGCAGTCCCACAGGGTATATGTGAACCTTGCCAAGGTACAGGTTACATTAGTAGACGTCAAAGCCATACTCTCCGATGTAAAAATCTTCCTAGACCATGCATCCACCTTTTTATCGTCCCTATCTGGAAGGATTGTAGGGTATGCAGCATTTCTTGTGGAAGTGGCTGCTTGTACTACCAGACTTTCTGGAGTTGGGTGTTTGCTCCGGTATTCTGGATCAGAATTGCAGGGTCTATATTTAGACACACATTTTTTATTTACTGCCGGGATGGCTTCATGGTGTTCCCATGCAGAATTAACCCTTCTTTGCAAGGCAATGTGAAATGGAAGAATGGGGTCTTGCTGAGGTGTTCCTGATAGAATATCAGTCATGTCATCATCCTGACAGACTGGTGAATTTCTACCCCACCCCATAAATTTAGCAACTCTATTCCTAAGTTTTCTGTAACCCGCATCAGCCTGCTCTGATGGGTCTGGCTTAATAATAATATTATTATTATTATCAAATTCGTACTCTGGAGTAGAGTCCAGACCACTTGCTGTTTGCAGACATTCTTGTAAATCTTGAATTTTTGACTGAGGATTAATTAATTCCTCTGGAACAGATATTGTGCCAAATTTAACACCAGCAGAGGTGACTTAATCTGCTGATGATTCTCCCTCTTAGATAGAGGACATGGTCCTAAAAAAAATGTCTACTCTCAGGTTGAAAAACCTTTTCTGGTAATGTGGGTTTTTCCCTTATTAAAGGCTTGGGCGTCAACGAAAACGTTGATGCCATTACAACCTTCGATGTCGTTGAGGGAACCTTTGATGACCTCTAGGTAATCGTCGAGGGAGTTGTAGAAACTGTCGAAGGAGCTTTCGAAGTTATCGATCGTGAACTCGACGTAACTTCCTTCGAAAGTATTGTCGACTCGAGAGCCTCCGAAGTCTTCGATGGCGTCGATGTTTACTTCGATGGCGTATGATGTTTCGATGCCATTTTGTTTCCCTCTGCCTTCGATTGATGCACCGGAAGGTCTTTCATGAGGTGATTGGGAAGAGTCCCTAGATGACACCCTCGACATCTGTCGGCTTTTCTTGTTTTTGTCCTTCCTCAGTCACGTTTTTCGTGATCAGGGGCATGGTCTTTTTTAGCCGTTTTTGAGGTGGCCTGAGCCGCGTTCTCAAAAATCTTTAGCATGGAAACTCGAAAGGCTTCCCATTTACTCGGGGAGTCATGCTTTGATGGGCATTCCATCACCTCCTCCAAAGACGTCGAGGAAGAAGAGGGAGAAAGATGTCTTTTCTTTGTCTTCTTGGATGACGAAGAAGACTTTCTCGATCTACTCCTCGACCTACGTTTTTTATGATATTTTTTCAACGACTCGGCCGAGTCTTTCCCCTTTGAAGTAGACTTCGATGAACCCTCACCCAATCGCCAGTTTACCTCTGCGTTCATTTAAGGCCTCATGGGTCATCGACTAGCATGAACCACAATCTTCAATTCGGTGGTCGGAACCGAGGCACCAAAGACAATTCTTGTGTGGATCAGTCAAAGACATTTTCTTTCAACATTTTAGACATTTTTTAAATCCCGTCTTCGGTGTGGAAGGATTCGATGTAGACGACATTGCTTTTTGTTTTCACTAAAGACTGAAGCGCTGTTTGAAACGATCTGAAGCGAAGCTAACTGAAGCCAATGGGCGCGCTCGAGGCTCTTACAGTGGATGACTCCTCGACGGATGCCGCCGAGGGACATCAACGCCGCGGCCTTGAGAGGAGTGCCCTCTGGTGGAGAGAAGAAAACAATTTTCCGAAGCAGCAAGCAGAAGATAATGATATAACTATGAGGAATACGTGGGAGGACACAATCCAATCGAAAGAGGCTATTGCAGTAGTCCAGCCTAGAGAGAACCAGAGCTCTAGAGACAGTAAGCTTCTGAGGAAAGGAAGAATACCTCTGAAGAGGTGCAGCTGGTAGTGTGATTTCTTAGAGATGTCAGATATGGGAGTAGAGAAGGAAAGTGGAGTCGAAGATGACCCTGAGGTTTTTAGCCTCACAGGTGGGAGCAGGAAGAGGGCCAAGAGAGGCTGGCCAGAGAGGGACAAGAAAGGAGGGAGTAGGTGTGCCGATAAGGAGAATCTCAGTCTTACTGGCATTAAAGCAGAGATCACTGGTGGCACACCACTCCTGGATGGCAGACAGTCAGATGAGAGAAGGAGAAGAGGTGGCAGAAGGGAGCCTGAAAATGAGTTGAGTGTCATCCGCATAGCACTGAAAGTCAGGCCAGAGAGCAGCAATGCTGTGGGCAAGAAGTGCCAGGTATTGGTTGAACAGCTAGGGAGAGGGGTTAGACCCTTGGGGAACACCACAGGTAGAGATCTAGATATAGGAGTGGAATGAACCTAGTAGGACCTTGGAGGGTCGATCAGAGAGGAAAGAGGTCAGCCAAGCCAGGGCCTGATCAGTGATACCCTGGTTATTACAGAGACGGCTGAGCACGACGGCATGATTCACCGTGTCAAAGGCAGAAGACAGGTCAAGTAAGATGAGGATACAGGGTGTGTTGTAATCAATGTTGGAGAGCAGGTCTTCACGGATATTCAGGAGAGCAGTTTCTGTGCTTCTGGCAGTTCTGAAGCCAGACTGATGGTCATGGAGGCAACCAAGAGATTCAGTGTGAAGATTAGGCTGGGAGATGGCCAGCTTTTCCAGGAGTTTGCCCAGGAAAGGAGTGATGGAGATTGGGCGATAGTTAGCCAGGCAAGAAGGGTTGGCAGAGGGTTTCTTAAGAAGAGGATTTACAAGGGAGTGCTTCAGGGGGGAGAAGAAGACTCCAGTGGCTAAAGAGTGGTTGCAGATGTCAGCCAGAGCAGGAGCCAGGGTGTCAATGTGGTCGTTGATGGTTTTGGAGGAAAAGGGGTGAACCTGTGTGGATGACACTTTCATGGATCGGATTTGTCTAGAAACCTTGGCTGAGGAGAACAGGGGAAAGGCAGAGAAGGAGGGAGGAGGGGTGGCCGCAGAAGGGCCAGAGGAAGAGCAGAGAGTAGAGGGAAGAAGGGGAGAGGAAGAGAGGATGTCCTGAGTGACTTTGAAACCCATATTAACATTCTTCTGCTTGGGCAACCTCTTTTATCCTTTACCTTTATTTGCGGCAATTGAAAAAGTTGAACATGCTAGCTTTCTTATGGATTTCAATGTCCATGTCTCTTGTAAGCAAATCATATCACCCAAATTTACAAAACTGTGCCAGTCAGGATCCTCCTCCTTACTTTCCAAACCCGCAACATTCCAGGTTTTAATAGTTTGTGTTGTCTGCTCTATTGGAAGTATTTGTTTCCATAGATTGAATTACATTGTCTTGAAGAGTGGAACTCGAGACATTACTTAAAGACCCATTGGTTTGTCCCTTCTAGTTGACCAAATTCTCTTTTGCAACCTAGAACGGGTCATGTTTCGAAGAGCAGATGTAAGCTGTAAGCTCCTAAGAGTCACAAGCATGATGGAATATTTGTGATTTTCTATTGTTGCTCTCACCACTTGTGTCTATAAGCAAAAAAGTTACTGTTTGAATTAGAAAGTCTCGAATATTGTTAGTTGTATTATTTCAGAATGTTCTCTGCCACAAAGAAATCATCCAAGTATTTTTGATGATTAATCTCTATGTTGACAACTTATGATCTTTGTTCAGCATGGATATTTACCTTGCCTCTTAAATCTAGCTTCACACAGTTCTCCAATCTGTTCGTTACACCGGGTCTTTGTATTTCTCTCCAACACCACGCTTTATTTTTTCATTTAAAATTATGCTTCCTACACACAAGTATTAGTTTTGTTTAAGTTTTTCTTTGAATCAAAAACAAACATTTTTGAGTTTTAAATAACTGTCGACCAATTAACTCCCTGGCCCTATTTGGAACGCTTTAGTGTCACCATGGTTCGTTGTGGACACAAATTCAAATTAAATGAAGAATTTGTGATAGATATGTTGATACATTTAGGTTAAAATCAATAACTAAACAAGTACCAACCATGGTAGCAGTTCCTTTTTTTGTGTTTTTGATATTACTTAAAGATGGCATTGCTCCATGGGACATGGAAATCAAAGTGTAAGATTTGATTTTATGGTCAACTCGGCCATGATAACCTTGATGATCAGTTTCTTGTATGGTGGAATATAGGGGGAGCAAACTCCAAAAGGGATAGGAGGGCTTTTTTGGCAATAGCCAGAACTTCAACTCCCCCTAAAAGATAGACAATGGGGCTGGGGGATATCATGGACACATTGTGGAGTTAATCAATATCCTCAAGCGCTTATCAAATTTGGAACCTATTGTTCAACACAGAAGGCGGACCCCCTCACACCTTCACACCCGCTCCCCCCGACTCTCACATGGGGACACCCCGTCATAGCACAGGGGCACCAAAAGGTTTTTGGGAACTTTTATAAGTGCTGAAAGAAATGTCACTCCTTGGATTTTGGAAAAATGTCTTTTGGTTTATAAAAAAATCCAAAAGGTAACCCTATACAAGGGGGAGGCATATTGGGCAGAGCCAAGCGGTGGGTGGTAGTAGAATTCAGACGTTGAAGGATCTCTTTAGCGATCATAGGATCACTACAGGCTAACACCACACAATCACCTTCCAACTTTTCTCCCTTCTCCACCCAGCTCACCCTTCTGGCCATTTTGATATGTCTCCCCGGAACTACCACTGCAGCAGTTCTAGACTTAATAAAAAGTATTAGCGATGTTGGTTTGTTCATAACAGGACTAAGTGGAGAAACACCACATATGGAGTGGCCTGCGGAGGAAGGTCCAATCTGGTTGCTCAAGATGAAAGCTTACTATCTGAAACTGATCAAAGTTGTGATTTATGGGGCGCCCCGATAAATGTAGAACAGCCCACTTTCCACAAGGCTCCAACATGTTTCCAACCTTACATCACCCAGAGAGCCAGATGCCTGAAGGGTAGGTAAGATTGCCTTCTTGCCATCCACATTAATGTGCGTTTGTGGGTGTAGGAGGGTGTGGAGACAATGCCAGCTGCCTAGATGCATCATTATCCCTTTCATTACTTGACTGCAAAGGTACTTCCTAGTCTGTCATAGGAGAATGCAACCCCTCACAGGAAACAATCTGTATCCTCCAAGGTGGAGCATCTAGATCTAAGGGTCAGCACCTCAATCTGCAGGGCGATTGTCATGTTCTCTGCTTCCAAAAGATCAGGACTTGCCCGACTCCCTTGGAAGCAGACCCATAACCCCGGTTCCGAGTGCCAGCCAGTCCCAATTGGGACCTTTTGGACCCTGTCCTGGCGCCAGTGGCATCAGGCTCATAAAGATGCCCAGTCCCAGCGCTGGAAGCGCCGGGCTCATAATGCTTGGGTGGACTTACCTGCAGCAGACCATGCTGCTTACTTACCTGTCAGTTGAACCCCTGATCCTCTTCTGTTTGGGACTACTTTTCCTGTTGGGTGGGGCAGGAGCCACTCCCTAGGTTCAGAACACTGGAACTCTTCTGGAAAGCAGGAACTCTTTTCTTACCTAGGCGTGGCTGTGGAAGGAGACACCTAAGCACTACAGGAGGCTATTTAAACCACACCCGATGGATGAATCTTGCTTTGCGTTATTCTGCATTCTCTGCAGCAGAACGCTCATCGTGTCTTCTGCTTCTGATCCTGGGCCTAAGGGAACAAAGGCTTACCATCCTGGAATCCAGTCTTCAGCAGCACCTGTAAAGACAAAGAAAGAACAGGTTAGCACTACGGTCTTCAGTGGCAGCGCATCTCTTACCTGGTCCATCGGCTGTCACCAACGCCTCGCGCTGCATTCCGGCATCTGAAAGACAAAGGCTTACCTACTCTTCGCATGCTCCGGAGGTCTTCGCACTGCACTCCGGCATCTGAAAGACAAAAGCTTACCAGCTCTTCGCACGCTCTGGAGGCCTACGGCGCTGCATCCCGCATCTGAAAGACAAAAGAAGGTGCGTTTAAAGACATTGGGCAACTTTATTACTCACGTGCCATTACTCCTTCCCACGCCGAATCCAGTGGGTATTCCAGCACCCTTCAGCTTCTCTAAAGCTCCGAACTTGTACCTGCAAGATAAAAAGGGACAGTTAGTGCGCATCGTGAAGCAGGCTACAAGAGCTTACTTGCGTGCTTCCAGGCGCTTCTATTCCTCACGCGGGTTCGATCCTCAACTCTCATCAGCCCGCCATCGCCGGAACCCTGCAAAACAAGAGATATCATTACAAAAGACTTTTAAGACATTTGAAGTGCCCAGAACTTACCGTTCGTGCAGTTAACGACGGACAGCAGTCCTCTGAGGTCAAGAGGCCTGCACCCTTATCCAGTGAAGAAACTGGTTACGGCACCCTGCCCCGAGGCAGATGGAGAGCTCGGCGTTCACTTACCTAAGGTGAGGGTGTTAACCTTTGGGGTTCTACAGGATACGAGAAAGGGAAGAGGAGAGAGACACCCAATAACCCCAGTTCATTAATCCCATATTTTCTATCTGCAGACATCTTACTCTTCGAGTCAGACATACAGTGCACAGAGGTCCAGCCCAAAGAGCCAACCGTGTGTTACACATCACCTTTGAAGATACAGCATTCAACCAGTCAAGACCGGCGCCTCTGCGGGAATCAGGTGAGCGTTACAGCGATAATGGCATTTTTGGATTTATCCTCAGATTGCATTAATAAATAAATTACTACCCTCATTAGCGTGAGCAGCAAGGCACACAACCCCCAGCTTTCTGCACACTTAATGTGGTCTGCCAAACCTGAAGGCCCAATTATCTTTCCCAATGCAGTGTATTCAGATGTCATAATGTAGACGTAGCCCAGAAAAATAAGGTACTTCTTCTCGATGAATGAATGTGGCTTCATTGGGCCTATATCTAGACGAGTCGGATCAGGCTGCAGGACACAAGGAACCAAAGTTGGTACTAGGTTGCAGTCATCATCTCCCAGGTTCTCACTGAGTCAGGTTCAAACGTTAGCGTACAACCTCCTCCCAGAAAGTTAGAAAAGTCTGCAACACAAAGCATTGGTAACAGGCGTAGATGTCGGTGTATCTCAGCGATAACCAGGACATTTTTTCCTGATGTCGCTAAAGGCCTGCTGGGAAATTCAGGCAAAAGGCGGTCAGGAAGGCGCTTAGAAGTTCTACTCTGGCTATTAGACAAATTAACCACTTTACTGTGGAAGCCTCCCTTCCCTGTAAAAAGGTTCTAAAGCGGGGGTATCCATGACCAACACATTGCTCTGTACTATTAAGGCAAATTCTGGGTGAATGGTGGCAAGGTATAAAGACGTAGGAAGGGTGTAATCACTGTAGTTGTGGGCGTTTATATTATGATGACTTCACATTTTCACTTCATTAGCAATCGAGCCAACTGAAGGTCCAGGGCGACCTCTTCTTGCTCCCTCCTCCATGCTCAGTCTTCCTCTTTCCTGTAGAAGCAGTAGGGAGCCACATAGTGCTTTTCCTTTTGACCATTTCCCACCTCGCAATTAGTCCAAAAGACGGGCCATTAATGCCTATTTGCCCCCAAATTACCAGAAATCGGTTGAGAGGCACCATTTCAATGATCTTGTTGTTCAAAAACAGTGGGCCCCCAGGTCATCAAAGGCAATGAAATGTCAATAAAACGGTAGGCAAGGACAAAATAGGCAGTGGGTGGAAGTGGGTGGTAGCCATACGCAAGCATCTAAAATCTGCCTCCTCTAATACTTTTCAGATCTGGAAATGGGAGCCTACCCCAGATTCATTAGAACAATAAGAAATCAATAAGAGATTATAAAAATGCCATCTTTCTGGCGAAAAGAAATTATTACAACACACGCATAAGCAATGCCGAATCCGATACCAAAGAATTGTTTAAAATTCTTTAGGAACAGGAAAACACCCCGGCTCCGTCAGGCTTAGCGGAATTAAATGATAAGGATTGGTGTCAACGTATCCAAGACAGGCTTCAAAATAAGCTACTTAATATCCTTTCTGTAATGCTTGAAAAAATGTCACAGAATCAGGCATGTCTGGACTCCGGTAACCCTAAGGTTTTCATTAGGAGCTCAGATATTCCTATTTTTAATTTTCATTTAGTACGTGAACCGGAATTAAAAAAGGTCATTGAACAAATGAAATGATGGCACTGCAGAGGAGATGCGTGTGCATCTATGATAATAAAGACTTGTTCCCCTTCCATCATTGGAGCAGTCTGTTCTTTTGGTAATGCCTCATTATTAGAGTGTTTAGTACCTAAAGAATTGAAACATATTATGGTTACCCCAATCATTAAGAAGCCAGGTCTGTCAAGGGATAATCCTTTGAATTTCCGACCCATCTCAAACACCCCCTTCCTCCTGAAAATATTGGATAGGGTAGCATATCAACAAATTTTGGAACACCTGAATCAGCATACCATCCTGCACTCTCACCAGTCGGGCTTCAGGAAACTTTATGGCACCGAGACCTCGCTCCTAGAGCTTAAATCTAGGCTACTATCACAAATGGATAAAAGTAAGCTTTTGTTAATCATATCATTGGACCAATCAGCGGTCTTTGATTTAATTGATCATACAAAAGGCTAAAGGAAGTAGCCAACTTTTCGGAGCAAGCAGCGTCCTGGATTGCCACTTTCCTTGAACACCGTCTGAGTAGCGTGTGTTCGGATATGGCGGAAGTAGATCCAAACGCGGTCCTCTATGGAATACCACAGAGGGCCAGGCAGTACATCGCCTTGAATTTACAATCTTTTAATGGCTCCCTTTTTCTTCATGCTTGAGCAGGAGGGTGTCATCTTTTCAAACTATGCTGACGACACCCAATGCACAGTACCACTAACAGGCAATCACGGACAGGATGAGTTAGAAGTAAACAGAGTATTTAGCCTAATCGAAAAATGGATGTTGGATAATTACCTTGCACTCAATAGGAGTAAAACCGAACTAATGATGGTAGGGAGCCCACATGCTCTTAAGGCTTTAAAACCCTCCCACAGGGCCTTTAAGTTAGGGGATGACATCATTAATCCACTCCCCAAAACCAAAATATTGGGCGTAACCCTGGATCAATCCCTCAACATGAAAGCGCATGTGTCCTCCGTTGTATCTTCAGCAGTATACTATGTAAAATTGTTGTCACACTTGAGGCCTCATCTCCCAAATAAATGCCGAAACCATCGCTAGGGCAATAATAGGGGCCAAGTTGGACTTTTGTTGCAGTCTTTTGCGGGGATCCAGCAAGGGGGTCATACAGAGACTACAGGTGGTCCAGAACTGGGCTGTGAGAGTGGTGGTTGGCCTCTCAAGGTGCAAGCACGTCACAGAGGCCGGTTGAGGGCTCCAATGGCTGCCTGTGGAATCCAGAATTAAATTCAGAACATTGGTGATAACCTTTAAGTGCAGAATGTTGATGATGCCTCCGTATCTCCAATGTTACATCACCGACAAAGAATTCAGGAGATCCTTAGGTCAGACTCAAAAAATGTCTTGCAGCAACCTAGAGCTAGGACATCTAAGGCAGAAAATGGGGCCTTTGCATTTAAGGCACCAAGTTTGTGGAATAATTTGCCAGACCATTTGCGCAACCTTGATTGCCTCATAAAATTTAAGAGGGCTCTTAAAACATTCCTTTTTGACTGAGAGTACTAGGAACCCCCTTCTATTTATTCTTCTCGCTGCTTCTGTGGTTTTAGGATCTAGTGAGTTATGCGTAGGCTTTTTTATCCTTGGCCTGGGACGCTCATTCGTTAGGCCTGCGTCGCCTCCTTCTCATTTTTGTTGTCAGCGCCTTCATGCCTATGGGTCTATAGTGAACTATATAAATATCCTGTAATGTAATATCTATGACTGCACATTATTCACACACAATGATAACACATCATGGTAGGTTGGTGCAGTACAGTATAACCAGTATAACAAACACACAATAAAACCATACGCTATTGCAAATACCACTTGCAATAATGCTGTAGTAGAGCAAGTTATGGAATCAAATTTGTGCAAACTTTAGAAACACTCACAAACAGCCTAATGATTGGTCTTATAGGCAGCTCTCCGAAATCACACTAGCCTGTGAATTTCAGGGAAGAAAAAGGAAACCAGCAAGTCAGAGGGCCGTGGGTGTGCAGAGGCATTCAGGCTGTCAAGCGCTTCACCACTAGACCCCCCTCTGCAGGTGCTGTTAATGGCACTGCTAATGGGGGGTCAGCAGGGCTGTCTGCAAACAGACAGAATGAGAGGAAAGAACCTATGGACATCCCAACATCTAAAGCATCAAGTCGTACCAGTCCACCCCTCGCGGTCGCATCCAGCGCATATATACAAATAGTGATACCAACAAAAAATAATACAAAATCTTTTGCCCCTATGGTTTAAGGCCCTAACCATTTTGCCCATTAGTTCCTACGAAAACACACAGCCATTTCTCGCCTTCTAAAATCTCATATTTTCTGCAGATATTAAGATGATGTATTGACCCTCAGTGCAAATACTGATGATCTGTTAAAAACAGAATTAGCTTTTGCATTCCCACTAGAGCATATGTACAAACCTATTTACCAAACAAGTCTAGCTTTTTAGTTTCGACATTTGGGGGAAAGTAAAACTGCCTTGTCTGAAATGCAACCACTGTTTTATTCCAATAACTATAAAAGAAGTCTGCCAAAGAGTTGATCTTGAAAAAAGGCAATCTGAAAAGAGGAGCCTTATTTGCTTTCTCCTGGAATGATGATGGCTGTAGTTTGGGTTTCTTAACGGATGTAAAAGCACCAAAAAACAAGATATGGAAATTCAGGGTTACAAATACTACAAATACTGCTCTTGTTGAAGTTGGCAGTTTCATCAGTCAATGTCAAAAAGCAACAATCTAACCAACTAAAGGCCAAGTCAATAGTGTTGGCTTGTTTACCATTTGTATTTCTGCATGAGGCAAAGAGGGAGTGAGGAAAAATGATGGCGCTCGTTTGCGTTAATGCACCTCTGTTGCAAAGATTTGAGTATAACCAGAAGGTTATCCGCTCTAGCCCCATATCTCATATCAGGGGCGGAATACTGGTTGTTGATATAGGTACCATGGAAACCAACGATTCAATATTATTATAGCTGTGTGGTTTCTGTAGTAGGTCAGAAAGAGGAGACGGCAAAGAAGCATCCCTATTTCTCACAAAAAGAACCTGAACTATCCCTACATCTAAGATTCTAGTCGAAAGAAAAAGAAAGATGTCCTAAAGGGGGCTGGTCAGAATAGCGATATGAAAACCAAGAAAGCCTTCTATCCAAACGTGTCCAAATCTATACTCTGTCCCTACCACCATTACAATGAACAAATAACTTAACATAAGATACATTTAGACCCTTGCACTGGAATGGTGGTCGATTTCTGATCCCCTCCCCACCCAGATGTGTCTCTCTCAATAGGGCTCATTGTCGCTGCCACAGAGTAAACTAGGGTGTCTTTTTCAGTCAGTCTTTCTTTAGTGCTGTTCCAACATGTCTGCACAAGGGGTCCGTCTTTATGCTTCGTCCCCTCCAGGAACCATCTGGCCCGTGTCCTTACCCCCCCCATTCCACAAAGAGGGCACCTCTGGCATGCTTTATCAGGAAAGCTCCAGGGTTTCCAAACCGAGAGGCAGCTGTTGGGGGTTCAAGTGGCCTTGGGTTTTGGTTCTCCTCACTCTGCCTTGGGGTATTTGTTACAGCTCCCGCCATGAGGTATTGTGTCTCGCACCGCATACAGGAGTTGCGTTTCAATGATCCTGCATTGTGGTGTGGTTTCTTATGCCCCGCCTAGGGCTCCTGCTTCTTGCG
This sequence comes from Ambystoma mexicanum, assembly GCF_040938575.1. NCBI lineage: Eukaryota > Metazoa > Chordata > Amphibia > Caudata > Ambystomatidae > Ambystoma > Ambystoma mexicanum. The sequence continues at coordinate 977,089,088 of NC_090934.1, read as the reverse complement.
TCCTACTTTGGGATACAATGCATCTCACCACGTCCTGGGGTATGGTTTTGTGTACCCTCACACCTTGGAGTATGCTTTCTTGCAGCGCGCCTTGGGCTTTGACTTTTCTGGACCTGCCTATGGCTAGAATTTCTCGCACCCCACCCTGGGGTGTTTTCGTGCACCCCATCTTGGGGTGTGCTTTCTCACAGCCTATCTTCAGTTCTGACTTCTATCCCCCAGTCTAAGGGGTATGACTGCTCTCACGTTGCCCTAAGGTTTGGCCCTTTCCTCCCTCGTCCCCCTTTAGCTTTGTTGCAGTGCTCCTCGGTAGATGGGAAAATTTGGTGTAGGCGCCGCCAGTTCCTCCGTTATCTGCCGCGGGAGGAGCTTGTGGCTCTCTCTCAAGCTTCTTGTGACTTGCCTACCAGTGGTCGCCCTGCTGGAGTTCCACCCTGCACCTGTCAGGGCATTCCGATTTCTCCTCTGGCAGGTTTGTTGGCGTTCCGTGGGCTCTATCTCAGTCGGCCCCGCCACACTTGGTGTGCGCACTCTCCGTCCTGCTCCTCCTGGCATGGGGAGGGCTTCGCTGATGTCTCTCTCCAGATCCTACCCTTGATTGGATCCTTATCCACCCGTCAGAGGGTGGGATTTCCAATGATTGCTCTAACCCTTGGATGAAAATGAATTGTAGTCAGACCAGCAAAACAAGAGGGGTGATGGTTGGAAGGTTTAAAATTAATCTTAACCTCCGCTATTGCTCTGGGCAACCCTCCAGACCATCGTTCTTTGCCTGTTAAGCCATTACAAAAAGGGAAAGACCCAAGCTTACGCCTCACTGATGAAGCCCAACGAGGCTGAAACATGTTTGGGGATGCGTGTTGTCTCGTGCAGACGGGATGTGACCTAGCAGTTCGGGCTGGCCTGCCCTTTTTGGGGTGGGACCAAGTATTATTTCCATTAGGTCTTTCCCCTTTATTAATGGATTGGTAAGACAAGAACGATGGTCTGGACGGTTGCCCAGAGCAATGCCAGAGGTTAAAATGCACCACTCTAAACCTTCCAGCCATCACCTCTTTTGTTTTGTTGTATTCACACCAACCATCCTTGCAGGTACTTTTCAGTCAAACCTTTCAACTTCCATGTAAGCAACAAAGGTAGTAATGGAATCTTGGGAATAGGGAGGATAACTGCTGTCTCTTCATGGGGTCCTCCTCTCGTCTAAGGGAGGAGTGGGATTCACCCCCAGTGGTATCCCGCTTGCCCTATTCCCTAGGGGGTGTTAAGCTAAGCAGGCTCACCTTAGTCCCAAAAAGGGAGGCTCACCCTTGGGAAGATGGGACACATTCCCTGGATTCATCACAGTTCCTGTAAATTATGTAGCAATCTACGTGTACAGAGATCTTTGAGTGCACACCTTTTGTGGTACTCTAAAGCTAAAGAAAGAAAATGGCTAGGAATCTAAAAGACATGCAATCCTGCATGCACATGCACACACACAGCATACCCTCAGAAGTGATACAGGAAAGCAGATTAGAAGGGTGCTTTTGAAGCAAATGGCATCAACTGTGATCCTGCCTGGTTGCTTGAAACATTAAGTCTATCGCAGGAAAAGGGTGTGATAAAACCATTGAAAAACACTAGAATTGCTCTGCGAGTTGGATGCATAAATAGATTTTTGTTTGGGGCACTCATACATATATGTCATGTCAAATTGAAATCACCACGAGTACATTTGTGATACAAATACAGGAGATTATCTACTGAATACCGTGATAGTGTTTAGATTTTGAGACATTGGATTGATGTTGGTGTGTCCATTCATCCATCTATCAATCAACCGTGTCTATTCAGCCTACAATGAAATTTGAATGGATACAATGCATTTCCTCCAGGGGTTTCGGCTTTCCAGGCCCTAAAGGGCCACAAAAAAAAGGTGCTTTTTAGCATATGCCTTACTCGTCTTAGGATACACTGACAAACTGATATTCTAAATGCATGCAAATTTATCTCACGAATATTCATTTAGCAATGACTAAAGACTCATTGGCAGACACAGGAAGTAACTGCTCAAAAGCCACAGCCACATCAACACGCTTACTTTTACTGGCACACCCATAGATCAAGACCAGCATCAGCCAACATTGTAGTGCTATGTAAATGTAAACGCCTTAGGAAATCAAAATGAATTAGAAATTATTTAACGTCAGCCAGTCTGATACTAAGATTATTATCAAGAGGAACAGCAATGTCACTATGTACACATTTTTGGCATCAGCCCTTTGTCTAACCACAACAGTTTCTAGAAATGCTGCTATGCTGCAATAAACACACAAAAATGAAATGTTCTGTTAAGATACCTGGATGAGGTCTTGAAAATGGTCCATCTTTAGCTTGTGTGACACCAAAACATAAGAACACCAAAATACTGGCAACAATGCCCCTGAAATGTAAAAGCATGCATTTGTCAGTTATAGGAACTGTGCTACTTCTGTTCCAGCAAAACAGATAATGGATTTTAATAAAATCTTCACAAGACTTTCCTTTGTAAGATATCATGGTTTAAATTGTGCACAAGAAAAGGACAATGCAACAATACATTTTAACAGCAGTGTTCTTAGTTGCAGCAGGACCAAGTGCACAATGAAAGCATTCCAGAACAGTTTTTCAATTCCCCCTAACAAGACAAGATTGAGAAAACCGTGGCAACAGCACATTGTTTTTCCATCCTGGATATTGTTATGGTATATATCACCATATAAGGGGCTCTGTTGATTCCCATAGCTAAGTCTGCTCTCAATAAATACCAAACGTTAAATAGGAGCAACTTCTGTCCTTTGCAAACTTCATCGGTTCCCAGTTACAGTCAAATTTAAAGGCCTTTGCTTTGTGTATTGGGACTTCCATGTGTAAAGTAGAGACATATTTTATAGTTGGAACTATTAATCATTATTTCCCCACAAGTGCAACATCAAAATTCCTCAGACAAAATTGGAGTTGTTCTGTGTTTTAGGAAAGATCGGTGAAGAAGCAAGACTTTATCGGTGGTGTCCGGAGCCCTTTGCAACACACATCATCCCCTAGTTCAATTAAGTCACAATTTTTCCACTCTACCTGTACGCTGAGGTGGGACGATCTAGGGATCTGAGTCAAGAGACATTTTCTGTTGGAAGTGTTTTCAAAACAATTCCTAAGACAACAGTAACCCATTTTACCCTTTCACTGCCCTTCAGACAGATCGATTTTAATTTTTTTGATGGGAATGCTTCCAAGCGTAATTTTTTTCTCTGGTCTTTCTCTGAGGAGTGTTCAGAGATGTCTGGTGCTTGATGGAAGATGGTGTGATGCTGGAAATGAATCAGAGGGACAGGGCCTCCGTATCCTTGTCATTTACTGCCTTTTTATCGTGTGTTCTGTCTCATTTTCCACGCAGGAGTTCATGTGGGACTCCTGGCGGTGCAGCTCTCTTTTGGTTTGGTGAACAGACCCATGGGATACCCTTATGGCACGACCCTGTGCCACTAGTGTATGTTTTTGGGCACCTGTGGGTGGCCCGCAGAGCAGGGTATGGGCTGGTGGCAGCTCCATGCTGAATTTGACAGGTGCACCGAGTATCCTCCATTTTGGGATACCCAGGCCCTGACATTGGAAGCAGTTGATTCCTGATGGAAAACAAGATGGCCTCTGTGGCCCCTTGCTTTCTATTACCCATTACCTTGTTTTCCTAAAGTCCTGGGAAGCCCTGACTCTGTCCCTTCCCCCTGACTGGCTGTTGGGTGGAAATTCCATATATGGTGGTGTTGTGAAGTCCAGTCCAGACTGACTGGAGCCTTCCCAGTGACTGTATGTTGTGGGTACGCCCTGTGGGTGGGACCTGGGTGAATGGAGTGTGACCAATATGCACTTCTTGTTGTGGATGTCTGGTGTCTGGTTTCTGGTATGAGACTAAGACAGCCCTGCCCGAAACTGGCCTGAATGCAGTGTGTAGTGTTGAATGGCTGGGTACTTGCCCCAATCCACATTCCTTGTTGTGAGTGTCTGAGAGGGAGGAGGATGGCCTGAAAGCACTGTGTGCCTGATTGGCTGACTGACTGCATGAATGCAGTTCTGTATGATTGGCTGCTGAGAGTGACCCAGCAGTGTGGATGAGAGACAAGATAGTATATCTGGGGACCTCTCACCACTGGAAGTTGTTCAGAAGCATTCAGAAGCTGTGTCTACACTTGAAGAGTTACTGGAACTGCTGATCCTCGACGCCCAGCTGGAAGACGAAGACTTGCTGTTGCATTTGCTTCAACCTGACCTGATCTGAAAGCTGCCGAACTCGTCAAGGACTGATCCGAGAGAGGACCTGGTAAGGTGCCCTCTTCCCGTGCTCCGCGGGACCATCGAGCACTGCTAACCTTTGCCGAAGCTTCCTGGAAGTCAGAACCTCGAAAGGCTGCCGACCCGAGACGGGACCGCTGAGGAGAACGAAGCAAAGCACCCAGACTTCGCCGCTGTCGAAGTCCATTGCCGTCGACCAGGGTTCGCAGGTTTGTGTAACCGCTGGAGGCCCGTCTAAGTTGTGTTGCCCAGCCGTGGGGACCACTTGACGCCGTGCCGCTGACAACCGGAGCCGCCCGCTCCTTTGCTTAAGAACATTTGAATCCAAGGACTCCCGTGTCCGCAACGTCGACTGCTTTGTCCCGCCGGAGAAAGTCGAGGACGACCAACGCCCCGAGGAGAATCCGCCGGTGGGTTTCCCGCCACCTGAAGGCCACAAAGACTGACGACTCGACGCCCTTGTTGGACCACAGTTCTTCTGAAACTCTTTGCGGTCCTGAACAATCCGTCACCAAGGTGCCCCGCACACCTCATCCTCGCAGGAGGTCGCTGACTAGCACCGCCTGGATCGACATCGGGGTCTCGGCACCCTTGAACTGCTCATCGCCGCCGCCGATGACAAGTTCACTATCTTCGACGCCTCTCGACGATCCGTGGCTCCTGCTTTAAAGGGAGTCACTCAAGAAGAATCCTTTGACGCGTCTTCGAAGAACTCTACTCCACCAGGTACATTGGGGGGGGGTAAAACCTTAGGAAATAAGGCTATTGAACAATATATGGACTGGGCTTGTGCTATATATCTTTATTTTACAGGTTGCCCAGGTTGGGGGGGGGGGGGGGATCTCCACACAGAACTGTGTCTATCAGTAGAGGCCAGCATTCTGCCTATTGTTTCAACCATCTTACGTTCCTTCCTATCTCTATTGCTGGTTTCCTAGTTATTGATCTGTGTGACATTTTAACCGTACAGTTGATGCACTTTAATGAGATTTGATAACATTGGTGGTACCACTTTAGAATTGTATACATTTATCATTGTTGATTTCCGAGTACAAAGTGCGTTATTGTAATAGTGTACATACCCTTGAAAATTAATTACATAAAGACTGTTTCCAGTAATACAGTGTGTGGACATTCCTTTGTGGGGGTTCGGGGACTACACTGTACTCAAGAACCAGCCTGCATCACCTCCTGATAAACTAAGCCTCGATTGCTCGACTACGTTACCAATAATAGAGAATATTGGCTAGGGTCCTCTGTGCCTCTCCTCTACCATATAGAGAGCGGAAGTACAGACACCCCTCTCTGGTCTTCACAGTTGGGGACCAAGGCCCTCAGTTCAACTACTCCCTCCTCCATGCTACAACTCCCTGCTCCACCTCAGCTCCTACGCAAACACCCTCTTTTCAGGCACAAAAGCATTAAACATTCACTCCCTACACATTTCCTCCTGAAGGCACTTGTCACTCTTTCATGCACACTCACAACAGAGGACCATTTGCACTCACCAAACAATGCCTCGCTGTTTCCAAAAACTGCCTCCCCAATCTGCTCCACCGTCCTTCCTCCTGCTTGTCTCTTGGTGTGCCACCTCCTGCAACTCAGATCTCACAGTACAACCCACAACTTACTGGGGTGTCTTACCCCCTCCCCTGCCCCTCCATCCTCTGGTTCGTCTTTTGTCCCTGGCCAATTTGGCCTGGTTCCCCATCCAGGAGGTGTAACATACAACAGAGTCTACCTGAAATGCCTAACCTACTGCCCCTTTTTCAGGGCAGTCACAGACTAATGCCTCCATTTGTACTGTGTCTCAGTTTGTGTTGTGGAGGTCTTGCCTCGCCTGGCCACCCCTGAGATAAGGAACAAGTTACTTACCTGTAACTGTTGTTCTCCAGCATGGGTCTGGCATGGATTCACATGCTCATGAATATTCCCCAATCACTGGTCTCTGCGTCATACTGACCACAGCCAATGACTGCCCTCTACCTAAGCACCGCCTCTGGCAGCCATCTTCAGATTTGGAAGCACGTGAAGTGGCAGTATGACCAAGTGAAGAGCCGCAGAGGGGTAGGCTGGAGGGTTCGCATGTGAATCCATGCCAGACCCATGCTGGAGAACAACAGTTACAGGTAAGTAACTTGTTCCTTCTCCAGCATGGGGTCTGGCATGGATTCACATGCTCATGAATAAAGAATACATAGCAGTACACACATGCACAACCACGGGAGGTGGCAAAGGCTCAACATTAAGCATTACATCAAACTCAACATCAAGCAATCTTACCTCCTCACCAGGCTCACCTCAGGCGAACAGGTTGCGCAGCACTGCTTGGCCGACCCTGGACTCCTCCCTGGAATCCCGATCGACGCAGTAGAATTTCGTGAAGGTGTGCGTCGACCTCCACGTAGCAGCCCTGCATATGTCCAGCAGGGGCACACCAGAAAGGAACGCCGTGGTAGCTGCGATCGCTCTGGTGGAATGGGCTCTCGGACGGCCAGGCAGCGGTCGGTTTGCCAACCGATGACAGTACATGATACAGCCGGAGAGCCATCTGGAAATGGAAGCCTTCGAGAGAGCCTTCCCCTGATTGACAGGTCCAAAGTTCACAAAGAGTTGTGACGTCTTCCGAAAACACTTCGTGCGGTCCACGTACAACTTCAGCGCTCTAGCCACATCCAGCGAGTGCAAAGTCCTCTCAGCCGGCGACGAAGGCGATGGGAAGAACACAGACAACACCAAGGGTTCGTTGAGATGGAAGTCCGACGGTACCTTGGGCATGAAGGAGGGGTGCGTCCTGAGCACTACCCTCGTGTCGTGAAAAGTCAAGTACGGGGCCTTGCAGGAAAGGGCCTGGATCTCTCCCACCCGTCGTGCGGAGGTGATGGCCACAAGAAACGCTGTTTTCCACGACAGAAACTTCAACGGGGCCGAGTGCAGAGGCTCGAACGGAGGTCCCATGAGCTTGGTCAGCACCACGTTGAGCTCCCACGCCGGGGCCGGCGCCTTCACCGGCGGGAACGATCTGAACAGTCCCTTCATGAACTCTTTCACCAGACGATAAGACCACAAGGACGTCTGGCCCGTGGTTCTGGTGTATCGGGAGATCGCAGCAAGATGAATCTTGATGGACGCGTGTGCCAGTCCAGCTTTGGCCAGCGTCAGCAGGTACGGCAGTACCTGGGGAGCCGTAATCCGTAGAGGGTTAATCTTCTGTGCGTGGCACCAGACAGAGAACCTCTTCCATTTGTGTCCGTAGCATTTAAGAGTCGAGGACGCCCTGGCCTTTGCAAGAACCTCTCTGCAGTCGGCCGGTATGTCGTATCCTCCAAACTCTAGCGCTGCAGGAGCCAGGCCTGCAAGTTCAGCGATTTCGGGTCGTGGTGGAGGATGGCGCCTCCTTCCCTGGAGAGTAGATCCGCGTCCACCGGCAGCTTGATTGGCGGGGACGCTGACAAGTCCAGAAGGTCCGGGAACCATATCTGCCTCGGCCACGCAGGTGCGACGAGGATCATCCTGCACCGTGACCTCTTGAGCTGGTTGACGAGCCGGATTAGCAGTGGCAAAGGAGGGAACGCGTAGAGGAACAGGCCCTCCCAGGGGAACGAGAAGGCATCGCCCATGCTCCTCGCCTGGGGAAACCTGCTGGCGAACCTCCGGCACTTGGAGTTCTTCGCCGTCGCGAACAGGTCGATCTAGGGTGTGCCCCACCGTCGGAAGAGGCGATCCACTAGATCCTGCCGTAGTTCCCACTCGTGGCACGAGCGCAGCTCCCTGCTGAGTGAGTCGGCGATGGTGTTTTTTATCCCTGCCAGATGAAACGGCACCAGAAACATCCTTTGGGCGACGGCCCAATGCCACAGGTCCTGCGCCTCCTTGGACAGCGCTGGAGACCTGGTTCCGCCCTGTTTCCTGATGTAAAACATGGTGGTGGTGTTGTCGGTGAAGATCCTCACCACCTTGCCCTTGAGGGACGGAAGGAAGGACCCGAGGCCCCAGAACACTGCACGGAGCTCCAGGACGTTGATATGGAGGAACCTCTCCGTCGGGAGCCAAAGGCCTCTCGCGTGCAGATTTTCGGTGTGCGCTCCCCACCCTTCCAGGGAGGCATCCGTGGTCACTGTCTCCTGGTGGTCTGGGGTCTGGAGGTCCATGCCCGCCGTCGGATGCGCGCGGTTGCCCCACATCCGGACCGCTCGGCGGAAACTCTTGTCGAGTGTGATCCTCTCCTCGAAGCCGCCTGTCGTTTGGATCCAGCGCGCGTCCAGGAACTCCTGCAACGGGCGCATCTGGAGCCTGCACATGGGAATGAGGTAGATGCAAGAAGACATCATTCCGAGGAGGGACTTGATGGACCTCACCTTGGCCGCGTCGGAAACCAACATCCGCTGTACCTTGCCCAGGATGGACCTGGTCCTTTCCTCCGACGGGGAGGCCAGAAGGGACACTGTCGAGCTTTGCTCCCAGAAACAGTGCGTTTTGCGCGGGTACCAGGTGGGACTTGGCATAGTTCACGGAGAATCCCAGGTCCGTGAGAAGTTGGACGGTCCTTGCCGTGTGCTCCACGGCGAGCTCCCTCGTCTTGGCTCGGATGAGCCAGTTGTCCAGGTAGGGGTAGACGTGGATCCCCTCGCGGCGCAGCTGCGCCGCCACCGGTGCAAGGCACTTGGTGAATACCCTGGGTGCCGACCGTAGTCCGAAGGGGAGGGCTTTGAACTGGTAGTGACGCCCTTGGACCACAAACCTGAGGAATTTTCGGTGCCCCTTTAGGATGGAAATATGGAAGTAGGCATCCTCCAAATCCAACGACGACAGGAAGTCTCCTTCCTCCAGCTGCCCTAGGACGTGCTGGAGGGTGACCATCCAGAACTTCTGCGCCTTGATGAACTTGTTCAGACGTCGCAGGTCTAGGATGGGGCGCCATCCTCCCGTCTTCTTCTTCACGAGGAAGTATCTCGAGTAAACTCCGGAGCCCCGAAGCCTCTTTGGGACGAGTTCGATGACGCCCTTCCTGAGAATCGCCTTTACCTCCAGGAGAAGCTGAGGGACGTGAAGCTCTTTCCTGGCCACGGGGGGGACGCGCCGGCACCTTCTTTGAAACTCGAGCGCGTGGCCCCGGGCTAAGGCGTCCAGCACCCAACGGTCGGTGGAGATGGACTCCCACACGCTGACGAAGCTCGCCAGCCGGCCTCCCACCGGGGTGCTTTGGTGGGGGCCCAACCCCACGGCCGGTTCAATCCTGTTTCGACGAGGCTTTGCCGCCTTGACCTCCTTGGCGACGACGGCGGGGTCCGCCAGACTTGCCTCGTCCTCTGTAGGCCTCCTGAGACGACGAGCGGGCCGCTTGACGGTAGGTGGAGAAACCGCCGCCGGAACCTTTGGAGGCGCCCTTGCCTCCGCTGCTCCTAAAGGGCGTCCGTCGTTGCTGCAGAACCCCAAGGGCCCGGGCCGTCTCAGTGTCCGCTTTAATGGCCTGAAGGGAATCGTCCACTGTTTTCCCAAACAGGTTGTTCCCATCGAACGGCATGTCAAGGACTCTGGTCTGTACGTCTTGACGGAAGTCCGTAGCCTTGAGCCATCCACGCCGCCTAAGGCACACGCCGTTGCCCAAGAAACCCAGTGTCGGCGATGTCCGTCGCAATAGTGATGGCGTGGTCCGACGCCACCTCGCCACCTAGGATCTCCAGGGCATCCGCCCTCTTGTCGTCCGGTAGGAAGTCCAGCAGGGGAGCCAGTTTGTACCATAGCTCCCTGTCGTAGCGGGCCACGATAGCCAAGGCGTTGGCCGCTTTAATCGTCGTCGCTGCAGACGAGATGACCCTGCGTCCCATAGCGTCCAATTTCTTTCCCTCGCCGTCCGGTGGGGAAGTCGATGTGGAGGCCGCACCCCCCCCGCTTTCTTCCTGGCCGCCACGGAGACGACGGAGTCCGGGGTAGGCTGCGCCCGGAGGCACAGGGGGGCCGCGTCCGGGACCCGGTACTTCTTCTCGTACCGGTCTCTTCTAGCTGGCGTCGTGGAAGGGTTCTTGAGGAGGGCGAGGCCCTCATCCCAAATGTCGTCCAGTAGAGGCACCGCGAGGACCGTCTTCCTCTTGGCCTCGCGCCGTTGATAAAGGAATCCTTCCTTTTTCTTCTCCTCAGGGCAGAGTTGGAAAAGCTCGGATGCCCTGGCGATCATGGAGTGGAACGATCCAATCTCGTTGGGCGGAGAAGCCCTGGTGGGAGGTGACGACGGTAGATCCTCGTCGTATACCTCGTCGTCCGTACCCGTCGCTGCCCTGTCAGTCCCCGTATCATCCCCTCGGGTGGACGGTGAGGAGGGCTGGACGGGGCGCGACGGCTGAAAAGGAGGTGGAGGGTGAATCCTTCTTTTCTTGGGCGGGGGAGCACCAGAAGGTCCCGGTTCAGGATCCCCCGACGGGAGAGGTTCCTCCGTCGGCAACGGTAGTCTCGTCCTTATCTCTGAACATAAGGACTGTATAGCCAACAAAATGGCCGCCGAGTTGTCTTGCGGCACTGGCAGAGGGGAATCCGACGGGCGATCAGGGGCCCCGTCGGCACCCTCGACGATGTCGTCGTCACCTGCGTCGGGATCCATCCCGACGGGCCGGTCTTCTTCCACGCCAAGGCCGTGGCTTAAGACCTCAATCAGCTCTTCCTCTGAGGTTGAGGCCGAATCTACGACGACGCCCTGCCCCCCCTTTTTCTTCCCCGCCGGGGGTTTCACGGGGGTCCTATCGATGGGCACAAAAGAGGACTCCCTCCGAGGTGGCAGGGCGACTCTGAGCCCCGAGGTCGCCACCACTGGTGTAGCCTCCACAAGCTGAGCCAGGGCCGCCGTGACAGTATCGATAGAGGGCTTGGCCGGATGGATTAAGGCCTTCACCACCTTAGGTGCGCTCACCGCCTTATCCTTGAGGGGGGGGGGGGACACTGCCTCGCTCCCCCTCCGATGGGGCCTTCGAGCTCGACCGGGGCCTCTCCAGGAGCTTCGCCGGGTGCTCGCCCTTCCTCTTACCCAACCCAGAGCGTTGGCTCGTGGCTGAAGGTGCCGGGGAGGGTGCGCCCTGCCTGGCGCCCGTAGAGCCTGACCGTTCGGCGCTCCCGGTGCCAGCGGACTCGCGGTGCTTGGCCTTGTGTTGGACCCCCGTCGCCGGGGCGTCCTCAAAGGTTTTAGAAGACCGCTCAGATTTCTTCCTCTTCTTCTCGCCTGACGGGCTCTTCCCTTCCAGCCAGTTGGCGAGACGTTGATGGCGGTGCTTCATGGTCCGCTCCGGCATATTGCCGCAAAACGCACAGTCCTTCTCCACGTGCGTCTTGTCCTCATGTAAGCAGTAGAGACAAAAGGAGTGTTCGTCCTCCTTAAAGACGTTCTGCAGCTGGCATCCAGGGCAGATCCTGAACAGCTTTCCGGGCGTCGAGCTTCCCTTCTCCTGGGCCATGTCCGGGCCTGAGAAACTTCTGGAGTCCTCCAAAAGCGTAGCTCGACGAAATCTTCACCCTTGAGGGGCGCAGACGAATCCGACACGGGTCCCCGTTGATCGGATGGAGAGTCGGTGGAGCTTGAGGCTCTTTTGACCGAAAAAAACGAAGTTTTTGAGAAAAAACGTGAAAAAATAGCACGAACGCTCGAGAGCAATAGCACGAGGATCCCAACACATGAACGCGCGGTAAAAATCTGAAGATGGCTGCCAGAGGCGGTGCTTAGGTAGAGGGCAGTCATTGGCTGTGGTCAGTATGACGCAGAGACCAGTGATTGGTTATTACTACGAAAGACAGATCAGAAACGAAACTGATACTGGTTTTTTCTTTACCGAGGATTCCCAGCCTGACGACGGGGAATATTCATGAGCATGTGAATCCATGCCAGACCCCATGCTGGAGAAGTCACATTTTTGATTCGGGGTGTTTATTTCAGATCACTGCTGGTCTAGGGGATCTGCCCTGGTCTCATCTGCAAGTGAGCTGAGGCAGGCATGTAGTGCACAGCTCCAGTGACTGCCATGTGGTAGTTCTGGGTCCTGCTGCTTCCCCTCCTGTAACACTGCTTGAACACTGCTTGCATAGACCTACTGCCTGAGGACTCCGGGTCTCTGTCTCTCCTCCAGTTAGCTTGCTCATGTTGCTGGATGCATTTCCAAGTTCTTATATGGGGCACTGCTGGCTCTCTGTCTCATGGGTTTTCTACGCCATTCTCTGTGGTATTTCAAAGATGAAGAGAAAACATGGCCAGCATTTGGGGTCATAGGCATGGGGTGATGCAATTTGGTACTGTACATGAATTGGCGTACTGAGAGGGGGTAGGAATTTGGTCCCTCCCAATTGCCATCGTCCCTCTTTGGGGTAGGACTGGTTCAGCATTCCTTCCTGGTAGGCCTCCCACCCCAGGTTGAGAGGGACTCCCATCCCCCTCTTGAAAAGGTCAGAAAACTGATCTTGTCACAATGTATTTAAAGGTTCCTGGAGAAGAAGGAGAGCAGGCACTACTCTGCGGAATCTGAATGACAACCATAGCAGGCTCCCATGTCCAAGTTCCACCACCAAAGACAAGGCCAAGGATGGTTGCAGGTATGGCTTTTTGTGCCCTATGGAGTTTTATGCAAGCATGCCCAGGCGACACTGTCCCCTCCTCCGGCACCCTCCCAAGAGGACTAGAGGCTCAAGGAAAGTCAGAAGACTTGGGGGAAGACTCACACCATTGCTTGCAGTTAAAAAGGCAAAGGGACCATGGGTGCAAAGTTAAGTTTCGGGGTCAGGACTGGATCCATGTGGCAGCAGTTTGAGCATCAGTTTCAGAACTCACTTTCCAGGATGGTGCCTGTAACTGGATTGCAGGATCCAGATAAAAGGAATACCTCTGCAGGAGTTCTATAACACTAGAGAAGGTCAGAAGATGCAACTCGGGGTGAGCAGTCAGTTGACCCTGCAGGCAATGAGGGATCGAAACACTTGTGCTCGGAAGGGAAAACTGAGCATGAAATCTGCAATGGTCTGTAGTGCCATGACGATGGCCCTTGATGTTGCACAGCAGAGACAGCAGCAGTGTCAAGACTCAAGGGTTGGGAATCCTCTTAGTATGTGCACACACTCTGCACTGGAGCAGATTTGCAGGTCCCACGAGTGTGTCCAACATCAAGCAGGTGCCACTGACTCAAGTGAGGGAGAGCTCTATTGTAGGCTACCCCTGGTTGAAAGAGGGAGAGAGACACCTTACGTGATTTGGGTTTGTAATCGTCTGTTTCAGCAGCAGTCGCAGGATCCTCTTGGGGCTTTGGAATTTGAGTTCCAGTGGTTGACTGCAGAACAGCTACAAACCTTTAGCTATAGAAAATGCTGGGCTGAAGATGACCCCAACTCATCCATCAGGAATTATGCATCATTCAAACTCTTGAGTGATTATCCAATCCTTGATAAATAGTTCAGATGCACTTGTGATGTCATTCATGGTGTGGATGTGAATTAGGGTGTCTGTCTGGACCCTACACCTTCTCACCAGTTGCAAGCACACAGCTGCCCTTTTACGGAATCTGGATGGAACCAATGTAAAGGCATGACCATATATGGCAATTTCCTAACCTAAACAGAAGGAATAAAGGCACTTAAACAACACGGTTATTCAGTTTGTGTTAGCCATTGCAGTGGCTGAACTAGTTTACTAGTAATATATATATATAAATGTAAATATACATGAAACCAAAACTAAATTCCCTATTACAATTGAATCACCCACTAATGCTACTTCCTGTGAATCTCTAACCGCCAAGTTAACACTATCTAATACTCAATCCATCTCCATTCACCTTATCTACCGACCACCGGGCCCTCTAGGGTCCTTTGAAGAAGACCTCACAGACATCTTATCAAACAATCTTAAAAACTCCTCACAACGCATCCTACTAGGAGACTTTAACCTAGGATTTAGCGACACCGCAGACGCCAATGCCAGTACACTCAATAACACCCTAGAGAAACTGGGCTTCACCCAGAAGATCACTGAGCCCACCCATATCAAAGGGAGGACTCTGGACTGGCTAGCTGTGCACAATTGCCCAGTCCTAGTCTCTGCCATACTCCCGCAGCGCTGGACAGACCATTACTTGATCTCGTTCACCCTAGAGGCAACCCCAGCACAAGCTAACAGCACAGCTCCAGCTGTCCAATCCCGAAATAAAAAAACATCACCCCCGAAAACTTAATCCCGCTAATCACACCAACCTTGAATGCCATCCCGGATCATACAGATCCATTCACGATGGTGGACATCTATAATAAAACCATGCTCTCATCCCTTGATACCATAGCCCCTTTGAAGCTAAAAAAGAGCAAGCCCCGGAAACACATCAACTCCTGGTTTTCGCCTCATCTGAAAGCCCTCAGACAGGAAAAGCGACGCTGTGAAAAAATCTGGCGAGCTTACCCCTCAGAATATAACAAAAAAAACCTGAGCAGTCTAGCTTCCCAATATAAAAAAGAAATTATATTGGCCAAACAAACGTCTTATAGTACGCGAATCTCACAAGCTAAATCTAACACTAGAGAGCTTTTCACAATACGTAAAGAGCTTGAATCCCCGATCCAAGTGCCCGACTCGTGTATCAAAGATAAAAACTGGTGCACAGGCATACAAAATGCCCTAGCGAACAAAATCTCCTCCCTTAAGACTAAGATAAGCATTAAAAAAGAATCTCTGCTCTCCTCTACTAAGCCGAGTACCGCCTCCCATAAAAAGGCTCACCTGACTCAATCATCCCCCCCTCCTTTAACTTCCATAAAGTATCCACCAAAGAGGTAGAAAATACTTTTCTCACCCTCAAACCTTCAAATTGCCACGGAGACCTATGCCCCGCTCAACTGATTAAGGATGCAGCCCGTGCTCTCGCACCGTTTATTACCAAACTAATAAATGCGTCTTTCACATCAGGCACCGTAACCTAATAATTTAATACAGTCCTGGGTCCTCCCTCTGCTTAAAAAAACGAATTTAGACCCATCCACTCCAACTAACTACCGCCCCATTACCACAGTACCGTTCCTTCTTAAAATCATCGACAAAATAGTATACCTCCAGATCCAACATTAACTTGAGCACTTCCATCTCCTAGGCGTCCGACAATCGGGCTTCAGGCCACAGCATGGAACCGAAACTGCACTTATAGATCTCAAGGTACAGATAGACGAGCCGAGAGACCAGGGTAAGACAGCACTATTGCTACTCCTTGATCTCTCTGCGGCCTTCGATCTGGTCGACCATGAGGTCTTGTGCAACCACCTACAAAAAGCTGCCCACTTCTCTCAAGAAGCAACCAATTGGATCCAATCCTTCCTCAATAACCGCACGATGAGTCTTCTCATTGACAGCAGCAGCAGCCGACCCTACACCTATCACCTGCGGCGTGCCTCAAGGTTCTTGCGTCTCCCCTACACTTTATAACATTTTCACGAAGCCCCTTTTCGATGATGTAGACGATCTGGGTATCACCTACACTAATTACGCCGATGATACCCAGATCCTCATCCCATTGTCGGGGGATTACGACAAGGATTTGGCCTTCGTTAATAAAGTGTACCTCAACATCCAGGCATGGATGGCCTCACACGGTCTATGCCTGAATTATGACAAGACGGTACTCCTTATTCTAGGCTCTACACACTACCTCAACAAACTGGGCCACAAATACTCATCGTTCATAATTGACGATAACAATATCAAGGTAGCTAAGGAGGTTAAAACCCTCGGCTTCTATCTAGATTCCACCCTTACCTTCAACAAACAAGTGAATGCAATGGCCTCCGCCACCTCCTACACTTGCAAACTCATTAGGGCAGCCAAACCCTTTCTCTCCCTCACCAACTGTACCACCTTGGCCAGGGCGCTGATCCTGTCCAAGTTGGACTACTGCAACGCTCTATATGTAGGTTGTAACAAATATATCTCAAATAAAATCCAAATCCTCCAAAATAAAGCCCTTAGAGCGGCCCTCAGTATCCCGAAGAAAGCCCATATCTCAGATTCCAGAAGATCTGTCAACTGGCTATCCACCAAGGACAAGATTTTCCTTAAATCGGTATCTCTGATTCGTAAATGCCTCCACCAAGCGGCCCCTCAATACCTCATCGCCAGATTTACTAGACCCACCCTCTCTCGCCCCTCGAGAACGGCCAATTCCAACCTTCGTCTGGTGCCCAGGTTCAAACGTACAATGTCTGGAGGCAATAGCTTCCCAGTAAAAGCAGCGCAATTCTGGAACTCCCTTCCTCCTACCTGCAGGGAAGACCTACCCTACCACCAGTTCAGAGCCAGGACTATCCACTGGCTCAAATCTCTCGACTCATAATGACCTTCCGATGCCCAGATGCGCCACTACCATATGGCTCCTTACCTCATTGAATGTAAATATGTATATAGTACTGCCTATAGTGTTTATGTCCTACCCTTCCTATTTGTAGTGATACGTCCGGCACTGTAACCGCAGCTGGACCTCACCCCACTGTATGTAACTAGGTTTTGCAACCCTCTTGCTGCCTTTGCGCCTGGCTACCCCTGGGTTTGGTGCGCATTATAAATAAATAAAAATACATGGCCCCTGCATGCCTGAGACACTAACAAGAGAAGGATTAAGTTTACAGCAAAGAAAAGAGGAACAGGGTCACCTTGGACTGGAGCCTGAGGGACCCACCTGTTGTCCAATTAGATGATTTGTAGTGGCATGCATGGTAGAACAGAAACCCACAGGGAAAAAACAGAAGAGCGAGCAGATATGCTGGCATGATCCGAGAACGAGGCTAAATATCAGCAAAAAAAGACAAGTTCCCATAACACTCAAAATACAGATGTTCGACAAACAGATGGATAGAACTAACCCAAGCAACATAGCATGTGTGGTGGGTCGGAAGAAGCAGTTGGACACATTTTAGACACGTTAACTCTCTTTTAATGAAATGATAAAGAAAAGGCCTATCTACCCTTTTGCTCTGGGGTTTTACCTGCTTGAATAAAGAAACTCAAGGTACCCGTTTGCCATCAGGAATTCCAAAATAACTGTCCTGAGTCTAAACCCATCTGTTTGTACGACTAATCTGAATAACTAAGTAGGCCAAGAGAATGTTGCATCGCCTGGTCATTTCCCTTTAAGCCTTCTTTCTTGCTTGTGGCTTTTTATCAAGTTTCCTTGGATGCCTAATGTAAAAATGTCTGTGGTTAGAAATATGGTTCTTGTACTCTCTGGTTTCCTTGTATAGTTCAACTGTCTCTGGTTAGAATAACAAAGTTACTCACAGTAGTGACTACCTTACTCCTAGTCCATAGTCCCCTTTCCTGCATACTTGTGGGACATTCCGTCCTTCAGGACGGGACCGGAGCACTGGTCAAAAAGCATCAAAAATTACATTTTTGTCCTTTTATTTTTATGTGGGGTACCGCACGTGGCCGTAACCCAGTCCTCCTGTGCTCCGCCCAGCGCATCACCCTTCAGTCCTTTTCTATCGCCAGGTCCGAGATCATTTAAGCAATAATAGAAGCTACTTATTAGAGGGGACGGCAGGCGTATGGAGGAAAGGTGACTATGGACTAGGAGTAAGGTAGTCACTACCGTGAGTAACTGTTATACTCCTAAGTCCTGTCCCCTTGCCTCCATACTTGTGGGAGATTCCCAAGCACACACCATAGGTAGTACGGGTGGATGGAAAAACCCCTTTACAGGAATAAGTTCTTAAGAACAGCCTGGCCAAATTGGGCATCAGCCTTGGAGCTCAGGTAAAGCGGATGGGGAGGCCCACAAAGCCGCCTTGGCAGTGGACTCCCAAGGGACATACTTTGGAAGGCAACAGCAGTCGCTTTGCCATAGTCTAGATGTGCATGGATACTCTTCAGTGAAGGCCTTGAATGCTTTAGGCTACTGAAAAACATGAGGCAATCCAGCAGGGAATAGTTGCTTTGGAAGCTGGTTTCCCCTTCAGGTCTCCAAATGTGACAGGAAAGGAGACAGATTGGTTCAAATGACAAATCGGCAACCACCTTAGGTAGGATGAGAGCGAAGCACAACCTCATCCCCGTGGAAAGTGAGAAACGGATGCTTCACGGAAAGAGCATAAAGCTCACTTACTCGCCTTGCTGATGTTATTGCGATAAAAAGGCAACCTTCCAAGAAAGGTACTTAAGATCGATAGTGCCATGGGTTCAAATGGCTTATAGCATAACGGCCTGGCGGAAAGAGATCCGCAAAATGCCTTTGATGACTGGATTAGTCAATGAAAAGGAACAGCTGTCCGTGGACAGATAGGCCGCAATAGCGGATAAGTAAGTTATGCATAACAGAAATGGCCAGATGAGACACAAAAGATAGAACGGTGTCGACTGAAGCTTGCCTGGGATTGAGCGGTTTAGCTAAACGCCAATGGCAAAACCGGAGTCATTTGATACTGTACAAAGATCTCAGAGTGCTTCCTGGCCACTTGGATACTGCGCTCATTGTCCTTGGACAGATCACACTGTTAACGATCTGATCTCAGGCCCCAGGCTCCAATCTGAACGATTGTGGGGATGGTTGCCACATCTGGCAAATGCTCTGGTGAAGCAGTTCGGGAATCTGCAGCAATCTGATCGGGAGGTACTGACAGATGCTGTAGCCACCAAGGAGGCTTGCACAGGAGAGTGCAGTTTGATGTGCTCCTGAGCTTACAGAGCGACCAATGGATAAGAGGCAATGAAAGGAAAGCATAAGCTTACATGTTGTCCCACGGGATCTCAAGGGCGTCTCCCAGGGAGGATGCTCTAAAACCTGTCCCTGGACACATAAAAAGGCAGATTCTTGTTTGAAGAAGTTGCAAAGAGGTCCACCTCTGGAGTGTCCCATTGATGGAAAATGTTGGAGGACATTGCTGTTCATCTCCCACTCGTAACAGATGCCGACTGAGTGAATCTGCGGCCACATTAAGGTGACCCAGGATGTGTACAGCCTGGAGCCAAACAATGTGCTGGATGGCCCAGTCCAAATTTGTATGGCAAGATCTACAAGGAGAGGAGAGAAGACTTGGTGCTGCCCTGCTTGTTGATGTAAAAAAAAACATGCAAACACAGAACTACACTGCTGCTGTAAGGGAGGCATTCAAAATGGCCACTGTGGTCCGGGGAGGTTGTGCCACCATTTTGACAACACCTGGGGTGAACTGCATCACAGGAGCGAGTGAGGTAATAGTCTGCTCACGGAAGTGCGGGCCATGCATGCCATTTTAGCCTTGAAACAAGGAACCTAGGCAGAGCCGGTACTGGCAGATCTAGGGTGTTTACTCGACACATTAGACTGCCCCAGAATTAGCCTCTAGTGGAGGATCCTCGGCAGAGCCGGTACTGGAAGGCCTGTGGTGCGTGACCGCCTTCTTTTGCCCCCCTCAACAGTACTGTTATCACCACGGCCGTGCGTGTGGGAAGGCTGAGGGATATATCTCACAGCCAAGACCCTCGAGGAGGGCCCTCAATTCTGTTGGTGTCCGATTTTAGCCCCAAGAAGGCGAACCCCGGTCCATACAGCCACCTCGAGAGGGGCCTCGAGCCAAAACTCGGTTATGTTCGCTCCAGATGCAGAAGTCCCAGGGCTGACCCTGGTATCCAGAGCCACAGCAGAACTGGGCTGAACCTTAGCCCCAAAAGGAGAACCTTGGAAGAAGATCCGGTTTTGGAAGACCCGCTGCGGGGCCCTCGGAGTGGTGTCTGATGCGTCTCGCTGAGCTGAGACCAAAAGGAGTACTCAAATCTGAAAGTGTTTTGCTCCCACAGAGAACCGCAGATATTTCCCATGGGGGGTCCAAATCAGAATGTGCATGTATGCATCCTGGAGGTCCACCACACTGAGCCAATCGCCCCTGCGAAGCGCACCTTATTTTGCAGGGCATGATCAACTTGAATTTCTCATGGGGAAGAGATAGATTTAACTAGGAAAGATTGATGAAAGTGCGCCGGCCAGCCTTGTTGGGTTTGGGCACTGTGAAACAGACAGTAGTAATAGCCCCCCCCCCCCCCTTGCTTCCCGAGGGGACCAGGTTCCACCGCTCTGAGGTCTAGAAGTTCCCGTACCTCGGCTCTGAGGGAGGGCGTCCCGATCAGTTGGAAAGGAGGTTTGAAGGATGGGGTAGGGGGGAGTGCAAGCGAAAGCCCACCTGAGCGATGGACAAAACCCACCGGTCTTCGGTGATGGTCTGCCAAGCCTCCAGATGAGACGAGATTCGTCCTCCCACCGGAGTCTCGTGCGACCGACAAAAAATATCCTGTAGAGGAGGCTGATGGCAGAGAGAAAATCCAACCACCTTGCCCCCGCTGCTTTCAGCAGGACCACCAACCAGAGCTTCAGACGGGCACGCACAACGACCCTGAAACCCCCTGAATCCAAAGAAGGACCGAGTCTGCGACCCTGACCACTGTGTATAAGGGCCCTTAGCTGTAGCTTTCACCAGGACCGATAAACAGGTTTTTGTTGTCCACTTAGCGTGGAAAGGCTGCTCAGCCCCAAAAGGAAAGCTTCCAGCACCAGACGTCGTGAACGTTGGTGTAAGGGAGGTATCCAAAATGGCAGCCGTATTTTTATTTTATTTATTACATTTGTTATACGCCCAGACCCAGAGGTATCACGCCACATCGTCTCCGAAATGCATTGGCATTTGAACCCATGATTTATTTATTGATGAAATGCTGACCTCTGTTCCAATAAGAAGTTATTTATTGAACAAGATAAAAATCCTATTTTGACCACTCAGAAGACTCATTTACTTACTTTCGAAGTTGATTTCCTTATAAGAAACTATTTGAATCTTCTTTCATTTTCTAACCATAATTGAGACTTTTTACAAGTGGTTTCGTAACCCCTCAGGGGAACAGTTTCAGAGCGACTGTTTAGCTAGATGTCTTCATCTATTTTCTGTATTGCTGTATCGTCAATCTGGGTGTCTCTGGACTTTTCCACGGTCTGCTCCTTTGAAATTTAAATACTAGCTAAATAAAATCGATCTATCAACACAGTTGCAAAGAGAATGAACCTAAGTGTGGTGGCCACCTATTCACAAAGCTATCTGCCAAGAGGGTCCCCCACTGGCCGGGTCCACATAGATTAGTGGAGCGAGACCGTATCAGGCAGCGGAGCCCACGCATGCCAGTCGAAAGAAGGGCGGAACAGGTTTTTGTTGTCCACGTGGTGTGGAAAAGGCTGCTGATCCCAAAAGAATACTCCCAGCACCAGACGATGTGAAAGTAGGTGTAAGGTAGGTATCCAAAATGGCCACCGTGGACCACAGAGGTTGGGCCACCATTTTGTCCACACCTGAAGAGAACTGCGTCACATGTGGAGATGAGGCAATTGTCTCCTCAGGAGAGAGTCAGGTGACTTAAGTAATACTTTAACCTTACAAGGATCCTTGGCAGATCCAGTACTGGGTGGTCTCTGATGTTTACTGGACATCGTAGAACCAGCCCCAAACTTAGCCTCCAATGGAGGAACCTTGACAGAGCCGGTATTAGAGGAGTAATGGTCTGTGTCTGCCCTCTTTGCCCCCTCGACAGACCCGGTACCAACACTACCCTGAGCGTGGGGCGGTTGAGGAATATACCTCACCGACAAAACCTTTAAAGAGGGTCTCTCGGATCTGTCGGTGCAGACCTTAGCCTCAACAAATGGAAACTCAGGTTTTAACCCGGTACGTAAAGCTCCCTCAGGAGGGGCATCAAGTTGTGACTCAGCAGAGAAAACTCCGGAAGAGGAGACCTCAGGGCGAACCCCAGTATCAGTGTGAAAATCTCCAGAAAAGGAGACCTTAGGGTGAACCTTGGTATCCAGAGCCACAGACGAGCTGGGCTTAACATTAACACTCAAATGGTGAACCTCGGAACATTGTCTGGTACTGGCAGGTCCGCTGCAGGAACCCTCTGAGAACACTCCGGTATGCCTATTAGGCCCCTGGGGCACCTCAGGGGAACCCCTGGTGACAGAGCTACACAAGCTCCTCCCGGACCTAGAAGACCCCAGGAAGGAGTCCCCTGGCAGGGGGCGCCCTGAAAAGAAAATAACTTACTGGGCGTTTCTTATGAAAAGCTGGAAATGAGGTGGAGGAACGTGCTGAAACACTTCCTCCCACCGAAGAAGACCACGCTGGAGTGCCCGGACGAAGAGGGAGTCGCAGTAGAAGCGCAAATCTCAGCGATGCTCTGGGCCTAGGGACTCCACAAAGAGAGTGGGGATTTGCCCTCGCGAAACGACATTCGCATGAACAGGACACAAATCCCAGACTATCCCGCATAGATGGAGGACTAGATTACCATGGAACCGGAGTAG
Source organism: Ambystoma mexicanum (assembly GCF_040938575.1). Lineage (NCBI taxonomy): Eukaryota > Metazoa > Chordata > Amphibia > Caudata > Ambystomatidae > Ambystoma > Ambystoma mexicanum. The sequence continues at coordinate 977,066,472 of NC_090934.1, read as the reverse complement.
GAAGGAAGGACAAAGGGAATAAAAATAAAAATTCTAGTGATGCTAGTACGTCCAGTCCCGACCGCACGAAGAAAAGGTCTGAAGGGCAATGTGCGGGGTGGAGCTCAGGAGGACAGGGTTACGGCCATGTGCAGTACCCGCGTACAAATAAAAAGGACAAAAATTAAATTTTTGAGGCTTCTTGACAAAAGTGCTCTGGTCCCGTCCTAAAGGACGGAATGTCGCACAAGTATGGAGGAAAGGGGACCGTATTCCTTATCTTGATAGATTTACTTCCAGCTTGCTGGCCTCAGACATTTTTTTCAGTAGAGGGCGCTGTGCGTCGACTTCCCTCGAGTTGGTGTCCCTCGACAGCCTCTGTATCGGCGCCAACGTCATCATGATATAAATAGACTCACGCAGCGTCCGTTGCTTAGTTCCGTTTTGAAGCTTAAGAGTAGCTGTGCATTAATTGGTTATGGACCTTGAAGGAGCGTAAGCTGCAACCACAAGGGAAGTTTTACTGAGGGGATGGATGGGAGGGGCGATAAGGAATACATCGGAGGAACATCCGATCGAAAGAAAGTTACCAGGTAAGAAGTAACTTGTTCTTCGAAGGGATTGTGTCCTCCGACGTATTCCTTATATTCCTTATCTCGATAGACTCCCATAGCAGTGGTGTGTAAATGGAGGTGGGAGTAAAATTGTCATATTCCCCTTTAAGAGTGAATAGAGTTTAACACAGCTTTGCCAAATCTAGTCGCTTGTCTAGAGGAGGAATCCAGATTGTAGAATTTTGTAAAGGTATGTGCGGATGACCATGTGGCAGCCGCACATATGTCTCGAATCGGTACCCCTCTTTGGAGGGCCGAAGAGGCTGTGATGCCCCTGGTTGAAAGAGCCCTAAGATTTTGAGGGGGCTCTTTCCCTGCTAGTTTGTAACATTCTAGAATGGCTAAAATAATCCATCTGGAAATGGTCTGTGTTGTGATTGCCAATCCTAATTTGTGCCCTGTGTAACCTATGAACAGTTGGTCTGCTTGCCTAATCCTAGCAAGTCTGCTGATATAAAAACTCAAGGCTCACCTTGGATCCAGCCTATGTAGCTTCTCTTCCTCTTTCCCTGGATGGGGAGGAGGATAGAATCAGGGTAAGGTTATCTTCTGAATGATGTGGAATTCAGAAACCACCTTTTGGAGGAAATTAGGCTTCATTTGCAGGACAACTTTGTCTTTGTGAAAAATTGTATGAGGGGGTTTACAAGATAGGGCTTGTAATTCGATCACCTTCCTGGCAGTTGTAAAAGCCACTAATAAGACAGTTTTAAGGGTGAGAAATCTTAGCGAACAAGAGTGAAGTGGTTCAAAAGGAGTACCCATCAGGAAATTTAAGACTAAATTTAAGTCCCATAAGGGAATTTGGAACGGTCTCGGGTGATAGACATTGGTTAACCCCTTCAGAAATTGTATTACTAAGGGTAATTTGAAATACGATGGCTCCTTTGCAGTGCGCTTGAAGATCGATAGCGCTGCGAGGTAGCCCTTGATTGTACCAACTTGAAGACCTGAATTCGCCAAATAGAGTAGAAAGGATAACACCATTGGTGTACCACATGAAAAGGGTTCAATATTCTTTTCTGTACACCAGCTGCAAAATTTGTTCCAACGGCAGCGGTATAAAGTCTTTGTTGCTGGCCTTCTGGCTAAAAGCAACACCTCCATGATGTCATCTGGGAGGTCCCAATCCTTGTATCTCATCCTTTCAGAAAGCGTGAAGGTTGAGGGTTCTGATGTCTGGATGGAGAACCTGACCTCCCTTCTGTGAGAGAAGATCCTCCCTGTGTGGAAGACGAATCGGAGGGCAGATGGACATGTCCAGAAGGTCCGGGTGCCACGTTCTCCTGGCCCAATCCGGGGCAATTAGGATCATTGTCTTCCGGAATCTTCTCAACCTCCTGATCATCTGAGGAATGACAGGTACTGGAGGAAACGCGTACAGAAGTGGAAACTCCGAGTCTACCACAAACGCGTCCCCTAGAGCTCCTCTCGGGGGAAATTCCCTTGAACAAAACTGATTGCACTTCCTGTTGATACTGGTGGCAAACAGATCCCCTTGAGGGGTTCCCCAAAGGGCGAAGATCTCTTGAAGGACTTCCTGAGCTATCTCCCACTCGTGAGAGACTGCTCTGCCTGCTAAGAGCGTCCGCTGTCAAGTTCTTCTCTCCAGCTAAGTGAGCTGCTGATAGAGAGATTCCTTCTTGGATTGCCCAAAACCAGAGCTGCATCGCCTCTCTGCACAGTGGCAGTGATCCTACGCCCTTCTCTTTTGTTGAGATAGTGCATGGCCACTGTATTGTCTGTCATTATTAGGACATTTTTCCCTTGTACAGATGGCAGAAAAGCCTTCAGCGCTAGTCTGATAGCTCTCAGCTCCGACAGGTTGATATGTAGTCTGGACTCCGATGGAGACCAACAACCGCTGATGGTCAAATGGGCTCCCCACCCCGTGAGTGAGGCATCTGTGACTACTGTTAACTCCGGCCATGGTTGCCAAAACAGTTCTCCTTTCAAAATGTTCTCCCGACAGGCCCACCACTAAAGGTCTCGAGCCACTTTGTCCGGAACCTGAAGGAGGACTTTCATTCTCCCTGAGAATTGCGACCACTGAGTTCTTAGTGCCCAATGGAGAGATCTCATTCTCAGGTTGAGCCTCTGGCACAAGGAAGATGCAGGATGCCATGAGGCCTAGTAACCTCAAAGAGTCGAAGGCTGGGAGACGTTGGGCCTTTTGAAACTTGGTGACCATCTGCAGAATATCTTGAGCCCTCACCTCTGTGGCGAGGCTTTCCCCAGGGAAGTGTCCAGGACCGCTCCGATGAACTGGAGTCTCTGTGATGGTATCATCTGTGACTTCTTTAAATTGAGGGAGAAGCCCAGTTTGTGAAGGAAGTGGCAGACAATCTAGTTTGATCTGACCTTGTTCCAAAGATACTGCTCTGATCAACCAATCGTCTAGGTAGGGGTAGACGTGGATCCCTTCCCTCCTTAGACTTGCAGCCACTTCCGACATTAGCTTGGTGAAGACCCTCAGGCGGAGGTCAGCCCAAATGGCAGAACTCGAAATTGATAGTGAGAGTTGCCAATTGCGAACCTCAGGTATTTCCTGTGTTTGAGATGGATTGGCACATGGAAATAAGCATCCTGAAGGTCTAGAGATACCAGCCAGTCCTGAAGCTGGAGGGCCTGAAGGATCAGAGAGAGTTACCATCTTGAACTTGTCCTTCCTGAGAAATTTGTTCAATTCTCCTAAGGCCAAGATGGGTCTCAGTCCTCCATCCTTCTTCGGTATCAAGAAGTAGGGGGGGAATACCAACCCCTGTTCCTCTCTGCTACAGGTACCGGTTCTATGGCACCTTTCTCCAGGAGGTCTAGAATCTCCTGCAAAAGGAGCGGATCTGGAACCTTCAAAGAGTTGTTCCCCGGTGGATGACTCTGAGGGATGCGTAGAAAAGGCAGGCAGTAACCTTGGGCAACTGTCTCCAATGCCCAAGCATCTGACGTAATAGCCTGCCATTCCGTCAGATGTTGAGTAAACCTGCCCCCTACTGGTGTCTTGTGAGGAGAGTCCTCAGAGTGGTTTAGAGGCGGCTGATGCAGATGCCGAGGGTAAAGAGGCACCTGCTGCTGCTGCGGCTTTTGTACTTTTAACCCATCCACCTCGGGTGAATTTCTTTTGGCCTTTTTGAGCCGGTTGTCCTCTGCCTTTTACGAATGCGGAATAAAAACGTAAGGACCTACCTCTCCAAGAGGTTCCCGAGGGGTAATAGGGAGTTTGACGGATTGCAGCTCCAATGGATTTTGCTGCTGCCTTAGAGGTTTGTAACTTCTCTAGGCTGTCATCAGCCTTCTTACCAAATAAAAAAGAGCCGTCAAAGGGCATATTCAAAAGTCTGGCCTGTACATCTGGAGCAAAACCAGACTTTCGCAACCACGCAAATCTGCGGATTGTAGTACTTGCCACCATGGCCCTGCTGATGCTGTCAGCAGAATCAATGCCAGTTTGAAGGGATTCGCACATTGCATCTTTACCATCTTTAATGATGTTCAGAAAAGCTTCCCTTTCTTCTCCTTCCGGGAGGCAGTGAGCCGCTGATGAAGCACACTCCCAAAGTGTATGGCTGAATCTTGCAAGCGTACAAGTAGCATTAATGGATTTAAGTGCCATGCTACATGCAGAAAAGACATTTTTTGACATAGCGTCAAATCTCTTATCATCCCTGTCTTGAGGAACAGTAGGGTATGCAGACCTACTGTTCGATGAAGTTGCTGCTTGAACAACCAGACTCTCTGGAGTTGGATGTTTGGTCAAATATTCAGGGTCAGAAGCAGATACCCTATATTTGGCAGATAGTTTTTTGTTAACAGCCGGGATAACCTCAGGAGTTTCCCAGTTGGCCGATATTTTCCTCTGTAATGCAGTATGAAATGGAACCACAGGATCTTCCTGTGGGCCTTTAATTAAGATGTCTGTAAGATCATCTTGTTGAAAAGCAGGTGAAGGTGTAGACCAACCCATGAATTCTATTATTCTGGCCATTAAAGTTCTAGAAGGATCTCAGCATGTTCCCCTGGGTCTGGTTTGGCAAATTCTACTTCTGGGGAAGTATCTAACCCACTTGCATCATGCAAGGACTCTTGAAGGTCCTTCAACCTATTATCTTCAGAGATAAATTCCTCTGGTACAGGTGTTGTAGTTCTCTGCAACCCAAAAGGTCTTTCCTGATCAGAATCCTCCCCTTCCTCATAGAGGACAAGGCTCTGAAATAATCTGACCTTGGAAAAGGCTTAAAACCCATTTCTAAAGCAGGTGGTGTCAAGCTTGTAGTAACCGGTTGAGAAAACGTCGACGCGGAAGTCAAAGGCTTCGAAGAAACCGAATAGGGCGTCGAAAAGGTATGAAGCGACCTCGAAGAACTCGAGAGGATCGGAATCCATTGGTCTGACTACTGACTGCGAAGCAGTGACAGCTGTAGGTTTATCCTTTATCGGCGTCGACATCGGCAGATTTATGAGTCGAAGGGGCCTCCGACGATGGCGTCGATGATGCAGTCTTACTGCCTTTGCTCGAGGGTTCGTGACGCTCTCGGGCAGTTTCTTTCGCCGGGTGCAACGACTCGCAGTGTTTCAATTTTTCGGGTCTTTCACCCAGGGTATTACCTTTAGCCGTCTCCGAGGGGGTCGAGGCCGCTTTCTCGAAGACGCTAAGCATCTTTTTACGGAATTCCTCCAACTTAAATGGAGAGCTGTGTTTTGTGGGGCAGGTGACCCTTTCCGGGGAAACAGAAAACAAAGAAGAGGGAGATCTTCGACGCCTCTTTTCCGAATGTTTGGATCTCGAAGAGTGATGGGAACTGCTCTGAGACCTCGAATGAGAATGTTTCCTGTGACGGCGAGGAGACGAATGTCTCGACTCTGCCGAGGAAACTTTCGAAGGAGTAGGAGTTTTAACAGTCTTACCTCTTAAGAGCTCCCCCTTATGCTCCTTCAAGGCTTTCGCTGTCATGGATATGCAGTCCTCGCATTCTGAACAATGGTGCGCCTATCCCAGGCACCACAAACAGATCCTGTAAGGATCCGTCAACGACATTTTCTTTCCACAATCTCGACACATTTTGAAGCCGAACCGTGGGGACGACGGTTCATATGAGGAAGCCATCGAAAAGAGTAAGATATACTCGAGGAATAAGTAGAATCTACTTGAATAACGAACTGAGCAATACGAATCCAAGGACCACGAAGCGCGGAAAAACAGAACTGAGCAACGGGCGCTGCGCAAGTCTATTTATACGCATGACGACGTCGGCGCCGATACGGAGGCTGTCAAGGGACACCAACTCGAGGGACATCAACGCACAGCGCCCTCTACTGAACAATGTTTCCGATGCCAGTGAGCTGGAAGTAAATCTATCAAGATAAGGAATACGTCGGAGGACACAATCCCTTTGAAGGGAACAAATAGGAAAAACAAAGACCATGTTGCAAACCTAGCTCACCCCAAAAAACGTAAACGGGGAGAAAAAAAAAGGGAGAAAAGCCGAAGAAAGAACTACCCCATACAATACTTCGCTCTAGTCAATACCCTGGAAAGAGGACGCCCATGCACAGACATGGGACCATCAACCAATACTGTCAACCCCAGAGCGCTCTGGGCACCGACCCCTGAGGGATCATGCACTAGAAACCCAGCAATGCACCCAAAAACCCCAACCTGGGCAGAGGGCATTAGAACCTCCCAGGCCCACAAACCGCAAGAAGAATCCAGAGGAATACCACCACCCTACGCAGTGCGGGCCAAATAAACTGCCACCAAACACACAGGACAGACAGAGAAGATTAGCACAGGAGTCCATAGCACAGGAGTCCAAAGCAACGAAGTAAGACAAATTCCCAATAAATCAAATCTAAAAACCTCAATTTCTGCATATACTTCTCTAACACAAACACACACAATTACATCTATGCACAGCAGTCCAGATACACTTCACCACACTGCAACAACAAAAACTGAGGCTGTCAACAGGCCATCACAAATCTCAGTCTACCTATTCCCGCTATACCCTACTAACCTCCTCCCCCCTACACTCTCCACTCTCTCCTTTCAGATCCACCAGAGCGCCAGGGGACCATTCCGATCGTGATAGTGCGCAGTACAAGTGCCCTTTAACATTATCAGCATACACCAACACTGATGCCCAAAGGTCCAAATCGCAGTCCCTGAATCGCCATATTTTGACGAATGTACGAAATTAACGGTTCTAATGAAATGTTAAAAAGGGAGATAATGGGCAACCCTGTTGCGTGACCTGTACAGTTGAAAGGACTCGGACCATTGACCGTCAAATGCTTTTTCGGCATCTTAAAGAAAATGTATGCTGCCTTTGAATCAAGATAAAATGTAGAACTCAACACATTGAGCAACATTCTGATATTGTCGTATCCAAACCGCTGGCTTACAAACCCAGATTGCAACATATGGATCACTTCACCAATACAACCACAACCTGTTTGCATCAACCTCTGCTAAAATCTTCATATCGATATTAAGTATCAAGATTGGATGATAATTCTCGCATTTAGAATGGTCCTTGCCAGGTTTTGGTAGTAATGTAATTGATGCTTCTTTCATAGTCAAACAATTCCCCTAAAATGCATAAAATCAGAGCGAGCAAACCAGAGAATGAATGATAAAATTCCACAGGTAGGCCATCTAAACCCGGAGACTCAATTTGCAGTTGATTAATAGCCAAAAGAATCTCAGCCCCAGTAACCACTTTCTCAAGCCCCAAGCAATTTGTTTCTGTCAACTTGACCTGAACACATTTCAAGAGTTCACAATGCTTTACTTTAAGGTAAAAGACTAAGTGGCCCAGCAGCATACATCCATTGTCTAACTCTTTAGGATTCAAAAGAGTGCATTGCATCCTTAACATTTGGTTCTGCTGCGTCTTTGCTATTGACAAGCATTGTGAATGTTGTTCCCTCCACTCATTTCCTGAAAGGGTCTAGCTCAGTCCGTACTGTGTCACACGTTCTTACCTGGCTTCATGCCTTCCTTTCATCCTCTTGCATTCCACTATTGTTGGCTGCCTGCAAGCATTGTCTCACTAATTGATCTGTGGTTTTGGCCATGCGAGCCCTCTGGCATCAGCTTTTTTCTCTCTGCATTCCAAGCAAGAGTTGGCAGCTCACAGACTGGGTAGCAAAGACCTGATGTGGGTCTCTATTATAGCAGCTGTTCTCTTCTTCATTCCTGTCAGCATGTCTCGATGGTCAATATCCAACACAAATCAACCTTTGGAGCAACATGCATCCTCAGTATTATCCCAGCACGCGCCTCACAACTTTTAATTCTCCCCATTTACGCTCCTTGAATGAAAAGCTGAAAATTCTTTCTGCCCAGTTCCCTCAGAAGGGTGGATTTGTCACACTACTGAGGTCAGATTGAAGACTGCCTAATCCGGACCAAATTTAATTATTTTCCAACCCACCTGACCATCTTGCCAACACTTTGTAGACATTTATAGTATTTAGCTCATTTTTAGAATAAAATACATCATGGGCAACTCCTGCAGAAGTAACAAAGTAACAGAAGTAATTTCAGCAGCAAGCAGGGGAGGGCAAGAACAGAGGTATTATGTCCTACCCATGACCCTAACAGCGTTCCTATCTCACCAGCAAGCCCAGCATTTATATACAATTGAATATGCAATGACATTTGTTTCTACTGCACAAAATAACGTTCTCCTGTTCATCAGATTTAAAAATATAGTACCTTTTAGTGTTGTAGACTGTATCTTGGGGTGTTTCTTCAAGCAAAGTAACATATCCAAGTGCACATGTCAGGATGAACAATACTGTTAACGTATGAGCTTGCCTACAATGTCAAGAGAAAAAGGAAAAATAAAATGTAAGTTTCACTTGCAGTCAACCCATTTATTCCTAAAATCAAACTCTTTAACGAAGTATAAGAAACCTGTACCACAATAGCAAATTATACTTTCAGAAAAACATGCTTTGCATTATACACTTTTAAAACAAGCAGCAGGCAAAACGACTTCCAGACCTTCGCCTTATCCAAATTTGTCCCACTCATGCTAGAAAAGAGGGATAGGGATTTGCCACAAGGGAAAAACCAAGAGAAATTTAACATTACCTGAATACAACAGCAAGCATGAAACCACTCAGGTAGGAGGTTTAATGCTGCTGCCTACGGCACACAACAGGTGGTTAACAAATTAAGGATAAGCAAAACACTGTCAATCCCAACACCCATTTGTTGAACGTAACCTTAAGCCAAATGTGTGTGCGTATACTGTAGGAGTCACATGTCCCTCCCATCTTTGACGAACAATCAGCACATATTTTTCACAGTGCCTCGCATGTACGCTCAGTCATTGCAATCTGTCCACTCTTGCCATTAACTTCAACTCAAGAGTGTGACTGTATCAATGTTTTGAAGTTGCACTCTACCAGATGGTCATTTACCCTAGAGAGGGTTCACAATACAATTCAATAAAGGCTACCAACACATATTTAAGTGTTGCTTGATGGTTTGGACAAAACGTCTGTGGAGGATCGGAATGACTAAAAAATCTACAAAGACATTTAGAAAAAATGCAAAAGGTTAACTGGCACTGAGTGGTAAAGACTGGATGACTTTCCAAGAAAAATGAGGATAGGGCCAAGTGAAAAACGTACGGTAGGAGCAGGGGAGGAGGTATGAAGACCGGAATGCTATTGAAAAAAGGAACACAGTCCAGGTAAGAAGAGAGAAAACCTTAGAACGACAACAGGTTAATGTAAAGACCAATAACAGTTAGTTTAGAATAGGTAGTTCGATGCAACATGGCTTTCTCACGCAGACATTACAAAAAGATACACACTGGCATAATTAAGTACAGGCCATGTTTGTAAAGACGTTGACAGTACCACCCTAAGAGCAGTCCACCAGAGAGCCCCATGATACACTGCACACAGTCAGCATCTGTACATTTCAAACAAACACTTTCTAAACGTGTCTTATTCCCAGCTATGGCCTGGCATGTAGAGCAGAAGAACAAGTTACTTACCAACTGGTTAAGTTCTTTCGACTGGATGTTCCTCCAACGAATTCCTCATCTTAGATATTCCCGTCCAGCTTCGGCTGCTTGGGAAAGATTTTCTCGGCTGGGACCCCCGTGCGTCGAGGTCCCTCGAAGGCCTCCGTCGATGGTGACGCCATCGGGTATACAAGTAGCTCGCGTGGCACCTGCTGGCCTCAGTTCTGTTTTTCCCCCTCTTGTTAGTGTTGATAGTCTGTGTAGGCCGACAGGGATCGGCCTTGCGAGAGTTGAAGTAGTGATAACATTGAAAATTCTACACAGGGGTAGTATGGAAAGGCGGTGAGGAATACGTTGGAGGAACATCCAGTCAAAAGAACATTACCAGTTGGTAAGTAACTTGTTCTTCGAATGGATTGTGTCCTCCAACGTATTCCTCATCTTAGATAGAGTCCCAAAGCAGTGTGAGAATTTGGAGGAGGGAGTAGAATTATTATTATTATTTTTTAAAACATTTTTTTTTTAATAATAACAGTGCTGAATATAGTACTGCCTTACCAAAGGCAAGTTCCTTAGAGTGGGAAGCGTCTAAAAAGTGAAACGTTTTGAGTCGCTCTATCACAAATCAACTTAATGGGGATACCCCTTTAAAGATTTGTCGAAAAGGCTATACCTCAGGTTGAGTGGGCCCTCAAGCCTTCCGGCGGGTCCTTACCAGCCAATCTGTAGCATTCCGTAATGCCAAGTCCAATCCATCTTGACAAGGTCTGTCAAGACACCGCTTGACCCAATTTCCTTCTAGTGTAGCCAATAAAAAGTTGATCATCAACTCTGAGCTTGGAGGGCCTAGAAATATAAAAGCTTAACGCCCTTCTAGGGTCCAGACTGTGGAGTCTTTCTTCCTCGTTACCGGGATGCAGCGGAGGATAGAAAACCGTTGGGATGCTTTTCCGATTCAGATGGAAGTCAGAAACAACAACTTTAGGCCCTTAAAACAACCCGGTCTTTGTGGAACACAGTGTAGGGTGGCCTGGAAGATAGTGTCTGCAACTCGCTCACTCTTCTTGCAGATGCTAATGCGACCAATAAAACGGTCTTGAAGGTTAACAACCTTAAAGGGCATGTGTGCAAAGGTTCAAATGGGGCACACATTAAAAACTTTAGAACTGGATTAAGGTCCCAAACTGAGACTTGGAAAGAAGGTGGGAACAGATTTGTGAGCCCTTTTGGAATTGGATTAACAAAGGTATTTTAAAATAGGAACACTCTTCTGAAGAGTGCTTAAAAATGAAATGCCTGCCAAATAACCTTTAATGGTCCCAACATTGAGACCCTTATGTACCAGTGATAAGAGGAAAGAAAACACCTCTGGGATTTAACATAGAAAAGGATCATCTTTCTTTTCTCTGCACCAGTTGCAAAACTTTTTCCAACGGCAACGGTACAGAGACTTATTGCTAGACTTCTTGCCGAAACCAACACCTCCATGACGTTTTCCGGGAGGTCCCAATCCTTGTATCTCAGCCTTTCAGATACTAAGCATGAAGGTTGAGAGTGTTGACCTCTGGATGGAAAACCTGACCCTCCCTTCGTGAGAGAAGATTCTTTCTGAGGAAGACAAATTGGAGGACAGAAGTACAGGTCTTAGAAGGTCCGGGTACCACCTTCTCCTGGCCCCCAATGCGTGGAAATTACAATAATGCGGTTTCCGAACCGTGTTAATCTCCTGATGACCTGAGGAATTACGGGTATCGGAGAGAACGCATGTAGCAGTGGGAAATCCCAACCCACCACGAACGTGTCCCCTAGAGCTCCTCTCATAGGAAATTCCCTTGAGCAATACCTTTCATATTTTCGGTTGATCCTGGGTGAAAACAGGTCTACTTGAGGGATTCCCCAAAGGGCGAAGATCTCTTAAAGGACTTCCTGAGCAAGTTCCCACTCGTGGGAGACTGTGCTCTGCCTGCTCAGAGCATCTGCCGTTGTGTTTTCCTCCCCTGCTAGGTGAGCTGCAGATAAGGAGATTCCCTCTTGAATTACCCAGAACCAGAGCCGCACTGCCTCCGCAGAGAGGTAGTGTCCGTACACCCCCTCTTTTGTTGAGGTAATGCATGGCCACAGTGTTGTCTGTCATTATCAGGACATTCTTCCCCCTGACCCAGGGCAGAAAGGCATTTGGTGCTAGTCCGATTGCCCTCCGCTCTAAAAAGGTTGATGTGTCGTTTGGACCAACGACCGCTGACTGTCAAATCATTGGCATGGGCTCCCCAACCCATGAGTGAGGAGTCCGTCACTACTGTAATCTCCTGCCATGATTGCCAAAAATGTTCTCCTTTTAGAATATTGGTCTCGCAGGTCCACCACAGAAGATCTTGTTGAACCCTGCTCAGAACCTGAAGTAGATCTGTCATCCTTCCTGAGAACTGGGACCATTGAGTCTTTAAAGCCCACTGAAAGGATCTCATCCTCAGGCGAGACTTTGGCACTAGGAAGATGCAGAATGCCATGAGGCCAAGCAACCTCAAGAAGTCGTAGGCCGGGAGATTTTGGGCCATCTGAAATTTGGAGACCATCTGAAGAATGTCTTGAGCCCTCGTCTTGGGAGGCAAGCTCTTCCCCAAGGATGTATCCAATAACGCTGTGATGTACTGGAGCTGCTGGGAAGGTGTCATCTGTGACTTCTTCAAAGTGAGGGAGATGCCCAGTCTGTGAAGGGAGTGGCTGGTGACTTTTAGATGATCCAGGGCTTGCTCAGGAGAACGCACCCTGATCAACCAATCGTCCAGGTAGGGTTAGACATGGATTCCCCCCCTCTCCTGAGATACGCTGCCACTACCACCATCAGTTTGGTGAAAACCCTTGGGCGGATGTCAACGCGAATGGTAGGACTCGGAACTGATAGTGCGAGCCGCCAACTGAGAACCTCAGGCATTTTTTGTGCTTGATATGTATTGGCACATGAAAATAACTGTCCTGAAGGTCCAATGACACCAACCAATCCTGAAGTTGAAGGGCCTGAAGGATCCGAGAAAGAGTGACCATCTTGAACTTGTCCTTCCTGAGGAACTTTTTCAAGTATCTCAAGTCCAAGATGGGTCTCAGTCCTTTTTGGGAATCAAAAAATATGGGGAATAACAACCCTTTTCCTCTCCGCTACAGGCACTGGTTCTAGAGCGCCTTTCTCTAGCAGGGTTAAAATCTCCTGCTGTAGGAGCGGACCTGGAAGCTTCAAAGAGTGCCTCCCCACTGTATTGTAGTGAGGCTGCATTAAGAATGGAAGCCAGTAACCTTGGGCTATTGTTTCCAGAGCCGAAGCATCTGAAGTAATGGCTCGCCATTCTTGCAGATGCGGAGAGTGTCTGCCCCCCCCCACCAGTGTTACATGATGCAAGCCCTCAAAGCGGTTTTGGGGCAGCTGCTGATGGCAAGGAAGCTGCAGCTAGCTTAGCACTTTCACTTCGTCCACCACAAGGGAGTTTTCTTTGGCCTTTTTGACTGGCCATCCCTCTCGCCTTTCCCAATGAGTAGTAACAATAGGATCATCCCCTCCAAGATTGTCCCCATGAACGAAAAGGCTGAGGTTGCCTGATAGCGGCTCCCAAAGATTTGGCAGCCGCTTTTGAGGTCTGCAACCTCTCAAGGCTCTCATCAGCCTTAATGCCAAAAAAGGTGAGACCCATCAAAATGCATGTTCAGGAGACAGTACTGTACATCTGGTGCGAAACCCGACTTCCGCAACCATGCAAACCTACGCATAACTGTGCTAGTAGCCATGGACTTGCTGACGCTGTCTGCTGTATCCAAACCAGATTGAAGGGATTCTTGTATGGCTTCCTTTCCATCTCGGAATCCCGCCCTTTCCCCTTCTGGTATATGCTCCGCCACCATGGAGATGCACTCCCAGAGAGTGTGAGAATTTTGCCAAGGCACATGTGGAGTTGGCTGATTTTAAGGCCATACTCCCTGCTGAAAATACCTTGCGTGCCCATCCATCCACACGCTTGTCGTCACTATCTGGGGGGACAGTAGAGTACGCTACTTTGTTGGATATCTGGACCACCAGACACTCGGGAGTGGGGAGTTTGGACAGATAGCCGGGTCACTACTGGAAGGGCGGTATTTCGTGAGAAGGGACTTATTCACATGAGGAATAGAGTCCGGGGTCTCCCAATTTTTGGCCACCCTATTTTGCAAGGCCACGTGAAAAGGTAAAATTGGATCAGTGGGCGGACCTTGATCTAGAATGTCTGTCAGAACATCTTGGACAAATTGGGTTTGTTGTCTAGACCATCCTAAATAATCAACAACTTTCATCATTAGTTGGCGGTATGAGAAACTGGCATGTTCCCCTGGCTCTGGTTCACCGAAATCAGCTTCCAGTGATGTATCTACACCACTAGCATTATGTAATGTCTCCAAGATCTCTCATTTTACTCTCTTGAGAGATTAGACATTCTGGGACATAAGGGGTGCCATGCTCCAGGCCAAATGGGACCTCCTTATCTTCAGACCTCTCCTGTTCTTCAAAAATTGAAGATAGGGACTTAAAGAATTCTTTCCTAGGTAGGAGTGAAAATCTTCTCTGGAGGAACTATTGTTGCAGAGGATGTAGCTTTTGTAGCCTTTTCTCCTGCTGAAACATGCTCAGATAAATGAGCAGAAACCTTAGGAGCTTTTGGCACCGACTACTTCGGAGTCTGCGTTGACGAAAGATGAACAAGACGGAAATGTCGTGTAAGGCGTCAAGGCAACCTTCAAAGTGTTTCCTTTCGAAGTATGCGGGACCTTGGATGGCATCGATGACCTCCAACGGTTGTCTCGACTCGAGCGGTCTTTCTTGCTCGGAGTACTCGAGGGTTCCCGATCAGCTCTTCTTCGATCACCCAGGCTCGAGTGCATGCAAGTGTCGGCATGGGAACACCCTCGGCCGGCTTCCGAGGAAGACACAGTCCGAGGCTTGGCCCTCTCAAATACCTCCATCATTTTTAACCCTGAAAGTTTCCCACTCTTCGGAGGAAGTTTTTTTTCTTAGGGCATTTTAACTTTTTTGAAGAGGCATCAGATGACGAAGTGGATGGTGAGCGGTGGCGTCTCTTCGACCTTTTTTTTGAAGACGAGTGGTGGGAGCCACTTTGGGATCTCGACCTACGAGTCCCATCGCGTCGAGGGGAATGGGTTGTCATCTCAACGGTCGAGGATTGGTCGGATTTTGTAAGTCGATCCACCTGTAGTTTTCCCTCCCTCTCTCGCAAGGCCTTACCGGTCATTGCCTGACACTTCGTGCAGACCTCCGTGTCATGATCTTTCCCGAGGCACCACAAACACGATCGATGATGGTCAGCTATTGACATTTTTTAACTGCAATCTTTGCACTTCTTGAACCCCGAGCGTGGAGTAGTCGGGGGGGGGGGGGGGTCGATGAAGACATCTTCGTATTTTTTTTTAATTCAGTTTATTACAAACCTTTAAAAATTTAAGAATGAAAAAATTAAAAAGAAAAAGGAGAAACGAGAAACAAAGGACTCGTAACTATTTTACATATGGATTAGCCTAAGCAAGAGTTTGAACAAGAACTACAGAAAGATCAGAATATGCAGCTAAGCCAAGAAAAGCAGAACCTAACATTACATACTGTAGCTCCCAAACTTTAGCCAAATCAAATAATCACATTGTTGCTATTATTTATAGATAAGTTCAATTTTTTCTGAAAAGAATGTCAGTGCAAATGTTAGTTTGTTGTTGGATTCATCAAACACCTTTACCACCACTCTTCAGCGGTCATAGTTCTATACTCTGCTGTCACATTGCCCATATGTTTCATTCTCTCCATTTTCAGGGCAGGGCAAAACAGTATTAGGTATTTTAACGTTTCGTTCTGTACTTTGCAAAGATAACACATCAGATTTTTTTTTTTTTTGTTTTTTGCCCACCGGCTTACAACTTTGTTTTAAATTGATTAAGTTGCATTTTCATAAGAAGAGTTCTTCAGCGTTTGTCCGGGAATTTAACTAAATATTTTGGAGTTTTGTTCAGCGCTCGAGCCTCTATGGGCATGACTTGCATGCTTTTATGTTTGTTTCTTATGTGACTTGTGTCGATCCAATCAAGGTCCCATAGCTTTTTTTTTACCCAATCAGGGCTGTTCTTCAGTGTCATTTTATTAGTACACACATTACATAAAATGCTCTCACAGCGTTCGATCCAAGCTGAAAGAATGTTATCATTGTGGCCGCTGTGCGGATTCTTGAAGATCTCAAATTGTGGAGGCCGTTCTTCATAATCTTTCGAAAAATTATCCAAGTGTTCATTGAGATTCTAGCATTTATAGATAACAGCCCTAGTTCATAGCGGATACATGCAGTTGGAGTACCCTTTGCTAGCCTTAGAACTTTACACCAGAAGATATTGTCCACAGTGGCCCATACATTTTCTGGGCATCCTAATGCACACTCCGCCCAAAGATCATGGCAGGAACCGTTTTTTGATTATAGTAATTTAATATCGCCTTTAATGAGAATTTGCCGAATTTTTTGTACACAACTGTTGCTTGCCCTGCAAGTTATTTACATTTGGCATTAATGTTCGCTACCCAGGGGGCCTCTGGGTTACCAGATATTTTGTTGAGGCCACGCACCTAATGGGTGGTTTCTCCAGACGCCACTGAAATTTCCCCCCTTTTTGGAATTTGTTTCTTCTCAGGTCTTGAACTATGAGTATTTCAGATTTTTTTGGATTAATACTCAGCCCATTAGTGGGGACATAATCTTCGAGTGTGGTTAATTTGCGCTGCAGACCTATTAGTGTTACATACAAAAGGACAAGGTCATCTGCGTACAGTAACCAACTCACTTGAGATCCATGTATTTTCAGAGAGAAAAATGGCAACTTTTCAAAGATTTCTCCAATGTCAGATAGAAATAGGTTAAATATTACTGATGCTAGAGGGCACCCTTGTTTAACCCCTCAAAAGGTTTTAATGGGAGAGGATAAGTTTCCAGAGTCATCAAGTGGGACTTGAATTTCGATGTTAAGATACAAGTCCCTTATTGCCAGAAGCTGTCATGCATGCTGGACGTGGTCCTACCTCCTACGCTCGTAGAACAGCTAGACCGTTCTATTCCAAATGGCGGTTGTTCGATACGTTGCCGGGAAAACGACGTTTGCACTTTTCACGTCGCTAACTTCACGTGTATTCTGCTTCGTCACGTGAACTACGGCATTACGTATTTAAGCAGCGTGGAAACTTCACTCGCTGCTTCTGATCGAATCATTTGGCGTTGTGTAGCTGAACCTCCGGTCTGCATCCTTGCAGGTTACTACAGCTACTTTTTGGGCCTTCTATAGCGTGTTTTCCGCCACGCGATGATTCCTGGAGTTGTTTGGTTGCGTGTAAATCCACACGCGCACGTTGTCTTCAAACGCGGCTGGCCTGGGCTGCGTGAATCCTGTTCGCGTGTAAATCCACACGCGCACGCTATCTTCAAGCGCTGCTGGCCTGGGCTGCGTGAATCCTGTTCGCGTGTAAATCCACACGCGCACGCTATCTTCAAGCGCTGCTGGCCTGGACTGCGTGAATCCTGCTCGCGTGTAAATCCACACGCGCACGCTATCTTCAAGCACGGCTGGCCTGGACTGCGTGAATCCTGCTCGCGTGTAAATCCACACGCGCACGCTATCTTCAAGCACGGCTGGCCTGGACTGCGTGAATCCTGTTCGCGTGTAAATCCACACGTGCACGCTATCTTCAAGCGCTGCTGGCCTGGACTGCGTGAATCCTGCTCGCGTGTGAAATCCACACGCATATGTTGTCTTCAAGCGCGGTTGGCCTGGACTGCGTGAATCCTAATCGCGTGTAAATCCACACGCACACGCTATTTTCTTCCCGGCTGTACAGAACCGCGTGTACTTTGTTTATACCATAAAAAGAGCGCTATTTCCAACTCCTGCACCTGTGATATTAACAGGGGGATTGATTCATTTCTATACTTTACGTGGGAAGGAAGCTTTTCAAGGATAATTGGAAGGTGACAGTGAACAGTACTTTGGACGCTATCCTGTGGTGCATCAACCCGGTATCTAGCGTGAGCCTCGTTCCGTTCGGGATAAGTCTCCCTTACTAATCTTCCCTTCCTTGTCGTTTGTTCTACCTTGGATTTCCTCAAGAGACTCTGCTGGATTCATCTGCCCTAGACTCAAGGTCAGTGTGTGCATTCATGTCATTTTCTATTCCATCATACTCAGGTTGGGGCAGTTATTCATGATACTTTATTTTGTTCTAGGCTGACTTCCTATACCTTACCCACGCCCTTTCCAGTGATCCATCGCTCTGCCTGTTTTACCAGTCAGAGAGTTGTATCATTTGGAAGGTCTTAACTTGACTTCACAACTATCAAAACGCGTGAACAGGGATCCGGAAGACCCTACCACCTGTATCCTTTTGAGTACCGTATCCTTTTCAGTTAATACTTTGGTGCTCTCTGACAGAAGCAAGCTAGGCGGACAGTTCCACTTCACAAGTTTAGACCAGAGTAGTTCACGGTCAAAACTGTCAAATGCATGTGATAAATCTATAAATGCGAGATATATTTTGGTGCCTTTCCTTATTGCTTCAATTTTTAAGATGTGAATAAGAAGTTTAAGCTACACCAGACACCACGGACAAAGCCCGACTGGCGAAGATCGTAATGTTGACTGCTTATTATCCATATAGTAAGAAGTGGTTTTAATTGGGTTGCGTAGAGCTTACCCAAAACATCAAGTAATGAAATTAGACGATGGTCCATTGGGTCCGCTCTATTGCCCTTCTTAAAAATTGGCACAACTATTGCCATTTTCCATGAGGCCGGAGTCGATTGTTCGAAGGCTATCTTTGTGAACAGAAGGAAGCAAAAATCTGACCAAGCCTATGGATTTTGTTTCAGCGTGAAATTTGTCAGGCCATCGGGGCCTGGCGCCCTTGATAAACTACAAAAGGGGAAGATAAGTGGTGCACACCTAGTGGTAATAAATGAAGACTTCAATAAGTAAATCACAATCCAGCATATGCTGGTTCAAAGGTTTTCAGGTGCGGGGGAGGAAAAAAAGGCCTTGATGAACTAATCTTTTTGATGGTATTTAAGATGTTTTTCTTTTCAAATTCAATCAACCACTGATCTACTTCTGGCAGTGAGGGTTCTTTTTTTCTCCTTTTTTTATACAAATTGAGTTATCCTTTGTTTCTCGGCGACCATATTAGTTTGTAGGGCCATTTCCATGTTACAATCTTGATTAATGGTCTTCCAAAATTCAGCTGTATTTTTGTTGGAAAGACACTTTAGCATATATTCTACGTCTTGCTGTTCAACAGCACCGTTCTGTGCAATTAACCAGTTTTTAAATTTGTCTGATTTTTTTCCATTTAGCCAAGTAAGAGGTTCTGTTTACAGTTCTAATTTGCCTCAACTCTATGCATTTCCCGCTTTCTTCTGGCAATCTGGATGCACATTGCTTGGGCTTGAAAGCAGGCTCACGTAGGCATTGAGAGTGCTCCTCAAACTGTTCCAGCACATGAACATATTCCACACTTACTTACTATTCATGTTATTGCGATAACCTTCAGTTAGAGTATTGACATCGTCAGACTTAAGTCGGAGTCTGCCTCTACTCGAATCAACTGCAACAGAGTGCTTCCATTGATGAGTTTTAATTCTTGTTGGGGCTTCAATTAACATCTTTATTAAATTGTGGTCGCTTTTCGACATATGTTGAACCTGCAGCGACACAATGTTACACGTCGAATTTCCAGATGTATGGATGTAATCAAGCACTGAACAGGATGAATTTATCTTCCACATTGGCGGAGGTGGTACATCCCCCCCCCCCGGTGTGATCCCATTGAGCATCACCATGTCTCTCAATTCCATCTCATCATTCCAAAGCTTTGCAAGGCGGTGTATGTTTGTGAGACTCGGCTCTTCATCTTTTACACAGTTCATATTTAAATCACCACATAAAATGATGTTGACACTTGGCTCATCTCCCATGATTTCATCGATTATTTCCATCACCTTGTCTACAAAGCTTATTGTACCTGTAGCTTTATGCTGCCAGTAAAGCTTGATGACACGTATTCAACATTTGTCTTTACCAACTTTTTTTTTTACTTCTTTTACTGTTAATTGTATGTATGGAGAGATTTTTTTAGTGTTGCAAATTTAAAATCCTAAGGTTTTTCCAATAAGAGCTAACAGACCAGCTACGGGACGCCCTTTGGTTTGCTGGATTCATCGCAACTTCAAATTCGTCTGTCATGGGGCAATTGTCAAGCCACGTTTCTTGTAAGCACACAATTTGGAGAGGCTTTGACCATTCAGATTCAGTATTAAATATAAGTGCGAGTGACCTCTGGTGTTCCAAGTTCCTAACCAGAGGTTTTCACTTACTTCCGATTCTAGGCATTAGCTTCGTATTCGATTTGACAAAAAAACGATAACTGTGTAGCAGAAATACTCAGGCGCGCAGAGTCTCCTATAGCAACACAATGCAGAAAAACGGAACGGAGGCCAACGGGTGCCGAACGAGCTACTTGTATACCCAATGGCGTCACCCTCGACAGAGGCCTACGAGGGACCTCGACTCTACACCATCGACGCACGGCAACGCCTGGCGAGAAAACTTTTCCGAAGCAGCCAAAGCTGGACGGGAAAATCTAAAATGAGGAATACGTTGGAGGACACAATCCATTCGAAAGAAAGTTGCCAGTTAAGTAACTTGTTCTTGTCCTCTACATGCCAGGCAATAAATAGCTGGGAATAGGACACGTTTAGAAAGTGTTTCTCGTTTGAAATGTACAGGTGCTGAGTGTGTGCAGTGTATGATGGGGCTCTCTGGTGGACTGCTCTTAGGGTGGTACTGTCAACGTCTTTACAAACATGGCCTGTACTGGGTGGGTTTACAAATACATTGGCTTAATTATGAGAACTAGGACTATAGCTGATCAGCTTCACCTTCAACATTGTACATTTAACTCTAATCCAACAGTTGAATAAAAAGGGGAAGCCACATTCCTAAAGTCAGGAGGTGGGGATAGCGGATAATATATTGGATTGTAAAAGGGGTCTTATTGAGCATCATTTGCAGGCCTCATTATGGGAGGCACTTTTAGGGAAGGGTGGCAGGGGTGAAAGGGCTTTAGTGGGAGAGCAGGAGATGCAAATGCAAAACTTGGGGTGTTGATGGGTGGCGGTCTGAAGTACACCAAACCTAATTGGTGATCAGTTTCCATGGGTTTGAAAGTGATGCTTGGGGATATATTATTCGAAGGGGCAGTCCAAGATCTGATAGGCTGAAGAGCTTTGGGTCTGGGTTAATCATTGATGTGTATGGTACTAAAGGGACAAGAGAGCTTAGCTGAAGCTCTATTAACGTTGATGTGGAAACAGATAGGCTTGCAGTGGGTATTTGGGAAGGGTGGGGGATTTGGGAGTGTACTGCAAGGTTATAGTTGTTCATCTGTTGGGTACTTCCACTTGTTTATTTGTTTTCGGGGGACCAGATTCAAATGTGGAAGAGTTTAAACATATATCGGTCTGAAGGAGAATGGTTACCCACCCCTCACTATAGCAAATAACATCCCATCACCTTAACACCTGTTGCAGTCTGTGAAGTACAAGTCGGGAATAATTTTAACTGGTCTTCTTTCCATTACAGATCCAATCCGGTTATTGGGCTGTACCAAAGAAAACCTCCCAGCACTGCACACCAATCCTCCCACAAAACCAAGTAAAGACTCTGGGCAGGCAAAAGCATGCACCGGCATAAAGGGCACATGTATATAATTATTTTTCTTTTAACTTAAAATGAAGGAGAAACACCACCAATTTAGTTTTTGCTTTTCCTTGTGTAGAAGGAAGCTGTTGCTCCTGTTGGAAGAAAATCAGGCAAAACCAAGTACTTCTACTGGAAACAACCGCCTTATAAAATCCCTATGTCACCTGCCTTAACGAAAGGTAGTACACACTGGTTTTAATTGGCATAATTGTAGAATATACCATTAATAATAGTTATAAGAGAAATGTCCAACCATGATCTGAAATCAATATTCTATTTTATATTTTAGGTCATCTGACTTATCCAGCACTAGAATTAGTTATATGTCCTGAAGATGACTCCATCAAATCTACATCATGAACACATGGGTACCGTATCACGGGTAAAGAGCCGAAACACGTGTCGACGATTTGAGAAAAAGTCGAATATCATTTTGTTTGCTTTGTGCTCCTATAACGAAAAAAAGAGACCCTGATTAATAGCACAACATTTCCAACTGCACCTCTATAAACTCCATATGCAGCAAGAGCAATCTGATGTAAAACCAAGATCACAGCACAGTTTCGCATTCGGTAGTGTTTGCCTTTTTAGTGCTGTGCTATTTGTGTCTAGAAGTATTACGCAAATCACAGTATACTAACCCCAGTCACAAATGTCTGTGTTAAATCTTTTTTGTGAGTAGTGAAGTTTAATAATTAGTTGTCTCTAGATTATTATCAATTTATGTTTTTTGGTTTAATCTATTTCTACGGCCTTTGTACACTGTATAAGGATTTTTCTAAAATAAATGATTGACACTATGCTCACTGGTCTCTCTCTCTCTTTAGCTGTACTATGCACTAGAAACAGCAAACAGCGGTGCAATTTAGATGCTTTGAGCAATTTCCTGCTCCTAAATTAAGGGAGCTGTAATGTTAGAGGACATTTTGAGGAGAGTCTATTAGTGAGAAAAGAGGAGCAGACAAACTAGAGGTACATGTAGATGGAATCAAAACTTGAGGATGCAATCCATTGGGATGGTATGGGTATGGTTGGATGAAGGTTCAGTGTTGGTCTCGTGGCTTATGTCAGTGTTCATCCCTTGCTGGCATTTGTTGAATGACCAGGTTTTTAGTTCTTTTCTGAAGGTCAGGAGGTGGATATCTATGTGCAAGTGTTTGGGAACAGACTTCCACAGTTTGGTTGCCAATAGAGAGGTTTACAGGTGATATTGCACTAGAAGCTGGATACTGTTACCAGTTGCCGGATCGATCAGAGGGCTCAATGGTTGGGAATGTGTGGATTTAATTGGTATTGGAGGCCTTGGTGGGAGATGCATAGAGCTTTGAAGTCAATCTTTTTTGTTCGGCCAAGAGCCAGTGAAAAGTGCAGCGTGTGGGTTGATGTACTGGCATCTTTTAACCCTTAGTTGAAATCTGTCTGGCCTTTTTGTACTCTCTCCAGTATGTTGAGTAGATATCCCGGGAGGCCAATGTACAGGCTTTTGGCATATTCTAGTCTTCAAAGTACTGGTGCATTAACTGCCATAGTCCTGAATATGAAGGTGAAATAGCACACAATACGTCTCAAAGTATGCATTTGGAAGAATACAGTTCCAGTTAAAGTGGCCAGTGAGCAGGAGTCCAGTACTTCCAGGCAGTGGATTGATCAAATTATGATCACACATCACAAGTTCACTTTGGTTCAACTAAGCTTATTTCTGTTGAGTCATCCAAGAGTCCACGCGAGAAAAGACATGTGCTGAGGTCCGGTGTGGTGTGGTCATTGTTGGGTCATTTGTTAGCAAGCAATCTGCATGTCATCTGCATAGTTGAAGCAAATGCAACTTCAGTTGTTAATAAAGTCCCTTAGTGGGGTTCTATACATGTTGAAGACAAGAGGGAAAGCCGAAGTTCAATCAGTTTAAGTCAGCACTGCAAGGACCTATTTAGCTGCTGGTGTATTCGGGCTAGAGAAGTGATGGCTCTGTTAGAGTATTTGGTTGGTTTTTTTGTTGTTGATCAGGGTTCAGGTTTACATTTAAAGAGTGTTGGGGTGAGGGGGCCTGAATGAGTCCGATTTCCTGTAATCCTTGGCTGACCAATTGTGTGGAGGTTCGTGTAGCAAGCAAGAGGAGGTCCCGTCTGGTTGATGTTACATTTAATAGACATCTGCTGGCTGATGTTTTTTGTACGTCTCATGCTGGTGTGTTGACTAGCCAGGTTTTCAGGGGATTTCTGAATATCAGGTGGATTTCCTCTGTACATTAATCCTCTGCAGCGCTTTCAACTGTAACTTGTCACAACTGCTAAGGTAACATTGCTGGATCAAATCCTTCCCAATGGTTTATAGTGGCATAATGTCATTGTGATAGGTTCCAGGCCACTGCAGAGCAAGGCACGATGGGATATGCATAGTTCATTTATTTTATTACAACGCTTGTTTAGTGCTTTTATCCAAAGCGCTGAACACTAGGACAGATGGTATAATTATTACAGTAAAAGGACAGCATGAGCCCAGCAACAACAACGCAACACTTGAAAGACAAAATTAGTTAAGACAGACTGTAGCGAAGATGTATGACGTAGTCAACCGATTAACTCTGGGGATCACTAACAGGGGTGATGAGAGGAGCTGGGTGAGAGCCCAAGTCTGTGGATGATGCCCCTGGTGATGGTATGTGGAGGACACCCTGGTCACACTCCCTTGGTTGCGGTCACATGGTTGTGGACAGTCACAGTAGAGATCTGTATGAACCACCTCCCCAACAGGGCATATAGACCCCTATGGATTTTCCCAAAATCCCTGCCAAAGACAAACACTTAGATGCAGTTATAGTTCTCCCCTCCCACCCCACCCCCCAACACTACTTTCCCGGTTCATCATGATACTGGTGCAAACTATTCCGCTGCAGCAGTGATGTCGTTTCAGAACCTCAGAGAGACTCCTTGAGCTCAGAGTACCTGTGCTTGAAACTATGTTAGTTCACAATTTCAGACAACGGGTTTACCGACAAATGATACAAACCTATCAATCTATTGAATGATAGCACTGATTCACTGCGAGTCAGCAGTCTGAGCATCTTCATCGGAATTAACAAGACAATTCAAGGGGTTTACCAGTAGCCAGTTCACACTCTGGGAAGCAGGAGAACCCAGTCCTCCCCAGGCAGTAAAATGTATCAACAGAAAGGTGAGAGTGACTTTCAAGATGGCAGACAGGCCAGAAACCAGTGTGGTCCAATACCCCTAAAACTAAAGTAAGTACAGATGAACCATAAAGAGACAACAATGTCAGTCCCAGCCCCCATTTAGCAACCATGGTGTAGTTCATCGCAGAGAGCTCAACCCAAGGTGAGGGAACAAAACAGCACTCTAAAGACACACGAGACGCAAAACTTATCAATAGGTTATGTTTGTATCATTTGCGGGTAAACGCGCAGATAGATGCGGTGATAGGAGGACTATAGAAAATCCACAATTAGTCAACTAATAAAAAAAGGGTTCAAGTAACCTGAACGCCCTCAGCGGCACTTGCTCGGGTGAAATCCATAAAACTCAATATGATAAACTTGGCTACGGTTTAGCAGGAGATTGCATCCATCTTTTTGGTTTCTAACTAACAAATGTAACTATCTTTTCCTCTGTGCAGTCTTATGTGCATCCCATGTTGCCTTCCTGACAGACTCATAGTGTACTGGAAGCCTTTGCATTCTTGGTCTAAAAGGAGCAACATACTCTAATTTGGCAAACCCAAAAATAATGTGAATAGCATCATGAGGGACTAACTCTAAATGGTGCGGCTGGTAACAGGGGATGACAATGTTCATGCCCAATACGCAGTCAATCCTGGAATTGGCCAGAGCCTCCATTACAGCTTAACGATCATCATCAGGGAAAAAGGGAGAATCCAGTGGATTTGGGGGAACTTGAAAAAAATAGGTCTGAAAAACTTCTCCAATTCGGAGTTGAGCTCTAAATCTGTCTGCCAGCAATCTCCAAGGATCTTGACATAATCAGGATAAAGGAGTGGAAGCCCAAAGAAAAGGCCGGGGGAGGGATGCCTTTCTAATAAGGTTATGAAGCAGATTTCAGGTCCTAATTTGCTGCTTTTAACTAGTTTGTTAAGGAGGATCCAATGTCAATCGGTTCCTTACAGTTGACTAGGATATCAAAATCTTAGTTTGGTCAATTCACATAAAATACACTTGTGTCTTCGGGACATGAATGGTATTCCAAATCAAATTTGCCAATTACAAACAATGGGGGGGGGTTGGGGAGCAGACAGAATCATCGAACATCAATGGGAGCAAACAAAAACATAGGACAATAAAACACAGTTACTAACCGTATTGACTACCTTACTCCTAGTCCATAGTCCCCTTTCCTCCACACATGAGGGACATTCCGTGTCATTTCATGTTAAAAAGCATCAAAAATGAAAATGTTTGTCCTACTTCTCTTTTTACGTGGAGTACCGCAAGCAGCCGTAAACCCGCCCTCTTGAGCTCAGCGCATCACCCTTCAGTCATTTTCTATCGCCAGGTCGGAGACCATTTAAGCAATAATAGGGGATACTTATTAAAAGGGGATAGCTGGCTGCCGTATGGAGGAAAGGGGACTATGGACTAGGAGTAATAGTCAATACTGTGAGTAACTTTGTTATACTCCTATGTCCTGTCCCCTTTCCTCCATACTTGTGGGAGATTCCCCAAGCACTCCTCACAGGTAATACAGGTTGATGGAAACTCCTTACTGAAAAGGATTTTTAAGAACAGCCTGGCCGAATTGAGCATCAGCCTTGGAGCTCCGGTCCAAGCAATAATGCGTACAAAAGGCTGATGGGGAAGCTTACGTAGCCGCTTTAGCAATGGTTTCCCAGGGAAACTATTTTTGGAAGGCAAAAGCAGCAGCTTTGCCACATCCGAGATGGGCATGAATGCCCTTCAGAGGATGAAGGCCCTGAATGGTATACGCCTCAGATACAGGAGGCAATCCATCGGGAGAGAACAGCCTTTGAAGCGGGTTTCCCTTTCGGGTCTTCGAACACAACACAGAGTTGTGAGGAGCCCCTGAGCTCAGTCGTTCTGTCAAGATAGAACTACAGGGCTCTTCGGACATCTAAATTGTGTAATACTCTCTCGGCATCTGAAGCCAGGTTCAGAAAAAAAGACAGGTAATGCGATAGATTGATTCAAATGAAAATCAGTCACTACTTTAGGAAGGAAAGAAGGACGAGTGCGGAGCACAACCTTACCCTTATGGAATGTGAGGAACGGATGTTCCACAGACAAAGCTTGAAGCTCACTTACTCGCCTTGCCGAAGTCACTGCAATCAAGAATGCAACCTTCCATGAAAGGTACTTTAGATCCGCTGTAGCCATGGGTTCAAATGGTTTATGGCATAAGGCGTTGAGGACCACATTTAAATCCCATTTTGGATGAAGATTTCGTACCGGTGGAAAAAGATGTAGACCACCTGCGAAATGCCTTTTAATGACTCAGTTCGTCAAAGAAAAGGAACAGCTGTCAGTGGACAGATAGGCGGCAATAGCCGACAAGCAAGTCTTACAAGACAAGACATGAATGCCCGAAGCTACCAGATGAGATATGAACGAAAGGACAGGGTCAATCATAGTCTGTCTGGGGTTGTCAATCAGTCTTTCTGGGGTCCAGATGCTTAGCTAAACACCAATGGTAGAAACTGAGCCATTTGCTCCTATACCGATACCTCGTAGGTGGCTTCCTGGCCACTTGGATAATGCGCATATTGTCCTTGGACAAGTTAAACTGCGCTAAGGATTTGAATTCAGCACCAGGCCGCCAAGCTGAATGATTGTGGGGAAGAGGTGCCACATCTGCTGATCGCACTGGTGAAGCAAGTTGGGAATCAACAGCAGTATGATCGGGGGACAATCGACAGATGCTGAAGTTCAGAGAACCAGAATCTGGCAAGCCACCACTGAGCTATGGAACAGAAGAGTGCAATTCGATTTATTCCTGAGCTTGCAGAGTGACCAATGAACCAGAGGAAGAGGCGGGAAGGCATAGGCATTAATGTTGTGCCATGGAATCTCGAGAGCGTCCCCTAGGGAGGAGGCACAAGATTGTTGCTGGATGCATAAAGAGGAAGTTTCCTGTTTGTAGAAGTCGCAAAAAGGTCCACTTCCGGAGTTCCGCATTGGCGTAAAATGGAGGAGAGGACCTCAGTGTTCAGTTCCCACTCATAGCTGGTTGCTGTTCATCAGCTGGGTGAGTCTGTAGACACATTGACTTCACCCGAATATGTACCGCCAGCAGCCAAATGCTGTGCTGAATGGCCCATTCCCAAATATGAATGGCAAGGTCCACAAGAGGTGGTGATTTGGTGCACCCTGCTGGTTGATATGAAGACATTGACAACGAGTTGTCCGTGCGGATGCGGACCACCCTGTTTGTGATGGATGGTTGGAAAGCTTTCAGCGCCAGAAATACAGCAAGGAGTTCCAAATAATTTAAGTGAAACTGCCTGTCCTGCAGTGTCCATAGATCGAAAACCTGGAGATGATGCAGTGTTGCGCCCCACCCCAGAAGGGATGAGTCTGTGGTAATTATCACTTGTGGGCAGGGCTCCTGAAAGGAGGCTCCCACTGTATGATTGCTGGTCGAAGACCACCATAGAAGGTCCGTCATCATGCAAGATGGAACTGGGATCATCTCGGAATCCGAGTCCGAAACCAGACACCAAGCACTCCGAAGCGTCAGCTGAGTACGCCTCATTTTGAGACACGCAAGAGGAAGAGCAAGTACACACAAGGTCATGAGGCCCAGAAGTCTCTGGAACCACCAAGCTGTCATGTGCTCTGATTGGATGAAGAGCCTTACGTGGTGAATAGATCCGCAATCCTGTCCACCGTCAAATACACCCTGGAGTTGACCGTGTTTCAAAAGAAACCCAGGAAAATCAGGTCTTGGGAGACCGGCATGGAAGATATCCGCCATTTCACAGACAGCCCGAGATGGAGCAGGAGCTGGAGGAGAGACTGGAGATTGCTCGAAGCCATCAGTGGACACAGGCTGCGTAGGAGCCAGTTGTCCAAATAGGGATATACATGAACACCCTTGTAGCCGAAGGAAAGCTGTGATGACTGATGACATCTTCGTAAAGACACGCAGCGCCGAACTGAGACCAAATGGGAGCACACAGAACTTGAAATGCTCCTCTCCCAGGGAGAACCGCAGATATTTCTGATGCGGCCTCCATATCAGGATGTGCATATACGCGTCCTGAAGGTCCACTACACTGAGCCAGTCACCTTTCTGAAGAGAGGACTTAATTTGGTAGGGCGTGATCATCTTAAATTTCTCTTGGGGGAAGAGACAGGTTGATCTGGGAAAGGACGAGGATAGTGCACAGGCCAGCCTGGTTGGGTTTCGGAACTGAACAGAAGAGAGTGGAAGCCCGCCCTGAGGTCTAGAGGTTTCTGAACCTCGGCTCTGAGGGAGGGTGTCCCAATCTGTTGGGTGGGTTGAAAGCCGGGGGGGGGGGGCAAGCAAAAGCCCACCCGAGCGATGGACAAAACC
This sequence comes from Ambystoma mexicanum, assembly GCF_040938575.1. Lineage (NCBI taxonomy): Eukaryota > Metazoa > Chordata > Amphibia > Caudata > Ambystomatidae > Ambystoma > Ambystoma mexicanum. The sequence goes on along the minus strand of NC_090934.1, from coordinate 977,037,546 downwards.
CACCTGTCTTTGGTGATTGTCTGCCACGCCTCCAGATGAGACGAGATTCGTCCTCCCACCGGAGTTTCATGCGACCGTCAAAAAATATTTTGCATATTTTGTCGGCAGGGAGACTACCTGTCCCTGGAGAGGAGGCTGATGGCTGAGAGAAAAACCGACCATGTTGTTTTCGACGGGTGCCGCCAACCGGAGGTTCAGTTCTGCCCACCAAGCGGTCCTGAAATCCCCTGAAGCCAGAGAAGGATCGAGAACGAGACCCTGATCTCTGTCTATAAGGGGCCTTAGCTGGGACCTTTGCCAGGACTGACAAAGATTTGGCGGTTTGGGTGGTCGCCTTAGTAAAGTTCCTGATCCGTAGAAGAATGAAACAATTCCTTGCCATTGAAGGGAAGGTCCAGAATGTTGTCTTGCATCTCCTTCAAAAATGTTGTTGCATGGAGCTATGCCTAGCGGGAGGTGTCAACTCCCATCATAAGGCATTCAGCAGAGGTATCTACATGGTGTGCCGCAGCTTCCAGCAGATCTTGTGCCAACACGCTGGCGTCCGACAAACCGGCTTTGAAAGTCTAGCCTATCCGAAGGAATACACTTTTGGAAATCAGCCAACTCCTAACACGCCCTCATTAGATGCAGCCAGGATGAGCTCGATATTTACTTGACGAAGTTGGAGTGCTGAGTTGGCAAAGACTTTCTTGCCCAAGGAGTCCAGAATCTTGTCTTCCTTGGAAAGAATCTATGCTGCAGCCATTGAGGTCGCAGAGGCCAGCTTGGATTGAAGCGTGGCCGCAGCTACCACCGTCGAGGAAGGGAGCGGACAGGACGCCAAGGCTATCTTCTCAGAGGTGTGGAGCCTGTAACGGGTGTCAATTATTTTATTGATATGAATCCTGGTGTGGGGCTTATCCCAGACCTTACAAGCTTCAGCCAAAATGTCCTTCTGGAGGAACAGGCCGGTGTGCTCTTGTGGTGACGAGGTGAACGCTCTCGAAAGCACCCCCTCCTGCAGAGCGGGGACCTCAGGTACTAGAATGTCAAGGAGGGCCATCATATCCAGGAGCAGGTCATGGAATGCTCTGACAGAGCGGGCTGCTCATCGCTATCCTGATCTGCTTGAGGGGGTCGTCCAGCGAATCGGAAGCTGAACGCTGGACCGGCACAGGTTTTAAAGTGCTATCCCACTCTGCCAGTGTCTTCTCTACGGGAGACAGAGGTGGTAGGGGAGGAAGAGCTGGAGGCGGGCCAAGAGGACTAGGTGGTACCACCGCAGGTGCTGTCGGAACCGCTGGGGTGGAAGGTGGAGCAGGAGGTTTAGGGTAGATCTTTAACAGACCCTTAAAATACTCCTTCATGGGGTCAGAGTGCATGTGCCTCTGAAATGTACCCAAAAAGCTGCATCCTCTGATGAAGGTTTAGGCGCTGACGTGGGCAGAGGCCTCTCATATGGGGCATAACCCCACAAACGCAATGAGGATGGTTGCCAGGAAGGCCCACCACCAACAGGGTCCACATAGACCAACGGAGCCGAAGCAGGAGTAAGTGAGACAGTATGCAGCAGCGGCATCAGAGCATGCCAGTCGTAAGAAGGGCGGAACAGATTTTTACTGTCCACTTGATGTGGAAAAGGCTGCTCGGCCCCAAAAAGAAGGTTCCCAGCACCTGACATCGAGAGTGTAGGTGTAAGGGAAGAATTCAAAATGTCTGCAGTGGACCATGAGGGTTGGCCTGCCATTTTGTCGATGCCTGAAGAGAACTGCGTCACATGTGTAGATGAGGCAATTGTCTCCTCAGGCGGGACTTAAGCAACACCTTAGCCTTGTCACAAGAATCCTCGGCAGAGCTGGTGGTGGGGGGAGGGACTCGGATGTTTACTGGACATCTTGGAGGTTGCCCCAAAATTAGCCTCCAAAAGGAGAAACCTCAGCAGAGCCAGTAACAGAGGAGTTACGGTCAATGGCCACACTCTTTGCCCCCTCGACAGCACCGGTATCACTGCGCCGCTGAGCGCGGGAATGCTGAGGAATCCACCTCACAGACAAGACCTTCAGAGCAGGTCTCTCGGTTTTGTCGGTAAACACCTTAGCCTCAAAGAGATGAATCTCAGGCTTTCGCCCGGTACGTGTAGCTCCCTCAAGAGGGGCCTCAAGCCGTGGCTCGGTACAGAAAGCTCCAGAAACGGAGACCTCGGCGCGAACCCTGGTATCCAAAGCCACAGATGAACTGGGCTGAAGTTTAGCACCTGACATGTGAACCTTGGAACGTGGTCTGGTTTCGGCAGGTCTATCGTGGGAACCCTTGGTGAAAACTCTGATACGCCTGTTAAGCCTGCGAGGCACCTGAGGGGAACCCCTTGTAGCAGAGCTGCTCAAGCCGCTCCCGGAACTGGAAGACCCCGGGAAGGAGTCCCCCGGCCGGGGTGCCCTAAAAAGTAAGGAACTTACTGGGCTTCTCTTCTTTTCGTTGATGAAAAGCTGAAAATGAGGTGGAGGAACACGCTGAAAGAATTCCGCCCACCGTAGACGATGACGCTAGAGTGCCCGGACGGAGGGGGAGTCGCAGTAGAAACACAAATCCCAATGATGGTCCGGGTCCAGACACTCCAAACGGAGAGAATGGTGGATCCGCCCTAGCAAAGCAACATTCGCATGAACAGGAGACAAATCACAGACGATCCGGCATAGACGGAGGACTACGCGACTGCAGAACCGGCCGCAGCAGGAAAGAAGGACAACAGAAACAAAGAAAATGTTTTCCCGATGATGCAAGTGCGTCCAGCCCTGACCGTGCAGAGAAAAGAATTGAAGGGCGATGCGCGGGGCAGAGCTCAGGAGGGCGGGGTTACGGCAGCATACGGTAGTCCACGTAAAAAGAGGACGACAAACATTTTCATTTGTTATGCTTTGACAAAAAAAGTACTCCGGTCCCGTCCCGAAGGACGGAATGTCCCACAAGTATGGAGGAAAGTGGAAAGGATGTAGAAGTAATGGTAAATGAGTAGCCATAAGGGAATCCACAACCAACGTCAAAAGGAACCGAATGAAATGAGCTTAGTCGCATCCTCTGGACTAGGTTACTCAGGAATGATTGAACCCAGATGATCGGTACATATAAAAACACATTTGCTATTGTTTGCTCTAGTCAACAACGTGACAAACATCTGACCATCAACAGTACTGAATGCCACCAAGAGATCAAGCATCAACAATAGGAACTAGTCTTCTGTTGCCATAATTCTCTAAAATGCAGCCCCTGACCAAAACTAATGTAGTCTATGTTCCATGTTTTGGCAGAAAAACCAAATTAGTGTCAAACACATGGCTCTCAGCAAGGTTTTGTAAGGTTGCAACCGGTTCCAAGATTGTAGATGGCCACGGCAGACTGACAATAAGGCAGCAAATTCTGAGTAAAGTGGAGTCAAGTGATGGCTTCATGAGTAAGGGTGTATATACAGATTCTCTGAGTTCACAGCAATGCCTTCCAGAATGGTGTGATTGACAAAATTAAAGGATGTGGCAGCCAGTGGTAATTCCTCCATGACAAACTACTCTATACTAGACTATCTCATCATGAAATCAGTTTATCTCAAATCTAAAATATCCAAAGCATGAAGACCTTCAAAGAATTCCAGGAATGGTTCTAGTATGTGTGAGACACCTGAAGGTGTCTCACCCGCTAGTCCCCAGGGATCTGTCATCCAGGTGGCGAGGACACGGCCATCGCATTTGGGTCCTGACGGATATTCAAATGAGCGAATTCAGAGTGGTCAGGAGCCACGCTGTTAATTTGAGAGAGCCTGGGTCGTTATGAAAGATCATCCCGTTGTTCTGGGATAGAAGATTGGCATGAGATCCTAGATGGATTGGATTGTCCGCTGCCAGTTGCTGGAGGTCCGAGAACCAGGTCTGCGTGGGCCAGTATAGAGCTACCAAGATTATGCTGCAACAAATGTGCGTCTCATCTGTATCGTTTTCCTGGTTAGAGGGAACGCGTAAGCAAACATGCCGTTCCAAGGGAACGAAAGTGCATCTCCGCCTCCCCCCACAGAGAATCAGGATGCGGAATACTGCTGGCAAATTTCTGGCACTGCTTGTTGTCGGGACTGGTGAATAGGTCTAGAGGGGGATGACCCCACCTTGACTAAATCTTGGCTCTCTGGATGCTGTGCAGTTGCCCCTCGTGTGTCTGTGAGGAATCCATGCTAAGGGTGTCTGCATGCTTGTCCTGCATCCCCAGTAAGTGGAAGATCGGAAGTAGGATGTTGTGCCGGCTGGCCCAATGCCAGATGGTCTGTGCCTCCTGGGACAAGTTGTTTGATCGCATTCTGCCTTGCTTCCGTAGATAAAACATTGTGGTTGTGTTGTTGGTGAGGACATGAACCACAGAATTCTCGATTAGAGGAAGAAAGGATTTTAGAGCCCAGTGCACTACACGTAATTCCACCACATTGATGTGGAGGACGGCTTGGTGCTTGTCGAAATGAGCGCCCCATCCCGCGTGGGAGGCATCGGTCACAATGGTAAAATGGTAATTTGGCTCCCTCAGGGGGCATTCCTTTTGCGATGTTGCAGGGGTATGTCCACCATTTCAGTGTGTTTGACAGAGCTCGAGAGATGGTTACTTTGTCTGACCAGGAACCCCGGATTTGGGACCATCTGGTAGCCAGAAATGTTTGCATGGGCCGCATGTGCAGCCGGCAGTGGGGAATAAGCAGAATGCAAGAGGACATGATCCCAAGGAGTGCCATGTATGCACGGATTGTGACTAGCTTGTTTGGTGTGAATGAGTTCACTAATGTTTATTTTTTTATTCTTTCTGAAGAGGGTCTGACCAGACTCTGGTCTATAAGCAATTGAGCAGCCACCCAGGAAAACCAAATTCTTTGAGGGAAACGTGCAGGATTTTGTATAATTTATTGTAAAGCCTAATTGTTGGAGCAGCATTTCCGTTTGGTTGAGAGAAGATCAGGCTTGTTGATAAGTTGAACCTCGAACCAGCCAATCTTCCAAGTACAGGTAGGCGTGGTGGCCCTGTTTTCAGAGGAAGGCTGCTAGCGGTGCAGGCACTTCGTGAATGTTCTGGGTGCCGATTTCAGGCCTAAAAGGCAGTACCTGAAAATGATAATGGCTTTCATCGATTACGAACCTGAGGTACTTTTGGTGCCTTGGATGTATTTGCATGTGGAAGTATGCATCCTTGCGATCTAAGGCAGCAAGGTATTCCGTGGGCTGAACGGCTTTTATGACCTCCTGGAGAATTACCATTTTGAATTTTTGCTTTTTGATATTCTTGTTTAGTCTTCGTAGATCCAGAATACGGTGTCACTACCCGTCTGGTTTTTTGACAAGGAAGAACCTGCAGTATGCTCCCTTTCCTCTTGCTGAGGGCAGAACTCTTTCGATTGCTCATTTTGTTAGCATTTGACATCTCGGACTGTAAAACCTGATGGTGCGGGTGAGATACCTTTATGGGAGGTATTGCGATTTGTGCACGCTTGAACTCCAAAAACTGGCTGTACTGGATTGCATCTAGCACTCACCTGTCGTTCGTTATTGTTCGTCACTCGTTGAAGTAAAACGCCACATTTGTTGTGCCTTATTTGGTCTACCTCTCTGGAAGGTGGCAGATCTGTGCTTTCATTGCCCTTGATGGTATTCTCTGCTGCGCTGGGAGGATTGGCAATTCCGCTTGTAGTCCTGAGAATAATATCCGGGTCTACTATAGTTCTTGTTGTCTCTAGATACTGAGAATCTTGCTTTACTTGAGGCTCCTCGAAAGGAGTGAAAGGACCATCTGAACTGAAGGGCTGTAAGAGACCTAGCTGTGTCCGAGTCAGCCTTCATGGCTTGAAGGGCCTCATCAATTTTGTTCCCGACTGTTGTACTTCTTCACAAAAATCAGTTCAACGTAGCCATGCTTGGCGTCTCAGGACTACCCCATTGCCAATCAGCTTAAACCCTGCGATTCGAGGCTTCCTCCCCTTCGTGCAGCAGCATCATGGCCTCTTTTCTCTGCTGCTCCGGCAAGTGTTCCAATAAAGGAGCCAGACAGTGCCACATCTCTCTATCATATCGAGCGACTATTGCCAGCGCATTCGCTGCTTTAACCATTGTTGCCCCAATGGTGCGAACCTTTTTTCCAAAAGGCATTAATTTTCCGGTTTTCATTGTCTGGCGTAGTGGCGCACTTAGGCTGCGTTCGAGCCTTGCGGCTTGCTGCTGCTGAAACAACGGAACTGACTCTGGAGCAGGTTGCAAGGTGAGGCATTTTGGTGCCTCTGGAGTCTTAAACAACTTCTCCAGCCTACCTTTAACCGCCGGCTCTGTAAAAGGATGCTTCACATTGAAAAGACTGTCTTCCTGCGTTTACCCATGTGGTCAAAGAGGAAACAATCTTTTTTCTTCATCTGGAATCAGGCCAAATTCCAGTGAAACGCCCCGATGTCATCTGGGGGCGAAGGTTGAGCCAGGCTACCCTGCGTATCTTGGACAGGATCTGTGTCCCGCGTGTCAGCTCTCTGTGGAAACGAGGAGGCGGTGGAACTTGTATCCCTTGACCCAGTTTCCTCGTTCGTCTGTGTCAATCAATTCCCCCTCTTCTTGCTCTCTCCTACGTGGACTGAATGTATGTGGAGGTGGAGGTCTAGGAGGTGTTTGAATCCTAGGGAGTATGCTCTGGTCCCTAAAGGGATGGGTTGGATCCCTTTGATTTTGAGGGGTAACTTGATGCTCTCCATAAGGCTGAATTGTCCGAGCTTGAGGGAGCGGAAGCCTGGCATCAAGCTGTCCCAAGAGAGACTGTGGTGTTGTAAGGACCTGCAGGGAAATTAGGGATCGTGGGTTTATAAGGGGGCACTGTGGATGCATAACGCCTATTCCAGCAGGTGTTGATGGCAGAGTAGGTGTCTGAAACCTTAGAGGTGTGTCTTCCTCTTTATATTATCCTTGGATAGGAAGATCGGAAGTTCCTTCTTCAGGATCGGATTCAACAACACCTGGACATTACTCTGGTGGAGGCTCAAAATCTGATGTAATCTCATACTGCAAAATGTCTTCTAGCATGATATCTGGATACTCTATGGGAGACCGTCCCAGGGGAGCCTGGCCAAGCTGCATCGTGGCCCCAGTTGGGGTATTCAAAATACCCTTAGGGGACAATATATTGCCTTCTGTCGGTAATTCCGAAATCTCTGTCGTAGTAGTGGACGGGCATGTGGCTTTTCTGCAGATTTTTTTTTTGGTTGTCGACGAGGTGGTCATCGTAATGGTCGTCAACGAGAGACGAGCCATAGACACGGATGAAGATGCAGTCGTCTATGCCGTCATCGATGGTGCCGTCGTCGGAGTAGACTTCAATGACAATTTGGGAGTCGACGGGTATCACAATGACTCATGGCTGGAGGAGGATCTTTGAAATTCCGCCGAGTAGTAGTGTTTTTTGCCACTCGTCGAGGTAGACTTGTCAATGACTACATCGAGGAGTATTTTGTGGCCGATTTGGCTCTGTGCTTGTCAGTCGACGGAGGAGATCTCCTGGATGAATCCGTGGATTGTTACGCTGGGTGAGAGCCTTTCTCCCCCGGTTTGTCCGACCGTGCTTTCATCAACGGGCCATTGTAAGTGTTTGGACCTGGTATGGGACCCTTCACCACTAGCCGGTGGTTTCTTTACAGGGAAAGAGCGTTTGGCCTTCTCGTGCCAAGAGGACGATTTTGCCTCACCCGTCTGGTTTTTTCACCACCGGTTCCTCAGATCTGGACCTCCAACTTGACACTGACCTCCTGTCAAAGGGAGTGGTTGCTCTCCCACTCCATGACGAGCCAACCTCAGATGCCGGATAGGGTCCTTCATTGAGCTAGATTAGGCGTTGGCTCCGGTCCTAAATGTTTTTTATAAGAAACCCTGGCAGATGTCACAGCAGTCAGCGGAATGGTTCGGGTAGAGGCAGTAAAGACATGCTGTGTGCCTGTCTCCCTCATACACATTTTTTAGGCCGCAAGTGTCGCACAGCCTAAATAAGGACTTCTTAGGTCCTGAAGCTTCCATGGTTGGAACTTGAACCATGTCTATGTAGACGTCGGTAACACCAGATGGCAAAATTTAAATTTTCTAAGAAATGTAATTTTCTCTCAGGAGAGAAATGTGAAGAATCCCAACAGCTCGGAAGACGGTTGAAATCTGAGAGGAAGCTGCTGGGGCGCTGGTACCCACCATTGGTGGGTACCAAAAGAATCCACAATGACGTTGATGGGACACTCAAGGTGTCAAGTTTTTCCATAGGAAAATTACTAAGACAAAGTAAACAGGGATTCCCAGCCTGACGGGGAATATTCACAACATGTGAATTCATGAAAGATCCAATGCTGGAGAAAGCCTTTGACCGAGTCGAGTGGGGCTATATGGGAAAGGTCTTGTAAAAGATGGGGTTTGGTAGTAATTGCAGGTTTGGATTTCGGCTCTGTACAATAACCCCACCGCCAATGTCTCAGAGAATGGCGCCATCTCAACCACTCTCCACTTGTCGAAAGGAACGAGACAGGGCTGTTCTATCTCCCCCTTGTTGTACGCTGTCACTATGGAGCCCCTGGCAATTACAATCAGGGAAAACCCAGGCATCACAGGAATCCAATGTGGGGACATCAACATTAAACTATCCCCGTTTGCCGATGACATCCTCTGTTAAGTGACCAATGTCGAAAAATCCCTACCCGTACTCCCCAGCCAAATAAAGCGGTTCGGTAGGTTCTCAGGCCTGAACATAAACATCCAAGTCTAATGTGATGCTCATTTGAGTCTATGACGCTGCAACAAGGGGTAGGAAATCCATATGTGGGATTAGAATCGAGAACATGGCCACGCCTTACCTCGGCATTAACCTACCCAGTACCCTTTCGAGGTTGGTAGACCTCAACTTCTCCCCACTGCTAGAAATCATTAGTTTAGACCTCTCCCGGTGGGCTCCCCTCACTGTCATGGTTTGGATGCATGGTGACAGTAAAGATGCATGTTCTCCCCCGCCTCTTTTACTTGCTCACGGCACTCCCTTCAACCCTCCCGGAATCCTTCTTCGCCAAATTAAAAAACATAGTAAACCAATTTATATGGAAAGGAAAGAAACCCAGAATTAAATATGCTACCTTAACTCTCCCTAGGGACTTTGGAGACTTTGGTCTCCTTGACTTCTGGCAGTCCTATAAAGCAGCACAATTGCGAGTCATGTTGCAACACCTCTGAGACGATCTAGGCAGCTATTGGACCTATATCGAAGACCTATTCACCCACCTTAAAAAAAAAGTTAGGGACCTGCTGTAGTCCCTGGGGAAAGCGGTTCCTAACTTAACTGTATCAAGAGCCACCCAACCCTTGAAGTAATCTAGAGTTACTGGAAAAAGGGAAAAGCAAGCAACTTTCTCTCCTCCTAGCCATCTCTGCTGAGCTCGAAAAGGGGGGGATCCGCAGGAAGAGGGGCTTCTGCCACACAAAATCATGGTCAGACAGAGAATTGAGAGAGCCGGCCAGCTGTTCCCGGGAGATCTCTTTATTACAAAGCCTTGACTGAGATACTGGAAGCAAACTCCTTAAGTATTATTGAGTACCTCTGCCTGAAAGGCATTATTTCCGACCCAAGATAGTGCCCTAAGATCACGCAACCCCTTACATCCTTTGAGAAGACCCTTAGCGAGGCCGCCACGAGAAAGGGAATTCTTTCTAGACTTTACAAGGTACTGGTCACAGCAGAGTTAGGGGTAAGGCCGAATTTCAAGCAATACTGGGACGAACAATTAGGGGGGGAAATCCCGGCCACCACTTCGAGTTAGATACATAAATTGATGTTCTCTGGCAATCTTTATACCTCAGCAATGGAGCACAACATCAAAGAAATACACCGTAGCACTTGCCTCTCTTGAGAGACTCAAAGATGTTTGCGGGATCCTCTCCTCTCTGCCCCAGGCTATGTGGTCAGTCAGAGTCATGGTATTACATGTGGGGGGAATTCCCACAGGTGAAAATATACTGGCCTGAAGTTCTTAATTGGATCAAAGACCCGGTCGAAATATCCCCAGGCCTGGACCCCCTCCAGATGCTGCTGTGCGTCCCAGGCGCCGACTGACAAATCCAGATTCATGAAACTTATTGAGTCTATGTTGAGAGCGGGAAGGGTGGCCCTGGCCCAGAAACGGAAAGATAAAGCCTCTCCATCGAGGAACCAACGGATGGTCAAACTGTGGGATATATTCACATACGAGAAATTGGCAGTGGTGGTTAATGACTGTATGGAAACGTTTTCTCTTGAGTTGGGAGCTTTTATGTTGAAATGGGGGAGTGGTAACTTTGATTTATGACCTTACAGCTGTGCATTTCTGGTCCCTACGCTGTGCACAAGCTGTAATGGTACTGGTGGACTATGTGCAGAACCCTTGCTGCCAATAATGTTTGTACTTCAGCCTTAAGTAGCCGATCGAATGTCATGTGGAATGGTCCTAGTGGTGCAACCCGGGGGATGGGTCTAGGGGGGCAGGGGGGTGCAACGACGGTTGGGGACTATTACTGTTTAGTTTGTGTGCTTGTATTTCCTTACGAAAATGCCAATAAACCCCAAAGTTTAAAATTAAAAAAAAGATTACATCTTCCTTCGCGATACTGCCAAGGCATAGAAACCCTGGCCAGTTTGTTGGCTAGCAATCTGCTAAATGACAGATAATAATCACCTCTCGTTCGGCATGAAAACATGCAAAACCAGTTCTTTCTAGTCACTTGAAATTCACCTTGCAAACCCCTGACTGCAGAGTTTAACCAATTCATAAGTGTACACTGCATGTGGATTTATAAATTCCCTGTGTATCAGTTTGCATGCATGTTTAACTACTGTCTTCTTCACAGTGGGTTTTCCATGACAAATCCCCTTCCCTGCATGCGCATTATGAAACTCCTTGTTGCCCAGCTTCTAGGCACTTCATAGCACACCATATCTAGATTGTGTTTTTATTTCATTGGCGATTTTGACATTTATCTTGCTGTGCACATGTAAATCTAAAATATATCAACTTGAACATAAAGCAACGCTTAAAGTAGCATCCCATTCACATTAACACTGCTGGATACATATAAAATTGCAACATCGCCCCAGCTTTGCCGCTCCCCCAGTCACAAATATGGCACGCGCAATGTGAACCCCTCTTTCTCAGTGGGACCTTTCCTGACCACCCCAACTGCTATCACCCCTTGTTGGGGGGACAGGGCGAACATGGGCAGTAACAGCCCATAGCCCTCACTTCGCTTGGGCCTGCCTAGGCCCGGGCTGGTGTGCCATTTCTGCCCATGTCCACCCCCCAATGATGGAGGAGATTGTATACTAGTTGCAAAAATATTGCAAAAATATAGCAAACAGCAGTGTTTTGTGATGGTTGCCATCACTGCAACCGTTTCATTTTTTGCCGTTGAATATCAGAGCTGGGGCAACCCCACTGAAAAGGCGCATTATTTTCTTTGCTTTCGTACTCCGAGGCTCAAGAGGTTTGGCAGTTAAGGGACAGGTTGCGCGATCAAGTGCTGAGAGGATGAGCAAACTTCCTGACTCTCTGCCCTTGCCAAGGACTTGTAATGCCACCCATCGGCTATAAGGACTGAAAAGGGGGAGAAGCAACGAAGGCGAGCAGTCCAGGGCCTCAGAGATGAAACTCAAGTAAAGGAAAGAGTCAGAACGCTATCCCGTACTAAATCAGGGGTGGCAGCAGGTTTTTTTGTCATAGGCCCCAAACACTGGAACTCTCTTCCATCAACATCAAAAAAAAGAGGCTTTGTTCCCAGCCTTCAAAAAGCAGCTGAAAACCTGGCCATTCAACCAATACTAGCTCAGTGCGAAACCTATGCCATTGTAACACTAACATTCATATGCTTAATTTGTAAATACTGCATTTAATTCTGTTTCTTCTCTATTGTTACTAATTTATATGACCTGCTGCTTGTAACACCTCTGTATACCTACCTCCAATGTATGACCAACTACTAAGATGTCTGTAACCACGCCGTTATACCCCAGGGTCTGGGCGTGTAACAAATGAAAAAAATAAAAAATAAATACATGAAGAGCTGAAGGAAGGCAGTAGGAAAAAGGGGAGATCCAGAATGTCAGACGCTGAAGCCCTTTACAATGAAGAAAACTAGGAGTGGATCTGTCATAGAGAAGAGGAGACCACACAACACAGGAGGGCTGGATCCATGTGCCAAAGAGGAAACTCCAGTTGCAGTAGTTCCACAGAGCTGCTGAACAGTCTAATAGGCAAAGGCAGTAAAAACCTGCCACAAGAGGCAAGACCTGGTTGAGTGTGGAAACAGAAAGGGAAATAAACGCAGATGAAAAGGCAAGCGAACGGGGAAAAAGAAAAGCTTGGATGCCAAGGGATGCAAAGAAGAGTAGTAGTAGATAAGTGCCAACAACAGGGACAACACCTGAGTGCAAGGAAACAAGGTTAACATGGGCCGGGAGGGTAACTCAGGGGCAACACGTTGGTCTTACAACCTAGACAACGCAGAGCAACACAGGTTTGAATCCCAGTCCTACACTTAGAGACTGGCCTCCAGCTTGAAGCGTGTTGTAAAAGATGAATGAACAAGAAGTGCTGCATGCTGAAAACATGTCCACGTTTCTAGGGGCTTTCAGCCTAAAGTCCTTATTAACTTTGACCCAGAAACTCTAGAAAAGCCCTGTTCTGTGATACTTTGAGCCTAAGTTCCAAAGGACATTGTGGGTGAGAAAGATTAGGACAGCTTGAAGACAAAGCCTGGGATTACTGACAACACTAACCTTTCTGTACACATAAAACCTATGTACTCTGTGCCTTGAGCTACGTCAGAACCTACCCTGCCTGACTCACCTCAGTTTCATTGACCAAGGGACAGCCCATTCAGGAGGCCAGGAGGAAGAGGTGGGAAAAGTACTGGGATGAGGAAGAGTAGCCTATGAGTAGTGAACATTACTGGTAAGCAATCCCCACATTACCTCGCCATCTTTCTTCCTCATCCCAGTACAAAGTGAGGCATGCCAAAGGAATCTCTGAATGGAGCAAGAAGACACAAGACCACAAGGCGTGCACACCACCCAGCACCACTTATTTTTAAACTTCAATTTTTATTGAATTTTCGGTAAAGAAGACAAAGGAAGATTACAACATTAATATCAACAACCTACTTCACCTCCCCACCCCTACCCCAACTACAAAACACTACCCTCCCTAACCCGCTCAACAGTGCAATGGCCCTTTCCAGTTCACTTAAACATTCAAATCTCTCCTCCTGAGGTGATCACAGTCTCTCTGATTAGTGTGGCAATCAGTTCATCAGTGGGGACCCATTTAGTCAGCTGATGTACAACCTGGCTCCTTTCCCACTCGGTGGGCCAGGCTATCCCCAGGTTTCTCTTATTACAAGTATTTTTCACAGGCTCTCCATCAGATATAAATTCTTGGCCGTGTTGACCCATTCTTTCTTGGACTGAGGTATCCCCTTCTTCCAGCGAGTGGCCAGACATGCCCTTCCCACCAGAAGGAGCACATGCACCATTTTCGATTACCGTACATACCCCCGCCTCCTGCCCCTCTATTTCCAACAATATCAGCATCAGAGTTTTACACCTTGTGATCCCATCTAAGTCCTTGACCCAGATGAGGCCTTCCTCCCAGTATGACTGAATCACCTCACAACCCCACCACATATGCCAATAATCAACTCTCTTGCCACACCTGTGCCAACGCATAGGGCTCACATCCTGGTACATTTTGGCCAGCCTGACGGGGTCATCATGCCATTAAATTGCTAAATAGGTGGCAGTGAGTTTGTATTGGCAGGAGATTGATGCCTGTGAAGCTCCCTGGCACATTCTCTGTCACATCTGGGGGGGGGGAGGTGGGATGGGGGAGCCACCTCAAGATCTCCCTCCCCATTTCTGTTTAAGCCTGCTGGATGCTCCCACTCTCGCATCCACCAGGGCCCTGTATAACAAACCAATCAGTCCCCTCGAGTCTGCGGCAGAATCCAGAACCTTCTCAAAAGGCGCAATATCCTTCTGGATCTTTTCTCTCCCAACATCCCTTGTGAAAATACCCTTCAATTGAAGATACAAGAACACAGAGCCTACCAAGCCACAGGGCCTCCTCAAACTCCTGTAATGTAATAAACCTGCCATCCTTCCACAGCTGTCCAACCCTTCCCAGTCCAGCCTCGTACCACAATTGGAAGCTCTCAGGGTTTGGAATGGCGTCTCTGATCCCTGGGACCCAAAGATGTCCAAGTGGTGAAGGCCACATCGTGACACCACCCATTCCAGCTCTTTAGCGCCAGACCCCGCCCCCCCCAATATGGTGCCCAAAATGGGGTGCTCCCTAATCCTCTTTAGTAATTTCCCACTAGGGACCCACAGCCATTCCCCCATAATTGCCTCTCTTAGATAATAGTTATCCAGGCCCACCCATTGCAAATCCTCCCTTCCTCTAAAGTGTGGGACCAGAATCCGAAGCTGCGATGCCTTATAGCATAGCTGTAGGTCTGGGAGGCCCACTACCCCCATATCCTTGAAGAGACTTAGTGTCACTTTAGAGATCCTCTGGTGCTTCCCTTGCCAGAGGAACCGTGTCAGAGTGCCCTTAATAAACCTAAAGAAGGAATCCGGGATCTGTATGGGAAGCATTTGAAATAAATAGAGAAAATTGGGGAGCACAACCATCTTTATAGCATACAACATACCCATCCACGATACTGTCAACGTATTCCACTTCCCTCCACCTTCGAAGCCAGAGGCGGGAAATTGGTCTTGTAGGGGCTTTTAATCCTCTCGTGATGTTTATCCCCAGGTACCTTAATGTTTCCACACTCTCCTCCATGCTCAGCGGGGAACCGCCCCACCTCACCATCCCTGCCCCTATCCAACGGAAAAAGAACTGACTTACCAGTGTTTATCTTAAACCCCGCCAAACTACTGTACTCTTAAACCAAGTCCACTGCCACTGAAGTCAGTGGGTTCACCACGTGTAGTAATATATCATCTGCGTAAAAACACATTAAGTAACACCTCCCACCATAAACCCAGCACCACTTCATTACAAGAAACAAATGGAAGTCAAACAGGACCCATAGTCTCACCTGGTTGCAACTCCCAGAATACCAGTACCAAAGGCACCCACCCCAGTTCTGTGAAGATTCAGGCGGTAGTGCCTCACAAAAGTAGAAGGATTAGCCCTCATCGCAGCCCTGCAAATGTCTTCAATTAAGATCCTTTGTGCCTCCTTGTGGACATAGTTCCCGTGTACCTCCCCTGCACACCAAGGGGGGGTGGGCCCCCAGAGGATTGATAGGCCAAGGAGATAGTGTCCCTCACCCACCATCTAATGGTAGCAACATGGGACTTGAAACCCAGCCGACCTCCATCAAAAGTGACAAAAAGGGTATCTGCAGCCCGAAGAGAGGCCAGATGCTCCAAATTAATCAGGACTGCCCAGTGGACATCCAGGCGGCTCCGGCTCACCTCATTGGTGGTAGGATTAGGGAAGAAAGCGGGGAGAACCAGGGACATATGCAATCTGGAAACAATTTTAAAAAGGCAGAGGTGCACAACAGGAACAATTCACCCTCCTGCACAATCAAATAAGGAGGCTGACAGGTTAAGGCACAAATCTCCCTCAGCAGTCTAGCCGAGGTGATGGCCACACAAAAGGCCATCTAGAGGGACAAAATCTTCAGGGGTACCCCTCCCAAAAGCCCTGACAGTCGCCCACTGGGCCCGCAAGGTAGTCACAGCCAACCCCCGGTCAAACCCCTCCTAGAAAAACTCAAGAACTGCGGGAGCCCCACAAGAGACCATAGAGGATCCATGCCTAGTGCAACAAGCCAGAAGAAGAACCCAGTTCCTGGAATACAATTTGAGCGTGGAGGGGCATTTGTCATTCAGGATAGAATCAAACAACCACTGGGACACCCCCAGCTGGGCCCAAAGGGGGGGTCGCCAGGAGCACCTACACATTGCACCCCTTGGTCAGGAGAACCCTCGGGAGCAGAGGAAGATGGGGAAACGCATACAGGAGGCCCTCCGGCCAAGCCAAGTGCAGGGCATCTGTCCCCCATGTCATGCGACACGGAAACCAGGAGCAGAAACTGCAGGCCTTTGTGGTCTGGGGGTGGCCAACAGATCCAACCACAAGGTCCCAAACCGGCCACAGATGTCCCAGAACACCCCCTATGAAGGTCCCAGTCCCTGCTGAATGGGAAGGCCTGCTGAGTCTGTCCGCCACAGTGTTGTCCACACCCTTGATGTGAACCGCCCTGAGAGACAGTAAATTGCGTTCCGCCCAAGTCCCCAGGGAGCCGGCCAGAGGGAGAGGGTCAGAGAACACGATCCCCCCACTTGTCGGTTGATGCAAGAGACTGTTCTGGTGTTGTCAGTATGCAAAAGCATAGCCCTCCCTCGCAGGGCAGGGGCAAAGGTCCAGAGTGCATGATAAGTGGCTGCAAGCTCCTTCCAGTTGGAAGATGAGGAGGCCCGTCATACTAACCACTCCTCCTGAAGGAACAGTTCTGCACCATGTGGCTGTCGGCATCAGTGGTAACAGTGATAGGCCAGGGCAGGGACAAGAAGAAGCCTGCTAGCAGTTTGTCTGTGCGGAACCACAGCTGAAATTCCTGGGCGACCCGGGAGGTGAGTGGAATCCACTGGTCCAGATCCGGATCACCCACCCGCCAGAACAGATGGAGGTGGTACAGCAGAGGACACAGATGGTGGTGAGCCCATGGCACCAGAAAAAAACTCAAGAGGCCATGTGGACCAGGGATTGGAGGCAGAGTACCATAGAAGCTCTGGAGGAGGACAACAGGGACCGAAGTGCAGCCTGCAGATAGGAAGCATGAGCCAGCAGTAGACAGACCCTCCCCTCCCCTGAACTGGAAATCCTGGGAGGGGGCCAGGCGTGACTTGCTCCAGTTGACAAGAAACCCAAGGTCCCCCAGCATCCCGCAGGTCAGATGTAGGTGATGGCACAGGACCTCCAGGGAGGCAGCCCGGAGCAACCAGTCATCCAGATATGGAAGAGTTGGACAGCTCAGAGGTGTAGCATGTCCACCACAAGCGCTAGAGTTTGCTGAATATCCTGGGGGCAGACTGGAGGCCAAAAGGCAGGACCCAGATGTCCCTTCCACTCGGGATGTAGAAATAGGCATACTGAAGGTCCAAGGATGCCAGAAAGTCAGACGGACAGATTAGAGGAATCACCTGCTGCAAACATTCCATCTTGAAGTGATGGGTCCAAATGTGGCAGCTCAGGCACTTCAGTTCAATAAGGAGATGGAAGTACCCCTCCGGCTTGGGGACCAGGAACCCAACTGAATAGACCCCCTGACCCGTCTCTGTCTGGGGCACCGGACGGATGGCTCCCTTCGTCAGAAGGTCCTTGAAAGCCTGGTGTATGGCAGCCCTCTTGACCTCGAGTCTGGGTAGCAGTGTCCTGACAAGCCCCAAGGCACTCGGAAGGTCCACAAACTATCCAGTAGCCCCAACATGCCGTCCTGTTAACCCAGGGGTCCCTGGACCAATGGGACCAGGTCCACCAAAACCCACGCAGGTGCCTCCCCATAGGTCTGGTGTCAGGACCTCTGCTGCTTCAGAGGGTAAGGCGGACGCAGGTTCCTAGGCACCCAAGGTCGATCCCTGCCACGGGCACGGGTAGAGCCTCCAGAAGGCTATGGCCGGTAACAAGAGGAGGGGGGGAGAGGGGGTCCTAGGCTTAGACTTCGCATCCACCTTGCTCCAAACTTTGCCCATGTGCATGTGTCAGCCCGGAAGACCTCATGTACCCTTTCTTCCAGGGAGTCTCCAAATAAGGTAAGCCCCCCAAAAGGGGATCTTCATGGCCACCTGCTTCTGGTGGGAGTCAGTGCACCAATCCTTGAGATGAAGAGGACACCCGGCGACTATGGCACCCATGGCCATGGCAGAAGCGTTCGCTAAATCATACGCCAAGTCTGAGAGGAATTAAACCTGAGACTTAAGGGACAACAGCAAGGGAGCAGGCGCTGACCCCCTCCTGCAAAGCCCTGGAGACAGAACACAGACCCCCAGGGCAGTCTCAGTGGTATAAGAGGAATAGGTTGCTGTTGGCAAAAAGAAATTAGCACCTCCATAAGCCTTCGCCAGGGTCCCAACGGTCTCCTTGTCAGTAGCGTCCTTATCAGGAGCAATGGACGAATGGCCAACCAGGCTGGGGATGGATCCACCCTGAATGCACTGAAGTAGAAGGAGCTCTTCCCCTTGGAGAGGATACAGCCTGGCTGAAAACCAGGGACCAGTGGCACAGACAGTTTCCCTCCATTCACGTAGGATGTGGTCTTTAACTTGCGTCATAAGAGGAAGCCCAGACTTCAAAGTCTTCTTAAATTGTGGGAGTAGAATCCTCCCCCCGCACACCCTCCACCCCCACGAGACATACGCAGGCACAGGGTCACGCTGGGCAAACTCCATATAGTGTACCACCTGAATCAGCACATTTGTCAGAGCGTCTCTATCCAGGTTCTGTCCCTTCTGCTTGTCTCTGAAGCCAACAGAAGCGCAAGAGTTGTCCTCATCAGTGGAAGAGGAGGCAGGCGAAGCAGGGAAAAGCCTACACCCCTTCTTCTGAGTGAAGCCAGCCTTCTTCCCCTCCCCACACCCCGGTAGATTTCCTGAATATCTGGATCAGTCTTTTTTCACAAAGACCAGCAGCCTTCTTCCTCGGCCGTTCAGGAGAGGAGCTGAAAGAGTTTGGCTACAAATGCTTATGCTTGGCAGCGTGTTTCCCCATACAGGCACATCGCACCAGCAGTCACTGAGTCTGCAACAGAAGAGGCCCTTTATAGGGAGCGGAGCATGCCAAGCCAAGCCAGGGAGGCGGGAGCAGCCAGCACCACTTCCGCCCGCCCTGCACCTTACGTGAGCTCCCGAGGATCCAGAGAAGGACATAAGGTGTGTCAAAGCACCAGCGCCAGAAGCAGCCGGCCAAGCTCTGCTGGGGCCGCTCACGACGTCAACACGAACCTGGAGCTGCATCCGCAGTTTAACTGGAGCCTGGCCCAGTAACTGCTCAACCCAAACCCCATGCACCATAGGAGCTCCGGGAGCCACAACCAACGGAAGACACCCCGCGCCTAGTACGGGACGTTCACTGCTAGAGTTCCATGGTGGAGCACCCCAGGCTCTGCCAAGGAGGGAAGAAGGATATGTGAAGGTAGGTCCTTGGCAGAGGCAGGGAAACAAAATTAAAAAAAATGGAAGTGAGTTGGGCATGGTAGGTTCTTGTATCTTCGTGGGTTGGGCGGTTTAAGAAGGGAGGACAGGGGAAAATGGATTTCCAGGGAGGTGAGACACCTTAGGCTGTACTGGTATGAGGGAGAGGGAGGTAAGGTAGAGATTGCCCACATAGTTTGAAAAGACACCCAAGTTCACAAAAAGCAAGTATACTGTAAATAAATGGTGCTTGCTGAAACTATTGCATGAATGTTCAGTGTCTCCTTGTTAATTTGAATAAGTGTGGTCAAGACAGAATGATCAGCTGAAACAACTTTTAACCCATTTCCTGTATTTATCATGAAATAATTTGGCGTTTTCAAATAATTAATGTGCAAATCTAGGATTTCAATTACTTGTTTCTATAAAATGTGGTACAATTACTTAATTGAAAAATACACTGACCATCAAATCACTTACAATAATGTTTATTTGTAAGTTCAATGAAACAATAAGCATTGCTACTACTGCACAATACTAGTATTAATAGTAATTTATGTTGGTCAAAAAACACATACAACCATAAACCCATCAAACATTGCGACATGAAATGCATAAAACATTTCATATTAATACGTGCAACTCAACATAGTTAAAATAAAATAAGACCGCCAAAGCAATGATAGAAGAAAAATCCTCAGGGTACATCTCCACATGTCAATTTTTTTTTCCAATTAACCAAAAAAACCATCACAAAGCCGACCTACTTGTGGGACTCTCGCGTCCCACAATTTTTCAGTGGACTAATTACTAATCGAAGCTTTGCGGAGCACGTAAACCTAAATATGCTTCTCCCACATCTCAGTTTCCATGCCAGGTAGTATACTTACATACACCACATACTATGTGTGTCTGTGAAGCACACTTAGAGATGGCATATGCAAGTATAACTGGCGATAACCAAGTTGTACATGGTTGACTTCAGCCGATAGATTTCCTTTCTTTCTTTTAAGAAGTGCAAAAGAATAGGACATGTCTTTTATCGGCAGAACAACGAGAGCACATTGTACAACTCCAGCATACTTTCATAATAAGGTAACAGATGCAAAATATAAAATATCCAATTGAAACTTTATTATAACACCACAAGCAAAGACATAAGTCTAAACAGCTTCTCATATACCAGTTAACAGCAATGAACTACACCAGACATTCAGTTCTGCCAACGATACCATTCATTGAATTCCAATCGTAATGCTACGTTTGAGTTTGCATAAAATTACATGCCCTGGTGAAACGAAGCATGTTTGTTTATGAAACTTCACAGATGTTTAGCGTCACGGTGCGATAGTGAAAGCAAATATGAACTTTCTCAAATCCTGGAAAATACGAATATTGCAACTAACCCTGTATCGCTACAGCAAGTGTGGGATTTGCACAGACACTGTCAACAGGCAAAACTTACATAAAACACTGGGTTATCCCAGATTTTGCCATGTAATAAGGATTGTTTTTCAAATGATATATAAGAGTTTTCATTGTGTCTATGTCTAATTGTTTACATTTGAAGTCTATGAAGTAGTTTTGATCTTTATATGTTCTTTTTGATGTAAATGCACAGTATATGTTAAATGCATCTTTTCTTATACAGCTTATTAGGGACTATTGGAAGCAGCAATTTGGTATTAGTTGGAAGTAGATTATATATAAATAAGATGACCGTGTGTAGTAGAATTTTCCCTGCCTTTTCAACAAAGCTATATATATATATATATATATATATATATATATATATATATATATATATATATATATATATATATATATAGAAACACACAAGAACATGAAAAAAAGAAGTGGAAATTAAATATCATGATGAATTAATTGCTGTTCTGTCGGCATTGTTATTTTCTTTAGTTTTGTGGCCATATGAAACATAGTCTGACAAAATTCCAAAAGGCATCTTTTACCGGCAGGGATATTCCTTGAAGCAGTAAAAGCAAATGTCTGGGCACCGAAGTCATGCACTAGGTTTTAGTGGAACATTTAATACATTTTCTTGCTGCCTTTGATGAGGTCTACACAACATCATAAAATGGACATGACCGCCAAGCTGTTACAGACCACAGGCACTTCGAAGAAAGGTGAAGCACATGTTTAGCATCACCTGTCCCCAGTTGTTTAAGAATGGTTTCAAAAAGGTCATTTATATTAGAACTATTCATTTCTATCAGACTATGCAGCAACCTTAATCACTAACTTCTACCAAAGAGCAAGGCACATAGGTGCTCAAGTTCCTCCAACCATGCCAAGGAACTGTTGAGAATAATACATTCTCCATGATTGCTACACAATCAACTCCCCAGTAGATCGTGATAAGGCAAACAATTGAGACAACTAAGGTTATATTAACATGGAGATTAATAGTGATGTCAGAAAGACATTTTTCACACTGGCAGCAAGAGAGCCTGAGGGAACCTGACCAGGCCTACAAAACGAAGCTTGCAAGAGTTGGCATTAGTAAAAGCACTTTAATACACTCACCAGAAATATATACTTGAATCAAAAGAGGATATACGTGGTTAGCCATGTACCAAGACGTCAGGTGGCATCTCAGTATATTAGGAGTTGCATCATCATGTATTTAAAACAATGAAGGTGGCGGGGGCACAAGAGCACAATTAAGATGGCGACTCCCCTGTGAAGCTCCAGACCGAGGATTGAGGTTGACGCTTCAGGGGACTGTTCTGTTGCAACGTGGTGCTGCAAGGCTGGCTCAGGTCGTTCAATGAAATAGCAGAACGATCGACCCCTTTGGTGCAGAGATCGAACTCGTTGTGGTGTGCACCATGAGCGGGGGGTGGGTGAAGCAGTCGGATCGCACCTCAGGTGCGTGCCAGGAGAGTCATGTGCGATCTAGTCGCAATGAGGAAAGGGTGCCTTGCCACTTGACCCAGTCTCTGCCGCTCCAGCATGGACCACACAGCCCAGCCGGAGTGAATGCATTGGGGATCCAGGATGGTGTGGTCGCAGCCAGAGGACTTGAGCAGGGTAAGCACCTGCATTTACAGAGCGAGCAGCAGAGCAGCAGTGGAGCCCAACAGAAAATGAGTCGGCGCAAAGGTCTCAGTGTTTGAAGACTAAGTGGGGTCCAAACAGGGCGCATTCAAGCAATCAGCAGGTATGCGGAAGCTATGCAAGTGGTGTCGGTTTCGATTGAATACTGCTTGATGGCTTACTCGATTCCCAAGGCCTGCCGAGCGGACGTTGGGGCGCAATCTACTTTCTGGGTACTGCATTTACTTAGGAGACAAAGTGGACTGGCAGCGGGAAAATGACCCCGGGAAAGATTGGAAGACCTCCTTTAACATGTTCTCGCATAATGTGGTTGTTGTTGGATACCAGGTGTGTTCTTGTTGGCTTATTGTTGCCATCTGCTGGTTTTCAGTTTCCTTAATGTGACTCATTTTCAGAATGACAAAGTTACTCACTGTAGCGACTCGCAGTACCCTTTCCTCCGTACTTGTCGGACATTCCGTCCATTGGCACAGGACCGGAGCACTTTCAAAGCATAAAAAATTAACTTTCTTGTCCTTTTATTTTTACGTGGGACCAACGCACGTAACCGTAGTCCCGCTCACCTGAGCTCTGCCACGCACATCGCCCTTCAATACTTTTCTATCGCCAGGTCCAGGAACATTTAGCAACAGACGATTCTTGAGGGGACGGCGGGCATATAGAGGAAAGGGGACTATGGACTAGGAGTAAGGTAGTCACTACTGTGAGTAACTGTCATACTTCTACGTCCCGTCCCCTTTCCTCCATACTTGTGGGAGATTCCCAAGCACTGACCATAGGAAATACAGGTGGATGGAAATTCACTTATTGGAACACATTCTTAAGAACTGCCTGGCCAAATTGGGCATCAGCCCAGGAGCTCCGGTCAAGATAATAATGTCTGCTAAAAGCCGATGGGGAAGCCCACACAGCAGCCTTGGCTATGGACTCCCGAGGGTTGTATTTTTGGAAGGCAACAGCAGCCGCTTTGCCATGGACCAGATGTGCATGAATGCCCTTAGGGGCTGAAAGCCTTGAATTTTGGAGTCCTCGGAAATACATGAAGCTATCCAACGAGAGAGGCAGGTTTCCCTTTTGGGTCACCAAACGTAACAAAGAGTTAAGTTTGCTTGTTCTGTCGAGGTAAAACTTCAGAGCACATCCGACGTCTAGATTATGTAAGATCCTCTCAGCATCATTGGTATAAAAGAGCTTGTCAAAATGGCAGCTTCAGACGGATATATGTCATTATTGTTATGGCCGAAAATGGGTCTTTTTTTAACACTTTACACCACATATATATGCGGGGGGAGACCCCCTGCAGGACCCCCCCCGCATATTAATATTAAATTCTATAACCCCCCCCCCCCACATATATATATGTTGTGTAAGGTTGGGGTGGAAAAAAAAAAAAGCCTGCATTTTCGGTCATCGCAATTGTCAGGTGAACATTTTGATACAATTCCCTTCAGAACGTATGGGTTGAAATTGGATTTTGTCACTGACTGAAGTGATCTGCATCACAGGTTTTAGTGAGGCCGTTGTCTCTACAGGGATTGTAGGGGATTTTGGATCAGTTTTAGCCCTTTGGCCCTCATTACGACCCTGGCGGAGTGGGTTACCGCCAGCGGTAATCGTGGCGGACCCGTCCGCCCTACTACGAGTTCCCGTAGCGCCATGGAGCCTTTCTCCGCCTGGTTTTACCGGGCGGAGAAATCCATGGCGCTAAGGGACCTCGTTGTTAATTACGCCACCGTATTTTACGGTGGCGTAATTAACGCCTTCCCCACTCCCATTATACCCTATGGGGCAAGAATGGGGAAGGGTAAAATGGGGAATGGGGATTTACCGCTCCGCCAAGGTCGGCATGGGGTGGAAAATCCGCCAACCCCCATGGCGCTATCGGCAGCTTTCCGCCGTGCTCCGCGGTGCATTTAGCACCGCGAATTCCGCCAGGGTCGTAATGAGGGCCTTTGACAGGGAACCTCGGAAGACCCGATACTAGCAGACCTGGAGCACCATTCAGCCCTTTTGGTTTCTGCAGACGAATTAGCCCTCAGTGAGGGAATCTCGGCAGGGCTGGTGCTTCAAGAGTTGCGGCCTTTGCCCCATTTCTTTGCCCCCTCTGCAGGACTGGTGACCACAAGATTTTGTGTGGTAAAGTTTAGGGGTGTGCCGGTAGCCAGAGCCCCTAAGTGGAGCTCCTCCATCCCCCTAGTCTTTGAAAGAGCCCCTGACTGGGGATCCTCAGGGTTTTACCCCAGTACTTTTAGTCACTTGACTGGAAACCTCGAGACTAGGCTCGGTACGTTTAGTGCCAGACTGAGAAACCTCGGGAACCACCCCGGTTGAAGCAGCCGCAGAAGCGTTGGCTTAGTCTTATCCCCCAGATGTGGAACCTCAGAGGAAAATCTGGTGTTTGTGGTCCCATTTGATCTTCTGTTATGGTCTGCCACGCCTCCGAGACAATATACGCCCTCCCACCAGAGTCTTGTATGACCGATGGAAAACATAATTTGGATGACTTATCAGAGGAGGGACCACCTGTTGCCTTAGAGGAGGCTGATGACAGAGAAAAACAGCCACTTTTCCTTAGCTGCTTTTGCAGAGGTGCACCAGAGGAGCCTACTGCCCGGCACGCTGGATGCTTCTGGGACCCTCTGAAACCCGAGGACCTTGTTTGTGTCCGCGGCCTCTGCGTATAGGCCGCTTTAGCTAGGGGTTTGGCAAGGACCGACAAAGATGTAGCCGTTTGCGTGCTTGCCTTTGTTTGATTGAGTTCCTCATTTGTGGAGGAGTGGAACAGCTATTTACCTTTTAAGGGAAGATCAAATACTCTACCCCAAACCACCTTCGAGAACTTTGTAGCATTCAATCACGCTTGGCGGGAGAGGTCTACTCCAACAATAAGGCCCCGAGCAGAAGTGTATACATGATGGGCCACGGCCTCCAGCAGATCCTGAGCCAGAACTCTGGTATCGGATAGGCCGGCTTTAAAAATCTTCCAGCGTGTCCTGAGGGATACATTCCTGAAATTCCTGAATTCAGAAGCTCCTTCCATAGCTTGAGATTTGCCACTACACGGATGACACACAGGAGGCAGTTGTGGCAACGGAAACCGAGTACAGCAATCCAATGGAGCACGGAAAGGATTCTATTGTCCACATTCTGTGGAAAATGCTGCTCGGCCACAAATATTGGTCCCTCTGCACCAGCCGTTGAGAACGTTGGTGCAAAAGAGCTAATCAAAATGGGCACCTCAGACCACGTGGGTTGAACCGCCATTTTTCACTGCGTCACATCAGTGAGGCCATTGTCACCACAGGGTTTTCAGGGGCTTTTGTATCAATTTTAGCCTTGTGACAGGGAACCTTGGCAGGTACTGGCATATCTAGAACGCTTTTGAGCTCCTTTGGCTTCTGCAGAAGAATTATCCTTCGGTGAGGGATCCTCGGCAAGGCCGGTACATGAAGACTTGGGGCCTTTGCCCTCCTTTGCCCCTTCAGCAGGATCAGATCGACCACAAGACTGGCTAGGGGTGTGTGACCCTAACCCTTTTCACAGACAGAGCCTTCGGAGGAGGCCCCTCGATCTAGCCAATTTTAAATATAGCCCTTAGTTGGGGATCCTCAGGGATAACCACAGTGCCTTTAGTCACTGTACAGGAAACCTCGAGACTAGGCTTGGTACTTTTAATTCCAGACTTGGAAACCTCAGGAATAACCCTGGTCAAACAGCCCCAGAAGAGTTGGGATTAACCTTAGCCCCCAGATGGGGAACCTTGGATGAATATCCGGTCTTGACAGCCCCTTGACAGGGGCCTCGGAGCGAACTCCGGAATACAGATTACATCCATTTCGGGACACCTCAGGGAGAACCCTGGTACCAGAGCCATTTGAACCCCTCCCTGAACCAGAAGACCTCGGGAAGGAGTCCCCTGGCCGAGGTACCCTAAAAAGGAAGGAACTTGTTTCAGGGGCTTTTTTTATCCATTTTATCCTTGTGACAGGAAACCTCAGCAGAGCCGGTACTGGCAAAACTAGAGCTTTTACCCCCTTTACCACCTCAGCAGGATAGGTTCGACCACAAGACTGTTTGTGAGAAGGCTTAGGGTCACCCCCCGTAGCCAGAGCCTTCGAGGAGGCCCCTCGATCTTGCCCGTTTTAAATATAACCCCTTAGTTACGCCTGGCGGGAGAAGTCTCCTCCGACCAGAAGGCCTCGAGCGGAAGGGACTAGATGATGGGCCGCGACCTCCAGTAGATCCTGCGCCTGGCATCAGATAAGCTGCCCTTAAAGTCTTTAAGCTTATCTGGAGGAATACATTCCTGGAACTCAGCAAGCTCCTTCCACAGCTTGACATTAGTAGCCGCCAGGATAAACTCAGTATTAGCCCGACGCAGCTGAATAGCCGAATTGGAGAATACCTGTTTTCTAATGGCGTCAAGAAACGTATCATCCTTGGAAAGAATTGGAGATGCTGCAGTGGATGATGTAGAGGCCGGCTTCGACTGGAGTGTAGCTGCTGCCACCACCAATGAGGGCAGTCGACATGCAGACAAGGATATGTCTTCAGAGGCTTTGTCATGCATGCACCCTCCAAACCAGCTTCTGTTTCACGCCAGGCACAACATGCTCCCACACCTCACATTGCAAGCTTGCCCAGAGAGCAGCGGCAGGGTTCGCACCAGTTCTCTTCATGGCCTTATAGCCATAAATGGAAGGAGTCAACCACATCACCCTGGACTACTCTGGAGGTTACCATGGCGACTGTATTCTCGCCCGCGGCGGTATCTGCTCCATTCTCAACGCATTACACGGCACGCCAGTCGTGTGACCCAACTGCCATGGTAACACTATAAACAGACGCTGCGTGCGCCAAGCGTTGCTTCTCAGCTGTGATTTTTCCAGTGTTTGGCCTTTTGTTTTGCTTCGCTTACCTTCTTGGCTCTTGACCTTGGATTTGGTTTTGGACTTCTTGTTGTATTGATTCGACTCAGAACTTTCACTAAGGACTGCCTCTGCCTCTCCCTTGTTACGACGCTTCGGTACGATTCACCCGGCAACTGACACGGATCCCGTTCTTTCCTGGATTGCCTCTTGATTCCCCTTTTTGTGCTTTCAACGTCTGGTTTTTTTGATCTACGTCCTGTTTCCTGGAACTTTACTCTACCGGAGCTACCCTGTAAGCTGCTTCTGCTGTTGGCATACATAGGGGTAAAACGTACACATCACTTAGTGGAACACTGTTGCAAAGGTCCTGCTCTTTTCTTAGAGCCCTGCCTTTGCTACCTGATTGGTAGGTGTCTTTCCTTACTCCAGTTATTGTGTGTAGTTCTCTTTCATCCTTTTCTTGTACTTACTGTCATAATCCTGTTTCCTTCCCCTGCTACAGACACCTGTGAATACAGTGCTCCCGCTCCTGTTCCAGCCACCTTTGGCTCCAATAACTGAACAGCGAGTAGATTACTAGACTCCCTGTTCGGTGCTTGGGGACGGAGGGATATTTAATCTACGTGTCCTCAAGTCTAGACAGATTGAGAAGCCTTATTCCGCCTAGATTATGGATACCTCAGCTGGAGACCCCGTGGCTGAACTCGTCCAAGCTATCACAGCATTACGGGCTTACATGGCGGCCGCTACCACCACCATCCATCAGCAGTTGGATAGCATTCAAAGCGAGTCTCATGCCCTGCCCGCAGACCCCGAATTTGGGGATCTCCCAGCCCCTCCTAACCCTCCTGGGAATCCACTAGCACTAAACCCAGTCTATGCACCCGCTCCTTTCCCACTAGCTGCCCCTGAAAAGTTTCAAGGGGATCCGTGAAAGTTCTGCACTTTCATCAAACAGTGCAAGCTGAATAATTTTCTTTGCCGCCCTCAAGCCTTTCCGGATTCCACTACCAAGGCAGCATTCACTCTCTCGCACCCAAGTGGTATTGCAGCCACTTGGGCCAACCCTCTTCTTGAAGGCAACAGTCCAGACCTTTACAATTTTGAACTCTTGATCGCAGAAATTACTAAGGTGTTTGACACCCGTCACAAAGCACAGTCACATGACCTGGAGTTACTAGACTGGGCCCAAGGTAAGGGCACCCTAATAGAGGTTATAACGCGTTTCAACCAGTTGTCGGTTGAAACGGCTTGGCCAGAGAAGAAGAAGGCAGTTGTGTTCTATAAGGGGCTGAATTATGCCAAAAAGGTGCCTCATCTGTGGTCCCAACCCTGCCAGTTCAATATTTGGATCTGGTTGATTTAGTACTACAGGTAGACGCACGACGGGCAGAGCGAAAGACCGAGATTGGCCATCCTGTCACACAGTCCTTCTCTTCCAACCCTGAGAATTCTGGTGACTCTGGTGAACCAATGCAGATCGGGAGGAGGGGGCGGCGCGTAGTCTGATTACCGACACAGAAAGAGAACACTCCAGGTCCACAAATGCGTGTTTCTACTGTGGTTTGAACAGACATTATGTCAAGGAGTGTCCAAGACGCCCTAAACCCAAAATACTGGGTTTTTCCAAGGCTCGTACATAGAGTCCAGGGTTTGGGACGAGCCTGGATACACACTCCTAGGCTATCACACCTTTGTTTCGACACATCAAGCCCATGTTCCTACAAGCTCTGTTCCTTCTCAGTGACGATATGCAAGACAAAGTCCAGTTAGTGGTTGATTCCGGGGCCACAGGCAACTATATCGATATCTCATTGGCGGCTGCCCTCAACCTTCCACTACAAAACAAGAAACATCCCGAACCAGTACAGGCATTTGACGGCTCCTCTCTTGTAACCGGTCCCATTAGGCAACAGACAGCGCCTTCGACGTTGGTTGTACAGGACACACAGGGAGGTAATAACATTTGATCTCATTACCACCCCTCAGTTCGTTCTCATCTTGGGTATCCACTGGTTACGGGTACACAATCCCATCGTATACTGGTCCTTGGGTTCTGTCTATTTCGAATCCCCACATTTCCAAAGCAGTGTCTCTTTTTCTGCTGTTTTACGCTCTCCATCGCAAGCATTAGGGACATTGGCTTAATTGACACTAGAAGATCATCCCATGGATCTCAATTCAACCCGACATCTGGTGGGGGACACGATACCTGGGATTCCTGTGGTGTATCAGGAGTATGCACACGTCTTTGATAAAAGGTTGTGCCGAACACCTTCCAGCCCATACGCCATATAATTGTCCCATTGATTTGCTCCTCGATGCGGATATCCCCTCGGGCTGGATCTATTCTTTGTCCCCCTCTGAGGATCAGGTAATTAAGGACTACCTACAGTCTGCTCTTCGGGAGGGGGACTTACGTCCTTGTATCGATTACCGGCGGTTAAACCACATCACAGTGAAAAACCGTTATCCCATTCCTCTCATCGGCCCTTTACTTGACCGATTGACTCACGCCTCCATTTACACCAAACTGGACCTCAGGGGGGCCTATAATTTGGTTCGAGTGCGGAAGGGCGATGAGCGGAAGACCACTTTTTGTACCCGACATGGCTTATATGAATACCTGGTCATGCCTTTTGGGCTGTGTAATGCCCCTGCGACATTCCAGCATTTTATTAATGACGTATTCCATGACATTCTTGACTCTTTTGTAATCGTCTATTTAGACAACATTTTGATATTTTCCTCAACTCTGCAAGAACACGTTACACACGTCTGTGAGGTCCTCAACAGATTACAAATCCATGCCATATGCAAAACCTGAGAAGTGTTTATTCCATGTCCATTAAGTCGATTTTTTGGGGTTTCACATATCACCTAAAGGTCTCTCCATGAACGTCTCAAAAGTATGTTCAGTTATGGACTGGCCAGTTGCAACCTCGGTCAAGGCCCTCCAATATTTCCTCGGATTCGCAAACTTTTATAGGCATTTCATTTCTTGTTTCTCATCCATTGCATCCTCACTTACCAAACTCAACAGCCCCAGGGTTCTGTTTCTCTGGTCATCTGATCAACAACAGGCTTTTGAGACCCTGAAAGACACTTTTACCTCTGCACACACCCTGCAACATCCGAACACAAAGGTTCCGTTTATCATTGAGGCTGATGCCTCTTCCTACGCCTTCAGGGCTGTCTTGTCACAAACATGTCCCACAACGGGATTATTGCATCCAGTTGCCTACCATTCACATAAATTCACAGCAACAGAGATTCACTATACTGTCACTGAGAAGGAACTGTTGGCTATTAAGGACGCTTTCCAGGTTTGGAGACACCATCTCCTAGGGGCCAAACACCAAATCACTGTGTACACGGATCACTGCAATTTGCAAGATCTGGCCACCCTGAAGTGCGCTAATAGTAGACAAGTGCACTGGCACTTGTTTTTTTCTGACTATGACTTCCAGATCAAACATTGACACAGGACCTCACATGAGAAGGCGGATGCATTATGCGGATGCATTATCACGGGTGGGGTCCCACTTTTGGTCTTTCCCGAGACCCTTTTGAATAAGAAACATGTAATAGGTCTGTGTACACCCCCGTCTGGTTTGTTATCCACTGTCCGACAGTGAGTAGCTCTACATCCTAACATCCTCTCAGACTGGGATCCCGTTTTTCATGATGGCCTGCCCTTTGTTCATGACAAATTGTTCCTCCCCACACCAGATACACGCAGTCAAGCACTAGAGTGGTCTCATGATGCCCCCATTAATGGTCACCCCGGCCAGAAACGCACTCTGGCTCTGCTTCAATGCTGGTGTTGGTGGCCTTCGATGCGAAAGGATGTACCTGCTTATGTCAACACCTGTTCGGTATGTGCTCAGTGCAAAACCAGGAAAGGCCGTCCACTAGGGTTACTACAGCCGTTGCAGATTCGTCCCAGACCTTGGCACTCTATCACCATGGACCTTGTAACTGACATCCCCAGGGTGCAAGGCTTTGACACAGTAAGGGTGGTCGTGGATTTGTTAACTAAGATGGCCCGCTTCATACCCTGCTCGGGTATACCTTCTGCTCCTGTGTTGGCTGGTCTTTTCGTTCAATCGGTTTTCTGTCTCTTTGGTCTCCCTTATGTTCTCATTTCTGATCGAGGTTCACAATTCACTTCACGCTTCTGGAGGGCCCTCACAAGTCTGCTTGGGATAGATGCTAGGTGCTCTTCTTCGTACCATCTGGAAACTGATGGTCAGACCGAAAGGGTCAACCAGTCTATGGAGCAGTATCTGTGCTGCTTTTCCCTACAGAAACAGAAATCCTGGTATCACTTGCTTCATATAGCGGAGTTCACTTACAACCATGCCCCTCATACTTCCACTGGTTTCTCTCCTTTCTACTCCCTATATGGCCAACACCCTCATACTTTCCCTTTCCCTGACCTGGCCTCTTCTCGGTCTCTCCCGCTGCGGCTGCTTGTATCAAGGATTTGTCCTCTGTTCCTGCCCAGACCCTGACGCATCTCTGTGATTCACAAGAATCTATGTGTCGTGCTGCTGACAAGAAAAGGCCCCCTGCACCATGGTACGCCCAGGGGGATAGGGTTTGTATTGTATTTATTATGTTTATATAGCGCTTTACTCCAAAACGCTGTACAATTTTAACAACTGGATACATAACAGGAGAAGCAATTTACAATTATGAATCAGACCAACAAAACAGTAAGTAGAGCAATTAAACTGAAGGGAAGGGGGAGAGTAGTGCAGTAGAACTGAGAGGGAGGAGGGAGGGGTGAGGATGAGAAGGAGGAGGGAACAGAGGGGGTATGAGGGCGAGAATGGTGTTGGAGGGTACAGTGCTCACGCTCCTGTTCCAGCCACCTTTGGCTCCAATAACTGAATAGCGAGTATATTACTAAACTCCCTGTTCGGTGCTTGGGGACGGAGGGATATTTAATCTACACGGCCTCAAGTCTTGACACGGGTGTAGCAAGCGTCAATTTTCTTGTTTTGGTGTTGCCCGGAATTAGGTTTTTCCCAGACCTTGCAGGCTTTGGCCAGGACATCCTTTTGAAGGAACAGGCCATAGAACTCCTGTGTATCGACAGAGTAAAGGCTCCAGAAAATACCCCTTCTTGTGGAGCCGGAGGCTCGGGTATTGGGATGTCTAGCAATACCATCATATCCACAACCCAGTCATGAAAGACTCCAATAGTGCGGTTAGGTCGTCGCTGTCCTGGTCTGCTTGATCCTCATCCAGTGAGGCGGGAGCAGAAACATGATCTGCTGCACGTGGCGCCTCAGGCCCCGAGGGCAGGGTTGATGGCGCAACAGGAGTGTTTTCCACAGGAGAAAAAGGAGGCATAGGAGGCAGAAAGGCAGTGGAGGAGGAAGCCCCACAGGAAGTGGTGGAGGAGGTGGCACTACCAGGGATTGCCGGAGCAGGGTCCGGTTCAGGCAGGTTAGGATACATTTCCTTATATAAATCCTTAAGGTACGCCTTCAATTGACCAGAATGCATAAGCGTTTGAAACGTGCCAAAAAAATAAAAAAACATCCTCGGAAGAAGGTCGAGGTACTGGGAGAGTAGAAGCCGTTTTGAAGGGGCATACCCCAGGATCGTAAAGAGGATGGTTGCCAGTATGAGCCTCCACCAACTGGATCCACGTAAACCAAAGGAGCAGACATAGGAGGGAGCAAGACTGTGTGCGGCAGCGGAGTCCTGGCACCCCAATCCATTGGAGGGCAGAACAGGTTCTTGTTATCCACAAAATGTGGAAAAGGATGCTCAGCCCCAAAGACAGGCCCCCCAGTACCAGCCGTTGAGAACGTTGGTGTGAGAGAGGCAGACAAAATGGCCGCTGTGGACCGCAGGGGTTGGAGTGCCATTTTGTTAATGGCTGAGGTGAACTACGTCACAGGTGCCATTGAGACCGTGGTCACCACAGGGGAATCAGGGGACTTCCGTTTCATTTTAGCCTTGTGACAAGGAACCTCAGCAGAGCCGGTGCTAGCAGACCTAGAGTGTTTCTGCGACCCCTTAGAGTCTGCTGTTAATTTAGCCCCCCAGTGAGGGAACCTCGGCTGACCCAGAACTCAAAAACTTAAGGCGTTTAACTGGTTTCTTTGCCCCCTTAGCACGATCGGTTTGGCCAGAGGCCTGCTTAGAAACACTGCCTTAAGCCAGAGCCCTCGAAGGGGGCCCCTCAATCTTGCTGGTCTTCGATATAACCCCAAGATGGGGAACCTCGAGGACAAACCTGGTATGTTTAGTCACTTTAACAGGAACCTCGAGCAGAGACTCGGTACACATAGTTCCAGATGTGGAAACCTCGGGACTGACCCCGGTGACAACGGCCCCAGAATTACTGGGCCTAACTTTAGCCCCAAAAGGGAAACCACGGTTTAAGATCCGGTCATGGCAACCCCTTTTCATGGGACCTCGGAGGAAACTTGGGGTGCCGCTTAGATTCCCTTTAGGGACTCCTCAGGGATATACCTGGTAACAGAGCCACTTGACCCCCCTCTCAGACCCTAAGACCCCGGGAAGGAGTCCCCTGGCAGGGAGCTCTAAAAAGGAATAAACGTACAGGTCGCTTCCGTTTTTCTTCAATGAACTGCTGTAAAATGTCGTGGAGGAATTTGCTGGAACACCTCTGATACTGGAGTGCCCGCATGGAGAGGTAGTCGTGTAGAAGCATGAGTCCCACGTCACACCGGTGTTCCAGGCCCAAGCACTCCAGGCAAAGAGAGTGGGGATCCACCCTCACGAAACGACATTCGCACGATGAACAGGACACGAATCCCAGACGCTCTGGCATAGACGGAAGATGACTGTGGAACCGGTGCAGGAAAATGAAGGACAAGGGAAAAAAAAGAAAAATATTCCCCGAGATGCAAGTGCGTCCGACCCAGAAGAAAAGGACAGAAGGGTGATGCGCGGCGCAGAGCTCAGGTGAGCGGGGCTACGGTCATTTGTAGTGGCCCCGCTTAAAAATAAAAAGGACAATACATTTTTGGATGCTTTAAAAGTGCTTTGGTCCAGTCCCGATGGACTGAATGTACAACAAGTATGGAGGAAAGGGGACGGGACATGGGAGTATCTAAATAAACTGTCCAGAAGGGGCCCCTTGCATGCTTGGTGCCATCTTTCTATACCCCCGTAGGCGTGCCTCGGGCACCACCCGAGGAGGGCATTGATCCTAAACCCCCTCGAACCCACGCCCCCACTAGTTGATGCAGACTCTCATGGTTGTCACCCACTATCAACAAGTGATTTAACGTGTCTGTGGTTTGCACAATGCTCGAGCCTCCTACTTATGTTCCCTTGTATTGTTTGAACAATATTAAAACGAATACAATTTATTTGGAGAAAAAAAAAACAATGAAGTAATCATGGGAGGCACCCTGAAGGGTAGCATGTGATCACATCTGAATACGTAAACAATCACCCAAAACAAAAATCATCACATTTGCTCCTGTGCAAAGCCATTTTGTAATTAATCTTTGGCACTCTGCAGCAACCCTTACAAAGTATCATTAGCATCCGGGACGCATGCTTGAGCAAATCATCTCGCACCAAATGTGGTTTGAAACTGCTCATCTCGCATCAAGGTCTGTTCGATCTGTGACCTCCAGCCATGTCTCCCATTAACCATCCTTTGCCCAATGCACTCCTACTCCCCCCCCGCTCTCCAAACCTGTAGCCCAACCTCACTAACTGCGCCCCTCCCCACCTCGTTAACATGAGGTTGTTCCGCCGACTCATCCCCCGACTCTTACCCTCTCTGCCTCTCCAGTCACTGCCACCATACAGCCACATTTTGACATGGAAACAAATGGAAGAGGCTATGTATCAGAGCTCAGCATTTCTTTTCTTTGGCAGCCATTTTTCCACTCTTTCCTACATACAGCCCCTGCACTTGCCACAGGTATTTTCATTGATTAATGCTTTCTGGTGCTAATCGCGATAATACCTGTTGCATTGGGCTTAATGGCCAGTAATGGCACTGGAGCCCAGGGTTAACGACTTACTCCCATACCGTTCTCTGCCAATGAAGGGTAAAAGAAAAAATGGATGACTGAAAGTCTGTCACTGTTCAGCTGACACTAGATCCGGTCTAAAATACAGGCCTACTTTGTATCACTCAAAACACACCAGTCTGTATAGCCGAGGTTGACCTTCCCTTGCATTTACTTTCAGACAAGATGTAGCCACAGCTGAACAATGTCAGGCATACAATCATGAATATATTTGTAATTCCGAACGGTCTCCCCAAAGGAGCAAAATGTGTCTTTGGGCTAATTTACATATGGACGAATGATATTCTTCAAGATGTCACCCATAATTAGGTTTATAATTTAAATGATTCACAATACTACATTAGCGTTACTACTTTAAGAGGATTTATACTCGCTCAACTAACTAAATTAAAAGGATTCACATAATATGGAAGAAAATCCTTCTACATGGAAAAGATAAGTGTTCCTGAACCCATATACATCCCAAAAAAGACACACTGGGAGCACATATTCAAAAAAAGAAACTAAATTGGCTGGTCAACGATTTGTGTTGTCTGTATTGCTCGATGAACGCAATCTCAGCTGCGCCTAATAAAACACAATTAATTTTAAAAAAAATAACAAAAGGGGCCTAAACTGTTTCACTAGGACGTTTTAGAACATCTTCACTTTCACATTAGCCCCTTAACTAACTTATCCATTAATTTCCTTCAGGAGTCAACTGAGATAGCCAGCTTAATGTCAGAATCCAAATTTAAGAGGATAGTCAAATCAAGAACCAGTGGGATTCACATTGTACAGACCCATAAGTTTCATTTAGGTGAGGCAGAATTTAGTTCACATTAGAGAGTGAAATACATGAACAAGAAATCAGATATACAAAAAAATATATATCAGTCTGCCTTGTATTATCTCACAGAGAAATTGATATTCCCGTTTTAGATCCTGCTTTGAATCAAGTGCTTGCAGGCAGTTTTGGCAGTATGTTTAAAACAAGCTACCATCGTTCCACAGTCAGGAATATCCCTACGTTTTGAACCCTTGGTGCACAAGTTTAAACAAAATGACAGTATGAGGAGGTACACCATTTGAAACCCTCTCGTAAAATGAAAATATGTTTTAAAGAGCATACTGCTATCCCTAACAGACCTATTCCAAAAGTTGCTTGATTGCCTAGAATAATTAGGCAATTGCCAACAAGCAACATGTCTAAAATGCACATAAACAAATCAGACATGTTGAGCCTTACTCTGAATGGAGAACTATTAGAACAAAGCAAAGCCTATTCAATGTGACCAAGATCATTAAAAATAAATAAATAAATAAAAGAAACCACTACCACACATGATCTCGGCTATATGGCAAAGTTGTCCTTTATTGACGCAAATCAG
The DNA here is from genome assembly GCF_040938575.1 of Ambystoma mexicanum. NCBI lineage: Eukaryota > Metazoa > Chordata > Amphibia > Caudata > Ambystomatidae > Ambystoma > Ambystoma mexicanum. Next base: position 977,000,952 of record NC_090934.1, on the reverse strand, counting down.
AAAAGATATAAAAAGGGTGGGGATCTAGGGAGATATCAAGGCTTGCGCAAATCCAAACCATGCAAGTGATTATCTGACCCACCCACTTGAAATACAACAGCCTTACTTTTTATATTGGGGGAGAAGTCTTGCCTTGGCCGTTACAAACTTTTGAGCAATTTTCTATGTAACTGAAATCTGCATCCTTTATTTTAAATAGAGATTAGGACAAAATAACAGTAGACGGTTATAAAACTTTCCGATTGGCTTGTAGTCGGTTTGCACGAGCCACAATTTATTGTTAAGAAAGTACCAGCTCAACACCAGCCTCCCTGGCGGACTGTGCTTGTGAAGAGGCTAATGCAGCCTAGATCACACCAGGATGTAGGCTGAGGAGTAAAGAAGAGCCTTGCACTGTGGTTTCCTACAAAAAAGCGGGGGTTGTCCACTGCATCTCAATCTTCTGCTAGATGCCTATTGAGGATGGAACCACACTGACAGAGGACAGTATGCTCCTTCTGCCACTCCTATCCAGTACCCACGGTCGTGTACAGCAGACTGGATCCAGGGTCAATAGGGATACTTTGCTTAACTCCCCCTACCTGTGTGCTTCCTGTGAGGAACCCAAGGACGTTCGCACTTCTTCCCCAGAATGCTCCTCTGAGGTGGCCTGGGAAAAGCCATCGCTTTTGGATCCCGACCTTGGGGGTGGATATGCGAGCAAGGATCACCTGGGTGGAGGGAACTCGGGGAATGGGGAAGAGGACATCCTTAGGAGAGAGACGTGGTATCCCCAGTTTCCCTTTCATAATGAGCCCTCCATGCCTTAACCCTTTGTGGGATACTGGCAACACTTTCCCTTCTCCCCCTTTCAATTTTGTCCCCAGAAAAAACATTTTAGTGCTGGGACAAGGAAGAAGCCAACTAGGAGGTCACATCCTCATTTCATGGGTACCCACATATATCAGAAAGTAAACAGAGGTGACAAGGTCTTCCTTTATTAAATCAGACAATTTCAAACACCCTTTTGGTACTGAGACGAGGAAGAGGGCTATGGGGGCATACCGGAGGAACACAAGGCATGTCTGCCTAATGGAGTCCTTCAGAGTCAGGCACAAAAACTCAACGACCCACATCTGGGGTCACTTAACACACCTGAACAATATAAAAATGCCCGCTGTTAAGAAGGAAGAGGAACGGGCTGGAGGAAAGGAAGCTGGAGACCCATGATGCTGAAGCAGTGCTGCGCAGGAGAAAGGGACGCCGTAACCGTGAGGGACTGTGCGAGGGTCCACTGGACCTGCCATCCGCCGAAGCAGGTCTGGAGGGGAGAAGCAGTGAAGCTCCCCTGTGACTGCATTCGCCTCGGTGAAAGACAGAAAAATGGGCGGTACAGACAACAAAAGGAAGGTGGAGTTGGGAGAAGCCGGGAAGCAACAGACGGCTAGAGAAGCCTGTTGTGAAGTACACCATAAGCATAGAGCCAATATACACTCTGACCGGGGCACTCGGTAACGTTTAGCAAAGTCGTTTGCTGCTGTTGAGTGAAAGGCAACATGATTAAAAGTACTGTTGCATGCCGGAACAAATATTATGAACTATCGAATGAAGTACAACTGATTGAAGGGACTTGTGAATACCACACAGAGTGAATAAGTATTGAAAGCAATTATGAATACTGCAAAAAGTTGAATGCTCATGAATGAAACAAAAGCATAGCAGTGCAAGAAACAAGAGTCAAGGAGTACAGTGTGTGAAACAAGTAAAGGTAAAGTCAAGAGAGCACTAAGGATGTATGAAGATGAAAACTTAAAAGGGGCCCAAAGTCCAGAGGGTCCCAGGCCTGGCAAACAGAGACTTGTGTCAGCCAGTGCCAGATAAGAATAAGAAAGGGGATAAGCAGCCTTGCGACAGTGTCTGGAGCAGGTGACACTGAAGAATCAAGCAAAGCATTACGATCAGATGGAACCATTGGCTAAGTGTTGATAGAATCAGTAAGAAAGGGCATTGGTTGCCTGACATGCAATGGGTGGATTGTGTGGTCTGACAACTGCACCTAGAGCGAGTGCCCTATTTGTAAAAAGCCAATGAAAACATATTTGAAGTCAAGCTTATGTATTTCTACATCGTTGTTTGAGCAAACTGAAATTAAGAAACCAAACTGTGTCGATTCTGAAAATCCAATGAAAGCATATCTGAAGTCAAGCTTACATGTTGCTACATACTTGTCAAAGAAATGGAAGATGGAAGATATGAAATAGAATTGTATCATCTTTGAAAGCTGGGAGCTCTTGAGCTGCTGACAAAAGAAGTCCCGGACTGGGAAGGATCCCATGGGATTGTGTCAATTCTTTTGAAGGTTTTGAACTTGTGGGGTAAGAAACCCCGACATGGCAGGTCCAAGGAGCTGGGTAGTTTTCAAAACACAGTTGTCTGAAAGTTTGAACTCTTGGGGGAAGGAAACCCTGACTTAGGAATTTTGGAAGCAAGAAGGTTTGAACTGTTGGGGAAGGGAATCCTGTTAAAGATCCTGGACAGAGTTGCCTACTTGCAAATTCAGCATTACCTAGAGGCCAACCAATTACTTGGATTACGTCAGTCTGGCTTACGGCCCCAACATGGAACTGAAACTGCCCTTATTGATCTTAAAAGTCAGATTGATGAAATCAAAGATAAGGGCAAGGCTGCCATCCTACTCCTCTTAGATCTCTCTGTAGCTCTCGACTTGGTCGACCATAAAATACTTTGCAACCACCTCTCCTCTGCTGCCCACTTTTCCCCCTCTGCCGTCTCGTGGATACAGTCCTTCCAGGCCAATAGAATCATGAGAGACTTCTCTCCGGTGGCTGCAGCAGACCCTATCCCCATCACTTGTGGTGTCCCGCAAGGCTCATGCGTCTCACCCACCCCATACAACATCTTTACAAAGCCCCTCTTTGATAAATTGGACCGTCTGGGTGTCACCTACACAAACTACGCGGATGACACCCAGATACTCCTCACCATCTCGGGCAATTACAATACGGATGTAGCCAGGATCAATGAAATCTTCTCTGTCATTCAGGCATGGATGGCCACACATGGCCTCTGCCTGAATGAGGAGAAGACTGAACTTCTCATTGTTGGTTCACCGAACAACCTGCAAAAACTAAGCCCCAACTATTCTAACATCATAATTGATGGCAATACCATCCCAGTCGCCAAAAATGTGAAAACATTGGGCTTCTATCTCGATGCCAATCTTAACCTCACCAAGCAAGTTAATTCAACCGCCTCAGCTACCGCCTACACAGGAAAACTAATTAGAGCTTGTAGACCATTTCTTTCCTCTAACAGTTGCCTCACGCTAGCCAGGGCTCTTATACAATCTAAGTTAGACTATTTTAACAGCCTCTGCCCAAGTACTAACCGAGCATCAGTAAACTCCAAGTCCTTCAAAACAATGCGTTAGGCTCAGCGCTAAACATTCCCAGGCATGAGCATATCTCTGCCACAAGAACTTCATGTAAATCGCTCTCTATATAACATAACATTGATTTGAAAATCCTCTGCCTCACTTACAAAGCCCTCAACCATCTAGCCCCTCCCTACCTTACTAATAAACTCACCTTGAAATCCTCCATCAGAACCACAAGATCTTCCAACACGTCTCACAGTACCTAGATTTACCTCTAAAAGAACCGGAGGCTCGAGCTTCACTGTCCTCGCCTCCCAACTCTGGAACTCCCTGCCACTGAATATTAAGTCATCCAAATCCTTCCTGTCGTTCAGGAAACTTGCCATTGGATAGCTTCTGACTAAAAGTCAACCTCTAAGCTAGACTTAGCTAGAAACTGTACAAACTGCACATGTTCATTTTTGTTATGACTACTCCCTATTACTGCCACTTTCTGTACATTTTGTATATAACTTGTCTAGTATCACTGCCTACTACCATGTACTGTGCCTTGTAATTTGTACTAAGCGCCCTTTCACTCCCGGGCCCGGAGCGCTATAGAAATAAAATAAACAAACAAAACAAACAAAGAGAACTATTTTGAACTTGGGGAAGGGGAAGCTGATCCTAAGCCAAAAGCTGTACAGTAGGAGTCTGCGTGCTAGATATACCCACCACACATCCTCAGCTCACCTGCCTATGGAGACAGGACCACAGGTCAGGTAGTGTGGCAGTTGGGATACACTGTGCATGTTCCATTGTTGACACATGCTCTCCCTATCCACTGTGCCACCCATGTCCTAAAATCTGCTGCCCTTAACATCAAGGCAAATGAGCTGGGAGGTGCAGAGGAAGCATGGCATCTCCACACTCCTCCATTAGCTCATCTGACATTAATAGGCAATTGCCGTCAGGAGAGTACCTGGCTATCATGTAACAGTACCCATCCCATTAGGAGGGTACATGCGTCACAGATGGCTCAAGAATCACTGCCATGTGGTTCAAGGGTTTTTACTGGAAGATTTTGTGGGGCCCATGGCCATCCTCACTCTTATTTTGTTTAGTATCTCCTCATTAACCCAGGCATCCCTGATCCCGGCTGGGTGCCTTTTGAGGGTTGACCATTACGGTCTGGTTTGGTCTTCAGTTGAACATGATAACCTAAAGGCTGAATGCCTCATCCCTCCAGGCTCCCCTTCAGGACTTTCTAACTCTCCCGATAATATTTAATAGTTCGTTTTCTAATGGGGAATTTAGATAGTGCCTTGCAAATGTACTAGTTGATTCAGGTCCCGTTTTACCATGCTCACTCTTACCGGTTCCTTTTCTAATCTTACTGTTCCTCCACTCCACTTGTCCCACTACTAGTCTGTCCGCTCAGTGTTCTGACTCCTTCCAGTTCTCGCCGCCACCCTTTGATACCGAATCTCCTTTCACAATAGTACTCCCTCCTCCACCACCGTATTCTACAGTCGCAGTCCTTTCACCAGTACTAATTTGCTCCACAATTATTCCTTACACTACCTTGTCTAAACACTCACCACACACTCACCTATTCCTCCCTCCTGCTGGTCGTCCACCTCTGACCTCGACTGAAAAATGCACACTTCTTGCTACCTATTCCCTGTATTATCCCGCTTTCTTGGCCAGGATTGGGTCCCTTTGCCTAGAGAGGGGAGGAGAGAGAGAGAGAGAGAGAGGGGAGGAGAGAGAGAGAGAGAGAGGGGAGGAGAGAGAGAGAGAGAGAGAGAGGGGAGGAGAGAGAGAGAGAGAGAGAGAGGGGAGGAGAGAGAGAGAGAGAGAGGGGAGGAGAGAGAGAGAGAGAGAGAGAGAGAGAGAGAGAGAGAGAGAGAGAGAGAGAGAGAGAGAGAGAGAGAGAGAGAGAGAGAGAAATGCAGCAAAGCATAAGTAGTGGGCTAAGCCCCACCCACTTTCCAAACAGGCTCCGAATACCAGAGATGGTGGCCCTGGAAGGCCAGTCTGTTTTCATGTTCCAGGACCCTGCTCTGTGCGGTCTCCCCGTCTGTGGTCTATCAAGGACGGGTAGAGCCTTCTCCCCATTTGCTCCTCAGGACCCGTAGGTTGTTTTGCATGTTTGCTTGAGCCATTTGGTAGCTTTGAGAAGTCCATTGGGCTGCCACATGGGAATGCGACATCTCGCCCTCTTCTTTGGATCACGCTGGTATCTTCAATGTGCTTTGGCGCTAGTGTTACTGCTTCTCTTATGTTCGGCAGCTCTCACTCTCTCCCTCACACTCACTCACTCACTCACTCACTGCAGCCGATTTATGTGGCGGTCTGGCAGTGTATCTAATGTGTTTTATGGCTACGAGTTGCCATCTATTTCTTGCACTGTTGTGCAAACTCTGAATTTAACTGAAAGACACTGGCAAGTATATGAAAACTAGGTACGGCTAGAGAGAATTGTCGACATAAAAACATGCTGGCACAAGAGAGGCAGGGATCCGGGCACTCTCAATTGCCACGATCCACCTCAGGCGCAGAACTGGCTGTGCATTTCTCCTTGGAAGGACTCCCACTCCCATCTGAGAAGGGTTCCCATCCCCTCCTGACAAGAGCAGACACATGGCACTTGGAACAAAAGGAGGAATAACGCATGTTAATACTGGGCATTTTATGGTAATACCCATCATTAGGGATAGGCAAAACCTCCGCAAGCAATCTGTGCAATAGGCTCCCAGTGCAGATTTATTTTTCACAATTCACTACTTCTGAGCACATTTTGTGATTTTGCTCTGTAGGTGAAATTAGAAAAGCGTGTGGGTTTTGCCCAGATGCCAAAACAATAGCTTTTATTCTGAAACTGGAGAATTTGTAGGCAAGCAAAATATTTTAACATAATGTTAAAAAAAATGTTGCTTTAAGTCATACTTCAGTTATTAACAACTGTAAATAATGTTCATCTCGAATGCCCCAGGCAGAACACACAATATCATTGGAGAGATTTTTAATAACATGCCGCAACACAGACTGAGCACTGCAGATTGTAGCCAGAGGAAGCCTGTTCACGTTACCCTCACCCTTTTTGGCTGGCAGTGTGGCCCGATTTTACAGAGTAAAACGGACTGCTTCTCTGGTAGATTCTAAACAATTAAAAAAAAAAATGTAATCGCTTTTTTAAATGTATTGCACGGCCACACTGAAGAGGAGGACTAATCTGCCTGCATGTCGCAAGATTGTAGGCGAATGGTAGAGCGGATTTCCAGGATCAGAATGTATGTAGCAGACTATAAACTAAGCGCTCGGATCCAGGCAACAGATTATAGGTGACGCAGGTTTCCTGTCCTAGATATCCATGACAGTTCAAAATTCTGTAAGACATTGGACTCTTAAGAGCAACAAGGACCAGGCCAGCCAATACATGTGTTACAGTAATGTCCTTGAGAGCACTTTCAGTACGTACACTCCTGAATTGTAAGTTAACAGAATGTGGTCAAGAATACGTTCGTTATTACACATCCCTAGGTTAGCCTGTCAAAGGATGTCACTTACCACTTCATGATACAGACTCATTGCACAGCCCTCATGTCAGTAAGTAACTGTGCATCATTCCCTAAAAGCGAAAGCATGTCATTGCATTGGAACCACTGCGTAAAACGGCGGTAGTCAAAAAGAATACTCCACTCCATAATACAGCCAGAAACTGGTCACTCTAAACCTCTTCATAAGAGTGATGACCATCAATCACCATGCAGCACTCCATGCGTAGTCAGCAGACATCACTGTATAGCCGTCTATGGGTAGAAAGAGACCGCCATCATACTTCCCGTAAAGGCCATGCAGACATTATCAATGTTAGCCAGGGGAAGATCGTCCTTGTAAATACCTACATGGAAAGGCAGAGCCTGATCCCGACACTGCTGGAGTACTGTGGGAATGGGAACTAGGGATGCCGAGTTTGGTGTCAGACTGTTTACAGCCTGAAGGATGAGCACTACGTTAATTTTATCAATATTGCAGACACGCACTGATGTCTTTGACTAGAGCAGCTGGTAAAACTCAGCCTATTTTTCGATAACTTTCTCCTGACCAGTGGAGTAGATTGAAAATAATCCAAGGCATAATAATTCGAGGCTGGTCTGAAATTTATTGAAGGGCAATACTTTGTGTAAGGGCTAATGCTGCATGTTCGTTTCACTTTCCTCTTTTTTTCCTTTTAATAAATTACAACAAAATAGAGCATTTTACCCCTTTTTCTAATGCTGTGAAACTGCTCCAGACCTTTGGTTTAACAGTGCATTTGTAGGAGCATTTCTGGCTTTGAGTTCTTGTTATGTTGCTGGGATACTTATACAGTGCTTTGATGTCACATACATGAAGATACAAGGGATACTTTCAGACTGGAAGTACACGGAGCTCTGTTTGTAGGTCAGTTTCTAGGCATTCTGTATCAAGGTCCTAGAGGTATTTGTGTCCGGCCTGGTGTGCCTATGGTGCTAGGATGCATTAGCCAGGGCTATGGCATGCAAGTTGGTTGTAGCTGTGTAGTATCCTGAGGTTTGAGGTTTAGTGGGAACGGTATGATACATGATCTATTTTATTTATAGCACGCCTTTAGACAAGTGTTTCAAGGCGCGAGGAGGCAAGGGAAGGGAAAAAGGGAGGACAAGACAACAATCTTACTAGGCCAAGTGACATTGAGATCGTGCAAGTGCAGGGGAGAGGGAAGGGTAAAAGTGCCAGGGTGAAGGGGAGGAGACGTGCGAGACACAGGATCAAGGCATAGAAGTGAAGGGGTTAAGTGCAGACAACAAGTGTTGGAAATAGAGGGACTGCAGTGTTGCAGATACAGCCCCAAGTGCAGGGTTGCCAGGAGGCAGTGCAGGTGCGCAAATGCGAGGGCAGGGTCTAGCGTCCGTGGTTCAGATGGTAGCCAGGTAGCCAGTGCAGATTCAGACAGGAGATCAGCAGGGAAGTGCAAGATCGAAGGCAGAAGCAAAGAGGAAAGTCTTGAGCTGCTTCTGGAACTAGAGATGGTTCTGCTCAAGTTTCAGAGAGGCAGGGAGGCTGTTCCAGAGGGAGGTGCCAGCCGAAGAGAGAGATCTACCACTAAATCGTTACTTAGAAAAGCACCTGTCCCTCAAGGAGTTCAGAAGGAAGATATTTCTTTACAGAAAGCTCGAGATAATTTGGTCCCAGGCCCCAGAAAGCCTTGTGGACAATGTGAAGGGTCTTAAATTTGATCCTTGCAGTCACTGGGAGCCAATGGAGAGATTTCAGTATTGGAGAGAGGCCAAGGACATGTCTTGCAGTCATGTTCTGGATGAGTTGCAGAGGACAGAGAGTAGAGGCAGATACATTTAAAAAGATGCTATTACAGTAGTCAAGCCTGGAGAGAACCAGAGCTCTGGAGACGTCAGAAATGTGAGGAGAGAAGGAGTGTGGAGACAAAGATAACCCTGAGGTTCTTCGCCTCACAGGTGGGAGCAGGAAGAGGGCCAAGGGAGGCCGGCCAGAGCGCAGAAACAAGGGGTGCAGGTGTGCTGATGAGGAGGATCTCTGTTTTACTGGCATTCAGGCAGAGATCATTGGCGGCACACCACTCTTGGATTGAAGACAGTCTGGGTGAGAGAAGGAGAAGAGGTTGCAGAAGGGAGCCTGAAGGAGAGTTGGGTGTCATCTGCATAGGACTGGAAGTTGGAGCAGAGAGCAGCAATGCAGTGGGCGAGAGGTGCTAGGTATTGGTTGAACAACCAGGGAGAAAAGTTAGAACCCTTGGGAACACCACAGGTGCAGAGAGAGATAGAGGAGAGGAAGGACCCTGCCATGTCTTCTATGACCCCTTCTCTACAGAAGTACACCATGGGTAGTGGCTAAACAGCCTACACATCCCCTCACTACCATTAAGCCAGCAGCACAGCACAAAAAGGTGTACGTCCTCATCTTTGAGTAACATGGGCAAAGTGCATGCTAGATCTTCAGGAGTTGTGTAAGCTGATAACACTAGCAATTCCGGAAAGTTGAGTACAATGGTTCCAAATTAAAAATGTCCAGTCAAGGTTCTACAAACATATAGGCTTCTAATCAAACAGTAAAGTGTAATCATCTAACTAAACACACCAGCAAACACCCACCCCAGTAAAGAGAACACAGACATTTCAGAATATTGAAAAATGGCACTCTAGGAAGATGAGCAGGGAATGTTTAGGCACTTAACAGGGTGCAATGTCCATGTTCAAGAATGTCTTAAGAGAGAAAGGCAAAGAAGAGGGGCTTAAAAGTCACAATGGCCCAAAAATGTGGCCAAGGGAAGCAGAGCCCCTTTGAAGTACCCGATGCGTCTCTTTGGGGGCTCGACAATGTCAAGCCGGGCCTCTTGGGGCTTCCTGAGGTAGTGATTCAGCATATGGTTGGTGAGCTGGTTGACGGGGTCCATCAAGACAGGCAGTCCAAGCAGCAATGGTACATGGCACAGAGAAGGTTCTGACAAGCAGGCAATGTTCGGGTCATTGTTGCTCAGAAGTGCTTCAATGAAGGAATCCAGGCCCAGAACGATTCTGAGTTGTTGGGAGTGTCAGGAGATATGGATGCCCGTGCTACATGCCTACATCCTTCCATTGTGGGTATGCGGGGGATTGGAGATTGCCATGGCAACTGGGACACCAAGTCTGTAACTGCTTGGCAGGAAACATGGAATGGGGCGACGTGGTCAGAAGTCGGGTGCAGGCGTACAAAACATCACGCAACACCTGTGATGTCAGATGGCGGAAGACTAAGGATACAAGAACCCGAAAGAACAGGGCTCCGTGCTCAACAAAGCTTTGTTGAGTCTAGAAATTCCCCCTTTGCATCTCTGATCTATTTCTTGGACTGCCTTGAAATTGTCCCCAATATCCTTTCCCCTTCAGCTTGCACCCTAATGCCTCCGAGGAGCCCTCTGCGCCCTTTTGTTGTTTTGCGTCCTCGTGATGTTCGGGGCAGGTACCAGTTTTCTCCATCTCTGGACCTTGTCCATGAACAAGCACTAGCCTGGTGATTTGTATGCTAGCTTAGTCCACCTATTCTTTGCTGTCTGTGTTTCAGATTTGGTACCAGCAGCAGCTCTGCAAACGCCCTCCTAGAACAGGGAGACCAAATCCAATACCTCCAGGTACAAGGAGAACTTGTGTTGCACTGTCACTCCTGGGAGATTGGCTGGAACCTACATCAGATCTTTCATCTCAAGTGAACAGAGTTTTGGTTCGAGTGCAGCCAGCAGTGAGGCTTTGGTCCAACAGCAGTCAGCCCCACTGATCCCGGAGGACGGTTAGAGGACAGCCATTTCCTCTCTCTTGGATGCCTTCCGTATTCCCCTCGATGGCAAGGGACTTTGGAATGGACTACACTCCAAACAGAGGTACAAATGTATATCCTTCTCTTGATGGCACACAGATCAAAGGATAAAGAGGTGCTCCTCTCATTTTAAGGGAAAAATGCCACATGAGATTGGTCCAAAGAAAGTCTTCCGTAAGGGGTCCAACCCATGTTTTTGTAACATGTGCCCGTGCCCTTTTCCTCATGACATCAGACCCAGAGTACATTGCCTGCAGGAAATGGAGGGGTCAGGAAAAAGGAAGAAACCCCCTCTCCAGGTCTTCCTTCCTTCTCTGGCTATTTGAACCCTGTATCTGACGGTTCTAACCCTGAACCCCTTCCCAAGTCTGCAGACTTCAAAGGCACTCCAGCAATCAGCACCCTGATGTGAGGGAGGCATTTGTTAGATCGGTGCTGCCTTTGAAGAAGAGTTTCCAGGGGACGTCCTGGGGTAAAGTTATTGTGCACTGAGCGAATGGTGGTACCCTTCCTGCTGGAGAACCAAAGGGCAGCACCCTGGCCATTATGCCACATGGGTGCACTGGAGACAGTCAGACCAGACACCAGTTCACATAGGTCACGCCGTAGCTGGCAATATCAAATTGCAGTGGCTGTATCATTGTTTGATTCTAACAGTCCCCATGCTAAACCAGGCATGGCTTAGAATGACAGATGTGCATGCCAAAAGAGTCTAGATTATAGAGGCCAGTTAAACTGCCCCCTCCGCCTACAGGAAATGTGTGTCCCAGCAGCCGTCAGGGGTACACAGACAGGGTTTTGAATTGAGGGGAGCGATTTAGCTCTTGCTTGTAACCTAGAAGACCCTGGTTAGCTTGACACGCCCACTACCAGGAACTACTTTTAGCTCCCCAGGCCAACCAATGAAGAACAAACAAGACTGAATTTAACTGTGTGTTTGGGCCAATCTCTTTAAAGCATACAGAGGCTTAAACATTGGACAAAATGATATGTATCCATCCTACGTGGAGGTTAGATCTGCAGAAGGCTATGCAATAGTTCCTCGTTCCCCAGTGGTAGCTCCTTCTCACTGGTTAATGCTAGATACCAGGAGCTGCTTTTAGCTTCTGCATATCCAATCTTAATTTCCAGCTCTGCACAGGTCACCTTTGAACTGGCTCCGTGCCAATGCAGAGCAGACATTGTAGATGTCAGGAGACTGCATGCAGCAAGGCACATGTGAACACTTTATTTTTTCATGGAGCATTATGAAAGGGGAGGGTTTGATCAGCAGACCTCCCTTTTAGTAGCCAAATTACCTGCATCATTTCAACATGCTAAGGCTTTCAAGCACCTGAAGATGTTCAATTGCTATGTGTCATGACCAAGGTCCTGCTCACCAAGACAACAACCTAGGACATAGACATTGTGTTGCTGTATAATTGTGTGATCTAGTAGCCACCATCCACAACCAGGCACAGCTTATATTTACAGTTTAATGTGCTATCAGGCTGACTAGAGTACACAAGATGTGGAGAAGAAATAAAAAGCATCTCTGCCTGTTGGAACTTGTCCAGCAGCTGTCAGGAATGCATGTGAACTTTGGGCCTGCCCTTGTGCAGTGGATGTAGAGGTCACTGGACTGGTCAGAGCAAAGGTACAAGTGCACTATGGTTTTGGCATGTAGCGTTATGAAAGTGTAAACTAATTAACTGGCCTCCCTTACAGAAACAGAATTTCCTGCATCATTGTATTACTAAAAATCAAAAAAAGAAAAAAGGTGCCGACACCCTAGCACAGGGATGTCATTTCATCAAAATGCCAGGGGTAGCGGGAGAGGCATCACAGGACCCTTGACCTCCCGATGACATCACAGGAAGTGATGATTTGACCCCCACCCCAAGTAACATCGCAGGAAGTGGTACAATATCGTTTAACCACATGACCTTTTAGCACTTGACATCACAGGAAGTGACATCTGCTTTCATTTCAACTTAAATGACACTTTTTTTATTTTATTGAAAGCATTGTTTAACAAACTTTTACAACTTTCATTTTCATTTCATACTAACATGTAAGTTTTACATACAAGTTTTCATACAGATTTTACACCAGTAGAATTATATCAACAGCTGAAAAAGCAAAAGGTTCCCCATCGGGAATTCCCTCCATCATCATAAAATATCTACATTAGATGGAGGCTACCTTGTAACACGGTTACACTCACCTGGTTCCCACAGGGGCGTCGATCGGACCCGGACAGCTGCGGTCTCCACCAACGTGATGCGTAGTGCCAAGAGGACTGTCTGGACTGGCCCGCCTAATCTCGTCTGCATGATCCGTAGAAGTATTCTCCTGCAAGTGGAGAAAGGGATTTAGCCACCCGTGGATTTTAGTGCTGGCCCCCTCCCACTGTTCTAGTTCTCCCCACTTGTCACCTCCAATATCCCCTTTTAGTAACCTCACCTTATGTTTTTAAATGATGAGCTCTCCATCCTGCATGGCATGCAGGGGCACGTAGATACCAGTAACTTCACTGGTTTGAAGGTACTGAAGGAGTTACGGAGGAATATTGACTCCGGGGTTTATAAAGTTCAAAGAGTTCAGTACATCCGATGTTCACTCTTGTTCCATTCCCTTGTTGAATTGCAGCTGGTTCAAAAGAATGTTGCCTGGAGGAAGCTGATGGCGTTCAGGTAAGAGTCTGTATTACCCAACACTGTCCGGTAAAAGTTGCATGAGTTTAACTTGTAGTTTTCTCTCCCTTTATAGGTGCAGCATATAAAGATGAGGCGTATTAAAGGGTAATGCCTCTGGTGGTAAATCAGGTAAGCCTATGGTGGTAAGAGATTGTATTTGTCGGCTCTCTTGGCTCACCTTGTTGTTTCTTTTTGACGAACTCCAGCACCTGGGGGAAAACAAGAAAATGATGGAGGCAGCGCCGAGTTGAAAGGTGCTGTGGACTAGTGAGTAGAATGCGGCGCTCCTGCTGGCGATGCGACGCATGCTGGAATAATGTCCTTTCCAGGCTCAGAGACCTGCTGGATCCGGAATCAGGTAAGGAATTAAAATAATGTCCGTGATCTAACCTTTTCTCCCTTTTTCTAGGAGCTCCGGATTCGAGGCAGGTGTGGCAGAAGACTGGATGCTGACTTGCAGGCACAGTGAGCGATGCAGAATAACGCGAAGCGTGTGCTGCTGTTCGGGCGTGGTTTAAATAGCCTCCAAAGTAGTTCCAGGTAAGAAGTTCCCCAGAACCACACCCGAGTAAAAAAATAGTCCCTGTAACAAAATAGTCCCATCCAGGCCTCACATTGGCTTGGATTCATTTGCAGCATGGTCTGCATGAGTTAAGTAATGTCTAGGAGCCTGGCGCCTAAGGCGCCAGGACTGAACCCAAACAGCCCCCAGCCGGGGCTGCTGGGGTTTTAACAAGTATCTGGATGCCTGCTCCCGGGGCTGATGGACTCGATCCGGATGCCCGGGGGTAGGCATCATGACAGCAACATAACACAACAAAAAAAATATATATTGCAATTCAACAACAGCATGGCCACGCCTCGAAGTTGGAGGTACATCGTAATCTCTCCAATTAACAGTCAAATATGTGAACTATTTGATTTAGAATCAAATAAAGCTCCTTTACTGTATACCTTATGTCGCTTTTGTGTGGTTTGCCCCACATCCAGTTAGTCCCAAAGAGACAAATACCCCTTAAGTTGACAAAAGGATCTCAATCAGCATTATCAAACAGGGATACAACTTGCTCTAGGTTTTATACGTTTTTTTTCTAGTTCAAGGTTTAGAATAGTCAGAAATCTCGTGAGCCGTAAGATGGCTTTAGTGGAGGTCCCCCACATACATGCGAGCCAGAGCCATTCTCTTGTGGCACCCAAGTTTCCCACTGGTTCAATTCCAAATATTTCTTTACGTTCTGTTTGAAAGTATGTACAATCAGTAACCAAATGCTTTAGGGACTACTGTGTACTGAGATCTTTTATAGAATCTACAACCGTCACCATGTCAGGGTACAGAGTACGTTGACCAGTTTTTTGTTCCGTCTAATGTTAATAATTGGTTCAATTTAAACCTCAGGTATAAATCCCTTGCTTTATGGCAAGGAAATTGTGACAGATACGGCTTATGCGGTTGGTTGAAAATTTGGCCGCTTCTTTGTAAATTTTAAATTTGTCAATGGTATTTATAGTTTTGCACCAGTCATGCGCAAATAGACGAGCAGACAATAACGCAACCATTTTAGTATAAAATTTTGAAATCAATGGAGGATTGGCAGCATTCAGCATTAACCCCAAATCTTCATAGAAAGAATTCTGTGGTGGAAATAAGATTTTTCCTAGATTGGATAATTGACGCCAGTTATAATGGGGAGACAGCAACGTTAAGCCCAATTCTTGCCTTAAAAGCACATTAGGCAAGGAATTAGCCAAACGCAGCACCCTCTTCCATAGGCACCTTGTAGTTGGTCAAGTAATTGCTGTATATCCGCTAAGCACATGTCTAGTGCATAAAGTATAATTGACTCAACTTTGAGGGTGTAAAACTCAAAGAGAATAAGTAGAGAATACTTACAATATTTATTGAGTACCATACGCATTTGGGTACTGAGAATTTTAGCTTTTTCCTTCAGCACATTCTTCCACATTATATTTGCATTGGAGTCCGATATTATATAGCCTAAACATCTAATTGATGTTGCCCTAGGAATAAGGGTGCCGATGGTCCACTTCCACGAGAAAAGACGTTTCTTAAGATTCTTAAATATGAATATATACGATTTTCCTGCATTGAATGATAAATTATGGGAGGAGCAATATTCAGCAAATTGTGACAGCTTTGTTTGCAATCCTTTTGGTGTGCGGTCAAAAATTACAATATTGTCAGCAAACGCAAGCCACTGTATTTTTAGATGGCCAAGTTTTGCAGGGTAGCTGGTTTGTTGCGCCCAAGAATCATTGATGCCACTTAAATACAAATTAACAGTGCGGCCGCCAGGTTGCAGCCTTGCTTAACCCCCACCCCTATAGGGATGGGATTAGTGGTTGCACCAGCCTGGTTTACTCTATATAGTAATGACACTTTGCACAACACTTCTGCCATAAGAATGCAGTTACCTTTCACAACAAAAAAACAAATTGTACCAAGACACATAATATTTCTCTCACATACCGCATAGACATGGGTGGCTAGCATGGAATTGGCCACCCCTTCATATCCTCGTATTGGCTTTAAAGAACACACGCATACTAGCACCTCCTCAAATTTCCCATACCTTTGACTTCGGTCCCCTGGAGGGCATACAAACTACAGCGCGTTGCGACCATAACAATGGTGAAAGGTGCTATACAAATGACCCATTACATTGGCCTAAAATATGGTTCCATCACTGTAATGTGACATACCTTTCATACATGAATTAAGCAATATGCCCCTCGCAGCGGGGGCATTACCGAGTTAGGTAATGCCCGGGGGCCCATAGTTAAAAAAGGCCCCACGACATTGCTATTAGTACCCCAGCCCTGCTGTGGCGTTTCGGGACAGAAAAAAGGAGGAAAAAGAGGAAAATGGCTGCCGGGAAAGGGAAAACCTCAGTTTTCCCTTTCCATGGCAGCCATCGGTAGCGGACGCGCTGGGAACAGAAGTGTTCCCAGCTGGTTCGCTCCCGAAAGACGACAGAAGAAGGTAAGTGGGATTGGGAGGGGCGAGGGAGGCGAGGGGCCGAAAAAAAACGACGACGTACCTGAATTCCCGGCGGGGAAGGCAGCCTCCAGCCGTGTGGAGGCTCGGAGCGGGGATAGCCCCACTTCGAGCCTTCTCATTGGTTGAGGGGCTGCCACAGCCCCTGCAGGGAAAAATGAACATGGAATCCCGGCCGAGAGATTCCCGGCCGGGTAGTGCCCTGGTGAGGGCTAATCAGAATGCTTGTTTCATTCCGATTGAGCCCTCAGCGGGTACTAATGGATCATATGTAGCATTATCAGGATTTCAAGACCCATGTTACCACGGGAAGTGTATGAACCGAAAACCACCTTATGTGGATCCTGGGTTGGCATGGGCAGTCAATAGGTGGTCACATTAGTGGGCAAATAACCAAACACCTACAAGCTTTGCCCCCTCTTCCCCATCATATGCCCACCACATCTGTACTCCAATACAATAGTTTTGGCTTATAGGTGGTGCTAAAGCGCCACCTAGAAGGCCAAACTAAAAACTTGTCATTAAATGGTCTAGCATTCGATAAAACCCAAAGAAATCCAGCATTATTTATACGAAAAATGTTATGTCTCAATATTATTATTGTTAGCTAACAAAAGACAATTTTGACTATAGCCAATTTCCTGCAGCTCCCCACGAAAAAAACCTCCTCATGGGAACTTTTTTAAATATTTGTAATGATGACATTTACTTTATTATATGGACACAAACTCTCACAGGACGCCTTAATCAGAATTGTTGATTTCTTTGCACTTTTTGACCATTTTAGCAGCGTTAGAGGCTAAGTTATCCTATCTATGGTATTCATATTCTTTCTGTATTTTTTTACTTTTTTCTCTTTATGAGATGCTCTGAATGTGCTGAATGAGTTCTAGTGCTAATTTGTATTTCACTATTGTCTTACTGCCTTGGATTTGGAATACTTTTTCTCTACTTCTTTCTTCTTTAATACTACTGTTCTTATTCCATTTACTATGGCTAAGTGACCTTTTTATTTTGACAATTATCAGAGTGTTTCCTCATTGTTTTTCTTTTATATTTGTAAAGGTTTAATTAAACTAACTTCAATAAAAATTTGTTTTTTAAAAAGTAAAACTTTGAGCTCACTTTACTCAAGCCTTACCATCAAACTTTGCACTGGAAGTGTCTGCAAGCAGGGTCGGATTGGCCCCTCGGCCTCTCGGCACGTGGCCGGGCCGAAATCGTCCCTGAGGAGTGGGGGCCGTTTTCTGCCCACGCCTGGGTCGGTTTGGAAAAAAATAAAAAGTGGGGAAAAACGAAAAACATTTTGAAGAAAAAAAAAAAACAACACCTGCAAGTGCATCATTCATCAGGCATGGTAACACACGTTACCTTGCTTTGATGAGATTTGCATGCATGAGGTGTGCATCATAAATTATGATGCATGCATCATTCACAGGCTGCTGCAGCATGCAAAGTTGAGGGGCCCCCTGGAGTGGCTGTGCTGTTGAATTAGTGATAAATATGTAATAGTGATATTAGTGGTAAACAACCAATTTTAGAGTACAATAAGCATCCATTTCGGACTACGCAGTTTGACTTTGCAAGTTGCAGTAATAGCATGTTTTTTTCTGCCGTTGTCTCTGTTACAATCACCACAAGACATTCCATCTCAGTGTCCTTGGTCACTTAACAAAATCCTTGTGCCTAAAAGCTTCTGTACAGTGTAGAAATATTTGACAATAACACATCAAGTAGCCATTGACTTCATTGTGCCACAATGAATGCTTTGTTGTAATGCGTCTCTTTCCCATCTTCCTGGAATGCTGTTCAGGATGTTTGTATATATGAGGTAACAAGTGCTCAGAGTATGGGATGTCCTGTGAGTGCGCCCATTTCCCTATTTTGCCAACCTCTGAAACCTGAAAGTAGATGCATGCAGGCATGACATAAGGCCAACTTTGCACCAGACCTGCAGATCAACTTAACTGGTCTGCTGTTAAATCTCAGTTACCAGTTTAATGGTATCCACTACAGAATAATTGCTCATTTTACTATAGCCGATATGATAGCTCAGTGGGTTGAGGGCTCGCTGCTGCAATGTGTGTGGAATCTGCAGGTTCGAATCACAGCAAGGCCATCTCAACCCTTCATCCTTCTTAGGTCGATAAATGAGTACCAACACAGGTTGGGTCATATTGCATGCATATTTGTTCTATAAAAAAAAAAAGACCTTAAGCATAAGTGCTATACAAGAACATATCATTTGGCCTTGGCCGTCTGCTTGCATTTACAGTAACAATATGGATCTGTACACACATATTAATGATACATATGGTGACATATTCTTTTATTAAATGTATATCACATTAGTGAAATCATAACCATATTTTTCGTAGTGTACTAAGGAACAATGCTATTTGATGCCACTTCTTGTTTTTTCAAGGGGTGAAAGGTCGTGTTTCAGCGCTTCCTGGGATGTTACCTTGGGGAGGGGTCCGGTGATGTCATCAGAGGTCAATGTCAGGAGGTCGAGGAGTGTGACACTTCTTTGAGGCGAGGGGTGGCCCACTTTTTTTGGGTGTCCAGGCCCATTTCTTGTCAGAGTCCGACACTGCCTGCCGGTGTTTTTACAAAGCAGTTTTCTGATGGTTATGACTTAATTGAAGCTGTAAACGCACTAATAGTTCATACACATTTCTTAACCAGGTCTGGCTTTAGCCACTCCGTTTTTAAGCACTATGCGTGCCCTTCACTGAAGGGCTGTTAAAAACAAGCATTGGCAAAAGCCAACAGTATTAGGCATTTACCAGGCACTGCTATTAGATGCACAGGTACTCGCACCATTTTACACCTGCTACCATCAATAGCCAGTTAATACAACTGCCCAAGTGCCTGGCAAGTGCCTTCCCAAGCCTAAACAAAACCCAAACCCAAACTTTTTTATTAGCCACATTGGATCACTCAATTTAATCAGTCCTTAGATTGGACACCACCACACCACAATGACTTCAGTGCTTTCTGCAAAACATGTCTTGGCAGTGCATGTTTTGGGAGAGCAAAAAAAGGCTGCTCTTTGCACAGGAGCTCTCAGCTTAACAAGGAACTCTCAGCTGAACGCATTTTGAAGCTTCCCTCCCTTCTCGGTCACAGCTCAGCAGTGTTTGCAAATAAAACAGAAACGCCCCTTCTCTTCCCAATCCGGACTTTCCACCTCTGTCGGCACATAGAAAACAGTTTAGAGAGTGAGGATAAATTCCAAGGCTGTTCTGCAAGCCTTCAGGGGGAGCCTCACGCCCAATTGGGGCGGTGGGGGTTAATCTGCCTCCTTCCTTTGCAAGCAATCGTTTGTACCACTCATAAAATGACATTTCATAGAGATTTTCGCCTTGGGGTACAACTTCTGATTCAAGTGGTTATCGATTCTAGTTGTTACTACGCATTCTAGGACATATGGGCCCCCCACCTTTGAAGTTAAGATTAAAGAACGTTAAGAAAAACCACTGGGCATGAATCGGATGCAATGTTCATGACATGTGTGGCAAACAAGGGTCCAATTTCATAGATCGAGTTCCCAACATGTGTAGGATCGTGTGCGGTCCCAAAACACGCGAAGCAGGTCCTCCACTACGTCCTTCAAAGAATTCTCCTGAAACTTTCAGAAACACAGAGGTGTCCAAAATAGCTTGATCCTCATCTACTGCACTCCAGGAATAGAGGATTTAAAACTAAATCATTGCCCATACGCCTCAGTCTTCAATTATGCCACACTACACCAGAGGCATCTCTTCCCTGACAAGCAGCACCACCCAGTACTCTAGTACGGAGAATGACACGCAGCTCTGACAACACACCTCATTTCTGACCTGTGGCACCCTGCACTCTTCACTATTCTAGAGCCCGATGCAGCTCTCCCCGTGCACCTCTTTGACCAAGCAAGTTCAAACTAGCGTCAGAGGACTTCTGAGCTTCAGGACTGATGCTTCCTCGTATTCACTGGCACATCGCCCACAGCTGTCTCAGAGACGAATCAGGGATGTCAGACTAGCATGAGCTCGAGAACATCCAGTGCAGTCCGCAAACAGTGGTGCCCACCGCCCAGCTTTTTGAAAAATGTTTAAAACTAGTTTGTTGTCTTCAACAGGGGTCCATCCTCTATTGGAAACAGCAAACTATATTTTTTTTAATGCAAGCTAAACCAATGCTCCAGTCCAGGGGTCGCAGGGCGATGGCAGAGGTCGCAAGTGGTCACACTTGCGACCTCTGGCAACCCCCAAATGACATCCCTGCCCTAGCAGATGGCATTCCATCATAGGCAGTGTGACGAATCTGGGTGTTCGCACATTGCCTTCCCCAGGTGGGGAAGCCACCCTCTTTGACGAAGTGAGCCCGCTAAGCAAGACCCTACGTAGGGGTCAGGTCAAGTGGGACTTCGATGAGAGCGACTTTCCTTTAGGAAACAATGACATCCCTACACAAGCAAAACTGTCTGCATATATGGGATTACATCTGAAGAAAAACGTAATTTTGCTTGGAATGCAAAACAACCTGTCAGAGCACTACTTCGTCAATTTTAAGCTTACACTGCATGTAAAGCGATCTCAAAAAAATAAAAACATGCTAACAAAAGTTACTAGCAGGAATCTTAATAACATACATGTGGGAGCTTTGGATGGCTGTATCTTTAGGCTTATGAATGTCACAGTGGACTCTGATACTCTGCATACATTGACAGCTAACTACGAAAAATAACGGAATGAAATATTAGATCGAGTAGCCTCCATGAAATTAAAGAACAAGACAGATCTAACAATCAGAGCTGGTTTAAATCTGCTTTAAGTACCCGAAAGCAAGAAAAAAAGAAGTGTGGAACGCAATTGGGAAAAAGATAGGACAAAAGACAACAAGGCTATTTGGAAATCTCTGGAAAAGGGGGGAGCTATATGAGGCAAAGTAAAGTTATTTTAATGCACATATTGAGAAATCGGAAACCAATACTAAAAAGCTTTTTGATATTCTCAGGAAATTGAAAAAAATAATTAAAAAAACAAAAACGCTCATTCAGACTCATTTATTCCTACGCAAGATGACTCTGCATTGAAGTCCAGCATACCTTTGCAGACAAAATTAAACTAGCCCAGCTAAAGACTGTTGGCAATATGACTCTGGCCAACGTGTTGCTATACCCAATCTTCTAGAAAAACATCCTTAATCCGGTAAACCAGTTTTTGCTTTCAATCCTATTTCTGCGGGTTACATGGAGAACATAATCTGGAAGATGCGTCCAACAAAATGTTCTGGTAGCAGTTCCTTCTAAGATCATCCAAAATAATGTTGAGCTATTCACTCCATTTCTTACCCGTTTTACCAATGCTACTTTTGCTTACAATACGGTTCCACACAACATTAAAAAAATGGCAGTCACTCCACTGTTAAGAAAACTGGTCAGGATCCCAAGATCCATAGTAACTTGAGACTTATAACAAATGTCCCATTTCTACTAGAAATCGTTGACAAGCTTGCTACTGTACAGGTTCAGGGACACCTGGAAAAAGCTAACATTTTGCATTATAGGCAATCAGGTTTTAGGTCCAACCATGGTACCAAGAGTGCCCTGTTGGACCGGCAAACCCACATGTTAAATATTGTTAATAAGAGCAAGTCGAAGCTGCTCATGTTACTGGATTCGTCTGCAGCTTTCAATCTTTTGGACCATGAAAAGCTTTTCACAACTCTTTCAGACATGGGATGCTGTTCTGGAGAAGCCATTGAATGGATTAGGTCTTTTTGTGTGAACAGTAAGTCAGAAATCTGTTGGGAAGATGCTGCTTCATTCAGCATTGATCACCATTAGTGTGCCCCAGGGCGTATGTTTCTCATCATCACGTTTTAATGTTTACATCCGTTCCCTGTGTGACTTGAAATTATGGGAACTCAGTTTACGAATTATGCCGAGGACACTCAGCTTATATGAGTGGGGACTACGTTAGGTATGTTGGCATTATCTCCAGCACCTATGAGGCAATCCAAGCTTGGATGTTCGCCAACTGGCTATGCCTGAACGGCGCAAAGCCAGTTTCTTATTTTCAGTTAATCTCAAGCATGGGCTCAGCTGGATTTTCCATTTATAACCACAGTATTAACGTGCTCAATAAGGTCAAACCCTTGGAGTAATTTTTTAGCTCTCTTGTGGCAGATGCACAGGTGGACAATTTGGTTAAACAATCTCAATACCATCTAAGACTGTTGCAGTTAGTCAAGCCATATGTTTGCACAAAGAATTGTGAAACTTGGTAAGAGCTTTCATAATGCAAAAGACTGGACTACGGCAGCGCCCTACTGAGCGGCACCAGCAAAAAATGCATCAGAGGTTTTGCATAATCATTACAAATGTACCCATATCTCTTCACATAGGAAGGACCTCCACTGGTTGCAGCCAAAATTCGTTTTAAAGTAAATACATTGACACACAAGTCTTTACGGACTTGCCCTGTTCTATCTATGCGAGAACTTTGTGCAACACAAACCGGCTTGAGTTACTCAGTCAATCTACACTATGCTCCTAGTTTTCCCAAGAGCTAAGCGTGCAAGAGGAAATGGCCACTCTTTTCCAGTTCAGGCAGCCTTGGCATGGAACAAACTGCCAGTGGATCTACGTAGGGAAGAAAACTTGCTAAAATATTGAAAGTGCGTGAAAACTCTATATGTACCATCTTTACTCCGAGCACGATATGCTTGTCTCTTTTTGTGCACCCTGAAGCCTGCGGGCTATAACCCACAACTTATAAATAAATAAAAAAAGGGAGGAGCAAATCATGAAGGCGGAGAGAGTAGCATACGCAAGAGAAGCCCTCTGACGCGAGCCACAGAGCCAGCGATAACCTGAGCGAAAGAGAATGGCGAACTGAGAACCTGCAAGAAATGCTAGCTGAAATCACGAAAGAATAAAAAAGGACTGTAGTCAACTTAACTAAATCCATCACAGATCTGAACAAACAAATGTTGGCGGTAGAAGAGTTACAAAAATAGAAACTACTGTGCGAGCAGGGTTATCAACAGGACAAACTGTCCAAATGAACAAACAAATGGAATCTCTTGAACAACAGATGGAATTGGTTGCGTCTAAGCAGGAGGACTCTGAAAACATATCTAAAAGAAATACCAGGCTTAGAGGGATACCAGCAGCGGTGACGGATGCTGAACTGAATGATTATGTGCTGGTTCTATTCCAACACTTGCTGAACGACTCCGCCCGTAAAGATATAATATTGGATCGGACACACAGAGTTTACACCTTTTACCAGCAGAAAAGAACTTCACACCGGACGTGCTTACGAGAGTACATTTTTTGCAAAACAAAAAGGAAAGGTTCATGAAAGCTGCACGGAAATAAGGCCTATCAAAATCCTCTGCTTCAAGAAGTGGCACAGGCTACATTAATTAAACGGAATCGCCTGCACTTAGTCACAAGCTGGCAACAATATAAAGGTGTTCGCTACAGATGGACCTTTCCATGCAGACTAAGTTTTGAATTCCTAGGCAAAGCTTACCACGTAATGAGGGAGGAAGAATTGATGGCAAAGGAAGAAATTTCCCCCTTTCAAAAGGAGGCTTTGCCAGATGGGGAGGCTGAGAAGTGCACATGGTTAGGAAAGAAGGATGTGGACAGGGGCCTCCTTATTCTTGAGAGAGAGGGAAGAGATTCACGTTTGACTGACATTTGGAGTAATGGCTCATTGAAGGGTGTCAATGATCTGCACTAAGGGGAGGAGAAGGAGGCGGGGAAGACATTTACGTAAAGGGTGAGGCGAGGGCCGAGGTGGGATTGGATTCTTAGTGAGCTAGGATGGCCGTCGTGGGAGAGATTTGGGGTGAAAGTTGGTCATGGGGGTAGGGGGATGCCAGGAGGGGCCCTACTGTACCAAGATGGGTTTTGGAATTTTGCAGAGTATACACAGTGGTAACATGTTGGGGATGTGGTTGTTTTGGGGTGTTGCATTGAGAAGTTCACAGTTTGTTCAGATTCTCAGAAAGGTTCAGATCTTACTGGAGTGTCGAAGCGGTAGAAGATCCATAGAAGGTACTTTTACCCCTAGGGAATGTTGATGTGAATATGGTGACCTTGAATGTTCAGGGTCTAAACTCGCCGGTGAAGCAGTGTTCTATATTGAGAAGCTTAGTTTACCTCTGGGCCTCAGTGGCGTTTCTCCAAGAGACTCATTTGCTCTCAATAGACAAAACACGTTTGGCGCACAAGGATTTCCCTAAACAATATTTTTCATCAAGTGGGACAAAAACAAATGGGGTAGCGATACGGATGGGACCCACACTGGGTTTTCGGAAGCAATTCCTGCATAGGGACCCTGGGAGTACCTTTCTGGTACTTAAGCGGGTGGTGGGGAACCAAATATTCACATTTGTAAAACTGTATGCCCCGAACGAACAGCAGGATCACATCCTGGCTATGCTACTCCAAAACATAGGGAACTGGTGAGAGGGAAAAGTAGTGGTGGGTGATGACGTCATTTGTGTCATGGACCCTACATTGGATAAAACTAATGACAATAGATTCCGGTGGGCCCTGGAGAAATTGTTCATAGAGATTTGGTACAGATAGGAACTTGGCGATTCTTTCACACCTTTGAAAGCGACTATACGCATTAATCTGCAGCACACAGAGGATTCTCGAGAATAGACATGGTCCTTGTCTCAGCTTCTCTAATCTCTAACATCATGATGTAGGAGTCCGGTACCTCATGGATCATGCTACTGTAATCCTACAGATTTAAATTTCTAGACGCCCAATAGGGCTCCGGGAAGCAATGCAGATTGAACTGAATGATTGGGCACATACGGAAAAAAAAGTTATTTGTGATTACTTCAGGAAAATTACACTGGGGAAGTAGACTGGCTCATGATTTGGGATGCAGGGAAGGTGGTTGTCCGGGAGAGTTAATTTCGCAGACATCTGCCTACCTATGGGACAGACAGCTGTGTTGTATAGAATTGGAAGGGGAGGTGAAGTTGGCAAAGACCAAACATAAAGCGAGGCAGTCAGTCTAAACATTACAGGCTTTGCGGAAAGTCAGAGCACAGCTGGAGGCATATTTAGCGGATCGATTGGCTCAAACACTACTACATACTAAACAGTCCTATTATGTTAAAGGGGGCAAGGCAACCAGATTCTTAGCTGCCAAGCTGCAAAAACAGAGGTCGTGCAAATATATTACACAGCTGAGGGACAACAGGGGCACGTTGCGATGTCCAGACATTGACAAACTGCTGATCATGGACGTGTTACAAGTAGGCCTGTTGGAAAAGGAGGTCATTGACCTGGACCTCCAGACCAACTATATTAGAAGGTTGAGGTTGCCCCAGAATTCTAATGAAGATGGAGAGTGTTTGGAGGGGCCCCATCACGGCTGAGGGGGCAGAACTCGTTATAAACTCCCTTACAAGCTAATGAAGCAACAGGTCCTGATGGGCACTGTATCTTTTATATAACTTGTTCAATTCTAATTTTGTCAACTGGACAACTACATGAAGACCCAATGTATCAAATGGGAAAAGTGATGATGAATCAATAAATAAAGGATCCAAAGCACTTTCTGATGCAGTGATCAGCGTCTGGTTGGTACACACAGCGTAGTTCACAAGCAGCAACGGTAAATGGCATGAAGAAGCTTGTGACAGGCAGGCAATGTCTGGGTCGGTGAAGCCAACAAGCCGGGCCTAGAGCTGTTATTTGACTTTTAGGTTCTAGGGTAGCTCTCTCAAGGGTCTCCACAGGCCAGGTGAGCCATTTCTTTCTGCACCACCCGGCATTCTGCCACCTCAAGTGAGCAGGGTCCTGGATACCAATGTCTCAGTTGCAGTAGGTCTGCTCCACTCATCTGGTCACCCCAAAGGTGTTCTTGAGGGGGTAGGGAGCATACATCCAGTCCTGGCAGAGGAGGGGACATTCCTTCATAGGACCTTTAAAATGGAAGCTGCCTGACCTCCGCCCAAAGCGGGCATTGGTAGGGTCTAGGCCAGACATACCTGAATCAACAGTCCTGCTAAGGTTAAATCGCTGAACCAGGTTGACAGCTACACAACACCAAATAGCTTTGTGGCTATACAATTGTGTGATATCAAGAGACGCCCTGCTAAATCATGAAGGTCTCATATTTATAGTTTCTTCTGCCACCAGGCTTTTTTGATATACACACAATCATAATTTTGGGGAAAGTGGGGAAAGGGGAGTCAGACTACAAATGTCATGCCTTGCCTACTTGGAGTATGGTACCAAGTAGGCTGCAGTCAGGAATGCACATGTGACATTTGACCCTGCTGCCACAGCAGTAGGAGCTGGGGAAGTCAGGAGTCAGTCTGAGCTGTGTCACATGGGCACACTATGCTTTCATCAGGAAGTACTTCACGAAAGGGGTTTTGATCAGCAAAGACCCCTTTCAGATGCCGAATTACCAGCATCATTTTATGTATTTGTTGCATTTGTCTTCACTTCATCTATATACACCTATTCGCATATAGTAGTTAATTTAGATATACATATATATACTTATATGTATTTTCTTGGTGATTAGAACAATGTCTCACTGGATTGCGTAGTTTCTATCAACACGCGTAGGAGTGACTTTTATAGTCCTCTTTCTATGTGCTTGAATCTTAGCTACAAGCCACGCCCCCGGAAGAGCAAACGGTGTATTTGCCTCGGAGGCTCCAGCCGATAAGTGCATTAAGGACGCTGGGATTTTTTCATCCGGAGGTGCCCTGCAAGTAAGTACTGCCCGGTCTATTGTTTATTCACAGCTTTTTTGCCATGCACCGTTCTCACGGGTATCTCCATTTGTGTCCATAGTTACAACGCCGTTTATGATTTTGAATGGCTTGACTGCACTTGGAAAACAGTCCTGTCTAAATCGTGCGGTAGTCTAACGGCGTTCTGTTGCATACGATTGCATTGCTGATCATAGGTTGGTTCACGTTTATGTATCATGAGTCTTATGCTCTAACTACTGCTTGTGAGCACTTGTTGAATCCTTCATATAATGTTTCACCATAGATGTACCTATGAAGCTTGGATGCGGCTGCATTTATTTTTGCCATCAATTCACAGTATATTGACCGCGACATGCCTGTCTAGTAGGCATCTCTAACACCATTTCAGGTATGAATTTGTTTCACCTTCCCAGGGGAACTGGGGTGCATTTTCCACCTATATGGGTGTCGTGCAGTCACACTCAATACTATCCCTATGCCCTCTTTTCTCCCTTTCCTCCCCCTCTTGTTTGGGACTTAAAACACATTTTGTTATTTGCTACCTCAATCTTTTTCTAGTGGCATTTATTATCACTTCCTCAGTGACTTTGGGCTTTCAATATTACTCTATGGTACATAGGTATGAGCTGTTTGGTGTGCCGTTTGCCAGCCTAAAGGGGTGGCTGACTGGTGTTGTCTACCATTTGTTGGTACTTTTCCACCTTTCATGTTAATACCTCACTTTGCATCTCAAAATGTTTCTGAGACTGAGACTTGCTTTTGTAGGGGCTGAATTCTAAGATCGAATTACCTGAGGAAGGTGGTCTTCAACTGTCTACATACCACCGAAACGCCAATTATTTTGCCACGCACTGGCTGTAGGTGCACATGCACCTGCGACTAGTGGACGCGGCTACCCACGCTCACCAGCGGAAGGTGTAGCAGATCATTCCAGCCTATGACATAACCTTCTAGGTTTTTGTTGAACTAAAAGCAACTGTGTCCATCATTTATACTCAGCTGCACAAATTGATTTGTTATTTTTCTGCCTAAATAAGGCTCAATGCACAGTAATTTTTGCCTGTTGCACAACTTTCACTTAATCTGTTTATCACAAAAAGACCACTTTTGACTTGTTGTCTTGGTTACAATTAAATCTACAAATCATACCCTCAAGATAGTAAGGGCTAGTCAGTTATAGTCTGCCTTTATGGCCAACCGCCTTTTTGTTTTTTGGCAAACTACTGCATGATTGACTAATGCTATTGTTTCCTGTGCAACTTGAATGGATAAAGACCTTTAACAGAACAAATGTTTTTTGCTTAACACATTACTTTTGTTGCAATCTTCTTCTCCTTTCCTCCTCTTCCCCCCCTTTTTTATGATTTTGTCCCCCTCTACTGCATAATTGAAATATTTTTTTTTCTATTTGTAGATTGGTCTATATATGTCTACTTATCTGTGTAAATACCGTTCATGTCTGTAGCCAACAAGTGGCAACATCTGTTGTCTCACTTTAAATAATACAAATTCTCATATTTTTGTACATATCTTCTGAATGGTTTTTGAGGTTTATCTGATTGGTGAGGTAAAAATATGAGTAATTGAATGATCTGTTCTGTTTTAGCCATTAATTGAATATGCACTGATAGCTGTTTAAATCATATTACAACTTTAGTCCTTTCGGGAACACCCTCTTGTTATAGGTTAGTTTTGAGCTCCATTGAGTTCCCGGAGTGTTGGAGTTCCTCTTTTGTTTATGCCACAGCAGGAGTCAGTCCGAGTTGTGTCACATGGGCACACTATGCTTTCATCAGGAAGTACTTCACAAAAGGGGTTTTGATCAGCAAAGACCCTTTCAGAGGCCGAATTACCAGCATCATTTTATGTACAAAAAGTCTAGGTTGTACCGCCCTCCCTGATGACCAGTCTGTCACAGTCAGTCTGGAGAACCCACTCAAAATAACCTTATGTCATGGGTTATGGAATGCAAGAATGTTCAGATTAGAGAGAGCGCTGCATAGGATATGAAGACCCAAATGCACCAATTCCACTGTCCTTAGTATATTAATTGGCAGGCTGACTGCTCCCTCAAACCTCAATCCAACTTGCTCAGGGGCTAGGCTCAACAGCTAGCTGGGATTATTCGCATTAAAACAAAAACGGCATTTGGCAGGCAATAAAGGCAGAGGTCAGAAACCCTGGTAACAACATGTATCAGGTGATAAAGGAAGAGGTCAAAAATACCAGTGTCTCCCACATGCTACAAAGTCCACTTGCGCAGTGCACAAAGCCGCTGGCCAAAATGAAATCCCCCTCCTCCCCACCTGGTGTTAAGGCAGCTCCATAACTTAACTTCGATTTCTGATAGTTGATGGAAGGCTATAGGGGATTATTTACAATGAAACGAGTAAAAAAATATAAAAAAGGTGGAGAGTGGATTCCGTAGGGAGACCCGCAAAGGAAGCTGAAGAGGAGCATGCAGAACATGAAAGATTGTGGCAGGGCTATTTGGGGGGGGGGTGGAATGGGAAGACCAATAAAAGTGCAGTATCATCAGCTCCTTAGTACCTACTGATCTCAGTCAGATTCATGCAAAGCTTTGTGGAAGAGTCAAATAAACCACAAAAGCATGTGTGCAGGATTGGCTTTATAAAATGTTAGCGGCTGTCTGGGTTTAATCATGTGTGAAATGTGCGTTACTGATCGCCAGAGGAGCGCTGCTTGAGCCAAGAAAGAACCGCATGACCCATCAATGCCTATATGCATATAAAATTAGGTGGAATGATGGAAGGGGCTGCCTTTGGTGAATAAGATGGCGGATGACTGATTTGTACCATATTTACACTCGCATAATTTCGTAATAAGAGTTTCATAAATTGTGCTTGCACAGTTTTGAAGTTGGTTCCAAAAGCTATTAAAAAAACATATGTTTGTCCATGTGGGCTCCTTTAGGTCCCCTGGTCATTTACTGTCTTCTTGTGACACAACGTCCCTTCATGGACCCCAGCGTTGCCCATACGTTGCTATTTCTTGCACACCCGCCTTGCTTCAAAGTAAAGCAATATCATTTAACAACTTTAAGTTTCAACAGAAACTCTTAGCAGTTGTCTTTGTGTATTAAATGTTCTATTGCATTAAATAAGTTTATGGTTTTACAAAAGTGAGAGCAATGCACAGAGAAAGACAGCAGTGTGTCTCCGTGCCCATTTGTAATTTCATCAGCGAAGACAAGGAATGACTGGGTAGAAATAGAGAGGGTAGAGTGTCTCTGTGATGAATCTGGGAAATTCGTCCTGTTTGCCCAAGGGAGAGCCACCCCCTTAAGGCTAGAGCGACAAGCCTGCTCCGCAAGATCCTCCGGTTGGGGTTTGGGCAAGCGGGACCTCACTGCGCGCGACTCCCCCTTAGGTTTTAAAGGGAGACTTTATTCCAATACGTGAGCTCCTGTCCCCCGTTACCTCTGCTTATATTGCGGTGAAAAAAAAAAGTTAAATGATAAAGCCTTTTTCTGCATCTGACAATCAATAGAAAAAAACATATCAAATTATTTTGGGGGAAAAAACCTGCCCTCAAGGAGAAGATTCCCCAACGTCAATCCGACGGCAGGGTAGGAGACGTGCAGAGCGGACGCTGCTGCTGGAGTGTGAAGGACAGTCTGGAGACAGGACCACAGAGAAGATGTGGTAGGCCAGGAGCCGGTGAAACATCGCCAAATCCAGGAATGCCGGGGGCAAAAGTTCTTCAGCTCCTGTACCAAGAATCATAGGGCCGCACAGGAAGAAGGGAGGCAGGCGAGTGAACACTGCAGGGAAGCCGAAACCCTGAGCCATTCTAGTGAGCCGGTCAACAACCTGGGCAAGTACCGAAGTGTCCAGGGGAAAATGAAAATGGCTGAGAACACTGAAATCCAAGAGAGCCATATTGAAAAGTCCCATAAGGAAGTCGAGACGCAAACCCTAACAGAAGTAGACAAGAAAAGCCCATGGGTTAGAGAACCTGTGAATAGCCTGCACAAGGGCCGAGGTGTCCTGAAGGACATGAGAATGGAAACCAATACTGAAGGCCAAGAGAGCCATAAAACTGAAGTGAAAAGTTTAACACCCACGATACCCCTAACTTTGAAGGCTCGAGTGAGCAAGTTGAGCCTTAAGATACAGCGTTGTTGGATGGGGAGCTAGGTCAAGTACCCCATTCTATTCAAGCTTTGAAACCTTTTTTTGAATGAAGTCATCCGTTTTGAACACTTCAAAACCTTTCATGAACTGAGTGTCTTTGTAACCAGAGCCACAGCGACACAGATGCATTATGAACTTTCCGATTTCTTCTTTTGAAAGCCACTCTGCTGACCTAGGCCAGGAAACGTGTCGTGGAACAAACAGTTGATTGTGCAGATTGTCTGCAGGAGAGGGGGTCAGCTAGGAGGCATCGATGACCGCCAATGTGAAAAACACTTCCTCTCATTTTGGTTTCCTTTTGATCCAGTGGTAGGACCAGTTAGTTAGACAGGTTAGAACACAGGACTAATTTTGATAAGCACCTTAGTTTTTAGGCAGGGAAACCCCTTTTAGCAATAGGGCATTGTGAATAAAGGCTTATCGTTGAACCAAGCCTTCTGGTCTGATACCTTTTTCTAGTACGACAGTCCCCCATTTATCCTCCTGAGGATAGCAGGGTGAGTAGCTAACAGCACTTCTGATTGGTCTTTGTATTTGACTGTGTCAGTAGGTTTCAGTAAAGCGGACGCTTCTTTTGTGGCACAGTAGAAATGAGCACTTTGGATAGTTTGCTTCACTGTTGCCTTCCTGTAGAGCATTCATCAAATCAAGGCTTTCCTAATCTATACATGACCACTTCAGACACATCCATAGTGGATGAATACTCCCGTCACACCTCTGTCCCTCCTCCATCTCCCAATTCCATCATTAGAAACAAAAGTGTGCATCTATAGTAAGTAATCAGAATTACAGGATTGGGCTATTTTCCACATATTTCAGTTCGAAGATGCAGCTTTTGAGCTACTTTTCAATTTAGAGACGCTATCACATAACACTTTGGCTCAGGAGGTGGGGAAACGTGTGTGGAGTGAGGAAGATTATATTTACCGCCTTGGGAAGTTATTGTTCCCATGAGCAACAGTGGAGGGTGAAGAATAGGCAGATTGGCAATTAAACATCGCAGATTGCCCTGAAGCATCAATGCTTTCTGGGCGGACTCCACAGGTTTAGGGCTGCATTACTGCATGTGGACATTACCTCGTGACAAAGCCCTTTGAGCCATGGATGTGGACATTTAATTTTTTTAAGCAGTGCTACTCAGCACAGAATCATTCACAGCAGTTTGTGTGGAAGGTCATTTATAGATTGGTGACTTAGATGCTTACTTTCTCAGAGAACAGTGCCTGTGCATTGATGTCAAAAGATCCCATGTCAGATGGACTGGCTCATTCAATGCCAATTTTAACTTTATTTTCATTTAAAAAAAATCAATCCCAGGTTGAATATAGGGTTCCATGTCATTTCGCCGACCCCCTTTTTTCCGAAGGGTGTTTTGCTGTGGGAGTTTTGCCGGAAACACAGGTTGATTTCCCCTTTATTCAATTTCATAAGAGCCCGGAGAAACCAAAGGCTATAGACAAATATTTCACGAGCATGACACCCTTTATATGACTGGGAATGGAAGAGGCATGACGCTTATGGTAGAGTGGCCTCCTTTGGGACCAGTAGCCTCAGGGGCGCAAGTATCCAAACCGATAGGGACACAAGCATTCAGGGTGCCGCCATCGGCTTACAAGCCCTCGATAAGAGGATGTACGTTATATGGAAGAGATTCACGCACCTTTCAGGCGCCCCTCAGACAGGTACCATCAGTGGATCAGCAGGAAGCTGTGGAACAGCAGGGTTTGGTCACTGTCCATGTACCGTGGATACCGGACGACCTTTGAACATTTTCAAAAAAGTTTGCTGATATACGGGAGGAACCCCAACAGTTTGTAGACGAGTTGCAGACATTGATACAGTGTTACATTCCATTATGGGTGGCTATGAATCAGTTAATTAGACTAGCGATGCCACCAGAGGTCACAGATTGGTGGAGCAGGCGGCCTGGCCAGCAGCTGACATAGGTACAGGGGACGACATGGTGCAAGCTAGGGAAAGAATAGTCACTGCAGTTGTAGAGGTGTACCCTCAAAAGACTGATTGGGCAAAAATATGAAACTGAATAAGGGGGAAATCTCCCGCTGATTATTTAGACCGGCTAAAAGGAGGTATTCACACAGCATTCTGGTATTATTAAACCGGTAAAAACAGCTCAGGAGGCTACTGCGAATTTGTTTGTGACAGGTCTACTGCGCAGCTTAAGAATGTGTACACAGTTTGGAAGACCAAGCCGTTAGCAGAGCTGGTGGTGAATCATTGCATTCCCTGCTAAAACCAAAAGGAGGAGACATTTTAGAACAAGCTTATGTTGTTACAGATGCAGAGTCTGCAAGGGCAGTTACAGGGGACGGTTCGAAATTGAGGGGAGCTTGGAATTATTTAGTTTCTGCTTCTAGCATAGAAGAGCCTGGTGTGTTTGAAACAAACAGCCACCACAAGCTACATTTGGCTCCTAGGGCCAACTGGTGCCTTCTAAGCATGTAAACATGACAATAACTGATTATTTGAGAATGTCAATAAAAAAGAATTATAACACATCAAATGCACATTTAAACACAATGGTTAATATAAAATGTACAAAAAGTAAAAAGGAGCATCTATGGTTGCACCAGGTTCCCCTGAGGTAGCTCCTGCCTACAGGGTGATGCCCAACACCCATGGGCTGGTTTTAGCTCCTGTTCACCGAATCCTAATTTCGAACCCTGCAGGGTGAAACACATTATAAGGGAAATCGGGCCCAAAAGGGGATAAGACAAGAGGATGAGGCGGAGGCCAGGGGGCCCACCCGGATATTAAATATCACAGGGAGGATTTGGGGGACAACCGTAACAGCAAAGACAGTGGACAACAGACGTGCTACAGCAAACATGGGGAGCACAGGGATGACAGGGAGGTTGGAGTAATCAACGAGCTCCTGGAGCCATGGCACCACATTCTTTGGATTTTAATTACTGTAAACAAGAAGATCTTTGGAAGAATGCCTGTTTAAGCCACAGAGTTTAACACTGCAATGCAATAATACCGCAAATAACATGCCTGTACCGCAACAGGGAGAACAGGTTATGAGGCAACCAGGGCTGGCTGAGCCGATGACTGTTTCCCAATCCAAACTCAAATCCGTTCATCCAACAATCAGAAGGGGGGTGGACTTTAGAAGCACCAATGATTCCTATTCATCAGGACTGTCCCTATGTTCACTGTAGTGTGCAAGAGATACCAATACCATGCCTAGTGGATATAAAAGCAAATAGATCAGGCTTACGAATGAATACATGTTCCCAATTTATGGAGAAACAGTGAGTATTTTGAATACCACTGTTGTTCACCCAGTAACTGACCCTTTGACTATTGCTTTGGGACCCATTACTGAGTACCATACATTCATCTTGAGCCCTACATCTCCTGTGAATCTTTTGGGGAGAGATTTGTTGTGCAAGTTAAGATGCACCATTTACTGCACACCAGTTGGGGTGTTCCCGAGTGCTCTCGGATAACATGGTGGCAGGAATGGCTGAATTAAGTGTGGATCCGGGAGATAAGGCAGAAGAGAGAGGAGCGATGGTCCGGGAATTTACAGGGATTAATTAATTCTATACCAAAATGTTTATGGACCACCCATTATAATGAAGTGGGTTATATTCATACTGCTGAACCAGTGAAGATAAAGGTAGACCCGTTTGCCAGTAAACCTCCTCAATACCCTTTAAAGCCTGAAGCAGAGTTTAAGCAGTTATCACCACAGTCACTGAATCCTTACTGAGTGAGGGAATCATTGTACCGACCAGGGGTGTGTGCAATACAACGATTATTCCTGTGAAAAAGCCGAGTAAGGACATACATTGTTTTGTGCAAGACCTGAGAGCTATCAATGCCGTGGTGATACCCTCTCTTTCCCTGTAGTGCCAAATCTGGCTACTATATTGTCCTGCATACCACCAGATGCTACACACTTTACGGTAGTCTATTTGTGTTCAGCATATTTCTCAGTACCTATACACAAGCATAGTCTGCATTAATTTTCATTTTCACATGGGGAGGTCCAATACACAAGGACCCGTTATACAGAGTTTCTGACCCTCTTTTCACAACAGATGAAGAAAGATTTGGACGATATAAAATTGGCAGGAAAATCAGTACGTTGATCTATTGATTGCCTCTCCTTCATATGAGGCTTGCAAGAAAAACACTGGAGTATGTCTGACTGCGCCGGCAGAGAAAGGGCATAAAGCTTCAAAGAAGCTACAGTTGTGTTCCCTTAGGGTACACTACTTGGGACATGATCTTATGAAAGTATTTCGTCTGATATCCAGTTCAATGAAAGGATGTTGTATACAACATACCGAAGCCTCAGACTAAAACGCAGATGTGAGCATTTATCTGTGCTGTTGGCTACTGTCGGCAATGGATACTGGGATTTGCAGAAATAATGAAACCACCCCAGAACCATACCAGACTAAACACTGTTGGCCCTTTGCCACGGACACCGGAGGCCAAAAGGAATTTTGTTAAGATTAACGACTACTGGCTGATAAACCGTATTGCGGCTGCTGGATCATAAAAAGGGATTCACTTTGTATTGTCCAGAGAAAAAAAAAAACGGGTTCACAGTGGCAGTTCTTATCCAGAAGCATGCCATCCAACCTGTAGCCTATCATAAGGAATTAGATCCAGTTGCACGAGGAATGACGACACCCATCAAAATTGGCGACTTTGAGGAAACCTTCACTAGGGTTAAACATTGCCTGGAAGAAGTCAATGAGTGGATGTCTACTAATCAGCTCCAACTGAATGTGTCCAAAACAGAGTTTGTCCTATTTGGACCTAGACATCTATTCACAGCCTTCAAATAATGGTCAGTTCCCAATCTTTTGGGTGTAAAGTTAGGCTTTGCCTCCAGGGTAAGAAACCTGGGATGTATTTGGCAAGACAATCTGGGTAAGGAAGGCCAAGTAGGAGCTAAGGTACAGACAATTTTCTACTAATTGAGACTGCTACAGCAGGGTTTGCCATATATTTCAGACGAAGTTCACGCAACAGTGGTGGGGGTCTTACCGGATGCCCATATGGACTACTTTAATAGCTTGCTGATTTAGATTGGTCTGCAGGCTGAGTAAATCAGCTATGTATCTCCATCTTGCATTGGCTGGCAGTGGAAGAGCATATTAAATTTAAGGTGCCATGCCTTATCTTTAAATGTTTAAACAGATCAGTACCAGTCTACGTGAGCAATAAGATTAGTCGATATCAACCTCCAAGGTGCTTACGATCAAAGGACCAGCTGCTATTGAGTATAACTTCATCTGTCTTTGTGTCAAGCAGTGAGAAGATTTGCTGTTTTTGGCCAAAAATTGTGAAACAGCAGTCAAGAGAAATTAGAGCCCTGAAGATACGTCATCAATTCCGTAGGGCACTAAAACGTTCCTGTTTGGATAATAGAATACCATCATGTGACAGTGACCACTCTTGCCTTGAATCTGTTTTTAGCTCGTAATCTGCTTTGGTCAATTTCTAATTTCCAGCTGCGCCGCTATACGGTTAAGTATGTCAGGAGCATGTTATAAATATTCAAAACAATCAAGCATGCCTCCTTGTTTGAGATAAGTGGCTGCTGCCGCCCTGGTGGAGGAACAGAGCGGGAATATAGCCCTAGGATCGCCTCTTGAAGACTAAGACTCAGCATATTTATTTATCGAGATCAAGTAAATATGAGATGCTGTAGCTAAATTCGTCTAATATCACCTTGACAAGATGTTCTGAATCCAGCATCACTCATCCAGCCCATTGATGCCACTCCAAATGACAGTGTGGCAGGGACAGATGCCTGTTAAAGCCATGTACAGATCTTTCTGATGTATTGACCGATCCAGACCTAGAGTACTTTGTGGATGGATAGAGTTTTCAGAATCTGAGGGGGATGGGGAGATGCAGGTGGTTTTGGGGTATGCCGTATGCACTCTCCAGGATGTGGTGGAGTGTGGCAGACTACCGAAAGTAACATCAGCCGAGGGAGCTGAAATAGTGGCACTCGCACGAGCCTGCCGGTTGGCAGCTCAATAATCAGTTAACATTTATATTATACAAATTTGAGATATGCATTTGGTGCAGCCCACACCTTTGGTCATATTTGGAAGCAGAGAGGTTTCAGGACTTGGACCACCACACCTACAAAAAGCAATCAGTATTATGATGATTCTGTGGATGTCATCCCTTCGCCCCTACGGAGAGACCTTTCCCATGGGGCCAGGGAGGTGTGTCCACCGTACGACAGTCACCTTGGGGGTGGTGCAATGAGGGATGATCACATGGTTAAGGAACCCCCTAATGGGATTAAGGACGACTACATTCAGGGCACGCAGTATGGCCCCGCAGTGGTACCTCGAAGCCCCTCTCCAATGCTCAATTCTCGCCTCCCTTCTTTTGATAAAGCCAATAGCTATTATAGTCAGGTTAGTCAATCTTATATACTTTATAAAGTTCAAACCCTAGAAAATACAAAGTCTGTTAGAACAGGAGTCCAAGGATCATTATCTAAAAGTAGAACAAGCACTCTAGTTTCCCAAGGATTGTGATTGGTCAAAGGCAACTCCCTTTCCCAACATGGGAGTTTAAATATCAGACAGCTGAGATGCAAGAGGGAGACGATGCACCAGGGAGGAAATCGGCAAGCCTTGCCATTGCCAACAGGATGAGAGCTAGCTGGAGGGAAGCTGAGAGGGCAGGGAGAGGAGATAGAAAGCAAGGTCAGAGAAGCTAGGACTGCTAACGTTATTGCCACCTGGAACCTCCGGGCTACCCGAGCACAGGCAAAGTGCCCAGCAGTGAGGACGCACCGCTGGGAATAAGCAGACATCTGGGAAGACGCTTCCACCCATGGCAAACCCCTGAACATGACATGAGCCTCCAGAGAAGCTGCAGCTGCTTGGGAAATGCTGGTTTCTTCCAGTGGGAAGCAAACAGGTATGAGGGGGTACCGGGGGAACAAAGGGGTGAATGTGGATGCCGCAGAAAGGGGGGTATGGGACCCTGGGAACCAAGTACAAATCTGGGACACAGACTCATTTGAATGCCAGAAACAAAAGTCAATCTGAACTTTGCGAGTCTGGGACTCGCACCAATATGAGAAACTGAAACAAAACAAAACCAAATATTGCGAGTCTGGGACCCGGACCCATAGAGAGAAAGCTTATTTTGGAACTGTTACTTGGCAGGGCAGTAAACCAAACAACTGTGAAAGTTGCGAGTCTCGGACGTGGACCCATAGAGGGACAGTCCATGAAAGGACAGTCTTGGCAGGTGAGTATACCAAGCCAGATTGAATGTAGCGAGTCTGGGACCCGTATCTAAATAGGACGTTTCATGAAAGGATAACTGCTTGACAGGAGAGTGAACCAAGCAGTTATATTACAAGTCTGGCACCTGCACCCAAAACAAGAGACGAAAATACAGTGCAACAAATCCTACACTTGGCAAAGGGAATGTGCCATGTTGGTAGAAAAAAAAACAGGAGAAGCACTAGGAGGATATTCTTGTTAACTGCCTATTGATATTTGTAGAAGCAGGTACAGGCCTGAGGGGCCTCAAGAGGAGAAGAACACTATAATAAAGAATCTAGGGGAAAGGATTACAACCCTAACTTTGGAGGCCTACCGTTTTGAACTTTTCTTAATTTCTGCCATTCCCCCCTCCCCCCCAAGAGACTGGGAACTTTTCTGTTACTTGGAACCACAAAAAACACATTTACTTTAGGAAGAGATCATCCTTGCACAGTTGACTTATGTTAATACTGTTAGGGACAGAAGTAGGCTTTTTGAGACAGTACAGACAGACTTTATAATTTGGACATTCTGACTGTTATTAGTTTTCGTAGAGGCAGAGAAACCTCGCTTAATTTTAAGGAAAGAGGCAATTTTCCAACCCTTTACTGATAATAAATGTTTCTGAACACAAATATGCCACCATTGGTTCCGAGCCTTACTTCTGACCCCTCACAGTATGTTTCAGCAATTTTGGATGCGATAATGTTACCTGACCAGATTGCCATCATAAAATGTGCTGCTAACCAGGCTTTGGGTAACTCAGTCAGTATAGGGAATGATTTCGCTGACAGCACTGCCAAACTGGTGGCTGAGTCAGAAGATAGTGAGCTGTATGATTTGCCATTCCAGACAGTGTAATAAGAGACACCATTTCAAATCTTGGAAGAAATTGCCGAGATGCGGGAGAGTGCACCTCCCTGTAAAAAGGCCAATTGAATTAAGAAAGGTTGCTGGCTGCATGAGAACTCCCTTCAGAGAGTTGGACACGGTTGGTTAATGGTCCCAAAAATGTGACTATCCTATTTGGTCAGGGTGTATCATGGATCGACACATGAAGGTAGGGACGGGTTGACTATGTGGGACAGTGCTGGTATGCACCAGAGTTCAGCACAATGGCCCAAGAGTATTGTCAGAGTTGCGTAATGTGTTTGCTAACATGGGAGAAAGTGTGCCAGTCAGGCAAGGGGCACATCTTTTGGGGTTACAGATAGATTTTCTACAGTTGCCAAAGTACAATCATTGTCAGTATTTGTGGATGTATTTTTTGAATGGGTGGAAGCTTATCTTGTAGGAAAGCTGATGCGGTGACAGTTGCAAAGATACTGATTTGAGAGTTTGTGCACATATTTGGAATCCCAGTGTGTATTAATATTGATCAGGGAACGCACTTTGTGAATAACATAATAAAAACATTGTTGACTTTATACATTCAACACAATTTGCATTGTCCCCACCATCCCTAGTCTGCAGAGGCAGTTGAGAGATGGAATGGGGTTTTAAAGAATAAATTGGCTAAGCCATGTCAAAAAACTGGGATGAACTAGCCAGATGCCCTCCCCTTAGTTCTGTTTAGTATAAGAAGTACCCCGACTAGAAAATCTGGATTGAGCCCATTTAAAATTATTTATGGAAGACCAATGAGATTGCCTGTAGATCCACCGATGAAAGTTGTGCCCATGACCGATTATTGGAATGCGTTAAGACTTTAATGTCTTTTGGCAGTCTCATTCACAATCAGATTCAAGCTGCTCTGCCACAGGAACCAGACTCTCCAGGTAATTCCCTACAGCCCAGCAACAGTGAATTGATAAGGTCCATCAGAGAAAGACAGCACTGGCCCTGCGATAGAAGGGGCCCTTCACCGTGACTCTCGTCTCAAATTCTGCAGTAAAGGTTCAGGGGCACCAGACATGGGTGCATGCGAGTCAATGCAAGAGGGCGGCAAACCCTGCAGTGTAGGTCTTATTGCCCTGCTGATTTGTCTATTTTTGTTTGTTTCAACTAATCCAGCTAAAGGAGAATCTGACTCCTCTCTACATACCGTATTAGCTATGAAAAACCTGACTAATCTATTAGCTACCAGTGATGCAAGGGCCTGGCTGTGGCATAAGAAAGGATGGATAGTGCATTGGCAAGGCGGAACCTGTGATTTGAGAGGGGGCTGGGCTGGGAATGCCGGGTGGACCTTTGGTTGGGATTTATACCACAGCCAGCCGAATGCCCAGGGGGGTACATATACTCAAGTATATAACCAAGTTATGGTACAATTTGATCTCAGATCCAGAAAGAGCTGTTTACAGGTATATGGTGGTGAATGAGACAGTCGCCACAGTTCCGTTTACTATCCCTTTGTCTGCATTTCAAATTATCACTCAGTATCGCAATTGTACCGGGGAAGGGGGGCGGGGGGGGGGGGGGGAGTAGGAAGAATTACTGGAAAGACGACAGAAAAGGGAAGCATTAGATAAAGTGGAGAGTGGAGCTTACAGCACTTGCCACGTAGGGGATATATAAAAAGTACAAATTTAGAAGACTATCGGTCAATTTAAAAAAAGGCTATTGTGCTCATATCACGGGCACAGTTGATGGGGATGGAGGCACAAATTGGTATGCTCCATGTAATTTGCACGCTTAGCCAAATCACCATGGGTGCCCTGCAAAGGATGATGAAGATGTGATTGAAGCTGGAAGTAATTTGGACCTGGATATGGCGTGTGAAGAAAGGCAAGACTATCTGAATACCCAGCTAATGTCGATTCAAGCATAATAGTCGGCCTCCCAGCCTGTTGAGAAGTGATTCTGAAATACCAGACCGACTGTGGCAATGGAGAAACATTTGGAAATACAGTGAATGGTGCTGTGAAGAAAAAGAATGCGTAGTCACTGCATATGGGCCAATCAGAGGACAGTGGGCCCTGGCCAGCCGAATATTACCCGGACTGTGGGCCGGATGCAACTCACCCTACAAGATGGGAAACCACGCTGCCCAATAATGCCTCTGGAATGACCCACTATCTATGGTTTAGCCTGGGGTCTTATTGGGAATAATGGACTTTACAGCCTACTCCGATGCAGTGTCTGAGGAAGTTAGGGAATGGACACATCATTCTAGACGGAAACAGAGTGTTTGGAAAATGAAGGGGTCGAATATAGCCTGGCAGAAAGGAGGTTATTCCAAGATAAGGATCATTGTGTAGAATGGACCGCCACACCAGAGTTCGGTGTGCATTTTACAATTTATACAAGCACTAAGCAGTTTACGTTTTTCTGGCCAGTGGTGGAAAAGCGAACAGTAATGTTATATGTTGATAGGATGGCCTAAACTGATACCACATTGATCTGTGGAGTTTTAAAAAGGTGGCTGAAGTGGTAAGACATGTAACTGACTTGAGTAAAAGTTTACATGTTTTATCATCAAAAGAAGCAGGCGTTTCAGTTAGCACACCGAAAATTAAAAATATGTGGCACAGAAGATGTTAATGTGCAGTAATTCAGTGAGTACCGGAGCAACCTTACATTGCCACTATAGTATGTCTCATAGTACTTTCTCTTCTGTTGGCAGGGGCGGCGTGGTGCTGCGTGAAATGCTGCTGCCATTCCGCAGCCATCATAACAGACACTCCAGCTCGCCTTCTATTCGGTCTGCCCTAATGGAAGTACAGCAGGAAACTGATGCTCCAGAAAGAACCGGGGCAATTGTTGGAAACTCATGATGAAGAATGTTTATTATAATTAATATTAAAAGTGGTAGATGGTCTACCCGCACAAATGAAAAGCGGGATTGGACCAAAGTATAGTAGTACACCAAATATCTGGTGCAAAAGAAAAAACTGCGAATTGGTGGTCAAGGGCATGGGGAGAAGATCCGAGGGGCGAGGGCGTTAGGACGATTTGTGATATTATGAAACGGAAGAAGTTTGGGAATTACATAAGCCCTGGTGTGTCATTCGTGTATGAAAAAGCCTGAGTGTTTATTGTTTTTCTTTTTGGTTTCAGCGGACATTGGTTAGCTTTTGCCACTCTGTCTGCTTTCCCCTTAACATTTACCCCATTTCACAAAGTTTGTCTGTTGCCACTCTGTCTGCTTTCCCCTTAACATTTACCCCATTTCACAAAGTTTGTCTGTGCGCATGGAAAAATTTTCACCAAACAGCAAAAACCACAGGCTTTGCCAGTTCTTGTTAGTAGAATAGTACCAGTGCTTCCAATCAAGACAGGATTTGGTGTAACGGCATAATACCAGCATTTTGTCAGCACATCGGACACTTTTAATGAAACATCATTGCTCTGCAGATTTATACTGGAGCATCGCAGCTCTTGAGACTCAGTTTATTTCGAATCAGATTCTAAAATCAGTGGGCCTTATAATGGTACAATGGTATCAAACACTTATCATTTGACAATAAAATCCACAAGCATAAAACATATTAAAATTGTTTTTGGAAAATAAAATATTCTGCAATAAAAACATATTGTTCGGGCTGACATGGTAGGTAACAGATGAAGGTCTATTACAATTAAACTAACAGGAACCAGAATGTATAATAGCCTGAAAAACATACAAGTTTAATCCTACTATAATGCACCCCAGTCGAGATCATTTGCAGCAGCCAAAACATCAGACACTGGAACGAGTCGGAAGAAAAATCACACCTTCCAATGATGATGAAATCCTATTCAGGATAATAGGGTAGAAAAGGTGTTGCTCAATGATTTCCGATAGAGGGGACTAGCAAAAATAAACTTACATATTCAGAAACGATGATACAGACAGGACGTTTATCTGGTTGATTTAAGCTCAACTTTGCTGTAAAGAAAGCTCAAGGAAGAATGTTAAATCTTAGCTCTTCTGAGAAGGGACGCCATAAGACGATACCAGCTGAGAAATTCTAATGCGGAGCAGCGTAACTTTTTTAATGTAATGGTTGCATTATTCCTCAGATCAACTATACTTTGTGGCATAGCAGTCACTTAGCAGGTTCAGTAGATAGCCCAAGGATTAAGTGGGCAGAGTGCAGGGAAACGCATGTTCCTCTTCGGTGCTGGCACTAGGATTAAAAGGGTATAGTGCGGGGAAATGCCTCTTCCTCTTCTGTGTTGGTCCAATGTACACTGCCAGCATAGTAAAGGGTGGGTTCATGCTATAGGGCTCCCAATGCGGCACTTTTTGTAAAGTGTCCCCCTCTCATGCCGTACAAATAGTCAATACTGCCAAAGCACTACGGCCTTCCAGAGGTACTGGCTTGTGCAACTATATCCAGAATTCCATATCGGACAGCTCTTTTACAGGTCAGTTGGGTTGGGTGAAGAGCCAGACTCAAAATCAGGTGTAAATAAAAGTGCCCAACCAAGTCATTTCAACTCAGCTAGCTAATACATATGCTGCAGTGATCCAGGTTTAACTCGTAGATCCCATTTTCCAACGATAAAGAGAATTATTGGTAGGTTAGTGTGCCTGTTGCATAGATACATGCTTGACATACAGGACACAGATTTAAATTGTAGATGAGGTCAACATAGCAGTAAGTGCTGCCACGTCAGATCACAGTACATGCAATTTCCATTAGCTCTATTACATTTATTGGGATAACCACCGATTAATGATGGAATAGTGGCACTTCTCAGGAAGGCTGCTATACTACGTGGGGAAGTACCATCACATTCCAGCATTTAACAAGACAGTGTTTCAAAGCGCCACACAGCAAAAGGGAAGGGAACAAGGGAGCAAATAAACGATGAATAAATAATTAAAACAGCGGTCCTACTAGGCCCTGTGACATTCAGAACGTGCAAGTGCAGTGAAGTATAAAAAGGAGGTGGGGGGTGCTAGCAAGGTCCCCCAGTCGGGAGGCGGATTGGAGGGAGAGAGCAGGGGGGTGGTGGTGTCACAGTAGCTTGTTGGGGAGGCAACAGGTAAGTTCAAGGGCGGAGACGTCCCAGGCGAGGAGGGAAGCCTACCACCCAATAGGTAAGTGTCGGGCAGAGACAATCCACCAGACAGGCGGGTGTGGGTCCAGAGGCCAATGCAGGGGGGGGGGGTGCTGGTGGCGACTGAGCAGATGTCCAGGACCCTATTGGACTCTTAAGGGGCCAGGTGGCCAGACAGTAGGGAGGGAGACACAAGCAACAAGCTCAGTGTGCTGAGTCATTTAGGGGAAGACCAACTTCTCCAGGAGTTTCCCCAAGGAAGGGTGTAGTAGAGATAAGGCCATAGTTAGACGGACACAAGGGTGGGGGTCGGCTGAAGGCTTTATTAGCAGGGTGTGCACAGGAGTAGTTGCAGAAGTCAGCCAGATCCAAAGTGAGGGAAGAGATATTGTCCTTAATGGTTCTGGAAGAACAG
This sequence comes from Ambystoma mexicanum, assembly GCF_040938575.1. Classification (NCBI taxonomy): domain Eukaryota; kingdom Metazoa; phylum Chordata; class Amphibia; order Caudata; family Ambystomatidae; genus Ambystoma; species Ambystoma mexicanum. The sequence continues at coordinate 976,955,991 of NC_090934.1, read as the reverse complement.
GGAGACACCCAGAACAGGGAGACACCCGTTTGGATGAGACCTTCATAGAGTGGACTAATCTAGAGACCTCATCCATTGCAATAGGTGAGAAGGAGGATAGAGTGGGAGGGGGGTGGAAGAGAAGCCATGGGAGGCAGGGGGCAGGTAGAGGAGTTGAGGATGGGGAAGAAGAGAGAGGTCAGAATGGTCTGAGTTTTAGAGGTGAAATGGGTGGCCACTGCAGCACAGAGGGCCTGAGAAGGGAGAGGCGAGGTAGAGACTGCAGAAGGATTGGCTAGTTCCTTGCAGATTTTGAAGAGTTCAGCAGAGTTGTTAGGGGCTCCAGAGATACGGATCTGGATGTGGGCCCTCTTCTTGAAGCGGATGAAGAAACGGCATTGCCTTTGGAGTAGGCGACATGTCAGTTTGTCAGAGGATGACCCCGAGTTCTGCCACTTCTGTTCAGCAACTCTGCACTTGCATTTCAGAGCGGCTGGATCCGAGTCATACCAGCTGTTACGCTTGGAGGCAGGTTTCAGGCAGATCCTCATGACAGGGGCAAGAATGTCAAGAGTGTTAGCAATAGCAAGGTGAAGATTCGCAAGGACGGAGTCAGTGGGAGAGTCAATCATGGAGGAATGAGGGGGGAATCAAGGTGGAGGTAAACACAGCGACTGACCCTCATTTCATCAGTTGGATGACCGCGAAGGAGGCTGGCAGTGCTGGGGTAGGCTCAGTCAGGGCCGAGGACCATGTGGGAAGAGAGGAGGGAGTCGTCTGACCAGGACAGTGGAGTTGGGAGAGGGTTCGAGATCGGAAGATCAGAGGAGATGAACGCATCAAGAGTAGGTCTGACAGAGTGGGTAGCATATCAGGTATGATGCGCATTGCTATGGTTCGCACACCACACTTTCTATCACCACTCCAACTCTCACATCTGACAATTGACTAACAATGACCAGTCCTTCAGACTGTTCAGAAATACTGTCTATATTACAGCCCAATGTGGTTTCTTTGTTTTGCTTTCTACATCTTTCTGCAACCACTGATGTAGTAATAATCTTATCTGGTGTTCATTTTGTTATCACAAGGAATCATCCTATGGCTCGTTCTACATGATTTCTGAATGCCCCAGATTTCCATATCTTCAACACACACATAATATAATTAATACACACTGTTTAAATCAAGAGTATACAACTCAAATTTACAGTGTGTGTTGTACTACCCAGTGCCCATTCATCATTAACATGAGTAATCGTGTTTCCTATTTGTTATTTCAGGGGCAAAGATTCAAGTTGCAAGCTACTAACCAGCAATACAAAGTCTTGTGCCACCTCAATGATATCCTTACACAAAGGATACCATTTTTTTTGCCAAGAGTCAAAACTATCCCATTGCTAGTGGCGAGGGCACATTTTGCACCCTGATCATATGGACTTTCGACAAAAAAATGTTTTAAAAAAAATACAAAAAAAAAAAAAAACCCCTGCCCTTCTGTATTAAAATTTCTTCTGAAAGCTAAATCTCTGTGTAGAGAACTAAATACAGGCTAATTGACATTTATAAATCAAGAACAGTGTTCAGAGAATAGAATCTTATTAGAAGTAAAACTGAGCGAGTATACCTATTAAGAGCAGACCTTGGAGTGAATCTGACTTTGATCCCAAAAAATGAATCTTGGTGTTCTTACTAATTAATCACAGAGATATTCTTGAGTCTGAAATATAGTCATTCTCCAGAGAAAATTTTCAAGTGGGAGTATCTTACTCGCGATTTCTGGAAGTTGCAAGTAAAATGATTCCAGTTATATTTTGTAGCAAGAAAAAAAGTATTTTAACCGTTTGGCAATTCATACTTAACTCATGCAAATCAAAAGATGCATTTTAACCTTCAGTACAAATATTAGAGCTCCTTCTTGTGGCACTGCTCTACTAGTACCACTGATCTAAACTTATCCTTAGAGCTGTATGGGTGAAAGCAGGGTCAGGCTCTTATGCATCCGTTTCCTACTTTATTGGGAATATTTAGATACAATGTTAATCGGGAAGGTTGTGAATAGCTTCAACATAGTTTGGGTAATGTGAGAAGAGCTTGGAGTCAATCAAGGTTTCATGAAAAGCAGCGCTCCGTGTGGGTCTGGATATTACCAAAAATATATTGTGTGTGACTTTGGGAATAAGTAGTGCTGGAAATAGGAAACATTTACTGGGGGAACCCTCTCATCCTTGACGGGGCACGGTCCCAGGGCAGATCACCCAATACAGTATAACTTCATAGAACCCAATCCTGGCAATTTGTATAAAAGCATAGTGATGGGACTATAAATATGTGCAGAATTTTACATTTGAAACATGTCTTCTTGGGATTCAGTAGGAAACTATTTTGAGAAAAAAAAATGGAAGTTGGACTCTGCAGTTTTAGTTGGTCACACTACTCACCCCAAGAAAACAAATTCTACATTGCAGGCCATATATACCAGTCTGGGCAGCAACAAGCAGCATGTGAGGCTTTGGCCGTTTCTATTTTCAGTTGCCCATGCCAGGTCTACTGAAAGTGTCTGTCTGTTGAAACATGGGTTGCTCCTGCATGTGGTAACTCGGCTTCAGGACAGATCTCGCTGGGAGCATCCTGTTCTGAAGACGGGTTTCCACACGCACAAGCAACCTGTGCTTTGTCGAGCAGAATGCTTTCTGAAGTCTCAGCAGTGCTGCAGTGTTCTGAAAGCTGCCTGCTCGTTGAATCACAGGCGTGGGTAAGCCCCTGGGATAGGGCAGCAAGCCATGCCAAAGGACCGCTCTCTCATGTTCCGACCCATTTCCTGCACTGGGTAGAAGTATGACTGGCATTTGGAGCAAACCCCTGACTAATTGTAGGTATTGAGAGCAGTGTTCTGAGGGAGTATTGAGAGCAGTGTTCTGAGGGAGTTTGTGTATCTGTATTATTAGAGGCTACTATATGAAGACGGGTACTGAATATACCTAATGCTGTCCCAATGGCAGCAATCCAATTTGAATTAGGCTAACCATCATTGAGGGTGCGAGCTCAGTGGAGGCTTTTATCTTTGTTTAGAAAAATAAGCTGCCCAATCAGTGGGTCACTGTATGAAGAAATCAAAACATGCATGTAATATGTACATTGGGTGGCTCCTCGGAGTAGGTTGTACACCAGAAGTCATACTGTCAAAATGTGTTGTCTGCATCCAATTTAGATATGGAGGCTCTGTTAGCGAACCGTGAGAAAGTTTAAAATGCTCTTTATGATGGGGATTGAATTAATACAACAGATTCTTTTCATGGCTACCCGTCGCTGAAACATTTAGCCCATGAGTATAAGAAGAGAGTGGCTGCTGCTTCTTATTTGAATATGTTTACCCAATCGCTTTTACTGCAATTCCGATGGAATTTGTTGTCAACAAAAGAGGTGATAGGATAACCATGGCGTATACAATGTGCAGATTTTGCAAAGATAAAGATATTCTGGAAACTGGTATGTTGAGCTCTGAATGCACAAAGATTGGCATATTGTAAAGAAACTGTTTGTGTCAATTAATTGGCACGGCAATTAACATTTGGGGAAAAGGTGTCTAAGCAGTGATATCACATCCGATGGACTAGCTGGTTAAATTCCTTGCACTTGAGCACTTTATAATTCATCAGTTAGAAGTCTGCACTTTAAGCAGCATTTAAACCGAGGGATTCACTTACATGAACTTTGATACTGGTGGACTAGGTTTCTGAAATCCCCAAATCTGTGTGCACTAAACCACTAGTTGGCATGAAGAGGAACATTACTGTATAATAACTTGTGTGCATGGAATGTTTTAAAACTCTGGGTATGACAATAAAGTGTTTAGACTACATTTTCTTAAAATGCTCTTTTGCATATTCTGTATAAATGTATTGTTAACGTTTTTTAAAACCATACACAATGAAAAAAATCATCATCAAGACTAAAAAGGTACTACATTGCAGAAAAAGCACTAGAACATCCCATACTCACAGCGACTATGCTTGGAGAAACTGACAAGACAAAAAAGATAAATAAGCACCACATTTGTGAACAGTGTAACAAATGTGAAAGTATTCAGTTTTCTTGTGGATGGTATTGTACATGTGCATGCTTTGTATGTGAAAGATATATATTTTATCAGAACTATAATGATTAATACATTTTACTGCAAAATAGCAATGATGTTTACTGTATAGCGCAGTATTCTGTGCATATTGCCTGGGAACAATATTTAGAGGAGAAGCAATGGTCCATACGAATCTGTTCTGATGGGCGTTATGGGCACAGTAGTAATATGGCCCAATGCCATTACGTACAATATACTGTAATTTCTTGGTACCGTATTCCTTATAGTATTATCATAATATTCGTGATATGCTTTATTTCACATGGCACAATAATTGGAATAGACACGATCTTTGCTGTGGGTCAACATTTCATATGCACAAAGTTATTGCAAAAATACAAAAAATGCCCCTGTTGCAGGGTTCGAAATTGCAGGGTTCGAAATTGCCAGGAGTGTGGAGCTATTTTGCTCCTGCTTGTACCATAGGAGAGCCTGGTTATCTTGAAACGAACCGCAACCAGGAGCTCCTTTTGACTCCCCAGGTTAAGTGGAGTCACAAAAACGTAGCTAAGTATTATCAACTGCATATGTTTAGCAATGTGTATGAAGGACAATAAATGACACCAAATTGACATTTAAAGCGTAATGGGCATATGGAGACAAAACTAAAGTTTACAACTCGTGCACAAATTAGGATTTACTGTGCACTATGACCCTAGCTCGTGGTTCCCCAGAGGAAGCTCCTACTTAAGGGACGATCCCTTGCATCGAGGAGCTGTTTTTTACTCGTGATCATCAACTCATATTTTCGATCCCTGCTGTCGTGAACCCAAAGTTACAACTTGGAGGAAAAAAAAAGATATCTAATGGAACTGTGACACTAGTCAAGATGCAAAGAACGAATACACCCAGACATTGTGAAAATTGCGACATTTTACATGAATTCATGAGGCGTGATCAGATTCCTCTGAAATCTATCACTGTAAATTATGAAAAGCGATCATTAAGACCTAGCAGTTCATCCGTAAGGGCTCAGCAAAAGTCTTCCCAATGATGAATTTTCGATCTATAAAAGGGTAATATGCTCCCTGCTACACGTTAACCGTATATTTTGTAAATATGCAATAAAAAGGCACTTGTTCATCTATTTTTTTCGTCACTCTCAAAAGCAGAAAAAACAAATTAGACAAAGGCAAACGCAAAAGTATATATATAACATTGGGGCTAAAAATTACGTGATAAGGGGAATGTTCCTGCTGAAAGAGATATAGGCATTTACTACGTTTGATTCAGTATCACCTGTCTTGTTCAGAAGCTCAATGGTTTTGGAGGTGGCAGCACTGGCAAGCACCCCAGCCCTGCCAACAAATTGCTACAGCTCCACTTATTGAGTAGGTCAGTAACAGTCTCTTCGTGGGCAGGGCGCCCGTTCCCCCAGGTCACTGCTCGCTAAGTGAGCCTCTTCCATACCCCCGCACTCCCCTAAGCGCATGGTGTGCACTGTGCCCCAACCCATGTACCCCACAACAGCCTCTCACCAGAAGAATGTATTGGTCCCATCATCATACACTTCGGACTCTCCCTTAAGTGCAGCTCGGGGCTCTGCTGAGGCTGACCAGTTCGGCTGTTCTTGCGGTGGCCCCCTGGTGGGAGGGCCCTTTTTGCCCTCACTCATTTTTGGGACTCAGCGCGGGACCGTTGGTTGCGTTAGAGACGGAGTAATGATCAGCTGTGCGCGTGCATCATCTGACAGTGCTCCCACAGCCGGCAACAGCACGCAGTGCTAGACTGGCGACGGGATGACGTGACGTTACACGTGCAGGTCACAAGATTTGCGACGTTCGGATTTGGTGCGAGGGGCGGGCTCTTTCAAGTGAACAGCAACAGATATGTTCTGCGGAGCTCTGTTTTCCTGGGGCACAAACAGTAGCTGCGTCAATGTGTCCTTATGCGATCGGTGTCAATACTACAGTTGTAATGTGAGCAGATCACTGTCTCTAACAAAAGCCGTTGTCATACGCCGTGTACGTTCATTTGAGATTTGGGGGAAACAACAGGTGTTCCTTTCCAGTACCGAAATCTAGTATTTATCAAGCTTCTTTAACATACATTAAATGCCAACCTGGGAGGGAGATTGCATCAGAGAAAGCGGGGACATACATTTTCCAATAGGAATGCAATGTGGCTAGAATTATTTTAGGCGGCAGAACGTGAAAAATAGCAATATTTTTCAATGAAAAATCGCCAGTTTCTCGCCTAAATCGGGAGGGTTATCATATATGCAGTAATCAAGTTTCATCTCCCCAGTTCCATCTTAATCATTTTTGGGCACCCTGTGCACGAACATCTTTGAGGGCCCCCTCCACCAAACCAAAGGAATGATGATCAAGTGATCAAGAAAATCTGGTCGCACCCCGACCCCCTTGTCCCGAGCACTACCTATAGGTTGATATGCTGCCTTGCAGCATTCAAAATAAGCATGTTTACTCCCTTTAAGCCCCTTACCATCTTCACTCTTGCTTTAATCAGAATGATAAACAAGTAGCATTTGAAGGTCAACATTAGCAGTCTACAAAGAGATTACTTCTGTTCTAGTATAGATACAGGATACTTTTTATCAATAGCATCCAGCACAGTATGCAGCCTGTAGTATTAATGCAGGACCATATGTAAAAGGTACATGTAACCCAGAATAGAGAGAGAACTCACATTAGCAACCCCACAGAATGCAAACGGGCTCAAGCATGGATAGAGGAGACCAATTAGAAGGAAGGAGAAAGCTATACATATCATAGCATGGATAGTCGATGCAGATTAGAAGCTACCAGGAAGGTGTCTGTATCCAGACAGAATGAGATAAGAAGTGGGATCTGGTTTTCAAATTGTGTTGTCATTAGAGATCAAAGGAACAAGTGCCTGTGGTGTGCAATATATCAATGCTTACTATTCTAGTGGAAGCAACACCATAGCCAGAGAACCCATGAATGAGGCTTTTATGAAGATCATACCCTGAGAAGGAAATAACTCTGAAGGGCTGACAATTTTCAATGGATTAGGCACTGGCAATTTTGAGAGGTTAGGAAATGCAAGATTAAATGTGATGCCCAGGAGCCCACATTGGTTAAGTGGTGGATGTGTGCCAACTCTGCAATTTCTGCATTTGAACACTTTCTTTTCCAGTTCTTATAATTAACTAAAACAATCTCATTTCATAAAACGGACTTGGAAAGTACACAAATCATATTACCAAACCTGACCATTTTAAAAAATAAAATATTATAGAAGGGTGTTACAGAAAAAAGGAGAATGATTCTAGATTAATTCTCTCCATCATCAAGGGAAGTATATAAGTACCAGCCATACGGTGTCCAGTCATTTGGTCGAAAGAAAAAGGTCGACAGGACAAATGGTCGACACCATTTGGTCGAAAGCCAAATGGTCAAATGTTTTATTTTATTAATATATATATTTTTTAGGTTTTCGTTTAGGTAAAAAAAGGGGGGTTGGGAGGAACCCCCCCAAAAAAAAAAAAAATAGTGAAAAATCAAAAAAAATAAAATTCGACCATTTGGCTTTCGACCAAATGGTGTCGACCATTTGTCCTATCGACCTTTTTTTTTTTTTTACCAAATGTCTGGTAACCCCAGCATACCAATTGATGTTATTAAACACATTTAATCTGGGTTTTTCTTTCGTATTTTAAAGCTGTAAATACTTCCAAAACAATGCCTTGTGACATTGTCATTTATAAACGTGCATAAAAACCTTTGACTTTTACAAAAAAGCAAACCGTTTTGTTTGGCAAACGAGCAGAACTTGGAAACATGTTTGCCCGAGGCCTGCAACATCTGGTCCGCTCTCTTCTGTCTACCACTCCTTCCAGTCAAATGGCCTACATAAGAAGAAAGATCAAGTAATGGGCTAAACAATACCACTGCATGCAGATAGGCAAACCTCACAGAAAACAGCACAGTAATGTAAGACATATTAGATGATTTGACCAGGATCATTGTATCGTCTGCTGACAAAGCCAGGATAAAGGCATGAACGCTTTTGTTCCACAGTCTAGAATTTGGATACTTATTCACCTCTTGGACTAACACCTTATGCTCATCGTTGGAGGTGAATGCCTAGGTTTTACAACACCGCATCTGAACAAACCAATGTCCAGACCTTCACCATACAGATGATATGTTAGTTTTTATAGCAACCCCTATCAGGTGCAGGTACATTGTTGTTAATAGCACCTATTGTGCTATAAAACAGGTACATATGCAGGCAGGTTTATAAACTTTCAAACATAAGAAAGGCTCAGCCAGCTTTGCTGGAATGGTCTATTCTAATCTTGCATATGAACACATATTCTCTGCAATGAGTGCTTAACACACTGAGCTAACTTCTAAATGATTGGCATTCCATTTATCAATATGCATTTCAATTTTAGCTATTGCACATGATCAACATAATTCCCAGAGGAAGGAAAGAATTCTACAGAGTTGTGCTGTTAGGAACACACAAACTATGTATACCACAGTGATCACACACAGAAGGCATTACATGATGAATTAATCAAGGCAGAATGTACTTGTCAAAACAGACAGGCAATGGGTTTAGAACCTCATCAGCATGCCATACATTATCCTGACATGCTATTTAAGTCTAGTGAACAATGGAATCTTACTTCTTTAGATCAGGCAGCCTTGTGGGGGTCCTCCCATAAAACGGCTCTGCATCTTCCGCAAGCGGCTCTCTTTTGGCATGCTGGCCGGTGCCCTGTCTTGACCGTAATCTTCTGGTAAACCACTCTAAAATCCCAAGAGCCTATTTCATAAATGCATAGCTCTCAAGCTTTTGGCAGGTGTCACCCATCTTCCAAGCAGCGGATTCACCTTTTTCGCATACCTCTCTCTACTCACACGCTTTTGGCAGGTGTCACCCATCTTCCAAGCAGCGGATTCACCTTTTTCGCATACCTCTCTCTACTCACACGCTTTTAGCGGGTGTCACCCCCCACTTAGGTAGCTCTCTCACCCATCAAGCTCCCTACACGCCCATAGGAATCAATGGGCTTTCACCCGCCAAATGCAAAATCGGGTGTTTTCACCCGCCCAAGGGCCATGAAAGCTTGAGAACTATGCGTTTCGTATGTACACGAAAAGGCGCTTCGGCAAGACATTTTTTGCCAAGAACAGCTATGCCTTGTTCCGGCTCAATTCCTCCCCTGGGCGTTTGTCCATATTTTCTTGTGGAATCTGTGTGATGAGTAACGGGCTACATTTGGTGACTTCCTGGATATACATGAGTTGTAGCATCACAGGCTACAGAGGACAGCCTACCCTTAATGTGGGCAGACCTGCATATATTTTCAAATCAAAGCCCCTAGGATTTCGACTGTTCGCGGCGCTAGCCTTTCACCACCTATAAGTGTTAAAAACTCTGCCTTTGCCCCACCCAAGGTAAGTTTGTGTGTGTGTATAAAATGCCACCATGCTACAGCATGTCATAGTTAAGGTTATGATGAATTTAGTTAAGGTTATGATGAATTGTCTACAGTATTTTGTGATGATCACAATTCGCCATATGTCTTATCTGTAAGTATAGATGCATCATTTCTTGAAGGTAGTATATTGATTATAAATCTTTACTCCCCACCTAGGAAAATATGCCTTGAAGAGATCTTGTTGATACAATCATAAATAGATGGATGCTTCATCGATTTACGGGTAGTATTATAATTGCGGGAGATCTGAATGCCCCTAAATTGAAGACTGCTACCAATAAATTGGAAGCCATGTAATTGGGCCACTCTAAACAAATGAGATATGATGGAGTCTTAAATGGGCCCAGTCGTTTAATATATATGATCTAAACTGTCTAAATAATAAAGGCAGGAGTTTCAAACCCATTGAAGACACTTGGACGAACGGAGACAGTTCGTCAGTCCTGGATTATGTATATGCTGACAACACATTTTGGTATCAATGTGGAGCTTTAACGACAACTTTTAATCTCTCAAGTGACCATGCACTATTAACATGGACGCAGACCTTACCTAAACCACGTGAGATTGGGAATTATGGTGAGCAAGTTACCCTCAATGTTCCGGGTAATCAAATTATTTGGAGCAACAAAATAATTGATAAATTGACTAACCTGATTAAGGCTAATGGCCCGATGATATATGGGTGGTTGCAGGCACACAATTGAAATGTGCCATTATTAATCCCGGCACTGAAACAGCTTCTTGGGCTGAATAATAGGCCCAAGATACACAATTTGACCTCACACGCCCATTACGACCAAGAGATCCAATTGGCAAAAAGAATGATCATAGCTGTAGTTGATTAACCAGGATCCTAGCCGCACCTGGCATGGCAATGGCCAACTAAAAGTCCAATTAAGGACTCACTTCATAAATTGGCTTAAAACCCATAAATGGTCATTGCATAATGTCAACTGTTAACTAGTATTTGAGCTTATGAGAAAGCATGACGATAGGAGATTTTGGGCCATGGTGAGGACAAACGCTAATATAACTTTGAGGAATGAGATTAATCCAGTTCGTGAAAACAAATGGATTAGGGCTGTGAAGGACTTATATCATAACCAGGAGTACTGTGAAGAAAAGGTTAATGGGTTTAAGATAAACAGTAGCTTTTTGGAAGTATTCACCTTTGAGGATATTTTGGATACCATTATGTTAATGAATAGCTTCCATGCTCCAGGACCAGATAGGATGTCCAATATTATTTTAAAAATAACCCAACATTTTCGGCTCAGGTGCTGGAGCGACTCTTTCAATAAATTGTAAAGGTGAGTTTTATACTGAATAGTTGGTGTCGATCAATCATGGGTCTGGTTTTCAATGGAGGAGACCAGGCTAATCCAGTGAATTACAGGTTATTGGCCATGGTAGATGTGAGTCAGAAGATCCTTGCCTCAATACTGCTTAGAAAATTAAATAGATGTGCCGAGGAAGCGGCCATATTCCTCCCCTTTCCAATCTGGGTTCCATAAAGGATATAATACTTTAAACACTGTCAGCATTTTACAATATTTTGTTGCAACTTGTTATAGTAAAACAAAGGATAGATTATATGTCTCCTTCGTTCATTTTACTAAAGTATTTGATACGGTTGTTCGATCGCTGCTGTGGAGAAAATTGGGGAAATGGGGCATTGACCCTAATCTGCTGCACTTTATAATAGCCCTATATTCTAACACTACGGTGGCCATACGGCTTAATAAGGAAGGTGACCTTTCAGCAGATATTGCTACTAACACAGGAATTAAGCAAGGCTGTGTATTGGCCCGTACACTAGATAATGTATATGTTAGTGATATGGATGAGGCTATACAGATAGTACATAATTTTCTCTCCCGTATTGATAGGATTGCGATGCCATGGGTAGGTTATGCAGATCCCCACACAGGTGAAAAGATTCAACTTAGATGTTTCGGAACATGCAATACTGAGAACTGTGTCTACAGCATACGTTGCCCACGCAGACTATGTTACGTAGGGGAAACTGGACGGAAACTGAAAGTTCGGATGAATGAACATAAGTCTTGTATACGTACTAAAAATCTTAGTTCAGCAGTAGCCAGACATTTTATTGAGAAGCATCATACTGCAGCCCAACTGAAATTCCAAATACTGGAAACACTAAGCAACCGGCAATCAAACATTGACCCAAGAAGAAGACGTCAACAGAGAGAAGCGTTCTGGATAGACCGATTGGACACTCTGTCACCTCGAGGAATGAATGAGGAGTTTGATTTGAACTGTTTTCTATAACATGCGTGGTTTCACTATAACATTCTGAACAAATAGTTTGCCAAAAAAAGAATTCCTGATGTGGCATATACAAGCATATTCTTGATCTGGTTCTACGAATGATCACTCCACTGTTTGATCTTTTTCTTCTTTTTTTCTTTCTTCTTGTCTACATAGTCTTATTCATTTGTCTTTGTTTTTTAAAACACATTTTTCTTGATTTAGTACTTTCTATTACATGCAGCTCATTCTTTTCATATATATGTTTTGATTGCCTCCTGTGAATATGTTTTCAAGAGGATCAACCAGATGATTATCAGCGTTGGGACTCAGATTTGCTTTATCTTTCATTCTTTTGTTTACTTATGTTTATTTGGTTATTTGTTTGGCAAGTCCCATTGCTGTCAGACATCTGAGCTGTACCATTTAGTTGGTATATTTATTAAGTATCCAATATTAATTACTACACATACAGCACACTTTATGGATTAGCACTACCAGTTCTCAATCCAACCGCATGCATGTCATACATTTTAACATCTTAGAAATGCACAGGTAAACTGACTTTCACCAAGTCATTCTACACATTTGTAGCCTCCACCAACATGGCGGTGCGCACATGGACAGTCCTCCATGTTGCGCGTGGCAGCTTCCTAGGCAACCACTAGCCTCACTTTCACAGTGACACCTAGCTTTTCTTTCTCTATACGAAGGACGGCAGCTCACCATGAGTCAGCGCCGGAGGGCTGTTTCTGATACAGCGTTTAAAGGTATGTTTCTTTGATATGGGCTCGCCCGCGCATCTAACACAGGCAGAAGCGAGATCTTGTTTTAAACAAGCACGCACTCAACAGCGGCGGCACACGATATTGAACGAGCTTTGTTTTGTTATATTTATACAGGCGTACAAGTGCAAATGCAATAAGGATAAGCATTGCAATATATACAGAGCGAGTTTGGTAAGCTCAGAGATTTAAATATAAGTTAATTTTGTTTGACCATCATCACGATTAATAACGCTGGCACTTACACTTTTTGGCACAATATGATAGTGGTTTAACTAAAACTCTGGTAATAAGTATGGCTACACAGAAGGTGCACAGGTACAATGGCAGACATGAACATGCCTACGGATTTATTCGTTAACTAGCAGTGTGATGTGAAGTTATGTTAATATTATGACAATGCACATGGATAAATGTAACGTGCTTATGAACTTTCATTTTCCTTTTTTCTTTCTTTGTTTTTTGTACTTGAGTGTTATTTGTACTTGGGTACACTGTCGATTTAATGGATTTCTCTTGTATTTCACTTGCATATTTTTGTTTTTCTAAAAATGCTATTTTAAAACTGAATTTTGGCTTCACATCACTGTATAATGTTGTGGCTATGTACTTTAATTAGGATAGGCCCTGATGAAGGACTAACAGTCCGAAATGCATTGGCCAACTTATGATGTTGACTTATAAATAACGTCAGCACGCTACACTTTAAAAACTTTGAAGAATAAATACGCTTTTTTCTTATAACTAAATAATCGTTTATTTTGGATTACTGGGCAATAGAAATAGTCAAAAATCCCGATGGGATAAAAGGGTGTGCGGTGTGCACCGCAGACAAGATTGTCGAGGTCATTCATTTTCTAGGTTATGCAGATTACACAATTATAATGGATTGCACAGAAATTGGGCTGCAAAGATCATTAACTGCATTAGCCTCCTATGGATACCGCAACCACCTAATAATCAATACATTCTAATCCTTCTTGGTTTATAGAGAATATAAAGATTGAAGTGGTTGATTGTTACAACTATTTGGGGTGAGCGGGTTAAAAATAAATCACCCCTATGGATTTTTACTACAACATTCTTCTAACGAAAGCCCATAAGAAATGGTATGTATTAAGGCGGATTATGTGTAGCAGGGGTGGTCAGAATATAGGGGGATTAGCCATGGTCTATTGCAAAAGTATTATGCCAACCATATTATATGGTCTATCAGTCCTTCCTTTTAGAATGATTGTAGGGATTGATCAACTTGAAGCAAAGATATTGCACACCATACTGGAAGTACCTCAGTCCGTTCCGTTGGAGGCACTTCGTAAGCAATTAGGCCTTCCTTAAATCAGATCTCTCTGGATGACACAGAGATGTAACCTCTATTTTACAATAGTGTTAGCTACTCGTAAATCAAATAGTATAAATAGCTATCTTGCAGATCAATATATTAACAAAAGTAAAAATGAGTTATTGATACAATTAAAACATACTGTTCAGTTGCATGTTGCACAATTGAATATTACGCTTGAGGAGCTAGTTGCCAACCCAAATAGGTTGTGTATATTAAGAAAAACACAATAATTGTATATCTGTTTGAATATAGAATATTTGGCAAAATAAAAACTGTATGGTGAATATATTACTCATTTCTTTTTATTTATTTTTTATTTATAGTGTAATTGGTTAATTAAAACTTTATACACTTATACAAATTCAATTTATACAAATATAATATCATTTAAACAAATACATTTTAAAATTTAAACATACATAAATTGTGATAGAAATCAAACAATCAATCATACGACAATATTATACAAATCGTATACAAATACAAAATTCCATTTTATATAGTCAATGATCCCATCGCATACATATAGTCTAATCCTGAAATAAGAGAGGCATTAAAAACACATTAAAAGACGTTGAGCCATTCCAGCACTAAAATAAATTGCACATCTGATAAACTTTATCATCTGAGCCTCCTTCCTTGCTAAATATTCAAAGGTGTGGCTTCTCAAGAAACGGTTACAGCCTCCCATTTCTTAACAATATCTTTCCATTTGAAATAGGCCGCACCAACATGCATCAAAGAAGAAGCCATATAGATGCTTGACCAAAACTGATCAGTTGCTATCATTCTTAAATCACAGTTCAAATCTTTAGATCCCTTATAGTATAGCTCAGATAATTTGTCGCAGTTCGTCATAAGGTGTCTGATAGTTTTCACCTCCCCTTTACACATCCTGCAGATCCTTTTCTCTCTTGGTATGCCTGTCCATCCTCCCACATACTCCAAACATGGAAGAAGGTTAAATATTACTAGCATAATAAACCTGGACAGTTCCATATTTGCAATTTAAAAAATATAGCTTCTAGGTTTGGACGCTTCCAATCCTTGTAGACAATATTCCGTAAACCGTTTTCTATTTCCAAGGCAGTCTAGGTTATTGCACATGTCCCACTGTATGGCTTTCTTTCTCAAAGTTTTAATAAGGTGTACTGTCTCAACAATTTCTCCAGGGAGTTTAAAATTGATATCTTTCAGAAATCTAGTTGAAGTGTGTAATAGGTCTTTCATGAAACAATAATTATTATTCGTCTTAATCATACTACTACAAACCAATTTCAGCAAACCATCTTCCTTGTGTGATAGCATTCTTATATAAAGCTTGCAGCAATTTATCTTCCATAATGTGGTGAGAGAGGTAAGGCCTAATTCACATCTAATTGCAGCAATAGGAGTGGCTCCGGGAAGTCTTAGTGCTGGTCTCCACAATTTACCTTCAATTTGTCCAGATCCACCAGGAATCTAGAAGACAAAGATTCCAGAGCATACAAGGCACCCGGTACAATACAACTTTTGCAAATTTCTAGTGGGCCTTCAACTGAGTGACCACCTTTAGTGGAAATGTATCATCTAATCACGTTCCATTTCCTGGAGACTTTATCTGCTATCATCTCATGATAATATTTAAGGGTAGGTTTTTCACAGATTGGCATGCCCAGATATGGGTATGCCTCTACAATTTCAATGATCTGTGTATCAATTTTCTATTGATATTTCGATTTCTTACACTTGCCATGGTTTCCCACAAAGATCATAATTTTAGTGTTCCCGCCATTTATTTTAAGGTTGTTTTCTGCTGCATACCTTTGAAGTTCGTCCAGTGACCTCTGCAGGCCAATCGGCGTCCTGTCCATCAGCACAGTACTGTCGGCATAGGACAACCAGCAAATGTGACACCCCTCAATTTTAGGTGGAAAATGTCTTACATTATCAAATCTCTCTCCCATATCCACAACATATAGATTATATAACACCGGGGAGGTGGCATCCCTGTTTTAAACCCAGATTACTGGATATAGGGGAGGATCAAGTAATACCCTTTTTCAGCAGATGGTAACAGATGTGTCTCTATACATTTCCCGCAAAAGATGTAATACCAGTGGATTCATATGTAGGATATTTTGTGTAAATTTGGGGTTTGGCGGTATTTTGTTACTGCTAAAAGATGAGCGGTAGTTTGGTAATACTTATCCTTACATTTAGATTGGGTTTGGCCTCATATCACTCTAGTGACCATACCTTGGTACATTATATTGGAGAATCTAGTAGTATATACTACTGGTGGTATTTTTTGATAATAGGTTATTTAGTGGGGAGCATAGTTTCCTTCCCTATATTATAACCCCATCATAAACTAAACCTTCCTTTCTATTAGAATACCTCCTAGTGATCTATAGAGGGCCTTGGACCTATACAAATAAGGGGACCCAACACTTTTATATAGAGTGCCACCTACAGTCTGTGGCCGGTATCACAGGTTTATCTACACCAGTGATATATGCCCATAGGCATTGCTGGCTCATGGACCTCCAGCAATCTATATTATATTAGATACCCTCCAACAAGATGCAAGGAGGGCACACACGCACACACCTGTTTATCATTGCTTATTCTTGGTTATTATTCTATCCGCATGGGCAAATCGACAAATGTATTACCAAAGAGAATGAATCTCCCCTGTGTCACAAATACAATCCCATATGCAATATAAAAAACTCTACACCATCTGCTTTTATATATTATTTGTATTGCAAACAAATACAAATCACAATAACAATCTTACCATGTGCATTTTCCATAATCTGTAACAAAAAGAAAAGAAGAAAGAATACAGAAACAGAGAAAAAAAGCTTTTTTCTTTTTAAACATATGAATTGCTTTTTAACATTATACACATGACGAATCAAGATGCATAGGGTTTCCCTTGCTACTCTGCCTACCTGATATTTTTAGATCACTCATTCGTACAATGGCACACAGTAACCTCACTTAAACTGTGTCTGCTTACCAGAAATATTTGTGGCTCTCTCCCACACACGACCTTCCTTCGCTCGCCTCTGAGGAACAGGCCCAGTCAGCATGAATTGTCTCTGTAATCTTGGTGTCTGGGATGCACGGCAAAACTTCCAAGCGAGTGCCAGTGACACCAAGATCATCTATCTCCAGAGCCCAGCCAACAGAAACTAACTTCTCTCTGTCAGTTTTTCCCTCAGGAGAGCTCTGCACCTACCCACTTTGCCTACGTGATATATCTGCAGCCACTTTCCTCCAATTAGGTTAAAAGGCAGCATCACCCTTCACTTTTACACAATAGAATCTTTGCTCACAGAACAAATTTCAAAATATGTATTTTCACCTCATTTTGTACATGGGACTACATTATAATGTTAATGAGGTAGCATTAGTGATTAGTAATTGTTAATTAAATCAGTCAGTTATATAAATAATGTTCAATAATGTAGTCTTCTATGCATGAGGTATTCAAGAGAAGAAAAAAAAATTGGTGCACTTTTACTCTTTGCAGTTTTACATTGAGCATTTTGCTGCATTATGAATCCTGTACCTTGCATGCCACCAGCAACATATTCTCATGTTATACTGGCAACATAAAAATGGCTATATGTGTGTGCCACACTATTGATGGCAACAAAATGCTATCACATTTATTGAAGCGCTGTATGTTCTAAAGCACTATAAATAATATAAAGCGCTATATATATATTACTACATACCCCTCCTTTTTCCGACAATTTGGCAACATTCAAATCCACAATTGGAGGAAACTCAACTTGTGCTTCTCTTTTTCTTTCCATCATAGCAGCTAAATAAAATGAATATTCAAATGTTCATGAGAAATCACTGCTTAATCACCATAAGAGCAAAATCCATCTCAAGTGGGTCCATAGGTTCTTATAAAATATTGTACATTTTTCTTTACAACTAAAGTGTCCATAGTTCAATGTCCAATGTCTTTGTTTAATTGTGAAACAAACATTTTAAGTTCAATAACAAAATAGTAAAATAAAACAAATAATTAAAACAAAGAATTAACATAACTAGTAAAAGTAATTAAATAAAACAATACATTTGTGGAACTCCATTGCCCATACTTCCAGCATGCATCAGAAATAATGCACCCACAACGCTGCAGGTTCAGTTCAACATTGTCCATTAATGATGTCTACCTCTGAGACGTCCCGACCATCAACTTCACATCATCTGGTTCATCTGGTGCATTCTTTCATCCTGGCACTCTTGGATGCTTTCCATAGGAATCATCTCTTTTGGCGTCCCAGTTACTTTGTCTTCACCTCCATCTGGAGGCATTACTTGATCTTCATCCCGTGGACTCCTGTTCTGTGACCTCTGACCTCAAAACATACTTTAATTGTTCTAAATGAAATAGAAAAGCGACAGCTTAAGTACATAGCACAATACCAATTTCACCCTTTTACCAAAAATAAAATATTTAGTCCAAAACATTTTGCCTTTTTCATTGGTCTCTGAAACTAAGTACATGTTTGAGAGCAAACAAATATATACACAAAACATCATTATACATTAAACATATTTCAACCTTGTAATAAAATGATACCATCTGCCTCAGCCCCCTTTTTGTTAATGTTTATCACCTATGATATTTTTATTTACATCTATTTCATAACAAGAATTACATCTATTTTTATTTCTCTGGTATTGGATATTATGACAGGTACTATGTTTTTTTCTTTCATGTATTCAGGGCATTTGAGCTGTTTCTACTTGCTCAAGCCTCCTGACTTCATGTTTGAGATGACAGGGCTTAATTTGGTTAACATGAACAAATTGCTCTGTTACCGTTTCACCCTCTGTTCTTAATATTTTATATACCACTGGAGACACCTTATCTATAAATTGAAACGGCCCCTGCCAGGCCGCCAGAAATTTAGAATTTTTCTGTTTACCTTTTCCAAAATAAAATGTATACACCTGATCCCCTACACTATACTCTTTCACAGATGTCTTTTTATCATAATATGATTTTGCACTGTCAGCAGCCCTTTCTAAATTCCGCTGCACAAAAGCAAATGCATGTTGTAAATGCTTCCTCAGTTCTTCCATATATTCATGAACTGTAGATGCGCGCAAGTGTCTGTTCATGTGTCCTGTATAACAAATGTTGTGGCAACACCATTTTCCTACCTGTCAATACCTCATGAGGGCTGATACCTGTTGCGTTGGCAGGAGTTGATCTGATTGCCATCAAAACCAGAGGTAAACGTAAATCCCTGCTGGAAACTGCCTCTGCTACAAACTTCTCTAATATGTCCACAACAGACCTGTTGCAACGTTCAACACCCCCGGAAGAGGCGGGTCTGTATGCAATATGCAGTTTTGTTTTTACCCCCAGTATCTGCGACACCGTACTCATTAAAGCGCTTGTAAAATGACTTCCTCTATCTGATTTTATTCTTTGTGGTAACCCAAATCTTGAAAATATATGATTTACCAGTAATGTAGCTGCTGTTTGTGCACTACAATCTGGTGCAGGAATACACTCTATCAATTTTGACATCAAACAAACCACAATTAAAATATAACGGTTTCCCCTGCTCAACCTTTTTACAGGCCCTACATAGTCTATTTGCAAATCTGACCATGGAAGGGTTAAGCCTCTTTTCATCAGTGGGGCCCTATGCATTGGTGAAGCAGGTTTAAATTGGGCACATACTATACACCCCCTAGTATACAATTCTACATCTTGGGACATATGGGGCCAGTAAGCATAATCTTTCAGTATCTCTAATGTTTTTTGTGAACCTCTGTGTCCTGCATTTATTGCATCATGTGCATGGTGTAGCATTAGCCCTCTGAATGAAAGGGGTACCACCCACTGTATTTGTCCTGTTATGGATTTCCTAATTATGAGTCCATCCTGTAGTCTGATTCGTTTTTTTACTCTTTAATAGCACCCTCAACTCTTCTTTTCCCACACAATCATTTTCAGTTAAAGGATTTTGTTCAGAGTCTATCAAATGATTATAATATATTCCCAAAATTGGATCATCCTTTTGTGCCTTAATCAGATCTTGATCTGGTGTATCATAACTCCATTGTACTACTGGTTGTTCTACCTCTTTTGCAGTCTTAGAGCGTGTAACTGCATCAATCTGTATTTCACCAAGTAAGTATTCAATAGGTAGCAACTCTCCCATCACAGCCCCAATTTTGGCTAAATGATCTGCTTTATCATTTCCCTCCTTATCTTCTTCTGGGGTTTTTAGATGTCCACGAATTTTCCTCCAGTATATTGTCAAATCATTCTCTGACACTAGTTTGTCTATGGCCTGTATCATTTTTCTATGTTTGAGGGGCTTTTTATTGTACCTAATCATGCCTCTTGCTTTCCAGCTAGGCAAATATTCCACAAAGCTATTTTGTGCATAATCAGAATCAGTCACCAGGACAATTTCACTAAGTTTATTAACAACTGCAGTAGTAATTGCTTTATAAATGGCTGCCAATTCCGCTACTTGACTACTCCTAGCCCCAATTCTCATCTTCACATTTCAACCAGACGTTTCCTATCCCTGATACCAAATGTTTATTACTGTCATTTTCAATGTGAAAAGCACAACCATCAACATATACAGTTGGCAAACCCGTGCATGTCTTTTCATCAAAAGCTTTGTGTGGTGATTGTTCAAACTCCTGTAAACTAGATTCCACTTCTACTTCATTTGATACATGTTCAGCTGCACAGTCATGTAAATCTGCCAATCCTTGAGCAACTGGGCTCTTCTTATTTTGGCCATACCTCACTTATACGGGGAAGCCTTGCAATGCTAATGTCCAAGAAGTAAAAAAGTTGCCTGATCTAATCCTTTTACTTTCTAAAAATTGTAATGGCTGATGATTTGTTTCAATGATTACCTTCTCTCCCTGAATAATTGGGTGGAAGTGATGTAACGCCCACACAGTGGTCAAAAGGGCCTTTTCACATTCACTGAATTTAACTTCCACTTGAGAAAATGCCTTACTTGCATAAGCAATGGTTTTGTGATTCAAATCATGTTTTTGAGATAACACTGCTGACATACGATGGTCAGAGAAACCTATTTCTATAAAGAAATCCCTGTTCTTTATGGGGTATGCTAAACATGGTGCCTTTATAAGACATTCCTTTAATTTAGCCACTGCCTCAGATTGCTCTTTTTCCCATTTCCAGGGTGTATTCAGATTCAATTGTTTAGTTAATGGTTGAGTAATTTCAGCATAATGTTCAATACATTTCATGTTATATCCCATCATTTCCAATACACTTTTTAAACCTTTCACATTTCTAGGGTCTTTTAATCGCTGTATGGCCTCTACCTTTTTCTTTTGTGGGTTTAGTGCATGTTCAGTCACTTCATGGCCTAGAAAATGTACCCTTTTCTTGCACCATTGTGCTTTCTGTAAAGATACTTTGGCACCCGCCTTTTGCAATTGGCCAAGAACATGTCTAAATTCATCAAAATGGCTTTTTAAGCTTTCATTTTTTATCAGGACATCATCCACATAAACTATAGTTCCTCTTTCCGCTGCATCAGGCATAGCCTTTCTCAAAAATATACCAAACTCACTCCCACTATTGACATACCCGAATGGTGTTCTAACCCATGCGTATTGGGTTTTATCAAATGAAAATGAAAACAAATTCTGAATATCCTCTGCCAATGCACACACAAATATCCAGATGTGAGATATAATGTAGTAAACACCTTTGAGCCATACACCTGAGCAAGGCCTTGATCAATGAATGGCAGTGGCCATCTGGACACTGGCACTCTTTTATTTAATTCTCTCAAATCTGCACACAGACGCCATTGACCATTTGGCTTTAACACACCCAAAATAGGAGTGTTGGATGTGCTATGAATGGGCCTGATAATTCCCAGAGACTACAAGTTTTTAATTATCCCTGCTAATGACTCCAAACATGCCAGTGGTAACCGGTACTGGCACACAAATATTGGATTTCTACTACACCCTTCCGGTAATGTGGCAACATGTAAATTAGTTAGGCTGCAATCATATGCATCTTTAGCAAAGACATCTTTAAATTCCATAAATATGTTCCTCAATTAATTTTTATCTTCATCGTTATCACATGCATCTGCTAATAAAATCTGCTCCTCTACCATTTTTGAGAATTCTGGGAAATCCTCCAGTGGAGGAATCTCTGTGCTTTCTTCCAACTGTGTGGCTGTGTCTCTCTGTAAAGCTGCCACTTTTAAATATTTTGGCATATCAGCTTTCACTTCAATGTGCTGATTTTCTGTTTCATTTTCATTTAAGTCAAATACTATATAATCCTCTTGCTGACAGCACACTGTCTCATTTGAATCATAAGGGTACATAGATTGAATTTTAAAGATCCCTTTGGGTTGAGAATCCAAATATTCTGGCAATACACCCCCTGCATCTACATACCTTTCAGGGATATTTCCAATTACCATGTTATTGAAATCCGCAGTATAATGTGATTTCTGTAAGGCCATTCCGAATGAAGAATTTTCCTCTAAATGAATATCCTGATGTCCTTTATTATTCACCATAATCTTGACAGATCCTTCTCCAACATCTATCAATGGGGTGTATTCATAATCCAGGCTTTGTTGCTTCATAGACTCATTTAAACACACAAATGCATCAGCATCTTTCATTTGCTGCCCATTCTTGCATTTTAGCGTTATTGCAACCTGCTTGGTGAATGCAGGAATAGTACTATCTTTCCTCACCTATAATTCAATTGCATATGGTACCAGTTGTGCGCAATGATAAGCCTTTCTTTTGTCTTCAAATTCAGGTGCAGGCCCACCTAGCCGTGACCATATTTTTTGATTAAGGAAATCTAACACCATACACATTCTGTGCATGACATCATTGCCCATATAAAAGTCATTTTGTGTTCCACTTACTATCCACACATTATGGTAAATTGGTTTCTGCCCTATATTAATCTTTAGCATGCAATGCAAATAAATAAATAAATCTGCCTGCAATTCGATTTTCACAGTCTGGACTGTCCAAACCAGAGACATATTGGTTTTTAATTCTAAATTTTGGGATCTCCTCCCTCTCCATTATTTTCTGCAGTAATTTCTCATTAATAAAGCTTCTTTCCTGTTCAAGCGCTAAGGTGGCTTTTATCACTTCAGAATGGTCATTTATACCAATGTGAGCCCATGGTTGCTCATCTTCCATGTGTATTTCAGCAAGAGTGGTAATGTGTTTTTCTGTGTCTGTTGTAGGAGTAGTATTCTGTTTGCATTTCTTCTCTTTTAAATAGAACCGCAATGTGTGCTCATCTATTTCAGTTTGCCATTTTTTCCTAGGGTCTAAATAAATCTGCACAGATTGTTTTTCCTTTCCACTTTGCATTTTATCTTGACACATCAAAATGACAGTAATGCTAGGTATACAGCTATTCTGGAGGTATACCTCCACTGCATCATTCGTTTTGGCAACAGTATGACATTCATTTATACTGCTGTTTTGTGATTTTATTTTCTTAGGTCTCAATGTTTTTTTTGTTAAGGACCACAGTACTCCATTCACCCCATCTATGAGAGGAGACAATCTTTTCAGGCAATCTGTCCCCCTCAGAAATGGAATTTCACAAATAGGCGTGATCAATACCTCCTGTTTCATTCTGTGTTTTCCTAACTTTCTGTCAACTTCGGTAACACCTATAATAGGCACCTCCTCACCGTTAAAATTATGCACTGGACCTTCACTTTGCCTCACTGTGATCTGATTCTGTGGGGATCTCCCTTCATTGATACTTTTTACCAATTCTTTGGACATAATTGTGGCCTGTGCGCCGGTGTCGATCATCGCAAATGTACTGCATTTCTCTTCCACAGTGATGGGAGCATAATACCTGTTTTCAACTTCCTCTAATACACATAAAAAGTGTGAATTCTTTCTGATTTCAGGACTCACCTTTCTCAGGCCTTTTTCACTTTTGGCTAAGCACATTGGTAAATGGAAAGACATTTTTCCCTCCTTTCTGTCCATTTCTGTGTGAGAGGCTTTATTCATTTCCCCATATTCAGAGGTTTTTTGGAGTGTGGCCACTGTTCGCCCATCCATCCAGGGATCATCAGAGGTCACAATACAATCCTCCAACTGAACATGTGTAAAAACATCACTTGGTAATTTGCCATTTTCTAATTCTGTGCATTTGTGGCTATTTGGTATGGTACCAGTCTTTTTAACTTCTTCAAAAATCTGTGGCTCAAAGAACTCTACAGGGGATTGATCTGTACCCTCCTTTGGAGTATTTATTCTTTCTGCCTGTGTTTGGTTAGTGTTTTGATTGCCCAGGGAAGGAGTTCTAGCATCCCCACTTACTCTATGTTCACTTGTATTACCCTTGCATGAGCTGTCTTTCTTGAATCTGTCCCTTTGTTCTTTTGGAGATTCATGTTTTTCTTTTTCAGTTGTGCAAATATCTACTGTTTGATTTAGCTCTAGGTTAAACCAAACTTATTTTTTATATGTATTTGCAATTTCTGTCACATGTTCATTTGCCAGTATTTTCATTTTTAAATCACTAAGCATCTCAGAGTCATTATGCAAAATCAAATCAGGGTAATCTGTTTTCTTAGCATTGCAGGTATTATTAACATTTAGTCACTTATCAGAAACCACCCGGTCATTGCCTTGGCTTTCTGCCCCCTCCTTGGATGACTGTTTTTGTGCTGTACAGAGTTTTCCTATTTGCTCAGCCAACATTTTCACTTGGGCCTCGAGGCACTGGAATCTTTCCATCTCCCTAGAATCTTCTCTCTGTGGCCTAGATCCATATTGGTTGTTTTCCCCCTGATTGAATCTATTCTTATATCTCCCGGGAGAATGATTTCGATTGGGATTGCTTCTGAACTCTTGATTCATATGTGGAGGTGAGCAGGGTGCACCCATCCTTTGGTTGTAGTCTCCTGGTGGTGGTGGTTCATTGTATTGATGTGGAGCATAATTCATATTCTTCCTCATGTCCTGTCTCTCATTTTGTGGGTACTGTCCCCTATGCTGATTCCCATTTTCAGTAAATCGATCCACATATCGGGGTCTATCCTAATTACCATATATCATGGTGTTAGGGTCAAATCTGCTCTGTGTCCCCGATGTCTGGTAGGGACCATCATTTCTTTGATCCTGACTTTGTCTCTGATTATTGTTCATACCTGACATATCAGGCCGATATCCTGCCCGGGCCCTGTCTCCTAAGTACCTAGGACTAATGTAGCTCTCTCTATTACTAGGATCATGTGATTGAAATATTGGTGCAGGGAGTGATGACCTTTGTTGATTACCCCTTTGTTCAGGTGCCAAATTATTTTTACCTGGACTTTGAGCAGACTCAAGGGACATTTTGGCTGACCTGATCTCCATCACTGTTGCTGAGGGTTCTTTAGATTTTGGTCTAATGTCTTTCATTTTATAATTTTCTCTACTCGGACAATAGAGTACTTGATATAGTTTACTTTGGTGTACAATCCATTCAAGGGACTTGTCACAGTCAAATTCACAGACTAACTGTGATATGATGTCTTTCTGTAGCCCATAGAAGTATGCAGTTTTAAACTCATTGGAATTGGGGTCAAAAGATGCATCAAAGCGAGATAAGCTCTTTTTAAGTCTTGCAAAAACTGGCAAGGTGATGTGTTAGGCCCAGCCGTAATCGTGTATGCAACCTTTGTTGCCTCTTGCAATGATTGGAAAGGAGAAAAATGACATCTAATGTCTTTTTCAAACTCTGCCCATGTCATGTTCTGCTGTTCATTTAACCCTCTAATGATACTGGCTGAGGGAGCATCTAGAGTTAAGTGAAAGTATTGCCTGTATTGTTCCTTAGGTATCTGGAGGGCTTTGAATATATCATGCACCACTTCTTAGTGGTCCTCTATACAGCACTCCCTTCCTTTTCTAAATGGTTTGATCAGAGCTTTGATTGATTTCATTATTTTTATGGGGCTACTTGTTGCTATGCATGGAATTGCACTACTTTGTGATTCAACCCTGGTTTCAGGTGTATTGGGTTGGTAGCGGCCCCAATGGGTGTATCAAATCCCCCAAGGGCGCTGCAGCCAAGTACAGTCACCGGCCCAGTCACTGGGGCACTAGCTTTTTGTGTAGAAATAGGATTCACCTCAACTCCATTGAATGTGGTGCCCTGCCGTCTATCCTGGGACCTGGAAATGCATATTTGCTGTTCCAAATCCTTGCACTTTTTAAGGAGCCTATCTGCCTCCTTACGCAACTAATTGTTTACATCACTCATCTTATTATTACCTCCTGCATACCGCCCATTTGCATTTGGCATTCACTGAATTCTTTGTTTCTCTTGTCTCTTTCTTGAAACATTTTAACCATTTTCCTGTTCAGCATTTGAAAACAACCTCATCTTTCTCTTGTCTAATATGGTCTACCAACGCTTTCAAGTGTTTCAATTCTTGTTCACTATCATCAAACTGCTTCTTGCTTTGAGACAATTGAGTGTCAAGATCTCTATATTTTGACTGCATGTCTTTTTGACATACCTCCAATTCTGCTCTTAACATTTCTTCTTTTTCACTTGCTCCATCCAGAGCAGCTTTTAACCTGCTAATCAGCTTGGCATCATTTTCTTGCATTCGCAGGGATCTTTTTAGGATAAACCGTGTCTTGGCACATAGCCGATCAGACAATCTTTCTCTGCATGTTTATCAGGTGCATTTAGTAGTCTCAAAAGGCAGACCTGATTATACTGCCTTCTGCAAAAATGTTGTCTAATGGTTCTTTCTGTACTTCACCATAGATGCGGTCATGCCATTCTGTGGCATTATTTGATGACCATGTCCCATGTCCATATGGCTTTGCCTCCAGATATTGCACTAGCTCTGGGAATGGGTCCTCCATTTAAGACAATCTAAAATTCACTTTTAGTGTCACACTGCTATCATGAAATGGGTTTCCTCTAATGTACGTATGGTAGTGTGAGACATACTTGCCACGCCCAGTAGGAGCTTTATAGCCACTTTCCCGGCCGACGCACCACGTATCTAGGATATTTTGTGTAAATTTGTGGTTTGGTGGTATTTTCTTACCACTAAAAGATGAGCGGTAGTTTGGGAATACTTATCCTTGCATTTAGATTGGGTTTGGCCTCATATCACTCTAGTGACTATACCTTGTTACATTATATTGGAGAATCTAGTAATATATACTACTGGTGGTATTTTGTGATAATAGGTTATTTAGTGGTGAGCATAGTTTCCTTCCCTATATTATAACCCCATCATAAACTAAACCTTCCTTTCTATTAGAATACCTCCTAGTGATCTATAGCGAGCCTTGTACCTATACTTTTAAGGGGACTCAACACTTTAATAATAGAGTGCCACCTACAGCCTGTGGCCGGTATCACAGGTTTATCTACACTAGTGATATATGCCCATAGGCATTGCTGGCTCATGGAGCTCCAGCAATCTATATTATATTAGATACCCTCCAACTACATGCAAGGAGGGCACACAGGCACACACCTGTTTATCACTGCTTATTCTTGGTTGTTATTCTATCTGCATGGGCAAATTGACAAATGTATTACCAAAGAGAATAAATCTCCCCTATGTCAAAAATACAGTTCCAAATGCAATATAAAAAACTCTACACCATCTGCTTTTATATATTATTTGTATTGCAAACAAATACAAATCACAATAACAATCTTACCATGTGCATTTTCCACAATCTGTAACAAAAAGAAAAGAAGAAAGAATACAGAAACAGAGCAAACAAGCTTTTTTCTTTTTAAACATATGAATTGCTTTTTAACATTATACACATGACGAATCAAGATGCATAGGGTTTCCCTTGCTACTCTGCCTACCTGATATTTTTAGATCGGTCATTCGTAAAACCGCACACAGTAACCTCACTTAAACTGTGTCTGCTTACCAGAAATATTTGTGGCTCTCTCCCACACACGACCTTCCTTCGCTCGCCTCTGAGGAACAGGCCCAGTCAGCATGAATTGTCTCTGTAATCTTGGTGTCTGGGATGCACGGCAAAACTTCCAAGCGAGTGCCAGTGACACCAAGATCATCTATCTCCAGAGCCCAGCCAACAGAAACTAACTTCTCTCTGTCAGTTTTTCCCTCAGGAGAGCTCTGCACCTACCCACTTTGCCTACGTGATATATCTGCAGCCACTTTCCTCCAATTTGGTTAAAAGGCAGCATCACCCTTCACTTTTACACAATAGAATCTTTGCTCACAGAACAAATTTCAAAATATGTATTTTCACCTCATTTTGTACATGGGACTACATTATAATGTTAATGAGGTAGCATTAGTGATTAGTAATTGTTAAATAAATCAGTCAGTTATATAAATAATGTTCAATAATGTAGTCTTCTATGCATGAGGTATTGAAGAGAAGAAAGAAAAACATTGGTGCACTTTTACTCTCTGTAGTTTTACATTTAGCTTTTTGCTGCATTATGAATCCTGTACCTTGAATGCCACCAGCAACATATTCCTATGTTATACTGGCAACATAAAAATGGCTATATGTGTGTGCCACATTATTGCTGGCAACAAAATGCTATCACATTTATTGAAGCACTGTATATTCTAAAGGGCTATAAATACTATGAAGCGCTATATATATTAGTACAATTAATTTTCCATCCAGCTAACTTGCTCCATAGTCTATCCCTGTTCACACAGTCAATCGCTCGGGAGAAGTCTATGAAGCAAGCATACAATATTGACTCTTTATTTTTTCTAGTTTCTCCTAGGATGCAGTTCACAGCTATCATATTATCCAAGGTACTAAAGCCCGCTCTGAAACCTGTTTGGTAGGGAGATAACAGCTTATTGTCTTTGATCCAGCCATTAATAATAGTCAAAAAAAGTGAGCAAAAGATTTTGCAACTGGAGTCAGTCATAAGCAATAATTGTTAGGGCAATTTCTAATCCCCTTTTTAAAGATGTGGATGAATAAAGCTTCTCTCCAGCGAGCTGGAATTTCACCACTTTTCAAAATTTGAGTGAACAAAAGTAACATTATCTTAGCCCATTTCAAAGGATTTTGCTTATTACAAGGGTAATAAGAAGGACAATGTTAGCTAATTTGTCATGGCAAGGAGCCCTTGATGCTTTCATCTTATTAATAATGGCCAAGATGTTATGCAAATTGAACGGGAAGATTCTGTCCTCTCCAGACAACCCCATTTCTTGCCTGATATTCGGCAAATTTTCTACAAAATGTAGGTCGTTAATATGCTTAGTCCATCGATCCAAAGATATGTTATCTACATCAGAATCAGTTTCCTCAGTAAGATATTGCCTATAAAGGTACCAAAACCTTTTCGAATCATGGGTATGACATAAGGACAGAATCATTTTCCAATTTGTATTTTGTATACAGCTCTTATGCAACCTAATCCAATTTTTATATTTTGTACGCAGGTTTCTAATAGACAATATTTTATCTATATTCTGAATGGCCGTATCTTTTTACATTTTGTTTATATGCATCTTCAATAACATTTTCTTTTCTTGGATCTGACAGTCATAAAGATTCTTGTGTCTCTTTAATTTGTTTCTCTTCAATTGAGACAGTGAGATTCTGCTATTTGTTTTCATCACCATATTTAAGAGATCCTCAATCACCTTAAGGCCATTTAAAATAATCTCTTGGCCTGCTATAGGTAAATAATCAAACAGCTCATCAAATTTATTTAGATTTTTTTCTGTCCAGCATATGCTATTTGAGGCCCCATTAATTTGTAAGTTCAAGCTTTCGCCTGCCTTACAAATTGCAGGTATCACAGTTAAAGTTATTTCGTATTTTCATTAACCACAGTTAACAGGTCTTTCATGATTTGTTGTTCATTTATCAGCCATGTACAAATGCCTAGAAGTATGTCTACTGTGACAATTAGTGAGTCAATTTTCCCACTCATGGTAATAGAATTGCCCTCCATTAATTCAGAATCATTCCAAGCGTAGCTTACCTCATCCTCAGTCAGAGAAACAATATCCTCCTGTGCTATTTTTTCTAAATCAGGAGTCATGGATACATTAGTACCAATAATATTATTCACACTGCTGATTACTTCAGTACTTTTTTCTAGCTAGGAGGGTAAAGAGCCTACTTGGAGGCCCATTGAGTGATGACGGAAATCATGACACATATTAAGTAAATAATTGTTGTCAATCATTGAACTATTCCCAGGCATAGGAATAATATTTCCCCTGGAGAAGTCTTTAACCAGATCGACTTTGGTCAGGAAGTTTGAAATTTTGGGCTGCTCCAGGGCAATAATTTCCTTGTTGCCCTTATTATCTTTCTGTGCTAAAGAAAGCGCTTTAGAGGGCTGAGACTTAGAATTTTCTGTATCGCTCTTCTTCCTTGCATTTTTATTAGATCTCAATTTAGGGGCCATCTTCAAGTGAGCTAATGGTTAAATGTCGTATATGGTAATGTACAATAAATTACTTTCCCAAAGACAAGGGTAATAAGAAGGGCAATCACCAAAAATTGCTTGATAAAAACTCCTGATAAAAGGACAATAGACCACTAAAAAATGCCTCAAAAAAGATAGCCATGCAGATAGAAATATCCAATCGAGGATTACAAGTCTCCCTTATTCAGATCGCTTATGAATAGAAGGAGTGAGAGAAATCCTCGTAGCCCCCGCCTTATACACTAACTATTTAAAATGAATCAGATTATCCAAAAAAAACAAGCATGAGTTAAAAAGAACTGATGCTATTATCAGCCATGTAAATAAAAAATGCTAACAGGGCGAGGAACTCCCGACAGCTCAAGTAGCCGCCAAAGTCTGTCTCTTCCACCCACCCGCCCTTCAAAATATCACTTCTTGATTGAATTGGTGTATTGCTGTGATGGTGTTACTTCTATTCGTGTCACACAATATTAAAGTGAAATCTCACCCACTGCGATATTTGCTCCGAGTGTTGTACTGGTTTTGCTGATCAGGCGAGGGTGAAGTGTTCACCCAAGATGGTACTGTTTTCCAGATGTAACACCAATGCCCAACAGCTCAACAGTTGATTTGTGCCCTTTACACCTTGCTAGCTTAATGCCACAAGGGTAATAGTCTGGCGCTTTTATTCTCATAGTGGAAGTGGGTAGGGCCAAGCGCTGCCACGTTCAGGCTCTGCAAAAGGATTAGGCAAGCTGTTTTACGGGTTGCCAATACAGTGTTTAAGTCTCCAGGCAATTGTGGCAATTGAGGAAGACAACCTGATCCCAGAAAGCCCAGCACCTTTAGTCTCGTAGTGGAAGTGGGCGGGGCTCAGCGCCATCACGTCCAGGCTCTGCAAAAGGATTAGGCAAGCTGTTTTACTGGCTGCCAATACAGCGTTTAAGTCTCCAGGCAATTGTGGCAGTTAGGAAGACAACCTGATCCCAGGAAGCCCGGCACTGTTATTCTCTATTCTCATAGTGTAAGTGGGCGGGGCCAAGTGCTGTCACGTTCAGGCTCTGCAAAAGGATTAGGCAAGCTGTTTTACGGGCTGCCAATACAGCATTTAAGTCTCCAGGCAATTGTGGCAGTTTAGGAAGACAACCTGAACCCAAGAAGCCCGGCACCTTTATTCTCGTAGTGGAAGTGGGTGGGGCCAAGCGCCATCACGTTCAGGCTTCGCAAAAGGATTAGGCAAGCTGTTTTACGGGCTGCCAATACAGCGTTTAAGTCTCCAGGCAATTGTGGCAGCTTAGGAAGACAACCTGATCCCAGGAAGCCCGGCACCTTTATTCTCGTAGTGGAAGTGGGCGTGGCCAAGCGCCATCACGTTCAGGCTCTGCAAAAGGATTAGGCAAGCTGTTTTACGGGCTGCCAATACAGCATTTAAGTCTCCAGGCAATTGTGGCAGTTTAGGACGACTGTTATAGACTTGATGGTCGTGCAGAGTAAGGATACCTCCGTCCCCAAGTAACGCACAGGCAACACCAGTAATACTGCCTGTGCGGTCCTTGAGGCCACAGGTGAAGTAGTTCGTAGACCTGGATTCAGGAACCGCCGGAAATGGACCCCCCGATCGCTGCAAGGCAATGGGTTAAAGGTAAGCAAGGCAATGGGTTACAGGTAAGCACAGACGACCTGACAGGAATATAACAGCAGGGTATGATCCTACTTGGCTTACCTATGTGTCAAAGGTGTAACAACAGCGGGCGTTGGGGACCCCAAAAGGCGGAGGGTAGATGGCAGGTAAGCAGGCAAACAACCGCCCAGCGTGAGGTCAGAGGCCAGGAGTCCAGGAGCAAAGACGAAATCCGTAAGACAAAACCAGGGACAGTCCAAAGGTCAGACAGCAGTTTCAACAGTTCCAAGGCGTGGTATCAAGAGGCAGAGGACACGGGGAAATCCAAAAGTAGAAGGGTGGTCCGGCAACTGGTAATCCAAAGATAAACACAAGGGCAAGGCAGAGGCAGTCCGTGGTACAAAAACGTGGTCGAGTGTATCCGTAGAGTAAGGCAAAAATGAGCGTCGCAGAATCCCGTTGGAAAACAGCTGTGAAGCGACGCTCATTGATTTCAGGACGCTTTTATCCAGCAGGACGTATCACGTGATGAGGGGCTAAACACGTGATACGGAAGCAGTGGAGAGTCACGTGACACGTGACGGGCGGATCTTCCTAAGTCCATTCAGGGCACCTCGGTAACCTGGGAGCCTCCAACGCAACTGCCAGGAGCGGGAAGGAAGGTAAGTGCCAGGTGTATGAGAAAACCCCTGGGACTGATGCCCGAATGGGCGCCTGATCGTGCGTGCACTTGTGTATATGGGTGAGCGAGTGGGATGGCAGGAGGACGAGGGTGGGGGCGTGGCCAACTCGGAAGTGCTGGTAGGTGCAGGAGTCGTAACAGAGTCCCCCCTCAAAGGCCCACGACCCCGTGGGCAAGCAGGGCAGTCCCTATGAAACTGGGCAACCAGGAGAGGGGCATGGACGTCAGAGGAGGGAACCCAGGAGCGATCTTCAGGGCCATAACCCACCCAGTCAACGAGGTACTGAAGGCGACCCCTGTGAAAACGAGAACCCAAAATGGCACTGACCTCGAACTCATCAGGGGCGGACAGTGACACGGGAGCAGGAGGCGCAGCGATACGAGTAGGGGCAAGATAAGGCTTGAGAAGGGAAGTGTGAAAAACAGGGTGGAGACGCCAGGCAGAAGGGACCCCAAGACGAAAAGCAACAGGGTTCAGGACGTGAGTGACCCTATAGGGACCAACAAAGCGTGGTAACAGCTTGCGACAACCAGGGATGCGTAGATGTCGGGTCGATAGCCATACCCGATCACCCACATGATATACAGGGGCCGCAGCCCGCTTCCTGTCAGCCTTCGATTTCATGACTACTTGCGCCTCATGAAGATGGACCAGGGTCTGGGCATGGACATCGGTCAGATCGCGGACACAGGCATTAGCCGCAGGAGTGGCAGAAGTGAGGTCAGGTAACGGGAGAGTGCGGGGATGCTGGCCGTACATAGAATAAAAGGGAGAAAAACCTGTGGCAGAATGTCTGGCATTATTGTATGCGAACTCAGCGAGATGAAGTAAGTTAACCCAGGAATCTTGATACTGGAGGGTCAAACAACGCAGGTATTGTTCCAGTGCTTGGTTTACTCTCTCCGTCTGCCCGTCGCTTTCTGGGTGATAGGCAGAAGAAAAGTGAGCAGCAATACCTAAGAGCCTGGTAAGGGCCCGCCAGAAGCAGGAAGTGAACTGTGACCCACGGTCTGATACCATAACCTGCGGAAGACCGAAAAGACAGAAAACGGTCTTAAAGAACAGGCGGGCAAGGGTCGGGGCTGAGGGAATGCCTGTACAGGGGATGAAGCGGGCCATTTTTGTGTAGGAATCGACTATGACCCATATTGTATCATAGCCCTGCCTGCGTGGTAAGTCAGTGATCAGATCCATGGAGATGGTATGCCAAGGCCTGGGTGGAACAGGTAGTGGTTGGAGTAACCCCAAAGGACGCCCTCTACGAGCCTTACATTGAGCACATACTGAGCAGGTGTTAACATAGTTAATCACGTCTCGTCTCATGGATGGCCACCAACACCAACGGTGCAGTAACTCAAGAGTGCGTTGCTGCCCGGGATGGCCATTGATAGCTGCGTCGTGGGACCAAGCAAGCGCCTGATTACGGGCGTCGATTGTGGGAAGGTACAATCTACCCTGAACAAATGGTAGCCCCTCTTGAATAATGATATCCCATTCATTAAGTGCGTGCGGATGTTGGGAAACCCATTGCCTGATGGTCGTAAGCATGGATGGGGATGGCGTGCATAGACATATGACATGGCCCTTTCCTAAAATCGTCTCTGAGAACAGAGGCAATGTTTCCCCACCAGGGGAACGAGAGAGGGCGTCAGCTTTGCCATGGATCGAACCTGGCCTGTACTTAACCACAAAGTCAAATGCAGCAAAGAACAGGTGCCAGCGCACCTGTCGGCTATTAGCACACTTGAGCGAGGCCAGGTCCTGGAGGTTCTTATGGTCTGTGTACACGATCGTCTGGTGCCTGGCTCCCATGAGGTGGTGCCGCCATGCCTGAAGGGCATCTTTTATGGCCAGGAGTTCCTTCTCAGTCACCGTGTAGTGGGATTCGGCTGTGGTGAATTTCCGCGAATGAAAGGCAACCGGATGTAAACAGCCCGTGGCAGGGCATGGTTGGGACAGCACGGCGCCTAGGGCAAACGACGAGGCATCTGCTTCTAGTATATACGGTAATTCTGGGTCGGGATGCTGTAATACGGGAGCTGATATAAATCTAGATTTGAGCGCGTCAAACGCCTCCTGGTGTATGGAGGTCCAGATGAAAGGGACAAGGGGGCTCGTCAATGCAGTCAAGGGAGATACAATGGAGGAAAAGCCTACTATGAACCGCCTATAGAAATTAGCAAAGCCGATAAATGACTGCAACTGTTTGGTGTTGCCGGGGATCGGCCATTCCATGACAGCGCGGACCTTGGATTGGTTCATCGATAGCCCCCCAGGAGAAATATGAAAACCCAGGAAGTCCACCTCTCTGACATGGAACGAGCACTTTTCGGGTTTAGCAAACAATGCGTTCTTCTTCAGTCGTGATAGGACTTCCCTGACATGAGTAACGTGGTCCTTCGACGAGGAAGAGAAAATCAGGATGTCGTCTAAGTAAGCCACCACATACGTGTCCAAGACATCGGAAAAAATATCATCGATGAAACGTTGGAACGTAGCAGGTGCATTACAAAGCCCAAAGGGCATAACAGTGTATTCGAACAACCCTTGTCGGGAACAAAACGCGGTTTTCCATTCGTCACCGCGCCGTATTCGGATTAGGTTATAAGCCCCTCTTAGGTCTAGTTTGGTATAGATTGTTGCCCTAGTCAGTCTATCCAGGAGCGTGGAGATAAGAGGGATGGGATATCGATTCTTTATTGTGATGGAATTCAAGCGCCTGTAATCCACGCAAGGGCGCAAATCACCCTCCTTCTTTGGTACAAAGAATATCGGACTGGCAGCCGGAGAGCAGGAAGGCCGGATATGACCCAAACGCAAGGCCTGTTGTATATAGTCTTTTAGGGTTTGTTCCTCGGATGGTGATAACGAGTAAACCCTTCCCTTGGGTATAGGGGCTTCTGGGAGTAAATCGATAGGGCAATCATAGGGCCTATGCGGAGGCAGGCCTTCCGCTATGACTTTATCAAAAACCATGTGGTAATCTTGGTATTCCCTAGGAATGCCTGCCATAACGGCTCCCACGGTGTGTGCTGACATATCGTCGGGTGCCGTATTGCTGATATGAGAAGAAGCCATGGCGCCGAGAATGGAAGCAGGAGATAAGTGTGACTCCGGTTCCAATAGACAGAAATGTTGGCATTCCTCTGACTCAAACTGCACTTGCCCCGTACCCCAGTTGATTAACGGGTTATGGTGCTTTAACCAGGGTATACCTAGTATGACCCCGAACTGGGGCGTGGAAATGAGGTCAAACGACAAGTTTTCCTTGTGTACACCATGAATGACCACTTCCAAGGGCGCGGTTTGGTGTTTAATCGGGCCGGATGCTAGGGATGTGCCGTCAACAGCCTGTACCTGTTCGGGACGTGTCTTTTGGATCAGGGGTAGATTCAGTCGATGTGCTAGTGCAATGTCCATAAAACAACCCGTGGCTCCGGAGTCTATTACTATTTGAACAGCGTGTATGATGTCTCTGGTGGGCTTCAATAGTGCTTGCACTGTAACGGGTCTGATAGGACCAAACGTAGGGCCCGCGGGGGTCGTGAATGGGCTCGCCGGTGCCCCCGACATCATGGGCGAGCCTTCTGAAAACCCGGCGCCTTGTTTCTCGGTCGACGGGGGCATTCATTCACATAGTGTCCGTTTAGACCACAATAGAAACAAGCGTTGTTGGCTCTTCGACGTTCACGTTCTGACTGTGTTATAGGACTGCGGATCCCGCCTATTTGCATGGGCTCAGAACCAACGGAAGAGGGAGCTGGATGGGGCTGCCCAAACGAGGATTCTACCCTTCGTTCGGATTTGCGGGCGTCCACTTGTAGAGCAAGGTCTACAAGATCTGTGAAAACAGAAGGAAGGGCAGGAACCACTGAAAGGGCGTCCTTCATAGCACTACTGAGTCCTCGGTAAAACACGATCGCCTTCTTTTCCTCAGGCCAAGAGGTTTCAGCGGCAAGTTGGTTACACCGGGTGATATACTCGATCAATGATTGTTTGCCCTGCGTAAGGTCCAGTAGTTCCAGGTCTCTTGCCTGGGCCTTGTAGCGGGTATCGAATACTTTAGCCATCTCCGTGATCAGAAGCTCGAAATCGTATAATAGGGGATGGTTGCCCTCTAAGAATGGATTAGCCCAAGTGGCCGCTATGCCTGATAAGTGTGATAAGAGAAAGGCGGCTTTCGTAACTGAATCGGGGAAGGCTTGGGGTCTACATAGGAAGTGGAGCCTGCATTGGTTTATAAAGGTGCGGTAGGACCGTGGGTCTCCCTGGAAACGTTCTGGGGCAGCAAGAGGAGAGGTGGTTGGGATTAGAACAGGGGCAGGAGCGGGAACAGGTGCGGCCTGGACTGGAGGGGTGGGATCCCTAAACTCGATGTCTGCAGGCAGGGGCTGTTGTGCGTTCTGTAGGAGGTCTAAACGGTGGTGTATGGCGGCTGTGGCTGTGGCCATGTCAGTCCTGAGGGCCGCTACGGCCTGCATTAAAGCGATCACGGGGTCCCCGGCGGAGGGATCCATACTCCGACGGCCAGAGGCTTCACAGTCTGTTATAGACTTGATGGTCGTGCAGAGTAAGGATACCTCCGTCCCCAAGTAACGCACAGGCAACACCAGTAATACTGCCTGTGCGGTCCTTGAGGCCACAGGTGAAGTAGTTCGTAGACCTGGATTCAGGAACCGCCGGAAATGGACCCCCCGATCGCTGCAAGGCAATGGGTTAAAGGTAAGCAAGGCAATGGGTTACAGGTAAGCACAGACGACCTGACAGGAATATAACAGCAGGGTATGATCCTACTTGGCTTACCTATGTGTCAAAGGTGTAACAACAGCGGGCGTTGGGGACCCCAAAAGGCGGAGGGTAGATGGCAGGTAAGCAGGCAAACAACCGCCCAGCGTGAGGTCAGAGGCCAGGAGTCCAGGAGCAAAGACGAAATCCGTAAGACAAAACCAGGGACAGTCCAAAGGTCAGACAGCAGTTTCAACAGTTCCAAGGCGTGGTATCAAGAGGCAGAGGACACGGGGAAATCCAAAAGTAGAAGGGTGGTCCGGCAACTGGTAATCCAAAGATAAACACAAGGGCAAGGCAGAGGCAGTCCGTGGTACAAAAACGTGGTCGAGTGTATCCGTAGAGTAAGGCAAAAATGAGCGTCGCAGAATCCCGTTGGAAAACAGCTGTGAAGCGACGCTCATTGATTTCAGGACGCTTTTATCCAGCAGGACGTATCACGTGATGAGGGGCTAAACACGTGATACGGAAGCAGTGGAGAGTCACGTGACACGTGACGGGCGGATCTTCCTAAGTCCATTCAGGGCACCTCGGTAACCTGGGAGCCTCCAACGCAACTGCCAGGAGCGGGAAGGAAGGTAAGTGCCAGGTGTATGAGAAAACCCCTGGGACTGATGCCCGAATGGGCGCCTGATCGTGCGTGCACTTGTGTATATGGGTGAGCGAGTGGGATGGCAGGAGGACGAGGGTGGGGGCGTGGCCAACTCGGAAGTGCTGGTAGGTGCAGGAGTCGTAACAACGACCCATGGTTTTAAACAAAAATCTCCTAGTACATATCCTACAAAACTGATTGTAATGAAAAGATTTCTTACATATTTGCGGTTTGAAATTTTTACGGACATTAGAACACATGGGAAGATGGGCTGGGATTCCCTGTGAAGGTAGGGTGTGTTGCCTATGCAAATTGCACATCGAATCGGCTAGACATATATTAACACAATGTAATAAACTGAAAGAGGTATACACCAAAAGCTATGAGAATATGGTTTTGAACAGTGGAGTAACTTTGCTGAAAATGTTGTGGGGGACAAGGGTGGGGTGGAGGGAGGATGGGTGGTGGCTCTTAGGGATCATTTCTACCAAATTGTTCAATAAAATTCGACTGAATGATAGATTTGACTGCATTTGGTCACCACTATTAGTTTGAAGCCAAAGATACCGAACATTAAGAGCTGGGGTTGCGAGGGTGTCCCCTGCTCACCATCTTGGGTATTTTCTTACTTCGGTGGTTGTGGGGATGTCCCCTGCTTCCTCAGCATTGGTGGCAGGGGACCCAACAAAAAAAAAAAGAAAAAGGGACCCTGAAGCATCAGACCGACCCACGTTAGATTGATGGATCTGACACTGCAGGGTACAGGAGAGGCGTCAGATGGAGTAAAGGGAAGTATGGGGGTTTATGGGTGTACTGGCTGCTTGGGAGGACATGGGTTTGTTTTTTTTGTACCGAGGTAACAACATATTTGCAGTGAAAATTACTACGGTCAATTTTGCCGTGATTTTGTACCTCGGTCAAACAACCTAAATCTCTGAGGGATAACACTAGACTACTACAACACAAGAGTCCATTGCTAATGCTCTGTAATAACTTTCATAAGACTGGGGGCCTATCTTTAAAATTCAATTGGGTCCCCACACATCTCCAGACGGCCTGCAATGCACCCAGTGACAAAACATAACATTCACAAACTTAATTCCAATAGACCACACAAACAATGCATTATTTATCATTCATTCAGACACAAAAGTCAACACACATATGCTTGCATAGACTCACACACACACAAATGCACCTAGCACCTCCATTGACATACACTGTGTGCACACAACATTTATATGTACATATACAACAACACATGGAAACAGTGGCTAAAGGTCCATTGAGCAGACCAGACTTTATCAACCCCTGATGCCTGAAATTTTGGGCTAAGTTGACTTGACTTAGCTGAACTATAAAGCCATGGCCGAACAGATTCACTGGAATGTCAGCAATTCTCTTGGTTTTTCCTTTCATTCAAAGGCAGAAGCCATTGGTTAATGCAGTGCAGTGGGTGACCAAGTATACTTGGTATCAATTTTTAAATGCCATACATCTCCAAACTTGTGTTCTGTACAGCACCTTATATGTGTACGTGCTGATAGATTTTTTTATTCAAGATTCTGACTGATTAAAATTAGGGTATGTTTTCCTGTGTTCAAATTGCTCCAAGCAGTGGAGTGCCAGGCGGGAGAGGCAGGGGGGGCAAGCTGCTGCCCGTGGCTCTTTTAAGAGCCAGACTGGGACATTCGTCATTGGGACACCTCTCCCGTTCAGCACATCAAAGAGAGCGTCCAATGGCAAAGGTGTCCCGCTGGCAGTACAATGGGCTTCATTACGAAGCTGGCGCAAAGGGATTACCGGCACCGGTAAGGACACCGGTGTCGGTAATCCCTTTGTGTCCTATTCCGAGGTCCCTTTGCGGGTCCCGCTAAGGCCGCCTGGTTTTACCAGGCGGCCTTAGCAGGAGCCGCAAATGGGCCAGGGAGCAAATAACGTACCGCAAATTGCGGTACCGTTATTTGCACCTTCCCCATTCCCATTGAGCCTTATGGGGGCTCAAATGGGAATGGGGAATGGTATTTTCAATGGGGACTTACTGGTCCCACAAAGGTCCGACTAGACCGGTAAGTCCCCATTGAATGAGGGCGGACTCGGTACCGTTATTGGAGGCAGCCATGGAGCTATTAGCGCCATGGCTACCTCAAATCTCGGAATGATGCCCAATGTGTGCTGACCAATTCCTGCTCAGCATGCACGTTGTCCTGACAGCAGGGCACCTTACCCGTTCTAAATGGTAGAGGTGTTCCGCTGCCAGGGCGTTGTCCCAAGGAGCTCCGGGCAGCAAAGGGTCCTCAGGGGGCTCTTTATCAACAGAGCATTACAATGTGAGTAATAAGGCACTGATGGGAGGGAGGGGGGATACCATTAGCAGGGACTTTTGTCCCTTTAGAAATGTGAATGGGAGGGAGTGATCAGAGGTGAGAAGGGTGCATAATGTTGCATACTTTATGAAATAATGACTATGGCTTTAAAACCCAAGAGGGATTTGTTAGGCTCACATTAATCTACATGATGCTATTGTGACTTTGCATGCAGAATGGGGAGAATAAAACTAGTCATATTCCCATTGCTCAACATATTTCTATGACAATGTTTATAGTGCATGGTTAGTTTACTATGAAAGGCTAGTTTATTATGTAATGTGGTTTGCGTCCAAGGCATTGCTATAAATAATTATTTAAGGACATGAAATGTAAAGCAGAACCTTAATAAATATCTATATCAACTAAACCTGGAAAGATGTGCGCGGTCGCTTAAATTGTCCACGGCCCAGTTTCACCATTTAACCAAGTGTGTGATCCTGAGCAAATCTGATTCACTTCAAAGCGTATGTTAATGTATCATGGTATTATAATGGAAAAGCCTAATGACTATAGAGGTACTACACATATAACAAAAGTGCAATCTAGGTATTTTGCACCACAAAGTTATTTGTCATTTGGCTTATTTATGACAACTTATTCTAAAGTCACTTCCATGGTGCCTCCAAGTATCAAGGACTGATGATGCGCCTTGCAATGCCATTTTCTGTGAAGCCACTTCTGTTGGTGCAATCCATATAATAATCAGGAAGTTTCCATGTATTTTGCCTCAGAGAGCTTTGGCAGAGCTCTAATAGATGAGTTTCCTGCATCCGGAATGATCCTGTGGTTTTATTTTTGTTGTTGTGTGTTAAAATGCATCTTCCACTAACGTTACCAAAAAAGTAGATTCAGGCAGGGGTGGGCGGTTTGGGGGAGCCAATGAGACCATGTGGAATTCCACACACTGCATTTTGCTGTTCCCCCCCCGCCCCACACTCTTACAATGCTGGATACTCCCGTGCTTAGTTTGGTAAGTGAAGCAGTTTTTGGTGGCCTGTAACCTGAACCATGACACCCATTTACTAATTTGCACCAAACTGTCCTGAAAAAGTGTCTGCCAAAACTCAAAATACTTTTTGCCAGTTTGGTGCAGATTATTTTTGGCGTCAGGGGGAAAAGTTATACAGGGCTCCTAAAAGTGTGCTTTTTTAACACAAAATTCCATACGGTTCCTTCCGCGCACCAAGAGCAAAAACTGCTTAACAAAGGTTCACCATGTTTGGAATGCGTACAGCACTCAAATTCATTTCACATAATTTGCAGAGTATGATAGGTTTTCTCAGCTTGACTCTTTCCACTCTACCTGGGAGGGTGAACCTTCCGCCAACTTCTTTTTGAAATTAGGATGGTGGTGCTTTAGTAGCATCTGAAAAGTGGCAAGACTAATTTTAGAGGCGTTGCCGAGCTGTGGCTTGCCACAGAGAATGCACCATTTGTTATTGATAGTGTGTCTTCATACCTGGGGCCTTAATGTGTACTGGGAGCTTTGCTCACATTGTCCAAATGCGACACGCGCCCTCACTAGGGTCATCCCGCAGCCCAGCCCCCCAACAAACATACACAAACACAATTTAAAGTTATATTAAAAAAATAAGTACCTCTGCTCTGCTTTCAATTGCAGCCTGGGCCATGTCTCATGTTACACCGACCTAACCTTGTTGCACTCACGCACCTCCAGATAGAAACCAGCAAGCTGAATGTGCTTCCTAGTTCCTGTCTGTGTGTCGCACAAACACAAAGCCGGAAAGCGATTCTCTGCGCCGTGCCCCCTGGAAGTGCTGCTGCTATAGTGGAAGCACAGGCGCCAGGCCCTGCAACACCCAGTTCAGCACCCTGGCTGCTGACTTTGAGTCAGGCCAGCCAGAGTGAGTGACTGAGCCATGCAGGGCATCCCAGCCCTGAATGTATTGCAGCGTGGCTAACAGGCATCTCAGCATTATGTAATGAGACAGCGCAAACCTTGCTGGGCAGCCCATCCGGGCTCGCGCTGTCCAATTACATAATTGAGTATTGCGGCCCCCCTGCCCTGCCTCCAAAAGGTGGGGGGGACAAAATGGCATGCCACAGAAGTTGGGGGGGACAAAACCCCCTGTACCCCCCTATAATTACACCTGTGGTTTTGAATGCTGCGCATATAGAAGGTAATCAATTTTGGGGGGCAATATATAGTGCAGACTCTATAGTTATAACTGCAGCAGTTTAACATGTATCTAAGAA
This sequence comes from Ambystoma mexicanum, assembly GCF_040938575.1. Lineage (NCBI taxonomy): Eukaryota > Metazoa > Chordata > Amphibia > Caudata > Ambystomatidae > Ambystoma > Ambystoma mexicanum. The sequence goes on along the minus strand of NC_090934.1, from coordinate 976,913,292 downwards.
GGTAGGGGAAATTATCCCTCCTTTCATAAAGATGAGGGAGAGTTGTGTCAATAATTATTTCTATAATGTATGATTACTGATGAAGTTATAGATATTTTATCTTATCTTTCCTACTTAGGAGTTTTTAAACATAAAAAGTGGATAATTTTTAGACATTGACATTTTAAGCTATGTCAAATTTAAGGTATTAGATGGAAACTGCAATGATTTTTTTAATATTTATGTACGAGGAATTTGGGTTGTAATGTGTATTAAATATGTGTAAAGGTGTGTACTAACCATAAACACTAATAATAAAAAAAATCAAGCTATCAGCTATGCATGGAAAATGTCAGCATTTTTTTATGGACGACTTCATATCTTATTAATTTTTTGCTCATTTTGATCAAATTTTGAACAGCTTTTAACGTGAGGTTTTCCCACATGGGAAAGAAAATAATTCAGCCCAAATATCTTAAAATTAGACCATTTTAATTTGTTGGCACGCATGTAGATCTCATCAGAAATTGTTACACTGATTTATTTTTAAAATAAACATCTTGGTAAATTTTGAAAAATTAATGATTTAAGATGTATGTATATTAACATCATAGATTTTATTTGACAGTTCTCCTAAAAGTGATAAATAAAACATATGATAGGACATTAAATACAGTAAAAAAAGACTGGCAATAAAGTGTAGTGCAGGTATGATACAATAGAGCTCTTGCAACAAATGTTTATGATGCATTATACAAAAACATATAAAAAGCAAAAACTACATAGGGGATTTTATTTTACACAAAGTCAGCGTTCTTAGACCCAATGAATTTAACATTTGTTTTTAACAACATTTGTCTAGGCACCCTTTAAAGTGGACACATAAAAAGAAAGTACTGGATAGATTCCAGCACATCTGGGAAATTTGGACAAACACCTCAGGTAATCAAATGTTCATGTGTTCATTACAGTGCCTAATGAAGAATACCCATGTGAAATTTCACGAATAGTGTCCGAGCCAGGTGTAGACCTATAATACTGAGGTCATTTTCCTGTACCCAGCCCTCCTTGTTTGAGCAGCACATGTGAAATAGAGGAAACTGTAGGCATATCTCATAGATATATTCTCCCTCATAGATTATCAATTTTTCCTGAACCATTAACTCAGTTTGTCCAGTAATATTATTGGAGCAATCCCAAATTTCCTTAAAACTTATTTTATCTGCTAGACCCTTTTCAAGTGCCATTATATTTCACTAATGAAGGAATTTACCACAACGTTACCCAATATTTAATGGCCCGAATGCAACCTCACTTCCAATATTTCTTAAGCTCAATTCTAATTGTGAAGATAGAGATGGTGTACTTCTCGGTAATCCCAAAATCCTTGTTAAAAATAATTTTCAGTTACAGTTAATTTCTTCACAGTTTGGTTGCCCCATATTTCTGCTCCAAATAGATAGTGCTTGCCTATATGGTAGTTTATAGATGTCAATTGAGACATTCATAGCCTCATTCCCATGTGTCTTTTGAAATTGGACTATTGCAGCCGTTTAATAGGCTAGTACACGATTGCTTTTGGAGATGCTCATCCCATGTGCAATTACTACACATCTTTACGCACAAATAGTCATACATCTCTGCATGTTGGATCTCAGTAGGATTACTGATTTCAATATGTATATTGAATTTGATTAATTCAACCCTTTTTATGGTAAAAACTATTGATTTCGTCTTTGATTAATCTCCATTCCCTTCATATTTCAGTATTCATTACACCACAATATCTGTTTCTTGAGGGTTTTAAAAAGCAAAATTGCATTGTCTGCGCACAAAAGAATAGGTATTTTTGTGTGCCTAAAGAGGGAGCGTCAGAGGTAACATATAAACTGTACTATCTCATTAATGAACAACAAAAAGGATGGAGCAAGAATGCAATTTCACGAATAGTGTCCGAGCCAGGTGTAGTCCTATAATACTGAGGTAATTTTCCTGTACCCAGCCCTCCTTGTTTGATCAGCACATGTGAAATAGAGGACACTGTAGGCAAGCCTCATAGATATATTCTCCCTCATAAATTATCATTTTTTCCAGAACCATTAACTCAGTTTGTCCAGTAATATTATCAGAGCAATCCCAAATTTCCTTAAAATATATTTTATCTGCTAGACCCTTTACAACTGCCATTATATTTCACTAATGAAGGAATTTCCCACAACCTTACCAAATATGTAATGGCCTCAATGCAACCTCACTTTCAATATTTCTTAAACTCAATTCTAAGTGTGAAGATAGAGATGGTGTCCTTCTCGGTAATCCCAAAATCCTTGTTAAAAATAATTTTCGGTTACAGTTAATTTCTTCACAGTTTGGTTGCCCCATATTTCTGCTCCAAATAGATAGTGCTTGCCTAGATGGTAGTTTGTAGATATCAATTGAGACATTCATAGCTCCATTCCCATGTGCCTTGAAATTGGGCTATTGCAGCCGAGTAACAGGCTAGTACCAGATTGCTTTTGGAGATGCTCATCCCATGAGCAATTACTACACATCTTGACACACAAATAGTCATACATCTCTGCATGTTGGATCTCAGTAGGATCACTGCTTTCAATACATATATTGAATTTGATTAATTTTACCCTTTTTATCGTAAAAACCATTGATTTCGTCTTTGATTAATCTCCATTCTCTTCATATTTCAGTATTCATTACACCTAAATATCCGTTTCTTGAGGGTTTTAAAAAACAAAACTGCATCGTCTGTGCACAAAAGAATAGGTATTTTTATGTGCCTAAAGAGGGAGCGTCACAGGTAACAGATAAACTGTACTATCTCATTAATAAACAACAAAAAGGATGGAGCAAGAACGCATTTTTGCCTGTCACCCGTTTAAGTCTTCAGCCATGTAGTTCAAGCTCCAGCTAAACTGTGCCTAACTTCTACCTCATTATTATTATATGGGGCAATTATAGCTCTTAAAATGGGAGGTGTTATGTCCAACCCTATCAATGTTTTCCATAGAGCTATTTTTCGGACCCAGTTGAATGCTGCCTTCAGATCTATAAATAAAGCATATAGTTTAAGCTTTTTTAATAAAATTTATTTTGTAAAATAAGATTAGACCCAGAACCTGGTCAATTGTACTAATTCCTGCTTGGAAACCTGCTCGACAATGCTGTTTAACTCTATTGCCTATCACCCAATTATTTAACCTATGTGATAAAAACTTAGCATCGATTTTTACTGCACAATCTAATAATAATATTGGGCCGTAATTTACCAGATGTCCAGTTTCATTTTTTAATTAGAAGAACTATTTCTGAGTTGGAACCTGATGAAGGTACACTTGAGAGAGCAGCAGTAGAATTGAATAAAACAGTAAAAAAAAGTAAGCCCAGCTCTGGATTTCATCTTTAAAAATATCATCAACTCATTTAAATGTCCCCAGTGCTTTATAACATTTTTGGGATTTAATGGCTAGGAAAGAGAAATTCATCAATACTAAAAACAAATGGTGCCTTATTATGCCAGTAATATTCTGGGGTATAATCTATTTTGAATTCCTTCCTATTTTCAGCATATGAGCTTCTAAAATATTCTAACCATATATTGTCAGTAATACAACCTTCCAATCGATTACTCTCCTCACTTAAGAGATGTATCTGTATATGTGATCCATGCACAAAGACAAACATAGTTTCCATTAAAAAATACATTACAATGGTAACATTCTTGTAAAACATAAAAGCTGTACTCAGAAACATACACTGCGTATGATGCAAGAATGCGCTATCACACCTGAGAAGCCAGGTCACAACGGTGCTGCAGCACCAGCAGCCTTAGAGAGCCACAGGGGTCTAGAACACAGGGCTACAGCACCCGCGATGCTCCAGAGTCACAGTGATCCACCTCTCTATAATACTGGCTATCCCCGAACACAAGGTGTAGCAGCATCAGCTGCAACATATCCTAATATGGAACAGAACCAATGCCAGGAAAGAGAGAGCCTCACAAAACATTTGCACCTCTGGACTACGTCTCCCATAATGTTCGATGTAACAAGGGCCCTTGCTTCCCAGGTAAAGGACGGCAGAAAGACCTGTCCGGATAGGTATAAATGATATCAGAACCTACCGTATCCGCAGCCGTGGAGACAATACCCCTCAGGGACCATAGCCACTGAGACCCCGAAGTTGAATAGGGAGCGGGTTGGGACCTGTGTAGGGCTGGGAGTGTGGTGGCTGATTGGGAGTGAATCCTGTACCGAGAAGGGGAAGGGGGAGGGGCCCAATCCAGCACAATTTCGCAGCAAAACCGAGAACAGCTGATTGGGGGGAAGGTGAATTGTGGCCTCTAAAAAACAGATTCATGAGAACTGTGGTGTCTTCTGGGTTCTCTTATTTTAACAGCCAGATGACTGTGAGGAGTGGGGTGAAGACGACGCATGCTTCCACTGGGCGTATTAGGATGAGAGCCGCCCGAAGCCGAGGACTTCCATACTCACGTCGCGAGTGCAGATCGAAAAGATTGCTGCTACTTTGAAACCCTTTATTTTCATTCCCTGGAATGTTTTACCCTCCTAACACGGTCTGCCGAGTATCCTGTATCCTGAAAAAAGGACTTTTGGTTTCAACACAGATACTGTTTCCCGCCTACTACTTTACAGGGCCTTTTTGGCACTAGTGGGGTATTAGAGATGATCCATCCCCAGTTATTCTTCTATTACCTCTTGCCTTATTGATAAGCTTAAGAACACTGAACCCCAAAGGATAAAGTGGAGTATTAAAGACCAAAACTCTTTTGATAAGCTCAAGGATATTCTGTGTAGTGAGTGTGAGGAGTCGGGGATATGAAACTCAGACACAGTTTATTTATGTTTCTGATTCAAGACTTTTATTAAACTAAAGAAAGGGTCTCTGACCCTGTTCTCAGAGGATTTCCTATACCTAAACCAAAACTAAGGATCAGTCTGTGTCAGGATGTAAATAAGGTGAAAAGGGAAATGTCTTTGTAACGCTCACCTGATTCCCACTGAGGCGCAGTTCTGGCTTCGAGTGCTGATGCTTCTTCAATGGTGAAGCGCAGGACTCTGAAGATGAACAGGAAGGGCCCTCTACTCTGGCTTCTCCGGCTCGCAGGAATATTCTCCTGTGCGTGAAAAGGGAGTATTACCTACTGACTGAGTTATGCTCAAGCGTCCCACTTACTTCCAACCCTCCACGATACCCTTCCACGATTCCCCATGAAGTCTCACCTTAGGGTCAGGAAGGATGAGCTCTCCATCCTGCTTCTGATGCAGGGGCGCGTTGAAACCCAGTTACTTCACTGGATTGAGAATTGATGGGAGTTCTGTAAAAGTTCTGTTGCAAGTTCAAAAGTCCAAGCTTAATAATAATGTTCATTGTCTTTTTGCAGCGAGCGCTAATGCTTATGTCTTTTTTCCCCTTAGGGGCCGGGGTTCGGAATGCCGGAGATATGGCGCCGACCCGAAGTGAAACGTGCAGTTCCAGTTCCAGTAAATGGCAGGTTAGTTCTGGATGAGCGCTCGGGAACTGTCTTTGCATACGCTCATTCAATGTCTTTGTCTTTTTTCCCCGTAGGGGCCGGGATCCGGAAAATGCCTGGAAGTGGCGAGACCCGAAATGAAATGGGAATGACCCAACAGGTAAGTCTTATTCCCTTCCTTCTCTCACCTCTTATTCTTGTCTTTTTCTCTAGGCTCTGGGAAGTGGCTGTGTATCCGGATGATCGCTGCTGAAGATGGAGGAACCCAGGAAAGGTGAGTGAAATGCAGCGCTGCAGCGATCGTAACGAAATGCTTTTAAAAATAATGTCTTCCCTTTCAAGATCGTCTGGTAAGGTCTCTTGTCTCCCTTTGCAGGTGACCCAGGATGCTGACAGGCGTGGCTGAAGTCCAGATGCAGGAGCTGACACGGTGAGCGTCCAGCTGCGAGGAGCAGAACAACGCGAAGCGTGAGTTGCTGATCGGGTGTGGTTTAAATAGCTTTGGAAGAAGTCCCAAGTGTGTATCCTTCCTCCGATCAGGTATGTATCCTTCCCCGACCACACCCGGGTGGAAAGTAGTCCCACAGGTAAAGTAGTTCCATTCAGGCCTCAAGAGGGCCTGGATGTGGCAGCATGGTCTGCATCAGGTAAGTGCACATTAAAACACTTGAACACATGTCTAGCTTTATGAGCCTGGCGCCTAAGGCGCCAGGACAGCGTCCAAAGGGCCCCAGCTTGGGCCCGCTGGCACTCCCCTGGGGGAAATGATGCCTGCCTCTGGGGTTGCTGGGTCGGACCTGGCTCTTTGGAGGTAGGCATCATGACAGTCTTTAACCTTTGATGCCTATTGAAAAAAGTGTTCATAAAGAAAGTATAACTAGTTGCAACTCAGTTGTTCAGGGATAAATATTCCTTGTTCCAGAGGGTGACTACCTTCCCCATGACTGGTCTTTAATACAAACAGTTTGGGTGCTTCGACAAAGAAGTGTTTGTGAAACAAGAATAAGTAACTTCAACTCAAAAAGTTCTTCAGAGATAGAAAATCCTTGATCCAGAGGGTGGCTCCCTACCCCTGGATTCCTCTTTATCACAAACAGTTATTTACACAACAGTTCCTTGTATTTTGTTGGGCCATTAGTGGCACTGTTACTCACACACACGGTTCTATAGTTCTATTCACTTCAAAGTTCTGTGGCCATGATTTTCCTCCTATTTGTCTGGGCCTCACAGTCCTAATATCCTTGCTTAGGACCTCCCGGCTCTACACATTTGCAAATTGCCCAGTATACTCTCCTGCAGGGGCTTCTCAAATGTTCACCCTTGTGGCTGCCTGGTATACTCTCCTGCCAGGACTTCTTTTCTTCATGCACTTGTAATCTGCCTGTATACTCTCCTGCCAGGACTTCATGTACTTGAAATTGCCTGGTATACTTTTCTACCAGGACATCTTGTATTCATCCACTTCCACAAGTGTACATCCACTTTGTTGAACGATATATCCTCTTGGTATATATTTTGCTTCTGTGCTTTCATGCATTCACATACTGGTAAGGGCTTTGGTTTCATTGAACTTTCCCTCTTTACAAATAGTCTCTCTGGTTTCTTTTGTTTTTTAAGCCTGTTTTATTATGAATTACATTTGATGCCCCCTCTGATACGGCCTGGGGTCCCACTATCCTTGGTTTGACTCACCGGCTCTTTGTTGGCATTCTCGCTCTCTTGTGCGATCCCTCAGTGAAGGTACTCTTCCTGTTTTCCCTTTGCGACTGCTTTCTCAGTGTCTTTCCATATCCCGCGGCTTCACTTCAGTACGCCGATTTCTGTTTGGGCTCTCGCAGGTAAGGTTCTGCTTTCTGCAGTCGGCGAATGCCCAGGAGTCTCTTCTGCTCTACTGGAATCTCTGTAGTGCATCCCCTTCTGGCAGCATTTCCCTTCTTCTTCTGCCTTGAACTATGGGGCTCTGCCACACCTACCCTCTCCTAGAGATGATCCTAAATTTAAACTGACTCACGAATATTGAAAGAACTTGTGGTTGAATATTTGGATGCGCCAGACACTTGTCAATAAATATATTGTGAATTATGTTTAGTTCAACTTTTATTATCAAATTTCTTCAATACAGTATCGTAAATTATTTTCTTAATGATTTTCTCCAATGTTCACAAAAATTTCTTTTTCAAAAATGTGTTGCAAAACATATGAATGGTTCCTCAATTAGCTCAATGATGTACCTCTCCAATTATGTTTCCAAAAAAGAATTTGTGGTCTCTCAATTGACTCATTGATGTGCCTCTAATGTACCGCTCAAATAATATTCCAAAAAGAAGAATTGTTGACTTAATTTCTCAATTTACTCCTTGATATATCTCAGAATTGATAATTTCTCAGTTGAATCCTTGATATACCTCTACACGTGTTTCACCACCTGTTTCAGTGGATCTTCAGGAGGATTCCAGTATCTTTGAGAAATGTGCACTTTGAAAGTTAGTGTCTCTAAATATTTTGTCTTTGTTGGTGATATTTCTGGTGATTCAAACTTTAATGATTGCCTGTTTTCAAATTCTCTGATTCCTTAAATTGTAAAGAAGATTCTGGATATGTTTGTCTAGATCGGCTGTTTTTTTATTTTGCCTCGCGGTTTCCATCATGAATATATCAAGGTACATAATTTTCACTCACCATTAGCCATTTGCTAGTAATATTTGGCTCTTGGCGAGTAGATAGATAGATAAAAGTTTATTTGGACAATATCCATTACAAAAATCGACAACACACAAAACAAAACCAAAAACAAAAAAAATGTGTAAAAATACATACTTCTATAAATCTTCTTCTAAGTGCCACCTTTACATAATATAAAACATCATGCAAAAAATTCTTTGTCATTATTAGTCATAAACTAGGGCAGGGCATCGGTGCATGTGCTTATATTATTTTTAATAAAATTGTGGCTCAAGCCATTTTTAACCAAAATCAATAAAAGTGCATTGTAGACTCATCTTTGTCCAAAACGCACTCACATGTCGTATCTAGACCCAACCAATTCATCATTGCTTTAAAGGTAGCACATTAAGCCTTGGCTAGTAGAAATGTATGTGTTTTTTTATGGCTGACTAGTATCTTGCAACTTGGAATTTTGTCCCCCGAATGTATGTTTCACTTGCGCGATGAGAGTAAATTGTCAACACTATTTTAAGGAGTAGTCCATACCCATAATACAGGAACATTTTATCAAAATATGATAGCATCTACACTATTTCAAAAAGCTGAAGCTAAAGAACAAGTTTTAGAAAGTAACATTATAAAATGTTTAGCAAGTATGTGAGGAACAAGAGAATACTGTTATAGGCATGTATGTGAATTAAATTATATATTGTGAAACCTTGGCCCACCATCATGGTTTGTTACTGTAACTTGTGCTGCGTATACATAGGAAGACCTATAAGACTTAATAAATGAAGCAAATGGTCCTCTTGGCAGCATTAACTCTTAACTCCAAATGAACCTTATGCACTTGAACCAGTAAATGTATCAAGGCATTTTCATCATCGATTCCTGGCAATGTTAAACTTTAGTTAGTTTAGTTTAGAAGAGCACCTCATTTACATATGGTTTTATGGGTTGAAGATGCTCCACGATTTGGAGACGATGGTTAAAAAACAGTAAGCAAATTCGCTGAAAAGTATGTTACGAGCACATTCCCTAACCCTAATAAATCCCCATATTTACATGATAAAACAATGCTTTTCCAAAATAACAAATGCACATCTTACTGTAAAAGAACATACAAATCAAATGAACTCTTTTACCAAAGATGTCCAGTTGGATTTCCAAGAAAAGAACACGAACAAACTGTAATTAATGACCACCTTTCAGTTATTAGACACCATAAAAAACTGCAAAATCTGCCACCCTATTTGGTGCGTTGCCCCTCTCATAAATTACAATTGCGTTTTAACCTATGGAACACTAGAGATATTCAAGCTAAACGCAAAGTTTTGCCTGGCCAAGATAATTTCTGCCGATTGTGCTTGAAGATAGACATCTGTGAAACCTTGGTACATCTTATTACGGAATGTTGTATACTTCGATCGGCAAGAGAAACCTACTTTGCAAGACATTGTAAATACTTGACTCTTGTAGATTCACAGGATTGCTAGTCACTAATTTTGGGATCGTGTAATTTACCACTTCAAATTGCCACTGTTAAGTTTTTATCAAGTTTAAAGTTAGATATTGTGGAAGCATCTTGATATCTACCATTTGAATTGAGATATGCAGCACAATTCAAACATGTTATGAGGTTTTGAGACAGTCACAATGGCAATGAATGTTTAACTAATTTTTTTAAGTATATTTATATGTATATCATGTGATTCATACGTTTCATGTATAATTTGTAAAATATTTGTTTTTTCTTTTATGTATTTTATATTTGAAAGGTTGATTTAATTCAGCCAATACAAATAAAATATATATATATATATATATATATATATATATATATATATATATATATATATATATACATGTACAACTCCTAAAATATCATGTGAATTAATGTAAGATTCTAAAAAAATTAAGTTTTATGATTACTGTCCTGTAATTTTAAGTATATGGAACGCAAACATTGGTATTTAATTTGTGGCAGACAATTGAATGAGAAGTAGATTATCAACATCATACACAGCAAAGCAATGTCAACTTCAAGATCTTTGGGAAGAAATTATAAGTGAAAAGTTACTCTCAGTGTGTTTTATGAGTTTTGGAGTAAAAGCTCTTTCACATTGTGAACAAAGTAGCCAATACATTAACAGGCACACACCTTTATAGTGAAAGCTTAGACAATAGGTGGATTCATCTTGGGTGCCAAGAAAGAATACGTATAGTGTTAAAATCTTTTTTATGAAATTGAAATGTTAACAGCTAATAAGACAGACAGTGTGGACATTATTTTTTAAAAAAACATGCTTGATAACCTCTACCCAAATAGATCATACCATTTAGAAATGTGTGTTTATATGACATTTTACAATATTACAATTATCCAGAAGGTGTAAATGAAGATGTTTGGAAAAATTATACTTTAAGAGTAGAACAGTGTTGACTGCTTAATGAAGCATGTAAAACCTAGTTTAGTTCATCACCAAATCTAATGTTTTTCATTCGAAAAAAGGTATGTATTACTATTATTTACTGCTGCTCTCTCTACCTTGGCATACGTAATCAGAATGTATAGACATTTGGAATATTTTAATAGAAGCATTTACACATCATGAAGACACATTAAATGCCATTCTTTAACAAATTACTTCAAAATGCTTAATGAAGACATATCAAGTATGCCCAAGACCCAACATCAATGGAAATGTACTAGACCCTCTTGGACAACCACTGCAAATACATGAAGCACAATTAGCAATACAAGATGTACTTATGTACTTGTTGTAATGCAACAAGATAAAAACAGCCATATACCCTTGTAGAACTTGTTATTTAATGAAATATGCTACCAAAAAAAGTGTAGCATGATTTTATTAGTAGCATTGACAAGGCGTTCCTTATTAAAATATTAAATTAATCTTTGTGATTGTGTATACTGTAGGGGAGGCATGGTATCAAAAGCAGAGACTGAAATTATTGGTACAATTTGTCAAACCTTTATTTAAATAGTTGGATTGGAAAAACTCCTAATCTGCCCTACAAATAAGATGAGAGCAGTCTTGTCCATCAAATAATAAATAACACAGTCCTAGTAAAACCTGTCAAATCAAAATGGCTTATGCTAGAAAACCTAATGCCTGCCTTATCTCTTGTATGATATGATATGATATGATATGGCATTTGTAACGCGCCTATACACAAGTGTTTCAAGGTGCGACGAGGCAGGGAGGGGGGAACAAGGGGAGCCAGACAACGATCTTACTAGGCCAGGTGTCATTCAGATCGTGCAAGTGCATGGGTAGATGGGAAGGGAAAAGTGCAAGGGGGAAAGGGAGAGGGGAAGTGCAGTACAGGGTTAGTAGAATACAAGATAAAATAATAAGGGCCAGCTGGTGGCAAGTGCAAGGTAAGTGCAGACAAGTGCTGGTAAGGGGGGCTGTAGGGATACAGAGACAGTCCCGCAGTGCAAGGAGTGCCAGGAGGTAGTGCAGGGGAGAGTGGCTGGGCCAAGGACCAAGATGGGTTTGTACAAAAAGCGTGACAAAGAAAAATGCCTACAAAAGAAAAATCAGTGTTCAAATCATGTTTGTTTGTTTTGTTTGTTTTATTTATTTGTATAGCGCTCCAAACCCGTAAGTAGAAGGGCGCTTATGAAGACAGCTACATAATTGTGATGTATACAATTTCAAAATACAGCAGTTTACAAAGTATACAGACATGTTTGGGCAATGGCAGGTGTACGCACATACTAGGTGTTACTACCAGTTTCAGATACAGCAATTTGCAGAGTTCACATATAAATTTAAGCATATGTTGGTGCTACTCATTGTTCAGGAGCCAACCGATAACATGTTTCCTGAAGATCTGGAAGGACTCGATAGCTTTAATGTTAATGGTAGGGTGTTCCAGAGTTGGGAGGCAAGTACTGTGAAGCTAGCCCCTCCAGCTCTGTTTAAGAGGAATCTGGGCACTGACAAGCATCAAGTGTTGAGGATCTAGTGGTTCTGGTGGCGAGTTTCAAGGTGAATTTATTAGTGAGATATGGTGGGGCTAGGTGGTTTAAGGCCTTGTATGTGAGGCAAATGGTTTTCAGGTCAATTTTTTGTCGAATGGAGGGCCATTTGCAAGATTTCCTGGCAGTGGAGATGTGCTCTCGTCTGTTAATGTTGAGTGCTGCGCGTAATGCGTTATTTTGAAGTACTTGTAGTTTGTTAATTATTGATTGGTTGGCACCTAGGTACAGGCTACTGCAGTAGTCCAGTTTGGATAGTCTGAGGGCTCTAGCAAGAGTGAGGCAACTGTTGGGTGATAGGAAGGGTCTAGTGGCCCTGATAAACTTGCCAGTGTATGCAGAGGCTGAGGCAATCATGTTAGTTTGTTTGAAGAGGTTGGAGTTGGCATCAAGGTAAAAGCCAAGCGTTTGCATGCTTTTGGCGATAGGGATGGTGTGACTATCGATAGCGATGTTGTTGTAGTTGGGATTCAGTTTTGCCAGGTTACTGGGAGAGCCGACAAGGAGGAGCTCTGTCTTTTCATCATTCAAGCAGAGGCCATGGGAGGCCATCCATGCCTGAATGATGGAAAATATTTCATTGATCTGGGTGACGTCTGCCTGGTAGTTGCCTGTGATGGTGAGGAGTATCTGGGTGTCATCTGCGTAATTTGTGTAGGTGACACCCAGACGGACCAGTTGGTCAAATAGTGGCTTTGTAAATATGTTATACAAAGTGGGGGAGACACAGGAGCGCGGATAGGGTCTGCTGCAGCTATTGTTGAGAAGTCCCGCATGGTTCTGTTTGCCAGAAAGGATTGCATCCATGTGACTGCAGCGGAAGAAGTGAGCTGCGGTGGCTAGGTGGCTACAGAGGATTTTATGGTCGACCAGGTCGAAGGCCGCTGAGAGGTGTAAGAGGAGTAGGATTGCGGCATTGCCTTTGTCTTTAATTTCATCAATCTGACTTTTGAGATCAACAAGGGCCGTTTCTGTTCCATGTTGAGGTCTGAAGCCAGATTGGCGTATTCCTAGCAGTTGGTTGGATTCCAGGTATTCCTGAATTTGGAGGTAGGCGACGCTGTCCAACATTTTTAATAGGAAAGGGGCTGTGGTAATGCGTCTGTAGTTGGTGGGTATGGCTGGGTCTGATGATTGTTTTTTCAAGAGTGGGAGAACCCAAGATTGTTTTAAATTGCTGGGGACTGAGTTATTGAAGAATGATAGGTTGATGAGTTTCGTGATGAAGGGGGATAGATCTCTGGCTGCGTCTTTTATGGTCTGGGCGGGACAGCTGTCCCCTTTGCAGTTCGAGGGTTTTAGGGAGGTGATGATTTTTTGAACCGTAGTTACTTTCTTGAATGTGAAGCCTGATTTGGTATTGATGGACGTTGGTAAGCTTGTTGTTAGAGAGTTGTTGGCGTTTGTCCTCAATTTTAGTTTGGAGTCCTGTGATTTTTGTTGTTAAGGGCATTTTGGATGCTGGTGCACCAAGGTTTGTCTTTTAAGCAGGTGTCAGTAGGTGGATTGGGATTTTCTAGTTCTTTTAGGATTTTAAATAATTCATTAGTGGAGGATCCTGCCTGATCAATCCTGATGTTGTATGCCTCTTTTTTGGTGCAAATTATCTCACTTTTGTATAGAGAAGATATAGTCGTGAGATTTGATTTGTTTTCCGTGATAGGGTTGGTTTTCCATGTGAGTTGCGCCTTAGCTTTCTTTTTTCTGAGTAGCTTGAGTTCGGGGGTGTACCATGAGTTCAGATGAGCTCTTGGTTTGACTTTGCCCAATTTCAGCAGGGCAATGGTGTCCATCACCTTGGCCATGGAGTCATTTAAGGTGTCGATCAGTAGGTTTAAGTCAGCATTGGCTTGGAGTGTGTTGAGGGTAGGTAGGACCAAGGGTATTAGGGCTTCAGCAGTAATATTGCGTTTGTTCCTGGTAGGGCAGGCTGGTGCTAAGGGGCATTTTTTGGGTATTGGTTGATTAGTGTTGACCTCAAGGAGGATGAGGTGGTGATCCGTCCATGTCAGAGGTTGGGGGCCCTTGCAGAGTGTGTTTCAGTTGTAGGTCGCTACCTAGTCAATGATTCTGCCCTTCTGGTGGGTGGGGTGGACATTGAGTTGTGCGAAGCCATGTTCTGTTAGAGCATTAGCTAAGGATGTGGCAGGTGCATCTTTAGGGTCGCGGTAACCAAGGTTAAGGTACCAGAGGATAATGATTTGTGCTGATGGCTTGGAGTTTTCAGCAATGAGAGATGTGATGTCTTCTTCAAAGACCCCAGAGAGGCCTGGGGGTCTATATATGAGGTGGAAGGTGATTGTGCTTGTGGGGGAGGTTTGCAACTTGACTGTGAGTAGCTTGCAGGATGTAAGTGACACTGAGGAGGCTGATCTGAAGTCTAAGGGAGGTTTGTAGATGATCGCTACTCCTCCTCCCCTAGCGTTAGGTCTATTGGCTCTGAGGATGCCATAATTGTCCGGGATGGCCAGAGATAAGTATGGTCCGGATGCTTCATGAAGCCAGGTTTCTGTTAAGACTAGGAAATCTAGGTCATTGGTGAGAATGATGTCGGCTATTTCTGTGGGGTGGGCAGCGAGGGATCTGACATTGAGTAATGCTCCTTTTAGTGGTCGTAGCGTGGGTTTGTTAGGCGCCTTATGCTCCTTGTAGGTTTTGGTGTTGAGTTTGGCAGTGGGCCTGCTGGTTGTGGTGTGGAGTCTAGTGCCTAGTCTATTGTTGCGGGCTGTGAGATTAGGAGTGAAAAAAGGGGTAGGTCCCTGAGGCTTGGGAGTGGCATGAGGCTCGGTGTGGTTAGGCTCTGTGCTGGGTCTGAAGTGGCTGTGGGTTATGTTAGCGGTGGCAGGGGAGCCTATGTTTGTGGGTGATGTGGAAGGCAGGTGGTGAGTGGGTGGGAAGGGGGGCAGTGGTGGTAGGAAAGGCGTGGGGCAAGGTATGGGATGGTGTCTAGGACAGCCGAGTTTAGCTAGGCCAATCATGTAGGCTATGCAGCTGTTACCGCTACAAGGTACATTGTCCAGCGTGACGCAGAAAGGGAACATGATAAGTGTAAGCCAGATGAACATAGTTTGGCTACGAGGGTACGTGGTGGAGGCTTGAGTTGTAGAGATAGTTTGGAGAGCAGCCTAGGCTGTGGCTAGCAGATAAGTTAGCTAGTTAGATCTGGGTAGGGTGCAGGTCAATAGGGCACTATGTACTCTACACACTTAGTATGCCCGTAATACCCTCAAAGGTAATGTGCAATGTGGTATTTAAGCTAGGATGCAGTGGGGCAGCACCTAAATTCAAAATAGTACAAAGTGGCTAAGAATGCAGTGGGACAGCACCTAAGTTCAAAATAGTACAACATGGCTAAAAATGGAGTGGGGCAGCACCTAAATTCAAAATAGTACAAAGTGGCTAAAAATGCAGTGGGGCAGCACCTAAATTCAAAATAGTACAAAGTGGCTAAAAATGCACTGGGGCAGCACCTAAATTCAAAATAGTACAAAGTGGCTAAAAATGCAGTGGGGCAGCACCTAAGTTCAAAATAGTACAAAATGGCTAAAAATGCAGTGAGGCAGCAACTAAATTCAAAGTAGTACAAAATGGCTAAAAATGCAGTGGGGCAGCACCTAAATTCAAAATAGTACAAAGTGGCTAAAAATGCAGTGGGGCAGCACCTAAATTCAAAATAGTACAAAGTGGCTAAAAATGCAGTGGGGCAGCACCTAAGTTTGAAATAGTAAACAATGGCTAAAAATGCAGTGGGACAGCACCTAAGTTCAAGATAGTGTTACAAATAGTATAGCGTGTGTTTAGAAAAACTGATTATGCATGCTTAAGTAGACGTAAAATAGGCACTCAGAGATGGGCAGTAGGTACGAAGGGAAGAGGCCCATAGGTAAGGTTGATACTAGATGCAGGTGGCAAGGCATGCTAATAGGCTAGTTACACAAAACAAATAAGCCTGTTGTGAATTGCAAGTATTAGGCGCAGCATTATTCAGGGCACGGCAAGAGGTTGGCTGCTACATTCAAGTGATTAGGCACAACAACAAGCTTGGTACTGAGTTCAAGTCAGGGCATGAATGAAAGTTCGGTGTTCAGCCAGGCGTCAGGCATCAGTAATGTAAGCGAATGACAGAGACCATGCTCCAGAGGAGAACCAGGAGTCTAGGAGCAGTGTGATTAGCATTTGAGACGAGGCTAAGCAATTACTCAGTGAGGGGTCTTAGCGTGCGTGCCGAGCAACATGGAAACAATACCAGGGAGCGTAGCCGAGTGAAGTTAGTCGTGGACTGCAACCTACCCTTGCGAATCAGCGTGGGGCAGAACAGGCATCATGATAACATGATAATGTGGTTGAACCAGCTCTCCTTCCCACGTTAGACCTCATGGATTAAGGCGATCCGTGTAGGCAGGATGACACACTCTAGCTCGGCTTTCCATACAAGATACACAGTGCAAAAAGCAGTGGATCGAAGCAAGCCTGGCCTTCCCCGCTTGAGACTCTTTCTCTTTCTTCCAAAATAATGTCTTATCCAAAATGTTCCCAAAGGATACCCCTCTGTCCGACTCAGATCTCCTACAATAAAGTTCAACACAAGTTGCAAGGGCGGGGCTCCCTCCCCCAAGCTTATTTCACTTTGGGTCTCCCTCTGTCCGGCTCGGACCATTCACAATAACTTTCAACATAAACTTCCGGTCTCCCTCTACCGGGCTCGGAACCCTTTCGGATGATGAAGACATCCGAAATGTGGGTGGCTTATTTGTCAGACCACTCCAGGACCACTTCTATTCAAAGTTCACTGTGTTACTTTCACTCTTCCCTTCTCTAGGAATTAATATTCATCCTTTTACTTTTACTGTTCATTCGCTTTCTCGCTTTAAACAAAGTACCTTTCACTGAGACTTTCGAGTGGATTACTTCCTTTCACCGGACCACTCCATTACTTAGTATCACTGATTTCCCAGCTGTTCGTTACATCAAAGTTCATTCACAGGTCTTCTTTTGTTTACGTCTCATCCACACATGTGCAGTCTTCACTTGTGATATGATGTTGCTGCTGCATTCTCTTTAGCACACAACGATCTCTTAGGTTGTTTGCCAACTCACCGGCTGTGTGTGCCTCTTTCTTGTTTGGCGTTTTCCGATTTTTCGAGTCAATGTTCGTACCACAGGCTTGACCTCGCCTCTCCAACTCTGCCGTTCAACCGGGATGGTTGCTAGCGTCCTTGAAACACAATACAATCTTCACTTGTGGGATCCTGTCTTCTCTACGCGTCTTTCACAGCCTGTCCGAGGCAACAACCTCCAATAGGGAAGCCTTGAAGATTTCGGCCCGCTGCTCACATCCCTTGGTCTGTTACTCTGCTCCATTAGGTGTGTCTTTGTCCCAGAAGTTCTGCTCATTCTTGTGTTCTGCCCCCTGCTCAGAGTGTGTCTTTGGTTTCTGCCTTTCATATGTGTGAGGAGAGCTAATTGGTATCAGGTGTTATGAGAAACCTGAAGGTGTCTCCCTGACTTGTCCCTGGGGATCTGTCATCCAGATGACCAGGAGGACACAGCCATCGCTATTGGATACAGTTCCTGGGGGTGGACTAGTGAGGGAGGATCCCCTGGATGGGGGGTCCTCGGGGAGTGGAAGTTGGACACCGATGGGTGAGACGCAGTCTCCCCCTTCTTCAAGCAACTTTTCCACATCCTACCACATAGGATACTCGGAAACCTTAACCCCCCCTTTCCAATATGAACACTTTCGCACGGTACAAAAGACAACAGACTAACACCATTTACCTGACATGTCCCAACACAAGGGATGGGCAAAGTCAGGCGATTGACCCAAATCACACACACCTGATGGCCCTTTCCCTTACCCACAGGGATAAAAGGTGGAACACGAGAGCACACTATGAGCAAGGAAAACCATACAACGAGACAGCTAACCAAGTCTGGCAGTTCAAGAGGAGGTGAAAGATGGCAAGAACTGAAGGGGTGATAAGGAGAGAAGTGAACTTGCCTTTCTCGACATCGGCCTGTGAAGCCTCCATGAAAGGGATCGTAAGACTGCAAACAATAGCCAGCGTGTGTTGCAGCAGATGTCAACAGTACACAGAGCCCTCCTACGCTGATAATCAGGACAGGCAGAGATGCTTCGTACCCTGGTACTATCCTTGTTTCCAGAACAGGCAGAGATGCTTCGTACCGTGGTACCATCCTTGATTCCAGAAGAAAGAAAAGCCAAGCGATTCATCACAGCCGGTGAGTTGAGGGGAGAACCGACAAGAAACCGAACTGTGTTGAACAAAAGTTGTGAATAGCAAAGTAAAAGGGAAAACAAAGAACTGTGAAAAACCAGCTGCAGAGGGATTCGGCACCACGTGGGTGTTCACTCGGGAGAGTCTGGTTAATTCCCCCTACTGTTGAAACTACCGTAACCAGAAGTCTGCAGGAGAGCTGCAAGAGAAAGATCAAAGTGGTCATACACAGTTCTAGCAAAGTCTCCTGGACAGTCGAAAGTCTTTGACTGACAAACCAGTGGTAGGAACTGTAAGATTGATAAAAGTGAACCCGACGGAGTGTTACTGGAAAAGGGGTGAAGCCTGATGCCCCAACGAAGATTGTGTTGACAAGAGTGAACCCAACAGAGGGATGTCCGCAGAGGACTGTTTAAAAAGACATTAAAACTTGTGAATTGGAACTGTGAAAATATCTTCGAACACAAGCTATAGGGAACCCGACGGAGGGAGGCTGACATTCAAGAGGGGTCTGAGCACAGAGGAGGGGGAGCTAGGGGTAAAGAAGCATCACCCAAAAGAAGGATCTGAGCCCGGAAGAGGGAATCTAAGGGTGAACAGCTATCACCCGACGTACATATGGAAAAGGAACTTATGTTTATTATTTTGAAAAGAGACTTAACCATCGAAGATCCTGATACCTGAGAATGGAAATGTAGTCTTGTGCTGGGAAAACTCAAGTGTGTGCAGTGCTGTGCTATGGAGTCCGCCTTGTCCTGTGTTCAAAACGTGGAATGGAGACCCCCGGCCACCACATCCTGACTTATTAGTTTGTGAACACTTCTTTCATTCTTATGAACCTTATCCCACACTCTTTTTGTATTTAGCTGTAATAGATTTTTTTTTGTGTGGGCCCTTTTATTTGACAAGACGCCACTAGGACTGCCTCATTATTATTTGATGGTCATAGCTTGCACCCATCTTAGATTTAGGTTTTAGATTAGGTGTTTATCCATCCTACCTATACAGTTAAGTAAACCCCCTTGAACTGTGATCACTCGTGTCAGTCTATTCTTGATACCATGCCTTCGTTACAGTGTATGCACTTAGGATTAAGTGACTGACTTTACCTGACCCGATTAGCGGGACATGGCCAGTACGATTAATATAAGTCAGTGTTGTTATTCCCAGTCATCCTCTTCCTCTGAGTTTGATAAACAAAATACAGGTAAATACCACGTCTTGCCATTGGCTATCTCACCCCCACTTTCTGAAGACCCCTCACCCAGGTGATTCTCCTGCACTGGTCCACCCCCCAGGGTCTGGATCCAAAGGCGATGGCTGTGCCCTGGTCACCTGAGAGAGAGATCCCCGTGGACTAGAGGGTGGAACACCCTCTGGTTGATCACATACCCTTCCCCTATGTGATGTAGCCACATCTGTTTCACAGGGAAACTGGGAAAGGAAATCGACATTCCCCTGTTCTTTACCTTTTCTGTGTTTCACATTGAAGCAGTCGGTTTGCAGGTCTAATAACCATTGCATGCCTCGAGGGTTGGAGTCCTTTCATTGGCTTATCCATAGCAAAGGTGAGTGGTCGGTGGCAAGTATGAACGTTCTCCCTAGAAAGTAGTATCTTAGATGGACAATTGCCCATTTGATGGCAAGGGCCTCTAATTCCACCACATAGTAGTTCTTCTAACATGGGAATAGTTTACAACTAGTCAATAGGATAGGGTGTTCTAGGCCATCATGAATTTGTGATCAAACTGCTCCTAACCCTGTGAGAGAGACATCAGTTTGTAACACAAATTCTTTTTGAAAAGTCTACTAATATTAGGATCGGGTTCTGGCACTAGGTCTGTTTTAGGTTATTGTAACAGGCATCATCCTCCTGTGTCCAATGAATCTTCTGGGGTTCAGCATTCCTTAGTCTGTCTGTTAATCTGGCGAGTTTATCTGAAAATATCAGGATAAACCTACGGTAATAATTTATCAATCCTAGGAATGCCCTGAGGTCTTTCTTGGTCTTGGTTGTGGGGGCATCTAAGACGGATTTTACTTTTCCTTATTGGGGCTGGACACTGCCATTCCCTACAAAGAAGCCAAGGTATTTCATGGCCGATTGATCCATCTTACATTTGGATGGATTGGCAGTTAAGCCGGCATCTCTGAGGGTTCTTATAATAGTTGAAAGATGGAAAAGATGGTCTTCCCAGGTTTTACTATAAATGTCGTCAATGTAGGCCCCACAGAAGTCGGAGTAGGGCTGTAATATCCTGTCCATAAGTCGTTGGAAAGTGGCTGGGGCCCCATGCTGGCCAAAAGAGAGGACTTTGGACTGGAATAATCCCAGGGGTGTCGAGAAAGCTGTCTTTTCCTTATCAGGTCTATATACTGGGACCTGCCAATATCCCTTGGTTAAATCTAGAGTTGATAGGAATGTGGCATTTCCAAGTTTATCTATTAACTCATCGATGCGTGGCATAGATAGGCATCTAAAGGGGAGATGGCGTTAACCTGCCGGAAGCCTATGCAAAACCTATAAGAATGATCGGGTTTAGTTACCATCACAATAGGGGAGGACCAAGGACTTGAAGAGGGCTTGATAATGTTTGCCTTTAGCATTTCTTTCACTTCCTCAACCACTATTTGATTTTGTGCTTCTGGGAGTCTATATGGTTTCAAATTGACTACTTTTCCCTTTGAAGTTCTGATAAAATGGTAAGTAGCATGTACTCTCCCTGGTTTCCTGCAGATTACATTGGGGAATGCCATAATAAGGTAGTTCAAATCTTCTTGTTTTTGTTTACATAGTTCTTGGGGAATAAATTAAAAGCTATCTATCTCCTCTGGTACCAAACAAGACAATAATGAGGAGGAGGAGGTAGTGAAAGGATTTTTTTTCCACTCCTTTAAGAGATTTACTTGGTAAAGGTGAGTCTTTTTTTTTTCTTTCTGGATGGGCTATTTTATAAGTACAGGTTCCTGTTTGCTCTTGCACCTCATATGTGTAAGGAAACCATGGTATCAGCAGTAAGACGACAGATGCAAGTGATCACAGTTCAAGGGTGTTTATTGAACTTCAATTGGGTTTGAAAAATGCCTACATAATCCTAACTCTAAAGATGGGCGCAAGCTACGACCATCAAATAATAATAACACAGTCCTACTAGAGTCTTGTCAAAATAAAGGGGCCTATACTATTGAACCTATTGCCAATCCTTACTTCCAAATACAAATAGTGTGGGAAA
This sequence comes from Ambystoma mexicanum, assembly GCF_040938575.1. Taxonomy (NCBI): domain Eukaryota; kingdom Metazoa; phylum Chordata; class Amphibia; order Caudata; family Ambystomatidae; genus Ambystoma; species Ambystoma mexicanum. Next base: position 976,891,656 of record NC_090934.1, on the reverse strand, counting down.
CAATTTTATGAAAAAGAAAAGTGTTGAAGAAATGATATGTCAGGATATTTGAGCCGTTGGCTCCCCTTCCCCACATTTTCAGCACGGGACAAGGCAGCACACTCAAACTTAGCACATACACTGGCTTTTCTAGCATGAGGATGCAGTTCAAATCTCAGTATCAGGGCCTTCTGTGCCAAAGTCTCTTTGTCATTCAAAGTCTCTTACTTCAGACGGCCTGGTGTGACAAACAAACATTCAAAGGTTCCTTTCTCTTCAGGATTCTCATGTACAACTTCTTGGGTGATTTTCGATTCACCCCGTTACCCCCTTCTTGAGACTTTTGTGGAAGTTTCTTGAACTTGGGGAAGGGGAGCTGAAGAGGAAGCTAAGAGCTGGACGAAGCTCAGAACTTTGTGTTGATCACCATTTCTTTCATTATTGACATCCCTACATATTGTTTAGCTTTGGTTGTGAGGGCAAGGATAGGTTTTTGACACAGACAGACTTTTAAGTTGAACCCTTTGACTGACACATTCATTGGTTTCGTTCAGGTAGGGAAATCCCACCTTAGCATAAGGCAAGTTCGGCCTTCTACTATCCTGACATTTGATTTAATAAACCATTTTATTTTGAGCTTTGAATCTGTTGTCTGTGTCTTGCCTCATGATGCCTTCACAGTAAACAATAATATAATGTACGCTTTTACTACAAATGTTAATGACTTGAACGTATACATGGAAACATTCATGACTTCATTCAAGTTGAAACCAATACGACAAATAATACACAACCAAATGATCGTCCCAAATTAAAACAAGAAAATCAGAGGAAATGTAATTAAACATGTGCTGTACAAGAATTAAACTTTAAATGTTTACTGTAAAGTTTGGCCAATGAAAAAACAGAGGCAACATTCAAATTCTGTAACAAATTGTCTCTTGTTACATGAGAGAATATACAGGATTACGCGGACATCACATGTCTTGTTCTTCTGGAAATCAAGGCAGTAGTTTATTTCATCATATTTGTATGCTCAGTTCACCTAATACATCCTTTAGAGAATTAGGGCCTGATTTATAAAAATGTTTTAACACGGGAAAGCCCCATTGAAAACATTTTTGTAAATCAGACCCTCAGTTTGGAACATTTATATAGCTAACCAACCAGTAGAATTACTTTTACAATTAAAACAATTTATGGAAGCGCAAAGTGTAATAAATGTTGTAGATTTTTGCGAAGACATACATACATGATTGATACTTTGGAGTACATTTTTTAAACTTATTTTTATTTATTGCGCCTGGTTATCAACACACCTTTTGCAATATCATACAAACACATTAGAAAGACCCATTAAGACATAAAACAATCAATAAATAAATACATGTATACAAACCGATATATAAACAGTACAAAAGCTCTTCCCTTATAGATACAAATATGCATACTTAGTTATATTCAATTATAAAACATGGCAATTCAGCAACTATAGCACCATAACCAAGATGAAATTATTAAAATCTATAAACAGCCCAACAAATTACTATCCTAGTTATAATTCTCAGAGTACAGCAATCTGAGCAAGTGCTTCCCCCAAACATGAAAGGCAGCAGCAGTGAATACTATAGATTCAGTGCCATCTATGGCACTCCAAAACTGATCAGATTCAAATAGATCAATATTAGTAGTAAGAGTAGAATAGATCTTTAAACAATTTATTTTATTTTTATTTTTGCATTTGTAAAGCGCCACGGAGCCCGGAGGCATCGGAGCGCTGTTTCAGGAAAATGACTTAGTTACAGTGCAAGATGCAATAGACAGTGAATGTTACAGGGAGAGCGTGTATAACAATAGCCCGGGCATGGAAGGTTGCCTTACATAAGTTACAAAGTTGGCAAGGTGAGCACTGACAAGTGAGAAGTGTGTATATCCAGTGCCAGGCCAGAGTGGGGTTTACACGAACAACATTTTTATTGCTTTTCGGAAGCCCAGGTGGGACTCGATGCCCCTGACAGAGGCGGGTAACAGGTTCCAGTTGGTGGCTGCGAGAAATAGGAAGCTAGCGCCACCTGCTCTCGGTCTTGATGCTTTTTGGAATTGATAGTCGGTTGGTATGGCTGGATCTGGTCGGTCTGTTTGAAGGGGGACCAGAGAATCTTTGCTCAAGGTAGCGAGGTGCTGTGTCGTGGCGACATTTGTGGGTGAGTGCCAGTGATTTGAAGAGTATCCGTTCCTTCACGGGTAGCCAATGGATGGATTTCCTGGTGGCCGAGATGTGGTCTCTTTTAGAGATTCCACTGGCTGCTCTGAGGGCATTGTCCTGCACCGTTTGAAGTTTTTTGATGTTTTTAGCTAAGGTGCCTAGTAGAAGTGCATTGCAGTAGTCTAGGCCGGAACCTATGATTGCTCTGGAGATGGTGATGAAGTTTTGTTGCGAGTTTTGTTGCGAGAGGAAGGGCATTGCAGCATTGATAATTTTCGAGTGGTAGGCTGCTGCTGAGGAGATTGCATTCACCTGTCTATCCATGGTGTGGTTATGGTCCAGGTAAACTCCTACGGTTTTGACTGCTTTGGAGACCGAGATGCGGCAGTTGTCAATGACAAAGGAGTCATATTGGGATCCCATTTTTTTGATTGAGACTGCCGATCTGATGATAAGTAGTTCTGTCTTTTTCGCTGTTGAGACAAAGCCAGTTTTCAGCCATCCAGGTTTGGATGGTGGTGTAGATGGAGTTAAGGGTTTTTTGGTCGGCCTCGTAGTCGCCTGTAAGAGGGATGAGGACTTGTGTATCATCCGCGTAGTTGGTGTATGTGATGCCCATTGCATCGAGATATTTGAATAGTGACTTTGTGAACAGGTTGTACAATGTAGGAGATATGCAAGATCCTTGCAGGACACCGCACTTAATTAAATGTGGTTGGGCGCAGGCTAGGTCGGAGAAGACTTTAATTTCTCTGCCCCTAAGGAAGGATGCGATCCAAGCGGTGGCGTCTGCTGAAAAGTTGCCCGCTGTAGAGAGGTGATGGCAGAGGGTGTCATGGTCGACCAAGTCGAATGCAGCGGAAAGGTCCAGTAGAAGTAGAAGAGCTGGTCTGCCTACGTCTACGAGGTCATCGATTTGGTTCTTTAGGTCCAATAATGTGGTTTCCGTATCATGGTTGGGGCGGAAGCCGGATTGCCGGAGACCAAGCAGGTGATGACCTTCAAGGTAATTCTGCACTTGGGGGTATGCAGCTTTATCCAAAATATTAAGAAGGAATTGAACTGTCGTGATGGGCCTGTACATAAAACCTCAATTTATGGCATTGAGTGAGAAGGTGACATGCAGTCTCAGTAGTCTGCTGGCATGGACGACAAACCCTATCAACACAAGGCAGATTAATCCAAATACACATGTGCTCTAGCGTAGGCAAAATATTAAACCGAAGATAAATAATAAATCTTCGCAATTGGGGTGAGCACAATTTGGTTAAATAAGGACGCACGCGATTGTAACGAAATCCCTGCATGCAATATTCAGTGTATAATTTCTTTGTAGACAGTCTATCCGTATTGCTACAAACATCTATGTCCCTAGTTTTGTTTTTTTAGAATAACAGACCTATTAGGAGCAGCGAGCATGTCTTTAATAGTCATATTGATATTCTGTAAATGGGTTACTACGATCTTATATAATTGTACTAGGAATGTATTTTTATTACCAAGGATTGTTCTGCCAGAATACTGGCCATCAACATATTGGAGTATGGAGTAGTAGAATAGTAAAATTAAGATTACATTGTTGCACAAGAGCCATTGTGAGTGTATAGAGGGAACTCCCAACGCATTACGAAGAGCCTCAATCGGTACTGAATTAGGGATTTCTAGTATGGATCGCAGCAACTTGTCCTCTAGTTTATCCATCCAAGTCGTCATAGAAGCCGGAATGGCTGCTAATCCATACAGTATGCCTGGCAGAATACTTTGCTGGTATATTGATATAAGGCCCTCAATATTATTGCCATCTTTTTGTTTTATAAAGCATTTTAGCTACCACAATTACTTTAGAATTTTAAGTTGAATCAAGCTGCCATAAAAATCATGATTAAGAGAATCACAAACCGGAAATCCCAGATAAATATACCTATCAACAATCTCCAAAGGGGATTTAACAAAAAACCAGGAGAATTTAAATTTCTTACGTGAGTCAAAAATGAATAAAACTTTGTTTTTTGAGACATTTACTTTAAGGAAATGTTCCATAGCATAGAAAAATAAGGCCTCTATTCAGCGCTGGAGACCGATAGGGGTGCAATCCATCAACACTGTATCATAGTCATAGCTGAGCTACAGTATGTCAGGAAGGCATGGTATCAACAGTAACACAGTTCAAGGGGGTTTATTGGACTTCAAAAAGCGTTTGAACAACACCTATATAGCTGGGAGCAAGCTACGACCATCAAATAATAATAACGGAGTCCTACTGGTGTCTTAACAAAATAAAAGGGCCTATACTAATAAACCTTTTGCCAATCATTACCACTAAATACAAACAGTGTGGGAAATAGTGTTATGAAAAAGAAAGAAGTGTTCACAAAATGATATGTCAGAATGTTCAGGCCGTTGGCCTCCCACCCCCATATTTTCACCACGGGACAAGGCACTTCACTCGAGCGTAGAACAGTCTCTGGTTTCTTTAGCATGAGGACACATTTCAATCATTAGCATCAGGGCCTTCTCTGCTCAAGTCTCTCTGCTTCTCAGAGTCTATTCATTCAGAGGGCCTGATGCTATCAAATAAACAACACGTTATTTTACTCTTTAGTTTTTCACAAGTATTCACTTTGTAGCCCCCTCTGCTGTGCTCAGATCCCTTTAGCACAATGTGCTTCACTCTGGATCCCCCTCATCTGGGCTCAGATTGCTTAACACAATGTTTGTAGGATTTTCCTTTTTGGGCGACTCACGGTTCACCCTGGACACCCATGAGCCGGGCTCAGATCCCTTTTTAACATAATTAGTTTCCCTCGGCGGTCTCGGACCAATTTCAATTTTTCATGAAGTATCAAAGACTTTCGAATTTGCATGGGTTTGGCTTGACCCATTGCAGGACCACTTCGATTTCACAATTCCTTTTCTTTTTACATTTGTCACCTTTCAGTTGGATAGATAACAGAAGCTTTCGAATGAGCACCCATGTGGTGCCGGACCACTCTGTCTACGGCATTGTATTTTAGGTTAAAAGTTAATTCGCTCATCTTCTGTTTTAATTATGTTCACGTCGCTTGCCACATATTCTTTATGCACTGTTCTCTTCAATTTACTTTATACAATGTTGCTGCTTGCAACCTTAGTTTCCACACAGACCGATCTGGTATCAATCTCCCCAACTCACCGGCTGTGCTGACTTGTCTGGTGCTGCTTTGTTGCAGGAGCCAAGGATATTACCACGGCAGTAAATTATTCTCCCTGCCTTGACTATCGATGCAGAAGAGCCCCGGATACATCTGACACAATGCAGGATTCTTCAGCTTTGATTCCAGGTCTTACGTTTCCTATTCTCGAAGGTTTGTAAAAGATGCGGTCTTTCAGTGAAAAGGTCAATGGCACTTTCCACCTTGCAATCCTCTTCGGTCTTGCCGTCTTTCGCCTTGTTTTAAACTGCCATCTTGGAACGTCTGTTTCCTCATGTGCTTTACCTTGCTTACAGTGTGATTTCATGCTCCGCCTCTTATCCTTGTGGGAAAGTGCGATGGAAGTCAGGTGTGTGTAATGATCAGTAATTGCCTGACCCTGCCTGACCACTGAATTGGGACACGTCAGGTAAACGGCTCGGGTATTAGTCAGTTTTCTCTCACAGTGAACTGTTCATGAGAAAGTGTTCATGTCGGAAAGGGAGGGGGGCTGAGTTCCTAAGTATCCTACCCGGCAGGATGGGGTAAAGGTGTTACAGGGTAAAGGTGTTACAGGGAAAGGGATACTGCATCTCGCGTCCCACTTCCATTCCCCAATGACTCCTCATCCAGGGGATCCTCCCACACTGGTATACCCCCCAGGAACTGCATCCAAAAGCGATGGTCGTGTCCTGGCCACCTGGATGTTAGATCCCTGGGGATTAGCGGGTGAGACACCTTCAGGTTTCTCGCATACCCTTTCCCTATGCAAGGTGGATATGGCTGGTCTTTATCCAGGTTCTTCATTTTTAGGACCTGGGAAAGAACAGGGATGATATATATCCAAGGACTCTCGCATATTCCACGGGCTTCTCTTCATCTGTGCAGGAGAAGTGCTTTTATTGTTCTCTCGAAACTAACCAATGAACTGGTCTCTAGAGGTAGACTCTGGTCTCATGGGTTCTTTCTGTCTTGTCGTAGGTTTATTGGGTTCTTTCTCCTACCAGTCCCAGATTGGAGAGTTTTAGGAGCAGTAATTAGAGTTCCAGCAGTCCTAGGGTGAAAATTCTCTATCGGAAGGTGGGGGTTCCTGTAAAAGAGTGGAAATTGTAGGGAAGTCCCGACCCACAATAACTTCTTAGGGGAGCCCAGGAATGATGGCTGAAGATATAAGGCAAGACTCGCCCCTGATGTTAATGTACACCGGTATCTTGTGGTATATTTCTGAACACAGGTAACTCTAACTAGGGTAGCGTTCTGAAGGTCAGTTGTTGTGACCAAATCGGCCCTTATGCAGTTTGCTTGCTTCTTGAGTCCATTAATGCTTTCACTTGTTTCCCATTTACCTACGCCTTTTCATATGTGAAATCAGCAGAAGACTGCCACAAACATATGCTGAAGGTTTCCAGATCTTCCTCGGATTCTTCCAACTTTTCTCTTTTTAAACAACCTATTTCCATAGGTTCTTCTTTTAAATTCTTCAGACAGTGTATGGCCAAATGACCAGTTTCTCTACATCAAAAACTGATGGGGGGGATGGTCTGCTTCCTTTATGTTCCTCCCTTTTACTTTATTTTCTACTTCTGGGGTCAGGTCTTTTAGTTTATATTCTTTCATTCGGTATCCATTCCTTGATTTTATATGACCCTCCTTGTCAGTCTACTACCTTGGGTTGGGGTCGGTGGGTAGTTTTGTAATCTTTCCGTCCCTCATCTCGATGTATCGAGTGGAAGTGCTGGGCTGCATCCGAGTGGTATTGGGCAGTGTCAATGGCCAAGGCTAGGGTAGGTCGATTAAATTGTAATACTGCCTTCTGCAGAAAAGGGGGTAAAGAATTGGTGAATTGTTCTAATATAATCATTTCTACCAATTCTTCCATTTTTTTATTATTAATCCAAAGAGTGATGGTATTTTTAATACAGTCACCCATTTCAAGGGGGGTTTCTCCAGGATTTAATCTAATGGCCCTCAATGTTTGCCGACAGAAGTGACAAGTTTGACCTACTCTTTTCAACAGCCCTTCTTTTATGGATATAAAGGTGGCTCCCTGGGCAAGATTAAGTAGTTGGTGGGTGGTCAGTAGTTCAGCTTTCAACAGGGGCCCTAAGTAACATCTTTTTAGATGTTCTTCCCATCCTAACTGTTCGGCTAATCGTTCAAAATTCAGAAAGAAGTTCCCTAGATCTTTGCCTTCTAGGTATGGTTGAAGTATCCCCTGTGGAAGTAGGGGTCTAGCTTGCAACTCAACCAATTTCGTCAAGTTTTCTTGAAGCCTTGCTTCAGCCTGGATTTGATAAGCAGCCAACTAGGCCATGACAGCTGCTAGGTCGGCCATTTGCTCTGGTGGGATAAGGGTTCCTTATGAGTACTTTTCTGAATCTGAAATAAAAACAGGTCTCGACTTCTTCGGATAAGGTTTCAAAATCATCTGACCCCTCTGAGTCTGATTCCACCAAAGGAACTGACTTAGACAGATTGGTCTCTAACCCTGATGGACCAGGTTCTGGTGGGAACTTGGTACCAAAAAAAAATAAAAAAGTCCAGGAGAGGGGGTGGGGGAAGGGTGTGGTGGGGGGTGGTTGGGAGTGGTTGGGGCTTAGGGCACTAGGTCTAATGAAGGTATGGGCTGGCTGTGTTTTTAATATTATTCAATCCCACTGTTGGATATTATGATGAGATAGTGGGAGTGTATTTAATAAGTCTTGTTGACCAGTTGGGATGTGCAACTAAGAGAGCAAAGCCTCTTTAAGAGTGGACAAATGGTCAGAGTCAAGGAGTTCAACGATTCTATTTTCCCCTTGTGGTGGTACAACAATTATCAGCATACATTCTCAATTTTTATCAGTTGAATCACATCCCATTCCTGACACCACATAATAAAGAAGGCATGGTATCAACAGTAAGATTGACACAAGTGACCACAGTTCAAGCCTGTGTATTGAACTTCAAAAAGGGTTATGAAAAACGCCTATCTAATCTTAAATCTATAGATGGGAGGAAGCTATGACCATCAAATAATAATAAAGCAGTCCTAGTGGTGTCTTGTCAAAATAAAAGGGCCTATACTAATAAACCTATTGCCAATCCTTACCTCTAAATACAAATAGTGTGGGAAATAGTGTTACAAAAAAGAAAGAAGTGGTTACAAAATGATATGTCAGAATGTTCGGGCTGTTGGCCTTCCTTCCCCACCTTTTCAGCACACGACCACGTGGTTCACTCGAGCGTAGCACAGTCTCTAGTTTCTTTAGCATGAGGATACAGTTCAATCAATAGCATCAGGGCCTTCTGTGCGCAAGCCTCTCTGCTTCTTAGAGTCTCTTCATTCAGAAGGCCTGATGCAATCAAATAAACAACAAGTTCTTTTCCTCTATAGTTTTTCACAAGTATTCACTTCAGATACCCCTCAGCCGGGCTCAGATACCTTTAGCACAATGTTCGTCACTTTGGATCCCCCTCAACCGGGCTCAGATTCCTTAACACAATGTTTGTAGGATATTCCTTTTTGGGTGACTCACGGTTCATCCCGAATACCCCTCAGCCGTGCTCAGATCCATTTTATTTTTTATTTTATTTTTTTAAATGTGTCTTTATTAAGCATTTTTGAGGTAAACAAGGTGATTAAGGATACAAGCAATGTTTAAACAATCCCCACCCCCCCTTTTGTGTATGAACTTGAGTATTTCTCAACTTTTACCACCTTGGGACCGGGCTGAGTCTTTGCTCGGTATCCACAGGAACGAGTTGTGTCAATGGAGGGGGTTGTGGTCCTCCTTAGAAGTGGTCTCACAGTACACATTGAGGAAGGGCAGCCATTCCATTTCTCTTGCCGGAGTTAGGTCATGGAAGGGCCCTGTGATGATTTCCATTTCGTAGATCTCTTTGGCTTTCGTAGACCACATTCTTTCTGGCGGGAGCACCCCTGCTTTCTATCTTACTGTGAGACATACTCTTGCGGTCAACAGCAGGAAGTGAGGCATATGCGGGAGCCGCACCCATCGGTCCCCCATTTTCTCAAGCCCAAACAAGGCGAGCCAGGGGTCCAGGCTTCGCGCCACCCCTTCTACATTCTTGATTATGCCAAGACTTCCTTCCAGTATGCCTGTGCTTTCGGGCATGTGCCAAAAGTCTGCCTGCTCGTTGCATCCTCTCCAGCAACATTTTGTAGAGCGGTTTCAGTCCGTGTAACTTGTATTGGCACGAGATGGAGGTTTTGTGGGCATTTCTGCAGAGCCTTGTCCAGGACTCTTTATGGATTGGGCCGCCCAGGTCCTTTTCCCATCTCTTTCTGAGTGGTTCAATGGCGTCAGATGCCTTGCCCAAGAGCGTTTGATATATGATAGTTTATTTATGTAGCACCTATACACAATGTGTTTCAAAGCGCTTCAAGGCAAGGGAGGGCACAAGGGAAAATAAAATGACTTTCTTACATGATCAGTAAGGATGTGAAATTAACTATCGTACTCGGCCTGACGACATTTCAGATAGTGCAAGAGCTAAGACATAGATATGGAATGGAGGGGGAGAGTGGGAAGGCAATGGAAACAGACAGGCGACTAGCGTACTAGGCCTGCCGACATTTCTGGTAGAGTCAGAGAAAACAAAAGGTGAGGGAGAGGGGTGCAGAAAGGGAGGGGAGGAACAAAACAAGCAACTATTGTACTAGGGCTGACGACATTTCAGATAGTTTGGAGGGATAGAGGGGACAAGAAAGGGGAGGGGTGGGGAGACAGACGAGGTTGCTATCATACTAGGTCAAGGGACAATTCTGATGGATTAAGTGCATAGAAGAAAGTAAGGGTCGGAGATAGGAAAAGGGAGAAAGGGAGAGGAGGAGAGAACAGAGAGTAAGCAGTCAAAAAGAGTAGAGAAGCAAGAGGGGAGAGCAAATACAATGGCAGAAGTCAGTAGTAACACATAATGTTGCAACCCAGGATCCAAGATGAAGATGGGAACATCATAATTCAGGGCCATCATGAGTATAGGATGCAAAGGAAGTCCAGCATGAGAGTTGAGAAATGGTGACGCACCATGAATCAATGAAGTCCATAAAAGTCAAATCCAGCATCGGCCATAAAACGGTGATGGTGAAACCAGAATGTATCAGAATGCTCGTCACTTTGGATCCCCCTCATTTGGGCTCAGATCCCTTAAAACAATGTTCATAGGCTATTCATTTTCGGGTGACTCATATAGCTGTGACATAAGGTCCTTGGCTGAGGTGGTCTCACTGAGTATTTTTCCAGTGGCATCCCATCCAGGAGATCGTTACCTTTTCCCATCTATTCAATTCTGTGTTTAACTCCAATATGAGCGGAGATAGGTTGGCCTCACAGAGGTCTTTTGCTTCTTTCGTTATATTGATTCCTAGAAATTTCAATGTTGTTGGGGCTATTGGGATTCCCAGGCTGGCCAGTTTCCCTTCAATTGCGTCGCTGGGTACACTATATGGGAAGATGATAGATTTCTCCATCTTCATCTTTAGCCCTGCCCATTGCCCATATTTTTTTATCGTCTGGAGGACTTTGGGTATGGAGGACATCGGTTTGGAGATGTAGAGTATCATGTGGTCTACGAACATTCCTAACTTATATTCTTGGCTGCCAAGCTTTATTCCCTCTATACCTGGGTCCTTCCTGATCTTATTCCCCAGAGGCTCTATGGATAAGGCGTACAGGAGGAGGAGAGGGGGCAGCCCTGTCTGCTTCCTCTTGTGAGGCTGTATTCTCTGGATACTTTCCCATTGACTATCACCCTTGCTTTGGGCGTTACGTAGATCACTTTTATCCCTGTGAGGAACCTCTCCCCAAACCCCCCGCTCTTCCGTGTGGCCCAGAGAAACTCCCATTTGACCCCGTTGAACACCTTCTCCGAGTCTAAACTGAGCAAGATGTGAATTCCCCCTTCTCCTCTTGAGTCCTCCATTATGTCTAGGGTTTTGCGCATGGCATCCACACCCTGTATTCCTTTTGTAAAACCTACTTGTTTGGGATGAATTAAACAGGGCAGGATATCCTCCATTCGGTTGACTAGCGCTCTCGTGTAGACCTACCCATCTGTATTTATGAGGTCTATTGGGCGATACGATTTACAGCTGGTGGGGTCCTTAACGCTTTTCAGAATGACCACTATGTGTGCTTTGGTGAATGAGGGGGGGGGCCCATCCCGTTTCCCATATGGAATTGAATAGTTTGGTCATATGTGGGGCTAGTGTGTTTGCGAATATCTTATAGAATCCCATTGTGTAACCGTCCTCCCCTTGGCACCTCCGGGGGCAATCTTTTTATTGCTGCTTTTATTTCTTCAGGGTTAAATGGGGCCTCGAGACTGTCTCTAACTTCTGGGGTGAGGTGCGTTAACCCTGCACCCTTAATATATTTGCGCATAACTGGCCTAGGTCCCGTCTTATCACTCTTGTACAGCCTTTCATAATATTGGGCAAAGTGGTTAGCTATTTCCGCTGGAGAGGAGGTACTTCGACCTTCCTCCCAGTGGATTTAGGCAACCCATCTCTCTGCTCTTTGCGCCCTTAACCTATTGGCTAGCCTCTTTTCGGCTTTGTCTCCCTTTTCATTAAATATTTGCTTTAGGAATTTCTGTTTTCGTACAGTGCCCCCTATTCCCAAAGTTTTACATTCTTCTCTTTTCTGTTTTAGTGCCTTCAGCTAAAGGTCCCGATATACCACCTTTGAATGTATTTTGTTCTATAGAAGCTTCATTTGTTTGCCCAGATTTTCTTCCTGTAGTCTGAGCTCTTGTTTTTCTGTGACCCATCTCTCATTAGAGCCCCTCTCCATGTTGCTTTTCCCTCCTCCCAAAGTGTGGTTTCTTCTACCTCCCCGTTGTCATTGTTCTGGAAATACTGCTCTATCTCTTTAGTGAGTTCCTAGGTAAAGATATTGTCTCTCCACAGGTGTTTGTTGCAGCGCCATCTAGAGTCAGCCCTGTTCATGCCTTCCATCTCTAGGTCCATAGTGACCATGTCATGGTCCGACCAGCCCACTACTCGGATTGCACTATTTACAATTCTTGACCTGTGTTCTCTATTTAATAACAGATAATCTATTTTGATGAAGTTTGCGTGTACGCTTGAAAAAAATGTGTATCCCTTTGAGCTCGGGTGGAAGGCCCTCCGCACGTCAAGCAGGGCTCCATTTTCTAGCCTCTTTTGGAACTTGCCTCCTCCCCCCTGTTGCGACCCTCAATATTCCTTTTTTGTTGGTTGCCGGTCAGCTTGTGGGTTGGCCCACGTGTTGTAGCCCCCCCCACTATGAGTAGCCCCTTGCTCCTAGTTAGTATGGTGCAAATGGCTTCTTCATTGAAGGCAACCTGGCCTTGGTTGGGGAAGTATACATTGATACCTTCCCATTTCCCCTGAACCATCAGGTGCCTACCTTCCATCAGCGGGTGAACCCTAGGATTTGTCTGTCGTACCCTCTTGTGTACCATCAGGCCCACTCCTCCTTTTCTTTGAGTGGCTTAGGCCTAGTTGGTCTGTCCCACCCATTTCCCTATCAGAGGCCTCTCTTCTCCGGTTTTCATTCTTGTCTCTTAGATAAAGAGGATGTCAAGCGCAGCTCTCTCGAATTTGCCTGCTATTAGGGACCTCTTGGTGGGCAAGTTCAAACCGTTGATGTTTAATGTTCCAACCCACAGGAGGCTGCTTCCCTTCTTTCCCCCTAGTTTTCCTTCCATTCTAGGGCCACTGCTTGTCGTTTACATTTCCGTCTATCAAGACCCTTGTTTCCCAACCCATGTTTCCCCTGCCTTTTTGCTCCCCCTTGTGTGCTCATGATTTTCCCTGCTAATGAACTGTAACAAAACGAAACATTTCTGAAACATCTGAGTACCTGTAACGCTGTACCTTACAAGGAGACGCCCTCCTTCAACTGAGGGCCACCAGGGTGGTATTCCCCTTTGCCGGGGTCTGTTCTTCTGTTCGCTTCGCTTGCCCTGATTATTTTGTTGTTGGTTTGCCTTTTTGTGCGGGCTGGTCAGGGTTATTTTCCGAGTTACAGCGGCTTCAGTGGTGAAGGAGAGTTTAACTTCATGTATTTCCGTCCAGTCATGCTTCTTTTGCGTCTTTGAGGTTGAGTGTCCATTTGTGTTGATCTTGGGGAGTGTGTCCCTTGCGGGCCCTTGAGGGCTCTTGGCTCCACATTTTCCGTTAGGTGCTGCAGAATTTGCTTTGCTTCTGCTGCTGTGGTGGCTTTATATTCTTCTCCTTTCACCTCGAATGAGAGCGCAAAGGGGTATCCCCACTGATATCGTGTCCCATTTTCTGTGAGCCATGTAGTAAGCGGCCTGAATTCTCTCCCGCATCCCAATGTGAGGCCCGATAGGTCTTGGTACATTCTAACCTTGGAACCTTGGTATATGACCTCTTGCACATATTTAGCCTGGAGAAGGATGTTCGTCTTCTCTTTGTAGTGTAGAAATTTCAATACCACAGAACGTGGGCCCCCGTTGCATGCTCTCCCTCCTCTATGCGCTCTTTCATTTTGTATCGCCTTCCCTCCTTCTGTCTGATAGAAGAGATTGACGATGTCCTGCACTTTCCTCTCGTCCTGGGCTGGGGTCTCCCGTCTGCTTCTTCGAGGCCAACTATCCGTAAATTGGTTCTACGTTCTCTATTTTCTAAATCATTCATTTTCAACGTGAGCTCCTCTTCCCTTAATTCCATCTGTCATCCTGGTGTTTATCGTCATTTCGACCAGGTCAGCGTTAATTTGGGTATGCTCCAGGTTTTCCACCTTTCCTTCCATCTTTTCAACTTTTCCTCTCAGCTCCGCTATTGATGTTTGTATGTCTGTGTGTAGGGCTCTTATTTCTGCCATCACTGCTGCTATGTCTTCCTTTATGGATGCCCCCCCCATTCTGGTATTCGGGTTAGCAATGTCCCTTATGCGCTGAGTCTCTTCCCTTCTGTAATGCTGGAGGGTTTCCAGTCCTCTTGTGGGGGGCCTTGCATCAGTTGCCCTTCTCCTTTTGTGCTTCTATGGTGGGGCCCGGCTTACCGATCTCTTGTCGATCTGCACTGTTTTGATGGATGTTCTCCGGGGATTTGCAGCACTATGTGAGCCCTTGTTTTCTTCAAGGTCATGCAGCCGACTTCCTTTGAGTGGGGTGTGTTACCGCTCACTGAGCGCTGACTCTTGCTGGTCCTCGCCTCGGCGAGGCCCTTCGGTTGCTGGTCCGCCCTCTGTGTTTGTGGCCTTGCTCATGGTGTGGCCGGTGCCTGGGTGAGTTCCCACTCTCGGGCCTGTGGGTGCAAAATATGGCGGACTGACTGTGGGTGGCACCCCTTTCTCTTTCATGTTCTTTCTCTCCTTCCTTTCTCTTCATCTCTCCTTTGCTATTGCTCGGGCCTTTGGGTTCCGCAGTGTGCCTTTCCCTGGTTTTTAAAGCTTTGTAGGTGTTGAGGGTTCTGCCCTCATTGTCTTCACCCTCCTCCTCACTTTTGTGTGGACTTGTGGGTTCCCTTCTCTCGTGGAGCTCTGGAGGGCCTGCCCTTCTTGTTTTGCTTAGGGCTGGGGGGGCACTACTTCTGTCTTGCGGGTCGGCCTCTGGGGTTGAGCCTCCCCGTGGAGCGGCCCGACTCCTCTCATTTTCCCTTTCCCCTCTTGCTTTAGCTGAAGCCCTTATTTTCCTTGGGGGGGGGGGTGTCGCTGTCGTCTGTGAGCCTTTGCTTATGTTGCGTGGCTCTTTCCGAGCTGTTCCCCTGGTGGGCCACAACCAGCTTCTCCACCCGCTAGTTTCTGCTATGTTTCCGGTGGATTGGGCCCCCCAGATTGGTGCTGGAGGAGCCCCACACCAGGTCTGGTTTCTCAGGTTACTTCTCGGTCAGAAAGTCTGTCCTCGCTGGCTCAGATCTGCCTCTGGGGTGCCCTCTTTTTCTTTCCTTCTCACTGCATCTTTCCTGCTGTCGCTGCTGTGGCTGTGTAGCACCGGCTGCCCTTTCTGCGACCACGCTGCGTTCCATATTCTGCCCTCTGTCCGTGCTGGTATGGAGCTCCTCTTGGGGCTACGGCTTAGCCTGGCTCGCGTTGATCTCCGCGTTGCGGTCAGGGGTGGTACCCTTCCCCCACCGTCTCCTCGGGAGGTTGTTGCTCTTGGCCAAGCCGCCGAGCGGGGTCCTTCCTCATAGCTTTTTACTGGGTTCCGCCCCAGGCACCATCGCATTTGGTGGCTTATACTGCCTCCCCAGTCTTTTACAGGTCTATTCCATCCATGCCTCCGTGAATCTGAGTCTGGAACGGCTCTTTTTCCTCTCTTATTCTCCCCCCGCTGGAGAAGCAACATGTTAGGCAGCCATTGCCTTCCGCGCCCCCTAGTGGTCTCCCCTCAGATCCGTTTTTAACACAGTTAGTCTCCCACATGCAATTTTTATATTGAGTGGTAGCTTGAGATTTCATTTGTTTCTTATCCATCCGTGTAGAATTAGGATCATGCGTCATAATTAGGATCATGAATAATAATTAGGATCATGCCTAATGTGGCACCGGACCACTCTGTCTACGGTTTCGTATCTTAGCTTCAAAGTTCATTCACTCATCTGCTGTTTTAATTATATTTGCGTTGCTTGAGATACACGCTTCATGCACTGTTCTCTTCAGTTTTCTTTATACAATGTTGATGCTGGCAACCTTGGTTCCCACACAGACTAGTCTGGTATCACTCTCCCCAACTCACCGGATGTGCTGACTTCACTGGTGCTGCTTTGTTGTAGGAGCCAAGGACAGTATCACAGCGGCAAACGATGCTCCCTGCCTTGACTAACGACGCGGGAGAGCCTCGGGTACCTCAGACACACAATGCATGATTCTTCAGCTTTGATTGCAGGTCTTACATTTCCTATTCACGAAGACTCATGAAAGTTGCAGTCTTTCAGTGAAACGGTCAAGAACACTTCCCTCCTTACAATCGTCTTTGTTCTTGGCATCTTTCGCCTTGTATTAAACTGCCATCATGGAACTGGTGCTTCCTCGTGTGCTTTGCCTTGCTAAGAGTGTGCTTTCGTGCTCCGACTTTTTATCCATGTGGGTAAGTGTGATGGAAGTCAGGTGTGTGTAATGATCAGTAATTGCCTGACCCTTCCTGACCACTGTATTGGGACACGTCAAGTATACGGCTCGGGTGTTAGTCCGTTTTTTCTGACAGTGAGCTGTCCGTGAGAAGGTATTTGTGTTTTGTGTTGGAAAAGGGGGGGATTGAGTTCCTAAGTATCCTACCTGGTAGGATGGGGTAAAGGTGTTACAGCGAAGGGGATAACGCATCGCGCCATCTGGTGTCCCACTTCCAGTCCTCAAAGACACCTCATCCAGGTGAACCTCCCACACTGGACCACCCCCAGGAACTGGATCCAAAAGCGATGGCTATGTCCTGGCCACCTGGATGACAGATCCCCGGGGACTAGCGGGTGAGAAACCTTGAGGTTTCTCACAGGTATTGATGTCTTTCCAATATGTGGGGAGACATTCTGAGCTCCTTTAATAGCTAGGTTCATATCACTCACATAACGATTGTATAGCAGGGGGGCTAAAACACAGCCTTGCTTAACTCCAGTGTTACTAGATAATTTGGATGTAATCTCCCCTTCTTGGTTCATTCATACCACCACTGTAGTATCAGTATATAGTTCGATAAGAAAGTGTAATAAAGAATAATCGATACCCCAACTTCTCAGCTTAGACCAAAGCAAGGGTCTGGAAACAGTGTTGAACGCTTTACTAAAATCAATAAAACATTAAAACAGCTTATCGTTAACCTTGCCCTTACATGCCGATATAATGAATTGAAGAGCACTGATATTATGAAAGGTACTATGCCTTTTACGAAAGCCAGTTTGGAATGGAGTTAAAAGTACAGCTGTCATTGCCCAAGATGTTAGTTCTTTCAACAGAATAATAGAAAATATCTTTTGACTAGCATCAATCATTGCAAGCAGCCGGTAACTTTGGGGACTGGTACGGCTGCCCTTTTTAAACACAGGGATCAATATTGATTTTCACCAACTGGTTGGAATGATACCATATAGTAATATTTTCCAAAAAGGTTGCTCCAATACAATGGCCCATGATAAAGGGTTTTCCTTTAACACAAAATCCACCATTGTATCGGCCAAGGCACACAGGAATTGTTCAAGGATTTAATAATGGTCACAATATCATCCCGCTCAGTGTCCAAAAGAAAATTCGGGGTTGGCAAATAGGGCAAATACACAGGGGAAAAGCCACAAGGGGTGAACTAGAAGTCCCTCATGGCCTTAATCCAGTCAATTCGCCAATAGGATTCCATTCAAATTCAGATTTCATATGTACAAAATCATGGGCCATGGCCGAGAACTTTCTATAGTCATTGTTTTTTAATAGACCAAAAAGACATGTCCAATTGGCGTTAGTGGTGTTAAATGTATAACTTCTAATCCAATTTTATATTGAGCGGTAGCTTGAGATTTAATTTGTTTTTTATCCATCCGTGTATAATTAGGATCATGCCTAATCATTGTTTGTTTGTTTGTTTTATTTGCTTGTATAGCGCACCTAGCCCGAAGGTATCTAGGCGCTTTTCTTAAAGTACATGGTACAGGGTAAGATACAGTATGATACACATGTTATTATACAATGGCATATAGATATTAATAGGCATTAACACATTTACAAATATATACAGTTTAATACAGGCAGGACATATTATACAGTAGCGCCTATGTGAAGGGAAGTGGCTGGCTGAAGGACTTGGGGTGAGGATCTGTAGCCAGTAGGCGTCGTCGAGAGTGTAGCCATGGTCAGTAAGTCATGGGAGAGCAGGTTGGTTATTAGTTAGAAAGTGAGAATAACCAGCATTTTATTTTGTTCCGGAATGAGAGGAACACGGGATCAGATCTTAGTGTGGCCGGAAGATTGTTCCATGTTTTGGTTGCTAAGACTGGGAAACTGGTTCCTTCTGCTTTGTTGAGTTTAAAGGACGGGACATTTAGGCAGTGGGCGTACATGGATCTCGTAGGCCCAGAGGCTATATTCTAGATATTTTGTTTATTAGATACTAGTCCTAACCATACTCAACTCCATCAAACCCTCCAATTGCAAAGGCGACTCATGTCCTGCCCAGCTCGTCAAGGACAGCGCCCCCTCACTGGTACCATTCTTCACAGCCTTCATCAACGCCTCGTTCAAATCCAACCAAGTACCACCCTACCTCAAAGAAGCTTGGGTCCACCCATTATTGAAAAAACCTTCACTAGACCCCAAGGTACCAGGGAACTATAGGCCCATCACAACAGTTCCCATCCTTCTCAAGATCCTGGATAAAGCTGCATAAATCCAAGTTCAGAACTACCTAGAAGCTCATCACCTACTTGGTCTCCGGCAATCTGGCTTTCGCCCAAACCATGGCACAGAAACAGCACTACTGGACCTTAAGAACCAAATCGATGACCTTAGAGACGTAGGCAAACCAGCTCTCCTACTTCTACTCAACCTCTCGGCGGCATTTGACCTGGTCAATCATGACACCCTCTGCTACCACCTCTCTACAGCGGGCAACTTCTCAGCAGAAGCCACCGCCTGGATAGCATGCTTCCTTAGGGGCAGAGAAATTAAAGTCTTCTCGGACGCAGCCTGCGCCCAGCCACATTTAATTGAATGCAGTGTCCCGCAGGGGTCCTGCATATCTCCCACACTGTACAACCTTTTCACAAGGTCATTATTCAAATACCTCGATGCAATGGGCATCACCTACACCAACTATGCGGACGACACTCAAGTCCTCATCCCTCTCACCGGAGACTACGAAGCCGACCAAAAAACCCTCATCTCCATTTACTCCACCATCCAAACCTGGATGGCTGAAAACTGGCTCTGCCTCAACAGCGAAAAAACTGAGCTACTCATCATCAGATCACCAGCCACAATCAATAAAATGGGGCCCCAATATGACTCATCATCATCGACAATTGCCGCATCTCGGTCTCCAAAGCAGTCAAAACCCTTGGAGTCTACCTGGACTCAAACCTCACCATGGACAGACAGGTCAACACAATCTCTTCAGCAGCAACCTACCACTCAAAACGTATCACTTCTGCAAGGCCCTTCCTTTCACAGGAAAACTCCCTCATCATCGCAAGAGCTATCATAGGCTCCCGCCTAGACTACTGCAATGCACTCCTACTAGGCACCAGATCTAGCCACACTAACCGCCTAGCAATTCCAAAAAGCATCAGAACCAGAGCAGGTGGCGCTAGCTTCCTAGTCCTCGCTGCCACCAACTTGAACCTATTACCCGCCGAGATCAGAGGCATCAAATCCCACCTGGGTTTCAGGAAAGCAATAAAAACTATGCTGTTTGTATAAACCCCATTTGGGCCCGGTCAACTGTATAACCTCTGTAAAGGCAAAACTTCCTTTTTCCCAGGCTAGGGGTAGATACAATCTCGCTGTAACACCCTCGATCTATCCCTCCCTGCACTGCAACTAAGTCATTTTCTTGCAACAGCGCCCCGATGCCTCTGGGCTGCGTGGCGCTTTACAAATGTAAAAATAAATAAAAATAAATAAATACTTTGGGACTGAGTTGTTGAGGCACTTGTGAGTGATCATAAGTGTTCTAAAGGTGATCCTATCTTTAATCAGGAGCCAGTTAGCATTTACTCTGAATTGAGTAATGTGGCTAGATCTAAGAATGTCAAGGGCGCCCTAAGAGCATTGTTTTGCAGAACTTGTAGTTTATGCAAATTCTTTTGACTAGTGCCTAAGTAGAGGGTGTTACAATAGTCAAATATGGACATTATCAGGGCACGAGCGAGGGTAAGACAGCTGTTAGTATTCAGGAATGGTCGGCATGCGTTTATCAGTTTTGAGATGTAAGCCGTAGAGGAGGCAGTAGCATTGATTTGTCTTTGGAGGTTTAAGGCAGAATCTAGATAAAAGCCTAAGGTCTTAGCTACTTTATTTACTTTGATGATATTGCCATCGATAGTGAATGAGGTGTAAATAGGGCCTAGTTTGCTAATTTTTAGTTTGGACCCAATAAGGAGAATTCCGGTTTTGTTATCCTTGAGACAAAGGCCCTGATTGGCCATCTATCCCTGTATTTTGCTGTAGATATCATTGAGGAGAGTGGTGTCAGTTTGGTAATTTCCTGATTGGGTGATGATTATTTGTGTGTCGTCAGCATAGTTGGAGTATGATACGCCTGAGTCATCAAGGTGGTCAAATAGTAGCTTTGTGTATATGTTATAGATGGTGGGTGATATGCAGGATACTTGAGGGACTCCACATGTGATAGGGGATGGGTTGGCCGAAGCTGTGGGAGAGAAGAAGACTCTCATGGATCTGTCAGCCAGGAATGACTTGTCCCAGAATGTGGCTTGGCTAGAGAAGGAGGCAGCAGTGGAGAGGTGTTTAGTTAAGATGTTGTGGTCGACTAAATCGAACGCTGCTGATAAGTCCAGTAAGAGGAGTAGTGCAGGTTTACCACTGTCCCTAGACTCATCTATTTTGATTTTCAGATCCAAGAGGGCAGTTTCTGTCCCGTGTCTTGGTCTGAACCTGACTGTCTGAGGTGAGGCCTAGGGGGTAGTTTGATTCTAAATGGTTCTGGATCTGGATATAGGCGGCCTTATCTACAATTTGAAGGAGGAGAGGCAGGGTAGTAATGGGTCTGAAGTTTGTTGGGATTTTTGGGTCTAGGTTAGGCTTTTTTAGGAGCGGCATAACCCACGCATCTTTAAGGTTTTTTGGGACGGTAGCTGAGGCAAAGGATGCGTTTATGAAGGAAGTTATGAAAGGAGCAAATTCTTTGGCACCTTCTTTTATGATGGTAGCCGGGCAAATATCCCCTTGGCACTTGGAAGGTTAGAGACTTCTAATGATAGATTCAACCTCGAGAGTGGTGACCGGTGTGAAAGTGAAGGCTGTGTTAGGAGTCGTGTGGGAGGCAGAATTAGGGATCTGGTTAGGTTTCATATTGTTTAGGGTGGTCATTTTGGCAGAGGTCAGTAGGCTAACTTTTTTGGTTTCCATTTTAGTTTGGAGTAAGGAGATTTTGTTAAGTAGGGCCTTTTGGATGTTTTGGAACCACGGAGCGTCTTTTGTGCAGGAGTCCGGTGTTGTAATGCGAGATTCCAATTCTTTCAAAATAGTGACGCGCTCCTTCGTATTGGATTTAGCACTGGTGATTCTGTTATTATAACTTTCTTTTTTAGTTTCTAAGATGGTGGTTTTGTAGGAGGTGGCAGCATTTATGAATTTGTTCTTGTTTAGCGAAGAGGGTTTTTTTCTCCAAGATTTTTCTGCATCTCTTTTTTCTTTGCGTAATGATTTCAGTTCAGGGGTGAACCTTCCTCTCTGACATCTTTTTCATCCACCTGTGGTGTCCTCCAGGGATCAAATCTCTCCCCTTGGCTGTTCAACCAGTACCTGGCACTCCTTGCCCACCGCATCGCCGCTCTCTGCCCCAACTTTCAGTGCTATGCGGACGATACCCAGCTCATTTTCAGGCTACCCTCGGCCTCCTCCTCTCCTTCCCTCATCTCTGACTGTCTGCCGGCTATCCAGGAATGGTGTGCCGCCAATGACCTCTGCCTTAATGCCAGTAAGACTGAGTTTCTACTCATCGGCACACCCACTCCCTCCTTCCCTGCAGCTCTCTGGCCGGCCTCTCTTGGCCCTCTTCCTGCACCTACCTGCACGGCAAAAAACCTCAGGGTTATCTTCGACTCCACACTCTCCTTCTCTCCTCATATATCTGACGTCTCTAAGAAGTCACACTACCAGCTGCACCTCCTCAGAGGTATTCTTCCCTTCCTCTCCTTCCCCCAGAAGCTCACTGTCTCACGAGCCCTGGTTCTCTCAAAACTGGACTACTGTAACAGCCTCTATCTTAATCTGCCTGCCTCTACTCTCCGCCCTCTGCAACTCATCCAGAACAGAACTGCGAGACTTGTCCTTGGCCTTAAGCCCAGGGACCGTATCTCTCCAGGACTGAAGTCTCTACACTGGCTCCCAGTGGCTGCGAGGATAAAGTTCAAAACCCTCTGCATTATCCACAAGGCCTTCTGGGGCCTGGGGACTAAATACCTTCAACTCTCTCTTCCTAAATATCTTCCTTCCCGAGCCCTTCGCTCATCCGTCTCCAACTCCCTCTGGGTCAGCCGCTTCTCGAAGCAACGAGCTGGGGGTAGATCTCTCTCCGCGGCAGGGGCCTCCCTCTGGAACAGCCTTCCTGCCTCCCTGAAACTTGAGGAGAACCATCTCTGGTTCCGGAAGCACCTCAAAACCTTCCTCTTTGCTTCTGCTTTCTCTCTCCCTCTCCCCTGCTAATTCTTCGCTGAATCTGCACCGAATCTGCAACTGGGCCACTCTCGCCGACCTCGGTCCTGGGCCCAGCCACTCTGCACTTGCACTGCCTCGCTGGCAACCCATGCTCTGCGGGACTGTCTCTGTATCCCTACAGCCCCTGTTCCCAGCACTTGTCTGCACTTATTATATATACTTACCTTGTACTGCACTTGCCCCTTCCCCTCCCCTTGCGCTTTGTCCCTTCCCCCTTCCCCTGCACTTGCGCGATCTGAATGACACCTGGCCTAGTAGGATCGCTGTCTGTCTTCCCCCGTTTCCCCCTCCCTGCCTCGTCGCGCCTTGAAACACTTGAAACGCTTGTGTATAGGCGCGTTACAAATGCCATATCATATCATATCATAACCATTTATTAAGATATGCTGCAGGTTTACCTTTCCTTAGTTTGAGAGTGGCAAGTTGGTCCAGCGCATCTAAGGGGGTCTGGTTGTAAAGTTCTACCATAGCGGCAGGGTCAGAATCCAAAGGCATATGTTGTTGGGTAATAGGAAGAATTAGGGGAAGAATGCTTTCCAGTGATCCTAGCCGATTGTTCCTGGTTAGTGAAGTCAGGGCTATGCTGTCCTTTGGGAAAGGGGGTTTGGAGTCTGGGATTTCGAAAAAGTGATGATGTTGTGATCCGACCAAGCACAAGGTGAGTTAGCTAATATTTTAGTCTTGCAATTTAGGTCAGCTACCTAGTCTAGTGTTCTGCCCTTACAGTGTGTTTGGGCTGATATCCTTAGAGAGAACCCTAATTCTAGAAGGATATTTTGGATACCGAGGGCGTTGGTATCTGAGTTGTCATGTAGGCCTAGGTTTAAGTCGCCTATGAGAAGCATTTGTGACTTTGGTTTTGTATTTTGGGTAAGGAGGCCTGTTATATCATACTCAAAGGATGATAGTTGGCCAGGTGGTCTGTAGATAGTGTGGATATGAAACGTCCATTCTGCTGAGAGCGGGAGTTTCACAGAGAGGAGTTTGCAGGAGGTGAACTGGGAGCTGTCGCATTCTCTAATCGATCATTAGGATCATGAATAATAATAAGGATCTTGCCTAATGTGGCTCCGGATCACTCTGTCTACGGTATTGTATCTTAGCTTCAAAGTTCATTCACTCATCTGCTGTTTTAATTATATTTGCGTTTCTTGCAGTCTCCCCAACTTACCGTCTTTGCTGACTTCACTGGTGCTGCTTTGTTGTAGGAGCCAAGGACGGTATCACAGTGGCAAACGATTCTCCCTGTGTCATGCCTGCCAAGCCTAGCCTCTCCCCTAAGCGTACTCACACAGCCCAGAGGACAGCCAGGCCGTTCTTTACACGCTGGCGGCTGTTGGGGAAACTTCCTTTCAGACGATTTCGTTAATCCTCTCAAACGATCTTGTTAATGCTTTCAGAGTTTGCCAATATGACAACGCATCTCTTTCATTCTTACCTTATTGAAGAGACCGTCCACCTTGCATGCGCGTAATACCGATCATGTGGATTCATTCCACAGCATACATGGGCGTCAGCTGATCAAACGTCATTCTGCATTATACGCGATCATCAGCTGACCTGTATTTAAAGCAGAAGCATTCTAAGTTCGGCGCTTCTGATTGTTGTTGATTTTTTGCGTACGTTCCGGAGCTTCGTTTTTTGCAAACCTTTTACCGCGTCCCTTAGCGGTACTCTTCCGTTTTTGCTCATCCATCTGCCACGCTCGAGCGGCCGGAGTCACGCCACATTCCACTGCGGTGCTTTCTATCAGCCGGTGGCTGTTCCAACAATTATGCGGAGTAGCTTTATACTCAGAACTACTCTAACTCGTTTCCTGGGAGCCACTCGCCTGCCTTCTGACGCTCCTGTTCCGCTGTATACACAGCTGGGCACTACTCCCAGCAAACCAAAGGCAAGAGCGGATTATTCAGCATTGTTCCAGTATTCACTCGGAGCAGATTCATCCCCAGCGCTACTCTACCGCGTTCTCTTGCAGTGCCGCTCACTGTCTTCGGACACTCCTGTCCCGAATTACTCACATTCAGCATTTAGAAGGGTTCCTACCAGTCTCTGCTTGTTTGGACTTTCTTGACTTTCTGGTCTCACAAACTGTTAGACAGTGGTTACTATACTTGGATCTGTCTTCACCTCCTCTCCCATCGGTCAAGACTTAAGGATGCAGTGCACTGGACTTCATGGACGCTACCCTGTGTGCACCAACCTGAATCTAGTGCGGCCCTCGTTCCGTTCGGGTTAGTTCCCTTGCTAACTTCCTTTCCCTCTCGTTGGTTCTTGTTTGTTCCTTGGAGTATCCTGGGTGACTGTCCTAATTGAGCAGGTTAGTGTAATTCAGTGAGGCCAATTCTTGTTTTTTGAAGTTGACTCAGTTCCTAAAGTCTTTCTCATTTTTCCTTCTACAGTCTGGTGGTTCTTCTTCTATTTACACGCCCTTCCCACTGATTGCTCCCTTTGACTTTTGAATTAAATTAGTCAAAGAGTGACATTAGTTGGAAGGTCTGAATTCACCGGACGACGCTCCACGCCGAGTCCTATAGGAAGACTCCACGTGTATCCTTTGAATAATACCCATATCCTTTATTTGGTGTTCTAGTAGTATTTCTGATTTGTAACACCCTCCCTTGACTATCGATGCGGGAGAGCCTCGGGTTGCTCCGACACACAATGCATGATTCTTCAGCTTTGATTGCAGGTCTTACATTTCCTGTTCACAAAGACTCATGAAAGTTGCGGTCTTTCGGTGAAACGGTCAAGGGCACTTCCCTCCTTACAATCCTCTTTGGTCTTGCCATCTTTCGCCTTGTATTAAACTGCCATCTTGGAACTGCTGCTTCCTCATGTGCTTTGCCTTGCTCAGAGTATGTTTTTGTGCTCTGCCTTTTATCCATGTGGGTAATACGATGGAAGTCAGGTGTGTGTAATGGTCAGTAATTGCCTGACCCTGCCTGACCACTGTATTGGGACACATCAGATATACGGCTCAGGTGTTAGTCCATTTTCTCTCAAAGTGAGATGTCCATGAGAAAGTATTTGTGGTTGTTGTTGGAAAAGGGGGGGATTGAGTTCCTAAGTATCCTACCTGGTAGGATGAGGTAAAGGTGTTACAGCGAAGGGGAGACAGTGTCTCACCATGCAGTGTCTCACTTCCAGTCCCCGAAAACCCCTCATCCAGGTGATCCTCCCACACTGGACCACCCCCAGGAACTGGATCCAAAAGCGATGGCTGTGTCCTGGCCCCCTTGATGACAGATGCCTGAGGACTAGCGGGTGAGACAGCTTCCGTTTTCTCACAGCTATTGATGTCTTTCCAATTCGAGGAGGAACATTCCGAGCTCCTTTAATAGCTAGGTTCGAATCACTCACATAAAGATTGTTATGTTATGTTATAACAACTTTTAGAGCGCACGGTCACCCAAAAGTATCTTGGCACTTTGGGAGAGGAGATAAAGGTCACTAGAGAAACAGGCATAAAATAAATGGGTTTTAACAAGCTTTCTGAAGCCTAGGTAATTGGAGGTTTTCTTTATGAAAAGTGGGAGGTCATTCCATAAAGTTGCTGCGGCAATAGAAAAAGCCCAGCCACCAACCCGGGACCGATTGAATCTTGGCACTATAAATTGTTCAGCTATGGCAGAACGAAGACTAAGAGTAGGGTAGTAGCGAATTTGGCTTGAAGATATTCTGCGCCCTGATTATGAAGGGCGCAATGCACTATACATAGTGGCTTAAATTCGACCCGCTGGGCCACTGGGAGCCAGTTAACAGACCAAAGCACAGGGGAGATTTGTGCACCAAAGGGCGTGCCAGTTGCCACCCGGGTGGCTAGGTTCTGAAGCCGCTGCAGCTGTTGGGTCAAGCCCTTAGGTTGGGCTAGATACAAAGAATTACAGTAGTCTAGCCATGGCATAACCATGGCTGCTACTACCGGGAGATGTAGTGGAGCGGGGATCAAGGTTAGCACCTTCCTCAGATCTTTCAACTCGAGGTGACCAGCCTGGCACACCGCCATGACCTATTTGTCCATAGATAGAGATGCAGATAGCACAATCCCCAGATTTTTCACTTTATTAACCGGGATAGGAAGAGGACCTAAAGATAAGGGACAGAAAGAGGACACCCAAAGCGTGGGATCAGGGGGGCAGCCCACCACCATCACCTCAGTTTTATCTCCATTTATTTTAATTTGAGCCTATTGCAGTTCATTCATTCTCCAATGGCTGTCAGACACTCTCGCAGGCACAACGACACATCAGCCGGATCAAGGTCTAATCGGATCAAAATCTTAGTGTCGTCCGTGCATAAATAACATCTGACGCCGAAGGAGCGGATGAGACATACAAGGGCCCAAATATAAATGTTAAACATTATAGGAAACAGGGAAGAGCCTTGTAGCACTCCAGAGCTGAGGTGACAAGGAATAGAAACAAAAGGGGGCATGGAGAGGGTCTGGGTGACGTGAACCAGGGTAGTACCTGCCCTGATACACCAAACTGGTTGAGACGGGATAGCAGGTTGGAGTGGTCGACCGTGTCGAAGGCTCCTGAACGATCTAAAAAAATCAGGGCACCCACTCCACCTTCATCCACCAGCCTGGCCATTTCATCCTGGATGACGACCAGAACACTCTCTGTGCCCCTACCAGGATGAAAGCCAGACTGAGCAGTGTCGAGAAGATTGGAAGATTCAAGAAAGGAAGACAGCAACAGAGACACCAGTGATTCTAGAAGTTTGGACAGAAGAGGCAGAAGTGAAATAGGACGGAAGTTAGATAGTATAGTGGGATCAAGGGATGGTTTCTTCAGGAGAGGAGTTACCCTGGCTGCCTTCAATTCCTGTGGGACCATCCCGACTGGAACGAGTCATTGACAGCCCTGGTAATATCTGAAAGAAGATTAGGTGCAATATTTTTCATGACACGCAGCGGAATGGCATCCGAGGAGGAGCAGGATTTAATTTTAAGGATTGCTGCCAGGACTGTCTTTTCTGGCAAACTAGGGAAAGTGGACCAGTCCCAAGCCTCGGAAAGAGCCATGGTAGCGAGGGCGGGGGTGAGGTCTTGTCTGTGGGTAAGCTTGTAGCAACTATTGTGGAGATGTTGCACCAAATGGTATCGATCTTACTAATAAAATATTGCGATAAGGCATCGCATAGCTCTTGGGTGCGAGTGACAGTAGGGACCAGTCTCCCTGAAGAGGCGAGAGCCTTAACAGCTGAGAAAAGAGCCCTTGGCTGAGATAGGGAGGACTCAATATTAGTGGTATGAAACAACATTTTTGCAGCTTTGATTTTAGCAGAGTATGTGGCAGAGCATGCTTTATATTGAAATTTAAGGACAGGATCATATGTTTTCTGCCATTTGCGGTCCGCCTGCCGTAGTTTAAGGCGGGCCTCTTTCAAGAGGTCTGTAAACCAAGGTTCTGGCGGTAGTCTACGGGGTTGAATCAATCATAGGGGAGACCTATATTAGCAGCCTCTAAGAATGACTGAGATAGAAGCGACAGTGACGGCACTGATTCAGTGCAGCACTTTGCTTGAATCGAAGCAACTAAGGTATGGTAATCGACCACTCGCCAGGAGCACTACCAGATTTTCTCTGCTGAGTTTTTTTCTATTTTTTTCACAACTTCCAGTCTACACGAGATTAAGAAATGGTCTAACCATAGTATGGGTTCCACTGACTGCATTGTTAATAGGGATTTCTTTGAGAAGATCAGATCCATAGTGTTGCCCAGTTTGTGAGTAGGGCAATTAACATGTTGATAAAGTTGAAGGTCAGTCAGACTATCGTCAAATAGGTCAAGAACAGGGGGTCTGGGTAGATTCTATTTTAATTTCAAATCTCCCATCACCTCCAAATGAACATATTGTGCCTGAAGATTAGCTATTAAATCTGGAAATTGTATAGCAGAGGGCTAAAACACAGCCTTTCTTAACTCCAGTGTTAGTAGATCATTCTGATATAATATCTCCTTCTTAGTTCATTAGAAACACCACGGTAGTATCAGTATATAGTTTGATGATAAAGTGTAATAAAGAAGAATCAATACCCCAGCTTCTCAGCTTAGTCCAAAGCAAGGGTCTGGAAACAGTGCTGAACGCTTTACTAAAATCAATAAAATATTAAAACAGATTATTGTTTATCTTGCCCTTATATGCCAAGATAATGAATTGAAGAGCCCTGATATTATGAAGGGTACTATGCCCTTTACGAAAGCCAGTTTGAAATGGTGGTAAAAGTGCTGCGGTCATTGTCCAAGATGTTCGTTTTTTCAACAGAATAATAGAAAATATCTTTTGACTAGCATCAAGCATTGTAAGCAGCCAGTAATTTTGGGGTACTAGTACGGCAGCCCTTTTTAAATACGGGGATCAATATTGATTTTCACCAACTGGTTGGAATTATACCATCTAGTAATATTTTCCAAAAAGGTTGCTCCAATACAATGGCCCAAAATAAAGGGTTCTCCTTTAACACAGCATTCGCCATTGTATTGGGCCCAGGCGCACGGGAATTGATGAAGGAACTAATAATGGCCACAATATCATCCTGCTCAGAGTCCAAAAGAAAATTCGGGGTTGGCAAATAGGGCAAAGGTACAGGGGAAAAGCCACCAAGGGTGTACTACTAGTCGCTGATGGCCTAAATCCAGTCCAATTCGCCAATAGGATTCAGTTCAAATTCAGATTTCATATGTACAAAATCACAGGCCATGGGCCACAACTTCCTTTAGTCATTGTTTTTAATAGACCAAAAAGAAATTTCCAATTGGCATTTGTAGTGTTACGTTTATAACTACTAATCCGATGTTTATATTGAGTGGTAGCTTGAGATTTCGTTTGTTTCTTATCCATCCGTGCATAATTAGGATCATGCCTAATTTGTGAACATTATTTATGGAGTGTTTCTTAGCACGATTTATCAAGATGTGAAAACATTTGGTGCTGTTGAATGAAGAAGTTGTGGCACTTGAATAAAGAAAGATTCCCCCGCTTTCTAAATAACAGCATCAAGCTAGAGAGACCCCAGTGATTCTTTGCAAGCCACACCATAAGTAAGGCACCATTAGCATCAACAAACTTTCAGTAACATTCCTATTACTCCAAATTATTTGGTTACACTGCATATTCAAGGAAACTTGGTCTTTAAGATAACCCACCCGTCACCTTGAAGATAGCTTATGGGACCAAGATAATATAACATGGTCACTCATCACGTTAAAAGTAACTGGCATAGGGCTGCAAAAATATCTAAGCTCTCTGTCAAGGAATACATAATCCAAATATAACGAGTTAGTAACGTTAGACCAGGCATAAAAAGGGGTCTTTGTGCAACAGATTTAGTATTAAAACAGGTTAAGTAATACATTCTAAAAGTCGAGGCCTAAACGAAATCCCCCTTACCACTCAATTGCTTGAGGCTTATCGAGGCATCCACACCACATTCCTCAGAGGATGCCCTGATGTCCTAAATTAATTGGGGTGCATTCAAATCACCTGTAATTATGATATTGCATCCAAGATAGCTATCAAACCCCATTTTCAAAATGTTATGAACACTTTGTAAGATCTCCTTAACCCTATTACTTCCCAGAGGGGAATACATATTGATGATCAATATGCAAATGACCAATATGGGTTCATCTAGAATAGCAGCAAGTACATAAGGGGCACGGATTTGATCAAAAAATGGCTGCAAATTCAGAAAAGATGGGGCACCAATAGCAAGTCCTCCAGCCAGCCGGCCACGAATTCCCGAACAGCATATCGATACAATATTCTGTAGCCATCAATATTAAAATCTTCCTTGGCCCAAGTTTCTTGCAAAATGAATACGCCACTGGATTGTATACAGGCTATACTTAATGGGTAGGTCAAACATTATCTGAAGCCCTGTGTGTTCCAGCTTATCCACTTAATAGTGCCCAGGTTCTCATGGTGTCAATAATCATCTAAACTCAATTGGTCAAGTATCCATCTCCCATCATTTCTTCTCCCTCTGAGATTGTTGGAAGGACATATCATTGCAATTTGCATATCATTGCGGTCAACAGGACGGTACGCATGTACATTTGAGGTCTTGCCCAAAACAGAATAAAGACAATGGCCCTCATTACGACCCTGGCGGTAAGCGAAAAACGATGGCGGTAAATGATTACCGGCATCGTTTTCCGCTAGGTCCGATCATGACCTGTGACCGTTAACTACGATGCCATTAGCGGCATCATAGTTAACGCTGCCGCTAACTGCAACAAGGTCGCGCGCACGCGACCCGCAACGCCGTAAATACCGGCATGGCGCAAAGCTGCGCGGATCACGACCCAAGCGGACATGCACCTAACGCCATCACTAAGCCCGTTAAGTACCTTACCGCCATGGTGCTAATTACGCCATCGCGAACCAACCGTAAATGGCCATGTGTGCTCAGGAAGTACAAAAAGAGCACACCCCACCCCTTCCCACACCCAGTCACACTCCACAATGATACCAATAGGACTAGCAATGTTGGGGCTGGAGGACCTGATAGCAATGCAAGTGCTACAACAACAACAACAACAGAGGGCAAGGCAGGGCCAGCAAGCCCTACCAGCACAGCCAGTGGCACCACGCAGGCAGCCCACAATCCCACGCATCAGAGCCAGTCCATTCACCCTCACCGCTGAGCAGATCCACACCCTTGGACGGGGACGCCATCATCGCCATCGTAGACATGGCACACAATGACATCGTCAGCATGATAGAAACACCAACCGCCATCCCACCCCTACTGAAGGTAGTGTCTGTACTCCACTTCCTAGCCACAGGCACCTACCAGCACACAGTGGGGCACTTGCATGGCATTTCACAACCATTATTCTCTCATACACTGATCCAAGTGCTCAATGCCCTCCTCAAGCACACAGACAACCACATCTCATTACCACGGACTGCCCAGGAGATAGCAAACACCAAAGTGGTTTTCCATGCACTAGCCGGCCTACCTGGTTGCATTGGTGCCATCGACTGCACCCATGTGGAATTGGTGGTCCCACATGCCATGGAGGCACCGTACCGCAACCGTAAACTATTTCACTCAATCAACGTGCAAATGGTCTGTGACTCCAACAGGATCTTCACACATTGTTCCGATTCCCCGGAGCAACCCATGATTCAATGGTCCTGAGGAACTCCACAATAGCACGCCACATGGAGCGACATGCAGGCCCAAGATCCTGGAAACTCGGTGAGTCTAATGTCATGACCATGGAATTGCGAAGTGGGTAGGCGAACGACGTACCAATGCATACTCCACCTGCCTGTGAGTAGCAAAGACAACGGAGCCAGATCATACCCTAATGCATAACAAACCTCAGCTGACACCAGTAAACCTAAGGCCTGATGTATGCAGCCCTACCATGTGAATGAAGGTGTGTCCCAACCATAACACAACCATCTGCAAGTGCATTGAACCAATTCAGACCACAATGACTTCAACAAAATGCACCTACATGCACGTCACCAAACTGAAAGGCCTGTCCCCCATAACTGCACACGAAGGAGACACATGACCCCCCTGCATACATTGGTTGATGGCATGCACAACAACAGTCCATAAGAGCCATGAGGATACTCCTGTCGCATAGTGTGAATCAATTAGTGCATTTCAAAGTGGTCCGAAGTAACAGTTGGATGCAAGCCATGGTGGCATGTCAAGTTTTGAGTTTGACGTCATGACTGACACATACATTCTCGCCCACATACAGGTGATGCAGACTATCCCCTGAAGAGGTGGCTACATACACCAGTCCGGAACCCACAGAACCAGCACAAGGAGGACTTCAACCGTGCACAAACACGTACCCGTGTGGTGATTGAGCAGGCATTTGGCCTATTGAAGGCACGGTTTCGCTGCCTCAGCAGGTCTGGTGGGGCACTCGTGTTCCGCCATGAGAAGGTGGCAAAGATCGTCATGGCATGTGTCATGCCACACAATATGTGCGTCAGACGAAATGTGGCCCTGCCCCCTGACGCTGAACTGCAATCACCGATGAGGATGAGGAGGGTGTGGATGGGGCAGCACCTCATGGAGGCAGCGATGCACAGGAGGGGCGTGAAATGTGTCAAAATATCATTGACCAATGCTTCTAGCACACACGGCTGTGTGTGTAACATGGAGACGGCACTTGGGGCACTGTGTGTGTCTGGGACATGCACACTGTGGACTATACACCAATAAAGCACAAATACGAAATGAGCAATGTCCACATATTTGATTTGTGCAAAAGGAAAAAGTGTATTATGAATGTGAATAGGTTTGACACACCCAACCCCCCTTCCCCCCTCTCCCCAACACACCCAATCCCCCCTCCCCCCTGAACTCCCCAACACACTCAATCCCCCCTCCCCCCTGAACTCCCCAACACACCCAATCCCCCCTCCCCCTCCCCCCTGAACTCCCTGCAAAGGTGTGACGGTGCCTGTGATGAAGTGGGTAATGTTCCATTCGTCCACTGGGTGGCCAGTATTGGCAGCCCCCTCTCCCGGCCCCTGGGGCCCCCTTGCCTGTATTCCGCAGGTTCCTGGCTGAACTGCGGACGGGGCTGGTTGCGGCAGAACTGGCAGCGGAGGAGGTACTGGGCTGCTCGGTACGCTGCGTGTCCCTTATTGTCTGTACAAGCTCACCGAGCACATTCCGCACCGCGGCTAGTTCCGCACATATGTCTTTGCTTGCGGATTGGATGGCTGCCTTGACAGTCTCAGCACATCTTTCCATGTCTGCACTGGCACCTCCACAATCAGCCACATGCTGCGTGAGTAGTGAGGGCAGTTGTTGTTGCCTCGTCATTATTTGGTCCAGCGACTGTTGGAAATCTGGGGCATTGGATGTTGCAATTGCCGGGGTAATTGGGCTACTCCCCTCCTCCCCTCATCCCACTGGGCTGGGAGTGGCTGGCCATGACTCTTCAGGGGATAGCCCCTGTGTGCCGTCTCTGTGCAGGCTACTTAGGGACAGGTGGGGGGAATGAGGGTGGGCAGTGGGGGGACCTTCTGTGTCATCCTCCTCATTCCCCACATCGCTGTCAGAGCAGGCTGCGATGGCAGCAGTCTCCCCAATTGTATTGCTCCCCGCAGACACATTCCCCTCAGTGGGCAGCAGTTGTTGTGTGTCTCCTGTGGGTGGTGCCATGCTGCTTGCCTCAGGGAACATTGCTGCCCTGGGCTGTTTTGCGACAGGCAATTTTGGCTGCTGTGGTTGGTCTTTGGGTCCAGCAGAGGTGGAGGGTTGGTGTGCTCTTCCCTCTGGCCTGGCCTTCTTGGCAGGTGTGGTGCCACTCTCGTCCCTGCCGGTGTCCGATTGGGAGCCTGTGGTGGAGCAGAGGAGGGAAAGTGTTATTGATGGGTCAGCGGACATTGAGCAGGCATTGTGATGACTGCCATGAATTTGATGGATAGATGGTGCACTTTGTAGGCTGTGACATACAGGTTGTCTCCCTTTTGGGTGGGTTGAACATGCAGGAATGTAGGTTCCTGCTGTGGAGTGTGCATGCTGCATGTGTGCAGGGTGTAAGTCTTCTGCTGATGTGTTGCGTTAACCCTATAGGGCAACATTTTGATGCACATGTAAGTGGAATTCAGGGGGTTTTGCATGGCTAAATTAGAGGCACCTACCTGTGTCTCCTGATGTCGGGGCTCCTCTCTCCATTCCACCGACCCCCTCGATGCTCTCCATGCCGATCGTCGAGGCACATATCTTCTCCCATGGCTGCATCTTAATTGGGGAGTCTGCTCCTCCGCCAGTTGCCATGCCCATGTTGCGGTTGGCCGACAGTATGCTCCTTACTCGGAGCCGGAGGTCATCCCACCTTTTGCGGCACTGTTTTGAGGTGCGTGGGGTGGTTCCTACAGCGCTGACCCGTTGTGCTACGAGTTCCCATATGGCCTTTTTGCGGGCTATGGCTGGTCTTGTCATTTCTGCGGAGAAGATGATGTCCGCGTTTTCCTGTAGCGTTTCAGCCAACATTGTTAGTTCCTCCCTGCTGAAGCGGTCCTGCCGATGCCGATCGCAGGCTTTTTTAACAACTTTTGGCATTGTGGGGATGCGTGGATGTGGCTGTAGCTTTCTGCAAGGTCTCGGGGTCAGATGTTCAGTGGTAGTGGAGGATTACAATGGATTGTGTTTTTAAAGATGGCCGCCATGCTCTTTCCCGTTCCGCCGCGATGACGCTACTTCCTGTTCCGCTTACTGGCGGTCACCGCTAATTACGGTGACCGCTAATTACGGTCAGTGCTAAGATCGGTGGCCGGGATGGCGGTAGTGCACCTTATGCGGCATGCGGTGCCGGTAGGTGCCGTTTTGGGGGCATTTACGCCATGGCGCTGTTTACATTACCGCCATGGCGCAATGCTCGTGCCCGATGAGTCGTAATGTCCCGCTTTTTACGGCTTCGACCCAGCACGGAAACGTTAATTACGCCATAGCGGTAATGTACGTTACTTACCGCCAGGGTCGTAATGAGGGCCAATGTTCTGATTGATCTTTCTGAGGCTGCATGGATTGCATGCTACACGCCGTCAATTTAAACCCTATCTTTAATAATGAGTCAGCACAAGTGCAGATCAAGGAAGCAATAGCCGGGGAGGCAAATTCTATTAATACCCAATTAGTGGGGCTGTTCCATTTGGGAAAATCCCCATGCAAAAGATCCCTGCTAATAGCTGAGATAAGGGATGATTTGCCATAGCTTTAATAAATATGATTGGTTAATATGATATGATAAGTCATTTATAACGTGCCTGTACACAAGTGTTTCTAGGCGCAGCAAGACAAGGGAGCGAAGACAGAGGGAGGACAGGACAAACGATCTTACTAGGGCCTTTGCCATTCAGATCGTGCAAGTGCGAAAACAAGAAGTGCAAGGGGCGAGGGGTGGGGAGAAATGGCAGGGAGGGGGATGGAGAAACAGTGCAGCAATGCTCTGAGTAAGTGCAGCACAGGGCAGGGCAGCTTTGGATTAGTGCAAAGAGGCAAGGGACATTACAGTTACAGCCACTAGGTCAGTGGAGGGCCCGGAGGTAGTGCAGGGGTGACAGATCAAGAGAGTGTCTGGTACTCAGTGAGACTGTGAGGGTACCCAAGCAACCAGCCTGTGTGGCAGACAGGTAGCTCAGCAGGGGAGTGAATGAGAGAACACAGAGGATAAGAGAAAGGTTTTCAGCTACCTCTGGAACTTCAGGTGGTCTGGCTCAAGTTTGAGAGGGGCAGGGAGCCCATTCCAGAGGGAGGCACCTGCCGAGGAGAGAAATCTTCCCCCACTCTCTGCCTGGAGAAGCGTCTGTCCCTTAGAGAGTTGGAGGTAGCTGAACGAAGGGCTCAGTAAGGAAGGTATTTAGAAAGAGAGCGTTGGATGTAGTTTGGGCTCTGGCCCCAGAAAGCCTTGTGGACAATGCAAAGAGTCTTGAACTTAATCCTTGCAGTCCTCAGGAGCCAGTGGAGAGATTTCAGGGCTGGAGAGATATCGTCCCTGGTCTTGAGGCCAAGGATAAGTCTCCAAGTCCTGTTCTGGATTAGTTGCAGAGGGCAGAGAGTAGCCGAAGGCAGATTGAGAAAGAGGCTGTGGCAATAGTCTGGCCTTGAGAGAACCAGGCCTCTGCACACAGTGAGCTTCTGGGGGAAGGTGAGAAAGTGAAGAGTACCTTTGTGGAGGTGCATCTCCTAGTGGGACTTCTTGCGACGTCCAAGATATGACGAGAGAAAGAGAGGGTGAAGTCCAAGATGACACCAAGGTTTTTTGTCATACAGGAAGGCGAAGGAAGAGGGCCCAATGAGGGCAGCCAGAGTGAGAGAGGGAAAGCGGGAGCAGGAATCCCAATGAGAAGGATCTCTGTCTAACTGACATTGGGGCAGAGATTGTTGGAGGCATACCAGTCCTGAATCGTTGATAGACGGTCAGGAATCAGCGAGAGAGGAGAGGAGGCTGAGGGGAGCCTGAAGGAGAGCTGAATGTCATCCGCATAACACTGAAATTTAGAGGAGAAAGTAGAGATCTGGTGGGCCAAAGGGGCCAAGTAGAGGTTGAAAAATCAGGGTGAGAGGATAGAACCCTGGAGAACCCCACAGGTGGAGAGAGAGGTCGCAGAGAGAAAGGAACCAAGTTGGTCCTGGGAGGTGCGGTCCAGGAGGAAGGAGGTCAACCACTCCAGGGCCTGATCCGTGATGCTCATGTTCTCACAAAGTCCATTGTTCTGGATGGCGAGGTTGACCGTGCCAAAGGCAGAGTAAAGATCAAGGAGGATGAGGACAGAAGGAATGCTGGAATCCAGGTTATAGAGCAGATCTTCATGGGTGTTCAGGAGAGCAGTTTCCGTGCCTCTGGCAGCTCTGAAGCCAGACTGATGGTCATGGAGACAACCAACAGATTCAGTGTGGTGAGTAAACTGGGAGATTGCCAGCTTTTCCATGAGTTTGCCCAGAAAAGGGATAATAGAAATCGGGTGATAGTTTCCCGGACAGCTAGGAACGTCACATTACTTTTTGAGGAGGGGGGTGCACAATGGAGTGCTTGAGGAGAGAGGGGAAGTTCCAGTTGCGAAAGAGTGATTACAGAAATCGGCCAAGGCTACAGTGAGGGTGTCAATATGGTCCTTGATGGTTCTGGAGTAGGAGGGAAGCACCTGTTTGGACGACACTTTCATTAATCGGACTAGTCTAGAAACCCCATCAGGTGTTGTCAGAGAGAAAGAGGAGAAAGGATGAGGAGAGGAAGAGGTGGCCAATGGGGGCAGAGGAAGAGGGAAAGGAAAAGGAGAGAGAGGACAGGATGTCCTGAGTTTTAGTGGTGATGTGAAAGGCCAGGACCATACCGAGGGCCTAACAGGGAACAGGAGAAGTAGAGAATGCAGTAGGGTTGGCCAGTTCCTTGCAAATTTTAAAGATTTTGGCCGAGTTGTTAGAAGTCACAGAGACATAGGTTTGGATGTGGACTCTCTTCCTGGGCAGGAAATAGAGTCTGTATTGCCTTTGGAGCTGGTGGCAAACCAGTTTGTCAGAGGATGCGCCTGAATCCCTCCACTTCCTCTCAGCCACCCTGCACTTTAGTTTCAGAACGGCGAGGTTGGAGTTATACCAAGAGTTGCACTTGGAGGTAGGCTTCAGCCGGATTCTTATGACAGGGGCAAGGATGTCCAGAGTGTTGGAGATAGAGAGATTCAGATTAGAGAGGGCTGTGTTAGAGTGTGAGTCAGCCGCAGGAGTAGGAGGAGCAGAGGAAGTAGAGGCTAAGACATCCAATGACACATGCTTCATGGGCTGAATGACTGCAAAGGTAGGTGACAGTGCTGAGGTGGATTTTGCCAGAGGGATAGAGAGTTTCAGGTAAGAGGAAAGTAGAAAGTGGTCAGTCTAGGAGAGAGGAATGGTGAGAGGGTTAGAGATAGGGATGTCTGAGGAGATGAGAACATTCAAAGTATGTCCGGCAGAGTGTGTCGGACCAGAGTTCAGAATGGAGAGAGTGAGCATCTTGTAGAGGTTGCGGAAAATCCCAGAGGAGGGATTAGAAGCATTCAGTTGGATGTTGAGGTCTACGAGGAGGAGAAGCTGAGAGGTAGAGCTGAGGAGAGGTCTCATGACCCTTGCCCCTGGCCCTCACTGGCAAGTCAGCCTTCTAGTTAGGGCCAGGTCAAAGGCCTTAAAACCTCATCCAAGACTCTCTTGAAGTCAGTCCTTTGGCGCCAGGCTCATAACCATCATGAAGACCAACATTAGAATGTGACTTTTTACTTGGGACTATTTAACTTGGGGGGGTTCAGCCAACATGGAGGCACACACATAGCTCAGTTACAAGGAGCTGAACTATGCGGTCTAGTCTTTTTGGTGTGGCAGGCCTGGGACTACTTTACCTGGACTACTTTGGGTGTGGCAGGCCTGGGACTATTTTACCTGGACTACTTTACCTGAGACTAATTAAACCACACCCAAACAGCAGAACATGCTTTGTGTTATTCTGCTGCAGGCACCGTAATGCTCACCGTGTCCAGTTCTTCGATGCCAGCTTACTTGAAACAAAGGACCTGCAGAGAGAGAAAGAACACTACGAAACTTACCTGGAACAGTATTCTGTCTTCAATTCATCGCTGACTTCAGTTCCACTCACCTAAAGGTACGAACTCCATCATCCGGCACCGCATGCATCCTGGAATACCATAACCTGGAAAGAGGAGAAAGAAAGACAGCATTAGTAAGCGTTTCCTCACGTTTCCTCCCGAATGAAGAAAGCCCCACAATTCTTACCTGGTTAGTCATCTCCTGGTCAGTATCATTGCTGGAACATTACGGCGCTCGGCGAGGAACATCGCAACCTGCAAGGAGAGAAAAGACACAGGTTAGAAATATAAAAGGCGAAACAGCACCGCGCATCACGCGTTACTCACTGGATAGATCGCGCACACCGCGCTTTTGCCTACCGGCCCATGCTCATCTTCAGACTGCATGACAACACCAAAATACCTTTACATACCTAAATGGAAAGAAGCAAGACATTATTATTCGACCTAAGAGGAACATAAGAACTGCATATAAAGACTGTAAAGCAGCAAACCTATGGAGTCGCAGCTGGCCTGGATTCCCACAGGGGGGCTTGCACCAGTGAAGTTACTGGCACTGCTCGCCCCCCACATCTACGCGCACCTTCCACGAGGAGCAGGACGGAAAATCCACCTTTTACAATATTAAGGTGAGGAGAAGGCCCAAGGGGGAGGAAGGAGTTGCGGCCAAGGGAGGTGGGAAAACATAAAGACAATCTGGTATTGACTCCAGCTCTCCTATATTGCAGACCCATCTTGAACCAGAGGCCTTAACAATGGACCGGGAGAGGGTACGAGAGTGCAAATCATCCAACCAGGGCTGGGTGGCGTCCCCCTGGAAACCAGGTGAGCGTAACAAGAGGTCAGCCCACTTAGAGAGGAAGAGAGCAACATGGCCAGGTGGCCTGTAGATAGTGGCCACAGTCAGAGAGAGACCAGGAGAGATAGACAGCCTGCAGACCAGGCATTTAAAGGAGGAGTAGCCCAGCGTAGGAATGACAGAAGCAGGGAGCCACTCTGGAAAGATCAGAGCTACTCCACCTCCGGGTCGGTTGGTTCTGGGCTCAGAGAGGATCTTGCAGCCATCAGGGAGGAGAGTGTCAAAACTCGTGACAGAGCTGGCCATGAACCATGTCTTGGAAAGATTGAGGACATCCAGGACAAGTTGTTCGAGGAGGTGACAGATGTCAGAGGAGTGTTTGACAGTAGAGTGAGAGTTGAGAGTAGCGACGTGGAGCAGGTTGCCACATTTGAAAGAATTCCGAGTAGGGGTACATGCTTGATGTGCACCTTGTGGAAGTGGAAGAGGGGCCAGAGAGTGTACAGAGGTGAAGGCAAGAGGTGACAGAGGAGCCATCAGGGTGCTAACATGAGTAGCAGGAGAAGCAAGGAAGTTGCTCAGATGCAAGAAACGCCTATCAAATAGGAGGAGATTGGGCCTGGACTGGTAGCATTCAGATAGACATTAATGATGACCTTGGAGGAGTGGAAGGAGGCCAAGAAGGCCTCCCACTGAGTTACAACATTAATGGGAGAGGAAGAGATAGGAGAGAGAGCTGAGACAATATGAAGGGTCCATAGGTCTGGAGAAGGAACGACAAAGAGAATGTTGGTGAGAGTCTGTCTGGAGGAAGCACTGATATAGGTATCAGCAATAGGGAGGCCTGGGTTGGAGACCAGGATGTCCCTATTGAACTTCTTCCTTCCAGTCTTAGTGAGAGGGATAGGATAGGAGATAGAGTAGCAGTTAAGGGACTGACTATCCGCTTTAGGTAGTAGTTCCTCCAAGTTAACTAAATTAACCAAGGAAGAACATACTTTGGCTTCAAATGGGATGTTAGGATGACAAGCTGCTCACTCCCCCAGACCTGTTTGCCCCAGAAGCAGGGCACCAGAGTATTGGGTGTGGTACCTAGGCTAAGACCAGAAAAGGATCTATTAGGCAAATTAATAATATCCAAAGGTCCATTAGAACCGATTGCCAAATTAGGCAGTTCTAGGACTTCCTCCTGTAAGACCGTACCATTAGATAAAATCAATTTATCAAGAGGACCCTTCAGTTCACCTCGCCTGGATAAGCCATTACACAAATCTTTAATAAAGGTAGTAGCACAAGGTGAGGAAGTGGAAATATTTTCAATGCGGCGTAGTCTAGGAACTTTAAATGATACATTAGTAAATTCAACTCTTTTAA
Source organism: Ambystoma mexicanum (assembly GCF_040938575.1). Classification (NCBI taxonomy): domain Eukaryota; kingdom Metazoa; phylum Chordata; class Amphibia; order Caudata; family Ambystomatidae; genus Ambystoma; species Ambystoma mexicanum. Next base: position 976,850,718 of record NC_090934.1, on the reverse strand, counting down.
CGCGGTGCATGGATTTCCTAGCAATATGCCTTGTCACACACCTTCTCTGTTCCTTAGGAGTACTATCTAACATGGAAATCTCATTACGTAGTGCCTCAAGTGCATCTTGTTCAGTAGCCACAATAATAGTTACAGGATCATTAAGTGTCATAGACAAATTAGATGATGCAACGTGAGGGGTGAGATTCAACCTTACGGTGTACATAACATTCCCAGGAATATCCGAGAGTCTTGTGTGACACAGATCCTGTCGCTAGTACAGCAGGGAATTGAAGTTCATCAATCTTGCACCCTGCGATATGCCCAGGAAGGTGTTTATTTTGCTCTGCACTAGAATCAAGTATAATGTCCACAACTTTAACAATAATGCTCTTCAGCTCTCATTGTTCTCCAGCCAATTTAAAACATACAATAAATAAGGCACCCAATTTAGATAAAATTGCATCAATCGAAGAATGTGAGGAAGCAACTTCTACTGACAAGATATTCTTTAGAGAAGTAAAAGCGATTTGGAGCTCAATAAAAGACCTTCCAGACTAGCTGCCAAATTAATACCAATGATGTTATTATAGCAAGTAGAACTCATCCCAAGGGAGTTCTGTTTCAAATTTAGACATAGATTCAACAGGGTGCTGTCATTATCAATCATGGGTGAATGTTGTGAATTGTAAATATCCAGGTTATTGAAAAGGTCTATTGATGGAGTTAGCTCCGGCACTATTTCAACAACTGAAGAGGAAGGCGTAGGCGTAGGCATAGTTAGAAATCCAGTTATTTTAGGCTGCAAGACTGTCTTCGTATCAGAAATAGTAATTTGACGTTTTTTTGAACATGGCTCATCTTTACTGCCGTTGGCTGCGTTCAAAGGGCTCCATGGGCGCTTACCCGTATTAGTAGATCCACTACGGAGCCCGTATCTTTGTTGGCACGCAGGTTTCATGTCAGGCACAAACGACTGAGAGGCAGGTAAGAGAAAAGTATCAAAATGGCTTACTGTTTCGCATGCTGGTACAAAACGTGGAGGTCACCTGGAAGGGGTCTGCAGGGAAGAGGAATTACACCCCCAAAGCCAGGCCGGTCGTAGTCAGCAAACTCAGTCGGAAAGGAGGGGGGGACCTTTTACCACTAACCACTAATCACTAACCACCTGAGCACCAGAACACTCTGCGCGCTCCGAGCAGAGTGGGGTTTCACTGTCCGGTGACTTCCTCTTTCTCTCATCACCACAATAGACAGTGAAAACAGACTGTATAGTTCCAAAGCGGGTCCGATGAAAATGTCTTTCAGCCAAACACCGGAACACGCTACACACACTTTGGAATACAACGCTTATAAGAAACAAATCAATAAATTGCTTAACATACTGACTTACAAACCCAGAGTGTTGTACAATATGATGAACAGCTTCAAACATACAACTTTTAAATTAATAAACAACCTATATATATATATATATATATATATATATATATATGTATTACACAGCCATGGTAGTGGCTGTGTAGTTATGGTTAAGTTGTTGTTTTCATAGGAAGAGCACTTTTTGGGCGGCTTATAACTTTGCTCCCCCTGGACGAATCCTCACCAAACTTTGCAAAAAAAGTATATGGGCCACTCTGATTTTTTTGCAAAGTTTGGTGATGTTTGGTCCAGCGGGGGAAAAGTTATAGGGGGGATCCCAAAATGTCCGCTGGACGGATTTTCACCAAATTTGTGGCAGGAGCTTTGGCCCAAAAGCGTGCTTTTGTAAATTTGGTGCCAATCCGTCCAGTAGTTCCCTTTAAAATGACCAAAAAGTATGTCTGAAAAAATGTGTGATATCTATGTCCGCTCCGCAGTCACACTTCCCTGTTCGCTCCGCGGAGAAGATATCGATTGGCTAATCCATAGCGTCATGTCTGCGGACATGTGACGCGTTCACTGATTGGATGTTGAACAGCGTGAAGTGAGTCAGATTGTTTCACTGCGCCTGCCATCTTTCATTCGTGTTTTGGTGTACGCGGACATCGCCGCTAACACATATAAAAGAACACAACATTGCACTTGTTAAACTTATGAAATACTGTCTCGGAAGGTGAGGGTTAATGAGGCTGGGATGGGATGTGGCAGCAGGAAGGCAAAACGTGGTGTTTTCCTGTCACCAAAGTCATACGGTAAATTGGAAGTTGCTGCTCAATATAATGTCCATTAAGTACAGGCGAAGATTTACTGCGTTTGTGTTACAATGTATTTAAAATGATATTGCAGTCAGAATGGCGTCCTAGAGTTTGAAATCTGAGGCAGCCACCTGCTGTGTTTGATGGAAACAGCGGGTCTGCAAGCGTATGGGATGTATTTGCATTCTGAGTGAAGGTCACTTGCTTTGGTTTTTTGGTTGCAAGCTCAGTAGGCCCACACATCCGACTGAACCCATAAGGGTCAATTGTTTTTTGACCTTGAGCGAAAGGGAACATTCAGTAAGAATGCAGGGAGTGAAAGTTTGCAAAAAATACCATTTGATAAGGTTATGTATTCAAAACGTTTGTAAGGCACATGTAATATCAGTTCAAGAATATTAATTGGTGCAAGTACAGTGCTGTCTGAGTTTTACAAAGACAATGGAGACAGTGAATATTGTGTAAGTTTATTTTTGACGACTCTACACCGGAACAAGATTAATTTTTTTATTACCAGAACATTAAATTTGGCAATGTAACTGACGTGCTATCTTTCTGTGTAGTTGTCCTTTTTTTTTTGTTTTACTTATGGAGAGTGCAGATTCTTTGCGTTTGTAGGCTATCACTAGATTCACCCATGTTCAACGCTAATATTTCTTTAAAATGTTATGTATGACCATATCGATTTGTGTATCAGTTTCCAAGTTCTTTTTGTCTTTTTTGAAATCACGAGATTTAATTTTTTATTACCTGAACATTAATTTTGGCTATGTGACTGAAGGACTATCTTTCTGTGTAGTTGTCATTTTTTTTGTTTGTTATGGAGAGTGTAGATTCTCGGCGTTTGTAGGCTATCAGTAGATTCACCCATATTCAACGCTAATATTTCTTTAAAATGTCATGTATGTCCACATCGATTTGTGTATCAGTATCCACGTTCCTTTTTTGTTTTTTTAAATTGTTTGCTAAAGGTATACGTATTTTCTGTTATTTTTTCGAACAGCTACATCCTGCCTTACTGTGATTGGCATGGCTTCCAGATGCCAAGTGATGTTTTTTTGCATGCGAGATGCACGTACTCGTGACCGGCTGCCTAACTGTCACTGTTTTGTGGGACGATCGCGCAGGACCCATTTGTCCGTACGCTGTTGTGGCCATTAGGAGTAACATAACATCTTTTATGGTCGTGTAGGCCGAAGTTCATGTCGACGTCTTGGAAATCACTGTGCGACCGAAGCAGTTGCTTTATCGAAAACTAATACTTTGTGTATGGGAAAAGAACAACGTGTGCCTCACGATTAACATTTTCGATGACGACCGAAGAAACAAATTTACTATTTGAATGAAAATGGGGATAGTCCGATGGTCTCGGACAGTTTGTTGTGAAATAAAAGTACTTTACAAATTCTGAAATGTTAATGTTTTCTTTTGAAAAACAGTTTATTATTTCAAAATGTGTTGTGCTATGTTGTACGTCACTGTGTGTTTATTTTCAGGTTCTGCATCACGGCACGTAGGTGCTTATGGGCGCATTTGGCTACGCTGGAGAGGAACGTCATCCAAAAAAGGTGTAGAATATCATTAGGGTTGGTTATGTGACGAGATGTGGGAGTGTTTTCGTATTAGACAAGTGTCGTAATGTAGTTAAAAAACATAGCGGTATACGTTTACTGACTGAGCGGTAGGATGTAGCCATGGGGAGTGGGCAGAATGTCAAGGTCATGCTATAAGGTCATGATCCGCACAATGTGGCTACTGGCCATGACGAGAAGGGAGAAAAGATAGGATTACAGTGGCCATGTCCACCAGGGACTGGCTTTGTGGTAAAGGTGTTACACATTAGGATACATTTAAAGGGAAGAAAAAAGTGCTTGTGGTAATATGTTAACAGGGTTTCCTTTTTGATTTTTGCAGGCTGCCATGGAAAGCGAAGAGGGGCCCTGTATGGAACAACCGCCTTCCCTTTCTCTTGTGGCCATCTTGGAAAAGGATTTTGTTTTCTAATCCGGGACACTGTGGCAAAATCCTCTTTTTTAGTAGCACGAGTTACTGCTTTGGAAATCTAGATTGTTAATGGCATTCATCTCCCATTTTAGGGGTGCAAGGGGGGGTAATGATCCAGAGATTGCGTTATGCACTCTCACTTCGATTGGGCTGATAACTTGGCCTGCTGGCCCTTTATTCACCGTTCCAGTCCCTGGAACGGAGGACGAATGCTACAATATTCCCATTAGCATAACACAAACTGCAAATGGAAATGTTGGAAAATCTTATTGCGTCTATGTACTTTACTGAGAAATATAAAGTAGATGGAGTCTATGCGTTCTTTTTAATTTATATTTTTAAACTGTGAAAGGTGGTTCTTAAAGGAACATTTAATTTGTTTACGGATGGCTTTTTTTGGAAGGACAGCTAAGAAGGAAAGTTGCGGACGGAAATGGTATGATATGGCATTTGTAACGCGCCTATGCACAAGTGCTTCAAGGCGCGACGAGGCAGGGAGGGGGAACAAAGGGAAAGACAGACAACGATCCTACTAGGCCAGGTGTCATTCAGATTGCGCAAGTGCAAGGATAGAGGGAAGGGAAAAAGTGCAAGGGCAAAGGGAGGGGGAAAGTGCAGAACAGGGTAAGTAGAATAATAATAAATAATATGGCCAGCTGGTGGCAAGTGCAAGGTAAGTGCAGATAAGTGCTGGGAAGGGGGCTGAAGGGATACAGAGACAGTCCCGCAGTGCAGGGGTTGGCAAGGGAGGCAGTGCAAGTGGAGAGTGGCTGGGCCAAGGACCGAGATCGGTGAGAGTGGCCCAGTTGCAGATTCAGTGCAGTTTCAGTCAGGAATTAGCAAGGGAGAGGGGAGAGAAAGCAGAAGCAAAGAGGAAGGTTTTGAGGTGCTGCCGGAAACGGAGATGGTTCTCCTCAAGTTTCAGGGAGGCAGGAAGGCTGTTCCAGAGGGAGGCCCCTGCCGCGGAGAGAGATCTACTCCCAGCTCGTTGCTTGGAGTAGTGACTGACCCTGAGGGAGTTGGAGGCGGATGAGCGAAGAGCTCGAGAAGGAAGATATTTAGGAAGAGAGAGTTGAAGGTATTTAGGCCCCAGGCCCCAGAAGGCCTTGTGGACAATGCAGAGGGTTTTGAACTTAATCCTCGCCGCCACTGGGAGCCAGTGTAGAGATTTCAGTCCTGGAGAGATACGGTCCCTGGGCTTGAGGCCAAGGACAAGTCTCGCAGTTCTATTCTGGATAAGTTGCAGGGGGCGGAGTGTAGAGGCAGGCAGATTTAGATAGAGGCTGTTACAGTAGTCCAGCTTCGAGAGAACCAGGGCTCGGGAGACAGTGAGCTTCTGGGGGAAGGAGAGGAAAGGAAGAATACCTCTGAGGAGGTGCAGCTGGTAGTGTGACTTCTTAAATGAGCAAAGAGGCACCAAACAGTGATATGGAGGGGAAGGTGGACGGGGGAAAATATTGTGCATGTGTTATTTGTAAGGTAGAGGCAGTGTTTCTCATGCTCCTTCATTCCAGCAGTGGTGCTGTTTCTTGGGGAGGAGAGATGGCCTTAGCTCATATCGTTTTCAGATAAATAGTACTTTTGCTAAAAGTATGTACTGTGTACTATATTGTTAATGGCTGAGTATGAATAGGTGTTGGAGCTGTGCAAGGGAAATGTTGAAGTTGCAAGTTCCTACATCAGTAAAAAATGTAGTTCCACACTGTCCACGAGGCATAGATCTTATTGTTTAGTGTGTGCGGATTCTCGGACATGTCACCGTGCTGTGCGCCAGCATATGGTCATGTGGCATTTTCCGGAAGGTGTGCAATGAAGTCAGATGTTAGTTTACATTATGGTTACGTGCCACTACTAGAAACCTATGAAGTTCAGTAAAAAAACTTTGTTAACGGGACATTATGGTTCCAAGTAAAACCGAAAAACCCTTGAAATTCGCCAGTTATGGTAAACTAAGCAACCATAACTCGCGCCACCACTGTGCACTGCTAAGACTAACACCCAGGTGTCATGATTCCTGCCCCTCATGTCCCAGCCCTCGAAGATGTCAGGCTGGAGCCAGGCCACGATCACCTACATGGCCCTCAAGGGCCTCTCCATCCCTCCAAAGACCCACTTGGAGTCAGACTTGGCGCTTGTGGCACCAGACTCACTCACTCCCATAGGGTAACATTGGGGATTGGACTTGTAGTGCATAGATGGGGACAAGATGGATGCCCCCACATATTTCAGTTCCCAGAACTGCATCTGCAGTCTAGTCTTTTGGGTGTGGTTCAGCCCAGGGACACCTGGGATACCCAGAGACTATTTAAGCCACGCCCAGGCTGAGAAACATGCTTTGTGTTTTCTGCACCTGCAGGGTGACACTCACCGTGTTCGGATCGGTCTCCAGTGGGCCTGCATCTTTCTTCTGCGCTCAGCTCCTGCAAGAACAAGAACACCGTTTGGAACAGCCTTACCTTGCGGTGCTTCTGCCCATCATTCATCGCTCCTTCTGTTCTGCGGGCATCTTTGGCGGTGTCATTCCCATCCCAGTACACCGCTTCCTAAGGAAAAGGGAAAGAACAGAAAAAAGGCATTAGTAAGCATTCAGCAAATGTTCGCTTATTTTTTAAAGACTGTACGAGCTTCAAAAGCTTACCCGAATCCCAGCCGCTCTGGGGGAACTCTGTCTCTGGAATGTCTCATCCATCTGCAAGAGGGAAAAGACACTCCAGGTTAGCGTGGAAACATCTAGAGGCGCCGCATACCGCGCTTACTCACTGCATTTCTTCTTCATAACCGGCATCCACGCTGAAAACGTTGCGGCACCTAAAGGACACAGAAAAATAACTCAGTTCAATACAAATACGAAAGGGTTGCATCGTGCATCGCGCTCTCACTCACCTTCAGCGCTACTCATCTCAGCAGCACGTCGCCATCCCCGGACGCCGGCCATCATCTAAGGAAGGAAAGGAACAAAGTTAGAGAACTGTTCAAAAGACTCATTATACTTACCTGTCGGACTCTTGCCAGTGAAGTAACTAGGCAGCAACGAGCCCGCATCAATCAACGTGCCCCTGCGCTGAAAGCAGGCCGGAGAGCACACTTTCCAAGAAAACAAGGTGAGCTGTGGATCAAAGGGAGGGGTTGGACCCCGGGGAAGAAGGGGTTCAAGCACACAGAGACAATAGGGAGTTAAACTCTGCCAATCCTGTGTTTCAGGCCCAGTCTCCAGTCGAGTAGACTCCAGGGAAGCGTTCGAGGTCGTAAGCAGTCAGAACAGGCTGAGTGACGTCCCCATGGATACCAGGTGAGCGTTACACCAGGGCATCAAAGATGACATCACAAATGTCATTGATGACATCACTGATAACATCACATGTACATTTACTTTTCATGAAAACTCTGTAGAAGGTATTCTTATTATTATTATTATAATGTTCACCAAAAAGTGTCAAGGATCACTGGAATAAATATCAAGTGCTAATTAGTGCATTAAGCAATGCGTTGATATAAATAGCATTCTATTATGAAGTTCTATCTATCTTGCCATGTTGAATAGTGAAATGATAACTCTTTTCTTATTAGAGTTTTGCGTACTGTGAAACATGTGATAAGTAAGTAATAAAACCCACTTACTACATAATTGCATTATTATAGACAAAAACCAAGAGACAACAACACATACATATATGAGTATATACAAGGAAATTGATGTAAGGAAAAAAGCAGCAGTAGTAGCAGAAAGTGTTCATAACCTAACTGATTACCTTTATGCAGAGAAATGATTGCTCTGTTTCAAAGGTGCTACTTGCCCTATGCATATGTATCACATGATTTGACTGGACCGTAAGGGAATTACTGTAAGAACATACTTGAAGGATAAGTCTACAAATATAGTACCTTTTCAATTTTTAATTCCTGACTGTTACTGAAGAAAACCATTTGGCCTAGATATGTCAGTAAAGGAAAAAAGGGGAGCCAGACATGTGATGTCATCAGTGATGTCATCAATGACATTTGTGATGTCATCTTTGATGTCCTGGGTGTTAGTCTTAGCAGTGCACAGTGGTGGCGCAAGTTATGGTTGCTTACCATAACTGGCGAATTTCAAGGGTTTTTCGGTTTTACTTGGAACCATAATGTCCCGTTAACAAAGTTTTATTTAGTGAATTTCATAGGTTTTTAGTTGCGCAATTTAATCATAATGTCCCTTTAACAAAGTTCTTTTTACTGAATATATATATATATATATGTATATATATATATATATATTACACGGCCACGGTAGTGGCCGTGTAGTTATGGTTAAATTGCTGTTTCCATAGGAAGAGCACTTTTTGGATGGCCTATAACTCCGCTCCCCCTGAACGAATCCTCACCATACTTGGCAAAACAAGTATGTGGGCCACTCTGAATTTGTTTGCAATGTTTGGTGATGTTTGGTCTAGGGCTGGGAAAAGTTATAGGGTGGGTTCCAAAACGTCTTTTTGTCCCATAGACTGAATGGGGAAAAAACTTTGCGCATGCCTACAGTCTAAACCGCTGGATGGATTTTCACCAAATTTGTGGCAGGGGCTTGGTCCCGAAAGCACGCTTTTGTAAATTTGGCGACAATCCGTGCAGTACTTTTCTTTAAAACGACCAAAAAGTAGGTCTAAAAACATTAGTGATATCTATGTCCGCTCTGCCGTCACACTTCCCTGTTCGCTCAGCGGACAAGATACGATTGGCTAAGGGGCTGGCGTCATGGACACAGACACGCGATGTGTCTGCCAATTGGCTGCAGTGAGACGTGTTCTGCGTCAGATTGTTTGGATGCGCCCGACATCTTGGATTTGCCGACAGCGCAGCGGCAACCAGCGGGAACATGCTATTTCAAAACTATTTTGCTGTGTCATAGTGCTTGGGGAGGTTCACACACTAAGAGATGGGTGAAAAACTGTATCTTTTCAGGCGGTAGGTGTTAATGATGTATTTTCTATGCCCGTCTTGTTCGAAATTTGTTTGCACCTACAGAAAATGAGGGGTTTAATAAGGGTCGTATTTCACATAGTGCTGTGCAAAGGCACCTTGAAACTGTTCTAAGGACACGTGTAGTGTTAGCGAACATTGAAATTGAGTACATATCGTTATTACATTATTTTTTCCTATTGGTATGTTGTTGATTAGTACGCCACCTTGGGTGTGAAATGCTGCAGTGGTTGTGGCCAGGGCCTAGAGTCCTGGATGCATGGCCGTAGGCCGTACTTCCAAGACTGTAGGCCCTGGCCACAACCACCGCAGCATGTCATACCCAAGGGATACACCTGTTGTATTGATTATCAATTAAATGGTTATGGGGAGTGTGTACAGTCTTGGGTGCATGGCCAAAAGCCATGCAACCGAGAACAAACTTGTCAACTCTAAAGTTACAAGCCAACATGGATTTCACATAGTGTGGTGGTTGTGGCCAGGACGTACAGTTTTGGGTGCATGGTTGCAGGCTGTAGGCCATACACCAAAGACTGTAAAACCTGCCCACAAACAGTGCAGGATATCACATTCATACATCACACTCATACATTCTATTACGTATCTGGTAGGTGTGGGCAGGGCCTTGAGTCCTGGGTACAAAATGAGTACATGCTACAGCTATAATGTTTCATTGTATGGGTTTGTTACTCATGTATAAGCGAACATGGGTGTAATATGCTGCGGTGGTTGTGGCCAGGGCCTAGAGTCTTGGGTGCATGGCCATAGGACAAAGGCCATACTTCCAAGATTGTAGGCCCTGGCCTCAACCACCGCAGCATGTCACACCCATGCATACACCTGTAGTATTGCTAATGGGATAGATGGTTGTGGAGAGTGTGCACAGATTTGGGTGCATGGCCAAAGTTATAACATTTTAATTTATTAGCCAACATGGTTTTACATACTACGGTTGTTGTGGGCAAGACACAGACTTTTGGATGTATGGCTGCAGACTGTGTGCCTTACACCCAAGTATGTACACTCTGCCCACAACCACTGCAGCATATCATATTCATACATGACACCCATACAATCGAGTATGTATCTGATAGGTGTGAGCAGGCCGTAGACTCTTGGGTGCATGGCTGTAGGCCGTAGGCCATACTTATAAAGCTTTAGGCCCTGCCCACAACCACCGCAGCATGTCACAGCAATGGGTACACCTGTAGTATTCGTTATCGCTGATATGGTTGTGGGGAGTGTGTAGAGTCTTGGCTGCATGGCCAAAGGCCATGCACCCAAGAACAAAGTTCTTCTAAACACTGGAGCTATAAGCCACTACATACCCACACATTGAAACATGTATGGACATACACCTAAGACTTTAGGCCCTGACCACAACCACTGCAGCATATCACAGCTATAGATACACCCGTAGTATTGACCATCACTCAGGTGGCTGTGGGGAGGGCCATGCACTCAACAGTACATGTATACGTAGTGTTGTCAAAAGCACAATGGGTATGATATGGTGCGGTAGTTGTGGCCCAGACGTAGAGTCTTTGGTGCATGGCCAAAGGGCATGCAGCCAAGAACAAAGTTATAAGCACTGCAGTTGTAACCCACAATGGATTTTATATACTGCATACCCATACATTGAGAAATCTATGGACTTACAACCAAGTCTGTAGCCTGTGGCCACAACTACTGCAGCATATCACAGGTATAGGTACACTCATACTATGAAACATTATTCAGGTGGTTTTCATATGGAGTGATGGTTGTGGGTAGGAAGTCTTGCTTGCTTGGCTGTAGGGTGTAGGTGGTAGGTTGTACATTAAAGATGCACCATATTACTGCCATAGATTAGCCGTTTACATTCGCATATGTATGAAATGACTGTTATTATACTTACTCTTTAATTTGTTCAGAATCCATACATGTGTTACATGATTGCATTACTTGGTGAAAGTAGCCTTTTTTAATTTCTGTGATAAAATAAAAAAGCATGTTAGTGTTTGCATTTTATAAAGATTTTTACACGGTATAATAGACAGTTCAGTTTTTTTTGCCCTCATATTTAGTTCACAAACCAGTGTACTGTGCATTGTGCTCAGTTTCTGTGTTTGTTTTTCTAATCCTTGTCGGATTAAAAAAAAACCTTAATTTGCTATGCTACAAACTATTTCTTTGTTTTCATTGAGTGTTTCCTTGTTCTTTCTGCTTAATGTTATGTTCGTTGCCTTGTTGCCGATTTTTAACAACAGCTAGATACCAATTCTAACGTATTCTAACTGTTCATTTATTGTTGCGGTTCTGTGGTATTCATTTATCTGTGTCGTTGTTATACAGTCTTGGGCAGTTAGATACCTGATGGCTTATTCTAACTGTTTGTAGTCTTTCACTTCGTTTTTTGGTAATGTAGAAGTACACATTAGTTATTAAATTTTGGCTTAAAGAAGATTACAATATTAAATACGTATTTGTAAGATTAGCTGGTAATCTCTGCTTTAGAGTAATGGTGCCATCATTACATTCCACCCATCCACATTTCTTTTTAATGTATGCAGTGTAGTGATCTGCATTGGTTGTGGCTCCTGCATGGTAGATTATACCTACTGTTGTAAAGGTTTTATTCCCAAGTGACACTTGACAGTGTGTTAATCCAGTCTGCTTGCAGTTGTTTTTGGCACCATCTGCTTTATAACGTAGCAGCATAAGTATTATGTACTTACTATGTGTTTATATTTGTAAGGTGGAGCGATTGCCTGAATTACACATAGTACATAATCTGCCATGGTTTGCATTCTGTACAAGATGCTGAAATGGAATGGATTCACAATTAGGTATGGATACATACACAAATCGCTCATTTGGGATTTGTTTCTGTATCACATTGCTACAGAGAGTGCATTTATGTTTCCACATGTATTAAATTTGGAAGATTTCATTTATAGGTATGCTTTTGTTTTCCAGTACTTGTAGTAAGTACATTAGAAATTCATGTGGATCTTCTTGTGAGTTTATAGTGAATTTCACTATTCCAGCACAGTAGTCCAATTCTTGTCTTATTCCGTGAACACTGTATGTGTTGTCAGGATTGTTTGTTGCGTTTCTATGAAGGACTAAGATTTGTAAACACAATCGGTCTCTACTGTGTAAGTAAATGTTGTTAACAATTGGTGGCAATTGCAATAGAATATTTATTGCTACATTTGCATAGAAACTTACATCAGTTTCATTTGAAAATTTGAATGGACCAGCTAGTTCTGTATCTGAGTGCTTTTTTCGGAGTTTGTCTTCCTTCTTTGAAGAAGTACCTGGTTTAATTTTCCTAATAGGTTCATCTTTGCTTGTGGGACTTGAGGAACCTTTACCTTTCTTTGTTTTCTTTGAAGGATTTGCTGTGAGATTCTGTTGCATTTCCGTTTCAATTAGTTTTCTTTTACCATGTTTTACTTTTACATGCTAGAGGGGGCACAGAGTCTCAGGGATTGGGTGGCGTCGACTATCTATAGGTGAGGCAGTGATGAGCCGCTCCAGGATTGGTGGACATCCGTGTGGTGGCAACTTGGGGTGGATGGGTCAGCTGGGCTCATCGGGGTGGAGCTGCTAGGCCAGGCGCGGTCAGTGTCGTTGATTGATGGCTGCACTAACATTCTGTCCTTGTGGCCACACACACACAAACACTCAACCTTTAGACGATTCCAGTTGTCCTGTAAATCCTACAATATGTTACTCTAAGACATACTAGGAGACCGGAGGAACAACATGCAATGTGGGGCTTCACCAATACATCAGTGGACTGTTACTGTTGACCAGGTGTCATAAACTTGGGTGTTTGGTTTGAGGGCACGAAGTGAGCTGCCCTGTCATTCAGTTCTTGTTAGATGTAGTGAAGAATTACTTGATGATATGTTAGTACAGGGATGAATACCTATCTCCACGGCCCATTAACTTGGGGTGAACTGGAGTACCACTGGATCACTGAGGGTGCACCTCTGGCCCCTTGAGGCGGTGGGGTTTAGGACCAGGTTGTACATAATTCATTTGGCCGACCATGGCGGCCTCGGATATGGGGGAGGTGAATACTTGAAGCGGGTCCAGCAGAATGAGGGGAGGTGAGGCTGTGCTGCCCGCACACCAGCAAGCCCTGGCGGGCGTTGGCAGGAAGAGGGGGAAATGGCCTTGTGGTTATACGCAATTCTCTGTGCCTGGGCTGCACACTATATCATAAGAGGGGACGGTTAATACAGTTAGTAATATTGGGATGATTACACATTTCTAGTGCTTATACATTTGTGTACTACTTCATATACGACTATGAGAGTCTGGCAGTGTTACATATATCACATAACATCGGTTGAATACATTTTAGCAAATACATAAGGCAGCAGATGGATAACACATGAGGTAGCATTAGATTTGGTTGTGTACTCAGGAGCATAGAAGCAATACGTTCAGTTGTGATTGTACATTTACATTCTCGTTCATAACATTTAAACGTGTCCCACTGTATGACACACAAGTATTCTCAGTAATGCTTTTTTTCGTCTTCCTTTGTACATCAGCAGCATTCATAAAATCATGGCAAAAAATAAAACAGCCCATACAAACATGCCACATTCATACGAATATCTGCGCAAATCAAATGCATCATTTACATTTCTCCCTGCCCTAATGCTATTTGTTCCGGGCTGCCATTACGTTGCCATGGTTACTCCTATATGTTAAAACATACATAAAAGTGCGTTAAGCATACTCAACCAGTTGAAATCATCATTTTACTATACAATAAAAGAGGGATAAAAGGAGGGGAGGGGCATGAGAGAGAGAGAGAGGGCGAGAGAGAGAGAGAGAGAGAGAGCAAGAGAGAGAGAGAGAGAGAGAGAGAGAGATTTTATAATAGCAATTGAACCTTATTTACATTTTCTTTTTTATTTCCCGTTGGGTACAGAAACAATTTTCATCAATGTACAATTTCGTGCTATCATCCTTTTACTATGTACACATGTTTAATATTTATGTCTTTGTTTTTCTTTTTACTGTGAGACCTCTGCTGTTGTCTGTACTACTTCTTCTCGTTCCTCTCTGACTCTGGGCCTCATTACGACCCAGGCGGTAAGTTACCGCCTGGGTCGTACCTTTACCACCATGGCGTAAACTATGTTTACGCCATGGTGGTTGGCGGACTTACCGCCCCATTCCGAGGTCGGCGGGGCGGTAAGTCCCCAATCCCCATTTACCCTTCCCCATTCCCATTTTTGCCCCATAGGGCATAATGGGAGTGGGGAAGGCGTTAATTACGCCACCGTAAATTACGGTGGTGTAATTAACAACATGGTCCCTTAGCGCCATGGATTTTACACCTGCTAAAAGCAGGTGTTAAATCCGCCATGGCGCTAAGGGACCTCGGAATCAGGCGGTAAGGGTCGGCGCTGTTTACGCTGCCGTAAACCCCTTACCGCCTGAGTCGTAATGAGGCCCACTGTCATATGCTTTGCGTACGTCTGTCAAATGTATCCAATATCTCAAGCCCTTCACCTTTACCGCAGTCGGTGTGCAAAATATCACCTCATGTCCCCTGGCATTAACTGCCCCTGTGGGTTTTCCTCGACAAATGTTACCGCCTCATTTCCTTCTTCTCGTGTAAAAGGTGGTGCGAGCTGTCTTGATATCATGCGGGCTGCTCTGGTGAGTTTTGTCAGATAGTCATTACATTCTTCCCCTAATATCGTGGCGCTTTTGTGTGCATCTGAATATCTGCGTAGTGGGGAGTGTGCTGTGTGCTTGCATCTTCCAGTCACGATCTCATGCAGTGACAAATGTTGGTCCTTGCTAGGCTGATTCCTCAGCTCGAACAAGGCAAGAGGCAGACAATGTCCCAAGTTCTTTTTAAGGGAAAAACACAGTTTTGACAGCCTTCCCTTCAGAAGGCTGTTGATCTTCTCAACCACGCCATTGCTTTGCGGATGATAAATCGAGCATAGTTTATGGTTAATTCCTAGCAGAGCTGTTACTTCCTTGAAAAGTTCATTAATAAAATGCGTGCCATTATCCGAGCGAATCACGTCGCAAATTCCCCACCGTGGGAATACTTCCCTCACTAGGAACTTTGCAGCGCATTTGGCATCTGGTCGTGTACACAGCCCTGCTTCAACCCACCTGGAGAATGGACAAACTATCACTATCATGTACCATGCACCATTACATCTTTCTCCCATGTCTGCATAATCAATATGCAGTTATCTGAAGGGCCCTACGGGTTTGGGTATTGTTCTTCGCAGTGTCCTTAGGGTCATTCCTGAATTGTATATTTGACATGTTGTACATTCCATTGCCAGTTTTGATACATGTTCTTGGAGGCCTGGCACAAACCAGTCCTCTTGTATCTCTGCTGCAATATGCTGTTTAGCATTGTGAGCTGGGAAGTGTAGTTGTTGGAATGCTATCTCTAAGAGTTTGAGTGGCATAACCACCTTCCCGGTGTTATTCTGACGCCACAAAGATCTGTTGCTGATTGGCTACATCCCCTCTTTTCACACAGCCCCTTTTCTTCCTCACTTGCCCCTTCCTGTAACTCTAGTATTTGTGACATGGGCATAGTGTTAAGTGTTAAGGAGCCCCCAGCCTCTTTTCCTTTGCAGCTGGGGAGCAGGTGTTAGTGGATCTAGATCACCTGGCCTAAACCCCGCCCACCTGGTGCCTTCCTGCCTGCCGCTCCTTTTCACCACTTAGCAAGCCCCGCCCACCTGGTGCCTTCCTGCTTGCTGCTCTTTTCCCTACTTAAGGAGCCCTCCAGCCTCTTTTCCTTTGCAGCTGGGGAGCAGGTGTAAGTGGATCTAGGTCACCTGGCCTAAGCCCTGCCCACCTGGTGCCTTCCTGGTTGCCGCTCCTTTTCACCACTTAGCAAGCCCCGCCCACCTGGTGCCTTCCTGCTTGCCACTCTTTTCCCTACTTAAGAAGCCCTCCAGCCTCTTTTCCTTTGCAGCTGCGGAGCAGGTGTAAGTGGATCTAGGTCACCTGGCCTAAGACCCGCCCACCTGGTGCCTTCCTTCTTGCCGCTCCTTTACACCACTTAGCAAGCCCCGCCCACCTGGTGCCTTCCTGCTTGCTGCTCTTTTCCCTACTTAAGGAGCCCTCCAGCCTCTTTTCCTTTGCAGCTGGGGAGCAGGTGTAAGTGGATCTAGGTCACCTGGCCTAAGCCCTGCCCACCTGGTGCCTTCCTGGTTGCCACTCCTTTTCACCACTTAGCAAGCCCCGCCCACCTGGTGCCTTCCTGCTTGCCACTCTTTTCCCTACTTAAGAAGCCCTCCAGCCTCTTTTCCTTTGCAGCTGCAGAGCAGGTGTAAGTGGATCTAGGTCACCTGGCTTAAGACCCGCCCACCTGGTGCCTTCCTTCTTGCCGCTCCTTTACACCACTTAGCAAGCCCCGCCCACCTGGTGCCTTCCTGCTTGCTGCTCTTTTCCCTACTTAAGGAGCCCTCCAGCCTCTTTTCCTTTGCAGCTGGGGAGCAGCTGTAAGTGGATCTAGGTCACCTGGCCTGAGCCCCGCCCACCTGTGCCTTCCTGGTTGCCGCTCCTTTTCACCACTTAGCAAGCCCCGCCCACCTGGTGCCTTCCTGCTTGCCACTCTTTTCCCTACTTAAGAAGCCCTCCAGCCTCTTTTCCTTTGCAGCTGCGGAGCAGGTGTAAGTGGATCTAGGTCACCTGGCCTAAGACCCGCCCACCTGGTGCCTTCCTTCTTGCCGCTCCTTTACACCACTTAGCAAGCCCCGCCCACCTGGTGCCTTCCTGCTTGCTGCTCTTTTCCCTACTTAAGGAGCCCTCCAGCCTCTTTTCCTTTGCAGCTGGGGAACAGCTGTAAGTGGATCTAGGTCACCTGGCCTGAGCCCCGCCCACCTGGTGCCTTCCTGCTTGTGTTCCTTTACACCACTTAACTAGCCCCGCCCACCTGGTGCCTTTCCCTACTTAAGGAGCCCTCCAGCCTCTTTTCCTTTGCAGCTGGGTAGCAGTTGTAAGTGGATCCAGGTCACCTGGCCTGAGCCCCGCCCACCTAGTGCCTTCCTGCTTGCCGCTTCTTTTCACCACTTAGCAAGCCCCGCCCACCTGGTGCCTTCCTGCTTGCCGCTCCTTTTCACCACTTAGCAAGCCCCGCCCACCTGGTGCCTTCCTGCTTGTCGCTCTTTTCCCTACTTAAGGAGCCCTTCAGCCTCTTTTCCTTGGCAGCTGGGGAGCAGGCGTAAGTGCATCTAGGTCACCTGGCTTAAGACCCGCCCACCTGGTGCCTTCCTGCTTGCCGCTCCTTTTCACCACTTAGCAAGCCCCGCCCACCTGGTGCCTTCCTGCTTGCCGCTCCTTTTCACTACTTAGCAAGCCCCGCCCACCTGGTGCCTTCCTGCTTGCTGCTCTTTTCCCTACTTAAGGAGCCCCCAGCCTCTTTTCCTTTGCAGCTGGGGAGCAGCTGTAAGTGGATCTAGGTCACCTGGCCTAAAACCCGCCCACCTGGTGCCTTCCTGGTTGCCGCTCCTTTTCACCACTTAGCAAGCCCTGCCCACCTGGTGCCATCCTGCTTGCCGCTCTTTTCTCTACTTAAGGAGCCCTCCAGCCTCTTTTCCTTTGCAGCTGGGGAACAGGTGTAAGTGGATCTAGGTCACCTGGCCTAAGCCCCGCCTACCTTTTTAGCCCTGCCTCTTGCTTCCTGCTCTTAACTCTTAGATGAAGGGCGTTTCTCGCCCGGGAGTCCAAAGTGAAGGGCAGTCAAAGAAAAGGGCTATTGCTGTTTGGACCTGTTCAGACCAGGAGGATCCAGGGTCCGACCCCCTGCTAAAACAGCAGGTAAGCATGCACCAACATGTGTTTACACCCTCTGTCCCAACCGGCCATCTCCACCCTCTCTGGTGCCCCCGTGTTGTTCCCTTGCGCACCCCCCCTTCCTGCACACAGGAGTCTGTCTTGATACATTCTGGTCTCACCATCACCATCTTGTGGCCAATGCTGCATTTTACTTTTATGGACTTCATTCATTCATGGTGCGTCACCCTTTCTCAGCTCTCATGCTGGAATTCCTTTGCATCTTGTACTCATGGTGACCCTGAATCATGCTGTTCCATCTTCATCTTGTATCCTGGCTTGCAACATTATGTGTTACTACTGACTTCTGCAATTGTATTAGCTCTCCTCTCTTGCTTCTCCACTCTTTTCGACTGATTAATCTCTGTTCTCTCCTCCCCTTCCCTCTCCCCTTCCTTTTCCTATCTCCTCCCCTCCTCCCCTTACTTTCGTCTATGCACTTACTCTATCAGAATTGTCCCTGGACCTACTATGATAGCAACCTCGTCTGTCGCTCCGCTATCCCCTTACTGTTGCCC
Source organism: Ambystoma mexicanum (assembly GCF_040938575.1). Taxonomy (NCBI): domain Eukaryota; kingdom Metazoa; phylum Chordata; class Amphibia; order Caudata; family Ambystomatidae; genus Ambystoma; species Ambystoma mexicanum. The sequence continues at coordinate 976,832,252 of NC_090934.1, read as the reverse complement.
CCCCTCCCTCCAGCACTATCTGAAACGTTGTCAGGCCTAGTACGATAGTCACTTGTTTTGTTCCTCCCCTCCCTTTCTGCACCCCTCTCCCTCACCTTTTGTTTTCCTCCATCTCTATCAGAAATGTCGTTAGGCCTAGTACGGTAGTCGCCTGTCTGTTTCCATTTCCTTCCCACTCTCCCCCTCCCTTCCTTATCTATGTCTTAGCTCTTGCACTATCTGAAATGTCGTCAGGCCGAGTACGATAGTTAATTTCACATCCTTACTGTTCATGGCCTGTAAGAATGTTGTTGTATTTTCCCTTGTTCCCTTCTTTGCCTTGAAGCGCTTTGAAACACATTGTGAATAGGTGCTATATAAATAAACTATCATATCGTATCATATCATTAGTTACTCACCTGTTCGTTCTTTCACTAAATGGGAGGCTTCCTTGGCTATAGCGTCCGCTGCTGCGTTTCCCAAAGAGATAACATCTGTAATGGGCGTATGCGCCTGGCACTTCACTATGGCTACCATGGTGGGCTCTTTCAATGCTTCAATGAGTTCTTTCAGTAGCTCTGCATGTTGTACCGGTGACCCATCTGCTCTGTGGAACCCTCTCCGTCCCCACCTCGCCAACCCGCCTTGTACTGTAGTGGTCATATAAGCTGAGTCTGTGTAGATCGTTACTGAGCACCCTTTCGCTGCACGCAATGCTTCAATGAGTGCTATAAGTTCTGCTGCTTGGATGTTTGCACTGGACAATATTATTTCATAAGCAGTTGCTCTTTGTGTTGTTAGTGTGCTTTTTGATCTTTCCAGTATAGCGAACAGGGAGTGTTCCAGAAATAGTGTCACAGAGCAGCCCATCACTATTGTTGCACTATTCTCAATGGCGGACGCTGCGGCTGTGAGAGATTGCTCGCAAGCGAAATGTCCTTGCATTACTGCGTCTAATGTGCCACTGTAGCAGGCAAGAGGCTTGTGCCCCAGGGATGTCTTTTGTGTTAGTACTGCTGTCATGAGGATCCCCTTGCAGTAGGAGAACAGGTAAAATGTGCGTTCGTAATCTGGGTTTGCAAGTACTGGCGCGCTCGAGATCAGTTCCTTGAGTGAGGTAAATGCGTCACCCAGTTCTGCAGACCATTGTATTTCTGTGTTCTCTTGTTGGGCCTCTTTGAGTGCCTGCAATAATGGTCTTGTGTATGCTGCATAATCTAATATCCATGCTCGGCAGTAGTTACACATCCCGAGAAATGTTTGCATTTCCTTCACTGTGTTTGGCCGTCTCACTGCCGTGATGGCAGCTACTCTGTCTGGTATTATTTTCTTACCATCTTGTGAGATTAGCTGTCCCAAATACAACACTTCTTGTTGGCAGTACTGGAGTTTTCCTCTGTCGACCTTGTAGCCTTTGTGGGCCAGCAATGTCAAGAGAGCAATAGAGTCTTTCCTGCATTCTTCCTCATTCTTTGCGCAGATGAGTAGATCATCTATGTATTGAATAATCATGCTCTTTGCTGCCATGTTTCCTGATCTTCATGGAGGATGCGGTTGAATATGCAGGTGCTCTCCCAGTATCCCTGGGGTAACCTGCAATGCTAGTATCTCTTTCCCCCCAGTGTAAATGCGGTTAGATACTTGCACTCTTCTGCCAAATGGATGGAGAAGAAGGCATTTTTCAAATTCACTACTGTGAAATGTGATGCATTCTTCGGGATGATACATAGTATAGATGCTGGATTAGGGACCAAAGGGAACTCCTTTTGGATGATGTCATTAAGGGGGCGTAGATCTTGGATCATTCTCCACGCCCCACCTTTTGCTTTTTTGATTGGGTAAATGCAAGTGTTGCATGGCGAGTTTGACGGTACTATTATTTCTTGGCCTAGCAATGCGCTTATTGTCTCTTTTATCCCTCCTTCTGCTTCTCGGGACAGGGGACACTGTTTTACCCTTGGCAAAATAGCTCCAGGTTTGAGTTTTATCTTAACTGGTGTAACTCCATGCAATAATCCCACGTCATGGGGGCCTGTCGTCCACCGTTGACTGGGCACGGATTTCATGTCATCATCAAAGAAGGAAGGAGGTGCCCCCACCACTGCCATCAGTTGTACTGGCACCTGCCTTTCCTATATCGTGATGTCACACGGTATTGCTATCTCCATTATTATCTCACCGTCACTTTCTGAGTCTGAGAAAAGCTCTTCATCTGACAGATCTCGCAGTGCAATGTCGGCATTGATGCACAATACTGTGAGCCACTCGCAGCCATGTATATCCTTTGCAATGACGGCTATTCTTTTAGCTGAGATCTGAACTGCATGCAAATCTAGGGACATCACTGTCCCGGGCACAATCTCTGGACGGGCTATTGGTCGAAAGATGAACTCTGCGGGTACTCGCCATTCTAGCTTTTTCAACTCTGAGACCACCCGTGCCAATGTTTTTAACCCTTGAATTAACGCATCAGGATCTACCGGTATGCCGCGCACCTCCGGCGCTGTGGCTCGTGCATGCACCACCAGCATTACTCGCATGGGACAGATCCCTGGGGTTGAACACACTATCCCTCTCTCCATAAAGGAGATGGTCGTATTAAGTTTACTGAGGAGTAAATTAATCGGGGACTGTTCGTAGTACAGTAACGGTGCCCTTACTGTCTTACAACAGCCCCTGAGAACCCCTGCATCTCCAATTTATGATTAGATAGCGGAAACCGGCCTTCACATAAACATGATTTTTCAGCTCCCGAGTCTACCATAAATATGAACTGTTTATTCCCTATCTGCGCCCCCTATCAATGGTTCCTCTGCTGCATTGTAGGTCGTAGATAGTACAGGACACGCAAGTGCTCCCTGTGGGCTGTCCTATGCTGAATGTCTCGTTTTCCCCCCTTGGCTGAAGACATTGCCCGATACCACTGCTACTCCTCCGTACGGTGCAGGCGCGCCGTTAGCTGTTGTGGCGAAAGGGTTACCCTGTGTGTATTGCATATGATCACGACTTTGTGGATGCTGTTGTACATTATGAGGAGGTTCTCTTCGTGGCTCTACATACCCTTGCTCGGGTTGCCCTTGCGTCCCTCTCATGGGTAATCCGTATGGGCTTCCCGGGTAGGGATGACCATAGGGTTGATCGTCTTGGTATACATTAGTTGGTCTGCTCCTGCATTCTTGTGAGAAATGTCCCCACGTACCACAATTCCAACAGTTCCCTTGTCCCCCCCTTGGACCTTTTCCCCCATACCCACCATTTCCACCATACCCTTGACCACCCCCTCTGCGACCTCTGTACCCACCTCATCCTCTGCGGGGGCCCACACTTCCACTGCGGTCCACCGTACTGCTCCTGTCCATTCCACTGTGGCTGCCCGTTGCCTGCCCAATTTGCTGCCATTCTCCCCTGTATAGCTACCAGTCCCTCCTCCTCCTCCCCCTCCCTGTCTTGGGGGAGTGCTGCTACGGCTGCAGCGACCTTCACCAGTTTCGTTTGTACTAACTTCGCCTCATCTGCCAACCTTTTTTGGGCAATCTCTTTCTCCTTTTCCTTTATTCTTTTGCAGTGGTGCAGTATTATGCTTTGTATTTCTGGCCATCCTTTCGCCTCAATCCTTGCTATTTTGTCGAGTGCTTTCTGTACCTCTATTGGGAGCCCTCTCTTTATTATAAAGTAAAATAGGGATGTTGACTGCTCCCAGGGGGTGCCCGTCTCTGCTCTCCACATCTCTTGCACCCGAAAAATAAAATCCAACGCATCCTCCCCATCATCCACTGCATTACTGACTGTAAGTCTGGTGTGTCTGGAAATGTTTCCCTTAGTGCATCCCATACTCTTATGTTAAAAGATGCTCCATCATGCCGATCACAATCCAATGTTACTCCCGGGAAACCAGCTTTTGCCCACACTCAATCTGCCTGGTCACCCATCACCGACATCAGCAAGCTTTTGACATCACCTACCGCTAATGGCACTCCCGCGGTATGTTTTCCAATGCATATATCCACTTACTTGCCCCTCCTGATAGCGGGGGCAATGATTTTAACAAATTGGCTTTATCCATCTGGGCAGGTCATTTGGCCTCCCACCTCCCCTGAGCTCATCGGGGTGGAGCTGCTTGGCCAGGCACGGTCAGTGACGTTGATTGATGGCTGCACTAACATTCTGCCCTTGTGGCCAAACACACACAAATACTCAAACCTTTAGACAATTCCAGTTGTCCTGTAAATCCTACAATATGTTACTCTACGAAATACTAGGAGACCGGAACAACATGCAATGTGGGGCTTCATCAATACATCAGTGCACTGGTACTGTTAACTTGTTGACCAGGTGTTATAAACTTGGGTGTTTGGTCTGAGGGCACGAGGTGAGCTGCCCTGTCATTCCGTTCTTGTTAGATGTAGTGAATAATTACTTGATGATATGTTAGTAAAGGGTTGAATACCTATCTCCACGGCCCATTAACTTGGGGTGAACTGGAGTACCACTGGATCAGTGAGGGTGCACCTCTGGCCACTTGAGGCACTGGGGTTTAGGACCAGGTTGTAAATAATTAATTTGGCCGACCATGGCGGCCTCGGATATGGGGGAGGTGAATACTTGAAGTGGGTCCAGCAGAATGAGGGGAGGTGAGGCTGTGCTGCCCACGCACCAGCAAGCCCTGGCGGGCCTTGGCGGGAAGAGGGGGAGATGGCCTTGTGGTTATACGCAATTCTCTGTGCCTGGGCTGCACACTATACCATACTATACTAACTGCACTTAATCTGCAACTGGGCCACTCTCAGCGACCTCGGTCCTGGGCCAAGCCACTCTCCACTTGCACTGCCTCCCTGGCAACCCCTGCACTGCAGGACTGTCTCTGTATCCCTACAGCCCCCCCTTCCTGGCACTTGCCACCAGCTGGCCCAGCTGGCCCTATTTATTTATTTTTATTCTTCTACTTTGTACTGCACTTTCCCCCTCCCCCTTCCCCTTGCACTTCTTCCCTTCCCCCGACCCCTGCACTTGCGCGATCTGAATGACACCTTGGCTAGTAGGATCGTTGTCTGTCTTCCCCTTGTTCCCCCCTCCCTGCCTCGTCATGCCTTGAAACACTTGTGTATAGGCGCGTTACAAAAGCCATATCATATCATATCATTAAAACAGCTTTTTTGTTTATCTTGCCCTTATATGCCAAGATAATGAATTGAAGAGCCCTGATATTATAAAGGGTACTATGTATGCCCTTTACGAAAGCCAGTTTGAAATGGAGGTAAAAGTGCTGCTGTCATTGCCCAAGATGTTAGTTTTTTCAACAGAATAATAGAAAATATCTTTTGACTAGCATCAAGCATTGCAAGCAGCCAGTAATTTTGGGGTACTGGTACGGCTGACCTTTTTAAACACGGGGATCAATATTGATTTTCACCAACTGGTTGGAATGATACCATCTTGTAATATTTTCCAAAAAGGTTGCTCCAATACAATGGCCCAAAATAAAGGGTTCTCCTTTAACACAACATTCGCAATTGTATTGGGCCCAGGCGCACGGGAATTGTTCAAGGAACTAATAATGGCCACAATATCATCTCGCTCAGAGTCCAAAAGAAAATTCGGGATAGGCAAGATTGGGCAAAGGCACAGGGGAAAAGCCACCAGGGGTGTACTACTAGTTCCTGATGGCCTAAATCCAGTCCAATTCGCCAATAGGATTCAGTTCAAATTCAGATTTCATATGTACAAAATCACAGGCCATAGGCCACAACTTCCTTTAGTCATTGTTTTTAATAGACCAAAAAGAAATTTCCAATTGACGTTAGTAGTGTTCCATTTATAACTACTAATCAGATGTTTATATTGCGTGGTAGCTTGAGATTTCGTTTGTTTCTTATCCATCCGTGCATAATTAGGATCATGCCTAATTTGTGAACATTATTTATGGAATGTTTCTTAGCACGATTTATCAAGATGTGAAAACATTTGGTGCCGTTGAATGAAGAAGTTGTGGCACTTGAATAAAGAAAGATTCCCCCGCTTTCTAAATAACAGCATCAAGCTAGAGAGATTCCAGTGATTCTTTGCAAGCCACACCATAAGTAAGGCACCATTAGCATCAACAAACTTTCAGTAACATTCCTATTACACCAAATAATTTGGTTACACTGCATATTCAAGGAAACTTGGTCTTTAAGATAACCCACCCGTCGCCTTGAAGATAGCTTATGGGACCAAGATAATATAACATGGTCACTCATCACATTAAAAGTAACTGGCATAGGGCTGCAAAAATGTCGAAGCTCTCTGTCAAGGAATACATAATCCAAATATAACGAGTTAGTAACATTAGACCAGGCATAAAAAGCGGTCTTTGTGCAACAGATTTAGTATTAAAACTGGTTAAGTCATACATACTAAAAATCGAGGCCTAAACGAAATCCCCCTTACCACACAATTGCTTGAGGCTTATCAAGGCATCCACACCACATTCCTCAGATGATGCCTAGATGTCCTCAATTAATTGGGGTGCATTCAAATCACCTGCAATTATGATATTGCATCGAAGATAGCTATCAAACCCCTTTTGCAAAATGTTATCAACACTTTGTAAGATCTCCTTAACCCTATTTCTTCCCGAGGGGAATACATATTGGTTCATTTAGAATAGCAGCAAGTGCATAAGGGGCACTGATGGCTCCAAATTCAGAAAAGATGGGGCACCAATAGCAAGTCCTCCAGTCAGCCGGCCACAAATTCCACAAACAGCATATCGATACAATATTCTGTAGCCATCAATATTAAAATCTTCCTTGGCCCAAATTTCTTGCAAAATGAATACGCCACTAGATTGTATACAGGCTATACTTAATGGGTAGCCCCGTGTGTTCCAGCTTATCCACTTAATAGTGCTCAGGTTCTTATGGTGTCAATAATCATCTAAACTCAATTGATCAAGTATCCATCGCCCATTATTTCTTCTCCCTTTGAGATTTTTGGAAGGATGTATCATTGCCATTTGCATATCATTGCGGTCAACCGGACGGTAAGCATGTACATTTGAGGCCTTGCCCAAAACGGAATCTGATTGATTTTTCTGAGGCTGCATGGATTGCATGCTACACGCTGTCAGCTTAAACACCATCTTTAATAATGAGTCAGCACAAGTGCAGATCAAGGAAGCAATAGCCGGGGAGACAAATTCTATTAATTCCCAATTAGTGGGGATGTTCCATTTGGGAAGTTCCACATGCAAAAGATCCCTGCTCTTAATAGCTGAGACAAGGATGTTTTTCCATAGCTTTAATAAATACGAGCGGTTAATATGATATGATAAGTCATTTATAACGCGCCTGTAAACAAGTGTTTCTAGGCGCGACAAGACAAGGGAGCGAAGACAGAGGGAGGATAGGACAAACGATCTTACTAGGGCCTTTGTCATTCAGATCGTGCAAGTGTGAGAACAAGAAGTGCAAGGGGCAAGGGGTGGGGAGAAATGGCATGGAGGGGGACGGAGAAACAGTGCAGCAATGCTCTGAGTAAGTGCAGGGCAGGGCAGGGCGGCTTTGGATAAGTGCAAAGAGGCAAGAGACGGTACAGTTACAGCCCCTTAGTCCGTGGAGGGCCTAGAGGCAGTGCAGGGGTGACAGATCAAGAGAGAGCCTGGTACAAAGTGAGCGTCTGAGGGTAGCCAAGCAACCAGTCGATGTGGCAGACAGGTAGCTCACCAGGGGAGGGAGTGAAAGAAAGCAGAGGATAAGAGAAAGGTTTTGAGCTGCTTCCGTTACTTCAGGCCCAAGTTTGAGAGGGGCCGGGAGTCCATTCCAGACGGAGGCACCTGTCTAGGAGAGAAATCTACCACCCACTCTCTGCCTGGAGAAGCGTCTGTCCCTTAGAGAGTTGGAGGTAGCTGAGCGAAGGGCTCAAAAAGAAAGCTATTTAGAAAGAGAGCAGTGGATGTAGTGCGGGCTCTGGCCCCAGAAAGCCTTGTGGGCAATGCAAACGGTCTTGAACATGATCCTTGCAGCCCCCAAGAGTCAGTGGAGAGATTTCAGGGCTGGAGAGATATCGTCCCTGGTCTTGAGGCCAAGGATAAGTCTCCCAGTCCTGTTCTGGATTAGTTGCAGAGGGCAGAGAGTAGCCGAAAGCAGATTGAGAAAGAGGCTGCTGGAATAGTCCAGCCTAGAGAGAACCAGGCCCCTGCACACAGTGAGCTTCTGGGGGAAGGTGAGAAAGGGAAGAGTACCTTTGTGGCAGAGCATCTGCTAGTGGGACTTCTTGCGACGTCCGAGATATGACGAGAGAAAGAGAGGGTGAAGTCCAAGATGACACCAAGGTTTTTTGTCATACAGGAAGGCGAAGGAAGAGGGCCCAAGGAGGGCAGCCAGAGAGAGAGAGGGAAAGCGGGAGCAGGAGTCCCAATGCGAAGGATCTCTGTCTTACTGACACTGGGGCAGAGATTGTTGGAGGCTCACCAGTACTGAATCGTGGATTGACGGTCAGGAATCAGCGAGAGAGGAGAGTAGGATGAGGGGAGCCTGAAGGAGAGCTGATTGTCATCCACATAACACTGAAATTTAGAGGAGAAAGTTGAGATCTGGTGTGCCAAAGGGGCCAAGTAGAGGTTGAAAAATCAGGGTGAGAGGATAGAACCCTGGGGAACCCCACAGGTGGAGAGAGAGGTGGCAGAGAGAAAGGAACCAAGTTGGTCCTGGGAGGTGCTGTCCAAGAGGAAGGAGGTCAACCACTCCAGGGCCTGATCTGTGATGCTCATGTTCTCACGAAGTCCATTTTTCAGGATGGCGAGGTTGACCGTGTCAAATGCAGAGGAAAGATCAAGGAGCATGAGGACAGAAGGAATGCTGGAATCAAGGTTATAGAGCAGATCTTCATGGGTGTTCAAGAGAGCAGTTTCCGTGCCTCTGGCAGTTCTGAAGCCAGAAAGATGGTCATGGAGACAACCAACAGATTCAGTGTGGTGAGTAAGCTGGGAGATTGACAGCTTTTCCATGAGTTTGCCCAGAAAAGGGGTGGTAGAAATTGGGTGATAGTTTCCCGGACAGCTAGGAACGTCAGATAACTTTTTAGGAGGGGTGCACAATGGAGTGCTTGAGGAGAGAGGGTAGTTCCAGTGGCGAAAGAGTGATTACAGAAATCGGCCAAGGCTAGAGTGAGGGTGTCAATATGGTCCTTGATGGTTCTGGAGTAGGAGGGAAGCACCTGTTTGGATGACACTTTCATAAATCAGACTAGTCTAGAAACCCCATCAGGTGTTGTCAGAGAGAAAGAGGGGAGGAGGAGGAGAGGGAGAGGTGGCCAACGAGGGCAGAGGAAGAGGGAAAGGAAAAGGAAAAGGAGAGAGAGGACAGGATGTCCTGAGTTTTAGTGGTGATGTGAGAGGCCAGGACCATACAGAGGGCCAGGGAGGGAACAGGAGAGGTAGAGAATGCAGCAGGGCTGGCCAGTTCCTTTCACATTTTAAAGAGTTCGGCCGAGTTGTTAGAAGTCGCAGAGACGTGGATTTGGATGTGGACTCTCTTCCTGGAGAAGACAGAGAGTCTGTATTGCCTTTGGAGCAGGCGGCAAACCAGTTTGTCAGAGGATGCGCCCAAATCCCTCCACTTCCTCTCAGCCACCCTGCACTTGCGTTTCAGAACGGCGAGGTCGGAGTTATACCAAGAGTAGCACTTGGAGGTAGGCTTCAGCTGGATTCTTAAGACAGGGGCAAGGATGTCCAGAGTGTTGGAGATAGAGAGATTCAGATTAGAGAGGGCTGTGTTAGAGTGTGAGTCAGCCGCAGGAGTAGGAGGAGCAGAGGAAGTAGAGGATAAGACATCCAATGACACATGCTTCATGGGCTGAATGACCGCAAAGGTAGGTGACAGTGCTGGGGTGGACTTTGCCAGAGGGATAGAGAGTTTTAGGTAAGAGGAAAGTAGAAAGTGGTCAGTCTAGGAGAGAGGAATGGTGAGAGGGTTAGAGATGGGGATGTCTGAGGAGATGAGAACATTCAAAGTATGTCCGGCAGAGTGTGTCGGACCACAGTGCAGAATGGAGAGAGAGGTTGCAGAAAAGCCCAGAGGAGGGATTAGAAGCATTCAGTTGGATGTTGAGGTCTACGAGGAGGAGAAGCTGAGAGGTAGAGGCGGGGAGAGAAGAGGAGAGGTCAGCCCACTCAGAGAAGAAGAGGGCAACCTGGCCAGGTGGCCTGTAGATAGTGGCCACAGTCAGAGAGAGGCCAGGAGAGATAGACAGCCTGCAGCCAGGCATTTAAAGCAGGAGTAGGCCTGCATAGGAATGACAGAAGCTGGGAGCTACTCTGGAAAGATCAGAGCTACTCCACCTCCGGGTCAGTTGGTTCTGGGCTTAGAGAGGATCTTGTAGCCATCAGGGAGGAGAGTGTCAAAACTCGTGACAGAGCGGGCCATGAACCATGTCTCAGAAAGATTGAGGACATCCAGGACAAGTTCTTTGAGGAGGTGACAGATGTCAGAGGAGTGTTTGACAGTAGAGGGAGAGTTGAGAGTAGTGACGGGGAGCAGGTTGCCACATTTGAAAGAATTCCGGGTAGGGGTACAGGCTTGATGTGCACCTTGCGGAAGTGGAAGAGGGGCCAGAGAGTGGGCAGAGGTGAAGGAAAGAGGTGACAGAGGAGCCAGCAGGGTGCTAATATGAGTAGCGGGAGAAGGAAGGAAGTTGATCAGACGCAGGAGACGCCTATCAAATAGGAGGAGATTGGGCCTGGACCAAGACGGTGCCATTCAGATAGACATTAATGATGACCTTGGAGGAGTGGAAAGAGGCCAAGAAGGCCTCTCACCGAGTTACAACATTAATGGGAGAGGAAGAGATAGGTGTCACAAATTTGGGTAACTGGCGCTTATGGAGGAGATGGAAACTTAGCCTCAATTAGAATGTGCCATCACGCTCTTCTGTTCACCGTACGCAGCGGTCTAGTGTTTCGCTGCAACATGGCCACCGCCGAGTGCCATTTAGTCAGTCGGTGCTCGGCAACGTACGCATTTCTCCTTTTGTTGCTAGCGCTCCTTAATCCATTTCCCTTGGTGGTGCTCCGCCCTGCTTTCTAGTACTCTGTTTCCTTTCTTTGTGGTTTGCTGTCACTTCCTCCTCCCTCTCCTCCGGTCTGTATCTCCGGCTACTTGTTCTTTCTATCTGCCTTTCATTCCCATGTAAAGATTTTTCCGCTCACCTTTCCTTTGATTTCTCTTTTTCCTACACACTTACCTTGCTTCGGTTAGTCCGGATTGTTCCTCCCTCTCCGTACCTCCTCCTGCTGCAATAGTCTATGTTTATCCTCATTCGAGGATCCATCCCTCCTGACATAGTAAGAATTCATTTTCACGGAGTCACTTGCTGGACCTTAACCTACTCCTCCCTGCCCAGCGATCCAAACACCAGAGCCAACCTTCATTGGGTTTTTTTTCTGCCAGAGGCTTTTTCCCCCACAATGTTTTCCTTTCTGGCTGCTTCGGGAAGGAGGTCTCTGGATCGCCCGATACATATAGGGACACAGAGGCTTCCTCCCAAGGCAGACCCTATCTTCATAAAAAAAGGGAGAGACCTGGTAGCTGAAGGCGAAGAATGAAGGAAGCGGACAGAACTTCTAATCCATCAGGTGTGGAGGAAGGGGAGGAAGGGGAGTTCTTACTCTCAGAAGAGGAGGACATAACAGACAAACCTGATGTTGCACTTCGGCAGAGAAACACTTCCCTGCGGAGTACGTCCCATTTACAGGCTCCTTTGTGGAGCAGATACAGGTTGCCGTGGCGTCTGTACAAGCTACAGCGGAACCCGTGTCAGCTGACACGTCTCGTACGTGAAGGACGTACAACAAGGCACGCCCCCCCTTACGGGTTTAAAACTATCGTCTTCCAGCAGGCTTGTTGCTGCTAATTATTGTTTATTACTATTTGCGGTTACGTCCATTTTCCTTTGTGAAATCTTGTCACGAAATCCCAACTTGATCTCCTGGTTCCGACCCTCGCCCGAACTTTTGGATTGTTACGTCTCCTATTCCATTGGCACTTCTTAGACCGCTACGGTATTGACCCGGACTGCCCCAGGACTGCCTTCTCTACGCCTTATCATTGTCGTGATCTTCTGGTATCTGACAGGGAACATTACTTGGATTGTCCTTCCCTGCTCCTGCTGTCTTTGCAACCCATTCGTCAGCAGTTACTCGGAACACTTCAGTTGCACCAACCCTCGTTTGTGAAGCGTGCGTTTCAGGTAACCAACTGTGTCTATTTTCTTCTATTTTCTGCCAGCGCCATCTTTGACTATTGTACCTTATTCACCTACTGCTCTGTTGGTATTCCTCTCTACTGGATTTGGGACATTCATTGAACTACAACACTCAACAAACTTATTTTCAAGTGCATATTGACGCTCTCCTGATCCTGCACCAACCCGGGTCTAGCGCGACCCTCGTGCCCCCCGGGTTTACTTCCCTGTACTAACTTCCCTGTTTATAATTTTTTCCTGTCGTTTTCTCCAGTCCTGGAAATCTTTAACCCTTGAGAGTCCCACAATTCAGGTCCATTCCGGGGAAAGTTCCACTCCAATCCCTGCCTAGGTATTTCCTGTACCATACTGTGCTTGATTGCTTACTTGTTTTCTCAGCACTGTCTAATATCTTTGTATTCCTTTGCAGCTTTGGTATTGGCGGAGTGTGTTCTCCCGCACTTTTTTTCAACTGACATCTCTGCCTGTTCCAATAGAAACAGCAGAGAGGTACATTGTGAAGAAGAGCCCCTCTCTTGAGGAAGCCTGAGTCTTGTACTCAGGGGAGCTGGAATTGGAGGCTGAATATAGATTCCTGCGTACATATCGTCTCCAAGGTCATCTCTCTATCTTCCTGACCTATTTACGGAGCGGTGAGTAACAGAATTAGCAGCCTAATAATGTCCATGGGGACCAGTGATGCGTTGAATCAGATCGTGCAAATGGTCACGGATCTACGAACCGACTTGACCAATGCACAAGAGGCATCACGTCAACGTATGGATGCTATCCAGGCCTTGGTAACTACCCCAATCTCAGGCACGGGTGCTACTGCTTCGGGGTCCGGCTTTCCAGCTCCTGCACAGGAATCAAATCCTATAATGCTTAGCACCCAGTTTCCTCTGGCTCCTCCGGAACGCTTCCTGGGTGATCCTAAACAATACAGGACCTTCATGAATCAGGGCAAGTTGCACTTCTTGTGTCGTCCTGCTTCGTTCCCTACTTCAACGACTAAGGCGGCTTTTTTGTTTTGTCACATTTGAGTGGCACCGCTGCCGCCTGGGCAAATCCATTGTTAGAATCAAATAGTCATGTTCTCTACAATTGCGATGCCCTTTTAGGTATGATGAGTAAAGTATTTGATACACGTTATACTACTCAAGCTACTGGCTTGGAACTGTTGAAGCATCGACAAGGGAACAATTCTCTATTGGTTTATCTGGCTCGCTTTAATCAGCTGGCAGCGGAAACGGATTGGCCTGAAGAAAAGAAGACTGTAGTCTTCTATCAAGGTCTCTCTGACGAACTAAAGGACATTCTCTCCACTGTCCCAGTGGTTCCCACAGCATTCAGGGAAATGCTTGATTTAGTCCTTCAGATTGATGCCCGTAAAGCTGAAAGGCACAGAGAGAAGAAACCTGCTCTATTCGCCTCAGCCCCTGCGGATGCTTCATCCTCGACACTTCTGTTAGGCAGAAACCTGTGCAGTTCCCTTAGGGACCACTGCAAAAGGCTTAGGACTACAGGTGTTGTAAACCCAATTGGTAGCAGTCTGTACCACCCAGATTTACCTGGTAGCTGTGGCTGAGCAGTCAGACTTCCCTCAAGAAGAGTTAGGCAGTATATAGAGTATACAAAATAGGTACAGAGATACAGTAGCACAAGCAAACACTGACCAGAGCTTGGGTATAAAAGTATATAATTATTTATTTAAAAACACACTTGTAAAATACACTAACACTAATATGGCAAGCAAGTTCAAACACAGTCACTATCAATCTATATACATCCCTGATTACTTATTGAAGAAGTCTTAGTTAAAACACCACTTATTTGCAGACAGAGGTGAGCGCTTAACCTAAGATGGCACTCCAATAAGTTAGTAAAAAAAGGGTGGGAAAAGGCAGAATTAGGAAAGCAAACAACACCAACACTTTTTAAAAGAACCAGAGCAAGTCAGAAAAGGCAGAGTCTACTGAGGAGCAAGAAAGTCATAGGCCAGGCCCACTCTTGGAGAGAGCAAGGCGGAATGTGTCCAAGATCACACAGTTGAATAGTACTTTAAAAAGTCTTTGCAGATAGTTCAAAAAGGGTTGGATCAGTTCAGAAAAAGTTATTTAGCAGGTCCCAAGTCACCCCAGGATAGAAAGTCAAGGATTTATGGGACACCTTGAACAGTCTGTTGCAAGGGAGACCAGGCGGGACACAGTACCTGAAATGGTGAGAAAGCTCCAGCAGGGGCAGTTGTTCCTGGCAGCGGGTGCAAGTCAGTGCCTCGTCCAGGGGAAGAGGAGATCTCGAAGTGGAGGAAAGCTGGAGGTCGTTGCACTGCCAGGGAAGAAACCAGGCGCGGAGTTTCCCGGTTAAAAGGTACTACCCTTTTAGTTGCGGTAGTGGTGAAGCGTGGCTATCCGGCCACTGGGGTGCTGCTTGGCACGGGTGATTCGACCACGAGACGATCCAGGAAGGCGAAACGAAGGCAAACTGGTTATCCCCACCAGTTCAGAGGAAGAAGACTCTCCGGGGTGAAGATCTTCTCTGTCGTTGGGAAGTGGTGAGACGGTTCAGCAGGGCTCCACCGGTGGTGTCGTCATTGCAGGTCGGCTCAGCTTCTCCCTCTTCGGATTCTTTGGTCCTGTGGCGACCTCTGAAGTTCCAGTCCCCAAAGCCCTGCTTTTATGCAGAAAACCCCCATTCATCAGTCCTAGCTGTCACTCAAACATGCTAAGGGGGGAGCCGGGCGGCTCACCACTGGGCCAATCACACAAGAGTGTGACTTGAGTTGCCGAGGCAACCCAGTCCAGGGTGCCTAAACCCCCCTCCCACACATCCTGTAGATCCAGACAGAGTGGCACCACTTTTGGGGGCTTCTGGACAAAGGGCTCGACTTGGGTTGGAGTTACAAAGGCGAACACAAACGCCATTTTAAAACTGAGTCCTGGCAAAAAGACCCAACCGGGGAATAAATATTAAATAAATAACCCGGCAGTATCTTTAACATTGCACCAAATAAGTGGTGCGTTTAAAATGAATGGGAAAATCCCATAGGAAATATTCCGGTGGAATATTTTGTGTGGTAACCACTGCCACCAGCCAGAAACTCGACGAGGGGGGACTGCTCAGTGCCCCCTCGAAAAACAGAGCCAGGGGCAATCTAATTACCCCTACCAGTACTTCCACAATAGGATGGTTTGTACTGGTTCTATTCACAATTTAAGACTAGTAAAGTCAATGGTGACTTTACATGCCCTGGGAGACAGTAGTCAGTCCCAGGGTATGGAGTCTATGTTTGGGGGTCACTATGACACCCCTGTGTTACTGCACTGAGGGTGCTGTGTAACACACTTACCAAAAATACATGAAACCCTATGGGGTAAAAGACCCCATAGCCCATAAAACACATTACAAAGTCAAAGGATATCTCAAATCATGTCTAAGAGTGGGAGAAAAAGAGTCTCACTCTCATCAGGAGAAAAAAATAAACCCCACAAATCCAGCAAAGCTGCTGGGGGACTCACTAGGTTTGTGAAATTAGCCTTAACAGAGAATTCTCCCGAACAACTTCCTGCACCAGAACCTATGCAGATCGGTGTGGTTAGGGGTCCACTCACGCCTGCTCAAAGAGAATACCGCAGATCACACAATCTTTGCATGTATTGTGGGGCTTCTGATCATCTGCTGCCCGAATGTCCCAAAAAACCTAAGAGAAAGGCGGGAAACGGCAAATCCCGACAGTAGATGGAGTCCCTATGTCGGGAGGACCACCTTTGGACTCTCAGATACAGAATCCGGTTCAGCTGTCCGCCTTCCTGTTACATTTTCTTTGAACCAAGATCGTTTGTTTCAGGCAATGGCAGTGATAGATTCGGGAGCAACCGGTAATTATGTTGACCAATGCTTTGCCTCTATGTCAGGCATACTGCTAATTTGCAAAACCATACTCGAAACTGTTAATGCGGTGGACGGTTTGATCCTTGTCTCTGGAAAGGTAACTCATCAGACGGTTCCATTGCATATGAGCACTGATGAAGGCCATACAAAAATGATATCATTCGATATTATCAAAGCTCCAGCCTACAAAGTCATCTTGGGTATTCCATGGCTGCAGTTCCACAACCCTGTCATTGTATGGTAGACATATCAGATCCAGTTTCCTTCCAACGTTTGCAACAGTCAATGCATTTCCTTGCACGGAATCAGCCAGGATATCCCTGCCAGGGCACTGGTATCCTCTACCATGCATATTGGAGCAATATCAAACAACATCACGTCCATGGTTCCTTCTAATTATGCAGAATATTTGGACGTATTTGACAAAGGTATGGCAGAATCTCTACCTCCACATCAGGCCTATGATTGTCCGATAGACTTGACACCAGGGATAAAGATACCTGCTGGAAGGGTGTATTCACTCACTCTCAAGGAAGATGCAGTACTCAAAGAGTACATAGACAAGGCTCTTGCCATGGGGTTTATTCATCCTTCAAAATCCCCAGTTGCGTCCCTGCTCTTTTTTGTTCCAAAGAAAGAAGTGGATTTACGTCCCTGTATTGACAATCGCGCCTTGAATGCAGCTACCATAAAAAACCAGTACCCCCTTCCCCTGGTTTCTGTTCTCCTTGATCAGTTGGGTTCCTCAAAAATATTCAGTAAACTCGATCTGAGAGGGGCCTACAATTTAATCCGTATGAGAAGAGGGGATGAGTTGAAAACTGCATTCAAGACACGTTACGGTTTATTTGAGTACTTGGTGATGCCCTTTGGGCTCTGTAACGCACCAGCCACCTTCCAGGCATTTATGAATGATATATTCCATGACATCCTTGATCAGTACGTGGTAGTTTACCTGGATGAAATTCTGATCTATTCGCAAAACCAGACGGACCATGTACTACAAGTCAATACGGTGCTCCAATGGCTAAGGGATCACAATTTATTCGTAAAAGCCGAAAAATGCATCTTTCATGCCTCAGAGGTGGAATTCTTGGATTACGATCTCACTAGCAGTGGGGTTCGTATGAGTCAATCTAAAATCAGTGCCATTTTGGAATGGCCAGAGCCCAAAACTATCAAATCACTACAATCATTTCTGGGTTTCGCAAATTTTTATAGGCGTTTTATCAACGTTTTTTTCGGAGATTTCTGTGCCTCTTACGTCTCTTACCAGTGCCAAGGTGCCATATGTTTGGTCACCTGAAACCAAAATGCTTTTGACCAGTTAAAAGCCGCTTTCACTTCCGCGCCTGTCCTCAAACATCCCGATCCTGATCTCCCGTTTTTTGTGGAGGCTGATGCCTCGGGTTATGCAGTTGGTGCTGTCTTGTCTCAACATTGTCCTCTTTCTGGCGATATACATCTCGTTGCCTACTTCTCTCGCAAGTTGACACCTTACGAGAGGAATTATCCCATTATGGAACGTGAACTCCTAGCCATCAGAGACGCTTTTATGGAATGGAGACATCACCTCTTGGGGGCAAAATATCCAGTAACAGTATACTCGGCTCATAGAAGCCTGTTAGCTTTCAAATCAATGAAATGTCTTACTGCCAGGCAGGCGTAGTGGCACCTATTTTTTTCACAATATCAGTTTGTTATCACCTACCGTCCTGCCAAGGCCCAAGTGTCAGCCGACACTCTCTCCCGCCTCCATGCGGGGAACCAGTTCCAGCTAAATGAAGCACTACCTCTCCTACCAAACAAAGTTGTTTGTGGATGTTCTGTTCAACCATCCTTACGATCAATCATAATTGATTGGGTCTCAACCCATCCAACGGAAATTGCTGATTTTAACCTGGAACTAGTTCAAGGTTTGCCATTCATTCAAGGACGCATCTTTGTTCCACCAGGCCAGGCCCGGACCTTGGCTCTCTAGTGGTCCCATGATTCTTTGGTTGCAGCACATCCAGGAAGTCAGAAAACCCTCAAGGCATTACGTCGTTGGGCTTGGTGGCCTTCCATGGCATGCGACGTAAAGGATTACATCATAACCTGTGCCGTTTGCTCCCAATGTAAGACCTCCAGAGCCAAACCTCTGCGTTTGTTACAGCCCCTGCCAATCCCATACAAACCTTGGCAGATGGTGTTGATGGATTTCATTGTTGACTTGCCTGACATCCAGGGACACGACACCATTTGGGTGATTGTGGACTACTTCACAAAATTTGCTTTGTTCATTCCTTGTTCCGGTTTGCCCCCAGATCCTGGTCTGGCTAGATTGTTCATGACAAACGTATTTTGTTTCTTTGGCTTGCCAGCTGTCATTGTTTCCGATCGTGGGACGCAATTTACCTCACAATTCTGGAAGACTCTTACGGCTTCTTTAGGTATTGAGGATAGGTATTCCTCGGCATACCATCCTTAGAGTGATGGGCAGAGTGAAAGAACCAATGCTACTATCGAACAGTTCCTACGCTGCTTATGTCTTCAGTTTCAACAGTCATGGTTCACTTCATTGCCTTATGCCGAGTTTGCATACAATAATTCTATGCATACTTCCACAGGGGTGTCTCCCTTCTTTGCTTTGTATGGTTGCCACCCTAGGCACTCCCGCTTGATCTGACCTTGCCGGATACCAACCCGGCCGCAAGAGATTGCGTAAGAGATCTGGACCAAGTTCATTGGGATGTTCGCTGTCACTTGCTTCGGGCTCAAGATCGTGCAAAGAAGTATGCAGATGTTCATCGTTCGCCGGCACCAGTCTCTCGGATTGGCATGAAGGTGTATCCCAGTCGGACCCGGTTTTGCAAGGCTATGCCGCCTTCAAGACTCTTCTACAACAGACATTCCAAAGAACTGAAAGTGCCTTTGTGGCCAGCGAAGATTTATTGGATATATGCCAAGGAAACTCCAAATTGCTAACCTATATCACCAACTTCAAGCATTTGGCCACTGAAGCAGGATGGCAGGAGCAGGCACAGTACACAATATTACGCAGGGGTCTAAGAGAAGACCTAAAGGATGAGCTTGCCAGGATCCCTCGCCCTGCTTCATTTGCTGACCTTCTCACTGCTGTCCTGAGAATAGATTTTCGCATGACAGAGAGAAGAAATGAAAAGAAGAAGAACCGAGGAGCAACACCCTGTACCGAATCCAGCCCCCTGCCTTCCTCACCTGCTACGCGCATAGCTAAGGATGAACCTATGCAGATAGGTACAACAAGAGCTCCTTTGACTCCAGAAGAGAGAAGACGAAGAAGAGAAGGAAGTCTCTGTATGTACTCTGGCGCTTCTACTCATCTTTTGAGAGAGTGTCCTAATGTTCCTCCTAGGAGGTCGGGAAACAAACACCCTCGATGGTTAGCAGGACGGACTATCGAGGGGCGCCCTCCAGTCCCTATACTACACTTTCTGTTACATCTGCAAGGACCTCTGAGGACTTCCTCCTCATGGTCGTAGCTGTAAAGATACACTTCTGTGGTAGGGAAGTTGACACACAAGCCTTATTGGACTGTGGAGCAGGTGGTAACTTTATAGATACCCTGTGGGCCGACCAGGTGTATTTAAAGAGAATAGCCAAGAAAGAAGATCAAAAGGTGGAAGGAGTGGATGGCAAACCTTTGTGTTCTGGTCTCATCACCCATACCACAGAAGAAGTGGAAGTCTTCATTCAGCAACATTCCGAACGTATGACGTTTGACATCATTCGTGCCGCTCACTTCCCAATGATTTTGGGCATTCGATGGCTCCGAAGACATAATCCTACCATAAACTGGACCAACAATCTATTGAGTTTTCACTGTAGTTTTGCAAAAAGGAGTGTCTTCCAGAACCAAGATTCGAAACCAATAGAACTGTCAGTTCTACTGAGACCAGTACTATCCATTGCATACCCAGTTATCTTACAGAGTTCGCAGAGGTCTTTGAAGAGAAGATCCCTCTGGAATGACCTCCTCACAGACCGGAGGATTGTTGTATTGACTTGATTCCTGAGGCTTTGGTTCCTTTCGGTAGTATGTACCCTCTTTCTGTAAGTGAAAAGAAGGTGCTCAGAGGATACCTTGACGACAATCTAGCTAATGGGCTTATTAGACCTTCTCGGTCACCGGCAGGAGCATCTCTGTTTTTTATACCTAAATGAGACTCGAAGGAACTAAGACCTTGTATAGATTATCGAGGCCTGAATAAGCTAACCATAAGGGACCGTTATCCCATGGCCATCATCTCGGCAATTTTGGAAACCATCCAGGGATCAACAGTGTTTACTAAGTTGGACTTAAGAAACGCATATCACCTGCTTCACATCAGATCAGGTGATGTGTGGAAGACAGCTTTCCGCACACCCTATGGTTTATTTGAGTATCAGGTGATGCCTTTTGGGCTGGTTAACGCCCCCTCCATATTTCAATGATTTATGGATCGCCTGTTCTCGGATCTGCTGGGTCAATCCGCTGTGGTCTATCTTGATGATATATTGGTATTTTCCTGTACCAAAGAGGAACACCAGGATCACGTCAGGGAGGTTATACGTAGACTACAGTGCCACCATCTTTTGGCAAAGCCTGAAAAATGTGCTTTTTCCCAGTCCTCTATTTCCTATTTGGGTTTCGTTTGTCGGACCAAGGAATCACCATGGATCCCAGGAAAGTAGAAGCCATTCTCGCGTGGCCAATTCCCGCTTCTGTCAAGGACATACAAAGATTTCTTGGATTGGCAAATTTCTATCGAAAGTTTATATCAGAATTCTCTCAGCTAGTTTTGCCAATCACATCATTTCTGAAGAAATCCTCTTTCCCATTCGTTTGGACAAAGGAAGCTGAAGAAAGCTTCTCCCAACTTAAACAGAGATTTTGTTCTGCTCCCATTTTGAAACAACCGGATCAACGTCAACCCTATATATTGGAGACGGATGCGTCTGCGGCTGCCGTGGGGGCTGTTCTTTTACAATCAAACGAGGGCACTGAACATCCCATCGCTTACTTCTCCAAAACTTTAATCCCCAGCCAAAGGAATTATTTGGTAATCGAACGCGGGGCTGCATTCCTTTACTCCATCGCGAACCCAGCATCTCCAGGCCATTCTTCAACACCTGGGGGAGACAAGAACAGATAGGTGAGCAAGGGCAATACGAACCACCCCCAAAGACTTACCTGATTACCACAGGGGGGTACTCACCTCATCTCGGGTCGGCGTAGTCAATTCTACATCACTGCCGCACCCCGGCCCCTAAGGGGAAAACAAGGACAATACAAATCACCCCCAAAGACTTACCTGATTACCACAGGGGGGTACTCACCTCGGGTCGGCGCAGTCAATTCTGCATCACCGCCGCACCCCGGCCCCTAAGGGGAAAAAACAAGGACAATACAACCTAACCCCAAAGACTTACCTGATTTACCACAGGGGGGTACTCACCTCATTTCGGGTTGGCGCAGTTAATTCTGCTTCATCGCTGTACCCCGGCCCCAAAGGGGAAAACCACAATAGACTTACCAGGATCTTACCAATAGCCACTTGGAACTCTTCTGGTGGTTTAAATCCGCAACCTGCAAGGAATCTGGCAGAGTGAAGATCAGACTTTTGAACTCTTATGAACAATTGGACTTAGAGTCAATACTGGAACTTACCAATTCCTCCACGCCAGTGAAGTAACTGGTCGTCTATGCGCCCCTGCGCTCGACGCAGGATGGAGAGCTCATCTTTCCAAATCTTCAGGTGAGATTAAGAGGGAACTTCAGGAGTGTTCTGTGGGCAAACAAGGGGAGTGGGAAGGCGGGTTAACGCTCAGATTACGGGAGGTTAATTCCCTTTCTCCATTGCAGAAAGATATTCGTATGAGTCCAACAAACAAAGCTAAGTGGGTCTGTCATCTCGGCTCTACGTGTTACTCTGGTGGAAGCAACAGCGGGCCAGTCCAGATCGACGCCCCCGTGGGGTGAGCGTAACAGAACGCGAAGCCTACCCACAAATACCCACCTGGGCGTCATGGAGACCTCGGAAACCGATCAGTTGGCCCAATTATTAGGGGAACTAAGGGCCGAAGTGCATTTCGCCTGCCAGGAAACCAATGCCCTCAGGAGGGAATTGATAGTATCAAAAGAATGAACTGATGATTTGGCCAGACAGCTATTACAAAGCCAGGCTGGACAAACACCTCTACCTGGACTCGGGGCCAGCCCAGCTCCGGTGCCACCGAGTAACCCGGTGCAGATAAACCTTCCTGGAGCCGTTCCCTCGGCTCCGCCTGAACGCTTTGCTGGAGACCCTAAAAGTTTTGCTATATTCATGAATCAATGTCGCTTACACTTTTGATGTAGACCTGGAGCTTTCCCAAACGATCAAGCCAAGGTAGCTTTTGTACTGTCATATCTCAGCGGCAGTGCAGCGGACTGGTCCATTCCGCTAGTAAATCAGGATGACCCGATTCTTCGAGATTTCCAAGGTTTTCGAACTAGCATGGAAAGACTGTTCGCCCGACATTCCCAAGGACAGGCTTTGGATAACAAACTTTTATCCTTATGGCAAGGTAATCAGGATCTTTTATCTTACATTGCAACTTGCAATAGATTAGTTGTGGAAACCGAATGGCCTGAAGCCAAGCGAATTACATTATTCCATCGAGGCCTTCGGGGAGAACTCAAGGATGTTTTAGCCCAAGTCGTGAACCCGCCTTTAGACTGTGCTGAATATATAGATTTTGTGGTCCAGTTAGATCACAGACTTCAAACCAGAAAGTCTGATCGAACCAAGTTTGAAAACAAGGTCTTGGTTAAAACCTACGTACCCTCGAAGGGGGTAGATGCCTCAGAACCATGCAAATCGGGGGGGGTTAAAGGACCCTTAACCCAGAAGGAAAGGGAAAGAAGACGGCAACAGCAATTATGTCTATATTGCGGAGCTACTGGTCATTTCCTTCGGAACTGCCCTGTAAAACCACCCAAGAAAACTATAGGAGCAGCAGACGAAAACCACTTGAAACCTGACTCGGGAAACGATCACGCCCGGCAAGCATAGAGGTCAGCTTGCCGAGCTTAAAGAAGGACACTCTGACCTTGCATTTCATCATACCCATGGTCCTTATAGATCCAGAGCAGCCATCACGCATGCACGCGGTAAAGGCGTACGTAGATAGTGGAGCCATAGGAAACTATTTGGACTACGGATTGGCTTCCAGGATGAATCTACCTCTCACCCGAAAGACCACTACCGATGTCGTCACCACTGTTGATGGAATTGAAATTGCCTCTGGGCCCGTAACTCATTCCACTGCAGAGATGACTTTGCTGGGTCAGGATGGACACCGAGAGGTTATGGTGTTTGATTTAATCAAGGCTCCACAGTTTCAACTGATACTGGGAATCCCTTGGTTGGAAAAACACAATCCCTGTATTGATTGGCGAGAGAAGAGACTAACCTTCCCAGAATGTGCTAACACCTATTACCCAAAGAGAACTCTAAATTCAGTACTGGCCCCAATAATCCCAGCTGCCATACAATTACCTGCTGAATACCAAGACTTTCAGGATGTCTTTCAAAAGGAGCAGGCAAACACCTTACCACCGCACAGATCGTATGATTGTCAAATAGATCTCATACCAGGAGCACAACCACCTTGCAGCAGAATCTATGCCCTCACGGAACCTGAAAATCTCCACTTGCGCCAGTACCTAGACCAGTATCTTGCTAATGGCTTCACCCGCCCGTCCAAGTCCCCTGCATCTTCGCTTTGTTCTTCGTGCCAAAAAAGGAAGGCGACCTTAGAACATGCATTGACTACCGCGCGCTGAATCAGATAACTATCAAGAATCGGTACCCATTGCCTTTGATCCCAGAACTACTAGACCAGGTAAAGAACGCTTGTATATACACAAAACTAGACCTTCGGGGGGCATATCATCTGGTACGCGTCAAAGAGGGTGACGAATGGAAGACTGCTTTTCGCACCAAGTACGGATTATTTGAGTACCAGGTGATGCCTTTTGGACTGTGTAACGCACCAGCAGCCTTCCAGTTCTTCATGAACGATGTCTTCCGAGAGCTCATCGATGTTTGTGTAGTCGTTTACATCGACGATATCTTAGTATACTCCCTATCAGAATCTGATCATGTAAAGCACATCCGAGCAGTCCTAGAAACGTTACGCCAGTATAAGTTATACGCTAAACTAGAAAAGTGCATCTTTCACACTATGGAAGTAGAGTTTCTTGGATTTATTCTGACCCCGAAAGGAATCCGGATGGATACACAGAAGGTGGACGCAATTCTTAATTGGCCCTCGCCAAGCTCAGTCACAGGAGTTCAAAGCATGCTCGGCTTTGCCAATTTTTACCGCAGGTTTATCCCGGACTTCTCACACATTGTACATCCCATTACAACACTATTGCGAAAGAATAAACGCTTTACATGGACAGAAGAAGCCGAGAACGCCTTCCAAGAGTTAAAAAAGAAATTCACGTCTGCTCCTGTATTATGACACCCGCGCCCAGAGCTTCCCTACATAGTGGAAACAAATGCATCCAGTTCAGCTGTGGGAGCAGTGCTTTCCCAAAAGGATCCCGAAACTAACCAGCTGCACCCAGTGGCGTTTTGGTCAAGAATGTTTTCGGCTCCCGAATTAAATTATGCTATAACCGACAAGGAACTGTTGGCCATCAAGTCCGCCTTCAAGGCTTGGCGGCACTATCTGCTGGGGGCCAGGCATACCATTACGGTCATCGCTGATCACCGCAACATACAATACCTAAAGGTAGCCAAGGCCCAATCTTCACGCCAACTCCGTTGGGCATTGTTCTTCGCCGAGTTTGATTTTGTAATAACCTATTGACCAGGTTGTAAAAATGGAAAAGCTGACGCCCTGTCCCGAATAGGAATGGGAGAAACAGAAAGAGCTTTAGAACCTGTATCCATAATTCCTGAACAGAGGATCCTTGGTCTGACATCCATCTACTCTCTGGAGGACATTCAAGAAAAGGTCCATCAACTCTTTGATTCCGATGCCTTACAGGGCTGGGCAAGGAAAGGCCCAGAGTATTCTGTCACCAACAATCTACCTTATTACCAAGGCCGGCTATTTCTGCCACTAGAGGAACTACAGAAACTTGTCATTTCTCATTTCCACGACACCTTGATGGAAGGACATCCTGGCATTGCAAAAACTGAAGCCAAAATCAAGAAACAGTTTTGGTGGCCCACCTGGCGAAAAGATGTCAAGTTGTTTGTCATGTCTTGTGGCATCTGCGCTCAAAATAAAGGGGAAAAGAAAAAACCCGCTGGATTATTACAACCGTTAGACATACCACCTACTCCTTGGCATACCTTGTCATTAGACTTTATCACGGATTTACCCCTGTGCAATGGTTATAACATCATTCTAGTTATTGTAGATCTTTTTTTCTAAAATGGCCCATTTCATTCCTTTAAAAGGAATACCTTCAGCTTCAATTCTGGCCAAGGAGTTCCTTGAAAATGTTGTCCGTCTACATGGCTTTCCTTCCGTGTTAATTTCGGATCGGGGAAGTCAATTTATTTCACATTTTTGGAGGAAGTGCTGCCAGCTGGCACAAATTGATGTTAGGCTTTCAACCAGCCACCATTCCCAGACTGACGGTCAAACAGAGAGAACCAACCAGACTCTTGAGCAATACCTACGTTGTATGCTACATCAATCTGAGGAGGATTAGAAAGACATTCTTTGGATCGCCGAGTATGCATACAATAATTCTGTACACTCAGGAACTAAACAAAGCCCTTTTTTTTACCATATATGGTCACCATCCTCGAACCTCAGACTTAGATTCTCCCCAGCATTTAGAGATGCCTCCGGTGGACCATCTCCACGCTGTTATCACACAAGCCTTTAAAGTGGCGACTGCACATTTACAAAAGACTAAGGATAAATACAAGAAGGATGCTGATCAACACAGGAGTGAAGCACCGCAATACCAAGTAGGGGACCAGGTATGGTTAGCCACCAAGTACTTACCACTCAAGGGAACACAGACTTTTAACCCCAGGTACTTGGGACCTTATTCTATTAAGGCTATAATTAACCCAGTGGCCGTCAAGTTGGACCTGCCTGGTCATATGCGTGTTCATCCTGTTTTTCACGTGTCTCTTTTGAAGTCTGTGCAACCAGGAACTAGACTAACCACCCCACCTGAATCCATCCTCATAGACGGGGAACCCGAATTCGAAGTCAAGAATATTTTGGACTCTAAAAGGCTGAGATCAAAACTATTCTATCTCATTGATTGGAAAGGTTATGGTCCACAAGAAAGATCTTGGGAGCCTAGTGACCATGTGCATGCACCTCAATTAGTGAAAAGGTTCCACCAAGAATTTCCAGACAAACCAAGGCCGAGAGGGAGAACAGCTTTAGGAGGGGCCTTGAGGGGAAGTGCTGTCACGATGCCTGCCCCCGGAAAGCCAGACCAGGCCCAGCAACCCCGGAAGCAGGCATCATGCCACTTGAAGCATGCCCAAAAACCCCAGTTAGGGGCTCTTTGGCTACAGTACTGGCGCCTATGGCGCCAGGCTCATAAGAATAAAGTCAGTCCTGGCGCCAGGCTCATTACAGAAATCTTACCTGTTGCAGACCATGCTGCATACCTACCCGATGCAGACCATGCTGCACGAAGCCACAAGCCAAATCAGGCTTAAAGGGACTACTTTACCTTAGGGACTCCTTTCCTCTCGGGTGGGGCTGTGGAAGAATACTTACCTGGGACTTCTTCCAAGGCTATTTAAGCCACACCCGGACAGCCACACGTGCTTCGCGTTATTCTGCTTGCTGCAGCGTAACGCTCACTGTGTCTTCAGCCGCTCCAGTCTTCAGCCACGCCCGCTTCAGCCCTGGAACACCTGGAACAAGAAAAGGAGAAGGAGAAGAGGTCAGAACAAAACCCTTACCTGAATCCTTGATCCAGCACATCGTCGATCTGGAAGAGAGAAGCCTTCTCAGGTGCATTGCCACGCACCTCGCAGCGCCGTGCTGAACTCACCAACCGGGGCTGCATTCCTTTACTCCATCGCGAACCCAGCATCTCCAGGCCATTCTTCAACACCTGGGGGAGACAAGAACAGATAGGTGAGCAAGGGCAATACGAACCACCCCCAAAGACTTACCTGATTACCACAGGGGGGTACTCACCTCATCTCGGGTCGGCGTAGTCAATTCTACATCACTGCCGCACCCCGGCCCCTAAGGGGAAAACAAGGACAATACAAATCACCCCCAAAGACTTACCTGATTACCACAGGGGGGTACTCACCTCACCTCGGGTCGGCGCAATCAATTCTGCATCACCACCACACCCCAACCCCTAAGGGGAAAAAACAAGGACAATACAACCTAACCCCAAAGACTTACCTGATTTACCACAGGGGGTACTCACCTCATTTCGGGTCGGCGCAGTTAATTCTGCTTCATCGCTGTACCCCGGCCCCAAAGGGGAGAACCACAATAGACTTACTAGGATCTTACCAATAGCCACTTGGAACTCTTCTGGTGGTTTAAATCCACAACCTGCAAGGAATCTGGCAGAGTGAAGATCAGACTTTTGAACTCTTACGAACAATTGGACTTAGAGTCAATACTGGAACTTACCAATTCCTCCACGCCAGTGAAGTAACTGGTCGTCTATGCGCCCCTGCGCTCGACGCAGGATGGAGAGCTCATCTTTCCAAATCTTCAGGTGAGATTAAGAGGGAACTTCAGGAGTGTTCTGTGGGCAAACAAGGGGAGTGGGAAGGCGGGTTAACGCTCAGATTATGGGAGGTTAATTCCCTTTCTCCATTGCAGAAAGATATTCGTACGAGTCCAACAAACGAAGCTAAGTGCGTCTGTCCAGTCTGTCATCTCGGCTCTACGTGTTACTCTGGTGGAAGCAACAGCGGGCCAGTCCAGATCGACACCCCCGTGGGAATCAGGTGAGCGTAACAATTGGCTACCCCAATCGGACACTATCTTCTGAGGAAGACCATGTAATCTGAAAATATCCTTAAGAAAAACTTCTGCCATAACAGTTGCTGAAGGAATTCCAGCCAGAGGAGAGAAATGGGCTAACTTTGTGAAAGAGTCTACAGTTACCATTATGCAAGAGCAACCTTGCAATAGAGGTAAGTCTACAATAAAGTCTGTACAGATGTGAGTCCAAGGACCAGTTGGAATCGGGCTTTGCTGGAGTAATCCAAAAGGCTTCTGTGTTAGCCGCTCCGCCACGTCTCCGCGCAACACTCAGCTGCGGTCTAGTCTTTCTGGCTCTCTAGCCTGCCTCTTCTTGCTCTCCTGAGTCTCGAGGGCTTCCCCCAGGATTTCTAGGTTTTTCTTCCCCCTTTTCTTCCCTTCCCTCCTGCATTCTCCTCTCAACTATAGTTTCGGGCCGTTCTTTTGTCTGTCTTTTGGCTCGCCCCCGGTTACTTGTTCTGACTCCTCCACTGCTATCCTTAGCTGTATACCATACTCTCACCGGTATCTCATCCCTGTCCATCTGGATCATCCCTTCTGCATTTTCAATAGTGAAGACCACCAGATACCACCGGAAAGGTTTTTTTTGTGCCTACGGCTTTTCCCCCTTTGGTCTGAACCGGAGGTAGGGCCCCCCGGACCTTCTATTTTGGGGTCAGGGTGGCTTCCCTTTGGGGCAGATCCCATCCACAAAAAAAAGGAAAGAAGAAAGAAGAGCTGTGGAGGAAAAGGTTCAGTGGAACTTTGGAATCAGAACTCACAGGTGAGGAGGAAGGGGATTGGAGTGACTCGGAATTGATGAAGGAGACATCTGAACCTGATAGCAGCAGGGAATTGAAGTTCATCAATCCTGCACCCTGGGATATCCTCAGGAAGGTGTTTATTTTGCTCTGCACTAGAATCAAGTATAAGGTCCACAACTTTAACAATAGTGCCCTTCAGCTCTCATTGTTCTGCAGCCAATTTAGAACAAATAAAATAAATAAGGCACCCATTTTAGATAAAATTGCATCAATCGAAGAATGTGAGGAAGCAACTTCTATTGACGATATACTTATTTTGCTTAATTTAAAGTTGCTGAGGTGGAAGAAATTAGATCTGATGCTTATTTTGCTAAACTAATGACAATAGCTAATGAGGTTAACAAACTACCATACCAAAAGCTAACTTGCTTAACAAGTGACCATAATAAAAGATAAAAATGCGCCAAACATTAGTGCAAGTAATCCGGGGAAATCAACACAAGAAAACCGTGATATTAGTCTTATCAACACACAACTTGTACACCACTCCAGTGACAAAAAACCTGTAATTCAATCATCATGCCACACAAGAGACACACAGATCTACCTTTGGAAAGTCGTCTGATGCTCAGCGTAAAAAGGCAGCCAAGGCAGCAGTGAAAAACCATATTCAAAGGTGAGTTACTTTATAACCCGTGCCATGCTGGATATATCTGCTAGTTGTAAATATTTGGATGGAAATAAACTCCCTATGTGTTCAATTGAAAATAATAAACCCAACCCATTCCTAAAATATTATAAGATTTAAAATTATATGAACCATGAGCATATGATTACTTACTTAATAAATCATTTTCAAACAATTGTACACTTACAAGTAAAGTCTGGATAAGTCAGTCTTTGAATTAACTAAATGGTTAAAAGGCAAACTTACCTTTAAATATACATGATTATGTGGAAGCATTTGGTGTAAGCAGTGCTATTGAAAACACACTATTAGTATTGACTAAAATTGGCAAGAACTTGTTGATTTACACAAAGTGTATGAATGTTTATCACAGTTGAAAGCAAATAATAAACATTTTCAACATGCATGTAAATGAGGACAAACATAAATTTAATCCTTGAAGATGGATATGAAAAACATGCACAATTTGAAAATGTTCAACTCCAAAATACAGGAAACTTACATGAAGACTATAGAATCAAAATTTTAGATTCAAAAGAACTTATTAGTGCTTATTTCAAATGAGTCAAGCAAAGTGCAAATGACTAAGTGACTGGGATAAATACTAAGAAGAAAGATGCTTTGCTCGAATGTTCCCAAAAGGAGAGGGGGAAGATTAGATGACAGACCAGTGTCAGGATATGGACAGCTTGGCGAGTCTCTCGGGAACAAGAAGTAATGTACACTCAAACTCCAAAGGAACAGCCCCACAAGCAATAATGAGACGACTGTAGAACCGTTTGTAGAAGATAGGAGCGCTACTTGGTAGTACGATAACTTGCTCTAAAGTTATAGGGGGAAACATCGAAAGGATTACACATGAGGAGATGCCATATACCAGGTCCCCTTTAACCCTCTAAACACACTGTTATCTATGGACACGGGAAGTTAGTGTCAGAATCCGAGTTTTCGGACTCGTGACTCACCTGCTTATTACTTGTGGTTCTCTTCTTGGAGTTTGCTGGTTTCTTTTTTCTGGACGAGCGAGCGGGACAGAACAGGGACTGGAAGGAATAAGGTAAGCGAGGCTCTGAAAATGGAGGTCGCGGAAGAGAGCGGATGGCGAGACCAGGAAGGATAATGAGGGCGGGCACCAGGAATCTCGAAGGGAACAGTGCTAGGAAGATTAGAACACAACTTGCCGGAACGAAGGTGCAGGCAAGCGGAGCGTTGAGATGCACCGAAGCGCAGGGGCGTGTCAGTTTTCAAGGAAGCATGAGTATGAATACAGAGAGACTAGGCCGCACTGTTCCTTGGCGTCGGCCATGTTAAAAGGGATCGGAGTAAATGGTTATTGACTGAGAGACCAGGCAGACCAGAAGGGTCGATATCACTGATTCATGACAGTTAGTATTGAAAGAACTGGAAACACTGTGGTAAGGATATAGAGTGGTGCTAATTACAATAAAGGCGGTACAAGGAAGGGTTTCCTGGATAAAAGGGCAAATCTGCACAGAGCCTGGTTGGGGATTCCCAGGATTGCCTTTACAAGGTACGAGGAACAAGGACAAAAGTAAGTAAAACAACTCTAATTACCTGGTAGAGCAGAATGGCTCTCCAGATCAAACGTTACATGGAAGTAAGTGAGAACGTGTTGATGTGCATCTTGTTGTTGTGGTCCCCTGTCACTGGATCCAACGTTACTGTGCACTGCTCTGCGTGCAACATAAGATCCGAGGAAGG
Organism: Ambystoma mexicanum; assembly: GCF_040938575.1. NCBI lineage: Eukaryota > Metazoa > Chordata > Amphibia > Caudata > Ambystomatidae > Ambystoma > Ambystoma mexicanum. Next base: position 976,801,001 of record NC_090934.1, on the reverse strand, counting down.
GACCCATCCGGTTGTGGCACCGCAGACTTCCACGTCCCCTCTGTGGTTTTACACAGGTGGCTCCAGGGACCTCAGAATCTGGGATCTTTTGGATTGTGTATTCCTCTTGAGGGCCGACCACTGGTGGGGGACACAGGGGTCCCTAGTCTGTCAGATTATCTTGTTGATCTAGCAACAGGTTTTAGCAGGGAAACGTGGAAGACTGGGTAGATTTTGTTGTGATCTGGTAGCTTTAGCTTGGCTGAAATGAGGTTGATAATACAGCTATAGATAATGGGCCAATGTAGCAAGGTTTGAATTTTCACTCACAGGCTGGAATATAAATATTCTTGGTTGAAAACCACACACAATCATTGATCTTATAAATCAGGAATGTTGTTTCCTCTTGTCTGCATACTTCTGGGATAGACCTGGGATGGGTTCCATGAGATAGATGAAAGGGTGTATTCTGAATGGCTGTCTGATAAGAATTGTTATATGCAAACTCTGCAAAGAGTAATTAATCAGCACCGCCTATTTCTCTTTCCAGGATGTAACAACGTAAATAGTAAATATTGGCCAATAGTTTGATTGGTCCTTTCGCTTTGCCTATCGCTCTGCGGATGGTAGGTGGAAGAAAGATTCAATTCGATTTGTAGAATCTTTTGGATTACTTTCCTAAAGGTAGAAACAAACTGGGTTCCTCTGTCACTAATGATGGCCCTTGGCAAACTGTTGTTTCGAAAAATCTTTTCTTTAAATAGTTGTTCCAAAACAGGGGCGTATGGTATCGTTTTAAGAACTTTAAAATGAGCCAATTTGGAAAATGAATCAACCGCAGTCCAAATTACTGTGTGTTCTTGAGAAGGAGGACGTTTGGTAATGAAATCCATGGAACAGGTATGCCAAGGGTATCCAGGAAGGTCTAAGGGGCATAATTTGCCTATCTGTTCTCCACATGTTTTATTAGCTCTAGCGCATACCTCACATCCTTGAAAATGTCCCTTCTCTTATATTCCCATCGTGCGTAACGCATTGTGTGCAAAGTCTTCCAAATTCGGAAATGTCCTGCACTGGGAATGCCATGACACCATTTAACATAATTTGGGAGCAAAAGTTGATGGTCATGGAAGAGTAGATATTGTTCTTCCTTATGATTGGACTGGGTTTCCAGTTATGGTTTCCTTTGTTGAGGCATGTGGGATGTAGTAGGAAGCAATTTAAAAAAGAAAAGCATTACAAAAAATGCTAGCGTATAAGAAGGCGCTAAGGGAGCTATGCACTGTATAGAGGGTTTCAAAAACCATGCTATCAATATATTTATTGAATATGTTATTGAATATGTTGCAATGCAATTTGATGACATTAAAGAAGCCCAAGAAATAAAAAGGTCACTGTGCACTTTCAATTTTTAAAAGACATTTATGTACTCTGTGAACTATTTCCAACAACTCCACCATGTGCAGCACACAATGCATAAATCACAAGGTTTACGTTTAAATAAAGCACTAGTAAATATAGGATCTAACATTTTTACTGATGGAAGGAGTTATGTGGCTTTGCCAAGAGTGGAAATACGCAGTTGTTTATTTCTAATAAATATGGATGTTCCAACATTCACAGCTCATATTCCAAGAACAAATATACAACAGATGTATGTAATCGTGTACCACTAATTGATGTATGAACAAAAGTTAAATCAGCAATAACAAAAGGCAAAAGACAACTTTTAAAATACAGGCTTAAAAGCAAATATATTTAGTAAGGCTAACACAAGTAAAAGAAGCCCTTCAGGTTTCATTAATAATACTGGTGTACATAGTTAGTAAAAGTCACAATATGTCACACCGTTTCGCTGTTGGCAACTACGGCGTCATTGGTCCCTGTGTGGGGTTCTGTTTCCAGGAGAAACATGGAAAACAAGAAGAACCAGTGTCAACGGTCTAGTCGTTGCACGTTGTCATCAAGATCACGTGACTGATCATCTGACCCCTTTTAAGGAATCCGGAACACTGTTCCGATGCGTCGCTACTACTATTAGTGGTGCTCCGTAAGTTTGCTCGCGAATAGAAACTACCAAATCCAACTGCTTTCTCTAATTTCTGTCCTGTATTAACGTTCCCTTGTTTCGCTCCTTTCCCTTCCCTTTCTTCCAGCAGCCTCGAGAACTCCCTCATCCCGACTAGCCGAGCCGATCGCTCTGATCTCTGTATAGGGCAACCCGTCCGCCTAGCGGAAGTAAGTGCATTCCTAGGTTAGAACAGGTTCTTCCTTCTTCCTTCTATTCGGATTTACCATTCTTCCCTTTTCAGTCATATTCCTCTGTGTTGGACTCTCCCCCCGTAAACGGCCAGAGAAGTTACATTCCAAAGGTTGTCACGTTTCCAGACCCGACGTTAGTATCAGACTTGATACCTGCATTTCATGTACTATCTCCTCAGTCTCCTTTCTCCCACTCACCTGTGCCTCTCATAATATAGATCTCCTGTTCACGCTGCTACCTAAGGAACGAGGGACCCCAAGTTCCACCATTTCCGAAGCAAGTGATCATCCTCAGCAAGACGAAGGATTCCTGTCACCCAGGGTTTTTTTCCCCAGAGGGTTTCCCTGGGATTCGTGTTCTCCCCTACCAATTCTTATTATTTGGTACAGGGGGGAGCAGGAGTTTCGGGGGGATCCTTCCGACGACCGTTGCAGCTCCAGATCCATTGACTCCCGAACAGGTTAGTGTTTTTCCACTACGGAATTCAATTTGAGATTTGCTAGGCTTCTGGCTGGCATTTCCTAACGGAGTATTTACTCTAGAGGTTACAGATAGCGACGCCCGGTAAAGCTAATCCAGTCGGGTGTCGGTACTATGGAGCAACAAATGCAACAGTTAATGACGGCTATGCAGTCTGTGTCGTTAGAATTGCAACCTATTAAGCAAGACAATGCCCAATTAAGACAAGTGACACATGCCTTTTCTGAGACCCCCCAGTTTCATTAAACATGGGCAAGTTCGATGGGGATCCTCATAAACTTAAGGAATTTCTAGATAGTTGCACAGTACAATTTACGTTTAAACCTCGATTCTTTCCAACTGAAAAAGACAAGGTGGGATTTCTCATTTCTCATCTCTCGGGTCCGGCCTTAGCCTGGGCGACTCCTTTGGTTACCTCGGGGAATGCAGTATTGGATTCCTACCCCGCTTTCGTGAATAGCCTGAGATCAATGTTTAGTCGTCAGGAGATATCATTGTCAATACAAGAGAAACTTCTTGATCTCCGACAAGGTAATAAGGACCTTCTCTGGTACATCACTCAGTTTAAACAGTTGTCCTCAGAACTAGGATGGCCGGATGATGGTCTTCTCACATTGTTCCGCCGGAGTCTTTCTGAGGAACTGAAGGATGAGGTTTCCAAAGTTCCACGTCCCGTCAACCTGGCTGACATGATTACTTTGTCCATGCAAATTGAGTACCGACTTCTTGAAAGAGCACATGAAAGAAAAAAGTCTAAAGGAAGTCAAACTCATTCTGATCTACTGCCCAGTTTTGTTAAGACCCCTTCTGGAAAAGAACCCATGCAGATTGGATCCATCAAGGGCCCGTTAACTAACACAGAAAGAGAATGAGGGAAGACATTGGGCCTCTGTATGTATTGTGGCTCCTCATCGCATATATTGCGTGATTGTCCTACAGTTCCACCACGCAGACCCAAGCCACAGGTGGCGGGAAACAACAAAACCCTGCCGTAGAGGGAACCATGGTAGGGGTATCAGATCAGAGTTCCCCGCATATTTTTGGGCTGTCTCTGGATTCACCTATGTGCAACCATTCAATGATTGTATTAGCTATTACCTTCAGTCTCCCAGGGAAGATAATACAAAACATTCCTGCTCTGCTCGACTGCGGGGCAGCGGGTAACTTTTTGGATGATCAGTGGTCGGCCACTGATGGCATCGCAAGGACACAGACTTGTTCCACCCCAATCCAGAGTGTGGATGGTAGTCCCTTGGTTTCCGGACTGATTAGAGAACATACCCATCCTGTGTTGTGTCTAATTGCTTCACATAAGGAGAGTCTAACTTTCGATCTGATTAAGGCGGCACACTTCCCGGTTATTTTAGGACTCCCTTGGCTTCGTACCCACAATCCATATATCAATTGGACGGCTGGAACGATTTTCTTAGGTTCAGAATATTGCTTAGCCCATTGCATTTCCCAAGAAGCAGTTGGTATACAGATCCCTCCAGAAACCTCTCAGATCCCCATAACTTCTTCTATTAATCAGTTGAATACTGTGCCTGAGTGTCATCAGCCTTTCCACAAAGTCTTTTTGAAACCCTTATTTCCCTCCTTACCACCGCACCGTCGTGATGATTGTCACATCACTCTCCTCCCGGAACACCCTCTCCCATTTGGCTGAATCTATGTCCTTTCCCAAAAGGAAAAGAAGGCTCTTAGAGAATATCTCCAGGCAAATCTTCGGAACAGACTCATAACTGAATCTAAATCCCCTGCGGGGGCTCTGCTTTTTTTTTATCCCAAAGAAGGATTCAGAAGAATTGCGCCCTTGCATCGATTATCGAGGACTAAACAGAATTACTATTCCCGATAAATACCCGATGCCACTGATTAAAGACATCTTGGAAGCAGTTTGAGGGGCAGAAATATACACCAAACTGGATCTTCGGGGGGCTTACCATCTTATTCGCATCACCCCCGGAGACGAATGGAAGACAGCGTTTCGCACCCCCTTTGGTCACTATCAGTACCAAGTGATGCCCTTTGGACTAATAAACGCACCAGCAGTGTTCCAAAGATTTATGGATCATTTGTTCTCGGACATCCTTCTTCACTTCGTAATCATTTATTTGGACGACATTCTGGTGTTTTCTACCAACAAGAAAGACCATATTTGTCACGTCAATATCGTCCTGGAACGTCTTCAAGCTAATCACCTATATTGCAAGGTCGAGAAATGTGAATTTCATCAAACTCAGATTACTTACCTGGGATTTGTGTTATCAGCCAACGGTATCTCCATGGATCATCGAAAAGTCCAACGCTTTTTAGGTTTTGCCAACTTCTATCGTAAGTTTATTCCTCATTACTCTGAGGCTGTTCTACCTATCACTAGATTACTCAAGAAAGGCATACGTTTCAAGTGGGATGAACCAGCACAACAGGCTTTGCTTAACCTGAAAGAGATTTTTACTTCAGCATCTATTTTAGTTACTCCTGATCAGAATCGCCCCTTTATTGTTGAGACAGACGCTTCTCATCATGCCCTAGGGGCTGTATTGTTGCAAACTTCAAGATCTGGCGAAGAAAGACCTGTGGCCTATCTCTCGAAGACTTTCACTAGCTCCGAAGAGAATTATTCGGTGCTCGAAAAAGAGCTTCTGGCCATCAAGAAGGCCATTGAGGAATGGCGACATCTGTTATTGGGATCTCCTTTTCCCATTGTGGTTCATACAGACCATCAAAACCTAAAGGTGCTTCAACAGGCCCAAACCACCAACAGTAGGCAAGCAAGATGGGCACACTTCTTTCTCCCCTACAGGATTGAATTCAACTTTATACCAGGGAGTCAGAATCTTTGAGCGGATGCTCTATCCCGTAAGAATCCCCATTCTACAAGATTCTGTTTGGAAAAGATGTTTCCACATGCTCGATTCATATCCAGTGTTGTGGATTTTCTCCAAGCCCTAAAAACCGAAACTACAAATCAACGACAATTGTGCGAAGAACTGGGTAGATCCTACCACCTAACCTGGAACCAAGGTTTATATTTTCATGATGGTCAAGTACTCATTCCCACGTATCCCTTACAAGTAGAAGTGCTTCGGATGTGTCATGACACCCGGGCAGCTGGTCATCGAGGTATTAAAACTACCCTCGAGTTGATTCAAAGACACTTCTGGTGGCCTACGTTGTTATCGGACGTCACGGATTATGTTAATGCTTGCAGCATCTGCATCCAATCCAAGACTGTACGGTCCCCTCCTTTCGGTTTAATGGCATGCATGCCCATACCAGAAAAACCATGGCAATTCATCTCTACTTTCATTGTAGACCTTCCTCCTTCGTCGCAAAGTACCACTATTATGGTCACCGTGGATTATTTCACCAAGATGGCGCATTTCACCCCTTTACCTAAACTTCCAGGAACGGCTCAGATGGCTAAGATCTTCATCTCTGAAATATTTGCAAGACATGGTCTTCCAGACAAGATCATTTCCGATAGAGGCCCCCAATACATATCGGGTTACTGGAAAGGGATATGTCAAGCTTTAAAAATTGAAAGAGCTCTGAGTTCAGGATATCACCACCATAACAAAGGGCAGATGGAACGTTTGAACTAGACTTTAGAGTGCTATCTCCGCTGTTTTGGGTCAGCAGCTCAAGACAATTGGGTTGAACTCTTACCCTTTGCAGAGTTTGCCTATAATAATGCCAAGCATGCAGCTCTGAAGACCAGCCCCTTCTACTGCTCATATGGTTATCACCCTTCATTTCTTCAGTCTCCTTCTGCAACCTCTTCTCAATTCCCAGGGGTGGACAGCTTTATAGCCGATATCCAAGAAGGCCATCGGACGGCTCGCGTGGCTTTGCAAGCAGCGCAGGAGCGTGCCAAGAAGAATGCAGATAGACACCGGAGAATTGCACCGATTCTTAATCCTGGGACTAAGGTTTGGTTGGGCCTCTCGCTTTTTGCCTAGACACCTGCTTCCTTCCAAACTATCTCTGAGATTTTTTGGTCCCTTTGAAGTCTTGGAACAGGTAGGATCTTTAGCAGTACGGTTATCCTTGCCCCCTTCTTGGTCTCGTATCCATCCTGTTTTTCATGTCTCTCAGATCAGGCTGGATGTACCAGACCGTTTCTCCCAGTCCAGCAGTCATCTGCCTCCTCCTATCCTGACTGCATCAGGTCCTGAGTATGAAGTTGCAGATATTTGTGACTCTAGATATCGCCGAGGTCGTCTCCAGTTTCTGGTGAATTGGAAGGGGTATTCCGCTTCTGAACGGACTTGGGAACCCGCATCTGGAGTACATGCTCCTCTGTTGGTACGTCGATTCTTTCGACTTCATCAAGGTAAACCGGGTTCTCCCCCCTTGAGGAGGGGTTATACTGTCACACCGTTTCGCCGTTGTAAGTGCATTCCTAGACTAGAACAGGTTCTTCCTTCTTCCTTCTATTCGGACTTACCATTCTTCCCATTTTAGTCACATTCCTCTGTGTTGGACTCTCCCCCTGTAAACGGCCAGAGAAGTTACATTCCCAAGGTTGTCACGTTTCCAGACCCGACGTTAGTATCAAACTTGATACCTGCATTTCATGTACTATCTCCTCATTCTCCTTTCTCCCACTCACCTGTGCCTCTCATAATATAGATCTCCTGTTCACGCTGCTACCTAAGGAACGAGGGACCCCAAGTTCCACCATTTCCGAAGCAAGTGATCATCCTCAGCAAGACGAAGGATTCCTGTCATCCAGGGTTTTTTTCCCCAGAGGGTTTCCCTGGGATTCGTGTTCTCCCCTACCAATTTTTATTATTTGGTACAGGGGGGAGCAGGAGTTTCGGGGGGATCCTTCCGACGACCGTTGCAGCTCCAGATCCATTGACACCCGAACAGGTTAGTGTTTTTCCACTACGGAATTCAATTTGAGATTTCCTAGGCTTCTGGCTGGCATTTCCTAACAGAGTATTTACTCTAGGGGTTACACAATACTCCATTAAAGACAAGAGCCAAAGTGTCTTTAAATATCACTATTTATTCTCCATAGTGTATTGCCCTTTATGATGACACGTGTTGGCCTTTCTCAAATCAGGGCATAGTCAACTAGTTATTCTGTTATTGATAAATTGCCATTGGTCCTTTAAGGTTTGCTTCACTCTGATATGATAAGGGGTTAAATCCCTGTTTGCTCAAAATGCTCTGTCCCACATCTGGGAGCTGTGAAATACCGGATGGATTCGGGACCGTGATGACAGCAATTGTAGTTTGTCAGCAACAGGACCCACTAATTTGCACATTTTGAAAAATCCGAAATAGCGGAGGGCTAGTTTGGTGGGAACCAAATACTTGGGTAGAAAGCGCAACAAGAGCCAAACTAGATCGGCCAAAGCCCAATTTGGAGAGGGTAGCCAATGTTTGTCCGCCATTAGTTTGCGGTAAGCTCTAGCTTCTTTTAATGATTGTAATGCGTTAGTATGTCCCTACTTGATGTTGCTTATGAGCTCATTAATGGAAGGGGCTTTGGTGACTAAGATGTACAAGACTGGTAAACAAACTGAATGAAATCCATAGGTGCATAGAAAAGGACTAACACCCAAAGAGGAATGCATAGTGTTGTTGTAAGCATAATCAGCAAAGGGGAGTAATGCCGCCCAGTTGTCATAGAAAGATGAGGTGAAACACCTTAGGTACTGTTCTATGGATTGGTTTAACCTCTCCTTCTGGCCAGTTGACTGCGGGTGGTACCCTGAAGTTAAAGCTCTGCATACTCCCAGTGTTGCACACAGTAGCCTCCAGAGGTTTGAAGTATATTGAGGTCCCCAATCAGTCAGGATTGTTTCCGGTAAACCGGTAAACCGTGGAGGTGTAAAATGGTGTTGAGAAATATTTCTGCCATCCTCAAGGGGACATGAGGTAAAGCTTCAAAAGGTGAAATCTTAGTGAAAGCATCCACTGTGACCATGATGGTGGTCATGCCACTTGAGGGCAGTAATTACACTATAGAATTCGTACTGATGTGCTGCCATGGACGGGTTGTAAAGGAGGTTGAGTCAGCTTACCCTGGGGAGATCTTCAAGGGGTTTTGCATTGTTGACATACCATGCACGAGGCCACCTAATCTTGAATGTCTTTCTGTAAATTAGGCCACCAAAAATATCTGCTTATGTTTTCTGCTGTAACTTGAACTCTACGATAGCCAGCCATCTTAGCATCACGACACATGAGAAATATTTGTTTCTGAAGTGCTGGAGTGGAAATTTAAAGGTGGTTTTTATGAAACAATATGTCCAGTTCTTGAGTTAATCCATGGTTTTTAATGGCTGCCGATATATCGGGATGTTGCATATCACTAGCAGCTCGAACTGAAGAAAACCAGAAATTGTGTACAGGAGGGTGCATTGGGGAGTAAAAGTGCTCGAGTAAGCCTGCTATTTTGACACTCTTGTTGTTGCAGGACCTTTAGATTGCGATGATCTGTTCTGATGGTTACTCAATGCTTAGCCCCTATTAACAGATGTTGCCACTCGGTGCAAGCCTTCTTGATAGCCAAGAGCTCTTTTTCTAGGACAGTATAATTCTGTTCAGAGGTGGACAGGGTTTTTGACATGTAGGCAATGGTATGTTTGCAATCGTCATCAAAGAGTTGTTTCAGAACCGCTCCTATAGCGAAATTTGAAGCATCAGTCTCTAAAATAAAAGGTCATTGTTGATCAGGCAGGCGTAGGATGGGGGGTTTGGTAAAGAGCTCCTTGAGAAGCTGCAAAGCCTTACTGGCTGAGTCGTTCCAGAGAAATCGTGAACCCTTCTTAAAGAGAAAGGTTAAGGTAGGATTCTTGCTGAGAAATTCAGAAGGAACTTCTGGTAAAAATTTGCAAAGCCTAAGAACCTTTTAAATGTCCTTGACGGAAGATGATTCTTTCCAGTGCTGTATGGCTTGTACTTTGGCTGGGTCCATAGAAGCGCCTTCTTGAGACAATACGTAACCAGAATTGCTAACAGATGGTTGATGGAAAGAGCATGTTTCCAACTTAGCATACAAATGATTTTCCAGCAGGCGAGTGAGAACTTCTGCAATGTGAATCTGATGTTCCTCCAAGGATTTAGAAAAAATCAAGATGTCGTCCAGATAGACGATAACGGAATGTAATATTAAGTCAGAAAAAAGATGATCCATAAATCTTTGGAAAATAGCAGGAGCATTTGCCAATCCAAATGGCATAACACAATATTCATAGTGGCCGAATGGAGTCGGTAAAGCCACCTTTCATTTGTCGCTAGTACGAATATGAAGGAGATGGCGTGCTCCTCTAAGATCAAGTTTAGAGAATAGGGAGGTCCCCCTGTCTCTAGGATGGCTGGGATCAAGGGGAGAGGATATTTGTCCTTGATAGTGATCTGATTTCAACTGAGAGAGTCTATACACGTCCTCAATTCTTTAGTCCCTTTTTTGGGTATGAAAAACAAAGAGGCTCCCTCTGGGGATTTGGATTTAGTGATCAAGCCGTTTTGTAGATTGGTCAGCAAGTAGGTTCTGAGCGCATCCTTCTCTGGTTCAGAAAGGGTGTACATCCTGCCAAAGGGAACCTGCTTGTCGGGTAGGATATCAATAATACAGTCCTCTGTCCTGTGCAGAGGTTATTCTTTGTATTCTTCTTCTGAAAAAACGTGATGGTATTTCTGGTATTCCTCTGGCAGAAGAGATAGGTAAGAAACAGTCTGCTTGGGCTCACCTTGAACTTGCGTATGGAATCCAAGCACACCCTCTCGAAGGCAGTGTGTGAGACAATGCTCATATCCTAAGAACATGGTCCCGGCCGTCCAGTTGATGAAGGGATTGTGACGACGGAGCCATGGTATCCCTAACATGAGAAGATATTTGCACAGTTAAATAAGTTGTTCTCTCCAAGCTTGCGATCTGTGATCCAACTGCAGAGTTAAATCAATCAAGGTACTACAAGACACTGGTTGCGGTTCCACATGAGCAATCGCATCTTTCAACTCCTATTTCAACCCCTGATAAAACAAAACTGCTTGCTTCGGCTCTGGCCAAGCAGTCTCTACCACCAGACCATTAAACTGTGACACAGAAGTCACCAAATCAGCTCATTATCTTGAGCCAAGGACACATTACGGCGATCAAACAGGCGTGCAAATTCCACAGAAAATCCTGCCCAGTCATACAATATGGGTTCGTTTTTCTATGGGAATCGCCCAAGTTGCAGCATCACCTGACAAATAAGAATGAACAAATGTTGTCCGTGCTTGAGCAGACTCAAATGCCGTAGGTTTACACAAAACATTTAGTTTACATTGTGTCAAAAAGGTGGAAAACTTCCTAGGATCCCTGACAAACCTCTCTGGTGCTGCCAGCAGAACCCCTAAGTGTTGTTGTACCACCACTCTACTTGCTCGACTGGATGACCCCACAGTCATAGCTTCTGCCTCGTCTCCGTGAACCGGCGTACCCTGAGCAATTAAACCACTAGCTTGCATCTTAAATGTAGTGGTCCCCTCTTGAGACTGAATCAACTCGCCTGAATATCCTGTAGTGCTTTAAGCACCTCATTTAAGGGTGGAGGGGACTCCATATGGCTTGGGTGGCGTTATTATCCCACTGTTGGGGATTGGTGATTATCTCACACCCCTGGAGTATCTCGCAGTTTCTTCCTGACCACTGAAACCAAATGCAGTTGACCCCTCCCACCTTGGTTGGCACAGGCTCCTGATTCTAGTATCTACAGGTAACCTCGAGGCAGCCAGTGGGAGAAGAGCGTTAGGGAGAAGTTGTTGATAGGTAAGGGGTGTTTAGGGTCACCAGTAAGAGGTTTAGGGTTTTTGAATTGGATGGGCATCGGGAGTAAAGGGAAAAATCAGGCACATCATGGAACACATTCATGTAACGCGAAAAACCTCCTGCACCTACACCTTGCAGCAGTACAACAACCTTCTTAATTAGGATATTGCCCCTAGAACCTGTATCACACAACTTTCATTCCTAATTCAGCGACTAACATAAACACATGATGTGTCATCAGAATAACCTCCTGACAACAGTTATAGTATACAACATCAAAAAGGACATGTAGTAGGGAATCACCTTATATATTTACATATATTAAAGGACACCCCTTTTCTTGCCACCTGGCAGAGGTGATTTACATAGGATACACTTATAACTTGTAATGTGACTTGAACATATTTTCCCACTTAGGAGTTGAAAAGAGCAAGCAGCCACAAACAATACATTGTGTCCCTCACACTTCAGTTTGCATACAAAGAATGTTCAGAACATAAATCCCGCTTTCCACGGCTTGCACAGATTAGAGTTCATGAGATAATGCTACAGCGTGGTGCAGGTGGCAGCAAACAAACACTCAGTGCCTCAGCGCTCTGCGGCATGCACTTAATTAGCGTTTGTGAAAAGACTAGTGTTGAGACGCTCGTAAGATAGGGTTAATTTACAGTCTTCCCTAGAGCTCTTCATCCCTTCTCAGGTCGCCTGCGTGCACTTAACTGAGGCCAGGGGGGGGCCTGACGGCACCTCCCCAAGCATTCCAGCTCCTGTGTTGAGCGGTCCTAGCACCATCACCATCAGCCTGCTTCGCTCCTCCGTGAAGGATAGAGGCGAAGTTGAGACTCCACCAACTCGTCTGTCGTGTCCTGCACCTTTCCTCACCACCGGGGGCCTGGGTTCATTAGCTCTGCAACCTGCTCTCCTCCGGCTTGTGCCTGCAACACCAACAATCACTAACAAGCAGCACAGGTCGGGCAAGGGTTTAATTAGCATGAGACGGCGTGCGCATGTGCATGTACTCCAGAACCCCATGTCCTCATGGGAAATGTAGTCTTCGGCCTTCTTAGCCCGCAGACAGGTCTGCCGCGCTCACAACTAGCACCTTTTCCTCACAGATTTGTAGAACTCATTATATAACAGAGTATTATTTATCATCATATCTTTGCACTCTTTATGGTCTAATGTAATGATGAGCAAATTACCATGAAAGAAATATTTTAGAATTTAAAAGATGCCTACAAAATTGTATTAAAAAGGGCAACAGTAAATTCAAATTCTCACAGTTACATAACAAAAAATGTTTTACAATTGAAACTTTCACCTAATATATTGATGTATTAATGTAAGGTGTTTGTGCCCTTGCATGAATGGGAAAACCCCCAGTAGGATTGACACAACACTCTGAATTGCAACCTGCAAGGATCAGGAGAAGAAAATATAGGCACACCCCTTACCACACCCGAGTGCGAATACAAGAGCCAGGGGACACCCTTTATGACCATAACCATTACCCAGTGTCCTATGGCTGTGTTGATTAGTCACCACCAAGAGAGCGTTGCCATGGCAGAAAAAGAACATGCATGAAATAAAGACACTGCTCCTGAGTGTGTAAACATTGAAAAGTTACTTTTATATATTAGGCATATTCAAATAAATACATAAAATGACTTCTTTGACCATGCATGGGTAACCTTTATACCCCCAACATGAATTAATAAATATATAAATAAATAGCATCAATTCATCAATAATGGGTCGGTGACATATGTATCCTAGACGTGAATTAATAAATAAAGAGCATCAATGCTTGGATAATGGATGATTGGTATTTGTATTCCCCCAGACAAGAATTAATAAATAAATAGCTTCAATGCTTGAACACTGGATGGTTGGCATTTCTATTCCCCAGACATGAATTAATAAATAAATGAATAGCATCAATGCTTGAACACCTGATGAGTGGCATTTGTATCCCACAGACATTAATTAATTAATAAATAAATAGCATCAATGATGGAACAATGGATGATTGGCAGAAATTACAATGTGGTTCTCAGTTAAACCCTGAGTAAATCAGTGCCTGGGCAAATTTAAACCACCAACTTTAAAAACATTTCATTATCTTATCTTTAACCTTTAGACAAAGGGTGAAATGAAGCACCTCAGTTATGGGCGCTGACCCTCTTGCCGAAACATAAAATTCATGTTCTGGGTCTTGCATAAATTGCTGAGGTGAAAGATAGAATTTACCACCTGCCTAATGGCAGCTGCTGTCTGCCACACACTCGAACAAGCACAGACAACACATACGCAGCCCTCCAGCCAAAGAAAGGAGGAAGGTTGTCCACAAACTGTACTACAAACTGTACTACAGCTAACTGGGCTAACTTTATACCCGATGCTCACTGAAATACTGAAAAGAGCTGGCTCTTGCCAGGTAAAATCCGCCGGAGGCCACGTGCACTGACCTGAATTAGAGAGTTACGTGAGCGGTCAGTTTCCTTTCCATCTGCGGTATTAAGCAAAATGCATTAATACTTCCCTGGGCTTGAATAGTGTCATTAACACCAAACAAGAACAAAAAGACCCACTCTGATATATACTTACACCGTAAACAGCTCCCTGTGGTGTTGTTTACAGCTGTGATGTACTTTGACTTTTGGCTCCTATGCCAGTGGTAATAGGTATATACCCGGCTAGTCAGTAGAGGAGCGAGATAAGGCTGGTGCCCTGCATGCCGCGAGAAGAGTTAAGCACCCAATGGAATCCAGTGCAAATAAAATGCTGAACTCCACCTTTCTTTTCTTTGGGAAATCCTCGGCTAACAAAACCTGTGTCCTTCCAAACAAGTTTATCCTTTATATGGGAGATGAACAATAAATAATAGGACCATAGATTATGGGTGTACTTTGACATTCTCATTTCAATACAATGCAACAAGATATCAGAAAGGCAGATATAGGCTTTAGTTTGAAAAACTGAATAGAATTACACCAGACACTTAGCCACAAGACCAGACAAATTGCTATCACACAGCTGTAAAATATCTTGTACTGTAATCTGCTCTTTAGGGTATGTTTTGTTACAGATTCTTAGACATAAAAGGTGCTGTCCTTTTATACTTAGCCAGCAACCATACAGGAACATCTTTTCTTTTAGCAAATGTTTATATGCAATGTGCACTTTCTTCAGTTGGAAAAGACAATGTGCATATTTCACTTTAGGATAGATTCAGTTCCTGTCATGCCACTTCCCATTGCGTACGTCATAGTCCCCCCTTTTCTTTTTTCAAGGACTTGAGTCCTGAGTTTAACATTATCTGATATTTTATCAGGAATGATGAGGTTCATATGTTTGTGTATTGGTGAGAAGGAGTGGTGAGGATAAGTGAAAAGTGAGCAGCATTTGATCCCATGGGCCATGCCCATGGAGAAACATTAAGAATTCATAATAGGAAATGGAGACTAGCAGGGCTCGGTTATGTCAGCCAGAGTAATATGCCCCACCTAGCAGGCCTTTCAGAGGAATTTATGTTGGGTAATCAAAGTGGCCAGTGTGTGACAGTGGGTTGCAAATTGCAATATCCATTGTGTTCAACCTAGTCCTTTTGCATTTGTGAAGCCTCCTACTTTGACTGGCACTGGTTTTGAATATGCAACAACATTCAGTACATTTGGTCCCTTCATTTTGGTTAAATCTGCTTTTTTTCTGGCTATTATACTTTAAATAAAGATGCTGCTTTGATTACAATGAAGAGAAATAAAAGTATAGAATGCATTTAAAATGGTGCTTTTTTAAAGTTTGATATTTTTTAAAGTTTGGAACATAAAGCAACTATTCAGCATCATATTCGCCATTCGGCACAGCCCTAACATATATATGTACGATTTACCCCAAACCTGAGCACAGATCTGTAACCCAAGACAGTTATCATGTAGACTGCTGTCTAACAATTAGGCGTGAAACGTGCCGTGAATCAGTCACCGATAATGCTGAAATGGGACTGCTATGAGCGGCTGTCCCTCGTACCTCCCCGATGCACAAAGACATCAGTCACCAAGCTCTGGGCAAGGGGAACTCCGAGAGGGAGATAACACTCGACCTCAGAGTCAGCTGGCCTTGGGTGGCGAACCAAACTCTCCACAAAAGGAGGCAGCGAAACCCGCCGCCTATGTCCACCTTCCGCCGCTGCCTCAAATCGCGTCGAATGACAACACTTCCTCAGATGGGAAGGTAAATGCACACAGGCCCTGAAAAAAATACACAAGACATCCCCCGACTGGACTGTCATCCTTCTCAGCTCGCTCTCCCTTGCCCGCTCGGTGCAGATCCCTTTTTCTCTTTCCGGCGCACCCACCTGCATCATTGACTGCAGGGGAATTTAGTAACGTAGGTCAAATCATCTCAGAACAATCTTCTGCTCCCCCGCTTGTGGAAGATACCACCCCCTACCATTTTACAAACAAAATGTAGAGGGAAACATGAGGAGAGCAAAAATGGAAGACAAAGGCAGCATTTAAATAATAAAGATGAAATAAACACAGAGACTGAAATAAAACGGAAATCACGAAACACTCTTACATGAAACACAAACACAGTTTGACCGGGCAATGAAAGCAAATTTAACCCACACATTTTTTACGGTTAAGACCATGCAATTTTCACTGCATATTAAATAATATGACAACATGGATTATATTTTCATTTTCATTTGGTTGTCCCATATATTGTATTAAATAAACCTGGTCTTTGAACCCATGAATTATATGGAGGGTTACATTAATAACATGTTCTATGCATTTAAATACTTACTCAATTTCTGGCCATTTTCCTTGTGATACCCAGAAAAGGTTTGAACAAGCACATAATAGTATTCATGTTATAACATCTACATGAAAAGAACCTTGTATTTGTAGTTTTTAAAATGTTAATATGCAGAAAGCTTATACAATGTAACGTTTTGCAAATGAAAGTAATTTTTTTTAATTAGACTATTTTGAAAAGGTTCTTATTCAACCTGGAACAAGAGTATCGTATCATCATTCCAGTCCATGAAAAGGGGAAATCACTCTTTGCATGACAACTATCAGTTGCTGGCAATGCTAGATGCCCCAGCCAAGATCTTTGTCTGAGTACTACTACTTGAACAGATTTAACTTTTTGCAAGTTAAAGTTTGGTTTTTTAAATTAGACTATTTTTAAAAGGTGCATATTCAACCTGGAATGAGATTATCATTGTTCCAGTCTATGGGCCTCAACATGAGTTGGGCGGTATCCCGGCTGTAATGCTGCCCAACTGTAATAGTGCTAACACCCACCGGTCCAGCGTTATTACGGCCGGATCACGGATTGGGCATTAACAGTAAATCCCATTCCCCATTGGGTCCATTGGATCCAATGGGGGATTTTCAGCACTAATACTGCGCACTAATACAGCCAGCGGTAATACCGCTGAAAACAGAGCGCTAAATGGGATTTCCACCTGCAGAAAAAATCTGGCGGCAAAGCAGGCCATTTAACGCCCAACTCGTGATAGGGCCAGCCCTTAAATGCAGCGGCAATACCGTTACCGCTGCATTTAAGGGCTACAGCCCAACTCGTGACGAGGCCCCATGAAAAGGGGAAATTGCTCTTTGCCCGACAACTATTTATTTATTGGTCACTTGTTAGGCGCTTATACAATTAGCAAAACTGTTTCAAAGCACCCTGCTATCAGTTGCTGGCAATGCTAGATGCCCCAGCCAAGATCCTTGTCCCAGCACTACTACTTGAACTGAATATAGGTACTTTGTCTTAGTAAAGGGAGCCCCGAGACCAAAGATTCTCCAGACTTTACCTCTCAGGGCTCTTCCCCAAGAGTTACTCTTGCAGCAGTTGAAACTCACAACTTCACAGTCTTTTAGTTCAACAGGTCACAAGAAAAACCAGGTCAGTATGATCCTCCTTTGATTAGTTTCACCACCTATTTTGCACTTGTTAACCTTTAGTGACTTCTGATCTAGGCGTAGTTGTTGGACCATACAGTTCACCCATTACAGGTTACGCAACCAGAAGTCCGCTGGCTTGCTTGTTGTTAGGCAGAATTGCATGCAGTACCCTCTGGGACCACCACATAGAAGTAGGACTACAGGTGTAAGCAAAACCAACCTTTGGTATAAGTCTGTACTACACAGTTTTGTGGTAGTCAGCTCAGCAGCCAGGCTTATCTCAAGAGGGAATGTGAGCAGTACGAGGATGTTACACATAGGTCTTACACTTACAGTGGTTCAATTAGACACTTACACGCAAGGTTTCTTGGTAAACACGTATTAATTTATTACACAGGCATTTAGAAAACATTCACTAGAAGGAGGCAACTTAATATTATACACAAATATACTTCAATACCAAACCAATGCGTTTCTAAGTAAATTAGGCTCCCCTGAAATAGGAGCAAAATGGCATTTCAGTTACTTTGAATGGGAGTAAAAAGGCACAAGTTAATACAATAGATCACAAATACTTTCTTATGCAGTGCAAATAGTTTCAGTTTAATATGCCTAGGGCAAAGTCAATGGGCTAGTATCTTGGATAGGAAAGAGCAGTTCTTGTAGTAAACGTTAAAGTCTTTGCCAATGTCTCAGAAGTAGTTTGTACGAAAAAGAATCGTATGTTGGGTCACAAGCTGATTAGGCCTGCAAGTTGGGAAAGTGTCACGAACTTTCACAGCAAGAGGTAAGTTCTTTCAATCGGGTTAGCACTGTACCTTAATATTAAGAAAAGATGCAGCTGCAGACGTTGGTCTCTGGCAGTTCCTGCAGATCTCACTGTTCCTGAGCCTTAGTCGTGAGGACAAGAGGGAGGACGCCGGGGACCCCTGCACTGCACGGGAACGGGTCAAACAAGCTGCTAAAATCGAAGATGTTCGGTTTGAGTAGCTGCCGTCAAGCACACAACCTGGTGTCCTTCCCCCTGGTTAATCCTAACCAGCTCCGAGAATGGTATCCAGTTGGCTTATGAGTTGATTGGTCCCATCTACTCAAAGGAAGAAGTCGTCCTTGAAGGGGCTTCTCTGTCAAGATGAACTTGGCAATTCGGACCTGCAGCAGGGCTTCACCGGGCAAACCAACGGTCCAGGAGTTGCAGCAGCTGTCCTCTTCCAGCTCGTCTTCGGCTCTTTTGTTCCAGTGGTCGACTCTGCTTTCCAGTCCAAGAGGCTCGCCTTTTAAACAGTTTTCTCCCTTTCATTCCAGCCTACCTGCCACTCACCCAGCAGGGTGGCTGTTCTTGCTGGACAGTCAGCCAGCCAATCACGCCAGAGAGCATTTGGGTCTCCTACGAGACTAAGCACATGGAGTTTCAGGCACCTCCCTCACTTCCTGCCCACCCCAGACACTCAGACGTCAGAGGCGGTCTTCAGTCCTGAAGCCTGCCAAAGGCATAAAAACAAAGGGACCAAACCTGGTTTGGCGTAGAGACAAACTCTAGAAGGACCTTTCCAAAAAGAAATGGTGAAAAAAAGAAGACCAGACCTGTTTAAACAAAGGGGCTTAAGTCGCCATCTTGAAAAACATGGCTCCCGTGATTTTTAGCTACCAGTGTTTGCGGTCCTGAAAAATCATGGTAGTTTGTTGTAAAACCACTGCCACCAGCCATTTCGATAGGAAAGGGTAGCATTTGACTGCTACATGAGTTTCTAGACACAGGGGATACTAGGTAACCCCTCCAGCACTCTATATGAAGATAGTGTGTGCTGGGTCTAGAATTTTAGAAAGACTAGTAAAGTCAATTTAACCTTACATTCTCTGGGAAACAGTAGTTTATCCATGAGAAGGTAGTTAAACCTTTGGGAAGTCTAAAAATGCATCCCTGTGTTACTGCACTGAGGGTGCTGTGTAACATATGAAAAGATGCCTATGGAGTTATCTTAAAACTCCATAATCAAAGAACACAAGAGTTAAACACACATCAAAATACACAAAAGAGTGGGAAAAAAGGCTCACACTCTTTCCAGGTAAAAAAAAAACAAGTCCTCAAAATCCAGCAAAGTTGCTGGGGGATAAAGTGAAGGGAATGAGCAATTTTTTTTAGAAATCTCCCTAAGACTTGTAACTTGGCATAAGGAAACCCAATGGTCTAGACACAGTTGTCAGACGACACGGTCCACCCATCACATGCTGCTCAACCACAAGTTTCCCATAGCTGATATTGACTGGCTCACAAGTACAAATCCCTCTTGAGGTGTCTCCTTAACAACAGTAGCAATATATAGTTTCTATGTTGTGGGCTACGACAACCCCTCTTGCCAAAATCAATAAAGATTCACTGTTTGCAGCCAATAATAGCACACTAAAATGCCATGGGCTCAATAGCCCCTCTCACTGTATTCAATCTCCAAGTTTAGCCAGCTTCCAGCTCTTCCTCATGTTTAGCATTCGAGATTTCAAGTGAGTGTTCAGTATTCAAAATATTGCTGTGCTCAAGACAATGTATTGTTTCTATTAAAAATTCAAAAAAGCAACAAATGATCCTGGTGACCAGACGAAGCGAACACACTTTAGTATTCATTCAATTTATACAATGAATGCCATTCTTTTGAGGTTAGGAAAATACATTTTAGTTTTACCCAATGTTTCAATACATCCATTCATAGTGAGACGAAATTTTAACAGGACAAACAATGGCGAGGATACAATACAAATACGTAATAAATTAACATTTCAGTCCATGCATTTTGACCTGGACATGCATCTCAAAAAATAACAGGGTCCTGTGTAATATTCTGGGATCAGGTGATCTAGTTCAACAACAACAACATTATTCTAAACCAATGTACAATAGTGACACTAAACACTGAGAAGAATGTCGACACAGAGGTGTTTTGGTCAATTGATAGCTCATCTATTTTGCTAAGAAATGGATGGCCTTCATCATGACAAAACGGGGAGTTTGGTGATGGGGTCCTGTTTCTCTCTGACGCAAAAGTTAACAGAGATCAGCGTGTGAGAGTTTGTGTGTTTTTGTTTGGATAATAATTAAGTAGATCAGACAAGGCATTCAGTGCTTATTCGTGAAAGAAGAGAGAATACCCCCCTCCATGTCAA
Source organism: Ambystoma mexicanum (assembly GCF_040938575.1). Taxonomy (NCBI): domain Eukaryota; kingdom Metazoa; phylum Chordata; class Amphibia; order Caudata; family Ambystomatidae; genus Ambystoma; species Ambystoma mexicanum. Next base: position 976,780,417 of record NC_090934.1, on the reverse strand, counting down.
GGGAGATGATCATTCTTACAGTGTTTTCAGAGTTTCACACAGTATTTTCAAAATCCTCTCCGTGGTTATTGGTGGATGAGAAGCTATGTAGCTAGACTTTCTTGCTCCCTTAGTCTCTACAAGTAGACAGTGGAAGTAATTATGGGACACTCCTTCCCACTGAAGAAAAACAGCAATTATGATGCTAATCTACATAGGTATAATACACTTGGTCGATGTGACAAGCACCTCTACATTCATATTAACAATGAATCACAGAAAAATAAACTAAAATGGTAAAAATTGTCTAGGTGACTAAGTCTGTGTTGGGTGACAATGTATGTAAACCACTGATACTGCGCTATATATTTGTGTTAAATATGGTATTTAATACCTTACCCCATATTGGAATCATTTGATGATTGCAACAAGATGTACAATTATTGATTTGCATTACTTTGGATTGACCTATCCTCAGCTGAATGTTGAAAGTTTTAACAGTCTGTGTTTATTTTTAGCCACCAGATACAGATGGCTAAATTTGCTAAAGAATATCAATTGTAATATTCTCTCATAAAAACTGTGTCTTGATTTCTTGCATATAAGCTATTTTTTCATGAACTGTGTTTTTGATCCTATTCATTAAAGTGAATGATAATTCAATTAATACGCATGGATCTGCATTATATTACTGATATTTGCTGAATAGAAGATGAACTTGATACAGTGAAACAATTGCCTGTGTGGTCTGTTAAAGGGAACCCTCCCTATTTAGGAAGTCCTTCAATTACTCAGACACTTTACTATCCTGGGACTTTTCATCCCCCTAAGAGTGAAACATAGGGTTACCGATTGGCGACAACCGGTCTTGTCTTTGTACAGTTAAGACTGACAATACCCCATAAAGGCTAAAGGAGGGGAGGGTAGGTTACTGTCAGGAAAGGGGGATAGCATGTTTCACCATCAGGACCCTCTTTCCACTTCCAAAGGACCCTCCACTCAGGTGATACCCCCTGCAGATCTACCCCCAGGGTCAGAGTCAGACGGCCTTGCTCCTATGTATCAGTCATGGGATAGGGGACTCCAAGAGGGGAAAATGGGAGAATGCCCTCAGCATTCGCACACTGGATAGAGCAGAACAGCATTATTCCTCCTAATCAAACTGGTTTCAGAGGTGCCACTAATACCGGAGATAATGTGCTTGCACTTGTGAGGACCATTCAAGAAGCTTGGAAAATTCGCAAGCAAACCATCTATGTGTCCTTCATAAATTTTAGGACCGCTTTTAACACTGTGGATAAAGATCGATTATGGAACATAAATGAGGAACTGGAACATCCCTGAGGGCCTCCTTAACATGAATGTTGTCCTCCTTACAGGTACGTGTGTTAGAGTCTGAATGTATCAGCAAGGATTGACTACTCATTGGATTAACCACAACACAGGCCTTAAGCAAGGCTGTATCCTGTCCCTCACCCTATTTAATCTTTATTTGGCAGTCCAGGGAACTGAATTGAACAACTCCCAATCTATCCCCCCTAAATTAGGAGATAAGAAGTTATAATTGGATTTTGATTAATTTATTATGCGCACCAGACAGAGTAAACCGTATTCAGGCGCAGATGACCACTAAACAAAAATCCAAACAAAGAAGCAGCAGGGGTTTTAGTTATATTATACTTTCATTTTTTATTTAGATAATAAAGTTTTCAATCTCTTCCCAAAGAGATCTAGAGTTTCACACATTATGATCTCCAATGGAAGTTGATTCCAGACATTAGGACCAAAAACTCCAAAGCTTTTGTCTCCTCTCGAAACGCATTTGGTCTGTGGAATACAGGTCACAAATTTGTCTTCCAAACGCAGATTCCTTCTTGGATGGTATAACATAATTTTATCAGCCAGGTAAGCGGGTGTAAGCCCTTTCAGGCATTTAAAAACTAAACAGGCCATTTTGAATTTGATTCTATCCTCCACCATCAACCAGTGGCGGGATCTCTGCATTAATGATGCTTGGTCCCGTTTCCCAAGATTTCCTATTACTCTGACTGACGCGTTCTCAGCTATTTGAAGTCTGGCCATTTGTTTTTGAGGAATTTCTGGTAACAAGGTGTTGCAGTACTCCAGGTGGGGGTTATTCATTGCCCCCACCACAATTGCCCTGTAATGGGTCGCCTATGCAGATGATGTTGCTGTTTTGGTTCTGAAAAATCTGCTAGTAACATTATCTGAATTGGCAGATTCGAATATGCTTAAAATGAACACAGGAAACACAAAATGATAGTGTTTAGACCTAGTGATGCAGACTCTAACTGTAATTACATCTGAAGAATAAATCATGAGAAAATTGAGTAAGTCACGGTCTATTGTTATCTTGGGTTATTGGTGCACAACGTGCTTATTTGGCAACAACAGTTAGTGTACGGATCAAGGTGTTCCAAGCAATTCGTGAAATAGATGGATTAGCACGTCGATCAAATGGATACTCCATAATGGTTATTATTGAGCTGTATATCGCTAATATTCTTCCCTTAATATTATATGGTGGGGAAATATGGGCTGTCAATCTTATCTCTGATGTAGAACAGATTGAGCGTCTATCTTTGAGGAGATTCATTCGCATTCCGAAGATTTTTATTTGGAGTTTAACACCATTTGTATTAGATCTAAGCTTATGTTGCATTGTTTGACTGTACTGGAAACTTTTTAATGCTTTGAGGGAAACCATACAGAGTCTTATCTGGCAGGTGGTGGCCACACACAAATTGTTATTGAAGGGAAGTTTTGTTGAAAACATACACCGAGAATACAACTATTGGGCAAGTTGGCTGCCTATTTATGCACTCCATGATGTGTGTAGTATATTCAGGAGAGATGTGCATGAACTGTTATTTGCACATAGCAGGGAAAAATCAATTGTTGAAATAGCTACGAAAAATAATTCTACGCTGTTCTCGTATTATATTGTGCAACGGGATTTCTATCCAAAATACATAGGGCCTCATTACTACCCTGGCGTTAAGGGTTTAACTGCGCCGTAAAAGGTGTCGGCGCCGTTAAACCCTTAACGCCTGATTACAAGGTCCCTTTGCGGGACCCGACCTTAATGCCTGATTTTAGCAGGCGTTAAAGTAGGGTGCCGCAAAGGGACCTTGGTGCTAAGTACGGTGCCGCAATTTGCGGCACCGTACTTAGCGCCTTCCCCATTCCCATTGAGCCCTATGGGGCAAAATGGGAATGGGGAAGGGCCCATGGTGAATGGGGAATTACCGCCCCGCCAACCTTGGAATGGGGCGGTAATTCTGCCATTCACCATGGCGGACCCCGGCATGGACCATGGTGCTAATAGCACCATGGTTTAGCGCCGGGGTCATAATGAGGCCCATAGTGGCACATTTAGGTAATCATACTGCTTGGGAGTATGTCAAAATTAAATTTAACATGATAACTACTCTAGAAGTAACAGGAGCCTGGACAAATACCCGCAAGGCGAATAGACTATGCAGACTTTGTGGAGAGCAACGCATTGGAAATGCTAAACATCTGTCGCTGGAGTGTCAATCTATTACATATTTAAGACATACATTTCTGGCTGCTGTTGGCATTGTTCTGGGAGACTTTAATAATACTGAATCATAGAAAATCTCTTTATGAATGGAAATAATGACACTTGTATACATCATCTTACGAAGTTATGGCTTTGAATTGAAAATATATTGTCAATATTAGAATATTAGCTCAGGGCCTTTGCCCACGCAGTTTTGATGCTGAATACCGCTGGTTTATTCTTCCACTCTTTTAATTATCCTCTTTTATTTGTATATTGAATGATTCATTTTTAGGACTGTGATAATTGATCTGTTAACTGGAATCTCATATGTGAATTTTATTTAATGTGCTATTTATTAAAAGTCCACAATTTTGTAGACTGTATAATTCTAATAAAACATATAAAAAGTTCTTATTAAAATTGGAGGTAAAGGAAGGCTGTAAGGGGCGATGTGGAGGCTGCCATACAAATTACGTTAACCTTTTGAAGACATTACCAATTTATATGTTAATAAAATAAATGAACATAACATCATTACATTCTACTTTAATATATGATATATCACAATTACAATAGTATCATTTCATAAACAATCCCGTAATAGTGAAGAAAGGTGACATTTCAAAAACAATGTACAAAAGACTTAAGGTTAATCCAACAAAAACATCAAGTCTACAAACGTTATAAAAAATAATGTTAAGGTAAAAACCTAATAAACATTATCAATACATAAAAAAAAATAGTATATTAATATCAGCTCTCTAATAGAGCTCCACTAGCTACCAGTCTAAAAGATTACAGTTCAAAGTACTCTGCATCACCCAACATGTTCTTCAGAGCCGTGGATCTGTCCTCGTCCTGGGAAAGATTATCCCATATTACCTGTCAAGACTACTGAGATCCAGCAATTACATACTCCTAAACATCTCTGATACATCAGAAAGAGGCACAGAGGATCAGCCTCCTCCAATATGAAAGCCAAACTTCCAGGAGGAATTTACAGAATCCAGGTTCGCCTTACTTTCTGTAAAATATTAAAAACTGGCTCCACAAAAAAACATAATCCACCAGGGCACTGCCATTAAGACCTGGATCTGCGTCATTTTTCTGTCACGGAAAAGTCAGCGACGGAAAAGTTTGCATGAGAAATGTATGAATCACAAAAGGTTTGTACATTTCCCATGTGAACATACATTAAAAACCCCTACTAACTAACACCCCCAACCACACCAATACAACACACTCCCACCCCCAGCCACACCCCCAACATACCCCCAGCCACACCCCCAACATACCCCCACCCTATTTAACTTTGAAGACGCACTGTGTCCCTGCAGCGCCAGTTCCCTTTCACTTCCTTGATCGGGAACCGGCGCCGCAGGGTTCTTTTCCTTTTTATTTGTTTTTCGGGCAGCTGCAGGGGTTTCCCCCGCAACCTTGGCTCACTATACTGTAAATTATAGTGAGCGAGGTGTTAAGGGCGACACACCCGCAGCCCCCATTTTTTTTCTCTCGGGTGTGCTGCGGGGGTATCCCCCGCAACACCCTGCTCACTATACTGTATAGCATGGTGAGCGGGGTATTGCGGGGGACACACCCGCAGCCTCTGGCTTTTTTTTTCATTTGGCGTGGGGCTGGGGGGGGTCACCCCCCATAGCCCCAAGATCAACCCCACCGAAACACCTAAACACATACCACGAAAGGTTCGAACTTTTGGTAGTTAAAACTTTTTGTGGTGTGTGTTTTTAGGTCTTTTGGTGGGGTCGGACTTTTATATTCAGTAATTTCGTACAACACCTTAAGACCTATCTTCTGGTGTTGGCTCTGAAACAAAGGCAACATGCCAACATATTGACACATGAGACTACCTAGTAGGTTTACCCTGGGTTAGCTCAGGAAGGCACGGCTATAGAGAACACACAATGAACCATCCAGTCGGATCAAACATCTGCTTCACTGCCGCGACCTACTTAAACCACTGCAGATCCTCACCCAATATTTTTATATTCAGGACTGCATTTCCTGGCATTGACGTAACGACCACCACCAATAAACAATGGTCATTGCAACAGGCCATGGGCCATGTCAAACGGGGCTCCATAAGCCACCCACCAATTGCAATTAAATACAGCTTCCTACAAACATCAGAATGTTGCTCCTCTCCACGACACATACATATCACATTCTTGACCAATGCATCTTCGCTTCATAGGCCCACAAGGTTCCCCTCTGTTACCTCAATGCGCTGGACACAAAACACCTAGAAGCAAACCCACACGCAGCACCACAATACTTGTAAACTTCCCTCATCAACACCCAAGCAAAGATATCTTATTTATTTTATTCTTTCGACACTAACCAAACATTGACCCCTCTGCAAGAGAAGCAAGAGTCCATGCAAATGAAAGCAAACCACATTATAAAACTAAATTAACATAACAAAACACAGGTTCCATGTATGAATGCCCATCCATATTATGGTCCTTGCAGGGGAGCTCAGTTTCAGGTTACATGAGTTGCAGGAAACCTTATGAAGACATCAACAGGCTCATCCACTCCTCAGCAGCAGCTCCATCTCTAACTGGAACACGTGGAACATTCCCCTGGGTTCCACCCACAGATGTCCACGTGACATCACACCAGGCCCTCGTGCATCAGCATCACACAGCCATTATCACAGGCTGAAGTGTAAGGTAGAATGGTGCCAAGTAGGCCGAGGACTCCGTTGTATACCCGTTGTATAGACACAAACAATAGTAGACATGCTGGGTGAGCAGACAGGTTTATTTAAACAAGAACCCTTCTGTACACCCCCAGAACAGAGCTTACTCCATTCGGTCTCACATCAGGACTCACTTCTCCAACGGTCCACTTTAAAAGATCTGATGATGTCATAGATACTCTCTGTTTGAATGTGTATCCTTAACCTAGGCAACCAGAGTGAGAAAATGGAAAGTAGGGGATACATAACACCAGGGAAGGGACAGGATTGAAGAGGGGAAATGTGGTGTCTCTTAGTGATGTGGCATGTGTGCAGGTCACCAAAGACCCCTAACCCAAAGCTTCCATGTGCCTCAACGTCTAATACAATAAACATAATTGCAAGTCACAATACCATCTTTGCACCCCCCTGTCCAAAGACAGCATTATTGAGGGTTAACCTGTTAGTTTCAAAGACACATGGATATATAAAAAAAACTCTGTTATGGTTTTTCCCGGTGAGTGTTCTGTCACAATGATACTTAATGGAAGGTAAGGTGTCATGCTTCAATAAAGTGGGCAGCCATACTAGTCTGGAATCAAGCAAATACCACTAGCATAGCATATTCTATATCTGGCAGATGTCTCAATGAGCTATGGGAGTGCGGCTGCTGAATACAATTACAATTGACCATTTAAAGCACTGAAGACGTTTTTGTGTAGGCTTTATGTTTATTGTATTTATAGAGCGCACTGACATCAGACATGGCTTCCCGGCACTGACCAAGAGTGAGCCGAAAAATTGCGTTTAGCTATTGAAGTCTATGATCCGTGCTTATCATTTGATTATGTTTAACATGAGATGTAAATCAAAGATATATGGATCTGTTTCTTTATGTATATTAGAAAGTGTTTGAAATAGGAAATCATTGTGACACAACGCTTGCACTACTTGGTGATGGTGCGTATATTAGCAAGGTGTCGTTGGGTTGCGGACTGAGTGCAGGACTGAATTAATGCTGATGCCAGCAATATTCTGGCTGTTGTCATAACATTGGAGCATTGGTTGCAAGAGTCGCAGCTGACACCTGATTAAGCTGAGTGGTAACTATAGAATTATCAAATTTAAATCTGAGGTTCTTCATAGATGGAATCACGGTAGGGCAAGAATCCAAAGATAATGGCCAACACCTGGACTATTATAAAGGTATGGAACCTCTGTAAACAACACCTTCAGATGTATAAAAGTTTAAGTGGGGGTGGGTTTGCGGAGGCCGTTGGGTGGAGGGGAGTCTTGCCTTTTTACTTTGCAATTTCAGATATGCAGGTTTGGAACCGTGAAAGCCACCAAAAAGTGGCACACGTGACTCTGCAGTCAATCCGGTGAGTAAGGTGAATCTCATGGTCGATATTGTCGAAGCCTGTAGATAAGCTGAGCATGAGCCATCCCATGGCACTGCTGCTATCCAATAATGTCAGCAAGACTGACTCCATCCCCTGATCAGAGCGAAAACCAGCCGGAAGAGGATGCAGAATCTTGAAGTGTTCTAGAAACCTCTGAAAATGGATACACACAATGGAGTCAAGCATTGTAGCTGGTGCCTGCAAGAGTGATACTGGATGATAATTAGCAAGAACTAAAGGTCCAAGGTGTTTTTTTAAGAAGCGTCCTGGTAAGGTCTGCTTTCGGAGCAGAAGGAGACCCACCTGAGGAAAGTGAGCCATTAATGGCAGGAAGAAGTCCCTCATAAACTGAGGTGGAACAGAGCTTAAAGACCTTAAGAGGAGAGGGATCAAGGAGACAGCCCAATTTAAGTTTCTCGAAATAAACATGAAAATCTACATAAGAAAGTGGGCTAAATGAGTCCAAGGCACAAAGAGGAAGACTCCGATTCGACTTTATAGACAGCCACTGTACCAAAGGTGCCAGTGGGAATAGACCCACTAACACACTCACACTTGTCCTAAACAAAAGTGGCATATGGCTTGCCTAGCTCTCGTGTTGGAACCGCAGGAGGAGCTAAGGCTTGGGGGTGAAAAAGTTTGTTAAAATTCGCAAACAGTTCCCTTTGAGGACTGGAAGCTGATTCTATCCCTGACAAATAATAGGCTCGTTTCACCTCTAAAATAGCTGCTCTATATGTCCCAGTTTGTTGTCTATAGAAATTGTAGGAATGCTGCGAGGTGATTTATTGCCAAAGGCAGTCTGCAGCTTTGATTTTTGTTTTCTCATTTCCCCTAATAGTGAAGTGAGCCATCTAGACCACAATGGCCTTAAAGGCCAGTTAGTCTTAGGAGGGATGAGAGCGTCTAAGATAACTAAGAAGTACATTAAAAGCCATCGACCCTATATCACATCTTTCTCGATTGGAGGCAGTGATAATACTAAAGAGTCACACAGTTTTCCAATATTAAGACGTGTCTGAGGTCTAAGAAACCTAGTGAGTGCAATGGGAGGGTTAGATATTCCCCAAGTAGGCAAAAGAATTTGGAATGGCTCAATGGTCTGTCCAGTCCAGAGGGAAAGGGTGAGCGAAAGAAATCAGACCTGGGCTACTAAAAATAACATCTAGTGTGTGTCCAGCCGAATGGGAAGCTTGCTATGATGAAATATTTACATGTTAGCAAGCAATGAACTCTTCTAGAGGAGCCAAGGACATTTGGACCAAATGATAAAACCACCCACTGTAATTAGGTGGATGAAAGCCAAGGCAAGCGGAGGAAGAGCCTTCATAAAGTTGTGTGAAAAAGTGGGATCCAGCCCAGTGCACGATGGACTGACTCAAGCAAGAAATGTCACTGCCAATGCTTCTGCTCCTAGGACATCAGGGAGCAGGGTGGAATTCATCATGAAATTATCTGACTACAGGAAGTGCTGCCAAAATAGCCAGGCCAGACAAATCAAAGGCCTATGTTTCAGTCGCACAAATGCAATCTGACAATTATCCATACAAAGAATCAGATGTCTTGGGAGTGAGTCGATGTTGATCAAAAAGGCATTAAGAGAGGGAGTTTTAGATAGATCTGGTTACTAGGATACTAGGATACCCTGACGTACAAGCTTCACGTGTTTTAAAGAGCCCAGTGAGTTTGTATTTGCGTTTTCAATAATCTTGCGTATGGATGAGGGGGAAGGTAAATTAGGACCTGGTCTTACTGTGCCATCCCATTCTGAATCCTCTTAGGTGTTGATGTGAATATTGTCACCATATACTCTTCCATTGCACAAGCTCAGGGAGTTTATCCACACCCTGAATTTGTAACACCCCTTCCCAACATGATCTCTAAACTCAAAATATGTGTACATTCTCAAACGCTTGTTTGCAACTGTAACTAGTTATTAAGCACAACATTTTTTTTAATTTAGCTGCTTGCTTTCTGGGGTTACTTGTTGCACACTATATGGCCTCATTACCAATTGGGCAGTGAGAGTGAAATTTGGCGGTATTAACGTGAACCGCCACATTACAGAAACACCCAACGATAGGTTTGGCAGAACGTTGGAGGATTAACCTCCAGCCATGAGCTGGATGTAAATCCACCAGTTTCCCGCCAAATTTTGGTGGAATTATCGTTGCGGAATTACTGCTGCAGTAATTCCACCGAAAATAACCCATTGAGTCCAATAGACTAAAAGAAATGGGGATTTTCACCGCCACCACCACTTGTAATCTGGCAGTAATACTGCTGGACCATGTGGCGGGGCACGGGAACAGTGATACTGTTTGGTGGTATCTGGGTGGATTTATCGCCCAGATACCACCAAACTCGTAATGAGGCCCAAATATTTCCTCTGCTGCGCAGGCTTCTCTTTCAGGGTTGTCTAGCCCATCTTCTTCTGTGGGCATCATATGTTCTTGGCCCTCTCACTATCCTCACTGTTGTTTGCATGGGCCGGCAGGATCTTTGGGATCCTAGTCTATTCTTCTATACCCATCACTATCCATGGACTCTGCACTAACTCTCTCAAATGGTATGCATGGTGAGACATTCCTACCTATTGATGAGTGACCATCACTGGTGCTGACCATTGAACCTTTAACCTCTGCCACCACCACCCATGGTTCTGTCTCATATGGCATGCAAAATGTGTGTCCAGGATGCTGTTGCATACTAATTTATTTATTTATTTTATTTTACATGCTTATAAAGTGCCGAAAGCCTGCAGGCATCGGGGCACGTAACATAAAACATGTAAGTAACAAACAGGACTGAGAACGCTCTAACCTAAGCTGACTGGCAGTCCGGGATCTGACATTGTCTAATTAAGTAAGTGTGTTTTGAGGTTCTTTTTGAAAGCCCGGTAACTAGGTTCAAGTTGGAGAGTTAGAGGTAAGTTGTTCAAATGCTTTGCTGCCCAAACAGGGAAGGTTCTGCCCAAGCCAGTGACTCGGCTGTGAGAAGGCTCTATGATCCTGCCTTGAGCCCCTGATCTCAGTGAACAGTTCGGGATTTATTGTGAGATCTTTTTCTTGAGATATACCGGTGCGGTGCCATATAAGCACCTGTGCACTAATGTCAGGGTTTTGAACTGGATCTTGTCTTCAATCTTAAACCAATGCAGTGCTTTCCTTGCCATGGAAATGTGATCTCTTTTCTTCATACCTTTAATAATACATACAGCATTGTTTTCCATGATCTGGCATCTCTCTATGTAGTTCTTAGTGTTACCGAGCATAAGAGAGTTTCCATAGGCCAATCGAGGCAAAATGGTTGCCCTAGCAATTGTGGCAGTGTTCTTCTCACTCAGGAAAGGACAGATGGATCTAAGTAAGCGGACATAGTAGAAATGATTCTTGTGTAGATAACGAACCTGCGCCTCTGCTCCCAAAGATGCCTCCATAATCATTCTGAGGGTTTTAACCTGCTCTGACACTTGTATGCATGTGTCCTTGATGTAAAAAGACTCATAGGGCCTCATCACGACTTTGGCGGTAACCCTTAAATCCGGCGGTCGCGCTATTACCGCTGGATTTAAGGGTCTGCCAAATCAGGACTTTGGCGGATTTCGTCCCAGCTCTTGGCTGGGGGGAAATCCGCCGAAAATTCGCGCTATTACCGCCGGCGGGAAATCCGCCGGCGGTAAGAGCGCAAATTTTCCCCATTGAGCCCAATGGGGAATGGGGCATTCCCGAATGGGCTCAATGGGGAATGGGAATTACATTACCGCCGAACTCGTGATCCAGCGCTATTAGCGCCGGGGAGTTCGGCGGTAGGGCTAATACCGCCGGCGGTAATACTGCCGGCGTTACCGCCAAAGTCGTGATCAGGCCCATAGTCTAGCTCTAGTTTAGCTCGGGCTTGACGGGTACTGATAATCATCATCTCTGTCTTTTTACTGTTGAAGCACATCCAGTTGCCCTCCATCCAATTTTCTATGATGTTGTACAGTGTTGAGATTTTGGCGCTATATTATAGGTAGTCGCCCTCAAGCTCCACCACCAGCTGGGTATTGTCGCTGTAGTTTGTTAAAAGCGCGCCAATGTTTTCCAGTAGTTCGCACAAGCATCGCATGTACAAGTTGAAAAGGATGGCTCCTTGTGGAACGCCATAACATATATGGGCTGCCTTGGAGAATTCCCCCCCCCCAATGGATTTTTGCCTCACGGTCAGCCAGGAAAGATGTCAACCATGCCAGTGCTTCCTTGGAGCAGCCTGCCATTTTATCCAGGATCTATTGTAATAAATGGTGGTCAACTAAATCAAATGCCGCGCTCGGGTCCAGGAGCGTCAATAGTCCTGTCTTGCCCTTATTAAGAACGCTAAGCATGTATGTCTGTAAGTCCAACATGGCGGTCTCCGTACTCTGTGCAGCACGGAAACCCGATTGTTGGTCGTGCAAAATGGCGTTAGCTTCGACGTGATTCTGAAGTTGGGCTGTTGCTATTTTGTCCAGGACCTTAAGTATGAAGTTGCAATTGGTAATATGACGCAAATTGCCTGGGTCCTTGGGGTCCAGGCCTGGCTTCTTCATAAGGGAGGTGATGGTAACTGCTTCTATGGACTTGGGCACAGTGCCTTCTTTGAATGATGCATTTACTATTTTGGTCAAGACTGGTGAGAAGATTTCCTTATTTTCCAATATAATTTTCGGGGGTATTATATTCTCAGAGCATGATGTGGGCTTCATGGTGGCAAGCACTCTGACCATCTCCTTTTCAGAAGTGGGATGGAAGTGAACATTAGCTATTTCCCTCTGCCTGAGTTCCTCAACAAGTGTGGGTGCCACACTGTTGGATGTTTCTCTGGCCGAAATTATAGTATCTCTACCTTTCTGAATTTTGGAAGCGAAAGCCCTTTGAACCGACTCACAGTCATCCTGCGTGGAGTCAAAGGGGGGAGATAGGGCCTTAGGTTTCTCTATGGACTTAAGGATGTCTAATAATTTGCAGGTGGAATTAGGTGCAGATGCTAACAATTTGTTGTAATGGTTTGTTTTAGTTTTTCTAATACCCTTTCTATAGAGCGAATCAATGCATTTCCATTGTTCTTTGTTGGCTAGTATCAGGTGTTTAAACCACTTCCTTTCCAAGCCTCTTTTTTCTAATTTAAGTTTGGTTAGCTCACTATGAAACCATTTCTGGTGGTTGCTGTTTTTCCTTACCAACTTCGATTTAAGTGGTGCAAGCTGTTGCACAAGTTCTGAGATCAAGTTGGAGTATTGCCGTAACATATCCTCACATGAGTCCCCTTCCTGTAATTATCCTGTATCTTTTTTAGGCATTGCTCTAGTTGGATAGGCCCTACGTTCTTAAAGTTTCTACTTCGGACCTTTACGTGTGGATTGATGGCTTTTTTAAGAGGGTGGTTCATTTGTATCTCGAAGATTACCTTAAAATGGTCTGACCAGATATAGGGCGATGTCGCGACATCTGTGCCTTGAGGTTTTGAGTTACGATCCAGTCTAGCTGGTTTCCCTTAGCTGTCGTGGGTTCATTGTTTATAACCTTGAAGTCCATGTTATTCATGGTTTTCTCAAGAAGGAGAGCCTCCTTATCCAACGAGTTCCCTCGCCACCTGTTAAAGTCACCTAAAAGCAAGGTTGACTTCAGTCGTTCTGTGTAGATGAGAATTTAAGATGTAGCGTTTTGCATCCAGCATATATACTAAGAGATGAGCAGCCCTGTGACGCTTCATGGCACATGCCTCCCTTCCTATCCTTTCTTGGAATTTCCCTGTACCTCCTTTCGGTCAACATTGGACTCCTGTTACCTACCGATAGTGAAGAGCATCCACACCCAGCTTCTCACTCATTAATATGAATACATGCTATCGGGAATAATAATGCCTCAATAACATTTTCTTTCAACATACAAATCGGAATCCTTTTGGAGTCATGGTTAACATTGTAGACTAACATTTTCTGGATAACGCATCGATTTTGGGATCCTCTGCTGCATGACGCTTGACTGCAACTGAATCACTGAAAGAAATCTCCAACAACACCCAGAAAGCAGCATTTCCCTTAACCTCTCCCACGCCATCGACCCCATCCTCCCTTAACTAACTTCTCATTATTAAAATCTTGCAAACTTACACTTCACTCACTCTCTTCAGGTGACCCATCACTTCTAGTGTACCTAACAGACTCCTATCCCACCCATCTTCTATCAAGAACCACTTTAAATTGATGTTTCACAACCAGTGGTCAGCCTTAGGCTAAGCTGCACCAATCTATGCCTATCAAAAAGAGCACAGAGTTTCAATATTGGCACTCAGGCAATGGGTACTTCTGACATGTGCCCATCAACACCAAAGGTTTTCCACATTTGCCTTCCCACTATCCAACTAACATCACCCACTTGTCTTTCTTACAGTCATGCGCTGTGAGTTCATCTTTATTGGCAGAAGGGCTTTTTAAGACCAATAACCGTGCCTTACCTTACATTACATCAACCACCCAGATAGGGCGTGAAGTATGGAATGGGATGAGGGCTCTTACTTTGCGCTGCATCCGCACTTGTGCAGGGGATATCGATGTGGTGGAGTGGGGAGTGTGCTGGTATTCTCTCAGGAATGTAGTGAGAGCAGACTGTAGGCCTTCCCTTGAGCTATGGCTATGCAAAGCAAATCATTCTGTGAATGCCTTATCCTCTCAGTCTCATAATTCTTCAGCGGCATGCTGGGATAGCACTTTTGTGTACAATGTCATTGATCTGCAGGAAGGTTCGAAACACCATCTACTTGAGCCGTGGGCCATTGTCTGACCTGAGTATCTCCGTGATCTGTGGCATGGAAATATCTTTTTAATGCCTGGATCTCTGCCTGTGTCGCTGTTGATAAGGGACATTCTACCTCTGGTAAATGAGAAAAGTCATCAATGAGAACAAGAAAGTGTTGGTCCTTTAGAATAGTCCCTAAGTATAAACTCACTACCTGACACAGTTTTGAGCTCTGCACTTGTGCTTTAACAAATGGTTTTCTGTCTGGCCTCCAAGTTGCTTGACACCATATGCATCGTTTGACCATTTCATATACTTTATCCTCAAAGCAAGCAAAGCAGACTTTTTCTCGTGAGTCTGACCTTCCTTTTGGCTTTGCCTTGGTGGCCAGTATGGGCCAGTCTGAGTACCCTTGCCAGCAAGTGCAGTAGGTACCACTATCCTCGAGTCTCTTAGCAGGAGTCTCTAAAGAGTGCAGGATAGATGTGGTCATTTTTGCCATGTGCACATCATTGCTGCAGTAGCATCAGGGCGATGTTGGAGTTGTTGTGAAGGCATGTAGTCCATTCACCAGACCACACTGCTTACAACACTGTTAAAATGGATTTGTAGAATCTGGCCTGGTGGGCAGATTGTAGGGGGCCTCCAAAAGAGGGGTTAGCCAACACGGAATCAAGGTATGTGGATGAGCAGTCAAGCCCTAGTCTCAGGAGAGTGCGGTCAGGGGCACTCAATAAGTCCACCCACTATGCCACACAATAATTCAATTTAGACAGTCAGTTATAAAAATACAGTCATTTATTTTTTGCCTAATGAACACACTGGTAAATTAATCTAAAAGGTAGTATTATCACACAACACTCTATAATCCAAATATATACAATCACCAATAGGGTCACTTAATAAACAGATAACTTAATCAAGCAAAGCAGGTACGTAGGTTAGATGCAGTAAATGATGGGAACCAAACCACAAGAGCAATACCCTAACTTGAGAAGTCCAAGCCCTAAGATAAATGGGGCCTTGTGCCCAAAAGTCACAGGGTCCAATACAGTGTGTCTCACCAGTATGTGTTCCTTTTAGAAAGAATGCAATGGGCTTGTGGTGGTTTAGTTTCAAACTATTGCAAGTTGATTCAAGAATTTACCAAAGGAAAGGTAAGTGTTCTCCTTTCTTCCAGACCCAAGGCTAACCCATGGGCAGGATTCACGACCCTGGTTTGATGACCAAATGTGAGTGGAATGGAGATAGGAGACAAAGGGACTTATTTTTAATGTTATTCTATGGAGAATGGGGGACAGGCAGACTGATGCTACCTTACCCCCTGAAGACGGGTAGTTGCTTAGCCGTGGTCAACAATTGTGACTCACGGACGGGAGTTGTTTGCCATCCTGTAATAATTAAATAGACGGACGGTGCAGGAATTAGAACAGCGCAAGAGACAACACCATCCCCACTACAAGGGACGGCTTAACACAAAGTCTCATCACAGTGTACCTCTTCTCACTCTCAGATGTCGGTTCAGCAGAACTGCTTGTACAGATTGGACTTTAATTCCAGCTGCAGTCCTGCCTGGGCACTAATGCCCCCACAACATTTAAGATTATAAGAGCATGACAATATTTATAGAACCATGGATAGAACCAGCTTGTTCACCTAACGCCCTTGCAGTGGAACGTGCTCACAGGCGGACAGTGTTTGGACAATTCAGTATTGGTCTTTACCAATAAGGCTTCTTGCCAGTTTGGCAGGTAGAGGTGTGAACCCTCTACCTTTCACTTGACCAAGTAATGAGACAGCAGCAGGAACAAACTGACTGCCACCGTTTATTGGCAAGATCCATCCACCAATTAAATAGTTTGGACTTTTTACTGAAGATTATTGAAGGTCTTCCGAATATATGTTTTTGTCATAACTCTCTGTGAATTGTCTACAGGCCAATTAGCACACCCCTGAAGAATTTCCCCTGATTTGAGTGTGTTAGCAATGTGTGAGGAATGAAACATGTCGGGCTGAATGGGATTGGAGGAGTACGATAGTGTTTGGTTAGTTGAGATTTTAGCATTTTTCCTGGTCAACTTTGAAACCTTCAGGGTTGACAAATGAGTGTGATAAATTGTTATGTCTAGTTTTGTAAACCTTCTTTATTTTGTTTGTTTTCCCCTAGCGTGCTTTTTCTTCTGTTTTTTGTCTGTTCATTATTTATAAAACCAACAGAAAGACACAGTGTTTGTTGAAATCTAATCCTTATCGTTATGACAATATAATTTTATGTGAATTGTGATAATAAACTTTTTATATTTTTCTACTCTTTACGTGATCGTGTGGTTGGTTGAATTTTCCTCCACTGCACTACGGTTTGTTTATCAAGCTCGTAGTTGAGGTTGTTAGCACTTCTTTTCTCTCATTGTAAAGGATAGTGAAAGGAGGGCTCTCCCCTGTGATTATACACTGCTTACCATTTTCTTTTTGTTTTAAATGTATAGGTTTTACCTAGTTTGGGGATGATAATTGGTATGGCAGTATAAATAATTTTCTCCCCTCACCTCCTTTGTGTAATAAAGGTTCCTTTTAGAAAGAATGCAATGGGCATGTGGTGGTATAGTTTCAAACTATTGCAAGTTGATTCAAAAATGTACAAAAGGAAAGGTAAGTGTTCTCTTTTCTTCCAGACCCAAGGCTATCCCATGGGCAGGATTCATGACTCAGGTTCGATGACCAAATGTGGGTGGAATGGAGACAGGAAACAAAGGGACTTGTTCTTAATATTATTCTATGGAGAATGGGGGACAGGCAGACAGATGCTACCTTACTCCCTGATTCCAATTTTCCCAGAAGCCTAGGTGGTTCATTTGGGGGTCACTGGCGCTGGATCTTCCACCATTGGTTCCAGTGAGAGGTGCCCAGGAGTTGCATGTTTGATGATTCTTCTGGCCCCCTGGCAATGCAAGATATAACCCCTGTCGGTGAAGAAATGCAGAAGGAAACAATGCAGACCTCCTTAGGGCACTTCACGGGATGGAGGCAGGCCAGTTCTAGTGATGATCATCGTGAACAGACTATGGCAGGCGTCCTTCCAGTTGTAATCATAACTGCTCCAGGAGAGGTTCCCTTGAAGGTGGGAAACTGAAATTCCAGAAGAAGGTGACTTGTGGTACAAACTGGTGACCACCAAAATTCCGGACTTCAATTAGGAACAGTGACGGTTCTGGCAAGGTAGTCCCTGAGAGAGGTGGTCAGTCCACCGGGCAGTGCAGGGACACTTCCAAAGGCTCTGAAGTGCTGGATCCTCAAGAAGGCATTTACAATAGATGGTTCCACTAGTCCAGGGGCTGAAGCACTGCTCAGGGTCTTCAGAGAACAGGCAGAGTAGCAGTGCTTCACAGGGCCGGACACAGGAAGGAATGCTGGGCCACTTCAGGAGTCATCTTTGGATGTTCAGCAGGCTGCTCTTCTTCGAGGGATTCTTGGCTCCAATGTACATCTCAAGAAGAGCTGCAGAGATCCTAATTTTGTCCAAGATTTGAGCTGGAAGCAAGTCCAAGCCCACCAATGGTAAGGATCTGCACCATTCAAAGAGACAGTAATTGTCTAATAAGGGACAACTACTATTTTCACATCCACCCCAGTAGCAGGCTCTCTGGTACCAAGGATGTGGACTGGGACTAGACAGACCCAGCACCCTTCCTGGGCCACACACACACAAAGGGCCATGAGCCCATGAAAGCACCAGCTTTCCCAGGCAAGCGCATTGCCTTATAAGGACTTTCCTGACCTGAGAGGGCAGGTAGAAGGCCAATATACTATTCGGGCAAAGGACAAGCAAAACTCTTGTGTCGTGGCCATTTTAGGGCACAAGCTATGTTTGGTAGCCATATGTGGTAAACGTGAATGTGCATACGAAAGATAATGCAAAAATTGTAAAAAGGTAACTGCTGCCACCAGCTTGTCTTTAGGCTCATAAAAGTAGTCAAAAATGTTAATAGCTAGGGTGATACAAAGGTATCCCCCTTGCACTGCACTGTAAAATGCAGTGCACAATGTTACAAATACAAAAATTCAAAAGGGAACCATAGCTTCCCAGTACTGATAGTCTGAAGGACTAATAAGTTTCCCCATAACATGTGAGCAAAAGGTCCGGGAGTGAAGCTGAAGGCTTTACTTCCCTTCAAAAATTCTGGACAGGATCAAAAACAGAAAAAAGAATATGGTTCATGCAAAACTATCAAGGAAAAGTTGCAAAAAGAAAATCTTTGCTAACACACCAAGTGTAGAACGTCATTTTGGGTCATCACTATTTCAGCAAGTTACATAGAGATCGGCACAAACTTGTGCCATGTCTTCTTTTGATTCATTGTTGTGCATGGGCAGTGACATGGACAGTGTGGCAGGACAAGATGCCTGCCAGATTGTCACTGCATAGTTGATAGTGTAAGATAAGGTTATACTCTTGAAACTGTAATAGCCAGTCCTCAATTCTAGCTGGTGGTTGATGGGATGAGCCTTGCACGATTGGTAGTAATGGCTTGTGGTCAGTGCCCACCTCGACTGGTTGGCCGAATATGTATAAATGGAAATGCACCCTCAAACCACTGCCAACGCCTCTCTCTCAATTTGTGAATATTTCCGTTCTGTTGCTGTTAGGGCACGACCTGTATAGGCAATGAGTCACAGGTAGTCATTGGGCCTTGTTATGAGATTCGCAGTAAAAACCAATCCTTACCGGCATGGAGGCAATACCGCGTCCGAGTAGCACTGACGCTGCTAACAGTGGCCGATTATGAGAATGCGTGCACACTCGTACCGGAATGTCGTTAACATTAGTACCGGCATGCTGTTATGACCCTCAAACCCCCGTTAGCGGCATCATGTAAAGCGCTGACACCTCCTCCACATCCGTCCACCCCTAAATAACAGGCACCGGCAATAACGGGCCCGGCAATACCGGAACCAGAAGTAATGTCATTGCGCCGGAACGGGAAATGCAATGGTGGCCATCTTGAAAAGCACAATCCATTTCAATCCTCCACACACAGGACCTGGTTCCCCAAACCACCACATACATCTCCACCAGAATGCCAAAGGCGATCAAGAAAGGTGCCTCCCATCAGCGCAAGGTGCGCTTTTCTGAAGATGAATTGAATATGTGGGCTGACATTTTGACCCAGAATACTGATGTAGTTTTTGCAGCAGACCTCAGGCGACCTGCACAAATCAAGAAAAAGGAGATCTGAGAGGAAGTGGCCAGAAAGGTCACTGCAGTCGGCACCACCGCCTGCACGGTTAAAGACGTGAAAAAGCGGTGGGATGACCTACGCCTCCGTGTGAGGAACATACTATCCGACAATGGGAGCAAGGGTCTAGCAACAGGCGGTGGGGCACACTCCCCCATCAAGCTCACCAGATGGGAGTAGACATGCGCCAGTACCATCGGCATGGAGGGCATTGAGGGAGACGGAGATATGGAGCATGGAGCACCGTCATCGGGAGATGGAGGTGAGTGGCACACAAACCATAGGAAACCAAAGCATGATGATGCCCTACAAATGTGATAGTGACATAAGGCAATGCATGGGCCATCACACACACATGGACACATCCCTGTCCAGATGTTGTCACCAGCACTGTCACATCAATATGCCTGCAGCATGCCAATGCCATACCTGAAACACACCCCACAAACAGCTAAACAGCATGTGTCACACTGCACGCAGTCCACAACACAACAGCATGTCACACAGCATACATCACCTTACACATGTGAGAACCTGAAGTATGCCTGAATAACCCCCCCATATAGCAAGCAACCTGTATGCCACAACTCCAAGATAGCAATTCATCACATGCGTACAACTGCACCAATACCAATGTATGCATGATGCATGTACAACCATCACTGATGCCGTGCCTCTCTTGGTCCCCCAGAGGCACAGATGCCGATAGCGATGGTGAGGAAACTGTGGCACAGGCCAGGACACCAGAAAAAAAGGCCAGGGCCAAGGATGACCGCACCAGACCATCCACATCAAAGGCCTCTAGCAGGCAACAACTGCCACCGAAACCAAAACCAATACAACATGCCAAGGCACAGGGGCGGCAAACAACTGCCGCAACACCACTAGAAGGAACACAGGAGGTATCCACTGATCTGGAGGCTGTGGCAGATGAGACCCTGTCAGCCACAAACAGCTCCATAGGGGAGGAATCTGCCTCAGCGCCCCAGAGTGGAGACGAAGGACAGTGTCAGGTTGAGGAATGCTTACCTGAGGACGACAACCTGTCCAGGGATGGTGCACACACACTGAGCCCCCAGCAAACCCCCACTGAGCACCCCAAATAGATGTGTGGGGGAGTTGTGGGGGGGTGTGTGGGGGAGTTGTAGGGGGAGGGAGTGTGTGGGGGAGCTGTGGGTGGAGGGGTGGTGGGCCAATTTACTATGCCGAAATGTACTGTTGAATACAACTGTTGTGTTTAAAAAAGAAGTCGCGAGTGGACATTGATTATTTGGCATGTGTCCATTCAATGCATTAGAGTGTACAGTGTCCATCTACCACCACACCCTGTGTCCATATGCACACGATCCCAGTGCCCAGAGTACAGCTACCATTCCACCCTCTGCATCCCTGTCTCTCATTTGAAATTGTCAAGCACTGATGGGCGCACTGCACATCCATCTGGTGCATGGCGCCCTGGCCGCTGTGCGACATCTACTCCCTCCTCATCCTCATCCACACCCGGTGCTTGCTGGTCAATGTCAGTGACAGAGGTACATTCTGCCGGATGCACATGTTGTGCAGCATGGCACAGACCATGATGATCTCATCCAGCCTCTCAGGCCCGTAGAGGAGTGCGCCAACAGGCCTCCTGAGGCAGCGGAGCCGTGCCTTCAACAGGCCAATGGTCTGCTCGATCACAATACGGGTACGGGAATGAGCCCAATTGTAGTCCTCTTCGTGCCTGTCCTGCGGATTCCTGACAGAGGTGAGGAGCCACGGAATCAGGGGATAGCCAGCATCACCTGCATGGCAGCACAATACTGTATGAGTGGGGGTATGTCCTCCATGACATCTGTGCTAAGGCTGTACATTGTTTATGTTGGTACGCAGGACATCACAGTTGTCAGTCACTGGCTACACATATGCGCAACTATCTGGCCTGTTCACTACTTGGCGACGACATGGTGTAGGGCAAGTGTGATTTACAGTGCTGAGGGGTCTTCATATCGGACTCACCACGCAACCAGATGGAGTGAGAGGGACCATGACGTGGTCACATGTGAAAGGTGTGGGCTGCTTACATGTCTGACATATTGGCATTGTTGTGCCACAAGGGTTAGTGGGTTGACATTTTCAGTGTCATGTTTAAGTTGGGATGTTTAGGGGAGAGTGTTTTGCAGTATGGGCAGTGTCTAGTCACCATCCCATTCTCACCCAGGTGGAGTATGCATCTCACCCCCTGGCCCCCCACACACTGCCATGGGCCTGTGTGCAGACTCACCCAGCAGTCAGGCACGTCGTGTAGCCTGTTGCTACATGTGGCGGGGTGGCGAGTAGTTCCACAGCACCTTGACATCATGTGTTCAACTCGGAAATTGTGCACAGCAAAGTGCGATGAAATTGCTGGAGTGACATGCCATATGCACTTTCATGGGGTAGTATGGCTTACGAATGCGGTACACCACCTCCATGGCATGGCGCTTTGAACGAAGTTCGGAACCCAAATAGAGCAGGGAGGACTGAAGATGGGAAGCACAGGAGCACTACACACAAGGGAGGAATGGAGAAGGAAAAACAAAGAAAGGCGAAAAAAGACTTAAAGAAGAACAGGGGAACACAGGAGGACAGTGTCAAGCCCTGGAGCAATTTGGAATCAGCTAAGGTTTGCGATGCTAAGCGTAAAGATAGACGTACAATACATAGACAGTGTCTGGCATACAAGAGGCTAAAGAAGCCCTCGGCCAATACTTCCTCTATGGTTAACTATCGCCTGATCTCCATCTCCTTTCCTGGGCAAACTCTTGGAAAAGCTGACCATCTCCTAGCTTAATCTACGTACTGAATCTGTTGGCTGCCTCCATGACCACCAGTCTGGCTTCAGAGCTGCCAAAAGCACAGAAACTGCTCTCCTGAACACCCGTGCAGACTTGCTCACCAATCTTGACTCTAATCTCCCTTCTGTCCTCATTATTCTTGATCTATCCTCTGCTTTTGACACAGTCAAGCATGCCATCCTGCTAAATTGTCTCTGGGACAACCTTAGTATTACTGATCAGGCCCTGGCTTGCTTGAGTTCCTTTGTCACCGACCGACCCTCTCAGGTCCAACTGGGGTCTTTCCACTCTTCTATCCCTCTCTCTACTTGTGGGGTTGCCCAGGGGTCTAACCTCTCTCCCTGGCCTTTCAACCACTAACTGGCACCTCTTGCCCACCGCATCACTAGTTTCTGCTCCAATTTTCAATGTTATGTGGGTGACAATCTGTTCTCTTTTAGGCTCCCCTCAGCCACCTCTGCTTCTTCTTTCATACCAGAATGTCTGGCCGCAATTCAGGAATGGTGTGCCACCAATGATCTCTGCCTTAAGGCCAGTAAGACTGAGATCCTCCATGTTGGGACACCCGCTCCCTCCTTTCCTCTCTCTCTGGCCGCCCACTCTGGGCCCTCTTTCTGCTCCTTCCTGTGAGGCTAAGAACCTTGGTGTCATCTTTGACTCCACCCTCTCCTTTTCTCCTCACATCTCTGATGTCCCTAAGAAGTCAAACTATCAGCTGCACCTCCTCAGAGGCATTCCTCCTTTTCTCACTTTCCCCCTGAAGCTCACTGTCTCCAGCGCTCTGGTCCTCTCTACGCTGGACTATTGCAACAGCCTCTTTATAAATCTTCCTGCCTCTACTCTTCGACCTTTACAACCTATCCAGAACAGGACTTCAGGACTTGTCCTTGGCGTCAAGCCCAGGGATCGTATCTCTCCAGCTCTGAAATCTCTTCACTGGCTCCAGTGGTTGCAAGGACCAACATTAAGACCCTCTGCATTGTCCACAAGGCTTTCTGGGGCCTGGGACTGCTCTACCTCCAACTTTCCATTTCAAAACATCTTCCTTCTCAAGCTCTCTACTCATCCACCTCCAACTCCCTGAGGTTCAGACGCTTCTCCAGGCAGAGATTTGGGGGCAGATCTATCTCCTCGGCTGGGTCCTCCCTCTGGAAAAGTCTCCCTGCCTCTCTCAAACTTGAGCAGAACCACCTACGGTTCCGGAAGCAACTCAAGACCTTCCTTTTCGCTTCTGCTTCCTCTCTTCCTCTCCCCTGCTGATGCACCTGACTGCTCTGTGCACTGGTCAGCAGGTCACCCTCTGAACTCGGGCCCAGGCTCCTACATGTCCAGTTGCCCTCGCACTGCCTCTGGGCTCCCCAGCTCTTTAGGGTCTGTGTCTGCAACCCTACAGTCCCTTGTGTCTGCACTTATGAGACACAAGGCCTAGTAAGATCATTATTTTATCCACCCTTGTTTCCCCTTCCTTGTCTCGTCACGCCTAGAAACGCTTGTGTACAGGTGCGTTATAAATGCCACATCATATCATGTTGGGAAAAAACTAGATGGCTGCCAGATGTTTTCTGGATAACGTGATGGCACCAACGTGCAGCTTCTTCCATCTTCAGCATTGCCACAGCAACCACTGGATTGCTATGACAGGTGGTCTGAATGGGTGGAAGACTTCCAAGATTTCATTAGTCATGGGTGATGAAAAAACTGCGGCCATGGCTGGCCCATTCACCAACCTTGTCAGGGCGGGAAACAGCATTATCAAAACCCTCCCTGAACAGACATGTGCTACTTTAATAACTGCACTTAATGTCAAATTTGTCACGCAACCCAACACACTCTACAAACATTATGCATTCAGCCAATGCTCTCGTTGGCACATGAATCAATGGACACATTTGTCCTACATCTACAAAATAAGGTGACTCACTGCCAGGTTCAGACTTTCTTCACCGAAAAAGGTCTTTGCTTATGCATTACTGAAAGATGCAGTTCCTCCACTTTGCGGAAACACTTTCCAAACAAATCGTTGGTAGTGTAGAAATAATTGTCCGTGCCAGAAAATATGAAAGAGTCGACACATATGCTGCTTCAATTCAAGACCCCAAAGACGAGAGGCGTCATTGCTGCCATATTCTCGAGGTCCAGTCATCCACGGCCCAGGACAGGATGCTACTCATTGGCCCTCATTATGAGGCTGCTGGTAGTCCGCCGGCAGTACCGGCGGCCTACCGGCAACCTCGGCTTCCCATTTCCACCTCCTGATATCCCGGTAATACCGGGATATTCTGGCAGCAGAGGAACGGTAACCATTCCCTTGGAGTCCCATTAGACTCCACAGGAAGGGGAACACTGAAGCACTGAAACTTTTACTAACAGTGTCAGTGATTCAGTGAATTATCTGCCGGTAGGGGCCTGAACTACTGGCAGGTCAGGTCTGCCAGTAGTTCAGGCCTGCCGGTAGTTCAAAGCCCCTACCGGCAGACTCGGAGTGAGCCGGTCTTGAAAAGGTGCTGGTAACTTTGTTACTGGCACCTTATTTCCAGACCGGCTCACTCATCATGAGGGCCATAGTCTCTGAGAACCCCACTGCATGGCTTTCTTACAGATGTGGTTTTACATTCCCCCACGAAGGACCATGTGCTGCGACTGGCCAAAAATGCAACACACATAGTCATTTGAATCACTTCCAAACTGTCTGTGGAGTTGGCAATCTATTCCGAACTCAGAAACAGGTTCACCACTGCTTCACCACGACAGATCCCGGAGGCCTTGGAAGTTACTCCTCAGATATGGGATCCATTCATAAGCTCTGATGCTACCGACAAGTATGTTAATCTGATGACGGACATGGTGCAAAAAGTTTGTCCTCTAGAGTTACTCTTTACATATGCAAAACTGATGGGCCATTTGTCATTGACACTGGCTCAACTGTCAATACCATAAGTGCACACCAATTTCGCCTCCTTCACAAGACCCTGCTCTTATGGCCCTACAAGGTTCAGATTTATCACTAGGGTGTACATGTATCTGAACAATCAGAATACCCCAGCCAGTTTTCTTATCTACTCTGCCATGATGGCATGAATGTGCCATTGATCATCCATTTCTTAAAAGGTGAGGTGGCTTGACGCTGTCTTCTTTGTTCCCACAGGCTAAACAACTGGGCCTAATTGACATTACCTGTCATGTCTGCTGCTGCCACATTAGTGCATGCCCATGCTGTTGCATCTCTCAACCCAAGAGTCAGTGATGATCAAGTTCTTACTCTTTTCTAAATGCCTAGATCAAATCAATGGACCACCCATCTGCCTTCACATTTATGAGGGGGTCAGGCCCATTACGCCACATCCCAGAAGAGTGTGGTTTCATTTACAGCAGAATGTTTCTGATAACCTTGACCATCTCCTAGCAACTGATTATATTGAAGAGACCACAAGCCCATCATAGAGGTTTCCCCAGTCAGCATTGGCACTAAGGAAGATGGACAAATTAGACTGTGAGTTGACATGACTATCACCAATACTGCTATTGCACATGAACAAGTCCCTTGTCCCAAACTAGAGCATATGATTATCCATTTTAACAAAGCTGTCAAATCTATGCAGTTGGACCAGGGCTACCACCAATTGGTTTTACATCCTGCTTCTCGGCCCATCACTGTGTTCTTCAGATTGTGATGACTCCAATGGAGCCATCACTGATTCCCCAGTGGTACCCACTTCCCATGTGGCCATGGAATGGGAGCCACTACCTGATCCTGACCCTGGGGGGATCATGAGGGTGTATCACAAGGGAGGGGATAACCACTGGGGAGGAAAGGTGATTTCATTGCAGATGTGGTATTCCCCCCTTTCCCCTGAACAGAACTCCAAGGTACCCAAACTACTAATGTCATACTGTCATTCCATGTATACTTCCAACATTCACAACACACAGAAACCTTCTCTTGTTTCTGACATTTCTGCATTTGGCGTTTTTGAACAACAGCATGTTGGAAATCTAATTACATCTATAGACTTCAGTTCTCAGAAAGCCTCAAGTACTAAGACGAAGAAGAGGAGGGAAGAGTTAATTCAGATCAAACAAAGTCCAAGACCAACGTGCAAACTAGTTCTATTCATCTTAGATTGCCCAGACATTTAAAAATGGCAACCGTGGTGTTCACCGAGACAGTAAGGGAGAGTACTGCAAAGGAGAAGATGGGTACTTGGCTGCAGCAGCTTGCGAAGGCAAGCTACAGACACCGGCTTGGCGGGAGAGAAGGAGAGGTGCCGCCAGCTTACCTAAAGGACAGCGGGATCACCGAGAAGCACGGCGAAGCTCCTGGAGGTGCAGCCAAGTTGAGAGGTGGCGTTCTCTGGTCCTGGATGCAGAGGAAGGCCAGTGAGTAGATGCAGAGCTGCAGGGTATCCTGAAGAGATACCCACAGTGCCTGGGAAGCCAATCCAGGGAGCATTCTTCACTGCAGAGGCACACTGTGAGTTGGGGACACCACAGAACACTAGCGAGTCAGCCCAGAGCCATTGGGACCCCAGGACGTACCAACAAACCAGAAACCAATTGAATGAAGTATCTAAGATTGGCAATTTGATTAGTATTCAAAACCGATTCAAACACTGGCATAATCTAGTATTAGATCAAGGTTTAAGAACAAGAAGATTTGAAAACTGACAAGAAAAAATTCAACAAGGAAATCTGAATAATTACATATGTGTGAAATGTCAATCTGGAGGAGTGCTGAAGCAAATGTTACCCCAAGAAAATATATTGGATAGAACAAAAGCAGACGCTAATGTAAGATAAGGAAACAACATTAAGGATAACAGAGTGGTCCTGTTGAAGAGAAGATACCAGGCAATTGACATTTGCGGTAAAGATACCTGGCAGGGGAGTATACCAGGCAATCCATTGGAAGTTGTGGAAGTTAAAAAAAAGACTGTGATATTGTGGCAAGGATTCCTGGCAGGGGAATATACCAGGCAATCCATCGAAGTGGTGTCTGCCAAATCTTTAAATTTGCAAAACAAAAACTTTCTCAATACAGGATAAAAGCCTCAAGGAACTGTTGTTTAAAGAAATATGCTTTTTGGTGACCTCGAGGAACTGTTGTTTAAAAGAGACACGTTGGTCATCCCACTACAAATCCAGGGGAAGGGAACTATCCTCTGGTGTTTAAGGATTTATCCTTGGAAAATACTTCTGGATATATTCTTTCTTTTTCTTATGAACATCTATCACTAAACATATGTCAGAAACATTTCCTGGCACCCTTAGTTGTTTGTTTCTAGTGTGAGGGCTAGTTTAGAAGGTTTTGGATACAAGGACTGTTTCTAAGTTGCTGACTAATTGACACAGACTGATACTTGGTTTTGGTCTCTTGGATAGGGAACCTCAATTCTTAGGATAGGGCGATAGAGGCATTTTTACAACAATTCTTTAAAAATAAAAATGTCTGACAATGAGAATACTACAATGTTGTGTCTGCCTCTAATTTCTAACCACTCACATATGGTGTAAGAAGTGGGATCAGATTCAGTTGATATAGACTGGGGAAACCTTAAGTTTGAGAAACATAGCAAGTGAGTTTCTGATCCTACCATTGCTACTGAACATTCTCTTGGGTTTTACTTATGCAGTAGTAGGGGAGATTGATTCAGCCGGGTGACCAAGTTTTGATACCTACAGACTTAGTCCTCATTCCCAATGCTGGAACTTAGCCTCTAAATCAGGTCTTGCCTGGTGATATGGCTTAGATGTATTAGCTGGTTTTATAGATCCTGACTATAGAGGAGATGTAAAGGTGATGATGCAAAACAATGGTAAAAATGCCTACCAAGTTAAGGCAGGGGGAAGAATAGCGCAAAGGGATCCAGGAAATGGCTCTATTTCCCAAACCCCAGGAAATGAAAACTTGTGATGAAACTAGTAGAGGAATTAAAGGTTTTGGAGAAGCAGACATAGAGCCTCAAACTAGACCAGAGTTAAAGTCATCTCCTGTGTTAGAGGAAGAATCTGAGGTCATCCCTGATTTAGCCTTTGCCCAAAGACATTATCCCTTGCTGCCGAACCTTTTCTTCAGGCATTACCTGAAGAGAAAGGAAGGGAAAAAGGTGGACTTCTTTTTCCTTTAAAACTGGGTTATTGTATAGGGGAGATGTTGGACCTGACGGTATCCCTGGGTCTCAGATTGTGGTGCCTAAAAGCCATAAAACAATTGTTTTAGAAATTGTTGATTCCCATCTGACAGGTGGGCACCTAGGAACAACTAAAACTCGAGCCCAAATCATACATTGATTTTATTGGCCAGGGATACACGCAGATATTAAGAATTTTGTCAGGTACTTGTGCCCTTTGTCAAAAGACCAGTACCCAAATACCTCCTCCAGCTCCCTTACAACCCGTACCTATTATAGACATACTTTTCTCATGCATAGGTACGGATATAGAAATATCAAAGCTGGGAAATCAATATATGTTGGTATTATTGGACTACGCAAATCGTTATCCTGAAGCCTTTCCTTTATGAAACAACACCTCACAACAAATTCTAAAACATTTAATTCAATTATTCAAGAGTTGGTTTTCCAAAGGAGATCTAAACAGATGAAGGCTATATCTTTATGAGTAAACCTATGTCTGAGGTAAAGGAGCTTCTTCAGATTAAAACTTTGTGTATCTCTATGTATCACCCACAAACTGATGGCTTAGTTGAACGATTTAATAAGAACCTAAACATATCTTAATGAAATTGGTTGAAGTAGATGGGATAAATTGGGATGTTATGACACTATGGGCTCTCTTTGCCATTAGGAAAACATACCAATCCTCTACAGCATTTTCCCCATTCAAACCTTTATATGGAAGAGAACCAAGAGACATCTTAGATATGTTGCGTTAAACATAGGTGCCTCTTTACCATTATCTGAAACTGCTCAAAGGTTAAAAGAGCATAAGGCAGCAGTTTGGTCCATAGTACAGACTAATATGATGAAGACCCAGGAACAGCAGGACGAATATCATGATAGGAAAAATGTCTTAAGATATTTTTCTATTGGTCAAAAGGTCCTAGTCCTGCTTCCCTCTTCAGAAAATAAAATGCTCTCTAGGTGGCATTATAGATGACCCAGACCTTATAACTATTGTGTATCTCAACCAGATAGAAAGATCAATATTCACATGTATCATGTGAATTTTCTCAAGGAATGGAAGGAAAATCCCACTGAAGACACCTTAGTAATGCTAGCTAGTTTGTTATCTGATGAAAAAAAACACTAATACTATCATTCCTTCAGGTTCGGCTCAGAATCAAGAAGAGTTGGAAGCCATGTTACGGGCTGATATTATCAAGCCTTCTCAAACCCCATCGCTAAGCCAGATCAATCGTGGAGGTTCTATATTGACTTCTGAAAGGTAAACAAGGTTTTCCAATTCCATAGCTATTCAATGCCCAGTGTTGATGACCTTATTGACAGATTGGGAACCGCTGTGTATCTCTCCACGATTGATCTAAGTAAGGGGTACTGGCAAGTTCCAGTAAATCCGGCAGATAAACCAAAAACAGCTTTTTCAAGGCCTTTAGGTATTTTTCGGTTTAAAGTGTTGCCTTTTGGCTTACATGGGGCCCCAGCTACCTTTCACAGGTTAATAGATTACATTATTCGACCCTATGCTTCTTTCTGTGGGTCTTACATTGATGATATCATCATCTATATCAGAACATGGGGAGAACTGTTCTGACTTGAGTGTCGTGTAAACCGTTGAAACCTCCGTCCCCAAGTGACGCACAGGGGAACTAAAAGAAACCCGCTGTGCGACCTTTGGGGCCACAGGTGGGAGATGTGACTTCCCGGATCCACGGAACCTCTGGAACACCGATGCTGCTGTCAAAAAGGAACGAGGTTAAGTACCAGGCAATTACAATATATCACGTTAACCAAAGGATCTGAATAGTCTTACCTATCTGGTGTTAGGAAAACCCAGGAAACCAAGGAGGGAGGTTCGAGACTCAGATGAGGCGGTCCCTAGAACAGTAGAACCGCAGATTAGCGTGGATGCAGGATAAGCCACCTGTAGGACTGAAGGCGTGACTTGAATCCCAAGAGGGAAATGGCGTAGGAGTTCAGCAAGGTACCAAGGGATGATCCAAAGGCAAGTCAGGGTCGTGTCCAAAATCCAGCAACAGGTAAACAGTTCCAAGCAAAGGTACAAAGGAGTATCCGAAGGAGTCCGAGATAGAGTTCCGAGATCAAGGTAAACAGTAGAGCAAAACGTAACGCCAAACAGGGTCTGAAGACAGCTGAGAAGCAATGAGTGTTCCGTGTCTCAATCCTTATATACTGTGCCTTTCTGGGTCATGTGACGTTTCTGGGTCATGTGACGTCCACCAAGGTCACGTGAGGAACGCCACTCTGGATCACGTGATCGGCGTGGAGATGTAACGCCGCCCCTTCTGCTGTATGTTCTCCATGGCAACTGCCAGTGCAGGAAGGGTTGCAATTGACCAATACCTGGTACGGAGCTTTCGGTCCTTTGGGTTAGCCGAATCACATGAGCCTCGAACCCTGGAGGGAGGTGTTGGGGAAATGCGAGCAGTGTTCTGGTGTGCAGTGGATCGGTGTGCAGAGGATCGCCTAACAAGAACACGTGTATCATCTGTATTTGGTTACTAGAGCCCTAGGAAAAGTGGGACTTACTGCAAACCTGAAGAAATGTCACCTAGCTATGTATGCAGAAAAATATCTTGGGTTTTTTGTAGGATATGGGCTGGGTCATCCCCAAAGTGAAAAAATCAAAGCAGTTAAAAACACTCCCTCTCCAAAAACAAAGAAAGAATTCAGAGTTTTTCTATGTTTAGCAGGATATTATAGACCAGAGTTGTCAAACATACTATCACTTTGCTCAGTAATTTCCTCTTCCTCGGAGGAAAGCTCCGTCTCCCCTCCTTCCCCTTCCTCCTCACCTTGAATCTTTGATTTAGAACCCCTCTTCTTCTTGTTTCTTAAAGATGGCTTCTCCTTTTTTTTTAGTAGATAGGGACGGGCACGGAAGGACGCCACAGTGCCACTAAATAGTGGGCTGTGGACGGATCCCTGTGCACGTCAGCTCAGGGGAAAAAGCCTGAGGCATAAACAAACCCTGCACCAGATCTGAAGTTGTTGTAGATAGTGCCACTGAGATGCCGTTGTCTGAGACTCCAAAACAAGAAAAGATGGTTCGAGGGAGATAAGTCGGAAGTGGTCGGAACAGCGGTAGAAGGAGGGCAAACAGTGTACACGGTTAATTGAAGGGCGAGTTGAATGAAAGTGAAACAAACAGGATGGAAATGCGAAGCCGGAGAAAGCAGGAGAGAAGCAGAGGAGAGAAGAGCCAGCGAGGCGGCAAGGAGGGAGAGAAGGGGAAATGCAAGAAGGCTGAGGAAGAAGGGCGGTAACAACCGCAAGGGAAAACACGGGGAGCATCACCAACAAGAGAAAGCCTAACGTTGCAACGCGTCGAAAAGACGGAAGTAGAAGGCTAAATACTTCCGGAGGGGAGACGCGCAACAACAACTAGACAGTAAGACACATAGAAGGAATGAACGTGTCGGAACCACTAGCGGCGACCATTCTTCCATCGATCCCAGATATGCCACTTGCTCCGTGGCATGACACATACGGGCCGCGGGCCACAATGCGGCCCTCCAAGCCCTTTTATGTGGCCCACAAGACAGATTTATTTATTTATGCAATGTTTGTCAGGTACCTGTATACGACAAACAATGCATAAATAAATAAACTGGGTCGTGGCTTAGGACCGGGTCTTGGCGGAGGACCGTAACTGCCTCTGGTGACTCCTTGCAAGGGGACCCCAGAAGCAGTTGCAGTCCTCCGCCGCGACCCTGTTAATTTATTTATTTAAGAAATGTTTGTCAGATACGCATACGCAGAGCCAGCAGATTTATTTATTTATGCAATGTTTGTTGAATACCTGTATCCGACAAACATTGCATAAATAAATAAATTCACCCAGTCATGGCATAGGCCAGGTCGTGGCGGAGGACTGTAACAGTCCTCCGCTATCCGCTGCGACCCGGTTAATTTATTTATTTAGGAAAGTTGACACCCAGTCATGGCATAGGGCCAGGTCGTGGCGGAGGACTGTTACAGTCCTCCGCTACGACCCGGTTAATTTATTTATTTAGGAAAGGTTTGTCGGATACGTGGACCTAGCAGATTTATTAATGTATGCAATGTTTGTCGGATACCTGTATCTGACAAACACTGCATAAATAAATTAACCGGGTCGTGGGGGTCGTGGTTTCCGGGAGGGCTGGGGATGTGTCAGTGCCTGCCTTCTCAACCTCGCTCAGCGGGACTTCCAGAACGGGCCCAACCCCTGCCCTCTTGCTTGCAACTTTCCCCTGATTTATTGGTGAAAGAAAGAAAAAGTTAAGTGTGCGAGTCAGGTTGTTTACACACAGAGCATCTGGTCTCGTAGCAGAGTTTCTTTTGCTGCAGTCAAGAGTGCCAGCCCTGAGAAGCTCAGGGGTCCACAGCCCTGATGTATTGGTGAAGGAAAGAAAAGGTCACGTGTGTGAGTAGGTTGGTTGTGCACAGAGCCCCTGGTCTTGTAGCAGAATTTTGCTGCAGTCAAGAGGGCCAGCATTCACTGAAGGGGTGAAGTGCACAGGCGCCTAACTCCAGGCTTGTGCGCCCCATGATATCAGGTGCCCCTGTTGTTCTTGAAGCCACCCTGCCCTGGTTCTGTTTTCGCGCCCAGGACCTCCAACCTTAAGAAGGCCCAGCCAGCTCATGGGAGCGGGCGGTGGGGAAAGCGGGTGGTTACCAGTTGCCGCCGCTGGCCCCATCCGAGCACTGATTGGGCACGGTCGGGCCTTGCCATGTCCTACTGGGGGGCACCCCACCTGAGACGCTCTTGTTAAGCGGGGTGACCTGTCAGCCCAGGAGGGCCATGGACCCGTCTGGGGCCGACAGGCCAGTGGGCACACTGCACCAGGCCTGCTTGCATTGTGACTGGGCCTGCTGGCTGGTGGCCAGGCCCGAATTTATGCAAATCTCAGGCCGAGCAGGGCCTGATGAAAGGAACTGTGCTACAATGTGCCTCTTCTGCTGGGCTCTGCCTGCCAGAACTTCTCCCTACACGTGGGACACACAGCTCTACAGATGCTCAGGGCTTCCGGGAGGGCTGGGGCTGGGTCAGGGCCTGCCTCCTCACCCTCGCTTAGCGGGGCTTCCAGAACGGGCCCAACCCCTGCCCTCTTACTTGCAACTCATACTTACCTGGCAGGGGAGAATCTGTGATCAGAAAGGCAGATCTCCCAGGGCGATGGTGATGCTCATCCATTGCACATCGGATTTGCTGACACCTGTGATGTCCCCAAATGCGGGATACTCGAATGCATTATTTCTGGTAGTGGGGAACTGCGTTCGCGCTTTCCCCTGATTTGTTGGTGAAAGAAAGAAAAAGTTAAGTGTGTGAGTCAGGTTGTTTGCAAACAGAGCCCCTGGTCTTGTAGCAGAGTTTCTTTTGCTGCACTCAAAATATCCAGCCCCGAGCAGCTCAGGGGTCCACATCCGTGATGTATTGGTGAAAGAAAGAAAATGTCACATGTGCGAGTCAGGTTGTTTGCACACAGAGCCCATGGTCTTGTAGCAGAGTTTATTTTGCTGCAGTCAAGAGGGCAAGCCCCGAGCAGCTCAGGGGTCCAGAGCCCTGATGTCTGGCCGAAAGAAAGAAAAAGTCACGTGTGTGAGTAGGTTGGTTGCACACAGAACCCCTGGTCTTGTGGCAGAATTATTTTGCTGCAGCCTCCTGTTCCTCCCCTGCTTTGGACTCCTCCCCCTTCTGTTCCTCAACTGCTCTTTTCACCTCACATTTTGCCCCCACTTTTTCCTCCTCTTCTCTTCCTATCTGCTCCACATCACAGCCTCCATCCTCATCTCCTCTACCAGCCTCTCCTTTCTTCACCTATCACTCCTACTTGTTCTCGAAAATCCTGCACCCTCTGCTTTTCCTGTGTCAGGTTTTACACTCCAATGTCCCCTTCTCCTGGAAAGGTCATGCAGTGAGGGTCCACGACCCGGTTAATATTTATTTATGCAATGTTTGGCGGATACATGGACTCAGCTTATTTATTTACTTACTTATGCTTGTCGGATACCTGCATCCCACAAACATTGCATAAATAAATAAATATACAGGTATCCGACAAACATTACATGAATAAATAAATAACCCTATTAACATCACACACATGCAGCCACCCAACTGCTTTCAGAGGGGAGCTGCAGGAGCTGTGCCGGGTGTGGTTCAAAAGAAAAAATTGCTTATGGTAAACAGAAATCAACCGGTTTGAATAGTACCCAAGGGGGAGTTTTATTTTAGTAAAATGGGATGCAAATTGTGCATTTTAATGAATATTTACTCAGCAACACTGGTCAAAACTATTATCTGCATAGTGAAGTAACTCAATTAGGTTCACCTTTGGTTGATCGCTTTTCCAGATTTTATCTGTTGAATTGGATTATGCTTCTTTCATTACCACAGAAGTAATAAATGTGTATTACAGAGATAAGCTGCCATATGTATTGGGCACAACACTGCACTGGCAGCATCAATCATTAACACAGAAGTAATAAATGTGTATTACAGGGATAAGCTGCCATATGTATTGGGCCCACTGCACATGCTCAGGCAGCATCAATCATGCTTTCTACAGGATAATGCTGGCATAAATTGGGAACAGCCAGCATAGACATGTTGTTACAGAGGCATATTCTGGGCACAATGTTACATCAGTGACAGTGCTGTTTTACACTGTGGACACATTGATCATTAACGTGTGTTTTAAAATGTTCTTGTCTGCTGTTGGTGACATGGAATTTTCATGTTCCCCTTTAGAACGGATTGTAAACTTATGGCTTTTTGGTCACTTTTCCTGCTGTAAAATGCACAATTTCAACCCCATATTTGAAAAAGAAATTCTTGTGGGGAGAACCCCCCCAAAACCTCCCTAGATCCTTATAGCTCCCTCGCTACGCTTGGTCGCCCCCACTATTTCAGAAAAATATTAGCACATACACACTGAAAGAAATGACAATCAACTAACCTTTGATCACTGCCCGACACCAAAAGCTATCTTTGGGACTGCATGGCTATCACTGCCTGTGATGCTTTTGTGTCAAAGGTCACTCACTATCACTTTTTAATATACTGCTTTGGGTGAGGTTGTTGACTTTTGGCTCGCTGGCCCACTGGGCGACAAATAGTTCATGCTTCGGCCCCACATTCAAAAAGGTTGGACAAGCCTGTTATAGACGATGTATTCCAAACGTTTTCTCTATGTCATCCTCACTCACTGAATAAACTGAAAAAATGCTGAACCCCAGAAAATTAAGTGGCATCCTGAAGATCAGTTGTGTTTTGACAGGCCATGAAGGGGCGTCTAGCAGGTGGCTGCCTAATCACTGCAGCTCCTGATGCAACGGGACGAACGGGGATCTGAGCCCCTCCCTGCCCCCCCAGAGCCCCTCAAAGTGACTGCACGATATCGCCCGCACTGTAGTTTTGAGCTGGAATCGTTGCTGTGTGCTTGAGCTAGCCGTGTGGGAAGCCCCACCGGCACAAGACGGCATCTCTGCTCTGACGTGGAGCTCCAGATGTGAGCTATGCCACCCCGATATGTGTAGGCCACAGGGCACGACCATCTGGTGGGCAGTGGGAGCCCTAGGGACGGCAGCAACCCCCTGTTCCATTGGCAATGTGTCTGCTCCAAAAGACAGCTTGGTCGGAGCTCTGAACTCCGTTCAATCCACATGTATAAATACAAAAATGAAGCCTTAAAGAACATGACCGAAGTGGGACTGTGCTGCAGTGAATACTTTCTGCTTTTTGTTGCTTGGTCACTCGCATTCAATGCAAGGCTTGTCTATCTGTGGGAAAGCTACCCTGCAATACCCTTTTCAGGTGCTTTGTGCTTCTGGGATCCAAGAAGGAGAGTGGCAGCTCTAAGTAAAGAGAGCATTACTGAAGCAGGTGCAGGGTGCCATTGCTGCCTCTGTTGAAGGTTTTTCATCCAGGTGAGCCCACAGGAAGTAGAGGGTGACCCTCTCCTGGGTACGGAGGCAAGTGGTGTCCAGCTAGGATTGCCGCAGACCGGTGCACTAAGGAGTTCACAGTGAGCTGAGGGTGACAGGGCTGGCCCGGAACTTGTCTGGTTGGCGAAGTAGCCCAAAAGCATTGTTGTGCATCATGGTGGCATAGAGGGTACTGCAAGCTGCTTTCTAAGACCCCTGATATGCAGAAGTCTGCCGCTGGCCGGAGTCCTCCGCTGTGTGGGTCGCAGTGTCACTGCATTGAGTTTGCAGAGCGGCTAACATGCCACAGAGCTGAGGTCACTTGTTAGAGGTCGGTTCATTGAGGTCTCCAAAGGGAGGCAGAGCGGAGGTGACCTGCAAAGGTCTCACGTGATTAAGCAACTACTAGGACCAGCCATTGAGAGGGTATTGGGAGTAGAGCTGGAGTAGGCGAACCCAGACCCTGGTGGGTGCGGATGAGGTTGATGGCAGGGCTGGCCGCAGGAGATTAAGAGCTAGTGAGGAGCAAAAGATAGACTCCGGTGTTGGATGTCCTGGAGAGATTCCCTCCAACAGTTTAGGTTTCTGGGATCTGCAGTGCAGGGGAGCCATGCGGGGGTTACCCTAATGGCTGATATGCCTGACGATCCGGTGTCCAGGAAGAAGGGCATAGCTGCACTCCTGGAGGAAATCAGGGACATCCGTGCGAACAAGGGTCAGAGGTTGGACAAGATGGATCAAAGGATGGACTCCATTTATGACAGGATACAAGGGCTGGAAGTGAACCAATTCTCCATGGACACCATGGAAACCCAAATAAACATGTGACTTGAGAGAACGGAATCCAAGATCTCCTTCAAAATGGACAACCTCAAAATCGGGAGCGACGCAACAACTTATGTTTTTTCAGGTTCCCGGAGCAAGAGGGGAGACCGAGAGAGACATAAATAGCCCGATATTGAAAGTGCTGCGATATAATCTTTGAGAATTACACAATCAATGAACACACAATAGATGGAGTCCATACTGCAAGTGGAGGATCCAGGGGGCCGAGGATAGCCCTGGCCTGTTTTCATTACTATGCGTAATAGGTGAAGATCTTCGAAAGGGCTAGATGAGCGGCCAAATTGACCATGGTCCAGCACAGATGACAATATACCAGTACCTCTCTGCTTTCACATTGACGAGGAGAAGGCAGTGCACTCCCCTCACCAAATGGCCGAAAGAGAAAGGGGTGAGATACTGATGGGGTCCCCGTTCTCCATCTCCTTCACACATGAGCATCACAGGTAAAAATTGGTGATGGAGGACGACATACAGAGGGTCATAGGGAATCTACCTGGGACCCACATCAACAAGCAGGAGGCACTGGAGATGATGAAGGAGATACGCTGAGGCCTGAGACACCGCAAGACAGACGAAAGATCCCAGATTCTCACAAATTCAATAAACTGAATTCATCCCATCAGGGGAAGAAGGGGCTATGAAGCACTGTTGAAGCTGTTCGGCTCCTAAATCAACTGAGGAACGGGGGCCAGCCACATGGGGGGCCACCCAGTATTCAGTACCTTTGCCTTTTGGTGTACACGTAAAAGGGGCATTGGATAGAGATGGGGTGTGAGGGGGGGGGTGGGTTGAAGGGTGAAGTTTTAGTGCGGGGGGCACAGAAGGTGGGGTGTGTTTTTGAGGGGGTCAGTTTCAGGGAGGACCACTGGTGATCCAATCCTAGTCTGTGTTCGGCGGTAGGGGAAGGTTGGATGCTTAGGGGGAAGGGTGATGGTGGGAGAGGGGGAATTTTTGGGGCTAGAGTGCTGTTTCAATTGCTTTCAGTGTTTGCCAGGGTGGGTTCTCTGTGGCGCCTTGACTCTCTCAGGTTATTTTATTTATGTTTGTCCAGACTTAGGGTGCGGGGGGGCTCAGGGATGATGGAAGTGTTAGAAGATACACGAGAATGAGTTATAAGTTCAGAGTGTGACCTGGTGATTGGTTCCCTGAATCTGAGAGGCATTATCTCGCCAGCTAAACGATCAATGCTTCTCTGGGAGTTTAAGAGGGCTAAGTTGGACATCCTCGTATTACAAGAAGACCACTGGCCAAATGGTAAGGAACCCCACCTAAGAGCTAGAACTGTTGGTGAAGTATATGTGGCCTCATGGGTGGGCAAGAAAAGAGGGGTTGCAATACTCATCTCGGCCCGCCCGGGTTTAACACTGATGAGGCCCAACAAGGCTGAAACATGTGTATGGGGTTGCTTTTGGTACTCTTGTTCAGAGAGGAATTGCCATAGCATTTCGGTGCTGGACTGCCCATGTGGGCGGGACAAAGACTGATAGAGACATAAATAGCCCAGTATTGGAAGTGCTGCGATATAATCTTTGAGAATTACACGATCAATGAGCACACCATAGATGGAGTCCATTCTGCAAGTGGAGGATCCAGGGGGCCGAGGATAGTCCTGGCCTCTTTTCATTACTATGCGTAGTAGGTGAAGATCTTCGAAAGGGCTAGATGAGTGGCCCAATTGACCAGGAGAAAGGCAGTGCACTCCCCTCACCAAATGGCCGAAAGAGAAAGAGGTGAGATACTGATGGGGCTCCCCGTTCTCCATCTCCTTCACACATGAGCATCACAGGTAAAAATTGGTCATGGAGGACGACATACAGAGGGTCATAGGGAATCTACTGGGGACCCACATCAACAAGCAGGAGGCGCTGGAGATGATGAAGGAGATACGCTGAGGCCTGAGACACCGCAAGACAGACGAAAGATCCCAGATTCTCACAAATTCAATAAACTGAATACATCCCATCGGGGGAAGAAGGGGCTATGAAGCACTGTTCAAGCTGTTCAGCTCCTAAGTCAACTGAGGAACGGGGGCCAGCAACATGGGGGGCCACCCAGTATTCAGTACCTTTGCCTTTTGGTGTACACGTAAAAGGGGCATTGGATAGAGATGGGGTCTGAGAGGGGGGAGTTGGGTTGAAGGGTGAAGTTTTAGTGCGGGGGGCACAGAAGGTGGGGTGTGTTTTTGGGGGTCGGTTTCAGGGGGGATCACTGGTGATCCAATCCTAGTCTGTGTTCGGCAGTAGGGGAAGGTTGGATGCTTAGGGGGGAAGGGTGATGGTGGGAGAGGGGGAATTTTTGGGGCTAGAGTGCTGTTTCAATTGCTTTCACTGTTTGCCAGGGTGGGTTCTCTGGGGCGCCTTGACGCTCTCAGGTTATTTTATTTATGTTTGTCCAGACTTGGGGTGCGGGGGGGCTCAGGGATGATGGAGGTGTTAGGAGATACACGAGAATGAGTTATAAGTTCAGAGTGTGACCTGGTGATTGGTTCCCTGAATCTGAGAGGCATTATCTCTCCCAGGTATCCCTCGAGATGCGGCTGAAGGCTTAGATTTGCTAATTACAGAGGACAATGTCATACAAACCATCAAAAGGATGAAATCTGGAACAGTGCCAGGCAGTGATGGGTTCTCCATGAAATTTTATAAAACCTTTCGATCCACTAAACCCCATTATTTGGTGAAGGTCTTTAATGCAATAGGAGGTAACTTGCTGAGTATATTGATGGAGGCAATTATAGTGGCCATACACAAGGAAGGGAAGGACCCGACATGTTGTTCATCGTACCGCCCTATCTCCATGTTGAATAATGATGTGAGGATCTTAACTAAGATTCTATGTTTTAGGCTGGAAGGGCTGCTGCCTTCCCTTGTTGAAAGGGACCATTTGGGCTTTATTCATAATATTAGGAAGACAACTGATCTGATGCATCGCTCCCAGGCGATGGACTTAGATGCCTGCCTGATAGCGATAGATTTGGAGAAGGCATTTGATAGGGTGGAGTGGTGAAGATTTTGGGAAAAATGGGGTTTGGAGACAGCTTTTTAAGATGGTGGAGGCCTTGTAGAGAGGGCCTACGGCAAGGGTACAAGTCAATGGCGCACTGACAGATCCCTTAGATTAATGAGAGGTACCAGAAATAGGTGACCCCTTGCACCATTGCTATATGCGCTTACCATGGAGAAGCTAGCCGTAACCATTAGAGAAAACCAGTAGATTACAGGTATGCGCTGTGGGAATTTCGCGTTTAAATTGTCCCTCTTTGCCGATGTCATCTTGGACTATCTCACCAATGTTAGTTCCTCACTCCAGGGACTGTTGGCGCAAATTACCAGCTTTGGCTGCTTCTCAAGATTATAAATTAATGTGGTCAAGTCGTGCATAATATCCATAAGAGATGGTAGCTCTTTTTCAGACACTGAGACTAGATACATTGGTGTGAGAGTGGAAAAACAAACTATAAGATACCTGGGTGTTCACTTGACAAGGGATCTAAAGGCTTTGGCGAAGGCGAATCAGGACCCCTTGCTGGACACCTTCAAGGTGGATCTTCAGCACTGGGACCCACTGATACATTTTTGGTAAGGGCGCATGACATCCATCAAAATGAAGGTGCTTCCTCACCTTCTCTACCTATTCTTTTCCCTTCCAATTGAACTTCCGGAACAGTACCTTTCTGAGCAGGAGAGGGCAGTGAGTAGATTTGTGTGGCAGAATAAGACACCCAGAGTGAAAATGGCGACCCTCATGCTCCCGAGAGATCGGGGGGATTTGGAACACCCAATTTCAATCTGTATTAGAAAGCTGCCCAATTACAAGTCATGTTGGAACACATGAAGGAGGACATGAGAACCTATTGGACTTATCTGGAAGACCTAGAAATGCACCGCCTGAAAGTAAGAGACTACCTTTGGGCTTCGCTTAAAGACACTCCCAGATGGCTTAGGGACCATCCCACTCTGGGGGTACTCTGGGCCACCTGACAGAACAATAGTGCAAAAGCCGGTCAAGTGGCACAGCGAGTAGAGCACTCGCTTTGACATCCCTGCAGAGCCTGCTAACGCAGGTTCGAATCCTGGCGGGGCCAAACTCAGCCTTTCATCCTTCCGAGGTCGATAAGTGAGCACCACACACCGTGGGTAATAATAAGCAGCGCTCAGATACCTGAGGGTTCGTAGTGCTATATAAATGCCAAATTATTATTATTATTAATTATTTATTAAATAGATTGTTGTCCACATGGCCCTCACCGACCTGTCGCACCAAGGGCTGAGGGTCACCCAACAAATGGTTGGATAGGGGATTCAAAAGGGCAGGCCAGCAATTAACAGAGGGGGTGTTACTGGACTA
Source organism: Ambystoma mexicanum (assembly GCF_040938575.1). NCBI lineage: Eukaryota > Metazoa > Chordata > Amphibia > Caudata > Ambystomatidae > Ambystoma > Ambystoma mexicanum. The sequence goes on along the minus strand of NC_090934.1, from coordinate 976,738,714 downwards.
TGGGGAAATTCGAGAAGTACTGGTGGAAGATACAGGGCCTCATTACACGGATGGCGGTAACCATGACGCTATTAGCGCCATGGTTGCCGCCGGTATTTTACTGAGTCCGCCATGGTGAATGGCGGAATTACCGCCCTATTCCAAGGTGTGTGGGGGCGGTAATTCTCCATTCACCATGGCACTTCCCCATTCCCATATTTGCCCCGATAGGGCTCAATGGGAATGGGGAAAGCGATAATTACGGTACCCAAATAATTACCTCCAAGGTCCCTTTGCGGGTCCCGTCCTTAACGGCTGGTAAAACCAGCCATTAAGGTAGGGTCCCACAAAGGGACCTCGTAGTAAGGCGGTAAGGGATTACCAGCACTGGTACCCTTACCGGTACCGGTAAACCCTTACCGCCATCCGTGTAATGAGGCCCACAGTCTCAATTTTTGATTACCTTTGGCTTACGGGCATCTTTACTGATCAAAAATGGGGCAAATCTCTCATAGGGCCATGACCCTGTTTGAGAGAAACCTATCCCACGGAAAGGTATCCTGTCTAGTATATACAAAGGTTCTGGTTATGTTGTGCATGACGGGGAGCAAACATTCTGGAGACATTGGGTTGAGCTAGCGGGAGAGGATATAACGGAAGAGGAGTGGGCTAAGATCTTCAAAGTGACCTTCCATGGAAACCTGTTCACTTCCACGATGGAGCATAACTTTAAGATATTACAAGGTTGGCATAGGGACCACTTGAATATTTCAAGAATGTTTGCTGGGGCCTCCCCATATTGACTGCAGAAGTGTGGGCAGGTTGCATCTCTCTCTCACATATGGTGGCACAGTCCCAAAATACGTATTTTCTGGGTGGAACTTCTAAGCTGGATTAAAGAAATCGCAGGAGTACAGCTTTGCATGGATCCACTCCAAATGCTCTTGGGCATCCCAGCAAAGAATAGGGAGGAATACATGTTCCCCAGGTTGTGGAGGCAATGTTTAGAGCAGGGAGATTGGTGATAGCCCAGCAGTGGAAGGGTGGGAGGGTGCCCACGAAAAAGGATTGGGAGCAAAAATGGCAGGATATGATGATTGTGGAGAAACTCACTGCAATAGTCAATGATCATCTTGGGTCCTTTCAAGAGCAGTGAGAACCTTTGTTAGCTACATGGGAGGGTGACAGTATTGACCCCTCTTGATTGAGTGATGGATTGTTACACTACGGCAGCAGGGGGCTCTCTGTTCTCCGTTGCGTGCCCGTTCTTTGCGAGGTACTACAAGTTTGGGGCATTCGCTATGGCATTGTTACAGTTTGCCATGCAGACTGGGGAAGCCACGCACACATTCTTGTCAGCTCACAAGGTCCGGACGTGCTCCTTGTACATGGAAGCCACGCCCCCTGGCAGTTTAAATCCCGCGGCTGCGACATTCTCATTGCTGCTAATTGATACGTTACAGCTTGTGGCCTTCTGCAAACATCGTTCTTCCCCGGATCACTCTCCGCGGCTTATTTCTTGAAAACCCATGTTACCAGAGCTGTTTCTGCTTATTGGGTTGTTACGTGGATTTCCCTTCTTGAATTCTGTTTGCTACGGTGTTTCTTTCTTGGGTACGGAAGTCCTCTGCACAGGGCCATCTTAACAGTTTTGGGGGCCCAGGGCAAAGACAGCCTTGGGGTCCCCACTCCCCGAAACCCATGTTGCCCCCGAAACCCATGTCCTACTCCCACCCCCCTCCAAACCCATTTCTCCCCCGCGACACGACACCCAAGCCCCCTCCATATCCCGAGTCTAATTCAACAGATACTCCTCTAAGCTTTAAATGGATTATCTAGTTGTTAATAAAATATAAACATTATACAACTGTGATCTGTTTCCCCAAGAGGATGCTATATTAAGGACATTTCACTTTGTTTTTGTTTCGAATAATACATTTTGTAAGAAAATAAAGGAAAAGGATTTTAAGCAAACAAAAAGAAAACCTAACAGTTCAACATGAACTTTTTTGCTTGTATGAGTGTGTCCAAAGTACAAGCACTTGGTAAAACATGAAAGGCAGTACAGAAATGACAAAAGCATGTAACAAAACATCAAAATTCACTTGGCATTTCAGTTCATGCCCGCACGGTAAACAAATTCAAGTAATCATAGAAAGAATGAGATGACAGTGAGGATATGCTTTCTACACCACCAACATTAAACTATGTGTTTCCTTCTAGATTTGCGTATTGCAAAATCCTTAATTATGTCTGAAAATTCTCTCTCTTGAACCATTTCAGATTCAATGCTTAACAGAGCCAAATAATTCAGCCTGGCTTGAAGCATACGATTTCGTAGCTCACTTTTTATCAACTTCAATTTTGAAAATGAACACTCCCCACTACAATTTGTCACCATCATAGAGAGGAATATTCTTAATGCAATTTCTAGATTTGGGAATGCAGTGCCAAGTTTATCTACACCTCAGCTGTTCCTACCAGCGGTGGGCATAGTGCTGCGGCATGCATTCCGACTGCACTACAGCATATAGTGGGAGAAAGCCCAGGGGCCACAACAACTTGCCTGTGAGGATGTGACCCCAGTGAAAGGGTAAATATGCAATGCTGGACAAGCCAGTGGATTGCTCCATGGAGTGGGGCAAGGAGCTGCAGCCAGAATTTGACTCTGATGTTGACGCTTATCTTCAGCACGTGCTTGAATGCTATTTAAACAAAGAAGGACATTTGTGTGCCCACAAAAAAAAGCCAGCCACATGCACTTCAGAATACAGAGGATTGCCTCAGACCTGTGGAGCCAGAAGTGGCAATTGTGCCTCATAAGAAACAGTGTGTGCCTGTTAATGGCCTGGGGTGGTGCACAATGAGCCTGGGACGCTGCAGAACAGGGCCAGCTACAATATTGATCTCTATCGTGTGAAAGATTTATAATATATCATCAAGGAACAACATGAGCTTAAAGAGCAAAAGACAATGATATGCGCCATAGCATTCCATCAATTGTATCACAGCATCTTCAGCTGGCACTCCCTGTGCTCTTGAATGAAAGGTGGAGGGGTGGGCACTACACTGTTTAATCCTTTAGTGATCAAAGTCTGTAGTTTCTTAAGCTTTAGATACAATGCTTTAGCCTGGAGCTGCCAGTCCAAATCGATCCCGTTGCACAAGGACCTAACGTAAATGTAAAAAAACAAAAAACAAGGTGGCTACACCTTATTAGAAATGGCGCTTCTCAGTTAGCCCCCTACATAGGGTTGCTGCAGGTTTCAAATGAAAATTTCGCAATAAGTTTGTTCAAGGCTTTATAATGAATTCAAAAAGGATTTTTTGTAACTGGATATGTTTTATTCACATTCCTGTTATTTTCCTTCTTTAGTGAACTAGCACGTGAACAAGTGCAGACTATTGAAGAAGAAGACCTGAAAGAGTATAAAAGCAAGAGCACCTTTATTCCCCCGATCAGTATTCCTTCGATAGAAACCTTTCAAAAACAGGTGACAAGGGATTTTGAAAAAATTCGGTTCAGATCTAATTCAACACGCAACATGAAGCCACACAAATTGAAATTGATACGAGATCTATATGGAGATACATCTATTAGTATAAGGTTTGTGCCGTTGTGCAGCGGGACCGATTTGGACTGGCAGCTCCAGGCTAAAGCATTGTATCTAAAGCTTAAGAAACTACAGACTTTGATCACTAAAGGATTAAACAGTGTAGTGCCCACCCCTCCACCTTCCATTTTTGACATTTTTCGCAGCACAACTGAGGTGGAGCACACCATTCACGTTATACCGATTAAAGCACAGAGACTTATATACCGAGAGACTAATAAAGAATGTCATACACAGACATTGAAGCCCTGACCACAAACAGGGCAGATACATTGGGTTTTTCATCAGAAGAAGCGGATGTCATACTAGGCCTCATAAAAGATAGCAGATTTGCAGCTTGTAGTACAAAACAACGAGACCCAAAACAACAGATTAAGCAATTGGAGTACTTAATTCGCAAATAAATTAATCGTAAGCTACAAGCAATTACATTGGAGAGATATCACAAAAGCCAACGAATCCCGAGAGGGTTACATATTCAATTGCGTCCAACATTGTGTAAAGAAAGTAAAAGCTTTGTGCAGAAATGGGAGGCCATACTTAACAAATGCTCTTTAGACCTCATATTGCTAACTATACAGGAATTAGCTAAAGATTTGGCAGATTTAAGTAAAGAAATCCAGGAGATAGAAACAGCACTTGTGGCAACATTAAATAGAGAAGAAGTGGATGTTATTTTACAAGAGATCAATAACAAATTGGCAGAATACAAAGCAGAATTAGAAACTTAGAAAATCCGAAAATTCAGAAGGGATACATACGACTATCTTAAAGATGAAGTTTATAACTGGATGGATATGTATGGTCCTCGATTAAGGAAACCAAAACCTGTTAACACAAGTGAGACATCGAGTTCAGGTACAGATATAGAAAGAGAGCCTACTAAAAGAGAGGAGGAAAATCCTGAAAGCACCTCTGGATCACCAAGACCGGCAGAGACACCACCGAGAGGCAGAACATCATTTTTTTTAGACAAAGGAAGAAGAGAACAAGGAGGGGGAGGATGAAAGACAAAGAGGGAAACCAAACACGAGACTGCAACAAAAGAAAACATAGTGATGAATCTATCTGCAAGAATATTGACCACACAAGAAACACAAACATTACAAAAAGGACTTTGTTTCGTACCCATTTGACACTACATTATTTGAATCCAAGATAGAATTGTACAAGTTGATTAGAAAGATGAAATTACATTTTTTTTTAGTGAACTAGAACGTGAACAAGTGCAGACTATTGAAGAAGACCAGAAAGAGTTTAAAAGCAAGAGCACCTTTATTCCCTCGATCAGTATACCTTCGATAGAAATCTTTCAAAAACAGGTGACAAGGGATTTTGACAAAATTCGGTTCAGATCTAATTCAACACGCAACATGAAGCCACACGAATTGAAATTGATACGAGATCTATATGGACATACATCTATTACTATAAGGTCTGCAGATAAAGGAGGAGGCTTGGTATTGTTAAATACAACTGATTATGAAGAAGAATGTGAAAGACAACTGAGTGACATAAACATCTATGTACGATTAGCAAAGGACCCTACATCAGAGATTAGAGAGAATTTGGAAATTCTTCTCGATAAAGCTGAAGAGTTGAAGTGGATCAACCATCACACAAAGACATATTTAACTAATCCATACCCTCAGATACCACATTTCTACACCCTCCCGAAGGTCCATAAAGATCCAGTTAAACCCCCAGGGAGACCCATCGTAGCAGGGATGAACAGTATATTGGAACCCCTTGGCAAGTACGTTGATTACTTTTTATAACCTCTCATCCAAAAAACAAATACATACATTAAGGATTCCACACATTTTTTACAACTCCTGAATTCGACAACATTTGACTCAAACAACATCTGTTTTATCATGGATGTCAAAAGTCTATATACCTCGATCCCACATGACCTAGAAAGTGAGGCTGTAGAATGGATACTTCTAAAAGCAGAAGAGATACCAGCGCAAAAGGAATTCATAATGGCCCTACTTGAATTCATAAGCAACAACTCATACTTTCGATATAAAGACAGATACTACCTCCAAGTAGCTGGTACGGCTATGGGGGCCACTCTGGCGCCATCTAATGCAAATTCATTTATGCACAAATTTGAGACGGAACACATACTGCAGAACCAACATTGGCAACAAAAGTTAAATCTATGGATCAGGTATATCGACGATATTTTTGGAGTATGGGAAAGTACAGAGGAGGATCTATTAGTAGTCTTTGAATACCTAAATAGTAAAGATGCAAGGATTCAATTCACACATGAGTACTCCCGGGAAAGCATCCACTTTTTGGATGTAAAGATCAACATAACCAACACTGGATACCATACTACTATCTTTCGCAAACCCACAGATCGGAATAACCTGCTCCAATGTCTCAGTTTTCACCAACCGAGTCTTATCAACAACTTGCCTTACAGCCAAATGCTTCGACTGAAGAGATGGGTCAGTGATCCAGTGGACTAAGATATTGCCGTCAAAGAAATGGGTAAAAAGTTTCTTGACCGAGGATACTCAGAGGAAGAAGTAACCGCAGCCAAATCACGAGTAGCAACTCAAAGTAGGGAAGACTTGTTGAAAGTGAAGACTAAACAAGATGACGCTCCTCCACTTGTATTTGTGTCCAAATATTCCCGACAGAGCAATCGAATCAAATCCATCATTAAAAAACACTGGAACACATCACTCTGCGACCAACGTGTTGAACATTTTTTTAAAGAGGTCCCCACATTTGCATTTCAGCGGACCCAAAATGTAAAAGATAAGCTTGTTAAAACCAAACCAGCAACTAAGAAGAAAATCACACAATGCATTGGCACATTCCCTTGTCTGGGTTGTAGCAACTGTGGATACACAATGAAATGTGAATCATCCACACATGGGAGAGACAATTAGACTCAAAAGCTTTGCTACGTGCGACTCCCAAAATGTGATATATGCCATTAAATGCCCGTGTAGTCTATACTATGTGGGCCAAACACTCAGGGTAGCCAAAACCAGATGGAATGAACAGAGGTCCTGCATAAGGAATAACAATCTGAATTCAGCTGTGGCCAGACACTGGCATGATAGAAAACACAACTTGGCCCAAATTCAATTTGTAATTTTGCAGGTGGTAAAGAGATCCACACGAAAACTTCCAGAAAGGATGGACCAAAGAGAAACCTTCTGGATTGATCAAATGAGCTCCTTGACGCCGAAGGGGCTGAACGAAGAAATTAACTATATGTGTTTTCTGTAAAGATTAGTGGTTTGAACAATGTTTGGTTATTGTGCTTTGATCAATGTAATTTTGCTTACTGCAGTTTTTAAGTCAGCACATTGCTTATCCATGATGTTTGCAGTCCTAATTACCTGAACTTTCCGATCCTGGGACACGGCACCCCTCATTAATTAGGGGCAACGTGTGTTTGACTCTAGTATTATAGACTTTTTGCTTTCTACAAATATCTAGTAATAGCACATACCTAGCCTATTTTGTATTTCATTCTTTACTATAACACATAACCCCACAACAATATGGGGCATCCTGTCTTTGCAGCCCTTGGAACAAATCACCCCCATGGCATTTCATGGTAGTGGGGGACATATGTGTGTTGTTTTACAATATGCTTTAATATTGACACGCACCAGTTTGAGCATACGAGTCTGGGAGCAGTCTGTTAATGCCTGAGATTTCGTCTTGGCCCACATTCACAAGCTGTATACTTAAACACTCCTCATGTTACACAACTAACACAAGGCTAACTGAAACCATTTCAACTGCACTTCACTCATACTCCACAAGCGTTATCAGCCCATACACAAGCATCCCAGAGAACTTGGTCTCCATGGAGACATCCCCGCCCCAGAGCGCATGCCCGGGGGTGGGGCGCGAGGCGTACGTGCTCCAGCTGGACCACGACGCCTCGCACTGTCTCCGTGGAGACCAATAAAAGCAATACGAAGCTAGCGCGAGCACGCGTAACTGCGGCTCACTCGGCTTTTGCAGAACTCACGAACAGACACACAGTAAGAGATGGCACCTAAGAGGAATCTGTGTACAGATATTAGCCACACAAACAAGACTTGCTAAAGTCTGTTTCTCTCCCTACAGGGGTACTTTTTGTATGCGCTCGTATATGCATTCATAAAGAAAATATCATATAATCAGGTAGGACCTGCATTCACACTAAGTCTAGTAATAAATGTAGACAGTACTCACCATTTTGCAAACTAACTAAAGCACGCCTTTGTTTTTTTAAATTTTGTTTTCTTTCTACCATGGGACGCATGGATTGTGCCTACACAAAAAATTGTATGTGTTTCTTTACTGGTTCAATATAATTGATATTGTGTACAAATCTGGCAATAATGAAGAATTGTATGACATATATGCAATGTGAGCCATATTGAACTAAATATTGCCTATATACTGCCCTGAAGAAGGTTAATCCGAAATGCATTGGCAATTTTATATTGTTGGCAACTCGAGAAGAAAACTCAATTTAGAATTTTCAAAACTAATGTCATTTCAAGGAAAATAACAGGAATGTGAATAAAACATATCCAGTTACAAAAAATCCTTTTTGAATTCATTATAAAGCCTTGACCAAACTTATTGCGAAATTTTCATTTGAAACCTGCAGCACCCCTATATAGGGGCCTAACTGAGAAGCGCCATTTCTAATAAGGTGCGGCCACCTTGTTTTTTGTTTTTTTACACTCCCTGTGCTCTTGGCATTGCCACCCCTTACACACTTCTCCATCATCCCAGTGCTGCCTATACTCTCCTTGACACCCACTGGCATGCCTGTTGCTCCTTTCATGTCCTCCTCCATGAGCCCTATCCCTTTGATTGACAGGTCCACCAGTGGCAGTTCCCACGCACCCTCACAACCCTGTGTACTGGATATCTACACACCAGTAAACCCGACACCTCTTTTCAATCTCTTGTCCTGGTTAATCTCTGCGGCAGCACAGATCCATTGCACCCACCTCGTAGTGCACCAATGCCCATTTGCCAATGTGAGATATTACCCCCAGAGAATGAGCAGTACATTGTTAGCAGTTTCAAATGTACCACTCTGGGTGGGATGATCAGTGATGCGTTCAAACACCTGAACAGTTTTACATTTGGTATAACATTGATGGGCTGGGAGGGGCGTGGCTACGAGAGCCATGTAGGAGGACGCGTTCCAGCGGAGCTCCCGAGATCCTGAACAGATCCGGGCAAATCAGTGCAGTACGACTGCTTATTGAATACCGACGATATGCATGCCAGCGTGTGAAGGTGCTACCCGAAGTACCGTGAGCTTTTGGAGGTCATAGCAGCTACGACGGCTAAGATCGGAAAAGAAAAGTCGAGAGACGCTGAGAACAAAGGGCGATCCAAAATGGCCGACATAGGCCCGAGGCGGGATTGAAAAGAGTTGCGGGAAGACCTAACCAGGACAGAGTGTAGTGCGCCCACTCATAATTCGGTAGACCTGCACATCCTCAGAATCATGTCCAGTAAGGCAGTGCGACCTAAGGCGAAACAGCCCACGCTGGACGACTTCACCAAAACGTCCCCAGGCCCGGACGCCACCAAGAATAAGGATGCACCGGCCGTGGGTGGCGCGACGACTTCGAGCTCTAACCAAGAAATCCTGGCAGCGATTGCGGACCTGAGAGCGGCCTGGGAGTCGAAATTAGAACTGGCTGTCTCTGAATTAAAAACGGCATTGGACCTCAAAGTTGGGGAGGTCCAGGAGGACGTCAATCTACTGAGACAAGACGTTAGGGTTCTGGCGGAGCGCACAGAGTCCCTGGAAAAAGAAGTTGGCCCGAATACGGCGGACTGTGCCACCCACAAGGCAAAACTGCACGCCCTAATCCAAAGAGTGGGCAACTTGGAAAATAGAGTGGAGGAGGCGGAAGGACGGGCCCGTCGCAACAATATCCGCATTGTGGGCCTACCGGAAGGGACGGAGGGCCGTGACCCTACGGACTTTGTTGAGACCATGTTGCTGCAAGAGATACCCGGAGGGGCCTTATCCCAAGGCTTCGCAGTGGAGAGAGCACATAGAGCCCTAACGAGGAGGCCGCCTCCCGGAAACCCGCCCAGACCCATCATTGCCAAAATTCTTAACTATCGTGATCGGGAAAGAATATTAGAACATTTTCGAAAAGGAGGCACGATCAAGAGAGGAGCAGCGAACATCACGGCGTATCCGGATTACACCCTAGCTGTGCAGCGGAGCCGCATGAACTTTGGGACTGTGAAACGGAGGCTGAGGGAGGCAGGTTACAAATATATGTTGCTTTATCCTGCAAAACTGAAGGTCATACAGGCGCATAAAACTTTATTTTTCGAGACCCCTGAGGACGCCAGGGAGTGGCTCGACGCACAGGGGTGCCCTCAGGAATCGGCGGACCAGCCCCAAAAGGACTCGGAGGAGCTGCGGAAGACGTAAAATGGCATGGACCCTGAGACTTGATTATAGTCGGTTCGGAACCTTCGATATGGAAGGTCAGTTGGTTGTACTGTTTGTCACAAACATTGAGATTATCATTGAACGGGAGCCCCATGGAGCGATACTCTCTCCCCACAATAGCTTAGGTTAGGTGGCCATTAGGGCAACCTCACCCTACTGGGCTCCGTGCACGGACCGGTGTTTGCGGAACCAGATGTGGGGGTGCCTGAGCTCTTTTGTTGAAGCTGGGCAACAGTTGGGGTGTGTGGTGTTGGGGGGAGGGTGGGAGAGGGAGGGGAAAGGGAGTTGGAGTTTGGTTGTGTGTGTGGTTAGTTTGGGAATGAGCTTATTCGCGGAGTGGCTGCAGTGGGACGCCTTCTGTGTCACGAGCACCGCTGGAGGTTCCCGTAAGTGGGGTGGGAAGACACACAGCTGCCATGGGTGACCTCAAGATTGCCACCTGGAACGTCCGAGGCCTCAATAGTTACCTGAAAAGAAATAAAGTCATGTTGTATCTTAAACGACAGAAGATCGACATTGCCCTACTACAAGAAACGCACCTGGCCCAACATAAATTAGACCTTGTAAAGAAAAAATGGGGTGGTACAGTGGTGGGCTCCCCGTACTCGGCCTATGCCAGAGGTGTGCTGATCTGGGTGGCCCCGCATGTCCCACTCAGAATTGTACGAGAGGAGGTAGACACCGAGGGTAGGCTGGTAATACTGAGGGTACTGATTGAGAACAGAGGACTGAGTATTATTAATACATATGCCCCCAATCAGAATACTGCTGTATACTTCAGGACTCTATGTACACGCCTGGGCCCGTGCGCAGGGGAACCGATTATCTGGGGGGGGGACTTTAACTGTGTTCTTGACCCCAAGATAGATAGGTCCGACAGTAAAGTAGACAGGCCCACCCCAGCGGCCAGGGCTCTACGAGTACTATTAAACGACTATGGACTAGAAGATGTCTGGAGATTGAAACACCTCACGGCCTTGCAGTACTCTCATTATTCGGCCCCTCAACAGTTGCACACGAGACTAGATTACTTCTTTGCTACGCCAGAAGTGGTGATAACAACTACACAGGTTGAATACAGAGCGAGGGTCCTGTCGGACCATTCGCCCTTGGTGATGGCCTGGCAATATGGCCGCCCCAGAGGGCGGATTCCAACATGGCGCCTTCGGGCGGAGGCGCTCAGAGACCCGGTCTTTAGAGAAGATATTAGAGAGACGATTACAAGATATTTTGAGGAGAACACGGGCAGTATGGATTCGGCTGGTACACTTTGGGAGGCCTTCAAGGTGGTAGTGAGGGGCGACGCTATTTCTAAATCAAAGGGCCTTCAGGGGGGGGTTTTAGCGGAGCTGGAGAAAGTGGAGAAAGAATTGGAGCGTGAATGTACCAGAGGGGGAGGGGACACAGACCTAGTACTCGAATTACAACAACGATGCTCAGAGCTTTGGGAGAGCCTTTGTGACCTCAATTACAAGAAATACGCGGAGAGGTAATATGCAGGAGGTGACAAAACTGGTCGCCTACTGGCATGGCTTTATAAGAGGGAAACCCCCAGGGCCCCGGTCATGATGATAGAAAGGGAAGACGGAGAGGAGGCTCACACTCAGGAAGAGGTTAATGCTGCTTTCTTAGATTATTATAAAGCGCTGTATGAGGACAAAGGGGAAGACAATCTGGATAAAATCAGGGACACACTGGAAGATTTAGAACTGCCCAGGATTAGCGCAGAGGAAAGGGAGGAGTTAGATGGCCCCATTACGCTAGATGAACTGGAAGAGGTGGTGAAACGGCTGCCTACTTGCAAGACCCCGGGCACTGATGGACTCCCGAGTGAGTTCTACAAAACGTATAGCGCAGAGATACTCCCCCCTATGCTGGAAATGTATAACGAATCATTCGAGGGAGGCCGATTGCCAGACACGCTCAGAGAAGCGCTGATCGTACCACTACCCAAGCTTAACAAGCCGAGACAACATTGTGGATCGTATAGACCGCTGTCAATGTTGAACCAAGATAGTAAGATCCTGACAGCGGTCTTGGCGGACAGGCTGCGCAGGGTCATCGGCAGACTGATACACTCGGATCAGACAGGTTATGTCCCTGGCAGGAATATAACTCATAATCACAGGCGGCTCCACCGAGTGATAGAAGAAGGGAACAGAATAGATGAGGAAATGGCAGTGATCTCCCTAGACGCAGTTAAGGCGTTTGATTCGGTGAGGTGGCCGTGGCTGTTTGCGGTCCTGATGGAATATGGGTTTGGGCCAGGCTATATCAGATGGGCGAGACTACTGTATAGCCAGCCGACGGCTAGAGTGCGTACGGGATCAGTGATATCCGATAAGTGGCACCTAAGTAGGGGTACTAGGCAGGGATGTCCATGGTCCCCGATGTTATACATATTGGCCTTGGAACCCTTAGCGGTATATCTTAGACAGCAATATGACCTGGTGGGCATCGAGGTGGGAGGAAAGAGCCATTTGATATCCTTATATGCCGATGACTTGCTGCTATACCTAAAGTATCCGGAAGAGAACCTCCGGTATATTTTGGAGGTCATGCAGAAGTATGCCGAATTGTCCGGCATAGCGGTTAATCCCGGCAAGTCGAGCATGTTCCCCCTAGGGTATTATTCGAGGGTCCCCACGGAACGCTTACCGGTATTGCCCGTGCCTTGGGCAGCCGAGTCCTTCCGATACCTCGGAATAGACATATATCACACTGTGGGAAACGAACATCTGCATAACACCCAGGTTGCTGTGGATAAAATCTGTGCGTCTATGCGATTTTGGGAAAAGCTGCCGCTAGCGATGATAGGGCGAGGGGCGTTGCTTAAAATGGTTGTTTTGCCTAGACTGCTGCATTTCTTCAACAACATACCATACTTAATAGCTAGGAAGTTCTTTACCAAACTCGACAGTATGTGCAGGGACTTCTTATGGCACGGCACTCGCAACCGAGTGGCGCTGTGGAAGCTACAAAACTTCTACGATAAAGGAGGGATTAAATTACCACATTTTGAGGCCTACTATGTAGCGAGCCAATTGCAATATGTCACACAGTGGCTCTCCGATGAGGAATCTCCCGAGTCCAGGTTGGTTGGGACAGATTGCACCCCGTTTTATTTGAAAGAGATCATCTGGGTCCCTAGACAAGACTTAAATCTTCGCCCTGGTATGCTTTTACTTGGGTGGAAAATGTGGCGTAGAGCATGCCAGCTACTGGAAAGCCCGGATCCGTGTTCGCCGCAGGTGCCACTGGTTGCTTTGACTGCGGGGGATGGCCAACTTAGAAAAACGATTAGAAAGTACTGGGAATCGGTGGGGTTGGCCACGTTAGGAGATATATGGCAAGATGGGGCCATCAAGGATTTTGCAGACCTAGAAGAAGAGTCTGGGTTACATGGGGGCCAATACGTTACATACCTCAGGTTGGTACGGATTATCCGAAAATCGTGGCCTGAGACAGTGTTAGCGGAGGATCCGGACGCCCTGATTGATACAATATACGACATATCAGAAGGCGGACACGAGATCTCCAGATTGTATGAGGTGGTGATGTCCCGAGTGGGGAAGGACTTGACAGACTTGAGACTAGAATGGGAAATGGAGGTGGGGGTTCAGATGACTGATGGGATGTGGGAACGGGCCCTGGGATATCATAAAAAAGTGTCCAGAAATGCTAGATTACAGCAAATCCAACTATACATCACACACAGAGCGTATATGACCCCCAAGAGAATAGCTAAGTTTGCGAACTCAGGCAGGCAGGCATGCCCGAAATGTAACGAGGAGGACGCGGACATGACGCATATGTTTTGGTCCTGCCCAGTAATCGAAGTCTTCTGGAGAGAAGTGTCACAGAAGTTGGCTGACAAAGGGGTCCCGATAAGCATTGACACGACCTGGGCTTGCCTTCTAGGGGGGTTCCCCAGACCGAAGAACACCAGACACCTGGGGAAACTGAGAGACCTAGCGTATATACTCGCTAAGAGGAGGATAGCTATGAACTGGAAGCAATGCTACAAACCTAGGATAGAGATGTGGTGGAGGGATCTCCAGAAATGGGCAGAAGCCGAAACCATGGTCTGGCAAGAGGCATGCAGTAAATGCGGGGAGGAGGATGTGGGCAACCTAGTAGCCTGGAGGTCATTGGTCACTGGTCTGTTTGGGGTACGAGGAGAACCTACTGCATCGGAGGAGGAAGTCACCCGGCCACACCAGGTCGATACAGAACTACCCTGTGGATGAGCTCTTGGGGGGGGAGGGGGGGAGTGTAGTGTTGTGTTTTGTTAAGTGTTTATTGTCTTACTGTATATAATGTCACAAGTTTGTTTATACTGTTTTCACTTAAAACAAAATAAAAATATATTTAAAAAAAAAAAAAAAACATTGATGGGCTGGAAACCAAGGCAATATTAGGACCACAATACTCTGCATTGTGCATGTGCGATTTACTGGGGATCACACGCCGAACTCATTCTTGCCGATGCAGCACCAAAATGAATGGTAACTTCTGTGGCCCCACTGCTCTGCTTCCTCCCCCACCACATTTAGTAAAATAAGTATCTCTCACATCCTCATCAAGCCAACACCTAACTACCCACCTTATTTAGAAATGCCCCCTGATGAATACAGATTAATTTATTCATGCATTCCTTTATATTTCTTTATATGCTTATTTAATTATGCTTTCCTGTTGAATTAATATCTGCAGACAAAGATGCCAAAAACAAGCTGCTCTTTACAGGGGGGGACAAACCTGCAGAACATAAAAGTCACATCAATGAACATTGCTAATCTTCAGGGAGTGATTTGCTAGTTTATGCTGACGTAACCATACCAACAGAAATGAGGGCATGGTTTGCATCCAGTGGCACACAATATTTTTCAAAGTTCAGACTACAACTCCCATAATCCTACACATTAACTGTGCTGGGTAGTGATTTGGGAGATTCTGTGTAACCAATTAGAAAACAGATAGCTTTTCTGATACTTCCGAGATTCCCAAGAAAAGACCCCTCACCCCCCTCTGTAACCTATGGCTGTGTCAGGGACAGAATAAAGGATTCATTTTGGAAGAATATTGGCTGCTCTGTGTCATTAATCAATTAGAAAGGTGATTGAATGTGCACACAATTCGAAATGAACGGAAGAACAAATGCATCTTTTTCAAAGCAACTGAAAGGTGTGAGCCCCTGTTTCCGGGCATGTACACGAGTGTGGGATGGATAAAGACAAATTGACTACAACATGGGTTATTTTCCCAGATAAGCCGCATATGAGAAACCTTCTGTGGAGCAGATGCGTTTGACAACTGCCTGCATTTGCTGCGTCCCCTGATGCTTTACTCTGCCTTTCCCCTGTTCAAAAGGCAGGTTTTGAATGTATGAAATCAGAGGGTACGTTTTCAGTGTCGGTGCATGAAGTGGATCCTGCCTCACTGCCACAGCTGACCACAGATGAGATCCTCAAGAGATCCCATACACAGGACCTCGTGGCACAACGGTAGCGCGTCTGCCTACAGATCAGAAGGTTGCGTGTTCAAATCACATCGGGGTAAAGTGAGTCTCTATTATTTTGAGCGATTAAAAGTAACATTATTTTAAATCCTGTGGTCGTTTTGCCAAATACTGCGCAGAGAAGACGCAGAGTTAATCCTTAACTGTTTGATAAACCTACGTGTTCACCCAGAGAAGGACACCCAGTGTCCGGCGGTTGATGCTATTTGTTGTGTACTTGGGGCAATCCTGCTGGACACAGTGGCGGCGGAAAGGAGGGAGTTCACAGCGCCACTAACAGCCACGTTACATGTTGAGGGAACTTGCTGTGATGTCAGGGCACATTGTGGCCCGCACAGAAAACAGCCCCACCTCACTCATGCCAACAGGGGCATGTTCACCCGTATACCTTTAGGGCGAGCGCTGGGTGTACAGAAATGCACTGTACAAATAAGACGCTTTTAGCTGTTAAATGTGTTTGGGAAGGCAGCAGAGGAACCTTCTGCTATTAATACTGGGGACTGCGCCCACCGCCTTTGTGGGCCATCTCTGTTCTCGGCATCTGAGATGGATGTGTAATGGGGTGAAGAGTCAGCATCAAACAAATTGGAAGATGAAGAAAACAAATGCCTTCCTGGGTGGGCTTGAACCACCAACATTGCGCCACAGAGACGGCTGATAACATGATCTTCTAGGAGGACATGTCACAGTCTAATGGCAGAGTCCTGGTCAACACTGCACCATTGCCAACCTACCTGACAGAGAGAGCTGAGCAGCAGACAATAAGTCTTCTTCTCACCGTCCTTCGTCACCGTCACGACCCTCCACAGCACGCATTGCTGCCTGCTGGCTTGGCTTTGGAAGATGAGGGAGGCTGCGCAGAAGTGCACTGCGCACTCCATGCCAGCCTGCACTGGCACGTGCTGTATTCCCTGGGGGTGGGGGAGGAGGGGAGCGCACGAGCAAGATTTGTTGTCAACAACTCTTGCTCGTGGTCCTGTGTCGTCCTCCTCCCCCTCTCCCACTGTTGTACAGTGAATCAATCATGCCATGGTATGGATGGGAATCAAAACCACAGCGTCGGCGTGCGCCTGCTGCATGCAAACTTCATACAGAGTCACACAGGACACACAAACTGGGGGGATATTGTATCCCCCCTACTTAAGATTGTTGGGGGTATTTATCCCTCACCTTCCCCCCCATGTCCTAAGCCCATGGGGGCCCCCTCCAGGGCCACCAGGATGGGGGGCCTGGGGCCCGTGCCCCGTTTCCTCCCCATAGAGATGTCCCTGCCTTTGCATGGCCGATCTGAGCCACCAGCCCCGCTGCATTGTCATCCTCGAAAGCGGGGCCGAGCCTCCGCTTCCTGTTCCGCTAGAACTGCTCAGCACTTCCAGTCTTACGGTTATTCCTCAGCATAGCCTATCAGAACCTCCAACCTTGCGGCAGTTCTCATCCTCCGGTCCTGCTCCCCACTAGCTGATCAGTGCTTTCAGCCCTGTGACAATTCGTAAGTCTTTTATTTGTTATACAACTATCCTACAGCATTTCTTCAGTCCTCTTTAAGGTTGTTACATATTCAGCAGACCTCTACAGCAAGCTTTAGGTTTCCTGGATCCCTCTCCTGCAATCTGGAACTTTGACTGTAAACATATCCTGGAACTTTTTCTCTTGTTCTACTAAAGTCCATCTGAACGCTTTCCAGTACATGCACCACCCTGGACCTAGCGCAACCCTCATGCCGATCGGGTTTTGTCTTCCTATACTAAATTCCCAGTTTGTTATTTTGTCCTGCCGTTGTGTTCTACTTATTTCTCCTACATCAGTTTTACTTCAGGTTAGTTTACCCAAACACTCACTCCATATATAGTTCTGAATCATCAACAGGGTTCCTCACTTGGGGTATTTCTGTTGTATAGGTACAGGATTCTGTTTCAGTCCCTATCCTCCTACGCAAAAGTCAGGTACCTGTTGTTCCAATTAGAATTGCTATTAAACCAGTTTTCATTGACCTAATCATTTTTGTATTTCCTGGCAGCATTGGTTGGCGTTGCGTGCATTCCCCGCTCTTTTATGCGATAGATGGCTCTGGCTGTTTTTACCTAAATAGCAGAGCAGTACATCGTAAAGAAGAGCCCCTCACCAAGAGGAAGCCTGATCCTTTGTCATATCGCGGCAGGAATGGCGGGTGTGGAATCGCTGGCGGGGAATCGCTGGCGTTACAGTCTGCCATTGCACTTCCCGGCACGGCTTCTCTCTGCACCGTTCTAGATGTTGCACCCGTGCGTAGCCGGAAGTATAAATTCCATCACTTCCTGGTTACATACGCGTGGCAATGTTTCCGGGTTTCTTCCTGTGTTGCTGCCGCTCCCACAGTGTTCTCGCTTCCTCTCCTTGTTTGCTCGTTTGCTACCCTGTTTCTTGGGAGTTCTGTTTTCTTGCTCTCGCTAGCCCCTAGTATATTCTGCCTTTCCCTCTCCTCACTGCTTTCTCTCTTCCTCTCTCTTATCCTTCTTTTTTTTCCTCCCTCTTTCTTCTCGTTCGGTCCCTACTTTTCTCTTATCGTCTTCTTCCCTTTTTCCTTCTTTGTTTTCTTCTTTCCTGTTTACATTGGATCCGCTGTGTACCCGACCTTGGCCTGCTGTTTGGACTGCCTTCGTCTTGCCTCCTTACCTGTTTTGATCTGCTGTGTACCCAACCTTGGCCTGCTGTTTGGACTGCCTTCGTTTTGCCTCCTTACCTGTTGGATCTGCTGTGTACCCCGATCCTTGCCTGTTTCCTAGACTGCCTTAGCCTTTTCCTCTAACCTCCTGGACCTTGTTGTTACTCGCTACTGCCTACTCCTGGAGTCCAGCCCTTGTGCGTTCTTAACCAGCTTACCTCGCCTCATCTATCTGAAGGAAGTCTCTTAGGGGTTTTTTGTGCCTCTGGCTTTTTCCCCTTGCTGGCGCTCCCGGTGGGGTTACCCCCGTTGCCCCTATTTTAGTGGCACGGTGGCATCCTATCGAGGGCGTCCTTACCTTCATAAAAAAAAAGAGAGACCTTCAAGACACAAGGAAGGAAAACCTAAGAAGAAAGAGGAAGGTGAGGAGTTGGGGGACGGGGGAGAGTCTACTTTATCGTCTGAAGAAGAGGACATTACCGACGTTAGTGACATCCTTAGAGGACAGGGGATCTAGGATTCTGGAGACTGATTACTGCTTCTTCATATTACACTACTCATCCTGGGCGGTTACATACTACCTTCCAATGTAGTGAGTAACATGGATAGAAGGACAATCAGGAACGGCGCTTAAGGGGGAGCCAATTCATGCAGCTCGTGTTGTATTACAATTGTTACCCCAGGGACTTTGTTATCCTGAGTGTGAGAAACTGTTGGGTCTGGAAGCACTGGTAAAGCTGAGGGGGGGGGGGGTGAGTGGAAATGTTTTTCTTTTGTGGTATTCAGACTTGAAATGTTCTTGTGTGTGATTAAGAATGAATGCCATTAAAATTATAGTTAAAAAAATATAATTGTGCTTTGACAAACAAACACATTTTGTGTAGTGAACCTGTGTTGAAGGTGGCTGACTTCAATCGGGGAATTCATTTTCCAAATGGATGCCTCACATATAAGTTTGGGTGCAGTTCTCTTACAGGATTATAGAACATCCCATCCTTTATATAAGCAAGTAGAAAACAGTTTACAAAAGAGAAGAATTATGCAACTCTTGAACTTAGCCATTAAATGGGCTATAACCTTCTTCAAATATTATCTGACTGGTAGGAAATTCCAACTTGTTACAGACATGCCCCATTGACTTGGTTGAGCCTTCGTAAAGACATTAATGCAAGAGCATGGTTCTTAGATTTACAGCCCTATTGGAAAGGAAAAGAATAAGGAAATGTATATGTCCTTTTCCGTTGTCCAGTAGATGCTGTGGGAACTAGTGACATTAGGGGAAGGGTATGTGATGAATCCAATGGAGTCATCCCTGATTCTCTGGCGGTACCCTCCTCCCATTTGGCATGGGGATGGTAGTTGCTACCTGATCCTGACCCTGGGGGTGGTTACATGAGAGAGGATCATATGGCAGGGGATAGCCACCAGGGAGGAGAGGTGAATCCACTTGGAGGAGATGTGGTATTCCCCCCTTCCCCCTGAAGAGACCTCCAAGGTACGCAAACTACTACTGGCATACTGTAAATCCATGTATACTTTCAACATTCACAGCACACAGAAAACATCTGTTGTTTCTGACATATTTGCATGTGACGTTTTTGAACAACAGCATGTTGGAAATCCAAATACATCTACTGACTTTAGTTCCTAGAAAGCCTCAAGTACTGAGACAATGAAGAGGAGAGAGGAGTTAATAAATATCAAGCAAAGTCCAAAGACCAACGTGCAGACTATTTGTTCTATTCATCTTAGATTGCCTGGGTCGTTTAAAAATGGCAACCGTGGTGTTCACTTAGACAGTACGGGGGGGAGAACCTTAGAGGAGAAGATGGGCACCTGACTATAGCAGCTCGTTAAAGTGAGCTATAGAGACAGGCTTGGCGGGAGAGAAGGGGAGGTCCTGCCAGCTTACCCGAAGGACCGTGCCGCGGAAGCACCAAGAAGCATGGCAGAGCTCCTGGCGCAGTGGTTCAGTCAGGAAGTGGCCTTCTCTGGTCCTGGATGCAGAGTAAGGCCGGCGAGTAGATAGACAGCCGTAGGGAATGCTGAAGAGACACCTGCAGTGCCGTGGAAGCTAATCCAGGGAGGATGCTTTACCACAGAGGCACGCTGTGAGTTGGGGACCCCAACAAACCACTGGTGTGTCGCCCAGAGCCATTGGCGACCACGGGCATACCAACAAACCAGAAACCAATTGAATGAAGTATGTAAGATTGGCAATTTGTGCAGTATTCAAAACCGATTCAAACACAGGCAAAACCCATTATTGGATCAAGGTTTAAGAACAAGACGATTTGAATACCAACAAGAAATAGTGCAACACCGAAATCTGAATAATTACATATGTGTGAAATGTCAATATGGAGGAGTGCTGAAGCACATGTTACCCCAAGCAAATATATTGGACAGAACAAAAGCAGACGCTAATGTAACATACGGAAAGTAACAGCAAAGATAACAGAGAAGTCCTGGTAAAGAGAAGATACCAGGCAATTGACATTTGAGGTAAAGATACAGGACAGGGGAGTATATTAGGGAATCTGTAATACCTCCAGTGAAAAGACAGTGATATTGTGGCAAGGATTCCTGGCAGGGGAAGATACTAAGCAATTCATTGGAAGTTTAAAAAATGACTGTGATAGTGTGGTAAGGATTCCTGGCAGGGAGTATACCAGGGAATCCATTGAAGTGGTGTCAACACAATCTTTAAATTTACAGAAAAAGAACTTTCTGAACCCAAGATAAGAGCCTCAAGGACCTATTGTTTAAAGAATTACGCTTTTTGTTGACCTGAAGGAACTGTTGTTTAAAAGAGACACTTTGGCCATCCTACTACAAATCCAGGGCAAGGGAACTATCCTATTTGTTCTTGGAAAATACTTTTGAATGTATTCTTTATGTCTTGATTATGATCACTTTTCACTAGGCATATGTCAGAGAAATTTATTTGCACGCTTAGTTTTTTGTTTCTAGTGTGAGAGCTAGCTTAAAAGGTTTTGGACACAAGGACGTTTTCTAAGTTACTGACTAATTGACACAAACTGGTTCTGATTTTTAATTTCTTAGGTAGGGAACCTCCTTTCTTAGGACAGGCAAACAGGTGTTTTTACAACCCATTTTCTTTAAATAAAAATGTCTGACAATGAGAATACTACCCCTTTGTGCCCGCCTCTCATTTCTGACCTCTCACAAGACACTGAGCCTCATTACATGGTAGGCGGTAAGGGTTTACCGGTACCGGTACTTTACCGGTACCGGTAAACCCTTACCGCCTTACTACGAGGTCCCTTTGCGGGTTGGAGAATTTAACGCCTGCTTTTTGCAGGCGTTAAAAACCAACCCGCAAAGGGACCAGGGAATTTGCAGTGCCGTAATTAGCACCTTCCACATTCCCATTATGCCCTACGGGGCAAAAATGGGAATGGGGAAGGGCAATGGGGGAAGGGGGAATTACCTCCCAACCAACCTTGGAATAGGACAGTAATTCCCCTTTCCACCAAGGCGGTGCCGGTATTTTACCGGCATGGACCAAGGTGCTAATAGCACCTTGGTCCACCGCCGTCCGTGTAATGAGGCCCAATGTGTATTGTTTTGCTGTATGTGCTTAAATGTTGGCATGTCCTCCGCGGCTGAGATCCTTTAAGAAACCATACATTGTATGTTGCTTCCTTTCTCACAGGCTTTCAATTAAAGTTAAGATATTCTGGTATTTGGCCGCATGCAAAAAGAACACGGCCACACCTGTGAAAATGTTTGCATTGCCCTCCTCTCTGCTGGCCTTACTCTCAATGCTGACATGTGTGTGTTTAACAAAGATCATCTACGCTTCTATGGACACATTTTTTGTGAGATGGGGATAGTCCCTGATCTCACGAAAGTAGACACCATGCAACAATTCCTGCCTCCAAGACAATTAGCTGAGACACAATCTTTTCTGGGAATGGCAGAATACTGTGCATGCTGCATCCCGGTGTACGCCACAACCACAGAACCCATAGCCACCTACTAAAGACGGCCACAGCTTTTCAATGGACAGCCTGTCAGGATTGGATCTCGAGTGGCTCACATACGGTGTCCTACACTGACAACACGCAGGAGGAGTAAACCGGTATCTAAGCAAGTCTCACATACCATACGGGATCCGGCACTACGGACCCCTCAAGCTGGTCTCCATTCGCCTCCTTCCCAGCTACCTAGGTCACGTGGGTACAGGTTTCCATGGCGATTATGGCATCCACTACACACCCTCTGCAGAGCGTTACAACGGGGGGGCGGAGCTAGAAGAGTCCACAGCAAGCCTATTTAATGCTTTCGGGTTGCCGCAGACGCCACTTCTGATTTAGCTAAATCGCAACTTTAGCTCTTGTTGTATCTTGGTCATTGTCCTGTACCCTTTTCCCTGTTCCTATCTTGCCTTTTGATCCTGTCTACTTTGAATCCTGTAATCAAAATTCAGAACGCTGTCTGACTCCCGTAAGCCTTCCGACTTCAACCCTGATCTTGCTTGCATAATAACAAAACTGGAAACGCTACTTGACTACTCTACTGCCCTTTAATTTCAACCTTGACCCCTGCTAGCATAAAGACGAATCCGGACCGCTAATTGAAGATTCTTTTCTTTCTCGTGCTGGCTTTCTGAGCCTGCACATCTCTGCACAATGACGAACTTGGAACAACATGCACCGCACCTCCAATAACTTCCGGATTTGCTTTCTGTGATTTGAATTCAACCGCCATTCACAAACACAGCCTGGTCCCGTCTTAACACCAATCTCCAGGATCCAATAAGGAAACCTCCACCGAGTACAGCACCAGTGTATTCCAAACCAGCGCACTGACTTGAGACTTCCACCACTGGCGCTTGGAACATTAGGCGTCCTCGTTCCTTCGGGGTAGATCTAAGGGACTAGAGACTTGCTGCTTACTGTATAGGAGTCCTTGTGCCGTCGTGGTTAGGTATAGTAGCTGGAACACACAAGGTGCCCAATTGGTTTCCACACCTGCTCACTGCTCATCCTGGTAAGTTCCTTTCTGGTCCGTTCCATATTGTATCTTGGCATTATCATCCTTTAGTCTTATTATTCCATGCCCTTTTTCTTAGATCTTGTCCAGAACCTTCTTGACAAGCAGAATACCTACGACCGGGTCTTTGGCTAGAGAGAAGGAGACATTTCTCCATTTGTTAGTCTAGTTCTTCATGTTTTGATTCCTTGTGTATTAGAACCAACTCTCCAAGTGAACATGTTGTTTCTGTTTCCTTACAGTTCCTGGCTTTTCGTATGATGCTTCCATCTTCCGACTAATAGATTCCTCTGCACTTAGGTCATTGTGTCCAGAGGGGTACAATGGTAGGAGGAACCCGATGGCCACACTTCGGGTTCAACTACCATGGATTCTGACACAGCTCAATGGCAAACAGTATTTGTAACCATGAGGCAAGCTTTAAACTCACATTATCTAGCAAAGTTTGATCCAGTACACTACAGAGAAGTTACTGTAAATCCCAGCCCTGTTAGATTAGGAGCAATTCAGGAATAGTACACAGACACAAACCCCACATCTAAAACACTTATGCCAGCAGTGCTTCATAAAAAAACAGAATTAGCGTACTCTCAACCTGGGAAAGAAATTTTAACACCAGCATGTGTGTGCAAAAATGTCCACCATTTCCTAATAGGAGAAAGATTCACGCTGATTACTGACCATCAAGCTCTGTTGTCCATATTCTGTGGCAAGGTGGAGGGGGAGACCTGTCACCATCAACCCAGACCTAAGTCTGACCCTAACCCCCTGCGCCACCATGTATGTTTGTAGGCCCTGGACTCCAGCCTTGCCTCTTGCTTCAGATCCTGGCAAGTATTTTTCTTTTTCAGAACATCCCAGAGGGAAGCAGAATGAAGCGCCAGAGGGCACAGTAAGAAGGACAACACCTGAGGGTCACTCTGCGAACAAGAAAAAAACAAAATAAAACAACCACCGGCCAGCAGAGATCCTATAATGGCAACATGTCTTTCAGAGAGAGAGACATAACTGCGGCAAACGCGGATCAAAACAAGGCAGACACGGGCACTTCAGAGGATGCTAGAGGTACTGGTTCCCGCAATACAGGGAAAGAAAGACTGTGGGACAAGACGGCCATCAGAGATGACCCGCTGAGCTGCTGGAGGGAGGCAGTGATCTGACTGTCAGACTCAGGATTCCCCTAGACCACCAGGGAACAAAAAGGAAGTGCTGCCCACCCTGCCCATTGGAACTCCCCATGGTTCCTGACCTGAACGGGGGCTGTCATTGGAACGGGAGCATGGAAGTGTCAGGGCCACTATTTTTGATATACAGCGAGCTCGTGCGGCACAAGTGGGTGGAGCTTAGCCCCTTCCTGGTGACTTTTTCCCACGCATATAAACCCGCAGGGGGGGGCTAACAAAACAAGACTAGACTGGGCCAGTTGAAGCTACTCAATCACCCCAGAGGGAGGAAAACGTAAGTCACAAACAGGAAGTGGTGAGTGCGGGTTGTTTGGATGAGCACAGAGAAGTAGAAGGAGGCAGACCAAGAGACCAGCAGGAGGAAAGAGAAAGCGGCAGAGTGGGGGGATTGTTATTTCTGGAGGTGAGATATTGGTTTAGTGAGTGATAGGATAATGAAGTGTGAGTGTGCGAGTCTGTGGCCAGTTAGTGGATGAAGTAGAGTAAGCAGTGATTATGAGGCAAATGATTACTAGGTGAAAGGTGTGTGTTTGCGCAGTGGAGATGGAGGAGAGTAATATTAATCAGTGTAGGAGACGTGGGGCAGAGGAGTATAATAGAAGCAGGGAAAGAGTAGTAGGAGCAGAAGTAGAAGAGTGGTAGGGTAAGAGGAGAGGAGTAGCATAGAGGAGGGAAGCAGAGGTAGGGGAGGGGAGGAGAAGTGACATCAAAGGATGAGGGCGAGCGCTAGGAGGAGTCAAACATCGGAAGGGCAGAAGTATTACATTGCGTCCAATATGAGACAGAACAATTATGCAGTTCACTAACCTGGGCAGCGGGCGGACTCCGTATCAGCAACAAGGCAGATAGTGAAGGCTTCCCGGGAAACCCTGCTCCCTCCCAGCCGTTAGTTTCAGCTGCGGAGGAACCACAGTCCCCAGGGAAAACCCTCCGGGGAAGAAAAACCCTGTGTTGTTGTGACGGGATACTGTAGACCTTCGGGATGAATCAGCCAGCTTTCCTTCAAAGGATCCGGTGCGGACGAAGCTGGTCCTGGACGAAAGAAAGGAGAGGTGAGTTTTCTCCACTTTCGATAGTCTGCTGTTGATTCGAAAAGCTATGATTAACTTACTCCGGGTATGGAGTTGAGAGATTTGAGAAGTCTGTGTAAAGTCTTCGAGAAGGGGGTGAGTCCTATGAGGAAAGAGAGAGAGTTTCCGGAAACCAGAAGCGGATGTTAGTATTTGAGCTAAGATTGGGGAAGAGGATTGAAGGGAACTATAAACCCTCAAGAACTCACTCTTTAGGCTGGAATCGGTCCTTATAGGAGAGGTGGTGAGCGGACGGATGACGGAAAATGGCCTAATGGAGGAAGGGGCAGAGAGAACAGGAAGTTAGATTCAGAAGACTAAAGATAGGAGGACGGGACATGAAACAGATTCCCTAGGAACGAACTTACGAAGCGCCGATCTGGAGAGTAGCGACGCATTTGCTGAACTTCCTGGTCGGATTATATGGAGTCACATGATCGTCGCGGCGTGAAGGTAAACAACGTGCAACCTCTGCAGCGTGAGCTTCACAAACAGATTCAGAGGCGTCCGCCATCTTGGGTGAGTAAGAATGCATTGTGTTGTACACACGATGCTGTCGCCAGAGTGACCATCGGTGCAAAGGTGTAACAGTATGCCCCCTCCTACGAGGCGCATAACCCGGCTTCCCAGGGTGCCGCCTGAAAAACCGTCGAACCAACGAGGGAGCATGTACCCCCGATGCCAATTCCCAAGTCCGTTCGGCAGGAGAATAGCCCTTCCAGTCCACGAGAAATTGCAACCGGCCTCTGTGATATCTGGAATCGCAAATCTCTGCCACTTCATACTCCGGTCCCGTATCTGTCATTATCGGAGGAGGACGAACTGCAGGGGTGCGTTGAAATCTATCCTTCACGGATAATTTAATCTGGGAGACGTGAAAGACCGGATGAAGACGGGCCCAAGAAGGAGGCAACGCCAGTCGGACTGCCACCGGACCGACAAATGCTTTTATTTTAAATGGTCCAAAATATTTGGGCGACAGCTTGGACGGCACCAAATGTCTCGGGAGGAACCGGGCTGATAACCAGACCGCATCCCCGACTCGAAGGGATGGCAGATCTTGTCGACGGCGATTAGCTGCCCTCTTGGCTCGATCTTGGGCAGCTAGCAGAGCTATTCGAGCGAGCTGTTGACCCTTCTGAATACCATCGGCTAGACTGTCTATTCCAGGACATCTGGAGGAGGACTTTGAGATGGATGGTTCAAAGGATGGATGATAACCATAAGAACAGTAAAAAGGACTGGTCTTTAGTGCCGAATGACTGGCATTATTGTAAGCATATTCAGCCAAGGGTAGGAGATCTCCCCAATCATCTTGTGCCGCAGAAACAAAACAACGCAAATATGTTTCTAATGTTTGATTTAGGCGCTCAGTCTGCCCGTTTGTTTGTGGATGATATCCTGAGCTAAGGGCTCTATTGATTCCCAATGTTTGACAGATACCCTTCCAAAATTGCGAGATATATTGGGGACCCCGATCAGACACAATAGTGTTAGGAAGACCGTGTCTAGAGAAAATTTCTGATATAAAGATCTTTGACATCAGAGCAGCCCCGGGGAGTTTTTGCAGAGGAATGAAATGGGCCATCTTCGTGAAATAGTCAATAGTCACCATAATGGTGGTGTAACCAGAGGACAACGGAAGATCGACAATAAAGTCAGTGGAAATGACTTGCCAGGGCTTGTCCGGAATCGGCATACAGGTGAGTAAACCAAAAGGTGGATACCTGGGAGTCTTAGACTGTAGACAAACCGTGCATGCTGATACATAATCTTGGATATCCTTGGTTATCCCTGGCCACCAGAAATGACGAGTAATCAGCTCAAGGGTGTTTTGATATCCTCGATGCCCGGCTGCCTTGGAGTCATGACACATGAACAGGACTTCTTTCTGAAGTGTTGGGGTCGGAATGAATACTTGATCATTAAAAAAGTAGTATCCTTTCTCCTGAGTCAGCGAATGAGTCTCTTGTAAGTTCCTGCAGATCGGATCTAGACGTGCCGTTTCCTGTCTGACAATATGTAGAAAATCAGTCACTGTTGCCAGAAATTTAGCCTTAGGAAAGAAAGGCTCTGAATGGAACTTTTTGATTGGAGGATCCTTTCTTGAAAGTGCATCTGCTCGGAGATTTTGATCTCCTGGAAGGAAAGTAAATTCTATCCGAAACGGTAGAAAAAAATGAGCCCAGCGAGCTTGTCGACTGTTTGTGGTATGGGCTTGTTGTAATACTTTGAGGTTGTGATGGTCGGTTCGAACCTCGACCGGGTAGGCCGAGCCCAGCAACAGATGTCTCCACTCCTCAAATGCTCGCTTGATTGCCAGCAATTCTTTCTCGAGGACTGAATAATTTATTTCCGAGGAGGAGAAGGTTTTGGAGAGATAAGCAACTGGTCCTTCTTCTCCTGACTCGTCCTTTTGTAAAAGAATTGCCCCTAGAGCATGGTGAGACGCATCAGTCTCGACAATGAATGGTCGAGACTGGTCTGGGGTGAGCAAAACGGAAGCAGACGTGAAAAGATTCTTCAGTTCAGAAAAAGCTTTCTGCGCAGGGTCATCCCAAACGAAAGTCTTCCCCTTCTTCAGAAGACTGGTAATGGGAAGCACGGTCTTGGAGAATCCTGGGATGAATTTTCTATAAAAATTAGCGAATCCCAAAAATCGTTGGATCTCTTTGACGTTTGAAGGGGAAGGCCAATCTAAAATAGCCGAGATCTTCCGAGGGTCCATCGAAATCCCCTGGGCAGACAGCACGAACCCAAGATACGTCACCTGGTTCCTGTGGAACTCACATTTTGCCAGTTTGCAATACAGCTGGTTGGCCTTAAGTCGGTCTAATACCAAATTGACATGTCCGATGTGTTCCTCTATATTCTGTGAAAAGACTAGAATATCATCCAAATAGACGATTACATAGTGAAGGAGTACATCGGCGAATAGATGGTCCATAAAGCGCTGAAAAACAGCGGGAGCATTAGCCAACCCAAACGGCATCACCCTATATTCGTAGTGACCGAATGGGGTCCGAAAGGCAGTCTTCCACTCGTCGCCAGGGGCGATGCGAATCAAGTGATATGCCCCTCGTAAATCCAACTTGGTATAGAGAGAAGCCCCTTGAACGGCTTCCAGAATGTCTGGGATAAGCGGCATTGGATACTTATCCGGGATGGTAACCTTATTGAGCCGTCGATAGTCTATGCATGGCCGTAGTTCCTCTGTATCTCTCTTGGGAATAAAGAATAAAGAAGCACCGGCTGGCGATTTGGACTCAGTTATAAGACCATTTTGAAGATTAGTCTGAAGGTAGTCTTTGAGAGCCTTTTTTTCCGGCTGGGATAAGATGTACATTCGGCCGAAAGGTATCGGTCGATCAGGGAACAAATCTAAATGACAGTCATCCCGACGGTGAGGAGGTAATGTAGGGAATTCTGGCTGAGAAAATATGGACTGGAATTGTTGATGACACCTCGGGATCTGACTGACCATCCCAATCGAGGAGCCTTCGGTTGGTACTACCATCATGGAAGGTGCTTGAATGCCAACAGATGATTGAGCAAGACAATGGGAAACACAATATTCGGAACCTAAGAACAAAGTTCCTACCTTCCAGTTTATAAAAGGATTATGGGTTCGCAGCCACGGTAAGCCCAAAATAATGGGAAAATGAGCAGTTTTTATCAGGTCAAAAACTAACGTCTCCTTGTGGGCTGAAATCAGGCATGTAAGAGGAGTAGTCTGTTCTCGAATAGGTCCAGAACTAAGGGGACAACCATCCACCCCCTGAATGGGAGTTATACACGTCTTGGCGGATCTAATGATTCCATGCTTCGCAGCCCATTGGTCATCTATAAAGTTGCCAGCTGCTCCACAATCGATCAATGCCGGAACCCCACGTAGCTCTAAGTCTGGTAATTTCAAGATCAGGGGAAGTACTAACATAGTGTGTTCCGTAATCTCCTCTTTAAGAGAAGTACCAAGTCTCTTTGGGGAACTCCTTTCAGGACCTCCTGCCGTGGTTCCCCTTACGACAGGGTCTTGGTGTTTCCCCGCATCGGATTCCTTATCCGACGAGGAGGAACGACGGGACAATCCCTCAGCATGTGAGATGAAGCCCCACAGTACATACATAGGCCCTGACTCATCCGTCTTTCTCTTTCGCCCTCTGACAAAGGGCCTCTGGCCACTCCTATTTGCATGGGTTCGTCGGGATTCTGAGATCGAGAAACCGGGGAAGGAGAACTGGAGAAGAGTTTAGTGGGTTTCCCTCTTTTCTTCTCATGGAAGCGTTCATGGAGACGGTAATCAATCTGCATCGTGAGCGCAATCATCTCGGCTAAATTGGCGGGTCGAGGAACCTTTGAGACCTCATCTTTCAGTTCCTCGGAAAGACCTCTGCGAAATAGCGTGAGGAGACCGTCATCCGGCCACCCTGTTTCAGCTGATAGCTGTTTAAATTGAGTCACGTAACTCATAAGATCCTTATTTCCCTGCTTTAAATCTAGTAGTTTCTCCTGAGTAGAGACTGAAATTTCCTGCCTACTAAACATAGACCGCAAACTGTTAGTAAAGGCTGTGTATGAGTCTAGAATGGCATTTCCTGAGGTGACTAGGGGAGTCGCCCAGGCCAATGCAGGGCCTGTCAAATGGGATATCAGATAACCTACTTTGTCCTTATCAGATGGGAAAAACGTGTTTTAAAGGTAAACTGAACCAGGCAACTGTCCAGGAACTCCTTGAGTTTGTGCGGGTCTCCGTCATACTTATCGGTATGTAAGGCATAAGGAGGAGTTTCTGAAAACGCTCGAGCGACCTGTTGTCTTAACTGAGCATTGTCTTGTTTCAGAGATTGCATCTCCAGAGACATAGACTGCATGGCAGCCATTAATTGTTGCATTTGTTGCTCCATCGGAGTCCACCGTCTGCACAAGAGCCTATAATAGAATATTTTCTTTTTGTTGGCGTCGCTAACTATTACATTGCGTCCAATATGAGACAGAACAATTATGCAGTTCACTAACCTGGGCAGCGGGCGGACTCCGTATCAGCAACAAGGCAGATAGTGAAGGCTTCCCGGGAAACCCTGCTCCCTCCCAGCCGTTAGTTTCAGCTGCGGAGGAACCACAGTCCCCAGCGAAAACCCTCCGGGGAAGAAAAACCCTGTGTTGTTGTGACGGGATACTGTAGACCTTCGGGATGAATCAGCCAGCTTTCCTTCAAAGGATCCGGTGCGGACGAAGCTGGTCCTGGACGAAAGAAAGGAGAGGTGAGTTTTCTCCACTTTCGATAGTCTGCTGTTGATTCGAAAAGCTATGATTAACTTACTCCGGGTATGGAGTTGAGAGATTTGAGAAGTCTGTGTAAAGTCTTCGAGAAGGGGGTGAGTCCTATGAGGAAAGAGAGAGAGTTTCCGGAAACCAGAAGCGGATGTTAGTATTTGAGCTAAGATTGGGGAAGAGGATTGAAGGGAACTATAAACCCTCAAGAACTCACTCTTTAGGCTGGAATCGGTCCTTATAGGAGAGGTGGTGAGCGGACGGATGACGGAAAATGGCCTAATGGAGGAAGGGGCAGAGAGAACAGGAAGTTAGATTCAGAAGACTAAAGATAGGAGGACGGGACATGAAACAGATTCCCTAGGAACGAACTTACGAAGCGCCGATCTGGAGAGTAGCGACGCATTTGCTGAACTTCCTGGTCGGATTATATGGAGTCACATGATCGTCGCGGCGTGAAGGTAAACAACGTGCAACCTCTGCAGCGTGAGCTTCACAAACAGATTCAGAGGCGTCCGCCATCTTGGGTGAGTAAGAATGCATTGTGTTGTACACACGATGCTGTCGCCAGAGTGACCATCGGTGGAAAGGTGTAACAAGAAGAGTGGTTGGAGGAGTAAGGTCTAGGATGAGTAGAAGGAAAGAGGTCAGCATGGGCGTGAATAAACAATACTGAATCCAATGGCACTTCCCAGCTCCCTTAGAAGACTAACAACTGGATACAGTAGGGATAGCAAGGAAGTCCCTGAGGGAGTTTAGACAGCCAGCGTCTTAGTGAGCCATCTATGACCTAAGACAGAGCTAGACAGTAGGGGTTACGGGTTGGTAGTACAAACATGGGGTTACTGAAGCCTTTGCTATGGAGGAGATCCCAAGGGAGACAAGAGAGAAAGACCGCACTTGGGCCTGTACCATTTCTTAATAAAATCCTTGAATGGTCTGTGAAATGCAAGTGTTTTTTCTGGGCACGTCATTTGGGGATCGCCAGGGGTCGCAAGTGCGACCCATTAGGTCTCCCTTGCAACCCTATGGTCTCCCTTGCTACCCCTTGAAAAATGTAAAATCAAAAAATTATGTTTCCTTTTATTTTTACAAATTGAATCTCCTGGTCTGTGGCCAGTGCATTGTGGCTCTTTGTTTCTAGAGTGTCTAGCTTTCTTGTTCAGGCTTCTTAAAAAAACAGGGGGTTCCACAAGTGTAACACTATGAGCAGTGACCTTAAATAAGAAAGACTAGGAGTAACAAATAATTTGTCTTTCTGGAATTCTATACAATAATTGGTAGACTCAAAGGTTTATTTTAGGCACACTTCAGGGTTCGAGACACTGATTTAGATTGTTCCTAAACACCTGAAATTCACAATGCAGACAAAAACCTCCAAAACGCATTTAGAGTAGAATAAGTATCCATTTCGGACTATGGGCCTGATTCACAATGCATTGTCCTATGGGATTGCACCATTATAAAATGTTTTGGTGAATCAGGCCCTATGTATGGTGCTTTTCGCAAGTTGCAGTTATAGCATGTTTTTTTCTGCCATTGTCTCTGTTACGATCATCACAAGACATTCCATCTCAGTGTCCTTGGTCACTTGACAAAATACTTGTGCCTAAACGCTTGTGTACAGTGAACACATGTTTCATCATAGTACATAAAGTGGCCTTTGATTTCATTGTGCCACAATTAATGCTTTGTTGTAATGGGTCTATGTTTCCTATCTACATGGCATGCTGTTCAGGATGTTTGTTTGCATGTATGAGGTAATGAGTGCCCAGAGTACGGGATGCCGTGTGAGTACACTGCTTTCCCTGCCCTACTCTAAGTTTTTTAATACACAGTTATGAACCCTCACAATAGTATTTATTTTGCCAACCTTTGAAGCCTGAAAAGTAGATCCACGCAGGCTTGACATGTGGCCAACTTTGCACCAGACCTGCAGATGAACTGGCCTTCTGTTAAATCTCAGTTACCAGTTTAATGGTATCCACTACAGAGTGTAATTTGCTTTCTGACTTTGAGAACATTCAGACATATAATTGCTCATTTTACTATAGCCGGTAAGATAGCTATAGCTGCTAAGATACTCAGGGGGTTGATCTCATGCTGCTGAGATGTGTGTGTGATCTGCAGATTGCAGGTTCGAATCCCAGCAAGGCCAAATCAGCCTTTCATCCTTCTGAGGTTGATACATGAGTACCAACACAGGTTGTGTGATATTGTATGTATATTTGTTCTATATAAAGCACTTAGGGATAAGTGTTATATGATAACACATCATTATCATTTGGCCTTGGACGTCTGCTTGCATTCACAGTAATTTGGTAATATGGGCCTATACACACTGATATTAACAATACATATTGTGATCCATTCTTGTGAAATTTATAGCAAATTACAGTGATATTGTAACCATATGTTCATAGTGTACTTAGGAACAATGCTATGTGATGCCACTTCCTGTTTTGTCAAGGGGTGAAAGGTCATGTGCCATCGCTTCCTGTGATGTCACTTCAGGGTGGGGTCATCAGATGTTAAAAGTCATGTGATGTCACTTCCGCTACCCCTGGCATTTTGGTGAAATGACGTCCCTGTTTTTTTCTTTGCCATCTGTGAAAATTCAGAAACCTTAGAACAAAGATGTCACCCTGCATCGAAAGATGGGGCATGAGATTACAAGAGTGCAATTATAATATTGTCCAGAAACGAGGAAAGGACCTGAACCCAGCTGATTATATCTCCCGCCATCCCATACCAAGCACCACACATAACACCATAACAGACAAAGATATATATCTAAACTATATGGTGGCAAACAGTACAACCCACCATAATGGATAAAGCACTATCAACAACATCCCAAAAAAAATGACACTACTAGACAAGCAGCCATATTTCTCACACCAATCAATAAATAGAAAGAGGTTAACACACACAGATTGCAATAACCAGGAATAACCGCTGCAGAAGTGAGACGATTGCCAGTCATACATGCAGAACTTCCTCTCTCGAACAAAAAACTTGTTGTTGTTAAGAGGGCCACAACTCACGATTCAAGTGTCATCAGAAGAACTGCCATTGAAAGTGCTCAGAGAGGCCACAGAGGAGTGGTCTATACAAAGAGACATCTCAGAAGCCAAGTATGGTTTCCATTCATGGATAATGCAGTGCGTGATGCAATTCAGGGATTGTGTAATTTACAGCCAAACCAAGTCCACCCCTGCATTTGAATGTCACTGATCTCCCTGATACTCCCAGACACAAGGTTGCTGCTGATTTCTATTGCCAGACATAAGACAGAGTGTATGTCCTTGTCATTGTTGAATACTCACAATTCTCCATCACTCGTATCATTCCCTTCACAAATCTCAAGACAGTGACACAAGCTCTTGATTAAATCTTTAGGGAACGGGGCATCCCCAGATCCTAAAGTCTAACAATGGGCCACCATTCAACAGTCAGGATTTCAAAAGACTAGCAATCCACTTTGTATTCTCACACTGTACAATTATACCATTATGGCCAAAAGCTAATGGGATGGCTGAAAGGTTCATGAAGATAGCCCGAAAGCAGAGTGAAGCAAAGAGCAAAAGAGGCGTTTGATACTAAGAAGGTCAAGCAAGAGAAAGAACGTTTTGCTTGGGTATACTCCCCTTGGCCACATTTACGTCCAACTCAGCCAAAGAACATTTTGAGTATTATCCAAGATGTAAAAATATAACTGAAACACTAGCCCATTCAATGGACCGTTGTATTCCTTTGCCAGGGCCAAATGGATCAAACTAGCCCTAAGGTTAAATGGTCTTAGGCAGATGGAGGATGCCTTGCACTTCTTAAAAACATGTAACTAAAAATCAATATATCTTATTCTAGCTACGTTTTTGCACATTGCACTTTAAACAAGAAGGTTGGTTTTAGACAAACAATGTTGCGATTGCTGTTTTTATACTTTTTGTTTTTAGATTAAATACATACACGTAAAATGGCAAATGTATAATATACGGTTTCTCATGGACCCATTGACTGAGCCCTGAACCCATCTGTATAAAATGCCCAAGAATTTGTATTTTATTTTATTTTCTGCATATTTATTTAATGTTTTTGAAAAATGTACTGATTTTATGGATTTGTATTACTGAATTCTTGTACTTTGATGGCTTTTAGCCAAATAAAGTCTTTGTTGTTGTTATGAAGTATGAGAAGAAGTGATTGCCTGTGACTGAAGGGGTACCTTTGACTGTGTTCCCTCCGTACCCACGTTCTCCTCACCTGGGCTTTCCGAGTCGATGGTATCTTGCAGGCCTCGACGTGCCAGGTAGTCTCTCTCTTTCCTCTGGTGCGAGGGCTTGTCACGGAGAGAAGCCACTGTGGCCGCTGGGTGTGAACAGCGGCACAGCGACCCCCTCTCCGGAATCAAACCAGAAAAAGCAGGGAAAAACCCACTAGGGGAAAAAACCCTGATAGGAGGTGCCAAGACTGTTCTCAGAAGGCCAGCAGTCCACCGATGAAGAGGAGGAAGCGAAGGATCACCAAACGCTGAAAACGTCCACTGTAGCGGTCGACCTGGAGAGAGGCGAGGGAAACAGCAGCTGGGAGGTCCGGACTGAAGGTAGAAGTCTTCCGAGAGGCACTGCGGAGGAACACGGGAGCACGGGAGAGAAAACCCCGCGATGACCAGACTCAAGAGCTAGGTGAGAGGACGAGAGGGAGAGAGAGAGAGAGAGAGAGAGAGAGAGAGAGAGAGAGAGAGAGAGAGAGAGAGAGAGAGAGAGAGAGAGAGAGAGAGAGAGAGAGAGAGAGAGAGAGAGCACGGCAGACGCCGCCTAAAGGGGGTCGGCGGATGGCAAAGGGAAACAAAGTATGGAGGTTACTGGTGACTGGACACCTATGAGAAGTAACCGCGTGGGGGTAAATATTAACCCCTAGTAGAATCCAAAGCGAGGTGCAGAGGAAGAGCGAAGGACCCAGAAACGAAGTAAACAACGGAGAGGGGTTGCAACGCAATGACCTGCCGGGAGGCAGGGATTTTATACTCCCGGCAGCGTTGCGTCTCGCGTTAGGAGCTGCGGCCATAAACACAAAAAAGGGACTAAAGCAACCTTCCCCCATGACCTCTCAAACTCCAACGCGGAAGTAAACGCCAGTCACGGCGATGGCCGCGACTGCGAGTGACAGTATGCCCCCCCCTAGAGTGCAACCGCCCAGGCCTACCTGGGTGCAAGCGATGGAACTTTGCCAACAGTTGAGGGGCATGTACATGGGAAGCTGGCTCCCAGGAATCCTCCGACCTTGGGAAACCCTTCCATGACAGGAGGTATTCCAACCGACCATGAAGGAATCTGGAATCACGAATGGCGGAAACTTCGTATTCCTCCTGGTCGGTTGTAGTGACAGGTAGTTTCCGGCGGAGAGACCGGTGATTGGGATCTGAATAGTAAGGTTTAAGAAGAGAGGCGTGAAAAACAGGGTGTATGCGTCTGAGAGACGGAGAGAGTTGTAGGCGATAGGCAACTGGATTGACCTTGGAGAGGATGGGAAAAGGTCCCAAGAAACGAGGAGATAGTTTAGAAGGCCTTGTCCATCTGGGAAGGAATCTGGTGGACAACCACACTTTGTCCCCCGGTTTCCATGAAGGTGTATCCCTGCGGTGTTTATCGGCCTCGGTCTTATTCCGCCGTCTGCAATCCGCCAAACTCGTTAATGCACTGTCCCTGGCCTCCTTGAGATTACTTAACACCTCTTCTGCAGTGGGAGAGTTGGAGTAACTGGGTACCTCGGGCATTAGATAACGCGGGTGAACGCCATAGGTACAATAAAAAGGTGATAGGCCAGTGGCACTGTGCTTGGAGTTGTTGTACACGAATTCCGCCGTAGGGAGTAGAGAAACCCAATTATCTTGGCACTGGGAAATAAAACATCGCAAGTACTGCTCCAAAGTTGCGTTGAGTCGCTCCGTTTGGCCGTTTGTCTGGGGGTGAAACCCTGAGGATAGGGCCCTTTCCATCCCCAATCGAGTACATAAAGCCGTCCAGAATTTGGATATGTACTGGCTTCCTCGATCGGATATCATCTTGTCGGGGAGGCCATGATGCTTAAAGATATCTCGGGCAAAGGTTTCTGCCATTTTGGTGGCCGAAGGGAGTCCTGGAAGAGGAGAGAAATGGGCTAGCTTGCTTAGAGAGTCCACTGTCACCATGATACATGTGCATGACTCGGAGTCGGGAAGCTCCACTATGAAGTCCGTGGAGATGAGACCCCACGGGCGAGTCGGCATCTCTGCTTGGGTAAGAAGTCCTAGGGGCTTCCCGGAAGCATATTTGACACTGGCACAAGTAGGGCAGGTCTTTACGTAGTTAAACACGTCTCTCCTGATGTTGGGCCACTGGAACGATCTCGAGATGAGTTCCAACGTACCATTCCCGCTTCGGTGTCCACCTAGACGTGAGTCGTGACACCATTTAAGGATTTTCCGGCGCAGTGACCCCTCAGGAATATACCACTTCTTCTTGTAGAAGACCCAGCCGTCTTTGATTTGGAAAGGAGAATCAACGGAAAAAGAGAACTGGGGAGCCTCTTGCGCAACGGCAGCCTTGACCTCCTGAAGGAAAGAACTCACTGTGGCTAAGATCCGATTTCTGTGGAATAACGGCTCAGACTTGACCGCTACCGTTTCCAAGTGGGAATCTTTGCGAGACAAAGCGTCAGCCAGACGGTTGAGAGACCCAGGGATGTACGTGATCTGGAAGTCGTACTGCGAAAACAGGTAGGCCCATCTAGCTTGTCTGGAGTTAGAACATTCCATGTCCTGTAAAGCCTTGAGGTTTTTGTGGTCAGTGCGAATGAGAAACCGATGACGGGCACCCATGAGAAGGTGCCTCCATTCCTCACAAGCCAATTTCATCGCCAACAATTCTTTCTCCAAAACCGAGTAGTTGAGCTGGCTGGGAGAAAGAGTCTTAGAGAGATAGGCGACCGGATGCTCCACCTTGTTGAAAGACTGAAGCAACACTGCTCCTACAGCGATAGCGGAGGCGTCCGTCTCCAGAATAAATGGAAGAGTTTGGTTTGGATGCTGCAGAATCGGGGCAGAGCAGAAGAGGGTTTTTAGATGACAGAAACTTCTTTCTGCTTCAGTAGACCAGGAAAAAGGATAGGCCGTCTTCTTGAGTAGGCGGGTGATGGGAAACACCACCTCTGAAAAGTTCGGAATGAATCTTCGGTAGTAATTTGAAAGACCCAAGAACCTCTGAACCTCCCGGACAGAGGTCGGGGCCGGCCAGTCAAGAATCACTTGCATCTTGTCAGGATCCATGGCGATCCCTTCTTCTGATAGCACGTATCCCAGATAATGTACCGAAGGTACCGCGAAGCTGCACTTCTCCTCTTTGACCAGAAGATGGTTTTCCTTAAGACGCTCCAAAACTCGTCGTACTTGTGCTATGTGTTCTCTCATGTTAGGGGAAAAAACCAAGATATCATCTAAATAGATGATGACCGAGATGGAAAGCATGTCGGAGAACATCCGGTCCATGAACCTCTGAAATACCGCAGGGGCGTTCACCAAGCCAAACGGCATTACCTTGTATTCATATAGGCCCAGAGGAGTACGAAACGCAGTTTTCCATTCGTCACCCTTGGCTATCCGCAACAAATGGTAAGCGTTTCGTAGGTCCAGTTTGGTAAAGATTCGAGCACCTTGCACTGCCTCAATAATATCCGTGATTAGGGGCATCGGATACCTGTCACGGACTGTCACTGTATTTAGACCCCTGTAGTCGATGCAAGGTCTAAGATCGGTGGAATCTCTTTTCTTTATAAAAAACAAAGGGGCTCCTGCTGGAGACTTGGAAGGTTGTATGAGACCATTCTCCATGTTGGTATCCAAGTATTTCTGAAGCACTTGTCTCTCGGTCTGAGTGAGGGCGAACATCCTTCCGAATGGCACCAAGGCATGGGGCTCCAGGTCGATAGTGCAGTCCTCTGGCCGATGGGGTGGAAGTCTGGCATGGAGGCACTCCTGAAAAACGTCTGAAAAATCTGAGCAGAAATAGGGTAAAGCATGGATACCTACATGATTATTGGGAAACACCTTGACTGGCTGAAGATCAGCCCGACCTTCCAGAGAACAACAGTTAGTAGCGCAATATGGGGAACTGAAGCTTATTTGGTTCTCGGTCCAATTAATCAGAGGATTGTGTCGTCGGAGCCAGGTAATGCCCAAGATGATGGGAAAATGAGCCGCTCTGATAATATCAAAACTCAGGACTTCCTTATGTTGGTTGATCGTCAAAGTGAGTTCCTCAGTGGTATGGGTGATAGGACCTGAGGACAAAGGCGAGCCGTCTACTCCTTCCACCTTCTGACCTTCTGCCCGGGGAATTCGACGGAGGCCCACCTTGTCAGCCCACACGGTGTCAACAAAGTTCCCTGCCGCGCCACAGTCCAACAGAGCCAGTGTCTCCTCCTGATGGTTTCCGAGGTTGAGTTGTACTGGAATGACCATTAGCCTGGAATCTTCCTTAGACTCGGAAGAGGTCACTGACAGAGAAACATAGGGACGATGGAGATTTCTTAAAGACCCTCGGTCGTTTGTCCCTACTAACGCCGAGGGTAGTCGTTTCCCGACCTCTTGTTTGACAGTTCTGTGCAGTCTCTGAGAAAATGCTGCTCTGATCCGCAGTAGGCACACAGTCCTTTCTCTCTTCTGCGACGTCTTTCAGCAGCGGACAAGGGCGCCCTGGTAGCACCGATCTGCATAGGTTCTTCCGTAATGATGTTAGTAGAGCGACCAGGGAGAACGGGTACAGAGGGGTCTGAGTTATGGCCAGGAGTCCTTTGCTTACGACGTTCAACTCGTCTCTCCTGAAGGCGATACTCGATGTGAAGAGCAGCAGAAAGTAGATCTGTGAAAGTAGGAGAACGAGGAGACCTGGCTAGCTCGTCTTTAATTTCTTCCTTCAGTCCTCTTCTGAAAATGGCATACTGGGCTGTCTCGGGCCATCCGGCCCCGGCTGCTAATGTCTTGAAAGAGGAGATGTATGATAACACGTCTAGCGAGCCTTGCCTGACATCCAACAGGTCTTCGCAGGCTGTAAAGGAGAGCTCTGGTCGTTCGAAGGTGTGCTTGAGAAGATTCTGAAACCCCGGATAGTCCTGCAGAATGGCGTTTCCGCTAGTCACCAGAGGGGTGGCCCAGGAAAGAGCGTTTCCCGTCATGTTGGTTATTAGGAAACCCACCCGGGCCTGATCTGTAGCAAAGGTACGGGGTCTGAACGTAAAGTGAACCAGGCATGCTTCGAGAAACTCCTTTACCTTCTTTGGGGAGCCATCAAATTTCCCCGAGGACAGTGCCATGGGTGGCAATTCCGAGGGAGTAGGTTCCCTAGCCGCAACCATCTGTTTAAGCAAAGCGTTCTCAGTCTTGACCCCTTGTAGCTCTTGGGACATCGCTTGGAATGCCTTCCAGAGCTCTTGGACTTGTTCGTCAGCTGACATCGTGATACTCTTTGGCGTTGCAATCTGTGACTGAAGGGGTACCTTTGACTGTGTTCCCTCCGTACCCACGTTCTCCTCACCTGGGCTTTCCGAGTCGATGGTATCTTGCAGGCCTCGACGTGCCAGGTAGTCTCTCTCTTTCCTCTGGTGCGAGGGCTTGTCACGGAGAGAAGCCACTGTGGCCGCTGGGTGTGAACAGCGGCACAGCGACCCCCTCTCCGGAATCAAACCAGAAAAAGCAGGGAAAAACCCACTAGGGGAAAAAACCCTGATAGGAGGTGCCAAGACTGTTCTCAGAAGGCCAGCAGTCCACCGATGAAGAGGAGGAAGCGAAGGATCACCAAACGCTGAAAACGTCCACTGTAGCGGTCGACCTGGAGAGAGGCGAGGGAAACAGCAGCTGGGAGGTCCGGACTGAAGGTAGAAGTCTTCCGAGAGGCACTGCGGAGGAACACGGGAGCACGGGAGAGAAAACCCCGCGATGACCAGACTCAAGAGCTAGGTGAGAGGACGAGAGGGAGAGAGAGAGAGAGAGAGAGAGAGAGAGAGAGAGAGAGAGAGAGAGAGAGAGAGAGAGAGAGAGAGAGAGAGAGAGAGAGAGAGAGAGAGAGCACGGCAGACGCCGCCTAAAGGGGGTCGGCGGATGGCAAAGGGAAACAAAGTATGGAGGTTACTGGTGACAGGACACCTATGAGAAGTAACCGCGTGGGGGTAAATATTAACCCCTAGTAGAATCCAAAGCGAGGTGCAGAGGAAGAGCGAAGGACCCAGAAACGAAGTAAACAACGGAGAGGGGTTGCAACGCAATGACCTGCCGGGAGGCAGGGATTTTATACTCCCGGCAGCGTTGCGTCTCGCGTTAGGAGCTGCGGCCATAAACACAAAAAAGGGACTAAAGCAACCTTCCCCCATGACCTCTCAAACTCCAACGCGGAAGTAAACGCCAGTCACGGCGATGGCCGCGACTGCGAGTGACATTGCCCAACAATGACAAGCAGGTAACACTGGTTCCACGTTCATACCTGAAGCCCTCTGAGTGATAGCCCAAAAAGGATCACTGGTCACAGCAGTGTCACAAAACAGACGGGTGACAAGAAATGCTTTCCAGGTTCGACTTTTCAGAAACATGAAAAATTAAGACATTCAAGAAGGCAATGAGCATCGGAAGGAAAGTCAATTGGCATGACACAGGACAGGAAAGATGATCAAAAGGTGGTTGAACCATCACTCACGGATCCTGAGGAAACGCGACAACAAGAGAGGCAAGGCACGAAACAAAAAAGGACGAAAAGAAGACCACGCCTGTTGGTCGAAAAAAATGTAGTATTAATCAGATAAGTGAGGGGGTCATATGGGAACGGAATGGGGGTGATGGGAGTACAGAGAAAGGACTGGAAGATGAGGGGCTATTCCAAAAGGAAGAAAGGAGGATGGTCATACTGTTAACGAAATGCTGTAACAAATGCTTCTGCATTCCAAGGGCCTCATTACACGGTAGGCGGTGAGCCATGGCGCTATTAGCGCCATGGCTCATGCCGGTAAAATACCGGCACCGCCTTGGTGGAAAGGGGATTTACCGCCCCATTCCAAGGTTGGAGGGGCGGTAAATCCCCCTTCCACCATTGCCCTTCCCCATTCCCATTTCTGCCCCATAGGGCTCTATGGGAATGGGGAAGGCGTTAATTACCGCACCGCAATTTTGCGGTGCCGTAATTAGCTCCGAGGTCCCTTTGCGGGTTGGATTTTAACGCCTGCAAAAAGCAGGCGTTAAATCCCCCAACCCGCAAAGGGACCTCGTAGTAAGGCGGTAAGGGTTTACCGGTACCGGTAAATCCTTACCGCCATCCGTGTAATGAGGCCCCAAGACTAGCTTCCAGTCTCTTCTGTGAAACTGTACCTTGATAGGGGAGGGGACAGAACAGCTACCTGCTTTATTCCTCTGATGCAGTGTCACCATTGCTGTCACCATGTACGCTACCTACGTTTGCACCAGCTCAAGGCCTTTCCCCACATCCTGCCCTCGTAACAATCAGTGCAAAACCTAAACAGTGGCGGAATTAACAGAAAAACAAATTAAAAGAAAAGTTGTATTAGAAACTAGGTGAAACGGAATAATTCAGTTTACATTCAAGATTAGAAATGCAGGCGTATAATCAGTGGTGGAAGTGGGAAAACAAAACTAGTGGTACTCTGGCTGCATCCAGAAAGGTGGCAGGAGGATGGCCGGACAGCTGGCAGAGGGGTAGGGGAATCACATACTTTGGCCGAACAGTGAAGCTCCACTCTTCAAATTTGACCATATACCGCCACACTTCACTCGATACAAATAGTTTGTATTTTAATAAGGCCTACAGTGAAAATGGGCCTCATTACGGCCGGCCTCGAAACAGCGAAGCTGCCGCCTGACTTTCCCGGTGCCACTGGAACATTACAAATCCCGGCGGGGCGGGAAGTCTGGCGGCAGATTCCGTAACTCCCCATTCCCACGGAGCCCCATAGGTCTCCATGGGAGTGGGGAGACGAAGGCACCGTTGCCGTTGCTTCCATGATGACTCTGCCTACTGGGTTCGATGCGCCCGGCATGGTCAGACCTGTGGGGCACTACGGCCCCTGCAGGCAGACTCGTAGTGTGGCGGTCTGGAAACATGGGTGCCGGTAGGCTTACCAGCACCGTTGTTTCCGGACTGCCACACTCGGAATGAGGCCCAACGTCGTATAGAGTTTACTTACAAAAAACACAAATTTAATAATAAAGCCACATGACAACATCACATGTAAATCACTATAGCAACATGTTAAGAGAAAAGAATATCATTGTGGCTTTAATGTTCACATCCCGCATGGTAAACTATAAGTCCCAGAATGCAAGATAATGTCAACCTGAAAAATCTTTTTAAGGCCACTGTATTTTCAGTGATTTGCGACATGCAATAAAATAAGTTGTGTAATAAACTCAGATAGCTTTGGAGGTTCGTTGTCACAAACCGCCATCTCGGTGTTATTCATGAGATGTTGAAAACATTGATTAGTGAATTAAAGCAACTTTATTTTTGTTGCATGTCACGATAGTAGACATAATCGATATAACCAAATCCTTAAACGGGCGCTTTGTGTGGCTCACCTTAACTATCACAGATTTGCAAGGTAACTGGTGCTTTGCAAGCTCTTTCAGTTGGACCTGTGCCATCATGCATATGAAAGGCTCTGCCACTGATACAAGAAATGTGTTTGCAACATGAGCACCTTAACGACCTGCAGAGCCATGACACTGTGTATGTGTCTGCCTAGCTGAGACCTGGGAAAGTGGCAGTGCTTGAATGTCTGGCCTGAGGCGATCCTATATTTGGTTCAGGAGAAAGAGAAAGCATCCAAATGTGTTTCTTGAGCTTTTGAACTCAAGGTACACTCTGTAAAAATCAAACGAACTAGTGGTATCGGCTATTAGGGATTAATATT
This sequence comes from Ambystoma mexicanum, assembly GCF_040938575.1. Lineage (NCBI taxonomy): Eukaryota > Metazoa > Chordata > Amphibia > Caudata > Ambystomatidae > Ambystoma > Ambystoma mexicanum. The sequence continues at coordinate 976,694,989 of NC_090934.1, read as the reverse complement.
ACACTTCCTTCTCTGATCTCTAATTCAGATTTCCCATACTATCGTTACAGAAAGTTATAATTCTATTAAAGACATGGAGGCGAAGTATTATGCTTTAACTCTTTAATCACCACTTGAGCAGCGTACAAGCAATCACAAGTTTCATCGTCAAAGCACTTCTATTTATATGAAGAGACAGTCTTTCCATGAAACTTGACTACCATGACCTCAGCTCATGTCCTCCAATCAGCTCTCTCTCTTCCACATAAACGCTCTGTGTCCTTCCTGATCTTCCTCTTTCTGAAGCTGCTTCGCAACTCTTAGAAATGAAGTCAACGTGGACGAACAGAAACAAACCAATGAACTGTCCACTCCAACGCGGCGTATCCTACAACAACTCAATTTCTTGCACCTCGGGTCGAATATTCACAAACCTGCTGGATTCACCTCTGCGCCTGGAAAATTACAAAAATAATGCCCAGCAGTCTCTTGGATAATCAGAACCATTGCCCCTGTGCCCCTTTGCGCCATTCTCTTCTTATGCATGCGCCTGGTGCAACGCTTTGCTATTCCTATGCCTGTCCTTCCTCGCAGCTTGCAATAACGTGGCTGGGATAATACTTCGCCTCTGTGTCTTTAATAGAATGATGACCTTCTGTAACGATAGTATGGAAAATCTGAATTCTGTGTCAAGACACGCTGGCTCGTATTATGCTTGTTCAAAGCTTACCTACCACCAACGAGGCCACCTGTTCCACCGGCTTAAAATAAAAGGTCTTAAAAGTTGACTCACTAGACCAATCCACCGATTTCATAATGTCTTGTAGGCGCGTTCCACAGACAAAAGCTTTGGAGCCCATGGCCCTGCACGCCGAGTGTGCGCCAAAGCATTGCACATCAATACCGGCAAGGTACATGATCCATTTACCCAGCTAGCTAAGGTAGCGACTGATACTCCTTGAAAAGGTTTCCATAACGCAATGCTTCGCATCTCGCTCCCCAGCCTCTGCAGCTGGCATCCGACTATATTATCAAGTCCGGGAGGGATCCAAAATGGCCTTCCCATTCCATGCCTCCATGTGCTGAATCCAACAGCTCAGCTCTGTTTTTGGATTCTTGTGTCAGCTGCACCTTCTGCTCATACGACAACCCTTCTTGAAGGTGTCATATCTCCAGACTCACCAGATAGTGCAGAGGCCCTGGAAAAATCACTTGGATGGAGGAGGCGAGCCGCCCCACTTTTCTCGCTAGCTCCCTCAGGGACACTTGGTCTTTGCTCAGGAACACCTGGAGGTCTTTCCTGATGTCGTTGATCTTCTTCAGTGGCAAGCTAAAAAATTCCTTTCACTGAGTCTATCGCGAAACCTAGAAAGTCCATCTTCTGAGAGGGGTGACTTCGGACTTTTCCCAGTACACTAGGAATCCCAAGCCCTCCAGGAGGTCCGTCGTCTCCGCTACTTGCCCTCTCAGAAACTGGGCGTCCTGTGCCATCAGGCAGATATCATCCAAGTAAATGATCAGTGTGATTCCTCGCTACCGAAAAGACAACACCACTGGCTTCAAGACTTTGGTGAAGCACCATGGAGCAGAGGATAGGCCGAATGGCAGGTAGGTGAACTGCCACCTCTCTCCTCCCTAGTCGAACTGCAGGTAGCTATGGTGAGCTTCGAAATGGGAACTGCTAGATAGGCATCCCTAAGATCTATACGTGCCAGCCAATCCCTCTCTCGCAGGATGTCCCGTAACAGATGGATCCCTTCCATCTTGAAATTTCTGTAAATTAAGAACTTGTTCAGTTCCCTGAGATTTAAAACTGGTCTGACCTTGTCCTTCCTTTTCACCAGGAAGAGGTTGCTTACAAACCCTTCTGTCCCATTTGCAAACTGACAGATTGTCCCTTTTTTAGAAGCTTGACTACCTCCTGCCCTAGCAGCCCTTGATCCTGGTCCACGAAAAAATTAAGGCCCAGCGGTATGCACTGACTGGGCTCTCTAAAGAACTCTAGCTGAAAGTCTCGTACCACAGACAAGACCCATGCATCCCCAGTAATCTTGTGCCACCTCTCTAAGTGCGTGGCTAATATGCCGCCAATGTTTGGTAATGTTACGCTCTCTAAAGGGGCGTGCACTCTCGCCTGCTGTGGGGGCTGCAGCACCACCAGCACCTTTCCAGCCTCATCCCCTGCCTCTTCCCCTGGTGGGGAAAAACGGGTTTGGTCAGCAGGATCCTCTTTAGGGAGGTATATGTCGCCCTCCTCTGCCAGCAGAGCGGCCTCAGCCTCTGCCAGCTTGTCCAAAAACTCTGGGCACAAATACTCTCTTGAGGGAAGCTTGCGCTTTATCCAGGACTGCAAAGGTGTGGACGAATGTAGTCGTGTCCTTGACAAATGCTTCTCTGAACAGGCAACCATTCACAGTAGTGACTGCCTCAGAAGACCCCAATTTTCCCAGCTTCTGGTCGATCTTGATGAGTATGTATCTGTGCGGCTCTACCGTGATGATGCAGTTCGCATTGCATACCAGGAAAGCCGCTCACTGGGCCCACCCTACCAGCACCTGCGGGTCGATGGGGGTGGCTGTCTCCTTGGCTTCCTCCGCCATCTCCATGATTTTTGCTAATGGCCCTGTTATGTCCAGCAGCTAGTCCTGACAGGCGGACAATGATCGATCTATACCCTTGCAGATGTCTTTGGCGTACTTCACCATGAAAGTTAGCATCTTTGCGTCGATCACTGGGGTGCCAGCTGCTTTGTCAGGCAGGAGGGGCCTGGGACACTCCGCCTTCAGCTTGTTGCGTACTTCTTTGATAAGTGGCGTTTTGAGGCGCTTGCTGAGATATATCACTACTTTGGCAGGGGGCTCCCTATCAGATGACCGAGGGTGGATCAGGAGATCGGGATCAAATTCCCCCTCCGACTGCTCGGCAGGGCTCTTGTTCCACTTGCGTTGAGGCGGTCTCTTGCGCTGCTAGGTGCTGTCTGACACCTTTGATTCTTCCTAGCCCGTATAGCCGGGTGTATTGCTGGTCTCATCGCCCTGTTGATCTTCCTTCGGGCTCGAGGGTACATCCTTGCGGTGAGCACGACGTCTGGACATGCGGCAGCTGCTTGGAGTGGTATGAGTTTTTATGCTGGCATTTGGGAGGGGAGCCCAGGAGGGTAACGGTTTGACTCGCCTTGCGGACTGGGAAAAAGACATCCAGTCTCTCAGAAAGTCTGCTTTGTCGGACAGTGGCCCCAGTCCTGCCCAAAGCATCAGCTGCAGCAACTTCTGCTTATAAGGTAACCAGCACACATTAGAAGGACCCTCTCCAGGTGACTCTGGGTATTAAGATGATTTGCCTGCGAATGCCATGGCCGGCTAATGCACATTCTCTCCAACAGGCATGATTTGACCCTAACAGAGTACTGCATGCTCTTTCACCAGCTATTGGACAGTTCTGGGAACTTAGTTTGTTGTGCAAGTGTGGTGTCTCTTTTAGCGCTTCAGTGAATATACACATATAACTTGACAGCAGGTGGCTTTAGCACTGTTTTTCTCAGTAATACTGCGGGTCTCGCTCAAGCTGTTGCTAGTAGACTGGGAGGCGGTGAACCCTCCGCTCGCTCACTCATTCATTGAGGGAACTTGGCGGGCGCCCGGATCTTTCGAAGAAGGTCCTTGCGCCCCGAGCGAGGTCTTTGCAGCTTCGCGCTGCCAGTAAATCGTGGCGCTGCTGTGATGCGCTAGCTGCCCTAAGCGCACTATAACATTCACTAAAACAAAAATCACAGTAATGTCAAAGGTACTTATCTGCTGCTCAAGCAGGGAAGAAATAGGAAGATAAGGAAGGACATGGAGCGTTTATGAGGAAGAGAGAGCTGATTGGAGGACAAGAGCACATGGCAGCTGAGGTCATGGTAGTCAGGTTTCATGGAAAGCCTGTCTTTTCATAGAAATAGAAGTGCTTTGACGATGAAACTTGTGATTGTTTATACCCTGCTCAAGTGGTGATTAAATAGTTAAAGAATAATACAAGCTGACATTGAATTCAATGTCAGTAATTTAATTCAATTCAAGATGGCTGCCGCTGTGATGCTCTGATCAGCCTGACCCTGTCTTGTGGTTTCCAGGCATCCAGGAATCTCCCCATTGGCACAGCCTATCCACATTACTCACGCCCAATCACCGTCAGGCGGAAGCCAGCGGGCAGAGTAAGGCCCAGGAAGAAGGCCAACAGCTGACTGAGCTGACAGAGCACTACAGGAGCTAGGAGCCACCATGCTGCCCGTTCGCACACAGACACACCTAGTGTCATAGGCAGTCCAAACGCTCCCGGAGCCTTTCTCACTATTGTCCCTGCTTGGTTCCATATAGCTGGCAGCACGCTTTTTAAAGCAACTCGCACTACCCTCCCGGCGCAGGTGTCCTCCGCCATTGCTCCCTCCTCTCTCTCGAGCAACCAACTGAATAGCTGCCTGTCTACACTCGGCTACAGCACACATTGACTATTTTCACCACTGCCAGCCCTAGCGGCCTTCATTTGTGTCTAGTGCTGCATTGATCTGTTCTCTACTGTTAGACCTAGCAAATATTGACTATATCTCTGTTATCCCTAGCAACCATTGTGATTGTATCCACCACTATTGACTGTGTCTAGCGCTGCATTGATCTGTTCTCCGCTGTTAGCCCTAGCAAATATTGACTATATCTCTGTTAGCCCTAGCAACCATTGTTGATTGTATCCACCGTTGCCAGCCTCAGGCCCTAGACCATTGATTGTGCCTACCACTGCCAGCCTCTCAGACTATAGAGTCCAACTGAACTAGCGCACTGAACACTATGCTATTTATCCTGCTTAATTAGTTCTGCAGTAGCGCCACACCATACCTGTTACACAAATGCATCCCCCTGGCACCCACTACACAGCGCCTACACCTCTCCTCTCCCGCTACTCCATCTTTCTCATTACTCTCTCTCTCTCTGGGCCACCTGCAGCATGCTGCCTGCTCATCCAGACCCCACACCACTACCAGACATCATGCACTCTGCACCATCCACAATACCACAAGCCACATTCAATCTCTGCGCCACTGACCCACCTGATCACCACCTTAGGTTTTGTAGACTAAGAACGCGCACCAAGTCTCTCTCCTTTCACCGCAACACTTCACAATCCATTCACCTTAGAAACCACAGGCTCAGCTCTCGTACTCACACACCATACTCTCACACACACCTCCCTATACATACACACATCCCCTACCACTCTGCAACCACTACACCCCAACCTCTTACACTCATACACACATCTACCTCCACTCTGACCCCCATCATCAGCACTCATACTCCATCACCAGCCAACCTAGACCTAAAATGCACACTCATTAATGTTCGCTCCATCCATGCCCATGACATTGAGATAAATTACCTCATCACCTCCCACAAACTAGATCTACTAGCCATATCCGAAACCTGGCTCCATGAAGCATCCAACCCATCCATCCACCTCGCCCTCCCTCAAGATTATACTATCCTTAGACAAGATCGCATAACCTCTAAAGGTGGTGGCGTCGTCGCCCTCAACTTCAAAAACACCCTCGCCATTAGAATGTGCAACCAACAGTGGGACAACAATGCTGATCTTCTCACTGCCAAACGAGCTCTCTCCCCGAACTGCACTATAAACATCATAATCACTTACAGACCACCAGGATCACCCCCTGAATATTAGAAGCAACTCCTCCAAATCATAGGTAATAACCTCAAAAGTTCTACCAAAACCATCCTACTCGGTGACCTTAACCTTGGCTTAAATGACCCCAAGGATAAGGATGGCCCAAACCTAGATAAAGAACTCTCACACTTGGGGTTTGAACACAAAATCACCACTCCAACTCACTGCAAAGGTCGAATCATTGACTGGATTTCAGATCACAACTGCACATCCACCACCACCTCCGTCACAGGCCTTCCCTGGACGGACCACCACTACATTCAATTCGCCATTCCCACCACACCCACCCACAAAACCCTTACTCATGCCCCCCTGCCAAAGTGAGAAGCTCTAAAAAACTCACTGCTACCAACCTCTCTCCTCTTCTCGCGATCCATGAACTCAAATATCCATTTAATCAAGACCCCACCTCGCTTGCTAACACTTATAACAATGTTCTCACTCAAGCAATTGAGACTATTGCCCCTCTAGAAGATTAAAAAGAAAAAAAATCCATGCACTCTAACTCCTGGTTCACAGAAGAGCTATCTACTCTGCGCACCAAGAAACGGAAAGCCCTATCCAGTTGGCAATTAACACCCAACAATCCTCTCTCAACGAATTCAAAGAAATTTTGCAGACCTACAAAAACGCCATATTCAAAGCCAAATCCGAATCCTACAACCAGAGAATTACCAAAGTCAGCTCTAAAACAAGAGAAATATTCTCCATATGCAAAGAACTCACCTCTCCCGCTCCCAGTCCTGATGAAATCATCAAGGACGAAGCATGGTGCACAGACATCCAGACTGCCCTACTTAAAAAAAGTTAAAACACTCCAAGATAAAATAGCCTTGCAACGTAAAATCCTCAATACACACTACAGCCCTCCCTCCCCCTCCACTCACAATCCTCACCTGCAAATACCCCTCTTTGCTTTCAAAGAAGTCACTGAGCTAGAAGTCTCCGACCTCCTCAAAAACATCAAACCATCTACCTGCAAAAGGGATATCTGCCCACCCACCATCATCAAAGAGTGCTCAGAAGCACTCACCCCCATCATCACAGAATTCATCAATGCCTCATTCTCCTCTGGAACCGTACCACAATGCCTAAAAGAAGCTTGGGTTCGCCCACTCCTAAAAAAAAACTCCCTTGATCTCACCTCCCCTAATAATTATCGCCCCATCACCACCGTCCCCTTCCTCCTCAAAATCTTAGATAAAGCCGCCCATAACCAAATCCAACATTACCTGGACACCTATGCTATTGTAGGTAAAAGACAATCAGGATTCCGTAAAGGCCAAGGGACGGATACTGCCCTCCGAGATTTAAAGAATCAAATCACCAAAATAATGGACACAGGCAAACCTGCTCTCCTGCTACTGCTCGACCTGTCCGCAGCATTTGACCTTGCGGACCATGGCATCCTCACCTCTCACCTATTCAATGAAGCTCACTTCTCTCACAAAGCAACCACATGGATCACATTATTTCTAGAAGGTAGAGCCATGAAAGTGTACTCTGACCAAGCCAACACCCCCCCCCACCACCATCAGTTGTGGAGTCCCACAAGGGTCATGCACCGCGCCGACCCTCTACAACCTTTTCACCAAACCCCTCTTTGACTTACTGGACTCTCTCGGCATAGCGTACACTAACTATGCCGATGACACACAAGTACTCCTTCCCCTCACCGGAGACTATGACCAAGACACAAAAGCTCGACTCAAAACATTTACACCACTGTCCAAACTTGGATGGCGATCAATGGTCTTTGCCTTAATGGCGACAAAACTGAGATCATCATCCTAGCCCCTAGCGAAACTTTAACTAAGTTTAGCAAAGATTATTCACACATGACCATTGACAGCACCAACATACCTGTCTCCACTGCTGTGAAGACTCTAGGAGTCTACCTAGACGCCACACTCTCCATGACAAGACAAGTTAGCGCTATCTCTTCGGCATCGGCACTGACCACCAAACTCATCTATGCCTTAAAACCATACCTTACCACACCTAACTGCCTCTCCATCGCCAGAGCCACCATAGGGGCCAGACTGGACTACTGCAACGCCCTCTTAGCTGGCACGTCTACCAAAAACCTAAACAGGCTCCAAATAGTGCAAAACAATGCGCTCCGCGCTGCACTGCACATTCCCAAATTTGACCATGTATCGCAGGCCCAAAGAAATGCACATTGGCTCCCAGTCAAGGAAAGAATCAACTTTAAAATACTCACCCTCACAGAAAAATGCATCAATCACATGGCACCTCCCTACTTATCAGAAACCATAACCAAGAATTCTTCCCTACGTCCCAAAAGATGACACCATGCCAACCAACTCCAAGTTCCTACTATAAGAAGAGCCAAAGCTGGCGGCATTAGCTTCCCACACATAGCACCTAAGCTTTGGAACGCCCTCCCCAACTCTGTCAGAGCTGAAGCCTCTCTGTACTCCTTTCGCAAATCCCTCAAAACCAGACTATTTGCATAACCTATCACTGCCCTCTCCCTCATGACCCTCAAATGTTCCACTATGTATGTACTTAATTCCATGTAACTAATTATGCTTTTGCAAAACAAAATGCCTTGTAACCATTTATGCCTTCTCCTGTAACCCGACCAATGTTTTTTATGTAACAGCGCCATGATGCCCTTGGGCTGATTGTGCGCTTTAACAATACGAATAGATAAATAATTAAATACATGTTCAGTCCTTACAACAGCATAATCGTAAAGCGAACCTCAAACAGAGAGTCATGCAAAGTGCGCCCATTTGGAAGCAGTTCCGTCAATAAAAGCAGCAAGCACGGGAATCCGACATCCAGGTCCCAAGGTTATAGTATTGGAATATACTCAGCACAGTTTGTACCGAAAGTTGGACAGCATGTCCACATCCATTTCATTGCACAATGTTTGTTTAATTAAAACAAATGCCTGCGGTTATGCACGCGTGTAACCTATTGCTCTCTTGTTTTAAGTTCATTCCATTTGGTTGCTTCACTTTTAAGGGACATGTGTCCTCTTCTTTTGCTGAGGCTTTTGACAAATACACTGATGTCGCCACAGAATGTGTTTTTACTTTGTTGGGACTATTGTTTTTGAGGCTGGCGAGCTTTTAAGGTGTGGCGAGTGCCAAGTCTTTCCAACCGCACACACAATCAGGATCTTGCAGGTGCTTACTGTTCAGCCTGTTAGTTTTCTTGTTGAAGGTCGATTGGAACATTCTATTTTTTGAAACTCAGAAAGCTAAATGTTTCCCCCCTTTCCTGTCTTGCGCACCTAAGCCTTTTGTTGTGGTTTCACTTGTTAGTTCCGGCCTTTACATCTCATATGCATTTCTCGAGACGGTAGAGAACTCCTTTAAATTAGAAATTGTTGACATATGTGCATTAGCTTAGTCTTGATTTTATTCATGAAATATTGATTTTGTTAATACATAGATCCATACATTACAAGATCGCCAATCATAACCCTGTGGTTATGTTTTAGTTGCAACCCCATAAGAAACGCACTTTTTGTGTGGCTTATCACTTTGGCGCCATTTGATGAATCTGGACGAAACTCTGACTGAATTTGTTTGGAAAGTATTTTGCGGTTATTTCAAATGGTGCAAAGTTATAGAGGGTGTCCCAAAATGTGTGAAATCCCTGTTGACTTACATTGAAAAAATATTTTTGTGGGCCTACAGTCCAAAGCTCTGGGCGGGTTTTCAACAAATTTGTGCACGGAACAGCAGCCTGGTCCCGAAAGCATGACCCTGGTATTGATCGATTCAGTGGTAGCCTATCTCGGTTCTGCCTGCAAAGTCGCCTCTTGACATGGTCCACAGACACCTTTGGACTAAGCGAGGCCTACTTAGTTTGAGAACAATGGAGGAAAGCACAGAGTGGTCAACTAGGAAACACGAAGAACATCAAATTATTTTGAAATGGATGCCATGTTGGTTCACGGGCATTCCAATATCATCATGGAAAACAGAAAATATTTGGAACAAGGGCATTTCCGACTTTTTTATGGGAAAAGAGAAGTTGAGGGGTTGTTATAAAGTGGTGGAATGTCTTCAAATGGCAGCATCAGCGACAGCGCAGTCAACACATTTTGTAAAAGGGAATATTACAATAGTTTCATACGTAAAAGATTCTCATAGAGTTAGAGGGGCAGTCAGATTGGAGTGGAATATCCTTTGGACAAGGCGATAAAGCAACATGTTTTACATTATCTGCCGCCATGGACACATGTTCACAAATGAATTTCTTGTCCGCAGAGACTTTTAGGTGAAAAAAGGATACAAGGAAAACATCTGCAGCCTGGGCCGTGGCCCTTTTATCCTGGCACTGACGATGCAATGCTTGCTGTATTACAAAGAGGTAGAGTGTTGGTTATTAGGACACAGGGCCTGTAGCTTTTAACATGGCACTGACAAAACAGTGGTTGTAGTGCTGTAAAGTCACCATGGGACATGGCCACTTTGCCCTGGTGCTGGTCAGTCAGTTTGTGTAGTGTTTTAAATATGTAGTTTCTCTCAGCATCCTCATCGCTAGGGTAAAAGAGTTAGTGCTTTTTGCCACTCTAGTCGTGGCAAGGTCAAGAGGACATAGGACCTGGAAAATGTACAATAGGGTTAGTTGTAGGCCAAGAACCTTTTATACTGGTTCATAAATTTAGGTGGGAGTGGGTGGCCCTTTCACACTGGATTGTTAGTGGTGTTGTAGTTGTAACAGGATGGGCGCCACATATAACTACTCTGACTCGGAATGCAAGCCCAAGGGTTTTTATTGACCTTCAATAGACAGACTGGATGCTGAATTTGGGTGTTCTCTGGGGTTCTCAGGGCTTGGGATTTGGGGCGCTAGGGCCGTCCCTCTCTGGCTCGACTTCCCCGGCCTTTCCCTCCTCCCTACCCCGACATCTGTAACAGGCATGCTTGTTCTATTGAACGGTAACAATGATAGCAGTGATGTAGAGGAGCACACCTTGTTTATATGGGCTTTTACGTTATGGTACTTCATTTTCAAAACTTTTACTCTTAACTTTTAGGTGCTAACAGAGTCGGATTCTGGACTACAGAATCGAATGTACATGAAACAATTTTGGGATCACTTTAGCAAAAATGACCTAGGCTCTGTGCACACTTTTGAGCATACAACTATGCAATAGTAGTATAAGTACTATATTCAATTATGATTTGCAGCAATTTTGATTATTTAAACAATATTTATTTGCTGGTAACTATTGTACCCCATTTTTTGGCTAGTTTGTTCAATGCTCCAAACTTAAATTCTTAAACACATTTTTTCGCATTACTTCATGCTTTACAGTATAACAAAGTGAAGAATACTTAAAACATTTCCATATTAGTCACAATTCACACAACAAAATGTAACACTTTCTCAACCTGTAGGTACATTCACTATTATTCTGTGAGAAACTTTTTTTAGTCCATGTTTTAAAACTTCTGGTTGGCTGACAAGCCAATAGTTCTTTTCGGGGTTTCTCTATTGCACTACGCGTTTCGGGCTCTGTACGCCCTTCATCAGGTGCGGATCTGTACCTCGTTTCAAATTTAGAGTTCTGAAAATTAAACATAACATATATTTCTATTCAGTTCCTTTGGCGATGTTTGTTCAGTAAATGTTAACATCATAATTGCTGTTCTGATTCGTTTGGCAGTGTTAATTTAAGACCTCAAGTACCTTTAAATGCTGAAGATTTTATCATCTTGAAAAAGTCTCAAAAACGTGTCAGTACTGCTTGCGCAGTTAAATACGGCTCTCCGATTGGTCTTCCTTGAAGTACCAGTAATGATTACGGTCTGAAAATAAAAAAACCAAAGGTATTCATTTTTATTGAGCCTGTCAATAGTTCTATTGAGTGTGGGTTTTGTGCTGGGAACAGTCGCTAAGTCATAGCGCTGTGCCCCAGTCGCAAAACCCTAATTCATGGATTTCTCAAGTGTTTTACATTTCCTATGTCCATGTGGTTTACCCGGCTCACCTCTGTTTGATTGTTTTCACCGGATGGCTTTGTTTCGTTTTCGCCAATTCGTATAGCGTTCTTGCCTCCAGTCTGGTGGTGTTTGCTCACTCCTCCATTCATTCGTCTTTCCGTGGCGTTCCTGGCAGCAGAAGGTAGAATCTTCGTGTCGTCCAAGTTTGCTTATCGCGTCTCCGTAGTTTTGTTGGTTGTGATGGCAACCATGTTCAGATTGGTCATACTTCTCTTGCCGTATGGTCGCGGGTATCCGTTTCTATGGTTGTCACCACGCGCCATTTTCTAGTGACTACTGATGGCCCGTCGCTGTGTTGGATGATACAGATTTTTTCGTGATGTACATCTTTGAAGGATATACTGATAATTTACAGAGTTCTGTCTCTTGATATTTGTTTAGTTGTTCATAAAAATAGATATTACATTCGTCTTTTGATTCTGTTCATGTGTTTTTTTTGGAATCACAGAAACCAATGGCTTCAAATAACAGACATAGTTAGAATGGCTCATGGTATATTTAAGTCATGCTTTCCTCAGTGTATTCTATAGGATACATCCTGAAGCGCTCACGCTGTAGTTGATGATGTGTATATTTTGGCCATCTTGGCTCGTGATGTAGTGATTTCAGTCAGGCTTCAATGTGTGTTATAAGAAACTACTTAAGTCACAATCAGCATTCATGCCATTCGGCTGCATGGAATTCAGTTTATCAATAAAATATGTTTCTTTTTATAATAACATCTTATTGAGGTTTCCTCCTCTCCTTGGTATTTTTGTTTGTTCCAAAATAATAAATCTTATTTGGGCAATGTTGTTTCTTTCTTTTTTGAAGTGTTGTGTTACTGGAGATTTAATGGTGCCTGTTCTTATATTTTATATTGGACTTGTGTTCTGACCATCTTGTTTTTACTTTTCCTGTTATCATTCCCACATAATATATGCCACAGGGGCATCTTATGCCATATATTACATTCTTGGAGTCGCATGTAGTTGAGTGGTGAAGATTAATCTTATACCCTTTATGAGGATGAGTGATGGTGTTACCTCTGATCGGGTTGATACAGTTATTGCAGTTATGACACGGCGTTGTACCTTTGAATTTTTCTTGAGTCTGTCTTTCAGCGGAGAAATCCGCCTTGACCAAGTGTTCTCTGATTGACTGGCTTTTATTATAAGCAAAAAGTGTTGGTTCTGGAAAGAGTCTTTTCATAACCGGATCAAGTGTGAGAGTTGTCCAATTCTTCTTGATGATTTTCTTTATTTTCGGACTCTGTTGGGAGTAAGTGGTAACATATACCAATTTATCCACTTCTGATTTTTCTTTTGGTTTCAACGCTTCTTCTCTACTGATCCTGCTTACATTATCAACACTCGTATTGATGTTTGTTGGTTGATAACCTCTTTTTTCAAATTTGCTTTTAAGGACTTCAATCTTATTTTTGTATTCATCTTCTTCTGAGATAATCCGTCTATATCTCAAAAATTGGCTAAATGGTATGCTTTCTATTGTTCTTTGGGGATGAAAACTGTGTGCGTGTAGCAGACTGTTTCCGTCTGTTAGTTTTGTGTAGATTGTAGTTTCAAGTTTGCCTCTTTTCTTGTATATTTGTACGTCTAAGAATTCAATTGCTTCTCTACTGGTCTTCATTGTTAGATTCATCCTTGGTGCCATGCTGTTCAAATGCTGAAAGAATTTCTCTAATTCTTCTGAAGGACCGCTCCAGATGCTGAATATGTCATCTATGAAGCGGTAAATGCATTTTAATTGCTTTGTCCATCTTTCTTCATTGAATATATTGGTGTCTTCTAGGTATGCCATGTATGTGTTGGCATAGCTGGGAGCCATAGCGGCCCCCATCAATGTTCCAGACATTTGTATGAAGTACTGCTCCTCGAACATGAAGAAGTTATTCTGTAGCACAATTTTTAGCAGTTTTAGGATGAATAATTTGTCTGCTTTGCAGTCTGTGTCTGATTTTAATAGTAGCCATTCCATGGCTTCCAATCCACCCTCATGGGTGATGTTAGTGTAGAGGCTCACAACGTCCATCATGAATAAGATGTCATGTTCTTCATTTATTTCAATGTTTTTTAATCTATTCAAGAAATCGTTCGTATCTTTGATGTAGATCTTGAATTTATGAATTAAAGGTTGAATTGTCCGATCCATACATAGATCGGGCAATTCAACCTTTAATTCATGGATGATGGACTGCATAGTCCCGACATGGCTCCAAAACAAAGTCCATTAGGCATTGGAAGGTAGCATGTGCGGCATTAAGTTTGAAGGGTAAAATGGTAAATTGGAAAAGTCCCTCTGGGGTGGAAAAGGCTGTCTTTGCCCTGGCCTCTTCATAGAGGGGGACCTGCCAATACCCTTTTGTAAGTTCTCGACCCTCATGGAGATGAAGCGGTTTGGCCCCAAATGTTCTACCAGCTCATCGATTCTCTGCATTGTGTACGTGTCAAAACAGGAGATCTCATTGAGTCAGCGACAGTCAATGCAAAATCTCCATGACTGATCCGGCTGCAGAACGAGTACCACAGGTGATAACCACTCACTGTAGGACCTCTCAATTACACCCAAGTTCTACTCATATGATCTGTTTCCGAGCTTCAGGCAAATGATAGGGCTTTAAGCAAATCACTCTACCAGGTGAAGTATGTATGTGATGGGTAATTCCTTCTACTCTGCCCATTTTAGGTGAAAACACATCTGAAAACTTCTCGATCAATTGTGCGAGTTCCCGATGTTTCTTGATCCACAGGCCGGTTGGCATAGGTACTCTGTGTACCTCTGTGGGTAGTGTAGATCTCTGTAGCTGTGGATTACTGTTCTCATGACAAGCTTTTAAGTTATTAATGTGGTTTAGTTGGGATGGTTTCCACCTACCCGCCTGTTGCTCCTTATGGTTTAGTGGGAAAACCTTTTCCGTGATGATATAGGGTCCATGCCACTGTGCCAATAACTTGTTTTGGTTGGTAATAATATCATTACCTTGTCTCTGACCTGGAACGTTTGCGGGCTTTCTCCTTGGTTATAAGCTTTTTTTGCATGAGCAGCCCGGAGATGGGTATAGATAGTATAGTTAGTTGTTGGCGATTTATGGACAGGTTGGCGGTGGAGTCAGTGAGTTTGTCTGAAAAATGTGTGCTGTAGGAAAGGGGTCTGTAGATTAAGCAGAAGCTTAGTATAACTGTGAGAGAGATGGAGCAGGTGAGAGTGAGCCATTCACAGTCTGAGATGATGTCAATGGAGGGTGCTCAGATTATGAATGAGTCTCTGTGCACCAGAGCTATGCCACCTCCTCTCCTACTGTTGAGATTAGCACAGATGTTCTTGAAGCCTGATGGGATACTCTCGTGGATAACTGAGGATTGGTCATCTGAGAGCCAAGATTCTGTGATGAAGAGTAGGCTTTCTGATCTTCAAAGAGAAGGTAAAAAATGCCAGAGAAGTGCTTGGAGACAGAACGCGCATTGATTATGAAGCATCCTGTGCCTGTCATTTCTGGGTGCTTGGACCATTGCTGTTAGGTTGTTCAAGGTTGCTTTCATTAGTTTCCCAGGGCTCTGTGTTAATGCTTTCTGATTCAAAGAGAATTAACCTCATTAGGTGGTTGCCGGTATCCTGGAGGTATTTCTGCCAGGATACTGAGAACCGGTAACTCTATTATCAGCACTCAGTCCGGCAGAATTACTGCTGTATTCCGAGTGCCTGTAAGGGATGTTAATCCCCATTCCATTGAGCCCCATAGGATTTCATGGTGGGATTTGCCGGTATTATCGGCACCAGTACTGACTATTTTTGCTGGTGGGGTGGTGGAATTACCTCCAGCTCCTGGCAGGAGGTAATTCCGGCCAACCCACCAGAAAATGTGTACTTTGCTGGTGCGGTAACGTGCCAGTAAAGGGAATTATCAGCAGTTTCTTAATGCACCAACAAAGGTGAAATGAGCCCCAATGTCTTGTTTCAAATATTGTAGTTTTAAACAAGTAAGGGAAAGTATTGTCTAAAATGAAGGTTGCAGTGTACATACAATATGCATAAATTATTAGCCCCCCCCTTTCACTGTTTCCCCATAAATCATTGGTACACCTGCTCAGTACCTCACTGCAATGTATTGTAACCTTACTATTTACAGAGAATCACATTTGCATGCCCTGAACACTGCAACCCAGCATTGTTTATGAAGCTCATCCTGTGGTAATGGCCAGTCAGACCTGCTCCCCTGGCACAGTGCATAGCACATGCCCTTACTGTTGATGCATGCAGCCAGTGGGAAAAAATATATTCTCAATGTCTTAATGCAATCACGTCTCACCATATAAAGGTAGAAGATGCAATCATCTCCAATAACACAGCCTTTCCCAGTTCTTTATTATCTATGTTTGTGTCTAGTTACTCGTTCTCACTGATTGAAACAATTTTAAATGCTACATTTCTGCTACACCAAATTGCTTTCTACATTGTGGTCAAAGGATTAGCTTGCACAGTAAAGGAACTCAAATGACCGACTGCAGCAAAAAAATGGACTCACGCCAACATGGTGGCCCTGCACTCGGTGCATCACCTTGGAGGCATGTACGGTCCGAAACTTGTATTACACTTTGGGTGGTAGTCCGGCTATATGTGATATCTGGGTTGTAATGGCTGCCTTGTGTAATACCAGGTCTAATGTTCTCGAAAGTGTGCTATTTGCTTCATTTTTTTTCTATGACCATGCTGTGGTAAGTCAGAATAAGGAGTCGGACAAAGTGGTGGCATTTCAACTTAAGATTTCTATTTAACAAATAGGGAACGGACCTTTCTCTCCCTACAACTAAAGGGTTTGCCATACCTAACTGAATTCTAACTTGGGTACTCGTCGACAATGTGGTTGTCAACTAAAGTGTCCGTCCTCTGTCCAAAAACTCTCCTGCTCTGACCCTAAACAGCAGAACGACACCAGGAGAATGACTCCCTTCTCCTGGTTCAGCTGGCTCTGCTTTAGGGCTGTTTTCTGCCAATCTTTTGAAATTACTTCTGATTCAACAAAAAGGTGGCACCAGGAGAATGACTCCCTTCTCCTGGTCAAACTGTATCAGTGTTAACGGCTGTTTTCAGATAGTCTCTGACAAATGCCTTCAAGCATCCGTGTAGTTCCTCACAGGGACTTACCTTGGCTTGACCAATTGTCCAATAGTTCTTCCTTTTCAATATAACATACAGTCCCACGCTTCCCTGGTCTTCTCCCTGAGCAATGAAGCAAGGGAATATCCTTGGCTTCTTCCACTATTCTTAACAGCACTTTTGTTAAAGAGACCCCTCTTGTAACTTCCTTGGTTCCCAATGTCTCTTTTATGATTATTGTGACGAGCAAGAGTTCTCCCGAGGCACTCTTCACTTTTGCAGTTTTCTTTTCGATTATTCCGATGAGGACGCTTTTGATACCCTCGTCACTCTCAGTAATTTTGGCACTGGTACTGTGAGGAGGGAAATTACTCCTGATGCACTCTTCACTTGCAGTATGTTTCTTATATTCACTGCAACGAGGGAGTTTTCTCCTGAGTGACTCTTTACTTATGGTATAGCTTTCCTGAACCCCCGGTCCCCACCTGGGTCTCCCGCGGCTCCCGTTACCTTGTTTCTGGTGGGGACGCATCACTGGTTCTTCCCGGGGTCATGGGCTGCTTGCTTTTCACTCAACGCTTCCAGCGTTGCTGCCTTGTGCTTCTAGTTCACCCCAGTGGCTCCCGGGAGGCCGAGGGCTGACGTATCCAGTGCCATTGTCAGACCGCACGGCCCACCTCCTAGAGGTCACGCCACCGCCTGGGCTTCTCCATTTGTCACAGAGCGCATCCTGTACTATTTATGCTTCTTGTTGTCCTCTCCTCCGAGGGCCAGCTTCTTCCGGCGGCTGTCACTTTCCCAGGTTAGAACTTACAGGGTTGTGCTGGCTCGATGCCGGCTTCTGCCTCTAGCAAGTCCTTTCTCCATTTTTATCCTCTGTGGCTGGTTCCACCCCAGCGGAGGATCATAGCCCTTCTTTTGTTTCTGTCATGCATTCTTTCTTCCTCCTTGAAGCCAACTGGTCCCAGTACTAATGAGTTCCAACCCACTATCACTATTTATGTTTCTTTTACTCCTCTTCTTCGTCTCAGTGATTTGAGATCTTGATTGAGTAAAAGGAGAGGCACTATAATAACGGACAGTAGTTTACTGAGGTTGGACTTCTCGGAACCTGGAGGTATTTAGAGTCTGATAGGGAAGAAGATTAGGGAGTTCCTTCACGGAATGGGAGTCCTTATTCCCAAAAAAGGAGTCACTCCCTGTGAGGTTCCTCTTACCACCGCCGCCAGGTGGAATATTGTAGCAGGCTCACGTCCCTAGCCTCACAGGGAAGTGCTTCCCTCTGGGGAGAAGTGACGACATCCTGTGAATCGTCACTGCGTTGTACATTACATTTCCAATCATTTTCTGGATATTTTGGTCTTTATGTTGGTTTTAAGAGTGTTGAAGACATCCAAACAGCATGGACTCCATAAGTACACTTCTTCAAAAGATCAGCATGTACCCTTGTTTTTAATTTTAGAAAGTAAATGTTAATGTCTCAAATCCCATTATTGTTCATATTGATATAAAGAATTTGAAAATATTCATAGTGGCATGTTGTTATTCATCAACTGTTCTTACCTCTTTTGAAATCATAGCTGATTCAAAAGTACATTGAAAATACCAATATCTTTCAGTCTTTTTAGGAGAATCTCTTTACTTGGTTGATATATTGTGTACTAATATCAACTTCTAAACTTTAGGATTGAAGCTTTTTAATCGATTTATTAAAAATGCTTCTCCATGGCAACAGAGGAAGTACATTCTGTAAGCTGGACAACCACAGACCATATAATTTGTCTACTGTTCAAATCCTGAAAATAAATGCTATAAATATATATGGCACAAAATGCCCTTTTGTACTGACTGTCACCAGCCAACCAACGCCTTTCTCCATCAAGTGCATTGTTCATTGCTGCTTATTCTTGTTGTCATTCTTCATCTATCACACTGAATAAGTATTTCCTCCAGTATTTGTAGTAGGAGTGAGGACAAGGATGTCAGTCTTGGCTCACAATCAAATATCAGTTGGGAACAGGCCAGAACTGACACCGGTGCAATGTGTACGCAAGGTAGCAGTGAGTTCCGAAATATACTCGCTTTCATAAAAGGAACGAAAGAGTTGTTTTACTAGGCAATTTATTAAAAATCGAACTTTGAATTTTATCTAGGACCTTATATGTCATGGCATCGAAGAGCCATGAAATTGGAACAGGGAGGTGCCGACTGCTGAAGAATTGCACATAATGTTGCACACAAAAAATTCCTCCTAATTCTGTCATTATTACCCAACTCAGTAGCCGATTTGAGTGAACATTGTGTGTGCTGTTCTTTAGAATATGCTATTGCAAATGGTCCCATTTAAAGCCCTATTTGATCAACCTGTCATGTAATGCGTTCTGTGTTAAATGTTAAAAATAAAGTTTGTGTATTCCCCATGCCCAACTTGTGTAGCGTTTCCACCTATCATTGTGAAATGTATTGATCCTGTGCTATAACCAAAGTTGAAATGCATATTATGAATCAATGATGGTTTCTGCCTGCAATGTCTGTGATGCAGTGGTGAAAGCCACAGGGGATGGTCCGGTGTGTCCGCCAACTGAGGCTGAGTTGGCCCATAGGGCGCATGCTGGTGGGGCTACTATTTGTAGGGCTTTGAAAAGTACTGGAGGACAAAGAAATATTTCAATGCAGTCTGGCAGCCTGGTGGAGACTCATAACCGGCTCTGGTGCCCCCGAACTGTTGCTGCTAAAACTGGTCCTGGAAGGTTGGGCTGCCCAAGCAGATCGAAGCAAAGTGTTTGCGGAGATGACATTTGGAGTATTGAGGTCCCCCATGCCTCCCAGCGTGCTTCCTACGATGACGTGGAGCGGGGAGTTATCAAAGAAGTTCCCCTGAGAGGCTGGCAAGACTTACACGTAATATGTTGCTTTAAGGGCCTAACACATGGCAATAAAATTGCCTATAAAAGAACACTGCAATGTGGCCTTTCGGAAATGCTAGGGGTAAACAATATTTATTTTAAATTGTTTCAAACTGTCCACATTTTATCAGATTGTATGTTCTACAAGGGGTGCTATGTTTGTTTTGCCTTTGTCAGTGCAAGCATTCGGATGTGTATTCTGAATTGTTGAGAGGCTCTGGCAATTAGGGGGATTGAGGTTTTTGAAGATATGAAGGGGAGGGGTGTGTTTCTTCTTTCAATCAACCCATTGTTCTCTCTCTGAATTCTGGGCCAGGCAGAAATATTGAGCCTTTTCTTGATCCCAATTATCCTATTATTGATCTGACAAGACCTGAATTGGAGCAGAGGCTGAACAGATCTCCCCGGTGACCTTTCAGGTCTCCTTTCAGGTCTTCAAGCAGTCTCGGGAGACGGTGTATGCCTCGGTGATTCAAGTCCCACCTATGAAGCAGCTTTGGCGACTATGGGCTGATAGCTAATAGGGAGATTCAGTATTACCAAGTAGGGGGCCAGGAGAATGAAGGTCTCCCAAATGCAACATCCACTCAATCTCCAGCTTCACAGTCAGAGCCATTGTTGGTGATTGTTTCATGGAATGTTACCGGTATTAAACCCAGATTAGTCAGTCCATAGGCTTTGTCACTTTTGGGGGGGGCTGTTATTGTTTTAATTCAGGAGACATGGGCAATGGAGGACGTAATAGTTGATGGGTTTATGGCCTATTGCATACCGGGAAAGAAAAACCCTAGTGGAGCGCTGCTACAGAGGTTTGTGTGTCCTGGCCAAAACACACCTTGTGAGTGAATCCTTTCAAATGGCGTTCTCCTGCCCTTTTATACAGCTGGTGAGAATTTGTAGGGTGGGCGTCTGTGATATTTTGGTGGTAAACCTTTATAATTGCCCTCATGCTCAGTATGCTAAGAATTGTCTTTCAGTATCGGCTTCTGTGATAGAGGGCTTGGTAACTTGGGCTTCTGCGAATGCCCTAGTCCTTATTTTGGTGGGGGGATTTTAATGCTAGATTGGGTGATGGTCCAGGTTGTACTTTATTTGATTCCTCTGAAGACGATCCGATGGGAATGTTGCCACTCATCATGAGAGATGATAGAACCTGTGGGGAGGGGCTCAGGTTATGCAAGCTCTTTTTTGATTGGAGGTTGCGTTCGGGCAATGGCCGTTTCCCCGATGAGATATAGGGGAATCTTACCGTGTCCTCTGCATAGGCTCATTTCACAATTTACTGTTTTTGTGTCCCAGTAAAATCTTGGGACTGTGCTACTGGGTTCAGGGTGTTGGGTGATATATGCAGTGACCATTTCCCCATTCGGCTTGAGGTTAGGCTGCAGGGCAAGTATGTCCCTGTGGGTCTGTCTTATCAGCCGTAGGTTTCCCTCAATGGCCAGAAACGCTGGTTACTATGGCAGTTAGTGGACTAAGAGATTTTCCTCCGGGACATAGTGCCAAATAATTGGCAGGTGTTCGAAAACAGTTTTCTCTGACAGTTCAGATCAGAGCATTATTTGGTCTTACTTTTTACATCTTTCAACTAATCTCTCGGCATCATTTACTAAGAAGGCTGGTAAAAGGCGGAACCCTGGCTGGTTTAATGCAGACTACACAAAATGTAAGTCCTCTCTGCTCGATGTTTTGAAGAATCCCTGGTCACGAAGTGCAATATAGTCATGGCTTGGGCCATTTACAAGAAAGCCATTGCTTTTAGAAAGTGTGAAGATGAATCAGAGTCTTGGGAGGAGTGGGTTAACACCTCAGTTACTAATGACATTTAACTTTTTTGGGGAAATTGTAAATACTGGGCCTTTTTACAAATGTAAGCATAGTGGCACAGTTTTGATAGTCTCTAACCAGGCTTGGGTTTCCCATTATTCCTCCTCATATAGCAATGGTTCTGTGGAGGTGGTTACCAAGCATCCACCAGCTTTGGATTTGCAACAGTTATTATCTCAGACAAAATATAAAATTACCTTCACAGTTGGGGAAATTCTGATAGCTTTGAAGTGTCAGGTTAGGAATCGGGCTCCTGGCCCCGACAGAGTTCCTGCTGATTTGTGTTTGGCAAAACCGGAACTCTGGACCCCTATTTTGACCTTGGGGTTTAATTCTATCTGTGCAGGGGGTACTCACCTTCTCTCTTGGTCTCACGCAGTGAACCACCCAATTTATGAAAAGGGGTCAAGCCTCATATATTTCTCTTTAGGATTCAGTGTTTAAGATCTTGGTAGAGTCTTGGGCGGAGAGTAGTAATGTCCTCTCCCCTATTCAGCTGGGTTTTAGACCAGGTTTTGGAACCGCAGAGCAGGCCTTGAATCTCTATTTGGTGGTGGCCGACTCTCATTATATCAAGGAGGAGCCTATTTACCCGGCTTTCATGGATCTAAGCACTGCATTCGACAAGGTAAATCGTGACACGTTGTGGAGTGTGTTCAGATCCATGAACTGATCAGTTGCTCTGGTGGAAATGTTGGAGAGTTTATATCTCTCAATGGTGGCATGTGTGAGGAGTGGCGTATATGGACATTGCACAAACTATGGGTGAGTGGGCACTGCTTATGTTCATATAATTTATGATTTTGTTTTTTCACACATTCTTAACGATAGTCATATATTTGGGCTGCATACGCGCAAATAAATGCCTCTGCACTGGGCATTAAAAAATGAGCAGCGGTGTGGACCAAGACCAAGAATCCTACGGTGCGGGTTGTGCACCCTTAGGGCCCCATTACACGTTGTGCGGTAAAAAAAGGCATTTACCGGCATGGTGTTATTTGCGTCTCCGCCCTCGCAAGAACCCACAAATTGCGGACTATTACGAGTACGCGGACACAAGCATATCGCCATGCCGGTAATCCTCCTACTGCCATGTCGTAAAAGCCCCAAAAAAGTCCATTAACTGATTAACTGATTCGACCAAAGTGCTAATAGCACCTCTGCCTTCTTACTGCATGCAAATTGCAGTCACCGCTAATAGCGGTCACCGTAAAAACGCGGATGCGGAAGTAGCGTCATTGCACAGGGACGGAAATAGCGCGGCGGCCATCTTTAAAATCACAATCCATTGTCATCCTCTGTATCCAGGACACCTTTCCAGGAAACTTGCACAAAAATCCTTCCAGGACACCCTAAATATGCCCAAGGCCGTAAAAAAATCTACAGAGCGGCAACGCAAGGAAAAATTCTGCAATGAGGAGCTAATGCTGACCGAGACACTAGCGGAGGAGGCAGCGAATCGCCTATTAAACTCCGTGAGTGGGAGGAGACATGTGCATCCACAATTGGAGTGGAATCCATAGAGGGAGTTGGAGAAATGGAGCATGGCGTGGTGTCACGTTTCCTACACCTAACACCCCCGCTGCAAGTGCCACACCCCCACCCTCGGCCTCTTGCTGTCCCATTCGCTCACATACACACCCGATTGCACGCACGTTCATGCGCCCGTTCAGTCATCACACCCGGGGGCTTACTCATAGACCTGGCATTTACCTTCCCTCCCGCTCCTGGCAGTTACACTGGAGGCTACCATATCACCATGGTGCCCTGAATGGACCTCGGAGGATCCGCGCGTCACGCGTCACGTGACTCTCCATTGCAGCAATACTTTCGTATCACGTGATTACTGTCATCCCCATCACGTGATACGTCCTCACAACAACTCTGTATCACGTGACTTCTGCCATCCCCATCACGTGATACGCCTTCATTGGTTAAAAGCTTCCGGAAAACAATGAGCGTCGCTTCACAGATGTTTCCACCTGGATTCCGTGACGCTCGTTTCGCTTTTGACTTTACGTATTTGCTCGACCACGTTTTTTTTGTATAACGGATTGCCTTTGCCTTGCCCAAGTATTGACTTTGGATCACCAGTTACCGGACTACCTTTACCAATCGGATTCCTATTGTCTTTGCTTCTTGTTACCTCGTTTTGGAACTGTTGGTTTTCTCGCTGCCTGACCATTGGACTGTCCCTGGTTTACCCTACGGATTGTGTTTTTTGTCCTGGATTCTTGGTCTCTGGCCTCACGCTGGGCGCTTGCCTGTCTACATACCCACCATCTGCCCTCCACCATTTGGGGAATTCCCAACGCCTCTCTGCTGTTATTGAGCATCTTTTCCAACACATTAGGTAAGCCATTTCGGATCATTTCCCTGGGGTTCTGCTCTTGCCAACTGCTCTGTGTGTAACGCTCACCTGATTCCCGCAGAGGCGCCGGTCTTGACTGGGTGAATGCCGTATCTTCAAAGGTGATGTGTAACACACGGTTGGCTCTTTGGGCTGGACCTCTGTGCACTGTATGTCTGACTCGAAGAGTAAGATGTCTGCAGATAGAAAATATGGGATTAATGAACTGGGGTTATTGGTTGCCTCTCTCCTCTTCCCTTTCTCTTCTCCTGTAGAACCCCAAAGGTTAACACCCTCACCTTAGGTAAGTGAACGCCGAGCTCTCCATCTGCCTCGGGGCAGGGTGCCGTAACCAGTTTCTTCACTGGATAAGGGTGCAGGCCTCTTGACCTCAGAGGACTGCTGTCCGTCGTTAACTGCACGAACGGTAAGTTCTGGGCACTTCAAATGTCTTAAAAGTCTTTTGTAATGATATCTCTTGTTTTGCAGGGTTCCGGCGAAGGCGGATGGCCGGCTGATGAGAGTTGAGGATCGAACCCGCGTGAGGAATAGAAGCGCCTGGAAGCACGTAAGTAAGCGCTTGTAGCCTGCTTCACGATGCGCACTAACTGTCCCTTTTATCTTGCAGGTACAAGTTCGGAGCTTTAGAGAAGCTGAAGGGTGCTGGAATACCCACTGGATTCGGCGTGGGAAGGAGTAATGGCACGTGAGTAATAAAGTTGCCCAATGTCTTTAAACGCACCTTCTTTTGTCTTTCAGATGCGGGATGCAGCGCCGAAGGCCTCCGGAGCGTGCGAAGAGCTGGTAAGCTTTTGTCTTTCAGATGCCGGAATGCAGTGCGAAGACCTCCGGAGCATGCGAAGAGTAGGTAAGCCTTTGTCTTTCAGATGCCGGAATGCAGCGCGAGGCGTTGGTGACAGCCGATGGACCAGGTAAGAGATGCGCTGCCACTGAAGACCGTAGTGCTAACCTGTTCTTTCTTTGTCTTTACAGGTGCTGCTGAAGACTGGATTCCAGGATGGTAAGCCTTTGTTCCCTTAGGCCCAGGATCAGAAGCAGAAGACACGATGAGCGTTCTGCTGCAGAGAATGCAGAATAACGCAAAGCAAGATTCATCCATCGGGTGTGGTTTAAATAGCCTCCTGTAGTGCTTAGGTGTCTCCTTCCACAGCCACGCCTAAGAAAAGAGTTCCTGCTTTCCAGAAGAGTTCCGGTGTTCTGAACCTAGGGAGTGGCTCCTGCCCCACCCAACAGGAAAAGTAGTCCCAAACAGAAGAGGATCAGGGGTTCAACTGGCAGGTAAGTAAGCAGCATGGTCTGCTGCAGGTAAGTCCACCCAAGCATTATGAGCCCGGCGCTTCCAGCGCTGGGACTGGGCATCTTTATGAGCCTGGTGCCACTGGCGCCAGGACAGGGTCCAAAAGGTCCCAATTGGGACTGGCTGGCACTCGGAACCGGGGTTATGGGTCTGCTTCCAAGGGAGTCGGGCAAGTCCTGATCTTTTGGAAGCAGAGATCATGACAGCACCCCCCCTCAAGGCCCCTCCCAAACCGGGCTTCTCCGGGGGTTTGGGCTTGTTAGGAAATGTTCGATGAAATCTTTTGATTAGACGAGGCGCGTGGACATATTCTGCAGGTTCCCAGGATCTTTCTTGGGGACCGTAGCCTTTCCAGTCAATCAGGTAAAATAGTTTAGATTTGGAGATCTTGGAATCCAGGATGCTTTTGACTTCAAACTCGAGTTCTCCATCAACTAGAATAGGTTTTGGAGATGTAGTTAGTCGGGTTTGAGGTTGCACGGGTTTTAATAGAGAGACGTGGAAGACCGGATGTATCTTCATGTGAGGGGGCAAGTCCAACTTGACCGCTACTGGATTTACTATGGTAGTGATGGAATAGGGACCAAGGTATCTTGGGTTGAATGTGCGTGGTCCTTTTAGAGGTAGATATTTGGTGGATAACCAGACTTGATCTCCTACTTGATATTGGGGGGCTTCCTTCCGATGTTGGTCTGCTCCTTTCTTGTATTGTTCTTTAGCCCTTTGAAGGTGAGAAACGGCTTCCTTAAAGGCTTGAGTGATTGTAGAATGCAGGTGGTCTACTGCTGGTGTTCCAAGATCTTGGAGTGGATCCAACTCCGAGGTTCGAGGGTGACTACCGTATAAAAGAAAAAACGGGGTCTTCCCAGTTCCCGAGTGGACAGAGTTATTGTAGGCATATTCGGCTATCCAAAGGATATCTTTCCAAGTTTTTTCAGTTTGTTGTAGCATGCAGCGCAAATACTGTTCCAGAGTTTGATTGGTCCTCTCGGTTTGTCCGTCGGTTTGAGGGTGGTGGCTGGTCGAAAGTCTCACATCAATTTGAGCCGACCGACAGCAACTTCGCCAAAAATGAGAAATAAATTGACTACCTCGATCCGAAATTAGAACTGAAGGAAAACCGTGCAGTCGGACGATGTTTTCGAGAAATTCTTGGGCCAGAGTTGCTGCTGTTGGTAAGCCTTTGAGTGGAATGAAATGCACCATCTTGGAGAATAGGTCCACGATTACTAGGATCGTATTGTATCCGGAGCATGGAGGTAGATCGGTGATGAAGTCCATAGAAAGCGTATGCCAAGGGCGAGGCGGGATGTCAGTAGGGCGTAAGAGGCCGGCTGGTTTTTCCTTTTGACTCTTGTTTTGGGCGCATACTCCACAGGACATTATAAAGTCTCTGATATCTTTTTTCCAAGACGGCCACCAGAAGTAGCGCTTGATCTTTTCCGAGGTCTTGGTCATACCGGGATGTCCTTCCATTAAAGAATCGTGATAACAAGAGATTACCTTTTTCTGTAAATCTGTGCTGGGCAGGTATAACCGTTCTTGGAAATATAATAGGTTGTCCTTCACCGTAAAGTCCTTTCCCTGCAGATGCCAATTCTGTATGTCTGCTGGAGTTACCAGTAGCCTGGTTTTATCCTTAACTTCCTCTATGGATTGTGTGGCGATTACACCTAGAATTCTTTGTTCGGGAATGATAGGTACAGGTTTAGGATTGATCAAATGTTCTTCCACTCCCATCCGGGAAAGGGCATCAGCTTTACCGTTTTTTGTACCAGGTCGAGAGGTAATTATGAAGTCAAACTCGGCAAAGAATAGTGCCCAACGGAGTTGCCTAGAGGATTGAGCTTTTGCGGTTTTCAAATATTGCAGGTTTCGGTGATCTGTAATCACAGTAACGGTGTGTCGGGCCCCCAGAAGATAATGCCGCCAAGCCTTAAAGGCGGACTTGATAGCTAGAAGTTCCTTATCAGTAATAGTGTAATTGATTTCAGGAGGCGAGAATTTGCGGGACCAAAATGCCACGGGATGCAACTGATTGGTTACTGGGTCCTTTTGTGATAGAACTGCCCCCATGGCAAGGCTCGAAGCATCAGTTTCAACGATGTAGGGGAGTTCTGGGCGAGGATGTTTTAAGATCGGTGCAGAGATAAATCTAGTCTTCAAATTCTGGAAAGCTTGTTCCGCCTCGGTAGACCATTCAAAACGTTTGTTTTTCTTTAACAAGGCGGTGATGGGCTGGACTATTCGAGAGAATTCGGGGATAAACCTGCGGTAAAAGTTAGCGAAGCCTAACATGCTTTGAACACCTTTTACGGAGGATGGCGATGGCCATTTGAGAATTGCATCGACATTCTTTGAATCCATACGCACTCCGCTAGGTGATAATATGAATCCCAAGAATTCAACTTCAGTCACGTTGAAAACACATTTTTCCAACTTAGCGAAAAGTTTGTGTTGACGCAATCTCTCGAGGACCATTTTCACGTGTTTCCGATGTTCAGTTTCCGATGAAGAATAAACGAGGATGTCGTCAATGTAAACAACAACACACACATCTATGAGCTCTCTGAGGACATTGTTCATAAAATATTGAAAGGCGGCCGGGGCATTGCAAAGTCCGAAGGGCATGACCTGATATTCAAATAGCCCATACTTGGTGCGGAAGGCCGTCTTCCATTCATCGCCCTCTTTTACTCGTACCAAGTGGTAGGCTCCTCTAAGATCCAGCTTTGTATATATGCATGCTTTTCTGACTTGGTCCAGGAGTTCAGGGATCAAAGGTAACGGATATCTATTCTTAACGGTGATCTGGTTCAGGGCGCGATAATCTATACAAGTTCTAAGGTCCCCTTCTTTTTTTAGAACGAAGAACAAAGCTGAGGAAGCAGGGGACTTGGAAGGACGAATAAACCCATTCGCTAGGTATTGATCCAGGTATTGTCGGAGGTGAAGATTCTCAGGCTCGGTGAGGGCATAAATTCTACTACAAGGAGGAGTAGATCCAGGTATCAGGTCTATCTGGCAGTCATAAGACCTATGAGGGGGTAGAGAGTTAGCCTGATCCTTCCGGAAAACATCTTGGAATTCTAGGTATTCAGGAGGTAACTGAGGAGCCTCCGAGGAAATTGCTGCCAGTGCAACACCAGGTCGAGGGTGACTAGTAGAGACACATTCTGGAAACTGAACCGTTCTTGCTCGCCAATCGATCTGAGGATTGTGCTTCTCTAACCAAGGAATTCCTAGAATAATCTGGAACTGAGGGGCCTTGATCACATCGAACACGATCTTCTCATGGTGTCCATCTTGACTTACTAGCGTCACTTCTTGGGTGGTATGCGTTACTGGTCCAGAGGCTATCTCCGTACCATCCACCGTAGTAATGACGTCCTTTACAGCCTTTGGACAAAGAGTCAGATTCATCCTCAAAACCATTTCATGATCCACATAATTGCCGATGGCACCGCTGTCGACGTAAGCTTCAATCGCATGTAAACGATCCGGATGTTCAGTGCTAATGAGGACCATAGGTATCACGAAATGCGAGGTCACGGAACTGGTTTTAACGCTCGGCAAGAGGACCTCTATTCTTGTCGGGCGAGGTCGTTTCCCTGCTCAGAGTTTGTGACCCTGGTAACTGCAGCTCCTACTGCCTTCTTGGCTGGTTTCACCGGACAGTCTCGAAGAAAGTGCCCCGAGTTTCCGCAATAGAGGCATAATTGCAGCTGTTTTCTCCTTTCCCGCTCCTTTTGTGTTAGTGGTCCTTTCAGGCCCCCTATTTGCATGGGTTTCCCGGAGTCTACTCCTTTGGTAGGAGTTGGTGGTTTGGAAAATACTCGAGCATCAAACTTGGAACGATCGGCCTTCCTGTTCTGCAGTCTGTGGTCAATTTGAACGACTAAGTCAATATAGTCCGAACAGTCTTGCGGGGGATTCACTACTTGGGCTAACACATCTTTGAGCTCTCCACATAGACCTCTATAAAACAGCGTAATCCTTTTGTCCTCAGGCCATCGAGTTTCCACTATCAGTCTGTTGAAAGACGCAATATAAGCCAAAAGGTCTTGATTACCCTGTCGCAATGAAAGGAGCTCATTGTCCAAGGCCTGCCCCTGTGAATGTCTTGCAAACAGTTTTTCCATACTGAGCTGAAAAGCTTGAAAATCATGGAGAACCGGATCATCTTGATTAACTAGAGGGATCGACCAGTCTGCCGCGTTGCCACTAAGGTACGAAAGCACGAAAGCTACCTTAGCTTGATCAGTTGGAAAGGCTGCTGGCCGGCATAAGAAGTGCAACCGGCACTGATTAATAAATACTGCAAACCTCTTTGGGTCACCAGAAAATCGTTCGGGCGGAGCCAGAGGTACATTCCCAGGTAGGTTGATCTGCACTGGGTTCGTAGAGGATGTTGAAGGAAGATTTGCCCCTGATGCGGGTAACAGAGTTTGTCCGGCTTGTGACTGTAGCAATTGTCTAGCGAGATCGTCTGTTCGCTCCTTGGAAATAATCAGTTCCCTTCTTAGAGCATTAGTTTCCTGACGGGCTGCATGCACTTCTGCTCTTAGTTCCCCAAGTAACTGGGCTAGCTGGTCGGTATCCGAGGTTTCCATAGCGCCTGGGTGGGAGTTTTGCGATAGGCTTTGCGTTCTGTAACGCTCACCTGATTCCCGCAGAGGCGCCGGTCTTGACTGGGTGAATGCCGTATCTTCAAAGGTGATGTGTAACACACGGTTGGCTCTTTGGGCTGGACCTCTGTGCACTGTATGTCTGACTCGAAGAGTAAGATGTCTGCAGATAGAAAATATGGGATTAATGAACTGGGGTTATTGGGTGCCTCTCTCCTCTTCCCTTTCTCTTCTCCTGTAGAACCCCAAAGGTTAACACCCTCACCTTAGGTAAGTGAACGCCGAGCTCTCCATCTGCCTCGGGGCCGGGTGCCGTAACCAGTTTCTTCACTGGATAAGGGTGCAGGCCTCTTGACCTCAGAGGACTGCTGTCCGTCGTTAACTGCACGAACGGTAAGTTCTGGGCACTTCAAATGTCTTAAAAGTCTTTTGTAATGATATCTCTTGTTTTGCAGGGTTCCGGCGAAGGCGGATGGCGGGCTGATGAGAGTTGAGGATCGAACCCGCGTGAGGAATAGAAGCGCCTGGAAGCACGTAAGTAAGCGCTTGTAGCCTGCTTCACGATGCGCACTAACTGTCCCTTTTATCTTGCAGGTACAAGTTCGGAGCTTTAGAGAAGCTGAAGGGTGCTGGAATACCCACTGGATTCGGCGTGGGAAGAAGTAATGGCACGTGAGTAATAAAGTTGCCCAATGTCTTTAAACGCACCTTCTTTTGTCTTTCAGATGCGGGATGCAGCGCCGAAGGCCTCCGGAGCGTGCGAAGAGCTGGTAAGCTTTTGTCTTTCAGATGCCGGAATGCAGTGCGAAGACCTCCGGAGCATGCGAAGAGTAGGTAAGCCTTTGTCTTTCAGATGCCAGAATGCAGCGCGAGGCGTTGGTGACAGCCGATGGACCAGGTAAGAGATGCGCTGCCACTGAAGACCGTAGTGCTAACCTGTTCTTTCTTTGTCTTTACAGGTGCTGCTGAAGACTGGATTCCAGGATGGTAAACCTTTGTTCCCTTAGGCCCAGGATCAGAAGCAGAAGACACGATGAGCGTTCTGCTGCAGAGAATGCAGAATAACGCAAAGCAAGATTCATCCATCGGGTGTGGTTTAAATAGCCTCCTGTAGTGCTTAGGCATCTCCTTCCACAGCCACGCCTAAGAAAAGAGTTCCTGCTTTCCAGAAGAGTTCCAGTGTTCTGAACCTAGGGAGTGGCTCCTGCCCCACCCAACAGGAAAAGTAGTCCCAAACAGAAGAGGATCAGGGGTTCAACTGGCAGGTAAGTAAGCAGCATGGTCTGCTGCAGGTAAGTCCACCCAAGCATTATGAGCCCGGCGCTTCCAGCGCTGGGACTGGGCATCTTTATGAGCCTGGTGCCACTGGCGCCAGGACAGGGTCCAAAAGGTCCCAATTGGGACTGGTTGGCACTCGGAACCGGGGTTATGGGTCTGCTTCCAAGGGAGTCGGGCAAGTCCTGATCTTTTGGAAGCAGAGATCATGACACTGTGCTTATCCTATAACCTATTGCCTTACAGCGTTCGAGGGGTCCTTTTCCGGCTGTTCCCGAATCCAGGCCTACGAACCACTTCACCTGTGGCCTCAAAGACCACACAGGCAGTATTTCTGGTGTTGTCTGTGCGGTACTTGGGGACGGAGGTATTCTTACTCTGCACGACCATCAAGTCTGTAACACGTGGCCACTTCGTCTGATGGAGATGAGTGTATGCATCCAAAAATACACAGTGAAGTGTGAGGGGCCCCCCAATTATGTGTCCATATTAATGCCGTAGATCCAGCCACAAACATACATGCATGCATCACCACATACACGTGCAACACAGACCCATTCATGCATGACCCACCCAACATCACCATTACCTGAATACACAATCAAGAGGGCCAAATGCATAGAGCGGCATGATGTAATCATTCAGTATAAGGCAGGTTGAACCATAAATGATGAATATCCCCATTTCTCACCCCTACAGGATCACACACTGAAACTGAGGAGCCACGCACTGCGACACCTGCTCCCCCATCCACCAAAAAACCCAGGAGATGCCACAAGGGACACCGCCACAGCCTCAAGGGGAACCGGGAGGAGTGACCATGACCAGAGGGACAAAGGCAGCAGAAGCACCAGTTCCACGCAGCCTGAGGCCATGCCTGCTACCACCGTAGCACCCACGGTAGTGTGTCTCCCTGCAAGTGAAACCAGCATGGAGGGCACGCACTCTGCTGCCACCAGTTCAACTGGTGAGGCAGCAGCCACTGCCCCACTTTCGGATGAGGAGGAAGCACATGGCATTGTTGATCAAAGCCAGACCCCCAGACCAACACGCTCCATACTGGCAAGCCCAAGGTTGTCATCAGGTCCGAGTAACCATGGAGGATCAACCACCCCCACCCTGGAAGGGTCATGGAGCCCCCAGGTATTCTCACCTGATGCCACTGCCATGGATCAAGGCACAGCAGTCATCCCACCAGCACCTACCATGCAACATGACCTCTCATCCATCATCCAGAGGCAGGCAGAGATCACTGGGCTAGTAGGGCAGCATGTGGCTGAGGCAGGCCGTCTGAGGGAGGACCTCTGTATGTATGCACGGCAGACAAGGGAGGGCATGGAGGCATGCACCAACAGGATCTGCAATGAAATGGCCCAACTCAGGCAGGCCATGAACCGTATAGCTGAAGCGATTGAGCGCCGATGCCCACTCACAACCCAGGATGAACCGGGCACCACCTCCTCTGGGAGTTCCCGGCAAACTAGCCCCCTATGCCGGTCTCTGCGCAACCTGAGGCGCACCACATCCCAACCACCAAATGGCAGAGGAGGCACTGACAATTAGGGCCAGCAAGGACTAGGTGGCACATGTGTAGAAGAACACGTTCACACCATGAGGCTCACATGGGGGTGTTGTGGGGGGAGGGGGGTAAGGGTGTTATTGGGAGTGTTGTGGGGGGAGGGGGGTAAGGGTGTTCTTGGGAGTGTTGTGGGGGGAGGGGGTTAAGGGTGTTCTTGGGAGTGTTGTGGGGGGAGGGGGGTAAAGTCGTTTGCACAGTTGGGGCCATGCACTTAATTATTGTCTTTTGTTCACAATACACTGTTGAAAAGTTGAAACACAGGCTTGGTATTCATCATTGTGTGTGTGTACTGTATTGGGGAGATGGTTCTTTGTGGCACTGACCACATGCATCAGGGCAGTAATACCCATCTGCATCCATAATAGTCATACCTTGGATGTCATGGAATCTGATACATCAGATGCTGACGCACATCGTGTCCCTCTGGACATTGCCACTTGCATGTCCCTGCGGGCCTTTTGACCCATCCTCATCACCATCCACATCATCCTCATCTGGCGCTTGCATGTCAGGTGGCATAGGCACATTCCGTCTGATGAAAGTTTAGTCCGGCATCACACATGCCATGGTTATCTTCGGCACTTTGTCATGGCCGTACAGGAGAGCCTCACCCGGCAGGCTTAGGCACCAGAGCTGTGTGTTGGAGAGGCCGAATGCCTGCTCCATCACGACGCAGGTACAGGTATGTGCAATATTGTTGTCCTCTTCCTACTGGTTCTGTGGGTTCCATATAGGGGTTAGGTGCTACCTCTTCAGGGGATAGCCGGCTTTGCCTGTATGGGGTGAAGAATGGGTACCTGTTACCGGCCACCCTGCTGTGGACTGTACATGTCACACATGTCTTCTTTGCATTGTGATTGGAAGTCACAACTGACAGCATGCATGCAGACAATCTGCGTGACTGCAATGTACAAAGCTGGGCTCAACCATGCAAGTCGACATGCCCGAAACATTCCTCCTTAAGTAATGGAAATGTCCTGGCTGAGGCCAGGCCTCAGGTGTCCTTGGGCCCAGGCAAATGTTGTCCCGCTATGCCAGTGTGCAGCCATCCCTACATCCATGTTGCTGTGCTGCGGGGCATCACTTCAGTGGTGCTATGGGTTTGTGGTCATGTGCCATGGCTAGGGGTGATTCCTTTGCATGCATTCTAGGGCACATTGCGGTAATGATGTTGTGCTGCCCAAATTCTGTATGACTGTCCTGAGGGCAAGATGATGATTTGTGTATTATGTGGTGTGGCATGATGTGAAATGTGGTTGTGGATGGATGTGTCATCTTTGAAATGTTGGAATGTATGCAATGTTGTGCAGCTTCGCATTTTCATGTGGGGTCTTATCAGGTACATTGTGAAGTCACCCAATGGACATTGAAGTACATCTGTATGACCATTTGTCCCACGCACGCCAGACAATTCACAGTTGGTGTATCGTTTTCTCGCCCCTAATCACACCGCCCTGTGCATGGCCTGCTACTCACCAAGTTGCCACGATCGTTGGCCAGCTTGTCGCTCCATGTTGCTTGGTATGGTTGAGTTCTGCAGGACCATTGAATCATGCGTTGATCCGGGATGTCTGGCACAACAATGTGTGATTGTCTTGTTTGCATCACATGCCATTTGGAAAATGATTGGGTGTAAATATTTTCAGTTTCTATGGACTACTTCATTGTGATGTAGGACCACCAATTCCACATGGGTACAGTTGCTGGCACCAATGCTATTTGGGATGTTTGCAAGTGAATAATAAATGCATATTTTGGTGTTTGCAATGTCCTGGGCAGTCCGTGGCAGGAATATGTGTTCATGTCCAAGCTTCAGGAGGGCATTGTGTACCTGGTTCGGCGTGCATGGGAATACTGGTTGTGAGATGCCATGCATCTGCCACACATTATGCTGCTGCGAGCCTGTGACCAGGGAGTGGAGCGCAGTCAACACCTGCACTAGAGGGGGGATTGCAGTTCTGATGTCTATATGAGTCTCACGCTGTCGTCATGTATCTTATCCACTATGATGGTGATGGTATCACAGTGCAGACGGTACAGGGTTTGTATGTGCTCAGGTGTCTGGTTCAATGGACTGGCTTGGATCCTGGAGATTGGTGGCTGGCTCTGTGGTATTTCTGGGTGCCTTGGTGGTGCTTGCTGCGCCTGTCTTGCCCTACTCCTCCTCCTCCTCCTGCGTCTCCTCTATGCTGCCTGTTGTTGGTGCTGCTGCACTGCAATCATGTCCTGCAGCCCATGTAATGCGGGCAGTATTGGAAGCATTTTTGAGTGGGAAGGGGTGTGGGAAGGGGTGTGGTGTGCTCTTTTGTGCTGCCACAGTCTCCATCGCCTCCACCTGTGCTGGATGTGTCTACCTGTGGCAGGTGGAAACACTGCTCAGGTCTCTTAACGGGTGGTTCGCGATGCCGGTATTTGCGCCATGCCAGTAAGGGGTTTTTGGGTCTTTCCCATGCCGCTATTGCCATGTTCGCCTACCTTGTGATGGGATGCTATTAGCGCCATGCCGCTATTTCCGACCTGGGGGTCGCGCGCCCACGGACTTGCCGCTATTAGTGGCACCGTACTTACCGGTGGCGCTAATAGCGGCAAGTCCGGGTCGTAATTAGCTTGGGAATTTAGCGGTACCGGTATTCCCTTACTGCCGTCCGTGTAATGAGGCCCTTAGTCTAGATCAAAGGCTAGAAAAACATTCAATTTAGGTATTGCTACCTTGTTCCGTTATTAATGAATCCGTTATAAATACCGTTACTGACTCTGATATCTCGTGAAAAAACC
The DNA here is from genome assembly GCF_040938575.1 of Ambystoma mexicanum. Classification (NCBI taxonomy): domain Eukaryota; kingdom Metazoa; phylum Chordata; class Amphibia; order Caudata; family Ambystomatidae; genus Ambystoma; species Ambystoma mexicanum. The sequence goes on along the minus strand of NC_090934.1, from coordinate 976,659,547 downwards.
AGCTGTGTTTTTATTTCAATAAAGACACCAGTTGGTAGACTTTGCCAAAAAATTCTAAAAATGCCAATGCATTTCAGACAACTCGTCCATCATCAGAGCAAATAACTATATAAACTGTTAATTTAATCAATTAATCATTGACCAAAATCACATATACATACAGGAAATTAAAAATGACCAAACCATGTTATTGTCAAAGTCATCAAGTAAGTAATTTGTGCAAAGCACCCAGTGACATAGGTGCGTGTGACATGTCCGTAGCCACCATCACTATAAGTACACCATAAGATTCAATTCCATAATTGTGCCAGTTCAAAACAGGACATCATTATTAGAAAAAGCAAATTCCATCACATTATTTTATAATCAACAATTGTGTCATAAAAGTATTGATGTATATAGGAATACGGATAATAAAACCATTTAAAAAAAACAATGAGAAAAAAACAATGAGAAAAAAACAGTAAAGAAAAAAGGGAAAAAAGAGAAGAGAAAAAGAATCGTTAGGATCTAAGATGATGTTGCTAAATCCTCTTAAATGACTCCCTTAAATCATTATATTTAGTGCCCCCTTTTTTGTTGTGTCTATCACAGTGAATCACCTCTCCAAACCGTGCCGGTCTCATGCAAACTATCACCATGTCCCTAATTAAACTGTGTTGTCAACAATTGCACCCTCTGTGTAACAAATAGATTGGAGAACTTAAAAACAGTACCTGGCTTAGCTGAAAGAAACTATCACCATATCCTTTATTAAAGCGCTTTAGATTAAGGCGCTATATAAATAACACATCACTATCATTATCATTAAACTGTGTTGCCAATAACCTAGAAACAGTATACCTGGTTTAGATGACTTAGCTGGTGAAACATGAGCGGCGCACATCAAAGTGAGCCACTTCGAAATCTTCATAATCGCAAAAATACGTGCCCCGGAAAGCGTGGCTCAAAGTAGCTCAATGAACTCTAAACAAAAACACAGAAACACACCGTCAGTATCAGCTGTTGAAATAAGCCTGCACCAAAATTAATCGCTTGGGTCTGAAATATCGTTTAGGGTCTGAAAATCGGTCTAATGATACTCCACAGGTACCTACTGAATCAATTAGGGGCTACTCATAGCAAAGAAACAAAATCTAAAACCATGCATTGCAGAAAGAAAAACTAGAAAAGATTAGAAAATGAGGTACCATAGTGTGAAGTGGGTACCGAAACCTTTCACCGTACCCATCTTCTGGGTAAATGAAACAGAACTCAAGTATGGCACTTTACAATGGTTCGCAGGCATGAGGTTAAACAATCACCAACATGTCCTAATTGTTAATTGCATGGTGAAACTAGTCTAAGATTATCCAATACATTGTCAAATATCAATAAATACATTGAACAGTGAATTGACACCATGTGCAGTAAGACCATCTTGTATATTGCATACTTCATTTACATTCATAAGTAACATTGCAAATCCAATTCTTCGTTCATGTGGTTTGGTTTCATGGACTCCAGTCTGTCAATCCAGAAGGCCTCTCTTTGCGCTCTTCTCCTAGCAATATCACCTCTGAATTCCTTTATAGCCATTACTTGCAGGATTTGAAACCTCATCTGTGCAATTGTACATCCACATTCAATAAAATCTTGTGAAAGAGATCAATCGCAAACTGCATGCTGTAACAGTAGATACTGATGCTGTTTTTCTGTGCTTTTGTTTAGAGTTGATTGATTGGTTCATCTTGATCTTAGTCAATCTAATGCAACCACCAAACTCCAAGCCTGCCTTGAGTCAGTTGGCAGCTGGGTGTGCCTTAACTGGCTCAAGCTCAACAGTGAAAAAAATGAGGTTTTGTTGTTTGGGTCTTCTACTGCATTGCCACTTTGGACCACTGGGTTCTGGACGTCTTCACTTGGTCCCTTTCCTTCCGCTGCGCTGTGACCTCTGTGAAAGACTTCGGCGTTAAGATCTCAGCCTCCCTCTTTATGGAGGCCCAAATTAGCATGGTCTTTCAGATTGTTCACTTTAAACTTAAGGTACTTCGTGTCATGAACCATCGGACGCGTCCTTTCTGGACTTCCTGGTCCCTGACCCATAGGGGCTTGCACTTAGCAGTACTCCCAACATGGCCGCCGAATGCAGAACGCTGTTTACCAGTTTCCGCGTCGTACATACTACGTTCTATAAAGCGGACATGCCCCCGCGGCCCTGTGTGTCTCAACGCTACCGCTTGATGTGGCTAGACGTGTGCTGCCGTATTTCACTTTTGCTATATCCTTTGATTCCTGGTTCCTGATCCCCCTAAATTCCTCCTCCTTCATTCCTCCTCTTTTTTGTCCTCTATTGCATCCCGGATCTCCGTGCGCTCGTTCCCCGAGTGCACTCTTCTCCGTTTCCTGGACTTTTCCCGGACATTTGAATGTTCCCAGGAGACAGGACGCTGAACGCACGCTGGAACCCGAGGACCTACGCCCATGGTTATACAAGACCCGAACTGTGCGAAAGAAGACTCCATCGAAGAAATCCAACAAACAACATAGACAGGTGAGAAGGGGGGAAACCTGTGACAGATTGAGACACCAACAAACTGATACAGATACGGACATGGAGGCTGCAGTTCAAGACCTCATGCGCGGCATGCAAGAGTTAACCACAGAAGTTCAGAATCTCAAAGCCGAGAATGCCACATTAAAACAACTAGTCCTGTCACGTGATTCCGTGACCAAGGAAAGTGAAATTGCTGGGCGGAGTTGTGGATAAATATGATGGCTCATCAAAGAACCTTCGTGGCTTCCTTGATTTGTGTTTAGTGCACTTTACCTTTAAGCCCTACTACTTTTCCAGCGCCAGGGCAAAGGTGGGCTTTATGATTTTGCATCTTTCCGGGAAAGCATTAACCTGGGCTACGCCCTTAGTTAATTCTGGAGATGCCCTCCTGGATGATTATGATGGGTTCGTACGGGCTCTAAAGACCATGTTTGACCGCCCAGAACAGGTTTACAGTGCCCAAGAACGTCTATTGGATTTCCAACAAGGGTCCCAGGATATGCTTACCTATGTAACATGCTTTAAGTAACTGGCCAAGGAAGCAGATTGGTCCTCGGAGGCCTGCTTTACCCTATTTCGGAGAGGACCCTTCCAGGCTCTTATGGACCTCTCTTTACAAATAGACTTTTGTATCCAGGAAAGGAAGGCGGAAAAGAAGAAAACAAAAATGCCTTACCAAAAGACCTCTATAGAATCTTCCTCTAAACCCGAGCCCACTCCTGCCCCGACCACAGACCCAGAACCCATGCAACTGGGGGCCTTCCGTGGACCCATATCCCCGTAAGAAAGATTGCGACGGATTCACACCGGGCTGTGTATGTACTGTGCCTCAGATAAACATCTTGTGAGAGAGTGTCCTTTGGCCCCTCCACGGCGTTCGGGAAACGCCAGCTCCTGATCCTAGATGGAGCACAGCTTCGGGAGAGAGATATTTGCTCCACATCTATTCCATCCTTGAACTCTCCTGGACAAAACAACCTTGTGATCTTGCAGGCCTTTCTATCACCGTCCAAGAAAGAAACTTACCCCATTCTGGTATTAGTGGATTGTGGGGCCATGGGGATTTTTATAGATCAGGATTGGGTCACTACCCACCACATTCCATATGAAACTCGAGACATCATGCAACGTGCAGAGGCCATCGATGGAAGACCTCTCTCTTCAGGACCAATAACCCTGCAAACCAAAGAGATCCAGCTCTCGATAAACCATCATCAAGAGATGATCAAATTTGACATCATAAAATCTGTCCATTATCCAATGGTACTGGGTATGCCCTGGTTACAGACGCACAATCCATACATCAACTGGGCAGCAGGATCCTTGTTTCTTGGCTCCGAACATTGTATGTCTCACTGTCTATCCCTGGATTCCTCGTCAAGATCCTCTGAAGGTACGCTGACAGACCAGCAAGGCCCATTCACGGTCTCAAATATTATCCAGGTCCCCAGGGCCTATCAGGATTACACTGATGTGTTTTCAACTGCCATAGTTCAAGCCCTAGCCCCTCACAGACCTGTAGACTGCGCTATTGATACTGAACCCTCAGCAGTGATTCCCTTTGGAAGGATGTTCATGTAACAATACTAGATAGTTTGAAGTACTCACGTAACTTCCGACGATAAGTTTGCCTCTTTTGAAGAAAATGGTATGTCTCCCTCAAGTCTCTAATGAGGCCAATGATTGGACTAACAGAGACCGGAGGGCGGCATCCATGGGAAACCCTCCAGGGAAAAAAACCTGTCTGTGAGATGCCGTCACGGAGTCCCAGGACTTTCGGTGGATATGCAGGTAAGACTTCCGTTATTATCGATTCAGCAGTAGCAGCTCCGGCAGCAATGGAGAGTAGCCGAATGCCTTTCCGTAATCCGCTGCAGCGATCCGCAACAAGGAAGGGGGAAAGTAGCTTCCAAATTGGAACCACAAGAAAGCAAGCAGAAGGCAGCAAAGGAGAAACAGGAGTAGCGCGGTACCGGAGCACCGAGAGGGAAGAGCAGGGAGCTCAGAGGGGAGCGCAGGAAAGGGGATGATATAACGGAGGAGACTAAGTAAGAAAAGAAGTAATCAGTGGAGCGTAGCGTAGGAGCAAGCAAAGTAGCAAGTAGCGACGCAACTACCTGAAGCTGCAGAAGGAACTAAGTAGCGGATAGATGGCGGTCGCCATCTTGAAAAGAACTAGACTGCTGCGCTGGAGTTGGAAGAACGGAGCAAAAAAGGCGCCATCTTGGTTTCTTCTGAGAATACGTGGGATGATGCTTCTTCCACTGCATCCATAAGGATCTCCTAGTGGTTCTGACAGTATGCCCTCCCCACGGGGTAGTAGTTCCCGGTTTCCATGGGTGCATACGATGGAATTTGCTTAAGAGTTTTGGAGTGTGTACAGATGAAGCAGGTTCCCAGGAACGATCAGATGGAGCATAACCTTTCCAATCAATAAGGTATTGTAGATAACCCCTGTAGTATCTAGAATCACATATTGAAGCAACTTCGTATTCCGGTCCGTCAGAGGTTATTAGCGGAGGAGGATGAGTGTTATGCCGCCTACGAAAAGTGTCTACAACGTCTTTCTTCAGTTGCGACACATGGAATACGTTATGTATCCGATGCCAAGTTTTGGGTAGTCGAATTTTATAGGCCACAGGTCCTACTGCCTTGAGAACCAGAAAAGGCCCATAATACCGTGGTGAGAGGTTAGTAGAGGCCAGATGTTTTGGCAAGTATTTAGACGAAAGCCACACTTGATCACCTGGTTGAAAGTTGAATTCCTGGGAACGTTTTCTGTCTGCTTGTAGCTTGACTTTGGCCCTGGTATCTTTGAGGGTGGAAACAGCCTTCATGTGATTTTCTTGAATTTCTTTAACCAAAGAGTCCACTGAAGGGATCTTTTTAGAGGAAGGAATGTTAGTTAGGAAGACAGAAGGATGGAATCCATAGGAGCAGTAGAATGGTGACATTTGGATGGCTGAATGATATGCGTTATTGTATGCAAATTCTGCATAGGGTAGTAGGGTACTCCAATTGTCTTGGGATGCGGACACAAAACAGCGGAGGTATTGCTCCAAGTATTGGTTGAGTCTCTCTGTTTGCCCATTAGATTGGGGGTGATAGCCAGATGTTAGATTCCGCTGTATACCCAAGGAGCGACATAAGAGTTTCCAGAAGGCTGAGATATATTGTGGTCCTCGATCTGACAAAATACTCTTGGGTAATCCGTGCAAACTAAAAATAGTTTGCAGAAAACAGGAAGCCATTTGTGCTGAAGAAGGTAGTTTTGTTAATGGAATGAAGTGTGCCATCTTTGTCATGGAATCTATTGTCACCATTATGGTAGTGTATTGAGAAGAAGGAGATAGGTCCGTAATGAAATCTGTGGATATTTTTTCCCATGGCTGAAATGGCAATGAAGGTTGCATTAACTTCCCCATGGGTCAAGTATGAGGGTTTTTTGATTGGATACAAATGGCACAGGATGCTATGTAATCTTTTACATCTTTGTGCATAAGAGGGCACCACAAATATCGATGGATTAACTCATAAGTTAATCCTGCCACCATCAGCCACCACGAGGTTTTTACACTTCCAAGATGGCCGCCCACCATGTCTCAAGGAACCCCAGTGCCTAACAGAGCACAGCCGACTGTCCTCGCATCCGATTGGCCATTGAGCCACCTTAAGCAGCCAATCACCAGCCGGTAGGCGAAGCCGGCCCACTCCCAGCAAGGCCCAGGATAACAAGGCCAATATCTGTCTTCACCTGTCCTCAGCCTTCCTCGCCGTTCGCCCGGACCCCCTGCCGGATTCCAGAACAACCACAACGGTAAACGCCACTTCCCTTACGCAGCCCGTGGATAAATTGAACTGCTTTGATTCTTGAAAAGGCTTTGTTACCACAAACTTTCATAATGCCATTTTCGTGCACTCATGCCTGATTGTATGATGTATCTGTGCCCAAAGATACTTCCCACTGCATATATTGCTCCCCTTGCTCCTAATCCATGCACAGCATCAAGCGCAACTCCACACATACCTCTGTCCTCCCCCCCTTCGCAGCCATTCTGTCGACAATGCCGCCCGTAGGTTTAGATTTGCAACGGTGCATCACTCTCTACTCTAAACACCACTTTACCATCATTTTTATGCTCTGCATGCTTGGCCGCACCTACCTTTCTACCCAACCTGTTCTACATGCTCTCCATTGAACTTCTGTATTGCCTTTACCACTAGCCTTACACTATGACACTCGCTAACTCTTGAACCTAGGTGGCTGTACCTATTGTTACCTCACCTTGCTATGGTCCCCCATGATCAATGTCTTGTGTGCTGCCCGAGATTTTAGTCTATAGACCTGAACCATATGCAGCCACTTATAGGATCCTGCTACGATGCTACTGACCTGCTATGCATACTCTCCAAGCCGCACTAGGTCAGCCCTCTCTGGGGTTATTTCTTTAATTGACCTTGCCGCAGCAACCTAATTTTGTTGTGCATTAAGGTCGCCTACAGACCATTTCAATTGTGTTGTGCATTAAGGTTGCTTACAGACCATTTCAATTGTGTTGTGCATTAAGGTTGCCTACAGACCATTTCAATTGTGTTGTGCATTAAGGTCGCCTACAGACCATTTCAATTGTGTTGTGCATTAAGGTTGCTTACAGACCATTTCAATTGTGTTGTGCATTAAGGTTGCTTACAGACCATTTCAATTGTGTTGTGCATTAAGGTCGCCTACAGACCATTTCAATTGTGTTGTGCATTAAGGTCGCCTACAGACCATTTCAATTGTGTTGTGCATTAAGGTTGCTTACAGACCATTTCAATTGTGTTGTGCATTAAGGTTGCTTACAGACCATTTCAATTGTGTTGTGCATTAAGGTCGCCTACAGACCATTTCAATTGTGTTGTGCATTAAGGTCGCCTACAGACCATTTCAATTGTGTTGTGCATTAAGGTTGCTTACAGACCATTTCAATTGTGTTGTGCATTAAGGTCGCCTACAGACCATTCAATTGCAGGTTAAAATTGCATTTAGGGATATGTTTTTAGCCGCTAAAATGGAACTCAGAACCTTGCTATGTTTTTAGTTGCATTCTATAACTGCATACCTTTAGTGTAAAGCTGAATCTAGCTGTGCCTCGATTCGCATGCCGCAACTCCCTATCTTCAGGTTAATAGCGAAAGCTATATCTAACTGTGCTGCTATCTGCGCACCTGACTTAGTCAGCTAGCATGTACTCTCCAAAACCAAACATACTAAGTATCACTGCACTAGATAGGACAGCTAAGTTACCTCTCTACGCTGCCTCCCTCATCATATTAGTGGTATTATCACTCTCCTCCCTGACCATGCCTATTCCTCAACAAACCATTGGACCTATAGTAAACCAATATCAAGATGACACTACCACATACAGGGCCTGTAGTACCATAGACAGAAACCTCAAACTTCGTGCTCGCTTACCAAAATTGTACGAACTTCCAGCAAAGCAAATTGAACAAATCAACTTCCTAAAAATGAACATACTGCCGAAAACCACTGCAGAACACACTAGGAAAGCTCATATCCCTAAAAGACCCACACAAAAATGCTCCAAACCTACCCTTATAGCAAGCACCATGCTCACTAAACATCACCTCAATGGTGCACTCATAAATGCTAGGTCCCTAGTCGCTCATGCTACAGAAATCTCAGATATTATTCTCGGACACCACCTAGACTTCCTAGCCATATCAGAATCATGGCTTCATGATGCAGCGGGTCCCGCCCTCTCCTTAGCAGTTCCCGACAATTATACCATCATACGAGCTGACAGACACACCTCCCGAGGCGGGGGTCTAGCCATTATTGCCAAGATCAGTCTCGACATAAGAGTCTCCACATCCCCCATCACAAAATCTTGTGAATGCCTCTCGGTCAAAATGGCCACCGCCAGCTCCCAAACATTAAACATTGTCCTGCTCTACAGACCTCCTGGTCCTATTGGAACCTTTGTTGAGGACCTCTCCACCATCTTGTCCAACAATTTGAAAAACACCTCCCAAACCATAGTGCTAGGAGACCTCAACATAGGCTACAATGATATTAAAGACACCCAGTCCACAGCCACTGCTCTGATCCTAAAAGAGCTGGGCTTTGCCCAAAGAGTCACCTGTTCCACTCATAATAAAGGTTGCATCCTTGACTGGATAGCTGATCACAACTGTGGAGTAACCATTACAGACACTGTTCCCCAGATCTGGACGGACCACTTTCTTCTTCTATTTACAGTAGATACTAACTTAGCCACAGCCAAGCCCACACCTGCCCCTCCTATACCCACGAGGAACAAAAAGCTAATAACCACAGAAAAATTGTTGCCAATCATACTACCCCAACTAAACTCGCTCCCAGCTAACACGGAGCCTGATATGCTAGTTGATAAATTCAATGAAACTATGAACTCAGCCCTTGATCACATAGCACCGCTCAAATTACGGACTAGTAAACCGAAAAAACATCTCAACTCATGGTTCACCCCCCACCTAAAAAATCTCAGGTTAACCAAAAGAAAACTAGAATCCAAATGGAGACTTACTCCTACAGTTGAAAACAAACTAAACCTTGCAAAGATATCATCCCAATACAAAAAAGATATCCTACTAGCCAAACAGGAAACATACAATACCAGAATATCCCAATCTAAATCAAGTGTCAGAGAACTGTTCAGTATCTTGAAAGAGCTGGAAACACCCATCATTCCCCAAGAAAACTGCACCAAGGACAAAAAATGGTGCTCAGACATTCAATCTGCCCTTATCAACAAAATAGTCAACTTACAAACCAAAATCGCCCTAAAAAAAGTATCTCTCACACCTCAGAACGCCCTTACCCCAGCACCCCTACTTAAAGCTAAACAAATAACACGTTTCTGCTTCTCCAAGGTTTCTACCATTGAAGTCGAAAAAGTGATCCTGGGACTTAAACCGTCCAACTGTAAAGGTGACCAATGCCCGGGCCAATTTATTAAGGATGCTGCAAGAGAATTATCGCCATTCATAGCTAAACTCATCAACTCATCCTTCACTACTGGCATTGTACCGAAAAATCTTAAAGAGTCGTGGGTCTTGCCACTCCTAAAGAAGCAAACCCTCGACCCTGCCATTCCTACCAATTTTAGGCCTATCACGACTGTGCCCTTTCTTCTAAAAATTTTAGACAAAGTGGCATACATGCAAATACAAAATTTCCTTGAATCCAACCACCTGCTCGGAACCCGCCAATCTGGATTCCGTCCCCAGCATGGTACAGAGACTGCCCTTATCTATCTCAAGGCCCAAATAGATCAATGTAGGGACAATGGCCAAGCAGCCTTACTCCTCTTGCTAGACCTCTCAGCAGCGTTCGATTTAGTCGACCATACAGTCTTATGCAGCCACCTAGACTCTGCTGCTCACTTCTCTAAAGAGGCCATATTATGGATCAAATCCTTCCTGAATAACCGTACCATGAGAGTCTTCTCTCCATCAGCCTCAGCTGACCCGATCCCTATAACGTGCGGTGTACCCCAGGGATCTTGTGTATCACCTACCCTCTATAACATTTTCACAAAGCCGCTCTTTGACGAATTGGATCATCTGGGTATCACCTACACCAACTATGCAGACGATACCCAGATCCTCCTTCCGCTTTCAGGAGATTACGTCGTGGATCTGGCTTTAGTGAATAAAATTTACAGCATCGTTCAGGCATGGATGGCCACACACGGCTTATGCCTGAACGACGACAAAACTGAGCTCATAATCCTAGGCACCCCGACATACATAACTAAACTCAACACTGACTATGCCAGCTTCATTATCGATGGGAACAATATCAAAGTAGCAAAGGAAGTCAAGACCCTAGGCTTTTACCTTGACGCCACCTTAAACTTTGGCAAACAAGTCAACTCCCTAGCCTCTTCCACAGCATATACTTGCAAACTCATTAGAGCCAGCAAGCAATTCCTCTCTACAGACAGCTGCATCACGCTTGCCAGAGCCCTTATTCTGTCCAAACTGGACTACTGTAATGGTCTTTACATTGGGGCTAACAAACAGACTATCCAAAAAATCCAGGTCCTACAGAATAATGCCTTGAGAGCCGCGCTTAAGATCAACAGGAAAGAGCATATCTCCTCTATAAGAAGAGAATATAAATGGCTATCCACTCAGGACAAAATCCAACTTAAAATTGCCTCCCTCACTCACAAGTGCCTCAATAACATGGCACCACCCTACCTCATGGACAGGCTACACTTAAGAACTTCACTTAGACCAACAAGAATGGTCAATGCAAATTGCCTCTATGTCCCTCGCTTTAAACGTGCCACTATTGGAGGACATAGCTTCGCAGTCAAAGCAGCACAGCTTTGGAACTCCCTACCACATGACATAAGAGAACCCCAGCCCTTTGCGAAATTTAGGCAGAATTTGACCAAGTGGCTGAGAGCTAACGACATCTAACTAATCCGACCTGCTTGACCTGACTGTCCCTACTAGCTTTCCACCTGCATGCCCCAGTTCTGATACCACTTTCTGTATTTTACTCCATTGTATATTACTGCACCTATTCCACTGTATATCACCTCCACATTGTGAATATTCCTGTACTTTGATCACCTCCTGTCTCGACCTTGCTGCTCATTCTTGCTTATTGTATACTGCATTATGACCATGCACATGTACCTGTATATATTTTATTTATGGCAGAATGTATTATGTTTATGTAATTGTACCTGTAACAAAGCTGAGCATATTCTTGTCCTGTGCGCCCTGATGCTCCAGGGTCTGGCGCGCCCTACAAATAATAAACTAAACTAAACTAAACTAATAAGTGGTTGTCTGTCCACGGTGCCCGGCTGTTTTGTGGTCGCGACAAAGTTGAAGGATACGTGACCAGATGCCCTTGGATGGTATGTACAATTTCCCAGAATGATAACAAAGCTCCTTTTCTCGTACCAGTTGATATTGCTGTATCTCTTCGGGCGTGACGTTTTTGCTATTCCTCTTGACCTCTTGGAAGAAGGAGGAGATGTAGTAGACGAAAGGTGTCTGAGGTAACATCTTTTCACTTGCAGAAAGAGGTCTGTCTTCAGATAGACTACGTGATAACGCATCTGTGATCTGATTGCTAGTTCCTGGGATAAAAGTAATAACCATGTCATAGGAAGAAAAAATAATGAGCCCACCTAGCCTGGCGTGAGTTCTGACGTTCAAAGTTTTGAAGAGATTTTAGGTTTCGGTGGTCTGTTCTGACTAGAACAGGGTGCCGAGCTCCTAGTAGCAAATGTCTCCATTCTGAACATGCTTTTTTCATGGCTAATAGCTCCTTCTCCAGTACAGTATAATTACATTCGTCTGGAGTGAGGGTTTTTGACATATAGGCAATCAGGTGTTCTGTACCATTGGATGATGTCTGTTTCAGTACACCTCCTATAGCGGAAAACGAGGCGTCTGTCTCCAATATGAAGGGTCTACTTTGGTCTGGCAATTTTAGGATAGGGGCTGTCGAAAAGGCGGTTTTGAGGGTCTCAAAGGCATTTTGCGCTTCAAGGCTCCAACAATATTTCTTCGCTTTTTGCAGTAAAGTCGTGAAGGGTTTAATTAATGCAGAGAATCTTGGGATGAATTTCCGATAAAAATTTGAAAACCCCAGAAAGCTTTGTATTTCCTTGGAATTCTGAGGGGGTTTCCAATCAATAATAGCCTTAACCTTTCTGGGATCCATTGCAGCTCCCTCTCAGGAAAGGATGAAACCCAAGTAAGGGATACTGGATTGATGGAAAAAACACTTTTCGATCTTGGCAAAAAGATGATTCTTTTGTAATCTTTGTAAAACTTCTGTCATATGTTTAACATGTTCGTGAGGGTCTTTTGAAAAGATGAGTATATCGTCAAGATAGACTATGAGAGAATGTAACAAAAGATCCGAGAATATGTGGTCGACAAAGCGTTGAAATATGGAGGGAGCATTTGCTAACCCGAAGGGCATTTCTCGATACTCATAATGTCCAAATGGTGTACGAAAGGCGGTTTCCCATTTGTCATTAGGTTTAATTCTGGTTCCGAGAGGGCATACATCCGCCCGAACGGCACTTGTGCCTCAGGAAATATGTCAATAGAACAATCATCTTGACGATGAGGAGGAAGTTTTTTGAATTCTTTGTCAGAAAATACGTCTTGGAAGTCCTGATAACATTCTGGTAATAGGTTGAGATTTGATATTACCGATGTGTCAGAAGGAGCACTGTCTATAGATGAGGAAGTGAATAACCCTATGGCTCCTTGGTGAAGGCAGTTAGTCAAACAATGTTCAGAACCCAAAAAGAGAGTTCCTGCAGTCCAATTTATGAAGGGATTATGCTTGACTAGCCATGGAAGTCCAAGGGTGAGAGGATAATGAGCGGCCTTAATCAGGTCAAGGACAATCTTTTCTTGATTGGAATTGATCTTTAGAATGACTTCCTCCGAGTTCTCCTTTATAGGACCAGACAGTAAGGGCGTTCCATCCACTCCTTCAACAGGAACGACCACCTCCTTGGTTCTCCTGGGAATGGAATGATGAGTAGCCCATTCTGCATCCATAAATACTCCTGCAGCCCCGCAATCAATAAGTGCCGGGATCCCGGGAAACCTCTTGTCATGAAGTACTAGAGTTACCGGGAGTACGATCATGTTTTGAGAAGTGGGAAGACACCCAAGGGAACTACTTGCACGATACCCGCTCATGGTCCCTTTCATGGGCGAGTATTGGCGTTTCCCGAGCGTTTTGGAGGAATCAGGGCGCACTCGGTGATCATGTGTTTGTCCGAACCGCAGTACATGCAAAGACCTAAGGTCTTGCGTTGATGTCTTTCTTCCGAGGTCAGTGGACCTCTAGTTGCTCCCAATTGCATAGGTTCTCCATCTTCTAGTCCTTGAGAAGGTCTTTCAGAACGAGCTGGCTGAGATGCCTGATGGCTTCGAGATTTGCGTTTCTCGTTATTTCTCTTTTGTACACGGTAATCCATCTGGAGTACAAGCGAAATAATTTCTGCGATGTTAGGGGTCGTGGTACCCGAGAAATTTCATCCTTAAATTCATCACACAGGTTTCTCCGAAATATGGTAATTAAGGCATCGTCAGACCATGCAGTTTCTGCTGCTAATTGTTTGAATTGAGTAATGAATGAGAAAATCTTGGTGTTGCTTGGCGTAGGTCGAATAACTGCTCTTGAGCCGTGACCACTAATTCTCGTCTTCCAAACATTGCTTGTACACTATTAGTGAATCCAGCAAGTGAATCCATCAACTGATTGTTGGTGGTGACCAGGGCGTAGCCCATGCCAGAGCATTAAAAGACATGTTTGTTATCATATAACTAACCTTCGCTCTGTCTGTAGGGAAAAATGTAGGTTTGAGAGAAAACTGCAGGGTGCAGGAGTCCAGGTATTCCTTGAGTTTCCTGGGATTACCATCGTACTTGCCCATAGGTAATGCCCCAGGTGGTATTTCAGAACGTGAGGTAACCAATTGTCGCAACAGTTGGTTTTCATTTTTTAGAGAGTGCATCTCTGTATTTAGGGTTTGGACTGCCGATATCAGCTGTTGCACTTGTTGATCCATTGGCATTGCTATCTGTAACAATACTAGATAGTTTGAAGTACTCACGTAACTTCCGACGATAAGTTTGCTTCTTTTGAAGAAAATGGTATATCTCCCTCAAGTCTCTAATGAGGCCAATGATTGGACTCACAGAGACCGGAGGGCAGCATCCACGGCAAACCCTCTGGGGGAAAAAAACCCGTCTGTGATATGCTGTCACGGAGTCCCAGGACTTTCGGTGGATATGCAGGTAAGACTTCAGTTATTATCGATTCAGCAGTAGCAGCCCCGGCAGCAATGGAGAGTAGCCGAATTCCTTTCCGTAATCCGCGGCAGCGATCCACAACAAGGAAGGGGGAAGGTAGCTTCCAAATTGGAACCGCAAGAAGGCAAGCGGAAGGCAGCAAAGGAGAAACAGGAGTAGCGCGGTACCAGAGCACTGAGAGGGAAGAGCAGGGAGCGCAGAGGGGAGCGCAGGAAAGGGGATGATATAACGGAAGAGACTAAGTAAGAAAAGAAGTAATCAGTGGAGCGTAGCGTAGGAGCAAGCAAAGTAGCAAGTAGCGACGCACCTACCCGAAGCTGCAAAAGGGACTAAGTAGCTCCGGATAGATGGCTGTCGCCATCTTGAAAAGAACTAGACCACTGCGCTAGAGTTGGAAGAACGGAGCAAAAAAGGCGCCATCTTGGTTTCTTCTGAGAATACGTGGGATGATGCTTCTTCCACTGCATGATATGATATGATATGATATGATATGATATGATATGATATGGCATTGTTAACGCGCCTATACACAGGTGTTTCAAGGCGCGACGAGGCAGGGAGGGGGGAACAAAGGGAAGACAGACAACGATCCTACTAGGCCAGGTGTCATTCAGATTGTGCAAGTGCATGGGTGGAGGGAAGGGAAGAGTGCAAGGGGAAAGGGAGGGGGGAAAGTGCAGTACAGGGTAGTGGAACAACAGATAAATAATGGGGCCAGACTGGTGGAAAGTGCAAGGTAAGTGCAGACAAGTTCTGGTAAGGGTGGCTGTAGGGATACAGAGACAGTCCCACAGTGCAGGGGTTGCCAGGGAGGCAGTGCAAGTGGAGAGCGGCCCAGTTGCAGGTTGAGTGCAGTTTCAGTCAAGAATTTAGCAAGGGAGAGGGGTGGAGAAGGCAGAAGCAAAGAGGAAAGTTTTAAGGTGCCTCCGGAACCGGAGATGGTTCTCCTCAAGTTTCAGGGAGGCAGGAAGGCTGTTCCAGAGGGAGGCCACTGTCACAGAGAGAGATCTACCCCCAACTCGTTTCTTGGAGAAGCGGCTGACCCTGAGGGAGTTGGAGACGGATGAGCAAAGAGCTCGAGGATGAAGATATTTAGGAAGAGAGAGTTGAAGGTATTTAGGCCCCAGGCCCCAGAAGTCCTTGTGGACAATGCAGAGGGTTTTGAACTTAATCCTCGGAGCCACTGGGAGCCAGTGTAGAGATTTCAGTCCTGGAGAGATACGATCCCTGGGCTTGAGGCCAAGGACAAGTCTCGCAGTCCTGTTCTGGATAAGTTGCAGAGGGCGGAGAGTAAAGGCAGGCAGATTTAGATAGAGGCTGTTACAGTAGTCCAGCTTCGAGAGAACCAGGGCTCGGGAGACAGTGAGCTTCTGGGGGAAGGAGAGGAAAGGAAGAATACCTCTGAGGAGGTGCAGCTGGTAGTGTGACTTCTTAGAGACGTCAGATATGTGAGGAGAGAAGGAGAGTGTGGAGTCGAAGATGACCCCGAGGTTTTTTGCCTTGCAGGTAGGAGCAGGAGGAGGGCCAAGAGAGGCCAGCCAGAGAGTAGCAGGGAAGGAGGGAGTGGGTGTGCCGATGATTAGAATCTCAGTCTTACTGTCATTTAGGCAGAGGTCATTGGCGGCACACCATTCCTGGATAGCAGACAGACAGTCAGAGATGATGGAAGGAGGGGAGGAGGCCGAGGGTAGCCTGAAAATGAGCTTGGTATCATCCGAATAGCACTGAAAGTTGGGGCAGAGAGCGGCGATGCAGTGGGCAAGGAGTGCCAGATATTGGTTGAATAGCCAGGGAGAGAGGTTAGATCCCTGGGGGACACCACAGGTAGAGAAAAAGATGTCAGAGAGGAAGGACCCCAGTTGGATCTGGGAGGGTCGATTGGAGAGGAAAGAGGTCAGCCACGCCAGAGCCTGACCAGTGATACCCAGGTTATCACAGAGACGGTTGAGCAGGATGGCATGGTTGACAGTATCAAAGGCAGAGAGATCGAGCAAAATGAGAACACACGGAGTGTTGGAGTCAAGGTTCGAGGCAGGTCCTCACGGATGTCCAGTAGAGCAGTTTCTGTGCTTCTGGCAGCTCTGAAGCCAGACTGATGGTCATGAAGACTACCAACAGATTCAGCATGAAGGTTAAGCTGGGAGATGGCCAGTTTCTCTAGGAGCTTGCCCAAGAAGGGAGTAATGGAGATTGGGCGATAGTTGGCCGGGCAGGAGGGGTTGGAAGAGGGTTTCTTAAGAAGAGGGTGCACAAGGGAGTGCTTAAGGGGGGATGGGAAGACTCCAGAGGCGAAGGAGTGGTTGCAAAAGTCAGCCAGGGCAGGATCCAGGGTGTCGATGTGGTCCTTGATAGTTTTGGAGGAACAGGGGTGATCCTGGTTTGACGAGACTTTCATAGATCGGGCTTGTCTGGAAACCTCGTCAGCGGAGAGAAGGGGAAAGGCAGAGAAGGAGGGAGGCGGGGTGGCTGCAGAGGGGCCAGAGGAAGAGCAGGGAATAGACGGAGGGAGGTGGTGGGAGGAGAGTGAGGACAGGATGTCCTGAGTTTTAGAGATGAAGTGAGAGGCCAGTGCAGAGGACCTGGGAGGGGACAGGACAGGAGGAGACTGCAGCAGGGTTGGCCAGCTCCTTGCAGATTTCAAAGAGTTTGGCCGCATTGTTAGATGCCACAGAGATGCGGGCTTGGATAAGGGCTCTCTTCTTGGTGAGAACGGAGAGCCGGTATTGCCTTTGGAGCAGGCGGCAGGCCAGTTTGTCAGAGGATGAACATGAAGCACGCCATTTCCTCTCTGCCACCCTGCACTTGCATTTTAGGGTGACGAGATCCGAGTCATACCAGGAGTTACATTTGGCTTTGGGCTTCAGGCGGATTCTCATGACAGGGGCAAGGATATCAAGAGTATCAGATATAGCAGAGTGGAGCGTAGAGAGGGCTGTGTCAGGGTGGGAGTCAGCCGCAGGGGGTGGGGGGGGAGAGAAGGTGGCATCCATAAGGATCTCCTAGTGGTTCTGACAGTTCATCCTATCAGAACCAGAGAAAAGGGCCCTCCGAGAATACTTGGATACCAACCTAGAAAATGGCACCATACGACCATCCAAATCCTCGGCGGGAGCTCCGTTCTTCTTCGTTCCCAAGAAAGATACTAAGGAGCTTATGCCTTGTCTTGATTGTCGTGGTCTTAATCAATGCACCCTCAAGGATCGCTACCCATTGCCCTTAATCTCGGATATCCTGGAAATGGTGAGAGGAGCTGTAGTCTTCACGAAATTGGATCTCAGAGGTGCCTACCATCTGATCCGTATAAAGGAAGGTGACGAATGGAAAACAGCCTTTAGAACACCCTTTGGTCACTTTGAATACCTGGTTATGCCCTTCGGACTCGCCAATGCCCCAGCGGTCTTCCAACATTTTAGCGACCGGGTGTTCTCCGATATGCTGTTCCTCTTTGTCATAGTTTACCTGGACTATATACTGATATACTCCAAGGACCATTTTAAGCATGAAGCGCATGTTAAGGCAGTCTTACAGCGGCTACGTGACCATAAGCTCCTGGCTAAACCTGAGAAATGCCTTTTTCATGTCTCTACTGTTCACTATCTCGGATTTGTCCTTAGTCCAGAAGGAATTGGAATGGACCACTCAAAAGTAAATTCCATACTATCCTGGCCTGTTCCAACTACTGTGAAACAGATTCAATCCTTCCTGGGGCTTGCCAACTTCTACCGGAAATTCATACCTTCCTTTTCGGAGATAGTTCAACCGATCATTACATTGTTGAAGAAGGATACTCCCTTCCTCTGGACAGCAGACCAAGATGAGGCGTTCCAACGATTGAAGTCAGAGTTTACATAAGCCCCCATCCTGGCTCAACCTGACATTGATCGACCTTTCCTAGTGGAGCCGGATGCCTCCAACTACGCCATCGGTGCAGTCCTAAAGCAGGAATTCGAGGACAAGTTAGAACACCCCATCGCTTATCTCTCGCGAACCCCTACTCCTAGCGAGACCCATTATTCTGTTCTGGAAAAGGAACTGTTAGCCATCCGTCAAGACTTCACAGAGTGGCGTCATCTACTCCTGGGAGCAAAACATCCTGTTCAGGTCCATACGGATCATCAGAATCTTCAAGTTCTACAATCCCTGGAATAGGCCTCAAGCCCGTTGGACCTTCTTCTTTGCCCAGTACCAGTTCCAAATCCATCATGTTCCTGGAACACAACATAATTGCTGACGCCTTATCCCGCCGTCCCGACTACGAAACTCTTGAAGATCGATCCTTCCCAAAGATGTTTCCCCATACAATTTTTGTAGCCCAAGCAATCACTCTCCTGGAAGACATTCGGATTCAAACCCAGTCCTCTGAGATCTGGAAGGAATTTACTGGGAAGAATCGATGGAATCTTAAAACAAAGGACGGGTATTTGTTCAAAGATAATGGCCTGGTCATTCCCACACAGAGACTGCGACAAAGGATTACAAGCCTCTGTCATGATACCCTTCATTCAGGACATTGTGGCATTACCAACACTCTCCGTTTAATACAAAGACAGTTTTGGTGGCCAATAATGAAAGTTGACGTCCAGCAGTACATCCAAGTCTGTGCAGTCTGCAATCAAAACAAGCATGATAACAAGAGGCCGGCGGGTCTCCTACTCCAACCAACGCTACCAACAAGACCCTGGGAATTCATCGCTACAGACTTTATTGTGGAACTACCACCTTCCAGGGGATACACAACTATCATGGTTACCATTGATTTATTCACTCACATGGCTCATTTTACACCCTTGTATAAACTACCATCTTCCTCAGAACTCGCTGGAATCTTCCTGGAACACATATTCCGACTTCATGGACTCCCTTCCAAGACAGAGGACCTCAATATATATCTAAATTCTGGAAACACTTATGCTGTATACTAGGAATCCAATGTGCCCTCTCCTCAGGTTATCATCCACAGACCAACGGAGCTACTGAACGTGTGAACCAAACCCTGGAGCAGTATCTTTGTTGTTTCACCACCAAGGCCGAGGACATTGGTCACTCTTAATACCTGTGGCTGAATTTGCCTACAAGAATTCAGATCACTCGGGTGTCAAGACCAGCCCCTTCTTATGCAGCCAAGGATTCCACCCTTCGGTTCTACCATCCATTCTCCCACATCCTACACCAGTTCCTACAGTCGACTCCTGGATTGAAACCCTCATTAAAGTACACAAGGAAGCCAAAGTACACCTCGAAAGGGCCCACACTAACACCAAGCATTATGCGGACTCCAAAAGAAGACCAGGACCTTCCTACACAGTGGGTGATAAGGTCTGGCTATCCTCGAAACTACTGCCTCGACATTTACGACCTAATAAGTTGGCCCCTCTGTACTATGACCCCTTTTCCATAAAGGAAATCATTAACCCAGTGGCCTTCCGACTCAAACTAGCAGACCTCTGGAAGAGGATCCACCCAGTGTTTCACACATCTCTAATGAAACCATACGTCCAGACCTCCCGGACTGTTCCAAGATCTACCCCTGTGGTTGTCGATGACCAGCTAGAATACGAAGTGTCCAGAATATGTGACTCCAGGTACAGGCGTGGTCAGATACAGTTTCTGGTTGAGTGGGAAGGGTACCCACCCAGTGAACGCACCTGGGAACCAGTCTCAAACCTAAATGCCCCCAGACTACTTAAGGTACCACCTTATACACCCGGGCAAACCCGGAGGAACAGGCCTTCAGAGGAGGCATGCTGTCATGAACCATCAGACGCGTCCTTTCTGGACTTCCTGGTCCCTGACCCATAGGGGCTTGCACTCAGCAGTACTCCCAACATGGCCACCGAATGCGGAACGCTGTTTACCGGTTTCTGCGCTGTACGCACTACGTTCTATAAAGCAGACACGCCCCCGCGGCCCTGCGTGTCTCAATGCTACCACTTGCCGTGGCTAGACGTGTGCTGCCGTAGTTCGATTTTGCTTATTCTTTGATTCCTGGTTCCCAGTCCCCCTAAATTCCACCTCCTTTATTCCTCCTCTTTTTGCCCTCTATTGCATCCCGGATCTCCGTGCACTCGTTCCCCGAGTGCACTCTTCGCCATTTCCTGAACTTTTCCCGGACATCTGAACGTTCCCAGGAGACGGGACACTGAACGCACGCTGGAACCCGAGGACCTACGCACAGGGTTATACAAGACCCGAACTGTGCAAAAGTAGACTCCATCGAAGAACTCCAACAAACAACATAGGCAGGTGAGAAGGGGGGAAACCTGTGACAACTTCCAGCTGACACTGGTCGCAAACAGGTCCACCTTAGGGGCTCTCCAAAGGGTAAAGATCTCTTGAAGGACTTCCTGAGCTAGTTTCCACTTGTGGGAGACTGTGCTCTACCTGCTCAAAGCATCTGCCTCCATATTCTCTCCTCCGGCTAGGTGGACTGCCGATAGGGAGATCCCTTCTCGGATTGCCCAGAACCAGAGCTGCATTGCCTCTCTGAACAGTGGTAGTGACCCTACAACTCCTCTTTTGTTGAGGTAGTACATGGCCACTGTGGTGTCCGTCATTATCAGGACGTTCTTTCCCCGTACAGATGGCTTAAAGGCCTTCAGCGCTAGTCTGATTGCCCTCAGCTCCAAATGGTTGATGTGTAGTTTGGACTCCGAAGGAGACCAACAACCGCTGATTGCCAGATCGTTGGCATGGACTCCCCACCCCATGAGTGAGGCATCCATCATTACTGTTGTCGACGGCCATGGTTGCCAAAAAGGTTCTCCTTTCAGAATGTTCTTATGGGAGGCTCACCACCGAAGGTCTTGTGCGACTCTGCTTGGAATCTGTAGATGGTCTAACATCCTTCTGCAAATTGGGACCATTGTGTCCTGAGAGCCCATTGGTGAGATCTCATTCTCAGGCGAGCCTCTGGCACCAGAAAAATGAAGGATGCCATGAGGCCGATCAACCTCAAAAAATCGAAGGCTGGTATATGCTGGGCATTCTGGAATTTGGTCACAATCTGCAGAATGTCTTGAGCCCTCACCTCTGGTGGCAAAGGCTTTTCCCAGGGATGCATCCAGGACTGCTCCAATGAATTGGAGCCTTTGCGATGGTATCATTTGAGACTTCTTGAAGTTGGGGGAGAAGCCCAGTCTGTGAAGGGAGTGACAGGTGTAGCTGAGATGTTCCAGGGCCTGTTCTGAGGAACTGGCCCTGATCAATCGTCCAGGTAGGGGTAAACGTGAATTCCCCCTCTCCTGAGACTTGCTGCCACAAACGCCATCAATTTGGTGAAAACCCTTAGGGCGGAGTTCAGCCTAAATGGCAGAACCTGAAACTTATAATGAGAACCGCCAACAACGAACCTCAGGTACTGTCTGTGCTTCTGATGGATCGGCACATGAAAGTAAGCGTCCTGAAGGTCCAGTGATACCATTCAATCCTGAAGCTGGAGGGCCTGAAGGATCTGAGAAAGTTACCATCTTGAACTTGTCTTTCCTGAGGAACTTGTTCAAGTCTTTTAATTCCAAAATGGGTCTCAATCCTCCGTCCTTTTTTGGAATTAGAAAGTACGGGGAGTTCCTCTCTGCTACAGGTACTGGTTCTATAGCACCTTTCTCTTGCAAGGTTAGTATTTCTTGCGTAAGGAGTGGATCTGGAACTTTGTAAGATCTGTTCCACGGTGGATGATTCTGATGCTTTTTTAGCAAGGGAAAGCAGTACTCCTAGGCAAATGTTTCCAATGCCCATGCATCTGAAGTAATAGCCTGCCATTCTGTCAGATGCTGCGACAGTCTGCCTCCCACTGTGGTCTTGTAAACTAAGTCCTCAGAGAGGTTTTGGGGCAGTTGACGCAGGGGCTGATGGTAAATTAGCCGCTACTGCTGCGGTTTTAGTACCTCTTCCCCTTTCACCACGGGGAATCTTATTTGGCCTCTTTTGACTTGTTGTCCTCTGCCCCTTCCAAATGTGGAGTAGTGACCAAAGGAGCTAACCCTGCAGAGCGTACCTGTTGGGCAATTTGGAGGTTTTCTGATCACAGCACCAAGTGATTTAGCTGCTGTTTTAGAAGTTTGCAGTTTCTCCAAACTCTCGTCAGCCTTGGTTTCCGAAGAAAATAGTACAGTCAAAGGGCCTGTTGAGCAATCTGGATTGTACGTCTGGAGCAAATCCTGACTTTCTCAACCAGGCAAACCTGCACATAGTGTACTAACTGCCATAGCTCTGCTGATACAGTCAGCAGAGTCAAGACCAGTCTGCAGGGATTTGCACATCTCATCTTTCCCATCCTTGACTATGTTTAAAAACCTGTCTCGTTCTTCCCCTTCAGGGATACGGTCAGCCGCCATGGATATGCACTCCCAAAGGGTGTGAGTGAATCTTGCCAGCGTGCACATGGCATTAGCCGATTTCAGGGCCATACTCACAGACGAAAAAACTTTTTTGGCTAGGGCGTCGTAACGCTTATCATCCCTATCCGGGGGGATTGTAGGGTAGGCATTTTGTCTATTGGTTGAGGGGGCAGCTTGAACCACCAGACTTTGGTGTTTTGATAGATAAAAAGGGTCACTGCTTGATACCCTGTATTTTGTGTTCAACTTCTTGTTGACAGCCGGATTGAGTTCAGGTGCCTCCCAATTGGTAGCCACACGCTTTTTCAAAGCTGCATGAAATCGCACAATAGGGTCTTCTGGAAGTCCCTTGTCCAAAATGTCGGTCAAGTCATCTTGTTCAAAGACTGGACTTGGTCTGCCCAACCCATATACTCCATAACCCTTGACATCAACTGTCTGTAAGTAAGCTCCGCATGATCACCGGGATCGGACTTGCCGAACTCTACCTCTGGTGAGGTGTCTAAACCGCTGGCATCATGCAGGTACTCTTGTAGATTCTTTATTCTTGACTTTTCAGAAATTAATGCTTCAGTGACTGATGGCGTACCATATTTGAGGCCAAAAGGCCTAGATTCATCTGAAGATGGCTCTGCATCATCATAAATAGAGGAAAGTGGTATATGTCTTCTCCATAGTACTCAATGGAGTCATAATGTTTGTCGACAAAGGAGCATAGGCCGTCGAAACTGTTGATGTTGACGGCTTCGATGGCTGCGTCAATGGCTTTGACACTGAGGAGCTTGACGCGCAAAGCGTCAATGATTTTTCATAATTTTCCGGGACCGATGGCGTTGATCTGGAGTCTCTCAGTGCCAGACGCATCGATGAATCAGTCCACGAAGGGACTTTTCCTCGACTAGAGGGATCCTTCGACCGCTCTCAAGGAGTTTTGCCAGCCTGGCCCGAAGACGCACAGCTTTTATGCTTATGAGGTCTTGCGACTGGGGCATGACTATTGGGTGTAGTCGAGGGGGTCAAGGCCGCATTCTTGAACACTTTCAACATTTTAAGCCTATGCTCTTCCCATTGAGCTGGTGAAGCAGACTTAGTCAAGCATACGACCCGTTCTGGAGAGGAACTCGAAGATGAGGAAGATGGTGATCTATGGCGCTGTTTCTTTCCATGTCTAGACGATGACGAATGGTGGTAACCACTACACGATCGGGACTGTTTATTTTTCTTACGGCGAGCAGAAACAGTTCTCGACTCGTCCGAAGTTTGTTTTTTTGACGGAGTCGAAGGGGATTCATGGGTCCTACCTGCCACCAACTTCCCCCTGCACTCTCCCAGTGCTTTCAACGTCATGGACAGGCAGTCCTCACACTCCGATGAAGGATGGGTGGATCCCAGACACCACAAGCATATTCTGTGGGGGTCTGTAACAGGCATCTTTGAACCGCAGTCAGTCACAGCATTTTTTGAAACCCGACTTGGGAGTGGAAGACGCTGATGACGAAGCTATACTTTCGAATATACTCGAAGATTTTCAATGATTTCTCAAAGATTTTTCTTCACAAATAAACACAGCGTGCCGTATCCAAAGCGTTAACACGGAAAAACGGAACTGAAGCCAACGGGTGCTGCACGTGCTATGTATACCTCTGGTGACATGGATATCGAGATGACAGGCATCGACACACAGCGTCCCCTGCTGAATTTTTTTTTACCAAAGCACCTCAACTGGCTATTGGGAATACCAAAAGATAAGGAATACACAGGAGGACACAATCCATTCAAAGGCGGGTGGTTGTGGTGGGATTCCACCTGGCTTCCTGACACATGATTGGCCGGCAACCGTCTGCCAGGTGCAAATATTACTTATTCTGGTTTCCTTGGTCCTTTGATAAAGTCCACTGCCATATTCTTGGGTAAGGAGAGGGGTGGTGTCAGGCGCACTGCCGCAACACCAGTCCCATGACAATCCGGGGGCCGCCGAAAGATTCAGCGTGCCCTTTTAATACCACGCTCCTGCTGTCTTCCGTGGCGCTTGGGAGAAAGTTCACGCAGGAGGGCACTACACATTCCAAAACCCTGTGCGTAAGACCACATATAATTCCCTGCACTGCCGGAATTAGTGCTTATCAGCTGTTCTCTGAATCGCCAGTGGTGTTCTACAGTTTGTTTTTGTATTCTCTGGCATTTTCTGGACCCTGACATCTGTTCTTTTGACCATCTCTTGTGGATCACGTTTGGCCTTAGCTGTTGGATCTTTCTAGACCTTTTTTCAACTTTAAACTTTGGATTGTGTTGGTGTGATAAATCAACTTCTGGGGGGAACCAGGGGTACAGGGATGAATATCGGTTTCTAAACCATCAATCAGCCCGACACCTCTAGTACACCAGAAGGGATACGTACAGATTGGAACACATGTCAATTATAAACCTCCTTGTCCAATTTTGGTACCGTGGATGGAACAACAGGCTTATCTCCACAAGGTCGCAGATCGTGGATTAGTTGCAACACAGGGAAAATATAATTATTACCCAATGATAAAAGGGACTGCGCAGTCAAGGTTGTATAAAAATATGTACTTTATTATAATTACAACAGACAGTTCCAGCACACTACAAAATACAACCCACACTGTAAAGGAACAGAGAATGACAGGAAGGCAGTTGGTAAAGCAATCAGTCTTAACTGTTCAAGGTTATTTGGTTTCAGCACCAAGGGAGCAAGGGGTCGTAAATGTCACTAGGGGCCTTCAGAGAAGGACCAGGGGGACATAACCACAATGTACCTGGTGCTTGAGATGTTCTTGATGCTCAGCAGCGTCAAGTTGGTACAAGGATGCTTTGCAGCTCCTGCGACAGAGTTCAAGACGGGAGACAGCTGCGGGTATCAGGCGGCAGGCAGTTCGGCAAGCGAGGCTGGACGGATAGCTGCAGGCTGGCATACAAGGCGACCCAGGGTCAAAAATTGCTGTCTCTGTGCTGGTTGGCGGATCTGGAATGCTGGTCGAGGCGTCTTGGACGGCTTTAGTGATTGCAGTGTGACAACAGTCAGTGGTGCAGTTGGTTGCGGTTCGAGGGCTCGACTGCCTCAAAAATGTACTTACAAGATGGACACTGTTTGATGCTTGTGTGGCACTCCTCCTAGTTTCTTCACAGGGCTCGTGGCGTCCTTTCAAGGCGGACGGCCCAAAGCTGAGGAGAGTGTTTGCAGGCAACGGCCTTGTCCTTTGTTCAGAGACACTCTGGCACTTCCCACCTAGGAAGTTTGCTGGCAGAACCTAGCAGGGCACGCTGTGAGCTGGCTGGATAACGGTTCTGGAGCTGCTGGACGGGTCCTCTGAGTCTGGGATCTCCCTCTGTTCCCTGGGAGATGTTTAGGGGAGGGATCTTGCTTCCCTCTTGGGAATCCTGGCCTTCCTTCACTGGCGGAAGCTGTAAGGTAGACTGTACCTTCAGCCAGGGTCCAATGCTGAGTTCTTCTTTCCTGCTTCTGGTGAAGCCTTCAAATTATCTGCTAAGTGAGGGGCTCAGCCTACCTTAAGGAACCAATCCGGTGTCCCCAACAACAATCTTCTGTTATGCATGAGGTCAGGACCAGAGTGCTTTGCAACAGGAAAGGTGAGAGGTGACAACATGTACTCCCACCCATTTTCCTTTCTGTTGTAGATCAAAGTGTATCTCTGGTTAACTGAGCCCTCTGTGTGTCAAGATATCAAAGGGTAAGAGTTTTCGACACTCTCTCCCGAACCACAGAAGCCGAATAGATTCAACCCTCCCACCGTGGTTGGCACGGGCACCTGATGTCAGAAATAACAGGAAACCACGTGGTAGCCAATGGGTGGAAGAGGGATTAGGGAGAGGTTGTGGATAGGGAGGGGAAATGAGGAAAACCGTAAAAAGGTTTAGGGAACACATATTTGGATAAGTATGGGGGACAACAGGAAAGAACATACATATACATAAATCTTAATTCCAACCTCCTAGTTTGCCTGACTCCTATAACCTTTCATATCATACATGTAGCAGTGTCTTAACTGCAGTCAGCTTGGTGAACACATAAATGCACAAACTAACATGGAGCAAGCGAATGAAACAAGAGTGTCACCCTTCATGAGGAAATCATACGCATGGCCCTTTTGGGCAAGAAAAGCAGTACACAGCCGACATAGAAACTTGTGAACATAAACAGGACCCTCTATGTGTTAGTCTCTCTGTCAGTCAAAAACTCATGCATGATGGGGGGTTGGCATGCCCACTGCCAACTATATAATGTTCTTAGCAAGACTCCGAAATCATCAAAACATGTGTGCATCCATCCTGCCACGTTCTAGAATCGAAACAAATGAGCTTGGGCCCTTTTTACACTTGCACGTATATCACTGGTAGTTTTCCCAAACTCAAACGAGACTTTGTTTTGAAGTTATGCAGACATTTACACAGCTCAATACATATGCGTGCAGTTATCTGATTGTCTGGGCGGCCCCGCGGGACCACCCGGTCCTGAAGAGATGACGCATTGAAAATATGCCCAGCAGCGCCTCTCACCGCCGCGACCTGGGCTGCAGTTGCTTTACTGCACTCATGAAAGTAGCTGTGCTGCTTTAGGTATCTTCTTCTTGGAATTCACTGCCCGTGGACCTGGGAGGGAAGGTAGCAGTCCTTCAGCGTCGGAAAAGGTTTCAGAAAAATTCCTGCATGAAGCCGTGACCACCCGTGCCTCCAATAATCCCCACCTGGGCACGGGCGGCCAGCGTAGAAATAGACCCGGTAATTCACATCAGTTGGGGAAGCCCACACGTAGCAGGACTACAATTCCCACCCAATGCTGCTGGAAGTTGTAGTTCCTATCCCCATACAAGCTATGCGCTAAGGTTTTCTTAGCCCCACAAGCCTCCTCCCGGCCCATATATTGAACCTGAGAGTACCCACTCTCTCAGGGCCCTTCACAGGGCCTGGCTTCTCTGGATGACATAAATGAAATTGTCTCACTAGTCTATGGGCATGAACTGCACCCACCAGTTCCCATGAACAATCTTCTGGACCATAACCCAACCACTGTATTAAATACCATAACTTGCTTTGCTTCCTCTTGGAGTCCAGGATCTTTTTCACCTCATATTCCACTTGACCCTCCTTCAATATTGCTGGTGGTCGCTGCGTGGTCATCGCAGGAGCTGTGGGTTTAAGCAAAGACACATGGAATACAGGATGGATCTTCAAATTCTTAGGTAAGAGCAATTTCATTGCCACAGGACACACACATTTTGTAATCTCATAGGGTCCAATAAATCGGGGTGCAAACCTTCGAGATCCAACCAGAGATAGATTACGCTTGGACAAACAAACCCTATCCCATATTTGGGAGCTTCTTGCTGTTTCTTGTCAGCCTGTGTTTTATAAGCCTTCTTAGCCTGTTCCAACTTAATTTGTGCCTTCTGCCTAATGTTCAGAAGTAATTGCTTCCTTTCTTGTAAAACTGGCATTTGCTCCACTTCGGGCAAAACTTTGGGTAACATATTTTGTTCATGCCTGTACAAACATTCATTTGGTGCAATACTCAGAGATGCGTGTTCAGTGTTATTCTACGTGAAATCCACCAACCACAGGCCTCTCACACACTAGTCCATGCCATCCACCAGGTAGCACTGTAAGTATTGTTCCAATGTCTGATTAACCCTCTCCATTTGCCCATCAGTCTGTGGGTGATAACTCGTGGAAAGGGCACAATCAATTCCTTACATCTGGCAGAAGGCACGCCAAAATCTAGAAGTAAATTAAGGGCGCCAGTCAGAGACAATACTCTGACGCAACCCATGCAATATTGCAATATTCTGCAAAAACATCTTGGCCAGTTGCCCGGCCCCTGGAATACCTCTACAAGGCACAAAGTGGGCTTGCTTTGACAAGTAATCAACCACCACCCAAATTGTGTCATATTGATTATCTGGAGGGAGATCTGTAATAAAATCCATGGAGATATGTGTCCAAGCCCTCTCCAGGGTGGGTGGAGGCTGTAACAACCCCACCTTCTGGGCATGATCTGATTTGTTGTGAACACATTTCTCACACTTTT
Organism: Ambystoma mexicanum; assembly: GCF_040938575.1. Lineage (NCBI taxonomy): Eukaryota > Metazoa > Chordata > Amphibia > Caudata > Ambystomatidae > Ambystoma > Ambystoma mexicanum. The sequence goes on along the minus strand of NC_090934.1, from coordinate 976,630,746 downwards.
GAATGTACCCCACTGTATCCTTTCTCAAATCCGGCCACCAAAAGTATTTTCCCAACATTCTTTGAGTCTTTTTCCTTCCTGAGTGACCTGCTAATGGGGATTTATGGCACCAATACAATGCTTTCTCCTGTAAATCCTGCGTGGATAAAAATAACCTCCCTGCATAGTAAGGAAGCCCATCAAGGATGGTCTTTACCGGGTCCCCCATGCCCCACTCCTGTGGCTCCTGTTGACTCAGGCTTCCTCTTACTTGGTCCAACATCTTTTCAGTAACTGCCCCAACCACCTTCTCCGGAGGGATGATGGCATTAACCTCTGTAACCACATTCTCCAAATTCTGCTGCCTAGTCAAAGCATCAGCCTTACCGTTTTTCCTTCCTGGCATAAAAGTCACCACAAAATCAAATTCATTAACATGTTGGGACCGTCTCAATTGCCTAGAACTCAGAGTCTGTGCTGTCTTAAAGTATTGTACATTCTTGTGATCTGTCAATACTATCACCTGATGCTTGGCCCACAACAAATAATGCCTCCACTCCAGAAATGCCGCACAAATGGCTAACAATTCTTTGTCTGTGATGGAATAATTCTGTTCACAAGGTGTAATCTTACAGGAGTAGAATGCTACTGTCTGCCAATTCCCTTCCTCACTTTTCTGAGACAATACAGCCCCTATACCCACAGAATCCACCATAGCTGACACCATCTGTTTAGTTAGGGCAAAACATAAGCTCACCAAAATATAAAAAAGTGAAGTCTTTCCCGCAGTATTTGCTATCCAACCTGGGAACCTTGATTCTTTAGGACCTGACACCTCTGTTCCCTCTAAGGCCGGCCCAATCCTTTTCCCGCCTCTTTTCTACGCTGTTCTCCTCCTGTTCCCTTTTTTTGGCGTATTAGGACAGGTGCGAATATAATGCCTGCATTGCCCGCAATATAAACACAGATTGTTCGCCTTACGCTGTTCTTTCTCTGCTGGCGACAATGGCTCTCTTACACTCCCTATTTGCATGGTTTCACTTTCTCCACTCCTTCCTACCCGCCCGTTGTCCAACCTAACAAACGACACTGCCTCAGGTTTTTTCCTATCTCCCTTACGTTCATTCATCCGATGATTCAACCGTAAGGCTAAATCAATCATGGCCGTACATGTAGTGGGTTGAGGTTCCACTTGTGCAATTGCATCTTTCAAATCCTCTCTCAATCCCTGATAAAATAATACTGTTTGCTTGGTCTATGGCCAATCTGTCTCAATTACCAATCGATTGAACTGTGTCACGTATGACACTAGATCCCGTGGGCCCTGACGTAATGCCAGAAGTTCTTTATCCTGAGCCAGCGACACCTTCCGTCTGTCAAACAATCTCACAAACTCAGTCAAAACCCCATTCCAATTATATAACAAAAGATCCTCTTTTTTCACCAACGGCATAGCTCATGCAACAGCATCTCCACTCAAATATGAGATCACAAAAGCGGTTCTGGCTTGAATGGTTTCAAAAGCCGTTGGCTTACATAATAAATGTAGCCTGCACTGTGTCAAGAACATCATGTACCTCCTAGGTTCTCCTGCAAATCTTTCTGGCGCAGCCAAGGGAACGCTACTAGGTGGTTGCACAATTACTGTAGAAGATCTATCCCCTGCAGCCCCACCTGATGGTCCTGCATTACTCCCCTCTAACGGGGTACCTTGCGCTACTAGCCCATGAAGATCGGCCTTTCAATGCAATAGATTCCTGCCTAGCAGGATTTAACTCAATCTGAATATTTTGTAACGCCTTTAGCACATCGGCTAAAGGGGGAGGATTCATCTCCATTTGGCTTGGGTGGTAATTATAACCCACTTGGACGGATTATTATGTCAAGATATCAAACGGTAAACGTTTTCGACACTCTCCTCCGAACCAAAGAAGCCAAATAGATTCGACCCTCCCACTGTGGTTGGCATGGGCACCTGATGTCAGAAATAACAGGAAACCACGTGGCAGCCAATGGGGGGAGGAGGAATTAGGGAGAGGTTGTGGATAGGGAGGAGGACATAAGGAAAACCAGAAAAGGGTTAAGGGAACACATATTTGGATAGGTATGGGGGACAATAGGAAAGAACATACATATACATAAACCTTAATTCCAACCTCCTACTTGCCTGACTCCTATAACCTTTCATATCATACATGTAGCAGTGTCTTAACTGCAGTCAGCTTGGTGAATACATAAATGCACAAACTAACATGGAGAAAGCAAATGAAACAAACAAGGGTGTCACCCTTCATGAAGAAAACATACTCATGGCCCTATTGGGCAAGAAAAGCAGTACACAGCCAACATAGAAACCTGTGAACATAAACAGGACCCCCTATGTGTTAGTCTCTCTGACAGTTCAAAAACTCATGCATGATGAGGGGGTGGGGGTTGGGGGATCTGCCAACTATATAATGTTCTTAGCAAGACTCAGAAATCATCAAAACGTGTATGCATCCGTCCTGCCACGTTCTAGAATAATCGAAACAAATGAGCTTGGCCCCTTTTTACACATGCACATATATCACTGGTAGTTTTTCTAAGCTCAATTGAGATTTAGTTTTGAAGTTATGCAGACATTTATACAGCTCAATACATATGCATGCAGTTATCTAATTGTCCGGGTGCCCCGCAGAACCACCGGGACCTGAAGAGATGACGCGTTGAAAATATGCCCAGCAGCGCCTTCTCACCGCCGCGACCCGGGCTGCAGTTGGTTTACTGTAATCATGAAAGTAGCCGTACTGCTTCAGGTATCTTCTGCCTGGAATTCACCGCCCACGGCCCGGGATTGAAAGTAGCAGTCCTTCGGCATCGGAAAAGGATTCAGAAAAGTTCCTGCATGCCGCCGTAACCACCCATGCCTCACACTTCAATATTCCGCACCTGGGCACGGGCGGCCGGCGAAAAAATAGACGGGGTAATTCACATCAGCTGGGGAAGCGTGCACGTAGCAGGACTATAATTCCCACCCAATGTTGCTGGGAATTGTAGTTCCTATCTCCATACAAGCTATGCACTAAGGTCCCACACACCTCCTCCTGGCCCATACATTGAACCTGACACTGTGGCTCTTGATCAAAGCGCAGGTCTCCCTTGAAGTTTGTGACGAGAGCAGACTTTCTCTCTCCCTTAAATCACATACTTCTCCCTCTGAAAAGGGTCAGCCCTGCAGGGGTTGCCTACGGTAAATAGTGGACAGAGACATGCCATTCACTGTTCTTCATACAGAGGTTTGGGAGCTGGCTTCAAGGTGACACATTGCATATCAAAGAGGTGTTAGTTTTCCTGCCCATTGTTAAGTTCTGTGACCAGGCCTATTCGCAGGCCTGCTTCCATTAACTCTCATCAGTATGCGCTGCCACCACACAGAACTTAGACAGTCGCACAGGGTAGATCCATGGAGCCTTTGATATTTAATTAGGTTGGCCATGGGAGGTGAAAGGTGTTGGCCTTCTCCTCTGGATGTTTTCATGCACCCCTTGCTGTCACCTGTCAAATAAATGTGACAGGGAGGACTGCATCTGTACACTGGACTATGTGTTTGTTGTGCGGTGAGCATTAGAAAATGTGTGCGGATTAGCCCCACACTTTTCCGGAGGTTGATCTCCAATCATTCCATTTCCTAAAAAATCATCAAAAAACTCTCAGGCGAGTGCACACTCCCCGTGTGGATCATTGAATCCCTCACAGTTGGGACTGGACCTGTGGTCACACAGGCCAGTCCAAACAGTGCTGGGGGCACCCAGCAGATACAGGACACAGGACATGGGCACAGGACATGGACAGTTGCAGGGATCACCCTGATTGCCGTGATCACACAGTTGGAAATCAGCAGCCGGGGTTCCCAGGATAGCAACAGTGCTAAGGCCACACAGCAGGACAGTGGCATGGGGGCTCCGAGGTTACACATGCTGATTTGGGGGCACCCAGACCAGCAGGGCTGCAGCACCAGAGTCTCACAGCGTCAGCCTGCAGGCCGAATAATGAGACACGAGACAGAAGTGCCATTCATGGAGTCTGCCGTCGTTCTGGCGCACGTGCTGGCTGGGGATCCTTTTATTCACAGTCAGTCACGATAAAGTCATGACACATATTCTTAAAGGGGCAACCCCACAGATTGCTTCTTTGATTGCCCCTGGATTATGGATTGGATTTGCTATTGTGGATTTGGCTTTGCTCACTGAACTCTGAGGATTATTCATTCCTGTGACACTACCCTTTTGCCTTCCATTGATGGTATACACAAGCCACTCCTCTTCTTTGCATCCTCGTACTGCCCGGTGGTAGAATGTAGCGTTTCTTTTTTATGGTATTCCCATTTTTGGCATCCTGCTTCTTCATGACGGGCTTCCCTGCTCCCCTGTTCTTGAACCCTGCTCCTCCTCTCATCGGAAGCCACAGGTAATTTACATATGCATGAGGAGCCAACCTAGGGGGTTGGTATTTCTATCATTTGTAGTGATTACCTTTTTGCTGGCCCACAGCCTAGGGGAGATCTTTGTTGCATGGCCACCATCACACCTTTTGCTCCATTGGTTGGGTAGCAGAATAACATTATCGTTTTCTCTGGCTGATCCATTGAGAAGAAGGCCCATCAGTTCACCCAGGGCCCGGTCGTGACAGATGGCCATAGGGGTCATGCACCACCTCCTGCAAAGTGATAACGGGTCTGGGGTCAGTGCAAGTAACATACCATATCCCAGTAGTTTGGCAGGTGCTTGTCACTTTGAGCAAGATGTGCCCTTGTCCTTTTCAGGGGAGCCTTAAGCATGGACATTACACCCAGAGTGCAAACAGTGGAATGGAGAACAACAAAGCAACACCTCTGAGAGAGCAGCGAATCAAGAATGCAAGTTGCTGGCCAAGCCTAACATAATACAGGAAAGGATGTACCACGAGGCGAAATTAGTCTGGCATAAACAGGGCACTCATTTCCTGCAGAGTGTGGCTGTTTGGAGGTCCAGTAGTAGCGGCTTTATCAAGTGTTCGGAGCATGGGCAGAAGGAATTGGAGTAAGTCGAAGGATGTGCAGTGAGGAGGCCAGAGGGCAGGAAAGGAAGTTGTCTGTGGTGAAGAGTAAAGAAGGTGTTGAGAGTAAGGAAGGGATGAGGAGGAATATCAGAAGTGAAGAGGAAGTGGATATGTAACAGGGGAGTGGTGAGGAGCAGCTTCGGGAGCAGGGAGGCAGAAGTGAGCAAGAGTAAGGAGGCGCTTAGGAGAAACATCAGGAGGAGTGATGAGGAATTGGAGAAGAGCAAGGAGGTGGTGATGCTGACTATTATGGGGAATGAGGAGAAAGTGGACAAGAGTAACGGGAGGTTGGAAGAGACAGCTAGGGAGGAGAGGAGGAGTGCATTCAGGATGGGGTTGGCGAAGATATTTAGAGAAGGAAGAAGGAGAAGACTGGAGGTAAAGCCTAAAGATGCACCCTAACGAGTCTGTGGTGAGGCAATGAGGAGGAAGATGAAAGTAGGAAAAGAGCATCAACAGATGTAGGAAAGTTCCCCTAGGCACACGACTGTGGCAACCCATTTAGGAGGTAGACGAGGATAGCAGGCTGGGGACTAGAACCAGCATCTCAAGACAGGGAGGTGGGTTAAGGCAACCTGCTCCAACCTGTGAAGAAGCTTGGGTGGCAGCATCCTGGTGAAGCTCTGGTGCTCATTTCCACATCACCCAACCGTGCCACCCACCTAACGTACAGGCCCACGCAGGGCCCAGAAACCCAGATAGAAGGGTATCCCATGAGCCCAGGACAAGAAACAGAGGACCTGAATCCGTAGACCAAAGAGACATGGAAATATAGGGACACTGAAATCCCCGAGACTGTGAATGCTTGAGAAGGGAGAATTTCCCGGGAAGCGATCTTTGGATTAGGGATTGCACAACTCTGGGGCTTTGTTGAACCCGCAGATTCTTTTGTTGAACACAGATACTTTGTTTGTTTTATTTATTTATTGTTGTTCTTTAGTTCAATTTACTTTTACAACATTAACACATTATCAATTACATCCATTCTTATGCATATACTCAATAAATTAAATTCATTCATGCTTATTACATATAATAATCTTAAAACACTTATTATTTCATTCCAATCTATCGACCATTAAAATTCCATAGTTATCATTTACATACGTTCTTAAGAATTTACCCATTTATGTCCTTTCAAAGGTTTCTTATCAGCCTCTACCTGAACTCTATTATTCAGGCCAACACTCATTCATAATAAATGGCCTAATATCATCAAGGTTGCATAGCTTTTTCAGTTTAACTCCGTTTTGAACATAGATATAGCTGTTTGCCAAACATTATATAATGCTATAATCACAGCTTCTGAGCCAGTATTCAAACACAGACCCCAAAAATGTGTTGTGGCTATCATAGTCATGGAAATAACAACTATACCATCTCCTATACACTGTTTCCATCTGAACACATCCCGGCAATATGTGTCTAGCGGTTTCCAGATTATCTACATGTAATTATTGTCTTGGTCTTTTTCAAATTCACCCTCATATCATGTTCATTACACAATCTGCCCGGCTCTCCCAAGAGATTTTCATCACAGCTATTGTGTGATCTACTATCACCAGATCATCAGCATATAGTAATGCTGTGATCCTGGTTGTGGCAAGTCTGGCTGGGCTGTGGGCATGTCTCTCCAAATAATGTATAAACTCGGCAATATACACATTAAAGAGAAGAGCAGCCAGTAAACAGCCCTGCTTAAAGCCCTTATTTTTATAGGACATGACAGTTTCCCATTATTATCTAGGCGTACGTGGTCTGTGTTGTTCATATGTAATTGGATTAGAATTTCCACTAGCCAATGAGGACATCGAAGAGCTCGTAATTTATCCCACAATTTATTACATTACTATTTATTGTTTGAAGCGCAAGATGAAGACTATTTCCAGTGCTGAGAATGAACGATTTGCTGGGAATGGAATCCCTAGATTGAGGGTCACAAAGCTCGGAGGCTCGTGGCTTTACTGTAAGGAGAAGCCGCCCTGATGCTCAGCTACTGAAATGATGTCCAAGGGAGGCCACTATGTAGATTCCCAGGGTCAACTTTTTGCAAAGGCACCGAAGGAATTTTGAGTGGGCTGCCAAGTCATTTTGACTTCTGCTTGCCATGTGTGTTTTAAAATGTGGATCTGGGTCGCCTTAGGCCCTGTGCTGTTCTGTTTCATTGCACTACTACTGCGCTCCCCCAGGTCTTTCCCTACACTTCACTCCACCACACCTTATCATCCCTCTTCCCTTCCACACTCACCTGCCCTACCACACTCTCCTTTATCTCTCTGCTCATGCTCCCCTCTAGTGGTACTATACACCTTTCTCTCACTCGCTACAGACTGTCCACCTTTGCCTAGCCACCTCATCTCTCCCTCCCCATTCCTCTCCTCCTCCTATCCTTTTGCGGCCCTTCATGACACTTACAAAAGACCCCCTGGCCAACTCACTACCTGAAATATCAGAGAGCATCCTCCCTCCCCTCCAGCACTCATGACCCCCTCCGGCAGCCATGGCAATTACTGAGATCACTTCCCTTTATGCAGCTGCCCCTGCTGCCATTCACACTGATTCTGCTACCTTTCTGCAATCCTGCTTTTCCAAGATTGGTATTGGGAGGTTTGCTTAATGATCAATAAGGCCCATCCTCTTCCTCCCTCCCACCCTCTGACTTTATTCCACTCTCCTTCAAAGCCACTGCCATATTCACCACAGAGCACACAACTCTGAACTTTGAACAATAATCAGCCACTGCCGACCTAATCTGCCTGGCCCTCGCCAAGCAGAGCGAGTGAACTGAACGTCTTTAATAACTTACCAACTGTGGCCACTAGATGGGGGTATGTAGCAGAATGCTGCATTGTATTTTTGGACGGGTACAGAAGCATTTGCTCTCATTAAAGCATTGACTTACTAAGGTATTTCAATTATTTGATTAATCGTCGCGACGCAAAGCCACGCAAGGGTTCGGACCGTTACGTTTTCATCGTGGAAGTTAGCGCTTCATACCAGTTATGGGTGGAAGGTGTCCGGAAGTATTAGCTGAGCACCGACGCTCCAAGTTCTCCTGGACCTTGGCTGTTCTCATTAACCCCTTAATTGCTGAGTGTTTTCAGTCCTAGTGCTGAAAGCTTTTTTTGGACATTTCGGTGTGTCGCATTCACTCCCTTGTAACTTTTTTGTTACAAGTGAAATCCCGGCCAAATTTGCACCCTTTTCTTCCCACATGTAGGCGGCCATACCGCCACCAAAGATTCCTAGTTTGCTGAAGGGTAGTGTGTGAGAAAATAACAAAAATCTTTTTTCAGAACATGACAATAAAATGATGTACAAAGACACTTGTGTTTTTTTCTTGTAGACCTTGAAACGAAAGGTTTGCAGTTCTGAATTCGCCATTTTCCAAGCTTTCAAGACCAGGTTGAGTGGGGGAAAAAATCTCTTTTATCTTTCATAAGTTTACCATCAGTTTCAAACATTTTCTGTAATGTTTCAGAGAACAAGCATTAGTACAAGCCAAAAACGGAGCCATGGCACTCAGGATTTTTATGCTGATGGCCTAAACAGACGTAAATAAAATTTGAAAATAACGAAAACAAATGTGGTGAAGAATGGCAAGCATACATTTTTTGAAAGAGCACAGTCAGACCTTTTGAAGGATAGGTGACGTGCGCAGGTTACAAAAGCGTACATTGTCTAAAACAGCAGCTAAATGTAGGTCACATTTGGGAAATGAAAGTGGTGTGTAAAAAAACGCAGTAGGAAATGTATGAAAAGGTTATCAAAACCAAAGGAAAACAACACATGTCCTACCTTCCCACTTTCCCACAGGTGTCTTGACAAAAACGGCACCTCACATGTGTGGGGGCACTTACCTGGGCGCAAAGGGAAAAGGCTAAACCACTGGCACATCAAACGCCTTGGGGAAGACTGGATTTGGCTTTGTGGACAACCCACAGATTTGGGCCCGGGCTGTCACAGCCATCATGGAAAACAGGGAGCCTCATGCATTTCTGAAAAGAAGCCACCAGTGGGAATCCAACAAGGTCTGACTTGTATGAATCACGTGACAACGTATTTATTACCTACAAGGCCCGGCAAATTCCAAAATGTAGGGAAGAAAACTCAATTATGACATATTTTCCCACAGGAAACCACCGAAACACACTGGCAACAACACATGTCCTACCTTCCCACATTCCCATAGCTGTCCTGAAAAAAACAATACCTCACATGTGTGGGTGCACTTACCTCGGAGCAAAGGGAAAAAAATAATCCACTGGTACACCAAAGTCCCTGGGAAGACCACATTTTTACTGTATTTGGTCTTATGGCCAACTCACAGATTTGGGCCTCGGGTGTAGCAGCCACCATGGAAAAAAGGGAACCCCATGCATTTCTGAAAAGAAGACACCCGTGGCAATCCAAAGAGGTCTGTTTTGCATCAATCGCTCTAGAATTTATTACCCACAAGGACCGGCAAAAGTCCAAAATGTAGGGGGAAAAACACAATTTTCAGACCTTTATGAGAAACCTGAAGGTGTCTCACTTACTAGTCCCCAGAGATCTGTCATCCAGGTGGCCAGGACACAGCCATCGCCATTGGATCCAGTTCCAGGGGGTGGACCAGTGCGGGAGGATCACCTTAATGGGGGGTCCTCAGGGAGTGGAAGTGGGATGCGATGGGCGATGGGTACCCCCTTTCTTACAACACGTTTTCCACATCCTACCCTGTAGAATATTTACAAGCCCTACCGCGCCCCGTTTCCGACACAATCACTTTCTTACACTGTGAAAGATAACAGACTAACACCAGAGCCGTTTACCAGACATGTCACAACACAAGGGTGAGGCAGAGTCAGGCAATTGACAATAACTACGCACACCTGACAGCCCTTTGCCTTCCCCAGAGGGATAAAAGGCACAGCACGAGAGCACACTTTCAGAAAGGCATAACACAAGAGGAAACAGCAATTCTGGATCGGCAGTTCAAACTGAGGAGAAAGGCAGCGAGACTTGGAGGGACGACGAGGAGGGAATTTGCCTTGCCCTTTTCAACTCAGACCCGAGAAGCATCTGAAAGGGAAATCATAAGACCGGGAAATCCAACTGGCATGTGGTGTGACAGTCAACGGCACACAGGGCCCTCCCGCGCTGATAGCCAAAGCGGGAAGAAGCCGTCCTTGACTCCTGAGACAAGAAGCTCCAACAGTTCAATGCAGCCGTTGAGTCGGAGAAGACTGATAGTAAACCGGACTGTGCTGGCCCCAAGGTTGCAGGCGGCAACATTGTTGAATAAAAAACCTGTGTAAATGAACTTAAAAGAAACTGTAGTAAAAGGTCCAGAAGCAGAGTGGTCCGGCGCAGCAGAGGCACTCATTCAGGGGACTCTTACTGGAGCCTTTTTATGTTGTGTTGTTTTCTTGAAACTACGAGAACCAACAGGCCTTGGAAAAGCCTGGCGTGAAGCGTCAAAGTGGTCCTACGAGGGTCGAGCAAAACCCCTCGTACATTTGAAAGTCTTTGACACATTGAAGAAAACTCAGTGAACTGGCAAATGTGAACCCGACTGAGGGATGCCAGGAGAAAGCTAGGAGAAGGGAACCCCCACTTTCTGATGAGATTGAGATCTTTGATATGGGCAAATGTGAACCTGACTGAGGGATGCCTGCGAAGACATTGAGACTTTTTTTGAATGTTACGCTTTGAGTGAAAGGTTGTAGTGAACCCGACTGAGGGTGACTAACATTGCAAGAAGGATCAAAGCCCGGCTGAGAGGACCCAAAGGGCGAAGAGCAATCGCCCAAAGTGAAAGATTAGCAAAGGAACTTTTGTTTGTTTATTCTTTATGGTCCAGTAGGCCTTCTAAGGCAGGAAACTTTGCATAAAAGAGACTTGGCCCCAGAAGGTCCTGGCATCGATGAAAGGAACTGTAACCTCGAGCTGACGAGGCACAGGAGTGGGCTGTGCTTAAGAGTCCCGCCTTGTCCCATGTTAAAAACATAGGGAAGGGAGACCCCAGCCATATCATCCTGACTTATCATTTGGTGAACAGGTCTTTCTTTTCTTGTGAATATTATCCCACACTATTTTGGAACTTAGTTGTAAGGGTTGGCAATAGGTTTTTTAGTATAGGTCCTTTTTATTTGACAAGATGCCACTAGGACTGCCTTATTATTATTTGATAGTCGTAGTTTGCTCCCATCTTAGATTTAGATTTAGATTAGGTGTTTTTCTCACCCATTATACAATTTAGGTAACCCCCTTGAACTGTGATCACTTGTGTCTGACTTTACTGTTGCCACCTGAAGAGGGAAGGTCAGAATATGCTCCCGTCCCCAAATAGGAAGAAGCACCAAAGACAATATGGCCGCCGGTCGTACAAGTTCACGCCAATCGCCACTGCTCCCCCACTGGACTCCTACCAAGAGAGTTACCCTATTGCTAGACCCTACAACCCAGGAGCTCTGTGAACACTACCCAAAGTGGATGAATATGCACAAGAAGGAGCTGGAGATGGCTACAAGGACAGAATCGACTAAAGCGCCAAGAAGCCAGGCCTTAAGTTATTAGAGACGCCACAACGACATAGATGGGTTAGACATGAGGCACACGTGCCATCCGCACATTCGGACACTCACAGACCCAACCACACGAAGAACATACGTGTACAGTTCTATGAGTTAGAGGACAGTGACATGCACATACTGCTTGCATGTTTATGATTTTTTGCCATTAGCTTGCTGCAGCAATACAGGAACACAAAAAGCAAGAAGGGAACATGTAAATGCTTGCAGATGCTTATATGCAAATAATCCTATTGCATGGTAGGAACACTCGAGGGACCTGACAGCCATAACGCACTAACCTATGGACACAATGGAAAGTGTATACAGTAGAAGCCAGCCCATGGCTTAGGAAACCGTAGTAGGCCATAACTGTGTTAGGAAAACCTAAAGGCGCACAGAGGGCTGTGAAAGCAGAACCACTGCAGCGGGAGCAAAGCCACTGCAAAGGTCGCAATATTGCAAGTGACATTCCACACTCTGAACCGAAGTAACACCACCTGCAGAAAAGGACATTCCATGTAAAATACAGAATAATTCAGAGCTCCGGAGCTCACAAACGTGGTCTCTAAGAATGTGATCCGGCCGACCTGATGAGAAGCCAAAATGTGGTGACTGGGAAGAGCCTACCGTCGCATGGACCAGCCAATGGTTAGAACACATTTGTTACACTCAAGCTACAGTTCTGCGCTGGGAATGGAGCGCGCTCAAGGCAATGATGGTCCACACACGGTTATGACGCTGACACATAGTTGCACCTCACGGTCACATAGTTGCACATGCACCGAGAACAAGTGTCCTACGGCCTGGGAACAAAGTTTGTCCCATACTTGGGGGCTTGCGGGTTCACCAATCATAATTCATGGCTGCAGGGGTAGGTAGCCGGGATCACTGACCAATCATGGGGTCCGCACACTGTAACAATTATGTAGTAACAATTTTGGGGGATAGTCCAAGCCTGACACCTGACGTGGTCCGGTCTAATGGATAACCCTCTATATGGGCTCCTATAAGATAACTACCACTCAGCAGCCTATCCTGCGTGAAGATAGGGTTTTGGGAAAGGACCTGGATTGTGACATAAGTGTGATGCCACGTGGTAACAAAACTGTCTTGCGGGCCAGAATTCGCTGAGTGGTGCCCGGAATTACTGCTGTGCATGAGTTCCCTGTGGTTTGTTGGCTGTAATAAACCGCAGTTATACCTTGCTACTTGTCTGGACCTGGCGTTCTTTTGGGAATGGAAAGGAGTTAGGCCTTCCACGAGTTCTGCACCTGCAGACTTCTAGCAAAGGATCTGCCTGCCTGGGGGTCTACCCTAACAAGTTGGAGGCACTGCTGAGATTGTTTGTGACGTCAGCCCAGCCAGAAGCTGCCTCCTTAGCTGTCAGACCTGGAAGGCTGCAGGACCCTTGCAGGAATTGCGAGATAACCGGCTAGCGTAACCGGAGATAGGTTGTCGGGAGCTGCCTTCAAAAAATATCCCGCCCACGGTCGACGAGTTGTCCACACAGACCAGAGGAGCGAGATGAGTGGTTGACAGGGAGCCAGCGGCTGAGCAGCGTCCATGAACGTAGAACAGAAGTAGTGGTCCACACAATTAGCAACAAGGTTAGGTGTATAAACATGCGGGAGGAGGGAGGTGTTAAGTATGAGATGTGGTGGTGAATAGTATTAATTGAATAACGGTAAGTGTGACGGTAGGGACCTGAGCACAGGTAGAAGTCCCTTTTTTATGTCTAGGGAACATTCGGTCATCGAGGTAAAAGGTTCTGGCGAGCAACCAGCACTATTGACTTGATAGGCTTGAACCACTGAAGTATGTATATTAGGTATTCCTATGAATTGGGCGTTTTAGCTTGAAGCATAGATGTCAGTGTCCCCATAAGGTTTAGCTGGAGCTATCCTAGATTGCGGAAGGCATGTTAGCTGGTTAAGTCTCCTGGAGAGAGGCGTTTCACACATTAGGTGACGCGACGGGTGCAGTTAATCACGAGAAATAAAGAGTATGCTCTGCCCTGGAGAGGTGGGAAGACAGTTATAGGGCTTGCGGGAATATTGTGGGGTTGAGCGGGTTTTGAAAAAATGGGTTGTTGTTCTCTGTGTGCACAAAGTTTTTTGCTACCTGTATGAATTCTTAGCTTGGTGAAATCACCCATAAGACGGTGCATAGGACAGTGTGTTGTGCTAGTGAGGAGCTACCATTGCAGAGTTAGGATTGGCAGAGAGGTGAACCAGTGTCGGTGCGCAGAAGGCGCATGCGCATAATTGAAGTGGGGTGCCGGAGAGCGGCAGCACTTGTGAAGGAGGGGATGTAAGCGGAGTATGCAGTGTAAGGTGTAGGGCCATTGAGGCCCGCAATGAGTGAAGGTGATCTTTATTGAATTATAACACTTTTCCTTGACAGCAGATTATCGAATTCCTCGATTCCTCGATTAGAAGTCAGGTAACACTACAAAATTCATGATGTATCCTGTGTACAGTGGGGCGGTCACTCCCATGCAGCATCTCTGTAAAACCCTGCCCCCTTATAAGGATGAAATAATAAAATATAGCATCCAGTGGTCCAAAGATACAGAAGGTAAGATTGCAAGACCATGGCCGCCTAACGGTAGTTTCTCCAAAGACGTGCTGCAATTACTACTGACACACTTACAGAGCACGTACAAGTGGAAGAAGTTAGCCAAACGCATATCCATATTCGAGCTGTGGCACATGTTCCAGGAAGATAGGCCATGGATGCTGAGCCAGCAGGAGGTAAAGGAAGCAGGAGCAGACACTTCCGCTCCACCTCCAGCACCATATAGTGTAATGTCAGATGATGCAGATGATGCAGAGGAGGAGGAGCAAGGTATATACCCGTTGAGAGCGCTAAAGGCAGTAGAGGGGCATTCAAACGCTACATACAAACCATCCCCATAGACAAAAGACGAACAGCAGCGAGGAACCAGGAGGCGGCCAGCAGCTCCGAACTCGACGAAACAGAGTTTGCAGGGATTGGGGCAGTGGAATGGATAGCTGCACATATACTTCTAAAATTAAAGGGAATGACAATGGGGCGGCCGGAGGAGCAACAAAGGCAATAGAGAATTTGGAACTGGGACATGGGTGCAGCGGAAGCACATCACAGGGGGAGAGGGAGGAGCAAAAATGAAGGGACGAGGAGGCAAAACTCGAGCGTGAGAACAGAGAACAGAGAAAAGAAATAAAAAAGGAAGTGGAGTTACGGGGGCGGGATCGGACAGAGCACATGGCAATGTTACAGAGGAAGCGAAGGGAAATAGTGGAAAGGTACGAGAAAGAGATGGGTGAAAAGGAAAAATGGGAGAAAAAGAGGGAGGAATTGGAATGGAAGGGAGAAAAGGAGAAGGAGGTAGAGATGGCACTATGGAGGAAAAAGATACTGCTGCAGGAAACACCTAGGTATGAAGTGAAATGGCTTAAACAGTTAAGATTGGAAAGGATTATGAGGGAGTGCGATATAGAGGATGAGGATGCCCAGGTCCTACGGGAGGTAAGTGAACAGATTACACTAGAATTAGAAAGGAAAAGGCAAGATGAGGAGAGGCAAAGAGAACGGGAAAGAATAGGTGCACCCAAGGGAGGATCAGCAAGAAATGGTGCTACACGCCTCGGGTTGCGGAAGAGGACACATGTAAATTAACAGACAACGATCTTAACACGCAGCATAGCCCCAACCAGATAACACAGAAATGAAACTTTTCACATGGATTCCAGAGTGACATGGACGAAGACTCTGACCAGGATGACACAGTGACGGGGAGAGAGAGAGGCCCAGCAAGTTATGCCTCACTAGGACAGGTGAAGGGACATCATGGAGTGCAGAATGCAAGAACAGAGGGAAAGAGGACACAACATAGATAAACCCACACAATATACAGCAGAGAGGGTGACCCTACAAACGCCATACAATAACAGACTACGGGACCTCCCATAGTGCGGAGGGACAGGGTGATGGTTACATAATCTAGGGGCTACTCTTGTTCCAGGGGATGACTGCCTAGGGCACATGACCAACCACCACTGACACCAGCACTAGAACAAATAAACATGTGCGAAGATGTTCACGACCAAAGAGGGCCCATCCAGATTCAGCAGTACAGACGTCGCCATTTGCAAATTGGAGAGCAGCAGTGTGGCAGGCCCTACGGACACAATATTCCGGCACATCAGATATAAGAACTATTACGTCACGCAAGATGCCTGATGACGAGGACCCTGTTACTTATATACAAGACCTTCAGGAGCTTTGGCACCTCGAAACACGAGAGCCGTGGAACAAAACGATATCAATCTTTTATCACATCTTGATACAAGGATTACCAGAACCAGTACAAAAGAGTTTGAAAAAATGTGTGGGAATGGAGGCAAAAGGGTGGCCATAAATACAGCTCACCATAGTGCACCATTGCAGACTATGGCAGGAAAAGGTCAAACAGAAGGCAGAGGAAAGAAAAGTAGATGAGGCCAAACTAGTTAAAAGCAAATTGTCTAAATATGCACTAGAAGAAGCATTAATAACAAGCCCTAACCCACATGCACAACCAACAACAGCTCAAAACCAACAACAGATGCCATACAACACCATGCAACAATATGCACCAGCCATGGGAGGAGGGTACATGGGAAGGGGTGGATACCAACAAAATTACCAAGGAAGAGGAGCATTCCATAGTGGGCAAGGTTTCGGACCACAATCACACCAAGCCACAGGGGGATTTAGGGATACACAGTCACCAGACTCAGTGATATCCTCGTCGGAAAAAGTAGACTCTGAATCTCCTCCCTCCCTTAGCTCCTCACCTTCGTCCTCTTTCCTGTAACCCTTCCTCTCCTTTCTTCTGGTACTATCGGGAGCACCAAGAGGGGAAAAAGCCTGAAGGCACAAAAAAACCCTGCGAGACCTCAGTGTCAGCTGGAGAGATGCGCAGGCGGAACACTCTTGAGACGAATGCAGGGCAAGGTGAATCAATCCAAGGAGAGATGTCGGTTAAGATCCTGAAGGGGTGAAGTCCAGAGAGGCAACTATGACCCAGTACACGGGGTAACAGGCAACCAGCAAGTAGAACGTGCAAAATAATGCAATCCAATAGGCAGGCCGGGATCTGCTACACGTGTGAGCAGTAACAGAGAAAAGAAACCCACGTGAAGCAGAAGGTAGATTAAAACATGGGCGAAGGCAGAAAAAGGAAGAGGACAGGGAGAAAGAAAACAGGAAGAGAGGTAAGGCAAGAAGGAAGGAAAGGAAGAGAGGTCCAATAAAGGAATGCAAGTGATGAAGAACCGATCAAAGCAGGAACAAAAGATAAAGCACTGAAAAACAGAGTCGGCAGGCTGGACGGGAAACAATGAATACAGGGAGCGAATGCAACAAGCGGAGTAACTAGAAGCGTTGCAATAAATACTCTTGCCCGCGCCTACTTGCAACAACTAGACCAGTGATAGAAAGATCGTGACGGGTAGGCAGTCACGGTGCGATGGAAGACGATCATCTTCCGCACCGCCAGAGGCTCCACAAGCACCACCCGCCTCGCGGCATGACAGTATGCCCCCTCCTAAAATTCCCTCCCTTCAGTTTAACCGGATGGAGATATTGAAACTTGCGCAATAGAAAGGGGGCTGAAATATGCGAGATGGGTTCCCGGAAGTTCTCAGAGGAGGGGTAACCTTTCCACCGTACCAAATATTCCAATTTACCTCTACGATACCTAGAGTTGCAGATGTGAGCCACTTCATATTCAGCCTGAGTGGATGCCTGTGGTAAAGTGACTCTCCCAGAATGACGCGACCAGGCGTCTTCATGGAAGGTCTTCAATTGTGAGGCATGAAAGACAGGATGAACCCTGCTAAGGCAATTTAGAAGTCGTAAACGAAAAGCCACCTGGTTGATCTTCTGGGTGATCCTATAGGGCCCTAGAAACTTAGGGGACAACTTAGAGGGGTGAGCCCATCGAGGTAAATATCTTGTGGAAAGCATTACTCTTGAACCCACTTCCCACCCGGGGACTGGTTGACGGTGTTTATTAGCCTGAATCTTGTAACGCTTTTGAGCTGCCCTAAGACCTTCCCCAGTCTTCTTGTGTATCTCTTTGAGGAGGGAAAGTGAGGAATCTAAAGAGGGCAGGTTAGTGGAAAGATCGGAGACAGGTAAGATAGTTCAAGGATGGTAACTTAGGTGCAGAAAAATGGACTGAAACCCAGAGCGGAGTGTATCGAGTTATTATAAGAGAATTCTGCCAAAGACAATAATGAGTACCAATTGTCCTGCTGGGAGTTGGTAAAACATCGCAGGTACTGTTCAAGGGTACCGTTGAGACTTTCTGTCTGTCCGTTGGATTGCGGGTGGAAACCAGAAGTCAGGGCCCTTTCTATTCCCAGTCTCTTGCAGAGGGCTTTCCAAAATCGGGAAGTGTACTGACTGCCCCTGTCTGAAATGATTTTCGTTGGCATTCCGTGTAACCTGAAGATATCCTTAAGAAACACCTCAGCCATTTCTGCTGCTTAAGGGACACCGGGCAAAGGGAAGAAGTGAGCCATCTTGGTGAACGAATCCACTACCACCATTATACACGTGCATCCCTGAGATTTGGGCAGTTCCACTAAGAAGTCAATTGAAATAGAGCTCCAAGGGCCATCAGGCACTGCACAAGATTCCAGTAATCCAATCAGTCTTTGATGTGAAGATTTATTACGAAGCCAGACAATACAAGACCGAACATAATGGCCAACATCTTCTCTCATTCCTGGCCAGTAAAAATGTCTTTGTAGGTACGCGAGAGTGCCCGCTCCGCCTCTATGACCGGCTAGTTTAGAGTCATGACACCAGGTCAATGCCATCTTCCGAAAGGCTGGTGTGGGTAAGTATAGTCTACCCTTTACCAAGTAAAGACCGTCTCTGACATCGTAAATGAGGTTCTTGGGATGTTTATCAACCTCAAAATGTCCTCCCGAAGCCTCTTTTATCTGCTTCAAAAACATAGAAACCACTCCTATACTCTTAGTCAGGGGAAACATCAGTTCTGGTGGAGGCTCTGATTCAGGCAAATAGTCGCAGCGACGGGAAAGACAGTCTGCCACCACATTTTGATTACCAGGTATGTATGTTATGTTGAAATCAAATTGAGCGAAAAAGTGAGCCCATCGGGCCTGACGTGTGTTGTAACACTCAAATTGCCTGAGGACCTGCAGATTCTTGTGGTCGGTCCGAATGGTAAATGGATATTTTCCACCCTGAAGGAGATGGCGCCACTCCAAGCAAGCAGATTTCATGGCTAGTAATTCCCGTTCTATGACTGAGTAGTTTCTTTGGCTGACATTTAGGGTCTTTGAAAAATATGAGACATGATGTTCTACTCCTTGAAATTCTTGTAAAAGGACAGCTCCTATGGTGGCTGCCGAGGCGTCAGTCTCAAGGATAAAGGGCATGCTTTGATCCGGCTGTTGTAAAATGGGTGCCGCACAAAAGGCTTCTTTGAGGTTACAAAAACTGTGTTCAGCTTCAGAAGACCATTTGAACGGTTCTGAAGATTTCTTGAGAAGAGTTGTTATGGGCACGATCTTTTGAGAAAAATTTGGAATGAATCTCCGATAAATGTTTGCCAAACCCAAGAACTTTTGGATTTCCTTGACAGAAGTAGGTGATGGCCAATCGAGTATGGAAGACACCTTGTGAGGGTCCATTGAGATTCCTTGTTTGGAGAGGATATACCCCAAATAGGGGATAGATTTGGCTGAAAACACACATTTAGTGAGTTTGACTGAAAGATGGTTGTCTCTAAGTCTTCGGAAAACTTCTTTGACATGCTCTTCATGTTCTTCAGGGTTGTGGGAGAACACAAGGATGTCATCGAGATACACTAAAGTGGTTTGACATAACAGATCAGAAAATAGTCTGTCCATAAAACGTTGGAATATGGAAGAGGCATTAACTAATCCAAATGGCATTACTTGATACTCAGAGTCCGAACGGAGTCCTGATGGCGGTCTTCCATTCATCTCCTGCCTGCACGTGGAGAAGATGGTAAGCATTCCTCAAATCAAGTTTGGTAAATACTGTGGCTCCTTGGACTGCTTGTGGGATCTCAGTCATCAACAGTATGGGATACCGATCCTTCACTGTGACCTTGTTTAAGCCCCGATAATCTATACATGGCCTTAACTCTTTGGTTTCCTTCTTTGGAATGAAAAACAAGGAGGCCCCAGCGTGGGACTTCGAAGGCCTTATGAGACCATTAGCCAAATTGCTGTCTAGATATTCTCTAAGAAATTGCTTCTCCTCCAACGAAAGTAAAAAACCTCCTGCAAAAGGGCACCAGTGCTCCCGGAGTTAGGTCGATGCAGCAGTCCTCGGGTCGGTGTGGAGGTAGCTCGATGGGTGACTTTTCTGTCACTACCTCAGTGAACTCCTTGAGGTAATGTGGCAAGCAATTTACAGCTTTAGTCTCGCAACTGCTCACAGTCTTAACTCTTTCAAATTTGGGCACGGGTAGACATTCCGACTTACAAAAAGAGGACTGAAAACTTAGTAAGTTCTTTGTCCAATCGATGTTGGGATTGTGCTTGCGTAGCCAACATATTCCCAAGATAAGGGGGAAGTGAGCTGCTCTAATGATGTCAAAGACGATCCTTTCGGAATGTTGCTGTATCGACAAGGTGAGTTCTTCGGTGGTGTGGGTGATCATTCCTGAACTCAAAGGTTTGCCGTCTACCCCTTCTACCTTCTGATCTTCTTGTTTGGCTATTCTTTTGACACCCTTCTGTTCGGCCCAATGGGTATCGATGAAGTTGCCGACTGCCCCACAATCGAGTAGAGCTAAGGTTGTCACTTCAGTCTTCTCTAACTTGAGGGTTACCGTGAGCACCATCAAACGTGAGTCTTCGGAAGAACCTAATGAGGATACTGTTAAAGTAGTATAAGGACTTGAATCAACCCCTCGGAAGTGAGTCCCAACACTTACCGAGGGCGATCGTTTCCCGATATTCTGGGTGGAACTTCCGGACAGTCCCTTAACAAATGTGAGGATGACCCGCAATACATGCACAGGCAGCCATCCCTACGCCGTTTGCGTTCCTCCGGTGTGAGTGGGGCTCGAGTAGTGCCAATTTGCATAGGTTCTTCCTTAGTCTGTCGTGAGAAGGGTACCGATGTGGACGAGTGAGCTTCCAAGGGAGGGGGTACATTGAACTTAGTCTTTTTCTTTTCCATGCGTCGTTCTGTCATTCTGAAGTCGATTTGGAGAGTAGCTGTAAGGAGATCGGCAAAGGATGTAGGTCTTTCGATCCTAGCCAGTTCATCCTTTAGGTCTTCTCTCAATCCACATCGAAAGATGGCATACTGAGCCTGCTCCTGCCAACCTGCTTCAGCTGCTACCTGTTTAAAGGTGGTTATGTATGTCAGAAGATCTGAATTCCCTTGTCCAATATCAAGAATATCTTCCGATGCCATAGAAGTGCTTTCGGTATGCAGGAAGGTCTGTTGCATCAAGGCCTTGAACGCGCTATAGTTCTGCAAAACCGGGTCAGGCTGGTTTACTAGAGGGGTGGCCCATGCCAGGGCATTACCCGTCATATGGGTAATCATAAACCCCACCTTGGCGTGATCGGAGGCAAAGGTTTGAGGGTGGAATGAAAAGTGTAGATTGCAAGCGTCCAGGAATTCCTTGACTTTCTTCGGAGAGCCGTCAAATGTTCCCGACACCAGAGGAAGCAGAGGTAGATCTGCAGAGGGTCGTTCCCTCTCAGTCATACGTTGCTGCAAGGTGGTATTAGCTGCTTTTAGGTTCTGTACTTCCAAATCCAAACTCTGTACTGCGGCTGCAAGTTCTTGTACTTGTTGTGGAGTGGCCATCTCAATTTCTGTTTGGCGTCGCAAACTGTCACCAGACTCAGTGATATCCTCGTCGGAAAAAGTAGACTCTGAATCTCCTCCCTCCCCTAGCTCCTCACCTTCGTCCTCTTTCCTGGAACCCTTCCTCTCCTTTCTTCTGGTACTCTCTTTTTTTTTTGTGGAGATAAGGACGACCACGGAAGGAAGCCACCGTGCCACCAGATAAGGTGACCAAAGCCCCCCCTGGGAGCGCCAAGAGGGGAAAAAGCCCAAAGGCACAAAAACCCCTGAGAGACCTCGTGTCAGCTGGAGAGATGTGCAGGCGGAACACTCTTGAGACGAATGCAGGGCAAGGTGAATCAATCCAAGGAGAGATGGCGGTTAAGATCCTGAAGGGGAAAAGTCCAGAGAGGCAACTATGACCCAGTACACGGGGTAACAGGCAACCAGCAAGTAGAACGTGCAGAATAATGCAAGCCAATAGGCAGGCCAGGATCTGATACACGTGTGAGCAGTAACAGAGAAAAGAAACCCACGAGAAGCAGAAGGTAGATTAAAACGTGGGCGAAGGCAGAAAAAGGAAGAGGACAGGGAGAAATAAAACAGGAAGAGAGGTAAGGCAAGAAGGAAGGAAAGGAAGAGAGGTCCAATAAAGGAATGCAAGTGATGAAGAACCGATCAAAGCAGGAACAAAAGATAAAGCACTGAAAAACAGAGTCGGCGGGCTGGACGGGAAACAATGAATACAGGGAGCGAATGCAACAAGCGGAGTAACCGGAAGCATTGCGACGCATCCGCAACCCGGAAGAGGTGGAATAAATACTCTGGGCCGCGCCTACGTGCAACAACTAGACCGGTGATAGAAAGATCGTGACGGGTAGGCAGCCACGGCGCGAAGGAAGACGATCATCTTCCGCAGCGCCAGCGGCTCCACAAGCTCCACCCGCCTCGCGGCATGACATACGCACAACAAATGTCACAAGGACCAGGAGAAGGCGGGGAAGGATTCTTATGGCAAGCGAGAGAACCACCCCAGTGCTGGACCTGCCGGCAGCTAGGACACATTTCCTATGCATGCAGAAACAGAGGGGTACCGCAGGGGTGGGGAGAACAGGGGAAGCAGGGCTACCCAGGGATACAGGATGGTTACTACCCCCAAGACATACAGCCACAAGGACAGTCACAGAACAGTCAACAACAAGTCACACATCTAGTACAGACGCAGCCTCATGCTGCACCAACAGCCCAACCAACAGCACCACAAACACCAGCAGCACAACAGCTAACACATATACAGGCCAGTCACTCCCCAGAGCTCATGGACACAATGGCAACGGTCCTTGTAAAACGAATGGGATGAGTCACCATAGTGAGGAACAACCCTTACACAGGGAACAGACTGTCACTGTATCCACAATAGGACAGCCCACACACAAACTTGTTGTGTCCCATCCTGTTGGTCACACCTAATCCTGCGTAGGAACCTCGCATAAGGGTGGCGGTAGGTGACAAAGCGTTTTTTTTTCTTGTTGACACTCTGGCGACTAGGTCATGCATCTGGGAAGGGACATTTGCATTGTCAGGCGAGGATTCTCTGGGGCTCGAGAAGTGGTTCCCTTTTCTGATAACATCTCCTTATCTATAGGAGATCATGACTTATACTTACCCTTACTTTACTCTAAACAAGCACCTGTAAACATATTGGGACGTGACATAAAAAGCAGACTGAATATGACAAGGGCATGGTGTGCTCCACACCAGGGATACACATGCTTACTGTACGACAGATTGTCCAAGCGTATTGTGGGATGACAGTACAGAGGGGGGAATCAGCAGACCTCGAGATGTTCCAGTACGGAACAGACATGGCCTTTGCATGGATGCCAGGAATAGCATGGAAGGTATGGAAGAGACCACGTGAGTACCTGTTCAGACCAGAGACACCACTAGATGAAAAGGAAGGAACAATTTTATCTATAGATATCTAGGGAGTGTTGCAGTGCACGCAATTTATGACCAAGGGAATGGCATAAATGAAGTGCCTGAAGTATGCAGGCTGACACATGTAACACATGAGGAGCTCTTTACAGATAACATAGGGGAGGCAGAGATGATGTTCAAGATGAGTGTGCAGTTCTGGATACGTATCACATACAGAGAGGTTGCGCAGAAAATTGCAATGACACTAGAAGCGCCACCACAGTTCTGGGAGGAGGATCTGGCCAAGGTACCCGACACACTATGGACCACAAGTCCCTATGATGTGGGGTGCATAAAGAGCATAGGAGGGGTGAAGATCAAATTGAATCTTGGAGCAATACTGCCGCAGGTGAAACAATACCCCCTGACCAAAGGAGCAGATGAGGGCATTTTCGAAACCATCAACACTCTCATTGAGAGAGGCATTTTGGTCCCGTCAGAATCTCCATGCAACACTGCAGTTTATCCTGTGTGCAAGGCCAACGGGGTCATGGCGTTTCATTCAAGATTTACACCCACTTAACCACATTGTAGAGGCAGTGTACCCCGTAGCAGCAAACCCTGCCACAATCCTACGTGGCATCCCAGCAGAGGCCATCTGTTTCACTGTCATTGACCTTAAGACTGCTTTTTTCTCAAAACCGTTACAACCAGATTCACAAGATTTGACAAGCTTTATGTACTGCAACTAGAAATGGAAAGGGTAGTGCTAATCACCATCCATTTTTAACAGAGTTATACAGATGGATTAAAGAAACGTCCAGACAGAGAGCACAGTCTTGCAGTATGCAGATGATATCCATATCTGCAGTAGGACAGAGGAAGAATGCAGGAAAGATTCAGTGCACATGCTCACAGTACAAGCAGAAAAGGGGTATAAGATAGACAAGGCCAAACTCCAGTACTGCCAGAGGAAGTGCTGAACATAGGGCAGCTGATTTCCAAAAATGGTAGGCACATAGCCCCAAAGAGAGCCTAAACAATCCAGCACACCCCACAACCTAAAACCATGAGAGAGCTGCAGAGGTTCCTCGGCCTATGCAGCTATTGCAGAGCATGGGTTTTTGATTACAGTTCATACACATGTCCACTTTTAACCACCCTCAAGGAAGCACTAAGAGAAGCAAAGCAACTGGGTTGGACAAGAGGAATGACTGAAGCATTCAACAAGCTGAAAGAAGCAATATGCACAGCTCCCGTGTTAAAAACCCCAGATTACAAAAAGGAGTTATTTCTGTTCTCACACGCCGATGGTGTGGTTATGAAAGCAGTATTGACCCAAAAGACAAGCATGGGACGTAAGCCAATCCCTTATTATGGTGCACAACTTGACCCATTTATGAGAGGACATTATTCGTGCAAACAATCATTGGCTTCTGCATCATTTGCAGTAGCAAAGGCCTCAACAATAACAATGGGGTGTACAACCACCCTTTACGTGGAACATGCCCTCTTTGCGATACAGCACAAGCCAAAATGCACACTAACAACACAAAGAGCATCAGGTTGTGAGATGATACTATCAAAACCAGAACTAAAGATTGTAAGATGCAAAAATGTAAACCCAGCATTGTTGTTAGCAGATGTTTACCAACCAGGAGAGTGGGCTTACGACTGCACCAAAATGATAGAGATATACACAGAGACGCGCAAGGTGCTGTTTGGAGAACTAATCAAGGTAATACCCACAGGAAATAGCTTTAGTGAAGTGCCAAGCACACACTAATGGTGAAGACGCAATTTCAAGAGGAAATGAAGCAGCAGATCATGAAGCAAAGTGGGCATCCTATTTCGGGGAGATGTGGGAACTGAAGGGGACACAAAAAGAAAGAGGTGGTGAGACAGATGTTGTTGAAAGAAGGTTACAATCACCTCCCAGAAACTCAGATAATGGAACTGCAGGGAGATGCACCCAGAGATGAGAAGGAACTCTGGGTAAAAAGAGGATGTTCAATGTCCTCTACAGACACCCTATGGCGACAAAACAACACAGGGAAGGTGGTCATGCCACTTGCGCTACTCAACACAGCACTAACACAGCTCCATCACCCTAAACACACAGCTAAAGAAGTAATTGCTGCACACATTTGAGAATCATGGTTCTGTCCCAATCTAAATGAACATGTAGCAAACTTTATCAGTAATTGCTTGACAAGCCAGCAGTTTACCGCTGGGCACACCCTGGGAGTAGTGAGAGGAGCCATACCTAGACCCGAAGGCCCATTCTTGCACCTCCATGTTGACTACATGGACATGATCCAAGTATTTCAAGGATACCGCTATATGATAGTGGTTGTCTGCCCCTACTCAAGATGGGTGGAGGCTGGACCCTATTCCCATGCCGACACCCTCTAAGCTGCAAAATGTCTGGTCTGTGAAGTATTGTCCCGATTGGGGCATTCTCGCCCCCCTTCCTCCCCGCTCTCCTCACCTGACGAGATGATCTCCAGGTCCTCCAGGACAAAGTTCTTCCGGGTGCGGTAATCTCTCTCCTTCTTTAGCGGTAAAGACCTGCCGCGAAGGGAAGCCACAGTGACCGCAAGATGTACATAGCAGTCCTGGGACCCCGCTTCCGCAGACAGGCGGTTTAAGAAAGGGAAAAAGCCGGAAGGCGTAAAAAACCCTTTCGTCTGGATCGAAGCCTCGTAGAGGATGTTGTGGAGGTTCCGAGGGCAGGTGTGGTCCGGAGAAGAAAACTTCCGACAGCCAGGCGGGCGGAGATTCCGAGAGGGAGGATGATAGAAGTCAATGCAGGAGATTCCACAAAGAGAAAGGGGCGAGGAAAGGTAGGATTATGCTGGAGCAGGATCCCGGCTAGAGAGAGAGAGAGAGAGAAGAGACTACTCGGAAACGGTAGGCAGCGAAGGAAAAAGTACGAGAGAAAGAGTGTGGGAGCCAACCCAGCAGGGCGAGAAAAGAGTAAAGGCAGGGAGCGGCACAGAAAAAAGGCTGAAGAGGAAAAAAAACGTAGCGTCTTACCCAAAGGAAAGCAAGGCAATCTAAGGGGGTTGCAACGCAACGGCACGCCGGAAGTACACGGCATATATACTTCCGGGTAGCCGTTGGAAGCAACAACTAGACCTGTAAGCGGAGCTAAAGCCGCATCCTACCATGGCGCAGACGCCAATGCGGAAGTAAGCCCCATCCGACGCGGCGGATGACATTATGCCCCCCTCCAATGCGAAGGCAACCAGGTTTACCAGGGTGAAGCCTATGAAAACGACTCACCAAGCGGGGTGCATGGACATGAAAGGCAGGTTCCCAAGAGTCCTCCGACTCGGAGTACCCCTTCTATGAAACCAAATACTCCAAACGTCCCCGGTAATACCGAGAATCTCGGATGTGTGAAACCTCATATTCGTCCTGTCTGCGAGTCTGAGTGGGGGATTGATTGGGAATCCTCATTCGGAGGTCATCAGGGACATAAGGCTTGAGAAGAGAAGAGTGGAAGACCGGGTGAATGCGTTGGAGGTAAGGAGGAAGGTCAAGCCTGTAAGCAACAGGATTGATCTTAGAGCGAATGGTAAAAGGACCCAAGAAACGAGGTGACAGTTTAGAAGGATGAACCCATCTGGGCAGATATTTGGTAGAAAGCCACACTTTATCGCCTCACCCCCAAATAGGACAGTCCTTGCGGTGCTTGTCTGCTTGGTTCTTGTTTTGTCTTCTACTTTCCTCCAGGCATATTCTAGCAGAACGATGAGTCTCGCGAAGAGATTGAAGAATAGCTTCGGCTGTGGGAGAATTGGTAGGCCCAGGAAGAGAAGGAAGAAAAGATCTGGGGTGAAACCCGTAGGTACAAAAGAATGGAGAGTAACCTGTGGCAGAGTGCCTAGAATTGTTATAAGTGAATTCGGCAGTAGGTAGTAACGAGACCCAGTTGTCTTGGTATTTGTTGCTGTAGCATCATAGATACTGTTCTAAAGTGGCGTTTAGCCGTTCAGTCTGGTCGTTTGACTGAGGGTGAAACCCCGAGGATAGTGCTCTTTCGATACCTAACCGAAGACAAAGGGCTTTCCAAAATTTAGAGATGTATTGACTTCCTCTATCCGAGATGATCTTCTTAGGAAGACCGTGGAGTCGAAATATATCCTTGGCAAAGGTCTCAGCCATCTCGGTAGCAGTGGGAAGTACGGGTAACGGGGAAAAATGAGCCATCTTGGTGAAAGTATCGACTGTAACCATGATACAGGTGCAACCATTGGACACCGGTAAATCGACTATAAAGTCCGTCGATATGAGGCTCCATGGACGAGTGGGTATCTCACTTTGGGTGAGTAGTCCTAATGGTTTACCTGAGGGGTATTTGGCAGTGGCACAAATTGGACAGGCTTTGAGATATTCCTTGACATCTTTTCTGAGACCAGGCCAAAAGAATGATCTAGAAACAAGATCAGTAGTGTTCTGTTCTCCTCTGTGTCCTGTAGTTGGCAGATCGTGACACCAACTGATAACCCTACGCCGCCATACTCCGGAGGGAATGTACAATCGAGCTCCTTGAAAAAACAGACCCTCCTTCTCGGTGTAGGCACCGTCTTGTTGCCGTAACAATCAAGGTCTTTCGATAGCGAGAGCAGTCCTTATTTCCTGAAAAAAGGTTGCAGTAACCCCCAATATCCTGTTTCTTTGTAATATAGGCTCCCGATGGGAAGTCTCTTCTTCTTTAACCGTCATCTTTCTGGACAAAGCATCGACAACTTTATTGTTAGCACCAGGGAGGTAGGTAATGAGAAAGTTGTATTGAGCGAAGAAGTACGCCCATCGTGCTTGTCTTGAGTTAACACACTCCATATTTTGTAGAACTTGTAAATTCTTATGATCAGTGCGTATGAGAAACTGGTGGCGGGCACCCAGAAGCAGATGTCTCCAGTCTTCGCATGCCTGTTTGATGGCAAGTAACTCTTTTTCTAACACTGAATAATTAAGTTGACTGGGTGACAGTGTTTTGGAAAGGTAAGCTACAGGATGTTCCAAACCATCGTTCTCTTGAAGCAGAACAGCTCCTATGGCTGAGGCAGATGCATCAGTCTCAACTATAAACTGTAGCTCCTGATCAGGATGTCGAAGAATGGGAGCCGAACAAAACATCTGTTTGAGCAAATTGAAGCTGCATTCTGCCTCCGGTGACCAACAAAAGGCTCCTGCACTCTTCTTTAGAAGACTTGTGATGAGTAATACAATCTCCGAGAAATTTTGAATGAATCTCCTGTAGTAATTTGCTAATCCCAGAAACCTTTGAACCTCCTTTATGTTTGTGGGTGAGGCCCATTCTATGATTGCTGATACCTTGCCTGGATCCATGGAGATACCATCCTTGGAGAGGATGTAACCCAAATAGGGTACTGAAGACACAGCAAACCTGCATTTTTTAGGTTTGACAAGGAGCTGGTAGTGACGTAGACGTTCCAGGACTTGCTGAACATGGTGGGTGTGGTCCGCTATGTCAGATGAGAACACCAAAATGTCATCAAGGTATACGATAACGGAAACTGAAAGCAGATCCGAAAAAACCCGGTCCATGAACCGCTGAAAAACCGCTGGAGCATTGACTAGCCCAAAGGGCATGACTCGATACTCGTACAACCCGAATGGGGTACGGAAAGCTGTCTTCCATTCATCGCCCTTGGCGATGCGTAGCAAGTGATAGGCGTTCCGGAGATCGAGCTTGGTGAACACCTGGGCGCCTTGCACCGCTTCGATAATTTCAGTAATGAAAGGCATGGGATAGCGGTCACGTCTGGTGACCTTATTGAGGCCCCTATAGTCGATGCAGGGCCGTAGTTCGTTGGAATCCCTTTTTTTGATGAAAAATAAGGATGCACCTGCCAGGGATCTCGAAGGTCTGATGAGACCGTTATGTATGTTCCTTTCCAAGTAGTCCTTAAGAACCTGCTTCTCTGCTTGCGTTAATGAAAACATGCGCCCAAAGGGAACCAAAGCGTTTGGCTCTAAATCAATAGTGCAGTCCTCTGGCCTATGAGGAGGCAAAGTAGCAGGAATCTTCTCCAGGAACACTTCTTGATAGGGAGCGCAGAACTGCGGCAAGGCATGTATGCCTACAAGATCGCTGGGGATAGTCTCAATACTAAGGTTGCCTTCTTTAGCTGTGGCTGGGAAACAATGCAGTCTGCAGTAGGGAGAGCTGAAACTGAGCTGATTGTTCGTCCAGTCTATCTGAGGATTATGTCTTCTAAGCCAGGTGACTCCAAGGATGATGGGGAAACGTGCAGCTCGGATTATGTCGAACTTGATGGATTCTGAATGCTGGAAAATGGTGATCGTGAGTACTTCTGTAGTATGTGTGATGAGTACCGACGAGAGGGGAGAGCCGTCCACTCCTTCCACCTTTTGATTTTGATTGCGGGCCATTCGGTGAAGACCTATCTCCTCTACCCACAAAGTGTCCACAAAGTTTCCTGCTGCTCCACAGTCCAGGAGGGCTAAGGATTCTATGGACCTAGCGGGTAGCTTGATGAGCACCGGAATAACCATCAATCTGGAGTCTTCTTTTGTGTTAGGAGCTGTAACTGAGAGTGAAACATAGGGACTGAGTGAGTCACAAGGTGTACCCCGGTACCAAGTCCCTACTGGTACCGAGGATGACCGTTTCCCTGCCGCTTAGTTGGGACTTCCTGACAGTCCTTGATGAGATGCTGCTCCGATCCACAGTATGCGCACAGTCCCTTCTCCCTCCTTCGTCTCCTCTCAGCTGCCGACAATGGACCTCTGGCGGAACCGATTTGCATTGGTTCGTCGTTGGAGTGGGAGGAAGAGGGTGTTGACGTAGGTGCAGCCCTGGACTCGGGAACATTGGTAACGATACAGTGTCTGCGACGTTCCATATGCCGCTCTTGTAACCGGTATTCTATTTGTAGAACTGAGGAAAGCAAATCAGGGAAAGTGGGAGGTCTCGCAGATCTGGCAAGCTCATCTTTAATCTCTTCCCGCAGACCTCTTCTGAATATGGCATATTGGGCCTGCTCTGGCCAGCCAGCGCCTGCAGCCAAAGTCTTGAAGTGTGTTATGTATGATAGAACGTCAGCAGCCTCTTGCCGTACATCCAGTAGATCTTCACAGGCGGTAAACGTTAATTCTGGCCGCTCAAACGTTTGTTTCAACAATGTCTGAAACCCCGTGAAGTCAAGCAGGATAGGATTAGCATTGGTGACCAGAGGTGTAGCCCATGACAGCGCGTTACCTGTCATATTAGAGATCAAAAACCCCACCTTGGATTGGTCCGTGGCAAAAGACCGGGATCTAAAGGTAAAGTACACAATGCACACTTCCAAAAACTCCTTAACTTTTTTGGGTGAACCATCGAATTTCCCAGAGGGAAGAGGCATGGCCGGTAATTCCGCCGGATGACCCTCTCGTGCAGTAGCCATCTGTTTAAGGATGGCATTTTCGGCTTTGACAGTCTGTATTTCTTGTGATAGGCCTTGCACAGCCTTCCACAATTCTTGAATCTGTTCTTCTGCAGACATCTTGTATGGGCGTTGCAATCTGTCCCGATTGGGGCGTTCTCGCCCCCTTCCTCCCCCCTCTCCTCACCTGACGAGATGATCTCCAGGTCCTCCGGGACAAAGTTCCTCCGGGTGCGGTAATCTCTCTCCTTCTTTAGCGGTAAAGACCTGCCGCGAAGGGAAGCCACAGTGACCGCTAGATGTACATAGCAGTCCTGGGACCCCACTTCCGCAGACAGGCGGTTTAAGAAAGGGAAAAAGCTGGAAGGCGTAAAAAACCCTTTCGTCTGGATTGAAGCCTCGTAGAGGATGTTGTGGAGGTTCCGAGGGCAGGTGTGGTCCGGAGAAGAAAACTTCTGACAGCCAGGCGGGCGGAGATTCCGAGAGGGAGGAATATAGAAGTCAATGCAGGAGATTCCACAAAGAGAAAGGGGCGAGGAAAGGTAGGATTATGCTGGAGCAGGATCCCGGCCAGAGAGAGAGAGAGAGAGAAGAGACTACTTGGAAACGGTAGGCAGCGAAGGAAAAAGTACGAGAGAAAGAGTGAGGGAGCCAACCCAGCAGGGTGAGAAAAGAGTAGAGGCAGGGAGTGGCACAGAAAAAAGGCCGAAGAGGAAAAAACGTAGCGTCTTACCCAAAGGAAAGCAAGGCAATCTAAGGGGGTTGTAACGCAACGGCACGCCGGAAGTACACGGCATATATACTTCCGGGTAGCCGTTGGAAGCAACAACTAGACCTGTAAGCGGAGCTAAAGCCGCATCCTACCATGGCGCAGACGCCAATGCGGAAGTAAGCCCCATCCGACACGGCGGATGACAAGTATTCCCAAGATGGGGCATTTGTGAGGTCCTGCAGTCCTACAACTGCCCTCACTTCGCCAGTGAAATGTTCCAACACATCACTAACTTGTTAGGAATAAAACACAAATTTGCATGTGCGTACCACCCGCAAGCAAATGGAATGTGTGAACGCCTCAATGGACTACTGAAGAAGCAAATTGCAAAGACTCAATAAAGCACCAAGAAAAACTGGTTGCATTGTTTACCATTGGCTCTATTCAAGGTGTGCAACAAACAAGCGTCCGACCACCATTTAACGCCCCACGAGGTGGTGACATGATGGCGCATGCACCTTCCATTGGCTCCCCCCACTAGGGCATTGAAGGACTGTGAAACCGTCACTTCTGTCACTTTTAACACTTGGGATAGTATACCCACAAACCTCTGGGTCGTCACTGAGCACGATATCCCCTTCTTCCTCCTCCTCACCTGTGTCTGTAGAGGTGGTCTTGGCTCCTTTCTTACTCTTCTTCTTGCCCTTGTGTTTTCTCTCATAGAGGTAGGGCCTCCCTCGGTTTGAAGCCACCCTGCTGCCTTTCAATCAATGGCAAGCAGGAGGGGCTCCTTCCGGATGGTGTCCAAATGAGGAAAAAGCCCGAAGGCAGAAAAAACTTCTAGGGTGGCTCTTTGCAGCTGCAGTTGCGGAAGCTGGTAATCCATGAGTTGTCCAGGTAACCAAGGATGTGCTCCGGGTGAAATGAAGCTTGTAAAAGGCAGTAGTAAGTACACCTCCACAACAACTGAGAAGCACGGGAAGCGAGCAGTAGACAGGAGCGACACACCCTTTGGGAAGGGTTATTGGTTTGCAGAAAAAACTCTGAGAAGGAAACCAGACAGGCAGACGGAAGAGAGTCCTGGAAAACAAGGTAAGTGAATAGAAAGGTAAGAACCCAGAGCGGGAAGCGAGCCAGAGGAAGGAATCTGGTGTAAAGGAGGAATGGGGAAAAAAGGCAGATGGGACGCACTGAAGTACGTACCTAGGAGCGAAAGGCGGGCAGAGTAACAAGGAAGGCAGAGTAAGCACGGGTAGAAAGGACTAGTTCTCACGAAAACAAAAGCAGTGAGTTGCAACGCAACACTAGGGTGGAAGGGGAGGGGCTAAATAGTGAAAGAAGGAAACTAATAGAAAGACTAGACCCGCACCACCAACAGGAAGGAAAACACGTAGCAGGACATTCTACTGGCGGTACAATCGCCTAATGGGCCAGACGCGCCACGAGAATCGGCGCGTGACAGAAACTGTGGCTGATGTATTGGGACACGAAATGTATGACTACACAACTTCACTGGTTTTTAGCGCCTCTTTTATCTCTCGCCAGATACAGCGGGCAAAGAGCATGCCGGAAGACAACGTACAAGAAGATACCAATGCGCCAGTACAGGAAACATACCAGGAACAACTTGTGCAAGTAGGGGATATAGTACTTCTCAAAAATTTTGTCCGGCGCTGCAAAGCGCCCCGCTACACTGGCCCACACATCGTTGAGGCCACAACAGATCGAGCAGTGAAGCTGCAAGGGAAGTTCACCTGGAACTATATTCAGGACGTCAAGCCCTACAAAGCATCGGTCTCGCCCCAACGCGCAACTACAGAAATCGACAGGGCCAAAGCTACAACTGTTGATGATCAACAAGAAAACACAAATGTCCCAAACGCCCCTGAACTAGAGACTACTGGCCACCCAATGGTCAGATGCCCCCAAGACATCCCCACAGCAACGTTAGTACAACTAGACTAATGAGAAATACCATCCCATTGAGGCGACTTGACCGCTGAAATAAATTGTCCATTCCCTTGTCCCAATGTACCCCTCCAGAAGAACCAATGAAGTTAAATGCACATTGACAGCAGTAACACAATTTAACCTTCCCCTTTTTGCATAAGCAGGTCGTGCACCCACTACAGCAGTAACACTGTCTGAACATTTCTCTTTTCTCGCACATGCAGGGTGTTGCGACTGTGATATAAATGTTAGAGAGGGCTACCTGATGTCACCTCCTATTGACCACCCCGAAGCATTCTCCAACCAATTTGTTCATGCTATAAGAAGACCCCGCCATTTTAGAGCACACTCCCCTGAAATGTACTTCCTAGTATTCATAGAGTATTTGGCTCAAGTATATCCACAGCTTGAACACAGTGCATATCCTGTCCTTCCAACATTGTGAAACTCCTCCATAGAGAACATTTGGGAAGGGATCTTTGCCTGGGCAGTAAGTGATTATTTAGTACGCACAGCTTAAATACTACTCACAAATACTAATACAATAACGCATTTTATCTCGATTTTCAGGCGGGCAACTTTATCGTCTCATCAGCTGCTCAATAGCGGCATAAGTAATTATGGTACAAATAATAAAGATTGTCTTGTTTCTTGTATGGTTCCTATTATCAACTGCGCTCTTAGGTAATGCCTTCTGGCAGTTATACTTTGTTTTGCATGTCACTGCTGTGTCCCACACTAATACTCCCCCAACCCAAGCAGCACAAACTACCATATAAGGTGGAATGGAAGACACTGCTAATAAGGTAAGAAGATGTAAGCGCAGTGTTGCAACAGATATGAAGGGAGTAGACACAGCACACGTAACAAACAACATGTGGTACAAGCACATGTTTAAAATTGGTAGAGATACCACTGGGGAGAGCTGTTATGTCTGCTCATTGATTCCCTATGCCATCAGCGCATCCAGAACCTTTGTAGCAACTGAAATACCTGCAGCAACAGCATCTGATAAACACAAGGCAACCTTTCCATATGAGGACAATTATATCAAGACGTTAACCATGATGAACAATTACTGGCAGCTCAGTGAGGGATTGCAGTACATAACAGAAGGACCCGAGAAAGGAGAAACAAAAACAATCACACTTCAATACCTGCCATTCAAATGGAGAGCAAGGGAGGTAGGAGGAGAGCCGGGGTGCTGCGAGAGGTCACAGATACTGATCTATGGACAAGTATTTACAGACGAAAGATTGGAAGCTGGAGTGGTGGGAAGTAAAGCATTAACTTTAGCAAACACAGCAGTGAATAAGGTGCAGGAAGAGAACGACAAGTGCCTTAAAAAATGGGACAGAAGTGCAAAAATAGTAACATGGGTAGACAACGAAGCAGGACCCAAGCCAATAATCCCCCTTACAACCTCAACACTATGTTATCAGCACAATGGAAAAGAAGAAGTAGGAGAAAACATTGCATGCAAGAAAATAGAAGCCATACCAGCAATGGAAGTAGGTACAGCAGTACTGATGGACCACTATTGGGCTTGCGGAACAAAAGCCTATAACAAGCTTCCACCAAACTGGGGAGAAGTATGCTCCCTAGCACATGTCAATATTCCCTCTCTATTGGTACCGAGGAAGGACGTTAAGCTTGAGTTCCCGAAAATGCAAGATAGTAAGAGGAAGAAAAGATCGCTGAACACTGCAGCAACTGTCCAACCGAGTGACAGAGATAAGCAGAAAACACTCAGCAGGGTGAAGAGAGAGGGAATCTACCTATGGGGAAGATCAGAAGCAGCACTGGATTAAGTACCAACATCTCATAGATTATTCAGCAGAACACAAATATTATTTGCATCACTAATACCAGGAATATAGACCTATGCAAACGCCAAATGGTTGATCACCCGCTGGGAGTTGATGGTAACCATGAATTCAATGGTGAACGGGGTCAACGTAATAAAAGAATAGCTCAAAGCGATAAGGTTGGTAGCACTACAGAATCGATATGTTCTGGATCTCCTCACAGCTATGGAAGGAGGAGTTTGTGCAAAAATAGGGAGTTCCTGTTGCACATTCATACCTACCAACGACGAAGAAAATGGAACACTCTAAGACGCAGTTGCTCAACTAGCACAAATGCCCGCAAAAATGGAAGAGGAGGCAAAGGGAAAAGGACAAGACAAGAGCTGGTTCTCCTATCTCTGGTCATGGATGCCTTCCTGGCTGGCTGATGGACTGAAGGTAATAGTTGGAGGACTAATACTGGGAGCAGCATCCCTGTGTGTCATCAAAATATGCATTGGAAGGTGCCAGAAAACGGCAGAAGGGGTAGTTGGGATGCAAGTACTGATGGAGGACAGAAAGGGAAGAAATGGATAAAATAGTGAAGGAGAGAGAGACTGAGATAGAAGATAGCAGAATCTGACATATTTCCATCTGGGATGAAGATAGAAAATCCATGCAACCCGAAGAAGTATGTAGGGAAGTGGGTATGGTGCAAACCAGAAGGTGGATGCATCTGAATGTACTGGTCATTTGAAGATCACGTCAACTACTATGGATACCTTGCAGGAATAAAAAAGGTATGGCATTTGATAGACGATAAGGGAGATTGTGGAGGTGTGGTTGACATGTCAACCAGAGGGGGACTGAAGAGGGAAGGTCAGAATACTCTTCCTGTTCTGGAACACTGTGGAAGTATGACGCGGGAGACAAGGTGTGTTGCTGAAAGTATATTTATTACTAGTATAATTCAAGTGCAAAAGTCATTAACTGAAAAGTTCAACGGTTTCCTTCACCGTAGGCTATTCTTCCCTTGTGGGTTCCTGAGAAAGGGGACTGTCTCCTAATGCATGAGGTCCGGATAGGCCCACCACTCTGGGTCGGCTCCACTCTCCGTCTCGGCGTCCTGTGGAAATGACAGACAGAGCTGGTTAGAATTTGCGGGCTTTTATCCTACCCTGAGGTTTCAAAGCCCCACCAATCAGCAGGGTTTAGGACCTTCCCGGTTGTGATTGGCCAGAACCCGCCCAGTCACTTCCGCCTGCCCTTGTAGCATAGTGGGAGGTCCTGTGATGCCTTTGCCCGCGCCGATGAAGCCCCGCCGGGACCCGAGCACATATGGGCGGTTTCGGGCGTTCGTGGCTCCTCCCGACCTTTCCCGCAGACTGTGCCGCCTATGCGCGCTCTCCCACTCCTGCACCCTGGCTCCGCTTGACGTCCGCCACTGGTCATGTTGGTCGCGGGGACTTCCCTGGCACTGCTTCCCCCCCTCTCCTGGCCCAGGCTGGCGAATCCGGAACGTCAGCTGGACCGCGCTGGAACTCCTATACGGTAAGCAACCATCCATGCTGCAGCTCACCACTGCTGCTCCTTCGCTGGCCTTGTCTCTGTGTTGTTCCCCGTGTCCACCCGTTTCCCGGGAGTTGTTGGTTCCACCCCCCCTGTCCGTTGTAGGCACCTCCTCACACATACCCACCCCGGGTACAGGCCGATCGGGCCAGTGAGAACATCTGGACAGGTAGTCTGCTACCAACTGGAACCTGGCCGGTTTATGTAAAGTCAGAAAGTCAAAGGGTTGTAGGGATAGAAACCAGCGGAGGACCCTCTGGTTAGTATCCTTGTGACGGGCCAGCCACTGGAGGGGCGCATGGTCGGAGAACAACGTGAATCGGCGTCCCATCAGATAGTACTTGAGTGATTCAATGGCCCATTTGATGCCCAGGCACTCCTTCTCCACCGTGGAGTAGGCAGACTCGTGTGGCAGTAGTTTCCGACTGATGAAACATATGGGCCGTAGCTCTGCTCCTTGTTCCTGAGAGAGAACGGCGCCCAGGCCCTGGTCTGATGCGTCAGTTTGCAGGAAGAAATGTTTCTGGAAGTCCGGGCAACACAGTACGGGATCTGACGTGATCCTACGTTTTAGCAGGGCAATGGCCTCTATGGCAGCATCATTGTTTGTCAAGTCTGGGTTTCCCTTGAACCTCAGCGCGTCGGTGAGCGGGGCGGCTATAGAGGAACAATCGGGAATGAACCTTCTATAATAGCCGACGAGTCCCAGGAAGGCTCGTATCTGCTTCCTGCTCACTGGCGCTGGGATCCTGTGGATGGCGTCCGTTTTGGACATCTGCGGTTTTAGAACCCCACCCCCCACTAAATGTCCGAGGTACTTAGTTTTGTAAGCTCCCATTGTGGTCTTTCGGGGATTTATGTGTAGTCCCGCCCTATGTAGGTCAGCTATGACTGCTTTTAGGTGGGTTAGGTGGTCTTCCCAGGACTTACTATAGATAATTATATCATCCAGGTAGGTCGCTGCATACCCCTCATGAGGTCGTAGTATGATGTACATGAGCTTCTGGAAGGTGGCTGGTGCACCATGTAGGCCGAAGGGAAGGACCTTGAAATGGTACAGTCCTCGTGGAGTAGAGAAGGCGGTCTTCTCCTTGTCCTGGGGTCGTAAAGGGATCTGCCAGTATCCCTTAGTTAGGTCTAGGGTGCTCAGGAACAGGGGGGCACCAAGTCCCTCCAGTAACTCGTCCATCCGTGGCATCGGGTAAGCCTCATACCGGGAGACGGCATTCAGTTGTCTGTAGTCCATACAGAAGCGTATGGAGCCGTCTGGTTTAGGGACAAGTACTATAGGTGAGGACCAGGTGCTGGTTGATGGTTTGATGATGTCTAGTTGCAGCATTTCATCCACTTCGGTATTTATGACGCGCCTCCGGGCTTCAGGTATACGATAGGGTCTGAGACGTACTATCTTCCCAGGCTCTGTTCTTATCTCGTGTTCGATTAATTCGGTATGCCCTGGTAAGGTGGAAAAGGCTTCTCGGTGGGGCAGCAGTTTGTCCAATAGTTCTACTTTCATAGCAGGGGTTAATGCATTCCCCCACTGGACGTGATCCAAAGAATCGGGGTCCGTTGTTTCGACGGTTTCTATGTCGTCGGTAGTTCCCAGGGCCACCATTAGAGGTTCGTTCCACTTTTTCAGTAGATTGATGTGATATATCTGATCCGGGTTACTTCAGTCGGGTTGGTGGACTCTATATGTCACAGGACTGAGAACATCTGTGATCTTGTAGGGTCCTCTCCATCTGGCCAGTAACTTATTGGCGCTGGTAGGCAAAAGAACGAGTACCTGGTCACCTGGTTTGAAACTCCTCATCCTGCTCCCCTTGTTGTAGTTCCTTTCTTGAGTTGTCTGTGCCCGAGAGAGGTTGGCTTCCGCTAGAGTTCTCAGCGCAGTTAAATGTTCTTTCAACTCTTCGGTATATTCGGTCAAGGACATTTCATCAGTGGCTTCCCATTCCTCCTTAACCAAGTCTAGGATCGTACGGGGTTGTCTTCCAAACAACAGCTCAAAGGGGGAAAACCCGGTAGAGGACTGGGGGGTGTCTCTTAGGACCATCAGGACAAGGGGTATCACCCTATCCCAGTTCTTGGCGTCTGGTCCTGTCACTCTCCTCATCATTTTCTTTATTGTTTTATTATAACGTTCGACCAAGCCGTTGGTCTGGGGATGGTACACATATGTTCTGAGTTGTTTGATCTGTAGGCGTTCACACACCTGCCGGAGTAGGGCTGACATAAAGTTTGTTCCTTGGTCAGTGATGATTTCCGAGGGTAGACCGACTCGGGCAAAGAAAGGTATGAGCTGATCACACAAATGTCTGGCCGACGTACCCTTGAGGGGAAAGGCCTCTGGATAGCGGGTGGCGTAGTCTACGATGACAAGCATATACTTAAACCCTCTACTGGCTGGTTCTAATGGTCCGTAGATATCCATACCGATCCTTTGGAATGGTACTGCGATAAGGGGCATCTTTTGTAGAGGAGCCTTAGCTGGCTTTACCCTGCTGGTTAGCTGACAGGTGGGGCATCTCTTACAGAACTGGCCTACCTCGCCATAGAGTCCTGGCCAGTAAAACCGTTTGAGAATGTTTTGTTGCGTCTTTAGGGAAGCCATGTGGCCACCGCATGGGTGGTTGTGGGCTAACTGCATGACCACGCTATGTTGGGTTTTCGGTAGCACCCACTGTTCTTTAACCAACCCATCGTCCTCCTTGTATCTGCGGTATAGCAAACCCTTCCGTACAACAAATCCTGGGCCTTTGGAAACATCTGGATCCCCTTCTTGGGCTGCCCTTTCTCGGGCTATCTTGAGGGTGTTATCTGTTAGGGTCTCTCCCCTAATGCTTTCCTCATTGTCTTCTATTTTCCAGTCAATGGGTCTAGTCATATAACTAGCCTGACACCACTCTATACGGGTTCGTCTCTTTTTGTTAATCGGGGTTCCTGGGGTAGTCATAGCTTCTCCTATGTCTGGCTTGGATCCTGCTTCCCTCCTTCCCTCCCGACCGGTTAGGGCCTGTTCAAAGTTAGGTAAATCAGTACCTATGCCTACCGGGGCAGGCAGAAAAGGCATAACATCAGCCCTTAGGGGCGACATTTCCCCGTTTACTTCAATAGCTACCTTCTTCATTGGATATAGTTTTATATCACCATGGATACACTTAATAGGTATAAACACATTAAGCAAGTTGGGTTTATTACTTACAGTGGGTGATATGGCGGTTTGCCTGCTGCCGCTGTCGAGTAGAGCGCGTGTGGGTCGGCCGTCGACTCGTATATCGACCACATAGGGACCGGGCAGGCCTTCTGCTGGTAGCGGGTTTAGATATCCGATGTCCATGGGCTCAGCTGCTCTTCTCCTGGGACAGAATCGATCGGGCTATGTGCCCCCATTCGCTACACTCGAAGCATTGAGGCTGCCGATATCCTGGACTGGTCCCTGCGGGCTTATCTTCAATCCCGTATTTCTTATCATCTGGTCTCC
The DNA here is from genome assembly GCF_040938575.1 of Ambystoma mexicanum. Classification (NCBI taxonomy): domain Eukaryota; kingdom Metazoa; phylum Chordata; class Amphibia; order Caudata; family Ambystomatidae; genus Ambystoma; species Ambystoma mexicanum. The sequence continues at coordinate 976,590,448 of NC_090934.1, read as the reverse complement.
GGATGCTCTCGTCCAGTGGTCGCCATCTCAGTTGTTGGTGTCTGGCTCCCCGGGTCAAGTGGGGGTCAGTTATTGGAACTGCTATACGAGCTGTTATGCCAGGGGTTTGTGCTCTGTGATATCCGGCCTTTTGGTATGCCGAGGCGATATCCACGGCTTCCATCAGAGATGGTCAGTGATGTTGCCTCACCCATCTCTGCATCTGTCCAGGGAGAGCGTCCACAAACTGTTCGAGGATGATTTTATCAAGGATCGGCTGAGTAGCGGGAGTTGGGGTCAACAACCATTTTTCCGCCAAGTCCTTTATGCGGTAATACAACTGCCGTGGGCTCTCGCCGGCCCTCAGCTTGGTGTCTCTTAATTGGATGCGATAGGCCTCCTCATCGAGGCCAAGGCGATCCAACACCGCTGCCTTAATGTCCCTATAGGGAGTGTTGCCAGTGGGGTTCACCGCCTGGTAGGCTCCCTGCATGAGGCTGGATAGAAGGGGGGCGACATATTGTCCCCACCGCTCTGGTGGCCACTGTGCGTTTCTCGCTATTCTTTCAAAACTGGTAAAGAAGAAGACCGGGTCCTCGCCGTCCTTGTATTTCTGGAGTAAGGCGGACGGGACCATTGGTTGGGTTCTGGAACTAGCTACCACCTCCGTGAGCCTAGAGATGGTTTCATGATGCTTGTCCTGGGCAGTTGTTTGTACAGTGCTTTGCAACTGCATGGCCTGTTGAAAGGCTTGCCGGTCGGCAGCTGGTTGTTGGGTTTGTATCTGCACCAACAGTTGCAGCTGTTGCTGTCCTTCTGACAGGAATTTTATCAATGCCTCCATCGCGCCGCCGATATCCCACCTTCGTCGCCACTTGTGGAAGTATGACGTGGGAGTCAAGGTGTGTTGCTGAAAGTATATTTATTACTAGTATAATTCAAGTGCAAAAGTCATTAACTGAAAAGTTCAACGGTTTCCTTCACCGTAAGCTCTTCTTCCCTTGTGTGTTCCTGAGAAAGGGGACTGTCTCCTAATGCGTGAGGTCCGGATAGGCCCACCACTCTGGGTCGGCTCCACTTTCCGTCTCGGCGTCCTGTGGAAATGACAGACAGAGCTGGTTAGAATTTGCAGGCTTTTATCCTTCCCTGAGGTTTCAAAGCCCCACCAATCAGCAGGGTTTAGGACCTTCCCGGTTGTGATTGGCTGGGAAGCCGTTGGCCCGCCTCCCTTAAAGCCAGAACCCGCCCCTGCCACTTCCGCCTGCCCTTGTAGCATAGTGGGAGGTCCTGTGGTGCCTTTGCCCGTGCCGATTAAGTGCCGCCGGGACCCGAGCACATATGGGCGGGTTCGGCCGTTCGTGGCTCCTCCCGACCTTTCCCGCAGACTGTGCCGCCTATGTGCGCTCTCCCGCTCCTGCACCCCGGCTCCGCTTGACGTCCGCCACTGACCATGTTGGTCGCGGGGACTTCCCTGGCACTGCTTCCGCCCCTCTCCTGGCCCGGGCTGGCGAATCCGGAACGTCGGCTGCACCGCGCTGGAACTCCTATACTGTAAGCAACCATCCATGCTGCAGCTCACCACTGCTGCTCCTTCGCTGGTCTTGTCTCCGTGTTGTTCCCCGTGTCCACCCGTTTCCTGAGAGTTGTTGGTTCCACCCCCCCTGTCCGTTGTAGGCACCTCCTCACAAACACCTTCAAATAGGAAGAAACACTAAAGACAATATGGCCGCTGGTCGTATGAGCTCAAGCCAATCCCCACTGGACTCCTACCAAGAGAAGTACCCTATCTCCAGACCCTACAACCCAGGAGCTGTGCGAAAACTACCCAAAGTGGATGAAGGTGCACAAGAAGGAGCTGGAGATGGCTACATGGACAGAATCGACTAAAGCACAAAGAAGCCAGGCCTTAAGTCATTAGAGACTCCACGACGACATAGATGTGTTGGACATGAAGCACACATGCCATCCGCACATTCAGGACACTCACACACCCAACTACTGTCATGATGCCCACTCCCGGGGAGCCGGTTCAAGCCCTGCGTCCCCGAAAGCGGACATCCAGTCCCCAAGGAAGGACCCAGCAACCCCATATAGGGGCCCTTTGGACAGTGTCCTGGCGCCTATGGCGCCAGGCTCATAAAAGACATCAGTCCTGGCGCCATGGGCGCCAGGCTCATTATAGAAGTGCTTGGGTGCACTTACCTGATGCAGACCATGCTGCAGGATCCCGGTCTCCTTGAGGCCTGAAAGGAACTACTTTACCTGTGGGACTAATTTACCATCCGGGCGTGGTCGGGGAAGGATGCATACCTGATTGGAGGAAGGATACATACCTGGAACTTCTTCCAAGGCTATTTAAACCCCACCCGAACAGCCACACGTGCTTCGCGTTGTTCTGCATCTAGCAGCTGGACGCTCACCGTGTCTGCTCCTGCATCCTGACTTCTGCCACGCCTGCCAGAATCCTGGATCACCTGCAAAGGAAGAGAAGAAGAGAACAGAAGAAGGAAAAGTCCTTACCTGCTAAATCCGCATCCCGGGACATCTCGCCGACAATTCTGAAAAGGAAGACTTTTATTTAAAAGCTCATCGCGTCGATCGCTGCAGCGCCGCATTCCACTCACCTTTACAGGGCGCCTCCATGTTCAGCAGCAATCATCCGGATTCGCAGTCACGCCCCAGCGCCTAGGGAGAAAAAGACCAGAACAAAAGGTGAGAGAGAGAAGGGAATAAGGAAAGCTAAATCTCCATGTTAAGACTTACCTGTTGATTCATTCCCTCTTCATTTCGGGTCCGCGCCGCATCCTGGCATTTCCGGACCCCGGCCCCTAAGGGGAAAAAAAGACATCAGCGTTAATGAGCGAATGAAAAGACGTTACCAAAAAACGCTCATTAAAGACTTACCTGATTTCTACAAGGATTTCACCTCTCATCTCGGGTCGGTGCCTGTTCCCCGGCATTCCGTACAGCATTAGTACATTAATGCATGGACACAAGGGGAACCCCTTATCAAAAAACTTACCTGGAAGCCAAGCAAGTTTGGTTCTCACCAATCCGAAAATCCAGTGAAGTAACTGCATACCAACGCGCCCCTGCATCAGAAGCAGGATGGAGAGCTCGTCCTTCCAGACCCTAAGGTGAGACGCTACGAGGAATCACAGAAGGGTTTCTAGGAGGGTGAGAGGGGAAAGTGGGAGGCTGATTGCATTACCCCGCAGACAGTTAATTCCCTATTTTCGCCTACAGAAGGATACTTATGCGAGCCAGACAAGCCAGATTTGGGGGCCCGGTCCAGTCCGTCTTCCGAACCCTGCACATCACCTTAGAAGAGGTCACAGCAGCGCGAACCAGGCCAGCGCCTCCGTGGGAGTCAGGTGAGCGTTACAGAACACGAAGCCTTCCTACAAATTCCCACCCAGGCGCTATGGAAAGTTCTGAGACTGATCAGTTGGCCCAATTACTGGGGGAATTACGGGCCGAAGTACATGCCGCTCGTCAAAAGACTAATGCCCTCAGGAGGGAATTAATAATATCAAAGGAAAGAACTGATGACCTGGCCAGACAGCTTTTGCAAGGTCAAGCTGGGCAAACTCCTCTACCCGGTTCCGGAGGGAACACCGCTCCTGTGGTTTCCAGTAACCCTGTGCAGATTAATCTACCTGGAAACATGCCGCTGGCCCCACCCGAACGCTTTGCTGGGGACCCCAAACGATTCGCCGTATTCATGAATCAGTGTCGTTTGCACTTCCTATGCAGACCTGGGGCCTTCCCTAATGATCAGACCAAGGTAGCCTTTGTATTGTCATATCTCAGCGGCTGCGCTGCCGATTGGTCAGTTCCACTGGTTACTCAAGATGACCCGATTCTCCGTGATTTTCAAAGGTTTCAAGCAAGCATGGAAAGGTTATTTGCTCGACACTCTCAGGGGCAGGCTCTGGATGACGAACTTCTATCCCTGCGACAGGGCAATCAGGACCTCCTATCCTATATTGCAACCTTTAATAGACTAATTGTGGAAACGGGATGGCCAGAGGATAAAAGAGTCACGTTGTTTTATCGAGGGCTACGCGGAGAACTTAAAGATGTCTTGGCCCAAGTTGTAAATCCGCCCCAAGAATGCACAGAGTATATAGACTTAGTGGTCCAATTGGATCACAGACTTCAAAACAGAAAAGCAGGTCGGTCCAGGTTTGAGACCCGGGTGTTGGTCAATACCCATGCTAATCCCATGGGAGTTGATGTCTCTGAGCCTATGCAAATTGGAGGGGTTAAAGGACCCTTAACTCAAAAGGAACGTGAAAGGAGGCGGCAGTTAAAATTATGTCTTTATTGTGGGAATTCTGGACACTTTCTACGAGATTGCCCAGCAAAACCGCCCCGAAAGGCGGTAGGAGCCGCTGATAAAAACCATGAAGACTCTGTTTCGGGAAACGACTCCGCCCGACAAGTGTAGGGGTCTGCTTGCCGAGCTTGAAAACTAACTCTCAGACCTCGCATTTCATTGTGCCAATGGTTCTCGTAGATCCAGAACAGCCTAAGCGGTTGCATGCAATAAAGGCATACATCGATAGTGGGGCTATTGGAAACTATGTGGATCGTGAATTGGTCTCTAGGATTAACCTCCCTCTCTGTCCTAAAACCAGCAAAGATGTCATCACCACAGTCGATGGAACTGAAATTGCCTCTGGACCGGTAACACATTCCACTACTGAGGTGACTCTTATTGGTCCCGACGGCCATCGAGAGGGTGTTGTGTTTGATGTAATCAAGGCTCCACAGTTTCAGGTTATTCTTGGAATCCCTTGGTTAGAGACACATAATCCTCGAATTGATTGGCGAGCTAAGAGAATAACCTTCCCGGATTGTACACAAACCTGCTACCCAGAAAAACTGAAGATTAATCTAGCATCTGTAACCCCTGCTTCCATGCAACTACCTCCGGAATACCAAGACTTTCAGGACGTCTTCCAAAAGGAACAGGCCAACACGCTACCCCCTCACAGATTGTACGATTGCCAAATCGTTCTGGTGCCCGGTGCACAACCCCTTTGTAGCAGGATTTATGCCCTTACCGAACCTGAGAATCTGCATTTGAGACAATATTTGGATCAATACCTAGCTAATGGTTTTATTCGCCCGTCAAAGTCCCCGGCATCCTCGGCTTTGTTCTTCGTGCCCAAAAAAGAAGGCGACCTTAGAACTTGTATCGATTACCGCGCATTGAACCAGATAACGGTTAAAAACCGTTATCGTCTGCCCCTGATCCCTGAACTCCTTGACCAGGTGAAGGACGCTTGCATATACACCAAGTTAGATCTCCGGGGGGCTTATCATCTGGTACGAGTTAAAGAAGGCGACGAATGGAAAACTGCCTTCCGTACTAAATACGGATTATTCGAGTACCAGGTGATGCCTTTCGGATTGTGTAACGTGCCGGCTGCCTTCCAATACTTCATGAATGATGTCCTTCGGGAACTCATCGATGTTTGTGTTGTCGTATATATCGATGACATTCTGGTGTACTCCTCTTCGGAATCTGATCACAGAAAACACGTCAGGGCAGTACTTGAAAAACTGCGTCAACACAAACTATTTGCTAAATTGGAGAAATGTGTTTTACATACCACAGAAGTCGAGTTTCTAGGTTTCATCCTGACACCCAAAGGAGTCCGAATGGACTCAAGAAAAGTGGATGCCATCCTCAAATGGCCATCACCTAGCTCTGTAAAAGGGGTGCAAAGCATGTTTGGCTTTGCCAATTTCTATCGCAGGTTTATCCCGGAATTTTCACGCATGGTACAACCCATTACTGCACTCTTGAGGAAAAATAAACATTTTGAATGGTCTGAAGAAGCCGAGCAGGCCTTTCAGGATTTAAAAGCTAAGTTTACCTCTGCACCTATATTGAAACACCCGCGTCCTGATCTCCCTTATGTTGTCGAGACTGACGCATCCAGCCTAGCCATGGGAGCTGTCCTGTCCCAAAGAGATCCCGAAACCAACCAACTGCATCCCGTAGCATTTTGGTCCAGAAAATTCTCGGCACCCGAGGTTAATTATGCAATCACGGACAAAGAACTGTTAGCCATTAAGTCCGCTTTTAAAGCCTGGCGGCATTATCTGCTTGGCGCTCGACATACCATCACAGTGATCACTGATCACCGGAATTTACAGTATTTGAAAACCGCCAAGGCTCAGTCATCACGGCAGCTCCGATGGGCTTTGTTTTTCGCTGAATTTGATTTCGTGATTACCTATCGACCTGGCTGCAAGAATGGCAAAGCAGATGCCTTATCCCGAACTGGAATGGGAGAATCTGATACAAACTCAGAACCAGTACCAATAATTCCCGAACAGAGGATTCTAGGCATGACTTTGTTACAGACGCTTGAAGACATTCAAGCCAGAGTGAAACAACTCCTGGACCCTACAACCTTACAGGATTGGATACAAAAGGGATCAGGCGTTACCATAGATAATGGTTTACCTTATTTCCAAGGACGCTTATTCCTGCCACATAAGGAATTACACAAACTAGTTATTTCCGGTTATCATGATGCATTAATAGAGGGACACCCCGGTATTGCCAAGACAGAGGAAAAGGTGAAACGACAATTTTAGTGGCCCTCTTGGCGAAAAGATGTTAAATCTTTTGTGATGTCCTGTGGTGTTTGCGCCCAAAATAAAAGTCAAAAGAAAAGACCAGCCGGTCTCCTTCAACCTCTAGACATACCGCCAGCACCCTGGCACACCCTATCAATGGATTTTATTACAGACCTGCCTCCTTGTTCGGGGTACAATACTATTCTGGTAATTGTGGATTTGTTTTCCAAAATGGCCCACTTTATTCCTTTGAAAGGTTTACCTTCAGCTTCTGTCCTAGCCAAAGAATTTCTCGAAAATATTGTTCGGCTACATGGATTCCCATCTATGCTAATCTCTGACCGGGGAAGCCAATTCATTTCCCACTTCTGGCGCAAATGTTGTCAAATGGCGCAGATCGACCTAAGATTATCGACCAGTCACAACCCTCAGACCGATGGTCAGACCGAGAGGACAAATCAGACCCTTGAGCAATACTTACGGTGTATGTTACAGCAATCTGAAAGCAACTGGAAAGACATTCTTTGGATAGCCGAATACGCATATAATAATTCGGTACACTCTGGAACTGGCCACAGTCCTTTTTATACTTTGTTTGGGCATCACCCTCGAACCTCAAACCTTGACTCACCTCAGAACCTCGGAATGCCTGCAGTAGAACATCTGCATTCTACAATTACCCAAGCCTTCAAAGAGGCAACTACGCATTTACAACAAGCCAAGAGAAAATACAAGGAGAATGCTGATCTACATCGGAGTGAAGCACCTCCGTATCAGATTGGGGATCAAGTGTGGTTAGCTACCAGACATTTACCACTCAAAGGGCCTCGAACTTTTAACCCAAAATATCTGGGACCTTATTCTATTACAGCAATAATTAACCCAGTGGCTGTTAAACTTGATTTACCAGCTAGTATGCGAATTCACCCTGTTTTTCATGTGTCACTTCTGAAACCAGTGGTACCCGGAACCCGACTACTCAAACCTCCAGAACCTATTCTAATAGATGGGGAGCCCAAATTCGAAGTGAAGAACATTTTAGACTCAAAAATGTTTAGGTCAAAACTGTTCTACCTAATTGATTGGAAGGGGTACGGACCTCAGGAGAGGTCGTGGGAACCCAGCGACCATGTGCATGCACCTCGATTAGTCAGGAAATTCCACCGACTTTTCCCAGACAAACCAAAACCCCCGGAGGGAACAACCTTGGGAGGGGCCTTGGGGGGGAGTGCTGTCATGATGCCTGCTCCCGGGGAGCCGGTTCAAGCCCTGCGTCCCCGAAAGCGGACATCCAGTCCCCAAGGAAGGACCCAGCAACCCCATATAGGGGCCCTTTGGACAGTGTCCTGGCGCCTATGGCGCCAGGCTCATACAAGACATCAGTCCTGGCGCCATGGGCGCCAGGCTCATTATGGAAGTGCTTGGGTGCACTTACCTGATGCAGACCATGCTGCAGGATCCCGGTCTCCTTGAGGCCTGAAAGGAACTACTTTACCTGTGGGACTAATTTACCATCCGGGCGTGGTCAGGGAAGGATACATACCTGATTGGAGGAAGGATACATACCTGGAACTTCTTCCAAGGCTATTTAAACCCCACCCGAACAGCCACACGTGCTTCGCGTTGTTCTGCATCTAGCAGCTGGACGCTCACCGTGTCTGCTCCTGCATCCTGACTTCTGCCACGCCTGCCAGCATCCTGGATCACCTGCAAAGGAAGAGAAGAAGAGAACAGAAGAAGGAAAAGTCCTTACCTGCTAAATCCGCATCCCAGAGACATCTCGCCGACAATCCTGAAAAGGAAGACTTTTATTTAAAGGCTCATCGCATCGATCGCTGCAGCGCCGCATTCCACTCACCTTTACAGGGCGCCTCCATGTTCAGCAGCAATCATCCGGATTCGCAGTCACGCCCCAGCGCCTCGGGAGAAAAAGACCAGAACAAAAGGTGAGAGAGAGAAGGGAATAAGGAAAGCTAAATCTCCATGTTAAGACTTACCTGTTGATTCATTCCCTCTTCATTTCGGGTCCGCGCCGCATCCTGGCATTTCCGGACCCCGGCCCCTAAGGGGAAAAAAAGACATCAGCGTTAATGAGCGAATGAAAAGACATTACCAAAAAACGCTCATTAAAGACTTACCTGATTTCTACAAGGATTTCACCTCTCATCTCGGGTCGGTGCCTGTTCCCCGGCATTCCGTACCCCGGCCCCTATGGGGAAAAAGACACTAGCATTAGTACATTAATGCATGGACACAAGGGGAACCTCTTATCAAAAAACTTACCTGGAAGCCAAGCAAGTTTGGTTCTCACCAATCCGAAAATCCAGTGAAGTAACTGGATACCAACGCGCCCCTGCATCAGAAGCAGGATGGAGAGCTCGTCCTTCCAGACCCTAAGGTGAGACGCTACGAGGAATCACAGAAGGGTTTCTAGGAGGGTGAGAGGGGAAAGTGGGAGGCTGATTGCATTACCCCGCAGACAGTTAATCCCCTATTTTCGCCTACAGAAGGATACTTATGCGAGCCAGATAACCCAGATTTGGGGGCCCGGTCCAGTCCGTCTTCCGAACCCTGCACATCACCTTAGAAGAGATCACAGCAGCGTGAACCAGGCCAGCGCCTCCGTGGGAGTGAGGTGAGCGTTACAACTACACAAAGAACATACATGTACAGTTCTAGGAGTTAGAGGACAGTGACATACACATACTGCTTGCATGTTTATTATTTTTTGCCATTAGCTTGCCGCCGCAATACAGGAATGCAAGAAGGGAACGTGTAAATGCTTGCTTGCAGATGCTTATATGCATATAATCCTATGACATGACAGGAGCACTCAAGGGACCTGCCAGCCATAACTCACTAACCTATGGACACTATGGAAAGCGTATACAGTAGAAGCCAGACCATGGTTTAGGAAACCGTAGTAGGCCATAACCGTCTTAGGAAAACCTAAAGGCGCACAGAGTGCTGTGCAAGCAGAACTACCGCGGCAGGAGCAAAGTCACTGCCAAGGTTGCAATGTTGCAAGTGACATTCCACACTCTGAACCTAAGTAACACCACCTGCAGAAAAGGCCATTGCATGTAAAATACAGAATAATTCAGAGCCCCAATGCTCACAAACGTGGTCCCCAAGCACGTGATCTGGCCGACCTGACAAGGAGCCAGGATTTGGTGACTGGGAAGAGCCTACCGTCTCACGGACCAGACAATGGTTGCAACAAATTGGTTACACTCAATCTACAGTTCTGGAGTGTGCTCAAAGCAATGATGGTCCACACACGGTTATGACGCTGACACATACTTGCATCTCACAGATACATAGCTGCACATGCACCGAGAACAGGTGTCCTGAGAGCTGGGAACAGAGTTTGTCCCAAACTTGGGGGCTTGCAGGTCCACCAATCAGAATTCATGACTCCAGGGATGGGTAGCCGGGATCACTGACCAATCATGGGTTCAGTACTCTGTAACAATTATGTAGTAACACTTTTGGGGGATAATCCAATCCTGACACCTGACGTGGTCTGGTCCAATGGATAACCCTCTAAATGGGCTCCTATAGGGGAACTACCACTCAGCAGCCTATCCTGAGTGGAGTTAGGGTTTTGGGAAAGTGCCTGGAATGTGACATAAGTGTGACACCCTGCAAGCCGGAATTCGCTGAGAGATGCCCGGAAATTGCTGCCGTGCATGAGTTCCCTGTGGTTTGCTGGCTGTAATAAAACCCATTTATACCTTGCTACTTGTCTGGACCTGGTGTTCTTTTGGGAATGGGAAGGAGTTAGACCTTCCACGAGTTCTGCACCTGCAGACTCCTAGACAAAACCCATGTTAATAATTGTGGTACCAACAGAAGGGGAAAATAAAATAGTTGATCTCATTGACTCTGACTGTGTATCCACACTGAAAGAGGTGTTGTCCTCACAACTGCTTATCACACCTGGTCAACAAGATGTGTTCTTTAAAACTGAAGTGTTGCTAGACACCCTTCCTCTCTACCATTACAACATACAACCGAGAGAGTTGAGACTTGTTTCTTTTCTGATTCGTACATCACAGAAGGTACCCTTACACCCCCGGAAGAAATGGCAGACCTAGCCAATGTCATCGCCCAACTGGCTGCCCATCAGATACAGGCCGAAAATAGACTCCAAGAAAATATAACTAGATTCATTGAATTGCAAGTGAGACCCTTACTACCACAGGGCGTACTTCAACCATTATATAGAAAAAAGAGGCAGTGAGGCGTGCACCCTGGTTCCCCGCTTTGTATACCTGCTGCAGTTCAATTGCTCTTCTCCTCCAAGCGCTTTCATGTCTCTTACAGTCTTCAGGTAGGCAGTCTTTTCAGGTGTTACTAATTAGTCTCAATTTTGGTCTCAGGGAATTCTGGTAGCTGTAGTCAATTCTGGTAACCAGGAACCAACTCCCTTCCAATAGCACAATTGTTTTCCCATGGTGGGGGGAGGTGGGAAAACCATCAATGTGGCTCTACTAGGTAGGGCATGGTGACCCCGGTGCCGCTGCCTCTGGAGCCTGGGACTCTCGAACCAATATGTTGAAAAAAGAGGGGGTGAGGCGCGCACTCTGGTTCTTAGCTTCATATACCTGCTGCAGTTCAATTGCTCTTCTCCTCCAAGCGCTTTCATGTCTCTTAAAATCTTCAGGGAGGCACTCTTTTCAGGTGTTACTGATTTGTCTCAATATTGGTCTCAGGGAATTCTGGTAGCTGTAGTCAATTCTGGTATTCAGGAACCAACTCCCCTCCAATAGCACAATTTTGTTTCCCATGGTGGGGGGAGAGGAGAAAACCATCAATGTGGCTCTCCTAGGTAAGCATGGCGACCCCGGTGCTGCTGCCTCTGGAGCCCGGGACTCGCGAACCAATATGAAGAAAAAAGAGGGGGTGAGGCGCGTACTCTGGTTCCCAGCTTTGTATACCTGCTGCAGTTCAATTGCTATTCTCCTCAAAGAGCTTTCATGTCTCTTACAATCTTCAGGGAGGCAGTCTTTTCAGATGCTACTGATCTGTCTTCATTTTGGTCTCAGGGATTTCTGGTAGCTCTAGTCAATTCTGGTAACCAGGAACCAGCTCCCCTCCAATAGCACAACCATAGCTTGATGGCAAAGAATTAGGAATTCTTTTTCTAAACTGGGATGGGAAGAGAACCTTAAATGATGCCATTTGGGTCCCTTGTTGAAAGGCGAACTACAAACTTCCTATCAACTACTTAACCTTGCACAGGGAGCCCCCTTTCTATCCATCAAGGAAGGATTGTTAAAAAGAGTGGGGCAGACCTGCAATTTCTACCGGCAGAAATTACGAGCCATTCGGTTAAACCCAGGAGAAACTCCTTTAGAGCTGGGTGAACGTGTCAAAAACACGGTGGCCCTATGGACTAATAACAAATCCTTAGAAGAACTGACAGAGATGATTACCCTAGACCAATTTACTAATCCCATACCCACATTTTTTGCAAAAATCCATTCTTCAGTTAAATCGACCAACCCTACCCATGGCCATTTAGACTGCACAAAACCACTCGGATGCAGCTAAACACTTCCACTTGGCCCATCAATGTGAAGAACGGAAAGATCATAAGCACAACCATCAACCTCAACCTCAGGGAATAGATAAACAAGGGGGGTCACATAGGATCAAGGAAGGGATGCCATGAGAGAGTGTAGAAATCAGGAAAACTGATCCGAAGGCCAAGGCGGAAAGCAAAAGGGAGGAATAAAAAGGAAGTAGACCGCCTCCTCCAGTCTGTTTTTCCCGTAGAGAAACAGGACATTTAGCTAGGCACTGTCCAAAGAACATAAAGGATAAATCTGTGGAAATAAGCTGTTTGATGGCACCAGAGCAAGAGCTAGAGACTTTTAGCATCTGTTTATGTCGAACTCCTACCGATTTTACATATGAAAAGGCTTGGGTGAATGGGAGACAAGTAAGGGCCTTGATCAACTCAGGTAGTAGGCAAACCGCTATACGGGCTGATTTAGTTACAACCAAAGACCTAGACAACGCGGCCCTAGTTAGAGTGACATGTGCAAATGGAGACAATGAAGTATACCCCAAAATACCAGTACACATTGAACTCTGGGGTAAATCCTGTGAAATATCATGAGCTATAATTCCCGGGCTCCCAGAAGAAGTTATTCTGGGGCGGGACTTCCCGATCTTCTCTACTCTCTTACAAGAATCTCCACCTCCATTTGGAGATTTTCTACCCCAGAGAACCTGGCAGGCGAACTACTACTCCCAAAACACTCCAATATGGGACGGAGAACTCTGAGTCTATGAAACCTAAAACAGCCCTTGAAACCCAATTCATAGGTTATTGTAGAAAGACCGGTATAATCACTCCACCTCTACCTACAGTGACTAAAACCAAACAGTGGAATATGCAAGAGTTCCTGGACATCTCTCGTCTCTGTTCTCTTCCAGGTCTTGACAACGTGGAACCTGGACAAAGTACAGGCATATCCACCTCGCATAGTGGAAGGATATGTGAGAAACCTGAAGGTGTCTCACTTACTAGTCCCCGGGGATATGTTATCTAGGTGGCCAGGACACGGCCATCGCTATTGGATCGAGTTCCTGGGAGTGGACCAGTGCGGGAGGATCACCTGGATGGGGGGTTACACGGGAGTGGAAGTGGGACACAGATGAGCGAAACGTGATTCTCCCTTCCTTAGAACACCTTTTCTTCATCCTACCCCGTAGGATATTTAGAAGCTGTACCTCCCACCCCCCTGTTCTGACACAAACACTTTCTTACACTATGAAAGACAACGGACTAAATCTAAATCTTCCTGTAATAATCTTGTAATACTCTGTCACATTGCCTTGTCATGCTTTCATCTTGTTGTAACTAAGTTAAGCGCCCGGTTGCCCCTGGGCCTGGTGCGCTATAGAAATAAATAAAATACAAATACAAATACAGAGCCGTTCACCTTATATGTCACAACACAAGCGTCAGGCAGAGTCAGGCAATTGACAATAACAATGCACACCTGACGGCCCTTTCCCTTCCCCACAGGGATAAAAGACGGAGCACTAGAGCACACTTTGAGCAAGGCCGAACGCACAAGAAAACAGCCATTCCGGACAAGCAGTTCCATCGAAGGAGAAAGGTGGCAAGACCTGGAGGGACAATGAGGAGGGAATTGCCCTTGTACTTTTCAACTCAGACCCGCGAAGCCTCCGAAAGCGAAATCATAAAACCAGGAAATCCAACTGACGTGTGGTGTGACAGATGTCAACGGCACACAGGGCCCTCCCGTGCTGATAGCCAAAGTGGGGAGAAGCGCTTGCCACCGGGGTGTGGTCCTTGACTCCCAAAACAAGAAGCTCCAACAGTTCAGCACAGCCGGTGAGTCAGAGAAGACTGATAGTAAACCAAACTGTGCTGGGCCCAAGGTATCAGGCAGCAACATTGTTGAACAAAGAACTTCTGTAAATTAACTTTAAAGAAACTGTAGTAAAAGGTCCAGAAGTAGAGTGGTCCAGCACCTCAGAAGCGCTCATTCAAAGGACTCTGGAGCCTTTTTGTGTTGTGTTGTTTGTGTTGAAACTACGAGAACCAAGACGCCTTAAGAGAGGCCGGCGTGAAGTGTCAAAGTGGTCCTACGAGGGTCGAGAAAAACTCCTTGTATACTTGAAGGTCTTTGACACATTGAAGAAAACTGAGTGAACTGTGAAATCGGCAAATGTGAACCCAGACTGAGGGATGCCTACAAATCAGGGTAACCAATGACACACCTGAGAACAAGATATTAATAAAACTGTGTGAAGCCTGGCTGGGGCTTTAAGGGAAGGCTGGCTGGGGGCTTTAAGGAAAGCCTGACTGGGGGTTGAGACCCAAACTTAGGTAAAGGGAATAACCTAAGGGGTCTTGTGAATTGTGGCAAGTGTGAACCTGATGGAGGGATGCCTGCAAAGACATTGAGACTTTTTTTGAATATTACGTTTTGAGTGAAAGGCCGTAGTGAACCCGACTGAGGGAGGCTAACTTTGCAAGAAGGATCAGTGCCTGGCTGATGGGATCCAAGGGGCGAAGAGCAATCGCCCATCGTGAACGATTACCAAAGGAACTTTTGTTTGTTTATTGTTTATGATCCAGTAGGCCTTCTAAGGCAAGAGTCTTTGTAGAAAAGAGACTTGGTCCCAGAAGGTCCTGGCATCATTGAAAGGAACTGTAACCTCGAGCTGGCGAGGCCCAGGAGTGTGCTGTGCTTAAGAGTCCCGCCTTGTCCCATGCTGAAAACGTAGGGAAGGGAGACCCCAGCCATACCATCCTGACTTATCATTCGGTGAACACTTCTTTCTTTTCTTGTTAATATTACCCACACTATTTTGTAACTTAGTTGTAAGGGTTGTCAATAGGTTTTTTAGTATAGGCCTTTTTTATTTGACAAGACGCCACTAGGACGGCCTTATTATTATTTGATGGTTGTAGCTTGCTCCCATCTTAGATTTAGGTTTAGATTAGGTATTTTTCTCACCCATTATACAGTTTAATAAACACCTTTGAACTGTGATCACTTATCAACAGATGTTGTCATAATGGGAGAGTCTGTTCTCTCTGTCTACGTGTGAGGTTTCTCAGTACTCTTTATCCCCTCAGTCCCTCTCTTCCTCGCTGCAGTGTTTGTATAAAAAAGGGGGTGGGGGGAGTTAGGAAGTCGGGGCATCCTAAAAAATCGGATTCGGTAGGGCTGTGGAAAAGGGGGGAATACTGCATCTCACAATTGGGTTTTTCCACCCCAACTCCCTGAGGACCCCTCACCCAGGTGATCCTCCTGCACTGGTCCCTCCCCCAGGGACTGGTTCCAAAAGCGATGGCCATGCCCTGGCCACCTGGGCAAGAAATCCCTGGGGACTAGACAGTGAGACATTCTCTGGTCTCTCACATGCCCTTCCCCAATGAGGATTGGAATTAAAGGTTTCACATGACTGGAAAGGAGATTTTATCTTTCTGAGCTAATTTGAATCCGTAAGACTGGTGGTCCATACAATTCCACATGACCCTTGTGTTGGGTTCCTTTCCCACTGTTACTGGATTTCTTCTCAATGGAACAGGACTTTTCTTCTATTAATCCCCTTCTTTGTCTTGGTCTGGGCTACTTGAAATACCCACGGGTCGAATTGGGGTGAGTTAGTTCCTAAAATTAACCGAGCCGGTTTCGGAATTATGGCCACTACAAGTTGTAATATTTTTCTGAAGACGGAAATAGAAATTTTTGTTAAGGATTGAACTTCATTGAAGCCAAGGATACACCATATGGATTCTGTTCCCAACTTTTCCCATCCAGGGGAAAGCAGACTTGGTATATGGCACACTCCTTACTGCCACTGGGCCCAGATGTTTCTTTTACCTAGGGTAACAGTGATTCTATAGGAGGTGTTATTTTCAGAAAAAAGAACTGCATTCGATTTTGTTTCGCTGTTCTTCGCCCTTTTGTTAGATTTTCCTTGGTTCTTCTTTTTACTTTGTGAGCAGGGTTTCTGAGGTTCTTCTTCCCTCGAAATTGGGAATTCACTGGATCGGGCAAAAACAATGTTATGGCAAAATAACTCTGTTTGATCCTCTCTACTTTGTCTATCTTGAAAGGAATTTTCTAGCAAGGTGGTGGTGAGGTTTATTTTATTAAGACTAGTATTTTATGACCAATCTCCCTACCGGAAAGACCAAACTTAATCTCAAGACCAACCTCTCTACAGGAAAGACAAAACTTAACCTCAGGACTGACGAGTGCCGGCTTTCCCAGATCTGATGGATGTTTTTCTTCCCAACAGTAACACTCCTCTTCTAGTTTTCTCAGCTCAGGGTTAAATCCACTGGACAGGGATCATTGGGATTGTCAAATTTCCCACATGTGTAACAGGGGTATGCTCCATCAAGGGAAACATTTACCATTTCTGTTTTCCTATTGTTATTTGGGCATAGAGACGGCCCTAGATTTTCTCTCTCTATTTCCCTGAAGCTGTCATTTGGCTCAACACTCTCACAACTACCAATGGTCTTTATTAATCGCGAGCAAGTGAGGATATCTAAAGAACATAGTACATTTAGATGGTCAATCTCTCTGCAGGAATAGCAGGGCTTTTCCACCTCTGATGATGTTGAAAGAGAAAAGAGACTCTCATTCTTTCTCCTCCTACTGGGATCTCCGACCTTTAGGTTGTGTGTGGAACTCATGGTGGAAACAATAAAGACAAACACAAGTGATCACAGCTCAAAGGTGTTTATGAAACTGCATTCAGGTTGGAAAAACGCCTTTTCTAAATCTAATATGGGAGCAAGCATTGGGAAAAGGTGTTGAAGGAAGGGGGATACCACGTCTCACCCATCAGTGTCCAACTCCTACTCCCTGAGGACCCCTCATCCAGGTGATCCTCCCTCACTAGTCCACCCCCAGGAACTGGATCCAATAGCGATGGCCGTGTCGTGCCACTTGGATGACAGATCCCCAGGGTTTAGCCAGGGAGATACCTACAGGTTTTCACATATCCTTCCCCTATGCGAGCTAGATATGCCTGTTCTTTGGTCAGGTCTTCTCTGGTCAAGATCGGGCAGGGAACAGGGACGAGAGATGTCCATGGACTCTCGCATATTCCACTGATCAGTTTTATTAGGTAGCGGTAGAGTGGTTTTATCGCTTTCTCGCCAATAATTTATGAACTGGGTTTCAAGGGTTGTACTGGAATTTTAGGATATACCTCATTGTCTCCATGTACACAAGGACACAAGTTACTCTGACTAGGGCTGCGTGGTCTAAGTCTTTTGTTGTAACTATATCGGCCGCATATGGCAGTCTGCCTACAACCCGAGTCGATTAGGGCCCGTACCTGTTTCCCATTTACCCAAGCCTTTTCCACCCCCTGGATCTCCCTCTTCTGGGCCTAGATCCCAAAACAGTCCTTATCGATATCTTTATTTTTTCATTTTTTTTAAATATGTTTTATTGATTAAAACAATTATAACCTTTAACATTACTTCATGTATTGTTATCCATCATTCACTCAATAGTTCACGTTATTCCTAAAAGTAGGACTTTCCTCAATAGTGGATAGTCCAAATGACCTTTATACTTCTTCTTTCTTCACTACTATCTCCACAAACTTCAATGCTGCAATTGTTAGACCAATTTTCTCTGCTGTTAATATTCCTACTGTCATGTTTCGGGATTATTTACTTGGAAATGCAGGTTTCTCTCGTGCTTTGAAACCAGGTTACAAAGTAAACAAAGGCTGTTCTCCCGACGCTTGTCTTAAATGTGCTTCTCCTTTAAGGAAAACTTTCCAAGTTGGGCGTGTGATGGACAGATGGCGGTTGCCCTGGAAACAGTGGCGTCCGTTACGTCTGGGACGGATCAGATCAGTCATGTGGTCAGGTCCTTATCAGTCCCATTTCGGACGGAGGCGCTGCTTCTGAACATTTCCAGTACGCCTTAGTTTTGTCCTGGAACTTCACGTAGCTGTTTCTCTTTGTCTGGTTTAAGGATTCTTTGTATTTGCTTTTGTGTCATGCAACGCCGCTTCCGTTGGACATTGTGGCACAAGTGGAAGAGTACTGCATGCATTTGCGCTCCTCTTCCTCCTCCCAACATGCGCCGTCGGGTATCTGCAGCATTGCAGTCCGACAGTGGTCACAGGACTGCGTGGCTCCACCCCCCTTCGAAAAGAATACTTCTGTCTGGGATGCCCGAAGACCGCTGCGTTGCTACTCCTTTTAGCAAATGCTACGTAAGTTCGGAACTCTCCGTACTAACATTTTCTATTGCCTAATATACCTGCTGAATACTATCCTTTTTGTCTGCAGAGCTCTGAGATCATTTCTTTGCTGGACCTACACTTTCATCAGCCCCTTAATCTCTCTGGCGAACTACGGTTAAGGTATTACGCCCATTTTTAAACCTTACCCTGTTTCTATCCTCCTGCGAGATCCTCGTTCACTTTAATTTCCATCTTCCTTCGATTCCGTAGATTCCCGTGATTCAGAGCGGACTCAATCAATCATCCGAAAACTGCTCTCTGTGTTCTGCGAACGCTCGGCCCCATTTCTGCCGAGCTAAAACAAACGGGAGAATCACTTTCCTTCAAATCCTCATTTCCTGTCTCCCTGGGTAAGGTATAGTGATGGAAGAGTGGGGGGGATTCTTACATTCTAAACTAACACCCATTGCGTAATTTCAGTCACACATCTTTGTTTACACAGGAGAGACATGCCTCCTTCGGCTTCGCTCCCCGGCCATTACTGCCTTTCATCAGCACTCTGTGTAAACAAATGCCACAGGTGACAATCTTACTACCATTATTTGTAGCATTCGTTTATTATCATTTCCACTCCCAGTTAAACCTGTTCTGTTCTCTACTTCCCGCTACAGCCATCACCTTCTTCTACCACCACGTCTGACATTAAGGAGAACAGAACCATCAAACTCTATTCCTGACTCCATCTAGAGGGTACTTCCTTGACGGACATCCAGGTTTTTTTTCCCCAGAGGGTTTCCCTGGGGGGCCTGGGTTTTGGTAGCTGCTTTCAGCGCGAGAGCTCAGGGTCCACAGGGAGATTCTTAATATCCACAAGGCTGTCTTGGTCCCAGTGTTCCTGAAGGTGGGTCAATTGTGAATTAGACAGCATTATCAATTACTGATTGACTTGTTACGAAATTTACAGATAACATTTTGCCCTTGTCGGATTTGTTGTTTGGTTATTCCTTGATTTACGGATTCCGGGACTCAGAATGTTTTACGACCTGCCTTAGCTTGTACCCCTTAACTTGGTCACCTTACCTGCTCACCCTCCTCTGCAGCCTCGAGCTGGCTTACTTACGTCAGTTTGCCGGTGGGCTTTAAGTACATCCGAGCGGGAGCTAACAATTTTCTTTTCCTGACCCCGAATTGTTCTCACAACTCAGTGGGGTCTCTTGTTTTGGTTTCTCTGCGCTGTTCTACATCTTCTTTCGTCATCTCTGAGGACGCGAAAGCATGCACCGAGGGATCAGCTGTTACTGCCTTCTCTCCGGACTATAGTTGAGGACGCGAACACGTGCACCGAGGGAGACTCTGGTTTGCTTCTTTCCTTGGATCACTTGGAACTGCCTTCGGGACATCGCAGTTCTATCATTTCAGATTGCTCTACTGATAATCATCGGTACAACTTTTTCATACCACATTTCGTTGGATTCCATGGGTAAGATCTACTCCTAATTCTCTCATATCATTGTGCCTTAGGTTAATGTTCTTTGTTGATACCTTGTTTTACTTGTTTAGATCTACCATCTACACCTGGTTGTCAGTCTACAGTAGTTCTGAGTAAAGACATCACCCAATACAGGATAGGAAGTACTCAGATAGATAGATGTTATTGCACTGTTAGTAGACGTTGTAATTAACAGTGCCTTTTTCCACCTTACAGCCTGGTGTTTTGTGGGATCCATCTTCCAATCAATTAGTCCATTTGTTTGTTTATTAGACATCCAGAGGATCACATTGGTGGGAAGAATAATATTCTTCACTATGTGTCAAGGAATACGAAGAAGGTTTCTTTGCATTCTGATTGTCATAATACCTCCCCACCATTCCTCTTCTGACAACCAGTAACGTGAGCCAATGTAATCCCCCGGAAATGTCATTCTTAGTTCATTAAGGGGTATACAGTTTAGCATCAAGTGTCTTAATGTCTATGGTTCTCCTGGCTCTTTGCAGTAGCAACAAATCGACTCTTGGAATTGGATCTGTTTCCTTGCCAACAACACCTCACCTGTGGCTAAGAGATTCAATCTACATCGCATTAGCAGATCTCTGTAGTGTGCTGATGGGAATTTTTTCAGATATTTCGGTAGGTCATTCAATTTCTTCACTTCACAAACAATCTTAGGGGATGATTTATTGTTTTCTCTTTTTTCTATAGTTTCTATCCAGTCTTTTTCTTGCATCATCTTCTTTGCCTTGGTAGGGTTCCTTATTAGGACTTCTACCTCAATGCTGCTCACTTCCAGATATTATTTGCATTGAGCTTTCCATCTTTCTAAGGTTTGGTCTTTTATAACCTTTCCATTATTCACTATATCGAAAGTTACATGTGTATTCTCTATGATGCACTTTTGATACAAAGAAGATGGTTTTCCATAGAAACATTGATGTCAATGACTGCAGCCTCAGCTCATGTCTCAGAGAGTTTCCTGACAGAGTGTTTGGGAGTCTCAGTACCTTTCTCCAGAAGAAACCTTCACAGTAGTCTCATGTTTTCTAAGATAGATTTAGTAGCGACTCTGCCCCATAAATCAAGACCGCCACTACCCTTTGTTTATAAAAGGTATGAACTGGGATCGTGGAAAAGGTTCCATATCTTCTATGCAGTACTCTCCCCTGGTTTGTTAATTTCATGAGTTTTTCTTTAATCTGATGAAATTGACCTTGCTCATTCACGTTCTTATTTTTTCAGACTCCCAGATATAGTATAGAGTTCACAGTTTCCAACTTCTGATTATCATAACTTTGGATTTCTCCACGTTTGCCTTCATTTCATTTTCATCCAGGTAAGCTCTGAATGCATTGAGTCATCTATGCAGACCAATTGCTGTCTGGTCTATGAAGACCAGATCGTCCGCATATAGTATTCATGGTATCACACTGCTTGCCATTTTCGGCAGGAAAGCTCTAATATTTCTTTGTGATTCCTCTACATCGGCCATGTATAGACTGAATAGGAATGGAGCCAATGCACATCCTTGTTTTATCCCAGCATATGTATAGATCTTTATTGAGAGTGAACCATCTCGTGTTAATCTCACCTGTATCGATATGTCAGTGTAGAGAGCTTGGACTGCTTCTATTAGATGTTCCGGGCATTTCCGTTTCCTCAGCTTTCCCCACAAGCGCTCGCCGTTTACTCCGTCGAATACTTGTTCGAGGTCAACTAACCCCAGATTTATTTTTGTGTTTGTCTCCAGGGCACAATCTTTTAAAAGGTTCAATATGAATAGATTTAGCGAGGTTCCTACCCTGCCCATGAACACTGTTTGCTGTGGATGAAGTATACCAGCCTCCTTCGCCCAGCCTTTTAAATCTCTTAGGAGTAGACTCAGAAACAGTTTGCCTATTGAGTCTAATAAGGCAATCGGCCTATAATTTCTCGGGTTCCCACAATCGCCTTTTTTATAAATCGGCACTATGATTGCTTCCTTCCATGATGACGGTATACTCCTGGTCTTTAGTATTTGTTTAAACAATAGAGTAATTAGGTCTCCCCAGCTACTTTTGTTTTCCTTCAGATGGTGGTTTGAAATGCCGTCTGGGCCGGCTGCTCTTGAAGAACTCAGTTTCTTAATCATGCATCGTATATCCGCTCTATCAAATTCCACCACCCAGGGTTTCTTTTCTTTTATACTCGTAGTCATCTTATTTCCCTCCTTTTTACTGAATAGCGAGGTGTAGTGTTATATGCATCTCTCTTCTGACAGTTGTCCCGTTGTGATTGCTGCTTGATAATCTTCCCCTTATTAATGATTTCCCATAGATTTTTTGCGTTCCGTGCGCACACTGCAGCTGGCATTTTTTCTGCATCGCCCTGGGCTCTTTTAGCTCGAGTAGCATGGGTCCAGTTCTTGTAATTTTGTTTACACTTCCTTATTCGTTCCAATCTATTCCTATCTTCTTTCATTTTTATCTTTCTCAATTCTACTCTGTACTTTTTCCTTTTATCCACCAATTCCATATCATAGGCATGTTTCTTATTTATCGTAAAATCCCTGCCAGAGCCTTTTTTTACTTCAAATTCTTTCAATAGCCTTCTATACTCGACTTCTTCTAGGTTCTTATAGACATGGCTCCCATATTTCACCGTTAATTTCTGGGCCCATCTTTATTCTTTTCTTATTTATTCTAGGTAACTCCATTTCTATCGGCAATAGATCATGATCACTTATTGCCTGTTTTTTTTTACTTCAAATGACTTGATTAGCTGCAGGGTATTCCCTGACACAAAACAATAGTCGAGGCAAGCACAGCTCTCCCCCTAAACCATGTGTCAGCTCCATGCAGGTCTTCTTTTGTTTGTCCATTCAGCATGTTCATGTTTCGGGGCTTCCATTTCATTCGCCCATCATAGGGCTCTTCCCTGAAGTAGCACTGTATCTTTTGGTTTGCCATCTTCTGTTAATAGTTTAATATTTATATCCCCAACTAAAATAGTTGTTTTTTCCCCTCTAGCATCCACTTGTCTACTTCTTGCAGTATCCCACTAGTGAAGGTTTCCGTTGAGCACATGTTTACACTCCAGTATGCAATGCTCAGTAGTATTTTAATTACTTGCTTTCCCAGGCATTTACTCAGCTTGATGATTTGAGTGAAGGGGTTTGGGATTGAGTGTTCCGCTACCTTTAAACCGCTGTCGATTTTAATCATAGTCAGAAGACCTGCAAACGATCTCCCCTTCTCACCTTTCCTTGCTTGGTTCATATAGATCTCATATCCTTCACATACTGTCTTGTTTCTTATCCACATCTCCTGCAGACATATGATTTTATATTGCCCAAGAAAGTCTACTCCTCCAGTGTAAAGCTGTTTAAAGCCCTGTGTGTTCCATGAGGCACAGTTCAGTACCTCCAGATCGTCCTTCCTTTCGTTCTATTGATTTTTACCCTTTAGAAGAGCCTCTGCCATCCAAGACCAGTTGTTTTTCTTTTCGCGACCTTGTTGTCAATTTGATTACTTTCAATACCTTTCTCGAATTATCACTAGTAACTCTTAGTTGTGTATCCTTGGTTAAGGGCATATGTTCTTTTAGGTTTTCTTCCTTATTCTCATTCAATTTCCATCTAACCTCTTTTGTTGTTATAGGTTTCATCGGCTCACTTCCCCTTTTCTCACTTTCTGATTCATAGCGGGATCTTCCCTCCGTCTCTTTTTGTTCCATCTTCCTTCCATGACCTGCTGTATTATTCTTCTTATGCAATTCGCATCCTTCCTTTTCTGCATTTGTCATCCCTCTGGGCTGTATATCTCGATCTTTAAATTCACTCAGCTCATAGCCAAGCCGGGATATTTTGTTTCTTGCCTCTAGCAATATTTCTTTGATTATGGATGGCCTCAGATGCAGAGTCACCCAATCCATTCTCCTTTCATTTACGAATTCCACTATAAGAATGTCTTCCATTGTTATATACGTTGTTGCAGGGATCTGATGTAGTAGATTCATCACTTTTTCTCTATTTAGCAGAGTTCTTTTTGAGTCTTGAATTATCTTTTCCAATCTGACTTTATACACCTTATCCACTCTCTGGATATTCTTTCCAATTTCTTTAGGGTGTGGTTCTTTCTTTGACTTGTTTTCATTTGGCCATCTTGGTGACTCTTCCTTTAAAGTTAGCTTCATTCTAATATCCCTTGTGAATTCCTTCCTTTTTTCCTCCAGTGTTTTAAAGCCGTTCCCTTTTTCCTCATTCTGGTTGCATGATTTGGCTCCCCGATTTGGTTTGCCCCTATCTTTGCTTTCAGGCCTGTTCGAGGCTTTCTTGTTATTATATTGCGGCGGTTCAGCCGCTGGTTCTGCTGTCAAGTCTTGTACTTGTTTTTTGATTTCTTCCCATTTTGAAGAACTCTGATTTTCCCAATCATCATCATCTTGGCTCCTATCCAAGAGTTCAGTTATATCACTTAAACAAGTTTTTGATTCCTCGTCTTGGGATTCCCACTCTTCCTGGTTTCTTGTTAAACTTAACTGGTCATCGGCTACTTGTATTACCGGGGAGTCATCTGGCATCGTCATTTCTCTTCTCCCCCTTTTGGGGGGTTGTGTCATTTCCAGTCTTGGTGGGGTTCTTATGCTCCTTAAGAACGCTCTCGAACCATTCATTTTCTGTTTAGGCATTGGCCTCATTTTTTTGATTTTTTTTCGATTCATTTTTTTCCTTTTGGTTCTGCGGGTTCTTTTGCTTCATGAAGTTTTGCTTTCTTGGTGCTACCCCAAAGATTGGGAAGGTGTTTTTATTTGTTTCTTCTATTCCCCCCAGAAGTAATGGATTTCTTTTTTCTTTCTCTTTGCCTTTGTTTCTTTCATCGGCTGAGATTTCCTTTTTCCTTTCCCCTGTTTAAGTATAGGCCGCTCTTTCGGGGGTTCAGTTATTTTATTTACTTCTTTTCCCTTTGGTTCTGAGTTCCCCCTTTGTTGTCTTGACTTTTTGGATCTATTAACAGTGTCCCTGGCTTTTGTGGGATTTGTTTTGCTTCCTCCTCCTTGTGCCAACTTCTCATCCATTTGCAGTCCTCTAATACTGCGTCCATTAGTAAGGATTTATCGTTTGTTTCTCGTCTGGCCATGTCACAGAGGCGGTTTTGTCATAAGACAGATAGTTCCTATTCTTTATCCAGTCTGAGTTCCATCATCTTCATGAAACTCTCCATAGTCTGCATACGGTTGTGTGATTTTTCAGCCATTGAATGAAGATCTTGTAATGAGGTATTGATACTCTCATATCATTTTATGAAGGGGCAATCGTGATGCTTATGGCTGCCATCACTGTATTTTGGATGTGTGCAAGCTCATCCGCTCTTTCCATTTGCTCCTTGTTCTCTTTCCAACTTTCCTTTGCCTCCACTTCCACATTTCTTTTTCTCCCAGAGTATCCCTTTTCAGGCCTCTTAGCTCTCCATAGGGGACCTCTCGCCCTTGGATCTCAGCTACAATAGTCCTTCGATCCAGTGGAAGATTAGTAAGGGGCTACTCCGAGCTTTGTCTTTCTTTCCTTTTTTCGTCCCACTTTTTCAATGAGGGAACTATTTCAGAGTCCAGGGCAGCTATCTTGTCTTTGATGAATGGCTTACTTTTCCTTTTCTCTCGGGCTATCCTCCCTGTTAGGGCTGATATGTCATGAATCAGTTTTTCAGCCAAGCTTGCATTGCTTGGGTCGTTGAAGTTCTTGTGATTTTTACTTCTCATATTCCCCACTTTGGCTCTTGTCTGGACTTCTTCTTCCTGTGCTTTTATTTCCCGAGCCCTTCTGGCAGCATTGGGCTCTGTTATTTCTTGCTCTTTGAGCGCACCCACCCTGGTTTCTTTACCATCAGTATTTTGTGTAGGGGGTATGGATGGTGACTTCCTAGTCTCTGAGTTAAATTCCCCTTCTATTTGGCAAGTTGCTCTCTCCATTTATTCCAATTCCTCCAGATCCTCCCAGGTCTGACTGCCTATTTCATCTTGGCCCAGGTCGTGAATCACAGCCACTTTTGGTGTTACTTCCACATCTGTTTCCAGATTGTCATTGAGTTGGTCTTTCAGGGGCATCTCCCCCATTGGGTGACCTTCCAGATTCCTCCTTTCATTTGATGTTCCATAATATGGATCCCTCACCTCTCTGCACTCCAACTCGTTTACCCGTTCGGGGCCCAGGTTGAGGGGCAGGGTATGCGCATCCATTGACGTGACTACCCCTGGTTGGTTTGCGTCGTCTCCACTACGGTGCCCCTGATTGCCCTCATTATCCTTCCCTCTCTCCTCTTGATAATTAATCATTTCCCCCTCACTCCTCGGAGATGGACATGGGCTGGGTATTGGGGTGATCACGTTTCCAGTTTCCCAACCAACCCTATCTTTATGTACTTCTTCCATATTTGGGGTTGGTGTCATGATTCGCCCCATCAGATCTTTTTCCCCCATATTAGGATCCTCAGTGTCCCGAGCTACAGCCTCATACTCCTCCATCCAAATCTCCTCATTCATAGAGGCTGTTTGTGCAGGAGGGGAGGAGGAGGAGGAGGCGAGGGACTCTGTTCTCCTTTCCTGGAGGGTAGCACTTTCACTTTGATGTTCGTTCACCACCTTTGAAGTCTCTGATGCACAATTCGGCATCCGGCAGTTTGGGGATATATTCTCAACTGTACTCTGTTGTACAGAAGCCTCTGAATTGTTCAGCGCTACCGGCTGTCTTTCATACGGGCCACGTTTAAAGCAGGCTCGCAGATGTTAGGTACAGCGTGCAGTGTTTTTTGAGCTGTTTTGAGGCATGGGGGCGGTGTCCTCGTAGTTCTACGTTGCCTCACCTGCAGTCTGGTTCGAGTGCCCGTTTGCTCCCCCGCAGCCTGGGGCAGTTTGGCCATCGGTCTCTTCATCGTCGTGCAGCTCCTCTGGTTAGCTCAATTAGCTTAGATCGCATAACCAGCAAACACCAGACAATACCACTTTTGCACTGTGCTTACGCGGGAGTGGGTGCTTTTTAGCAGTGTTGCTTTTCCGGCCACAGCCCACAGCAGCTCCTCCTCCTGCTGCTTAAGGGGCAGCAGCATGCAGAATAACGGGTCCGTAGCACGCCAAATAATGATTTTAGAAATGGTCAGGTTCACAAGCAGTTCTCCAGCGCCAGCCACCGGACAAAAACCACTTTCGCACCACTTCCGATATCAAGACCTTCGGTGGTTGCGTCTGCTGTTTCCGAGGGCCTGATTTGAAAAAAACTCACAGACACAAAGTTCTGGTCTATATCTCTCTCGGGTGATGGCTTCACCCCGGGGGTCCCCCACTTCCGGACGCAGACCCCTCTTTGTTTTCAGCCTCCCTCCACCAATTCCACTATGGCTTTTCTCGTCAGGCACAAATCTTAATGTCTTTTTAAACAGTGAACTTTGGGTAATAGCTTCACCCCTGGATCTCCCTCGCTCGGGCTCGGACCCTTCTCAAATCTCTATGGGCCTCATTACGACCCAGGCGGAAAACCATGGTGCTAATAGCACCATGGTCCATGCCGGTAACTTACCGACTCCGCCATGGAGAAAGGGGGAATTACTACCCCATTACAAGGTTGGTGGGGCGGTAATTCCCCCTTCCTCCATGGCCCTT
This sequence comes from Ambystoma mexicanum, assembly GCF_040938575.1. Classification (NCBI taxonomy): domain Eukaryota; kingdom Metazoa; phylum Chordata; class Amphibia; order Caudata; family Ambystomatidae; genus Ambystoma; species Ambystoma mexicanum. The sequence goes on along the minus strand of NC_090934.1, from coordinate 976,563,021 downwards.
CCCCATTCCCATTTTTGCCCCATTGGGCTCAATGGGAATGGGGAAGGCGCTAAGTACGGTACCGCAAATTGCGGTACCGTACTTAGCACCAAGGTCCCTTTGCGGGGCCCTACTTTAACTGCTGGTGTAGACCAGCCATTAAGGTCGGGTCCTGCAAAGGGACCTCGTAATCAGGCACTAATGGGTTAATGGTGCCGCAGCCTTTTACGGCGCCGTTAACCCATTAGCGCCAGGGTCGTAATGAGGCCCTATGTCTTTTTTAACAGTATCAGTGCACATCCCTCGGCCGGGTTCTCCTTTGTCAACACACTGTTTCTTGGGACTTTAGACTTTCCCCCCTCTTCGTCAGCATCCCTCTTCCGAGTTCACTCCTGCCAACCTCACATTCACATTTGCTTTCAATGTTTACAGGATTTACTTCCCCTGCTTTCTTTATAGTTCTCAGGGCAAAGGATTTCGACTGTATGGGGATTTTTCTTGACCTCCTGTTTTACCACTTTGACCTATCTTGGCGGCTCTCCTACGGCCTTCTGGTATACGTAGTTCACTCAGACGGGGATCGACCAGAGTTTCTCAGAGCAGCACCCACATCGTGCCTGTCCCCTTCTGCAGCTGGTCTCCACTTTACAATGTTACAGTTCTTTTGAACTTCTTTCATTTTGCCAGTATGCGATTTTCATTCACCATAGCCTGTTTCTTATCGGTTCCCCTTCGACTCACTGGCTGTGATGAACCGCTTGGCTTTCCTCTTAACTGGAGTCAAAGCCGGTACCATGGAAGCAGGAGTCTCCCTCGCTCCGGTTTATCAGCGCCAATACGCTCTGTGCACCTTTGACATCTGCTGCAACACACTTGGGCTATTGTCCTGAGTCTTACGTTTCCTTCAGCAGAGGGTTCGCTGGGTTTTGTGGAAAAGGGCAAGGTTGTGTCTCTACTCATCAGCCTCTTGACATTTGCTGCCTTACTCCTCCTCTTGACCTGCCGGTCTGGATAGCTGTCTTGTCGTGCGGTTTGCCTTGCTCGTACTGTGCTCTCTTGTTCCACCTTTTATCCCTGTGGGGAAGGGAAAAGGCCGTCAGGTGTGTGTGATTCTGATCATTTGCCTGACCCTAGTATTGGAACATGTCAGGGAAATTGCTCTGGTGTTAGTCCGTTGTCTTTCATGTTGTGTGAAAGTGTTCTTGTAGAAAACAGTGGGGCAGTGGTTTTGAATGTCCTACAGAAAGAATGGGGAAAAGATGTCGAAGGAAGGGGGATTCCACATCTCACCCGTCAGTGTCTAACTCCTCTTTTCTGTCTGTGTGATGAAAGAATGGCCAATGACCCAGACTGTGCGACCTGCTGGAATGAAAAAACAAAACACCAAATGTTATACTTCTCTCCCGTTCCCTCTGATCCCCCCAAACACCCAGTATTGTTCCATGTGCCCTCACTTCCGAGGTGGCACCTTGATGTCCTGCCCTTTCTCCCTGGTAGATAACTTATGACGGTCTGACTCCCATCTACCAACCTTTTTAATGGCTGACCCCGGCATTCCTGCCTGGAATGATGTTGTTGCTGCCCCTATCCTGAACTTATGTGAAGACCAACCGTTCCCTTGACATCCCACTTTCCTCAATGCTGCTGCCAACACTCTGCGGAATTGAAACATGGTCAAAGGGGACCCATCCTCATGCACCTGGAGGTACCTACCCCCTGCTGGCCTGGACAATATGTATTGAGAGAGTAACCAGGTGGGGCAACTGTCCTGATCCTTTGCCTGGGATAAAAGAGACCTGGCTCTCTCAGTCCAGGCTATTTATGTGCCTCACCAGGCCTTGCTGTTTCCGGCCTGACCCTAGGGGGGCACACACTTCTACCCCCTCAGTGAGGGGAGGCGAGTCCAACAGAAGGAGGGGCCAGAGGGACGGCCCGCTGTGCCAGCTGCCCCTCTAGCACCGCCCCGCTGTGCCAGCTGCCCCTTTAGCACCGCCTGCATGGGCTGGTGCATCTGCTGTCTTTGTGGTTCTTGCATTTCAAGTGGAGGATTCGTCCCTCTAGTCTGTCTTGGCCTCGGTGTAGTTTAGCAGGTCCCAGACTGACAACGGCTGTAGCGTGGTCAAGCCACCAGGTAAGACGCCTTATTCTGTGGTAAGGTTCCTTTGCCTGCAGGCTTAAACTCCTGCTTGTGCCCCTTTTAAATTGGCTTTACTGTAAAATTGGCTTTATTGTAAAATTGTAATATTCCTGCCTGGTGCAGTGTGTCCATGTCCATTGTACGGTATGCAGTGATAAAATTGTGGAAAAAATGTCACCTGTACAAAAAATCACGGCAAAAATGCTGTTGTTTGTCCCATTAAAGGTGTACCCCATTACGCCATTTAAGGGAAGCGGGGGTTGCGGGGGTGTCCCCCGCTTCCCTTATGTGGTATAATGGGTCCAGGGGTTGAGGGGGTGTCCCCGGCATCCTTTACATGGATTGCAGTAGCAAAACCACTGCCTTTTTGCCACAATATTTTGTGACCACGGCCATTTTTACCACGATTTTAACACATGGAACCCATTGTACTGAGCCCTTCCTGCGTCTACATCCCTGCCTCCTCCCTGCCCATCCCGACCTCCAAATGGCCTGCTGCCTCGTTAGCTGTGATCGTTTGGGTCTTGCAGTATAACTGAGTCTGCGCATATTTTTTCCTGTGGCCTCCTCGTGTGGTAAGGTTCCATTGCCGCAGGCTTCAACTCCTGCTTGTGCGCCTTTTAAATTGGGTCTAGTGTAAATCTGTCTTTGTTGTAAAATTGTAATATCCATGCCTGGTGCAGCGTATCCGTGTCCCTTGTCCTCAGCCCTTCATGCTTCCACCTGCCTCCTTGCTCCCTGCCTGCCCCCGACCTGCGATTGGCCTGCTGCCTCATTAGCTGTGACCGTGTGGGTCTTCCAGCATAGCGGATTCAGCGTGCATTGTTTCCTGTGGCCTCCTCATGTGGTAAGGTTCCCGTGCCTTTAGGATTAAACTCCTGCTTGTGCCCCTTTTAAATTGGCTTTACGATAAAATTGGCTTTATTGTAAAATTGTAATATCCCTGTCTGGTGTGGCGTGTCTGTGTCCCTTGTCCTGAGCCCTTCCTGCATCCACCTCCCACCCACCTCCCTGCCTGCCCCCGACAAGCAATTGGCCTGGCTGCCTCCCTAATTCTTCACTCTAGGGCAGCCCCACTGCCTGTTGCAGCCCCCTCGGCAAAGGGCCCCAAAACAAAGGGCAGCTCCCAAAGTAGCTGCTCCAGAGGGTGTTTGTCAGTGTTCGCCGTGGGATCGTGCAGCGCAGCTGTCAACCAGCAGTGACTATCAAGGTAAGAAAGGTGTAGGCAGGGGGAACAGCCATTACTGCTCCCTATTTAACTGTCTGCCCTCTCTTATCTCCCCTATTATCTAATTCTGCAGTCTGATACACTTGGCAGTTGTATGTTATCCATATCTGGCATTGGTTAATTGACATAATCAGCTTGTGGGGTTTTCTCCTTCTTCCAGCAAAGTCGACTCTGTGTGTTTTTCATTTGCTGCTGTGTTTAAAAATTAGGCTTTTCTCCTCTTTTCTAGGAAAGTAAAATCTGTATTTATTTTCTGTTGCTGCTGCTTTTAAAAATTAAACTTTTTCTGTAATTTCTAGGAAAGTCGAATCAGTGTGTTTTTGCAATTGCGTCTGTTTTTAAAAACTTGCCTTTTTTCCTTTTTTTCTAGGAAAGTCGAATCTGTGTGTTTCTGCAACTGCTGCTTTGTTTATAAATTAGGGTTTTCCCCTCTTTACAAGGAAAGTCTAATCTGGGTGTTTTTGTAATTGCTGCTGTGTTTAAAAATTAAGCTTTTTCCCTCTTTTCTAGGAAAGTCAAATCTGGGTGTTTTGCAATTGCTGCTGTGTTTAATATTAGGCCTTTTTCCTCTTTTCAAGGAAAGTCGAATATGGATGTTTTGCGATTGCTGCTGTGTTTAAACCCTCCCTCTTTCCCTCTATCTAGGTTCTTCCTTCTGTCCAGATAACTTGCTTCTCAGTGTTGTTCTTTCTGCTGTATGATGTTACCTAGGCCTTATCCCTTCGTAGACACCTGACTCTAGATTGTTGCATTGCTGTGTGGTTAGTTGGTGTCATGCTCTACAGTTTCCTCCCTCTCTCCCCCTTCCTTCTCTCCGTGCTCTCCTTCAATGGTGCTCTCAATATCCCATATCTTCTCTAATTGCTATTCTATCACCTATCTTATCCCTCTGTCAAAGTCTGGAAGGAAAAAGCTCAAGAAGGATCTCCTGGTGTCCAACCCAGGCCTGCCCATCACTGACAACTATGTCAATGCTTCTACCAGCAGACTTTCACTGATATCCTCTTTGTCGTTCCTTTTCCAGAGCTTTGGGCTGCCCTTATGGTATCTGTGCTCTCCCCTTTCTCTTCCTCTCCCATTAATGGTGGCACCCGTTGGAAGGTACTCTTGGCATCCTTCCTGTCCTTCATCGACCTTCCTACTCCTGCCACTGAATCTCACACTGACACAACCTTTACTAACCTTCAACTCTCCATCTCCAACACTCTGGACAGCCTATCCCCTGTCATGAGGATCCACATGAAACCTGCCTCCAAGTGCAACTCCTGGTATGACTCAGACCAGGCTGCTCTGAAACGCAAGTGCAGAGCAGCTGAACGGAAGTGGCAGGCTTCGAGCACATTCTCTGACAAACTCGCCTGCTGTCTGCTCCAAACGCAATGCAAACTCTCCATATGCTCAAAGAAGAGGTCCTATATCCAAACCAGCATCTCTGTCCCCACTAACAACATGGCTGAACTTTTCAAAATCTGCAAAGAACTTGCCAACCTTACTGCAGCCTCCACTTCTCCTCTGCCTTCCCTCACCTCTCATTTAATTTCTAAAATTTAGGACATCTTGTCCTCAGTCTCCTCTACTTCCCACCTTTGTCCCTCACCCACTCTCAGGCTTCCCTTGGCCCCTCTCTCGCCTCTGCTCCTACTCGCCTCTTTCTCTCCCATAACACCTGATGAGGTTTCTAGACAAGTCCGCTCTATGAAAGTCTCCTTCAAACAGGTGCTCCCCTGCGCTATGCCCTGAAATCAAGGGCAACATTGTCTCCCTTGCTCCATCCTTGGCCGATTTCTGTAATCACTCCTTTGTCACTGGATCCTTTCCCTCACTCCTCAAGTACTCCCTTGTTCACGCTCTCCTCAAAAAGCCTTCTGCTGACCCTTCCTGTCCGGCTAACTACTGCCCTATCTCCATTACCCCTTCCTGTGCAAACTCTTGGAGAAGCTGGCCATCTCCCAGCTTATCTACCACAGTGAATCTCTAGCCCATTTGATCTCCACCTTCTCTCCTAATTTCCAGTGTTATGCGGATGACACTTATCTCTCCTTCAAGCTTCCCTCCTCTGCCTCTCTCATTCCTGAATGCCTGTCTGCTAGTCAGGCATGGTGCACTGCTAACGATCTCTGCCTAAATGCCAGTAAGACAGAGATCCTTCTCCCTGCTCCCTCTTTCCCTCCGACACTCTGGCCACCCTCCATGGGTGCCCTCCTCTCATGCTCCTGTGAGGCAAATACCTTGGTGTCATCTTCAACACCTCTCTCTCCTTCTCTCCTCACATCACAGACCTTGCCAAGAAGGCCCACTTTCGGCTGCACATCCTCAGAGGCATTCTCCCTTTCCTCGCCTTCCCCCAGAAACTCAATGGGCCTCATTACACGGTAGGCGGTAAGGGATTACCGGCACCGGTAAGGGCACTGGTGCTGGTAATCCCTTACCGCCCTACTACGAGGTCCCTTAGCGGGTCCCTCCCCTAACGCATGGTTTTACCAGGCATTATGGAAGGGACCCGCTAAGGGACTTCAGAGCTAACAACGGTACCACAAATTGCGGTACCGTTATTAGCTCCTTCCCCATTCCCATTGAGCCCTATAGGGGCTCAAATGGGAATGGCGAATGGTTCCCGGAATGGGGACTTACCAGTTCCTCCAAGGTCGGAATGATCCGGTAAATCCCTATTCCGGGAACACGGACCCGGAATGCGGTAAGTGGGTAGCCATGGCGCTAGTGGCGCCATGGCTACTGCCTACCGTGTACTGAGGCCCAATGTCTCAAGAGCTCTGGTCTGCTCCAGGCTGGACTACTGCAACAGCCTCTTCCTCAATCTGCCTAACTCCCCCCTTCCCCTTGTCCAGAACAGGACTGCAAGATTTATCCTTGGCCCCAAGCCCAGGGGCCGCATCTCTCCAACCCTAAAATCTCTCCACTGGCTCCCGGTTGCTGCGAGGATCAAGTTCAGACCCTCTGCATCATCCACAATGATTTCTAGGGCCTGTCATCCCACTACATCCAACTCTCTCTCCCTAAATACCTCCCTGATGGAGCCCTTTGGTCTTCTAGCTCTAACTCTCTGCAGATCAGATGCTTTTCCAAGCATAGAGTATGGGGTAGATCTCTCTCCTCCACAGGTGCCTCCCTCTGGAATTGTCCCCCTGCCCTTCTCAGACTTGAGCCGTATCTCCTTAAGTTCTGGAAGCTCCTCAAGACCATCCTTTTCTCTTATTCCTTCCCTCTCACCCTCCCCTGCTAATGTCCCCATCTGCCTCTTGACTGGCTGCCTGGTTCCTTCAGATTCTTACAGGGCACCTGGCCCCCCCTAGCCCAGTTTACCCCTGCACCTGGTCTTCCCTGACACCCCTCCCCTCAACCTGCACTTGCCCTCCGTGCCCTTCCCCAGACACTAGCTTGGCTGTGCCTACACCCTTTTAGCCCTCCAGCCCCTTACTTCGCACTTAGCTCATGGACAATCCTTCCCCTGCACTCTCCGCTTTCCCCTGGCTCTGTCTACCTGGCCTCCCCTAGCACTTGCTTTCTCATGGGCCTTCCGCCCTGACCGGAACTTCCCTCCTCCCCTTTCCCCTGCACTTCTCGTTACTGCACTTGCGCAATCCGAATGTCACAAAACAGAGAAGGACCATTTTTGATTTGTCCTCCATGATCCCCCCCTCTTGTCATGTTGCACCTTGAAACACAGAATAAATAAAATAAAAAATAAGACAGTCCTTCCATCCCTGTCCTTTCACTTTTCTGCTTCTGCCCGATTTGGCAGTCTGTGTGGCCTTTGCGTTCCAATGCGAGGAGTCTTTCCTCAGTTCTGTCCTTGCCTCGGCCTAGTTTCCCGGGTCCCAGATCCACTACGGCTACAGCGTGGTTGCTCCACCAGGTGAGTGGGTCCTACCGTCCCGTCTCTTACTTGGCTGTATCACCTTTTTTGGTGCCAGCCTTCCGGCGCTTCTGCCTTCTTTCGTCGTCTCTCCACACTACCTCTGGTTCTACTGTGGACCATGGACGGCTCCGCCCGTCCAGGACGTCTATACATCAGAGGCTCTGCTCTGCGCAGGATTCTTCCTCTTACCTTCAAGATTCTTTGTCCCCTTATTCTCGCCACCCTACTTCAAAGGGGCGTGTTTCTTTTCGTCAGTTGCTGTGTTCAAGGAAATGGCAGTTTTGCCTTGAGCCAATGATATAAAAGCCATGTCAGTATTTGTTTGATGCAAAACAGAAGTAACCTCAGTCTCTTCTATTCCGTATATGCGGACCAAGTATTCTTCATAGGGAGTTCCTTGTAGGAATGGCAGTCCTTGTCCCGTAGTGTGAGTCGCTCTCAGTGAGGTACCGCTTTCCCTGACCCCTAGGGAGGGTCTGTCTTAGCGGTCTCCCCTCCTACCCTCATAGGGGGTGGCTCCTCCCTGGGAAGAAGGGACAAATTGTTCAGATTCGTCACAGTGCACACCATTCCCATGCATGCATATACACATGTTACATACATAGACATATGACATATGCAGAATACACAGATACAGCCATATAAACCATTTAAATTTAAAAAAGACGCTCATACCTGCCAGCTTTGGAAGGGACTCTATGCTTTGTCTTCACTCGAGGCATTTGGCTCCGGTGCTCCACCCAGATAGGAACTAGGAAGCAGTGAGATCTTTCTGACTCCTGTCTGACATGCACAGGGGAGCTAGAGGCAGAGCGCACCCATCGCATGCCGCCAGCCAGCCATCACCGCTCAGCCCCATCCCAGTCCCAGTGCTGGGGCCGAGCATCAGTCAGAAGGAGGGATGAGGCAGAGCCTCTGTGGTGATGGGGTGGAAGGGCCACCCGCACCATAGGGGGCTTTGGTGGCGCATGCTACACTAGTGGCTCGCCCCATTAAAAATTGGTGGGGCATTCCTCTAACTCTCCAGATTTATCCTGCTATGCACTGCAAGTGAATGCGTCCCTCACTATGACATTCCCAACTGCTCAGCGGTTTTTGGAATGTATGGGCCTCATTACGAGTTTGGAGAGGGCATGGCTACCCCCAAAACCGGGTCCGGGTTCCCTGAATGGGGAAATACCGGGCCATTCCGACCTTAGAGGGCCCGGTATTTCCCCATTCAGGGAACCCGGACCTGGTCCATCCCTATTCCCATTTGAGCCCCCATAGGGCTCAATGGGTATTGGAAGCATGCTAACAATGGGCCCATTAATGACAGGCCCGTTGTTAGCATGCTGGGCCGCTAGTGGGACCCGCTAAGGACGTCTGTTGAAACCAGGCGTCCTGAGCAGGTCCCGCGAGCAGACCTCTTAATGTGACGATAAGGGGTAAACGGCTCCGGCACCTTTACCGGTGCCGTTAACCCCTTACCGCCCTCCTCATAATGAGGCCATATGGCTTCATTAATGTACACATCAGCGGTTGTGCTCATATGTCTATCTACTTCTTTCCCATACTGTGAAACAACATGATGACACCATCTTTTATGCTGGCCGCCGGGCGATGCAGTGACGCTCTCAGTATAACACTCTAGTTGATGTGACATTTCCAACTGCTTAGCAACAGACTCTCAATGTGAGCCTTGGTTGACCCAGAGACATTCCCTGAACCTGATCTAGCCATAGGTTACTTTGGAAAGATAACAGAGCACATGCTGCGAACAAAAACATTTTGATTTCCATCGCAGTGGACCATCTGTGCTTCTGAGTGGATTTACAGATTTTGGCAGTGTTCGGCTTTTGTGTCCCGCTGGCCGTCTAGAACAGTATATCAAGCAAGAGCCGAATGAAAGCTCCCACTGCTGCGCATCATTTGGCTTCATCCTCTTAACTGTGATTTTTTTTCTTCCCAAATGATAAGCCTGTTTCAACCCAACCAATATTTTCTTTTTTAAATCAAACATCAATATTCTATGTGCAATTGATTTTCATTGTTGGAATACATTGGTTGCAGTGATGGGAAATAGGATTTGGATCACCATATTTGAAAACTGGAAGAGATAAAGCTGAGGGCACATTGATGTGGGAGCAGGCAGCGATGGAAAGGAGAGGGTTTAAGAGAATACACATCATTTACTACATTTTACCTCTCCTGAGTATGAAAAGTTGAGCCAGCCACAGCAAATGGGTAACCAACGCTAACACGTGCCTAAAGACCTATTGGAAATCCCAGACAATCATGAAATCTCCCCATTTAATACTATCCACCGAAACCTCAAAACTATTGCATACTATTGACATGTCTAGATTTTCTATGAGTCGATATTGTTAAAAGGATGAGCACGGCGATAGATCAAGCCAAACGTCCAGTGGCCACAGCAACTTAATCTTCCGATGGCTGTAAAACAGGAAAAATTGAGGTATTCTGTTCTGCAACAAGCCTGTTCCACTAGTTCCATGGTGAGGCTGAGGCAGGAATGGTCCCACTTTTGGTATCCATATCCAACCTTTTATCCTTTTGAAGGTGATCAATTAGGACCATTGAGTTGGCTATTGTAAAGTGACAGGCCAGGCATGGAGAGAATTGCTGCATAGAATGAGTTGTTGACGTCAGCAGAGGCAGATTAAATCAGTTTTTGACGGTAGGATACAACCGTGGGTTTAAAAAGGCAAAAATGCTTGACACAAATGGTGACAAATCAGTGCAGAGAGAGCAGGGGATAACCGACCTAACTGTTAACGTAGGGCTACACAGAGCACCTCCTTTTAAGCTCTGTTCAGACTAATATACTTGGTGACTATGTTGATCCACAACATGTTGGGGTTAGACGTTGCGGTTAAATATTATAGAGCAACAAACTAAATATCATTGCCACCTCATTGATAAGCTAATGAAAACCATTTTTAAAATACAGTTCCTAAACGGGCTATATGAAAAACTATCGTACTTTGTTTCCTTTCATCTCTCCCCCCGCTATTTTTAAGACTGCATATTTAACTTATTTTATTGATTGCAATTAACTTTGAATTTTGCATTCGAAGATGACCAACGACATTAGGGAAACATGTCGGCAGCCGCTCCGAAAGCCCGACGAGATTCTGAAACTCCCCCACTGCCCCGGAGCACTCAGAATTCCAAGGTATGCCGGAAAAAGGCAAGGGAACAGCAGGCGCCTTAAAGCAAGTCCAGGCAGAGAAGCGTCGGACTGATCACAAGCAGAGCCCCCTGGCGGGGCAGCAGAGTTGTCCTGGCCTGCTGTGGCCGTAAAAAATACATTAACGAAAAGGCGGGCCAGAGCGGAGACCCAGCTGGGGTCCTTTACAAAGTTACAGCGGCTGAACACAGTAGCGGGAACACTTCTGCACCTGGCACCAGGCATACAGGGTGTGCACAGCAGCTAGTAGCCCTACCAAAAAAATCTGGATTGAAAGTGCATTGCTACTGGATTTTCCCAAACATTTAAATCCTCTTTAAACCCTCTTTAACTGCAGAAACTCCCATTGTACTCCGTGGATTGCTTTTGGCTTTCTTTTGGCTTAATGCACCCAAAATATGTTGATTAGAAAGCCTCAGTGGAATGCAATCCCTAAACAATCCAAGCAATCCAATCCCCAAACAATCCAGTAAAGATTAAAAAACAATCAAATCCCCAAATAATCCAGTAAAGATTCAAAACGCAATCCAATCCCCAAACAATCCTATAAAAATCCAAAAGCAATCCAATCCCCAAACAATCCACTAAAAATCCAAAAGCAATCCAATCCCCAAACAATCCACTAAAAATCCAAAACGCAATCCAATCCCCAAACAATCCTATAAAAATCCAAAAGCAATGCCATCCCTAAATAAATCCAAAAGCAATGGATTACATCTGGCTTCCTTTTGGCTTAATGCACCCGAAATATGTTATTTAGAAATCCCTCCTCGTAGAGATCCAAAAGCAATGCAATGCAATCCCCAAATAATCCTTTTCAAATCCAAAAGCAATTAATGTAGTCACCAAATAATACTTTACAAATCAAAAAAACAATGCAACCCCCAAAAAATCCTTTAACAATATAGGAATTGTTTTGGTTTATGAGCTGGAAATAAATTAATTTAGGAGTTTGAATCCAAAAATAATGTTAACTATAATCCTGAAAAGAAATACTTAAAAACACATTTGGTGCACCTTCTTGAATTGGGCTTTAAAAGCGTCACTGTGGCTTAATTGCTGCCCATTTCAGAAAGTTGCATTTTGAATTGCTTTTAGAACAATAGTGATGACTTATTAGGTCTTAACAGTCATTTAGGTAAAATGGCCATGAAAGTCAAGACCATGTAATGGCATATTACCGATATTTAAAAGGAATCGACACATTTTTCCCCCACTATATTTATTAAAAAGAAGCAGAGGTTCAATTGGACACTGTGTACATAGCACAAAAGCACAACTGTAGCAATCCCAGACACGGGTGCTTTACAGTTTTTAAAAAAGGGTTAGAGGGGACCCAGAACTAGTCCAGTGGCATCCAGCCCAGGGAGCAAGGGTGAGAGGGGACCCAGAACCAGTCCAGGGATTCACACGAGTATCCAGGCCCAGCCCAGGGAGCAAGCAAGTCCGGTGAGGACCAGCCCAGGGAGCAAGGGTGAGAGGGGTCCCAGAACCAGTCCAGGGATTCACACGAGTATCCAGGCCCAGCCCAGGGAGCAAGCAAGTCCGGTGGGGTCCAGCCCAGGGAGCAAGGTAGAGAGGGGACACAGAACCAGTCTAGGGAGTCACACGAGTATCCAGGCCTAGCCCCGGGAGCAAGCGAGTCCGGTGGGGTTCAGCCCAGGGAGCAAGGTAGAGAGGGGGCACGGAACCAGTCCAGGGAGTCACACATGCATCCAGGCCCAGCCAAGGGTACAAGCGAGTCCGGTGGGGTCCAGCCCAGGGAGCAAGGGTGAGAGGGGTCCCAGAACCAGTCCAGGGAGTCAAACGAGATCCATACCCAGCCCAGGGAGCAAGTAAGTCTAGTAGGGTCAGCCCAGGGAGCAAGGTTGAGAGGAGACACAGAACCAGTCCACAGAACCAGTCCAGGGAGTCATACAAGTATCCAGGCCAAGGCCAAAGTGCAAGGGAATGCGGAACTACACTTGTGTAGAAAAGACAAGGTTTGGCTCCTTCTTCTTCATCCGGTAGTTCCCAATTCCGTTATGGAGGGCCTTTCTGTACTCAGATGCAGAGAGTACTGGAAAGCCCATTTCCCTGGCTTTAACATGGATAAATTCTGAAAAATGCAAAAAAGATTTGTGTAAAAAGTTTTAAAAGAGCAAGCAAAGTACTTTTTAGTTGACACATGGCTGTGAGAAATAAAGCATAGACAATTTTCACTGTACACCCTCTATTGTGCTTTCGTATGTACCTTGTATAGCTTCCTGTCGATGATGATACAGTGTTAGCCTCCCCTTTGCTGCCAGCAGTTCTTCTTTTGTGAACAAAAGATCCAGCAGCTTGTTCTGTGATTTTCTGGCGGTTACGACAATCTCCCTCAACTTCACTGGGTTCACTAACACTTCTGCAAACCTGCAGGTTCCAACTGTCACAAGGGGTATTTTTCTCTGTGCACACAAAAAAAGAAAAATTACTACATTTCTCAAAGCTGTCAATCTGGATCAAACCATGGTAATTCCTTAGAATGTAATATATATTAGTGTCACTTCCCCATGAAGTGGCTCTCAGTTTATCTTGTTTCCCATTTCTTTGCATAGTTGGTATATTGTGGCGAAATGACCAATCTCATGTTTCTCCCATGTCTCCCCATGTACTGTGCATTGTAAAGGAGCCATACAAGCAAAACAAATACACAGGTTTTGAAATTGAGGGCAGCTAGGGGCTATTTAGCCCTGCTTGTAGCCTTGAAGAGCCTGGTTAGCTTTACACCATGCCTACCAGGAGCTAAATTTGTCTCCCGGGCCAACTGATGCCGATCACGTATACCTATGGGAATTTAACTATGTGCGTGCTTTTGTAACAATCTAAAAAAAAACTTAGGCCACCACTATATGACATTTGAAGCATAACAGGTCATAAGTAATGGACAAAGCAATATGTTTGCATGTGGGCATATAATGAGTGATGGACAATAACTGGTGAATACATGAGCCACAGTATTTGAGCTACCTTTTGCCACCATCTGACACAGTCGTCTAGAAACCCTATGGCTTTATAGGAATGTTGGGGAGGAGGGTTTAAGATTGGGGTGGAGACACACAGAAGCCTACAACCGATAGTATTTGGATAGAGAAAAGCAATTTATTTCATAGGGGCACAAATCAACTTTTGTTTAACTCTAATGGCACTTACCTCTGATGCAGTTGATGGACCAGGGTTGGGATTTGGATCGGAAAAAACTGTTTCTGTAGCTCCTGTCTGCCTCCTCTTTATCCACTGAAGGACCAGTTCCAAGCAGTGTTGGATGGCCACCTTCTGTTGGGAATCCATTTGGTCCCAGTACTCTGAAATAGTAGCACAAAGCCAAATATTACACATTCTAATAGCAACAAATGGCACTTCTCACTGGGCAATTCAAGTCAGCAAAGAGAAAAGTCTAGCTTAAACCTATGATGGCTTTTAGTTTGACGCAAAGGGTTTCATTTTATCTGAATATTAAAATGTGTTGAACACCATGCTTACAAGAAGCTAGTATTCACCTCCGACATAGGACCAACCTGTACTTCCCCAGTTCGGAGACCCAAATGAGTCCAAGGCTCATAGTCACGAGTTAAGCAGTTCAGAGTTTATTTTTATAAACCAGTGGCATCCAGCAGCCGATAGGCGATGAGGTGATTGGCAAGGCTGCCTCCACCCATCTGCTACATAGTAGAGAGTGGGCATGGAGAGGAGCTGCAGAGAAATTGAGGGAAGGGACAAGCACTGTGGGAAGAAGCAGAGAGGCCACATGGACCTGCGAGCAAGCCCCTGAGCCCGGGGGAGGAGTGTTAAGGATAGAATCAAAATCTGACCTTGCCTTCAAAATAAGAGGGAATTTAAACACTTTGCAAAGGCCTAAAATGACACTCGGATTTTGATAAACACTTACGGGGTAATTCATGGAATGATTGTGCGCCGAAATGTGTGGCGCAAGCGTGAAAAAGCCAGCGCACGCGTGCGAGTCGCACGCAAGTGATTCATGGAAGGCCCTGCGTGTGGCTTTTCTGGGAGGTGTGCCAAATCCGCGCTTACCTTACACGTCACTGCGAATTTCCAAACGCTGTGCGCGACACGCACATCAAAAGCGCACAACTTCTAGCGCACACACCTAAAAAGGGGGCGGAACACGCAGAATGAGGAACAACGCGTGAAAATGTGGGTGTAACGGGGGAAGTACTGCTGGGAAATACACACAACGCCCACACGCTCGCGAACAACACGTATTCATGCAATCGAATAGGGAAAACCTGCGCACGCCAAAAGACACGCACACGCTTAAATACGTCCTCCACATGAAAGCAGGCAGAAGCGCCTCCGCGCAGTATAAAAGGGCACGCAAACAACAAACAAGCATATACAGCTACGATGAATGTCCCATTTCTCGCAGCAGTGATCGTGGGACACCGCAGGAGGAGGAGAATAGCCAGGCCCCGCATTTTATTGCCCAGGACCAGCCTTTTTGGGATGCCTGATGACCAGGTCTATGGCAGGTATAGGTTTCCACCTCAGATCATCCTAGAACTGGTCACTGAGTGGGAGGATGACCCCACATCACCCACCTTTAGCTCCCAAGCACTGAGCTCCTTGGAAAAGGTGCTCAATGTCCTGCATTTTTTGGCCACTGGGTCATTTCAGTAGACAACTGCCATAGTCGGGGGTGTCTCACAGCCCACGCAGTCAAGCTGCCTACACCAGGTGTTGGCAATCATTACTACATGCCCCTCAGTCCGCAGGCACATATACATGCCCAGAACACCCGCAGAAAGGCAGGCCATGGTACAGGACTTTTACGGGGTGGCACACTTCCCCAGAGTGCTCCGTGCCATTGATTGCACCCATGTGGCCCTACGTCCACCTAGGGCCACTGAGCACATCTGTCGCAACCGCAAGCGCTGGCATTCCATCAACGTGCAGGTTGTATGCGATGCCAAGGGAATCATCACCTCTGTCTATACAAACTATCCTGGGTCCACCCATGACAGTTTCATATACAGAACACCGGGACCTGGAAGCTGGGAGGCATGGCAAATCATGGGTCATTGGTGAGTACAAATGCCTGTGCACATGCGTGCATGTCACACACATACAAATAAACAATCCCAACTAATGACAATCATTATCACCTCCACAGGGGACAGTGCCTACCCTCTGAGAACCCACATAATGACGCCAATACGGAACCCCACCACACCACCCCAGGTAAGATACAACGCAGCCCATATCGCAACCCGGGGCATAGTGGAGCGCACATTCGCAGTGCTCAAGTCACGTTTCTGTTCCCTTGAACGCTCTGGTAGGCAGCTACTATATGCACCCCCAGTAATGTGCAGGATCATTGTGGCAGCATGTGTCCTGCACAACGTTGTAACCCGGAGGAGCGTACCGGTGGACATAGTGGTTCCCCCACACCCCCAAACACACGCACGGCCGCTGCGCATGGAAGGGGAAAGGACACGTGGCGAGGCAGCCCGTACCCAGCTTGTGGCTACATTTTTCACCTAAACTCCCCCCACCCTGTGGATTGCACACAGGCCTGGCACATTCCAGGTGACAATCGATGATGACAAAGGGACAGTCAACTGTCACAACCTAAACACACTGAGAATGTGTCCTTGGAATTGCAGCATAGTGTGCATCCATATCCAATTAAACGAACACAATCCTGTGTGACCAAAAAACACACATGCAAGCCACAGATTGCAAACCCTCCATGCAAAATAGCACATCCAAATGCTGTTACGCACCTAAACCTCCCTCAACCCCAGGTCACCCACCCCATACACCATGGCCTGGCATGCAATGTGAAAACCTCAATAAAAATATCAACACACATGACACAGCTATCACAAAGCGCACTGTTCCAAATGGAAACAGGGCACAGACAATCCCCTCAGACACGCACTCTGAAGAAAAGAGTGAGCAAAAACATCCAACCTATACTAAAAGTACGGAAATGCATGCCACCAAAGGCCTGAACGCCAAAACCTTGAACCTTTGGTGGCATGCATTTCAGGGAATCCCAAAAAATAAAAGAAAATGCGGGTGCTGTGGGGTTGTCCCCTGCAACACCCCGCACACTACACCACACAGTACAGTGAGGGGTGTCAGTGGCCTGGAAACCCCTGCAGATGCATAAAAAAAGAAACGAAAATAATTAGCCAGCGGCGCCAGTCCACGATCACGAAAGTCAATGTGAACATGTGCAGCAGGGACATAGCATGTCTCAGAAGGCAAGTAAGGAGTGGGTGGGTGGATGTTAGGGTGGGGATGGGCTTTGGGGTGTGTAGTGTGTGTTGTGGGGGTGTTTTCCATGTTGACCACTCTGTTGCGGACACATCTGCAACAGAAACATATTGCTGATCCTGTGACACATCATAAGCAAAGGCAACACAGGACGATCAATTTACCAGCATAACACATCATGAACACAGGACCCAAAAGTCACAATGTCAGACAGTGAGTAAACACCATAGCACAAGTCCCTCAATGTGACATTGCCACCACATGTCCCCCTACCATCATAAGAGTGGCCTCGCCAGCTAAAGTGGGCATGGGACCGCATACAGCATGAAGTGCATGAACAATGTATACAGACAAAGCAATACATGAATTAGCAGAATGAAATCATGCACAGTCAACAATATACTCACCAAAATGCAGTCCAACTATGCACTGGAGAAACCATCATGAATCCCCACTAGGGGTGTATACACAGGTTGGACTTCAGACTGGCCACAAATATGACGGAAGTCCAATGCTTCTGTGTAAGTTACTGTCACATGGTGCCATCCTTGCGAGCCCATGGAAAGGGGAGGCAGGAGTGGCACATGTGTCCGGACCCCAAACCACAAACACAAGACAAGCCTGTATGGGCCCAGCCGGAACACACAGTGGATGCCATCGGATGCCACATAGCACCACACAGCAACATAAATGCACAATAGACAAAACATTAAAATGGCCATAGTGGACACGGGGAGGGGTGTGGTGCAGGGTGCACCTCAACATACACATGTGCCGATGTTGAGACTAAAAACTAAAAAATAAAATCCTCCATGGGCTCATGGCCTGCACGGCTAGCATAGCTTGGGAGAGGTGTTGATGCTGTCGATACCCTCAGGTGTAGCATTAGAAGGTGTGCGTGGTAAGGGAGGCTGACCACATATAGCCCTAGTCTGGTCCTCAATGGCAGCGAACATGTGGGACTGATAGGTTTGATTCTGCAGCATGATGGTCCAGAGGTCCGCATGCACCACCTCACGGGATGCAGAGAGCTCTGCATGCAAGACCTCACGGGATGCACGGATCTCTGCTTGCAAGACCTTACGGGTTGCACCTAGTTAGACAGAGATGTTGTGCGTCAACTGCTCCATCTTCTGTTCTGGCAATCTACTGCGGGATAACTCGAGTGCACACAGAGTAGATCTGAGGGAGGTATTCCCTTCCCTCAGGGCAGCCCTGTGGGCCTCAGCCTCTGCAGCTATGGCTGTGCACAGAGCCCCCAGTTCAGCCCGTCAGCTCCTGTTGCTGGCCAACATGTCCAGCCTGTGTGAGCGGCATGTGGACTGCAATGCCTGCTGCTGGAGCTCCATCTGTCTTTCGGTGGGAATAATGGAATTGGACACCCTATCCATGCCCTGTGCCAACATCTCACATGATGCCCCCTGTTGTTGTGCAACAGCATACATGGCTTGCTCCCACACAGTATTCCCGGGTAGCACACAGCCACCGTGTTGCCGGACCCCACACCTGCCAGACCCACGGATACCTGGCCCTTGCTGCGCTGGCGCTGCCTGTGGCTGCAGGACTGCATTCCTCCCTTGATCAGCTGCCCAGGAACAGAAGCCAATACTGTGGAGTGTGACCCTGCAGCCGTAACCACCACAGACAGACATTCCAACAGTGACTGGCCCTGTGAGGGTTCTACCCACCCCTGCAGGTGTTTGGGACAGAACAGCACCCACAGTAGAATCAGTCACCTGCGACAGCAATGAGGGTTCCATGTCCGTTTCAGCACCAGAGGCATCAGCTTCCTCAGGGGTGTACTTAGACACACCCCTGGCCAGGATGGTCTGTAGCACCAATGGATTATCATGGGCTACCACACCACGTCCTCCACTGGTGCCTGGTCGTGGCTCAGAATACATTTCCTCCTCCACCATCTCCTCCTCCTCCACGTCCTCCTCACCTGCACAAATTCAAAAAAAGACCTGAATACACATGTAAATAGCATAGGCCACACACATAGGTATTACAATGTTGTCAGCCAACATATAAACCTGCTATGTGACACATGGTACAAACTCAGGCATGCACGCAGTGCCAATGAAAGGGAAGGGTAGCATGAAAGCAGACATGGATTTGTGTCAAAGGGCAAAAGAACACATGTAGTGCATGGTGCATAGAACCTGCTTCACACACAAGCATGTGACTGACATAGTCCTTCCACAAACATGACTGATGCTAAGACACAGCTGGCACGTAGCATAGCCATGCCAGAACTATCAACCAGCCTGAGATGGAAGTTGAAGACTACTGTCCATGAGCCATGTACAATTCATGTTAGATGACATTACATGGAAATCACATTTTGAAAACACACATGTGTCACCGGGTGCAACAAAGCTAGGGTGGTGTAATACAGTGAAGGCAGGCACACTGATTCTATAATGCTAGGTCACATTGACATCACGCAAGTGAATAGGCATGTTGACGGGGAGAACAGGGTTTTGAAGTGTGAGGGTGCAGTGCACTACATGGGAACGGCCTCAACTATGAATAAAAACACGTAACCAGTAATGTGAATGTTGCGGCCTGATGGCAGTGTAAGGGTAAGTGCACTCTTCATGTGTGAAGTGTTGGTAGTGGGTTGTAGGGATACAGTAAACTCCCCCCCCCAGAACGGGGGATGGTTGGGAGGCAGTGTATGGGTTAAAATGGTGGCTCAGAGGACTGTGTCGTAGCTCACAGTGTGGGTAGGTGACAAGTGCATTCTCTCAGTCATCCGAGACTACAGCAGGGGAGAGGAGGACAGAAAGCACAACCCATGAGGAAGCATCAGAGGTGCCTCCAGACCCGGAAAAGCTACACCTCCAGTTAGATAGAGGCAGGGAGGCTGTACCAGAGGGAGGCCCGAGCTCAACACAGACGATAACCACAAACTAATTGCCATGAGGAGCAGCTGACCCTGAGGGAGTAGGAAAGGGATGATCAAAGACCATGAGAAGGAAGTTAATACTGGAGATGGAGTTGAAGGAATTGCTGGCCCAGGACCCATAGGGCCTTGCTGAGAATGCACAGGGTTCAGGAATGAACACTCGTTTCCACTGTGAGCCTGTGCCACCATCACAGTCCTAGGGAGATACCTGGCACCAAGCCTAAAGGACTTTTCACACAGTCCAGGTCTGGCTGAGTTGCAGAGGGAAGACTGTAGAAATCCTGGCAAAGGCTGTAGCAGGGTATCGGGTAATAAAATCGCAGCAAAAATGTGGCTGGTAAAATAAATTGCAGCAAAATTGCTGTGGTTTGACCCGGTAAAGGTGTACCCCATTATACCATTTAAGGGGAGCGGGGGTTGCAGGGGTGTCCCCTGCTCCCCTTAAATGGTATAATAGGTACAGGGGTTGCGGGGGTGTCCCCCGCATCCTTTACATGATTGTGACGGCAAAACCACAGCATTTGTGCCGTGATATTTTGTATCCACAGCCATTTGTGCGCGATTTTAAGACATGGAACCCGTAGCAGTAGTCCACCATAGGAATTACCAGTCCTCTGGAGACTGTGAGCTGCTGGGGGAAGGAGAGGAATGGAAGAGTGCCCCTGAGGAGGTGCAGTTGTCAGGGTGACCTCTCAGAGACGTCAGACATGTGACGATAGAAGGCGAGTGTTGAGTGGAAGATCATCACAGGCTATCCGCCACCACAGGTTGGAGCAGGAATAGGGCCAAGAGAAGCTGGACAGAGAGTGTCATGGAAGGAGGGAGCAGGTGTGGTGATGAGGATTGTCTCTGTGTGCAGCACATCGTTTGTATGCAGTCTGCATGACAACAAACACGTATCAGTCCAACATTACATGGTTCACACATGGCAGTCATGTCAATGTAGTCTGAACTGGCAGACAATCATAACACATCACCTAAGCAACACACACATGGCCTGGACACATACGCATCACCACTCACCGGACATTGCCTCATACATTGGGAGGTCTCCCACGCTTTGGATCTTCTCCACTGCAATGAAATCACTAGCGATCTCTTCATGTCCAGTGAGTTCATCAACCACTACCAGTCACCAGAGTAGAGGCGTACTTGGCAGCCAGCTTATCTTTTGCTCGGCATCGGAGCTCATTCCAACGCTTCCAGACATCACCAGCTGTGCGCCTCTCATAGCCCAAGGCACCAAAACAGTGCGCGAGGCACTGCCAGTGGGCCATACGCTGAGCAGGCGTATGTGTGCTCCCTGAGAAGTAAATATTGCAGCCTGCAAAGCTCATCTTGGCACTTCCTCTTAATAGTTTTAGTAGTGATTTAAGTAGTAGCGGTTATGTTGATCAAGCACAGTTTATAGTCATAATAAATTGTGGTTGTCAAGCACAAGAACTTCCCAAAATGTGTGGCTGCCACACACGCTAACAGTCAAAATATATAAATGAGAAGGAGTCTCAAGTGCCCCAACCTATGTAGTCATTAGCTTCTGAGATATTGGATGATGAGTCAATGAAGAAAGTAGTACATTGAAACTTGCTTGAGGTAAAAAAAAAAGGGATCCAATTTTATTTGTTGCATAAAGAATAATAAAGAAAGTAACTGGGTGTTACATCACACCTTGTATTGTATGCTCCACTCAGATAAATGGTGAATATGAGTTATCACAGTGTAACTTTTATAACAAATTATACTTTCTCTCAACACGTGTTTACCCATTGACTGTGGCAATAGTTCATCAGGAGAGAAAAGGGTATTCTAAGAGAGAAGAAGGAAAGAAAGTGAAATAATGAATTTAAGAAATTAAAGCCAGAATAGGGCTATGGTACATAGTTAACAATTCACACTAGAAAGAGAAATTTGCATGAGCGGATGGGGAGTATGAGCACAGCTGTGGAGCATAGTGGGAGCTTGAGTGCAGAGAACTGTGAGACGTGACAGCCAAGTTATGTCTAAGGTCAGTCCATATTAAGACTATCCCAGGGAAGAAAGGGAAAAAGGAAAGGTATTTATATGTAAAAGGTATTGGGCCTCATTACATGGTAGGCTGTAAGGCTTTACCGGTACCGGTAAACCCTTACTGCCTTACTACGAGTCCCTTTGCGGGACCCGACCTTAACGGCTGGTTTTAATTTGCGGTACCGTAATTAGCTCCTTCCCCATTTCCATTATACCCTATGGGGGCAAAAATGGGAATGGGGAATTGCCTTGGTGAATGGGGAATTACCGCCCCCGCTCACCTTGGAGTAGGGCGGTAATTCCGCCATCCAACAAGGCGGACACAGTAAAATACCGGCGGCAACCATGGCGCTACTAGCGCCATGGTTACCGCCTACCGTGTAATGAGGCCCATTGTCTTTTTAGCAAATGCTAGTTGATCCAAACCAGCGGTAATGCTTATGGCTTGAAAAAGAGGTCCTATTCTAATAAAAGTTCTTACCTTTAGGGTTCAGATGAATAACTTGCCGTGATAAGCGCAAAGAAAACAGTGCCCTGGTAGATGCACGACTCTCAGGTTGAAATGAGGTTGTTTTATAGTTCGGGAAGAGCGGCGCCAACGTGTGGTGATGTCATGCGAACCGCGGCGTAGCAGCGCGTCATGATGTCACTGCGTTCCCCCGCTCCTCGCGGCCATGTTAATTTAGCAAAGAAAGGGGTCTAAGACTACTATTGTGATACCGGCCAAGATAATGATAATTTAATTCATAAGAGGTGATCATTCTTTTAACAAAAAGTATTCAACTATGGTGCTTTTACTTATAAGATGTATTAAAGAGCTTCAAAATGCGGATCTCTAAGAAGATAGCTTTGGTTACTACCAGCTATCTACTTACGTATATTCGCTAGATTGTGTTTGAATATGGAGAAAATGGGAAGTAACCTATTTAAGAGTTATATATTTGGTTTTTAAATAGATTTGACAGTACTAGGTTATTATGATATGCATTATGAAAAAAAGCTCATCATTTGTTAAGATGTGTGAGAGATGTTTAAAAATAGCCATGTTTTACAAAAACGAAGTTTAGTAAGGACAAGATAAGCAGGAAAGAATAGGAAATAATAGTTATTAAATATGAAAGCATTACATAAGGAGAGAGATATGCATTCAGAAAACATAAAATGTGTGACAAGTGAATAGAAGGTAGCATCTTATTATGAGACATACATTTTGTGACATGTTACCAATTTATGACCAGTTAAACATCTCTGTGTCGCAATTTAATCCTGATACACAGGTGTCCATTATACAAATCCATTTAGATTCACGTTTACGTAGGAGAATTTCTTTGTTGCCTCCTCTGTGTGCTCCCCGCATGCACCAGCATGTCACGGCCGTGTTCCAACACGTAGTCCATGAGCATGTCCAGTTCCTGATCACAGAAACTCCTCTTCCTCAACGTGTGGGACTCCTGTGCCGTGTCTGGGGTCTGAGCTTGTACCGCTATAGCACGCTTTCGCTCCTTGAAAGGTGGTGCAACCCCTTACTGGCTTGTACCACTCGGGTCAGTAGGGGCTGGAGTACTGGTGGACTGGCCTATGGAATCAGCCACTAATTTTACGACAGAAGGTCGGCTTGCAGGTATCGGTACCTGGGTGCTGTTGCCAGGACCATGTCTTGCACGTGTCTTGGCCTTAGTGACAAGGGAATTGGCCCCTGAGTCACTCTGGCCCTGGGCCGGGACCAATACAGTCCTGGCTGGGTGACCCTGTGCCAGGGTGGCGGTTGCTACAGCTGCCCCTGCAGCTTCCTGACCCTGGCCAGTGTGGACAGCAGATGACACTGCTGTTCCGGATCCCTGGGTGCCGGTGCCAGGACCTTGCACCACCCGTGTCTTGGCCTTCGGGACATGGAAACCGGCCATTGAGTAACTCTGGCCCTGGGCCGTGACCACTACAGTCCGGGCTGGGTGACCCTGAGCCTAGGTGGTGGTAGCTGCAGCTGCCCCTGCAGCTTGCACACCCTGGCTGCCCTGGACAGCAGATGACACTGCTGGTGTGTGACCCCGGGTGCTGGGGACGTGAGCATCAGCTGCATATCCCCAACCCTGTTGGGTGGGGGGCATAGATCTCCCTGCACCGGCCTGGACACCTTGGTCACCTTGGCCACCTCGTCCACCTCGCCCACCTCTGCCAGGTCACTCACCTTTGCCTCCCTTCCCACTTGTTGCCCTCCCAGTCATGGCACTGATGGACGAGCGCAATGGGAGGTGCAGCTAACAATTGTCCTGGGCAATTGGAGTGAGGTGGCAGGGTACGTGATGAAAAACATACCACTGTACTCCAGCAAGGTACTATGTAACCCCTGGTGAAAAAATAACGGGTCGCGTGACGCTCAGGCACCCCAAAAACAAAACTTTACGTGTATGCGACCCTTGGTAGCCCACGTGTGAAGAAAAAACTTCCTGCAGTACGCTGTGGCACCCTCCAACTCAAAAAATGCATATGCGAGGAACACGTAGGGTACTATGACCTCAAAAATGGGGTACGCAACACACAGGGGCAACCACAGTATGAAAAAAGAGTGCGTGACTACCGTCTGCCTCGTATAAAGAAAATAATTGCACGCGCGTGTGCGCATAGGCAACTCCCCCACCAAAAGAAGAAGTACGCACTCGAACAGTAGTGAACAATTCGTGTGGGACCCCAAAATACTCCAAAGACTATGAGTCCCTCCAAAATGAAATGCACATACATTGTAATGTTGTCCTACGCACACCTTTAACCTGATACTGGACGTCAACGCCCAACTTTCGGTGTGTGTCACGTAATTTATGCACCTGGGGCCTTTCCTCTGATTACCGCTAACGTGCTGTGTCTGTCATGAACCATCAGATGCGTCCTTTCTGGACTTCCTGGTCCCTGACCCATAGGGGCTTGCACTAAGCAGTACTCCCACATGGCAGCTGAACGTGGAACGCTGTTTACCAGTTTCTGTGTCGTACGCACTACGTTCTATAAAGCGGACACGCCCCCGCAGCTCTGCGCGTCTCAACACTACCGCTTGCCGTGGCTAGACGTGTGCTGCCATAGTTCGCTTTTGCTATATCCTTTGATTCCTGGTTCCCGGTCCCCCTAAATTCCTCCTCCTTCATTCCTCCTCTTTTTTGTCCACTCTTTGCCGTTTCCTGGACTTTTCCCGGACATCTGAACGGTCCCAGGAGACGGGACGCTGAACGCACGCTGGAACCCGAGGACCTACGCACAGGGTAATACAAGACCCGAACTGTGCGAAAGAAGACTCCATTTAAGAACTCCAACAAACAACATAGACAGGTGAGAAAGGGGGAAACCTGTGACAGATTGAGACGCCAACAAACTGATACAGATACGGACATGGAGGCTGCAGTTCAAGACCTCATGCGCGGCATGCAAGAGTTAACCACAGAAGTTCAGAATCTCAAAGCCGAGAATGCTGCTTTAAAACAACAAGTCCTGTCACGTGATTCTGCGATCAAGGAAAGTGTATTGCTGGGCGGAGTAGTGGATAAATATGATGGTTCATCAAAGAACCTTTGTGGCTTCCTTGATTCGTGTTTAGTGCACTTTACCTTTAAGCCCTACTACTTTTCCACCCCCAGGGCAAAGGTGGGCTTTATGATTTCGCATCTTTCCGGGAATGCATTAACCTGGGCTACGCCCTTAGTTAATTCTGGAGATGCCCTCCTGGATGATTATGATGGGTTCGTACGGGCTCTAAAGACCATGTTTGACCACCCAGAACAGGTTTACAGTGCCCAAGACCGTCTATTGGATTTCCAACAAGGGTCCCAGGATATGCTTACATATGTAACACGCTTTAAGCAACTGGCCAAGGAAGCAGATTGGTCCTCGGAGGCCTGCTTTACCCTATTTCGGACAGAGGACTAAATGAAGAGATAAAAGACGAGCTAGCCAGGGTAGCTCGCCCAGGTTCCTTCCAGGCTCTTATGGACCTCTCTTTACAAATAGACTTTCGTATCAAGGAAAGGAAGGCAGAAAAGAAGAAAACAAAAATGCCTTACCAAAAGACCTCTATAGAATCTTCCTCTAAACCCGAGCCCACTCCTGCCCCGACCACAGACCCAGAACCCATGCAACTGGGGCCTTCCGCGGACCCATATCCCCGCAAGAAAGATTGAGACGGATTCACACCGGGCTGTGTATGTACTGTGCCTCCGATAAACATCTTGTGATAGAATGTCCTTTGGCCCCTCCACAGCGTTCGGGAAACGCCAGCTCCCGATCCTAGATGGAGCACAGCTTCGGGAGAGAGATGTTTACTTCACATCTATTCCATCCTTGAACTCTCCTGGACAAAACAACCTTGTGATCTTGCAGGCCTTTCTATCGCTGTCCAAGAAAGAAACTTACCCCATTCTGGCATTAGTGGATTGTGGTGCCATGGGGATTTTTATAGATCAGGATTGGGTCACTACCAACCACATTCCATATAAAACTCGAGACATCATGCAACCTGTAGAGGCCATCGATGGAAGACCTCTCTCTTCAGGACCAATAACCCTGCAAACCAAAGAGATCCAGCTCTCGATAAACCATCATCAAGAGATGATCAAATTTGACATCATAAAATCTGCCCATTATCCAATGGTACTGGTTATGCCCTGGTTACGGAAGCACAACCCATACATCAACTGGGCAGCAGGATCCTTGTTTCTTGGCTCCGAACATTGTATGTCTCTCTGTCTATCCCTGGATTCCTCATCAAGATCCTCTGAAGGTATGCTGACAGGCCCTGGGGACCTGGATAATATATGAGACCGTGAATGGGTCTTGCTGGTCTATCAGGATTACACTGATGTGTTTTCAACTGCCATAGTTCAAGCCCTACCCCCTCACAGACCTGAAGACTGCGGTATTGATACTGAACCCTCAGCAGTGATTCCCTTTGGAAGGATGTTCATCCTGTCGGAATCTGAGAAAAGGGCCCTCCGAGAATACTTGGATACCAACCTAGAAAATGGCACCATACGACCATCCAAGTCCCCGGCAGGAGCTTCGTTGTGTTTCGTTCCCAAGAAAGATACTAAGGAGCTTAGGCCTTGTCTTGATTATCGTGGTCTTAATCAACGCACCCTCAAGGACCGCTACCCATTGCCCTTAATCTCGGATATCCTGGAAGCGGTGAGAGGAGCTGTAGTCTTCACGAAATTGGATCTCAGAGGTGCCTACCATCTGATCTGTATAAAGGAAGGTGACAAATGGAAACCTACCTGGTTATGACCTTCGGACTCGCCAATGCCCCAGCGGTCCTCCAAAGTTTTATGGACCGGTGGTTCTCCGATATGCTGTTCCTGTTCGTCATAGTTTACCTGGACGATATACTGGTATACTGCAAGAACCATCTTCAGCATGAAGAACATGTTAAGGCAGTCTTACAGAGGATACGTGAACATAAACTCCTGGCTAAACCCGAGAAATGCCTTTTTCATGTCTCTACTGTTCACTATCTCGGATTTGTCCTTAGTCCAGAAGGAATTGGAATGGACCACTTAAAAGTAAATTCCATACTATCCTGGCCTGTTTCAACTATTGTGAAACAGATTCAATCCTTCCTGGGGCTTGCCAACTTCTACCGGAAATTCATACCTTCCTTTTCGGAGATAGTTCAACCAATCATTACATTGTTGAAGAAGGATACTCCCTTCCTCTGGACGATATACTGATATACTCCAAGGACTATCTTCAGCATGAAGAACATGTTAAGGCAGTCTTACAGCGGATACGTGAACATAAACTCCTGGCTAAACCCGAGAAATGCCTTTTTCATGTCTCTACTGTTCACTATCTCGGATTTGTCCTTAGTCCAGAAGGAATTGGAATGGACCACTTAAAAGTAAATTCCATACTATCCTGGCCTGTTTCAACTATTGTGAAACAGATTCAATCCTTCCTGGGGCTTGCCAACTTCTACCGGAAATTCATACCTTCCTTTTCGGAGATAGTTCAACCAATCATTACATTGTTGAAGAAGGATACTCCCTTCCTCTGGACAGCAGCCCAAGATGAGGCGTTCCAACGATTGAAGTCGGAGTTTACACAAGCCCCCATCCTGGCTCAACCCGACATTGATCGACCTTTCCTAGTGGAAACAGATGCCTCCAACTACGCCATCGGAGCAGTCCTAAAGCAGGAATTCGAGGACAAGTTAGAACACCCCATCGCTTATCTCTCGCAAACCCTAACTCCTAGCGAGACCCATTATTCTGTTCTGGAAAAGGAACTGTTAGCCATCCGTCAAGCCTTCACAGAGTGGCGTCATCTACTCCTGGGAGCAAAACATCCTGTTCAGGTCCGTATGGATCATTGGAATCTTCAAGTTCTACAATCCCTGGAATGTAGGAATAGTCGCCAAGCCCATTGGCCCTTCTTCTTTGCCCAGTACCAGTTCCAAATCCATCATGTTCCTGGAACACACAACATAATTGCTGACACCTTATCCCGACATCCCGACTACGAAACTCTTGAAGATCGATCCTTCTCAAAGATGTTTATCCCCAAGCAAATTTTTGTAGCCCAAGCAATTACTCTCCTGGAAGACATTCGGATTCAAACCCAGTCCTATACCCTCACATAGAAGGGGCGCATGACACCCCCTAAATTCCTCCTCCTTCATTCCGCCTCTTTTTTGTCCTCTATTGCATCCCGGATCTCCGTGCACTCGTTCCCCGAGTGCACTCGTCGCTGTTTCCTGGACTTTTCCCGGACATCTGAACGTTCCCAGGAGACGGGACGCTGAACGCACGCTGGAACCTGAGGACCTACGCACAAGGTTATACAAGACCCGAACTGTGCGAAAGAAGACTCCATCGAAGAACTCCAACAAACAACATAGACAGGTGAGAAGGGGGGAAACCTGTGACAGTTTCTGCACGTGCGGAGTCACTCTGTTTCTGGCTGGCCACGCAAAGAACACGGAAGACCCACGCTCCTGCCTACCAGCCAATTTACCTGCCTCCAACTGCCCCGAGCTGCTTCCTACGAGCCATCTGCTGCTGCCAGCCCACTCAGTGTGCCTGCTGCCCACGTGCCCTGCATTTTTGTGCCTGTTCATCAGCCATTGCCAGTTATCCTGTCGGCGTGACCCCCTCTGCTGATCCTGAAGACTCCCGACTGCCATACCACCGCTCCACAGTCCAGTCCCAGGACCACCTTGCCACCCACACCTGCCTCAAGGGTTGCCATGTCTGACCCAACGCCATCTGAGGCAAGTGGCGACCCCCCTGCAGAGAGGCAGAGGGCTGTCAGCTTCTCACCCAGGGAATTTGGCATCCTGGTGGAGCAAGTCTTGGGGCATCATGATGCCCTCTTCCCCGGACCATCGCAAGTCGGCAATGAAGGACGGAAGAAGATATGGGCGGACATTGTGGGTGCCATTAACGCGGAGGTGGTGGCACCCCGTGTCTACCACATGTCCATAAGCACTGGGAAGACTACAAGAAGTCTAGGACCCTCAACAAGGCCCGGCACCTCGTCAAGTCTGGTGATGACCAAAGGGGGCGGTTGACCACCGACGAGATGCGGGACCTGGAGCGCATCATCCCAGCGCTGCACGCCCAGGTCTTGTCCACCATGGTGCATGTCCATGTTGACGTGCGGTTGGAGTGTGAACCTTGGCCTTATGTCTGGCATGCCTTCTGTACAGATGTCTGTGTCCATGTCCCAGTCACAGTTGCATGTGAGTCCATGGAAGTGTGTGCAACATCAATGCTGTCTGTGTTGCAATGCGTGATGTGTCCCAGCATGTAACGACGTACACATGTTTGCATCCCTGAGTGTGGACTGGGGCATGCCATAGGTGTGACACATGGGTGCTTTGGGCGAGATCACGGACATGCATGGTGTACATGTGAATTGTCTGAGTAGTAAGTGTGTGACTGGACAACACTCTGTGATGTATGTTACAAGGGCTTTGGATTGTGTGATTGCCTCATGCTGCCAATTTCACTCTGAGTGCACTCTGACGTGATAGCTCCATGGCCTGCCTCATGACTGTCAGGTGATGTGTGTGAATGAGATGTGTATTTCCCATGATGCATGTGTGCGGAATGCACAATATTGATTAGCTGGCAGTACCTTGTCCAAGGATGTGAATGTCTATTGTGAATGACAGACATGATTATGCATGTGTGTGAATGGCACTTCCCTGTGTGTTGTGGAGGGTGATGATGGTTGTGACCTTTGACAGTGCCACTGATGTATATTTAAATTGTGACAAACACACATATGTCCAGTACCCTGATGTATGTGTCCTATGTTTCCCTATCCACAGCGACGATGGAAGAAGAGGGCGGAGAAGGCACTGTGGAGCACAGTAGCAGGGATGCCTCCACCAGGCGTAGACAAAAGGTCCAGTCATCCTCCCAGGGACTGTCATCTTCTGGGAGCGACGAGACCGGTGCCGCGTCAGAGTCAACGTCCAAAGCTGCTGAGGGTAGGTCGAAGAGGGTGACGGTGGCAGAGGATTCCTCAGCAGTGGGAGGAACAGGTCAGCCCGCAAAGGGGCAAGACACTGCGGAAGAAAGTGGGGAGGCATCCAAGCTGACGGGGGAGGGAGAGGAGGCCACATCAGCCCAGCCCATGGGGCCCGGCGGGGGTGATGACATAGGTGTGACTGCTGCAGTCCAGGAGTCAGGGTCCGGAGGCAGTGCAGGTCGCTGTGGAGGGGCCTGTGCCTAATCCTGTCCTTGGTACTGCGAATTCCACAGTATGCACCTGCGGGCATGCCCCAGGCTGGACCCTTCCACAGGTGGCAGTCGTTTCCACCCAGACGGAAAGACCAATGCCTGTGGATGTTGCCATTCGGTACAGGGTGGAACCTGCGCTAGCCTGTATCATGGGGTGGGTAGAGTCCTTTCGTGATGATGTGCAGGCTTCCAATCAGGCGCTTGCACGTCATCACGAGGAGGTCTGCCGTCTCGTGAACTGGCTGGCACATTTCCTGGTATCGCAATGGGTGCATGGGCTGGCTACTTATGTGACCCCCTCCTCGTCTGCCTCTTCTGTGCGCCAGTTGTCCTCCCTGCCGTCTTCTGGCCCAGATACCACCAGGGCCCCCTGTGCCCCTGTCCTAACCCCAGCGGCCAGTCTGGTGGAGAGCACATCTCTGCCAGGATCGGGAGTCGACGGAGGATCAGCAGAGGTGGTCACCACGGAGATCCATCCGGCGACAGGACATGTGGCAATGGTGGATGAGCAGGCAACAAGCAGCAGGGCACATGCACGACACCCCCGGGGGTTGTCATCATCTCAGAGGCTGTCCCGGAGGCGCAGGCACCAGGCTTTTCGGCGGTGGCTGGCTCGGCGTAGGAGGCGACAGGACTCGGGGCCTCCAATGGAGGTGAGGCTAGATTCGGCCATCGGGCCGGAGGCACACGTGGACCTTTCTACAAGGATGTCTCCCATGTTGGGCTGACTTGGCCAGCAGATCGGAGCAGAGCGGCAGCGGGCATGACTCACCATCGTCACGGTGGAGAATACCCTGCGTCGGGCAGAGAGGTGGGCAGAGTCCCTCGAGGAGACTTGCAGGGAGTTTGAGAGGAGCACATTGGAGTCCCTGCAAGCACTCGAGGGGAGAGCACAGGCCCACCTAGGGGAAATCGACGAAGAGTTTGATGATGCCCTGGCTGAGACTTTGGGGGGAAATGGTGAGTCACATGACTAGCCCGCTGCCACTGTACATAGTTCTTTAGGTTTACGTTTCCCTTTGTTATTTTTTCCTTTGGGGTTTTTGGACTTTCCTCCACCTATTGTATATAGTTCTTTGTTGTTTTTCTTCTTCTCCATATTTGGACATGGCTTTGGACAATGGACCCTGGATTTGTGTAAATAGTTCTCTTTTTGACGTATATTTTTCATTTCACCATGGAGTAATGGTTTCATTTTTATTTGTGATTTCATTTTGAGTTACTTTATGGACATGAACCACATCTTTGCTTTCATCTTAATTTGTTTGCCTTGGAATTATATTTTCTTTTTGACTATCTTTTATTTCTTTGCTCATTTGATGATGATTTACTTATTTTTTTCATATGAGTATGACTTGAATACTGTTATTAATATATTTTTTTATATTCAAAATCAAAGTGGTGTCTGGTATCGATGGTTTAGGGCAAGCTTCACTCTTGCTTACTCTGTTCTACGTCCATGATGCTGGCCTATGTTGTTCATGTGTGTGCATACATGCATGCATGTGTCATGTTTCACTTCCAATGGCATGTGGCATGTTGTGCTGTGCACTGCAAGGACCTACACCAATGACATCAAAGATGCCATCGCAAATCTCATTCATGACATCACTGATGACATCACATGTGTGGCTCCCTCTGTTTTGTTCACTACCATAAGTAGGGCAGGCGCTTTTCTTCACTAACACTCAAGAACAAACCATTCAAAAGGTTCTATATTTGTGTACGGCACCCTTTTCATATGTTCTTACACTACTTTCCTTACATCATGTGATACATATACATATAGGGGAAGAGGAAAGCGTAAAACACAGCACTGGTTTCTGTGCATAAAGATAATGAGTTATGTTATGAACAGTTTCTGGAAATACTGTTCCTTTTTAGCTTACTTTAATTCCCTTGTATATAGTCATGTTTGTATGTACTGTCAGTAAATAAACCTACCTGGCCTAGATATGGCAGTGAACAAAAACGAAGGGGCTACACATGTGATCTCATCAGTGATGTCATCAATGACATTTGCAATGTCATCTTTGATGTCCTGGGTGTTAGTGTTAGCAGTGCACAGTGGTGCGGGCAGTTATGGTTGCTTAGCCTACCATAGCTGGCGAATTTCAGGGGGTTTTACTTGAACCATAATGTTGCATTTATACAGTTTTTTGTGTGAATTTCACAGGTTTTTAGTAGTGCAACTTAACCCTAACAAAGTTTTTTTTGGTGATATATAGTCGAGTGCGAAACGCGTTGTGTGCGGGTCGTGCTCACGGGCGTCCTGCCTCTGTTTTTGCCACTGTTTTTCAGCCGTATTTTGTACTTTTGCTTTTCTGGTAACATTAAATACCTTCAGACCCATACTCATACTGTGTCGTGAGCTGTGCTATTTTTTTCTTGACCATGGTCTTTCAATTGACCGCGGAGGGTGCGGTTCATTCTTTCCTCTTTTTGTCTCAATATATATATCGTTGTATATATATATATATATATATATACCCTTCTCTTGGGTACGTCTGCAAAAAACCTCCATAGGCTACAAGTTACCCACAACAATGCCCTCATAGCTGCACTGTGCATCCCCAAAAGGGATCCTATTTCACAGGCTAGGAGAGATGCACACTGGCTACCTGTTAAAGAGCGTATTCTTTTAAAAACTATGGCCATCACACACAAGTGCCTCTCACACACTGCCCCTCCTTACCGATCAGAGAAGTTTTTTCCTATCACATCGTCTAGGCCCATTCGCTCACACCACGCTAACATGATGCACATTCCCACCTTCAAGAGAACCAAAGCGGGAGGCTCCAGCTTCCAACATCTAGCATCCAAACGCTGGAATGCTTTGCCCGCAGCACTCAGAAACGAAGCATCATATACTGTATTCCGTAAAGCCATTCAAACTAAATTGTTTAACTAATCAGGAATTGTTCAACAGCTGTCACTTTGTTCCACTGTAACCATTGAATACACTACTAACCCACTCTGTTAACATAGATCTCGAATTCATGCCTGTTTTTCAGGAATGTCTATCACTGCCTTCACTGTTCATTTATCTGTACCTACTCTGTAACTAAGCAGGCCTGCTGTGACGGCGCCACGATGCCTAAGGGCCGTTTTTGTGCACTATACAAATGAAAATAAAAAAATAATATATATATATATATATATATATATATATATATATATATATATATATATATATATATATATATATATATATATATATATATAATGTTCAAACGTTCTCTTCCTGCTCCCATCAACAGATAGAAACGCACAGGAGCATGCATTTGTATTGTCATCCAGTGTGCAACAGAGAACGCTTGCCCATGTGGATGCATTTCCGCGGCATGCTGTTTTTATGTTCCAGGACTATAAATAGTGAATTCATGTCGAAGTGTGCTAGATGTACAATTACTTCCAGCTGTAATAATCACCTATTTGTATGATCTGTTTTTCTTAGAAGGGCCGCTTCTTATTCCCTAGCAACGTCGACAACAGTCTAGCCTAGCGGGTGTGGCGATCTCCAGTTTTCGAGCCGACAGCTGTTTCAGAATGATGTGGTCTTTTGGTTTAGTTTTCTGTCATACGAGCAATTTTTACGGTTCATTGTTTTCGTCATTGGATAGAAGCGCTTTATGCATATTGCGATAAAATAATAAGCTTGCAATCCTTTACTGCTCTATGATCAGTGGACAGCCACGAGTTGCTTGCTCTGCGGAAAACTGGGCAATAATAATGTATGTTTACCAGAAGTTGCGTCATTCACTCCTCTGGCAGCTGGCTATCCTAACAGCATCACTGGAACGCCGTTGACTTGCATTGTGAGAACATAGCAGCGTAGAATTCGGGAGAATTCGAGTCCACCTTTGTGGCAACAACATGCTGCAAAGCGGCTTCTTGTGGCAATCGCACAGCAACACTGAGAAATGAACAGGAGCACCGAGACCTTCCTTTTGGAAGGATTATACTGCAACATTGTCAAGAAGGCACAGAGCAGCTTCTTTGCAAAGCAAAGAACATGACAGCGGGGAAATCTTAAAGCAGTTTAGAGTGGACATCCCGGAGTAACTATTTTGGGAATAATGGAGTAGCATTGTGGAGAAATACTGATTTTCTATACTAGCGTTATAGAAAGTCCAGATTCTATTAAAGACAAAGAGGTGAAGGATCATGCTCTCTTCTTCCTTCACTTCACTGGAGCAGCGTTATCAAACCAGCAACAAAAACATAACCCATTACAAAAAACTACATTTCCCAATAAAAGTCTTTTTGTAGTCTGCTTATGATAGGTTGTATATTTTAACATGTGATTCATGTATCCAATCGTCTTTCCCTGAGTCCATAACCCTGACTTCCTTTCCTTGTCCTTCCTCTTTCTTTGTCTGACTCAAAACTTTAAATCGTACGCCCCAACCAATAGATGCAGAAACATTAAGTGTTATTTTTCCTGCCTTCCTGAGGATCCCATTTAGCCTCGGTTCCTGTCAAATAAACAAAGTTGAGGCTAGCTAGCTATGCATTATATGCTTTAGAAGCCATTGCTCCTCTAACTGAATGAGCCCTGTAGGCTCTGATGCCGATGCACGCCTGGAACATACTCCATTTTACCCACCTAGCTAGGGTTGCCAGAGATACTGCTGCAAATGGTCTCCTTAAAGCGATCAACAATTCAGTTACCCCTGACGGTCTAAGACTGTCTGTCATAGCGTTATAAGTCCTCAGACAATGCACCGGGCATAGCCTGGGTTGATCTGGAGATGCTTGTATGAAACCGATTTAATGCCTGTATTAGTTCTCTTATTAACATAAAACGTGACCCCCGGAGGGGTAAAGCATTTCCAGTCTACTTCCAGTGCTCTAACATCCGACATCCTTTCACATGATATTTGACAAAGCAGTGTAGTGAGATCCGCTGATAACGCTTTCCTCTGAAGCTGCTAATTGGCTGGTCAATTATTAAACAAATCGAACATGACATTTAATTTCCATGTTGAGAGTACTTGGGCATTGGTGGCCGCAAAAGCCTTTACCCATCTAAGGACTCTGCAAACAAGCGGGTGTTCCCCTTCTGGCATGCCTTTTATCTTAGGGTGTCTGACTGATATGGCTGATATACAGGTATTCACTGTACCGTGCACTTTACCCTGTGCTGCCAAAGCTGCCAGAAAGTTCACTACTTGAATTATATTTGCTCCAGTGGGATGTATATCCCGTGCCACACACCAGCTATTCCATCTTGACCAAGCTGGCCTGGAAGCCTTCCTGGTACCTGGTGCCCATGCCTCGTTGATGAATTTCTCAGCGTTTCCCAAAAGTCCTGGCCTCTGCCAGGCTCCCCAGAAATCGCCCATGCTATCAGCCTCATGTTGCCCTCTTCTATCAGGGGATGAAGTAACAGTGGTTTGTCGAATGACAACTCTAGAAACCATATCTGACTCTTCCAGTCTGGCATCACCAGCAGTAACGTTGCCTGTTGTCTTCTGACCTGTGCTACCATTCTCAGAATCATTGCGAACAGGGGAAAGGCGTACTCTCTCTCCAGACCCCATCTCTGTAGAAAGGTGTCCGCCGCTTCCACTGTTGGATCTGGTCTCCAGCTGAAAAAGCGAGACAGTCGAGTGTTCAGCCTGGATGCGAGCAGATCCGTCCAGCATTTACCCCTCAGATTCAGTAAGGTCTGAAATACTGTCCTGTCTAGTTGCCAATTGCTGGTATCCCTCAAATGTCTCAAATTCTAGCCTGCCACCTCGTTCTGCAGACCTGATGTAACGCTGATTCTGTTCTCTAGGCACATGTGCCAAAAAACGTTCGCTAGCTTTGTTAGCATCCTGGACTTTGTTCCGCCCAACCTGTTTATGTATCGTACTGCAGAGATGTTGTCCATTTTCATTTTCAGTAGCACACAACAATTTGCTCTTTCTTGGGTTCATCACTTCCCTGCAAAGGACCCCACTATTTGCTCTTAGCAGTTGATTTGGAGCTCTAGCTCCCTCTCTGACCACCTGCCTCCCGTTGTCAAATCCCCGCAACGGTCTCCCCAGCCCCATCGGCTGGCATCTGATTCTATGATGAGGTCTGGGGATGACCCAAATATCTCTCTGCCGTTCCAGGCTTCCATGTGAATGAACCACCACCACAGCTCTGTCCTCACCTCCATGGAGATCGGTACTCTCTGTTCAAAAGATAATCCTCTCAAAAGGTGTTGAATTGTTAAGCGTTGGAGTGCCCTGTAATGCAGAGGACCTGGAAAGATCACCTGAATGGATGAGGCCATTCTCCCTACCAACCTTGCTAGCTCCCTCAACGAGATGACTCTAGTATTGTCCTGATCTCTTTCTTGATCAGATTCGCCTTTGCTATTGGCAAGCTGAGAGTAGCGGCCCTCGTGCCTATCACGAAACCTAGGAACTCTAGCGACTGAGCAGGCTTCAATTCAGACTTTTCCTAGTTTATTAGGAATCCCAAGTTCTGTAGCAGATCGATTGCTATCCTCACTTGATGTTCTAAAATTACTTTTCCCTGCCCCATTAGACAGAAGTCATCTAAATACACTATCAGCCTGTTGCCTGCCCTACTCTCTCAGGTGACTGACCACTGCTCTCATCAGTTTCGTAAAACACCAAGGTGCTGATGCCAGTCCGAACGGGAGACATGTGAACTCCCACTTCTGACCTCTGCACCAGAATTGAAGGAGCCTCTAATGCTCACTTGCGGCTGGGATCGTTACATAGGCATCTTTGTGGTCTACCCTCAACAGCCAAGCTCCTGTTTGTTACACATCTCTTAAAAGATGGATTACCTCCATCTTAAAATGTCTGTAAATAACGAATGCATTAAAGTTTCCCAAGTTTATCACTGGTTTCGTTTTCCGTCTGCCCTTTACCAAGAACATATTGCTTATAAAACCGACCGAGGAGTTTGACACCTGTGTGATGGCCTTTGTTCGCTCCAGATATAAGATCTCTTAGTCTAACATAACTTTATCTTCTTTGCTGAACCCTATAGGTGTTGGCCAATCTGTTTGTACTGGGTCTTGACAGAATTCTTGCTGGAAACCCTGTACAGTCTATTCGACCCATGCATCTCCAGATAACTCTTTGCACTTCTCTAAGAATAGTGCCGTCCTCCCCCTACCTCTGGGGTCCATCGCTGTATTGGCGCGCTCAGGCCCAGTCTCACCTGTATTTGTTTTCCGGATCTGTTACTGCCTCTCCAGCCTCTTCCTCAAGCTCTTCCTCTCAATTGAAAGAAGGGGGTGGGTCTGCATTTCTCCTGTTCTCTCCAGTTGCTTCTGCTATTGTAATTGGGCCTGTATGACGAATAGCGACTGGCCGAGCAGTTCCCGGCCTCTGCCAGCCTTTCCAAAAACCTTATGCCCAAATACTCTTTTCAATGGGGCCTCAGCTTTCTCCATTTAGGCATAAGTATTGACGAATTTTGCCATCTCTTTAATGAAGGCATCTCCAAAGAGCTTGCCTTTTGTGTCCCACGCTGACTCTGAGGTAGCCAGCTCCCCCATCCTGGGATCTATCTTAACCAGGATAGCCCTCCCCCTCTCAGTTGTCAGCATGCTGTTGGCATTTGCGAGTAAGCATATTGCCCGTCCGGCCAGAATCTCAGGGTCCACTTTCTGCTCTGGCTATTTTGCCTCTTCGGCCATCTGCCAGATCTTGGTTAAAGGGGCTAAAATATCTAAGACCTTATTCTGCCATGACTGTCAGGATCTGTCTATGTCCTTCGTGATATCTCTGCCATACCTTCCAATGAAGGATAGCATCCTCTCGTCGATGTCTGCTGCTGCTGCCACACCGTCTGATACATGGGGCCTGGGGCATTCTGCCTGGAGTTTGTTCCTGGGCTGCTTCGACAGAGGATTTCAAATTCTCTCCTTTATGCAGTTGGCAATTTTGGCGGGGCTCTCACTCTGCCCATCAGGGTTGGATGAGAGAGTGTGGGTCGAATACCTTGCCCAGCTCTTCTTCCTCTTTTTGCCTTTTCCTTTGCTTGGCAGTCTTATGCTTTATTGAAGGGCTCAGGGATGATAATGCTCGCTCCTCAGAGCTTTCCTCTCATGTTTCGTCCCAATCCCCATCGTCCAGCTCTTCTGAAGTGGACTTCTTATTGGTGTAATACCCGCCCTTCCTCCACCAAGACTTCACTCTTTTAGCACCACTTCTCTTTCTTCATGGTGTACCCGGTGTGGTCTGGCTGCTGCGGGCCTTACAGGCTTTCTTTCTTCCCCATTGCCCCGCATGAATTCTGTCTGGGGCCTCTCCTCTCAGGTCTTGCACCATTGGGAGGAAGTAATCAGTTCTTGCACCAAGCTCCTTCCTTCAGTTAATGTTCCCAAGCCTGCGCTCAGTACTCTTTGTACTGCTTGCCCCCTGTTGGGCTTTGCCCGTCTTCGGTTGCTATGGGGCTCATCATATTCCTCGCTGGAGCTGTGAATCCAGGCACACTGGTCGGTCTCTGCATGAGTCTTGGGCCTGCCCCTGTCAGTAAGAAGCGTATGTGGGTCTGGGGTGATTCTCTTTGCTACAGATGATCTTCGGTCTGCGCCCGTCTGTAGTGCTGTGCACACTCACTGAAGTTCTGACAGACTGCCTCTTCCCTGCTTTCACCGCAGGCAACCTGTTTCCTGACACTAAAAATGGTCTAATCAACCTCTGCCACTAGATGGTGCTAGCTCACCTAAATAGGTTGAACTCGCCTCACCTCACTGTGGGCTTCAGACTATGGGCCTCATTACACGGAAGGCGGTAATGGTTAACGGCCACCGTTAATGGTAACGGTGACCGTTAACCATTACCGCCTTACTACGAGGTCCCTTAGAGGGTTGGTGCTTTAACGCCTGCTTATTGCAGGCGTTAAAAACCAACCCGCTAAGGGACCTCGGAGCTAATTACGGCACCGCAAAATTGCAGTGCCGTAGTTAGCGCCTTCCCCATTCCCATAGAGCCCTATGGGGCAGAAATGGGAATGGGGAAGGGCAATGGCGGAAGGGGGATTTACCGCCCCACCAACCTTGGAATGGGGCGGTAAATCCCCTTTCCGCCAAGGCGGTGCCGGTATTTTACCCTGATGGTAAATTGTTCACCATGCGTCGCTCCAACTAGCTGAAACTTGTCCACACAAACTAACAAGCGTCTCTCAAGGAATTGACACTGCTAAGGCCGGAATTGCGATCCCGTTGCCCTGCTGTGCCTTCCGTGAGAGAGCGCCTTCTCAAAGTTCTGGTCCTGCGGCGCCAGACCCCCCAGGCCCGCACGCCTGCTCATCTCCGGACAACACGGAGATGCACGTCATGCCTACCTAGGATCGCGCGTACCCTGCAATATGATTAAACAAAAGTACTGTTAAAAAACACCTCACACGCGCCACAAAATTAGAGTAAAATATATGAGTACTTAACTGCTGCCTGAGCAGCAAAGAAAGAGGAAGTACAAGGAAAGGAAGTCAGGGTTATGGATTCCAGAAAGGAGATTGGATACACAAAATACACAACCTATCATAATCGGACTAAAAACGACCGTTTTATTGGGAAACGTAGTTTTTTGTAATGGTTTAGTGATTGTTGTTGGTTTGATAATGCTGCTCGAGTGAAGTAAAGAAAGAAGAGAGCATCATCCGAGCCTCTGGTCTTGAGATAGAATCACAAAACACCTGTGACAATTTTGTAAGAGTGTGTTGTGCGGGTAAATTATACAACAGATTTGCAGGAAAGATGAGCATGGCTAGGAAAGCAAAGTATTATTGTGGAACACGTTTCGAGCAGCACAGTTGAGCAATCCATGGCGAAGCATTATGTGGACCTCACAGAGCCTTAGAGTTGTGACCTAACCTTGATCCTTGGTCCACCGAGCACGGGCTGATTATGCAGCCAGGAGGTAATACATCCGTTACACTTTGAAATATCTACATTGATTTCACATTGAATATAATTTCATCTCAATCAGTGAACCTGGGATCAAGATTAGATCACAAGACCTTGGTTTCATTGATCTAGAAAATCCACAGACATGAACATTTAATGAATATTATAAAACTGTGTAGTATTTGGAATCGGGATAATATACGATGTTTTGCCTTGAGAAAGATTGAACAGTAGAAAGACGTATCAGCATTTATTTGATTATTTATGAACAATGTCTTGGAGTTATTGTATTGAATTGAACACAACTATACACATATTCTTCTGATGTATTTTCATAATAAAATATAACTCAAATCAATCCAATTCTCCATGGTCCTCATATCTCCTCATATCTCGGCATCACAGGGAATATCATTGGGCAGCACTGCGGCGAAACAAGGCATCATGGGAGCCACACACAGAAAATATTAGATCAGCAATTGAAGGAATCATCTAATCATTTAGAGTTGTTCATAAAGCAGTGACAGCCAGTACATCATAGAGCAGAAGGGCAAAGAAATCATTGTGCAGCATTATGCAGGAGGGTAAAGAAATCATTGTGCAGGATTATGCAGGAGAGCAGAAAAATCATTGTGCAGCATTATGCAGGAGGGCAAAGAAATCATTGTGCAGCTTTATGCAGGAGGGCAAAGAAATCATTGTGCACCATTATGCAGGAGGGCAAAAATTCATTGTGCGGCATTATGCAGAAGGGCAAATAAATCATTCTGCAGCATTATGCAGGAGGGCAAACAAATCATTGTGCGGCATTATGCAGAAGGGCAAAGAAATCATCGTACAGCATTATATAGGAGGGCAAAGAAATCGTTGTGCAGCATTATGCAGGAGGGCAAATAAATCACTGTGTAGCATTATGGAGAAGGGAAAAGAAATCATCGTGCAGCATTATGCAGGAGGGCAAAGAAATCATTGCGCGGCATTATGGAGAAGGGCAAAGAAATCATCGTGCAGCATTATGGAGAAGGGCAAAGAAATCATCGTGCAGCATTATGAGCAGCACAGTTGGGGAAACCTTAAGCGAATGTGGAACCCACATAGCAAACAGAGACAGCTGTTGTGGAATCATGAAAATTGTGGAAATGTTATGTTATGGGGTGTTTATGCTGTGCCAAGTCACCACTTTAGTAGTCTCAGAGCACTGAGCTTGACTGAAAAGTGGCACATTGTGCCTTGCCAGGGGTTTTTCGCCTCCTAATTTGTGGGGCAAGGGAAAAGATGAGGGAGAGTGGACGAGAAAAAGGGGTAAAAAATAAAGGAGGAACAGAGAAAGACGAACTAGTAAAAATGGGTAGGGGTACAATCCATGAATGTTTCGGTGGATGATGCACCAATAAGCCTGGAATGTGAAAGAATTGTGCAGAAGGTGTCCAGTTGTTCCATCGAAGTGAATTACTTCATGGGAATTCACTTCAGTGCATTTATTACGTTTAGAAGTAATTTATATATGTCATTTTAGTGGTAAGGGGTAAAAGGATGGGGTTTGAAGGGTGCGGAAGTGTTAGGCGGGCAGGGGTCATATCAGTGAAACCCATTATAAACAAAAGTGAAGTAAATGCATCGGAGTGAATTACCGCTAAGTAATTCAATTCGTTGGAACAATGTAGAACTGGGCAGAAAGTTAAGAGTAAATTCAATTATGTCGCAGATGACTTGAAGGTAGTTTTAAGATACAGTATTACAAATTGTAGTGTATGGCTGTGTGATGGATTTGAGACGTGCTCAACCCACTCCCCTTTAAGCTGGTTGGCTTTTTTTGCCCACCCATGTGCATAATGTATCCCCAAAAATGAACTGCAGATTAGTGATTCTGGGACTGCTACGTCAATTGGCCAAACACGGGCAAATACGGAAGACACTGTTGAAAGGCGGATATGGGAGGCAACAAATAGGGTGATGTAAGGTGAATGCAGTGCACACAAAAGGGATGTGCATGGCCACATGCTGGGGTACAAGAAGGAGAAGTGGGAAAAGGTGGAATTTACCATTTAATAATAATAATACTTTAATGTGATACAGATTGAAATTAATTCAAACTTTACACATATTACAAATTGCATAGAAAAATAAACTCTTTACATATATAAAACATAGATATACACCTAAATACATAGCACCTTTACAAATATCAGAATTACTACCAAAGGAAGATAAAATAAAATACACAATGCTATCTAGCCATTTATCCTTGGCTACATATTTGTACACACATTATAGTGATTATGTAGATTGGCCCTCTATGAGGCGTTAAACACCCCTGCCAGAGACAACATGCCTCTGTACCCATTAGCTGTATAGGAGCGGAATTACCTCTTCCCAATCAGGATCACTCGAATATTCATAAAAAACCCTTCCTATTAGGACATTTTAAATCAAGGCGCCCATAACTTTTTCGAACTGTAGCCATACATTATATAATGCAATAAAAAGATGCATGTTTGAAGTATTAGTACAATAAAGCCAGAATTGACTTTCGCATGTAGATTGCAGGTCGTGCACAAATTCCCCAAGATATTTGGTGATTGCGGATCCCAATACAGAGCACTCGGTTAGTAGATGCGTGGCGGTCTCCAGGCATTCAGGGAAGTTACATAAACGACATACTCGCTCAGCAGTAGCGATCTTTTCCCTAGATCCTAAATTATACAAAGTCGGTAATTGCTCCAGGCGGGATAGAGTAATAAACCGTCTGAGCCTTGTGGAGGGGCAGAGGTACAAATAAGCTTGAGGTTTCATAAAATTATAGAGTCTATATTTAACAAAAGCACATGACTTTAAACTACTCAAATGAGAGAAGTTCTCCAGCCAGTCCCAGAGGTCTACCTTTTTTCCAAGTGCTGTTAAAACGTCCTGGGAAACAATTGCCCCTCTATGAGTCCAACCTATGTCTCTGAGAAATTTGATCATATCTTTCTGGAGTGGGGAAGTGGAATCTTTTTTGCTCACTTCTTGATGTATGGTAGCCAATAATGGGTTAGGAGAACTGCTCTTCATTTTGAGATAGAAGCCGCCCTCTTTTTAAGTACCATTGCTTTGAGTGAAGGAAGACCCAGCTCAAGCCTTATCAAGGCCATAGGGACACTCGGAGGTAATCCCAATATACATTGCCAAAATTTTCCCTCCATCACTTGCAACCAGGCCAAGTCGAATGAAGTAAGGGCTTCCAGCCCATACGTAATCATGGGCGCAAACACTTGAATATACAAGTGTCTCGTCCCCCATAGAGTAAAACCGATCTGCTTGCAGGTGAATGACGCAATTAAAGCTGTTACTTGCTGCGCCCTAGTTATCCTCCCTTGTCTGCACAGGGAGTAATCGCCCCACGGTTCAATTTCAACACCTAGATACCGATAGGAAGGGGAATATAGTATGTTGTTGTTATGCACCCAGAGCTCAAATCGGGATACTTTTTTCTTCGTAAATCTGATCACCTTTGTCTTGTCAAGGTTGATCGTCAAACCATTGATTTTAGCATATTCCCATAGAGTCACCGCTGAGCGCCTAATACCAGCTATAGTGTTATCAAATATAACCAGGTCGTCTGCATATGCCAAGACTGTGCACGGTGC
The DNA here is from genome assembly GCF_040938575.1 of Ambystoma mexicanum. Taxonomy (NCBI): domain Eukaryota; kingdom Metazoa; phylum Chordata; class Amphibia; order Caudata; family Ambystomatidae; genus Ambystoma; species Ambystoma mexicanum. The sequence goes on along the minus strand of NC_090934.1, from coordinate 976,519,199 downwards.
TTCCCCTATTTTGGGTGGGCAGTTATTCGCCTCGGCCAGTGCTAATGGGATATCATAAACGTATAGATTATACACCAGGGGTGCAGTTACGCATCCCTGTTTTACCCCCCTATTCTGTCTCACTTGTCTAGTCATAGTGCCCTCTTGATTTAGTCTGAGGCACACCGTGGTATTATAATGTAACTGTCTGAGATAGTGGAGAAGACCTGGCGGACAACCCATGGCTTCTAACTTAGTCCACAGCCTAGCTCTTGGTATGGAGTCAAAGGCAGCCTTAAAGTCAATGTATAGGGCATAGAGCGGGGGCTGTCCCTTGCTAAGCGCCCGCGTTCGAAGCGTGTCCATCACCCACAGATTGTGCGTGGTAGAGAAGCCACAGCGAAAACCACATTGGAACCTGCTAAGAATGTTGGTATGTTCAACCCAATTCTGCAACTCCATAAGCAAAAGTGCTGCAAAGAGTTTTCCCGTGGTATCTTTCATGGAAAGGAGCCTGTAGTTATTTGGATCCATGCGGTTACCCTTTTTGAACACCGGCACCAATATCGCCGTTTGCCATGAGCGGGGAGTCGTCCCCTGAGCTAAGACCTTTTTAAAAAGTATAGAGAGGAGGAATGCCCAAAAAGCAGGGTGGTTCTTAATAACTACATTGGCCAGCCCATTGGGGCCAGGAGCACTGGAATCTTTCAAGGTGGCTATTTTATTAAATATGGCCTCTTCCGAGACATCTATGGGCGGAGGAAAGGGGATCTTCAATATTGATGTAGTTGGAACATCCACCTCTCCAGAATTACGATCTAATAAAAATCTTACCCAAGTTTCCTCTCCAATAGGATTATCTAAATGGCCCTTGACCTTCTCTCTGTTCTCATTTAAAAGTAGCCATATATTACGCGAGTTTCCAGAGCAAATAGTTTTAACAAGCTTCTGGTTTCTGATATTCCTCTCTATTGTTCTGATGTTCCTAATACTAGCTCTGTATTTATTTTTGGCTTTTCTGACTTTGTCATAATAGGTGGTTCTCGCTATGTGCAAGTGCTTGAGACCCCGCAACTCTGCTCTTAGCCCTCTCTTGGCATAACGTATTCCCTTATTATAGGAGGGAGTAGAACCTCCCAGTTTTATCATATGATTTTTTTTTATGGTGGCATGGAGACCCGAAAATCCCAGGATCCATTCTTCTATTTCATTTACGGTCATCTGTTCGAGATGGGGAAGAGACCCCTGGGCGGGAAATGAAAGTGCTTCCATAGCCACTCTAATGTTTCTCTCCGACCATACTATTCTGGATCCTGTAAAATTCGTTTGAATATTGCCAATGTTACACTGAGTGGCGGGGGGGAGAGGTAGATGGAGAGAGCAAAGAAGAAACGCATGGTCACTCCATTTATTGGGTATAACCCTCATGTTAGTTACTATGGACTGCATTTTAGGGCACATAAATATATAGTCCAAAGTGCTAAATGATGTGCCATTGGACCATGTGTGTTTTCCCAGCAGGTCACCTAGTGTTCGACCATTAATCATGGATATTTCCCATGTCTCAAACAGTTGTAACCACCCTAACCCTTCGCTCTCCCTTTTCCCATGAGACATCAAGCATATTTCACTCAGGGCGGGGTTAGGAGAGACCAGCTGATCACCCCTGATATGGCAATTAAAATCCCCCATCACCACTACCGCAAGATTACCAGATCTTTGAGTCTAAGATGACAATAAATCATGAATAGCCTCTTGTAATGGTTCTCTTACCAACGCTCCGGGGGGATTATAGAGGTTAATCAATAAGAATCTACTTTGCCCGTTTTCATTTGGGTAATCCACCTCAACCGCCCAAAGGTAGTCAGCGGCTTTGGCCTGAATCTTCCGAGAGTTGACCGTATTAACCACCCCCGTGATTAGACCCCCAAATGGGCGACCCTTGTCCCCTCTTTTGGCAAAAGACTGATATACAACAAAACCATCCAGCAATAGTGGATTCAATGTCCATGTTTCCTGGAGACATATACAACTATGCTTAGACAGCAAATCCATTGATCCTTCTGGCCTCAGGAGATGGACAAAGCCTCGACAGTTCCATGAAATGAGAGAAAAGCTTCAAAGGTTCTGTGTAATTCGCGGGAGAGCTTCCAACAATGTTTTAAGGGCTTGCTGTATTTCAGACATCGCCGTATTTTCCAGTGCCACTAGATTAGCCAATGGGGCTTGTATATCAGTGGTCTCAGTGGCCTCAATTTCCTCATTTAGGTCCCTCTCCTGTGGGTCAACATCAATGGCAATATCTACAGCTATCAGTTCTTCTTTATATTTTCTAATCATTTGTGCAGAAGCCAGGAAAGTACAATGTATGGCAGAGACGTGGGAGTTAGGGACCTGTAGGGGTTCAATAAACAAGAAGTCGTCAGATTTCATAACTCGAAGTTGAGGAATATAGTAGAGTCTGGTTAAGAATTCTGATCGTGACAACCAGGGATTTTTTCCACTCGGATAAAGGTTCTTGATGTAGCAGATGCGACTCGGAATACATTCCTCATCTGAGCTTCTTTGCACGGGCCGTATTGGCTCAGGTGTGTCGCCTGTTCCGCCTGGCCCTATGGGATCTTCAGGATAAAGTGTAGCACTATCGTCTAGGTCTTGTTCAGAGTCCACCCGTGAGACTTCGTCTAGATCCACCACACTAGACTTCTCTCCCGATACTAACCAGTCTGACAGAGGCCCCTTTGCTTTTATAGCTCGAGCTGCCGCTCGTGCCTTTCTTTTTCTGGCTTTTTTAGAGTGAGATTCCGTGGCTGATTGAGGTCTCACAGTAGGAGGTGCGGCATTCGTTGATACTTTCTTGTTTTTGAGAGCCCTTTTGGCTAGTCTACGCTGTTTCCATGTGAGAAAGGTCCCAGGGCTTTGTGCAATCTCTTGATCTTCTACAGTTGCTACAGAAAGTTCTTCAACTAGGGCATTGTCCTTAGGGACAGAATGCTCGGCAGCTTCTTCCATAGTCTTTTCCGGTTCTTCCATCTCTTCCACAATATGGATAGCATCCGAGAGGTTCGCTTCTACCTCGTCACGAGGGAAGTCCTTCAGTTCCAATGCCCTCGTAATGATGTTAGTATTTGTCAATATACTCCCTGACATTTGCAAGAGTATTTTAAGTGCAAATTGTAGAGAGGCTACTGACGATTGGAGCTCGGTTATTGCCATATTATTGGCATGCGGGCTAGTATCCTCGTTAACCTCATTTTCGGGGCCATCCTCCATGGAGGCCATCGCTAGGTTTGGAGAAGCAGATAGGCGACCACAACTGGCCTCAGGATTAGATACCTCCAATGTTGTACTGATGCTTTCTTTATGTTGAGTTAAATTGTTGGCTGCTCTCTGTGGGTTCTGCGATGCCATACCTCTCTGAATACTCAGACAGAGGTCAAGTAATGAGTTGTTATCAATATCCTCAAAATTCGTGGAGTTTAATGGGATGCTGCCATTATTGCCTGGTTCAGCTGTTTCCTCGTTTATTGTTGAATTGATTTCCGGAGGTGGATTCACACCAAAAAAGTCTGTGATGGCTCCTTGTGCCACAGGCATTGTATTTATTAAGTTCTTCTTGCATTTTTTGCCTTTCTTATTGTTCTCCTTGCCTTCTTTCCATGGTGGTGTCTTGCCTTTCCGCAAGTTGTAATTCGACTGGGGAACTCTTCTCCCCCGCTGCATGTCCACAACGTGACAACACAATCCGTAGGAAGTTACTTTGTCAGAGTCCTACTTCAATGATAGCAGTACTACTCGGTGCACCACCCCAACGCGGTCACTTCAGGACCGATGCTGGGTGTGCCAATGGTCAGTACAGTTCACGTGCCTGCTGCCCTGAACCCCTCCAATTCCCCACGCACCCCTTCTGTCTGTTTTTCAGTACCCTAGGGGAGTGGTTATCAGGAATATCAGAGATACTAACCCCACCTGGTCCCACCTCCGCAGTCCCACTCCTCGCTGTCACTCCTGCTTTGGTCTCGCTGTTCTTCCCTGCCAGTGCAACGACAGCGCAGTGGTAAGAGGGTAGATCAGAGAGGGTGAGTGTGGGGTGCTGGTGGGTTGCCTGAGGCCAAACACAGTTGGCCCCTATTTGGTGTTTTACTGATCAGCTGTGCAGAAAGCCTCCTTTCCTCCTTGCCTCCCTGTATCAAACCGCACCTCGCTTTCCACTACACATAAAGTGAGGCCGCTTCAAACACTCAGATAGCCAAGACATATGGTGTTCAAGAGGTGCACTAGAATATTCGGGCACCGCAGGAAGTTGGGGGTACTACTGGGGGCTAGTGGCAGGAGACTACAACACATGCCTCCACTAAGCGCCTCACCAGCAGTCCTAGCCCTAGGTCTGAACCAGGACGCGGACCACGAACCCAGCGCCTAACCCAGCGCCTGCGTTTTACACACACCGCTGCAGTGCAACACAGTCCTACGCGCGGGCTCACAGCTTCCTATCTGCTCGGTTCGGCACGGCTCCAGTCACCCCGAGCCCCGAGACCTACTTGGCGTCTTCTTCCGTGCGCACAGCGTCTCGGCTCCCGCGGCTCCCGCGGCACCCGCGCCTCACAGCTGGGTTCTGCCTTCGCGGAGCCTCGGCGTTCGGAGCTCAAAGCTCGGAGCACAGCATATCACAGTGTATCCTGCGTTTCTTGCAACCTCGGGCTTAGAGGAAGGGACCTGCAAAACCACAGAGTCCACAGAGTCAAGCCGCACTGCCGCCCGTACACGAATCGCAATCACAGCCGCTTCCGACTCAGACCTATTAGATTATGGTTGACTGGGATAAAGGCCCCTGGTACAATATCATGCATTTGATGTAGCTCTCATTTAGCTACAGACTACAGAAAAATTGAATAACATGTAAGGTTGTTAGATAATGCATGTTGAGCTTGTCAGGTCAAAGGAAACCTTCACATTAAAGACAATACTCTCCAAGGGAAACTGTCCTCCACAAGGTCTGCGTGCAGTGAGCCTGTCATCTCTTAGGCACAGGCTTTGAGGCTTTCCTGCACTATCTAGTGTATTCAACCAATGCACAAGGGAATAGGAGAGCACACACTTTTACTTGCTTCCAAGAGTCCGAAAAGGCAGGTTCTGTGCCTGGACAGAAAAGCTGGGAGGTACTACAGGCACTCTTAAATGAATCATGACTCATGAAAAACCAATGACTCCTCTGTTTTAACAACACATGCATTCATTGCCATGGACAAAGACATCTGAACAGCACTATATGCACAGCACCATAAGCACATGGAAGCCCTAACACCCTTGCTGGTGGCTTTAAGGTAGGGTGGTTGTTATGAATCTTATATAACTCTAGATTGTTTTCAGAGTGCCCACTTTATATTCTTTGCCCCCCCCCCTTTATCCAATAACACACCTGGTCCATTGGATCCACCTTATGTTGAGAATTATACAGTAAGGCATATTTTTTTGTTGTTGTTTTATAGTTTATTACGAACCTTTTTTTACGCATAAAAGATAAAAGATAACCATGACAAGCAACTCCTGGTATATCCTCCTTTCCTGTTGTCTTATCATGTTATTGTAGTCCAATTTGACCATTGTTTTTTTAACCTCACGTTCTAATTTTTCTTGAATCTTGATTGATTCAAGGACATTATCCAGGAAGTCTATGCCTCCATATGTACGTCCCACATTGCTGCATAGTAAATACAGTCTCCACCTTTCATCGGTCGTTAAAATATTAGCATCCGTTACATGTCTTTTAAGATAGTTTGGGCCTCATTACGACCCTGGTGCTCCCGTAACGAAGGGTGCTGGTACGGGACCAGCACCGTTCATTACAGGATGCCCTAATATGAGGTCCCCTTGCGGGACCCACACAGAATGTCTGGTCAGACCAGAAGTCCTTGGTGGGTCCCGCAAGGCGACCAGGGAGATAAGACGGGCCCGCTATTAACAGGCCCGTTATTAGCTCCCTCCCCATTCCCATTGAGCCCTATGGGGACTCAAATGGGAATGGGGATGGGTTTTTTCAATGAGGAATTACCCGGTCCTCCAATGTTGGAATGGCCCGGTAATTCCTCATTGAAGTAACCCAGAGATGGAACCCGGTATGGAGGCAGCCATGCCCTTATTAAGGGCATAGCTTCCTCCATACTCGTAATGAGGCCCTTTGTCCTTTTTATTGTGAGCCCTGTACACAGGGCCAGCAAGTGCTTTGTTGATTTGATCATGTTATCACCGTAGCCATCTTATTTTCTCCTATACATCATCTCTTTTGTCCGATATAGGTTTAATTTTAATCGTAAGTATTGATTTCGATGGTACCTGCTTGGGACCTTCTTTAAATAATTTGTTAATGTGTTAATTGGCCTCGGCTCCCATGGATATAACAAAAGAGATTTGTATTGTGATCTTGCGTTTTGTGTTTCTATCCAGTAATTTTCCCTGATTGTGGTTTTAATGGCTTCTCGATTGTTGTTTAACATTTATGTTGTGCATAAGTAAGTCAAGTTGTTCATACATAGCTTTTGCCAAGCTCCTAAGGGCCACGGATGCTCTCCACTAACTTTTTGTCACAAGTTTCTTCCCCTCTCACCTGTTTCTCTTGTGACCTTCTTGATAGTGGTATCCTTCTTTCGTACTGTCCGAGACTTGTACAGGCCTGGGCGCGGGTCTTCGGATTCCAGCTTGAGTTCTCCGGCTGTCCTTCGCCGGGTAGCGTTCAGTATCCAGGACGTGGAGCCAGGAGGTAGATAGAGTTCCAGGCTCAAAGCGAACCGTGGCGCTGTAGGATCGAGCACAGGTTTAATCCAGGAATAAGCCGCGGATAAGAGGTAAGGAAAGAAACGAAAGGGGGTCCAGGAATAGGAAGAAGGGGAAAAAAGGAATCAAAAGAGCACGTAAGCGGACTCCGACAACACATGTCTAACTACTCCAAGCAGTAGCGTTGAGACGCGCAGATCCGCGGGGGCGTGGCTGTTTTCTAGGAGGTCGAACGTAATGCGCAAGGGCTGGTGTGCAGCGTTTCGGAACTGTCGGCCATGTTGGAAAGATCACGGCGTTCATACCGTGGTGCATCATGAATGGACGAATTTGGCGGTTCATGACAGTTTTCACCATTGAATTTTGCATTACTGTTTTCCTAAATGGAGCAAGACTTTTCCATACTAGCATCGATTGCAGTAATTGCAGGCCCAATTCGCATCTTAAGGCTGTTATTGTGTCGATTTTTGGCAAGCAGAGAACTATTTTCCAAAATGAACCCTCTAGAGTGTTCCATAAGTCGTAAGGAATGCTTAAACCTGTTTCACTACCATAAGTCACCGCAGGTACTACCTTCTGTTTATAGAACGTTGTTATTGCTATAAACGTGAATTGCATATATCTAGCATGTTTGATGGCGTCTTGGGTTGCTATTGCTTTCATTTTTGTTTTTAGCATTTACCCAAGTTGCTTTGCCTAACGGTTTGGAAAAGTGGATGCCCAGGTATCTTATCGACTCCACCTGTTCTAATGCTTCGTGCCCTATGGTCCACTTAAACATCATATGCTTTCTATTTCTTCCTCTTCTCTGTAGTAAACTTAGAATTGTTGATTTTTTTTGTATTGATCATTAGCGCATTAACTTCCATGTATTTTTGCAATTCAATAAATTTGCACTGTAGCCCAATTTGTGTCTGATCCATCAGTACTAGATCGTCGGGGTAAATGATCCATGCTATCTGTTGCCCATTCATTTTGGGGAGAAAATCCTTTATATTGTTTAAAGTCGCTGGTAGGCCCGCCAGATATAGGTTGAAAAGTGTAGCCGACAATGGACAGCCTTGTTTTACTCCTCTCTCTGTTCGTATCTTAGAAGAAAGCATTCCTTGATTATTTAATCTTATTTGAATTGTTGTATTACTGTACAGGGCTTTCATTGATTCGATCAACTGTACCAGGCATTTACAGTCCACTAATTTCCTCCACAGTTTGTTTCTATCAATGGTATCGAAGGCCTGCTGGACATCAATACAGGCATTATTCGCTTTGTTTCTTTTGACCTGAAGTCTTCTTTCTTGAGTTTCTGGCGTTTTCCAGAATAGTCTCAGGAAGTCACTTTTTCAAATGGAATTCTTGATAACAGCAATAAGAAGTGTGACAGATCCTATGTCACTGCCCTTTCAGGGGAGGGAGGGGGAGTCTAACCGCTGCTCTGTTATGGTGCCTGAATATGGGACCCCCTCCCAGCCCCATCATACATGGAGATGCGGCAGCGTCACCACCAAAGTAGACCCCCGCCGGAAAAGCAGCAGCAACACAGCTGAGTGAAATCGGTACACAGGATGAAAGCTGCGTCAGGAACCTCCCACTAGATGCAGCGAGATGCGACGGCCGCACACAACAGTGGCCGCCGCAGAGATGCAGAAGGAAGATGCTGGAGCTTGCGCAACAAGGAAATCAACTACTAAACCACCAGGGAAAATATTTAATATAAATAAAGACTTCTATGAAGGCCTTACTAAGGGGGCCCTTCTAGGACACCATGGATATTATATACAACCTGTAGGAGCAGGCAAACCAGTCTCTGGGGCTCTCATCCCCACAATTTATCACCCACTAAATCCAGATTAATAATATTAAAAATGTCTTAACTGTTTGGGATAAGGGTTCCCTAAGAACCAGTATATGGTTCAGGTTGAAAACAGGACAAGGTTGCCAAAGAAATGAGTGGATCTTACAAGCTTTTATGAAGTCTTCCCAGACCCTCCCTACCTAGACCCCTGGAGACAAGGTAAGTCATTTGCTAGGGTACGTGGCCAATCATGGGAAAGGGTGGCCTATGTAAAGGTAAGCCTGGGAGTTGTTCAGTTTGGGTTAGTTGGGTAGGAACAGGAGGTGGATGAGGGCATCCAAGAGACCAGAGGACACAGGAGAGAAAGGAGTGCAGAGGCTATTGGCGAGAGGGGCTCTGTGGAGTGTTTGTGTGTGAGAGTAAGAATTGTGTTGACTAGCGATAGAGTAGAAGGTAGTGATAATAGAAGGTAGTAATAGTTGGGAGTAGAGGTAGTGGCAGTGGTAGCAGAGCATAGCTCTCAACTCACCCGCTTTTGGCGGGTGTCACCCGCCTTGTAAACAGGTGAGTCACCCGCCAAGCCTCTTGCACGCCCATTCATTTCAATGGGCCTCTCACCCGCCAAACACAAAATCGGGTGATTTCACCCGCCTTTGCATCGAAAAAGGTTGAGAGCTATGGCAGAGGTCGTGGTAGTTGTGGGAGTAATAGAGTAGGACGTGGTACAGTAATGAGCTGTAGTGAAGGGTATCAGAAATAGTTGAAGTGATAGTAGAGGGAGAGAGAGAGAGCTAGTGCGAGTAGTAGTGGTAATCGGAGTAGTAGGAACAGCAGAAAGGTAGTCATGGTAGTGTAGAAGTAGTGGTAACAGCAGAGTGGGAGAAGAGGGTGGAGTAGTAGTGAGGAGGAATGAAGGAGATAGTAGCAAAGGTATTGGTAGCAGAGTGTAGTTGGAGGTAGAGGAACAAAGAGAGTGCTATGGCAGATCAGAAGCAGGACACAGACACTCTGAGGACATTTTGGCTATATGTTTATTAATGGAAAAAGAAGGCCTATCTTTCCCTATCAGTATGGAGTGCTCCCTACCTAATTAAGATGCTTGTCAGTTGTGATTCAATGTCTAAAAGAAACATTTTGCTGTCCAAAACTAAGCTAACTGAACCTACCACTATTATATGCATTTGCACTGATGGTGTCTTATTTTAAAGTTCTGATTAACATACAATCCCAAAACAAAGAGGTGATGACTGGAAGGTTTAGAATGAATCTTAACCACTGGCTTTGCTCTGGGCAACCCTCCAGACCATCGATCTTCGCCTGCCAAGCCATTACAGAATGGAAAAGACCATATGCAAATCAGGCTTGGTCCCACCTGAAAGGGGCAATCCAGCCCAAACTGCTAGGTGACATCCCTTCTGCACGAGACCACAAGCACCCCCAAACATGTTTCGGCCTTGTTGGGCCTCATCAGTGAGGAGTAGCTTGGGTCTCTAGGCCCAGCAGGCACGAGGCCCACGTCTGGGCATACCCGTCCCACTCGGGGTGACAAAGCAAAAACAAAGAGGTGATGGCATACAATCGAGAAATAGTTTCTTGTTATCCTCTGCATTAGCTCGTGTAACTCCCTTAGGGGATTGGTAGTCTTGATCTCCTCTTGTATAGAATTTTTTCTTGCTCTTGTCGGTCTACTCTCTTTCTTAGTAGACTCTAAATGTTCTTGTACAAGGTTTGTCCTCGGAACTCCTCTGGTCTTTACTGCACAAGTGACTCTCTCTGTAATGTTCCTCACTTTGTTTCTTGACTGTGTGGTGAATTGGCCCTTTTCACAGGGTAGTAATACTCAATTTCTACTCCTTTCACTCTCTGTGATCTCTGCACTTCTTTTTATCACATTAGCACCGTTTTAAGTTATTAGCTTGCTTTCACCTCTGGATACTGGGATGAGTTTCTCTGAGGCTATAACAATTCCCTTTTGGTTTCCTGGTATTCCGGTTCTACCTATTACCTACTGTGTTGTAGGGGAATGTCTCCAGTGCCTGCAGGTACTGACAATCTGCTTCTTCCTTCCATTTGCTTCTTGGTTCACTGTCCGCGATGTCCGCTTCATACGCGTTCCTCTCTCATTCTTGGATTTTCGATACTACTGTGGGGGTAGTCGATTCGGGAGCTGCTTTCTTCCTCTGGTAGTGTCGGCGTCGTTGAGAGGGTAGCCTGCCCACCGAGATTCCTCTGTTGTCATGCATCACCAAGATCTCCACTCTAACCTTCCTTGCTTTCTGCTCCTCGTACCCACTGGGCTTCAAGCGTTTCCTGCTCCAGCTCAGAGCTATCCTGAACTTCACAGGCTCCGTGTTCTATGTCAGCTCTGCCTCCTTCAGGTATTATATGCGCAGGGGGCTTCCCTGACTGTCTCTGCCTTCCGCTCTCTCTCGTTTTCTCTCTAGTGTGTCATCCCTTTTCAACAAACTCCGCATAGTCCATTGGATACTTTGATTTAAAGGGATAGTTTCATCTTCTCATTGGTAACGGTATATGTTCACTTTAACTTCATTCCAGTCATAGAAATTATACTGTTTTGGTGTATTAGATAGTTCCATATAGACCATCACATGGAGGGCACCAGGTAGTTCCTCATGGGAACAGGTGTCCTTGTCCCCAAGGGGAGAGTCCCTACTGATTACGACAAATAGGCTTGTTCCAGTGGTAATTGTCCCACTTCATATGCACATCCCACACTTGGTTTTTACATGATTAATATAAGGTTTCCAGTACTGATTTTCACTCTTCTTAGGTATTTTGAATACTTCTTTACTGGGATGAGTATAAGTGTAGAAAAAAACAACAGGGTAAATTAAAGCTCGAAGAGCCAGAGTGGCAATTGCCTTCCCAAACCGTAGGTAAATACTGATACACAGGGAACGGTTTTCTGGGGAAAAAGATTCATCAACTTGCCGGTGAGGGCAAGACCAAACAACTAATGATATTTTTGTTAACCATGGTCCTGTTCACTTAGGCACAGGTGGAAAAGCTGGTCTGATGCAGGGAAGGAGGGAGGGGAGGGCAACCAGCACAATGATGTGGGGGAGTGCGAGAGGGGAATTAAATCTCGGATTCTTAAATCTAAGCAGCTAGCCGTCACAAGTGCAGAGATTGAGGCATCGGAATAGTCATGTAATTTTTATTTTAGCATTGATAACTGGAAAGTTCCTTGCAAAAGGGTGGTTGCCCAGAGGGTGGGTGAGGTGATATCAAAATATCACTAAAAAATGCACTGTCCCACTTGTTATGGGATGGGAAAACCCATGTTGTTGTGGGGTTTTCTCTCAATTACATGCAGTAACCCCTGTTGGTATTGGGGGTATCATAAAATGTTGTGGTGAGGCCACAACAGGTGAGGTCGACCGGTTTCGATGGTTCAAGGGTGATTAACGACCATCTTCTTCAGGACAAGATCGATTTTCATATGCTGCTGAGTAGCGACTGTCCTCTTAGTAGGGCAGCAATAACAGGCTGCAGAGGGATCCTGGAATAGGAGACACAAAAGACTTAATTGCAGAGAGTGCATGAATAAGCCTCTAACTGCAATATTGCAACAGTGGTGCATCCAAAGTGCAGCTAAAAAACCTGTTACAAGGCAAATGAATGCTACCAAAGACAAGGTGCTCGCCAATTCAGAGCAAAGAGCGCCACTGTAATGGTGGCTAAACAACATAGACAAGTCAACCCCATGGTGAAGGGAAAGAAAGTGGCAAGACCTGTGCACGTGAGGGAAAAAGGGGGGGCACGGTGGGGGATGGGAGGGGGCGGACCGTGGAGTGTGCGAGGGGACCTACCTGGAAAGGATGACTGAGCTATCCAGGAAAAGCACTGGGAGCAGTGAGAGAGCTCTCTCCAGTAGCGAACCTGCAAAGAAAGCGATGCTGTAAAGGACTGGATGGTTGTCGGGCGGTGCTGAAGGGAGCAGAGAAATACGCATACCTGGGAAAAGTCAATCGAGGCGAGCGCATGAAAACTGCAGTCTGCTCCGTCCTAAGGATGTGGGTGTACTGAGCGGCAGCGAAAGATGTCTGCCGTGTGTGACGCTGCATGGAGGCGGGGCACCATCCGTGATGGGCGCGTAAGCCAATCGGCGGTGGGCGCGTCACGGGCTTGTCAGTGGAAGGTTGGCCTATCAATAGGCGGCCCAGGCAGAAGTCTATGTTGCGGGCGGCCAATCAGGACACACATATGCGAGGGTGTGTGTGCTGCCGAGCTAGGGCTAGAGGGGGGTGGCCATGTATCGGGTGAGATGGCTGGGGGAGAGCCGGCCAAGGCGTGGCCCGTGCAATAAGGTAAGCGCGCGCGAGGCCAATCGTTGGTCACTCAGCGGTGGGTGTGTATGTGAGGACAGGACAAGGCTGGTGTCGGGGCAGGCAAGGGGAGGAGTCCTGGTGTGGACTCTCAGGGGGGGCTGTGAGGCAAGGTGCCTGGGCCAGGTGGTGGGTGCAGGGGGTGAGTGATCAGGACAACAGGTGAAGAAGTGAAAGTAATGCCAGGAAATGAGCAGTGAAAGAAGGGGAAACGGTGAAAGAACAACTAAAAAGCTCTCTTGTGCGAGTTCCACAAGTGCACCAGATGATTAAATCAAAACAGATGATTAAATCAAAACAGAAGGCAAGAAGAGTTGGAGATGCAACACGGGTAGGTCAAAAGGGAGAATACCAATGGGTGAAAAAAAGGGAGACAGTTGTGAATGAAACGGAAATACATATAGCAGTTAAAGAATGCATCAAACATTTCATATGTTATCCCGTTAATCACACAGATACATCAGCCAGAGAATAGTGATTCATGAAAAGTCAAGGTTCAATGCTGTAGCACCGCCAGTTCTTGCCACTGCATTGCTTCGTTCAACCCTTGTTTACAGGTATTTAAGCGGAAAATCCACTTCTGTTCTTGAGTAAAGAGTATAGCGTGGTAGTTGCCTCCTCGCTTCGGGTACTTGATTTTTTCCAAAATGGTCCATTGAAAAGACTCTGCTGTGTGTCCTTCCGCCAAAAAATGCGGAACCATAGGTGCTGTAAGTTTCTTAGTGCGGATGCAGGATCTATGTTCAATCATCCGTTTCTTTACTTCTCTGGCAGTCATCCCAATGTATCGCAAATGGCACGGGCAGGTGATCATATAAATTACTCCTTTGGTATTGCAGTTGGTGAAGAATTTCTGGGTCCAGGGAGTAGTCCAGCCAATATCCAGACTGGTGCTCCGAACTGTCTGGGTACACATTGAGCAAAGGCCACACGGGCTATGGCCCACTGGGTTGGTCTGGTTCCATAGGGTGGCCTGTGTGTTCTTGGCAGAGTCTGTGTCTGGCCGCACCGTGTTGACAAGGGCGTCTCTCAGGTTGCGTCTTCTTTTTAGTGCAAACCGTGGCGTGGGCATGTTAGACGCACCAGTGTTGAGAATGGGCCATAGGGACTTAATTTCCTTTTTTGATTTTATTAAGTAGTGGAGAATAACTTAATACAGCCGTAATGGTTGTGACATCTGAGTCCTTCTGATGTTGTTCAAGGGTACATGCGCGTGGGATGCTTCTGGCCCTTCTGTATGTGTTCCGGACAATCCTCTGCGGGTAGCCTCGTTCAATGAGTTGCTTTTTGAGAGTCTTGGACTGAGCAATGTAATCTTCCGTCCTAGTGCAGAGCCGACGGTACCGCAAAAATTGGCCAAACGGTAAGTTGTCTCTGAGGGATTGAGGATGATAGCTCGAGTATGTGAGGAGGGAATTCCTATATGTGTTTTTGCGGTAAACTTTAGAAATGAGCCCGCCTTGTGAGGCCATAATATCTAGATCAAGGAAATGGGTCTTGTTTCTGTCTTGTTCCATGGTAAACTGCAGATGGATATTGCGTGTATTGAGCCATTCATGGAAAGCCAAGAGTTCTTCATTGGAGCCTCTGAATATGATAAAGATGTCATCTATATAGCGACGCCAAATGAGCAGTTTGTCACAAAAAGGGTTGGTAGAAGGATATATATGCTGGAGCTCAAAGGAATTGACATAGAGATTGGCCAGACTTGGTGCGAAGGTTGCACCCATGGCGGTGCCCGAAATCTGTTGGTAAAATTGGTCATTAAACATGAAGTAGTTCTTCGTGAGGGCTATTTCAGCCAAGGTGGATATGAAGGTGGAGGGCACCTCATGGAGGTCAATGCCTGAATCAAGGAGATCTTTGAGCATGGTAAGAGTTTCTTGTTGCGGGATCTTGGTGTACAAGGATTCGATGTCAATGGTGACTAGCCAATCAAGTTCTGGGTTGAATTGCACAGAGTCAAGAAGAATGAGCATAGCTGTAGAGTCTTTAACATAAGATTGCATTTTCGGAATTTCGTCCTTGATGAAAAAGTCTACGTATTGAGATAAAGGTTCTAAGATAGACTGGATCCCTGAAACGATTGGACGGCCCGGGATGGGCAGAGTGGTTTTATGTATTTTTGGAAGGGCGTACATGGCTGGAGTCCTTGGATGCAATGGCGTCAGGAAGGCTGCTTCCCTTGGGCTGACATATCCTTCTGCTTCTGCTTCTTCAATGATAGGTGCGATTAGAGCCTGCAGAGAGGCCGTTGGATCACTGCGAAGTAATTGGTAACTGGAGGTGTCGCAGACCAAGGCTTCCACCATGTTGTTGTAGTCGTCGGTATTCTGAATGACTATAGCTCCTCCTTTGTCTGCAGGTTTGATGGTTATGGCTTGATTTTTGGCAAGGTCAGAGAGAGCATTAAGTTGGATTTTAGTGCAGTTGTTGTGAACGAAGGGAATGCTATCTTCGATTTCTGAGAGTTTTTTCATGAGGGCTTGTTCAAACGTGATAGATTCGGCCGTGTAGGCACTGGAGGGTACACAAAACTGAGAGGTGGGTCTAAAGCCAGTGGCGTCCTTTTGTGAATTAGATTTGTCTTCTAAGAATTGCTGCAGATGTATTTTCCGTAGAAGTTGATTACATTCGATCCGGGTTTGAAAAGGATCGTATCTTGCTGTAGGTATAAATGAGAGGCCCTTCTGCAGGATCTCTTCCTCCGGTCGAGTCAATTGATGCGATGATTTGTTCATAATAAGGGAGGTGGGAAAGTTGTTGCCTGTCCTCTGCTGCGTGTTACAACCATCGACTGTGGTGGTGCGCGCCATCTGGGTCCGCGTGTCCCTCTGCCTCGCTGGCCTAAAAAAGGTACCGCAGGGGTGTTGTGTGGTACAGGGATGTTATAATGGACTCTTGGGCCTTGACGTCCATAGCTGCCAGAGCTATTACTGGAGTTAGAGCTGGAGTTGGACCATGACCTGTTTTGGCCTCTCTGTGAGTTCTGAAAGCGCAATTGTGCTGCATCTCTTCTTGACTGTCGTGCCTCATCTGTGAAATATTTGTCGGCAACATACGGATAGACTTTAACGTGGGTGAAGTTCTGCAAGTCCTTTTTCAGCTTCAAAATTTTTCTATTGAGATTGGTGTCTTTAAATTCTTTCAAGGATGTTTCCAAAAGGGCAAGTTTGGCTGTGTATATGTCTATTGCAATTTTGGTTTTGAGAGTGTTACTCTTGATCGTGAGTTCTGCTATTAATTTATCTGTAACTGTTTTAGCTGTATTGATGATTAAAATCAACCAATCACGGGTACACTTATTCGCAATGAAGGACCAATCTTTTCTGAACTGGAGATTATCTAGGAAAATCCGCGGTTCTATACGGATGATGAGTCCATTTGGGGCAGCATGGGCCCTCAAGTATTCTGTCATGAGGGCTCCATGAAGTTCGGAGCGGATGATCTTCTTCTTGAGAATTTCTATTTCATTCCATTCATCGGTGTTGCTGTTGATGTTGGGTGCCAGGTCAATCCCGAGCAGGGATGGATTGGCCAGGATATCGTCAACTAATTCTTCGGCAAAGGCTAGGTAATGACCTTCTGCCATGATGTGGAAGGTGTGAGGGCAAAAAAAGGGGGGGAGGAAGGGGGGGGGAAGGAGTGAAAGGTTGATTTGTCTAGAGGTAGTAGGTGAGAAATGTGTCGAAAGGCTGGAAGTGATCCGGCCTTTCTGCTACTTGAATAAATCAAACCCAACAACTGTATCCAGTTGTGCGAAAATCTAGAAAAAAACAACAGGGTAAATTAAAGCTCGAAGAGCCAGAGTGGCAATTGCCTTCCCAAACCGTAGCGAAATACTGATACACAGGGAACGGTTTTCTGGGGAAAAAGATTCATCAACTTGCCGGTGAGGGCAAGACCAAACAACTAATGATATTTTTGTTAACCATGGTCCTGTTCACTTAGGCACAGGTGGAAAAGCTGGTCTGATGCAGGGAAGGAGGGAGGGGAGGGCAACCAGCACAATGATGTGGGGGAGTGCGAGAGGGGAATTAAATCTCGGATTCTTAAATCTAAGCAGCTAGCCGTCACAAGTGCAGAGATTGAGGCATCGGAATAGTCATGTAATTTTTATTTTAGCATTGATAACTGGAAAGTTCCTTGCAAAAGGGTGGTTGCCCAGAGGGTGGGTGAGGTGATATCAAAATATCACTAAAAAATGCACTGTCCCACTTGTTATGGGATGGGAAAACCCATGTTGTTGTGGGGTTTTCTCTCAATTACATGCAGTAACCCCTGTTGGTATTGGGGGTATCATAAAATGTTGTGGTGAGGCCACAACAGGTGAGGTCGACCGGTTTCGATGGTTCAAGGGTGATTAACGACCATCTTCTTCAGGACAAGATCGATTTTCATATGCTGCTGAGTAGCGACTGTCCTCTTAGTAGGGCAGCAATAACAGGCTGCAGAGGGATCCTGGAATAGGAGACACAAAAGACATAATTGCAGAGAGTGCATGAATAAGCCTCTAACTGCAATATTGCAACAGTGGTGCATCCAAAGTGCAGCTAAAAAAACCTGTTACAAGGCAAATGAATGCTACCAAAGACAAGGTGCTCGCCAATTCAGAGCAAAGAGCGCCACTGTAATGGTGGCTAAACAACATAGACAAGTCAACCCCATGGTGAAGGGAAAGAAAGTGGCAAGACCTGTGCACGTGAGGGAAAAAGGGGGGGCACGGTGGGGGATGGGAGGGGGCGGACCGTGGAGTGTGCGAGGGGACCTACCTGGAAAGGATGACTGAGCTATCCAGGAAATGCACTGGGAGCAGTGAGAGAGCTCTCTCCAGTAGCGAACCTGCAAAGAAAGCGATGCTGTAAAGGACTGGATGGTTGTCGGGCGGTGCTGAAGGGAGCAGAGAAATACGCATACCTGGGAAAAGTCAATCGAGGCGAGCGCATGAAAACTGCAGTCTGCTCCGTCCTAAGGATGTGGGTGTACTGAGCGGCAGCGAAAGATGTCTGCCGTGTGTGACGCTGCATGGAGGCGGGGCACCATCCGTGATGGGCGCGTAAGCCAATCGGCGGTGGGCGCGTCACGGGCTTGTCAGTGGAAGGTTGGCCTATCAATAGGCGGCCCAGGCGGAAGTCTATGTTGCGGGCGGCCAATCAGGACACACATATGCGAGGGTGTGTGTGCTGCCGAGCTAGGGTTATCAATGCTAAAATAAAAATTACATGACTATTCCGATGCCTCAATCTCTGCACTTGTGACGGCTAGCTGCTTAGATTTAAGAATCCGAGATTTAATTCCCCTCTCGCACTCCCCCACATCATTGTGCTGGTTGCCCTCCCCTCCCTCCTTCCCTGCATCAGACCAGCTTTTCCACCTGTGCCTAAGTGAACAGGACCATGGTTAACAAAAATATCATTAGTTGTTTGGTCTTGCCCTCACCGGCAAGTTGATGAATCTTTTTCCCCAGAAAACCGTTCCCTGTGTATCATGAGTATAAGTGTTCCAGTAATGATTCTCACACTTGATTCTCACACTTTTCCAATACTTGGGGTCTCATTATGAGTCCGGCGGTAGCCGTGCTGCTAAAAATGGCACTGCTGCCGCCAGAGTCATTTTTTTCCCAGCGCCCGGCAATGGGTTCTTACCGGGGTATTGTAATTCCCTATTGCCGGGCGCTGGAAAAAAATTACTCCCCATTCCCATTCGAGGCCCATTGGACTCAATGGAAATGGGGAGGACGGATGCACCGGCACCATTCATGAATGGTGCCGGTGCATCTGTCAAGGTCTGCGAGCGGGTGCCGTTCCACCTGCCAGGTCAGACCCGGCAGGCTGAAATGCACCCGCTCGCAGACCTCAGAGTATGTCGGTTCGGTAACAATGGTGCCGGTAGCTTACTGGCATTATTGTTACAGGAATGGCACACTCGTAATGGGGCCCTTGGTCTTTACTGGGACAAGTATGAGTGCGCCAGTAATGATTCTCACTCTTCTCCAACACTTGGTCTTTACTGGGACGAATATGAATGTTCCATTCATTATTTTTGCGTCCCCCTCCTGGGCCTCCCACTCTCTGCTTTACATTTGTGTCTCAGGGATCACGTCATCGGGCCTGCAGTCCAGGCCGGGCATTCATCAGTGATTGTCAGATTGGCTTCTCGGCTCTTCGGTTCTTCTGTGTACGGCACTCTCCACAGTGCATTCAAGGAAGTGTTCTTGCTGTTATTTAGGGACTCCCAAGTCCACCGGATTTTGGTCACACCACCACTTATTACTCGGTTACTCCTTGACTTCTCCTGCTTCAAGTATTCTTGAGTGCAACAAGCTAGGATTTGCACGCCAGGTTCTTCCCAAAATTGGAAAATGTGCTTCCTCCTTTCCTTTATCTTCGCTCCCAGAGCTGATTTGGAACTCTTGGGCTTCTCTCTCTCCAAGGACTCCTCTCAGATGTATGACGCGGCCGTGGGACATCCTGGCCGGAGCTTCAAAGTCCTTCTTTTTTGTTCTGCTGGTAATCCAGTATTGCTCCAGTATCATTCTTCGTCTCAGTACCACATAAGTATTTCTTTTCAGGTTTTCTCAAAGGTTCTATACGACAATGACAAATATTAGCTTGTTCTTCATGTTTTCTTCTAGCAGCTTTTATTAGCAATGAACTTTAGGTCGGTTGGTTATTGAGTTCCTCTTTGGAACAGGAGTCCTTTTCCTCAAGAGGGAAGTCTCTCCCGGTGAAGTCTGATTGCCTCTACTCTAGGGAGGGTATTGCGTGGCGGGGTCACCTCCCTAGCTTCACAGGGACAGGGTTTCCCCAGGGGAGAAGTGACTGAATCCCACCATTTGTCACAGAATCCTGGCCCAAACTATTTGCAAAGCCGTAATAAACACCCTTGGAACATTACTGGAGTGTCAGAGTGGTTATTTGTGGCAGACACCCCGTTACAGTTGATTTCAATTGATAAAATTAAGTTTAGATAAAATGTGCAGATAAAAATAAAGTGAACTTGCATTTTAGGGTTACCATCCATGTTTTCTAGTAAACTATGCAAGATCCATCCAAAGGCCCTTCTCCCGATCACGCCTCAATGTGAGATATTTCGCCACAGTATATCTGTAGAAGAGTGCATTTCAATAACAAGTATTGTCCAGGGATACTGAGCTCAGACGCTATTCTGTCTAGATGTTCATCTGGGTGGACTCTGCTGTCCTTATTTAGACTGTGGCCCCGTTCACTCGCAAGTCAAGCATGACTTAAAGTGCTGACTACCATCCAAAACATGATAGTACCTGCTGCACTGCTCAGCCTGCCAACATCCACCATATGCAAGCAACACTCACGTAAACTGCCTCAGTGCTGCAGACCAAACTGCAAAACGCATTTTCATAACCGCCACGGCACTTGTAGAGCCTAAGTGCCTTTGATCACTGGGCTACATTTTGGGGGACATGCTGTTACCAAGCAACAGACCAACTTCTTATCTTCTGAAACACTTGTCTGACTCAGTTTTCCTTTTGGGCTAAATGGTTTTGGCAAGAGGAAGAGTTTTTTTGTCTGCACTTCTTTGCCCTGGCCTTGAGTGTCTGGTAAGTATGAGGCAGGTTGTTTTTTTATGTGAACTTTGGGGGCTATTTCATAATGTTTTACTAGTAACGACCACATAACAATCCTCAACTAAACTGATCTTTGAAACAAACGGCGAGCAGTAGGAGGAATCCACTTTCTGGACCAGATTCTAATGTACCTGATGTTGACTCTTGCATCCCAATATATGTTCCCATACAGATGGTGGCTTTTTACATGAGCCCCTGCTTGGCCATTTCAAGAGCATAGATGTAGATTTACTCCACTTGCTGCTTCCTATTGTTCATGGTACTCTATTCCCTCTTAGAGAAAACAGTATGGAAGTGATCATCAATACAGAGGCTAATAGAAGGTCTACTTGCAACTGAAGACAGGATTGATACCTGTTGTTGTTAACCAGCTGGGGGCGCAAAGTAAAATAGGAAGCGCATTTATACAGCGTTTAGTCGACAGTATGCACTATCAATTCACCCCCTGGTCTGATACTATATATTTGGTTATGCTAATTAGAGCAAGCACATGTTACTGATGAAAGTAAATGTATCTGCAGTCTTCAGCAAGGCTGATCCTCCTATACTTATGGATAGAGTCCAACTGTATAAGACTCAGATTTGCCAGATTGATGGTCTGTTAAGTCTATGGGTGGCATGGCTCCTGCCTTGACATCCATTCCTCCAGCCAACACAATATTTGAGCTTTATGCATGAATAAACTAGTGGTGCCTATTTGTCAGTGCACCCATCCGTGTAAACGATACTGCAGGAAGGCTTGCCACCTTTACAATTCCTTGCCTGTTTACTTTGCAAACTGTGACATTATTTGTTCCTAGAAACAGAGGACAACCTTTGTACTTGAATGCATAATCTAAATATTCAGACAGCGAAGTGAAATGGTCTGGCAGAACACTGTTTTTGTATTAAAAAAACTTTGACCTATCTCAACACCACTTTCTATTCAGGGCCAAAGAGGCCACAAATCGTCCCAGTACCCAAAACTTCATTCTCCCACCAGTATGTAAAATGTAAGACAAACAGTCCTCCTTTGGGTACTTCTGGGATCTCTGTACACCTGAAAATTATAATTATTTTGTTATCTTTTTATTTCGGTTATTTTTTAACAAATTTCTCAATTAAGTTCTTTGGCTAAATAGATAGGTTCAGCATACAGAGTCTCTTGGGCCCTTGAAAATCACGGTAGTCTGACGTCAAGAATTTTAGGAGACCATGACCTTAGACAGGCAGCGTATTCCACACTTTAAGAGAATGTCACTTTTTTTAGATGCTTTGGAGCCAGTGTAGGTATGCCAGGAAATGGTTTTCCTTTCAGTGTGTCACAATCTGTAGTGTTTGTAAGTGCATAGTAAATCTTGCGTTTCTTGGTGGTCACCTCTACCGTCTCCCTGACCTAGTAGGAGCCACTTAGGGCATAGGGGAGTT
This sequence comes from Ambystoma mexicanum, assembly GCF_040938575.1. Classification (NCBI taxonomy): domain Eukaryota; kingdom Metazoa; phylum Chordata; class Amphibia; order Caudata; family Ambystomatidae; genus Ambystoma; species Ambystoma mexicanum. Next base: position 976,497,295 of record NC_090934.1, on the reverse strand, counting down.
TCGCAGTCCAAAATGATATTTATTGAACTCAATATTTCTTTCCAACAAAACTATAGTTTGGGCACGCCCACAAATTATGAAACATGTCCCCTTTCCCCCCATATCCCCGCCAGCATGCACCAGATGTGCCTGGGAATATCATTTTAAGTCTTGTAGGTGTCAGGTACCATCTCACCATAACCTTATGTGCTGTTTACCTCATTGGTGTTGACTTGCGTGCCCAACTAATCTTGTCCCACATTGGTTCCCAAGCTTCCACAGGGATATTAGTGTTCAAAGCCGACTCCCACTGTTATGTACCTCCATTTATTATAGCCTTTCAATTTCTTGAGGAGTTTATATAGACCTGATTTTAGGTGTTTGGTGCCCTCGTAAGTTCTTATAAATCTTTCCATTGGGGTAAGTTCACTGCAGGCCGTTTCATTATTAATGGGATGAAGGGCCGAGTGTTATAACAGAAAATATGCTTGTCTGTGTCTGTTAGGAGGCCATATAGTCCTTTACATCTCTCAAAAGATTGTATGCGCCATCCCATAAATACGTCTCACAGCGTGTCACATCCCCACTTCCACCTGCTCCTAAAGTCTGCACCCATTTTCACTGGTGTATGCTATGGATTCCAGTGTTTTGGCATGAGCAGGGTGGGGTAGATGGTAAATGTGTGTCTTGTGACCAGTCTGTCCCAGGTGGCCAGCATTGTGTTCGTGATTTTACTACCATAGGCACTGGGGGGTGGGGGAGTTGTGTTTCTTTGGATGCCAGACTCTCTTCTTCAGTGACATCCCCACCACTGCATGATCCATCCAAGCCCATTTCTTCTCGGTCTTCTCAGTTGTGCTGCATTATAGTGGGTCTTGAAGTCTGGATACGCAATTCCCCCTTCAGCATTTTTATACTTCCATGGGTTTGTTCAAAATGCGGGGTTTCCTACCACCCCATACATAGGCCAGACATAGTTTCCAAAGGTGGACCAGCAAGGGCTTGGGGATGTTGACGGGGAGTACCTGAAAAAAGCAAAGGCATATTGGGAGGATTGTCATTTTAATCCATTCAACATTCCACAGCCATGAGTGAGTCAGTTTGTTCCATCTCAAAAAATCCTGCCTGGTCTGTGTGAGTAGTCTGGGGTAATTGGCTACAGACAGCCCTTCTGCTGTTGGGGTGATGTGGATTCCGCAGAGGCGTTGCTAGGGGAAGGCTAAGGGGGCTATAGCCCTGGGTCTTTTGGTTGTAGCGCCAGATGGAAGCTCAGGGGTTACAACCAAAAAGCTAGTTAGCCCTGGGTCCTGACAGTTCTGACATTAGCATAGCCCCAGATCTTTTCCAGACCTAGCAACACCCCATTTTATGCTTTTGGTTGCTACCTAAAATGGGGATTTATGTTGGAGGTCTATAAGTTGTTCCTTCGTGAGTATAAGGTCAAACATCTGTGATTTGTGCCCATTCATTTTAAAGCCCACCACTTTGCCAATGTGTTAAATCTCCCTCAAGAGCGGTGGCATAGCAGGTAGCGGGTCCCCCAACAATATTAGGACGATGTCTGCTAACAACCTTATTTTGTGCCTAAATCTGCGAATCGTATACCTTATATTTAATTATGTTGTCTAATCGTGGGTTCCACAGATAGTGCAGTGAGCATGGGGGACAAGGGCAGCCCTGCTTAGTGCCTCTCCGGAGGGTTAGTGGGTCACATGTTATCCCGTTGGCTTGTATTCTAGCTTGTAGCATGTCTGAATCATTTCAATGAATCTTGGACCAAATCCCATGGCTGACAGGGTGCTAAATAGGAAAGACCAGTCCACCCTGTCAAAAACATTCTCGGCGTCCAGGGAAATCAATGCCACCAGGACTTTTTGATTTTTGCGATTTCTCGAGGTGTAGGACCTTTCTAATTTTCAGACGATTGTCTATCTCGAATGAAACAGGCTTGATCGGCTACTATTCGTAGTAGCATGTATTTCCCGAGATGTTTTGACAGGATTTTTGTGCATGTTTAAGTGTCACGTTTCAGGAGAGCTATCGGGCGCAATCGGCTGCATGCTTTTGTTTTTGTTGCCCTGTTTCGGTAAGACCACTATTTTGGATTCATTAATTTATGGCGTGATGTTGCCAGATTGAATGAAAGAATTATGGAGTTTAGTTAGGATAGGAACCAGTACGTAGGTTTCTTTAAAAGACATGTGTAAGGCCGTCAGGGCCCAGTGTTTTATGTGGTTTTAATGATTCGATAGCAGCCTCGGCTTCTTCCGTGGTAATGTCACCATCTAGTTCCAGTGCCTGCGCTTTCTTCAGCGTTTGGAGTTTTGCTTCCAAGATATATTTATCCTGTGCTGCCTGGAGTCTGACTTCTGCACTATACAATGTTTTGTAGAAGACTCAAAAGGCTTCTAGTTTACTTTCTTCGGTGGTGCAAGGGTGGCAAAAGGGTGTTTCGGTTACCCACGTATCTCCTATTCTATTTCTGGCAGAATTGCATTGCTAACAGTTTGCTGGCTTTGTCTGACTGATCACAGATTTTATGTCAAAGGTATAAGAGGGACTTTTTTGCAGTGAATTTTCTTGTGTAGTAAGTTTAATTGACCTTTCAGTGCTGTCAGCTTGTTTAGGCCTCTTCTTATAGGGTTACCTTTATGGCAATGTGCTAGGGCTTTCATTTCAGCCAACAAGGTCTCCTCTTTCTTCATAGTTTTGTTCTTTTTTCCCATTAACGAGATCACAGATCACTGTCTTGAGCGTGTCCTAGTTATTGGCCTCTGATGTGCCATCTTGAACATTCTCTTATCTGAACTGCTTGATGCAGTTGGCTGAATCGGGTTTTGATAGTGGGTCCTGTGCTGGGTCGGAAGAAGGAGTTGGATACTTTAAGGGCATTTTTGTGATTTTTTATGAAATTATATAGATAATGTTACTCACCGGTATGGGGAGTGTGTAAAAAACAGACCAGTCCTCTTGAGCTGGGGATTTGCTTGAAGAGCTCGGGTTGGAGCCTCCACCCGAGCCTCCTCTCTGTGAGGGAATGAACTCTTTAAACTGATATGACCACCTGCTGAACTATACAGACAAGGGGACCGATCAATCAAAAGAGCGGGGAGAACACACCGCCATGGACCCAGCTGTAAAGAAAAGACAAGAGATGAATATTCTTTCGGATTCAACCCTGGCTTTCCCCAAGACTATTACCCTTAATAGAGTACCTGAGTGAGTTCCCCTTAAGCCACAAAAAAGGACCTGGAGCAACCTATAAAGCAGAAGAGACTTTAGATACTAGCTAAATGTGAAAACTGCCCAATGATGGTAATCAAGGAAATATACTTTACCACTGGTGGAGGTAAGAATAGTGCAAAGAATCCTTGGCCACAACGAAAGTATAAAACAAAAAAAGGAAGGTTAGTAGGGTAGCTATCCCCGGACGGAACGAGGGTCGCACTGGTTTCGGGATGATGCACCACAGCAAAGCGTTCCAAAATGCACTTTAGAAATGAAGCAATGTTATCCAAAGATGAGGTAACAGTTCGATGAAGACAGGATTCCAAAATGAAGAATTGTTCTCACCAGTGTTATTCCCCAGGAGAACGCAAGCACTGTGAGGAATGGGTTCAAGAGTCCGTGGTCAAGTAAGAGATGGTATTCATACAGGAAGTAGCAGTAGCAAAGTCTTAAACCAGGTGTCCAGGAGCAGGCAAAAGATATGGTACACGGGCGGTCAGCAAACACAACAAAATCACAATCCAGGAGTCCAGGAGCAGGCAAGGGGTCTGGTACACGGACGGTCAGCAAACAAAACCAAGACAGGATCAGGAATTAGAAGTCCGTGTGCAGGCAAGGTCGGTACACGGGCGGACAGCAAACAATACCAAGGTATAATCAAGATTTAGGAGTCCGTGTGCAGGCAAGGTCGGTACACGGAGAAAACAGGAGACTTCCGGAATTAAGGTACAGAAAGTAGCACTTCAGAAAATGCCGGTTGTAACTATAAACAGAAGTGGTGTTCTGAAAACCGCTGTGGTTTAAATACAACAAGGAGGCGGAACATAATCGAAAACAAGGCTCCCGTATTAATGTCGGGAACTACAACCCATGGCAGGTTTTCTGGGAAATGTAGTTTGTTGCAGCTGTTCTCCATGGCAGCTGCCACCGTGAGAAAAAAGTTGCATGACAGCGCCGTAGGCCCTCATGAAGAGCAACCACTTTCTTGTCTCTCTTTCTGGCCTTACATAGAGCTCCCCAACTGTCCTTATTAACGCGGGAGACTGAAGAGGCACGGGGCAGACACCGGGGAGTGTGATGAGGCGAACGTCGGGGTGTAACAGATAAGGCCCAACTTTCCATATCGCTAAGAGACTCATCCTAGCTATCTAAAAGAACTAAGGGTGCTTGTCAGTCGTCAGGAAGTCCTAAAATAAAAATGTCCTTGGTCCAAACCTAAATCTACCTGACCCTACCACTAAGATAAACAACTTAGACTCACCCAAGAGAAGATCCTTATTCTCTTGGGTTGCTGATTCCTTCAATAGTCTCTGGATGAAATATATCTGTATCACCTGCTTCCTCTTTGTATAATCTTCTTTAATAAAGCCTGGATATCTGCTCCATGAGCTCTTTTAATTCTTTGACAACACTACTGGGTTGTTTTCTTTCTTTAAGGATATGCTTGGCCAATGATTCTTTACATACTTTTGCACACTCTTATCTTTGCTTTACAGTCTCTCAATTCACCCTTGATTAGATTAAGTCGGACTTGATCCGTTTGTATAGTGTCTCTTTCCTGGGACCTCTCTTTAGTGCTTTCTCTTCTATTCTCATATTCTCTTGATACTATGATACCATATTTCTTAAGGCACGGCGGTGGGTCCTGTTTCCTCCAGTCTTCCTCTCTTGGCTTATGAGACTGCATCCCTTCCTCACAAGGTATTTGTCTCCAATCTCTCTATATTACCCTTTTGGGTTTATTTGGTATTCGATCTACGAACTCTCCACATTGCCAGTTACACAACTTTAGTGCTTGTGTCTTTTCTTTGGGACTAGGATGAGTTAAACTCTTCATGCACGTTATTCCCCTCACAGGGTTTCTGGTTATTGACTCTAGACACCTTTCACATTGGTAATTCAAAAACAGTGTTCCTCTTGACTCGTCTTTATTACTGGGACGAGTTGTACTAATCATGTGTTCCTTCCCTGGCTGCCTCCCACTTTTCCTGTGCTCACCGGTACCTTCAGCTGAGTATGGGAACCTTGCAGGGCTTGGCACTCACTCAGATATTCTTTGTGGTTGTCGGTTTCCTCCCGCTCTGCTTTTGCTGGCATCCCAGTCTCAGCTTCCCATCAGACTGCCTTCATCAGATGCAGATGACTGGGAGCTCTGCTCGTTTCCAGCAGTGATGGTCTTGGTGTACTTGTGAGGGCACTTTGCCCACCACGATGTGTTCATGGTCACGTCACCGCCAGGTCCTGGACACCTCTTCTCTCTTGGGTAGCGATTTCCCCGGTGCCTTGCTTGCCGTTCTCCCAATGTCTCGCTTTGGTGATCCTCGCCTATTTGTAAGTCTCGTGTTCCGCGGCTAGTCTCAACTCTGCCCCTTCTTGGTGTTATCACATCAGAGGGATTCCCCTGTGTCCAATACTCTCTCTCCTCCTCTCCTCTCCCCGTCTTAGTTAAGTGCAAGACTCTTAAAGGGACATCTTTTTACACTCGCTGATGGTATTGCTTCAGTATTGCCTGCAGCCACATATAACGATGTTGCATTCTTCTTCCCAGTAGGCCGTCCCATATATGCATGATAGTGTGGCTGATCCAGGGAGTACCTTACAGTAATGGGAGTCATTGTCCCCTAAGGAGGAGTCACTCCCAGTGAGGTCCCACTTGCTCAAACTCCTAGGGAGGGTCTTGTAGAGTGGGCTCAAATCCCTAGCCTCAAAAGGGTGGAGTGGCTCTCCCTTGGGGAGAAGGGACGAATACCGTTGATTCGTCACAGTCCCTTGTATATGAATTAAAGGCCAAGTGTCTTGATTGATGGGCATTGTTACTATGGCAGAGGGTGATTGTAATTGGAGTGTGATCAGAGATTATAAACAAGTGTGTATCTGAATCTATTTTGCTACACTGCAGTGATGTGCTAGTAAATATCATGTCTAGTCTTGCACAGGAGTGATGTACATTGAATAAGAAAGAGAAGTCTGAAGACTTCCTGTGTTGCTCGCTCCATCTATCTTCTAGATCCAGTTCTGTGTATTTAGATCTAAGCATCTTCGCCATGGCTCCTGCTGTGCCGATTTGTTCTCCCGTTCTGTCTAGGGCTAGGGACCACACCAAATTAAAGTCACCCATCAGTATTGTGTCCCCTTTGGCGTAGCTTGTGAGCTTTTGAGGAAATTCTGAAAGAATGTATTCCGATTGGAGGTTGGGGCTTAAACTACTGCCTTAGCATTGCACCATTTAGTTCCACCTTGAAAATCAGGTGTCTACTGTCTGTGCACCGCAAGGTCATCCTTATTTGGAACTGGAAGTCTTTGTGGATCTCTATTACCACTCCCACTGTTTTATTTACGGATGAGGCTTGCATTATTTGGGGGAAGGCTTTATGTTTCGGACGCCATTGGTCCTGCTTTAACAGATGTGTTTCTTGAAATCCAATTATATCTGTGCGATGTTTCACGATGATCCCATACCATAACCCTTTCAGTTGGGCCGTTTAACCCTTGCATATTCCAAGAAAGGATTGCCACCATCCCGCTCTGTATTTAAGTATGTTGTGCATGATAATTCCCCAAGTGGGTTTTTCCATCTGCTCACTTCATTTAATGGTGTACCAGCCCATCAATAGTCTGCCTTTGTGTCCCCTCTCTTGTTGCTTGCCCATCCACCTGCTTCACCCGTTTGCCTATTGTTTCAGCTTTTCCAAGCATAACATGTCAATTGTTTCTCTTTTAACAAACTCCCCAACTTGAACAAAAACATAAACCTCCATTGTGTCTTCCCGACATTGCACATGTCAACATGGGAATATTTCCCTACCAGCAGAGGGCACAACTGAAGGTGTCTGCCATACAACCAGTGTGGCTTATTTGCTTCCATAAGTAATAAGACACGAGACCATCCACCCTCCAATGCTCATGTTAAAGTATGAGGCGCAGCCTCTGGGCTCTCACTTGCATGGTTGCAAGTGCAAAGGCGGAGACCATTCTCTTATCTTTAGGAGCTCTAGGGTCTGTGGAGTCCTGCAATGTGGGTCCCCTCTGCCCCGCAGGTAGAAACTACTCTGCATTTCTTTTCATCATGTTTGTGACATGCCTTTCTTGTAGAAACAGTGGGTTTGTAAGTGTCAGGTAAGTGAGTGGGGCTTGTTTATATGATCCTCTAAGGATCAGCTCCTTAATCTGGAAGGAGGCGTGTTTGACAATAATATCTCTTGGCTGGGCTCCAGGTTCTTGTGAAGCTTTCCCCACCCGATGAACGTGTTCACTGCATATTTCTGGCAGGTTGGGCTTCCCAAGGATTTGTGCAAACATGGTTTGCATGTATCTTGGGTTTTATGTGGTATTTCTGCATTTTGAAGGTTGAACATAAAAAAGACCAATTTATTTGTATGGCGTTTAAAATGCTGAAATATCACAATCTGAGCACTCACCCTCTTTGTCTCCTGTGCCGGCGGGATTTCTAGTAAGTTGGAGGGGTTTCACCCCTTTCCTTCCTGCCACCCCCTTCCCAGCTCAACAAATTCTCCATCATCGTCCACCACTCACCCAAACACACTTTTACCTGTTCCTTCCCTTACCACCACAAATATTCCCCCCTCCTCTTCCACACAGACATTCACTCACTCACAAACACACACACACACAAAATAAACACGTACCTCACCTGGCTGTGCCTTTCAGCCACTTTGCGCACTCGTGCATGTCGTGAGGAGCAGCTGTCATCCAAACGGATAAGTGAGGGGAGAGGAGGGAACGGGGGATTGTGGTTTGGTTATGGCCTAGGGAGGCGGGTGAATGGGTTTTGTATGATCGATTTAGACAGACAGAATAACCAAATTTAATCGTTTTTCTAAATTGATCATAACTATGAGCAGAAAAAATAAATTGGTTTCTTCACTTATTTCTGTATCCTCTTATGTCGTTCCCTTCCCGGCCTTCTTTTAGCTATCTTACCCATACATTGTTTCTCCTGGAGCGTTTTTCAGGTCCTTGCACTTGAGTCCCAGGTCTTGAGTTCGTGCTTAGAATTTGCAGAGTGTGACACTGTGCTCTGCTGGCGTGTTTTTGAGGTCTTGGGGAGTTTTCTCAGATTAGGCTACAGAGCGTCCATGCATGTGTGTAAGCCTGCCAATTTCCTTGCAAGATCATTTGCTAGCTGTTTGAACTGGTATTGGAGTGAATCTGCTGTCTAGCATGCATTGCTAAAGCTCCTCTTTTGCAAGCGCCATTTGGATTTTTTTTTACTTCCCGACCTTCTTACAGTCTTCATTGGGCTGTTAACTCGATCCTGCCTAACACTTTAGCAGTTCTCCTTGCTTGGTTTTCTTGTGCATCTAGGGTCTTACCAGACTGGTAGCTCTCTATGATCTACTTTTGGTTAGTGTCAGGTGGCCGGACCTCACCTGGAATTCGGCACCCCTCTAGAAATTCAAGTCTCTTTCACAATGTTTCCTCCTGCACTGCTGTTCATATCTGGCAAGAACTACTAGCAGGGTTTGCCCCTCGTTTTTTCTGTTATTGCTATTACATGCAGAGTTCCTCTGTCTATGTCTCATGTGCTTCCTCTGTTTATGTCTCATGTGCTTCCTGACCTTTCTGCGGTCATTGCAGTTTTCCTGTTGGGGGGCGGGGGGTGTGGTTCTCTCAGCCACTGACACACAGCAATCGAACATCGCTCCAACAGACAAGCAACTGAACGCTACACTGCTGTCATCAGTCTCAGTCTCAGCTAGTGCCTCTGAGCACCATGGGCACACAAGACTAACCTCTAGATACTTCAATACTGGAGACACAAAAGACCTAGAAACAGACCCACCCGCAGAGCACAGGGAACATCCAATCTGCATTCATTGACACAATAGCAATGTTATCTTACATTTTCCATCCCTCTCCTCAACCAAATTCACGCCCCCTCTCTTTCAGGTCAACCAGAGCACCTGGAATCCAGGCATATTGCAGTGGTACACAGTATAAGCCCAGTCACATTTCCCCAGATAGCTGGTAAGCTAGGTCATTGGGATATGTGCCAACCAAAGACCTGCAGGTAATTGTTTCAAATCCAGCAAAGCCTACACAGACATTTATCATTCTGATGCTGATAAAATGAGTACTGTTGAGTAAAAAGGACAACTATCTATATCTAACCAATTGAATTTCTACTAAAATCTTTATAAATTGGCATCTTTATTTATCATAGTCGCCCCTTTTGGCCATACATAGCTCATTGTTTACTTTAGGACCGGAACAAGGATGTGACATTGTGACCATCCATCCCCCTCCACACACCCTGCCTACATTCTGCAATGTTTGTAGGGGTAAGCTGGCACGCCCAGCTGATGGTGGTAAGGGCTCTTGAATAGTTTTGCCTTGTCCTAGGATCAGCCCTACTTAAGTGAATAAGTATCTGTACATTGGAGACATAGCAACTCTAGTGAAAGAAGGGAACAAGGTTGAAGGTTAGAGGTAAACTGAAACAGAGGATTGCATGGCACACATAAATACCAGAAAGCTGGGGCTTCCGGGATCTTAAACAGAAAGGGACTTCCAATCTTGAGAGTCACACCGCTGACTCTCCTCCATTCACCCACTTTTGAGGGCAGCCATGTTAACCAGAGGAGATTGCTCTACATTCAAGAGCCAATGTTGCAGTGAGCCAAAGGCGGAAAGTAATGCTGACCTGCAAGGCTAGGCTTGTGTGTTCTAGCTCTCTGCATCTCTGCATGTTATTAGGGCTTTTTGCCCCCTAGACCTAGCGATTCATGGAAAGTCCAAGCATTATTTCAAGAACTGATGTAATTTGTTTGAGTCTAATAATGTGACAGATCCAAGCAATCACATTTTACCCTTCCAAAAGCACATTTTTAATCCCTGCACAGAGGGTAGTAGTCCCGTCTGTTCAGACTGCCATCGAGGTTTGCCTTAGTGGGCCAACAAGTAACATCACATTGGGTAGGCCAACTGTGGACAGGGCCCAGTCCCAAACTCAGGGAAGGGCCCTCAACTATCTCCTGGAAGTGTAATTAGCACAAGCAGATTGGCCCTTACGGTTAGTAGGCTAGCACATGGCTGGACCAGCATCAAAGGCTCCAGGGCTGGTCTCCTGCTGATGTAGGGCTGCCTCGCTTCATGTGACCCCCCCTAGCCCTCGCCGCCCCTCCCGGCCATCACGCCAAGAGCTCACAATACCATCACACATTACCATAACTAAAGGGCCTGTGGCACTTTCTGCAACATCTCCCCTCACAGTCATTATTGTAGAGAGATGGCAGGTCACTAGTCATCCACATCGACACAGCTCATGTTTGCTTGCCAGATAGAAAGCTCAATGCTTGTCTTTGTTTACACTGCAGATTACATTTCAAGACCCAAAAGGGCAAACTCAATTTGTCGTCCTTCTGGGGGTGATACATTGTGTAACATTAAAATGGCTAATATTTGCATCAGTGCAGTGAAGCAGGGTAACTACAAATATATTAAAACATACATTATGATCAGTCCTGGTTTTTGGTATATTTTCTAAATTACTTGGTGTCAAAGGCGTTTTAGCAATTGATATGATATGATATGATATGCCATTTATAACGCCCCTATACACAAGTGTTTCAAGGCGCAAGGTTTTCATTTTTCTGTGGCAATGCATGTGAGCGCAGAGGCATATAACTATAGATATGCTTATTCTACTCATGTAAACAATCACCCGTTGCCAAAATGTGCACTACAATCATGAATGTCCCGTCATCAAATATGCACTTGTTATTCATAAACAAATGACTAATGAACCCTGCAATACCCAGCATGCATTCACCTCTTCATAATCAATGTAACTATATTAAGGCACTCTGATAATGTACTGCATCTGTTGACTGGTAGAAATGTCTAACCACGCAACCAAATACATGCAAAACAATTCATCTGTACAATCAAATGTACTGTTGCTATGCTAAGGTTTTTGATGTATAACTGTAGAAGTGCATTGTGCCCAAGGGGCCGCCCACAAGCACAATCCTTAGAACAGCTATCTAGATTTTATGGGGTGGAGGGGTGGTAATGCAGCCCAGACCTCACCTGAAAGGCAAGAGTAGGGCTTTACAGAGAATAGGCTTTAGGGGCCAAGACGCACAAGGCTGCATAAGCATATCATTACCTATACATTGCTCCGATGGGTGTGAGATGCTCCTCTGGGCAGTACACACTACATGTAGCAACTCCTTTTCTTCTGGCATCAAGCATATTTTTGGAACACCAAAGTATCTTCCTGAAATGCAAGCATGCAAGTGATAGCAAGAAAGGTACATGATCCTTGTAATCTGATGGTTTGTGGAGGGGGGGCGTTGTCTGTGCTCGCACCCAAACACCCTTAAACTGGTCTAGCGTCCATGCTGGTGGCCTAAATGTAATCTAGTGAACAGTTGAAGATACTAAAACACAGCTGTCAATAAAGCAAGACCAACGCCAGCATTGCATGAACACCACCCGCACGCACGATAGGTCATTCTTAAAGCCACAAGAATTTAAGTGAACAATTTGAAGTTACCAGCCTGTCAGAAAGGGAGACCAGGCAATGTGGAGCAAAGGTGCGTGAAGACGAGACTAGCAGAAGGCCTTGAGCTGGCAGGAATATGCTGGCATTGTCATTGGGAAGTGGAGAGTGATTAGAGATGCAGATACTGACCTCACCTGTACACATTGGCCCCAAGTGCAAACATTCATCGATAGGTCCTTACTGACTAACAGAAAGTCCTTTACCTCTATCAGCAAACAAATGTGTAGTAGGGCCCACCCAGGAATCAGGCAGACACTTTTGGAAAGAGTAAAAAGGTTTATTCGTAGGACCCCACGGTCACCTCTTCCGTACTGACATCAACCGTCAGCCTCGGAAGTGAACCACAGAACGCTCTCAGTCAACTAACAAGGTAAGCATTCTTTCTTGTGCTGTTCTCAGCATGAGAAAGAAATGCACATAACATCATGTAACGACACAATGGGCTTCATTACAGGTCCGGCGGTAACCCTGCTTGTCCTACCGGCGGGTTGCAGCCGGACGGTATAAATTTACTGGTGCATGACTTCACTGTGCCACCGGCTCATTACGAGGCCAACGGCTGGGAAGTCAGGCGCTGGTATATTTGTTCATCCCCATTCCCATAGAGTCTTATAGGACTCTATGGGAGTGGGGACACGGAAGCACCGGCACAGTTGCTAACAGTGCCAGTGCTTCCATGAAGGGTTCGTCTACCGCAACCGCTGCACCTGGCAGGGTCAGATCTGTCGGGCACAGCAGTTCCTGCAGGCAAACACGTTTTTTTATGGCTCAGAAACAAGGGTGCCGTTGTAGTTGAGGAAGAGTTCCCCCTTCCCGTTCTGCCCTAACACCCCCTTCTACTTCCCCAGCTGAGGAAATCTCTGCAATTACTATCTCCACACCCATGTAAGGATTTTCAGATAGCATACAAGGTCCACCCTCCCTCTTCTCACACCTGCACCATTCACCACTTTTCTCCGAACACAGGATGTGCTCTGACAACTTGGCTCATGCCGCTGATGGCACAAAGTACCCAGTCTTTGACTACGCTCTCCTCATCACTGTCCATTGCCGGCCACCAATATGATTCTCGTAATCTTTTTTTGTTGGGCAAGTTACATTAAACAACTATTCAAGCTTACTGGATGAGCTAACCTATTGCCTCTGGTAATGCCCCAAGGTCTCTCTGAAAGTTAATTCAAAACTAGAGCATTGTGCAAACTAGAGCATATTGCTTACTTTCCGGCAAGCCCTCAACCTTTGTCCACCCTTCTCTCAACCCTTTGCAAATTCATGTTAACCCAGGATCGTTTTAGCTCTCTACCCACATATCCTGGAATGAACTTTACATAGTACTCCCCATGCCCAGGAAGAACCTTCAGTGATATAGGATGTGGGAGTGTGTGTCTCGCCCATGACCCTTACCAAACCTTCTCTGAGCCTAATTCCATAGCTGACAATGGTGTGCCCCAAATACGTGATGCTCTGCACCTTGATTTGGCACTTACCAATTTTTACCATTAGCCCTTTTTCTTGTAATACTCCTAAAACTTGATTTACCCGATGATCATGGTCCAATTCTGTTTTCCCCCACACCAGTACATCATCCTGAAATTAGCCACCAATCGTTGAAAAACAGCTGCAACCGACTTCAACCCAAAAGGCATTCTATGAAACATGTACGCCCTGAATGGTGTAATAATAGATGTCAGATGACATGATGATTCGTGGAGCTCTATCTGGTGGTATGAAGATTATAAATTGAATGTCGAAAATCATGAAGCTTGCCACATTGTGATGAAAAGCTCATTGATGTTTGGCAGGGAGTGTCTGTCCACCCGAATACTAGCAGTTAAGTCACATAAATCCCTGCATGTCCATAATCCTGGCCCTGATTTTTTAGCTAAAACAGTAGGAGATAGCCATTCCGATGATTCCATTCCCACAATGGCTCCCTCCATCACAAGTTTATCAACTTCCCCTTTCAGTGCTTCCCTAGCAAGCACAGGCACATTCTGCACCTTGTGTGCTTGGGAAACGCCCCTCTCTTTGATATTATTTTATGTGCAAACCCTTTTAGCGTACCCAACCTGTTGTTGAAAACAGTGGGATCATTTGTCTTGAGGCTTTCCTTTTACATGGTTGTGTTTGAGCTTACACAGAGAAGTGGAATTTCTTTCTCTGGACAGATCTGTATTTCTAAGGCTGATTGCTTGTCCCCCCTAAGACACTAGCACCTTTATGTGCTACATAAAGTTTTCCCTTGGCTTCTCTTCCCTTGTATTAGGTGCATGCCCATTCATATGCCAAAACAGCAATCAGGACTGGCTGTAGACATTGGGGTATATGTCTGCTGGAATGTGTGTGTTTACAGATATCCCAAAGTAAATTTCATAAAGCTCCAGGGAAATCATTATGTAAGGGGAACCTGAATCACCATCATTTCAATATCAACATCATTTATCCACATGGTGTCCCTTGGCCCATTCTTTTTTATCCCATTGAATTTGCAATAACACCTTTTCTTCTATGACAGACCCCTGGTTCTTTCCTGCATCCTGCACCATATGTATATGCTTGTACATATTGAGTCCAGATCTGAGTCCAGATCTGCCTTTTTGTGAAACATAGGACTCTCTCCCACTATCTAGGAATCTCAAACCCATGTATGTTCAGATCTGCCATTCTGTGAAACAAAGGACTCTCGACCACTGTCTAGGAGGTGTGTTTAGATCTGCCATTTGTGAAACGTAGGCCTCTCACTCACTATCTAGGAGTCTCAAATCCAAGTTAGTTCAGATCTGCCATTCTGTGAAACATAGGCCTCTCTCCCACTATCTAGGAGTCTCAAATCCAAGTGTTTAGATCTGCCATTCTGTGGAACATAGGCCTCTCGCCCTCTATCTAAGAGTCTCAAATGCAAATGTGTTTTAGAGCTGCCATTCTGTGAAACATGGGCCTCTCTGCCACTATCCAGGAGTCTGAAATACAGGTGGGTTCAGATCTGCCTTTTGTGAAACATAGGCCTCTCTCTCACTATCTAGGAGTTTCAAATGCAAATGTGTTTAGATCTGCCATTCTGTGAAATATAGGTCCCTCCCACGTTCTAGGAATGTCTAGTCGAATTGCGTAGCTCTCACATCTCACATGCTGTGAAGCCTAGGCCTTCCCCAACTCTCTGGAAATCACAAATCCAGGCACGGTCCGATTACTGCCTAACATCCTGTGAGATCCCTCAAGATACATTATCTGGGATCCCATAACTCCAAAGGCATTACCCCTCTATAAACCACTCTGTGAATCCTAGGCTTTTCCTGTCAAACTGCCCGACTGCCCTGACCAAGCGCAATAAACCGGGTAAGCACTCAGATCTAGTGCCGTACTCCAGTGGAGGTGCACCTCTCCTCAGACACATCTCTGAAGGGTTCCTCCCCACTAGGCAGACATCATGCCACACACGGGTCAGAGCAGCACGCTGGCGCACCAGTAGGCCCGATGAGACAAATCACAGTAGAAGTCAACCGCCACTGGTTCCATGTAATAATGTCCCCATTAAATTATTTCATCGAACATGTGGGTGACACCCGCGCAACCCTCAAAACCCCCAGTCCCCCTGTCCTTATATATATGGTCACCTATATAATGTTGCCACATAATTTTCCCGGCAACATTATATACAACCATAAATATAGGGACATTATTACCTGATACTTGGTGACCATCACACAGCCCATCACCCTATCCCTGCATCTCATCAAAATGCAACCCCCAGCCCTCACCCATTCCTCCTCCTCGCCAGACCAACCCCACTCACCCTGACCGCCTATCCCTCCCACGTAGATCCCGCTCTGCTCAACTAAGAACGGCAAGATGGAGAAAGGGAGCAGAGAACATTGTCCCCCGGAACATACCAGACCCCACAACGAGCCATATAAAACACCCATCACAATCCACCCCTGCCATCAACCACTCAACTGCACCATCTGGTCACACCCACACCGAACAACATTGCAACTGCAACCCACGCTTCTCCAGCCTTAGTGCAGCAAGAGCAGCTCTAGCCAAAATCCCAAGCTCCACAGCCCCCCGCCCCTCTCACCCACACACCTTGGACTGTCCAAAAGTCAAGGAAAGGCCCAGACCATAGGCACATTATGCCCCTACGAGCATCACCCATCCTCCAACCCGGATCGCAAACACTGCCACCACACTATAGGACCCAAACCTCCCCACCCACACCCAACCCGGTCCTAGCCCTATTCCCCTCATCTCCCACTCCCGTTGTTTCCTTCTCTCCAGACTCCTCCCACCCACAACCTGCTCCACCCACCGCTTTGCCCCGCTTCACTCCAGCCCCCATACCACTCACAACCCTACCCGCCCAACACCCACAAGGACATCCCACCAACCTTCCTGCATACTCATCCACGCCAAGTCTGTATTCCAATTGAATACATTCCACATCTTCAACCGCATCACAGAAGAAAACCCAGACATCCTTTTCATTACCGAGACCTGGTTTGCTGACGATTACGAGCCCATCGCGCATGAGGCCTTTCCACTCCGCTACAACATTACTCTCCGGAACAGATTGCAAAAGAGGGGCGGGCTAGCGGGATCTGTGTGATTTTTCCGTTGTGGAAAAGTCAGCGACGGAAATGTTCGCATGGGAAATGTATGCACCACAAATGTTTGTACATTTCCCATGCAAACATACAATAGAAAACCATACATACACACACCACCATAAATACACACAACCCCACCCACAACAAACCCCCACCCACACCCCCAACATACCCCCACCACCCTACATACCTTTCCTTCCTTCGCGTTGTGTCCCTGCAGCGCCGGTTGCCTTACACTTCCGTGATCGGAAACCGGCGCCGCATGTTCCTTTTCTTTTTTTTTTTTTACTTTTTGCCAGTGAGCTGCAGGGGTGTCCACTGCAAACCCCGCTCACTATACTATATGTTAGGCAGAATCCTGTGCAGTTCCCTTGGGGACCACAGCAAGAAGATTAAGTCTACAGGAGTAAGCAGTAAACCCAATTGGTAGCAGTCTGCACCACCCTGATTTATCTGGTAGCTGTGGCTGAGCAGTCAGACTTCTCTCAAGAAGAGTTAGGCAGTATACAGAGGATACACAATAGGGCCAAAAACACAGTAGAACAAGGAAACACTGACCAGAGCTTTGTATCAAAAGTATATAATTATTTATTTAACACACACTTTAGAAAATACACTAGCACTATTAATCAAAGCAAGTTCCAAACACAATCAGAAGAGTATACACACCTCCCTTAGCAATTATTAGACAAGTCCAAGTCAAAACACCACTATTTGTCAAAACAGAGGTGAGCGTGTAACTTAGATGGCACTCCAATAATTACATAAAAGGGAGAGAAAAAGGCAGGTCATAAGGATAAAACAGTTCCCAACACTTTTAAGAGACACAAACAAGTTAGTGAAGGCAGAGTCTACTGTAGAGCCAAAGTTCATAGGCCAGGCCCACTTTAAATGGAGCAAGGTGAAATGTGCCCAAGATCACACAGTTGCGAAATGCATTCTAGTCTTTGTAGAAATGTTCAAAAGAGGCTGGGGTGGTTCAAAAGATAAAGTTAGAAGGTCTGGGGGCCAACCCATGGAAAGTCAAGGATTTAAGGGTCACCTTGAGCAAACCGAAGAAAGGGAGGCCAGGTGGAACACAGTACCTTTAAAGTTGAGGAAACTCCAGCGGTGGCAGTTGTTCCTGGCAGCGGGTGCAGTTCGTGGTTTCGACCAGGGGAAGAGAGGATCTCGTCGAGGAGGAAACTTGGAGTCATTGCACTGCCCAGGAAAGAAACCAGCCGCTGAGTTTGTCGGTGAAAAGGTGCATTCCTGGTATTCGCGGTCACAGTGGTGATGCTTGGCTATCCGGCCGCCAGGGTGCTTGAAACGGGCGATTCGACCAAGAGACGTCCTGGAAGGCGAAATAGCGAACTGGTTGATCCTACCAGCTCAGAGGAAGAAGACTCTTTCAGCAGAAGATCTTCTCTTGTCCTCGGGAAAGTGGTGAGGTTGTTGCAGCAGGGCTCCACTGGTGGTGTCGTCGTTGCAGATGGCTCAGCTTCTCCCTTCTTCGGGTTTCTTAGGTTCTGTGGCAACTTCTGAAGTTCCAGTCCCAAAAGCCCTGCTTTTATGCAGACAAACCCCCATTCAACAGCCTAGCTGTCACTCAAACATGCTAAGTGATGAGCCGGGCGGCACCACTGGCCCAATCAGAACAGAGTGTGACTTGGGTTGCTAAGGCAACGCAGTCCAGGGTGCCAATTCCCCCACCCACACATCCTGTGGAACCCAGACAGAGTGGCACCAGTTGGAGGGCTTCTGTGGAGAAGCCTGCCAAAAAGTGGAACAAAGGGCCCGACCTTGGTTGGAGTTACAGAGACTGACACAAACGCCATATTAGAAAAGAGTTCTGGCAAAAATACTCAACCGGTGATTTATTATTAAATAAATAAACCGGCGGTATCTTTAACATTGCACCAAAAAGTGGTGCGTTTAAAATCAATGGGAAAATCCCATAGGAAATATTCCGGTGGAATATTTTGCGTGGTAACCACTGCCACCAGCCAGAAACACGACAAGGGGGGACTGGACAGTGCCCCCTTGGAAACAGACCCAGGGGCAATCGAATTAACCCCTTCCAGTACTTCCACAATATGATGGTTTGTAATGGTTCTGTTCACAATTTTGGACTAGTAAAGTCAATGGTGACTTTACATGCCCTGGGAGACAGTAGTCAGTCCCAGGGTATGGAGTCTATGTTTGGGGGTCACTATGACACCCCTGTGTTACTGCAGTGAGGGTGCTGTGTAACACACACACAAAAACAGATGATACCCTATGGAGTAAAAAAAAACCCATAGCCCATAAGCACACAAAGAGTCAAAGACATACCTCAAATCATGCCTAAGAGTGGGAGGAAAAGAGACTCACTCTTAGCAGGAGAAAAAAACAAACCCCAAAAATCCAGCAAAGCTGCTGGGGAACTCACTAGGTTTGGGAAATTAGCCTTATAAGAGAATTCTCCCTAACACTATATAGTATGGTGAGCGGGATGTTGCGGGGGACACCCCCGCAGCCCCCACATTCTTTTTCTTACCTACCTAAAATGCATACAAACAAAGGTTCGAACTTTTGGTGTTCGAATCTTTGGTGTTATGCATTCTCTGCCTTTGTTACGGGGTCGGAACTTTCAGTGCGGTCATTTTGGCCGAAACCAGGCTATCGATACTTCACAAACACCAATTCCCATTAATAATTAAGGACACCTCAACCAACACCACAGACTACGAATCCCTCATGGTAAAACTGCAACTCTCACCACCACCTCCGACAGCCTCCTTCTCATCTATAGACCCCCCGGCTACAAGAAAAACTTTGCAGACACACTTGGTGAAGCACTGCCACAAACTTCATCCTACATCCAACACTTACCATTTTAGGGGATTTCAACATATGGTTCGACCCCCCCTCAAACCCTATGACCCGATCACTCACAGACAATCTGCAATCACTCAATCTGACAAAATACATCTACACACCCACCCACACGGAAGGTCACACCCTCAAAGCGATCTTCAGCACTACAAACATATCTACCCAGCCCTCCCACAACCTATCATGGACTGATCACTCAGCAATTTACTTCTCCATACCACTGAGCATAACGGCCGGCGGTCAGGGCCACACACAACCACAACCAGCCACCTCCCCTATCATTCCACTATGGAATAAAGTCGTAATCAACCCAGATATAGCACACTCACTCCTCAACTCTCTCCACACACTCCCACTTCAGGAAGAACCTCCAGTGATCGAAACCTTTGACCTCTGGCTTACAAAAGCCCTCACACCCCTCATCCCAATAAAACAGACCACTCAGAGATCAGGAACAACACCAAGGTGGTTCACTGCTAAACTCAAGTCACTAAAAACCCTCAAGCACCGTCTGGAACTGACTTGGGGACCGACCACCCTGCAGCACAGAACAAAACCGTACTAGCAAGAACAACCAAAGCATACAGACTGGAAATCAGAAAAACCTAGAAAACATTCTATGGGAACAGAATCCTTAATGCACGAAACCCGAGCAAGGAACTACATAGAATCATATCCAAATTCAAATCCCTGGCATGCTTGAGTCACCCCCCTCCAGTCTCTCAAGCCCTATGTGACACCCTATCACTGCACTTCCACAATGTCGCTATTGACAGACACTCCGCCATCATTTCTAAATTGGAACACATACCCCAGCCACCCACCTGCCCACAGACCGACCATCTTCAAAACCCCACCTCGATACAAATCTTCAACTCTTTCTCTCCCATCTCACACCAGGAGTTCCATTTGCTCGTAGCAGATAATCACCCCTACGGCTCCCCTGAGGACCCATGCCCACCCACACTCCTCAAAAACATTGTAGCCTCTACATGTGCTGGTAGTATTGCACGCTAAATTATCCACCACTCACTCACTTCAGGATCCTTCCCAGAAGCCCTAAAAACCTCCTACATCAAACCCACCCTCAAAAAACAGACACTCGACCCACTCCTCCCCCAGAACTACCGGCCAATCTCCAACACACAATTCATCGCCAAACTCATGGACCTCCCAGCATACAATCAGCTTGGCCTCTTCACTGAAGCCAACAACCTCCTAGACCCTGCACAATCGGGTTTCAGGCCTCTCTGAGGAACAGAATCCTCCCTAGCATCTGTCTGGGGCGACCTAAAAAGAACTGCGGAAACAGAAGGCTGTGTTGTACTCATCCTACTGGACCTCCCCGCAGCCTTCGATATCCTCGATCACACTATCCTACTAAACAGGCTACAAACACTAGGAATCAGACAAACAGCCCTCTCTTGTATCCCCTCTTTCATTTCAAATTGCTCACAAATCATGCACCTCCACTAGTTCACATCCACCTCACGACCAGTAAGGAAAGGTGTGCCACTAAGAGCATCCCTATCTCCCCTAATCTTCAACTTCTACCTAAATCCCCTGACTGCAATCATCCGCTCATACAATCTTACCTTCTACAACTATGCAAATGACACCCAGATCATCCTTAAAATCCCCAAATCTCAAGGTTCCGGCAGTCCTCTCGGATATTGACCACTGGATGACAACCAACCACCTCTTCCTCAACCCTGGGAAAAATGAAATCCTGGTATGCAGGAAAACAGCCCTCCTTCCCCAACCAATTCCATGGCCACAATCCATAGCACAAGCACTGGCAACCTTGAAAGTGGTAAAACATTGGACTCGGACCTATCCCTCACCCAACACACCACCTTCATATATAAACCCTGCTTCTACCATCTACAGATTCTCAGGTGTATTTTCCCTTACCTCACCTATCCCCTACCGATTTCCGTGATCAACTCCATTATCCTGTCCCGCCTAGACTTTGCAAATTGCCTCTACCTAGGCGCTCCAGCGTTTCAACTAAGGAAACTCTAAAGAATCCAAAATGCAGAAGCACGCCTGCTCATTAACCTACCCCCCAGATAACACATCAGCCCCACACTAAAAGTCCTCCATTGGCTCCCGATTGGGCGACACACTACCTTTAAGGCCATGTACATCACCCACTGTGCAATCCACAACACCGGACCTCAGATCTCACACAGCATATCGTCTTTGGTCCCACCCCACAACTCCTCCAGGCTGGGCGGGTCCTCATTCTCTGTCGAAGCTCCAATTATCTGGAACATCCTACCGCTACACATTCGCAACACTGAAAATCACCTGAAATTCACAAAGGCCCTAAAAACCTGGCTCTTTCCAACTCCCCCCTGAACTCCTCCCCCTCTCTAAACTACACTGCTGAACCCAACATCCCTATGCACCAATGACAGAATTGATGCCGGCAGCATTCGCAGGGGCTCACCTAGACGAACAGTTGCCTCATGCACAACTCTCCCACCTGAAAAATACTGCATGAAAGCCAGAAGCATTCGCTGAGGCACTCCACAATAAACCTTACACATCCTCCAACTACAACACGAACAATGACAGCATTAGCATCAGCTCACCTGAAAAACTATTGCCCCATTCGCAACAACACCCCCACCGGTCAAATACACCAGGAAAGCCAGCAACATTTGCTGTGGCACACTGCAATAAACCTCATCTGCCCTCGCCGCTCAGACTGTTGCACCAGAGAGACCACAGATAATGAGACCATGCCGTCCACACTTGACAAAAGACGCTGCAGCCGAACTACATCAAAGCATACGGTACGTATACCTTACACATCTGTGGACACATGCCGCAGGCACAGGCAAACATCCTGTAGAATTCAGCTATGGGTATGCCCATCCGGTCTAGCAGCGCACATAGACGTCCACACTGAAACACCTGATGTGCCTCAACACCTCTGCCACTAGCATACAGTGACTACGAATGAAAAGAAAGTTCGGTATAGCTGGCCACACTTCGAATCTTCAACAATAGCAGTCTATCGCATTCCACCAACAGCGCCCACCCACGTGCCTGACCTTTGGGTTGCTTAGTGGAGCCTAGCCAGCGACCTAAGTTCTAAGCCGACGAAAATGCACACACGCCTCCCTTAATCTAAAACACTTAGAACCTCCACCACATTGACTATGGTCACAGAGGGTGTTCCAACCACAAAGCGCATTGAGGCCATACAAATGGGGAAAGATCGCTATATAAATAACCAAATACAGTACAATACAATAAATGGCGTATCGATCATGGCCCCACTACCGTGATGGGACATTCTCTTGCTCCTCTGCTATGGCTGTTCCACCCACATTTACTACACAAGGGCCTTCCCCTGGTAGGTTGACTAGTATTGGTCCCAGATCTGTTCCTGCTAGTACGTGTCAGACCCAGTTTTCCAATTTCCATTCTCCTGTTGGAATACACAGCTTGCATATCCTCATTCACTCACTGGTGCTTCCTTCTGGACCACCATTTGAAGGCTTTTTGTTGACTCTTTAATGGCCCTGGCAAGTTTCAGTGCCTTCTCTAGGTTGGAATCTCGATATATCTATAAGGCCTCATTATAAGTTTGGCGGTAGACTTGCCGGTAAAACCGGCACTCTGCCGCCAAACTTCTGAACATTTCTGGCACCCGCAAATGGGCAATTACCGGGGCATTCCAGCCCCTCCGGACCCGGTATTTGCCCATTTGAGGGCGCCAGAATAAAGATGCTCCCCATTCCCATTCGGCCCTATGGGGCCGAATGGGAATGGGGAGGTCAGATGCACCGGCACCGTTTATACCGGTGCATCCGACATGCTGTGCTCGCGAGTGCCGCTCTGCCCGCCAGGTCCGACCTGCCAAGCAGAACTCGTAGTTTGCCGGTCCGGAAACTACGGTACTGGCATGTTTACCGGTACCGTAGTTCCCGGACCGGCAAACTTATAATGAGGCCCATAGTTTTTTCCGTACTTTAATGTTGCAAGTTCCCATCATTATCCGATCCTGGATATATTCCTCAATGACACCCATAAAGTTGCAAGTTGCTATCAAGGTCCTAAGCGCAATTACATAAGTGTCAATAACCTCATCTGGCCTCTGGACTCTAGAAAAGTAGTTATACCTCCCAGGTACAATGCTTAATTGTTTTCCAAAGCGTTTGCTGCGTTTGGCTAAAGCAGTCTTATACAAACAACTACATTTCCTTCTTCGCCGCCCCTGGCACCATGACATCATCACCAGGTAGGTGCCTGACATTTAGTATATTGCATTATGCAGTAACAGTTCCCCAATACTTGTGCTTTATATGTGTATTATTGAGTTCAATTGGCTGAAGTTGGTTGATTGGCTGACATCCGCCAAAACATGGTGACCTTTGCACACAGTTGCACTCAGGAATATTGTTTTCATTCTTAACAGCATAATCATGGCACTGCTCCTTTCTTCTAATGCTGCCCTCAAAGCTATTCACTGTGTGATCCTGTGCACATTTTCCTTGCCATATTCACTGCCTTTGTCCTCTCATGGCAGTGTGTGTCCTGGAGGGCAGTGTCCTGGCACCCTCCCCAGCAGCTCCCTTAAAACCACCTCGTCGCCAGAGAAATAACCTCTGTTGGTTTATGAAGACACCTGGACACTCTCTTCTTACAGGTATGTGTATTGCGTGTGTCACACAGCATGTCAATGAAATACAAGACAAGTAAGTACATGTTAATGTTAAAGGATATTTATACCGCGCACTATCACCACCATAGTGGTCCCCTTGCGCTCCAGCACATGCACACCAGCCAGCTCCCAGATCGAACTGACACTTTAGGAACACACAGAAAAGTCACTCCTCCAACACTCCACGCTGACAACACTGCATTCAAACAGGAAACCAGTACACAGAAGACCACAACCCAAGATTATAACAAAATCCTCAACTGAAGTAGAGACACCATCTATTATTTCCAGGCATGCAGGGATACGCACAAAGAGTGCAGTTTGTAAGGCAATCTCAATTCAGGGCACAAATACTAATCCACGACCGTGAGTAATGCACAATTAACAAATAAATGACAATCCAGTAGGCCTTTAGTTTTAACATTATTTCCCGCCGTTTACGGTTACACTTGTCCTGTGCTTGTCGGTGGGGGCCCCAAAAGGCTGGCTGATCTAAAGAAGTAAGATTCCTTTGTTCACCAGACTTAAATTGCACACATCAGGATATTATATGGGATGGTGCTGAGGTTCTAAACCCATTGCCTGTATATTTTGGCAAGTACATTCTGCCTCGATCAATTCATCATGTAATTCTTTCTGTGTTCATTGTGGTATATTGGGTCTTATGTTGATCATGTGCAATGGCCAATTTTGAAATGCATATTGGTAAATTGAGTGCCACAATGGTTCAGATGTTAGCTCAGTGTGTTAAGCACTAATTGCAGAGATGTGTGTTCCTATGCAAGATTAGAAAAGCACATTCCTGTAAGGCTGGCTGAGCCTTTCCTGTGTCTATAAACCTGTCTGCATATGTACTTGGTCGTGCAGCACAACATGTGCTATTATCAGCAATCTATCTGCACCAGATGGGGATTGCTATAAAAACAAACATGTCATCCTTATGGTCAAGGTCTAGAAATTGGTTTGTTCCACTAGGCTGTTGTAAAACCTAGGTAATCACCTCCAATGTTGAGCATAAACTGTTAGTCCCAGAGATGAATAAGTATCCAAATTTGGAACCAAAACATTCATGCTTGTATCCTGGCTTTTCTTTATATATGTTGTACATTGCTGTACTGTCTTCTGTGAGGTTTGCCTCCTCCTATGCTGGTGACATCATTTAGCCCATTGCTTGATCTTTCTTCTTATGTAGGCCATTTGAGTGGAAGGGGTAGTAGACAGAAGGGAGCGGACCAGATGGTGCTGGACTCGGGCAAGCATATTTTAAAGTCTGCTCCTTTGACACAAAAAACGCTTTCCATATTTTTAAAAGTCAAAGATTTTTCTGCACGTTTTATAAATGGCAATTTCACGAGAAGACCAACCAAGATTAAATCTGTTAAATCACACTGATTGATATGCTGGTACTTGTATACTTCTTTTGATGATTGAGAGAATGAAGCTAGAATCATTCTGTGTTAAACCATTCTATAATATTTTGTTTTTAAAAATGGTCATGTTTGGTAATGTGATTGGTGTACTTTCCAAGTCATTTTTATAAAATCAGATTATGTGAGTTCATGGTAAGAACTGGTAATGAAAGTGTTCAAATGCAGAAATTGCTGAGTTAGCACCAATTCCAGATTCTCCCCTTAACCAGTGAGGGTGATGGCGGGCATCTAATTTAATCTTGTATTGCCTAGCCTCTCGAAATTGCCAGTCCCTAGACCTTTCAAAATTGGTGGCGCTTCAGAGAGATTTCCTTCTCAGGGTATGATCTTCAATGCAGGCTCTTTCATGGTTTCACTGGCTATACTGTTGCTGTCACTATAATAGTGAGCATTGATTAATTGCACGCCACAGGCACACTGGTCTTTTGATCTCTAATGGCAACACTATTTGAAAACCATGTCCCACTTATAATCTCATTCTGTCTGGATACAGACACCTTCCCGGTAGCTTCTCATCTGCATCCACTATCCATCCTATTGTATGTGTAGCTTTCTCCTTCCTAACATTTGTTCTCCTTAATCCATGCTTGAGCATGTTTGCATTCTGTGAGGCAGCAAATATGAGTTCTCTGTCTCTTCTGGGTTAAATGTACCTTTTACATACAGCCCTGGATCACTACTACAGCCTGCATACCTTCCTGGATGATATTGATAAAAAGCCTCCTGTATCTATGCTCTAACAGAAGTAACCTCTTCGTAGACTGATAATGTTGGCCTTCAAATGGTAAGGGGACTTAAAGGGAGTAAACATCCTTATTTTTACTGCTGTGAGGCAGCATATCAACCTATGGGTTGTGATTGTGGCAGGGGGGAGCGCAGTAGATATTCTTGATCACTTAATTCCTTTGGTTTGGTGGAGGGGGCCCCAAAGATGTCTGTGTCCAGTGCCCCAAAAGTGCTTAAGAGGGCCCAGCTAGGGGGGTATTATATTGGGGGAGAGGGGTATGAAGAGGGGGCTTGGCATTCAATAACCCCCTTTCAGTATGCCACATATATTCTCCTGTTACTTCCAGCCCCAGAACACATTCATAGACACTGCACAATCTATGTCATCTCCTTTTTTTGTCAAGAAAAAACAAGTATTTGCCTTTAGTCAGAGGCTAGTTTGAGGAATTGTAGACATTGTTGAGCCACTTTTGTGAGCATAGATTCATATTGGCACAATAGTAAACATTTCTCAATGTGACCACAATTCCTCAAAATGGCTCATGACCACCGGGAAATACTTTTTTTTTTCTTACATAAAAGCAATGTATCATGTATTTTGCTGTGTCTTTATGCGCACAGGGCTGTCAGTTCAGGTTACTGCTTGTATGTAGTGTTAGAACAAAACATGTGCAGGCACTGACAAATCTATGTAACTTTCTTTGGATAAACAAAATTAATTAGAAGTGGCTATTGGCAATGACATAAATTGCAGCCAATTGTGAGCCGTTTTTGTTACCACTGATTCATGTGGTCTCACATCGCAAAATTGGCCACATAATGGTCGCTCCTCATAATAGACCTTGTTTTTGTGTTAACAATGTATTTAACATACATTTTGCAGTGTAGGTAAATGTGCCTCCAGGATGTTTTGTTCCGGTTCACACACAGCCAGTGTTTAAACAAAGAATCCACAGACACTGAAAAATCTACGTTAGATCTTTTTGTTGGGGTAAAACCTTTGGCAGTTGTCGGGGACTACTTTGAGGAACAGTAGCCACCCTTTTACTGTTTTTCTGATCAAGCATTCACATGTCCTTAAACGCAAAATGTCCCATAATTTGCCACAACTCTTAAAAATAACCCCTGGCCTCACCCACTGACAAATCTTTTTCTTTTTTTTTTAAATTCAACATTGTCCTCCCCTTTTGCCAGTGAAAGCCTGCCACCTTTTCCAAAGTCCCTCTTGCATGCCTTTGTAAAGCAATTGCTACAACTATGTGATCTTATGAACATATTTTGTTGTGAATTCAAGTATTGAAAGTACATTTATAAAACTCAAAAATCGTTTTTTAGCCTCACACACTGGTTTGCATCGTGGTACATTTAGGCTGTTCAAGGTGAGGAAAATACATCTTTTTGTGCTTAGCATAGTTCTACATGGGGTTTATAGTTGTCAGAGTAGTTTATTAGGATGTGTACAGCGTATTGTCAAAAGCCAAAAATGCACCTTTCTACCAAATAGAGTGTGGAAGATATGTGATCCAGTGTACCTTTCAGACTGGCCTCAAATCCCAGCTTCACTACTTACCTGAAGTGTGTGATCCTGGACAAAACATTTTTAATCTCACTAAGAAGTCCTTATGAGTAATTCTATTCACACAGAACTCTTAACAAAAGTAACCACTCATTGTATTGCTTCCTATATAATAACAGGGGCAGTCATTTTTGCACATACAAACATGGGGCCTCTTTACGAGGAAGGCGGTAGAGGGATAATGGTGCCGGTCGAGCTGCCGGCCCCGTTATCCCTCTACCGCCTCATTACGAGTTCTGCTCGCGAGTCCTGCAAAGGACGTCTGGTAAAACCAGGCGTCCTTAGCGGGACCCGCTAGCAGACCAGGATGCTAACAACGGGCCCGTCATTAACGGGCCCGTTGTTAGCATCCTCCCCATTCCCATTGAGCCGTCTGGGGTCTCAAATGGGAATGGGGATGTACCAGTTCTGGGTTCCAGGAAAGGGAATTAGCGGGCCCTCCAAGGTCGGAATGGCCCGGTAATTCCCTATTTCTGGAACCTGGACCCGGTACCCGGTATGGGGGGTGCCATGCCGCTAAAAGCAGCATGGCTACCTCCATACTCGTAATGAGGCCCTTTGTCTTTTGATTTATTAATGGTAGCGTCTGGTAATGTAGCTACCCACGGTAACATCCAGCATCAAAGCTTCTTGCCACTCCCTGTGACATTTCTTGTGATTTCCTACTGACGTCTGAGGGCCTCATAATGTTCCATGATGCATACTGGTCCTAGGCATTGGCTAATGATGATTGACTCTTCGTGAGTAAGACATGGTGTGCTGTGTCTACGTGGAGAAGTTGAGGGGCCAAGTGACTTTTTATGGCTGGCTGGTTGCTTGCAACTTATCTTTTTTTGCATCCCTGATTATGCAGAGAGATGTGCTAGATCCTTTCCAGAGGCAGCATCTCACAGCCATCTGTTACAGGAGACGACATCTGCTTTCCCCAGCAGACGCCTGCTGTCTGCTCTTTTCTGTGGAGACAGCCCACACTGAACATTATGTATCCTGTGGGGTTTCTGCCACGAAAAGTATGCATGCTACCCTTGCACTAAAAAATGCATATTTGTGTATGAAATGGAAAAATGTTGGCTTCAATTATTTGTCTCAAAGAAATTATAAACACTGATTTTTAGAATTTCTGAAAACCAAGGACTCACCCTGAAGGCAAGCGTCCCCAAACAGCACGATCCTCCCCGCAATGAGAGACAATGAAGGACTCTCCCAAGATGGGAATAAGGCCAAGACAGAGTGCGGGTGAGCGTAAATGGGAGTTTATCAATCAGAATAGGGCATGCAAAGAACTCTGCAAACTCCGAGAGCGCTCTGTCTGACAATAGCAAAGACAGGCGTATATATTTACAAAAAACGTCATAAGAACCTACACACTATAGGGGGCACAAGTTCATGGGGATTGGGTGGCGACGACTAACTATAGGTGCTGCTGTGATGTGGTTGGCTTTGGCTGGAAGACGTCACTGGGCAGCCTCGTGGGTTGGGCTGGGCCTGGCCGGGTGGCGGAGTTCATCCAGGCGGTGTTGTGGGGCCATCGTGGCCAGTGGCAGAGATGAATGTCTTTTCCTGACTTGTTAGCCCTAAGCCGTGCACACCGCAGTCATTCAAACATTCTGGTGTTATTTTCTTTAGTAAATCTTTCGATAGGTTATACAACAGGTTAATGCAACACAGGAGGAATGCACCTTGTGAGGGGACTGGTTGTAATACGTCAGGGCATGGTTACCAGTGTCCTGTTGACCGGGGCCATAGGTCGTGGGGCTAAGCTTCGGGGCCTGGGACGGGCGGTACATGCCTTTCTGCCTTGTTAGAAGTTGTTATGGATGTTCCGCTGTGTGTTGTCAAAGTGTTGGGTGTCTTGATTGCACAGGGCCATAAGTCTGTGATGGTCCGGTGGGTTGTGAGGTTTACGAGGGGGCGCGTGTGTTCAGGCAGAGGTTTACGGCTGTGTTGTAAATAATGCAGGTGGCGGGTGGTGGCCTTGGGTGCTACAGAGGGGGTTACAAATCTTTGAAGCGGCTCCAGTCTGGTTGGGGGAGGTAAAGCAGTGCGGCGCGGCCTCTGCTCTCATGCCTTGGCAGCCTTCGCAGGGTGGGGGGGGGAATGGCCTTGCACGTATTTCACAAAGGTATCTCCCTCGTGTGTTGCCGAATTATGTAAAAACATCACAAACATTTGAACACTCTTATAATACTTATTCAGCGTAATACAAAACATGCATTTAAGCTTTGCTGGATGTGTCTCGATTATACCCAGTCTGAACACCTTATTCATACATTATGTTTTAACAAGTACAGTATTTAGTTATATGCATATATATATTTGCAGTAAGTGAGGTAGAATTAGGATTGGAGGAGAACACAGAAAGTAACCCGCCACTGTTCGTGACGGTGGTGGCACATGTGCGGCCTGGACATGCACACATGACATGCGCCTTCCCATGCATTCTTCACATAGGCTCTTTGTATGGTTACATTCGTTTTCTTGTGTCCTCTAGCAGCATTAGTTCAGTTATGGTACGAGCCCATGGGGTGTAAGTTTTCCAGTCATGCACGTAACAACCAGATTCCTGGTGCGTGCCGTTATTATTAGTACCCAACTGCAATGGTACATGCTCCCCATCGCTTATATCATGGGGGCATGATCTCTTGTAATTATACATCTTACAGGCTTCTGTAATATAAGGGATTTTATGAGAGGAAAGCATTCCTTGCAAGTAGTCTCAACATTAATATACAAATATTGTCTGGCATGTGACGACCATTTTACTGTTCTTTTCATTTGCCTAGGCCTGCTGGCCGGGTCATGCTGGGAGCGATGATACGATACACTGCGGGAGGTGAACTGTTACAATGTTAGTGTATTACACTAGCTCATGTCCGCCTGGTTCGTGGGAACGTGCTCGCAGCGGATCTACCAGGGTGCTGCGGCAACAAGGATGACTGAAACCCTCCAAGGGTGGGGGCCGCGCTACAGTGCACTGAGCTCACACCATCTTTACCAGACAAAATGGTTTCTAGGCCTAGCTAAATTTTAATACGTGTGGGCAATTAATACGTGCGGGCAATGTCTCGAGTGGGTGAGCCCTCCACCACCTGGGCCCGGGTGGCATGAGGGGACGCCCAAGAGAGCCATAGTCCTCACCTGGGGAGAAAGTGCAGGCGAGGGGGGGTCGTCTTGGACCAGTCCTCCCCTACATTTCCCCCCTTTCGTTACTAAAGTAACGAATTCTTTAACTCTTCTATCCTCCTACATTCTGCCTCGTCCATCACCGCCTCATCCCATGCCGGAGTTCCTTTGATGGGCATCCATGCTCTGCACACTGCTCTTAAGCTCTCACCTCTCCGGGCATATTCATCTGGGGTACACGTTAGATATATGCACCCACCATCTGCTTCTAAATCTACCCAAACTTCCTCATACCATTCTAGTATACGGGGCTCTTTGATGGTGGTGTGCCACAACTTATCCACAATATCTTTATCGTGGTATATGGGCACCAGTTGGTACCTGGGCGAATTATCTATCCCTGTTTGTACTTGTGCTTCTTGCATTGTTTTTATTGTACCGTGTGAGTTGCCCATTGTCACCATCATCATTGCACCATTTGGTACTGCGTTAGCACATACTCGAAGACCCACCTGGCACAGGCAAAAAAGTAGAAGGAGGAACACAACAGCTGGTATTAAAAATTTCACAGTTGTTCCAAGCCATGAGGGAACCCAGAAGAAGATGTTGTCGAACCAGGTACTCGCTTCTGCTCCGCCTTCCATTTTCATTTTTTCTCCTAGGTTGTGGACTGCTTCGATCACATGGGACAGGGAGCCATTCTCTGCGTCTTCAGAAGGTACGAAAGTGCAGCAGGCACTTCCTATTTTTCGGCAAACACCACCGTCCATCGCTGTCAACAGGTCCAGAACATACCTGTTTTGCATGGTCATTAGTCGTAAAGCTCTTAGTTCAACTTTGATAATATTGAATCCTTCTTCAGTGTCGTTCGCCAGCTGAATCAATTCCCAGCGTGTTATCTGGAGCCATTTTGCGTTTGCCCGTGCTTGGACACTTGAGACGAGTGAGGCAAAAAATGTTTCTGCTGAGCTGAATAATCGATATTTGTCTGGGATCTGAGCCAATAGTTCTGATGATGCCTTTGATATGTAATTTGACGCTCGCCTGTTACGGGTCAGCACTTCTTCCTTGTTTCCAGAAGACAGGACATATATTTGTGTTTCTGCAGTTGGTTGAGCCACACTCTGCATGCGTTCCTGTGTCCCACCGACGTAGCTTTCTGGTATCACCATTAGGGCTGAGTGCAGAGTGGCCATTGAGCAACTGCCACTCCATGACTGGGGGAGGTGTAGGTATGCCTGTTTGCCGCACACCCAGTACGTGTCCATTAGGGCCGCTGTCCCTTTTCTTAGGTCTGGGATGGTGAGGGTCTTGTTGCAGTTCTTGTTTGTTCCCATGGGGGTTCTCCCTTCTCCTTTAAAGCATAGTTTATAGTCCATTTCGCTCTGCAGTTTGAACGGCTTTTCAATGGCAGTTACCCAAGTTAGCTTTGAAATGTGTTCTCTCCATACTGGTGTACATGTTTCCTCTATCCACTGCAATTTATCCGGTGCCACACCTCTTAGTGCTTCCGCTTTGCACAGTACTTCTTCATCCTTCCGCTTGTTGTCAGAAAAAAGTGTCCCTCCTATCACAAAAAATGGTTCTTTCAAACATACTACTCCTGCCGTTTTTGGGTAACACGTTTTCTCGTTCTGCAGCATTTGAAAAGTCACTTCGTGTGCCTGGAAGGTGTTCTTAATCCTGCACAGCGTGAGATGAAGGAGACATTGGGCATCCACAATAGGCAACTCTTTGGGTAACAACACTTTGGGTGTACCTGATGCATGGGGGATGAGGGAGCAGACATAACAGCTCTCGTTTGTTGTCTGTTTAGCTGTGGCACTCATGTCTGCATACCACTTATTTGTTTGATGGGGGTGTCGTGGGTCTTCCATCTCATCTAGACCTAGCCCATAGTACTCATCGTACTTTCTCCTCCCTGCTTCTCTCTTTCGTCTGTTGTTCTTGTTGCTCATATACTTCCCACCCCCCTGGGCAGTGGACAAACTAGACCCCCCTTTCTCATTCCCGCCCCCCTTGGCCCATTCATCATATAATTTTTCGTGCATTTCTAGTAGCTTTTCGTTTTCTTTCCTGACGTTATCTGGCATATTGTTTTCTGGGGTGGGGGCAAGCTGGCTGGTGGGGGTGTTATATAACCATGATATGGCAGACGGGTTTCGGTCATTGAGACTGTGGGCATTGTAAGTGGATACCCCTGGTGGAGACACTGTGTTGCTCTGTATTCCACCTTGTGGCTTTTCTCTTTGTGAGGTCACAACACTGGATGGTGTGGTATGATACCCCCACACAAGTTTAGTTCCGTCCCATACCAAAAAATCACCTTCCCTGGTATTGACACCTGCAGTTGTATCGGGCCCGGTGGTACTGTTAATTGGTCCAGTAGTGTTATTACTCCCTCCCCCCTCGTACATCTCGATAGAGATGAACGCTATAAACCAATATGTAACCAAGCCAAACATTATCATAAAAAACAATGTGATGCATATTGATAATCCACACTCATACGAATATCTACATCTCTCATATACTAATTCTCTCATTCTACTAATTCTATCCGTTGCAGGCTGCCCGTTAGATGCCATGGAAGCTCCTGTTTGAGATATAAAAGTGCATTAAGTGCATTCATGTAAACGTTTTGTTGGCACCATCTGTGCCAATACATTTGACGGGGAATGGAAGCGGGTGGGGATGTGGGGGAGGGGTATTCACAGACAAGGGTATATAGAAGTTGTAACAGTATTATTTCATTAATTATATACCACTCAACAAGATGAAAAAAGGAAATCTCACACGCACTCTTTTTTTTTTTTTTTTTTTTGTAATATCCTTGTCAGTCATTATTTCATTCAATTTCAGTGCTGACATTATTCTATTCAGGTCCAGTGCTGACACACACACTCACGCAAGTTGATATTTAGGCATCCTACTCATTTGCATTGTTCGCTGTTGTCTGTGCCTCCTCCTCTATCTCCTCGTGTACATCGCTGTATGCTTTTCGTACGTCGGTCAAGTGCACCCAGTACCTCAAGCCTTTCACCTTTACTGCCGTGGGCGTGCAAAATATTACTTCGTATGGGCCATGGAATCGTGGTGCATTCCACCGACGCACGAAGCTTCTGACATAAATTGAGTCGCCTGGCATTAGCTGTAGCTGTTGCTCTGGCTCCGTGACAGATCCTGTTACATTTCCCTCTTCTCTAGTGAAGGGTGGGGAGAGTTGCTTCGATAT
The DNA here is from genome assembly GCF_040938575.1 of Ambystoma mexicanum. NCBI lineage: Eukaryota > Metazoa > Chordata > Amphibia > Caudata > Ambystomatidae > Ambystoma > Ambystoma mexicanum. The sequence continues at coordinate 976,463,324 of NC_090934.1, read as the reverse complement.
TGCGCGCGCTGCCCTTGTTAATTTCCTTAGGTAGTCTGTGAACTCATCTCCCAATATTGCGGCGCTTCTGTGAGCATCTGAGTGTTCACGCAGTGGAGAGTGTGTTGTGTTCATTCGTCTCCCAGTCACGATCTCGTGTGGGGACAAGTGGTGGTCTTTACTTGGTTGATTTCTCAACTCAAATAGTGCCAGGGGTAGACAGTAAATCCAATTTTTCTTTAATGAGAAGCATAGTTTTGATAACCTGCCCTTTAACAGGCCGTTCATCTTTTCCACTACGCCATTACTTTGTGGATGATAAATCGAACACAATTTATGTTTTATACCCAATAACGTGGTAACTTCCTTAAAAAGTTCATTCACAAAGTGAGAGCCGTTGTCTGAGCGAATTACGTCACAAATTCCCCAGCGCGGAAACACTTCCCTTACTAGGAACTTGGCGGCGCTTTTGGCATCAGGTCGCGCACATGGTCCCGCTTCCACCCACCTTGAAAATGGGCACACCACCACGATCATGTACCGTGAGCCATTACACCTTTCCCCCATGTCTACATAATCTATATGCAGTTCTCTGAAGGGGCCAATGGGTTTGGGAATTGTTCCCCGGAGTGTGCGTAATGTCATTCCTGAGTTGTATATTTGGCATGTTGTACATTCCATTGCCAATCGAGACACATGCTCCTGGAGACAGGGCACAAACCATTCTTCCTGTATCTCTGCTGCGATGTGCTGCTTGGTGTTGTGTGCGGGGAAGTGTAACTGTTGAAATGCAACTTCTAGTAACTGCAGTGGCATTACCACCTTCCCTGAGTTATTTTGCCGCCATAGTAGGTCTGTCCCTGATTGGCTGCATCCCCGTTTTGTCCATGTCAATTTTTCTTCTGCACTCGCTCCTTGCTGTAGTTCTAGTATTTGTGATAAGGACATCATGTTGTACCCTTCTGACAGTTCTTCGGTTGTTGTGGTCTTGATGATAAACTCACCTGTGTCGTATTTCTGAAAATAGGAAGCCTCCTTGGCGGCAGCGTCCGCTGCCGCGTTCCCTAAAGACACAACGTCTGTGTTGGCTGTATGGGCCTGGCACTTCACTATTGCTACAGCAGTAGGGTTTTGTAGGGCCTCAATTAATTCTTTTAACAATTCTGCATGCTGCACAGGTGTTCCGTCTGCCCGTCTGAATCCTCGACGGCCCCATCTTGCTAGACCTCCATGTACTGTCGTTGTCATGTACGCTGAGTCTGTGTATATTGTTACTGCACAGCCTTTCGCTGCATGTAGTGCTTCTATGAGCGCAATCAGTTCTGCTGCCTGTGCAGAGTAATGCGACGGGAGGCGGTACTGTACTAATGTTTCAAACTCACCTTCCTCTAATCTCACTACCGCCATGCCGACGTGTTTTTCTCCCGTGTCCATATCAATTGATGCGGACCCATCCACAAAGTACACTTCCCCCTCGCTGAGAGCGCTTTCACACACCACTGTGTCATCCCCTCCTTCTCCTGTGTGGGTTGCGCAGTCGTGATTTTGCATATCCTCTAATGTGCACGCTTCTGTAATGAATGTGGCGGGGTTCACTGTTTTACATCTCACTATGTGGATGTTGGCGCTGGACAATATGATCTCGTATGCTGTTGCCCGCTGTGTGGTCAGTGTGCTTTTCGATCTTTCAAGTATTGCAAATAATGAGTGTTCCACAAACAATGTCACAGGACATCCCATTACTATTGTGGCACTTTTCTCAATCGCGAATGCGGCTGCTGCGAGAGATTGTTCGCACGCGAAATGACCTTGCATCACGGCATCCAAAGTACCACTATAGTACGCCAGGGGCTTGTGTCCTAAGGATGTTTTTTGTGTTAGTACTGCTGTCATAAGTGTTCCTTTGCAATGGGAAAATAGGTAAAATTCATGTCCATAATCAGGGTTTGCTAGTACTGGAGTGCTTGAAATTAGCTCTTTCAGTGATTGAAACGATATGCTCATTTCTTCTGACCATTTTATTTTTCCATTCTCCTGTTGTGCTTCTTTTAGTGCTTGTAGGAGGGGCCTGGTGTATGCTGCATAGTCTAGTATCCATGCTCGGCAATAATTGCACATCCCCAAAAATTTCTGCATGTCTTTCACTGTCGTGGGCTCTCCTACTGACCTTATTGCCTCCACCCTGTCAGGAATAATTCTCTTTCCATCTTTTGATATGAGCTGTCCCAGGTATAGGACCTCAGTCAAGCAATACTGTAACTTCTCCTTGTCTACCTTGTATCCTTTGTTGGCTAGTAAAGTCAGGAGCGTTGTTGAATCTTTTCTACATGTCGCTTCGTCTTGTGCACACACCAATAAATCATCCACGTACTGAATAATCGTACTCTCTACTGATAGGTTTCCCAAGTCTTCATGCAATATGCGGTTGAATATGCTCGGGCTCTCACAGTATCCCTGTGGCAGTCTGCAATGTTCATATCTTCTTCCCCCCAGTGTGAACGCTGTAAGATATCTACTCTCTTCAGCCAGGGGTATTGAGAAAAATGCGTTTTTCAGGTCTACTACTGTAAAATGTGATGCTGCTTTTGGGATGCTGCATAGTATTGACGCAGGGTTCGGGACTAGAGGGAACTCTTTCTGTATTACATCATTGAGGGGGCGTAAGTCCTGTATCATCCTCCAAGACCCCCCTTTCGCTTTTTTGATTGGATAAATACATGTGTTACATGGTGAGTTTGAAGGCACTATTATCCCTTGTGCTAGTAGTGCATTTATAGTTTCTTTTATCCCTTCTTCAGCCTCACGGGACAGTGGATATTGTTTGACTCGGGGTAAGATAGCTCCTTGTTTTAGTTTTATTATCACAGGTTGTACTCCATGCAACAGCCCTACATCATGGGGGCCTGTTGTCCATAAATTGTTTGGTACTAACCTCATGTCGTCATCAAAAAATGACGGTGGTTTTCCTACCACTGCCATTAATTGGACGGGGATCTCTCTGGCTTGGATCAAAATGTCACAGGGCATCGCTATTTCCATTACTATCTCACCATCTGCTTCTGTGTCTAAAAAGAGATCCTCATCTGTTACTTCGCGTAGGGCGAGGTTTGCGTTTGTACACAGTACGGTGCGCCACTCGCATCCTTCTCTGTCCATTCCAATCACAGCGATCCGTTTCGTTGATACCTGCACAGCGTGCAAATCCAACGACACCACTGATCCTGGTGCTGCATTTGGACACACTATGGGGCGGAAGAGGAATTCTGCTGGAATCCTCCAATCCATGTTTTTTAGCTCTGGGACTATAAGGGCCAAAGTCTTTAGCCCTGCAATAAACATCTCTTCCTTTTGTGGCAGCCCTCGTATTTCCTGTGTGGTTGTGTAGGCTTGCACTACCAACATTGCACGCAAGGGGCATATCCCGGGGGTGGAACACACTATTCCTCCTTCGGTAAATGATATGGTCATGTTAAGTTTACTCATAAGGTCCCTCCCCAGCAAATTTATCGGGGACTGTTCATAATACAGTAAGGGTGCTTTTACAGTCTTGCCCCCTATTGTTACATCTAAAGCTTCTGTGTAAGGAACTTCAATTACAGCCCCAGAGAACCCCTGCGTCTCTAACTTCCTGTTAGATAACGGGAACCGGCCCTCCCTGACACATGATTTCTCCGCTCCCTAATCAACCATGAATATAAATTGCCTGTCTCCTATCTGCGCCCCCACCAATGGTTCCTCTGCTGCACTGTGGGTGGTAGATAGAACTGGACACGCAAGTGTTCTCTGTGGGCTGTCCTATGCGGGGTGTCTCATCGCCCCCCCCTTCATTAAATACGTTACCTGAGACCACTGACATGCCGTTGTAAGGTGCTGGTGCGGGGGCCCCGTTAGCTGCTGTCGCGAAAGGGTTGCCTGGTGTATATTGCATGCTGTCGTTGTTAGGCATGTTTTGTGGGTGGTTCTGCGTTCTATACTGGGGTCCCTGTTGCTGGCTCGTGTTACCCTGGCTTGGGTCTCTCAGTTGCTGTTGTCCCATCGGAAGGCCATATGGGCTTCCCGGGTGGGGATGGCCATACTGTTCCACCTCCTGGAACCCGTTGTTTTGTCTACTTCTGCACTCCCTGGAGTAATGCCCCCATCTCCCACAGTTCCAGCAACTCCCCTGAGGGCCCCTGGGACCCTGCCATCCACTTCCTCCCATTCCCCCGTACCCCTGTGGTCCACCTCCTCTTCGGCTCCTGTACCCACCTCGTCCCCCTCGAGGGGTCCACTCTTGCCACTGCGGACCTCCACCCTGCTCCTGCTCGTTCCACTGCCGCTGTCCTGTTCCCGCCCAATTAGTTGCCATCCTTCCTTGTATTGCTATTAGCCCCTCCTCCTCATCTTCTCCCTCCCTGCTGTGTGGGAGCGCGGCTACTGCTGCTGCAACCTTCACTAACTTTGTCTGCACCAACTTCGCCTCGTCTGCCAATCTTTTCTGCGCCACCTCCTTCTCCCTTTCCTTTATTCGTTTACAATGGTGTACTATTATGCTCTGAATTTCCGGCCATCCCTTTGCTTCTATACCTGCTATTTTGTCAAGCGCCTTCCGCACTTCCTTTGGGAGCCCCCTTTTTATAATGAAGTAAAATAAAGATGTCGATTGATACCAGGGCGTGCCCGTTTCCGCTCTCCACATTTCTTGGACCCGAAAAATGTAATCCATAGCCTCCTCCCCGTCATTCATTGCACACTGCATCACGGACTGTAAGTCAGGTGTGTCTGGAAATGTTTCGCGTAAGGCGTCCCACACCCTAGCCCGCACTGTGTTAAAGGAGGCCCCATCATGGCGGTCGCAGTCTAATGTTACTCCCGGGAAACCGGCTTTAACCCATACTCTTTCAGCCTGGTCGCCCACCGCTGATACGAGCAGACTTTTCACATCTCCTACAGCTAGGGGTACCCCAGCTGTATGTTTTTCGAAGGCGTATATCCACTTACTTGCCCCTCCTGATAACGGGGGCAATAGCTTTAATAAATTAGCTTTATCCATCTGTGCCCATGGGATATAGTTAGGCCTCCCTCCTCCCCTATGTATCAACGGGAGCTGTAGCTTTCCTTTCGTTGTTGCATCCGGACCCGTTTTGGCTGCTGATGTTCCCAGTGATGCCATCTTCCCCACTCTGTTCCTCAGTCGCCCTGCCCACTCATCATCTAGGGTTCTCATAGAACATGCACCTTCCTCCCCCTCGCTTCCCCCTCCTATTGCCATACTCAACCTGTCGCTTTCATCTAGCTCTTCTCTAATATCACATAGTAATTCCTCTCTAAGTCCCCCAAGCCTTTCTTCGTTACCACCATCTTCCTCTCGGGTCCCTACTTCTATTATTCGCGTTGGTTCTTCCTCAATCCTAAACAGGATCTCGCCCTTTTTCCACCCCTCCTCGGGCCTTCTGCTTTCATCCGATGCTCTAGACGTACGTCCAGCTCTAGTTGTATCCAGTGCTGTTCGTTCGCATATGTTTTTTATCCTCGAGAGCTCATCTTTTGCTATCGACAGTCTTGATTCTAGATCATCTGTGAGCTTCTCTATGTCCACCCTTTGTGTACCCGCCTGGCCTCGCTCCCTTGTACTTTCATCTGGTGGGGGTGCCGTGGGCCGGTGGGGTGTAGTAGTTGTCGGGGGAGGTACATACGTTGGATCACTGTATCCTTCCGCGGGTACGGGTTTCTTTAATATCGGGTATAAACTTATTACCTCTACTGGTGGCGCTACACCTGGCAATTCTTTGATATCTTTCTGTAACATCAGTGGGTTGTCTGTAGTAGATGGGAGATCAGGATTTGATGCTGGCGCTTTAGGCGGTGGTACCTCTTCAAATAACCGCCAAAGATCTAATATTTCCCTCCTATTCTGCAGCTGTTTCCCTCGGTACTTCAAGAAAATGCATGTCATTACCGTATCTAGAATGCTTTTGTCAAATGATCCGCCCTCTGGCCATAACTGGGGTAGCCCCTCTCCTTTCAACTCGGTTACCCTTTGGTCGTGATATTTCTTAATCCGCTCCGCGTACCCTGGAAGATTTTTACAAATATGTAGCAAGGGTGTTTCAGCCCCCATCTCTGTGTCCTCCTAGTGCTTATGTGTCGCTGTGTGTGTCTACAGCTACAATATGAATGTAGTATCGATATTATTTTTTAGTATTCTACTTCACATTCAATGTTATGCTCGGTTGGGCTCTCCCCCCCTTTACTGCACAACACGGAACAGACTGTACACAGTTTCTAATTTGTTCTCTTTGGGGGACGCATACAACAGCAACCCATCATTTATTTTGACAACATCAACCCGGAAATCAAAAGGCACCCACTCACATCACTGTCTCAACGTTGCCTTCAAGAAGTTTTATCCGGTCACACTTACCATGACCATTTAACAATTATACATTTATAGCCGTTTTACACATTCGCAACATCAAAGTCATCCCTTGACACATACGAGGTGCACACACCTCTTGGTAACACTTAGTACACCATTCACGCTGCCCTCCCTTTCCTCCCTAGCCGGCTGTCCCTGTCTATCTTACTTAGCACATATGCATATATTTATAGGTTTTAACCTGCTCTCCCCCCTCTAGTAGGACCCTTGTTCTCTAACTTTTCTCCCAAGTTCGTGCTAATTCCGTTTTTATTCTCCCCCTACCCCTAAAGAAAAAAGAGAAGAAGTAGTAGCGATCACTAATATATTCTCAGTGCCCCCTTTTGCTGAACACTTTTACCTTGTATTTCACTTCGTCATATATTCCCAGCACTAGTCAATATAGCACTATGCGGCGCCGCCTTCCACCCCCTTTCGGAGCTAGGTTCCCGTCACTTCTATCTCTTATTCACCTCGTAATCCTAATGGCCATATGCAAAGAAAAAGAAAGGAAATTTTAGAATAATCTTTTAGTGTCTCTTCGTATCCCCTTTTCGTTCCCTGTCCTACACTTCTCTCCCCGCTCCCTTTACAATCGCTCACACTCAGTACTCACGTGCCCGTCTTGAACCGATAGTCTCCGAAACTGGGTCCGTCCAGGCAGTGTCGCCGTCAGCTCAACAGTCAGCCCCGGCTCCGGCGAACGGTACTCAAAGGGGATTTTTCAACCGGGATCCCGTACCCTTTCTCTATTGAGTGCGCACTTCTTAGTGTACCGGTCGCCGTTGGCGGGCAGCCTCCCGGAGCCGGCTCACCGTGCGTATCCCTTTTCGACCGGAGATTCTCGTGCCAAAAAAGGGGACGGTTATAATGGGTTTAGGAAGAAATAAAATCACGCTATCGGGGTCACCACTGAAGGCAAGCGTCCCCAAACAGCACGATCCTCCCCGCAATGAGAGACAATGAAGGACTCTCCCAAGATGGGAATAAGGCCAAGACAGAGTGCGGGTGAGCGTAAATGGGAGTTTATCAATCAGAATAGGGCATGCAAAGAACTCTGCAAACTCCGAGAGCGCTCTGTCTGACAATAGCAAAGACAGGCGTATATATTTACAAAAAACGTCATAAGAACCTACACACTATAGGGGGCACAAGTTCATGGGGATTGGGTGGCGACGACTAACTATAGGTGCTGCTGTGATGTGGTTGGCTTTGGCTGGAAGACGTCACTGGGCAGCCTCGTGGGTTGGGCTGGGCCTGGCCGGGTGGCGGAGTTCATCCAGGCGGTGTTGTGGGGCCATCGTGGCCAGTGGCAGAGATGAATGTCTTTTCCTGACTTGTTAGCCCTAAGCCGTGCACACCGCAGTCATTCAAACATTCTGGTGTTATTTTCTTTAGTAAATCTTTCGATAGGTTATACAACAGGTTAATGCAACACAGGAGGAATGCACCTTGTGAGGGGACTGGTGGTAATACGTCAGGGCATGGTTACCAGTGTCCTGTTGACCGGGGCCATAGGTCGTGGGGCTAAGCTTCGGGGCCTGGGACGGGCGGTACATGCCTTTCTGCCTTGTTAGAAGTTGTTATGGATGTTCCGCTGTGTGTTGTCAAAGTGTTGGGTGTCTTGATTGCACAGGGCCATAAGTCTGTGATGGTCCGGTGGGTTGTGAGGTTTACGAGGGGGCGCGTGTGTTCAGGCAGAGGTTTACGGCTGTGTTGTAAATAATGCAGGTGGCGGGTGGTGGCCTTGGGTGCTACAGAGGGGGTTACAAATCTTTGAAGCGGCTCCAGTCTGGTTGGGGGAGGTAAAGCAGTGCGGCGCGGCCTCTGCTCTCATGCCTTGGCAGCCTTCGCAGGGTGGGGGGGGGAATGGCCTTGCACGTATTTCACAAAGGTATCTCCCTCGTGTGTTGCCGAATTATGTAAAAACATCACAAACATTTGAACACTCTTATAATACTTATTCAGCGTAATACAAAACATGCATTTAAGCTTTGCTGGATGTGTCTCGATTATACCCAGTCTGAACACCTTATTCATACATTATGTTTTAACAAGTACAGTATTTAGTTATATGCATATATATATTTGCAGTAAGTGAGGTAGAATTAGGATTGGAGGAGAACACAGAAAGTAACCCGCCACTGTTCGTGACGGTGGTGGCACATGTGCGGCCTGGACATGCACACATGACATGCGCCTTCCCATGCATTCTTCACATAGGCTCTTTGTATGGTTACATTCGTTTTCTTGTGTCCTCTAGCAGCATTAGTTCAGTTATGGTACGAGCCCATGGGGTGTAAGTTTTCCAGTCATGCACATAACAACCAGATTCCTGGTGCGTGCCGTTATTATTAGTACCCAACTGCAATGGTACATGCTCCCCATCGCTTATATCATGGGGGCATGATCTCTTGTAATTATACATCTTACAGGCTTCTGTAATATAAGGGATTTTATGAGAGGAAAGCATTCCTTGCAAGTAGTCTCAACATTAATATACAAATATTGTCTGGCATGTGACGACCATTTTACTGTTCTTTTCATTTGCCTAGGCCTGCTGGCCGGGTCATGCTGGGAGCGATGATACGATACACTGCGGGAGGTGAACTGTTACAATGTTAGTGTATTACACTAGCTCATGTCCGCCTGGTTCGTGGGAACGTGCTCGCAGCGGATCTACCAGGGTGCTGCGGCAACAAGGATGACTGAAACCCTCCAAGGGTGGGGGCCGCGCTACAGTGCACTGAGCTCACACCATCTTTACCAGACAAAATGGTTTCTAGGCCTAGCTAAATTTTAATACGTGTGGGCAATTAATACGTGCGGGCAATGTCTCGAGTGGGTGAGCCCTCCACCACCTGGGCCCGGGTGGCATGAGGGGACGCCCAAGAGAGCCATAGTCCTCACCTGGGGAGAAAGTGCAGGCGAGGGGGGGTCGTCTTGGACCAGTCCTCCCCTACAACCCCTACTAAAAAGGAAAAAAACTAAGCCTGAAAACCAGAAGCACCAATTATAACAACTGTTAACTGTAGAACATTCTAACAAACAAGATACAGGCAGCCACGTAATACCACAGTGAGGTTAATGCACATGCAAGCCATGCTGCCAGTTTGACAGGTACAGTACAGTCAGGGGTCAGGAGGCCGGCATCATTTATCTTAGGGCAGTGCTTCAGTAGAAAATCACAGCTGACTGACTGTTTCCCTCCCATTAGATATAATGGACTACATGTCTCATATTAGATATGGCATATCGGAATGTTCCACAGAAAACACATGCCCACCATGCACAAAAACAATCTACACTCCCAAATGAAGCCAGTCCTTTATTTATTTATTTATTTATTTATAGAGCGCCAAAGCCCACAAGTATCAGGGCACTTACAAGACAACAGAAGACCAAGAAAAACGACAGGCCAGAACACAAGTCATCGCATAAAGCGATTACCAGGGTACTATAGGGTACCAGTGTCTTCAAAATCGCCTTCGAGCTGAATGTGCACTCCCCTCTGTGGTCCCCCACACCTGACAGAGAGCGTAGTGATGGGGGCTACCATTTGTGGCTGGCCATGGGCCATCAGGAGGGCTTGGCACTGCAGCACTGCAATATCTTCCGTGGGGATTGTGAATCAATACTATGCAGGTGGACCCCTGATGCAGCATACAGCATTTGCATGATAGAACTTCTGCTGAAATTACATTGGCCAATGCATTGCTTAAAATCAAGAAGGGGGTTGCCAAGGACACCTTTACTGCCAGTTCACTTCGGAATGCAGTAATTGCCCAGACCTGATCCTAGCCAGTGGCATCAATCTCCAGATAGACACCAGCAAGTACTACAATAAGCGGCAGATAATGATACCCAAAAAGCTTGAATTTGTTGATAGACTATCTTTGGAATCTCAGCTGCCTGCCATTAAGTCAAGGATAATGTGACCCCAGGTAGGCCTGAGCAGCGCCTAAAGAGAACAATAAGGCCCTCATCCCTTCCCCAGATGTGTTGCTGCACTCAGCAGATAACAAAGTGTGCTAAACTTGCTACAGATATCTGTGTTCATATGCCAAGTCACATTACCAAACTCTGGTATGGCCAACTCTGCCTTTCTATGTCTGAGGTAGATAAACGTGCTTATGAGTATATATACTTTAATTTGTAGCAGAGTAGTTACAACCCCCAAAGTTCTTCACCAGACAGTGCTAACTATAGAAACAAACATCCCTCTCTTTAAGAAGGGAGATAGAGAAAACACAGGGAACTACAGGCCAATTTCGCGTTTTGAAAAAAATATTTGCAAAAGCCATCCTCGGACATCTTAAAAAATGGTTTGATGAGAAGGGTAGAATCAGCAACCTACAGGCTGGCTTCAGGCGGGGAAGAGTACTGTGTAGCAGGGGGTTCAGCTATATCTCTTGGTAGAGAAATATATAGCTCTTAAGAAAATGAACTTCCATGCTGTCTTTGTGGACTTAAAAACTGTGTTTGATGCAGTCCCCGGGAATCACTTAGGAAGCTCCTGGAAACCTGGAATGTCCCAAGCGGCTGGCTTGGGTCCCACCAACGAGGGGGAGGCCTTATGGCCATTGATTATGGGGTGGTGGGGGGAACAGCGAGTCTTGCATTACTTTTTGCTCACTTTTCTGGAGAAAAGTTGTTTTATTCTGGAGGACTGTAATTTGGGTTGAGGTATTCATGGTCTGGATTGGATGTTGTCTGTGTGGATACATTGTCGAATTGGGGAGGGAAGACTGTCATATGTATTACGTAATGTGTTCGTCGATTTGTTATTTTGTGTTGATAACTGAGTTGTGTAACTTGGACTGTGTTGAAAAGTTGTCGTTTGTACAGCTGTGAAACATGACATAAAAAATAAATAAATGTTTAGAAAAAGAAAAAAGAATGTCCCCTGCCATTTGCTCTGTCGTCCATTCTTTATATTCCAACAACCAAGCATGTGTTGGATTGGTCTGGCTGGGGAATTTACTGCTCCCTTTGTGATTGATAAGGGCATTAGACAGGGGTGCGGGCTCGCCCAGCTCCTATTTTGCATTTATGTAAATTAGGTGATAGAGGACCTGTTATAATATCTTGGAAATCCTGAGATAGATATATGATATGATATGATAGGTTATTTATAACGTGCTTAATATCCAGAGGTTTCTGAGCACGGACCCGGGGATCGAACCTACACTGCCCCTGAGCTATCCTCCCGAGACTCTGTCCCTACAAAGTGCTAACTATCCCTGTGTATGAAAACACTATCCTTAGATGGAGGTGATGAGCTGCCTATCGAAGGAAGGAAAGGAAGATAACTTTCCCTACTATAATCTTTAATGACTCCAAAGTTATTATCTAGTTTGTCAATACAGAGCGCTAAAACACCCTTAAAAAAGGTACTGACTCTGGGTTCTCACTAACTTTATTCTGCCTGCTTCTTACCATGGATGTAAGAAAATGGGGTTGAAACCACAGGCTGGTGTTTACCACACTTATGCCTCACCTGATTTCATTACATATACAGGGATAGTTAGCACTTTGTAGGGACATTTAAATTAGGATTTCCACAATATTTTAGTTTTTTTTGTGTTGATCGATATTTAATTGTACTAGAGAGGAACTCGTAACCCAAATAGGCCCTCATTGTGTACTTTAGAGGATCTGTTATCTCATTGTGTACATCTTCCCAAGATGGGCATAGATGTCTTTCCTGCCTTATTTTACATGGATGACGTCGACAATCTGTCCACTACCCCAGGGGGCTTTAGCAACACTCTTGACTGTTTTTTGCTTATGTGTAATGAGTTTGGAAATACCCTCAACACTGGTAAAATGAAGGTACTTCTTGTTGCCCGAGGCTTAGCAAAAGAACGGAGCTACAGGTCAGTGTAGGTGATTCCAGACTGGAGCAGGTCGATATGTTTGATCATTTGGGCATTCGATCTTCTGAAACTGGTGTTTGGAAATCCCAAATAGAAAAATCTTGCTCTAATTTGGCCAAATACAGTGGTGGTACAAGAAGTTTCTTTGCCAAACATGGCAAGGGTGTAGTGTCTCCAGCCCTAGAAATATGTAAACTACAGGGGAGATCTGAGGCCCTTTATGGAGCAGATATCTCGAGCTACTCGAATGCACAAGCAATTCAGAAAATCGAAAATATGTTTTAAAAGAATCTTCTGTCACTACCACTGGGCACTGCTAATGTCTTGTTGAGGCTTGAGGTCAAGTCGACTTGAGACCTACTGAAGACGAGAAGTTGAGCCTGGCTGTCTAACGGACCAGACTCTGGGGAACCCTAACTTGGGGAAATACAGGGACACAATGGCCCACATGTTAACATCAGAGGGTGGGAAAAGCCTACCTTGGCTAGTGCATGTTAGGAACACCCTTGCCGATCTTGATTTATCCAACTTTTGGCAAATCCTGTTACTTATTGATGACACTACCCCAATGCTAATCAAAAGTGCTTCCATTAAGTTAAGAAAGATAAAAATGGAAGAGGCTTGTGTGGAGCTATGCTTAGGCACCCGATACCTGGAACATAGGTCCGATTTTGGCTTTGAGGGCTCTCTAGACTGGCTCTCACCCTTGTATGCTTGCACTTTGTTCCTGGAATTTAGACTAGGTATTCCCAGGGTTGACTTACTTACCAGAATATTGGATATTTATAATACCAGTATCTGCCCTTTATGTGGCTGGCACGAAGAATCCGTGTCTCATTTCCTGTTGAATTGTGATGCACAGATTACTTTGAGGAGCGTCTACTTAAAACCTGTTCCTCGCCAGGAACATTTGTTGTATTGTGGTTGCTTTGAAGTTGTGTAGTTCCACAGACAATCAAGATGTGGTGAAATACATTCATAGGGCATGACTGAGATGCAGTCAATTATTCAAAGAAATGTAAATCCAAGCACATAGTACACTATCAAATATTTTATCTGAGTGACTTGATGTTTTGTCATATGCTATTCTCTTATTTACTCTTTTCACTATTTGTGGTTACGAACTGTAACCATAGGTATAATGTTTTTATGTCTTTTATGGTTTTTAATGCGTGCAGTTGTTTTGTATTCTATGTTGTTTACCTAATTATTAATATTGAATAAAGGTTAAACTGAAAGAAAAATAACATAGCGTCATTATAGTGCGCTGTGTGAATAATCAAGGGAATTTGTCCCTTCTGCCTAAGGGGGAAGCACCCCCTTTGGGACTAGGGAAGTGAGCCCGCTATGCTTACCAACCCCTAGGGGACAAGGCAGGCAGGATCTCACTTGGGGTGACCCCTCCTTAGGGGACAAGGAACCCTCATGTGAGGATTTTGTTCCACCTCCCTCAAAACAAGAATCCCATATGTTGTTGGCTATATGGCGAGTGAACAGAACAATAATGTGCAGGGCCCTTTAAAAGGGAATGGCTGGGTTTCTGACCCCACTCTGTTCACGCCGATACCTGACGACCAGGGCCAATTGAGTCTTCTCTCCCGTCCCAGGGAGGAACTTTTGAGGGCTGAGGCCTATGCAGGGAAGGGAAGAGTAAAGCAGAATATAGTTAACAGTAGGGGTACTGTTAGGACCTGGGGAGAAAAGATACCTATATAACACAAAGATGGCCTAACATAACAATTGTGCATTGCTTTTTCACATACTTGACACTAAATGCCCAATTATGTTGAGCAGTCTTTCTGAAAAAGTCAAATGTCACTGTGCACTGGATCTTCAGTGAATGGTCAAATACTGCAGAGGGGATTTTAGTCGCCCTCCATTCTAGAGGTGGGCACATACAGTATTTTTTAAATCTTGAATTGTTGTATGAATACTTTTGTGTGAGCGATTATAGAGATATGCATTACCATTTGCTATTAGGTGGTGAGATCTATCAAGAATATTGAGGAACACATTGTTTATGCAGTAAGAGACAATATCCTATGGGCACTTACCCCTGTGAAGTCAGCCAGGTGAATGAAAATTAAGTATGATAGAGAATAGCTCATACACCATTATATAGAAATCTTGAGATAATCTGTGTCACTGACCTTATATATATATTTCTTACTTATCCTTTAGATGACTCATGAAGTTTGAAGACGCACACATTTCCTTAATGATAATTGATCCTGATGAAGGATTGATCCTTAAATGCACAGAGTTCATTATATTAATATTTGTTGTTGTCTATTAAAATACATACATGTTATCTGCTCTTTAAATGTATATTATAAAACAGCTACTATGTATTGATCAGCAAAATAACTATTGACTGAAATTGCTCAGTATTTATGGTGTGCTGGGGACAGAAGTATCTGGCACTTGATGGCACTACTTTTTTTCATTTGCCATTGTATCAGCTTCTTGTGCCAGAGCTGCAGTTTTCTCCCGAGCCCCCTATTATATTCTATATGATTCCTTAATTTCCATACACCTCATTAACTGATTCTATAAAAATTGGTGTGTGTACTATAGAAATGTTTCTTACACCACAGGATCCAGCCTACAATGAGGCAACCATAATGACCAGGAAATGCATACAACGCACATTTGGACTCAAGGGAAGGTTCAAGTGCCTCCACCAGACAGGTAGGGCACTAATGTATACTCCTGGAAAAGTGGGTAAGATTGTTCTCACTTGCGCAATACTACTCAACATGTGTATACGCCGGAATATACCCATGCCTCTAGATGCGGACATTGCATGCCCCGACTCCGAAATAGTGAAAAAGATGCAGGTGACGACATGGCACCTCACAATAGATGTGAGGATTTGAAGGAAGGACGTATTATCCGGCAGAACATCATTGGCAACTATGTCTGAAAGCAGATATAGACACGTCACTGTATATTTAACTTCAACTGTATTCATATGTATCACTCTAATGAAATGACCACCAGATCCAATGGCTGTAGGCCAAAGTGATTTAATGTACAACTGTGTACCTCATCCCAACAATATGACCCTCCCCACACCCTCATCCCCAACACGCCCCCTTGCCTACACCCCCATTCCCAATGCTATCTCCCTCCCCACACCCTCTCCCCCAGCACCAGCCCTCTCCCCACACCCTCATGCCAAACACCATCCCCCTCCCTCATCCCCAGCACCATCCCCCCTTCCGACACCCCTCTGTTTTCCAGTCTGTCCCATTAAAGTGTCCAATACCTCCTCCTCTTGTCGCCATTACTTCTAGGTGTAGCTGCACGACTTGTGCATATCGCTGGGAGCGCAGTGGACGCATTCTTGCTACTGATCACTTAGTAGGGGTGGAAGACACAAAACTTGAAGGTTTGCTGCCCTGGAGGTGCTGCATCATGAGGGTGATGGCCCCGGCTATTGTCTCATGTGAGGCAGACATAGTGCTCAGCCAACTACCATACCCTTTGACTCATTAGGGAGTTGCTGGCAGTGGATTCTGCTGCACGCCAACACAGACGGTTCAGGGAAGTTGCGAGCCGCCTGGAGGCAGCCAGAACCACATCACTTTTTGCCTAGGAGTGTCAGAGATGCTCCTGGGCTATCTGCAAAATTGCCTCCTGGCACTGGTCGATGTGGGTGAGCCTCTCCCAGATGACATTTAGGGTGAGCTCCTGCACTGGCCCGGGAGATGGATGGAGGCGCCTTCCATCAATGCTACTTGCTCCTCATCATCCTGACTTTGGGAATAGGTGTCCTCGGGACGGTGATATCGGAGGGGATGGCGAGATGACAAGGGGGAGGACGAGGACTGCATGAGCGATATGCTGGGCAGGGGAGATGAATCCTGGGACATTTGCCTCGCAGGGGAAGCTGCAGATGTTGAGGCAGTGGTAGTAGACTCCAGGGATGCAGTGTCAGCGGGTGTAGTTGCCTGGTCCCGTGCCTGCATGTTGTTGGCACTTGGGTGGGTGGGTTGGTCATCAGACTCCCCAGCTGTGGTGGGAGGTACTGCCATCCATACTGGCTGGATTGATGGCATGACTGTGACTGGTGTACCTGCGCCCCCAGAGGTTGCAGCAGCAGTGCCCTTGGACAGAGTTGTTTTTGTGTCTTGTGGCCACTTTCCTTCCTGGGTGCAGCATGTCCTGTGCCTTTTTTGTGCAGGAAGTGCTGCTGCCTTCACTGGGATCCTGGGTGTCTTGCGCAGCTTTTAGAAGACAGGAAATAGTGCATCAAAACTTTGATGGAGTTTAGTAGGGTGTGCTCTCATGTAGTGTTCTATGGTATACAGTGTTTATATAGAATCTTTTATATAGAATGAAACATATATCGAATATCTTATAACAAACATTTTTATAGTGAATGCATTTAGGGGTGGTGTAAAGGGTTAAATATTTTTTGGAAATGGTCTGGGTGGGTTTTTATGGGTGGGAAGCAGGGGTTTGAGTGGGGCCCACCCCCCAAAAAAGTGCATTCTCTATAAAAAAATGTTTGTTATAAAATAAATCTGTGCCTTGCTTAGACTGTGGTGTCATGTGCTTCATAGTTGTGCAGGGTAACATGTGGCCATGTAGTGCTGGCCCAATGTTGCTTGTATATCCTGTTGTGCTGTCAGCTGAGGGGTGCCTTGCTAGCTATGGTGGTGTGATTGAAACATTAGGTGGGACACAATCTTCTTGGAACCCTTGCAGCTACTGGTCTGTTGCACTAGTTCTAAATTTGAGCCACATGTCTAGTGGTGTAAAGTGGCATACATTACGTTGTGCCAGCAGTTTGGCTGATGTGTCTGTACATGGGTGTTTGGCATGTTAGCAATGGGTAGTGGTGAAGTGACATGCGATTGGGCGACTGTCCATTACACTTGCTGTTCCATGGTAGTTGTATGTGTCCTACATCATGGCCTTTTCTTCTGCATGGGGAGTATTTAAGAGAGCTCACACTTTCCATGTCTACTGATATTCTGTCCTGCAGTGTCCCACTGATTGCTTGTGCATTGCCTGGGTTACTCTCAGCTGGATGCATAGAAGTATGATTATGTCAACAATGCTACAATGCTATTGGTGTTGTTGTGCAATGAGAGCATTATTCTCTCGTGTACTCACTGCGGTCTTCCTGGCTGCTGTCTCCGACCTCTGCCAAACCCACACACTCCAGGCCCACCAGGTGGAGGATGCTGCTCACTGTCTACTTCCAGGGTGCCAGATGCAGTGAGGCAAAAATGTCTCCACCAGCAGCTGCTGTCTTCTGATGTTGGTTGGAGATGAGGGTGCAGACTCTGGCTTTGAGGTCATTCCACCTCTTCCACATGCCATCACTGTCCTGTAGAACATGTCCCATGGCCATCACATTGTCCCTGATTTCGGCCCAGATGGCGTTCTTCCGCTGCTGCCACTTTTTGCAGTTTGTGACACAAATGGCTCCTCTGCATGGACCACCACCTGCTCTGCCCAAGGGGGAAGCACACTGAGCTCCTGCTCAGTGAATTTATGCTTGCGTTGCCGCATTTCATGCACCTTTCCCATGCCCATGCCTTCAGACATGACTTTTGTCTTCTGGGCAGTGGAGTAACTTTGCTGAAAATGTTGGGGGGACATGACATCTGAAGAAAAGGTACCCCAGCCAAATGAATGGGGACAAAATGGTGTGACATGCAAGTTGGGGGGACAAACACCCCTGTCCCCCCCTAAAATTACGCCCATGCTTCTGGGGGTGGATTGCACTTATTTAAGGTTGATTTATAGCGGATTGAGTTTTTAAAGACGTCTGATGGAGAACTTCCAGTTTGCGCCATGACGACTTTCCGTTCAGCGGTAATTCCACTGGCGGAATAACTGCTAATTTATTCCATCAATATACAGCAGTAATGGCAATTATGCTGAAAATTGGCAGAATTACTGCTGGTGTTCTGTTTTTTGACAGTAATTCCGTTAGTGGAATTACTGTTGCCTCCAATTTGTGGTGTGTAACCCTGCCTACTCATGATTCGGTTGAAGCCATTCTTACTGCCAAACTCATAATGAGTGCCTAAGACTTTGACCTTATATGATAAACATGAACTATTATTGAGAAGCTTTTTGGGGAAAGTGAACGCTTCTTTCTGGTGATCTTCATTGGACCCTTTTCTTTTTGTAACTAGAAAAACTATTTGGAGAGATATCCAAGTGACTTTGGCCCAGGTGAACCATATATCTTTTTATGATAGAAACATTAAGATGTCAATTAAATAATGGAAACATTTACAATCTACATGAAAACCAAAAATTAAATACTGCTATTGCTTCGAAATGATAATTATTGAATGCCTGTCCTCAGTATTTGCCTTGCATTGTGCTTGTTTCTTTGTGCTTGGAAAGATACAATTGTCCCTTAATGAGGCCACTATGCCCTGTGATGAATGATGAATCCTGCAGAATCCTCACGGAATCCCAGGCGAAAGTCTCCTCCCAGGTGGTCAGGGGAAGGTAGCCGCTACCTGATCCTAACCCTGTGAGTGGTATTAGCTGGGTGAATCACCTGGGAGGAGAAAGTCACCAAGGATATAGGATAACTCTTTTAGGAGAGACGCGTAATTCATCCTCTTTGGAGGGTGACATTTCTATAATACCGGAATGCCTAATGGCTTGTTGTCAGAGTAGTGCTTCCCTTCCCATAATTACCCAATCTTGTTAGTAGTGAAAACCTTTATGGTCAACATGGGACTGATATACGTCAGGGTCAGAGCATCAATACAATTGCTTATGATAATTAGGATTTCCTCTCATGTTCCAGCTATGAAATTAGGAATCGACCATTAATTCATCTACAACCCTCCCCCAAAAATGTATTCTATAAACAGAGTGAAATAAATAAGGTTTACATTGAAGTCTTTGATATAAACGGAAACTAGAACATTAGGGACATCAAGTCCCATAATGCTCTAGGTACATCAAGTCCCATAATGCTCTAGGTACTGGGACAAGGAAAAGGGGCTCAGAGGTACAAAACTGCAGCTCACAGTTTAGTGGTTCTAATGACACACACTTGATCAGGACTGTAAAATATTTAAAGCCCTTTCAGGTGCAGGCCATTAGAAATAGAAGAAGGAGAACTTGTAGCCAGTAGCCGTGGGAGTGGCAAAAGCAGAGAGAAGAAGACACTGGAGCCGCCGCTGTATTCGCAGTGGATTGCGGTGCTGAGAGAGTCGTAGGAGTCGGAGAATTGAAGCGCAGAGGTCGTGCAGCAGAAAGCGGTGCTGTGACAGGCTGTCCAGTGGGAGAGAGAAGCTCTCCTTATGACGTGCCCTCCTCCAGTGGCTACTGTGCACCGGAGTCTGCGAGGAGCAAGACAGGTTCCCTTTCTGAAAGTCATGGGCCATGGGAGTGTGACCGGAGCTGTCAGAGGCCCTGGACCGGACAAGAGAAGAAGACGTTGCAGCAGCAGCAAGTCGAACGGATGCGCAGGAAGAGATCAGTGATTTGGCCTTCGCTATGTGATCCCGGGGCGCTCCACATTAGACAGCTGACTGCCAGCAAGCCTTTTAAATACCAAACTAATGAAATAAAGCCTTTTGGGTGTGATACCTATATTGAGAGAAAGCAAGAGGAGAATGTTTGCGACCATCATTGTCAAAGTAAAGAGGAGGCAGTATTTAATAAAGGTTGTAACCATCATCACCAAAATAAAGAGGGGGCAATATTTGAACAAGATTACAACCTTCATTGCCAAAGTAAAGAGGAGGCAATATTTGAGCAAGAAAACAACCAGCATTGCCTAAGCCAAAGGAAGGCAATTATAAATAGAAGAGGATACCATTTCGCTGGTGGTCTACAAAGAAGCAGATAACCTGAAAGGGAAGATGACATCCAGCAGTGCCTAAGCCAAAGAAGAGCAATTATAGATAAAAAGGGAAACATTTTATAACCTGCATTGTTTGTGGCAAATAAATCAGTGGCACAAACAGTGTCAATGTGTATTGTACCCGTATGGAAGACGTTGTGAACCTTATATATATATTTATTTAATGTGATACAGTCTATTTAATAAACTTTACACATATTAATAAGTAAGCACATATATAGACTAAACTTCCATGAGCAAAATAATAACAATATAACAATATGATAAATAATGAACTATTTACACATATAAAATCAATCTAAGAGCTCAAATAGCATGTAAATAAGAAAAGTGTAAAGAAAAAAAAAAAACATTACATATTTATACAATAACATCCACAATGCTCACTATAATATACAGATAGCAATACAAAGCGGTAAACTATACTTAGTTCATTTCTCATAACTACCATACCAAGGGCACTCACAGCACAGCCGTTTACCTCCTCCTAGGGCCGGGGCAGTGACTGTTTTAGGATACGAGTACTAATTTCAAATCTGAATATTCAATATTTCTTCTATCCTAATCCAGATGTTGAAGAGAGCTACCATTTCTCGCTTACTCTCAGAATTCATGCAATGATGCCAGAATAATGACGTTCCGATTGATGCTAGATTATGGGAGAACTTCCCCAGATGACAATGGATTACATCAATCATAGTGCCACACTCTGTCAAAACATGTCTTGCTGACTCTAATACATTGCTTCCTTCACACAACCGACAGGTGCGTTGTTCCAATGGCAACTGCAATCTTCTGCCCGTGACCAACAGGATAGGGAGTGGGTCTATCCTTAATAGAAGGATAAATCGTCGCAGTTTTTTTGAAGGGCAGAGATTGAGATACCCTTGGGGTTGCAAGAATGAGTACAACCTGTATTGTACAAATGCGTAGCTTTTCAACGCGCTAAGGTGAGCGAAATTCTCGAGCCAATCCCACATTTCTACCCGCTTATCAAGTGCATTTTGAACTTGCTTAGAATATGGACCTTCTCGCCAGGTCCATCCAATTGTAGTAAGAAGTTTTATCATCATCACAGAAGGTGACTGAGGATTTTGTTTCTTGCACAATTCTTGGAAGATAGTAAGCAGGAGAGGGTTAGATGTTGTACTGCGCATTTTCAAGAAGTGCCCTAATCTCCTTTTCATGACGATAGCCTTCATAGAGGGTAGTCCTAATTCTAATCGAATAATTGCCATCGGAACTCCCGGGCCCAGGCCAAGTATACGACGCCAGAACTTCCCCTCGATGATTTGAAGCCAGCTGAAATCAAGGTCTAGAAGTGATTCTAGACCATAAGTCATCATAGGGATGAATACCTGCATGTATAATTGGCGCGTACCCCAAAGCGAGAATCCTCCTTGCTTATTGGTAAAGTTGGCTATTAAAGATGTTACTTGCGCCGCTCGCATTGAACGTGAGAGCTTAAGAGCCACATAATCCCCATTGGGCTCAAAATCAATACCTATGTAACGGTAGAGTGAGGCGTATGGAATCAAGTTATTACTCACCGTGAGGTTCACACGGGACAATCTTTTGCTGGTAAATCTCAATACCTTAGTTTTGTCTAGGTTAATAATGAGACCATTAGATTCGGCGTACTCCCATAATGCAGTGGCTGATCTACGTAAGCCACTAATAGTGTGGTCAAAGATGACCAAATCATCAGCATATGCCATGACAGTACAGGCGGAGTCCCCGATTTTGGGGGGGGCAATTACGGGTAGAAGTTAGAGCAAGCGGAATATCATGCACATAAAGATTGTACACTAGGGGGGCAGTCACACAGCCCTGTTTGACCCCCCTGTTTTGATATACCTTACTAGTCAGATGTCCCTCCTGGTCCAATTTTAACCTGACTGAGGTATTATGATGTAACAATCTGAGAAAATATAGTACGCCAACAGGGCAGCCTAGGGCAGCAAGTTTAGACCATAGGCGTTCCCTAGGTACCAGATCAAAATCTGCTTTAAAGTCGATGTATAGTGCATACAGCGGCGGCTCATCTCTTTTACGGGCTCTTGCTCTTAATAGGTTCATTACCATCAAATTATACCCGGTGGAGTAGCCTTTTCTAAAACCACATTGAAATTTAGATAGTATATGGGCCTCGTCTACCCATGTCTGAAGGTCCTTGAGCAGCAGAGCGGCAAACAATTTGCCTGTCGTGTCCAGCATCGAGAGGAGTCTATAATTATTCGGGTCTAGCCGATTTCCCTTTTTGAATACCGGGATCAACACGGCTGTTTGCCACGACTTAGGTATCACCCCCTGGCTCAGAATTTTCTCAAACATAATTGCCAACAATCCTGCCCAGAACTCAGGTTGGGCTTTGATAACTATATTGGCTAGGCCATTAGGGCCGGGAGCTCTAGAGGATTTTAGAGTTTTTATCTTACAGAATATCGCTGTGTATGACATATCAAATGAGATACTAGATCTTGGAGGAAGTGGTGGAAACCTCTCCTCTGTCTGCACGATGGCATTACGATTCAGCAGGAAATCCTCCCATCCTTTAGCACCGATGGGGTTTACCAATTGCCCCTTAACTGTTTCCCTAGCTTCACCAAGAAGTGCCCAAATGCTGCGAGTGTTTTTCGAGCAGATGGTGTGTATCAATTTCTGATATGCCAGATTTCTTTCGGTAAGCCGTAGCTTTTTGATATTGGTTCTATATTTATTTTTGCATTTCCTAACAGCCATCCTAAGATTTTCTATAGGTTTGCTCCTTTGTTTGATCGTGCGCGGCTCCCTTCTAAATTCCCTCTTAGTGTCTCTGATCTTTTTGTTAAACGGGGGTATCCCACCCTCTGGTCTAGTCATACTCCGATTGGGGGCTGAGGCATGAGTATTAGAAAAAACACTGATCCAAGTTTCTATAGCTTCTATAGACATATCGTTGAAGTTGGGTATTTGGGGCCAGTTCTCAATGTTTAGGGCTTCTGATGCCAAGTGTATATTCTTGGCAGTCCACCTGATGCTAGAGCCCGCTTTGTTTACCCGAATTGTACCCATATTACTCTTTTCTGGATTAATATGGGAAATATTTAGTACACACTGAAGTGCAGCGTGGTCACTCCATTCATTTAAAGATACCGTTAGGTCAACAACACACAGCAACATTTTAGGGCACATAAATATATAGTCAATTATACTGGAAGAAGACCCATTAGCCCACGTTTGTTTCCCTGGATGGTCACTAACAGTGTAACCATTCACCATCGCCAAATCCCAGTCATCAAACAAGAGACGCCATTGCGGGCCTTCAGTGTCTTTTTTGATATGCGTAAGTAACCGCTTGTTTCTTAGCCTAGGGTTTTGTGGGTGTAGCCCTCCCTCCCCCGGTATTCGGCAATTGAAGTCGCCAACTACCATTACCGCTCCGTTTCCCTGAGTCGCTGACCAGAATGCCAACAGCTCATGAAGGGCTGCTTGGAGTGGTTCACTTATCCGGGCATAAGGAGGATTATATAGATTTATCAACAGTACCTTTTCTCCTTTGCCCTTAGGCCCATATTCAACTTCCACTGCCAGCAGATTGTTGTCTTGGCTACAGGGTATCTGTTTCGAGTGCAAACAGCTTGCCACCCCAGTAAGCAACCCACCGAATGGTCTACCCTTCTCTCCCCTTTTCGCGAAAGACTGATAAGTCACAAAACCATCCAGTAATAATGGGTCCATCGCCCAGGACTCTTGTAAACATATTAGCTCATGTTTGGCGACAAAGTTTACTGACCCCTCAGAGGACAGCAGATGCGCAAAGCCTCTGCAATTCCACGATAGTAATGACCAGGTTCAATGATTGGATAAAGCTTCGGGAAGCGATTCGGCCAACCATTTTAGCACGTGTTGCATGTCCGCCACTTCCACTTTCTTTCCCTTAGGTACAATCGGGCAGACATCTAGATCAGCTGAACCACTTGTTTCGCCGTTATCGACACAAGGATCAGGTTCATCTAAGTCTGCATCTATCTCCACGTCAACTGCCCATAGTTCGTCTCGATATTTCCTAATCAGCTGTGCGGTAGATAGGAACTTGCAATGCAGGGCAGATACACACGAATTCCGCCCCTTCAATGGCTCCACAAACTGGAAGTCATCAGATTGCAACACTCGCAATTCAGGAACGGAGTATAATCGGGTTAGGAATTCCGACCGAGACAGCCATCTGCGATCGCCGTTATTGTAAAGGTTCTTGATCCGACATATCCTACTGAATGAAGTGCCCGAACCCACCTCCGTTGGGTTAATAGGAGGATGGATGATTTTAGCCTGAGGCAGCAGAGGCTGGGATGATTTCTCCGAGGGCCCACATAGCCTTTCCTCTGTCAACTGAGCATCGACTTCAAGTTGTTCCCACTCTTCGTCCAGGACTTCTAGGTCATCCAAGGTCAATGTACCTTTAGCCTCAGTACCCTCATCCTCCCTTGCAGGCATTAGCAGCTCCTTCAACTGTTCCTTGTTCTGATCTTGGTCTGTGATCAGCCAGCTAGTCAGGCAGCCACCTCCAATGCTGTTCCTTTTCTTAGCTCGGGCAGCCCTTTTCTTTGCTTTTTTTGAGCGGCCCCCGATTTTCACAGATTCTTCTACTGAGGGGCACACTGACAGTTTTTTCCTGTTTTGTTGAGCCTTCTTGGCCAGTTTGCGCTGTTTGCGAGAGTAAAAGACCATCTCGCTCTGGTCCATGTTTACAGAGGCTTCTTTAATGGGCATAGCGTTTATCTCCTCAGCTATGTCAATTGCCTCCGCTAAGTTGATTTCTGCCTCATCTTCCACAGGATTTTTATAAGTCCGGGGAGTAGTCGGTACGGTGGTATTGGCTAAGATGCGTCCGGTCATTTGGAGCAGAATTTTTAGAGCAAACTGAATAGAAGATACAGAAGATTGTATCTCAGCTAATTCATTTGCTCCAGGAAACGGGATAGATGGATCCACATCCTCATTGTCCGGGACGTCCTCCATTGATACCATTACTAAGTTAGGGGAGGCAGATAATCTGCCCCCCTGCTCAGAATGACCCGAGATAATAACAGGAGAGGCCGCAGGATTCGTTCCCTGCGTCAGATCTTTGTCATCCTGCCTCTTGGGTATCAGGGGGGTCATCCCACATTGTATGCTCAGGCATAGATCAAGTAGAGAATTATTATCGATATCATCGAAGTTAGTGGTACTCAAACAATCCCCCCCACCCCCTCCAATGTATGTTGGTTCCTCTATGATCGTAGAATTAGTTTCAGGTATAGAATTTGTAGGGAAGAAACCAGTAATCTTCCCTTGACCTGGGAGGATGGTCTTTTTGAGCTTCTTCATAGAGATTTCCTTGGGACTGCCCATCTCCTCACTCCGCAATGCCTCTGCTTCTCGGGCTTTCGGCGTCTTTAGTAGATTATATTTATTTTGTGCTGTATTTTGCCCCGGAGGCATTTTAAGTTGTTAAAATGAGTAAATAATTAGAGGGAGGGTGGTATTATTGTTTTTATGGAGCCACCTGTCTGTCACACCCCCAGGTCAAGTGCAAACATATAAAGAAGGGGTTACGTAAAGAAAAGGGGGGGGGTCCAATGGGCCTCTTCTACTGGGGATACTGGGAGTACTTCCCACACCACTTCCAGTTCCAGCACCACCCCAAGCAGAGTGATTATCTGTCGTAAAAGGGAGAAGGGAGAATCAGCCGCCCCTCTCCACAGAGTCTTAATGTATCCCCTGCACCACAGGTGCAGCTTGCTGTAATGCGCCAAAGGGGGGAGCAGGGACACCAATAGGCACCAATAGGCACCAGATAGAACGACCGCTGAACCTACTTAAGTTCAGCGGTCCCAGCCAGTTGTGAACCTCAATGTTGTTGAAAGTCAAAGACTTTTATAAGGTTTGAAGCAAGCCTCACCACAGAATACTTGTAGTAGTAATAGAAGATTTATCATGGCAGGCGAGTATACCAGGAAAGGGATTACTAGTGGTTAGTCCTGGCAGGTTAATGGACCAGGAAGAAGACATTGAAGTACTGCATTGTGGTGTAAAGTTGTTGCGGAATGAAAGTGGCAATGCCACTACTGTGTTATGATGATCTGTGCAAAAACCATCCTGACAAAACGGTGTTGTTTATGAAGAATAAATGTGGAAGTAGTTGTTCTTCAAAGAAGAGAAGTTATATTGAAATATGGACTGGAAGTGTGAAGACAAAGTATTTTTGGTTTATCGAGCAAGAGCTTGTGGAAGTTTTGGACAATCATTTTGAAGAGTGATAAATCCTGTTTAGTCATAAGACAATCCCAGTGGCAAGTGAAAGACTTTTGGAGTAAGAAGAACTTGTGTTTGGAGCAGAACTTGACTAATGAAAATAACTTTCTTGTTTGGAACTTTGATTTGGAAAATCCTGCATTAATCCCGGGGAAGGGCATCAGACCACTACTTACAAGGATACATGGTTATAAAGTATTATGTTTAAATATAAATATTATTTTGTTGAGTTTGAATAACTATATAATACCTGTATGATTGTGTTATATGCATAGGTGTGAGGGACAGATACCTTTTGATATTAGAGTGTTTTCCTTTTGTCTTAGTTTGACAGGCATAGAAATCCTCATTAGGTTAGGGAAAGTGAGGTGTCTATCACACCATTATTATTTAATAAAATGGCTACTTGTGGAAAAACTCTACTACTTGTTCGCCTCGCATTTCTGACCCCTCCCAGCCCACAGACAGAAACAGCTATAAGACAAGTAGTATCTAAAAGTGTGACTGGACCCCCATTGTAAATACCATGAACGAAGGGGAAAAAGCCTCCACTTGCTATTGCCATCTCTTCCTGAGGTTTAAAAGGTATTCCATATGCCGGACAGAGAGATGGCAGATGACTGGTCAGGAGAAGTTGTGAGGCTAATTAGTAAGACAGAAGCCCAACAAACAGGCAAAGGTACTGAAATGTAGGCGGGCAAGAAAGATGATGAAGGGGACAGAAAGTGACTAGATACACACCAGCAAGTTAAGGCTACACCAGGACCCTTGATTATTGTGATGCACAATCAGTCACTGCAGTTTGCTGTTTGCTTCCTCCTGCCCTTTTGCCGGATTGCTGCGATTTACTCCACAGTTGTTGAAGACTGCAGCCAAAGGCCACACGCAAGTTGGCGGCCATCATACTCTGCCGCCTCTTCCAAAATGGTGGATTTTCACTTCGAGTTCAGAGTTGCGGCCACCAGGCGTGCAGCCTGGCTGGGCAAAAGTTGACAGCGTCTTATTGAGCGAATGTTTTTTGGATATCTTTCCTGATCTTGCCTTGAATTGACCTGTGCTGCTTCCCTGCTTTTCATTGATTCCTCCCTGCTCTCTCCCATTACGCTCCACGACCTTGCTTGCTGTTTTCCCTGGACCTTGCTCCGCTTCCCAAACCTGGATAAGGCCTCTTTTACAACTGGCTTGGACGGTTCTCATCTTGTTATCTACTGAGTTTTTCCCCTTCTGTTTTTTTTTTCCTCAGCTGGCTGACTTCTTTTGGGGTCATCTTCTTGGCTTATTCCTAATATCAGCAGGGTAGCTTCCTAAGGGGGATTACACGTATTTGCCAAGGACATGCCTTTGGAGGTGAGACCTGCAATTAGCATTCCTCTTAAAATTCATAGAGGCACTCTGCTTCCTCCCTTGATCCAAGTGTGGCCTGCAACCACATTGGATTGAGAGTACAGGGTAAGAGTAGTGAAGTAGGTGGCCATGATGGTGAGGGTGATGTACTGTGCTTGGTTGAATGTGCTGTCTCTTGGCCATTTGCCTTGTTCCCATTCAGAACTGGTTGATTTACAGTTTCAGTGTGTGGGTAGACCAAAGTGTTTGGCCTTTTTCTAGGGCCTGTCTAATTGGCTGGTCATCAAACCTTTGTGTGCCTGACTGATTGGAGGTCTGGCCAGCCCATGAGTGAATGCAGATATCTAGGAGAAACCATGTGCCTTACTCAAATCTTCTGATTATTGCCTGAATTTCTGTATTCTTTGCCATCTAGTTGTGCTGGCCTATTGCTAGGAACAGGTTTGGCCATATCCGCTATGCTTGTCCTCTTCCTTTGTTCTGGCTTCTTGAATTGGTTGCAGGGTGTTCTTCCTGGTCTTCTTTACTGGCTGTGCTGAGAATGTTTTTGCATTGCTTCCCCATTCCATCCTCCTGTGCCCCACGTCTTTAAGTAAGGAGCCTCTGTCATCCAGAATGGCCAAACACTACAACTCCTTATCTGCTTTTGCTCTGGGCTATCCTGAGTTTCCTCCACTGTTGCTCCCATCATAGAACAATGTTTTTCTGGTCGGCTGCCCCGTTTCCCCCCGAAACCATCCAGATATGTATTGTTAGGTTCCAGACGCCATCCATGTAGCTGTTTCTGTTTGGCAATACTTCTGGGAATATGGATTTGTCATCTTTTGTTGTGTCTGTGATCCTGAAACTTTACATGGAATCGCTTGGAACCCTTGTCACTTCATACAACATCTACATCCAGCAATACACAGATGACATGCAGCTATTCCTCAAGATATCCTCCATCGAAGGGGAGGAAGGCTAGCTCTGGGGCAACGCATTTGCCTTGGAAGCAAGACAATGCGGCACAACACAGGTTTGAATCCTGATCCCGCTCTTAGAAACCACTTGCTGGTATTAAGCATAAATAAATAAAGACATCCACAGGCTCAAGGCCTGCGTCTCAGTGATCTAGTTGTGGATGTCCAGTGCTTAGCTGAAGCTCAGCCCCTCCAAAACTGAATTTCTACTGCTGACCAACAAGACCAAACACACGGACATCCAGACTGGGCTCTCTTGATATGTACCTCAAGGGCTTAACACCCCAGGTGGCCACCTATACCATGGCCCTTGGGTTTGACATCAACAGACACCTTGTAATATTCTACCTGTCTTCCTAGCGTCTGGGAATGTATGGACACTGATACCTGAAACTTGTGCCCGTCCACCTATGCCAAACCCTCCCTGCTGGCCAGCCAGCTGTGATAAACACCTAGCAGCGAGAGTTTATCGAAGAATAGGGGGCTTGGAGTCCTCCCAATAGCCTCTGCAAGCACTGCATCCCACTGGTCTCAGCACTACTCCAATCCGATGTTCTGAGGTTCTTGCAAACAAGAGATAAAGATGTAGTTCCCAATGTCTTTTGCGCCATAAAACCACATCCTCTGACTCCCCTGCAGTGTGTGCGTTTGCCTGTGTTGCGGTGTGATCTCCACCCTGCGACTCCAGATCTTGTCCAACAACAACCTGGAGGGTATTCCGTGGGCAGCGAGGCATAGTGGAGCTATCTGTCACTCCCTGGGAGACTTGATGCAATACAGAGGGTTTAAGGCACCCTAGTCCATTTGCGCACATGTATAAATGTCCAATAGCTTCTTAGGATAATGTCCTAATCCTATTCTGCTATTCTTATGTGTCTCTGTGGGAAGGGCCACCTTCCTAAACTCAATCACAAGTTCCTTTCTTTTCTCCTGGATTCGGCAGGTGTGGTTTCGCAGAGAGTGCAGGCAGAATCCAGCACAGAGAGTGCGCCTGGGTTGGGCGAGCCCCCTAGTAAGCAGCCAATAGAAGCACCAAGCTCACGGTCCATGCGTAACCTTGTCCGATTTGTCTTTTAGGTGCAGCTTCGCTGGGACTCTCGGATGAAGTGACTACTGCAATGGAAAAGTGCGTCTAGAATGGTAAGGCTTCTGCGTTGCTTTTATTCAAGTGTCTTTCTCCTCTGATCTGCTTTCTTTTCTGGTTCTTTTCCCCTACTGTTTCTTGTTGTCTTCTTTCTTCGCTGGTTCTTTTTCCCTGTTGTTCTTTAGTACTTCTGTCTTCTCTGTTTCTTCTTCCTTCCCGGCTTCCTGACCTTCTTTCTCTTCTCTGGGGTGGATCTGCATCCAATGCAAGTGAAGCAGAGGTTCCAGGCAGCATTCCTGAACATCTGCCACAAGCTGCAGGGTGTGACTGCCTTAAATAGGCGTTTCTGAGTAATCTCACAAGATTTCCCTACTCTCACGAGATTTACGCTTCAAATCTCAGATGTCTGTGAGGGTGGGCCCAGAGTTGCCTGATCCTCACCTGCCCTTTCTCCCTCCAATGCCTAACCAAAGCTACCCAAGTGCCCCAGCTAGGCCCAATGCATGCTGTGTTTCCGATGTGTGTGCTTTGCGTGGGACATGGATCCCTGCTTGTTTTAAGATGACCATGACATAGCTCTCCTTCAAGCAGTAAAAAGTGGGTTGGAGAAAGTCCTATCTGTAATGACTTGTACCGGATCCCAGGTGGGGCAAGAGTACCTTCCTCCCAATCTCCCAGCCGATAAGAATAAGGGCTCACTAAATTGGCCAAATTATTGAGCGAAAGGGGGGAGGACTACCGTCAGAAGCACCAGGATGAAAAGAAAGAGCGTGCAATTAGTACAAGGATATATTTATGCCCACATCATTAAAGCCCCATGGGTATTGGCTAGTTATCTGTAACAATAGTCCTGTTAACACCAAAAATATCATTGGACACAAAAATAGAAACAAAGTTATCCAGAGAAATCCAAATGGGGGTCAAATATGTCAGAGTACAAACTAGCAAAGACTACGGGTTTGCATAATGTATGTCTTCAGCAGAGAGGTGTGAAAAACATGGTGTAGGCCCCAGGATTGAGGCACATTCAAGCGAAAAAGATGTTCAAGTCTATCCAAGGTAAGTAAAAGGAAGAAAAAACCATAAGATAAGCATAAATCACAGGTCCAACAAAAAGACCCTGTCAGCACAAATCCCCCAATCTCCAGGGAAGGCGTCACGAAGGAGCGCAACCGAGGTTATGAATTCTTGCTCTATCTTTGCCTGCCTCAACGAAACTAAAGGATGTCTGTGTCAGAATGTCCAAAGTAAAATTCTCAGTTGGAGCATTGGGTAATTTCATACACAGTTATTGGTTTGGATCCTAGTGTATTAAGATTTTCGATCAGATGGAATCTTGATTGAACTGAAGTAGTTTCCAGTGGAGAGGTTCAAGCGGATATTGTTTGATATCCCATGCCTTCTGAAAGGCCATTTCCAGCTATTTAATGTACAGCCAGGGCTACATTATTACATTTTAAGTGTATGCCACAACTTCCGATTGCTTTCCTTTTGAATCAATAAATCGAACAGATGGACGACTATTAGCGCCTTCTTATAAAATGTTACTTTAGACAAAATGTTATATGCAACGCAGTCTGGAGTTTCAGATCCGAACACGAACTTAGACACACATTCTGGCGCAAAGGAAGCCATGGTGCCCAGTCTCCTGCTGACTGCATGCTATGGAAGCTTGCGACTCCTCGCCATTATTTGACTGAAATATTTTGATTGATTCAATTTACGAGAAAGGCTGGAGGAGGAGAATCAATAACGCTTTGCATTTTCTCCAGAGTGACTCATGGCCCCCCACACACACGGGCCCTCCTGTTGCCCTCACTTAAAAACAGATACAATAAGAGAATGACCATTCTAATGTTCCCTTCTCCTCAGCCGCTTCCATTCACGCAGTCTGTTCACGGCCCTTATCTAATGATTCTAGAATTCAATGACAAAAATATAGGTCACTCCGGTAATACACTTAGGGCCTGATTCACAGAGCGTTTTCCTATGGGTTTGCGCCATTATAAAACGCTTCTGTGAGTTACAGTTTAAGAAATTATATTTGCTGCTCTCGAGTGGAAATGCCACTTCTAATGACACAAACATGTAATTGTTCAATTTCAGCGAGGGATCTTCGCATACATGTCAACTCACTAGCTTTTGGCAGGCTCACCTGTCATAGTCAGTTCACATACCCACCAAGGACCTTTCCCGTCCAGAGGTGTCAATGGAGCTCTCACCTGCAAAAAAAAATCCTCTTTTTTCACCCGCCTTGGAAACTAAAAAGGTTGAAAGGTATGTATGCTTCGTAGGTTTGGGATGGCCTCCTTTCTTCTCCCTGGGGTCTTTAGTGTTATGTCCTCACCCCCTGTACCACGACGATATCAGCACTTCCTGCACGTCACCCTGGATGGGGGGGTGACCCAGATCACAAGCACATCAGTTTCAAACAGGTTAGCAGCCAGTTTGAATCGTTTGGTCACTATGCGAAACATGAGCAGGTCTGGGACACTGCTACTCCCATTTGACCCATACAATGGCCCATCGTCAGTTGGACCCAGATGGGCGATATTGCTACAAAAGTTCGAGATGTTGATGGAGTGCAGAGATATTGCAGGCCCCAGACAAATGAGGTCACACCTCTTCCTAAACATAGGAGACAAATCGCTACACATATTCAAGTCACTAGCAAACATAGGAGCCCCAGATGACTATGACACAGCCAAAGGAGCCCTCACAAATCATTTCATGCCACAACTGAACCCAGATTATGAAGTGTTCAAATTCTGCACAATGGCTCAAGACGAGATAGAAACCATTGACGGACCTACACAGGTTAGGGTTATCATGCACATTTGTAGATGACGAGAAGCAAATAAGACGCAAAATCATAAACGGGATCCATTCGGAGACGCTGAGACGAATAATAAATGCTGGAGTATGGGCGCCAACATGAACTTATTCACATCAGAGCCACATACATGGGAAATACCCTCCAAAAACTAAAGATCACCCCTGCCATAGCAGTCGCAAGAGTATCAGATGACAGTCCGCAAAGGTCACAAGAACGAACCCCAGGAGGTCTTCCACCCTGGCGATCACGCATACCAGGCCCCAGAGAGTGCGGGTGGTGTGGAGGACCAGCCACGGGAGAAAAGACTGCCCAGCACAAGGTACAACATGCAGCGCATGCAGATGTTTTGATCACTATGTTAAGGTGTGCCAGTCTTCAGCACCAGCACCACTGAGGCAACGTACACCGCCGAGGATCTGGCAGAAAAAAAACAAGCCAGGACTCGAAAAGTGGATGGCGACAACAACTCGTTAATGGAAGAATCTGGGGATGAGGAAGAACAGACTGCCGCATCTATACAAACCAGAGCTATAACAAAAAGAAGGAAAAAAGTACATATGATCTCAGCTTTGAATGAAGGGGGGAGAAAGGAAAAACGGAAGTGACCTAGATGCACAATAGACTTTGCAGGGCAAGCTACTGTCGTGACAATCGACACGGGAGAATCCTGGTACGTTAAGCCACAGTCAAGATTTGCAAAGATGCGCCCCAGGCCGGAGCTGAAAACAACAGAGACACTCCTCTCTGCATATGCATAAGGGTGCCAAACACCTTTACCGGTGCTAGGATGAGTCCGGACAGAACTCAGAAAAAGAAGCACCACCATACAATCAAAGATATACTTCGTCAATATTGGTTTGGAGTGTCTGTTGCGTTGGGAGTCAGCCGAAGATCTAGGAATCATACAAATCATGTGCAAAATATTCACAGAAAAGATCCAGACTTTGCTATCCCAACACCCAATCTGTTAAGAGGCATCGGGTGTCTAAAAGGACGCCTAATAAAACTCCCGATCGATACCAGAGTACAACTGAGAGCAGTGAGACACCGAAGAACACCCTTCCACATGTGAGAACTAGTTGTGAAAGAACTGCAAGACCTGGAAAAGACAGGTATAATAGAGAAAGTAACAGGGCCCACAGCATGGGTCTCACCCAATGGCAGTAACACATAAGCCAAAACAACCAGAAGGATTTGGATGGACATGCGCCTCCCCAATACAGCAATCATTAGGGAGAGACATGTGACCCCCACACCAGAGGTGGATTTACCACTTGTATGCCGGACAAAGAGAGAGAAGGCCCTGCAGTGTCCTGGTGACACCTTCCAAATATCTTCACACCAGCCACAACACACAGACCCTCATCCCTCCTTTTTGGCAGTCAGGCACAGTGAATAACAAAGAGCAGTCTTAAGCGCTCGTTGACAGGGCCTGGCTAAAATTTTGCCATGGCTAGTTGCACATTCCAACATGGATGGGTCCCCCTTGCCTACAGTTCTGGCCCTCTTGGGTTCCTTAAATAGGAATACTCTTTAATCTTAAGGGGCAGGCAGCCAGAGTGGAGCTGAAGCACTAAACCACCATTAAAACAAGTTAGTAATGGCTCTGTCATCAAGGTGCTAACGCACATGAAACCAGAGTAAAAGATGTGTGAACACTGCTGGATGCTATCAAAGCTAGTCTCAACCTACTGCAAAGCACACATTTAAGTCTTCAGTTAAGGGGGCAGCAGCCAGCAAAGGGCAGCCTGTGACATGCACAAAAGGCAAAGTGCACATTTAATGCCATGAAAGTAAGAAATATATTGCTGTGTAGTATAGCCAAAATAGGGGCAACAGCTTGCCCCACCTTCTCCGAGGCTCTTGAATACATACACAGAACAACAAAATCACAACACCGTGGGACTGTTAGGCATACAAGGCAATGATATGTTCTAATTTTGTCTTCCGGACCTGTCCAGCAAAAGATATGCAGAACCCAATTTTCACAATATTGATTGACATGATCAGAAGCAACATCACAGTAAATAACATTACAAGCAGTAGCAGCAGTCTCCAGTACTCTAGGATACCATTGGTAACGACATTGAAGTTTTCAAGTGTAAGCCAGGTGAATTATGTGCTGTGCAATCTATGACTATTTACTATTATTAATATGCAACAACTCAATAGTTTAGTAAACTAGGGGGGGTTTTCTTAATAGGAAAAATTGCAAACCAAATCACTTCTAGCAACACCGAATGTCAGCTGATCAGGCACAATACGATTAAATAATTTGCCCAGAATCACACATTTCGTTAATGAGGTGAAATCAGTATTTGGACCCAGACTGTGATTTAAGCACATGACTATGTATTTTCCCAGTGATAGGTCACAAATATTTTTCAAGGTTGGATTTTCAAACGTGAAATAATTCGTTTTTGTATGAATGCCTTGAAAAGTACACAAATCACATAAGACCCAAACTGGCATTATATTCATTGTTATAAAAAAGAAGGTCAAGCAAAAAGACATGTGTAGCTTTATGTTCACCCCACTGAATGCACGTTTGCAATAGCAGCCTGCAAAGGAATGTGGACCTAAAAAAATATCATTTGGTTTAAAAACAATATTCACACTGGAAGAGAATTCAATATAAGGTCATCTGCTTGAGACATGATGTCACATCATGCAGTGTTATACTCCTCTTCCATTTATTTTTATTTTTTCTAAAAAGAAATGTGTTCAGTTTATTACAAACTTTTAAAAAAAGAGAACATAAACAAACACAACATCATCATGACAACTCAGTACATCAAATTCCAATCTAGCTTCTCAATTTGATCTTTAGATTTTTTTTAACAATCGAGGAAAAAGAAAAATTCATCATACAAACAGTCAAGGAAATTAATCAATGATAGGAATTAAGAAGAATCACTATTTCATCACATTACTATGGCTCAATAGACACCAGTTGTAGAGCGTTTCTCACATGTCCCAAAAAATAGATCAGAGCATATGTCAGTTTATTATTTGATCCTTCAAATAGTGCTATCCATCATTCCTCGCATTCCCAAGACGCTCTATTTTCGATTTCTTTTCCAAAAATTAGTGA
This sequence comes from Ambystoma mexicanum, assembly GCF_040938575.1. Lineage (NCBI taxonomy): Eukaryota > Metazoa > Chordata > Amphibia > Caudata > Ambystomatidae > Ambystoma > Ambystoma mexicanum. The sequence goes on along the minus strand of NC_090934.1, from coordinate 976,427,615 downwards.
CCTTTTGTCACATAAAGCTGGGCAAAAGGCCACAAGATGTTTTAAGGTCTCTGTTGTGTTTTTGCAAAGCCTGCAAGTTAGATAATTTGCCGTGATTTTGTTCCTTTGTCTTAGTTTCGAATTGGTTCAGCCTAAAATTTCAACGAAAAGTGTTATCTTGGAACTTTTTTATGTAACTTGCAGGGATGTTATATGCTTTTGCTTGAATTGGTACCAATTCCATACACTTATGCAGAGATCTCTGGTGACATGTTTCCAGCCAATCCCATTGCCAACGTTTTGTCTTGATCTTATTAGGATTACAGCACAAGGTTTCTACAGATGTATTTAAAATATCTAGAATGGTTTTACAGTTCTTTTCCCAGAGGCATTGGATTGATTGATCATCCGTCACTAACTGCATTTTTAGTAATTGAAATTACGGTTTGGAATTAGGATCCATTATTTTTCTATACAGTCAAAGTGACTTCCACATAATTTTCGCTGTTATTGATGTTAAGCCCAGTTCGTATCTTATACACACCTTCGGTACTCCATTATCAAGGTGTAGGATCTTTTTTTCAGAATAAATATTCACAGGTTTCCCACACCTTGTATGTACAACCAAAGGCAATCTCATGCCCATATATCAATGCTGGGACTACTTTGAGCTTATAGAAGTCTATATAAGAAATTTGCCATATTTCTTGTTAATTAGCAAGCCCTGGGCCATTTGTTGTTTACTTTTTGCCTTGACAGCTCTTGACATTGGTTCGTCATTAATGTTAGCACTTATTATGGCTCCAAGGGTTTTTTATTTGGCTAGCTCTTTTTAGAAAATCTGATCCTATTTTCCATTGAAAGTTCACCTTACGAACTCTCTTTTGGCCATGCAAGTTTTTTAGTTCTATTATCTCAGTTTTCGTGCTATTTATGACCAGACCATTCTCTTTGATGTAATTATGCAGAGCTTTTAATTTCCGCTGAAGGCCAATCTCCGTTAAATCATCAGCATATAGCATCCACTCAATTTTTGTATTATTAATTTTTAGGGAAAACAATTTTATGTCATCAAAGGAAGTTCCCAAATCTGCAATAAAGAAGTTGGAGTACTGCACCCAATGGACAGCCCTGTTTCACCCCACGTTCTCTGTTTATTGCGATCGAGAGTGAACATTTTCCATAAAGTCGGATTCTTATGTTGGTATCCGTATATAATTGCCTTATTGCACGAATGAGGCCTTCAGGGCAGTTTTTGTCTTTCAATTTCTTCCATAAGAGATTACGATCCACCGCATCGAAAGCATGTGCAAGATCTACAAATGCTGCAAAGATGGTTTTGTTCTTTTTTATTGCCTCCATTTTCAATGAGTTAATCATGAATAGATTCAGGTTGCATCCGACACCTTTGATGAATCCTGATGGTCTTATGTCGAATGCTCCTGAGTGTTTGATCCACGCTGTTAGTTATTGTTGGAGCTGTGTTGCAAAGATATTACCCACGACATCTAAGAGTGCAATAGGTCTATAATTCATTGGGTCTGAACGAACACCCTTTTAAAAAATCGGAACGATTATAGCACTCTTCCAAGATGTTGGTATTTTTTTTCCCTGATGACAATGTTAAAGACCAATTCACAGAAGGTGGCCCACTCTTCCGGATGTTGTTTTAACATATAGTTTGTTAATCCATCGGGTCCACAGGGCCTCAATGAACTTAGACTTTTAATGTTATCTAATATGTCTAGCCTGCTAATGCTTATATTCCATGGTAGATCCTCATCAAAGAATACTTGGTTTGTTCGGTCCTGGTTCTTAAATAATTCAGTGTAGTGTTGAATCCATTGGGCTTCACTAACCACGTTACTTATTAAGGCCTGTTATTGTGCTACGGTATTATTCATTAGTGCCCAAAAGTCTCTTCGATATGCATTGTTGCATTATCTCTGCATCTTTTTGGTACATTAACCTTCTATGGGTTTTTATCCAGTTATTATAAGACCTCTTGAGTTTAAGCACCTCTCTTCGATTATTTTCAATTGCATGGCTTTTCAATAGACGTATGTTCCGCCGTAATTCGCGTTTTTTACTCATAATTTCTGGGTCAAATTTATGTTGTGGTCTGAAGTTAGGTTTCCCATTGAATGTCTTTACTTCTCTGTATTGCTCCAGAAATGGTAAGTAATTCATATCACTATCATGTTACACTCGCCTTGTCAATTCAGTAACCTTTGGGATATTAAGTCTCAAGCGAATACGGCTAGGGTCATTTTCAAGCCTGTGGTCATATGGATCTTTTTCTTTTCCGCATAACTGTTTTCTTATCCCTATGTTTACCAGATCATGATCGCTATGTAACATTTCGGGGACCTTGAGGTACGATATCTTTTCAGCTAATCGGCTGGAGACAAAAACATAATCCAGCACAGGGTTTTGGTTGTTCCTTCTCCAAGTTGGATTTGGAGGAATATCTCCAGGGGTAAACCTGTTCAATCTCTGTAGTTCTCTCATGCTCAATTCTTCCTGTATATGAGTTGCAATTTTTGCTTTCGCAGAAAGTTCTTCCACCTTTTTAGAGGAAGTATTTCCTGAGAGTAATGCTACAAGGTCAAGATTCCAGTCCCCACACACAATAATATTAGGCAGTTCCACTGCTGACATTATTTCATCAATGACTTCGCACAGCATGTCTGCGAAAGCCCAGTTCCCAGTTGCTTTGGGTTGCCAATACATATTTATTATGTGTAGTCTCTGGTCGAGACCCTTCTCCTTTTCCGCTGGGTCTATTATTATTACCTGGATGTATGGTGATTTGTTGCAGGAGTCTACAATTCGCTATCTGCTCCTTCTATGTACCAAAGTTAGCAAACCAGACATCGGTCTCCTCTTTTGATGTCTAATCACTGGATTCATCACTATTTCATACTCATCAACGATTGGTTGCTTAGAGAGCTAAGGTTCCTGTAGACAAAGTATATCCACATCCAAAATTTCAGTGGCTTGGTCTTGAAATAAATGGAGAAAGCCTCTTGTATTCCAGGATCCAACTTTTAGCTCCTCCTTTCTTAACTGCTTTGAGCATTAACTCGATTTTTTCGTAATCAGAGCACTTGCCAACCAGTTCCAATTATCTGGTTGTTGGTTCATGTCCTTATGTTCTAGAGGGCTTAGTCCTGTTTTTTCCATTTCTTTAACAGCGTCTGTGATTTTAATTTGCCTCATTTTTTACATCATTTTTTTCGGAAAACATGTTGCATTCCTCCAGTTGCCAAGTTACAGCTTTAGCAACGGTTATAGGTGATAATTTTTGCTTTTTGTGTAGTATTGCATATCCTATTTTCTCTGGTCGGCAGCACAGCTTGCGATGAACTTTCCTCATCAGGCGATTAGGCCATTTTAGAGGTCTCAGGGAATATTTCAACAACTTTGAATACCAGACGTGTCAAGGCAATCTCACCTTACATTATTTGATCTTTTTTAAAGTTAGAGTGTATATGCAGTATTACACAATCTGTTTGTGCTTCATTGACAAATTCCACTGTTTTGATGTCACTCGAGACTATTGATCTCAAATCAGGAATATGTTGAAACAGACTAATTACATTATTCCTATTCAGGATTAGTCCATCATTTGAGCAATAGCTCCTTTCTAATATAGTCATTTGAGTTTATCTTTTTCTTAGTATCATTCTCAAATTCTTTTTGTTGGTTCAATTTACGTGAATCAGTTCTCCAGTTTTCTCCATCTGACTTTATTGGATCTTTTCGTTCACTAGATTTGGTATTTTGATTGTTTGGTTACTCTGGATAGGTCTGTTTTTTCTCCAGTGTCGATCCTTGTTTTTGTCTCATTCTCGCGGGATTCGACTATCCCACCCAGGGCTTTTCCAAGCACAATTTGTCTTCTTTCTTCCATTGTTAGGAATCTTGCAATATCATCCGTTTCAACGTATTTAGGATCTACAGAATCATTGTTAGGTGAAGTCACCAATTCAATTGTTCTTACCATGCGTTCTTTTTTCTGGATCATTGGCTGGTTTAAATTTGGATTCTCACCCAGTTTGTTACCTTTCAACTCTTTAGAGCTTGTCGGTGATTCCTTTTGTGGTTCTAGCAACTCCTCAGTTCCACTAATTTCTTCATCGCTTATCTCATAAATTGATAAGTTCATTAGTTCCGTTGTGAGATCCTTGTTGTTCTTTGTGACTGAAGTCGATGCTCCCTCATTTTCTGTTGACTCCGTTATTAGGTTCACCTTTCCACAAGCAGTCTCAACCGCTTTTGTTAATGCCGAACTCATAACCGTCAGACTTAAAGATCTTACATGTCTTAGGAATTTTCCAGAGCCATTTCCATTCGTTTTTTTCTGACATGTCATAATTATTTATGTATTTTTTGCAGTTCCCTTGTTTTGGTTGAAAACCCAGCCAACTTTGTGACACACGCTGCAATTTCTTTTAGAAAATCGGGTAACTACCAATTTGTTTATTTGTTTCTTCATCCATAATCTCATGATCTGCAGGTATTAATATGTTTTCAGATGTTGATGGCAGGGTTTCAACACACAATAATTGTACTTCTTTAGGAAGTGCAGCAGTTTCATTTGTTGGTAGTTTTGGTGACTCCTCTACCGATGAAGCTGCTACTCCACTGCACTGGTGCATTCGAATCACATAATTGTGATTTATCAGTTATTACTACTGGGTTACCTAGTAGTAGTGAATACATGTCAAGTGGAATCACCCTTTCTGTGGTGACGTTCAGAATTGGTGTTTGCGAAGCTGAGAACCTGGACAGCTCCACACACCTCTTTTGGATAGTAACAGCCTGCATCATGACTTTTCCAAATTTATCACTAGCAGAAGGTTTTTCAAAGACATTTTGACAAGTACAACTTCTTGAAGTGGCTGGTGTACTTATCCTACTATCCATAATTTGAGGGGTCATTTCACGCTCAGTGTTATTCTGATTAGTCTTTTTCAGGATTAACAATGCTTCACAAGCAACCTCTGCTAGTAAACTTTTATCCTGAACAGAGTTCCGTAATTGTTCTTTCAATAAGGCATTCAATGACTCAAGTGATAGTAGGGCCTTCTGTGATTGAAACTTCATTTCACGCATTTCCATATCAATGGTAGCCATTTTTGTGTTTAGCATTGCTAGGAGTGTGTTTTTGTCTCTATAGCTCTCGTTAAATTGTTCGTACATTTTGGAGAAGGGTGCTGTTGCTATTGTTACTGCTAGGGATATTTTGGGTATCAACTGCACAAAGTTTCTCTATTGTCACGTTTTTTGGATTATTGAGTTGATTTGTTTTATTGTTTTGTGATGTATCACTCTCCTTATTTTTGGAATGGTCTTTCGACAAAGGAGGAGTCTGAAGAGATCGCCTCTGAGGTCTCTTCGGAGGATGACTCTTCTTCCACTTTGCCAATTTGAGATTTTGTGTTAGACAAAAGAGGGTTTGCATTCGCCCCTTTTTTTGTATTGCAACAATCTTCAGGCAGTCTTTTCTGCAAGCTCAAAATATCTATTTGGGGAATCCATTCCATACGTCCCCTCTTTGATGTACACAAAGTCGGAAAATTCGCACTTCCACTGGGTTGTATTGCACACAATGTCTCTTGAATATTTTCTCCAAATTGTATTACATTAGACTCACAGTTGTTGTCACTCGTGGGATTTAAATTTCGGACTATTCGCTCGTTGTGAAATTTCCTATTGAGTGAATTCAAGCCTAGAAGCAGTTTGTCTGCTACTGCCAATGAGGACCGCTTATTATCACGGATCATCACTTCATCCAGAATCACATTCACTCCTGCTTCCTTTAGGGGGCAAAATTGATCTATGCGATCCATTGGGCAGCAGTTATTTATGGGTGCTTTTAGGTCTGCGGGATTTCAGATGTCAAAGATATCACCAGGAGCTATTTGTTCATCTGGTGGGTCAAAGACATCGTCTTTCCCCCAGATCTGCTTAGCTCCCTTCACATTCTCCATGAAAAGATCAGCAGCGCCACCACGCGTAGCACCATCATATGCATCCAACTTGTGGTTAGGACTCAGCCTGACTTCCACAGGCTGGGGTGTTACGGACTGCGGGATATGTTCCACTTCACCATTGACAGTCTCTCCTGCCTTCCTTTCCCCCGCTACTTGCTTTACGTTTTCAATTAACCCTCCTTGGTTTCCCATAAAGTGTTCTTTCTGAAGTGAAGCATCGACTGAGTCTATCAGCTTTCCATGCTTTCCCTCGAGAGCACATACAATGCTGCCTTGGACAAAGCAGGGTCTGCTAGACTGCACATCTCCCCAACTAAAACACCGGGAGAGCTTGCCAAGTCACACGCACTTTCCAGTTGAGCCACACCAGTAGAATCCTTTGATTCACCGCCAGTCCACACCTCAGCAGACCCCTCCCCCCAACATGTAGCCTCCTGGTCAATGCCATACTTTACCTCACAACTCGAGAGCTGATCCGGGATCGACTTTCCAAGTCCCACAGATCCCGCGGATCCCGCCACATCAGCCACAGATGTGTGGGTGTGTGATTGATGTTTAGGGTTTGTATTCAAAGTTTTTTCATGGAATTGCCTTTATCGTATCACTTGGGCCACAGCCGCTGGCATTATATGACAAACGCTGCATTGAATCGGAGGGAAGGGAGGGGGCGGATCTTGGCTAAACAGGACTCCTTGCAGAGCATGCTGCTCGACCGCAGAATTGTATCGTCTATAGTGCAGACGCGTCTGCGGGTATGAGGCAGCAGCTGATCGGGGGTCCCACAAAGGCACAGTGTTATTTGAGGACATTGTTTGTTGCTGGGAAGGGGAGGTGACGAGGGTGAGGAAGTTGATTGGCACAGCAGGTACAAGCAAAGTCAAAGTCAGAGGTCCAGATCACAGCAGTGGTTTTAACTTAACAACGTCTCACCCTGCCTCACACCACGAACACCACCAACACACTCTACGCACTCCCCGACACTCGGCATCCAGGTGCAATGTTTTGTAGATAACTTTGCCTCTACTCCGAGTTAGGATGGTAGAAAGACTTGCGTTGCTGCAGCTCCTCAGGGGGTTTTCCACCACCAACACACTCTACGCACTACTTCCATTTATTATCACCCACCAATTGCACATGGTAAGGGACAACAGTCCTTAGCCAGACGCCCCTGTGTCTGGACCATCAACTTCTAATCGGTCTATTGAAATGAGGTTGACACAAACTTGAACCTGGGGTTTCTGGGAGAGAAGTGGGAAAGGGGCTGTGCTTCCCTGCGCTTTTAACTATCTCATGAAAAGTGTGAGCTGGTAAGACTTTGGACAACTGATCCTGGATCGGAGGAGAAATGTCAGGACTTCTTTCTGTTCCCCGAAATTGGGTTTCATCTGGGCTTGTTTAGTTGACAACAATGTGGATCTGTTTGTCCCATTTCAATGCAACCTTATCTAAGTGGCTGCATTTTTATTGTTTCCATTTATTTATTGCAGCTGTGACTGCGCATAGGTGGGCAGCTAGGGCAAGCACCTGCTCACCTCACATCACAAATATGGTCCCCTTTAACTCCTTTCCCTCCTGCCTAATTTGTCTCCCATACAGCATTCTTTTTGCCCCCTCTTTTTTTTTTACCAGCAATTTCCTCCCTACTATCCTACTCTTTCCTTCTCTTTTTGAACACTACGTCATCCCCTGTTTTTGCCTCATTCCCTTAAAGAGGAAGCTCGCTCAAAAGTGTTATTGTCCTGATCGTTCAGGCATGTATTTTTAAGCATACTGTAATCGATCTCACAAAAATGTCCAATGCATCTTACCTTAGTGTTCCTCACTTTTACACATGCGAAAAAAAAGGGTTGGGCGCTGCCATCTTGTGCTATTCTTATTCGTTGATGGAACACCCTAAGTTCAAGTGCCCTCGCAGCAAGAATATAGATTGCCTGCCCCTCAAACAGATATCACTAGTCCAAACGATATATTCCACCTATTTGCATGACGTTTGTGGCCAGCGTAGCCAAACGTGCCCTGTCATCACCCACGCCATAACATTACTTAACGCAGAGCCAGAAAGATAAACACATGCATCCTCTCACAGCGTGTAACTTTTCTTTCTTGTCACAAATAGGAGAGGAAAACATTTATTTTGAAGAAAACATCAATACTCTGCAATGTAACAAGTTCTTTCATTTTGCAAAGAACGCTCAAAAGAGAAGATTAAGTCCACGAAATGAACAATATCTTTTTGCAATACAAGTTATAGCTAGCGAACATCGCATGCTTTGAATGTTTTTTATAACTTCCTCATGATACGCCAATTGTGTTCAGCGATCGATCAATCCATGTACTTCAATCTTTGTGTGTCCTTATGTTACATCAACACAACTTTCTAAGGCCGCACATGGTGTTCCGTTAGTGAAAAGATATGGATTCTTTTCACTTTCAAGCGCAACACTTTTGCATCTGCTCGTTTTCACATCATAAACACTGACACCGCTGGTAAAGGGCTGATTGGTCCCTGTCAGTCGTCCCACATAACGGTTATCAAATAAGCACTGTTGATGATTATCCGCCAATGTTGATTGAAGAATCCATCCGGCGGTAGCTTGAAACTATGGCATGTGCAGAGCGGTAGAATATAGCTGTTTAGATAACAGAATAAAAGAATATATTTCCGTAGCCATTCTGTAATCGAATGTAACAAGTTACCTTATAATTCAGAACCGGATGAAACCTAATCATCAACACAAACCACACAGAAGGAACACAGACATGTCAACACAGGGGAGTAGATCAGACCACAATGTGCATGAAAGGTTAGTGCTGTGAAGTAGTCAGGAAGAAACCTATGCACATGCTTCACTTAACGGGTCCTATCAGAAAAAAAGGACTGAGATAGTGAAGTATTCGGTTGAACCACAGACAGATGGCATTAAAGGGAAGTCGTAAGAGTAGCAATCGAAAAGAGAAGCAAATGCCCAAGGAAAAGGTTCTGCCACTGCCCCCCCTATTTTATGGTGCACAAGGATGCAACAGTGACAGCACACCAGGATATCCCATGGGACAAAGCAGTGTAGATATCATTAGCCTGCATACATTATGTAGTCCCCCCTGGTTTATCTACTCCCTGAGGTTGAGTTCGATGGAATGGTTTATGATCCTTCCTATTCTTCCTATCGATGGGCCAAATGGAAATGTTTAACTGCATCTGAGTGGTTTTGTGCAGTTTCAATGGCCATGGCTAGAGTAGGTCGATATAAATAAAGAACATATTTTTGTATGAAAGGCGGTAAGGAATTTGTAAATTATTCTATATTAATCATCTCTGTCAGTTCTTCTAAGGACTTGTTATTAATCCATGGGGCCACTGTGCTTTTAATGCATTCACCTAGCTCTAAAACGGTTTCTCCCGGGTTCAAACTAATGGCCCATAATGTCTGCGGATAAAAATTGCACGTCTGCCCACTCTTTTTAACAACCCGTCCTTAATGTATAGAAAGGTGGCTCCCTGTGCAAGGTTAAGTAGTTGATAGGAAGTTTCGAGTTTGCCTTTCAACAAGGGTCCCAAATAGCATCTTTGCAGGTTCTCTTCCCATCCCAGTTGTTTGGCAAGGTGCTCGAAGTTTAGGAAAGTATTGCCTTAATCTTCCCCTTCAAGATATGGTTGAAGTACGCCCTGTGGTAGTAAGGTCCCTGTTTGTAATTCAATTAATCTAGTTAGATTTTCTTGTAGTCTATTTTAGGCCTGTATCTGATGGGCCGCTAATTGGGCAATGGCATTGGCTAGGTCGGCCATTTCTTCTGGGGGTGTAAGGGTTCCTTCGGTGTTGTCCGAATCAGAAAAGAAACAACTCTTGATACATTCGGATAAGGTTTCAAAAATCTCAGAATCTTCTGATTCTGAGTCTGTCGAAGGAGTGAACTGGGGTAAATTCGTTTTTAACCCTGATGGTCCCACAACGAATGAAGACTGGGTATCATGGGAAAAAAAAGGCTCGGAGGGAGGGGGATTCAGAGCACTAGGTCTGATAAAAGAAAACACAGGTTGGACTTTGAGGATTATTCGGTCCCAAGGCTGTATGTTGTAATGGGAGAGACAAAGGGTGTCACCATTTGTAAGGGACTTATGGTGGCAACAGTAAAGAGAGACACACGTGATCACAATTCAAGGGTGTTTATTAAACTGTATAAGTAGGTTAGAAAAACACCTAATCTAAACCTAACTCTAAAATGGAAGCAAGCTACGACCATCAAATAATAATACTGCAGTTCTAGTGGCGTTTTGTCAAATAAAAGGGCCTGTACTAAAAAAAACTATTGCCAATCCTTACAACTAGATACAAAAAGAATTTGGGATAGTGTTAACAAGAAACGTTTAAGCACAGGACAAGGCGGGACTCATGAGCGTAGCACACTCTCGAGCTTTCCCAGCATGAGACTATAGTTCCGTTCTCAAGTATCAGGATCTTCAATGGCTAAATCTCTTTCCTACAAAAAGACTCTAGCCTGTGAGGATCTCATGGGTTTAAAATAACAAACACAAAAAGGTTCCTTTCCGTCTGTACATTGGGTGATGGATTTTCACCCCTGCATTCCCCTCTTCCGGGCTCAGACACCTCTCGAATATCATCCTCCCTCTGTTGGGTTCACTATGGCTTTTATTCACAAGGCTTCACCTGCTGTATTCACAAATCGTTGGGTGATGGCATTTCACCCTTGGATCCCCCTCTTCCGAGCTCAGACCCTTCACAAAGGTTATTCAAACGATTTTGCCTGTGGTATTCCCAAGTCGTTGGGTGATGGCTTTTCACCCTTGGATCTCCCTCTTCCGGGCACAGATCGTTCTCGAATGTTAGCCTCCCTCTGTCGGGTTCACTATGGCTTTTACTCTCAAATAGTAGCCTCCCTCTTTTGGGTTCACTATGGCTTTTATTCACAAGCCTTAATGTCTTTTTCAACAATCCACTGTGGACATCCCTTTGTGGGTTTCACACTGTTCAACATAATGTTCATTGGGGCATCAAGCTTCTCCCCGTTCTGTCGGCATCCCTCTGTCGGGTTCACTCTTGCCAAACACACAGTTCCTTCTCCTTTCTCACTATGCAGGATTCATCTCCCTTAGCTTTTCAATTACGTGTCGGTCAAAGACTTTCGACTGTACAGGTCTTTTTCTAGACCCCTGTATGACCACTTTGACCTTCTCCTTGCGGCTCTCCTTGGGCCTTCTGGTATCGGTAGTGTCATCAATAGGGGAATCAACCAGAGTCTATCGTGTGAGCATCCACGTGGTGACAGACCCCTCTCCAGCTGGTTTTCCTCTTAATTTGCCATTCACAACTTTTGTTAAACACAGTTCAGTTTCTTATCCGTCCTCCCATCGACTCACCGGCTGTGAAGAACCGCATGGCTTTTCTTGTCTCTGGAGTCAAGGACGGTCCATGCTAGCAAGCGCCTCTCCTGGCCCTGATTATCAGTGTAGGAGGGATCTGTGCACCGTTGATATCTGCTGCAACACACGCTGTCTATTGTTCGTGGTTTTATGAATCCTTTCTGGGAGCATTTGCGGGTCTGGGTCAGAAAGGGCAAGGTCGCTTCTCTCCTTTTCGCCCCTTTGGTTCTTTCCACTTTTCTCCTCCTCTTGAACTGCCACCCTGCGATAGCTGTCTGATCGTGCGGTTTGCCTTGCTCGTAGTGTGTTCTTGTGCTTCACCTTTTATCCCTGTGGGGAAGGGAAAGGGCCATCAGGTGTGTCTGATTCTTGTCAATTGCCTGACTTTGCCTGATCCTTGTGTTGGGACATGTCAGGTAAACGGCTCTAGTGTTAGTCTGTTGTTTTTCATGGTGTAAGAAGGTGTTCGTGTCAGAAAAGGGGGGGTACAGTGTCTGAGTATCCTACGTGTTATAAGAAGGGGGATACCGCATCTCACCCGTCCATGTCCCACCTCCACTCCCTGCGGACCCCTCATCCAGGTGATCCTCTCGTACTAGACCACCCCAAGGAACTGGATTCAATAGCGATGGCAGTGTCCTTGCCACCTGGATGACAGATCCCTGGGAACTAGTAAGTGAGACACCTTCAGGTTTCTCACAATGGCAAAGACCAAACCGAGAGATCTGATACTCAAAGTATACCATTGCAAAGCATGCCATTTGTGAGATATGGAATGCCACTTGGAGCTAGGCAAACACCAAGTAAATCAAGATAATAGAGAACAATGTCTTTAAATACATTTTGGGCTACCCCTTTCAGCACCAAACTACAGTATACATATGGAATTGGGATGCACATATCATCAATGATGTGCTGTCCATGGAAACAGTTTTACACTGGTTGTGACTGGTGAGGAATAACAAGGCAGTACTTACTTTCGAAAGTATTAATTCACTAATGTTAAATGATAACTCATCAAGCATATCATAGCTAAACGAAATAAAATTGAAGCTAAAAGAAATTGATGCACTTTTCTACCTTTACGCACCAGTCACTTTAAGACAAGTGATGGCTGTTAATTTTAAAAAGAGGTTGACAGACGGAAGCTTTTTGAACTCTCAAAATCATCTAAACGAAAACACACAATTATCACAGAATATAATGTGCAAAAATATTTACTCTGGGCATCTGACCCAAGCCAGAGAATTATTTTAACAAGGGCAAGGTTTAATTGCCTAGCACTTAGATCTATAACATCGACATGGATGGGAAACAATAGTACGGAAACAACCTGCTTTATGTGTCATGTGGCAATAGAAGATCCGGCACATTTTCTGTTCTTCTGTCTGGTCTATGGTAACATTAGGAAAGTGACTTTGATTCCTCTATTAAGAGAGACTGACTCCCCAAAAGTGGCCTGGGTGCTCCTAACGTATTTAAAACATGCACGGTACAAAACAAAAGTCTCATTAGCACTTTAGAAACGTACATACTATGGTTGCTTTGATTGATCTTATGTTGAGACTTTTCATCTTATTTTATTATGACAGTCACATGATTGCCTTACTGTATTTATGAGATTGTATTATATTGAATTACCTGTATTGTATTTGAATCATGTTATATATATATATGAATATAGTGGCCATGTAGTTATGGTTAAGTTGCTGTTTCCATGGGAAGAGCACTTTTTGGGCGGCTTATAACTTCACTCCCCCTAGACGAATCCACACCAAACTTTGCAGAAAAAGTATATGGCCCACTCTGAAATTCTTTGCAAAGTTTGGTGAGGTTTGGTCCGGGGGGGGCAAAGTTATAGGGGGGGTCCCACATTTTTTTTTCCCCATAGACTGAATGGGAAAAAAACTTTGCTCATGCCTACAGCCCAAACCGCTGGACGGATTTGCACCAAATTTGGACCAGGAACAGCGGCTTGGTCCCGAAAGCGTGCTTTTGTAAATTTGGTGAAAATCCATCCAGTAGTTCTTTTCAAAATGACCAAAAAGTAGGTCAGAAAAAATGTGTGATATCTGTGTCCGCTTCGCGGACAAACTTCCCTGTTTGCTCCACGGACAGGACCGGGATTGGTCAAGCGGCTTGCGTGATGTCCGCGGACATCTGACGTGCCCTCTCATTGGCTGCGGTGAAGCATGCAGTGCGCCGTATTTTGAGAGACGCCTGCCATCTTTATTTATCGTTTGAGGAGCGGGATCTGCGCCTGCATAGTAAGCTCAGGCCCCGTGTCTTCGTCCCGTTCCCCCCACCCCTGCTCATGCCCGCTCATGCCCGTGTCTTCCTCCCGTTCCCCCATCCCCGCTCATGCCCGTGTCTCCCCTGTTCACCCCCCCTCATGCCCCGTGTCTCCCTTCTTCCCTCCCCATCCCCCGCTCATGCCCTGTGTCTCCCTTCTTTCCCCCCCACCCCCCGCTCATGCCCCGTGTCTCCCTTCTTCCCCCCTGCCCCCCCCTCATGCCCCGTGTCTCCCTCCTGTATCCCCCACCCCCGCTCATGCCCCGTGTCTCCCTCCTGTCCACCCCACCCCCCGCTCATGCCCCGTGTCTCCCTTCTTCCCCCCCGCTCATGCCCCGTGTCTCCCTCCTGTACCCCCACCCCCCGCTCATGCCCCGTGTCTCCCTCCTGTATCCCCCACCCCCGCTCATGCCCCGTGTCTCCCTCCTGTCTACCCCACCCCCCGCTCATGCCCCGTGTCTCCCTCCTATCCCCCCACCCCCGTTCATGCCCCGTGTCTCCCTCCTGTTCCCCCAACCCCTGTTCATGCCCCGTGTCTCCCTCCTGTTCCCCCCACCCCCGCTCATGCCCCGTGTCTCCCTCGTGTATCCCCCACCCCCCGCTCCTGCCCCATGTCCCCCCCACCCCCCCGCTCATGCCCCGTGTCTTCCCTGTTCCCCTCACCCCCTGCTCATGCCCCGTGTCTCCCCTGTCCCCCCCACCCCCCGCTCATGCCCGTGTCTCCGTCGTGTTACCCCCCGCTCATGCCCCGTGTTTCCCCTGTTCACCCCCAACCCCCACTCATACCCCGTGTCTCCCTTCTTCACCCCCCACACCCCCGCCTCATGCCCCGTGTCTGCCCTGTTCCCTCCACCCCCCGCTCATGCCCTGTGTCTCCCTCCTGTACCCCCCACCCCCCGCTCATGCCCCGTGTCTCCCTTCTTTCCTCCCACCCCCGCTCATGCCCCATGTCTCCCTTCTTTCCCCCCTGCCCCCCGCTCATGCCCCGTGTCTCCCTCCTGTACCCCCCACCCCCCGCTCATGCCCCGTGTCTCCCTCCTGTACCCCCACCCCCCGCTCATGCCCCGTTTCTCCCTCCTGTCCACCCCACCCCCCGCTCATGCCCCGTGTCTCCCTCCTATCTCCCCCACCCCCGTTCATGCCCCGTGTCTCCCTCCTGTTCCCCCAACCCCCGTTCATGCCCCGTGTCTCCCTCCTGTTCCCCCCACCCCCCGCTCATGCCCCGTGTCTCGCTCGTGTATCCCCCCCACCCCCGCTCCTGCCCCGTCCCCCCCGCTCATGCCCCGTGTCTGCCCTATTCCATCCACCCCCTGCTCATGCCCCGTGTCTTCCCTTTTCACCCCCACCCCCCGCTCATGCCCGTGTCTCCGTTGTGTTACCCCCCACCCCCCGCTCATGCCCCGTGTCTCCCCTGTTCACCCCCAACCCCCACTCATACCCCGTGTCTCCCTTCTTCACCCCCCACCCCCCTGCTCATGCCCCGTGTCTGCCCTGTTCCCCCCACCCCCCGCTCATGCCCTGTGTCTCCCTCCTGTACCCCCCACCCCCCGCTCATGCCCCGTGTCTCCCTCCTGTACCCCCCACCCCCCGCTCATGCCCCGTGTCTCCCTCCTGTACCCCCCACCCCCGCTCATGCCCCGTTCTGCCCTGTTCCCCCCACCCCCGCTCATGCCCTGTGTCTCCCTCGTGTTACCCCTCACCCCCGTTCATGCCCCGTGTCTCCCTCCTGTTCCCCCCACCCCCCGCTCATGCCAGTGTCTCCCTCGTGTTACCCCCCACACCCCGTTCATGCCCTGTGTCTCTCTCCTGTTCTCCCCACCCCCGCTCATGCCCCGTGTCTCCCTCGTGTACCCCCCACCCCTGCTCATGCCCTGTGTCCCCCTCAACTCGTGCTCATGCCCCGTGTCCCCCCCACCCCCGCTCATGCCCCGTGTCTCCCCTGTATCTCCCCCAGCCCCCGCTCATGCGCCGTGTCTCCCTTCTTCCCCCCCGCTAATGCCCCGTGTCTGCCCTGTTCCCCCCACCCCCCGATCATGCCCCGTGTCTCCCCTGTTCACCCCATCCCCCGCTCATGCCCCGTGTCTCCCTCGTGTTCCCCCACCCCCCGCTCATGCCCTGTGTCTCCCTCGTGTTCCCCCACCCCCCGCTCATGCCCTGTGTCTCCCTTCTTTCCCCCCACTCATGCCCCGTGTCTCCCTCCTGTACCCCCCACCCCGCGCTCATGCCCCGTGTCTCCCTCGTGTTCCCCCCACCCCCCGCTCATGCCCCTTGTCTCCATCCTGTACACCCCACCCCCGCTCATGCCCCGTGTCTCCCCCGTGTTCCCCCCACCCCCCGCTCATGCCCCGTGTCTCCCTCGTGTTACCCCCACCCCCTGCTCATGCCCCATGTCTGCCCTGTTCACCCCACCCCCCGCTCATGCCCCGTGTCTACCCTGTTCACCCCACCCCCCGCTCATGCCCCGTGTCTCCCTCCTGTACCCCCCACCCCCTGCTCATGCCCCGTGTCTCCCTCCTGTACCCATCAGCCCCCGCTCATGCCCTGTGTCTCCCTTGTGTACCCCCACACCCCCGCTCATGCCCCGTGTCTCCCTCGTGTAGCCCCACACCACCCGCTCATGCCCCGTGTCTCCCTCCTGTTCCCCCCACCCCCTGCTCATGCACTGTGTCTCCCTTGTGTTACCCCCACCCCCCGTTCATGCCCCATGTCTCCCTCCTGTTCCCCCCACCCCCCGCTCATGCCCTGTGTCTCCCTCGTGTACCCCCCACCCCCCGCTCATGCCCCGTGACCCCCCACCCCCCGCCGCTCATGCCCTGTGTCTGCCCTGTTTACCCCACCCCCCGCTCATGCCCGTGTCTCCGTCGTGTTACCCCCCACCCCCGCTCATGCCCCGTGTCTCCCTCGTGTCCCCCCACCCCCCGCTCATGCCCCGTGTCTCCCTTCTCTTTCCACCCTCCCACCCCCCGCTCATGCCCCGTGTCTCCTTTCTTCCCCCCCACCCCCCGCTCATGCCCCGTGTCTTCCTTCTTCCCCCCCACCCCCGCTCATGCCCTGTGTCTCCCTTCTTTCCCCCCTACCCCCCGCTCATGCCCCGTGTCTCCCTTCTTTCCCCCCGACCCCCGCTCATGCCCCGTGTCTCCCTTCTTCCCCTCCACCCCCCGCTCATGCCCCGTGTCTCCCTTCTTTCCCCTCCACCCCCCACTCATGCCCCGTGTCTCCCTTCTTTCACCCCCACCCCCCTCTCATGCCCTGTGTCTCCCTTCTTTCCCCCCCACCCCCCGCTCATGCCCCATGTCTCCCTCCTGTACCCCCACCCCCGTTCAAGCCCCGTGTCTCCCCTGTTCACCCCGACCACCCGCTCATGCCCCATGTCTCCCCCCACCCCCCGCTCATGCCCTGTGTCTCCCTTCTTCCCCCCCACCCCCCGCTCATGCCCCGTGTCTCCCTTCTTTCCCCCCACCCCCCACTCATGCCCCGTGTCTCCCTTCTTTCACCCCCACCCCCCACTCATGCCCTGTGTCTCCCTTCTTTCCCCCCCACCCCCCCGCTCATGCCCCGTGTCTGCCCTGTACCCCCCACCCCCGCTCATGCCCCGTGTCTCCCTCGTGTTCCCCCCACCCCCCGCTCATGCCCCATGTCTCCCTCCTGTACCCCCACCCCCCTTCAAGCCCCGTGTCTCCCCTGTTCACCCCGACCACCCGCTCATGCCCCATGTCTCCCCCCACCCCCCGCTCATGCCCTGTGTCTCCCTTCTTCCCCCCCACCCCCCGCTCATGCCCCGTGTCTCCCTTCTTTCCCCCCACCCCCCACTCATGCCCGTGTCTCCCTTCTTTCACCCCCACCCCCCGCTCATGCCCTGTGTCTCCCTTCTTTCCCCCCCACCCCCCCGCTCATGCCCCGTGTCTGCCCTGTACCCCCCACCCCGGCTCATGCCCCGTGTCTCCCTTCTTTCCCCCCACCCCCCACTCATGCCCCGTGTCTCCCTTCTTTCACCCCCACCCCCGCTCATTCCCTGTGTCTCCCTTCTTTCCCCCCCACCCCCCCGCTCATGCCCCGTGTCTGCCCTGTACCCCCCATCCCTGCTCATGCCCCGTGTCTCCCTCGTGTTCCCCCCACCCCCCGCTCATGCCCTGTGTCTCCCTCGTGTTACCCCCCCACTCCCCCGCTCATGCCCCGTGTGTGCCCTGTTCCTCCCACCCCCTGCTCATGCCCCGTGTCTCCCTCCTATTACCCCCACCCCCGTTCATGCCCCCGTCTCCCTCTTGTTCCCCCCACCCCCTGCTCATGCCCCATGTCTCCCTCGTGTACCCCCCACCCCCGCTCATGACCCGTGTCTCTCTCCCTCGTGTACCTCCCCACCCCCCACCCCCTGCACATGCCCCATGTTCCCCCCACCCCCCGCTCATGCCCCGTGTCTCCCTCGTGTTCTCCCCCATCCCCCACTCATGCCCCGTGTCTCCCCTGTTCACCCCCACCCCCCGCGTCTGTCTCCCTCCTTTTCCCCCCAACCCCCTGCTCATGGCCCGTGTCTCCCCTGTTCACCCCCACCCCCGCTCATGCCCCGTGTCTCCCTTCTTCCCCCCCACCCCCCGTTCATGCCCCATGTCTCCCTTCTTTCCCCCAACCCCTGCTCATGCCCCGTGTCTCCCTTCTTTCCCCCCACCCCCGCTCATGCCCGTGTCTCCCTTCTTTCCCCCCACACCTCCCGCTCATGCCCCATGTCTCCCTTCTTTCCTCCCCACCCCCGCTCATGCCCTGTGTCTCCCTTCTCCCCCCCACCCCCTGCTCATGCCCCGTGTCTCCCTTCTTTCTCCCCCACCCCCCGCTCATGCCCCGTGTCTCCCTTCTTTCCCCCGCTCATGCGTGTCTCCCTTCTTGCCCCTCTACCCCCCGCTCATGCCCTGTGTCTCCCTTCTTCCCCCCCACCCCCCACTCATGCCCCGTTTCTCCCCTGTTCTCCCCCACCCCGCTCATGCCCCGTGTCTCCCTCCCGTTCACCCCCACTCCCCGCTCATGCCCCGTTTCTCCCTTGTTCCCCCCACCCCTGCTCATGCCCCGTGTCTCCCTCCTGTTCCCCCACCCCCCGCTCATGCCCCGTGTCTCCATCCTGTCCCCCCACCCCCAGTTCATGCCCCATGTCTGCCCTGTTCCCCCCCACCCCCGCTCATGCCCTGTGTCTCCCTCCTGTACCCCCCACCCCCCGCTCATGCCCCGTATCTCCCTCCTGTACCCCCCACCCCCCGCTCATGCCCTGTGTCTCCCTCCTGTACCCCCCACCCCCTGCTCCTGCCCCGTGTCTGCCCTGTTCCCCCCACCCCCGCTCATGCCCTGTGTCTCCCTCGTGTTACCCCTCACCCCCGTGTCTCCCTCCTGTTCCCCCCACCCCCCGCTCATGCCAGTGTCTCCCTCGTGTTACCCCCCACACCCCGTTCATGCCCTGTGTCTCTCTCCTGTTCTCCCCACCCCCGCTCATGCCCCGTGTCTCCATCGTGTACCCCCCACCCCTGCTCATGCCCTGTGTCCCCCTCAACTCGTGCTCATGCCCCGTGTCCCCCCCACCGCTCATGCCCCGTGTCTCCCCTGTATCTCCCCCAGCCCCCGCTCATGCCCCGTGTCTCCCTTCTTCCCCCCGCTAATGCCCCGTGTCTGCCCTGTTCCCCCCACCCCCCGATCATGCCCCGTGTCTCCCCTGTTCACCCCATCCCCCGCTCATGCCCCGTGTCTATCTTCTTCCCCCCCGCTCATGCCCCGTGTCTCCCTCGTGTTCCCCCACCCCCCGCTCATGCCCTGTGTCTCCCTTCTTTCCCCCCACTCATGCCCCGTGTCTCCCTCCTGTACCCCCCACCCCGCGCTCATGCCCCGTGTCTCCCTCGTGTTCCCCCCACCCCCCCGCTCATGCCCCGTGTCTCCATCCTGTACACCCCACCCCCGCTCATGCCCCGTGTCTCCCTCGTGTTCCCCCACCCCCCGCTCATGCCCCGTGCCTCCCTCGTGTTCACCCCACCCCCCGCTCATGCCCCGTGTCTACCCTGTTCACCCCACCCCCCGCTCATGCCCCGTGTCTCCCTCCTGTACCCCCCACCCCCTGCTCATGCCCCGTGTCTCCCTCCTGTACCCCTCAGCCTCCGCTCATGCCCTGTGTCTCCCTTCTTTCCCCCCACTCATGCCCCGTGTCTCCCTCCTGTACCCCCCACCCCGCGCTCATGCCCCGTGTCTCCCTCGTGTTCCCCCCACCCCCCCCGCTCATGCCCCGTGTCTCCATCCTGTACACCCCACCCCCGCTCATGCCCCGTGTCTCCCTCGTGTTCCCCCACCCCCCGCTCATGCCCCGTGCCTCCCTCGTGTTCACCCCACCCCCCGCTCATGCCCCGTGTCTACCCTGTTCACCCCACCCCCCGCTCATGCCCCGTGTCTCCCTCCTGTACCCCCCACCCCCTGCTCATGCCCCGTGTCTCCCTCCTGTACCCCTCAGCCCCCGCTCATGCCCTGTGTCTCCCTCGTGTACCCCCACACCCCCGCTCATGCCCCGTGTCTCCCTCGTGTACCCCCTACCACCCGCTCATGCCCCGTGTCTCCCTCCTGTTCCCCCCACCCCCTGCTCATGCACTGTGTCTCCCTTGTGTTACCCCCCACCCCCCGTTCATGCCCCATGTCTCCCTCCTGTTCCCCCCACCCCCCGCTCATGCCCTGTGTCTCCCTCGTGTACCCCCCACCCCCCGCTCATGCCCCGTGACCCCCCACCCCCCGCCGCTCATGCCCTGTGTCTGCCCTGTTTACCCCACCCCCCGCTCATGCCCGTGTCTCCGTCGTGTTACCCCCCACCCCCCGCTCATGCCCCGTGTCTCCCTCGTGTCCCCCCACCCCCCGCTCATGCCCCGTGTCTCCCTTCTCTTTCCACCCCCCCACCCCCCGCTCATGCCCCGTGTCTCCTTTCTTCCCCCCACCCCCCGCTCATGCCCCGTGTCTCCCTTCTTCCCCCCCCACCCCCACTCATGCCCTGTGTCTCCCTTCTTTCCCCCCTACCCCCCGCTCATGCCCCGTGTCTCCCTTCTTTCCCCCGACCCCCGCTCATGCCCCGTGTCTCCCTTCTTCCCCCCCACCCCCCGCTCATGCCCCGTGTCTCCCTTCTTTCCCCTCCACCCCCCACTCATGCCCCGTGTCTCCCTTCTTTCACCCCCACCCCCCTCTCATGCCCTGTGTCTCCCTTCTTTCCCCCCCACCCCCCGCTCATGCCCCATGCTCCCTCCTGTACCCCCACCCCCGTTCAAGCCCCGTGTCTCCCCTGTTCACCCCGACCACCCGCTCATGCCCCATGTCTCCCCCCACCCCCCGCTCATGCCCTGTGTCTCCCTTCTCCCCCCCCACCCCCCGCTCATGCCCCGTGTCTCCCTTCTTTCCCCCCACCCCCCACTCATGCCCCGTGTCTCCCTTCTTTCACCCCCACCCCCCGCTCATGCCCTGTGTCTCCCTTCTTTACCCCCCACCCCCCGCTCATGCCCCGTGTCTGCCCTGTACCCCCCCACCCCCGCTCATGCCCCGTGCCTCCCTTCTTTCCCCCCACCCCCCACTCATGCCCCGTGTCTCCCTTCTTTCACCCCCACCCCCCGCTCATGCCCTGTGTCTCCCTTCTTTCCCCCCCACCCCCCCGCTCATGCCCCGTGTCTGCCCTGTACCCCCCACCCCCGCTCATGCCCCGTGTCTCCCTCATGTTCCCCCCACCCCCCGCTCATGCCCTGTGTCTCCCTCGTGTTACCCCCCGACTCCCCCGCTCATGCCCCGTGTGTGCCCTGTTCCTCCCACCCCCTGCTCATGCCCCGTGTCTCCCTCCTATTACCCCCACCCCCCGTTCATGCCCCCTGTCTCCCTCTTGTTCCCCCCACCCCCTGCTCATGCCCCATGTCTCCCTCGTGTACCCCCCACCCCCGCTCATGACCCGTGTCTCTCTCCCTCGTGTACCTCCCCACCCCCCACCCCCTGCGCATGCCCCATGTCCCCCCCACCCATGCCCCGTGTCTCCCTCGTGTTCTCCCCCATCCCCCACTCATGCCCCGTGTCTCCCCTGTTCACCCCCACCCCCCGCGTCTGTCTCCCTCCTTTTCCCCCCAACCCCCTGCTCATGGCCCGTGTCTCCCCTGTTCACCCCCACCCCCGCTCATGCCCCGTGTCTCCCTTCTTCCCCCCCACCCCCCGTTCATGCCCCATGTCTCCCTTCTTTCCCCCCAACCCCTGCTCATGCCCCGTGTCTCCCTTCTTTCCCCCCACCCCCGCTCATGCCCCGTGTCTCCCTTCTTTCCCCCCCACACCTCCCGCTCATGCCCCATGTCTCCCTTCTTTCCTCCCCACCCCCCGCTCATGCCCTGTGTCTCCCTTCTCCCCCCCACCCCCTGCTCATGCCCCGTGTCTCCCTTCTTTCTCCCCCACCCCCCGCTCATGCCCCGTGTCTCCCTTCTTTCCCCCGCTCTCATGCCGTGTCTCCCTTCTTGCCCCTCTACCCCCCGCTCATGCCCTGTGTCTCCCTTCTTCCCTCCCACCCCCCACTCATGCCCCGTTTCTCCCCTGTTCTCCCCCACCCCGCTCATGCCCCGTGTCTCCCTCCCGTTCACCCCCACCCCCCGCTCATGCCCCGTTTCTCCCTTGTTCCCCCCACCCCTGCTCATGCCCCGTGTCTCCCTCCTGTTCCCCCACCCCCCGCTCATGCCCCGTGTCTCCATCCTGTCCCCCCACCCCCAGTTCATGCCCCGTGTCTGCCCTGTTCCCCCCCACCCCCGCTCATGCTCCGTGTCTCCCTCCTGTTCCCCCACCCCCGCTCATGCCCCGTGTCTCCCTCGTGTACCCCCCCACCCCCCCTCATGCCCCATGTCTCCCTCATGTACCCCCCCACCCCCTGCTCATGCCCCGTGTCTCCCTCCTGCCCCCCCAACCCCCGGTCATGCCCCTTGTCTCTTTCCTGTTCCCCCCACCCCCCGCTCATGCCCCGTGTCTTCCTCCTGTTCCCCCCGCTCAAGCCCCGTGTCTTCCTCTTGTCCCCCCTCCTATGATGCCCCTTGTTGACCTCTTGTTCCCCACACCCTGCGCTGATGCCCTGTTGTGTTCTCTTTATACACTCCGCCTTCCCTTTCCATGGTGGCCATCTTGGTAAAAGATGTTCCTTCCTACACCGGGATGCCACAGGCGTCCCGGTTTGGGAAGAAAAATCCTTTTTTTACCGCCCGGGGTCCCACTTTGAGGACCTAGGATGCTAGTGGTCTTCATCTATTGAAAAGGACGTTATGGTTACGTCGCACTAACAAAAATCTAAGAAATTCAGTAAAAAAAAATGTGTTAAAGGGACGTTATGGTTAAGTTGCACTAATAAAAACCTATGAAATTCAACAAAAACACTTTGTTAAAGGGACATTATGGTTAAGTTGCACTAATAAAAACCTATGAAATTCAATGAAAAAACTTTGTTAAAGGGATGTTATGGTTAAGTTGCGCTACTAAAAACCTATGAAATTCAGTGAAAAAACTTTGTTAAAGGGACGTTATGGTTAAGTTGCGCTACTAAAACCTATGAAATTCAATGGAAAAACGTTGTTAAAGGGACGTTATGGTTCCAAGTAAAACCGAAAAACCCCAGAAATTCGCCAGTTATGATAAGGTACGAAACCATAACTCGTCCTACCACTGTGCACTGCAAGGACTAACACCCATGACATCAAAGATGACATCACAAATGTCATTGATGACATGACTGATGACATCACAGGTGTGACTTGCTCTTTTTTTGTTCAGTGACATATGTACACTGGGTGCTTGTCTTCACTGGGAGTCAGGAAGTAAAAATTGAAAAGGTACTATATTTGTTTACCTTACCCTTTACATATGTTCTGACACTACTTTCCTTAGGGGCCAGTCACATCATATGATACATATACATAGGGGAAGAAGGCAGCCTGAAACATAGCAATCATTTATGTACATAAAGATAATCATTTAGGTTATGTACACTTTCTGGTAGCACTGCTACTTTTTTTGCGTACTTTACTTTCCCTGTATATGCTCATATTTGTATGTGTTGTGGTTTCTTTATGTTTTGTGTACAGTAGTACAATCATGTAGTAAGGGAGTAAATCTTCCCTACTTATTACATGTTTCACAGTACAAAAAACTCTCAAATGAAAGCATGCATCATTTTACTATCCAACATAGGAAGATTTTGAATATTGCACCTCTGTGATGAATGCTGCAGACAATGCCTACGTTTGTACGAGTTGGGTCATGTTCTGGAAAGACCTCTGCAATGCAAAGGTGTGTATAGCAATGCATTGGTTAATTAACTATTTATGTCATGATAGGTCTTCCAATGATCTCTGATAGTTTTTTGCCAACATTACAATGGCAATCCCTTGTGGAGGCTTTTCATAAAAACTAAAAACACATGTGATGTCATCAGTCATGCCATCAATGACTTTTGTGATGTCATCTTTGATGTCATGGGTGTTAGTCCTTGAAGTGCACAGTGGTAGCGTGAGTTATGGTTGTGTACCTTACCATAACTGGCAAATTTCTGGCGTTTTTCGGTTGTACATGTAACCATAACATCCCAGTAACAACATTTTTCCATGCCCAGAAACTTTATTGTGCAATCCCTCTGACTCCACAGTCCCATTTCCAAGACCGCCATCTTGAAAATCCCTGGATGTGGCTTTCATGCTGCGTGCAGGCATGGGGGAATAAATTGCAACCAGGGTAGGTGGAGTTTGTTGTAAGGGGCTTTTTTTGTAGATGCTTCTAGAGAAACACCTTTTTTTGGTTTTTATTTGATTTTGTGTTTTCTTGTGCTCACATTGTTACAGTAAACTCTTCACCGCATCTTGTAGACGCGCAAACAAAACAGCATTACCAATGGGTGACAACGAAATGCCATTTGCTTGTAAAAACTCTGCATTTCCACAACTAATGAGGTCATTGTTGCAGAAGAACATCGCACCAGCGTACAAAAAAGTATACATGCTTTTGTTGATAAGACACCTTCCAACCTCTGTCTCTGTCAGATTTCTCTGCCATTCCAATACACTAATAGGGAAAGGAAGTACGGTATCACCAGTCAAGTACCGACGCATCCGCAATCAAAACGTGTTTAATCATAAAAAAGATGCGGGCCATAGCAAAAGAACACTCTGCCTACCCAGAATGCAGCCTGGGGCCTGTAATGTAGCCTGGCAACGCTGGCGTCCTCTGCACTTGAGGGTCTTTCGCCCGGCTTGACGGTACCACGCAAATGTAGTCACATGATACGTTCTTCATAAGCTCACCCTGTGTTTCCGCCGGCGCTTCTGAACTTTCTTCGGTGGCGATACGAATTGCTGTCCTGTTTCCCGACTCCTTGATTCCCGTTATGCTGAACCCCCCACCCCCATATCATTGTCCTCGGTGTTATGACGTTGGACCGTCCCTGTTTTGCATTTTGAACTACGAGTTTGAATCAGTTGCCGCCTTACTGCCTGACCACGGACCGCTACTGTTTTGCTTTGGATATTGATTCTGTCTGCATTGCCCGCCCCCTGCCTGACCACAGACCGCATTTGGATTTATCTTGGATTACGTTAAGAATATTGTAGCCTTCGTCTTGCAAGACTTTGGACCGCTTCTGAACTGCTTTGGGTTTTGTTTCCCCTTTGCTCCTCACAGAACTTTGAACTACTTGCTTTCTGAAACTCACGAGTACACGGACTAGAGACTTTCGGGTGTACTGTGTGGGTTGTTTTGTTTTCTTCTGCATATCACCTAGGGATCTTGCCACAAACTTCTTTAGCTCCCGCACTCTATGTTACCGTCGGACAGGAGTCCAATATGGTAAGACTGCTTAATTAGTATTAGGAATCTCCTAGCAGTAACTGAACTTAGCTGTCCTTAGTAAGTAATCATTTTGCTGTGCTCTCTTTGCTTAGACATCAGGTGCCTGCATTTACCAAACGTATCAACACTGTCTTACCTGAACTAGCAAGTTAGTGGTAGTCTGTGTATGGTGTATTGTTTTGGGTTACTTGTCTACGCAGTTCTGATACTTGCCTTGTTTTCAGCTGGCGGTGTGTTCTCCGGCCTATCGTATCTCCACTTCTACGGCGCCTGGGTCATCGGCCTCCTGTCTTTCCATTAATAGACCTTTCTGGATGTCAATTCTAACAGCCAGACAGGTACATTATTAGGAAGACTTCGTCTTCTACATGATGAGGCAACTCGCTCCATTTCAAGTGCTTCATTGTTCTGACAGATTCAGAAGCCTTATACATTATGGAAGCGAATGAGACCTTAGCCGCTATTTTTCAATTAGTGGCTGATCTTCATAATGATATGACGGTCGCCCATTCCGCCACCCAACGACGGATTGATGAGCTACAAGTGGGGATTCAACCCCCTGATGCACAGATACCACCACCTGACATGGCATCTGGGTTGGGCTTAG
Organism: Ambystoma mexicanum; assembly: GCF_040938575.1. Lineage (NCBI taxonomy): Eukaryota > Metazoa > Chordata > Amphibia > Caudata > Ambystomatidae > Ambystoma > Ambystoma mexicanum. The sequence continues at coordinate 976,401,517 of NC_090934.1, read as the reverse complement.
GACCACCGGCACCGGGTGCTGGGCCAGTATACATGACGGCTCAGTTCCCATTGGCTCCCCAGAACGATTCAAAGGGGATCCTAAGTCTTACAGGACCTTTCTGAATCAATGCAGGCTACATTTCTTTGTAGGCCTGCTTCCTTCCTTGACTCGACAACTAAGGCCGCCTTTTTGCTGTCCCATTTGGTGGTACAGTGGCCACCTTGGCTAATCCATTGCTAATCCATTGCTAGAGGATGGCAGTCATTTACTTTACAATTGTGATGCCGTAATCGATGCAATGAGCTGCGTGTTTGACACGCGTTATGCTACCCAAGCAACAGATCTGGAGTTACTCGGGCTCAAACAAGGGGATACGTCCCTTCTTGCCTATTTGGCCAGACAAAAAAGGCATGATTGTTTTACAAAGGTCTCTCTGAACCCTTAAAAGATACCTTGGCTACCGTCCCGGTTGTACCAAATACCTTTCCTGAACTTCTCGATTTGGTGCTACGAATTGATTCTAGACGCGTGGAAAGGAAAGGGGAAAGGCAGACTATTCCTCCCACGCCCGTTACACCTCCCATTCCTGCCTCTGGTTCTTCAGAACCTATGCAAATAGGAGTATTACGGAGTCCTCTTTCCACGGAAACGAGAGAACACAGACAGAAGAACGGATTGTGTTTCTATTGCGGGGCCTCAGATCACCTCTGCGTGTTTGTCCCAAGAAGCCAGCCAAAAGACAGGGAAACACCAAAGCTCGGCAGTAGAAGGGGTCCAGCTGCCGGGTATTTCCTCCATGGACTCCAAGTCGTCCATTCCATATTGTCTTTCTGTTACCCTTTCTTCTGACATAAGCGGTCTAAAGGAGCCCTTGGCTGTCCTAGATTCGGGAGCCACTGGAAATTATGTGGACGAGACTTATGCTCGAGATTTGGGATTACCTATCGGAACCAAGCCTTGTCCAGAACTCGTGAGTGGGTTGATGGGTCTTCTCTAGTTTCTGGCCCTGTAACAGAGTGCACTGCCACGTTGGTAATGACCACTTGCGGTGGGCATAAGGAAAACATAAGGTTTGATATCATTGCCGCTCCCCAGTTTAGGTGCATATTGGGACTACCCTGGTTACGGCTACACAATCCCATGATTGATTGGCAATCGGGGGAGGTGGTGTTCCTCTCTGATCACTGAGAAAGTAATTGCTTGGAAAGTAACCCAGACACACCGAAATCTAGTCATGCCTTCCTTGATTCCGCTCCCCTTGTGGGGGCTGTTATCAACGCGGTGTTACCACAGGAATATCAAGGGTACAAGGACGTATTTGATGCAGGTGGAGCAGACATTTTACCACCTCATAGGAGTTACGATTGTCCTATAGAATTGGTACCTGGGGCAAAAATACCATCGGGGCATATATACTCTCTGACACCCAAAGAAGACCTGATATTGAAAGATTATTTAGAGAAGTCATTACAAACCGGCTTCATCCACCCTTCAAAATCCCCCGCAGCCTCTCCCTTATTTTTTGTCCCCAAGAGAGAGGGGGACCTATACCCATGTATTGATTATCGGGCTCTGAACGCTGTTACCATTAGAAACCAATATCCACTCCCACTGATCTCTGTCTTGTTGGATCAACTCGAAGCGTCGGTGGTGTTCACTAAGTTGGACTTACGAGGGGCATACAATTTGGTAAGAATACGCATGGGAGACGAATGGAAGACCGCGTTTAAAACCAAATACGGTCTCTTCGAATATTGTGTGACTCCCTTCGGGCTGTGCAAAGCCCCAGCCACCTTTCAATACTTCATCAATGAGGTATTCCATGATATGCTGGACCATTATCTAGTGGTCTATCTGGACGACATCCTGATCTACTCACCCTCTCTTGAAACCCACATTACACATGTATCGAGTGTATTACAGCGATTGAGAGACAACCACTTATTCGCCAAATTGGAGAAGTGTACATTTCATGTACATGATGTTGAATTCCTTGGCTACAATATCACCAACCACAGGGTACAAATGAGCCCTTCCAAAGTATCCACAGTATTGCCATGGCCAAGTCCTGGGACCTTGAAAGAGTTACAATTCTTTTTAGGGTTCTCTAACTTTTACCGATGTTTCATCAAAGATTTCTCAGCCATTGCTTCCCCTCTCACTGTTTTGACCAGTTCTAAGAGAGCTTTTCGCTGGAACGAGGAAGCTCAAAAGGCTTTTGAGAGTCTCAAAGCTGCATTCACCTCTGTGCCGGTACTCCAGCACCCCAAGCCGGCACGGCCTTACATTGTGGAAGCGGATGCATCCAATATTGCCCTTGGGGCTATATTGTTACAACTATGCCCAGAAACTAACGGCCTCCCCCCAGTGGCATATCATTCAAGGAAACTCACCTCCTACGAAAGGAACTACACTATCACGGAATGGGAGTTGCTGGCCGTGAGAGATGCCTTCATGGTATGGAGGCATCACTTGTTGGGTACCCCGGAACCTGTCCAGGTCTTTACTAACCACAGAAACCTGCTTGCACTCCAGTCCGTTAAGTGCACCACAGCTCGTCATGCCCGCTGGCACATGTTTTTCTCAATGTTCAATTTTGTTACCACCTATCGCCCTGGGGCTCTCCATTCTAAAGCAGATGCACTCTCTCGTAACCACGGTAATCCTGAGCCCAGTAATATGGATGGGGTTCTGCTTTTACCTAACCAAGTGGTATGTGGCTGTACACTCCAACCTTTTCTCAAAGATACTCTAAGGAAATGGGTTGGTACATCTCCTACGGAGATAGCCAATCTGGGATTGGAGTTAGTGCAGTCTCTTCCTTATAGACAAGGGAAGATCTATCTGCCCGATACTTCTACGAGACTACAGGTGATGCAATGGTGCCACGATTCCGCTGTTGCCGCTGTCATGCATGCTGGAAATATCTCTGGACCTGGAACAACCTCTCCATACAGAATGAGTTACGCCCATAGAACCGCTAGACCGCTCTATTCTAAATGGAGGTTGTTTGATGCATTGCCAGGAAAACAACGTCTTCTTTTTTCACGTCGTTAAATTCACGTGACTTAGTTCCGCCACGTGTATTACGGCAGTACGTACATAAGCAGCGTGGAAACGTCGGTCGCTGCTTCTGATTGGATCATTTTGCCGTTTTGTAGCTGAACTCTTGACCTGCGTCCTCGCATTCCCTTCAGCTACTTCTTTGGCCTTTTGTAGTGTGTTTTCCTCCACACGCTAATTCCTGGAGCCGTGTATCCTGTTCGCGTTCATATCCACACGCGAACGCTGTCTCCAAGCGCGGCTGTCCTGGGCTGCTTGTATCCTGTTTGCATGCCAAATCTCCACGTGGACGCTGTCTTCAAGCGCGGCTGTCCTGGGCTGAGTTTATCCTGTTCGCGTTCATATCCACACACGAACACTGTCTCCAAGCGCGGCTGTCCGGGGCTGCGTGTATCCTGTTTGCGTGCCAAATCTCCACGTGGACGCTGTCTTTAAGCATGGCTGTCCTGGGCTGCGTGTATTCTGTTTGCGTGCCAAATCTCCACGTGGACGCTATCTTCAAGCGCGACTGTCCTGGGCTGCGTGTACTCTGTTCTGTTCGAGTGCAAAATCCACACGCGGGCGCTGTCTCCATGTGCGGCTGTCCTAGGCAGCGTGTACTCTGTTAGCGTGCTAATCCACACGTGGACGCGGTCTTCAAGCGCGGCTGTCTTGGGCTGCGTGAACCTTGTCGCGTGCACTCCTGCACGTGGATTTCTGAACTATTTAAATGTATATTCGACTAGCAAGGACTGTTTTGCTTTGGCGTGAACCTCTGGCACCTGTGAGAGTTAACAGGTGAACTGTCTATTTTCTGTTCTTCGTGGGATAGGAAGTATTTCATTAACTATTGGAAGGTGATTGTGCACAGTACTTTGGACGCTATCCTGTGGTGCACCAACCCTGTATCTAGTGTGAGCCTCGTGCCGTTCAGGATAAGTCTCCCTTACTAATCTTCCCTTCCTTTATCACTGGTTCAACTCCTGGTGTTCTTCAAGAGACTTATGTTGGATACTTCAGTTCTAGCCATAAGGTCAGTGTTTTGAATTAATGCTAATACTGTGCTATAATAGTGAGTTGAGTTGGGGCAGTTTCTTATGATACTTTATCTATCCTAGGCTGACTTCCTATCAATACCCACACCCTTTCCAGTGATCCATCTCTCTGCCTGTTTCATCAGTCAGAGAGTTGTATCATTTGGAAGGTCTAATTTGACTTCACTACTATCAAGTCGTGTGAACAAGGATCCGGAAGAGCCCTACCAACTGTATCCTTTTTTGGTTACCGTATCCTTTTCAATTGATACATTGGTGATTTATGACAGAATCAGAAGCCATGGAGGGTACGGATCCTTTAACTGTTTTGACTCAGTTAATCACCGACTTGAGAAATGAAATGATTACGGCACAGGACATGTTACGGCATCGAATGGATGTTATGCAAGACGCCATGCATGCCACTCCTCAGGGAGCACAGGTTCCAGTAGCCACTGCATCTGGATCGGGGACTACGGCACCATCATTATCACAGGAAACTCTTAAAGTGGTTATGCTAACACAGTTTCCCTTGGCTCCCCCGGAAAGGTTCACAGGTGATCCTAAAACCTATAGAACTTTTGTTAATCAGTGCCGACTCCATTTCCTTTGCCGGCCTAATTCGTTTCCCGACCAAACTGCTAAAGCAGCATTCGTGCTTTCCCATTTGGGGGGTACAGCTGCTGCTTCGGCTAATCCTTTATTGGAATCAAATAGCCCCTTGTTGTACGATTGCGATGATCTTCTGGCTGCTATGAGTAAAGTCTTTGATATGTGCTACGCTACTCAAGCCACAGATCTGGAGTTGCTGAGTCTACAACAAGGCAGTCAACCTCTGTTGGCTTACATCGCCCGATTCAGCCAATTAACAGCCGAAACCCAATGGCCTGAAGACAAGAAGACGGCTGTTTTCTACAAGGGTCTTTCAGAAGAACTCAAAGACGCCTTGTCCACGGTCCCAGTGGTTCCTACAGGTTTCTCAGAATTTCTTGATTTGATTCTACAAATTGATGCCCGAAGAAATGCTCCCAAAGGAGAGAGAAAACCTTTCCTGCAGGCACCTTTTCGTTCGGAGGCACCGGCAGCTTCTTCGAATGATCCTGAACCAATGCAAATTGGTGCTGTGAGAGGCCGGTTGTCTAGAGCAGAAAGAGAGAACCGAAGAAAAAACAATTTATGTATGTATTGCAGTTCATCCGAGCATTTACAGGCGGCATGTCCTAAAAAACCAGTTAAGCCTTCGGGAAACGCCAAAACTCGACAATAGCAGGAGTCCATGTGTCGAGTGTTACATCGGACTCCTATACCATTCCAGCGCACGCACCTATAGCTGTTGAGGTGACTTTACGTTTTGATGATCAAGAATTGGTTTCCAAGGCTATGGTTGATTCTGGAGCCACTAATAATTACATCGATATCACATATGCCAAGAAATGTTCTATACCCCTTGTAAACAAGAACAAACCTGAAACAGTTAATACTGTGGATTGATCGGTCTTGATTTCCGGTATGGTAACTCAGGAGACTGTACCTATTCAGATGACTTTATTAAATGGTCATTCGGAGGAAATAGTCTTCGATGTCATTGCGGCTCCTCAGTACAAAATATTACTTGGACTTGCTTGGTTGACTCTTCATAATCCCGCCATTGACTGGGTTACGGGATTGATCCAATATCCTTCTGTTTTTTTGCAATGAACATTGCTTTACCAGTCAGGAGGTGTCAAATAAATCACATATTTTGGCCTCTATGGAGGGAATTTCCACTATTAGTGTGGTACATCAGAGTGGTACACATATACCCAGTGAATATACAGATTTTGCTGATGTGTTTGACAAAGGCCAGGCAGAACAGCTGCCTCCACATATGCAGTATGATTGTCCAATTGAACTAATTCCTGGAGCTAAAATCTCTACTGGTCGAGTCTAGTCTTTAACTCCCAAAGAAGATGTTGTCTTGAAAGAATACATCGATAAAGCTCTTGATATGGGATTTATACGGCCATCTCAATCGCCTGCTGCCTCTCCTTTATTCTTTGTTCCGAAGAAAGAAGGAGATCTAAGGCCCTGCATTGATTACAGGGCTCTTAACGACATCACCATAATGAATCAGTACCCTTTACCACTGATAAATGTTCTGTTAGATCAATTAGGAACTTCCAGGTACTTCTCTAGATTGGACTTGCGCTGAGCTTACAATCTGGTTCGCATTCGTGAAGGCGATGAATGGAAGATCGCTTTCAAGACGCGGTACGGCCTTTATGAATATTTAGTGATGCCTTTTGGTCTTTGTAACGCTCCCGCCACATTTCAGTTCTTCATGAACGATATCTTCAGAGATATGATGGACCAATTTGTGGTGATTTATTTAGATGACATTTTGATATATTCATCGTCTTTTCCAGAACATGTTAAACACGTGTTAGCTGTCTTACAAAGACTCAGAGAGAAGAAGCTCTTTGTTGAAGCCGAGAAATGTGTCTTTCATACACAAGAAGTGGAATTTCTGGGTTACGACATTACCAATCAAGGTGTTCGAATGAGTCGGTCCAAAGTGAAGGCCATATTGAATTGGCCCATTCCACACAATGTCAATTCATTAGAGTCATTCCTAGGTTTTGCGAATTTTTATCGCAGATTTATTCGTTCTTTCTCCAAAACAGTGGCCCCATTGACAGCTTTAACTAGTTCCAAAGTTCCATTCTGTTGGAACCAGAATGCCCAAGCATCTTTTGAGATGTTAAAGGAAGCCTTTACCACTGCACCTGTACTTCAACATCCTGATCCGGATTGTCAGTTTATCGTTGAAGCAGATGCTTCCAGTGTCGCTACAGGAGCTGTACTTTCGCAAGTTTGCGCAGAAACCAAGGAGGAGCATCCAGTTGCTTTCTTCTCTCGTAAGCTTACCCCATATGAACAGAACTATACTGTCACTGAGCGGGAATTACTTGCAATCAAGGATGCTTTCCGAGAATGGCGACATCATCTTCTTGGGGCCAAACTTCAGGTACTGGTGTACTTGGATCATAGAAATCTTCAGGCATTCAAAACTATGAAATTTCTTACAGCTAGACAGGCCAGATGGCATGTTGTTTTTGCTCAATACAATTTCCAGATTACTTATCGCCCTGCGAGACAACATGTTAAGTCGGATGCTTTGTCTCGCATCGGTGAAGAGGTGAAGGAAGAACCATCGGTGCAAAATAAGTTGTTGGCAGATCACGTGATATGTAGTTGTTCTGCACAACCTTCCCTAAAAAACAAGTTACAGGAGTGGGTGAAACAAAATCCACAATTGATTCAGAGATTGAATCTTGATATACACAATGGTTTACCTTTCACACAAGGAGTGCTCTATCTACCAACTGATACCACTCGGAACAAGGCCCTCAGTTGGGGTCATGATTCCTTGATTGCAGCCCATCCTGGACAGAAGAAGACCCTAGAGTTGCTTAAAGGATGGTGTTGGTGGCCGTCCATAACACAAGATGTTATAAATTATGTTTCAACATGTTCTGTATGCATTCAATGCAAGAACACTCTGGCAAACCAATGGGTTTACTCCAGTCCCTACCTGTTCCTCAAAAACCATGGGACATGATATCAATGGATTTTGTGGTAGAACTTCCAAGAAATAATGGCTGCGATACCATATGGGTTGTGGTGGACTACTTTACAAAATTGGCTCTTTTTATCCCCTGTATTGGTTTACCAACAGCTGCTGGTTTGGCTGATTTATTCATCCGGCATATATTCCGTTTTTTTGGTCTTCCTTCAGTGATAATTACTGACAGAGGCTCACAATTTGCGTCACGTTTTTGGAGAGCACTAAATTCAGCATTACTAATTGATGACAGGATGTCTAGTGTTTATCACCCTCAAACGGACAGACACACTGAGAGAGTCAATAGCACTATGGAACAATATCTGCGATGTTTGTGCCTGCAGTTTCAGTCAGATTGGCTCAATGTCCTGCCGGCAGCAGAGTTTGCCAATAATAATTCCTACCATAGTGTCAAAGGTACTTTGCCTTTCTATGCTCTGTATGGGCAACACCCCCGATCCATTCCTTTGGATTCCAGTTTGTCTTTGGATACTCTTGCAGCAGGACGTAATATTAGAGATCTAAAGAGTCTACAGACGAAAGTTAAGCAGCAAATGGAGCAAGCTAAAAAACGAGATAAGACCTATGCCGATGCTCATAGAATCCCTGCACCTGTCTACAAAGCAGGTATGAAGGTATGGCTGTCCACTAAAAACTTGAGGATACCCGGTAAAAAGAAATTATTGCCTAAGTACATCGGGCCATATGAAGTGCTCCACGTTATAAATCCGGCTGCTGTCCGTCTGGCATTGCCACAATGATGGCGAGTGCATCCTGTATTCCACGTGTCACTCATCAAACCATGCTCTGATGCTACTAGATTGCCTATACGACCTGTTGCTATTTCTGTGAAAGGTTCAGACGAATATGAGGTACAGGATATACTGGACATGAGGCTACGTTCTGGTAAGCCGTATTATCTGGTGGATTGGAAAGGCTATGGTCCCGAGGATAGATCCTGGGAACCTCTGTCCAACATTCATGCTCCTGCTTTATCAAGGCGATTCCACTCGAAAAGGGGAGAGGTTGCTCCTTTGGGGGGCGGCACTGTCATGCATGCTGGACATATCTCTGGACCTGGAACAACCTCTCCATACAGAATGAGTTATGCCCATAGAACCGCTAGACTGTTCTATTCTAAATGGAGGTTGTTTGATGCATTGCCAGGAAAACGACATCTGCATTTTTCACATCGTTAAATTCACGTGACTTAGTTCCGTCATGTGTATTACGGCAGTACGTACATAAGCAGCGTGGAAACGTCGCTCGCTGCTTCTGATTGGATCATTTTGGCGTTTTGTAGCTGAACTCTTGACCTGAGTCTTCACATTCCCTTCAGCTACTTCTTTGGCCTTTTGTAGTGTGTTTTCCTCCACACGCTAATTCCTGGAGCCGTGTATCCTGTTCGCGTTCATATCCACACGCGAACGCTGTCTCCAAGCGCGGCTGTCCTGGCTGCTTGTATCCTGTTCGCGTGCCAAATCTCCACGTGGACGCTGTCTTCAAGCGTGGCTGTCCTGGGCTGCGTGTATCCTGTTCGCGTTCATATCCACACACGAACGCTGTCTCCAAGCGCGGCTGTCCGGGGCTGCGTGTATCCTGTTCGCGTGCCAAATCTCCACGTGGACGCTGTCTTCAAGCGCGGCTGTCCTGGGCTGCGTGTATCCTGTTCGCTTGCCAAATCTCCACGTGGACGCTGTCTTCAAGCGCGACTGTCCTGTGCTGCGTGTACTCTGTTCTGTTCGAGTGCAAAATCCACACGGGGGCGCTGTCTCCAAGTGCGGCTGTCCTAGGCTGCGTGTACTCTGTTAGCGTGCTAATTCACACGCGGACGCGGTCTTCAAGTGCGGCTGTCTTGGGCTGCGTGAACCTTGTCGCGTGCACTCCTGCACGTGGATTTCTGAACTATTTAAACGTATATTTGACTAGCAAGGACTGTTTTGCTTTGGCGTGAACCTCTGGCACCTGTGAGAGTTAACAGGTGAACTTTCTATTTTCTGTTCTTCGTGGGATAGGAAGTATTTCATTAACTATTGGAAGGTGATTGTGCACAGTACTTTGGACGCTATGCTGTGGTGCACCAACCCGGTATCTAGCGTGAGCCTCGTGCCGTTCGGGATAAGTCTCCCTTACTAATCTTCCCCTCCTTTGTCGTTGGTTCAACTCTTGGTGTTCTTCAAGAGACTTTTGTTGGATACTTCAGTTCTAGCTATAAGGTCAGTGTTTTGAATTAATGCTAATACTGTGCTAGCATAGTGAGTTGATTTGGGGCAGTTTCTTAGGATACTTTATCTATCCTAGGCTGACTTTCTATACAATACCCACGCCCTTTCCAGTGATCCATCTCTCTGCCTGTTTCATCAGTCAGAGAGTTGTATCATTTGGAAGGTCTAATTTGACTTCACTACTATCAAGTCGTGTGAACAAGGATCCGGAAGAGCCCTACCAACTGTATCCTTTTTTGGTTACTGTATCCTTTTCAATTGATACATTGGTGATTTATGACAGCCGCTCATCCAGGTATCCGGAAGATCTTCGACCGATTGAAACATTGGTGTTGGTGGCCCGGTATGGCGAAGGACGTTTCAGACCATTTGGCGACCTGTTGTTACACTACGGCACCGAAGAGCGGTTACACTACGACAGCAAAGACCTTTCTTACGAAGACCTTCCCAACCATGGACTCCGTTTTGGCATCGTTACAAGTTGCCTTGGAAACTGTTCAGGTCACGTAAACGTGCTAGTCAGCTGATCGGACGTGCTTCGCTTACACGGAAGCCACGCCCCCTTGTTCCTTATGTCAGTCTACAAAAATGGATACCTCTCATATGTGACGGCAAACGTATTTTGGTGGCCGTGGCCAACCGTCTCATGCATGATATGACAGACATATAGGTTTCCGAGTTTGCCAATTAATTTGATGTAACAAGGATCGCCATTTTGTTTTCTAACCATTGCTCATTGCTTTCTGTTCTTATTGCTTCGCAGTACATTTTCTGCTTACACTGCTCGACTGTAAAACATTGTTGTCTGCACGTGAAAGGACAAGGCCGCAGGGCCGCGAGGATAAGAAGAGTTCGTTGAAACACAACGTAGGCATCGCCAGGAAAGAATGCCCGGCTCCCTCCCAAATGTAGCCTTGAAGCTGAGCTGCAGGGCATTTAATCGTTTCGCAGCTGCCAGCCAGTCTCGATATATGGTAGAATATGTTTAGAATAAAGCAGCTAAAGGCTTGAATTATGCTCTTTTTACGGCCCCCCTTTACTGAGCCATGTTAGAGCGTGTCGGCTCCCAGGACACGAATAGCACCTCATAGAGAGCAAGGTCTGGAATGCGACTCTTCCCCCGTATGTAGCTCGCTTCCAAGAACAGAAGCACTGTGTTCTGGTCAACAACCGAAAGATGCCTCCGCTCTTGCAAATTGCATATTGTTACTAGAATAGATATTTGAAGGTGTCATAATTGTTGAAAGTGTCCATCATCACACCGAGTTCAAAGAAGCCCAATAAAGGGGGGTGTTAAACATGTCATAGCTGATTGTATGATATGCATTTTGTATGTATGTAACTGATGTACATAATTCACTCTCTTGCATCCCTCGAGGTCTAGAGATACACGTCGCAGGGCGTGAGACCGAGTTGGCCAACTGAGACTATTTGCTTTGCAATAAACCCTAGCTTTGGTAATACAACCTCGTGTCTGGCGTATCTATCGTGTGTGGTGACTCGCCTTGTTTCCAAAGATGTAAGGGACCCCTAGAGGCCCCTTTCAAGATGGCCCTCGAATAGGGACCCTCCCCCACTTGTTCCATCGCATACGTTGTAATTGAGTCAAGGCGGAGAACGGCGAGGACGGGACGATCGAGCAGGGATCAAGAGGTGTTTGGGGCGCCCTGTAGAAGTGATGACAGATTTGCAGATCTGCACACATCTGATCCCTGATCGACGTGCCTGGCTAGAGAACAAGGAGGCGAGGGTCCTGAAACGAGGCGGAAGCCAAGAAACGCAGACACAATGTCATTGGTTGCGTCAGTATACAGACGACTTGTGTCCAAAAGGACAAATTGATTCATCAGGTGAGTCATTCCCCGATTCAAAGTAATCCTGATATTGGTTGAGAGTTGACTTTGCAAAATCAAATGCCCTAGGTAAGGTTGATTAACCAGGGGGAAGGTTGAAACATGCCTGGGGTATTGCCCACCCTAGCAGGGTTTTTCCGCTGTGGTAGACAATCTTTGGAAGATGGCCAAATTGCACCACCTGGGGGAACGCCGGCATATGAGATGTATGTGAAGTATGGAGTGGGTGCAATAATATTCTGTGAGACTTGGCATAGGCAAACCAGAAAGCAACAAGACCATCAGTGGCCGATTAATGGTAGTTTTGAGATAGCGAGAATAGATAACTTGGAAAGGGTGTTGATAAGAAAGAAAGCGCGTCCTGCAGCATTTGATATCGTTAAGGACTGGAGAAGGGAAGCAATGCTCCGATTTAGAAGTAGAGCGAAGCATGCGCGCAGGCATAAATCGAAAGATGAAGTAGCGGAAGAAAAGGAAGAGGAGGAGTGGACTGAGAGTCTAAGGAGGTCAGGTAGACGTGACCAGTTGAATATAGAAAAAATATACCCACAACGAGAATTACACATAGCAGATGAATTGATAGAAAACATGTTGACCCATACAAAACAAGGCCCAAGAACAGAAGTGAGGCCAAACACGTCAGTAACTAGTGCCCAAAGCCCGCCCGTAGCCCAAACTCTCCCTCCTGTAGCTCAAACCCTCCCACAGTCACAGACCGCGCATGTAACACTTCCTATTAGCCAACCAGGCCCACAGCAGACACTCCCTGTTCCCATTGTCCCATCCGCCTTAGACACAGACTCGGTACCGTCCGTTCCTCCCGGGGTTGAAGTTGAAACCACGGGGGTGAGAGGCGGGACTGAACAACGGGGATGCACAAGGGTAACTCGCAGTGCGATCAGCAAAGAAAGGAAGGTGGAATTGCAGCAACATGCAGAGATGTATATAGACGGGAATGATGGGACGACAACATTGGCTTCGATATATGACTTCCGAAGAAGCAACGAAAGACAGGTAGTGTTGGAATGCATGGGTGAATATTTGGTGGAGAAATGGAAACAGTTAATTGGGAAATTACCACCGCAGCGATTGTTAGATTTGAATGCATTAGCACGCTGTAGGCAGAGGGATGAAGAAGTGAGAGAACATGTATATGGACTTTTTGAACTTAAAGATGAATTAGATAATGATTATGCCGAAATGTTTACTACATATGGGTACAGGGGTAAGGATATCGGGAGACATAGGAAGGAAGCTGCAGAGCCGTATATACAACAACGACATTCAATGTCGTTGTTGTATATACGGCTGTAGCTCAAGCCCTCCCACAGCCACAGACCGCGCAAGTAACACTTCCTATTAGCCAACCAGGCCCACAGCAGACACTCCCTGTTCCCATTGTCCCATCCGCCTTAGACACAGACTCGGTACCGTCCGTTCCTCCCGGGGTTGAAGTAGAAACCACGGGGGCGAGAGGCGGGACTGAACAACGGGGATGCACGAGTGTAACTCGCAGTGCGATCAGCAAAGAAAGGAAGGTGGAATTGCAGCAACATGCAGAGATGTATATAGACGGGAACGATGGGACGACAACATTGGCTTCGATATATGACTTCCGAAGAAGCAACGAAAGACAGGTAGTGTTGGAATGCATGGGTGAATATTTGGTGGAGAAATGGAAACAGTTAATTGGGAAATTACCACCGCAGCGATTGTTAGATTTGAATGCATTAGCACGCTGTAGGGAGAGGGATGAAGAAGTGAGATAACATGTATATGGACTTTTTGAACTTAAAGATGAATTAGATAATGATTATGCCGAAATGTTTACTACACATGGGTACAGGGGTAAGGATATCGGGAGACATAGGAAGGAAGCTGTAGAGCCGTATATACAACAACGACATTCAATGTCGTCAGTGCAGAGGGGCGACAAGTTGAAAGTATGTATACGAGAAGCGTTTAGATGGATGTCGGATCCCAGTATCCCCACAATGGAGATACATGAGATATTTGATGAATATTCCATGCCCATGAAAAGAAAAGCACTGCAGTCGATGGGTGAACATTTACTAGACAAAGGCCCTCATTACGACCCTTGCGGAATTCGGAAAAAATGGCGGAAATGCAATACCGCCATCGAATAGCGCTCGGTGCGACTATGACCCGTCACCGCAAAGTACGAAGCCATTAGCGACACCGTAGTGAACGCCAACGCTAACTGCACCAAGCACGCACGCGCGCGCCATGCCAAACCGCAAACACCACCATGGCGCAAGGGTACGCCAATTCCGACCCTAGCGGACATGTACCTAACGCCATCAAGCATGGTGGAATGTACCATTCCGCCATGGTGAGAAGTACGGCATCGCGAATCAACCGTAAACGGCCCCACTGAGTGCCTGTACACCGCTCCCTGCCCACAAAGTACAACTCCCCGTAGGTGCAATGAAGTCACAATGCAACCATTGAAATGTACAAGTCACCCATGCATGCCAACGAACAAAAGAAACACAACAGGGGCCAATGGGAGCTGCAGGGCACAGATGGCACGAATACAGAAGCCATCCCAATGGACATGACCACAGTCCCCCACCAAGAAACGCACGCAAACACAGGCACCTGTGACCAGCAATATTCCGAGAATCACATCATTCCACCAGTCCACCTGGCTGACCGGCATCTGTTACACAAAACCCAATCCCCCGCCCCTGAGCATGACAACATTCAAACTGTCATATTGGCAGCCCCCATCCCTGACCTCACGGGCTTCGTAGGCAAACGCGCCCAGTACAGTACCACGCAACTAAACTCCGAAGCTGGAACCCAATGCAGATCTCCTCACAATACATCGCCCCCCAAATAGGCATATGCCACATCACTTGCAAAGAAAAACGCTACACGGGCCAAATCAGAATAGAAATTTAATGCACATCAAAATCACCAAGACCATACAGCCATCAGGCCATGAACTCCAAAACACTTTTCACCATTGTGGGCTGCATCCGCAAGAAATGACCAGCCACTACTTGTGTGACGCCCTGTTCCCTCATGGTACACAGAGCCACATTCACGTACGAAAAGGCAACATAGAAGCGCACAGAACCGCAGGGCCATCCCAATGGGGAGGCACTAGTCCAGCTGAAAGGCCGAAATGTTGCTCCGAGCCACCAGTACTGCGTAAGGGCATGTGGGCCATTGGCGATCGTCCCATAAGATCGTAATGCTGCTCCACTGATTAACACGAAGCAGCAGGTGTCGGGAGTAAAACCCATCTGCAGGAGTGGCATACAGATGGCAGTGGCAAAAGGGGAGGAGATACCTGTCAACCAAAAGAAAAGAAAAAGAACAGAATGGCCATCAGAACTACATTCGAACAACTCACTTCAATGATCACACTAAATCCACAGCCATATGCATGCTAGCCCACTCCAAAGGATCATCACCACCCCAAAACCACTTGCGACTCAACCATCTATATCGAGGTGCAAACACCATCACAAACGAGTGTACCTGTGCATGCGTCTGTCAAAACAGAATCCATCAGATGGGAATGTTAACGTGCATGGACACAAGTGTCTGAGGGCGCGTCGAGACAGGGAGGGCTCAACAAGGCCAGATAGACGATGGTCCCGCTATGGCAGCCCTGCATCACATAGCGTAGGGGAGGCGGATAGATCCCAAGAAGCCCTGTACATGGCAAACTCTGTATCAAATCACCTGCCCATGCATCCATTCATCATTCCCTCATCCCGGGATCAAAACGCCTGAATAATTACTCACATAACATTAGAAACATCCATTGAGTCTGTGCGTTATGCAGCCTGCAAAATCCACAGTGCCCCAGCCCGTAATTCCAGTGTTGTGAAGTAACATGTATTTGGGAACGGCCGGCCTCATCGCCCACGTAGCTATTGCGCATCCCAAACTATTCATATCAATCATTGCATCCTCGCCATGGCCCCTGTCTCAAGGACATTGAACAATAGAACGTTATATTTGCAGTCAGACCTGTGGGCATCTCCTCGCCGCTAGCTGATAACCGAAAGCGCCGCCCTTCGAATTCCTCATTTGCAACATCACGTCGAAGAGGCATCTGTGGCCGTTTGAAATCACTAATTATTCCATCGAGTGCGGCTGTGTGTGAAAATGGCAACTGCCTTCACCCACAAATGGGACGCCCCGCCCGTCGTTGCAACTCGGTACAGTGATGCATGAGGGCCCACCGTTACTCGAGTACTACGTTCCACTGACCCTTCACAAGTCTGTTCGCGACTGCACAGATAGTATGTGAAACAATGGGACCACAGCAGAATGAACATATCAACCAATCTTACGCGGCCATCGGGTACAAATACATGATTGCAATAGCAAGATGCCATTCCCCGAATTGCAGCGTTGTGCGCGGGACGTGCTCGGCCAAAGGGGAGAGCAGTTTGCACAGGTGGAATTAATCACCACAGGTGGAGGCCATACAGCCTGAAAACACATAAATTGCACAGCCAGTCTCCTCCCACAACCACACCGAAATGCTACCGGCAGGACTCGCGATGTTGGCCCTGGGGGACCTGATAGCACTGCAAGTACTCCAACTCCAAGAAGAAGACGAACACCAACTACAACCGGCCGCACGGAGGAGACGCAGGAGGAGGAGGAGGCCAAGGCAGGGCCAGCAAGGGCCGCCAGCACAGCCACTACCACCACGCAGGCAGCCCGCAATCCCACGCCTCCGAGCACATCCGTTCAACCTCACTGATGAGCAGATCCACACCCTCTACCGTCTGGACCGGGACACCATAGCCGCCATTGTGGACATGACACAGGCTGACCTTGTCAGCATGATAGATAGCCCAACCGCCATCCCACCCCTACTGAAGGTGGTGTCTGTACTCCACTTCCTGGCCACAGGCACCTACCAGCACACAGTCGGACAGTTGCATGGCATTTCTCAGCCACTGTTCTCACGGACACTATTTCAAGTGCTCGATGCCCTCCTGCAGCACGCAGACGACTACATCTCTCTACCACGCTCGGAGCAGGAAATTACCAACACAAAAGTGGGATTCCATGCACTTGCCGGCATACCGGGTTGCATTGGTGCCATCGACTGCACCCATGTGGAATTGGTCGTCCCACATGCCATGGAGGCCCAGTACCGCAACCGAAAACAATTTCATTCCCTGAATGTACAAATGGTGTGTGACTCCAACAGGATCATTACACATTGTTGTGCCCGATTCCCTGGATCAACCCATGATTCTATGGTCTTGAGGAACTCTACAATACCACGCTACATGGAGCGACACGCAGGGAACAGATCCTGGCTACTCGGTGAGTCTCATTACATGCATGATTATGTGGGGTATGTGATTTGGCAATGACCTGGCAGGAAGGGGGGGGGGGTGTGCGTACGTAGCAATGGCATTCCACATCATACGTTTCTCGTCCACATACAGGTGATGCTGGATATCCACTGAAGAGATGGCTCCTCACACCAGTCCGGAACCCACGGGACCAGCATGAGGAGGACTACAACCATGCCCACTCACGTACCCGTGTAGTCATTGAACAGGCATTCGGCCTACTGAAGACTCGTTTCCGCTGCCTCAGCAGGTCTGGCGGGGCACTCCTGTACCGCCATGAGAAGGTTGCAAAGATGGTGATGGCATGTGTCATGCTCCACAACATGTGCGTACGTAGAAATGTGCCCATGCCCCCTGACGCAGAACTGCAAGCACCTGATGATGGTCATGATGAGGGTGGGGATGTGGCAGCACCTCATGGAGTCTGCGAGGCACCGGAGGCCCGTGACATTCGTCAGCATCTCATTGATGCATGCTTCTAGCACTCACGCCTGGTGGCTGATACATGGACACGGGACTCGTGGCACTGTGTGTGTCTGGGACATGCACAATATGGACTGTACGCCTATGATGGCCTAGTACACAAAGATCAATGTCCACACATCTCATTGGTTGATCGTGCACTGTTTATGGCATATGTGATATCATGTTGAACACCCTATCGACCCGCCACCCAAGTGAGCCCAACACACCCCCTCCACCCTCCTACCTCCCCCCCGAACACCAGTGTCCAAAGATGCTCATTGTCAGTGGGCTGTCGCTATTGCAAGCCCCCTCTGCGGGTATCAGGGGCACCCCTGCCTGTGGAGCGCAGGTTCCTCCCAGATCTACGTTGGGGGCTGCCCTGGACGGAACTTGCAACGGATGATGTGTCTGCCTGCTCACGTCCATGCATGTCCCTAAGGGTTTGCGAGAGCTCAGTGAGCACACGGCGCACTGCGGCAAGTTCGGCACATACGTCTTTGGACGTCGCATGCAGTTCCCCCCTCAGGCTCTCGGTGCTTCTCTCCATTTGGACTCTCAGGCTCTCGGTGCTACTCTCCATTTGGACTCTCAGGCTCTCGGTGCTACTCTCCATTTGGACTCTCAGGCTCTCGGTGCTACTCTCCATTTGTGCCCTTAGCGTCTCTGTACCTCTCTCCATTTCTGCCCTAAGTGTCTCAGTTGATGTTTCTATGTCTGCCTTAGTGCCCCCACATTCATCGGCATGGTCCTTGAGGAGCGTGGCCAGTTGCTGCTGTTGCACGATTAACTGGTCGAGGGACTGTTGCCTCTGCTGGGCCATGGCCATTTGCGGGGGTGTCACAGAGGGGCTGTTGTCCTCATGTTGCCTTGCCACAGGGCTTGTGGGGGATGGCCAGTCGTCGTCTTGTGGGTGCCCCTGCGTGGTATCCTCATGTTGTACGGGATGGGACAGACAGGGGGATTGGGACAGGTCATGGATGGATCTGACTTCGACATCCCCGTTTTCTGTGTCCGAGCATGCTGCCATCAATGGGGTGTCACCTATGGTGCTGCTGCCACCAGAGGCAGTGCCTTCTGTGGCATCCATTGGGGGGACCTGTGGTGGTGGTGGTGTGGGCATGCTGGCTGCTAGGGTGCCTGTTGATGTTCCCTCCTCTGTGCTGCCACCTGATTTGTGCTGCTGCCGTGTCTTGATGCGTGCAGCTGAGGTGGAGGGTCTCTGGCCGTTGGTCTTGGCCCTCTTTGCAGGTGTGCTGGTAGGGGTGTCCTGAAGCTCGTCGTTTGGATCGGACCCTGTGGTGGAGTAAAGGAGGGCGAGGGTTATTGATGGGTCTGTGGGAATTGGAATGGCATTGTATCACATGCATTGGGGTGGTACCTGAGGGTGATTTGGGTCGGGGCCTTGGAGGTGCTTTCATTTGTGTGTGGAGTGAGGGTGCAGTTGTTTGGCAGCCTGCAGTTAGGGTGTGCCTGCTGCACGTGTAGTGCGTGTTTTAGGGGTTTTTAATTATTTATGTATTTATTGTGGGTTTTAACGTGCGCTATTAGGCCGATGTGTGTGGACGTTCTCCTGGACATGTGTTTCTGTTGCACTATGTGGACGCATGGTACTTCACATGGATGGACTGTGTGGATTTGGCATTGTTTTATTTGGCCCACCTACCTGAATCTTCGGATGTCTGCACTCCTTTCTCCATCCCTCCGACTCCATTCCGATGGTGGAGGCACAGATTTCTTCCCAGGGGGTCAACTTGATGGGTGATTCAGGACCTCCCCCGGTGGCTGTGGCAATGTTGCGGTTGGCAGAGAGTATGCTGCGGACGCGTATCCGCAGGTCGTCCGATCGCTTGCGGCATTGCTGTGGGGTGCGGGGTGCGGTCCCCACCGCACTTACCCGCTGTGCCACCAGAGCCCATATGGCCTTCTTGTTTGCAAGTGCCGTTCTGGTCATTTGCGTGGAGAAGACGACGGCAGCATTCTCCTGGAGGGTCTCTGTTAGCACGGTGAGTTCCTCACGGGAGAAGTGGACCTGCCGCTTGCGGTCGCACGCTTTCTTCGCTACTTTTCCCATTTTTCTTGGTTTCGCTAGGGTGGATGACGGGTTGGGGTGTGTTTCAGGGTAGTGATTTTAGTGGTTGTGTGGTTTTAGTGGTTTTATAGGTGTACGGCGGGATGTTTCCCGTTCCGGGCCCATGTTTTTACTTCCGTTTCCGTATATTTCCGGTCACCGTACTTTCCGGTAGGCGCACACTGCGGTGACCGCTAAGAGGGGTGGCGGTATTGCACCTAGGGCGCCGTATGGCGGCGGTGTGGGCCGTTTTGGGGTCATTTCCGCCATCGCGGACTTTGCACTTCCGCCATGGCGTGTGCTCGTGCCCGATGGGTCGGAATGGGCCGCACTTTGCTCCTTCGTGCAATGGCGGAAACGCTATTTACGCTGTGGCGGTCCGGTCAGTCACTTTCCGCCAGGGTCGTAATGAGGGCCAAAGATATAAAAAACGATAAGGCCAGCCCACCCGAAATAATGGCAGTATATAAGAGAGCACTAGAGCGAGGGACAGGAGAAACAGCCCTATCGCTTGATCTGGGAATATTGTTACACATGAGAGAAGGGGGAGGGACAGTAAGTGGGGCATTTCCTATGAGAGAGGTCCCACCTACCTTTGTGCCCAAAGTAGAGGTTCCCGCAGCGGGCAATGTAGCGGCGCAGGTAACACCAGCCCATTATACCGCCCAATATGTACATGTCCCCTTTTCCAGAGAGGAGGTGAACAACATAAAGCAGACGATTCCTGATATAAGAAAGAATCCTGCAGGGTTTTACAAGGAAGTAGAGTCCTGCCTGCAATCATCCGTGCTTACCATGGGTGACATAGACCTAATATTCCCAGTGATCCTGCCAACAGACATATGCAAGCAAATAAGAAAGGTGGATGACGTAACGACCTTTGGCGCCACATGGGCGGACTTGATAATAGAAGACAGGAATAAAGCAGTTGGAGGAACACCGGGACCGAACCTGGTAGCATTACCAGCACGCATAGTACAGAAATTAAAAGAAATTGTCCCAGAGAAAAGAATTCAATGGGACAAATTGACTGCATGTGTACAAGGCAAGGATGAGTTAGCTATAGATTATTTTAACAGGTTTGAAGAAGTATTTACAGACTTCAGTAGGCAGGATGTGAGCTCGGAAGCGGGAAAGAGGTTATTTGTTGACAAATATGTGAGGGGGTTAAAACTTCCAATCCAGAACCTAATAATGACATCAGAGAGTGCATGGCAAGCAGAATCGCTGGGCAAAGTATTACACATGGCCCTATATTATGAGAACAGAGTGACTGCGGAGAAAGAAAAAGAGGAGAAGGATAGGGTAAATCTGAAAACACAGGTGCTACTGCAGCAAGTAGTAGGACATAATAGAGGGTGAGGGAATGCACAAGGGAGGAGTAATTTGAATATGCATGGGGAGCAGTGGGACCAAATCAGTGTGCGTATTGTAAGGAGGAAGGACACTGGCGAGCGCAATGTCCGCATCTGCAGAATAGAAATGGGTCTGGTCAGAGGAGACAGCATAGAGGACACCAAGGAGCGAATGGACCAAATAGGAATAGTATGCAGCAGCACCACAATAATGGAGGTAATCAAAACCAAGCCCAAAACTAAAGTGCCCCTAACCAGAGTCAGGGACAGCAAAAGCAACAGTATGGAAACCAGAGTGGGGGAAATAGGGGGAAGAGTGGGAACGTTTTTTAAATACATAGCCAAACATGTATTACAGTAACAGTAATGATTACACATCGGACGATGTGTTATTTCCCCAATAGGACAGCCCAGGACAGGGGTCGGAACCAGTGTCTATTCCCGTGAATCAGAGAGGACCCTACGTCGAAATGAGATTCGGGAATGAGGAGCACCGCTTTCTTGTAGATACAGGAGTGCAAAAGTGTTCAATAGACCATCACTTGGTTCCGGATATACCACTGTCAGCGCAAAAAAATGTTTCCGTAGGGTTCGCAGGTACACCAGTCATAAACCCAGTGTCCCAACCAGTCCCAGTTACTATAGGACCATTCACTGAACATTGTCCTTTCCTTTTAACAGAAAATTGTGGGGAGAACCTGTTGGGATTAAATATGTTGAAAAAATTAGGTTCCGTTATACATTGCACGGCGGGGTGTCCCTAACGATTTGGCCACAAGATGCCCCTGTGTCAGTATTCATGTCTGAAACTTTACCAGGAGAACTAAGTAAAGTGCCAACCTGTATATGGGCAATGCATGACAACGATGTAGGATGCTTGATAATAGAGCCAATAAAGATCATTTTGAAAGAGGGTGTTACCCTACCGCGAATTCCCCAATACAGAATTTCGGCTGAAGGTGAGGAAGGATTGAAGTGTATTGTTACAGATTTAAAGAAATTAGGGGTAATTGAAGACATTACAGGCAGTACATGCAACAGCCTGATTCTTCCAGTTTATAAAAAAGGAGGCAATGAAGTACCATACCGTTTTATAATTGATTTGCGCACGCTAAACAAAGTAGTAGATCCACAATTTCCCTTAGTGCCAGATGTCACTACAATATTGACAATGATACCTGGTTCAGCAGAATACTTCAGTTTAGTTGATCTAAAAAATGCGTTCTTTAGCATTCCAGTGGACAAGGACAGCAGATATTTGTTCGCGTTCACATTAGGAGGACGATCATTTACATTCACGCGGATTCCACAAGGTTACACAGAAAGTCAGAGTATTTACAGTAGAGCATTGAAAGAGCAGCTAGACATGCTAGATTTACCAGTGGGTTGCGTACTCTTGCAATACATAGACAATCTATTATTAGCTGCTGACACAGAGGAGATTTGTAAAGAAAGCACTGTATTACTACTGTCACACCTAGCGGCACATGGCCATAAAGCTAGTTTGAAGAAATTTCAATATAATCGAAAGGAGGTGGCTTATTTAGGCTACCTACTTTCGAAAGAAGGTAGAAGGCTAACGCCAGAACGCATAGAAGGTATTTCTTGTATGCCTATTCCAAAGACACAGAAAGGAGTCAGAGCCATAATAGGCGTGGCTTCATATTGCTGGCAATGGATCAGTAATTTTGCGTTAATTGTGAAACCGATGGTGAATTTGACTAGAAAGGATGCGGTTATGCCTTTACAGTGGGATGTGGAATGTCAGAAAGCATTTGATCAATTGAAAACTGCATGTTCTGCTCCAGTTTTGGGCACACCAAATTATGAGAAGGTTTTTAGACTGTTTGTGTGTGAAAGTGAAGGATGTGCATTGGCGGTTTTGACACAGGAACAAGGTGGAAGAAATAGGCCATTCGGCTATTTTTCTTCTGCCTAGACCCTATAGCGCGCGCACTACCACAATGTTTGCGATCTGTCGCGGCGGCTGCTGCGTCAGTGAAACAAACGGAAGGGATGGTATTGGGGCATACTTTAATTCTGATGGTGCCACATGCCATAGACGTTCTATTAAATAGAACACAGACGCAACACCTCACCTCTGCTAGATTGACAAAATATGAGATTATCTTGTTGGTGCCCCATATCCAAATTATGAGGTGTAGTGCTTTGATTCCTGCAGAATTAATGCCACTACCCATAAAAGAAATTGGGGAGAATCGATCACCCCCCCATGATTGCTTAATGGTCACTGAGGAAGAAACCAAGGAGAGAGTTGATTTAAGTGATACCCCACAGAAAGAGCCAGATGGAGAGTTATTTTGTGACGGCTCTTGTTTTAAATCACCTGATGGCACAACAACTGCCGCCTATGCTATCACTACCCTAGAGAGCATTGTAGAAAGCAAAAGAATCCCCTACAACTCGGCACAAGCCGCAGAGATAATAGCATTGACCAGAGCCTGCGAGATTTCTGAAAATTTGAATGTGAATATATATACTGATAGTCAGTATGCTTTTGGGGTGGTTCATAACTTTGGTCGACTCTGGGCTGAGAGAGGGTTTTTGACATCACATGGTGCCAGAATTCAACATGGCCCTTTGATTGTACGATTGCTGTCTGCACTCACGCTTCCAAAGCGCCTAGCAATAGTGAAATGCGAGGCACACAAAAAGGTAACATGCAAAGTAGGAGAGGGAAACGCGTTTGCAGACAGAATTGCGAAACAAACTGCCACTGATTTAATTACCAAAATGATGACAGTTCAGACTGAGGAAGTGCCCTGTATGATACAAAATGGAGTTGCCACTGTCAAAGAAATGCAGGCCGAAGCTACGGCCGATGAAATACAAGGGTGGGCAGAGGGCTCTGGTGAGTTAGATCTGGAGGGTTGTTGGGTGGACAAGGGAACTAGAAACTGGATGTTGCCAAATTCGTATGTGACTGCAATGGTCACAATGGCCCACAGCCCTACTCACATCTGTGCGAAAAAGATAATACAGCACCTATATACAGTATGGCAGAATGTAAACATAAAGAAGAATGCAGAGAGGTTGGTGCAGAAATGTATCACGTGTTTACAACACAATGTTGGTAAGGGAACAGTGACTCCAATAGGCAGTTTTGGCCTGCCCTCCATGCCTTTTGAGGTGATCCATTTTGATTTCATAGGGATGGAGGGATGCCAAAATTTGAAATATGTCTTAGTGGTGATCTGTGCATTCAGCAAGTGGGTGGAGGCATATCCCTTAAAAGACTGCACAGCAATGAGCACGGCAAAAGTAATGCTTAAAGAATATTTTTCCCGTGTTGGCTTGCCCCGTGTCCTATGGTCAGATAATGGCCCACATTTTGTGGGCGCCGTGGTGTTACAGATATGTGCCGGTCTTAAGATTGATAAGAGATTCCATAGTTCAAGGCATAGTTCGGCCGGTCTTGAGGAGAGGCACAACAGGATTCTCAAGTCAAAAATCAGCAAGATATGTGCAGGAAGCAAGTTGAGTTGGGTGGATGCATTACCAATAGCGCTATTATGCATGCGTACATCTGCACAGGCTAAAACTGGGCTCTCCCCGTACGAAATCGTAATGGGAGGCCGGCAAATGTTTGGTGCGCACCTCAGCCAAAACGACTTAGAGAGGTAGAACATCCAGTGGTTAGTACTTATTGTGGCCTTTTAATGCAGAAATTGCGTTTGATTCATCAGCAGGTGAAGGAGGCTTTACCAGTGAGATACACCAGTCCGGGGCATTCGCTGGAGCCAGGCGACTGGGTGCTGCTTAAAAATTTTGAAAGAAAGTCATCGTTAGCACCCAGGTGGCGCGGCCCCTATCAAGTACTCTTGGCAACGCAGACGGCGATACGGGTGGATGGACGGAAGTCGTGGATCCATGCCACCCATGCCAAAAAGATTCCAACTTCACTGAAAGACTTGCCTGACTCAGACGACCGGAAAGAGACAGCGGTCCCAGAAACGGAAGAAACTGTTGCCAGTAAACTGCTACCAAATCTGCCCAAGCGAGAAGTGAAAATCGAAACAAAGCCTGAGACGATTGCCAAAAAGGGGGAAGGGCAAAGAGTGCCCCAACGTTGCCCAGCAGAATCTACATCACTGTTGGCCGACACGAAATCTGGCTTGCAAATACCAGCAGAAACTAAACCTGTACCCCTTTGGCGCCCACCAGCACTTGCCAGCACGCCAAAGACCGAATCTGCATCACTGGCGCGGCGCACACCAGCACCTGCAGTAGTGCCACAGGCTGACTTTGAGCCTGAATCTGGAAGTGCACCAGCACTGTTCACGGATCACACAACTTTCATGGAACTTTGAACTGCTTGCTTTCTGAAACTCACGAGTACACAGACTAGAGACT
Organism: Ambystoma mexicanum; assembly: GCF_040938575.1. Classification (NCBI taxonomy): domain Eukaryota; kingdom Metazoa; phylum Chordata; class Amphibia; order Caudata; family Ambystomatidae; genus Ambystoma; species Ambystoma mexicanum. The sequence goes on along the minus strand of NC_090934.1, from coordinate 976,376,152 downwards.
TTCGGGTGTACTGTGTAGGTTGTTTTGTTTTCTTCTGCAAATCACCGAGGGATCTTGTTTACAACTGTGTTTTAAGTGCCTCTGCACACATTATCTGCCACTGAGCGGCCATTATGTTCTTTAAAAGCATACTGGTTTGTTTCGCATCCCCTACCAGCAAGTGGCACTTCAGTGGTATGTGCTTGCAACGTTTTCATTTACCTATATCATGCATTGTAATATCGAAACAGGACAACTCTGCTTTCCTTCCGACAATGCTAAGAAATGTTTTCCCCACTAACCCATCTCCTACATAAATCGTAAAAAATATGCCACCAAAAGCAGAACTGCATGTATCTTACCAACCTAAAGCAAGTTTCCAAAAGGTCACTGTCTGCACAGCTGTGCTTCTGTCTACGCTGCACTATTGCAACAGGCTCTTTTTAAATCTGTCCACTTCTACTCTCCACCCTCTGGAACACATCCAGAACAGGACTGCGCGACTTGGGATGGTATCTCTCCTGCACTGAAATGTCTGTAATAGCTCCCAGTGGCTGCGAGGAATAAAGTGAAAACCCTCTGCATTATGCACAGACCTTCTGGGCACTGGGACCTCAATACCTGCAACTCTCACTTCATATATATCTCTATGCTCAAGCTCATCCCTCATCTGCCTCCAACTCCCTCAGGGTCAGTCGCTTCTGCAAGCAACCAGTTGGTGGTAGATGTTTTTTTTGGCTGGGCCTCCCTCTGCAACAGCCTCCCTGAAACTTGAGGAGAACCATCATCGATTTCAGAAGCACCTCAAAGCCTTTCTGTTAGCATCTGCTGTTTCTCCTCCTCTCCCTGGCTGACTGCCTATGGAAACTGATTCTGCACTGGTTACCTGGCGACTCTGTGATGTCGGGCCCATGTCATCTCTCCCCGCCAGGCGAACCCCTGCACTGCCTTTCTAGCAAACCCGCACTTGGGGACTGTTTTCTATATCCCTAACAGTTCCTCCACCGCTTGATGTGTGCACTTATCCTTGCACTTCGCACAATCGCTCGTATTTTTACTTATTGTCCTTTGTTCTTCTTCCCATGTACTCTACCTTCCCCTCCCTCCACCCATGCACTTAGGCGATCTAAGTCACACCTGGCCTAGTAGGGTTGTTGTCTATGTCTCCCCTCTGTGTCCCCTCCCTTTACTCGTTGCGCTTTGTTAAATGTCTAAATAAGCACATTACGAATGCCATAGCATACAATTTCACATCATATGATATCATAGACACAATGCATTCATTCTAGTAGGATGCCTGCCACTTACCTTGTACACTGCAATGTTTTTTTTGTTTACCGCAGTACCCCACTTACTTCACACTTTTCAAAAATAAATCGCTCAAATACAGCACTGCATGCATGTTACAAACTTCAAACAAGTACATACAGTTCATGCATACACCCAGGATGCCTGCCCATTACCTTGCACACTTCCACCATAGCCTTCTGCACTTCTTTGTACAAAGAAACCTTGGGCCTCATTACGAGGTCAGCTGTAAGGGGTTAACGGCAATGGTAAGGGTGCCGTTGACCCCTTACCACCACATTATGAGGTCCCTTAGCGGGTCCTGCTAAGGGACCAGGGAGCTTATAACGGGCCCGCTATTAGCCCACCCATGGAATCAACAGTGCATGCACAACTCACAAACCACACATGAAATGCAACAATCTGAAGAGTAGTTGCAAGCAACCCACATAGCTGTCCGTGTAAGTGTTACGCTCACCTGATATCCCCGGGGGCGTCTGGAAGGCTCTGAGATCTAGAACCATGGATGCGTAGTTGCCCAGTGCTGAATAATGAATCTTAGTTATTTGTAGGGTGATCTATCCGTCCTGCGTTTCTTGTGCAGGGGCGCTTGACATTTGTTGGCGAGCTGCCCGAGTTGCTTCACTGGTGCTGTACGCCTTCCTTGGGCCCAGGGCTGCTGTGACCCCGAATCTGCTGGTAGGCAGGTAGGTTTGTTAATTGTAAGTCTTTGTTCTGTTTATGGTGGGAATTTGTTAATGTCTTTATCTCCTTCTTTTCGGGTGCGAAGGTCTTGATGCTGGCGTGCCGGATGGAGAGGCACGTTTCAAGGTAAGAGAAAGCACGAAGCGCAGCGCCTTTATTGTCTTTTGAAGCTAACCTGTGTTTTCTTCTTCTTCTCCTCACAGGCCACTGTGGGGCTGCGAGTGGATGAGAGCGCAATGAAAAACAGGCCCCTAGAATCCATTAAGGTAGTACAGCACTGTGCGGTTGTTTAATATTGAAAGCTAACCTGAATAGGTCTCTTTTCCTTTGCAGATGTTGCTGTGGTGCGCCGGATGGAAGCGTGGCGTAGCACGATGGAATTCAGGTAAGACTGATGGAATTCGATGTTTTGGAAGCGCGCGTTCTAATATTGTTTTTCCCTTTCTCGTTATTGCAGGTTGCAATGTCCGAACAGCAGCTGTGGTAGCGGTTCGCCGGAAGTCCTTAAGCTAGTACTCACAGGTGAGTGATGTTTCTTCTTCTCTCGATTTCCATAGATTGCAGCCCAATTGAGATGCTGAGTGCTGGATGGTGTTTTCTCAGGTAAAACAGAATAATCTTGTTCTTGTTCTTGCAGGATTACAGGAAGATGCTGAAGACCAGGAGCTGGACACGGTGAGCGTCACGCAGCTGGTTGCAGAATAACACGAAGCATGTTCTGCAGTCAGGGTGTGGTTTATATAGCCCAGGTAAAGTAGTACCAGGGAAAGTAGTTCCCGGCCTGCCACACCCCAAACACTAGACTGCATGGCTTGCTTCTTAGAACTAGACTGTGTGGGTGCTTCCATGTTGGATTTAAAGGCCCATGTACATAGATGGGATCTAGTTTCAACAGACCTTCCTTTCTACATATGAGCCTGGTGCCAAAGGCACCAGGAGTGGCTCCAGGAGCCCTTTTGCAGTGGTTTTAAGGCCCTCAAGGTTCTGGTGGGAGCCTGCTTGTGGCACAACTTGTGCCCCCTCAATGTGGTCATGACAGTATGGCCTCCAGCCATGCATCCAAGACGCTAGGGCCTCACCACACACAGCACACCCTAGTACACTGCATGTTTTACTGCTCATGTCACGTGCAATGCACTCCCCATCTGCAATTGCGCCTGCCAACTTTCACCCTGGCCACATCTTTTCATTCATGGCTCCATGACGTTGCGTTGGCTATGCTGAACGGTATGTGAGTGGCTGTGTACATTGTTCATATTGCAACTTTGTGATGCTAATGACTTCCTTTCATGGCGCAATATGTCAAAACACTTCCTCAAGCAAAGGTCTTGTAAAGGGTAACATATGGCTCCCTAAAGTGCAAAACGTGCAATGCCCTACACAATGTGCTACTGAACGCATATCACCTCACTTTGGTTGTTCCACCAAGTGTAAAATGTTCTCTGCACCTATTCTTCAAAGGTCACCATCCTCGGAGAGATGCAGAGTTACAGCCTTTGGCCATGCACCCAATAGTCTAGGCCTTACCAACACCCAGCACAACATAATGGCGTCATGAATGGGAACATTTGCCACGGACCACAATCCACAGATATAACATAGGATGGGTGGTATAAAAGGCAACCCATACCAAACGCAAATGGCGACATGTGGCTCCCTAATGTGCACCACATCCACAATGTCCTGCAGAACCATTCTGTGAATGTCACCACCCTCTGAGACATGCATACTTAAAACTGGATGCCTGCATTATGGTGGCGTGGCTATGGTGCAGGCCTAGGCTCTTCGTGCCTGGCCTACGGCCTCTGGCCTTTCACCATGCACCCAACAGTGTAGCCCGTGGCCACACCCAACACAACATAACAGAGTCATGCAGGTGAACAAGTGGCCAGGTATATGCAGTTCCCCCCTTCTAAGCATCCAGTACTTCACCACTGCACCCAGTGGACACACTAGAGGACTTGTCACTCCATCAGGTTCAGGCATGGACTGAACACGTATACGATGTGCAACCAATCCCCACAACCATGAAACCAACATTGTATGCAATGATCACAAACCACACACCGAAGGCAACAATGTGAAACCTACTTCACCCCAGGGAACATACTTGTCGATGCAAGATGCCCACAGATACATCGAAGGGGCTATGGCTTAGCACATACAACACACCATAGTGCACCGTATGTTTCAAGTTTCATGTGGTCTTCATTGTACTCCCCTTCTGCCATTGCTCTATCATCACTGACCACGGCAAGAGGTCGCCGCACCAGGTATTGTGCCGTAACACAGGCTCACTGCAGTCCCCACACAATGTAGTTGCCTGTGAAGGCACCCCCGAATTGGCGCAATACGCATGGATACTGCAGGCACACAACCGTCTTCTTCCACCTATTGACATATATGAAATGAACCACTTCTCACCCCCCCACCCTTTCCATCCCTTCTTCCCACCACCACACAGCGTATTGTAAGTTTTGCAATGCACTCTCCTTCTGCTTTTGAGCTGCCACCAGTCAGCATGATAAGAGGTTGTGGCAGGAGCTATCAATCCGTAACGAAGGCTGCCTGCATTCAGCACACATGGTAGTCGCCTGTGCAGGGAACGCCGAATTGGCACAGTTCGCATGGATACTGCAAGCACACCACCGTCTTCGTCCACCTAATAATCACATATTTGAGATGAACCACTTCTCACTCCCCCAGCCTTTCCATCCCTTCTTCTCACCACCACGCGGTGTAAAGTATGTTTGTCAGTCCCTTTCGGTGCTGCACTGTCCTCCGATACACCATGGCAGCGTTTCCCAAAAACTTTGATGCACGGCATGCTTCCCTCCGGCCAACTACCGGCCGCGTCCAATGTTCGACGACATCACGGTGTACTGCAAGCCAATGAGACTTCTGTCCACTGAGCGGACCCAGATATCAGTAATTTTTTGAGAAGTACATTTAAGTTCTTTGCAACAGAAGTATTGGTCGGATCTCCACCAAACACACAAAAGCACGCTTTCTGACCCAAGCCCCCTCTCCTGTCGCAAATTTGATAAAAATCCATCCAGCCGTTCGCCCTGTAGCCGTATGCAAAATGTTTCCCCATTTAGTCTATTGGAAAAAATAATGTTTTGGGACCCCCCCTATAACTTTCCCCTCCCTGCACAAAACCTCACCAAACTTTTCAGGAAGATTCAGAGCGGGCCATATACTTTTTTTGCGAAGTTTGGTGAGGATTCCCCCAGGGGAAGCGAAGTTATAAGCCACCAAAAAAGTGGTCTTCCTATGAGTTTAGCAACTTAACCATAACTACACGCCCGCTACCGCTCATTGGCGTTGTTTTCATATATATATATATATATATATATATATATGTGTGTGTGTGTATATATATATATATATATAATAGGGTGCTGATAGCCGTTCTATAGTTAATGCAAAACCTATGAGCCATAGAAAATCCCAAAATGTTATTACTAATTTCTTTTGACTCGGTGGACAGATCTGCATTACATTTTTCGAAACAGTTGTCACAGACTCACTCCCCCAGACAGGATATTTTGTGGACGATTTGTTTTTAAACGAAAAAGTTATTAAGAATATTAAGAAAGCAAATAAATTGATGTTTTCGGTCTACTCTCATTCATTTTCACATAGAGAAAAAGTTAAATTTTGGGTCAGCCAGAGCACAAAATCCCCTGGATGGATTTGGACGAAATAAGAAACAACTTGGGCACGAAGTGTTAACTCGATTTATGGGATAGGTTTGCGGATAATCCATCCAGCAGTTTTTAAAATATTTGATTTGGAAGAGGGTGCCCCTTGCTCGCCAAAAAATAACCATATCTCCCATGTTGGTTGGCAGCAGAAAGGCTTTTCAGAAATGAAAACCCGCAATTTTTTTCCCTGGAGGCAAGCCATTACCACGGTAATACCTGGGGAATGCAAACATGATGAGTGCTCAAAAAGCTATTTTGTGGAGGAAAAAGGGTACAAAGTCATTAGGCTGTAGGCGGGGTAGGCGAACGAGGACACCATGTGAAGTTGGGGGAGCTGGGGATGGTCTGGAGAGCCAGTTACGGGTAGAATATTTTCTGTTCATCAGAGTAATACCAGAGGAATCCCGCAAAATTACTGCGGCAATGCGGCTGGAAAATAATCTGCGTCAGACAAACTAAAGAGTGTTAGTGAATGAAAAAGCAATTGAAGGGAGTGGAGGGACTAAGAAAAGAGGGGGGACATTGTAAGTGCCTGTGAGGACTGGAAAAACACATTGCATTCTTTTAAACTTTTTTGGCTTATTGGGGGAATGCCGGGGGATTACCACAACAATTTATGTCCGTTTTCCCCATTATTGGGGAAATACTGGGGTAATACTGCAGGAAAAGAGAGTGAAAAAAAAATTAAAGACCTGCAGAGATCACATCTACTAGACAGGGGGCAATGGGGCTTTGTGAAAAAATTATTGGTGTAACATGCACAGTGGCCAAAGGCCAGAGCACAGGTCACAGCAGCTAGCCGGGGGGGGGGGCAGGGGCGGGAATCAATGGGTCTTTGGGAAGAAATGATTGTCATAACATGCAGAGTGCCCAAAGACCAAAGATTATGGGTAGTGGCCCCAAAGAAACATATAGAAGCAATATGAACAGGGGCCATGCATGTCCACTGGCCCTGGCCAAAGGCCATAGCTAGCTGGCCCCGAAGAAGCCTATTGGTGCAACATGTACAGTGGTTATGACCAAAGGCCATGGCCACTGGTCAAGGCCAAAGGCTATAGCTAGTGGGCCCCAAAGAAATCTATGATGCAACATGTACAGTGAGTTGAAAGCGTCCATTAGTAGAATTTTATAGTGTTGTTGGACTTTGGGACATGTCAGACGATGAGAGCCGTGGCTTAAGAGCCAAGTTTACTGGTGGCACAAATGTAGTGTGTGTCACTTAGGTATAAGTGGTGACAGTGATCCAATGTGATTGGCACATTGTTGTGTGGGAGGTTGCCCACGCGTATTGGAATGTGAGGCGTTTTAGATAGCAGTGTCCACATCTGCCTCCATGAGTTACCTGGACTGTCCCGTGTGTAAGAGTTGTAGTTACGGTCCAACGTGAAAGGTTAGTGATGCCAAATTTATAATGTTGGAGAATGGACCGGTATCCTCATCCTCGAAGATATAGGACGCGAGTTCCTATTTTGGCACACGTAGTTACCAGTATTCAAGGGTTTATTCAGGTATAGTGTTGATGTTGCGGTCTAAACAGGTCAGACCCAGTTTACTGTTAATACACTGTTGGAGTTGTTGCAGAGGTGATCTTTTATGGAAGTTTTATGAACATTTGTATTACTATTCTTAAATAGTCCTACAATGCTGGATTGTTTTTCAACCTACTGTGCCTGTTGCAATTTTCTGCACTGTATGCAGGGTCTGTGCATCCTTATGCACCATGCCTGTGTGGTTGCATCATTGCTTTGTGTGCCCTCTATGTTGTTAGTCGCTTTTCTATCAGCCGTTCATTTCTTTTATGTATTTCCTTGTGGGAGAAGGGATGAGGTGCAGTTTGTCTTCTGGATGTTGTGCTTTTTGTAGAGTTAGGTGGGTGCCTTGAGGCGTTGTTTTGTTTAGTGAGTTTGTGCTTGGTGGGCTTAGGCGTGTGCGCAGGTGTGGCAGACCTGTTGCTAGGGAGTGACAATCCCTGGCTGAAGGAGATCCAGTTTCCTTGAGGGTTGTGAATGAAGGTGTGCTTTATATTGTCCTTGTGTGCAAGGTAGCTCTCGCAAGTGGTAGTCGTGTGACCCTGGCGTGGCAGGCCAGGGTGGAAGGAGTTCTTGTTACATTTTTGGTTGTTTGTCCTGGTATGTAGAATGTCTGTCCTTCCCAACTGTTTTGTGGAAGGAGATGTGTTGTGATCTGAGTATAAGTGTATGAGTGATTGCAGAGAGAGGCCTCACGGAATGTTATGTGGAATGTGGGAAACCTTGGGGTTCCAAGGGAGGCAGTTAGGGGACTTGGAGTAGAGACAAGGGCCAGAGTGGATGCATGCTACCTTCTCTCCCACCTCTAGCCTGCTTTGCTGTAACTAAGATGAATAAAGCATCCTGTTTCTTTTCTACTCACCTGGGTCAGTCTGGTTCCTGCTCCTTGTCCTCTTACCCGGCCCAGGTACATCAGAAAGTCACACACCGGGAACAGCAGGAACCTCAGGGTTTTTGTTTTTAAATGTATGCAGATCTACCCACATTACAGGTAGGCTGTCCCTGTAGGCTGTCTTCTGGAACCTGTATCATATTTCTCAACTCACATGCCTTTAGGGGGTGTTATCCAACAGAGAAAGTGTTCACTCGACTTCATCTGCCCATTAACTCGACTCTCACCCGGCTAAAACGAAATATTGTGCTACTCAGCACAAGATAACATTGACAAACATTATACAAACACTGCGACTTCCCAATTAGAATTTTGGGATAAGAGAGCATACTTGCTAACCCTACAGATTTAGGCAGTAGGCTACTGCTTTTTAAGCAGTCCTACCGCCTACAGATTTCAGTGACAGATACTATTGCTTTTTATAGTGGCAAGTAATTTATGTGACTATAAGGCAAGCTCCAGGACAAAGCATGCAATACAGTGGACTGGTAGGTGATTACTTTGATTGGGCTCAGACCAATCCACTGACCTGACAGCTACGTGACTGTCCTCCACTCTGGCCGGGACAACCCTTAGGTGAACCACCAGCGAAGGCAAGTGGCAGAGTGTAACACCTTCACACAACATCTGCCTATCAGACTAAGGGGGCTATCAGTCACCATGTCATACTGTGTTCAACTTGCAATAAATATGTATTGCCCATGCTGCTGCTACAGAGCAGCGGCAAACGTTGCCCACCAGCTCTGTGTGATTACCTTCTGTGAAGTTAGCTAATTGAATTTGGTGTTAAGTTAGCATTCAGAAGTATACATTTTTAAAATTTGAACATCTTCCCATATTGTGCTGTTTGATTGGTTGTGTATTTTAGAATACTTCAATGGTGCCAACAATGTATGTTATGTATTTTCCCGTGATGTCATTGTTATGAGATTTTTTAATTTTTGAAAACTTCAAAAATCATACATCTTTTTGGTCACAGAATGTTGGCAAGTATGAGAGAGGGTTTTTAAAATGTTAAGAGTTACGGGACGTACCTTCTGTTAGACAGAAGATTATGATCAGCAAGGGCCGCCTGACACACCAAATGTGGGTCATGTGCGGGAGATGCAACCTAATTCAAATTCTGCCTGAGAAAGAAACCTTCCCGAGCGCAGATATGTTGCTGCTCACTTGTGGAAGCGGCCGCCCCTCACGCCGCCCGCGGCAAATCCGAACGTCGCTAATCGTGTGACCTGCGCGTGTAGCGTTACGTCACCCGTCGCCAGTCTAACTCTCCCTCTGCTGTTGTGGGCTGTGAGAGCACTGCGTGGTGGGTCACGCGCACAGCTGCTCCTCGCTCCTCCGCCTAATGCATTCAACGGTCCCGCGCTGAGTCCCAAGGAAGAGTGAGGGCAAAAAGGTCCCTCCGCAGCAGGGGTCCAACGCATGACCAGGCAAACGGGTCAGCCTCAGCAGAGCCCCGACCTGCACATAGAGGCGAGTCAGAGGTTTAAAACGACTGGACCAATACCTTCTTTTGGTGAGAGAATGCTGTGGGGCAGAGGGGCTTTGGGAGAGGATCCATTAGTGGGATGTGACCTGGGGCCAGAGTGCCCTGCCCATGGAGAGGCGGTTACTGACCTACTCAACCAGAGGTTCTGTAGCAATTGGCAGAGCTGGGTTGCTGTCCAGAGCTGCCAACCTTCCCATATGAATTGACGCTGTGAATAAGATATGGTACTGAATCAAACGCAGTAAATGAGAATATCTCTTTCGGCATAAGCATGTTTATATTCCCTTTCACACATTGTTGTATACATTGGTCCCACTGTTGTGCATAATGTATTCATCTAATTTGTTTGATCTGCTTTTGTTGGTGATGATACCGTAAGAAAGCGTGACTTACCAATTCTCCAAACACATTTTTTTAAGGAAGTTAACACGTGCATTTAATTTCATATTTTCAAAAGATATGGGTAGATGTGGCAAACACCTATGACCCTTTAAAGAATGCAAATTCACCATTGACTTCTTAGTTATATAGTCAATTAGTAGAACCAACACCCGCAGAACCCTGCCAGGGTTAAAAGCTGGGTCTTATTCGCTTTTCATAACTTAGAGGGATGGATTTCAGAGGGATCTGATAAGACCGCAGGAATTCATGTGGGCTGCCACAATTTTTCATGCCTGGGTGCATTAGTTCTCTTAAGCTTGAATATTGTTACAGTTCCCATTGGATGCCTTTTTTCGGCCAAGTTGTAACTTTGGTTTCAGGTCAGGAACACTTTTGTATTTTAGCAATCGCTTTGTGCTCATGAAATGTTGAACCACAAAATAGATAAAGCCTATTACAACTAATGTGCCATGTGAAATAAAGTGTATCACGAGTAATATGATAAATACTATAAGAAATACTCTGCCAGGAAATTACCGGATGCTACCGACCCAAGGTAGTAGCGTGCACCATTATAACACCCATCAGAATAGATGAGTATGGATCACGTCTTTTCCTCTGAAGGTTGTACCCCGGCCATATACACAAATGATCTTGCCATAGATTAACCTCCATGACATTGTTCAGTACACTGTATATTAATCATTAGAGTTCTACTAAAATATATATCTTTCGCAGGTTGCCAGACATTTTTATTTGGTCGAAAAAAATTGGTCGACCAGACAAATGGTCGAACCAATTTGGTCGAAAACCAAATGGTCGAATTTTTTTTTTTATATTTTAACCCTTTTTTTTTTTTTTGGGGGGGGTCCCCCCAACCCCCTTTTTTTCTCTAAAAACCCCTTTTTTTACTAAACGAAAAACCAGAAAAATAAATATATAAATAAAAAAAAAATTCGACCATTTGGTTTTCGACCAAATTGCAGTCGACCAGTTTTTTTTCGACCAGTTGACTGGACACCTCTTTCGCACACAGCATGCACATTTAATATAACGATGGGTCACCAAAAGCATCCACAACAAAACGGATGACTGGCACATTTGTTAGGCTGTTCACAAATTTGGTGCGTATTCGTCTTTTTTGTTTTGCCATTGTTCCCAAGGATAGGCACTACCAGCATATGGTGTGCTATTGCTTTTTTCAGTATTTTAGTACCTTAATTCTTGATAATGTCTATCCATGTACTTCTCTTGATAATACCCAAACTCCGTCACACGTCTGCTTTTAATACCCAGAATCAGTTAGGGATTTGCAGTAAATACCACAGTGCCATTTGAGTTACTTTACCCAAAGTTACTAACAGATCTTTCCTGGTAATATTTAGACCCACTTGGAACACTGTTTGTCACGAAACCTAGATTGACTCAAAGCTCTTCTCACATTACCCAAGCTATGTTGAAATGCTCAGCCTTATGGATAAACATTGCATCTGACACCTTGACTCCTTAGAAACGGCCAAAAAACTCCTAACAAAAATAGGCACGCTCGCATAAGAGCTTGAATATTTTTGGATCAGTGGTACAAGCAAAGTAGTGCCACAGGAAGGAACTCTTAATTACTGCCTGATCAGAAGCTGAATGTTAAGCTTAAAAAGCATCTTTTAATTTGCATGAGTTACTTGGTGTAAAGAAGCATGGGTTACAAAATTTTATTTGTTTTAGAGTTAAAATACTTTTTTTCTCGCCGACAAAATATGGCCATTCGGAATGGAAATGACTTCTTTACTAAATAAAAAAATCGTTCTACTCACAACTCCAAAAATAAAGAGTAAGATACTCACACTGGAGCGCCGACTGTACATCAAACTCGCTCATAGCTCTATGACTGATAAGCACATCAGGAGTTCTGTTTTTGATAAAAAATCAGATTAACTCTGAGGTGTATAGATCATAATACACATACTCGCTCAGTTTTACTTTTAGTAAGACCCAGTTCTAGCCATTTTTAATGGAGATTCTGCTTTCTAGAGAAATGTTAATACATTGGAACGCTTTTTAGAGTTTGTATTTTTCAAAGTCCATAATGTGAGCATAACAAATAGGAAACACAATTACTCTTGTTAATGATGAATGGGCACTGGGTAGTAGACGCACAATGTCATTTGAGTTTAACCTTTACCCTTGATTCAAACAGTGTTTGTCAACTATATGATCTGAGTGTTCCAGATATGTCAGAAATCGTGTACAAAGATCCATACAGGAGGAGAAAAATATCAGCCGCAAAAAAAGAAACCACATTGGGCTGCAACATAGACAGTATTTCTTGCAGGACTGGTCATTGTTAGACATGGACCGGTTCTAGAAAGTGCGGCGTGCGAACCATAGCAATGGGCCTCATACCTAATATGGGGACTGCAGCCTTGCTGAGACTTGATAGCATTGCCCCAAACAGTATAGCAGCCCTGCCGAGAAGCACCAATGTTATACCATTGACAAATATAGCAGCCAGGCTGCAAAGCAGCGGTATTATCCCAATAAATGTAATGCAGCTGATCTGAGAATTGCATTTACTGTGCTCTGATGTGTCAGCACCTAGCGTTATATTGAAACAGAGAAGAGTTTCTACTGTCCCATTTAATGTTTTCCATTCCTTTTATGAAGAGTAACACTAATAGGATTCATCTGAAATGTCCTATATGTCAAGCACGTATCTATGCAGCAGGTGCACTAACCTACCAGTATGTCTCCTTATCATTGGAAAATGTGATGTACGAGTGATACCTAGCTCTCTGCTGCATGTGCATTAGCAAGCAGAGTTATGTCTCTGGTGTCTTCTGGAATGATTGGGGCTTGGCCAGTTTTATTCACATCTGAGTTGCGCCTGGTTTAACTCTGGCTCTTTCCTAACGCTGCTGGCCTGTAAAAGGGCTATTCTATGTGGAATTCTGGACATATTTCAAAAAGCCGGTACCTCTGGCTGGTTGGAGTGTGTTGTAATGTGCTTCCTAGCTGAGTGGATGACATCACTGCTGAATGGAATGTAGTGATGTCAGTGTGAGTGGAGTGTTAGTGTGTGAGGGTTCTAAGCTTGGCAGTTGGAGTTATGCTGACTTGGAAAGGACATGCCAATGTTTTGTTCCTGGGATTGAACTACAATAAATCTACTTAATAACTTACCTGCTGGCTCGGGTGTTCATCAGCTTCCAAGTTATTACACTGGCGACGAGGATGGGATCCTGTCGAGGAGGGGACAGTTCAGAAACGGGAAAACATTGCCCTCCTGTGAATTCATGTCCATTTGCCAAGTTGACAGCAAGTTGGAGCCCAAGGTGTTTATATTGGGCTGTCTAGGATTATTCAGCAGGCCGGGCGGTGCTGAAGGTGGAGCTGGGTCGGCACTCAGGTCGGGGTGCAGTGTGGTTTTACCCTGTTGCTCCAGAAGCTGCCTTGCCAGTGACCGGGTGGTGCTGGAGGCGTTGTGGGCAGCATTTCGGCACACTCTTCGGTGTGCGGTTGCAGGTCGTCACACATATCTGTGTGCAGTGCTGGCCAAATGTTTCACTCCTGGGGGGAGTCTCTGATCCCCAGTGACCGGCTGATGTCTTGGGGAGCCGGGCGACACACAGGTCGGTGTGCGGTCCTGTAGGAGCACCTGCCGTGATAACCCAGTTTGCCGGGTGGCGCTTTGGGTTGGCAGCGTGTGCTCCGGTAGCAGTCCTGTCGCCACCTCTGAATGCTGTGATCTGGCGCAGCCGTGAGAGTCGGCACACTGGTTGGTGTGCGGAGAGTCCAGTTGGTGCAGCAACGCGGACGGGCCCTGTTCTGGAAAGCGCTGCTGGCGCTCCAAGTATGGAGTGGTGTACTGCGCTGTGCAGTAAGCCTGGAGGCGGAATTTGCTTTCCAGCATTGTGAAGAGCGAGCGGCTCCCGAGCGGCATGTGAGCGCGCGATTAAGGAGGTTGGCGTGTTCCTTCTTGTTGGCTGGTGGCCGGGTGGTCCAGCTGGCAGGAGGTCTTGGACCGCATTTGTGTGGGCCCCGGTGGAAGGCTGGACATGTCCGGGTCCACGGCTGTCCTCGGTGGGGAGAGTTGCGGGCCTCCAGCTGGCGTTACAAGGAACGTGCGATCTGCACTCGTTGGGGCACTGTGTTGTTGTGATGACGTTTCCTGGCTGTCACGTCACGTTCCAGCCTGCGCAGCTGGAACGCGCCAGGATTTTGAAGAGCGCTGCGTATTACGGACGCGCCCAGGAAGTGAGACGGGGAGCGACCTTCCGGAAATGGATCAATCCTGCGGCCGAAGTGTGGGCGTGTTGGATTTTAGATATAAACTTGTCATCGGTGTTCCGCGGGGAAATAAGACGGAACGCGTGATGGAAAATGAACATCAGTGCAAGGATGGCCGTATTGTGGATTTGTGTGGGGTCATTAGGAGGGCGAGTGTGGACACTCGTGGAGACCCCTCGAGTAGTGGTGATCTCTTGTCTGAGAGATCCGATGGAGGTGCAGTGAACTGTGCTTCCATCTGGCCAGGCGCCGGAGAGGGTGAGACTGGAGCCAATTACTGGACGTTTCCGTTTGGTGATGCAAGGTTTCGGAAGAGTTACGTCCGGTGTCGCAGCATTTTGGTGCAAGCAGGAGGATGTTTATGCTTTTGGGTATCATTTTTCACTAGTGTGATCTCTAAGTTTTGCTTGTCGATTAATTTTGGGGTGTAGTGTGTGTGAGCGTGTTGCATGGGCCCGTGTGAGTGAGTGAGTGCGCGCGCTGAGAGTTGTGTATGGGTGATTGCCTTGTGTTGTATTGAGAAATTGCAATCTTGTGTGCTAATGAGATGTTGTTGAGTGTGTTCCTGCATTATTTTGCATTAAATTGCATATTGTTTTCTCTCATTCAATGATTCTTTGCAGGTGGAACTGTTCAATACTTAACATGTTTTCTTGCAGGTTGGATTTCCATTATTGGGTTGTACGGACTCGTGGGTGGGGGCACTTGCGGGTTGAATTGCTTCATTGAAAACAGCATTGTTATCTTGTGCTGTGAGTATTTTTGATGCACACAGTTATCTTTTACCAATGATTTGACTGTAATGATGCATTTTACACATCATTTTTGTATTTGAACATGTGAGCAATGTTTTGCGTATATGCCACCCATCCTGTGTTTGGGGGTTGGCATATGGTGCGTGAGGTGAACATTGCAGTGTGCACGAGTGGGACTAGTTTGGTTATTGTGGCGTTCTGCTGTGATGCAGGGGGTGGGGACTGGTGTCCTCAGTGGTGATGTAATGGTCTGCGGCCTGCAGTTGGCTGGAACTGGGGTCCATGGTGTGAAGTGTGCTGCGTTTTGCGTTCGCAGGAGGCTGGACCTGGGGTCCATGGTATAGGGTAGGTGTGCTGCGGGTGGCAGTAGGCTGGACCTGGGGTCCAAGGTATGTAGTTGGTGTGCTGCGGGTGGCAGTAGGCTGGACCTGGGGTCCAAGGTATGTGGTAGGTGTGATGCGGCTGGCAGTAGGTTGGACCTAGGGTCCTCGGTGAGGGTAGGTGTACCGTGCTGTGCAGCGAGGTGGACCTGGGGTCCGTGGTGGTTAGTGTGTGTTTGGAGTGTGTCTGGTTCAGGTGGTTGGTCCTGGCTGTGTTCCGCATTCTTGCGGGTTGGTTCTCTATGGTTCAGGGTTTTGTGGTACCCTTAGGGGTGCTGTGGCGAACTGTTTCGTTGTTGTGCTTGTTGTTGCTCTGTTGAGCTGTGTGGTGTGTGCCCGGGGGTGGCAGCCCTGGTGTCCTAGGGGGCAGACTAGGACGGTAGGATGTTTGTGCACTGAGGGTTTAGGAGTGTTAGGTAGTTATCTGCTGTGGACGCTGGGTCGTGGCAGGACCTAGGTTCCAAGGGGCAGCTTGGAACAGGTGGAGGTGCGTAGTTTTTTATTTTTGTTTCTCGAAGGTTGTCCAGTTCTGTTTATGGAAGGAGTGAGCCCTTTGTAGACTGCGTTGGGTTCCTCTCTGTTTTGTTATAAAGGGAGGAGTGGAAGTGGTGTAGAGTTGGGCGTAGGACTTGGTATAAGGGTTTGGTAGACACATATGTGTCAAGTTGCCCAACGTGTTGGCACGGTGTTAGTATCCTGGGGGTGCCATGTAGGTTTTATTGGGTTCTTATTCCTTGGTGGAGCAATTTCCTGTTTCCCTGATCTTCCTTGGAGTGTCCGGGGTTTTGGTGTTCTCTGGGGGCAGTTTCTTGTCGCCAGTGGTGTTACTAGTTGGTGCATTACGTGCTGGCCACACGTACATGTAGGGGTTTTTGTCTGGTGATGGTTTTGGTGTGATCATTCCCTGTTTCCAACAAAGTAAAGGAGGGAGAAGTGTTGTAATGTGCTTCCTAGCTGAGTGGATGACATCACTGCTGAATGGAATGTAGTGATGTCAGTGTGAGTGGAGTGTTAGTGTGTGAGGGTTCTAAGCTTGGCAGTTGGAGTTATGCTGACTTGGAAAGGACATGCCAATGGTTTGTTCCTGGGATTGAACTACAATAAATCTACTTAATAACTTACCTGCTGGCTCGGGTGTTCATCAGCTTCCAAGTTATTACAGAGTGCTTTGGCAGTACTGGTTTCTCTTGGGGCATGAAAAGTGGCACATGGGGAACTTTCTAGCATGAGCCCGTTTCTTTCTCTGCCGCAGTGTGTATGAGGTCAGCACAAAGAGGAAGAGGGTGTTTCGCAGCAGTATTCCCCTTAATCCTTTGGCTATCTAATGAAACTGCTAAGTGACTACTTTGCCTCAAAAAGTACAGTCTATCTGAGAAATGTGGAAACTGTTCCATTCCGGTTAGCCGGTCCGCTAGCACAGCGAGTAGAACACTCGCTTCAAATCCTGGCAGGGTCAAACTCAGCCTTTCATCCTTCCGAGGTCGAGAAATGAGCACCACACACCGTGGGTAATAATAAGCAGCGCTCAGATTCCTGAGGGTTCGTAGTGCTATATAAATGCTAAATTATTATTTATGAAAAAAATTATTCCGCTTGATGCCGCTTCTTTGAATTTCTAAACTTGTATCCTCAAAGTATGGCATTACTTCTCAAAAGAGCTGAGATTTACCATTCTCCCTTTTGCCTTCTTTACAGCGAAATGTAGCCCACACCTATCCGAGAAGTGTCCTGCCAGTGCCACTGTTTCTGAACATGTAAAGCATTCATATAATCCTGAATAGGGTGCTCCTGAGGGTTAACCGCATTCTAAATTATTCCAGGTCAGTGGTAGCGGGTGAATATTTTTTGTGTGGTGGCGTTACAATTGCTCCCAAAAT
Organism: Ambystoma mexicanum; assembly: GCF_040938575.1. Taxonomy (NCBI): domain Eukaryota; kingdom Metazoa; phylum Chordata; class Amphibia; order Caudata; family Ambystomatidae; genus Ambystoma; species Ambystoma mexicanum. The sequence goes on along the minus strand of NC_090934.1, from coordinate 976,358,881 downwards.
TATCATGAATGATCGAGGATAGCAAAGCTTAAGTAATGGAAAGGGGACTGGAGAAGTAACCTATTCCCTTCACACTCACCACACGTAAATCTTTTTAAACAAAGGATATGATATGTTAGGTTACTTATAACGCGCTTAATACCCAGAGGTTTATAAGCGTGGACCCGGGGATCGAACCTTTGGTGCTCTGTGTCGTCTTGCTTCCCAGGCGAGCATGTTGCCCCAAAGCTATCCTCCCGAGCCATGGGTTATAATAGTGCATTTTACGGAATAATTAATGCAAACATGGGGTGACCAACAATATCATTTAGAGTCGTTCAGTAGGAAAACACATGAACAACTATTTTCCAAGTCACTAAGCCACTAACAGTACACAGGAGCATTGAGCAACATGTTCTTGATGCCTGTGCCCACACTATATGCCAGCATTCTTAATGTAAAATTCACCCACTCACTGATACATATTGTCTTGCTTACATACACACACATGTATTGCAGAAAAATTCCAAACATATATGCAAACACTTTAAAATAAACCCTTCCCTACAGTGATTTTAGAAATAACACACGTGTTGACACCTCGGGGTCTGAAATTGGTTGCCTAGTAGCAGTGAAAAGCAGTGAGGGAAACCTGAGTGGCGCCGCTCAAGTCACAGAGGGGACTCTAGCAGTAATGAAATGGTAGGGCTCAAAAAGAGCACTTGCCACGAGCCGCTGGCTAGTGATAATTGCCTCTTGGCAAGTAAGAAATGGTGTGCTGTGTCTATGTGTAACATTGAAGGGACAAGTGACTATTGCTGCCGAGTAGCTTGCAACTTGAAATAATGAAAATGGTATATCTATATACATTTTTGAAAGCAGGGTTATGGTGTAGGTTGGAGGCGCACCAGGACCCAAAAAGAGTTGCCCATGAGGATCTTTTCACAATGCCTTAGTGTTTCTGTGTTTAGTGGATGCACATATATATCGCAGATCTAATTAGTGTGGTGTGCTTTTTTACCACCACCTGTGGTATGCCAGAATGTTTTTTTAAACATTTTTTTTAATTGTCATTTGGCTAAATATAACCTTTAACACTGTAAACGGATACAGTAAATAAACATTGCTTAGATAAAAAAAAAATCATAGCCATGGATAGATCAATACATTAGATATGACAACAAAATACAATTTTAAATGAATGTTATACTATAAAATCCTCTAAGAACAGATCACCTCCCCCATTTATACAGCTGGCCAACACAAGAACACTGCTCTTGTGATTTAAAATAACATAACTTTCTAAAAGACTGATTCCTTACATCCTGTGCAAAATTTAATTAAATTTAAATTTGTGCAAAAATGCATTAGAGTAATAATTTAATAATTTCTTCCCACATCTGATATACAGTAAAATTTAACACAAGGTTCCTGCCCTCATAGATCGCAGACCAAATTGATTCATATGATAAAATTCATGTCATGGACCCGCATTGTATATCCTTTCTCATGTACGGAGCTTAGGCCAAAGCATTCTGTCAACAAGTGTTGCACAGTCTCCAGTTGTTCTCCACATATTCTGCATGCTGGTTCCTGCCTTGTAATCTTTTCCCACCTGCCCCTATTCGCCAACACAGCGAGCTGGTTAAGTCTTAGTAGAAGTATAACCCTCCTTACCTTTGTGCTTTGCAAATTGATACGGTAGGAGCATGCAGTGTCAGGTTGGAACGCTTGCATAGAGGAAAGCTTGTAACTGGACATCCTGGCTAGGTAGGTGGTTCGCATATCCCTATCTCAGATCATTGCCCTTTTTTTTATTTCAAAACATTATGTGGCCAAATTATCATCTGGTATGAGTGCGCAACCAATTTCCTCCAGGAAGTGGTCAATCTCACTGTGCCATATCTTTAAGGCCGGAAAAGTGCACATATTGCCATTTTGATCATAGAAATATGAGTACACAGAGTCAGTGTTGCCAGCACCTAGCCCTATTTTAATATATAAATTACATGCTGCAATCATTTTCCGGTTGGTCAAGGTAATCAATCCCAACCCGAAGCATATTGCTTCCACTGGAACACACTGAGGGAGACCCAAGGCACTCCTCCAAAGTTTCCCTTCTAATTGCTTCAGCCAGTCGGTCTCATTGGCAGAGTAAACTTCAAGACCATAGAGTGCACTAGGGATTATACAGGTATCATACAATTTCAACAGGCCCTCTACAGAGTACCCACCACATTTCAAAATAAAAGACCTGGTAGCCTTAAACTTTGTAACAGTCTTACAGACTGTATTTGTAGACATAGTCTTCTTGCTAAATTATTTGAAATGAGCATTCCAAGATACAGGTAACTTTCTAATTCTTCCAAAACTTTGTTATCAATTGTCCATCTAAATCTCTTTATGGTTGTATGGTTCAGTTTGATCGTCACAACTTTAGATTTTGACAAATTGATAACCAAACCATGTTGTTCAGAGTATAATGCCAATGTATTCAGGCTATGTTGTAAACCTAGCGCAGTCTGATTAAAGATTACAATATCATATGCGTAGGAAAGCCAGGCAATGGGATAGACACCCATATGAGGAGGATGGTTATTACAATCATTGAAGGCTTTTTCAAGGTCTGAGATGTAAATGATAAGGAATATCGGAGCCAGGGTGCACCCTTGTTTTAAGCCTTAAGCAACAGGGATTTGTTCACTCAACCTGCCCTCTTGAGCAATTCTAAGCTGTACCATATTGTCATGCGTGCCAGCTCCTGGAGGCAATGGCAGCGATATAGGTGGAGCGGCCATTGAATATCCCTTCACGTCTGCCCTTCTTTTAAGGTGGCGGTCTAGTCTTTTTCACAACTCGGTTCAATGTGCGGGCTGCCGGGAAGCATTTAGTTTCCTCGCTCCCAGCATTCCGCACGTTGCAACGTCAGAGTTTTCGCTTGTCAATAGTTCCTGTGCCTTGTTACAGCGCTCTCGTACTCTTTAGTACTTCACACTCTCGGTGCTTCCTACCGTTGGGTTCTTTCCACGGCGGTTTTGTCCTATTTCTCTCTCTCTCATATCTTCCCTCCATAATTTGGCCGTGCAGTATTCCCTTTCCCTGTTCCCCGCGCGCACCTTCTTTCTTACTTCTGTTTTGCTTATTCCTTTCCCTCCTCCCTCTCTCGGTTGCTTATTGTTCGATCCCCTCAGAGCCATCTGCTCCTTTTTGCCTACCTTCCTGCTGTCTGCCTTCAGCAGTCGTCCGGCTACTTCCTGCTTCCCGAAACAAAGGACTTGTTTACCTTCGTCCCTTACGAGCTATTTGCCGGAGCCATCATCCTGCCACACTGGAAACCGGAGATTGTCCTGATTCACCATACTGCTGCTGGAATCATAACACCTGTTCCTGCTCTTCCACATACTCTTCGTATTTGGTGGTCAGCCATGTCAAAAGCTTTGCTATAATCTATATAACAAATATACAGTGTTTTGATTTTTGATAACAAAGTAGTACGAATGAGGTGTATTAGAACCCAGATATTAGACATGGTGATATAACCCTTGCAGAAGCCAGGTGGTTGGTTTCTGAGAATCCTGTTTCAGCTATCCACACATTTATGCAGTTCAATAACAATTTGCTAAAGATTTTGGCACTAGAGTCAATCATAGGCAGAATTATATAGTTAGACGGGCTGACTGTAGAACATTTTTGAGAGATATGTATAAACACTGAACATTTCCAGGAATTCAGTATTTGACCCATATATAACATTTCACTGAAGATGATGTTCAAAATTGAGGCCCATACCTTTGCATTTCCATATATAATATATCTGGTAAGCCATCAGGGCCAGGGGCACTAGATGGGCTTCATATCCCCAATATTTTTTTCTTTTTCAGCTTCAGAGAACGTAAAATATTTGTTGTCCCCTATGTTATGGTAATCATTACTAATTTCAGAAATGTGTTCTCGATAGTATAGAGACAGTATGTAAGTTCTCCAGCAATCGATATAAATAGGGTTAATCTCTCGAATTCCTAGCATTTCAGAGTTATATTTTTTATAAATGTGCCAGAATCTTTACATGTCATTATCTTTTAATGCCATGAACATTAGGTTCCACTATGCGGAAGACATAGCGCCTTTATGCATCCTGTACCAATTTTTATGTTGCATTTTCATTTTCCTCACTCTCAAAGTTCTTTTCTCAGGGTCCTGAATATTTCTTTTTAGTCAGCAAATCTTGCTATGAAGTTATTTTTTCCTATTTGCAACAGACAAATCATGTGTGCTCCTATGAGTACAAATACTAGAGGTGTTTTTATGTTGATAGTTCAAAATCACTCTTAGTGAGTTCTGTACTTTGTCAGAAATAGGAGTCAAACCACTGGACATGAAACAGAAAGTTTTATTAACCCAAATGAAAACTGCCTCACCTGGCCCTACTACTACAATGAGGTTCCCTATCTTCAACTGAAACCGAAGGTGCTTGTCGGTATGTTTAGTCAACATGAAAGACTGTCCTCAGTCCAAAACATAATCTAACTGGCCCGACCCCTATACACAAATTGTAACACCTAGAGCCAATGCCTGTTAGGATTGGGGCGTTGGGATCTAGTAGCTGACCCCCCTCCTCTGTTAACAGTTCTTGGAAATAAACGTCCATTACAGTTCTCTGTATTAGGCATTGCCAAAAGTGAATCCTACAACGGTCCATCTGTTTTGCTGTAATGTATGAAAATACAATTCACTCCTCAAGGATTCCCAAATGAACTGGTTTCACTTTCAGTCCTCCACAAACTTGGAAGTTTCACTGAAGCAGAAACAATGTTACTTTTCTCATCCCCTTACAAATACTCAGGATATTTCTCGACAGCCCCTTTCTAGAGCAAATGCTCCTCTTTCCAGATATGTAGTCTGTGTTTGAGCTATGGTCAACTTTCTCTCAGGGACCTCCTGACCCTCTTCATTATCCTCGATTTCCGTGTCTTTGCTTGGTCAACTTAGACCTTTACTGGGCCCTCTAGCTCCTTAGTTTACAGCCTGTTTGGATATTTCCTCATACTTAATACCTGTTTCATCTGTATGATTGGTGCCTTTATGCCATTAGGCTGAAATGACTGCCTTAAGCCGGACCTGAATCTCAATTTTCTTGTGGCTTATAAATATATCTTTGTGGAGTCAGCGATTAGCGTTCTCATGGACTTCGCTTCCCTTGGATATCATCAGATTTTGTATTTCCCCATACTTGTTGCAGGGCTTAACCACGAGCCTCCCTTTCTCAGGCCCAGACTGCGTACCTGATGCTCTGCGGTACACGCTCCAGGGACGGTCGGTGGCTGCACTGGCGATGGACTCCTTTGCGTTGTACCGCTTCCTGGCTTTCTCCAGCATCAGCCTTCTCCGTGGCTCGCCAGTGTCTTCCCTACTTCCATTGTCCGCATCTCTCAGGATGCGAGCAGAAAACTTTGTTTGGTCGGTGTTCCTGGACTAGGCAAAGTTCTGCGGACTGCTTGACCACCACATAACTCTGTGGTCCTGCATCCAGGTAGTGCTGCTTCTGGGCAATAGCGGCAGCATCCGCTTCGCATGTTTCCTCCCAGCTGACTGACTTTATGGCAGCTGATCTCGCTCTGCAGGTCAGTATTGAAAGGTCTTTATATGTGTCTGTAATGAGAAACAAAGTTCCATTGATTACAGGATTTCAGAGTTTTTGGGGTCAGCATTAACGTTAAAGAAAAAGGCGTTATCATTTTGACAACCTCTTTGGCGCCCATATATGCAGAGCAAAAGGGATTTGGGGCAAATCTTGATAAAGACTGGGAGTCCTTGTCGACTAAGGGGGTGTAACTCCCACAGAGATTCTGCTTACCCAAACTAGGGAGGGTCTTTCATAGCCTGCTCACCTCCCTAGTCACAATGGGGGTGGCTCCCCAACGGGGAGTAGGGATTCATTCTCTAGATTCGTCACACATCTTTGCCTCTTTAAAAACACAGGAACATGAGTTGCCAGAACAGCAAACCGATTTATAGGCCACATGGACCTAAAAACCCTCAAATCTACCCAAATACCATGTCAACCTCTATGCAGCAATTTTATGATTACAAAAATACTGGTAGCACAACTTAAGATATTTATATTTGCCATTTAGAGTGTCATTTTCAGTGTCATGGGAACAGTAAATCTGTCCGTATTTGCCAAATACCACCGGACTTGAAGTTCATCCAATCAGTGTTGGGAGGTTGGTGTATTTACCTCTGGTAGTACAGTATTCCAAGTGTATACCACTGTTGGTTAATTTTGGTGGATTTATAGCCCACAAATCTGCCTTTTTTAACCTGCTAAAAAGTCCACCCAAGTTGTATTGAAGGAATCCTTCTCTAAAGCGCAAGTAAATAAACATATTTATTTAGAAAAAAAGTGGCTCCTTTTTATTCCTAAAGCAATACCATAGGAATATCGTGCAGAACGGTCAAGATGCCTCTCATCAATTGCGGGTAGTCCATCTTTCCTGCATTTCTATATTTGTCCTGGGATCATTTTGAATAAAGCACCAAGAGTCACAGAAGGAAATGCAAAAAATGGGCACTGAATGAGCCAGTTCATGTGCCATGGGATAATTTGAGAACCATGGACATGAACAGTGCTTTCAGAAAGTAAGTATCTAAGGCTAGAAGTGTTTGCATGTTAATGTTGTATTGCCACCTTGCCAAAAAAGCACATTTCAGTGTCATCATTATGTTTACTCATAAATACCTTGCCTTCCACGCACACCACTGTGAATGCTTCTATTCGGAGTAGCCTGCCACAGAAAAAGAAGGTTTCCACATCCGTTGCTCGAAGGGCTTTGTTACCAGGTAATGGATCAGGCGTGTGGAATCATTTTATAAAAATGTACGTGTCATAGGGGCAAGATGTTAGACTTGTCCTGTAAAAAACAATCAACTTTGAGAATGGGAGTGGGGGAGGGGAAATGTGCATGGAAGGGGGGACAAGTGGAACGTGTGAAGCAGAGGAGAAACAGACAAATAATAATAAATAAATAATAAAGGCAACAAACAGTGGTAGTGCAGCCAGCAATTTCCAAGTGTTAGGTTTAAGGCAGCAGACAGGGTAGGTCTGATAAGTGCAGGAAGAAAAAGGGGGGGCTGTATGGGTACAGATACAGACCTCAGTGCAAGCGGTGGCCTGGAGGCAGTGCGGGAGGGTGACAGGGTGAGCAGGAACCTGGGCCCGCAGGACAGAGGGTGGCCAGGTGCATGGTGCCAAGCATGTGGAATTATACTTAAAAATAAGAAAGTAGGGCCTACCATAATCAGAATAAATGTGCAATGAAGTACTTACGCTTTGTTGAGGAAAATATTAAAAAGGCATTATTTACCAAAGGTACGTTTCCCACACTTTCTAGCACATACATGCCTCCTTCTGTAGTTGGAGGATATTGGGTGGTTTCATTCACTTTGGTAAGTGTGGGAGGAATAAGGAAGAGGAGCACTGAGCTCTAAGGTCGGGTTGTTGGGTTTGATTTGTAGTGCTAAGACCCAGAACGTGGCACTCTGGTCTTGCAGCTAAAAAGAGTAGCGAGATTAAGGTATGTGCAAAGATAAAGCACAAAGATTAAAAAGAGCTTTACATTTTTAACACTAGTTTATTAACATTTTAGCATAACCACAATTTCAGAGTATGTGCAATTAATTGAAAAACAGAGGTAGTACATGACTTCTCTAAGTAACCAGCAGCACATTTACATGCACAAAAATCAAATTGCATAATTGTCGCCATCTGAATAATCTATTTACTGCCTATAAACTGGGACATGTTTAGACCCTTTCTCTCCCTTCTCTAGGGTTGTCTAGGGCTGGACTGGGAACAAGAAGGGCCCTGGAAATATTTTCTACACCATACGAGTAAGCCCAACCCCTCTAAAGAGGTTTTGCGGGTTTCTCCCACAAGAATAAATTGAAAAAATGAGTCCAAATCATGAATTTGGATGCTTATTTGTTACTATATTGGTATTAAAATTAATTAAACACAAAACAAGGATGATGAAGAGAGGTGGAAGAAATGGGTTAGGGCGCATGGAAGAGTGAGGGTAAGCGAAGGTACTTGTAGGCCAGTCCACCACTGCACCTATCTCTACTTTCCTGGAGGAAAGTCAGATATACCAGGGAAATGTCTGTGCTGTAAGTGACTTCAATTCAGCAATCCAACTAAGTCAATGCCTAGTCTGGGATGCCCAATGGAATCCCTTATTTATATATTTTTATGTCAAGTTCTTAAATCTGGATGATAAACCCTTATGTAACGCCCCTCTCTTTGAATCCCCCTGACCTTACTGAGCCAAGAATTAGATTTGTTTTGCAAATTAAAAGGTTATTGGAAAAATTAAACAATATATATATATATCACACTTTTATGAATAAATTAATATTTGATAGCACACTTATGAGTATGAACAGTGATGAACAATGGAAAATATTACAGTAGCACAATTCCTTAATTACTTAGTAGTTGGTATAGAAAGGATAAGGTAGCAGATAATACTTTGTATGAAAGAATGCAGCACAGAAATAAACTGGATATGGTTTCTACAAGGTATAATCTGACCACTTTTTCCTTTGTGACAACTCACTCCCCCCCTATGCAATATGAAGAGATGGAAAATAGGGCACACGGGTTTTCAGGAATACAATCAGAAGCAGTTCAGTTCCCGTTCCCCCCAGCAAGCTTAAAGAAACAGGGATGATTTTAAAACACAGGCCAAATACTTTTAAATGTGGTTGCAATGAAGTGAAAAATATGATTTTAATTCCCTATAGGAGATTCAGGGTAGGTGATAGCTACTTTTAATTAGTTCAGGTCAACACTAGCAATGATTCAGGAATGATTATCAGAGTGAAAACGAATTTCAACAGTGGAAAGCAAGAAGCTGCTATTTTTACAAGTAGTGAAATTGAGTTAAATTGCAATTTGCGGCACTTTTTCTGAGTGCGTCGATCGCAATTACGGAAAGGTCGTTTTGGGTTCGTTGGAAAGCTTAGGTTCCTAGCTTTAAAATGACAGTTAAATTTCACTTCTAGGACATACGGTTCAAAAGATATGGTTGTTTTTGTGGAAGTAGATTTTCAGAAATGAAGTCAAGATTTCAGAATGACAGATGACACTTTTGCAGCTTTAAAATCACAGAATGGACACACGATTTCTATGCAGTTCTGGACAGGTTTAAATGGATGGGATATGATCACTTTAGACTAAGAGATTGGTTCTGTACAGTTCTGGCTGGATACTCACTCCTAATTTTGGAAGGGAATGGACCCCGTCACAGATCTGGTCAGGTTTGGGCTGCGGGTCTCTCTCCGGATAGTCTCTGGCACTGGTTCTGCTCACAGCGGTCTGGTCTGGGTCTGCTATCGGCACTGCACAGCGGTCTGGTCTGGGTCTGGATACAGCTCTGCTTTCTGGGTCTGAATAAAGCTCTGCTTTCTGGGTCTGGATATGGTTCTAGCCAGAATCAAACAGCTCGTCCGGCTGTTGAATAGTTTGGTTAGGTTGCTGGATTCTGAGACCTGCTGAGAAGGATTCAGCTTTTGATTCAGGCCTCTCTGCTTCAAGTTCTGGAGTCTATCTGGAGTCTAAGTTCTGGATATGGTCAGGCAGCGTGCTGCGCAGAAATCGGTTAAAGAGTGGAAAATGAATGTCCCTATCTGGGTCTCAGTGGTTCTTTTTATGTCTTTTGAAAGTGGGTGGGAAGGCTGACTTTCTATGACCAACCCACTGAGGATCCTGATAGGTTAAAGGATTTACTGTGACCTGACAGGAGAACGGAGTAGTGAGTCAGAATGAGTCAGAGTGATGCTATGTTTATGGCTTGACTGAAGTCCCTCCCCTTAGCATTTACTTAGAAAAACAATTTTTCATAACCAAACATGCTTCCCAGATACACAAGTTGTTGAAATTACATGTACACATCACAGATGAATTAAGACAGGTCTCTGTTCAACCCTGATCTTTCTAAGAGTGTAACGCTCACCTGATTCCCGCAGAGGCGCCAGTCTTGACTGGGCGAATACCGTATCTTCAAAGGTGATGTGTAACACACGGTTGGCTCTTTGGGATGGACCTCTGTGCACTGTATGTCTGACTCGAAGAGTAAGATGTCTGCAGATAGAAAATATGGGATTAATGAACTGGGGTTATTGGGTGTCTCTCTCTTCTTCCCCTTCTCTTCTCCTGTAGAACCCCAAAGGTTAACGCTCTCACCTTAGGTAAGTGAACGCCGAGCTCTCCATCTGCCTCGGGGCAGGGTGCCGTAACCAGTTTCTTCACTGGATAAGGGTGCAGGCCTCTTGACCGCAGAGGACTGCTGTCCGTCGTTTACTGCACGAACGGTAAGTTCCGAGTATTTCAAATGTCTTTAAAAGTCTTTTGTAATGATGTCTCTTGTTTTGCAGGGTTCCGGCGATGGCGGATGACGGGCTGAAGTGAGTTGAGGATGGAACCCGTGTGAGGAATAGAAGCACCTGGAAGCACGTAAGTAAGCGCTTGTTGCCTGCTTCACGATGCGCACTAACTGTCCTTTTATCTTGCAGGTACAAGTTCGGAGCTGCTGAAGGGTGCCGGAATACCCACTGGGTTCGGCGTGGGAAGGAGTAATGGCACGTGAGTAATAAAGTTACCCAATGTCTTTAAACGCACCTTCTTTTGTCGTTCAGATGCGGGATGCAGCGCCGAAGGCCACCGGAGCGTGCGAAGAGTTGGTAAGCTTTTGTCTTTCAGATGCCGGAATGCAGTGCAAAGACCTCCGGAGCACGCGAAGAGTAGGTAAGCCTCTGTCTTTCAGATGCCGGAATGCAGCGCGAGGCGTTGGTGACAGCCGATGGACCAGGTAAGAGAAGCGCTGTCACTGAAGACCGTAATGCTAACCTGTTCTTTCTTGTCTTTATAGGTGTTGCTGAAGACTGGATTCAGGATGGTAAGCCTTTTTCCCTTAGGCCTAGGATCAGATGCAGAAGACACGATGAGCGTTCTGCTGCAGAGGATGCAGAATAACGCAAAGCAAGATTCATCCATCGGGTGTGATTTAAATAGCCTCCTGTGGTGCTTGGGCGTCTCCTTCCACAGCCTCGCCTAGGTAAGAAAAGAGTTCCTGCTTTCCAGAAGAGTTCCAGTGTTCTGAACCTAGGGAGTGGCTCCTGCCCCACCCAACAGGAAAAGTAGTCCCAAACAGAAGAGGATTAGAGGCTCAACTGGAAGGTAAGTAAGCAGCATGGTCTGCTGCAGGTAAGTCCACCCAAGCATTATGAGCCCGGCGCTTCCAGCGCTGAGACTGGGCATATTTATGAGCCTGGTGCCACTGGCGCCAGGACAGGGTCCAAAAGGTCCCAATTGGGACTGGTTGGCACTCGGAACCTGGGTTATGGGTCTGCTTCCAAGGGAGTTGGGTAAGTCCTGACCTTTTGGAAGCAGAGATCATGACAAAGAGCTTGGGTGCAGAAGTGACAACATTGTGCGCTTTTGATGGGTTTCACAATATGGGTTTTTCATCAAATCTGACACGAAGGTACACACCTTATCTGGGCATATTACAGTAAGTTTTGAGGTCTCTAGCATAAACACAGATGTTACAATATTAATAATTACAGGGCTTGGCCTCAGAACATCCTACAGCATCCAGCTTCGTCTCAATTTGTGGGTGCATTTTTCATACTAAGAATCCCCAAATTGTACATTTATGTCAGCTTGATAGAATATTTTATAAACAATTTAATAAAACATACATTTGCCTCCACTGCAGTACACCCATTTGTTTGTCCCTGCCCCTAGAAACTTGGCTTGGCTCAGAGGTCAAATGTCTTGCCTTCCCCCAGAGCAGTGTTGACAGTTCACACCCAAAATCAGCATACCCTATTCAGCTGAAGGAATCCTTTGTCTGGTTTTTCCTGCTATCAGGGCATCAGTCCAGGGTGCCACTCTCCATCTGATTAACAGAACCACGTGATTTCCTGCCGTCTTGCTGAGAATACTAGGTGTGAAGACTTCTCATGGACAAGCAAGCCTTTGATGTCCCAGCTAACTCAGGTTCACTGTTTAGCTCCTGAAATACATGTCTCGTGTCAGAATTTAGATCGCTAGCGCCGATCAGTGGTGGGCACCGGTATTGCACCCATTTTTGACAGCTGCCTTAAATTAATACATTTCAAAAAGGGGATTTTACTTGATAGCATATGATCCTTGCTAACATTGTATTGATGTGGATTCTGCAGTAGAGTAATGTAGAACACCCAACCAGAAGTTGGATTTTTTTGTTGTTGGTGGTTTTATGCCCATGATTTTAGCAATTTTGACAATCAAGAAATGAATTGTTGAACAGCTCTGTATTCCTTTATCTGCTTTTGTTCTGTGGGCAGCCAAAGGATGGGGCTTGCAATGGTCTCCTGTATTAACACTGACAGAGGAAAAAGAAGATGGCAGCCTGTCTGTCAGGTTCTCATTGCGCACTTTCTGGTGATTTCTGGCCAGCGCCTGCTTTCCGGCGGCCATTATGATGTTTCCCATGTCAGTAATGCACAATGATGTTGTATGGCTTGGATGCGTGGGTTGAAACATCCCACAGTGCACACAAGGACAATGGTTGTTCATAGAACAAAGGAAGGGGCAAGGACATTGGGGGAGGAACTGTATTTAAGTTAGGATTGAAACAAGCAGCATATGAGTTGGAATATCACAGATAACTGAAAAGTAAACAGGCTATTTATATTCCATCCTCTTCAACGGGCACTGATGCATTGGCAAAAGGGGGCTTCAGGTAGCAAGCACTGGGTGGAAACCAACATCTGCATGAAGTGAACTCACATTTGCATTTGATAGCGGATATGCATGATGTGGAGTAAACTCTCATTTGTATTTCATAGATTGTATATGTGATGTATTGAGAGTGCTTCATTGTGGGCGCCTATCGGCTCTCACAAGGTGAATGGGGGATGGGTAGGTTATGAGGGAAAGGTTTCCCCCAGGGACAGTTCGACGCGGCGAGCGTTCAGCGTACTGCCTCTTAAGGCCATCAGAATGCCCCCGGGATCATTTAACGGTTGATGACAAAGGTTTGGGAACAGTCGATGGGTGAACCCATGGTCTGGGATTCATGCGTGTGGAATGAAGTGAACGGCCACCAGACCCGGCTGAAGATGTGTGGGGCCAATCTAAGGCACCCATGGGGTGCATATATTACAATGGCAACACAGATAAGGTTAATATCCGCCGATTATCACGAGACCGCCAGCCAACAGGGAGCTTAAACACTAATTGCCCGATTTGTCAGCAAGTGGCTGATGTGGAGGAACCAGTTTTAGAAGGTAATGGGGTGATAACACTTGTGTATAGAGAAAACAGAGCTTGTAATGCGAGCGCTGCAAAGCGCACATTCTAAGCCCCAGAACAAAAATGTAGAAATTAAAATATCGCAGTGTTACAAGATTTCCGGTGGGCAACATGGGGGCAGTTTCAATAGAAAGGAGCTCGAGGCCCCTTTCATTTCAAAAAGATGAAAGGCCCTAACGACGTCCCTGACAGCCCCTCAGGTGAGCTGTAACCCACTTGAACCATTGTCTAAAAAAACGCACATGCCGCGCTTGCAATAGAAGGGGTTATAGCTCCTTTCTCAAGGTCAGGCCATGGTAGACACTTGAGGGTTGCATATTCTGGCAGCTCTCCCTCCTGCTGACAGAGCAGCTTTAAAAGCACTCCTTTTGAAAATGCAGGAAGCAAAACTGAGCGGAAACAAATGCTTGGAATTACAAAGCGAATGAATTACACAGAAAAGAAGGCAGTCACTCCCTCTTTCAAGTAGAGCCCAGAACTGCGTGGGCATTTAGTGGTATTTCACTGCACTATTTCTCATCATTATTTTGTTTTAATCGGCGCTTGTTTTGCTTGTTGCGCGTGTTTGCGTACACCCCGTTAATAAACACGAGTTGGTAGGTAAGCGCTTTGGGCCATGGAATATTTAGCAAGGCAAGGAGGACTCCCAGAGCGGCATAAGGAAACTGCTATTACAGTCAGGGAGAAAGCCACGAATAAGCACTGTGAGAAAAAAATTCAAAGGATCCCTTTCAACTGTTCATTATTACAGCCACGGCTTGAGCTATCAACTTGTTTTTAGTAACAACTCAGTGTGAGGCTAAACAGAATATTTACTTCACTGAGTAATACTCCATGCCCTTCCTCCCAAAAAAGAACAAGGCACGTGTAATACAATAACTCTGTGCTCCCCAGTGCTGTCATTGAAACTATTACAGTGCAGTGCAGATTATTAAAGTGACACACTAAAATTACCAATGAGGTCGCGGGTGGCACAGGGTGTTAAATGTTAAAGGTATTTGTACCGCGCACCATCACCAACAGAGTTGGTCCCCAGACGCTCTGGCGGATCTGCAAATTTAGCATGCATCCCACCTACATAGGATTATGAATGTTAGCATGTGTCAAAACTTAGATGGAATTCTGAACTCTAGCCTGTGTCACATCTAGACAGGATTACGAATGTTAGCACGTGCCACACCTAGACTGAATTCTTAACTTCAGCCTGCGTGACACCTAGATAGGATTGTGGACGTTGGCATGTGCCACACTTGGATGGAATTCTGAACTCTGGACTGCGTCACACCTAGATAGGATTATGAATGTTAGCATGTGCCACACTTAGATGGAATTCTGAACTCTAGCCTGCGTCACATCTTGACAGGATTGTAAATGTTGTCATGCTGCCACACTTATATGCAATTATGAAGATTACCAAGTGCTTCACTTAAAATGGAATTGGGAATGGTAGTATGTCCCACACTTGGACTGAATTCTAAACATTAGCCTGAGTCGCTTCTTGATGAGATTATGAAGGTTAGCAAGCACCACACTTGGACAGAATTTTGAATGTTCGCATGTTAAACATCATATAACACACTAACCCAAAAAAAAGCTCAACATTTCGGCATACTTATCTCACCCAAAAATCTCATACAACCATCTCTCGCACAACAACCTGCACGCAATTCACAACACCGCAACAACACATAAGCCTCACCAACAGCACACGAGGACTGACATCGATCCGATACTCGCATCAACGCTCAGCACTCGTGTATATACCGAGTTGAAGCTGCCAACAGAACACTACTCCTCTCACTATCTTACTCCCTCTTCACCTTACTAACCCACCCCACCTTCTCGTTAGGTGACGGTCGTGTTGCTCCTGATGGCGACTTGCGAGAGAGGTGATTAGTGGGCCAGTTCACATGTGCACAGTGGCACTGGTGGAGGCAGCATGCAGCTGCAAGGAGGGGCGAGGGATGAGCTATAGCCAGCAGCAGGGGACTGCCGGTGGCAGTGGACAGCCCAGGGCAGAATAGCAGAGGGTGGCCACCTCTAGATGTCTTATTAAAACATCTTCTTGGCTAAGCGAGCGGGGTGCTCGGCTGAGCCTCAGGCCCAGTCAGCCTTGCAGCACAGGCTGCTTTTGCTGCAGTTGAATGCAGCTCGCTGCTCGAACACAGAGCAAGGGCTGCAGCGCAGTAGGGCACATGCATTTTCCTATGATGCCCTCCACAACGCGTAGGCGGAAGCCCCAAATCAATGGGCAGAATGCAATGTGAACCCACCCAAGCTGGATATGGGTTTCAGAATAATGTATGTTCCCCATCCCCAGTCAGTGCACCAAGCAATCATAAATATAACGAAGCTTCAGGCAAAAATGGTTTGATATTGAACGGACAGCTGCAGTGGCCCATACATTGTATGTACCCTTTGCCCAAGAAAAGAGGCCCTATGTGCCGCAAGCCTAGCTTGGACACTCCCTGTGTCCTGGTGGGCCAATCCAGGCCTGGTTTTGTCTATCGGGACCATACCTATCGTCATCCTTAATTGTGACATGCTGAGCTAAAGCCATTTCTACCAGTATTTAACCCTCTCAAAGTTATTTTCATTGACCAGAACTTTGCACTTATTCTTACTCCAAAAAACAGGCCGTTTCACGTTGTGGTCATCTAAAATCGGATTTGCTTTGCAATAGGGGCTGGTTGGTAGGGCGCTTTGCTTGGCAATGCAGTGATCAGAATCTCTGGGTTAGTACGTTGTCATTGTAGTGGAAACTGGAGGTAACCCTGTCCTGGGAATGATTTCAGGATTACCTGGGGGCACTCATTAGCAAGATTTACCAGTGCCATGGTGTGGGTCTGAGAAGGGGCGACGTAAAACTGTGGGGCTGAGAGGTAAAAAATGATGTCATGGTCCCATTGAATTGGTGTTCCTCCTAGCCTGGTTATGCCAGACGTCCTGACACTGATGCAGTAGGGAAATTCTGCTGGCAATGATGCATACTATATTAGGGGTACCTTTGCTTGGAAGGACTGATACAAGAGTCAGAGTCTATCTTGAATCTGGTTGTATTTCCTATTCCCATTGGATCTATTCTGCTGTCCTGGGCCCTTCCCTGATAGTAGAGCATGCCTGTTGTGTTATAGCGGTGGACTCTACCATTCACTGAAGCTACAGAGCCTTGAGTGATATAATGCTTAGGGAAGGAGACCCTCCATAAAGCTCTTGGCGCTCTACTGTTTCGATGTGATAGGGTTTGTGATACCAGAATGATAAATATACGCCTGTTGTACTTAGTCCAGGAAGTCTGCAGGGTTCTCAACCTTTCCCTTGAATAAATACTCAAATGATCTTCCCACTCTCACAAGCACTTTCGCTGCCTGTGAAATGGTATCTCTTCTATTCTTTATGGCATCAGTGTCTAGTGAGGCAGCCGCTGCCTGACTGGCCTGTTTCATGAGTGCATGGAATCTGGGTTCTGAAAAATCAGCAGGGCACTGAGCCTGCTACATAGTAAGTTGTGTGCACGGGGGCAAAGCCGGAGTCCAGGGGATGTGAACATTAGCTAAATTAAAGTGGCCAGGGGCAGGAAACGATCTTAAAGGGGGGTAGGTCGAGTAGGTTGCCCATCCTTATTGTCCAAGGTAGAGGGGCCAGAATCTGTTGAACTGACTAGCCATGGAGGAGGCTGGGCACAGGGCAAGGTCTGCAGCCAGGTGAGAATTTCACCCTCCTTCAAGTTTGTGCGCTTGGGTAAAAACTCTGTCTGTCAGGGTATCTTGGTGATCTGGGTGTGCACTGGAGAGACCGGGTTAGGGGCTTGGGCCTCTGGGAGTCACCTCCTGGCCTGTTAAGGAATCAGGTGAAGGGTGTTGGGAGAGACACCAGTGGCAGAGGTAACAGTTGTGAGGTTGGTGGCCTGGGAACAGGAGTGACAAGGGGCGAGTATTTGAAGGCTGGGAACTTGACCTGACCTGTAGCGTGTGTGGCTGGCTGGCCTGCAGGGCAGGTAGGGGACACATAAGGTGTCGGTCAAATCCCAACAACATTCTTAGACTGCGGTGCATTTGAAGGAGGAAGGCAAATAAACGGACACTCCTGCTCTATCGTTCTGATTCATGTTCTGCAATCTTTTTTACACTATTTCCTCATTGCTGACAAGCATTATTCTTACTGCACACATCCATGAAGGCTTTGCAGTTCTCACTTGAAAGAGACTGCCAGACTGAAAGAATACATTCTGAACTATGTGTGTGTTTGTGTGTGTTTGCTTGCGTGTGCCACATCAAGGCATACATCACAACAAGTATTGCAACAAATCAGTGTTAAACTCCTTTTCCACTCGGCTACCAAAGTTGCTCAAGATATATATTTGGAGTCATACATTTCAGTACAACAAAGGACACACAATAAAGCATCAGCAACCCTAAACACGTGTTTTGGCCTTGTTGGCACTGAGTCTCACTAAGGCACAGTGAGCACTGGTTTTGTGGTTTCTGATGGTACTCTTGTTTAGAGGAGAATTGCCTAGCATTTTGGTGCTGGACTGCCCTTGTGGGTAGGACCAGACTGATCTGCAAATGGGTATTTCTACTCTGTTAAAGGTGCAGTGAGCTAAAACGTGGTGCGCCTTCCTGATTGGAAGACATTCTACAGAACAGGGTATTTGACCCATGTTCGTTCTCAGTAGGGGTGCACCCAAACCCTTGCTTGATTTGCATTACTAGATTGCTGTACATAGTCTGGTTTGCAATCTCAGCTGTGCCCAATGGAAAGAGATATTAAAAAAAAAATGACTGTGGTTTCCACTGTTTCACAGCGATTTTTGTTTTTTAAATAAAAGATTCACTTGCAAATGAGCTCCTATGTGAAACTGCCTATTTAATTCATTCAGGAGTCAGGATTGTGGGGAGAGGAAAGTGTCTGCCCAACTTAACGTACACCATGTATCTATCATTGCAGCATACAGCTTTCATTTTGTAATGCAGTTTTCTAAGCAGGGATGTTGGAGCCCCTCTACTGAGAACGAACATGGGCAAAATACCCTGTTCAATAGAATGTCTTCCAATCAGGTTTTTAGCTCACTGCACACTTCACAGATGAGAAATATCCATTTGCATATCAGTCTGGTCCTACCCACAATAGCAGTTCATCCCCGAAATGCTAGGGAATTGTGAGATGTTAATTAAATATTGTAGGCTTTGGAAGCCGTTTTTGACATAGGTTCTCCTAAATAGAAAATTGCGAACCTGTCTTGTTTTCGGAGTCTGCCATAACAGTATTTGCTATGTATGGATTCAGCTACCCAATTGTGCTTACAGAACACGTTTTAGCATATTCTATAGCCTAGGAACAGATGCGAAAGATTACGTCGACGCCCTGGCCGGAGTCCAGATTTAGCCAGGGTCAAAGACATTTCGTAAGGCTACACTAGCTGTAAATTGTATGAAATGCTCTCCTCTGAATGGGGGAGGATAGACAAAGACAGATAATTAGTGGCCAGGTGGTTCACATGGCAGATTGTACGACCATGTGAAGATAGCTGCAGCTATAATAAATAACCCGTGTCTCTGAGAATAAGACAAGCTTCTGTTCCGGTGTTTCATTTTTGCCTTAAGTTATTTTCTGAACGAAGGTGGAAGTAGAAATAAGTATTTTCCCACAGAATTCTCCTCTGAACAAGAGTACCATTAGCAACCCATTTCAGCCTTATTGGGCCTCCTCAGTGAGGTGAAGCGGAGCCTCTCTATAGCACTGCGTGCAAGGGGTCCACGTCTGTTTACTTAGGGTGAAATCCAAGTTTTACAAATTAAGCACAGGTGTGGGAGCCCCTCTACTGAGACCAAAAATTGGTCAAATACCCTGTTCTAATAAATGTCTTCCACTTGGGAGGGTCTTCAACTATGGCTTAGCTCACTGCACCCTTCACAGAGGAGAAATATCCATTTGTATATCAGTCTGGTCCCACCCACAAGGGCAGTCCAGCAACGAAAAGTGAGGAGAGCTAAACCGAGGTTGTAGTCCCTCCTGAGTGGAAGAAATTCCATAGAAAGCAGGTATTGGACCCATGTTTGTTGGCAGTAGCGGGGCTTCAACATCCTTGCTTAGACGATACAAATCATTGGCATAAATTTTAGTTTATTTTTCGTTAGATGTGCTTCCAGCATGTCTTTGGGACTCAAACTTGCTTCTCTTTATCTAAAATGTACCCCTTTACCTCCGTTTGGGAGGCCATATGTACGACAACACATCTCCACACATATTGGATCTAGCTGATGTTTGAATTATTTGTGGGTTGCTTTTTGTGTTTAGTGGGGACCACAAAAACGCATACACGAGAGAATATTTGAAAACCTTTATTTCTTCCTCTGAGAAAAGATAGGTTTGGAAGAATGCCTATCGAAAAAGAGTCAACTCGGCAGGGGGTTTTTGAGTAAATGCAGGGTAAAAAAACCCTGTTGCAAACTACTACTCAGCCAAAGTGTAACTTTCCCCTTGATGAATATCAGTACTCCACATGCATACAGCACACCATTTCTTACTCGCCAAAAATGAATTATCACTCACTAATGACGATTTCACATTTTCCGTCCAACAGATAAGGATGTGAAAACTAAACTCCAGTGGAGAAACCTATTCTAAAGGACCTAATATTTCCCTAGTCTTAATTCTGTCATCCAGCCGCCCAGGTCTATGTCCATCAAGTACCGCACAGAAAAAGGAGTTGTTTATGGTGCCCAGTCGTAGATAGTACACCTCTTCCTCCACCACAATCGTTTCCTCCTAGCCTCCAACTTCCTCCTACAACATCCTGCCTTCTCAATTCACCTCTAGTTCACCGCCGTCCTCTAAAAAGTCCTCTGCAACTCGAAATCCCCCCACCTGGAGACTGCCAAAGGCTGCCTGTATATCCTGATTCCCTCGCCCCTAAGATGGAGTCTAAGAACAACTGCTGCCCCTAGGTGATGTGGACAGGCTTCATTTCAGATTGCGTCCTGTGTTAGGTGGTCTGTGAAAGTATGGCTCTAAAGTTATTTAAAGGCCAGCGGCCATCCGAATGTCTAATTCTAATAGGCTATGTGAGTGCTACCCTTGGTTCTTTCATTCCAGCCGCCTCTGGTTTGTGAGCGTTCAAGGCATAAAATAAGCGGTACCACATCGCAATTCATGATACAATATCGATTAAATGCTTTTTATTTGGATAAATCATGTTACACTAACTGCGATGTGATTTCAGAGAAGATGAGCACATTTACTAATCTGTACACCGAGCAGCAGGACAACACAAGGCCCATTCTTCTACCCTGCCCCCCCCTTTCTCCCCTCACCAGCCTACTTTTGCAGGAGTCTGTCCTGATACATTTTGGTTTCACATTCACCGTCTTGTGGCAAATGCGAGATTTGATTTTTATGGACTTCATTGATTCACGGTGCGTCACCCTTTCTCAACTCTCATGCTGGACTTCCTTTGCATCTTTTACTCATGGTTGCCCTGATTGATGCTGTTCTCATCTTCATATTGTATCCTGGCTTGTAACATTATGCGTTACTACTGACTTCTGCAATTGTATTCACTCTCCCCTATTGCTTCTCCACTCGTTTTGACTGCTTACTCTTTGTTCTCTCCTCCTCTCCCTTTCTCCCTTTTCCTATTTCCTCCCCTCCTCCCCTTACTTTCTTCTATGCACTTACTGTATCAGAATAGTCCCTGGTCCTAGTATGATAGCAACCTCGCCTGTCTCCTTCCCCCTCCCCTTGCTTGTCCCCCCTCCAGCACTATCTGAAATATGATAGTCACTTGTTTTGTTCCTCCCCTCCTTTTCTGCAACTCCCTCCCTCACCTTTTGTTTTTCTCTGGCTCTAACAGAAATGTCGTCAGGCCTAGTATGGTAGTTGCCTGTCTTTTTTCATTTCCTTCCCACTCTCCCCCTCCCTTCCTTATCTATGGCTTAGCTCTTGCATTATCTGAAATGTCGTCAGGCCGAGTACGATAGTAAATTTCACATCCTTACTGTTCATGGCCTGTAGGATTGTCATTGTATTTTCCCTTATTCCCTCCCTTGCCTTGAAGCGCTTGGAAACACATTGTGTTGAGGCGCTATATAAATAAACAACTATCATATCATATCATATCATGTCTATACAAAGGAAAGCAGCCTGTAGGCTGTTGGTGCAAATACCAAGTCTACCAGAGGTCATCTGGGAATTTGTCTGGCCCCCAAGGGCCCAACAACCCTTTCCCCACAATGAATGGAGGATTCAGCCAAGGGCAAGTTATAACTGTGGTTTATTACAAAAAACCAACAGGGATCATACAAGACAATCACGATTCTCCAGTACATCTCAATTTTTCAAGGGGCATTTCCCCTTTTTGATGCCATTTGTTGTCATCACCTAGGCCCTCCCCCAAAAACCTATCCCGTTTCTAATAGGGTGCTGAGAGTAGTAACACCTATAGAGGTTATCCTACTGGCCCTTGCATGTCAGGTAGCTGACCTGCCCATCCCCAAAAGACTACTACATTGTTGCAGGGTCGTAGACTTACCATTGGCCCTCGCCCTTTGCCGCCCACCCATGGATTTCTGTCTCATGATTGGCTGGATCTGGTCTCCCCAGGCCTTGGACCCAGTTTGGTTTCAGTCCTCTGTGCACCTCTTCAAGGTGATGTGAAATAACTATGTGTTTGAACTGTATCTGGTAGTAGACCCCCTTTGCCTAAGAGAGTGTGCTCCCCGTTGCAACACTTGTTTCACTTCTCATCTGGGTTGCTGAGAATGGCTCATCTTCCCACCATGGTTGAATGCTCATTGTCTAGTTTGGCTGCATCATGTGGTTGTGGGCCACAAAATGGAGCTCTTGGGTCTGCATTTATGAGGATTTATTCAATATTCCTGCTGCTGGTCCCTTTGTCGTCAGTCGCTTGGAATGTGACTGTTTACCTCTGACCTTGGCTGTGAGCGCGGTCTGTGCCTCGTGGAGCCTGAGTCTGCACCTCTCGTCTGGTGTTCTGTGGCTTGAAGCCTTCTGTAATTTTCCTTTAGACTTATAATATGAGTTCTACATTCTCCTGGAGTGCTATGTTTCCTATAGATTAGTCGTATGTGGTCCTACCCGGCTCCAAATATACTCCTGAAGTCCCATGGGGTTAATTGCCTTAAGTGTCTGCAAGCTTGCTCAATATCTCTTGTTGCCTTGCGTTACTGCATTGGGCTAATGAGAAAAATAATTAAAGCTTTGACAGTATGTACATGTATCCGTCCTCTTATCTAGAGAACTGTGTAAGCATGTCCTTTGTGTATGCAAGTGTGTGTTTGTGTAAGCTGTGCATGGATGTGAGTGTTCTTCAGTGCTAACGCTGCTATGTCGTGGTGTCACTAAGGACGTCAGAGTGGCTTCTCGGCACTTAAACAATACAGTCCATTATAGCATTCGGGTCCACAATATTTGTCGGGTTCTCTGGATCTGGAAGGATCTGCACTGGGCAACATTGGAATGGCTGTCTGAGGGGATACCTCCCTGCATATGTGTCAGCCAGTGGTGCACTTGGGGTTCGTCCGAACTATGAGTGACTTTGAGTGTACTTCACGCTTCGGCCCGTCATGTTAATCGGGGAGGGGCATTCTTGGAACCCTCTCTTCAAGGCTGACCCCAACGCTTACTTTTAATGAGCACTTTGCCAGATGGAAACTGAAGATAAGAGTGACTGCAGTGAGGGAGCTTGTTTCGGTCTTTGGCTATAAATATGGGGGGGGTCAGGATGGTACTAAAATAGTTATCCCTTCTCTTATCTGTCATTCCTTCTTCCTTTGTTTCCCATCATTTTTCTATTTCATTAATTTTTTGCTCACTTTTGCACCGTTTATTGATTTTCGACCTCTTTTTTGACTTTTCTCTCTCATTTATCCACCAGACCGTATAACTTTTTCCCTTGCCCATCTACCCATATCTATTCCCAGTTGCTCTTCTTTAATCTATTCCTTTCGCACAACTCTTGCTTCCTAAATCAACTGTCTTCTAATTTGCCTCTCTTCTCTGCCCACCGTTGCTTAGCTCTACATTCCGCACAGACTGCAATCACTCTAGGTATGATAGGCTTTCATGTGCACATGTAAAAGGCTATTGTGTCGATTCATATGAAAGGATGTTGAGTGCATGTACGTGAAAGGCTCAGTGCGCACATATTAATGTTTGGTGTGCATGCATGTGAAAGGCTATTGTGTGGTTTTGTGAAAAACTACGCTACATGTGAAAGGCTGGGTGTGCACATGTAAGGCTGAGGTCTGTGTGCATGTGAAAGTCTGCATTGCTTAAGCAAAGCTGCAGTACCCTGGTATGTGTTGCTGCAGCTATTGTACATGCTACCATTTGGGCACCATCTTAATTCAATGACAGCACCAAATGTTAAGATTTTGGTTAACCCTGCTATTGCCAGGTTCTGTAGTTCGGACCAAGCATGCAAAGCATAGGCTAGTGTTTTTTAATTAATGTACATGCAATATGGTAGGTACTTGTAGAAAATGTGCATGCTGATATCCGACCTCCATGCCAAACGTGAACTCTGCTTGCCATTGAAAGTTGGCAAACTTATAATTGGCGTGGCTGTGCGAAAAAATACATGAATACTCCCCTCATTTGCATATGTATTGACATCACTGGAAGTGATACCACAGAAAATGACCTAATGTGTAGTGTTGGATACTCAATGCGATGATGTTAAATGACACTACAAAATGTTTCTAAAAGTAAGCCAAGAGACAAATAATTTTGATGTGCAGGGGAGGTTTATAATTTGCTTGTGTTTCCAATCTGTTCGGATCCCTTCTGGTGTATTGGAGGTGTGGGGCTGATTGATGGTTTAGAAACCCATATTCACCCCTGGACCACTGGTGCCCTGGAAGTTAATTCGTCACATGTGCCATTCAAAATATATCTAATAATTCCCCCAATGCTCACTGATTTGTATTGAAAGCATCCCCGATACATTCATACACTCTGTTATTCACTCTAAATGATATAGAATTTCCTTTTAACTGTTTGTGATGTTCCAGCCATACAATCCTTTTCCCTCCTCAGTGCTCAAAATGTGCACTCGCCACTATCCAATGGTGAGTAACAATTGACTCTTGTGGAGTAAGATCTGGTGGGCTTTGCGTATGTGAAGAACTGAGAGGGAAGTGAATTTATACGTCTGGCCAATAGTTTGCAGTGTAACATTTCCCACCCTGGCTTCATCCAATCTCTTATGTATGCCACATCTCAGTAGTGTTCAGTTAAGCTTTCACAAATGTCTGACAATAGTCCTCTCTAGTGTTCAAGGCAAATCCTTCAAATATGGCCTCCACATCTCACTGATGTCCCATGCAATTCGCACAGTTGCTTCATTCACCTTGGTGTGTGAACATTTGCACAGATGCCCTGTGGCTGGGTCCGATTCTGGAGAGACTATTTTGCTCAAGTGTTGCAGGGAGATTGGTGATTAGCAGGTGTTTTATTGTCACTTATTGCAAGTGTCTGGTGGGGATGCGGAAGTTGTGCGAATGCTGCAAGGAGGGAAACGGAGTGTGTACAAGTAGAAATGGAAGTGAAAGAAACGTACGCAGGACCCCCACTACAAAGAAGTACATTTGCAAGAAAGTACACTGTCTAACTCGGCACAAATGACCCTCACCGCAAAATGTCCCAAATCTCTTTAATGAAGCTCTCACAAGCTTTCTTACAACTGCACAGCAACACTCACTCTGTTACTTCCTGAATTTAGGTTCACACTCAGTAAATAAACAAACAAATGCATTCTCTGTGCCTTATGTAAGTAGATCATGTATTGTTTGTTTTCTGTTGCATTTTATGTTCAGCACTGTAAGTCACAACGTAATGAATAATACAGGTCTGGAGAACCTACTCAGGCATGACGTAGGGATCCGTCCGTGAGTGCTCTCTTAATACTCTCCTCAGAATTCACCAAAGTCTTCTCTGAGCAGTTTTCCAAATCTCTGACATTAACAACCACACTCTCTTAAATTCTCTCCAATTATCCCAGACATCTGAAAATCTCTCTCATGCTCCCTGGGAATCTCCCTCATTTTCTCTCCAAATCTCCCTGTTTGGTTGCTATATGCAAATGCAGTGGTGTTGATCTGTGCCTAATTATTGCGTGAAGGTTCTTGCTGGAAGGTCCTAGTGAGGGTGTGTGAGCACGAGGTGTTTTATTTGTGCTGCTTTTCAATTTGGGATAACAGTGAATGTGGGCAGCTGGGAGGAGATTAAAATTGGCAGGCTATGGTTCCAAGCATTTGTGTGCCCGTGCTGTTAATTGTGGGAATTCGTGTTTGACTGTCTGGTATTCAACATTACAGAGTCAAGATGGTTTAAAAGTACATATTCTGGTTCTGCATCTTCCATTGGACCAGCACAGTGCTTTAGTGGTGCATGGTAGCGCTGAAATGTGTAGGTTCTGGTCCAAGATCTTTTACTGGACCATCACAGTGACACTAACCGTTGTTTTTAGTTCAGTAAAGCTCTGTTTTTTTGCCCATCGCCTTTTAATCCCCTTTATGCCACGAATCCTGTATTGGCAGTGGTGCAGAGCGGGCACACTGACTTGGCTTCTGGACACGTAGTACAATACTAAAGTAGCATTGATGAGCAAGGTCAAACCCCTGACATTTGGAAGTGTCCAAAAGCATGTGCGCGAGTAGTAAACAAAAGTTGGAAATCTTGAAGGGAGGATGAACATTTCTTGGGAGAACGGTGGGTGTGCGATTTCCGGTAGTACCTCTTGCCACTTCTTGAAGGTGCAGGCACCCAGCTGCTAATGGGAACTGAATGATTTGGAGAAGCACTGATCTCTGCATTCTCAAAGGTTTTTTCAAAGAGTTAGGCACTAGTTGTATATTCAAAAAATGAGACTGAATGCAGTGCCACGGTCTGCTGAACTTCGCAGTCAGAAATGCCTCCCCATCGCTCTGGCTCATGCTAAACGTGTACAAGAGATGAATAGGCACACTCGTAGACAAGGACACAACACTGGGTGACACTACCATTTGTTAGGAATTTGTTTGCTACTTATGTGGCTGGATTATTATTTCGGAATATCAAGAATGCTATCAGTAACAGGAGAGCAGAGCTGGGCAATAGTAAAGATATGCAAAAGGAGTAGTTAAACTATGCACTGCCCTGACACCTTGAATAGTTAGAAACATGTTCCAGTCCCACAAACATCGTTTAAACAATTATACCATAAGAAGTATGTATTGGGATAGTCACCATTAATGTGTATCGGGTGATATAAAATGACATGTGTTGAATTTCAATATAGATTATTTACAGATGTTTTTGGCACTTCTGAAATGTACTGATGAGTACACCAGCAAGCATGGTCCCACTTGTCATTCTCCACTTTGGCAATTGTGGCTGCAAAGTCCATTTAATTTGGTTTGCAAGTAAAGTAGACTTACATTCTGCCATTATCATGCTATATTGAAATCATTATTGTAAACTGCAACTGTCAACACCATTTGTGGCTTCCTGGTGATTAGGAAAATGACATGGCATCGCCATGTACACCGACTGGTTCAAGGGACATAGACAGAGCATAGACATTGCAAGTGTTTCTTGAATCTGGGATGGAAAAAGAAACGATATTGTACAGGCCCGGGGCCAGCTACAAAAAGACTTGAATGCTGAATATAGCTTTCATAAGCATGGAAACATAAAAGACACACTTACGTTTGTTATTTTGTAGGTTTCAGTAGGAAACGGCAGGACAGTGCATACCAGGCTATATTAGCCTTGCAGATGGATTTCATTTGACTCTCGAACACACCTGCAATCAGTGGCGATGTGACAGGCAGAGGGAATAAGGTTGCTCTGTTGCAAGGATTGAAAATGGCAGGTAACACATGTTATAGTCAATGAAATTTGGCGATACTTTGGCAAGCATACGTAGACACTATTAGCATAGGAATAGGAGCAACAAAACAATTACTCAGACTTGCAAAAGAAAAGATATGAACCGTTTTATATTGAAGAAACCTTTTTTCTCTTCTGCCCGCCACTTGGAAAGCAAACGGGAAAACTGCTAAATAATGTTTAATGTAAAATGTTAACTCCTTTCCAAAGCAAGAAATTCCATAAAATGATCTTCATTAAAAAAACATAGATGTTTTCAAAGTGTGGTGCTAGTGAGAAGCCATTTCTCCAACCAAACTACCTTCAATTGGCTTCTTGACAAATAGATTACCCTCTTCCACGAGGCAATTGTTATTTATTTAGTGTTTTGTGAAGCTTTGCGTGTGTACAGGCTACTTCATGTTGCATAGTCAAAACTGTGTGTGAAGGAATCATCCTAAGCCGGGTGCAAGAAACCATTAAGACATTGGTGGGCACATGTTTTAGACCAGTTTAAGTGCCATTACTTGATCCCTGTCCAGAGTTTTTTTTATGGCTGGTTTAGCTGTTGTTAGCAAAGTCCTTTCTGAAAATTAGTGTTTTTAGCAGGCTCCTAAATTTCAGATGGTTGTTGTGTTGCACAATTCAGAGCCATCTACCCAACAGAGTCCTATTTTCAAATCTTCTGAATCTGTATGCTCCAATTGTGAGGCTGTTTGATGAGCTGTAACTCCCATATCTTTTGGGTCTATAAATCATTAATTGCTCCATGATATATTTTGGTTCCAAGTTCCTAACAGCTCTCCCGGTTTTAGACCGAATCTTAAAGCAGATTTACTTTGGGATCAGGAGCCAGTGCAGGGTTTGCAAGGCACCTGAGATGTAGTTGTATTTCCTCAGACCATATATTAGAAGGACCCTTTAAAATGCTCTTTCCAAAGTTCTCATTCGAATGCACTGATCCCATCTGACTCTCGTGGTGTGTCCTTTTAGAAAGGATTCCACTCAAGTTCATTACTTTTCAGAAAAGACTGTTTGAATACTACCCAAGGGGGAATTGTTAATAAAATACATTGAAAGTAGTGCATTTGTATTAAACATTTATTTATTGTGCATTTTAGTCATTACCAATTGACTTTTTACACATTTCATAACATATGAACATCCCAGTATAAAATCGGAAACAAATCAGCACAGGTGTATTATTACAAAAGAAAAGAGAAAATATAAAAAAAATATATAAAAAGGTGAGAAAATACAATTTAAACGAAATACACTTGTTGGTATTTGTAGACAGTCTCCTATTGCTATTGATTAGATTAAACGTTATGACTGGATAATATGAGTAAGCGGTTACGTTCTGTTTTTATAATAGTTAGTAAGTAGTCAAAAGGTTAGACATGCTCTTTCCCTATGAGCCCTAGTTCTATCATGATCTCTACTACTTCATCTGTCAATGCTCTTTCATGACCTGAGCTCAGACGTTCCCTGTGGTACGCCATTCACTTGATACAGTGTACTACATAAATCTTTTACGTAATTCTGTAATGCCCACACATGATGTAGAATATGTTGAGTAGATTACACTATCTTTTCTCCACATAGATCAAATGCTGGATTATAGGTGGTGTTATCTTTTACTGCCTCAACTTCTGCTGTTTTAAAAAGATTTAGTCGAAACCTATGGAACTCTCCTTAGTCTTGTGACTAGAAACCAATTCAAGTCGTTTGTAAGTAGTGTTTAGGCTTATCATATAGCGACAGCGAGGTAAAGATTTAATATTTTCTCATTTAGGCTATCGTCATGATGCAGTCTTTTTGCGATATCGGCCACTTTACGCCTACTGGGTTTTCAATCAGATCATCTAATTCTCTTTTGCAGGCTCTTAAAATCGTCTTCATATATCTATTGAGATAGTTAAGGAACAAATTTTGATCCCTATTTAGTTCTTGACGAATGTCCCAGTATAGGGAATCTTCATTTGATGTCATAATACATCTTAATGTGTGAAGTAATTTCCAATCTAGAGCCATTTCTAATGAGAGCAACCATAGGTCATATCTTAGTGATCCTATGGGATAACACATTGGTAGGTGTAACACATTTTTCCAGAGTTTTCCTTCTATTCTTTTCCAATGTATCCGCTGTGGTTGTAATATTGTCTCATATCCATAAAGAAGTGATTGTACTAATTTGCCGTTGTAATATTTTAACTGAGGAGTGATTGAAAATTTGCAGTGTAGTGTATATCTTTTTTTCATTTGGGCACCAAGATTTTTAAGTCAAGATCTTCTTCATGTGATCGTATGGTTTGTGATGAGTTCAGTTTAATGCCTAGATATATTAGGTATTGGACTACTGGCTCTGTATGCTCTTGTGTCATCCATTTATATTTTACTTGTCGCATTCTATTGTTCTTCAAGATTATAATTTTAGATTTTAGGACATTCACTATGAGATAATTTCTTTTTGCATAGGGGCCAAATGCATTTACCAGATGCTGGAGTCCTCGTGGTGTATAGTCTAAAAGGACTACATCATCTGCATATACAATCCACTTTATATTTTATTAGCCGATTTTCAGGCTTGCTAGTGATTGTGATGATTACGCTACAGGGAAGTCTGCCAGGTAGAGGTTGAAAAGGCAAGCTGCCACTATACAACGATGCCTTATGCAGCGTTCAGTTTGTATGCCTTCTGTAAAGTTGCCTTGGGTATTCAGACGTACTTGGACTGAAGTAGCTCCATATAGGGTCTGGATTATTGATAGTAATCCTCTAGGAATTCCCCAAGAGGCTAGTTTGACCCAGAGCTTTCTCCTATTGATGGTGTCAAAGGCCTGAGATATGTCCAACCATGCACCATATACTGGGTGGCCTTTTCTTACTCAAGTCTGGAAGAAAATGATCGACATAGCCAGGCCATTGAGGGTGGTGGATAGTCATTTTTGAAATCCCGTTTCAAATCTGCTGAGAACTTTATTTTTTGTGATCCAGTCTTCGAATTCTCCGAGGACCACTTATGCAAATATCTTTCCATCTACATCGAGCAGTGTAATTGGACGGTAGTTCGAAGGTTCATCATGAGCCCCTCACTTGTATATAGGGATAATAATTGCAGTCTTCCATGAATCTGGAAGGATCTTATTTGCCAGGCACATTTCAAATATGTGCAATTATATTGTAGCCCATTAGGGCCTGCTGTTCGTGAAGATGAGATTTTTTAAATTAGATCTTTCACTAAGTCTTTGTCTAATTTCAAGTTAAAGGATACTGTGAATTGATCTTTAATTAGTTCAGCACTTGGACATCTGAATGTATTTCGAATATAGTTGGACCAATTTGTTTCAGCAATGAAATTACTCTTTAATTTATACAGGGGGTTTTCATGTTGTTCAATAATTCCCAGAAGGTATGCGAGTTCTGTACCTGTAAAGTCTTATGGGCTCTTACTCAGTCATTTCTAAGCTTTCTTTCTTCTTTTGCTTTCTTTTCTATTGAAAGATTTATATATATTTTAGATTACTGATAGTTTTCCTCAACTCTTTTTGTTTGGTCCATATTATTTCATCAAATGTATGGGCATGTTTTTTGGATGAAATTGGTTGTATGGTATTTGATGGTTGTGTCTCCCATAAGAAGTTATTAAAGTTATCTGGGGTAAGTATTTTGCATAGAGTTCCTTGTCTGTCGTTTTTCAAGAGATTACAGATCTTATTATTTAGTAATCTTCCATGTTGCTTGCATTTTCTGACTCGATTTTTACCATTATTTACTTCAAGGACCTCAGAATATTGTTGTCTAGCATATGATTTTCCTAAATCCAACATTGCTGAGGACCGCTTATGGTGACTTGTTCCTCCAATTAAAATGGAGAAATGTTTACAGCATTCAAATAAGGCTTCTGATAGAATCACGTATTCCGAAATAGAAATGCTCTCGGCTCTCGAACCAGGTGATATTCGCTGGAATGTCACCCTTCACACTGCCATTTACTATTCTTAAGTTTTGATCTTTTAGAAATTGAGCACCTTTCTTTCCATTTGTTTTTTTTCTCCATTACTCTACCTGTGAAAGTAGTGTATTTGAATGAATATATGCTTAATAACACTGGTTAAAACTATAGTAGTAACTTAGGAAACAGGCCCACTCTGGCTAAAAGAGTGGCCCGTTCAGGCCCACAAAACTGCCCCACACATGAATCATCAGCTGTCACTTCGGGCATTGCCCTATTGACCTATAGGCCAGTCCAATCCTGTGCATGAATTTATCAGATCATACGTGGTGGATAGGTCAAAGAAGATCCGGTGCCAGCAAGATGTTTTCTCTTGTGTCCACTATGGTTGTCTAGGTACTTCTCCCTGGTCTGAAACCAGTTTGTCTGTCATGTTGTGTGAACATTGGACGGGAATTGGATAATGGCTGGGGTGGGTGGGGTCAGCCCCTTGTGTTTTGACGAGTGGAGTCCTTACAGCTTCCTTGAAGGACAATTGGAGAATCCCCGAAACATGTCAGCCATGAGTGTGGGATTGACAGACTCCTCCTCATCAATATTTTAAAAGTCAGCAAAGAATGCAAGCCCTGCTCTAAGAGGGCAAACCAAGAAAATAATGTGAGGATAGAAGGGCATCAAGGAGAAGGAGGGTAGCTCCACTAGTGCTGAACTGCTCTCTGGGTCTGTTCCACAACCCGTTCATGATGGGAACCCAAGCACTAGCCCTAAACTGAGAGAGGTGAACTGTAATACACAAACATCCCTAGGTGCTTCTCCAATAAATCAGCAAGATGTAGCACAGCTTATGAATTGGCAACAGAGAAAGATAAAGTTATTGCCCCAAATCCACCCAGATCATCCCCTACTTCATTATCTAACCTAGAATGCTGGTGTTTGCATAAGAACAAAGGATGAAGATTGGAAGAGTATAAAATGTGCTGCATTCATTGACGGTAGGCCCTCTCCAACTATGCCATCAAAGGGTAAAATGTGTATTAGTGACTCGACACAAACTACCTTGGAATCGTCATTGTATTCTTCTACGCAACATGTTTATGTACCGGCAGCCCCAGGTACACTTACTCCTGATTCCCAATACATTTCTCAGATCACCAAACTGATGTTGCTCCACATGGCTTTGCCCCTTTTTTAAATACAAATGTTAAAAAATCTGGTGCGCTCAGTATTTAGACTGCACCCTTTCTCCTTGGTAAAAAGATTAAAAAGAAAAACACCCTAACATAAACATTTTATGAATAGCTGTAAATTAGGGCCACCGCAAAGGAAACACAAGCATGTCTGCCTGTTAGGCAGGTGATGAAAAGTTCATTCAGCAATTACAATCTGATGCTGCTTTCCGTATTAGTATGAGGGTGGCGTGCTGCTGTTTTGATACCCATTATATTTATTTATTGAGCACCTTCCACCGCGCCAAATCTATTTTAACGACACGGGGTTGCATCTGTTTCACATTTTATTATTGGGTACATAAATTGAGGCGGGAGTACCGAGACTTAACATCGAATGACATCAGCAAGGAAGAAAATAAATGTACTTTAGAAGCATCGGGGTGTTTTGCTAAAATCCATATTTTCAATCTCGAGAGTTTATTTCCATTCTATTCATCATAAAATCCAGCATGCGAGGGAGAGAATATTGGGATTACAAACACCATAATCTACAGTTGGAGGGCACATGAGGACTCTTTGTGCGTGTTACACTATAACTCAAAGCAAACATTGATGAAAGGAAATTGGTAAATTAGTTTACTGTTATCATTATTAGGATTTAAGAATGTGCAAAGAAAATAGGTTTTGCGTATGCATTTGCTTATTGCATTTTACATTTAGGAGGGGTGGTGTGGCGTAGAATTGTGGAGTGCTTGTGTGGTGGCATGGAGTGGTGTAAAGGTGTGGTGGTTTGAGCGCCAGTGGTGGGAATGATACCATTACTCCGCCCCCATAACTGCGACTTGTGAAAATGCCGACTTCATTTTTTTCGACCCTCTTTACACCACACATATATGTGGGAGGGGGGTATGGTATATAATAGAAGTAGGGGGGCTTCCAGGGGATCTCCCCCCGCATAAATATGTGGTGTAAAAGGGGGCGAAATAACAAAAGTTGGTATTTTCAAGGTCCCAGTAATGGAGGTTTCAGTAATGACATAGATTTGCAGTGGTGTGGCCTGGAGGGGGGGAGGTTGTAGTGGGGTCGTGGAATGGGGGGGTGGAGTGGTATATGGGTGTGGAGGTGTGATGGTGGTTTGGTGCCTTCCTTTTGTACTCCCATTTACAAATTTGGCGCACTATGTACTGAAACAATCATCCATGGATTCGTGGTGTGGAGTGGAGTGGGAGTGTGGTGCTGTGGAGTTGGTGTGTAGAGGTGGTGTAGAGTGATAGTGGTGGTTTAGATTTGTAGTGTACAGTGTGTTTCTATAAGATTTCATCGTTTTCTTTTATTGAGGAAGAATTCATAGAATTATTTTTTGTAGGACTGCAAATGTCCTACAAAAATGATAATTTTAATGATAGTAAAAATGATAGTTTTACTGCAAATGTCTGAAAGGAACACCTCCTCACAGGTGCCCCACAACCTCCCCACCGTTGTTATTACCCTAACCCCCTTACTCCCCAAACTCACAGACATACATTTGCAGTAAAAAGCGATGGAAAACATTTGAAAAATTCTCCTTCGATTGAAAAACTTGTGATGGAATCTTTCTATCCCATACAATGTTAGTGCAGAGTCTTGTTGGTGTGGGGATGTGCTGGTTGGGGTTTGGAGGCATAGGCGTGTGAAGGAGTGGGGTGTACATTTGTAGAGGTGTGCTTGTGTATGTTTGTGTTGATGGTGTCGAGGCATGAGGTGTGTATAGGCGTTGTGGTGTGCAGTTTGGTTGTAGACTGGTGATGGAGTGGTGGTGTGTAGTGTTGCTAGATGGTTTGGGGGTGTCGAGGTGTAGGGTTGTGGTGGTGGTGTTAGTGGGAAGTGGTGGTGTGATTATGGTGGAGTAGAGGTGCATGGTTGTAGGGCATGGTTGTGTAGGGGGTGGTGTACATTACTTTTGGGGATGTGGAGGCAAAGTGGTGTGTAGTGGTGTGTCATGGATGTGTAGTGGTGGTGTGGAGTGTTGTGGATGTGGACTCCTCACATCAAAATATCCTTACCTTGCCCCCTGCCTCGCTACCCCACTGCCTCAATCTTGCATGGCCTAGAGAGGAGAGGTCATAAAAGTTCAGGCAGCCATTGCCATTTCTCACTGCAGCCATTTGGTCAGAGGTAGGTGTTCTCCTTCTGCAGGTTTAATAACTGGGTGGTTGTGTTTTTCTGCCTCAGCCATGGATTACATGCAGCAGATGTGCTCTAAAACCAAAAAGGGATGTAAGTGATAAAAACCTTTGCTACACAGAAGAGTGAGAAAGAAGGGGGTAGTGGAAACCACAATACCGGGTTGGCACACTAACCAGCAACGCTGGTGGAAGGAAACAGAAAAAACCCAGCTTGTTAATTTAAGTGAAAGTCCCGTTTCACGGGGTGTCCCGTTCATTGAAACAAAATATTCTCTAAAGATGGCTGCCATGGATCAGGAAGGCGGGACTCCACACGAGTCCCTCTTCCATTTCCATGGTGGCCAGGGGGGAGACGGAGCAGCAGCAGCAACAACCGCCACCGCTGAAGTAAAAAGGAAAGTGGGGTTGGGAGGGATGTGAAATTTAACATGAATGGAAGGGAGGGAGGGGGAAGATGGCGGGGTGGGGGAAGCAGCCGTCAGGTTGGTTTCAGCCTGCAATCCAAGCAACCTTATTGGTGGCTTCCAGCTAACGAAAATGATCATACATCTTAAAATTAATAAAAACCAGTACTACAAAAATCCAAAACAGTTTAAATATTCAGTAAATTCAATTTAAAATTGGTCATAACCCTTGTTAAAGTTCATTTATAAATTACCATGTTCCCTATCTTGAGGGCTAATTCAGTTAATGCATTTAAGGACCAAGTCTAAACCCTAGAGTGGGCACTTAAAAGACACAATAAGGCGAGCCAACGTTACCTGACATAAATTTCCATTGAAATAGGGCCAAACCATATTTTCTTTACAGATGAATACAAGGGTAAGAAAAAAAAGAGTTTTGGCTGTTGTGCATGCATAAGATAGGCATTTACTATACACTGTCATAATGGTATTACCTGGCCATAAAATGACAAAAGCTAGCAAGTAGTGTGAATGCATGGGCATATGAGAGCAGTTCCTGGCAAGTGCCTATCTAAGTACCTATGTGCAAACCAAAGGTGTTGGCTTTGTCAATGCTTGTTTTTAACAGGACTTCAGTGCATGGAACTGATGTATATCAAGAGGCTAAAGGCACATTTTAAGACAGTTATATTACACCCGTAGTACATTTACGGCTGCCATTTGGACATTAATTATCAGCAGACTGCTTGCTTAGAAACAACACTGCCATTCAAACATTTGACGTTATTTCTTGATAGATCTGGATCAAAGAGATCTCAGGGGGATATGTTTTGGGTGGAAAGGGTACGGTAGTGGGTGGGAATGGCCATAGCGGTTAGCATGGCTATGGGCAAACAATTTAGCCATAATCACCCATTTCACGGGGTGGAACAGTAGGTAATAGCCCGGGGCCCAAGTTAACAGGCCTGAGCATAGTGAGGGCCTTTAACGAGGGTCCACGTGGAACGGGGGATTATGGCTATTAGCACCACAGGTTTCCAATCCGGAAACCCGCCATGCTAAAATCAGAGATTTTGTTTTGTATTAATGGGACGCCTCGGGGGTCCTGTTCATTGAAACAAAATACTCACTATAAGATGGTCACCCTGGATCAGGAAGGCGGGGCTCCATACAAAGCCCCTCTTCCATTTCCATGGCGACAAGGAGGGAGAGGGAGTTGTAGCAGCCGCGGCAGTGGCATGCACCACTGAAGTAAAAAGGTAAGTTGGGCTGGGAGGGATGGGAAATTTGACATGAAGGTAAGGCAGGGTGGAGGGAAGATGGCAGGGTGGGGGAAGCAGCGGTCTGGTGCCTTGGAATGCAGGCTTGATTGGTTGCTTTCCCCATCCCAGTTGCTAATGGGTGGTAAATAACCACACAACGCTGTCTCTTAGCTGTACTCAGTGCAATAGATTTGGCTTCCCTTTTGCCCTACCTAATACTCAAAATAGATTAAGAATTCATATTGGGAACCACAGGAAGGACAGAAGGCAGCTTCTAGAAAGTCTTCATTCGAACTGATATTACCACCATTTAATTTCAGATAATTAAATGTTCGTCTGGTGATAATAAAACGAGACTGGTTCAAATGTCTCGACCTTGTACAGGGCAATCAAAGGAATCTCTCGAAAAGAAACAACCAGGCAACAGTCGATAGGAATGTCCAGTTGAAAAAGGAAAGAAAAATATCGTAAAGTGAAATAATAACAGTTCATGTGTTCTTCTTTTGCCGGTTTGCCACATAGCACTGAGCACAGTCTTCATCGTGTATGGGGGTAGTGATAAATAATGTTGCTGTGTACAAACAATGTGCTTATCTGCAAGGCCCAAACTGAACACAATCTCCTAAGTGCGTGGCTGAGCAGGCATTGTTAACGATGCATATTGTGAGGCACATTTGTTTATTTGCCTTGTTTTTGCTTTTATTATTATAATTATTTTTAGGTTTGTTATACTGCGCCAGCTCACCACTGTAGTAGTCTTAAAGCATGTAAAACTTGGCCGAGTTAAGTTGCATTAAAACCCGCCCACGGAGAGCAGGACTGTAGTCTCTTATAATGAAAGTATTGGTGTAATGCAGACTAAGGACTCTTAGACTAATGGAAAAAGCTGCGCTCAGCCATAGTAGAGGTTCAACATTTAATCCAAAGCCAGCTGCAGCTGGCGTGGGTTTCTCTCTTCTTGCAACAGTCTTCGCAGTCGATTGGGGCAAAGAGCAGTTACACACCATGGGAACTGTAAGAAACCTGAAGACGTCCTCACTGCCTTCTCCCCAATGTCCTCTGCTCAGATGGCCATGGAAAGTCCATCACTTTTGGATTCCGACCCTGTGGGTGGATATGCAAGGTAGGATTACCTGGGTGGACGAGATTTGGGGTATAGAAGGAGGATGTCCCTAGGTGAGACACAGTATTCCCCATTCCCTTTTCACAATGAAACTGTGAGTGACAGAGAGGAAACAATCATGCCGGGACGCTCCAGGTGACGGATTTGGGTAGAGAAAGGTGCCGCTCGAATGAAAACCTATAATGAATGGGTCTGGAGATCAAATAGATGATTATTGAATACTGATTAAGCTGCAAAGGACTTTATGAATTATTAGTACCAAACTAAGGAAAAGATATGCAAAATATATGAAAAATATGGCACGAGGGAAAAGGAAGTGATGTTCATGTTTTAACACAGTGAAAACCAGTAATAAGCTTTGATGAACAATGTGAAACTATGAGCCAAGTGAAAGTCAGTAATAAGGGCTTGTGAAGTAAGTGAAAAGCAAATGATAAGTACTATTGGATAGTGTAAAAGCAAGGTGGTGACAAGGAATAAACACCACAAATTGAACTGTGTGAAAGTCATGTTGTGGCAGAGTCAAGAGACTGCCAAAGAGAATTGAGCTAACTGTGAATCGAAAACACGGTTTTAAAGAAGAGAAAACCTGCGTTGGCCATAAGGCCTGAAGGATTTTATGAAATACAAGTTGGGCAAAGAAAATCTGAAATAAATACAAGCTTGGCGGGACTTAACGTATGGAAAACATGTTATGGTAAAGCCCAGACACTGGAAAAGAGAAACAGAATTGAAGGGTGACAAATGGTACAGCTTTATAAGAGAGAGAACACAAGTGAGTGAGCAAGTGTCCAAGGCTATCTGTGCCTAGACCGAGTAACCTCTACTTGGAGGGAACCAAGGAAAGTTAAGGTACTGAAGCTCTTTTGCCTAACAAGTGTTAGTGATTAAAGAAAGGAACAAGCTATGTGAACTATTGAAAAGCCTGAAAGGTTACAATGTTGGTATGGAATACTTGTGGAAAGCTAGGAGAATTGAACTGGCTTTGATTTTGAAGCTAGAAGAGCTGCCTCCTTGGGGAGGGGAACCCAGAGACTTTGTGGATTGTGTTGAACTTGGGGAAAGGAAACCTGAGGCCTTTTTGTGAAAATGTGTTGAACATGGGGAAGGGAACCCTGAGGTATTTTTGGAAAACTGTTTTGAACTTGGGAAAGGGGAAGCTGAAATGCAAGGCAGGTGCTGGAAGAAGCTCAGAACTTTATGTTTGAACACTGTTTTGTTGGTTGCTGACATCCCTGCACATTTTATATCTCTTTAGTGTTGAGGGCAAGTATAGGTTCTGGACACAGACTGACTTTTGAGTTGAACTTAATGACCCAGACTATTCTTAGTTTCTTTAGGTAGGGAAATCCCAGCTTAGCATAGAGCAAGTTAGGCCCACTCCATTCTGACATTTAAGAAATAAACTATTTTATTTTAAAAAGTGAATCTGTTGTCTTTGTCTTACTTCTTGATGCCTTCACAGAACTATGAAGGTTGGTTTGAGAAGGTACCTAATGGATGTTTCCATGGGAATTATAATCTACGATATGCACTGCAGGGGGGAGCATATTAATACAATTTAAGAGGTGATCTATTGATTAAGTTGTCTGTAAATCCAGGAGTGCTGGGATATAATCACAGTTTCCTAATTTAGCGAATAGTATTTAATCCAGGGCAAGCAACATTATCTTCCTATGCCTCTGTTTCCTTACCGACCAACAGTGTGAGCACTTCAAAACTGTCTTAACACTACTCTTAAGCACTGCATTGACAAGAACATGTAGGGGTGGCAGTTGTGTCCATGTTTTACTAGTGAATAGGACTTGCCTGCAGTTCCTGAAGGGGTTGTTCTTTTGTTCCCTTGAAAAACGTTATGAATTTTTTTTAGATTTACAACTGTATCCTCCCTATCGGGTGCAGAACGCATTAGACATTACACACGTTTACACAATTGCACCTGTTCACATAGTTCTTACACAGGCCTCATCACAAGTTTCCCGGTCCGGAATGCAGTGATTCCGTGGCGATGGAAACAAAGTTTCCGCGTCCGCAAGGTTGCGTAAAGACCGGCCGATCACGGGCTGTCGGTTGCGCGCATCACACGGACGCGGAAACGGTGTCACCGTCGCCACGTAAACACCCACGGAAATGGACATAGCAGCCCCACAAGCAGTGTGGAAACGGAAATACCATGACCGCGAAAACCAGAAACAGAGAGGCGGCCATCATATAAATCACAATCCACCCATCCACAGTCAGCACAAGCTAAACCAACACAGTGAGAAGGCAAAAAGGACCACCAGCATGTCTGCCAGGATCCCTGCCCAGAGGCAACGCAAACAGCGCTTTAGTGAGGCGGAGCTCACTGTATTGGTCGACCATATAGTGCAGCATGCTGAGATGCTGTTTAGTGCAGACCAACAGCGTGCAACACAGCAGCGCTGGAATCAAGTGTGGGCGGAAGCTGCACGCAAGTGCACTGCTGTGGGGGTGACTACGAGGAGCGTCAAGGACTGCCATAAGAGGTGGGACGACCTCAGACTGAGGGTGCGGAACCTGATCTCAACACACAGGCAAAGCATCAGTGGGACTGGTGGAG
Organism: Ambystoma mexicanum; assembly: GCF_040938575.1. NCBI lineage: Eukaryota > Metazoa > Chordata > Amphibia > Caudata > Ambystomatidae > Ambystoma > Ambystoma mexicanum. The sequence goes on along the minus strand of NC_090934.1, from coordinate 976,319,008 downwards.
GGCCCCCTTCCCCACTGAGGCTGCAGACATGGGAGGAGCGCTGCAGCAGTGTCCTCCACCTTGAGGCCATCCATGGGATTGGGGATGCTGAGGCAGGAGCAAGCTCACCTGCAGATGCTGGTAAGTGCACAAATATGAATGCAATATGGGTACATATGAAGGCCAGGAGTGCCCCAAAGGATCCATTAACAACCCCCCCAGCCAGTGCATGAGTGCCCCAAAGGACCACCCCCCCAGCCAGTGCATGAGTGCCCCAAAGGACACAATCATGATCCAGATGACGATCCACATCACTACAATACGTGACCGTTAACAAGCATATGCGTGTGAATGCAATTGTTCACCGATCAACCTGTCTGATATATGTGATGCACCCATCAGGCACCACCACACAACTAATTGCATGCCCTGTGTGTCCCCACAGCCATATCAAGTGACAGTGACACCGCACAACAGCCCAGGCAATCGGCTCCTGCACATGTGCAAGCCAGCGCCCCTGCCCAGGCGGATGCCGCTAGCAGTTCTGCAACTCTGCCCCCAATAGCATCTGGTACACATGTTCCGGCCAACAGCACCACCATCTCCACCATCCCCATGCCGCATGCTGCAACACAGGTGCCAAGGGTAGCAATCATGCCCACACAACCCACCACAGATAGTATCTGTACTTCAGAGGAGGCAGCAGGTAGCGACAACAGTGCACCAGCACTGCAGTCTGATTTAGGGCCACAGGGGGAGGTGCCCAACCTGGATGACTTGGCATCGTTTCATAACCTGGAGTTCAGCCCAACATAACTCCACAGTCCAATGAGGTTGCCTACCCCCTCAATGGCTGAGCTCAATGCCCGCATGCAGCGGATGGAGGAGCAGCAGGCTACCCTCACCCAGCTGGTGGAAAGGCAGCTTGAGGAATCCAGGCTGCAGAGGGAGAGTTACAGCACATCTGTGCGTCGGATCTCAAGGTCAATTGGATGCGTTCGCCAACACAATAGTGACCCTGGCACGCCATGTGCGGGAGGGCAATAACAACACTTCGAGTATTGCAGAGTCAATGTTGCTAGCCCACCAGGCATATCTTGGAGGTTTGCCACCAATGCCAGCAACATTGCCATCCACTAGCACCACTCCGTCCAGCTCAACCTCTGCCAGTCCACGGAGGCGCTCAAGTCGCCTAGCAGGGCCCTCGGGCAAGGAAGCACAAGCGCCGATGCACACGCAAATGATGGCATGTGTGTTTGACACTGCAGGACACATGGGGACTAGAAGGGTGTAAGGTGGTGGGTACGTTTGGGTGGTGGGGGAGGTCCATTAGGGGTTTAGTGCATTGGGGCCTGGTTGGGGGTGGGTACGTTTGGGTGGTGGGGGAGGTCCATTAGGGGGTTAGTGAATTGGGGCCTGTTCGGGGGTGGGTACGTTTGGGTGGTGGGTAGGCACGGGTGTACAGCTTCCCTACCCATTGCACCTCCTTCCCTGTTGTAATGTTATCAATATATCATCATTGAAAAAATAAATTCATGAGTGGACATCCATCATTTCATTTGCAGTCCATCAATTTATTAACTGGCATCACCATATCCATGCAATGCTGTTAAGTTAATGCGAATCGATGCATCCTGTGCTCTTGTCCATCTAGTGCACCCCCGGGAGGAGGTGGAGCCATCCCATCCCCATCCCCATCTCCATCCTCTGCGTCTTGGGGCATCGGAATGTTCCTGCGCAGGCACACATTGTGCAGCATGGCACAAACGAGGGTAATTTTACCCGTCTTCACTGGGCTGTACAGCAGTGATCCACCAGATCTGCTCAAACAGCGTAACCGGGCCTTCAGTAGTCCAAATGTTCTCTCAATCATGCCACGTGCGCAAACGTGTGCCCTGTTGTACGCCTCTTCATGTCTGTTCCTTGGCCTCCGTACAAGCATAATCAGCCATGGCTTGAGTGCATATCCAGCATCACCTACATGGGATGTAGATGTGGGGGACATGTCAGTGTTTGTCGTATCATGGCTTCATCAGATGCATTGCAATGTTGTGTCATTGTTCATTCATGCATATGTGACATGCAGTGGTTGGACCGGTGGGTGATTACCATTCCTGGGTCATAGTAGTGGACGTTGGCATCTGGACATTGGCCAAAGCATTGGTGTGCATGTTTACTTTGCCCTGCGGGTGACATTGGTTGGTAGGTATGGCATTGTGCAGTGATGTACACACATGGCAGAGTCAATCCGTCCACTGTGAGGATGTTGTCAATGCAGGGAGTCTCATGTGAAGGCATCATGTGCATTGGGGGGGCAGTGGTGCATATTGTGGGTGGATGTATGCAGTGGCTCCAGGTGAATGGGCTAGTGATACTATCGGCTGTGTGTCATGTGGCAGGGCGTGTACGAGCACACTGTGGTAACCTGTCATGTGTAGGTTGGAGATGTTTGGGTTGTGCTGTCTAGTCAGTGGATGGGCGGAGGGGTAATGCATGTGCAATCGCAGCAGCCCACTCACATTGTTCTTTGCCCTGGACACACACCCCCTTCCACATGGCCTGGCCATTGTCAGCTGTACTCACCCAATAGCCATGTGCTTTGTCCAGCAAAGCATTCTATGTACCGTGGCAATGTCGAATTCCACAGAACCATCGAGTCATGTGTTGAGCCTGGGAAACGTGCGCAATGTGTTATCACTTGTGTGGCGTCACATACCATCTGTACATTCAGTGAGTGGTGCTGTTTCCTATAAACATGTCTGGGGTTGCTTGGTTTTCTGTGCAGAGGGGACCTGACCTAGCAGTTCGGGCTGGGCGGCTACCTTCGGTGGCGGCAGCTGCTGACTGATTTGCACATGGATGGTCCCCTTTTGCAATGGCGCAGACGGGCTAAAAAACGGTGGTGTGGAAGGTTCCCCAGAGCAATTGCCAGTGGTTTAGATTCATTCGAAACCTTCCACCGATCACTTTTTTGGTCAGTTTGTTTCTCCTTGTGAGAGAGGGTATGCCCAGACGTGGGTCCCTTGCTCGCTGCGCCACAGGGAACCAGGCTGCACCTCACTGAGGAGGTCCAACAAGGCCGAAACATGTCTGGGGTTGCTTGGTTTTCTGTGTAGAGGGGTCTGGCCTAGCAGTTCGGGCTGGGCTGCTACCTTCGGTGGCGGCAGCTGCTGACTAATTTGCACATGGCTGGTCCCCTTTTGCAATGGCGCAGACGGGCTAAAAATCGGTGGTGTGGAAGGTTGCCCAGAGCAATTGCCAGTGGTTTAGATTCATTCGTAACCTTCCACCCATCACTTTTGTGGTCAGTTTCCTATTGCGGAACACCATCTCGATGGCACATGGTACTGTGAGCTTGATGTTGGTGCAGTCGACTGCGCCAATGCAATTTTGCATGCCTGCAATGGCATGGAAAGCCAACTTGGTGGCAATGACCTCAGGAAGGGTACGGGGTAGGGCAATGTGTTCGGAAACATGGCGCAACAGGGCATCCAGTACCTGAACCAAGATTTTAGAGAAACAGGGTTCTGATAGCCCGTGCAGCTCACCAACTGTGTGCTTATAGGTTCCCTTGCCAAGAAAATGCAGTACAGACACCACCTTTAGGAGGGGGGGTGGGGGTGGTGATAATGTGGCTGCTGATGTCGTTCGCTATCATGGTGCTGATGTACAGGATTGTTGGACGGTCCAGCCGGTATAATGTGTAGATCTGTCCTGGGGTAAGGTTCCAGAGTGAGGCCTGGATGCATGGTATTGCTGGTTGCCTGCGTGGTGGTGCCGGCTGGACAATAGGGTTTTCCATGGGTACAGGGTTAGGTAGTTGCCGCTTGCGCCTCCTGCGCCTCCTCCTCTGCACCATTACTGCCAGCATGTGCAGTGCTGCCTGTTGGTTGAGTAGCCCCAGTCCCACTGCTACTAGAGCTGCTGCCTGCATGGTTCTGTTTGAAGTTGGCCTGGGTGTGGCCCTTTTGTAGGCTTCCAGTGGCCTGCTGGGTCCAGCTGGGCTCATTTGGTGCACCTGTGGCCTCATTCAGATCACCAGGCACTGTTTAATGTCATGTTGGCGGTGGCGGCGATACCGCGCAGCGATACCGCCACCGTGGTCACGGTTTTAGCGCCATTTTTGTGGCGAGGTTTCCATGTCCATGCTACTTGTGATGCGCGCTGTGTTTCGTATTGCTGGTAACGGGGGGGTTTCCGTGCAGGCGAAGTTTACGGGCGCTTTCACTCCGTGGTGGCGGTTTGTGATGGTGCTATTTTCGGGTCCGTCGGTCATAATTGGGCGGTCGCGGAAACGGTGCTGGTATGGTTATACTGCAGCGTTAAATCCAGACCGGAGTACTTGTAATGAGGCCCAATGTCATTCACATGTTGGAGCCTGCAAACACGGAGGAAAAACACTCATTAACTATTGCTGGCATTACACCCCTCAGTTCCATTCCTGTAAAATCATTTACATATTTTGGAATGATAGTTCATAGTGCCAACCCATACTAAAACCAAATAGATTATAGCCTGAGATGCAGGGGTGCTTCTTATTGCCAGCTGAAACTAGCCTGACAGTTTAGGTTCCTATGAGTGAGAACACTACCTGGCTGCCAGCTAACAGAAGAAGCTGTCAGCTTCACCCCTAAGTGTGGCTCATAATCTTCCCATGGATCTGACCAGAACCAGACCAGGGTGCACAATTTTCCCTAGCCACTAACCATTGGCTAGTGATAATGGACTCTTGGTGAGTAAGAACTGGTGTGCTTTGTGTATGCGTAGAACTGAGGTGATGAGTGACTCTTTATAGCAGTCCTCTCGGCTTCCACGAGAAGAAACAACTGCAGCCCTGCATTTACTCAAACACTAGAGTCAGCATTCCAAGATGGCCGACATCGATTCACCTTGTCTCAACAGTGGGCAATCTGCCCTTCAAGCACACTGGAGAACCAGGTCTGCCGATTGGCTGATGCCAGCATCAAGGCAACTGGAGCCCCGGAGCCGCAAGGCGGAGCCGGCATCTACCCAAGGCAGCACCCAAAGCCTTCTGCCTGTCTTGGCCTGTCCTGGCCGTACCTGGATGTTGGCAGCGGACCCTTTGCATCAGGCTCATACTCGCCCCCCTGAGAAGTGTCCACAACGCAGGGTTTCTGATAAGCAGAGCGGCTTCCCGACTCAAGGAAAAATGATCTTTCATACTATGCGCGTTGTAGAGGCTTGCACCATGGGCTTTAGTCACTGCTTATCTGCTGATCCGCTGTCTCCTTTGATGCTGACCTGCTTCCTCTCACCCCTTGGTAAGACCCACTTTAATGACACACTACACACCTGCACGCCCCAGCCCTACGGAGCAGCCTGGCCTGTTTTCACAGGACTGTACGCTGCACTCCACTACTGCGCTCAACTTCAATCCTCCAAGTGCTATACCTGCAACAGCGCTCGTGTACCAAGGCCTACGTCCTACACACAAACCTATCACTGACCTCACTCATATACCTACTATCCCTAATGCAACACTCAGCACCACCACACCACTAGGCCCTAGCAGCTTTGCCAACGAGCGGCCTCTACAAACGGCCACATGCCCCTTGCAGAGAACCCAATTACCAGTGTGAAGTACCCCAGTTCACCCACACTCCTGCTTGATACACCCTAAGCCAACCTACTTCTTAACTTTATTGGAGACTCCTAGCAGCCCCCTCAGCAATGTCTCTTGGAACAGGCCCTCCCCCTCCAACATGCTCTTTACCACCAGCAACCCTAACAGTACCAGGACACAGCCAGGTACTTGGCTCAACTGGCATTCACAATCATTTCCTGTCCGACCCCTTGCCCCAGTCGTATCACCAAACAGGGATCCTCTCCCTTCTGCCTCAACTCACATCCGCAAATCATCTCCACAAGGAACTCTCAACTAGGAAGTTGGAAGGCCACCCTCACTCAATATAGAACTAAGCCTACTGCAGACTACAGCTCCCATAAACCCACAAAGCCCCCAACAGTGCAGAAAGAAATGACCAAGGTGTCAGCTAATCAACAGAAGGGACATGCTCCCACCCGACCATTACAATGTGCAGTAATCAATGCCAGCTCTTTCCCAGCACATGCCCTCGATATCCACAACCTCATCACCACCTCAAATATTGATATCTTAGCAACCACGGAAACTTGGTTACATATTGCCTCCAGGCCTGCCCTATCTACTGCCCTTCCACCAGGATACACTATCCTCTGTGCTGGTAGAGCAAACGGCAGAGGCGGGGGAGTGGCACTCATTACATGGGGCACTAGAGAACTGAACTCCTCCCTGTCAAACAACTGCAATATCCTATCCACCAAACTTGCGCTCTCATACTCCGCCATGATTACCCTTCACACCATCTACCGCCCCCCAGGTGCGGCCCTGTCCTTTGAAGAAAATCTCCTTCACACCCTGGGTGCCCATATCAAATCTACCTCTAAAACAATTCTCCTGGGAGATTTCAACCTAGGACTTAAAGACCCTGATAATTCAGCAGCCTCATCGCTCTCCAACTCACTCAGAGCCTTGGGTTTCCAACACTGTGTCAGTACCACCGCACATAACAAAGCCTGCATCCTGGACTGGATTGCTGACCTCAACCAACAGCCCTTGTCCATGGTCTGACCATAACATTGTGCACTTCTCCATCTCGCCTGCTGACCGCTCTACTCCCACCCCCATCCCGTTACCCCCCACCTTGGCCTGCAGCTTCCAAAAACCTCACAAAGGAACGCTTGGCCCCTGCGTTCAGCTCACTCCGACACAATCCTCCCTTGCTAAGGACCCTAACACTCTCCCAAAGCAGTATGCCGAACTTTAACTGCCCCCATAGATTCCATTGCCCCGCTGAAGCCACGCAAACTTAAACCATCGGTACATAGAAATTCGTGGTTCCCCCCAGAACTTCAAACATTCTGTACCAACAAACAGATATCTGAAGCCAACTAGAAGAAATCACTATCCGAAGCAAATAAGTCACTATTCACTTTAGCCGCCAAATGCTACAAAAAGGACATTATCTCTGCGAAATCCTCCACCTACAATGCCCTCATTGCAAATGCTAAAACTAACACCCATGAGATGTTCACTATTCTCAGAGAATTAGAGACCCCCACAACCCCTCCGACCACTATAACCAAGGATGCCTTAAGGTGTTCCAATATCCAAACACTATGCTCTAAAATCGACACCTTACACAATGAAATTGATATCAAACAAACTTTGATCAAACCATTGCAAAAACCGCTGACAGCCCCCCCCTACACTGGCGGCCCCCACGACCCACCTATGTTTCACTTCACGAATGTCACAAATGAGGAAGTCAAATCCATTTGAAAAGGTCTTAAACCGTCTCGGTGCCCAGCGTGCCTTATAAAAGAATGCTTAGACATTCTAGCCCCTTTCATTACCTCCTTCATCAACACATCTTTCTCCACTGGCATAGTCCCTACTAGCCTCAAAGAAGCATGGGTTCTCCCTCTCATACAAAAAACCCACATTAGACCCTTTAATCCCTACTAACTACTGTCCAATTACCACTGTCCCTTTCCTCCTAAGAATTCTGGACAGAGCAGTCTATCTGCAAATCCAGTGACATCTTGACGCCAACCACATCCTGGGCATGCGTCAATCAGGATTCCTCACAGCCCATGGGACAGAATCGGCTCTACTCGACCTAAAGATCCAGATGAATGAAATCAGGCATGAAGGCAAGCCTGCCTTGCTGCTTCTCCTCGATCTCTCAGCAGAGTTTGACCTGGTTGACCACAAAATCCTGGGTCAGCACCTGACCTCTTCAGCCAACTTTTCCCTGGAGGCCTACTTGTGTAGAATGCCAGCGCTCCTCCAGCACCCATCACCTGCAGTGTTCCTCAGGGGTCTTACTTGTCCCTAACTTTGTATAACATATTCACGGAACCACAAATTGCCCATCTGGACTCTATCGGCATATCTTATACAAATTATGCAGATGACATGCAAATCATACTCCCCCTCTCCGGAAACCACCATGAAGACTCCACCTCCCTCAACTCTGTATACATGACCTTCCAGGCCTGGATGGCCATGCACCGTTTATGCCTAAACGGCCTCATAGTGGGCCCTCTTTCGATAATCAAGAAGCTGGGCCCTAAATACTCATTCTTTCACATTGACGGGACCACAATACCAATCTCACCCTTCGTGATAACACTTGGCATGTACTTGGATGCAACACTATCGCTAACATGTCAAGTTAGTGCTATTTTATTTGTATTTATTTGCATTTGTAAAGCGCCTAAACCCAAGGGCATCAATGCGCTGTTGGGTGCCAGTTACTTGGTACATATACTTAAAGAATTTAACACTAAACATTCAGGAAAAAAAATGAATCAGACAAGTAGCAGGCCTGGTCACTTCCAAAGTCAATAGTCTGTTGCGGCAAAGTTTAGACAAAGAGCCACGTTTTTAGAGATTTCCAGAACTCCCAGTGAGAATGTTCTGCTCTAAGCGAGGGAGGAAAGGCATTTCACTGAGATGCCGCTCTTTAGGAGAAGCTCACCCCTCCTCCTCTGAAACGTTTGAATTTCGGTGGTGCGATTTAGTGGGTATCATGAGCTCTGACTGGTCTGGAGGAGTTGACTTTAATAATTTTTTGGGATAAGTATTCAGGTGCTGTGTTTAAAAGGCATTTGTGTGTTATGGTGATAATTTTGAAGTTAATCCTTTTCTGCATAGGCAGCCAATGCACCTTTTTTCTTGCTGCTGAGATATAGTCTCTTTTGGAGATGTTAAGTGCTGAACGTAGTGTATTATTTTGGATTACCTGCATTTTGCATATGTTATTCTTGGAAGTGCCTGCAAAAAGGGCATTGCAATAGCCAAGACTTTCTCCAGTTATTGATCTTGCAGTGGACAAGCATCTAGCCGATGTGAGGATTTGCCTAGCTGCATTGAGAAGTTTGGCAGTCTATGCTGCTGACGAGGCAATTGCATTCACTTGTTTTGACAGAGACAGGATGGCATCAAGGTACACTCCGACATTTTTCACGGTTGCTGAGACCGGGATTTTAATGCCATCAATCAGGAAGGATGACTAATAGGGGGAGAGTGTTTTCAGCATTGCAGGTGACCCCACTACCAGGATCTCTGTTTTATCATCGTTTAGGCACAGGTTGTGGTTCATGGCCGTCCAAGTCTGGATGGTGAGGTAGATTTTGTTGATCATCGTGGTGTCTTCTTCATGTGACCTCGAAAGGGGGAGGAGAGTTTGTGTGTCGTCAGCATAGTTGTTGTAGACTATGCCGAGGTGGTCCAGTAAGTCAAAGAGAGGTTTTCTGAATATGTTATAGAGGGTAGGGCAAACACAGGATCCTTGTGGGACACCACAAGGGATAGTTTCTGGGGGCTTTTGCTAGGCCCGTGAAGACTCTCGTGGACCTTCCTTCTGGCAACGATGCAACCCAGGTCATGGATTCTTGGGAGAAATTGGCCGCTGTTGTGGGGTGGTGACACATAGTTCTGTGGTCTACCAGGTCGAAGGCAGCTGATAGGTCAAGGAGAAGGATGAGGGCTGTCCTTCATCTCTGAAATTATCTGATTTATTTTTCAAGTCTAATAGTGCAGATTCTGTTCCATGTCCTGGTTGGAATCCAGATTGGTACTTTCCAAGGATATGGTTGGATTCCAGGAAGGGTTCTATTTGGTTGTAGGCTGCCCTGTCCAAGATCTTTAGCAAAAATGGCGCTGTACTGATCGGGCGGTAGTTGTTTGGGGCAGAAGGGTCTAAATTGGGTTTTTTGAGTAGCGGGAGGACCCAGGATTCTTTCAAGCCGGTAGGAACAAGGTTAGTTGAGAAGGAGGAATTGATGGACTTGGTGATGAAGGGAGCTAGGGCATCCAAACAGTCTTTGATAATAGATGCTGTGCAGAATTCCACTTTGCATCTTGACAGTTTCAGCTTGTGGATAATTTTTACGGTCTCTTCAACAGAGATCTCTCTGAAGTGGAATGAGGGGGTAGTCTGGCTAAGGGAGGGAGTAGGGGGGTACAAGTGGTAGGTGCCTTGGATTTTATGAGATTTTGTTTCAACCGAATGTTGTCCTGTAGTAAGAGTACTTTGGCTTTCGTGGCCATTTGGATGCTAGAGCACCACAGCTCATCTTTCTTAATAGTGGATGGAGGGGCAGCAGGGGTTTCCAGTTCTCTAAGAATGCAGAAGATTTCCTGGGAATTGGAGGTGGCATTCGTGATTCTGGTATTATATGATGATGATTTAGCTGCTATAATGGCTAGTTTGCATTAGCAATCTTGTTAAATGCAGATCTGGGGGTCTTATCTAGTGTTTTTTTCCAAGCAGCTTCTACTTTTCGTTTGTTAGTACCTAGGTCCTGGAGGTCTTCGATGAACCAGGAATTGATGTGGGTGATAGGTTTGGCTTTTCGCAGGGTCAGTGGGGCAATAGCGTTCAATGTTTTGGTCAGAGTGTCAGAATAGAGGTTGGCTAGCATGTTGGGGTCTGAGGAGGAGGTATAATCTTGGCAGAGGGGTGTGAGGTAAGGGGAAATGGTTTCTTTGGTTATCATTTGGACACTACACATCCACCTGGGTGGGATAGCCAGATGATGGTGTTGACGCGTAAGCACACACGGGCGATGCAACACTGAACGCTAATTAAATGGAAACCGTGTATGGAAGGGCAAACAAATGGCTTCACATAGGCGTGGAAGTCAAGCGGTCTACCAGCAGAGGCTGTCCCGACCGTAAAATATAGTGGATTCAGTCGACTACCACTTTTTGGAGTGAAGTTTCCATCTGACATAGTTGCAGTCAGCTAGCGGTGCCGCTGCACGTTATGTCTGACTATATTGGTGGGTCATCTGATTTAGGAGACTAGCCTATGGTTCCGTGGACAGTGCAAACTATTGAAGTTACCACGGGCTAGAGAGGAACATTTCCACACAAAGGTTGAGAAGACCAAGAGAATCTGGTCGTCGAATTTCCCCTGAAGAAGTTCTGTTATTTGTCGTATATTGCCATAAGAAAAACATGTTGGGTATTGCGGTTGCTTTATTAGTAGGCAATCTTGTGTAAAGTTTAATTAAGCTAATGAGAACCTTTTATTGAAAAGGATTTGTTAAATAAGGGCACAAACCGGCTGGAGGAAGCAGTCAGAATCTAGGAGCTTTCTGTTTTATGTATTCGACAGGATTCTACATAACTTTGTATGGTGGAGAGAGTGTGGTTTAACATTGGTATGTAAGGTATGTGAGTGGAAAGTAAGCACGTTTGCACTTTGAGAGTGTTTTGCAGTGGGTATTGAGTTTTAGGTAATTGTTTATATTAAATGTTTTTTATTAATATGAAATGTTTACATAGATTGTTTAATACATTTTTAAGAGAAATTTATCATCTTAATAAAGTCATGTGCTTTAATGTGCAAAACATTTTTTTTTTAGTGTTTCAGTGTATTTTTGAATGACAAACACAGGTATTGCGAGTGTATAGTGTTCCTTTTCTTGCCTTTGGGGCACAGCATAGAGGTAACAGGATTCCTAAGTCTGGAAGTTTACACAAGCCCTTGTTAGGGGGGATGAATCCTGGGGCCATTAAATCATTTTCCCCTCAATCTTTGATTGTATATGTGTGTATCCTGGGGAGTCTTGGATGGTAGGAACGTGAAGGAGAGGATGTGGTGATCCTACCAGGGGCATGGGGTGTTGGCAGAGAAAAGAACCTGGGTTTTGAGGTCGGCTACCCAATTCAGGGTCCTGCCTTTGTTGTGCGTAGGGGCTCTAACACAGTGTATAAATCCCACATCATTGAGCGTGTTTGCAAGGGAAGTGGCATGATGGTCATTGAGCCCTTAAGTCTGAGGTTACAATCCCCTAGTATAATTGATCTGGAAGTGGGCTTAATGCTACTTCCTGTAGATAGTAGGAGGTTTTCTTCAAAGGAGCCAATGCGGCCAGGCGGGCGATAGATAATGTGGATATTAAGGCAGTCGTCGGAGAGGAAGTGAGTTTAGTTGAGAGCATCTCGTAGTTGTCCACCCTGGGCATAGTGATGGGTCTTATAGGAAGGGTGTCTCTAAAGATAAGGGCAACCGCCAGCCTCTGGCATCAGGCCTGTCACTTCTCAGGAGTGAAGCCGTCAGGGATAGCTAAGGAAATGGCTGGGCCGGAGGCTTGATGTAGCCTAGTTGACGTAATGCCTAATATGTCCAGGTTTTGTACAGTGATCAAGTCGTTGATGTCAAAGTCGTAGGTGGGGATAGATCTGGCACTAATTAGGGCTTCTTTGAGAGGGGAAGGGGGACCCACTACTGGGTGGGTAAAGCTGGATGGGCCTGTAAGGGGTTCTTTAGGACGATTAGCATGCTGGATAAGGGAGTTGGGGTTTGGTTTGAGAAGGTGCGTTGACCACATCCATGGGGTAGTGGATTTAGTGAGGGATATTACTTGGAGGATAGCTCAACAGCAATGTGCCTGCCTTGGAAACAAGATGACACAGAACAACAAAGGTTCGATTCCCGGGTGCGCCCTTAGAAACCTCTGGGTATTAAGTGCGTTATAAATAACATATATCATATCATATCATATATCAAGGGGCAGCGTTGGGTGGTTTCCTGCTGCTGGGCCTGACCTGTGTGGTACGAATTGCTGGATAGAGAAAGTATGCGAGATTACATGTGATGCCTAGGCTTGCATTTCTGATCTCCTTGGTGGCGGGGAGGCAGGGAGGACTTGTTTTCAGTGTTCTATAACCTAGCCTACTATTTCTAAATGCAAGTGCCGACGTAAGGGTAGAGATGTCTTTTAGTGCCGCCACTGCCAGAATGTTGCATGCGAACGAGCATTTCCCTAGATTGTAGGGGGGTTGGTCAGTGGATTAACAGGGGTGTCCTGGAGCCTTTTAGGGTGGGGGTTGTTCCTGAAATATAGCAAGTATCCTGGTGGCATGAGAGCTGGGGTATGTGAGAAACCTGAAGGTCTCTTCCTAGCTAGTCACCGGGCATCTGTCATCCAGGTGGCGAGGACGCAGCCATCACTCTTGGATCCAGTTCCTCGGGGGGACCAGTGAGGGAGGATCACCTGGATGGGGGTCCTCGGGGAGTCGGAGTGGGACACCGATGGGTGAGATGCGGTATCTCCCTTCCTTTAACACCTTTTCCCCATCCTTTTTCATAGGACGTTCCACACCACTGCCTCCTCCCGCTTTTCCAACACAAAATCTTTCGAATAACACAAAGGACAACAGACTAACACCAGAGCCATTTACCTGACATGTCCCAATGCAAGAGTCAGGCAAAGTCAGGCAATTGATCAGAATCACACACACCCAACGGCTCTTTCCCTTCCACACAAGGATAAAAGGTGGTGCCAGAGAGCACAGTACGAGCAAGGCAAGCATGGCAGACCGCACGACTTGACAGCTAAGCAGATGCGGCAGTTCAAGCAAAGGAAAAAAACGGCAGGAATCGAGAGGGTGGCGAGGAGAGAAGTGACCCTGCCCTTTTCGTCCCAGACCCGCAGAACCTTTGGGGGAAAGAGCCTAAGACTGCGAACAATAGCAGCAGAGTCTTGTAACGGTACACAGGGCAAGCCTACGTCGACAAGTTAGGAGCGAGTGAAGCTCCTGCGACCGTGGTACCAGCCTGCACTCCAATGAAGAAGAAAAACCAAGCGGTTCATCACAGCCGGTGAGTCGAGGGGAGAATCAATAAGAACCGGGCTGTGTTGAATGAGAAGAGCAAAGTGACAAGTTTGAACCAAGATTAGTGAACTGTGTAAAAGAACTGTAAGAAGTGTTGAGGGGAGACCAGCTTCAGAGGGAATACAGCACCACGTGAGTGCTTATTCGAGAGACTCTGGTCGATCCCCATCTGAGGGAAACTACAGGTACCAGACGTCCGTAGGAGAGTCGCTAAAAGAGGTCAAAGTGGTCATACAGGAGGTCTAGTAAAATCTCCGTACTATCGAAATACTTTGATTGACAAACTATGAGAAAGCAAGGGAAGTGAATCCCACAGTGAGAAGAAATAAGGAAAACGAATCCCAAGCATGGCAAAGTCTAAAAATCGCAAGAAACAGTGGGTTTTGAATTGTTTAAAAAGACATTAGGATTTGTGGAATACGACACGAGAAGGGTCAGCACCCAGAAGAGGGTGACCCAGGGGGTGAAGCCATCACCCTAAATGAAACTGTGATAGACAATTGAGAAGGGTCAGCGTCTAGGTGAGGTGGACCCAGGAGTTAACCCATCACCCAGTAAACCTTAGAAACAAACCTTTCATTTGTTAAAGGAACTTTTGGTTTGGTATTTGAACACCTCAGGTCCTTGAAAGCAAGAGACTTTCAAGTGAAACAAGACTTGGCAATCGAAGGCCCTGAAAGCTGAAAGCTTGAGAGTGTGCCCTGAGAGCTGCCATTAGAACTGTCTCATGCTGCAGAAGCTTTGCCTTTTTATATTCTTGTGTGATGGCTTCACCCCTGAATCTCCCTCGGTCGGGCTCGGACCCCTCTTTACTTCAGAGGGCCAATGTCAGGAAACCGCCTCGGCCCCAACACTCAGGCAGAATTAAGACTAATTTACGGGCTAGGTTCCCTATCCATGGCTTCCCCTCTCGTTTACACTCTCAGTGTATTGCGCCACGTACATCTCACTCCATGAGAATCCGTCGTTTAGCAGATAAACATCGTTGGAAGTTACCATGGAGACGCGGTCCTTCCGCGTTCATTCAGTCACGTGTCTTTTCACGTTAAGCTTTGGTTCACCGTGTCACGTGACTGATGTTTCCTTCATATGCCCCGCCTCTCCTTCAATCCCTGCTTCTGAGTTTGTTTTCTACGGCCATTGCTACCTTATTTGGAACTACTTCCTTGATTACCTACTTGGCTATGCTCCACGGATTTGTCTTGTCCTGCTCCTTGTCTGTCTGTTCGCAATATCCAGTTTACGACCTTGGAACACTTTTTGACCCGCTACGCCTGCTGATTCTGTACCTCTCTCTGCCTACACGGACATCGACCCGGAACTCTTGACCATTCTACTTGCTCAGCATGTGGTTCTTGCACTTATCTATAACCGTCCCCGCACGAACTTACCTTGTGACTCTTTCCACTGCGCGTGCCTGGACTGCTTTAAGGAAACTATTAGGCGTCCTCGTGCCGGCGGGTGTTAGGAGGATAATTTCTTTGCTGGAATTTGGACTTCCTCCTGGGAACTCTGCTAGGCGTCCTCGTGCTGGCGGTGTTAGGGGGATCATTTCTTCGCTTGAACTTGGACTACTTCTGGGAACTCTGCTAGGCGTCCTTGTGCCAGCGGGTGTCAGGAGCAGCATTCTTCACCTCATTGGTACAAGGACAGTGTAACAGAGGATAGGTCCTTCCCTCTCCATTCTTCCCAAAGCCGACTCCACCCTGCAGTTCCCAATCTTGGACATATGGTAAGGTGTTGTCTTGCTTGTCTTGTTTTGTCATACTGCTAATTTCCTTGGTTTACTCAACCCAATTATTACCCTGTTATCAATTTCTTAGTATACACCAGTTACTTATCTCAGGAACATATATCTTAAATCTGGAACATTACCTGCTACCTAAAGGTACCTGTCCTTGATTTTGTCCTGTCAGTTGTTCATGTGCATACGTTGGTATTAATCATGACCTTCCTTTGCAGGTCAGCGGTATCCTGTGGCGTCCATCCATCTTTGGGTCAATTAACTCCTCAGGCAATTGTGTTTGCATCCCTGAGGGGTACATTGGCAGAAAGAACTTGTCGGCTACACGACGGGTTCAACTGCCGGAGCAGAACTTCAACCAGGAATGCTTCAGAGTTCTGACAGCCAAGCAAAATCCCTGAAGGTGTCTCCCTGTCATAACCTCGAGAATCTGTCATCCAGATGGCCAGGACATGGCCATCGCTTTTGGATCCAGTTCCTTGGGGTGGACAGGTGAGGGAGGATCACCTGGATGGGGGTTCCTCGCGGTGTGGGAGTGGGACACCGATGAGTGAGACATGGTACTTCCTGTATCAATTTTTCCCCATCCTCTCAGCTAGGACATTCCGGACCACTGCCCCGCCCACCCCTTTTGTAACTCTTAACGCTTTCGTACAACACAAAGGACAACAGACTAACACCAAAGCCATTTATCTGACATGTCCCAATACCAGGGTCAGGCAAGGTCAGGCAATTGATCAGAATCCCACACACCTGACAGCCCTTTCCTTTCCCCACAGGGATAAAAGGTAGAGCCAGAGAGCACAGTACGAGCATGGCGAGCACGGCAGACAGCACAACGAGACAGCTGCCACGTGGCAGTTCAAGAGAAGGAGAAAGGCGGCAGGAATCAAGTGGGTGGCGAGGAGGGAAGTGACCTTGCCCTTTTCACCCAGACCGCCAGAGCTTTGGTTGCAGGGAGCCTAAAACTGTGAACAATAGCACGTGTCCTGCAGCATAGGATGGCCAGCAAAGTAGGTCAAAGTGGTCATGCAGAGGGCCAAGCAAAGCTTTGTCTTTTTATATTCTTGTATGATGGTTTCCTCCCTGGATCTCAATGGATCTCAATGGGCCAATATTGTTAGGATTTATCTCCCGTTCTTTCACAGAGCTTGCAGATCAAAGTCTTTCGATTGTACGGGGATTTTGCTTGGCCCCCTGTATGACCACTTTGACTTACTTCGCTGGCCCTCCTAGGGCCTTCTGGAATCTTTAATTTCTCTCATATGGGACTCAACCAGAGTCTCTGAGTTAGCACCCACGTGGTGCAGGTTTCCCTCTGCAGCTGAAATAAAACAAAATACAAACACTGTGATTCTTGCACTCCAATATTAAATGTATTCTTGTTTGCGCCTTCTTAACTTATTTGATATAGATTTTATTTTATTGGTTTAACCCCCAACACGTGTTTCCCCATTGGTCAGTATGGTTCTTCAGGAGGGTGAAAATATTAATGTCTAATCATTCTGAAACATAATGGAACAAGAAACCAAATTTGTTTTAATGAAACCGCCTACATTTCGCTCCAATGGACAAACAATTGCTTTTTGAAACTGTCTAAGGAATAATTAAATAAAGTTATAATGACTTACATCAAGTGTCTCGTGGTCCTTGTTAAATGTCATTAATCTTATGAAGATAATGATGTGCAAATGCACTTTCTTTGTGATAATACCAAGTTGGTCCGTTTGCAGTGCTTAAAGGTTTTGAAAGTGCCTAAGAAAATATAAAGAATGGCATTGTGTGCTCCTTCAATTTTAAAGGTTCAAATTCATTTTGGGATAAAAAGATTGTAACAAATTGCACATCTTACCAATATGTAGTTTGAATTTAGAGTCTATATCCTTTTGGCCGTATTATTTACCCACTCGCGATATCTGGACCAATATTCAAATTCACAAAATGGCCACTTTAAATACGTGACGTGGCGGCTTTGATCGCGTGATTTTCGTATCTTCACGGTCGCCATTTTGGATGAGGATCAAATTTGAATTGTTCAGTAGCTCGAACATGAGAAGCTAAATATCTTGCACTTTTTTTGAAATAGTAATTTTAAATGGACTTTGTCTGATTACTAAAATTATACTCTAAACTGGATTATAATAGACAAAAAAAGAAATTCAATTTTTTTTTGAAACTTCACTCTGCGAATTTTGAATGCTTACACATGCGGACAACGTGAAAAACTGCTTTTTAACTTGCATAAATACATGTGTTGTAATATATAGAAAACCTCTCTGGTACATTGTCTGTAAAGGGATATTTTATATATTGTGTTAAAAATGTTATAGTCCATTTAATATCCGGTAGTAATTGTGTTCCGAGCAGTTTTCTATATATTACAGCACATGTATTTATGCAAGTTAAAAAGCCGTTTTTCACGTTTTCCGTATATGTGTAAGCATTCAAAATTCGCGAGTGAAGTTTGAAAACATTTTGAAAAATATTTTTTGTCTATTATAATCACATTTAGAATATAATTTTACTAATCATACAAAGTACATTAACAATTGCTATTTCAAAAAAGGTGCAAGATATTTAGCTTCTCACGTTCGAGATAATGAACAATTCAAATTTGATCCTCATCCAAAATGGCGACTGCTCTAAAAAAAATCTATATCAAAATAAGTTACGAAGGCGCAAACAAGAATACATTTAATATTGGGGCGCAAGAATCACAGTGTTTGTATTTTCTGTTATTTTGGATTGATAGCATTGGGCAGTTTCAGAGCAGACAAGCACAAATGTATGCAGCTTCTTAGCACATAGCAATTAACAAATATCAAGAATACTAAGAATACTCGCCATCGGTTGTTTTTAAGGCTGCACCATTTATCATCCCCTCTGCAGCTGATCTTGCCTTCACACTTTTTACAGTTTGGTTCAAAACTTGCCACTTTGCGATTCTTACTCAACACAGCCCGGTTCTTATCGGTTCTTCCCTCAACTCACTGGCTGTGATTAACCACTTGGCTGTTGCCTTTCTGCAGTCAAGGCAGCTATCACGTGCGCAGGAGCTTCCCTTGCTCTTGCTTATTGGCATAGGTTTGCCCCGTGTACCACTGACATCTGCTGCAGTACACTTGTGCTATTGTTCGCAATCTTAGGCTCCCTTCCACGAAGGCTCTCCGGGTCTGGGGCGAAAAGGGCAAGGTCACTTCTCTCCTTGTCACCCTCTCGATTCTGGCCACCTTTCTCCTTCTCTTGAACTGCCGCGTGGTAGCGGTCTCGTTGTGCTGTATGCCATGCTCGCCTTGCTCGTACTGTGCTCTCTGGCTCCACCTTTTATCCTGATGGGGAAATGAAAGGGCCATCAGGTGTGTGTGATTCTGATCAATTGCCTGACCCTGATATTGTCCTTTGTGTTATAGGAAAGGGTTAGAATTACAAAAGGGGTGCGGGGGACAGTGGTCCGGAATGTCCTAAGTGAGAGGATGTGGAAAGGTTCTTACAGGAAGGGGAATGCTGCGTCTCACTCGTCGGTGTCCCACTCCCACTACCCGATGACCCCCCATCCAGGTGATCCTGCCTCACCAGCCCACCCCCAGGAAATGGTTCCAACATCGATGGTCGTGTCCTGGCCACCTAGATGACAGATCCTCAAAGTTTTGACAGGGAGACACCTTCAGGATTCTCACACTACTGACCCAATAACTTAATGTTCCCAATAGGTTATTCCCTGCTCTGCTTGTAGGTTCAAGGTAATTTTCCATTTTAAGTACATTCTTGTCATGTGTTCCCATTGCTCTAATTACTGTTCACCGGAATGACTGATTGTTACCTTCCTGTGGCAATGGTTATTAATTGGGGGCTGTGCAGTGCCAGATGTTTGGTCAAAAGACTAGTGCGACATTTTGAAATCAGGCGGAAGTAGCAATCTAACCACGCAGCTCTGCAGAGATCTTTCATGTCACACTGGTTTTCTGCAGTGGTTTGCCACTGGCTGGCTAAGTGGAAATTGGCTGTTTCCACTGTGGTTCTGCCTTGGAAATTAGCACTCTCATTACCAGCCGAATAGTGCTCTGCAACAATGGAAGCAGGATCTCTGCCTTCAGTCTCCCTATTAGGGTTCTGGGCAGAAAGGCAAACCATTGGAAACTGCGTGGGCAGCTGGAACTGGGATTCCCTTCTCCCTTCTGATGTTGATGGAGAATTATTCAGTAGGATTTCTCAAGCTCCTGAGAAACGTGTGAGTTCATCACCTTGGTCGCATGCCCCCACCTTTTGTGATCATATTGTTCTGAGGACAATGTAAAGCAGTGGTACTATGTCCCATCCCTTTTGGTGTTGATGCTTCAAAGCAGGTCTGGGCAATTGGAGAATGTGACAAGGCCAAGACCTTGAGCTTGTCAGCTCTGATGGAGAATCACTTGTAATGGATGGTGGAAAGTACAGAGAGAGGTCCAGAGCCATACCTAGAGAAGGGAGAGAGCTTTGCTAACAAAATACAAATGTCTGTTCCCTGTCAATTTCTTGCCACAAAACATGCCTGAAACATGTTTTGCTGTCGGATGAAGTAAATATGTAATATACACGAATGATACATTAAATGTGTATTACATTCAACAAGGACACCATTGGATTGTTTGTGCACCTATGTTAAATGTGTGCAAGTGTGAAGTTAATTGTAACAACAGCTCGTGTTACCCTACTGCTCTAACAACACTGCTCTCTGCCATCAACCATAGACAACTGTCTATACATATACATAAAAGGCTTTGCTTGGGGTTTTAATTATGTGTGTTTTGGGGCTTATACATGGTTTGTTAGAACTTTTTCCTGTATCAAGGTGAGGTAAGAGGACCATCTTGTGGGAAGATGTGTTTATGATGTCTCTTTGAGCATTTCCATGTTTTCATCTGGTTGTGTTGGGAGGGAGAGAGGGCCTTCCCACCCCCCTAAGTGATTCCGAATGAGAAACAAACTGTAGACCGCACATCGAGGAAGCAGGAGGGAGGGGGGTGTATGCACATGAGAGTGTATAGTTGCGTAGTGCATGCATTGGGAGCTATATAACAGAGGTGGGTATAAATGCCATCTTAGTTATTGGCAGCCATTTTTGTAATTAGGACCAAGCGTGCCAAAAAGCACCAAACGTGTTAGTAGTAGATTTGCATGGCCCACACAAACATAACCCCCAATACGAGTAGGCTTTGGCGAGTTACAAGTCTGCCATTGTCTCAGAGACTGTATGCCTTCGCGCCCCGGAAAGAATGTGCTCTGCAAGGCCAGGAGAAGGGGGCAGAGCACCTCTTGGCAGTTACCATTCCATGATAGATGACAAAGCATGAACCCTCAGTGCCAATATCTCACACGTTAGAGTTACTGCCCTCCTATGGTTTGATCGCAAGACCCCCACATACCACGGTGCCAGCCAGGTCCAGACCACTGATCATAAAGCTGTAAGACCCCCGATCGGTCAGAAAGATCAGAAAGCAAGGTTATCTTGAGTCACAATTTGTGCTGCAAGGTGCCAGGAGGGATAAAATTATAGCTCAAAACGAGGGTGGAGAAACTTGGAGGCTGCTGGCGCATCTGGGAGTGAGTGAAGTAGGCAAGTTGGTATGGCCTTTGGCTCTTCCTCTGGACCCATCTCTGTGTCTGACAGGTGCACCATTACAGTGATAGATTAGCATTGTTTTCGGAATAAGTAATTGCTTGTTAGACCCTGTTTGATCACGGATGAAGAGCCCAGCAGCACCCACGTGGATGAACACTGACAAGAAGGCTGGGACCAATGGCCTAGTATCCCCTCTGGTGTGGGCCGCCCATGTATAGGGTTTCTCCAACCAGTCTCACAGGTTTTTGCTGTATGTAGTTATGATGTTGATGATGTTTTTTGTAGAAATAAATACTTGTTATCCTCGCAAGCGGTGACTTGGGCCTTTTTCCCTAGCGGGTTGTATTTTTTCTGGTGTGAGCTTACAGGGGCGTGCCTTGATTTGGTGACCCCGACATGATCCGAGAGACCCCTGCGCCGAAGGAGGCTTCCAGGCTGCTTCTCCGAATGGGCCGCACCCGTCTGCAGTGACCAGTCTCAGATGTGTCAGTAACAGGGTTGCATGAGCCATTTTTACTGAATTCCTGTCCTCTTTTTGAAGCACGGCTCCAAAGAGTGCAGGCCATTGTTGGGACCCTGTGATGGAGGAGTTTGGGTGAACACGCATATGTGAGTATACCCTTGCAAGTGATAGCAAGTAGGGGAACGGTGCATGTGCATGGAAGAGGAGTATTGTGCGAGTGGGGTTAAGGAATGTGTGATTGTGTGTTAGTGGAGACTTTGGGTGTTTTAGTTATTAAAATGTTTTAAGAGGAACAAAAAGGAAGGAAAATAAAGGAGTGTAGGGAGCCTTCCCGAGTGTGGGGAGATGATGGTACCATTTATTTTGTATATACAGAGGTGAACAAGTAGGAGCTCTGCATATCTAGTGTGTTTGGATATAGTGGTATTTGTTGTTTTAGTGCTGTTTTAGTATATTGCGATTTTTATTTAAAAGAAGTGAAGGCCCCAAGTGGGTAGTTGTTAGTATGGTATTTTAAGTATATTGAATGAACGTGGTGTTGTATTTGGTGTGTGTGGATGGAAGGGGACCTTTGACTGGGAGAGCGACAGGGAGGAGGGGACAGAAAACTGGTTTTGACTTTAACAACTGCATTGTGCAGGGCGTGCAAGCACAAGATTAGGAGATCTGAAAGTGCTATTTGCCAGAATGGGAGAAGAGACTCCGCTAGAATATATGTATAGTGCACTACCATTGTACAGGGACAAGATAGAGAAGTATCACAAGCAATGGGTGGTAAAGACACGAGGGAGGATGCCCTTGTCCTGGCCAGAGCAGGGCACCCATAATAAGGGAATACTAGAACACATGAGTACATTGTTTGCTGCAGAAGAGGAATGAGATTTTAGATCTCTGGAAAATGATTGAGAAAGTAGAGGACTCTGACAAGGGAGGGGTCTGAGATATCCCTGGAGGAGATACCACGTAACAGAGAGGGGCGAGACCGCAGCAGGGCATAAGGGACCTTATCCGTTAGCGGCTCACCCAGCAATGGGCTACACTAACCCGTCCTATGTACCCACACCAGCCACCGCCCCGCCACCACCGTATGTCCCTACCCCAGTTAACACCCCATCCCAAGAATGCAAGGAGACAAAGGTATTAGAGGAGACGCTGGAAGTGGCGTGAGTAGAGTAGAGTAGAGTAGAGCTGGCACGATTAAGAGCAGCACAGATGGAAAAAAGAGCAAAAAAAAGCAAACTAGATGAATGGCAGGCTGGGGACATTTTATTTAGGTTAGACAGTACGGCAATAAAAGATATGCACGTTCAGGAAAATGAAGATGAGTGTGGGCAAATAGAGAGCCCAGGATATGGGACAGTAAGGTCAGATAGGAGAATTGAGAGATGAAGAATGGGACACAGAAGACGAGGGTGAGGGTGGTGCAGAAGAGGGACAGCAGGCCCCAGAAATAAAACAGAGGAAAGAGAGCATGTAGAACGATAAGCTAAGGAGCAGGTATGGCCGAGTGGCAGTTGCAAGGAAGAAGAGAAGTGCAGAAAGGAAAGTGGTGGGCACACAGATGCCACTATTGCACAAGGGCCCACGGAGAGCACACTACGTGCCCTGGGCACAAATGGATACAAATAACGTGATCAAGACGCTCCCGCCCCTCACTGCAGGTGCTGCAAAATGGATGTAAACATTCAAAAAACAGACAGCAGGTGTCCCTTTAGCATTGTGGGATATGAAATGTTTGTTGGCAGCCATTGTTGGTGACCAGGAAGGAGATTTATGGATCAAGGCGTGACACCTGGGAGTGAAATTGGACGGCGGTGCACACAATGCAGCACCTTTCAACAACCTTAGGGCACATGAGTGGATCCGCTATGGTGAACATATCCCTACACCCCAGACTTGTAGTGTATAATGCAATACGCTACAGGAGAGGAGGAGGAGGATCCCGCACAGTACAATTTGTAAGCTGCAAGAGATGTGGAGGGTAGTGAAGGGGGACCAGTGGGGCCGATCAATTCCTCTTTTCTACTTTGTTCTCAAGCTGGGCTTCCCCAAGAAGGTGCAGAAGGCGCTCGACAAAATTGTCTGCATTGAAGCAAAAGGGTGGGCGGAGATTCAGACAATAATCATACACCATTGTAATTAAGCAGTGCAAAGAGGAAGCAGCACAGCGGATACAAGCAGAGGAAGCACAATTAGGACAGAAAAAGCTAGCTAGATAGCTGTAGAAGGGAATAAACCCACACCTACACCGGTAGAAACGACAGGGAAAACACAAGCGCCCGCAGATGTGAGGATAGCTGCATTCTGGCCAGGAGGGGAACAAGGACAGTGGGGAGGTGGACCTCAGTACCCCTACCCAGAGTGGCAACAATGAGGTCAGCAGCACAGGAGTGGTGGCTTCCGAGGAGGAAGGGGGGATTTGGTGGTATGGGACATCAGGGAGCGGGCACAGGTCGTTCGCAATGTTGGAGCTGTGAAAAGTGGGGACATTTTGCAAGGGAATGCAGAAGCAGACAGGGGGCGGGGTACAGCTCCTATACCAATTATCATCCACTATCCCACCCCCAACCACAGGTAACAACACTGAGGGTGACATCCATTCACTATGAAATACAACAAGCACATACACGACTGCCACCTGGACCACAAGGCGCACAAGGGCGTAACCCACAAATGCTGCAGCCACTAGGGCCCCAACAGAATGCCATGTATGGGAATAGCATGCCAATAGCTAACAAGGTGCCGAACGTCACCATCACACCCTATGAAGGAGTGAGCGTGATGGGAACAAACCCTTCCACTCTCTGTGAGAAACCTGACAGTATTCTCCCAGGTAGAGCCCAGGAATCCCTTATCCAGGTGGCCAGGACACAGCCATCGCTGTTGGATCCAGTTCCTGGGGGTGGACCAGTGGGGGAGGATCACCTGGGTGAGAGCGACCAGAGTTATGATTGGGAGAATATCCAAGGTGTGGCGCGGTACTGTACCAAGGAGGAAGAAGAGGATGAGATCCCGAGGCCTAAGTAGCTTACAATACATCTGCCTCCCAGACTCCCATTAAATCTATTTTACCCAGATCCAATAAACCCTCCGTACAAAACCCATCCTCTAAAATCTGTAACCCACTTGCATCTCATCCAAGCAACCCCGGACATTATTTTCCACATTCCTCTAGTTATTTTGTCCCAAACTCCCAATCTACTGGGACAGAACACTGCTATTCCTACAATCCCCTATGTTCTGTTCTTCATCCCGGTCATTCTTGTCCATTTCAGAAACCTTCCCTTTCCCGTCCCGTAGGATACTCTGACACTCCAGCCCCTCCCCGTTCCAATACAAAAACTATAATTCCTTTTTCCGACACCAACACTTTTCCCTGATGTAGAAAACAACAGACTTGTAATAAGACTGTTTACCTGATATGTCCCAACATGAGGGTCAGGCAAAGTCAGGCAATTGCCTTAAATCACACCTACCTGACGGCCCTTCCTTTTCCCCACAGTAAGAGAGCACAGTACGAGCAAGGCGAGCACAGCAGACAGCAAGACGGATGGCTAATCAGGTGCGGCAGTTCAAGAGAAGGAGAAAGGAGACAGGAATCAAGAGTGTGGCGGCGAGAAAAGTGACCCTGCCATTTTCTTCCCAGGCTCATGGAACCTTCGTGCAAGAGAGTCTAAGACTGCGAACAGTAGTACAAGGTCTTGCAGCAGACGTCAACGGTACACAGGACAAGCCTATGCCGATAAGTAGGAGTGAGGGAAGCTCCTGTGACCGTGGTACAGGCCCTGACTCCAGTAAAGCCGAAAGCCAAGCAGTTTATCACAGCCGGTGAGTCGAGGGGAGAACCTATAAGAACCGGGCTGTGTTGAGTGAGAATCGCAGAGTGGCACGTTTGAACCAAGTTTCAATGAACTATGAAAGAACTATAAAAAGTGTTAAGGGAAGACCAGCTGCAGAGGGAAACCGGCTACACGTGGGTGCTAACTCACATTGGAGCGACATTACAGGTACCAGAAGGCCGTAGGAGAGTCACCAAAAGAGGTCAATGTAGTCATACAGGAGGTCTAGTAAAATCCCTGTACAAACATAAGACTTTGATCTACAAATTGTGTGAAAGCAAGGTAAGTGAATTCTGCCATATGAGAAAGCAAGGGAATTGAATCCTGCAAACACAAGTGACCGTGAAGTTGGCAGGAGTGAGCCTGACCAAGGGATGCTGAAGAGAGGGGCAAAGTCGAAGGTCCCGAGAAACAGTGTGTTGACAGATGTGAATGCGGCCGAGGGATGTCCACTGTGAGCTGGTTGAAAGACATTGAGAAATTAAGAGAAGAGAGGGGTCCAAGCCGACCGAGGGAGATCAAGGGGTGAAACCGTCACCCAAGCATTGGCAGTCAAGAGGGCGTCTGAGCCCGACCGACGGAGATCCAAGGGTGAAGCCATCACCCAAGCACTGGCAGCCAAGAGGGCTCTGAGCCCGACTGAGGGAGATCAAGGGGTAAAGCTATCATCCAAAGTTCATTAAGAAAAGAACTGATATGTAAATTAAGGAATACGATATGTGAAGGGTCAGCGCCCAGAAGAGGGGACCCAGGGGTGAAACCATCACCCTACGTGAACTGTGGATGACAATTAAGAAGGGTCAGCGCCCAGAAGAGGGGGACCCAGGGTTGAATCATTATCACCCTAAAGAACTTTCAAATGAAAGTTCTTTAGGGTGATAATGATCAAATGCTTAAAGGAACTTTTTGTTTTTGTATATTGAACACGACAGACCTGCGAAGACAAGAGACTTTCAAAGGAAACAAGACTTGGCCATCGACCGTCCTGAGAGCTACCACTGGAACTGCTGTCTCGTGCTGGAGAAGCCTGAGACTGGACTCTGACCCAAGATCCCACCTTACTCCGTGCTCAAAATGTGGGGAAGGGAGACCCAGGCTACCACATACTGACAAATTATTTGAGAAGACTTCTCTCTTTTCTTTAAAATCGTCCCACACTCTTTTTGTATTAGTTGTAAGGTTGGGCAATAGGTTTCTTAGTATAGGCCCTTTTTATTTGAAACAACGCCACTAGTACTGCCTTATTTTTCATTTGATGGTCGAGGCTTGCTCCCATCTTAGACTTAGGCTTAGATTAGGCATTTTTCCAACCTGCATACAGCATTCATTGTTCAATAAACACCCTTGAACTGTGATCACTTGTGTCTGTCTTACTTATTGCCACCATGAGTTCCTTACGGCTCCCAGGGACTAACAGATACCCCGGCTAGGACAGACCAGTGCCCAGTACTATCCATGACAGTCCACCCTGCGGAGGAACCTTGGTGAACGCTGATATAGGAAACAAACAAGTCATCTTCATGGTTGACACAGGTGCCACTAAATCATGCATCAGGGAGGGAAGTTTCCTGTTGTCGGGTGAAACTCTTGACACTCAGGGCTTCTCTGTGGCTGGCGCCACGGTTCCATACACTAAAGTGCTTGACATTAAAGTAGGGTGGAAATTTGTGCGGGTCTCCCTGTTATACATTGAAAGTTCCTCAATAAATTTGCTGGCCCGGAACTTTCTAAGCAAGCTGAACATGACTATCTCCTTTACAGACAGTGGGATAGTATGTGCCACCCCAGGAATGTGTGCCATGAGGGCAATGGTGATTATATGTGCACAAGGGGGGAGGTGGTAGTTTGCGGGGTTCCCGTGGATCCAGACATTTTCTTGTACAGGATCGCTGTGCTTCTTGAGGCTATACCCCAGATTGGCAAAGGTTGCTGGGAAGTGCCGGGCGATTTAATTTTTCGCCCTGTGGTGTCCACCGAGTTGGTTGCGGGAATGATACTGTCCCTAGAGTTGCAAGGTCTGGTGATTTCGGCGAAGATAATTGTTGTCTTAGGGACAGGCCCTAACGGGTGTGCGTGGTGCACAGTGCTTTGTATTGATCCCACAGTACCCCTGAGGGAGGTAAACGATGCAGAGTTGTTTGAGGATCAACCTGATGATGGTGAGATTGTATTGGCTATTTGGATCCCCTGTGAAATTATGGTGCACTATGGGGAAGCACAATGTCCCCTCATGGCCCCTGCAGCCCTACCCCACCCCACTTTATTGGTGCAGACCTAGAATAGGTACCTGAGCGACTTTGGACCACAAATGCCCATGAAGTAGGACTGTTACAAGGCGTGACCCCGGGGCAAATAACACTGAAATCTGGTGCAGCTCTGCCCCAAGTGCGACAGTATCCCCTATGCAGGGAGGAAGAGGAGGGGAATAGGGACATCATCACTGCACTATTAAACCAAGGGATAATAGTGCCATCCACATCCCCATGTAACACTGCCGTCAATCCTATAAAAAAGGTAAAAAGGGGCAGTTGGAGGATGATTCAGGATTTGTGCCCACTAAATGACTTCATACTGCAAGAATTTCCTGTGGTCTCAAACCCTGTGACAATACTTTGTAACATCCCCAACGAGGTGACCCATTTTACTGTGGTGGATCTCAAAAACGCTTTCTTCTCCATTCCACTGCACCCCAACTCACAATATCTCACTACGTTTACGCATGGGCGGGATGAGGTTCAAACACACTAGATTGCCTCAAAGGTGCTCTGAGTCCCCCAGTATTTTTGCCAGAGTACTACATGCAGACTTGGGGAACATCCAGGTACCCAGTACCATTATCCAGTACGTGGATGATCTGCTGGTGTGCAGTGACCGCAAACTCCAGTGTAGAAAAGATTTGAAAACACTCTTGAAGCTCTTGGACCGCAAGCGGTACAAGGTTGACAAGGCCAAATTACAGTATTGCCTACAGGAAGTACTGTTCTTGGGGCAATTGATATTTGTTAACGAAAAAGCATAATCCCTGATTGTGCCGCCTCTGTGCGCGCCCCTCCATGACCCACCACTGTGAAGGAGATGCAAAGGTTTCTAGGCTTATGCAACTACTGTTGGGCCTGGATACTCGATTATGCAGCATACACAGGCCCCTCCTATAGGGCTTCATGGAGGCCAAAAAGACTGACAATAAGATTGTATGGACGGAGGACATGCTCACTGAGTTCTAAGCACTTAGTGTAGTGATTTCAAAAGCCCCAGTGTTAGTGACCCGAGACTACACTCAGGAATTTGACTTATTTTTCACACTCCAATGGTCAATTCATGACTGCAGTACTGACACCGAAAAGCATGAGGGGCCACAAGCCACTGGCCTATTACAGCAGCACGTTAGACTCAGGGGACTCGGGACAATTTGCATGCGAGCAGGTACTTTCTGCTGCAGCGTTCGCGATTGAAAAAAGCTCCACCATAGTAATGGGGTGCTCTGTCATTTTATACGTGGAGCATGCAGTGTTTGCTATCCTGGAGAGATCAAAACCCACCCTGAATACACAAAAAGCTTAATATTGTCCAGCCCCAACATTCACATTGTAAAATGCAAAACAGTAAACCCTGCAACATTTTTTGACTGAAAAATGCACAGACAAAGACATGGCCGACATGACTGTGTATTATATTAGGGGGAGGAGGATGACATTCCCAAATGAAAAGATAGCCCACTCGAGGGGGGGAGGCCCTCTTCGTTGATGGGTCAGCAATAATTGACCAGGGGACAGGCTTGAGACACACTGGGATGGCTGTGGTACGCCTGGTGGACGGTGAATATGAAACACTAGTGCAGAAAAGATTGCCAATGCATTTTTCAGATCAGGCGGCAGACCTCATAGAGCTCAGAGAAGCTCTACAAGCGTTGCAAGGGTGCCAAGTAACCATCTAGTCAGATTTGCATATGTCACTAAAACTGTGCACACTGGTCTCAGAAGGGCTGACAGTTCTGCAGTACAGCATGCTGCATTGCTACATAAGCTAATTTTTGCACTATTGCAACCATCTGCAGTGGTGGTCGTAAAATGTGCCGCCCACACCAACATCACAGACATGGTCTCTCTCGGTAACTGAGACGCAGCAACCAAAATAGCTGCATATATTCCAGTGTCTTAACCAGCAGAATGCCTGTTGCTAATGCACAATATTGAGCAGCCCCCCTGTCCCCTACAATGCTCTACCAGCTGTGCAAATAATTGAGTTATAGGGGCGGTCCCACAGGAAGAAAAGCGACTATGGTTAAAAAGAGGGTGCAAACAGTCCCTTATTGACTTATAATAGAGACAGGAAATAATGGGGAAAGCAGTCATGCCAGATGAGTTATTGATAGTAACGTTTGACCAGCTTCATCATCCATCACACAGTTCTAAGCAGCACATCGCTGCAGACATCCAAGAGGACTGGTTTGTTCCAAATCTCCAGGAGCACTTGACCAGTTTTGTTATCCGCTGCACCACATGTCAGAGTTGCAGCACAGGGATGACACTGCGGACAATATGAGGCACTATGCCACGCCCTACTGGGCCATTCCACGAGTTGCACATAGACTATGCGGATATGGGTGAGAGGTGCAACGGTTTCCGATACTTCATTGTTGTTAACTGCCCCTTCTCCCGTTGGGTGGAGGCGGGACCTTGTGCACATCCAGATGCAAAATGCACAGCTACATTTTTAGTGTGTGAGGTTTTTCCTCGATGGAGTGTGTGCGATGTATTAAGATCAGATAATGGCACACACTTTTTAAACAAATTGTTCAAGGAAATGGCAGCATTGCTTGCCATTAAACATTGAATGTGCACCATTTAGCACCCTCAGGCCAATGGAGTTGTGGAAAGGATCAACGGCCTGCTCAAAAATAAACTGTCTAAGCTTTGCACCACGTTAAAGAAAAACTGGGTGCACTGCTTGCCGTTAGCACTTTTCATTTTGCGCACACAGCCCTGCAAAGACCACCATTTATCACCCCATGAGGCGTTACTGGTCGTCGCAGCATACACCCCTGTCTCCTGCTAGAAGCGCATCAGACACACAGAGAGCAGCATCTGTGTTAGCATAAGAATTTCACAGTTACTTGACCACCCTAACATAGGCCATTAAACTGGTCTCTCGACAGATTTCACCACCCCGACCAAAGGAAACGCCAGGCACTGCGGCTGCTGCCTCACCCACCTAACTGTTACTTCCAGGCGACCTGATCTTCGGGCACAACTTCATCTGCCAGTAGAGCGACCCCAGGTATAACGGGCCATATTGGGTTGCCTTCTCTACTCCCCTTCCTGTCAAAGTTAAGGAGCTGCGCTACTGGATCCACCCATCAGATGTCCAGAGAGCACCCCTGAGCACACCATAGTGACTTTCTATGCCCAACAGACCTAATTAAGTGTGTACTGAGACATTATAACTACCTCCTGCCACTGCCATCACGGCACACCTGCCGTACACAGCACTTTTTGCACAGAGGGTGCCCTCTTGCAACCTCCCAAACTCTATTTTTCTTTCTTTCTTTCTTTCTTTCTTTCTTTCTTTCTTTCTTTCTTTCTTTCTTTCTTTCTTTCTTTCTTTCTTTCTTTCTTTCTTTCTTTCTTTCTTTCTTTCTCTTTGCCTTTCTTTGTCTCTCCATCTCTCACTCCCTCTTCATCTTTCTCTTATCTTTCTCTCTCTGCCTTTCTCTGTCTCTCCATCTCTCTCTCCATCTTTATCTCTTTCGCTTCTCTATCTTTCTCTCTCTCTCTTACTCTTTCCCTCTCTATCTCTCTTTCTATTTCCCTTTTCCCTACATTATCTTTCTCTGAATAATAAATATCACCTTTCAGACAAAGCAGAACATGTTACCGGCACCCTCAAACAAATCATTGTATATAAAAACGAGAGTTAGCAATGTTAGTGTTTTGAAATTTTAATACTCCTATTTGTGTGCCCTACATTATATTGCGCGGCTGTTTGCAGTATCAATGTTTGCATTAGGCATTTATGTAGGAGCTGATTTATATGGGGTGCTCATATAAAAGGGGGGAGGATTATAGAAACACCACTGTTAATAATGTATTCAACACAAACACAAATACAACTATGTCGCTACTTTCTGGAATACACAAGACCACATTTAGTTCTATTCCTGCCACAAGTATACCCACTAGCTCAGGATTTTTAGAATTTATTGTCGGATCCCTATTTTTGTCCAAATATATTTATGATGCAAGCTGTACCAATAACACCAGTAGTTGTAGAATAATTAATGGATATATAAAAAGCTCTAAGTGCACAAAAAGACAAACAGAGGGCAAAATATGACGCCTATCATGGGCTTGTCTTGGATGCTTTAGAAGATAGACCTAGACCAACTGCAGTGCAACAATAATCCCAAAAGTATCCAGTGTCTGCTGAGGCCACATTTGGTGGTACAAGGACTCAAATATGTGGCGAACAAGTGGCAAGAAACAACGCTTAGTTGCATGGTGGGAGGATTGATAGGGTTTGAAGACAAGGTCCTGGCCCGAGTAAATACAGCATGTGCACCATTCTGGACTGATCATATTGCAAAACTGACAAGGATAGAGGCAATGGAGAAACCTGTGAAAGTGCACAGAGAGGAGATATATGTACTTTGCTTTTACAATGAAGGGACTGTTTCTGTGGGGGCCAATGAACGTTGTATCAAAAACTTGCTCATCCCAGACCTCAAGAAAGGCACAGCCGCAGTAATGGACTACTACTGGGTGTGCGGTCAGTAGGCGTACTTGGACCTCTCACCATCATGGAGGGGCTACTGTTTGCTTGCTACCCTGCACTCAACACTGCTTGTAATACCAGAAGAGCATCTCCAAAGGCGGCCGGCTGACTCATCCCTATCAATGGCGGTTCCCAGCTCCGATGTACCCACCTGCTTCCTCAAATTTGACCGAGCTGCAACCATTGATTATCTGAGCCCTGATCTAATTGTCCTCAAGGTTGCCCAAAGCTCAGGAAAGCGCAATGTTTCCGAAGTTTGCCATGAAATGCGTCTAAGCTCTCCCCTTCTTCTCTCGCACATCTCATCCTGAACCGTTCATAATAACTGTTAAACATGGGCATGAAGAATTCATTAATTGTTGCAATGGCTGCAGCATATGTTTGATCCATGAGCCGCAGCGTTTTTGAACAACTTCTGGACAGCAGGGCCCGCTGAGTATAGCAAAGTTGGCCATTTTGCCCTCTCCTTAATCTCCACCGCCTCAAAATACAGTTCAAGGTTTTCCACCCATGCTGACCATCAGGGTCCTAAACTGACAGGTGCTCCCACCACATAAAAGGAATACAGTGGCACTAGCTGTCTGTGTTTTCGGTATGCCATGCCCCACCAGCCTCCTGGGCACCTTCCTCTTCATCCCCCATAGCGGGTCGTAGACGTTAGTGTAAGCTGCAAACGTACCAATGGGTGAGCCACTGTAACCCAAAATGTACCTTGACAAAAGGGGCACACGAGCACTCACTGGGAGCAGCAACCCCCTGGTGTCCCCTGCAGCACCCTTATACTCCTTGCGTGTCCAGACACCCTATGACACACCTTAGGCACCTAGGAGCACAGCACCCGGAAGGAGCACCATAAAATATAATCCTGTCTCTTTTCCTGCGAAGTACACTGGCCACAGGTCCAACAGGTTGTCCGACTGCACCTTCCTCTATTACCCTGTGTCTGCAGAAAACTCACCAAGATTTTCACTTGTCTGGCTTGTGAGAAGGTACTGCAGTTGTAGGGAGTTAGCCGAGTGCAGAGCTATTTAATTTCTTCTTCTCACCGCCGTTGGGCCCGGGATCCGCAGGCGGTCTTTGTCTCCCTCCATGTAGCTCCGACACGGAGCACAATCAATTTCACCGCTGGGTGGCCCGGGTGTGATGATGGACTCCTCTCTTCCTCCTGTGGCGCAGCAGAAGTGTTGGCAGCCATGGACACCGATACGCAGCACTCACTGCCGGTGGGCCCGGGATCACCTATGGCCTGCCGGCACAGCGACTCACTGGATGGTGGCCAAGCCTCTTGCAAACACCCCGGCCGGGCCACACACACGTTCTTCTCCGGCAGCGCACGCCGCTTCACCAGGGCACGGGGGCCCAAACTCCTTGTTGCCACCCGGGTTGGACATGCAACTGCTAGGGGCACCCAGCAGGGCCAAGTTCGTTGCGAGAATGCCACTTCAATCAGGATAGCTCAGCACCCAACAGCGGTCAGAGTCATCCGACCGGGTCTAGGCACTGGGTGCACCCAGCGCACCCAACCCTTGGCACCGGGGGAACACAGGCCAAGGTTTGTTTAGCAGCCGTAATCACACAGTTCATCCAGCAGACAATAAGACAATGACACAAGATAGACACTCACTAGGTCTCTGGCTGCAACGCCTTCATGTGCGCCCAGAGCCCCTTTGTATTAACTCGAGTCATGAATCATTCTCTTAAACGGGCAACACACTCCTGTTAAAGGGGCCACACCACAAGTACTATACTACATTTCCCAGCATGCCGCGGTTAGTTTGAGCATGTGCAAATAACGCTTCATGCTTGTACCTGCAACTCTAAACATTTAACCAGGAAGTAATGAGCCAGCAGTGCTCCACGACCACAATGCGTCCTATTTGCCTGCGGCCAGGCCTTCTGTATTTGTTTAACCCTGAATTCGGACCTTGAGATTGTCTTCTGTGCTGTCCCACATTTCAGGCATTGATGTGTATTTCCAACACCCAAGGACTGTCACTTTCATCTGCAGAAAGGTTGAACTTTTCCAAATAACACTTTGTTGCCCTTCTATACTTAAAATTCCTCGATTCTTATAGGAAAAGTTTAAACTCTTCAACAATCTCTTAACCTGTGGTCGCAAATTACCTGTCCCGTGGCTCCTTTAATGCTCTTACCCCCACCCCCTCAGCAATCTAAAGATCTTTCGTCACTGTATGCTAGAATCCTATCAGTGCTTTTCCCTTCCCGTAGTAATTCCGCTTGAGAAATCTCACCGTTCCATGTGATAAAAAAGCGCAAGCTCAGATTTGCACATCCTTAATTCTTTTATAATGGGTATTTATTCACCCTAGCCCTTTTTCTATTTTTCTAGGTCTCTTTAATTTCATCCCTTAAAGCTGCCTTTCTTAATGACTTAACATTCGCACCACAAGTCAACGCAGTAGTAAAGTGCTTTTTCCACCTATGCAGAATCAAGCAGCTATTACCTTTCCTCACCATCATGTCAAGAATACAGTACGCCAACAGCATCTATCTTGGAAATTCCAAATTACCTCACCAAAAACCACAGCGAATATTCAACACAGCAACAAGACTACTCCTCAAATTCAAAAAGAGAGAACACATCACACCAGCAATGAGAACCCTACAATGGCTACCAGTCAAAAATGTGTTGCTAATCCCAATTATTATTATTATTTTGTTAAATAAAAAAATATTTTTTTAATGTAAAAAAATGTACCCCTCAGTGCTTGCTTTCCAGCACCCATGCTACTAACTTTATTTAGAACCCCTGCTACTCTGCAACACAGAACCACAACGTCCAATTTAACCCCAGCAAGTCAATCACCCAAACCTGTCACACAGCCTCGTGCCACCACCACCAAATTCACCACAGACGCTCACTCGGGCAACCCAAAATCCTACCACAACCCAGCATCTGACACAAGTGAGCCTCACTTCAGCATCTCACCCCATTTCCCCAAGTAGCCCAAAATACCCCAGTAAAATCAGATCTGCCTAACATCTGGGTTCTCCGTCACCCCCGCCCCCACACCTGCCTCTGGGATTTCAAGCTTTTCTCAAGGTCTCAAATGTAAGCAAGTTTCAAATGTGGGCAAGTCTGCAGTAAATCCATCACCCAACTGCACCCCAGCACCCAACTCTTAGGAAAGATTTCCATTTATGGGTAATTTTCCCTTCAGTTGTGAACCCCTCAACTTTTATGCTTTTGTCTAACCATCCTAGCCTGACTTACCAGCGGAGCCCAGCCCTCTGCTGTATTCCGCTAGGATTTTGCTCATTTTGTTATGAGGAAACTGACATGCCCTTCAGACTGTCAGTACTGGGAGACTTTGTTTCCCTTAGTCTTTCACTTTGTTGCTATTTCTTAGCAACATTTTATCAGTGCACAATGTACCTTCCAGTACAGTGTGCTGGGGTCTCTTTTTCATTTCTAAGACCCTAGACACCCTCAAAGGATTTTTGACGAATGTACAAGTGTGTTCAGGACACAGCTGGCGGCAGCAGTTACTTTGAATGCATGTTTGACTCTTTTCTATGGTCCAAACCGCGTTTGGCCCAGGAAGGACTGTGGCTAGTGCCTCAAATGGCTATGCCACAAGGTCCTTTGTTCTGTCCTTTGGCCATTTTGTCCCTTTGCTTTTCCCAGGTCGCGCAGACCCAGGAAATTCCTTATTTGGTCATACAGACCCCCGCGCAAAACAAAGCTTTCGTGGGCTTCTGCAAGCCTTGTGTTTGTGCGCCCAGGATGTGGGCTGGAGCTGTCTAGTTCCAATACACATCCTGCTGAATGTCTGGTGTGCTGGGATGACTGGGACCACTGTTGTCCCCGATTGGTCCACATCTGGGATGGTTGAATGTGAGCAGATTTCCTTTTGGTTTCTCTTGGTTTTGGCGTGAAGGAGATTCTGGATAAGAGAAGGCACTCTAAACGTATTCCAGGTCAATCTTCCGAGTTCACACCAAACTTAGTAAAGGAGCCAAGTATCCTGAAACGAAGAAGCAGAACTGTG
Organism: Ambystoma mexicanum; assembly: GCF_040938575.1. Classification (NCBI taxonomy): domain Eukaryota; kingdom Metazoa; phylum Chordata; class Amphibia; order Caudata; family Ambystomatidae; genus Ambystoma; species Ambystoma mexicanum. Next base: position 976,282,901 of record NC_090934.1, on the reverse strand, counting down.
GAACAGCTGGTGACCCGCTGGAAGGTTTGGCACCCTGACCCCATTGTTGTCTCGGTGGAGCCCATGTTTCTCATCGATCATAGACGGCCTACAAGGGTGCTTCGGCCCGTTAGAGTAATGGGACTAACTACTCTCTGCACCTCCTGCTTAACCTGTAAACTAGCCCCTTCAGAAGTGTTCCTGGACTGCCCAGTGAACTGACCAGCTCGTACTGGACCTTTGCCTTGGAACCGCCGCGGTCTCCAGTTTCGACTTGAGCCTTTGGGAACCATAAACTCTTGGTAGAAGGCACACTCCGGCTGAGATTCATACACCTAAGTTTGGAATTAGGAGAGTCCACCTGAACCCGAGCCTAAGCGGTTCCTGTGTCGCCCCGCTGTGGTGACGATCTTTGTGGGTGCCTTGCTGCTGTGCCCCCCTGTGCCCTAGGATGAGCTGCAGTGGAACTGGCCTGATCCCTTCACCAGAAGCGTAGAAATCGCTACTGTCCCACCACAGACTGAGGTCCTGGAACGCAGCCCCTGAAAGCCGGAGAGACACGCAACTGCGGAATTCAAACCTGCGAGCGAACTGGACCAGACTGACAAAGTTTGGTTTGGACTGCGTCGAGGGTCAGGCCACTCTCCTTTATTAAAGTAGCCTGTGCTACCATCCTATTTCCGATTCCTGGAAATCGCTCTGCCCTCTTTTGTGGACCCTCCTTGAATAGTGGAACTTTATTCTTCATCACCTCACCCACTTTCCTGAGCTGCTAAAACCCATTGAAAAGACTTGTTTTGTACTTTACCACATGATCGAGTGCTCCGACACTGAATGTACTTTTGAGCATGAGGCTCTACACTTTGCCTATTAGTAAGGGTTTGACTTGTTGAAGGACTGCCTAAAGTATATTTGCACTGTATGAGTCCTTTCTGTTTCAGGTTATGGATCTCTACTTGTGGAATATTACTTTAGGCTAAGAGTTACTGTATATATGTTTCCTAGTATCGTGTTGTGCTTGTTTTGTTAATATTGCTGAGTTTCATCTTGTGTTTGAGTTAAAAGGCCTTTAATAAATGAATACATATTTTTGAAATATACACCTGACTGAGAGTCATTTGTGTTGTTGTTTGCTGTTTGTGCTCATTGTGGATTTTCGATCACCCTCACCCCTTCGGAGACCTAGTCTTGACTGCCACCAATGCTACCTTGATTGGTCTGGCTTGTCAAGAAGGTTATCCTGTTCCAAGAAACTAGGCTGGCCTTCTGAACCTCTGCCCACCAGATCAGAGTTCAGAAATCCATCTTAACACCAACTCTACTTCCCAAAATCACCACTGCATTGCTCCGCAGGATCCCCACCACCCACCTTGCCAACAGCAACTCTACCACCCAAGCCATGCCTCAACCTTTCAGGGCCCCAAGGCAGGTGTAAACAGATGATTTTGTTTTGGACGGGTTAGAGCCCATTGAATTATATGGATGGGCAAGAGGCTTGGCGGGTGATTTAACAATTTCCATGATGGGGGACACTGTTCAAAGCGTGAGAGTTTAGAGCTATGACCAGGCCCACCCACCTGCTAAATCCAGCAAAGCACACCCACTACCCAACCTCATTCAAGAACCTCACCCTTTACCTCACTATCCAATCTCACCCAAGAGCCCCATCACTCAACCTTACCCAAGCACCCTCACCATTCAATTTCACACCCCACCATCACCTGTGCATATCACTCCAGTTTCCAGACTTGCTGAACTCTAACTGTGGCACCTCTGCCCAAAACTCCACCAACCAACATCACTGTCGCAGCCTGCCTCCACCTGGCGCATGGCTTCATCACTGTGCAGTGCTGACGGTTGTAGATGCACCCCGCGGAACATCACAAGAGTGGGGCTTCACTATTCAGCCCACCATATGACGGAGCTATGGCATACAGAAGCACAGAACAATGCGGCAACACAGAAAATAAAGGGAAGCCTTCTTTTTGTAGTAACGCTTCTCAACAAAGCTCTGACTTTTGCTTGGTGATGCTTGTTCCCCATTCTACCTGCTCTTGACTCCTGGTTCCTCTGACTTCATCTGGCTGCTGTATTCTCTTTGGATTATTGCTTGGATTGGTTGATTTCTGGTACTGAACTGCTGCATTGGATTCTGGACTGGCCTAGATTCCCTTTGGATTTGTTTGTCTTCTGGGACTGAGCTGCTGTACTGAATTTTAGACTTGCCTGGATTCCCCTTGGATTGTTGCTTGGATTAGTTTGTCTTTTGGTATTGATCTGAACTGCTGCATTGTATTTTGGACTGGCTTCGATTTCCCCTGAGCTTCACCTGATCTTCTGGTAACTTTCCGGACCCACATACATCCCCTCAGATATTCCCTTTGAGTGGTTCATTGTATCGGTTAAGAGACAGGTCTTTACATATTCTGTTTAACCTGTGTCTTTGCCTTTTTTTCATTTTGCGGACCCTTCCAGTTCCCCTCCTTATCTTCCATTGAAACCAGTGACCCCTTTTGGTCATTTGTCAGGGGGCGGCTGCTTTATTTATAGTAAGATTAAATCCCATCCACATGGGCCCGGCTCCGAAACCTGACAATCACCCCAGAGCCTCATCACCAAGAACCTCACTCCAGTGCCCCACAACACAAACTCCTCAGCACCTAACCCCAGTGCCCCACCAACCAATACCACCCCAGCAACTAACTGCACCCAAGCACCCCCTTGACATAAAACCTCATTGCAGCACACAAACGTACCACCCATCCATAGCAATATACTTCACCCTATCCTCTGCGCCCAGTTCACTCAAAACTAAACCTCAGACTACTGTCCATACCACGGCAGCACCCCAGCCCCCAACCTCACCCAGCACCTCGACCTATTGCCCCACCATCAAAGCGATCCCCAGCACCCTACCTCAGCCAGTGTTTTCACAAAAGTATTACATTAAGCTCAGTAAGGAGATCTCTTGAAAAGCTGCTGCTTCATTGAACTCGCACCTGCAATAACCAAAGATGTGTCTCGTCTAAGAGCATAGGGTGCAGCAGAATGTTGCATTTGTCATTACCATCTGGAGTGGTCAGGGTGATGTCCTGATGGTGGTGAGCCTTGGTAAGGTAAAGGGTAACACCTGGTAATGAAATCTCAATGGACAACTAGGGCCAAATTCAAAACATCAAAATTACAGTGGTTCTTCTCCAGCATGCTGTACCAAACTAGACCCCCTTGCGAGATACACCACAACTTCATGCTATGCTTGTATGGGGATGCTTCCATAAAGGCTGTGACTTGATATGCAATTCTTAAATGGAAATGTAGTGTTGTGTGTGGTGCCTTTATGTGTTTGACATCCTGCATTAGTATGTAGTATCTCGTGAGTTTCCTTAGGTTCAGTGTCATCATTTTAGTTGGATCGTAATGATGGGGTAGTGGTTGCTAAAGCTTTATTGAACAGCCAGGTCTTTTGTGTATTAATGAACACAAGCTGATCCAGAATTGTGTGAACTTTCCTTGATAGTGAGACGCAGAGTTTGGCTTTGATTTTGGAGAAGGCCACACTTCAGTGCCTCTTTCTGCTGTTTCACATGATTGTTAGCAGTACATATTTACTTCTCTGGTGGTATGAGATGATCTTCTCTCGGATACACCTAACACCACTGCCCGGAAGACCTTGTAGGTTCCGGGATGCTTTGAATATATATCTTTTTCTTTACTGGTAGTTACTGGATGGTTGCTAGAGCTGGTGTGATGTGAGCTCTCCTGGGCACGGGTCTTGCTGCTGTGTTCTGGAAGTGTTGTAGTCTCTTTAGTAAGTGATATGGAATGTAGAGGTATTGCCTTATGACATAGTCCATTCTTGATAGAACCAGAGCATGGGTGGAGAGGAGAAAGGAGCAGGGGCTGGACCAGAGGGAGAAAGGATAGGGGAACGCCAAACCGAAGCGTTGATGGTGCTGGAGTCATGAAGACAAAGCTGTCCTGCAAGACAGCTTTAAAGTGGTTACCAGCCTTAGCAGGGAATCGGGAGGTCCGTGGTCTGTGTGGTACATGCTGAAAAGGGGAAATGGCTTTTCGTGCACCTTAAGTAGTCTGCAGGGCTTCCTGGATGTTCTGGTCAATCAGGGAAGGTGTGGCAGTGGGTGGGGAGGAGAAGTGGGCAGGGGGTGGACCAGAGGGAGAAAGGGGAGAAGAAGGCCAAACAAGGTGCCGATGATGCTGGAGCCGTGAAGACAAAGCCGGACTGAAAGACAACTTTAAAGGGGTTGCAAGCCTTACCAGGGGAGCGGGAGGTCTGTATTCTCTGCGTTACATGCTGAAAAGGGGAAAAGGGTTTCTGTGCAGCTGGGGTAGCCTGCAGGGGTTCCTGGATGTCCTAGCCAATCAAGAAGGGGTGGGTGGGGAGGAGAAGGGGGCAAGTAGTAGGGGTGGACCAGAGGGAGACAGGGGAGGGGAAGGCCAAATGAAGCGCCGATGAAGCTGGAGCCTCGAAGAGAAAGCCGGCTTGGAAGCCGGCTTTAAAGTGGTTGCAAAACTTACCAGGGCAAAATGGGAGGTCCGTGTTCTCTGTGGTAAACATTGCAAAGGGCAAGAATAAGTCAGTTCCCCCTTCTGTTAGCAGGTCCTGTCTGTCTGTACTGTGCTTGGAAAAGAGTGTGCATTGATCACAGAGCAGTGCATCTTATCCCTCTTGCTTCTGGCTGCTTGTCCTGAGTTTCTCTTTTCATTAGCATGAGTCGTGTCCCTTGTGTTGGGGGTTGAGAGTGTGGACTAACCATTCTTTGCTGTGTTGTTTTCCTTGTTGAACTGTTTTAGCAACTTGAGTTTTGGATCTTAACTATCCTTATGGTTATTGCAGAGAAACCCTGTATTAATTTTGTGATGAAGGGTGTGGTTATCCATGGCAGTACACACTGTGTCTAGTAATGTGTTTTTGTTGTTCTGAGAACTTTAGTCCATTTCAGCACCGATGGCATGGGAATTAGCTATGGAGGTGTAATGCTTTTGACTAAAACATGGTGCCTGTGTGCAATTCATTTTGGGTACTCCCAGAGCCATAATGGAAATTTTCTCCAGACCTCAGTGGAAGCTGCACTTGATGCAAACTCTTCTCGTATTATTCCACTGGTAAACATGTTTTCAGCAGTGCCTATTGCTTTTATTATTCTGCATTGCTCCAAGGACACATTGGAGAGAAGATGTACGCATAGGCTGAGCCGGTGCCAGCTGGTACCTGATAATGTTGTTATGAAATTTGCTAAAGCCGAAGAGAAGTTATGGAGTTGTTTTTTGCTGCTTTCTTGAGAAACGGAAGAGTTTTGCCTATTGTGGTTACCATGGGTCCCTCCGGCCTGGGGCCCATGGGAACTGTCAACATGTAGAGACTTGGAAAGCCAGAAGGTTCTGGAAAATGCCATCACACATTTGCAGATGGCTTAAAATGAGGAGCACCAGAGCAGTCAGACAAAGAAAGCTTCACTAGAGGATGGACGCATCGCTCCAGGCCCGTTGATGGCAAAGATCTCTCTGCCTGCCTGTTTGGGAGCTTTCCAGTGAAGTTCTGGTGAGATGAGGGTGTGCTTTGCAGCTGTGTCAATGGTGATGTATTTTTTATCTAGATTACTTTTATTCATTTATTTACTTACTTATTATTCCTGTTGCATTTATTCATTTATTTATGCTTTTGGTGAATAAAGAGGCCATATAAGAGCCATTTTACAGCCTAGCTGAATGTGTATGTGTGTGAATAATTGCCTCCCAACGTTCAAAGCTTTCATTCAGTGTACTGGGGAGATAACAGAAATATATCTGTGCACTTTCTGAAAAGCAAAACAGGAGGTCCAGTGTGAGTGCATGCAAGGAAGGAGCTAGGCTTGGGTAACCCTGCATATGTGCTCCTGTTTTATTTTGGAATCTTTTCTTGCTGCACAATATTCTCCATGCCTCAACCCACACCCCAGGTAGCATCCCCTGAAGGAATCTGTATGGGATGCAGGAGTAGAAGGATGATGAAATAACTGTCTTTGAATTCAAATATCGTCCATCCATCTTCTTATGCTTGCAATAGATGTCAGAGGTTAGGAAGTTTGGTAGAGCCTTGAGAAGTAGGCTAGTATAAGTATGTTTAGGCCTTTAAAGGCACACATCTCGCTGGAAAGCAAGGGAACACTTTATATAGTGAATTTATCCATGGGTTATAAGGCAGGGTGTATAAGATAGCAGCCTTTGCTGGGGTGTGGTAGGCAAGTACAGGATAGGCAAACCTCAGAGGGGGAGAAGCAAAGTATGGTTCAGAGAAGCAATCAGCAATAAAGGTGCTGTTCTTTGAAGAGTAGGGTTTACAGGTCCTTCCTCAAGTGCAGATTGGAGGGGTTATGTTTTTTTAACATCTTTTTATTCACATTTTTAAACAGAATAATGGAACAATGCATGAGAAGATGAAGGTGTGACTGTACATTGTAAATTTCACTTCACCCATGAATCATCCGTATATACCCTCGGAATATTCCACTGTCAACTCCAACATTTTCGAATATAAAATGTGAACCCCCCAAACAACTAAAGGGAAGTGAGTTGCACATCAAACACAGTAACTTTGACAGGTTGTAGTCGAGCGAGTAAAGCATCATTAAGTTACTCAGGGACTTTGCACATATTAATTAACCACCGCATTCAGAAATAAGCAAGCAGGCATGAAAGGCTAAACATTAAACAGACTCAGTAGTCCGATTCATCCCCACTGTCTCGCTTGGCATCTAGTTAGGCCCTTAGCGGGGCCCAAATGTCTTTCGGTCTGCACACTGACGGCACGGATCTAACATATAACTCTTCTTCAACCGCTTGAGCGTACACTAAGAGCCTCATTACACGGTAGGCGGTAAGGGTTTACCAGTACCGGTAAACCCTTACCGCCTTACTACGAGGTCCCTTTGCGGGACCCGACCTTAATGGCTGGTGTAGACCAGCCGATAAAGTTGGGACCCGCAAAGGGACCTTGGTGCTAATTACGATACCGCAATTTGCGGTACCGTAATTAGCCCCTTCCACATTCCCATTGAGCCCTATGGGGCAAAAATGGGAATGGGGAAGGGCCATGGAGAAAGGGGGAATTACGGCCCCGCCAACCTTGGAATGGGGTGGTAATTCCCCTTTTCTCCATGGTGGTACCGGTATGGTACCGGCGGCAACCATGGTGCTAATAGCACCATGGTTTACCGAATACCGTGTAATGAGGCCCTAAGTCTTTCAGCCAGGCTTTATGAGTAGGGGCCACTTTAGCTTTCCAACATTGTAGAATGTTCTTCTTAGCAACCACACTTGCAATAGCTACAAGTCGACGGATCTTGACAGATGCCTTGCCAATATCTCCTAATAAGTACTTTAGAAGTATTGCCGGAATGGATAACCCAACAATATCACTAACCGTTTCTGCAACTTCCTCCCAGAATGCCCGAACCGGGGGGCAGCTCCAGTACATGTGGATAGAATCTGCAAGGTAAGAGCTACACTCAGGACATATGGGCTGTTGGTCTGGGTTAAATTTGGAAGCTTTATGTGCAGGTGATTCAGGATTTTGAATTGTATCAAACGAAAGTTGGCATGAAACGATATGGATTTAGTATGCTGACAATATTTAGACCATTTAGCATCATCTATCGTAATACCCAGATCATGCTCCCACTTTCGTTTCATATCGTTTTTGGAAGGGGAATATAACTGCGCTGCCCTGTAGAGGGTAGATATAGAGCCCGTAAACCCGTCTGGAGTCATGGTGGCGGTGATAAATTGATGAGTTTGTGGGGCATTTGGAAATGTGGGCCACTGTTTCTTGCATGCCGCTTTAAGCCGATAATATTGCAGGGTAATGATTAGGCCGGCCCCCAGTTTTTTCTGCACCAGTTGCAGCGTGGTACATTTTCCCGCAGGGTACAGATCACCCAGCCTCATCTCCTTATCGGGGTCCCATCTCTTTTTGTAGGGCCGAATCAAACGAAGGCTCCAGCCCAGAGTAGTGCCACAAGGAAAGGAATGCCCAGAAAGGGGTTTCACATCCCACCCCAGCAAACAGGGATGACCAGGCTGTGACCGTGGTGGCCACAGGATCAATATATGTTATGTTCCCTTTAACCACAGAGAACAGCATCACCTGAATACTGGAGGGGGCTACTGCAAACTTTTCGGCCCAAACATGGGCATGCGGCTCTGCCGTGGTAGCCCAGTATCGAGCGTAGTGCGCCTGCGCTGCCTGGTAGTATAGTAAGTAGTCTGGAGCCGCCAAACTGCCAGTTTCATAACTTTCGCACATTTTTGGCCAATTAAGTCGGACTGCCCTCCCTCCCCACACAAATGCAGTAGAACGTTTTTGTAGCCTTTGAAAGAAGACCCTTCCTGGCCAAACGGGAACCCCAAAGAACAAGTAGAGGAGTTTAGGGACCACAACCATTTTAAGAATGGCCACTCTGCCATAAGTTGATATTGGTAACACCCCCCACATTTTTAGTTTGTGTTCCAAGGAGCTCAGGTACGCTTCATGATTGTTTACAAGGTTTGTTGGTCTGTCTGTAGCCTTTATTATACCCAGGTAACGTGCAGTAGTAGGGGACCATTTAAACCAATTTAATGCCAGGGACTGCGTGGTGGCTGGGGTTAGCGGAATGACCTCACACTTTGCCTGGTTAATTTTATACCCTGAGTAGGTAGAAAACGTGGAGATCGCATTCATAATAGGAGGTAAATGTGTCTCAGGGTCCCTGATGTAGACCATCGTATCATCAGCATATAATGAAAGGAGCTGTGGAGAGCCTCTGATACGTATGCCCCTCCAAGTGTGTTCTTGTCTAATCTTAGCAGCCATCCCCATAATAGTGAGAGCAAAAATAAAAGGGGAGAGGGGACAACCCTGACGCGTACCTCGCTCCAGTTCGAAGGGAGATGACATGTTACTGTTCGTTCTTACCCTAGCTGTTGGTAATTTATACAGCATTTGGATATACCCTATAAAAACTGGACCAAACCCAAATTTGGCTAAAATCAAAAACATATAGTTCCAAGAAACAGAATCAAAAGCTTTTTCAACGTCAAGGGTTATGGCAGCTACTTTAGCTTTAGGGTCTCGTTGTGACATAATGGCAAAGAGCCTACGCAAATTCAGCACAGTGGAGCGTGATGGGATGAAACCTGATTGGTCTGTATGAATCAGTTTATTCATATAAGGGATCAGGCGATTGGCTATAGCTTTGGCAAACATTTTCGTATCCGTGTTCATGAGAGATAAAGGGCGGTAGGACGAGGGATCCTGGGGAGGCTTATGTGGTTTAAGCAGTACTGAAATGACAGATTCCCTCATTGTGGCTGGCAGCCTTTGTATGACTTATAAAAGTCAACTGGGATCCCGTCCGATCCTGAAGCTTTCCCAGCTTGCAAGTCTGCAATAGCCTGTTCAATTTCATCAATTGTCAACGGGAGGTCCAACCTCGCCCTCTCCTCTTCATCCAGCTCAGGGAGTGGGATAGAGTCAATATATCTTCTGAGGTCTTCCTGGTCGACCAAGTCAGCGTTAGAGTATAGTGAGGCATAAAACTGTTTGAACACATCATTTATGGCTTCCGGGGATGTCTGTATCGCCCCAGCACAGTCTAAGATGCTAGTGATTTGCCTAGCCCCTGTTTCCGCTCTGATTAAATCTGCCATGGCCTTGCTGGATTTATTCCCTTCACCATATCTACGTGCCCGCATGGGCTGGGAAATGAAATGGAGCTCTCTGTCAGCCAGAGCTTTGAATGTTTCCATTTGGGTTTGAATTTGCAGAAGATATTCTCTTCACTCGATGGCAGGCTGATTGACCTCAAGTTCGCTGAGCTTTCTCTCGGCTTGTGTGAGTTCCCTTCTAATTTCTCTCAGGATGCCATAGGATGTTCCCCTCAACTGACCCCTCAGCCATACTTTAAACGCCTCCCAAATCGATTGCAGGAAGTTGACTGACCCTTCGTTGCGGTGGAAGAACTCCTCAATTTCAACACGGAGGGGCTCTAACACCGACTCATTCATCAGCATGTTAGGGCGCATACGCCAAGATCTAACGGAATGAACCAAATTCCTCGATTTCAACCGCATAAGGACGGGGAGTGGTCTGACAATGTTCTTGGAAGGGTTTCACAATGCTCCACGTCAGCAAGCAGCCCCGGCGAACACAACCAATAGTCAATTCTCGAACTGGAGCCATGAACTCCGGAATAAAATGTAAACTCTCTGTGTAGTGGATGCAATTCATGCCAAATGTCTACCAACGGCAGAATAGCCATCGCCTGCTGTAGCGTCAGCGCTGCTTCAGTGTACTGTTTACAGTGCCCTATAGACCGATCAAGCCCCAGATCCAGGCAGATCTCCTCCCCAAATCACTGCTGCAGAGCCTACGGGTGACAGAAGCTCCACAATCTGTAGGTAAAATGCCGGATTATCCAGATTCGGACCGTAGGTATTAACGATAATAACCTCTTCACTGTTCAGCTGCCCCCATAGGATCACATTTCGCCCATTTACATCAATTATGGATTTAGCCATATGAAAGTTCAGGTGCTTGTGAATAATAATAGCCACACCCCTGGCCATCGTGGAGTAGTTAGTGGCTACCCTTTGGGATCCCCAGCTGTTCGCCAACGAGTCAATAATCTTTTGGGTGGCGTAAGTTTCTTGCAGGAGGAGAATATCCACCTTGTGTCGGTTTGCATACGCAAAAACCTTTCTGGCTTTAATTGGGTGAGCTAGCCCCCGGATGTTCCATGTAAGCAAATTCACTGTTTGCCCCTTAGTAAGCATCAGCCTTAGCCCATTCAATCTTCCAGAGATTAAGTTCAATCAGGTATTGCAACGTCCTAGCAATGTATATTTTGCCCATGCCCGTATTACTGGGTGTTAGCTCTTGATGCAAGGTCATCTGCACAAGCCAGATCTTCATGTCCCTCAGACCGTCGTGCCATATTGTGTGAATTGCAACTCGCGGGCAACCGGCCCTCCAGTGTTTCCTGCCCCCTCCCTCACTATCCCCCAACTGGAAAGTGCAGACTGCAAACTAAAGTTCAACATTTGAAAGGAATATTCGGGCGACACTGATTGGTGGCCCGTCCACGTCACCATACTGACCAGGCCGACCTGACAACCACCGCGCCATTATCTTCTGAATTCAGGTGATCAGACTTCAAGTATTTAAGCCGGACTGTGTATTCGTCTTACATTGTGATTGTGGGATGCTTTGCTCAATATACTTCATAGCCTATTTTGGAGATTCAAAGAACTGTGCCCTTCCCTCATGCAGCAGCCGCAATTTAGTAGGAAAAAGCATCGCATATGGGATGGAACGTGCCCTCGGTGCTTTCTTGACATGATCAAAGGTACGCCGTGCGGCTTGAACACTGTTTGAAAAATCTGGATATATATGAATCTTGTTTGAATCATACACCAATGTGCCCTTTTCTCTAGAGAGGCGAAGGACCGTGTCCATGTCCCGGTAATTGAGGAACCGGGCAATAACCGTCCTCAGCGGGGCCCCAGGTTTAGGCAGAGCAGCCAGGGATTGATGAGCATGTTCAATCAAGAACTGTTGTGAAAATTGGGCTTCCGAAAAAATGGATTGAAACACCTCCTCTAGATACACCTCCATTGGGGTGTTGATTTGCTTCTCTGCAAGCCCGACTATCCTCACATTATTGCGGCGTGACCTCGATTCAAGGTCGTCACACTTCACTTGTACCTGAGTAAGGCCCTTTTTGATGGAATCGATCTCCTTGCTATGTGTAGCCATTACATCCTCCAGCGCGCCAACTCGGGTCTCAGCTTCAGTCATACACGAGCTCATCTTGTGTAAGTCAGCCTTAATGAGCGGCATCGTGGACCCCATCTCATCCAATTAGGAATTTACCGTTGCAAATCCAGCCTGTAGGGCCGCCATGTATGGGTCCGGAGTATCTCCCGCCGGGCCAAAGGGGGTTGACTGACTGCTATGCAGGCTTTCCTCACCCATGCCCTCCTGAACAGTGTTAGTGAAAGCATCCTTCGGGCTGTTCTGCTAGTTCTACTGCCTCTGGTCATACCTTCCGTGAAGAGGCCACTCTAATCAGAACGTAGGCGTCAGGAGGGAGCCCAGTGAAGGAGACCGCGGTCTTCAAGGAGACCAAGTATAGCTGGTTCCGCTTTGAGACTCGGGATGATGTAGTAAGTGTGAAGCTACAGGATATACACAGTGTGTTTGTTGCGCAGCATCGCTGTATTTTAACCCTCAGTACCTCTCTCCCAGTGGCGCATACTGATGGGCGAACTCCCACCCGACCAATGGCCACCGCAGGATGATGAATATACAGGTAGAGCGCACCCCCAACCCCCGTCAGCCAGTATTTCTCCTGCCTGGCCATCCAGCCGTGTCACAAGCCGGGGGGGAGAGGGCACAACCAAAACCCAGCAGGCCTGCCGCTAGCACACAGCGCACACAGCGCACACGGCAGACCCTAGGAAGTAAATGTTTACTCAAACCACAACAAGAAGGGAGGCAGTAGGTCAGCCGACCCGGCTCACGTCTTTCAGGCCTCTACTCCATTGAAGCCACCAGACGCCGCTCCCAGAGCTAATCCGCCATGTGGCCTCTCGCTGACGGCGTATGCTGCAGTACCGGCGCCCCGGATCGCCTCCCCAGATGGCACGGGCACCAGCTGTAAAATCAGCAGGCAGAAGAGGAGTCCCACCACAGGTAAGCCCTGCAGGCCGAGCGGGAGAAGCCAAGATGTTCCCGTCCACCGCGAGGCCAGCGGCAGGGGGGTCCTGCCGCGGCCGCAGCCCGGCCAGCACCCGCTTCAGGGGCCCAGCAGCACCTCCAGCCAGGACCGCAGTGATCTCCTCCACCAGCGGCCGCGGCCCGCAAGGAGCCCCACCTCCGCCGCCCCCCGGGCGCCCAGCTGTCGTCCCCCTGGGGGGCTCAGAATCCAGGACCAGCGCCGACCAGGATGGGGGGACTCAGCCCGCACGGTGCCCGAGGACCGTCCAGAGCTCCGCAGCGAGGATCCAACGAGCCACAGCCCCGCAGACACACTGCCAGGATGGGGGGAGGAGGGCGGGGAGCACCGTATGTCCACGGCTCCAACCCAAAGAGCTTGCGGCCTCCTCCGATCGCCGCCACTCCCCAGAACTCCAGACCGGGGACACAACAGAGAGTCCAAGCGGTGCCCAGGGGGATAAAGCACACAGTCCACACCGAAGACAGTGACCAGTCACTCTGAATTTGCAGGATATTTGCTCGGATCTTCCATGGATGGCGCAGCTGGTAAATCAGGCGGCCATGTCTGTCGGCGTCCAACAGCGCCCCCCCTTGGAGGGGTTATGTTTGATCTGCATTGGTAGGGTTCATAGCAGGAGAAGTCATGTTTTCTATTTGTTTTTGTCCTGCTTGCAGCTAATCAAGCAAGTAAGAAAACTTGCATTACACACTGTTCAAAGTTGGGCACCTCTAGGTAGTCTGTAGAGTGGGTCCTGAGCAATTCCACCATCAGATATTTAAAACAGTTGCCAGTCTCTTTCTGATGGTGAAAGGACTGAAAACTATGTTTGTAAAACGAAGGACCTTCATACAGATAATTGATGTAAACAGTAAATATGTCAATAGAGGTATGTTACGTCCATATTTTGATTTCTGATATGTAAATGGTGCTTAGGCACCAGACACTAATCCGCCCTGTCAAATGAGACAGGTATGCAAACGAAGGTGCGACTTAGTCACCCGGCACCATGTTAAAAGACAAGCAGGAGAATCTAGTGCGGATAATGGCAGGCATGGTGGAGAGTTGTCAAAGAGGAGGCTGGTCCTGGTGGGACCTGAAACACACCCAATGATTGCAGGAGCTACGCAGTACAAGAGGTGGTAAAAGCCCAGAACAAGGGGAGCTGGTGACCTACCGGGCTGGCAATGGATGGCAGTTTACAGAGTGGTGGGCCATAAGAGCGGTGACTACTGGTAAGGAGATGCAGAGTTCCAGGAGCTGTTTTGCTTTCACAAAGTGCCTGGATATTTACATAGAACTCTTAGCTGTTTTTCTCCCCCAGTGCATTGAATGAAAACCTTGGACGCTGGAGGGCATGTATTAACACGGACACCCAACGTCACTGCTATATGGCTCTTTACAGACTCTTTCTTCAGACTATCAACAAAAACAATAAATGAATGGATATATGCAACAAAAATACTAAATGGGTAAGTAAATGCTATACATGCAAAGAATAAAAGAAGTCTAAATAAAATACATCACTGTTGACACATCAGCAAGAAACATCCTCATCTCGCCAGGAGTCACTGAAAACCCCCCAAACAGGCAAGGAGAGAGATCTCAGCATCAATGGGCCTGAAGCGATGCGTTCATCCTCCAAGTGAACCTTTCTACCTGAGTGCCTTGGCGCCCCTCATTTTAAGCCCTCCACAATCACGGGGTGGTGCTTTTGAGACCCTTCTGGTTCTCGAAGTTTCTACCCATTGGCAGCTCTCATGGGCCTCCGGCAGGAGTGACCCGTGGTAACCTTCAAGGAGCAGAACTCTTCCCTCTCTCAAATATGCATGAAAACTCACACTCAGTTTTGACAATGTCCATGGTAACGTTATCAGGTACCAGTCGGCACCGGCTTATTCTAGCGTATTTGCACAACTAACTCCCAAAGTGTCCTTGGATGAGCGGCGCAGAATAACATAAGCAATGAATAGCGTTGAAAACATGTTTTCCTGTGGAATAATATGAGCAACGTTGAAAACAATCAGCAGAATAGTTCACATCAAGTGCAGATTGCACTGAGGCATGAAGCAAATGTCCACTATGGCTTTGAGTGTACCAGAATGCATTGCACACTAGCGCCATGTTTTCTTTAAAAGCATTACAGGAGCATAGTGGTGTGAGGAGGAGAAGGGCAAAAGGGGGACGGGCGGTGTCAGCCGAGGGCTGGACCTGAGATTTCATTATGGTAATGGAAGCTGATGAAAAGAGAGTAGAGCATTGATGTGTGGGGGAAAACCTCTGAAGAGTTAAACGCACATGTTGCAGTGGTGCAAAAACCATTGCATAAAAAAGTTGCTTGTTGGAAGACTAACAAATAGAGCTAATGAATAAGTAATACATATTTATTCAGATTTCGTCTCCTATGTAAAATGAGTGAGGTGAATACTATATAAGGAATGTTATTGTCTGATAACTATGGCTTAGTTCATGGGTAGCTGCTTTGGCAGGATGGATCACAATGTGACTTGAAACACATGTGGCCTCATTACAAGTATGGGGAAGCCTGTGGTACTCCATTACCACTGCATTTCTGCCGTATTACTGCACGCCGTACTACAACTTTGGTGGTGAGGCCGAGGACGCTGGTGATAATTCCACCGAAATCCCCATGGAGGCCTATGGATTCCATAAATAGGGACTAACACTGCAATATCACAATTTATAATCCAGTGGTAATGCCGCCGGACCAAGTGGCGGTAACAGTAATTCCTTTTGGCAGTATTCCAGCAGATTTACCACCGGAATACTGCCAAACATGTAATGAGGCTCATGGTTTTGTTTTCACAAGGTGCTTGCATTCATTAAAAGGCTACATTGGACTACCAGATGTTTTTATTAGCACATTTCCCAAAATATGTGTTAGTCACTTTTTAAATCTTGTGGCATCTGCTTTTTAAAGTGTGATTCCTTTTGAATCGTTTAACAGTGTATTTTGTAATTTAAATGATAATAAATTAAATAAAATCATATTTTATTTATATCGCGCTCATACACGTGTTTCAGAGCGCGACCAGGCAAAGGGAGGGGAACAGGTGAGAACAAAAAAAAAAAAACACAACGATCTTCCTAGGCACAGTGATATTAAGAATGAGCAAGTGCATGAGAAAGGGAAAAGGGGGAAGTGCATGAAAAGGGGGAGAAGTGGAACGTGCGGAACAGAGGAGAGAGCAGAATAAATATTAATAAATGAAATAAATAACTAAATAAAGGCCCACATCCTGCTTGTTTGCATACAATTAAACAATATAATAACATAAAGGTGTTCTTTACCAAATCAGTCAACTCAGGAGTCGTCAGTAAATCATCCTAAAATCATCTGGAACAAACACTTTATGGTTTGCTCTTAGAGTAATAGCAGCAAGTCATCCTAAAATGATCAAGAAAAGGCCTTTTTTAAAATGGTCTTGAAGTAATCAGCAAATCATTCTAAAGTCCTTAAAAAACAAGAGTTTTCTAAATAGTGGTGGTCTTGAGTAATCAGCAAGTCATCCCAAAATCATCAGGAACAAAAAGATTTTCTAAAATGGTGAAAGTTTTGAAGTGATGAGCAAATAATCCTTAAATCATCACACACAATTCTGAAACTTTGCTGATGACTTTAAGAGCTTGATGTTCTCTGATGATGTGAAGATGACCTCTAATGTAGTTTGATGATCATCGAATGACTCCAGGATGATCTCCAATGTCATCATTTTAGACCACTGTCCCCATAACACCTACTCCGGTTTACATGGTATACTGGCCTCAGAAGGACACATGTTCCTGCATTTGTCTCAAGCCCATTAACTCCTGATATTCTTTACACGATAACCTGAACTCGCCTTGCCCATGGACCTGCATCTGTCTAAAGCCCCTTTGCTCCTGCTACACTTTACATAGTACCCTGACGTTTGCCTGCCCATGGACCTTCATATACGTAAAGCCTCTTGCTCCTGTTACTGCTTACATTGTACCTTGACCTTGCCCTGTTATGGACAGCTTTTGCCCTGTCCTGGATACTGCCTCCCAAAACACTGATTTCCTTGTTCCTCCAGCACCCAGACTCAGCTGACATCAGATTGCATCCTCATGCTGTTAAGGGAGGACTTACCTGTACCTTTGTAGCTTGGTGGGACATACCTATGTCCGTGTGCTGTGACGGAACAGACCTGTGTCCTTGTGTCATCAGGCAAACTCCTCAAATCCACGACAAAACCCTCCCCTATGGTTGTGCCCTCATCTAAACCTGGACTTGTGCGTTTCCGTTGTGGACCTAGAACTTGCCCTCTCCTGGTAACCTTTAGTTCATCTCATCCTGCTGGGCGCTGCAAGGTAGGAACACTGTCCTCTGTGTGATTGTGCTAGCTTCTGTACTCACTTCAGGTTTGTTTCGTCCCTACAGTGAGGTGTTTTATGCCCAGGGTGATTCCTGCTCAGCTTTTCCACTATCTCTGGCCTAGGTCTTGCTCTTTGCTCTGCCCCAGGGTACTGGGGAAGATCTGTGGGGTCTGACATCACAGACTCACTCAGTGAACTCCAACACCAGATCAGGGGTGAGACCGCAGAAGCTCCTTATGAATTATACAGAAACTCAATGAGCTTGTCACCTACAATTGCTGCTAAAGTTATTAACTGCACCAAGTTCAATTATAGGACAAACTCTGACAGGATGGCGAAACATCAACTTTGATGGAATTATATAAGGTAAGTTAAAGGCAATACTCACAACTACAAGAAACACCACCTGGGATATCAGTGAAGTTCGAAAATCCTGCCATTGAAGCGGAAACACAAAGGTCTGTAACAATAATGGGTTAAAAACGTAATATACAATGACGCATGACCAGCGCAGGAATAGGCTGTAACAAGACAGAGCGGCGCTCTGCCAAAAAACGTCTTGCCGGAGCGCCGCTCTTTGTAGCTGCAGGTTGCTTACCCTTGCCGCAGAGC
This sequence comes from Ambystoma mexicanum, assembly GCF_040938575.1. NCBI lineage: Eukaryota > Metazoa > Chordata > Amphibia > Caudata > Ambystomatidae > Ambystoma > Ambystoma mexicanum. The sequence continues at coordinate 976,265,196 of NC_090934.1, read as the reverse complement.
ACAGGGGCTCACACAGAAATCTACCAACCAGCTCTGAAGCTGCATTATCACACTTAATGCATGCAGGTTGCACGCACGAGAAACCCGCTCTTCATCAAGCTTTCAGAAGACTCAACAGTGGGCACTGCAGTCAGAAATTGCCAAAGCCTCACATGCAGTGCTGTAGCTGTCCAAACTGATATATACGTCCTGCAATTTACAGACATCTCTTTATGAGGGTGAATACTGTGACCAATCCAAACAGAAGTGTCCATCATTGGCTTAAAAGGGTTTCTTATTGAATCACTATAAGGCATATTTAACATTTAAAATGGTGGACATTATGATGTTCCCATAATGCTCTTTGCTTTTGTGCAAATCGCCAGGATTGGGTTCTGTGGAGAGATATTGTGTTGTGCAACCTGGCTGGGGACCACGCCCCTTGGATCTGCCCCCTCCTTTCCATAGCATAGCCCCCCCAAAGAGGTGTCAGTTCCCCCGTCAAATATTTTCCATTTCCAGCACAGCGTAGGAGAATGCAAGCAGGAATCGCATATTGGAGCTAGAGGGGAAAACCAAGGTATTCTGACAGCTCTATAACAGGAGTGTCCGATGCACAAAGCAAAAGGGAATCAGAGCAGAAAAATTGAGAAACAGGAACAAACTCAACAAGCGAAAGTGAAAAGGAAAAGAAACCGTTTTGGCTTTTGTGTAGGCATTATGACATCGAAAGGCAATGCCATGATAGTACTTCCTGTCCAAAAGATGGCAACAGCTGAAGAATGGTGTGATAACCTGGGCATATGATAGCAGTGCCTGTCACATGCCTATCCAATACCTAAGGACTCCAGCCAAAACTGTTGGCTTTCTCAATGCTTGTTTTAACAGACTTCTGTGCAAGTAACAGGTATTAATCAAGTGGCCAAAGGCACACTTCGTTAAGTCATTTATATATTTAGATTACACCAGTGGTACATTTACATCTGCAATTAAGCCAGTGACTCTCAATTGCTTAGAAAGGACGCTGGCAAGCCAAAATGTGATGTTCCTTCTTGATAGCGTGAGATCAAAGAGATCCCATGTGGGCATGCTTTGTGTGGGGAGGGGGCAGATAGTAGGTGGGAATGCCCACAGGGATTAGCATAGTCATGGGTAGCCGTGGGTGGGTAAATAGCCAAATAACACCCACAAATTATGTGCCCCCCCCTCACATGTCATCTCCCTTCTAGCTGTACTCCAGTACAATAGTTTTGGCTCATAGGTGGTGCATAAGCACCACTTAATAGCCACATCTAAAAAAATGACTTGCGCACCTAAAAGCCACTTTAAAAAAAAAGAACTGCACCCACTCCTCAAGTAGAGCTAACCCCAGGAATCTAGTTCATTGCAGTACCGTGCCTGCTCAGAAAACAGTAGTACACAGCAGTGCTGTGCTGCCCAGGAACAGGTGCAAACCTGAAAGGTACGGGCCCAGGCATCCCTTTCAGTTCACATGATTTTGGTGGTTGTCACGCGCTGTGTAATAAGCTCAGTCACTCACCAACACCCTTACATGCCCATATGCCCCGCCTCACACCTAAAAAAACCAATATCTGGCATGTTCACCAGTTCTGGGGGCACAAAAGCTTGAGAGCTATGGGGGTTCGGTACTATAGAATTTTTCGGAAAGCAGGAAAACACTAAGAAGCACAGAAAACTGAAATATTGGAAAATGGGAAACTTGACACAAGAGGTCCAGTCACCACAAAACGCTGCATCCATGATTAACCCTGGTTTGAAGCAAAATGTAGTATTTAAATCTTACCAGTTATCACATGTGGCCCATGTGTGATCAAATGCAGCACCTACCTGCTATGGATTTTCTCCTTCCTCCACCCATCCATGGCCTGGATGGGTGGGGAGGAAGCAGTGTGTAAGATATTCTGGGTCATGTAAGGGATAACCTAAAAAGCACACTGCCTACCACCATCGCTAACTGGCTCTAGTTGGGAAGAGAAATCATGAATGCAATCATTGAGTTTTCCGCTTGCTATAGTCACCTAGCACCAGGGTCGGATTGGCCCATCGGCCACCGGCCCGTGGCCAGGCCGAAATCAATTGTAGGCGGGCGTGTCCCGGGGGGCCAGTTTCTGCCCATGCCAGTGCTGGTTTGAATTTAATGTAACTTACGTTAATTAACGTAAGTTACATTGCTTTTGCGTTCCACATTGCTTTCCTTTGTGGTGCCGTCGCACCAGCCCGCAGCGGATATATTAATCATCAGGGAAAGGTAGTGTTACCTTTCGTTGATGAATGCCTCTGACTGCGGCCAGAGTACCTGCTGCAGGCAGCCCGACCCCTGAGCTACTGCCATCAGAGACACCATGGCGCAAGCCGTCAAGTTCACAAGTCACAAGTGTAACAGTGTTACTATTTTGCAAAACACTGGGAGCAGCCAGGCTGGGCGCGGCCAGGACTGCCTCAGCCCGGCTTGCTCCCAGTGAATTCTATGACAAGACAGGAGGCTCATATTATGCATTACAATCTTTACTCTGAAACCACAGCAGCAAAGAAAAAACTTTTACAAACAAAAAGGTTTCAACAACAGAACTAGATAAAGTTCAATGTCAATGCATGGGGAACTCCCCAAACCATCATGGAGGATAGGTCATACCCTGCAGGGGACCAATGAGCAGGGACCCTCCTTTATATATGTCCATTACTCTAACCCCAACCCCTCTTTCTTTGCTGCTGACACCACAGAGCTAAGTCACCCCTTTCAGTTGTATCTTACATTGTTTGTCAGTGGTAGGCTTTATTAGTTTGAATATGGCGTATATGGTAAATATGTGTTAATTACCTTTTATTATAAAGGAATTTGTGTATTTGATACATTGTATCTGGATAGCCGCGTGCGGCCGTTGGTTTCATTTTGGTGTCTTTCAAAAAGAAAATATGTATTATGCTTATACATTATGTTTCAACTGAAGCAGTGGTGCAATGGTTGAATTTCGGACTACAGTCCATGAGGTTGTGAGTTCGAGGGAGCTCTCTAATTTATTTCTTCTTTAAAAATTTCTCGCGCTTGTAAACTCAGGTGTTTCTAGTGCATTAATCAACTCGCTCCCAGCGTGCGCGAGAGCAGTGTTGTTTACACTGTTCCCTCTTCATTTCGCCTGTGAATTCCAGGTGCAATGGTTTATTGGGCGGGACACCCTTTAGGCTCCTGTTGTGCGCCGGTCAGAAAAGAAAGAAGCTGTTGCTTGACACCCGGCGTGTACGGGGCTCTTGTTTGAATTCGTGCCCCTTGACAGATTTATGGTCACCTGGGGATTCCAGGTGCTGCAGGCTTTGGGTTCGGCCTGCCCCTGTGGCTTATGTTTGTAACAAAAGCCTCTGTTTCAGTACTGAGCCAAGTTAGCTCAAATATAGAGCTGCAGGTCTCCCATGCAGGAAGACCCGGGTTGGCGGCCGACCAGCGCATGTTTATTTGTATATTTTAAGATTAGATATTTTAATTATTATATTTTAAATAATTGTATTTTACAGTGGAGGTATTTGATTGTCACCTTTTTTGCTCAGTTGAGCAGGGATTTCCTAATGGGCATTTGGTTGGTTCATGACTTCTTCAGAAAGATTATAGCACAAACATTTTAATAGTAAAAATGTGGTTTTGTTAAATGTTTGTAATTTCGTATCCCTGGTGACACAACACATTTCCTTACCTTTAGTGCTGGAAAGAAAGAATGTATACTGATAAACTGTGGGTTTGTTAGGTCAAAGTCTGACCATCCAGCGCAAGAGCCCGATGCACTGCCAGTCTGCAGTTTTATTTTATTTTCTTTGTTTATTTATTCATTTACTTATTTCTTAGGTTATGTGCTTTGCCTTCACTGTAGGTGCCATAACCTGTTCGGTTTCAGGTTCAGCCTGATTCTATTGCGAGGTTACCCCCTGGTGTACTGCTGATTATCACACCCTGCTCGGGCGAGCAGTTGGAGGTGCACTTGCTCAGTGTATCCTACCTTCAACTTGACAGTTTTCTTTTGTTTGGGTTATCTTCCCTGGAAAGGTGCAGTCACCTGCTCGGTGGCAAGGTTGCCTGGGGTTTCTGCGAGGGGTCCCCTTGTATACGGCTGTGTCCACACCCTGCTAGGGTGAGCAGTTGAGGTACACTTGCTCAGTGTTTCCTCCCTTAAAGTCGGCAACTTGGGTAATTACCTTAACTGGCATGCACCATAACCTGCTCGGTTTCAGGCTCTGCCTGAGTTCTAATGCGAGGTTACCCCCTCGTGTACTGCTGATTATCACGCCCTGCTCGGGCAACCAGTTGGAGGTGCACTTGCTCAGTGTATTCCTTCCTTAAGGTCGGCAGCTTTGTTTAGGTGCTGCATATGGCTGACGCCATTGTTTGGTCTTGTAGGCGTGCAGTAACCTGCTCGGTTTCAGGCTTCGCCTTGTTCCTACTGCGAGGTGCTCTCTCGTGTACTATTGGTTGCCTCACCCTGCTGGGGTGAGCAGTTGAGTTGCATTTGCTCAGTGTACGCTTTGATAAACAATATGTTTAAGTGTTGACTGGAACACATTTGCGTTTTTTCAGAATTGTCAGTGGCCCAGAAAGCTCAGTGAGTATCAGCTTATATAAGGGCCGGGGATTCGGTCCCCTGTGAGGGCGTAACCCCTCTTCTTTGGATATTTTATATATATTTCATATATTATAAATTCTTTATTTATTAAGTGCTTTAAAGAAAAGAGTGTGGAAGTGGTTGTAAACAGACCCATATGGGGTTGTACCTTCCTCTCTAACCATCTCTCTGGTGTTATCATTCGTCTTTTAGTTAAAAATTCTGTCACCCTTTACCTTAGTTAGTTTCAGGACAACTCAGTCCTTTTCTTAGGTTTTGATTCCCGACCTCAATTGCTCCACCCAATACCCGTGCTGATTAAGCTACAGTATTTTCTCTCAACATGAGGAAGAATAAAGATGATGCGTTATGCCTCTATTGAGGTCTGTAGGGCTTAAGGCTCTCTTTAGTGGGGACGTTTGTTCTCCCCTACTTTTGTCCCATTGGACATTCCTTATTCTTTTGGTTTCTGGTGGAGACAGGGTCAGCTCGAGGGTAACCGTTCAGTTTTTTACATGACAAGTTGAACAACCATGTTTTACTTGGATGGAGTGTTTGGAAACACTTGATGGTATCAGTTAGACGAGTTGCCAAATAATAACTTTCTGGCGCCTGCCTCATGTTTTTCCTCCCAAAGCTTGGCCTATGGTTCAGCTAACCGTCTAACAGTGTGTTGCAACTTCTCCTCTGCTCGAGGAGTACACGCAGGCTTCTGTACCCTCATGAGCGTTGCTTAACCTCATTAGAGTGCTGTTTTCATATCCGTGCTGACCCTTCTGATACAGGTTCCTAATTTTGGAAAGGTCTACATCAGTCTTTTATCCTGCTGAGATCGATAAGTGAACACCTCACACCACACAACGTTCGTAGTAGTGATAAGCACCACTCATATACCTGAGGGTTCGTAGTACTGTATAAGTATTGTTTTGCTATGGACAATGTGCTTAGTTTTTCCTTCCCCTGATTCCCTTAGTGGCCAGTCAGCCTCACATGAATACAGTGACTCAGACCTCAGGGTTTGAGGGGACAGAGGTCCCAGATTTCTTCTCAACCTTGCATTTACGGGGCATTGATAATTATCCAGAGTTCTTTCCCCCTCATTCCCCTTCCTGCCATCCTTGGGGGAGATTGCATCATAATATTACACCTCTGGGAGTATCCAATGGTTTCCGTTTTTTCCTTTTTACAGGAGTTCTGGCGGGTGACCAGTGCAGACTTGCACTGAGCATTTCCCTCCCGTTTGTTACTTTCCTTTGTGCTAATATCTGGTATTTCAATAAGTTAACCGGAGTCTGTTCACAGTCAGGGGATTGGTTAGAGGCGCTAGTGGGTATTTATTTCTCTTAACGGTGTAAAGCGGGGCTTTAATGTGGTCCTCAGGGTAGTTTTCTTTCTGGATTGCAAGGTTTTTCCTTTGGATAAGTGGGGGAGGTTTCTCCTCTTTTGGGAAGGCTCAGTATCCCTTGGTGGGATAGAGGGGTCTGGGAGTGATACTATCCCCCATCCACGTTATGACCCTCTATCACGATGCGTTCCAGAGTCTATACATTAACTTTCAGACGGTGTCTGCCGCTACGATTACCAGAGTGCTGGGATATATATTTGGTTGATGACTTGATTATCATAGTCACCTGCATGGCAGGTGGACCTTTGGGGTTTTCACAAGAGTTTGTTTGCAGTAAGGTGCCAGCTCAGGGTGCTGTGAGCTTCAAAGATCTGCAAATTGGCTGAAATATAGGTTGGACCTCTCCTGGTGTACACCTTCAGTTTAACCGTTTAGTGATCAGTTCTTTGCAGTTTAGAGTCTTGCTAAGATTTTGGAAATTTGGTGTCCTCCTTCGGTTACTTTTGATCCGCTAGGGGATTTATCACCAGGGAGGAGGGATCAAGGTTCAAGCACCGGGCATACCTACAAAGGAGTTTAGATATCACTATAATGGTAGTGATTGGATGTCGGATACATTTTTTCTTCTTGCCAAGTTTGGCCTCTTAAGGATCAGGTTTATAATATCTGCCTTTTGTCATGGTAGCAGAGTCCTTCTTCCAGAGTTCGGGAGGTCTGAGGGTCTCTGTGTTGGCGGTTTGACGGGTTTAGCTTCTCAGGTGGGGCCCTCTCTTCCATTCTGCTTCTGCCTCCAGAAGACTTCCCTCCTTAGTATACACATATGTCTGAAGACAATTGTAGATTAATTCTATTGCTTTTCAGCTCTGCTCAGGATGGATTGTCCTATTACAAAATTTATAAAAATGATTTTTTACTCCCATTTTACCCTTTTGAAGATTTGTCTTTCCCTCTTCGTTCCCCAGTGTAGTTCTGTGACATGCCCTGTTTCTAATGCGATACCTTCCTTTAATGCATGGGATGGAACCTATAAGACTTTCACCCCTATGGGGTACTTTTCTTTATCTCCAGGAGAGCTAGGTGTTTGTTTTCATTGGTTTGCTTTCTAGGTCCCCAAAAATGGTACGAATTTAAGTGTTTTGAATATTTGATTGAACAACATAGGTGTTTATTTCAGATGGTTTTGTCCTAACCTATTAGTATAGGAAAACTTTGTTCAATGTTTTCCCCTCTTTTAACCAGTTGGTTTTGGTGGCCTGTAAGGAACGCTGGAATTGGCACATTTCCTGTTTTTCTTGCAGTGGATTTGACTTTGCCTTTTAAGACAGCTTTTCAGGCAACCTAGTCTTGGGCAATTCTCTGATTGGTCAACAGATTGATTTAATGAAAGCATTTAAAAAATGTTTCCTTTCCTATTATTTTATTATATTATCTATTATATTGGATCATTTTGTACATACTAATGAGATGCAAGGGCTTTGAACTTGCATAATATGAGCCTCCTGTCTTGTCATAGAATGACTAATCCCCCACACTAACGTGAGATGGGGGTTTGGATTCTATTAAAGACAAGGACGCGATTATTATCCCTCCCACCCACCCTGGATATGATATGATATGACAATTGTGATACGCATGTACACAGGTGGTTCAAGTGAGAACATTCTTTGGTTTGTTGTTCTTCCCAACCACCCACCCTTCTTGCTTGTTGTTCTTACAGGTACGAGTTGAGGTTCTGCTCAGGAGTGTGGATCGCAGTTACAAGTTCTGGAGTGCGTGATTTCGGGTGAGAAGTCCTATCCCGAAGAACTTCTTCATTGCTTCAGGCTGCGGAAAGGTTGAGATCTCCGGTTTCGCTGGATCCTTTTCTCTGCGCTACACAGTTCAACCGTTCCATTGGGCGTCTGGTGCAAGTCAGCTGCAGAAAGAGGGGTTGGGGTTAGAGTAATGGACATATATAAAGGAGGGTCCCTGCTCATTGGTCCCCTGCAGGGTATGACCTATCCTCCATGATGGTTTGGGGAGTTCCCCATGCATTGACATTGAACTTTATCTAGTTCTGTTGTTGAAACTTTTTTGTTTGTAAAAGTTTTTTCTTTGCTGCTGTGGTTTCAAAGTAAAGATTGTAATGCATAATAATCGCCTCCTTGCCTTTAATAGAATCCAAACCCCCATCTCACGTTAGTGTGGGGGATTAGTCATTGTAAGTTAAAATAGGTCCCGCAGCAGGTTGCAGACTGGCTGTGCGGGATGCAGGATGTCCCAACTTGCTTTGTTCGGATTCCCCGAGCACAATTAGGCATCTGGGGCCGGCCTGCAGAGCGCAGAGGCCACAGCTAATTGCAGTCCAATCCATCCATGAGTCACAGATCAGTTGCCACTTGCCGGCCATTGTGATTGGCAACTTCTGCTGGCCACAGCGCGGGAAAGTAAATCCCACCTCTCATTAAAGCCGGACTCCAGGTGACGCACTTACAGTGCACCTGATCTGCACAGCAGGCCTGTCGCGTCAGCAGCTGCGGGTGCATTGATTGGATGTGGTCGTATACCATTTATTGCCAGCCCAGCGCAGGTAAGGCCCAGTTAGAGTCAGTGGTGAGAAGTTTGCCTGAGGAGAGGAACCAGTCGTCGTCGCCTGCCTTTCTCTACACAAGTGCTTGCACCTTTGCTGAACACCACGATGACAAGGTGAGAGGAATCTGCTCGCATTAGATTTAAATGCCAGAGAATATTGTAATGACGAAGCGTGCTCTCGATGCGTGGGTTATTTCAGTAAACCATATGTCGCAGTCCAGAAATATGAAACGTTGCTGACTGACTCTCCCATCTGGAGATTTATCGGTGCAGTATTTACCAAGCGTTTCCGTTGCCTTTTTGGCTGCGCATTATTCCCAGTCTGACAGACGCGAGATGATGGAAGGGTCACCCGGGGCAGTCACCATTTAATATGGTATGTCCAGGCCTCTCACGTAGTGCCCTGCTGAACTGTCAGGCTTAAGTGCTGGGGCAGCGTGTGCTTTTATCTTAACATTTTTAATATTTGCGTGTTTGATTTGTTCTTGTACCCATTAATATCAGTTTCCGTTTTTAACTCTGCAGAAAGTGGTGGGGCAACCATAATGAAACCAGTTATTATCTATCTCTTGTATTGTAAAAATGCAAAAGCAAATGACAGTTGATGTTGTGAGTTGTCATAACGGAGCATGCATTGACATGTGTTTTGAGTAGTACATGTCAGAATATTTCCATTCCTAAAGAATGCTCATAATTCTGCCTGTGTCTCATTGTTATGTAATGCAAGCTTCAAACTATGTGTTTAAGTGTCATTGTTCTGATGTAGATAAGCTTTATTTATATACATACAGGTATGGGTTCCAGTTTCTCTTAGTTATATGCAAGGAGACAGACGACCGGCCATCCTCACACACACACACACCAGCTCACTCAGGCCCCCAAATGACACTGACAGAACGCTCAACAGCAAACACTTATCAACATTCTCCTGCGCTGTCAGTCATTGCAAGCACCACCATTCTCGAAGCATACATAGATGGCCAGCAGGACAGGACATTTAAACATCACAACAGTCATGTGTAAACAAAAGTATCCATATGTTGGTGCAAACAAATGGCGCTGTATAAAATCTTGCGTGCTACAAACCATTTTTGAGCCTCCGCGCGTAAAGTGTCCTGCAAAGCTATTTTGAAAAGTTGCCCACCCTATTGCAAAGGGCAATTTATCCAGGTGTGAGTTTTTGGGATAGCATTTTCTGTAAAGTCGTGAATTGACGTGATTCACAGGTGAAGGTTTGAGGGCCACTTTCTTTTAGGCGACCGGGCCTATTTCTTGTCCCAGTCCGACCCTGCCAAGGACAAGATCTGGAATCTAAGCCCGGAACTACAAAAAGGCTCCTAGGCAGGGCCCAAGTGGGGGGAACGAGAGCTAAGCAAGTGAATATTGATATCTTCCCATAAGAAACTTCTCCTGCGCCCAGTGAGGGGCAAAGGTGATTAGGAGGAGATCTACTCTTCGATCCAAACTGCATTGTTGCCTTGGGCTGGTCTTTCTGAAATGCTGGAATGCGCAAAAATATAACAGTTACACGACACATGAAGCTGACGACGACAACTCCCAAAATGTAGGAGGCAGCCCGATAACCTGGGCAGGGTCCTCCTCCACTCCCCTTCCCCTGGGTAAGGGGGAGGGCACAGACAAAGGAGCGCCAAAATTGCCAGAAGCCCGCAAAGGGCTAACAAAAGAAAGGGGCGGAGTAACCCCTTTATAACCGGCGGGCGTCCTACAGCAGGAAGCATCCAGCCCCTGCAGTAGGACGCCCGCCGCAGAGGAAGGAAAGGATTTCATTTTGCGCCACAGAGAGGATGAAGTGCTGCTTGAGGATGTTTGGAGTGGAACAGAGCCACGACGCAACCATCGCATCGAGGAGGGAGTTCCACGAAGCTGCAGTGCTGGTGCCTGGGGCCGCTGCGCAGAAGAGGAGCTGCCATCACCAAACAGTAACGGGAGGTCCGCCAATGTTGGAGAAGCTGTGTCATTGTCGGAAGGCTGCAGAGGAGCACAAGGAAGGCGAGCAGTGGCCGTCAGGGGACAAGGAAACAGGAGAAGACTACGCAGGTTGCCAAGGACAGCGTGGAGGGGCCAGAGCTGCGGAACGGAGTGCAAGACGACCCTTGAAGAAGGAGTAGAGGAAGGCACAGAACCCGGGCAAGGAGGATTGGGGAGGAAACAATTGCTGAAAGGCTTCCCCTGGGACCGAGCGGCCAAGGGTGAAAAACTGACTGGTTGAAGGCATGTGGCTGCACCCGGGCCACCGAACAGTGACAGGGGATTGACTTTTTCATACTGTATTGCCAACGGAAGGGCTTCCTGGGTGAAACAAAGGAGCAGTGGAGAAGGCTCCCGTTTTGAAAACCCAAACCGCGCAGACATGCGGATCAGTGCATACCAGAAAGGATTCTGTTTGGGGGAGATTCTTTAACACGATTTGGGTGTACAACAGCAGCTAACTGGGGCAAGGCTGTGGAAAAAAGAGAATCGGGGGCAGGAACAGCAACACAGCACCATGAAAGGGGCAGACCATCTCGCACAAAGGGATGGATCTGGAGGCATTTTTAGCAATGCTAAGGTTGGCAGCAGCAACACATAGGCCCAACTGGATGGACACAATGGTGCTCCAGCAGTGGCAGGAAGCACTGGGTCCCAGTTTAAGAAGGGACCCCCCCCTAATGTTTCAGGACAGTGCCAGCGAAGAGACATTGGCAGAGGTGGAAGTATGGGAAGAAGGGGAAGGAGGTGCAGAGGAACGCTTTGAGGAAGAGGAGGTGCAGACATCGAAAAGGAAAAGGACCATGACTGAGAAGGCTAAGGCAAGCAAACAGCAGGCCAGACCCAGCAAAAAACCCAGAGGGAAAGGGAGGGCACAGGAGGATGTAGCCTTACCAGCACCTGCTGAGGCTCCGGGGAATCATGGTGGTATGCCCAGCATTCCTGTAACCAGACCGGTGGAAGTAGCTGCGGATGGATCCACAGCCCTGGAGATGGTGAAAGGTATGTTCATGCAGTACATGCAAGCATGGGGGGGAAAGTGGACATGGTCGGGCATTCTGTGTTGGTGACAATATTGTTAAAAATTTGGTAAATAAGGCTGAGATGATAAACCGTCAGGCGCTGAACCAGGTTCCAAGGGGGCCTGGGATAGAAGTTTATCATACTTTTGACCCCATAGGGGGGGTTAGCCAGTTACCTCAGATGGGGGCAATTCCAGCAGGCAGATTTCAGGCTGTTGCTCTACCCAGTACTGGCCCCTTAGGGGGGTTAGCCAGTTGCCTCAGGTAGCCTCTCCACCAGGATCGCAACAAGGGCAGGCATGGTGGGGGCAAGGGCCGAGGGTCCACACTTCCAGTGGGGAGAGCCAAGGGGCGCAGCCAACTACAGCAATCCCATCCAACCTGGGACTAGGTGGAGTTTGGGGGAATGTAACCCAGTATGGGAGACCGATGCCAGGCTTTGCACCGGTGCGAGTGGCAGTGAACTCCTTGGTACGGCACATCCCATGGGCCATTAAGGAAACACTTTGGAGGAAGGAGTTTATTGACATCTTTGATTTGGTGGGGATGGTACCCTTAGGGGAGGGCTTAAAGGACTTGTCTGAGAAAGAAAAGGAGAAGAGGTAAATGGAGAGAGCCAAGGTGGATCCCACCATCCATAATTGGCTCAAAGCATTTAGAATGTATATGTCCATTATGCTAGAAATATTCCCGCAGGATTCATTGGCAATGATCGCGTATGAGCAATATATCCATGCCCTATACCAGAAATATGGGGGTGAGGGATGGATAGAATATGACCGGGGTTTTAGGCTGAAAATGCAAGACTGGCCCGCCATGTGCTGGAATGAGGTGGATGTCGGGGGGTACATAGATAAGATGGTGCCCGCCAGGTTATCTGGGTTCAGGCCGCCAGGGGAGAAAACCCAGGTTTGGAGAGGTAGAGGGGGCTACTCGCAACGAGGGAGGGGGTCCTTTCGCAACCGCTCCAGGTACCAGGGGGAGCAAGCAGATTGCTGGAGGTTTGTTGAGGTGGACTGCCCCTTTGGCAAAACATGTCGATTCAGGCACGCAAAAGGTGGAAGTGCTGGGACTTGCAACTCCTCTGCAAGTAAAGGAAAACAGAAGAGCAGCTCTAAGCCAAAAGAGAAACCAAAGCGGGAGTAATGATCTGCCACCCATGCTTGAGTATGTCAAGCCAAAGGAAGGCCATAGTGTAATTAAAACATGTTTACCCATGCCAGTTAAACTCCAAGCTTTGATTCCTTTGTTAAATGTGTACCACAACAGGGCTGATGCAAAATTGCTGTGGGAAGGTTTCAGGTGGGGTTTCAGGATCCCTTTTTCAGGAAAAGCGGATGGCAGAGAAGCGAATAACGTGCGGTCGGCAATGGAGATGCCGGAGGAGGTGGCACAAAAAGTGGGGAAATAAATTAAACTGGGTAGAGTTGCAGAGCCTTTTGCATCCCCTCCTTTGGAGAATTTTGTAGTGTCACCATTGGGGCTAGTGTCCAAGTAGGCGGAGGGCCAGTATCGCCTGATCCATCACATCTCCTTCCCGTAATAGGAATCAGTGAATGATGGCACTCCGGTGGAGTTGTGCCGGGTACATTACTCTTCTTTGGATAATGCTATCCAGATGGTAAAATCTGCAGGGAGGGGTGCCCTGATGGGTAAGGCAGACATCGAGTCAGCCTTCAGGTTGCTACCTATCCACAAAGAGAGTCATCACTTACTGGGGTTCAAGGTGCAGGACATGTATTTCTATGATAAATGTTTACCAATGGGTTGTGCCATTTCATGTTCTGACTTTGAAGCATTCAGCACCTTCCTGGAGTTTGCGTTAAGGGAGAAGGTACAAAAGAGCGCAGTCTTGCACTATCTTGATGATTTTTTGTTCATTGGTAAGGAAGGGACCAGGGAGTGCACGGCGCCCATGGACACATTTCAGGGCTTGATGGGGTCGTGGTGGTCCCACTAGCAGAGGGGAAGACACTGGGTCCAGTCACAACCTTGACATTTCTGGGGATCGAAATTGACTCAGTCAAGGGTGAATGCAGGCTCCCACATGACAAGGTACAGAGGTTGAAAGAAACAATCAAGGTGTTGAAGAGTTTGAACAAAGCAACCCTGAGGGAGCTTCAGTCTCTGGCGGGTAACCTCAATTTTGCTGGGAGAGTCATACCTGCTGGGAGAGTGATTGCCAGAGGTATAGAGCTGAAAACAGTGGGACTGCAACATGCCTCCCAACATGTCCGGTTAGGATCCAAGGTAAAGGAGGATCTCAGGATGTGGCAACATTTTTTGGATGAGTTCAATGGTGTGCTACTGTGGAGGGGAGAATGGGCCAGCAGCGAAAGGCTCAAGCTATTCACGGATTCTTCAGGGTCCCACGGTTTCAGGGTGATTTTGGAGAACAATTGGTGTGGTAAGGCCTGGCCAGCGGAGTGGCACCTGAAGGGGATCACCAGGGACATTACTTTGCTCAAGCTATTTCCCATTGTGCTAGCATTTAAATTGTGGGGGAGATCAGCTGAAAAACAAAAAGGTGTCCCTATGGACAGATAACCTGGCGGTGGTTCAGATCATCAATCTGGGGTCATCCAACAATTCAAGGATGTTGAAACTGCTTAGGGAACTCACCAAGAGCTTGCTGACATTGAACATCGAGGTCAGTGCCCGGCATATTCCTGGGTCAAAAATGTAGCCGCTGATTCTTTCTCTCGTTTACAGTGGGAGAAGTTCCGAGGGACCTGTCCAGAAGCAAGGAAGGTGATGACCCCATTCAAGGATCACTGGTGGGGGATGATTGGTGTGATCTAAGTTCTCTGATACACACAGCTCTAGCACCAGGCACGGCAAGAAGGTAGAGGGCCTGCTGGGAGCGGTTCGCGGCATTTCAGAACGACATTCTGCCAGAGGAGCAGAAGGATTTACCAGTGCGGGCCTTTGTGGGTTGGTGTTGGCGTACTGGGAGAACCAGAGCTTGGATGGCATATCACTTGGCAGCGATAGCGCATTATGCTAAGGTACGGGGTGAAAGTGACCCCACTAAGGAACATTACATTACAATGGCCATGAGAGGTTGGGCCAAGCAGGTGGTGAAGAAACCTGACGAGAGGCGGCCCATTGACATTGAAAAGCTGCAGAGTTTGATTAAATGTCTGAAAGTAGTATGCAGAAACGATTTGGAGAGGGTTTTGTTCACAGCAGCTTTCACTGTAGCTTTCTTTGGGGCCTTCAGGGTGAGCGTACTAGTACCAGAGAACAAGGAGGGCAAGGGCTCCGGTTTTGTACGATTAGGTGACGTCCAGGTGACGAGAGCTCAGGCGAGCATTTACTTAAGAAGGTCAAAGACCGATCAGATAGGGAAGGGGACTATGGTGACACTTTGGGCCATCCAGAGGAGTATAGTCTGCCCAGTGGAGGCCTTGGCTAACTATCTCCAACAAAGGCCACAGTCTGAAGAAGAGGGTTCCACTGCTGATGCACGGGGACGGGTCTACCTTGAGCCGATTTCAGTTCAGGAAGGTGATGGACATGGCATTGGGGAAAATGGGGCTGTCTAAAGGGGTGTTCGGAACCCATTACTTCAGGATCGGAGCGGCCACGTCTGCAGCACCAGGGGGCCTAGGGTCAGAGGAAATTAAGCAAAAAGGGAGGTGGTCATCTGGGTGTTTTAAAAGATACATCAGGCCGGAAAAAATTTAGAGTTAACCTGCTGCCTTCTCATCTCCTTCCCACTAGCAGCAACGCAGAGGAGGAGGAGGCGTGCCATCTGGGTTGTAGGACATTCCATTGTGTCAAGGGGCAAGCTGGACGCCAGAGCAGGAGGAGCTGACGGCGGGCGAATATCGGATATGGTGGCACAGGGTGCCCGGGATGAAATGGGCCCAGCTGCAGGGGCTTATTCGCAAGTTGCTGGGTAAGCAGCAAAAGCCAGAGGTTTTGGTCATCCAGCCGGGCGGGAATGACTTGACAAACATGGAGAGGGGGGCTTTGTTGAAGGAGATGTTCTCGTTGCAGGATTTGTCGGCACAGTTTGAGGAGACCGAGATGGTGTGGTCAGAGATAATTCCCAGGCAGGAATGGAGGGGAGCAGAGAACCACGCGGTGGTGGAAAGATCCAGGAGGAAATTGAATTGTGCTATGTCGAAATTCTGCAGGGGCAGAGGCTTCCAACAAATCAGACATGGTTTGATTAACTTGAAATCCCCGGAATATTACCTAAAGGATGGAGTTCATTTATCAGCAATGGGGATGGAACTCTTTTTCTGGAACGTGTGTACAAAGCTCTTGGAATTGTAAAATATTGGAAAGGAGGGAGCCACAGTGGGCGGTAACCCACCCGTGGCATGGCGGTGTTTGGGCGACCAATCACAAGAGACAGATTTCGACTGAGTCATGAGAAAGCCGGAAGGGTCTTCGCTCTTCTCAGACCAGCGCCTCTTGGGACCCTAAGGGGCCGGGGCGTCTGGTGGTAACAATAAGGGCTCAGCTTCCCCCGAAGAAACGGTGCTCTCCTTGCCCTCGAACACCTCCAAGGGCAGACGGGGCTCTGGCACAAAGGGTTGGGAGAGTTGGGCCTACTGTGGACTTTGTGCAAGGAAAAGGGGGAAGCAGGTTGTTGGACACAGAGCAGGCGCCACAACTTCAGAACTACTTTCACTAATGCGTGCAGTGATTCTTTTTTTATAATGTTGTGAAAATAAATCTGCGGCCAATTTTGCCAAATGAAGAACTATCTCATACTGCACTTTACTAAGGGGAAATGAAAGGCACTGTAGAATGAGCAAGGATAAGGCTTATTGGTACAAATGGAGAAATGCAAGGGTATTTGAATATTGGCACCTTGTAGCATGCCCACCACAACCCTTTGGAAGCGCCCCTTAGATAAAGCGTTGTGAAGCTGCCGAGACACAGCACGGCCGTGTACAAAGCAATGACAATACATCAGAATAATATAATGAAATGCCAATAGAGCCGGTCACTTCGGTCTGCGGTAGCCTGGCCAGCGATGGGGTGCTGGTCGGTGATAGTGATTGCTTCAGTGGAGGTCCCGTAGTAACCACTCACTGGGTGGAGAGGGGGCTGCATACTTTTATTCATAATCCGAGTGGCTGAATTGTACGCTCGTTTTGGCAGTGTACCTGTTTCTTGTTGCATGCCAAGCAATGCATAAAGAAACATAAGGCACGGAGTCTGCATCACAACACTTTCAGAGCTGTTTGTGCGTTGACCCTCTAGCACAGCGGCTTCTTGGTGTGACCCTTCGCCCAATCTTTGCTCCCCGACTGTCTATTCCTAATCCGTTTCTGGATTACTTAGTGCTTTTTGGGTGGTTTGGCAATGTATCATTTCAATTGCCATTTTTATTTCACATCCGGTGTTTGCGCCTTTTTCTGTGCCTGCTGAAAAGAATGCGAATGCATGCATTTAGAGGTTCGGCGTAACGACACTTTGGTTGAGCCCGTGTCAACAGAAAAGCAGGTGTCCAGCTACTGAAGCATAGGAATCTGGCAGATATTTACCTCCATTTTAAGACTACAGCTCCCAGAATGCATTTATCCTAAATGAAAGCAAAGGATCATTATAACGGTGACATGGGGTCTCGTCATTTACCCTCACACACCGGAAAGCGAATAGACTCTCGGTACAGGGTCCGTCCAAAAGGTTGTTTCTTGAATGGAAACACGTGAAGTGTGTTGGGTAACCCCGTGCAAGTGTTCCTGCACGGGACTCTTGGCTGCAGAGAAGCCAACATCGTCTTCATGCAGCAGTGAATGTGTTTGTTAGACTGCATAAACTGATTGTAGGTGCATAGCCGGCTCTAAAAACGATTATTTTCTATAGGCTCGCAGAAAATAACGTCACCCTGGTTTTCCTTCATATGTACCTGCGACAAAATATATATATTTCAATGATTGTTAAAATGCAAAACACTGAAACGGGGTAATTTAGCACTAATGTTTTTAACATTACGTAGAAACATGAATGCTTACGTGTGTTTTTTTTAAATTTCGATGCATTCTGAATGTACCTGAAAGCATTGCAATCTTGAACTCGATACGGTCATCAATTTTAATATCAGGGGGAAAACGTGTCAAACAAATAAAGCGTCGTAAAGGTTCCCCCTGCGCACTGACGCAGCTCCCCGTCACAGGGCTCTCCAGACGCATTGAACTGGAGATTCCGCTCGAAGCCCAGACGTGTTGTGATCGCTGAGCATTGCAGGGGTGGGTCCTCTGCTGTGGGGGGTGGGCTGAGAGCAGCAGAGCAAACATCCTCGGTCGTCACGGGCTGTAGTAGTAGAGCTGTTCAATTATTCAGCACTCGGAGCAGCCCCCGGAGCCATGCGCGCGCGGATGCTGCCGCTGGGAGCTCGGAGACCGTCTGCAGGGGAAGCTCCTGGGCTGAGCGGCTACTGGCGCCTGTGAGGAACCGCTCTCCGCTGCAGAGGTCCTGAGCATCGCCGCTTGCGCGTTTAACTTCCAGCCAGGTGAGTGCACTTCCATTGCTGCAGTGCTTGCTGGGAGACCGTGATCTGTGGGGCACCGACACCACTGTAATATTTAAAATCCCATGACTTATCGCCGGCGATGCCAGAGGGTCTCGCGGAAGCGTTCTGTCAGCTGTTGTTCCCCAAAGCGTTTTCTGAATGCGGTTTCTATGTAGGTTCATTAAATCGCACCTCTTGTGCGCACACTTTACTTGCACTGGTGTGAGCTGCACAATCCACACAAGACACCCGGCACATACCATCCTCGGAGCAGAATCCAATGTATGTCTCTTGGGGGGGTTTGTTAAATAGCCTTTACACGGGATGGTACCCAGATTGCATTTAGTTTTTGGTTAGTGTGTGGGTTGGCGATTACGGATGAAGTAGGGCCGAAGGTGGTGGTAGGAGAATAGTTATGCTTTAGGAGGCTTTCTGAATTTTAGGAAGTCTGTTTATTTTTGTTTCTGTACCTGTCTCTGAAGGCAGGGATCTCCCCATGTGATTGGGGGGGGGGGGGGGGGTGTCGCTCTTCTCCACCGTAGCACATACACCAGCTCTCGGCTCTGGTAATCCATTTCACCTCGGGACGCAACTCCTGGGCTTTCATTACTTTTGCTTCACTTCCATTGAGCCGAATGTACCAAAGAAAAACTCAAAATGCTGTGTGAAAGGAATCGACAGGATTGGAACGTGGTGCACTTGCCCCCCTACCCTCCTATCATTATTGTGCTGATCCTACCTCTGTAGGAACGACTAATGCCACCTCCAAATCGAAGTGTTCGCCAAGCAAAGTCACTCCCACCATGAAGACTGGCTGGAACACAGACTGGATCTGTGAAGGGCATTTCTTTTAAAGAATGTGCTCCTGAGTGTGTGTTGCTGCAATGTTCTATTGGTATCAAGTATCTGTGATGCCTACGCATTGTGTGCCAGACAGAGCCACATCACCAAATGCCTATTACAGGAGGCCATCGAGCAGAGGCACAATTATTGAGGAAACCAGATGTCCACCTTGAGGAAGTGCAGGCCTTGTTTACAGTAGGCTCTGAGTTCAGAGGTTCATAGGATGGTCTCAGTTCAGATGCGACTCTCAGTGGATGTCTGACCACCACAGAGCATCATGCCAGGTACTGCCGTATGATGAAAATAAGGACATATCTCCACACTGTGTTAGTGTCTGACAGTATGTGCTTAGTTATTCATGGGAGATGATGACCTCAGTTTCCAAAAGGTCTTCCCGTAAACCTGCTTCGTGGTTTACTATAAACCATACCTGGGAATTTCCAAGTATGGGTCAGGTGACGCATGTAATGTAAAGTGGGTTTGCGTTGGGTGGGTGCGGGGTAGGGTACACTACCCTGGGGCCCTGCTGCCATCTATGGCGCCTGGACTGCTCTCAGAGACGTTTTTATGTGAGGGCAAAAGGGGCACTTGCCCAGGGCCACGAACTTGGAGGGGGACCCACAAGGCTGCCTGATCTAAAGAAGTAAGATTCCTTTGTTCACCAGACGTAAATAGCACACATCAGGATATTGTATTGCATGGTGCTGAGGCTCTAAACCTATTGCCTTCAATAGCCACATTTGAAATGCATATTGGTAAATGAGTGCCACGATGGTTCAGAAGTTAGCTCAGCGTGTTAGCACTCATTGCAGAGATGTGTTCCTATGCAAGATTAGAATAGAACATTGGTCTTGCAGCACAACGGGTGCTATTATCAGCAATGTACCTGCACCAGATGGGGGTTGCTATAAAAACAAACGTGTCATCCTTATGGTGAAGGTCTAGAAATTGGTTTGTTCAGATGGGGGTGTTCTAAAACCTAGGCAATAACCTTCAACGATGAGCATAAACTGTTAGTTCAAGAGATGAATAAGTATCTAAATTTGGAATCGAAGCATTCCTGCTTGTATCCTGGCTTTGCCAGCAGACCATACAGTGATCCGGGTCATTATTGTACTGTCTTCTGTGAAGTTTGCCTCCTCGCATGCTGGTGGCATCGTTTAGCCCATTACTTGTTCTTTCTTCTTATTTAGGCCATTTGAGTGGAAGGGGTGGTAGACAGAAGAGAGCGGACCAGATGGTGCTGGACTCGGGCAAGCATATTTTAAAGTCTGCTAGTTTGACACAAAAGAACACTTTTCATTTTTGGTAAAAGGTTTTTCTGCACGTTTATAAATGACAATTTCACAAGCCATTTTTTTGGAACTATGTAAAGCTTTACAATACAAAAGACCAACCCGGATTAAATCACACCGATTGGTATGCTGGTACTTGGATACTTCTCTTGATGATGGAGAGAATTAAGTTAGAATCATTCTATGTTATATCCTTCTATAATATTTTGTTTTTAAGAATTGTCATGTTTGGTAATGTGATTGGTGTTCTTTCCATGTCAGTTTTATAAAAATGAGATTATTTTAGTTCATGCTAAGAACTGGTTAAAGAAAGTGTTCAAATGCAGAAATTGCAGAGTTGGCACACATCCCAGATTCACCCTTTAACCAGTGTATGTAATGCTGGGCATCTAATTTAATCTTGTATTGCCTAGCCTCTCGAAATTGCCAGTCCCTAAACCTTTCAGAATTGTCAGCCCTTCAGAGAGATTTCCTTCTCAGGGTATGATCTTCAAACGGCCTCACTCATGGTTTCACTGGCTATGGTGTTGCTTCCACTATAATAGTGAGCATTGATATACTGCACACCACAGGCACTTTATTCTTTTGATCTCTAATGGCAACTCTGTTTGAAAGCCATGCCCCATTTATAATCTGTCTGGATACAGACACTTTCCTGGTAGTTTCTAATCTTATCCACTATCCATGCTAGGGTATGTGTAGCTTTCTCCTTCCTTCCAATTGGTGTCCTCTATCCATGCTTGAGCACGTTTGCGTTCTGTGAGGCAGCAAATGTGAGTTCTGTCCATTCTGGGTTACATGTACCTTTTACATACAGTCCTGCATTAATACTACATGCTGCATACCTTCCTGGATTCTATTGATAAAAGGTCTCCTGTATCTATGCTAGAACAGAAGTAACCTCTTCGTAGACTGATAATGTTGGCCTTCAAATGGTACTTGTTTATCATTCAGATTAGAGCAATAATATAGAGGGTAAGGGGACTTAAAGGGAGTAAACATCCTTATTTTTAATGCTGTGAGGTAGCATATCAACCTATGGGTTGTGATTGCATCACGGGGGAGGAGGGCGGCATATATTCTTGATCACTTAATTCGTATGGTTTGGTGGAGGGGGGCTGCAAAGATGTCCGTGCCCAGGGCCCCAAACTTGCTTAAGATGGCCCTGACTGCTCTAAGCCAGAGCAAACTTAATAGCTGTTGAAGAGTCTGCAACCTTAGTGGGGCCCCTGTACTGCTTCATAATAAAGCATTCAACTCACAAAATAAATGTGGGTTCTTACTGAGTACAAAAAAATGAGCCAGGAAAAGCAAGGGGACGATGTGCGTTTGTTGGATGCCCCATTTCTTAATCTCTTGCTGTACCAGTGAATGTAAGCATTAAGGACCAAAGTAACTTCTGAGTGTCTGTAGATACAAAGCTGAGATGCTAATCAATGCTTTCTTGCCGTGGTCCAAAGCGGAGGAGAGGTCTCAAAGACACTGTCATATGCGACTATGATTTTGAAGTGGTGGGAGGCAGTAAAAGTAAATAGAGGCATCAATGTGTACCTTCATACTTCTGAGCTGGCTCTTGATGCGAGGGGCAGTCTGGATTTTCTTACTAAGGTGTTCACTTGACTTCATCCCAACATTTTTTTTATAACCAATGCATTTCGCAGGGCTCAATCTTTGTAGTAGCAGGGGCCGCAAGAGCCCCATTTAAACATTTCTGTGCAGTATATTATCAATCGTAAATGGTCCTGACGGATTGTAATCGCTGATCTATAGTCGTCGTTGTAGGGTGTTTTATTTGGGTGAGCTCTAAATCAGGGGAACATTCCGTGCAAACCAGGCGTGTATAATTTTCTTTAAGTTCTTTTTGTGAATCTGGGACCCCCACTTTAATAACATTGATTCCTTACATACTCCCTCATCTTTCAGGACAAAAACACAGAGTTGCACAGAAGGCCTATTTTTTTAACCATATAGAAATAATGTAATCAATTTAAAGATATATAAGTTATACGTCCATAAAATGGCAATAATGAAAAATGATCAACACACGATTCAACTTTGTTTTCATTGCTACAATCATAGATTTAGACTTTTGTAACGCACCCATCACCACTTATGTGTCTTTTACCCTAGGCACAAATGCACCATAGATGAAATGCATGAAGGGCCAGGATAAGACTCTCATTTGTTATTCGAAAAACACATTAATTTAAAACATTTCTGCCTATCCATTCTTTCAACTTCTCCTTTTTTGCAAATAGATACCACACCCACCTTACTCGATGGGTATGCTAGAATTTCAACAACATTCTAAAATACTCAATTGCAACAAACTACTGGAACATCCCTGTATGTAAATGGCATATAGAAAGGAAAATGTATGTTCAACATGTATGTATGCTAGGTTCCATTCAGCGATGTTCCTATTTGTGTAAAATTGTACCTTTCTCACTTTCAGTGGGCAATCTAGAAACTTGGAGAGAGAAAAGAGGATCCAAACTGGAACCCTCCAGTCCCCTGCACACCGTAATGATGCATCAGTACGACGCCTTGATATCAATTCAAGAAGATTATAGTGTTAGTACACATGGCACACATTTCAATGAGAGAACATGTTTAACTGAATTTATTGATGCAATCCGTTCTTTGAATGTAGAAAACAAGTATTATTTATTCCAAGCGCAAAAGCCAGAGAAAATTCAGTTCATTGAGGATGGCTGACGCATTTCGAGAAGTATATTCTCTTCTTCATGAGCCAGAGATCATGTACAAGAACTGGATGTAAAGAATGTAGAGAAAATAAAGAAAAGAACAATCAGGATACTGTTGCTACCAAATCAATTCCACAACCTATCTAGTATTTATCATCGTACAGTCGAATTCTACCAGTAGGATGACACGTTCAGTGTCTCAACCATTATATTGATAACAAAAATCGTATTCAGGATAAAATGACACAGTTTTAGATTGAGTTATATCCAAAGCCACAAGCAACCAAAACAAAGGATGTCCAAATAGTACATGTTGGCCAAATAGTCAAATGTCAGGGGGCTAGTAGATGGCAGGATTCAGTGAGAATGAATATTCTGAAAAACTTGAGAATGGGTAGCAATGAGTCAGCCTTTCCCTTTTGTCTGGGGCAACTTGGCATTAACAACAATATTCTGTTGATGGTATATCCAGGAAGTGGCTTCAATTACTTTATTTGTCTAGGTTTACACACAGTGAGGTGTCCTATGTTCTTCTGTGCTTGTACATTGCACAGAATGGGAGTCAAAGGGATCTCCCTGTATACACACACACCATAGGACCTGTTTCATCAAAACTATAATTCCAGAAGCACATGCACTTATGAAATGTTATTTTATTTCCCGGTATATACAGTCAATTTACAAACCTGCCCCTTAGTACTTACCAATAACAGGGCCATGATTTAATCGAATTACCTTTTTATAGTATTACTCCCTTTAGGATAATTTCACCTTTAGATCACACTCGCCTATGAATTTATTTTGACTGTATCACAGACAGGTTGGCACCCTCTTAAGGACTGGTTTAGTCCTCCACCTCTAGGAACAGGGGGGCATCAGTAAGCAAGATGGGATCAGCTTTCCTCCACAGACTGTCTGCTGTCTCTCTCTCTGAGGAAGGCCTATGACGATAACTCCCAATAGGCCTCACTTACAGGCTTTGGGCATTAATCCAAAATGGGTCGAAAGGAGAACAATCTATTCTCCTCCTTCCTGTTTTTGTCACTTTCTCCTTCTTCCTCTCCATCAGCCAGTGAGTGAGCAAGTCAGTCTGTCCTTCTCCCTTTGAGTGTGTGTTTGGCCTTTTTATAGACCAGTAACCCCACCTTTTTTTGAAGGGTGTGTAATTTCCTCAATGGACACTGTTCCGAAAGTGACATCACAGTAGACATACCCCCTCCCCCGTCATTGGGCATATTACTGAAGGAGGCAGTCTGATGGGAGTAACTTCTAAACCCAGTTTCCCTCCCATTTTGATGTGATGTCCTCTCAGAGATTTCTTGCATTAACACTGTAACATTCTGAAACGGTAAATTCTACACATATGACTACTTTACTAATTGGTATCTAGGGATGGTGTCTGGGTACGGTTAACGCAGGCACCTGGAATGACCCAACGTGAATATTTCACATATACTGTGTATGTAAGTTAGACATTGTGTTTTTTTCATAAAAAAGACGTTTTTATTCTGGAGACATATAGGCATTCTTAGGATGTCCAATGCATTTCAGTCTTTGGGACCAAGTTATATAAAAATAAGCAAATACACCTTGTGAATAACACATCGTTGTGGATATTACCATCATATCCTTCTATATGTATCTTACATGTGTCTTAGTTACCTGCCTATGTTGTTGTCACTTCTCTGTAAGCTTCATCTTATATTGGGCTCTAGGTTGGTAGGTTCTCCTTGGGTCTTTTAGTTAGACCTGGATATCTCTTCTGTGACCTGAGGTTTAAAATATAGACTGTCTAAGTTTTCTTAGTAAAGCCAATATATTTAATCAAGTTGTATTTTTAAACAAACTTACCTTGAATGTTCAAGGTGTTCTCCAAATTAGTTTTTTTCCCCGGATGTCCTGTATGGGAACTTTTTAAAAGAAATGTTAAGGTTTTGTCCGAGATGGGGATTTAACTTGGTCTATTGTCTAACAGCAACTTGCTTACCATGTTAGTGTTCACCGCCTGTTCAGGTCATCCGGATTGCTCTGACGCCAATCTGTGTCAGCCACAGCGTTTAAATTCTAAAATGGCACCGGCAGTTGTGTGCGTGATGATATCACCGTCCTTACCGAGTAACCGACGCACGGCGCAAGAAACATCTATTCCAGGTGGGATTTAACCCATGAATTACTAATCCAAGCAACCTGAATTTGACATGTACAAAAGACGAGGTATGCCCAGATTTGAAAAAGGCACAGCAGTGTCGAAACACGTGTCATCACCATGGGCTACGATTAAATCTTGATTTAACAACTAAAACAGATGTCTGTGCTTCAATGTATGACCTGTGGCGCAGTAAAGTGTGTAATCTATACTGCTTTGGTATAAAGGTATTTTTCTCAATGATAAATGAGTGATGCAATACATTTTATTCTGTCAATCAAGCGTGTGATGTAATACTTTGGGTACATGTTAAATGAGGTATTATAACAATTATGAGATACATTTGTCCTATCTGGCTGTGAAGACCTTTCGTATTTTCAATATCCTATGCTATATGTTACTGTTCAGCATAACGTGTTCTAATCAAGTGGTGTTTTAACACTTTTGAGATGTGTTGGTGCTATCTGGCTGAGCAGACCTTCTACATTAATATTTTACGCTGTATGCGTGCTGTTCAGCGTTGCATTTAATGTTACACGCTTATTTTGGAAAGAATATACATTGTGATAATAGGTTATCACATTCTGCACAATTAAAACACATTGATACATTATTACAGCTGTGCTTTTAGGTTGACATAGGTTAAATGGTACTGCTGTCTACATCCTTTAGATGAGACCCACATACTAGCAATGAGATGTCGCATTTTCAAATTGTGTTAACAGCAGTGTCATGATTAGCTTTCTTTTCTCCTGTACGATAAGTTTATATAATGTAAATTTGCTTCTTTTTGTTAAACATTTTTGTGTAAAATACATACCAGTGATTGGAAGTTCGTGTAGTAAGGAGTTGACATGCCAAGTATTTCTTGCAATTTAAAACGGGGTAAACTTGGATATGACCCTGTGTTGTGATGTGATTTAACTTTAATAATAATCAGTGACATGCAGAATTCAGTTGTGTACATGGAATATCTGTGTACATGGTATCCATTTGAGATGACTTTATGACATCAATCTGATTAGTAACATGCAAAAACCAGTAAGGCACATGGATAACTATTGTCATGGTAGTAGTAACAGGAGGGACAGCCCTGGATCGGGAAGGACTAAATGGGCTAAAGAGATACTATATACGGGGGGTGAGACCTGTCCTCAGCAACAATTTCAAATGCAATCAATTCTTGCAATACTCATTCAAAACCTATATAGGAAACCTAGCCTGACACTTGACACATTTGTCTAGCTAGGAAAAGAACCATCCAGCCACTAAGGGTTCACCACATCTGCCTTTTTTATTTGCCTGAGAAGTGTGGAATACATGTGTTTTGAAGTAAAACAAAAAGTCATTTTGGTGGTGTGCTCAAAGAGCCAGTGAAATCTCATTATGAGAAGTGCATACAGTTAACAACAAAAACATAATTATTTGTAGGTACGATATGTAATCTGGTATCTACACAGATAAAGCCTGTCAGATATTACTTAATAATAGTCAGAACAACATGATTGCAAATTCTTTGGGTGTTATTAACAAAGCATAACCATTCCAACTATAATTCAAATGCAACCTATTATACATAGTCAGTAAAACACTCTGTGCCTAGAGATGTGCACAGAACATGCATAAATATTTTTAGGACACCCGACACTTATACCATGGGAGTACTCCAATATTCCTGGTTACCAAGAGAGCTTTGGTAGGTATCGTGTGCCAAAGAAATCCAAATATTTTTTGGTCCACTGTATGTGGAACATAGACCTCAGGATGGAATATATCAAGGCCTGGCATCTGGAAGAATGACCAAGAAACTGGTCGACGTCTAGACATAACTGAAGCAGGTTCAGGTGGTCTAAGTTCATATAGGACCCTGTGGTGGTCGGAAGAACTGCAGGGGACCACTGACGTTTCGGCTTGATAAGATGTGGTCCTTCTTCATGGACCAAGTGTTGGTGGGTCTACAATTAAAAACAAAGTGGTACTCAGTGTTACTAATAAAGATGGAACTCCCTACAAGTGGGAAGAGAAAGGTTAAAAACACCCTTATGGATAAGGTAAAAACAGCGGGTGGCCGTAGGCCCTGTAGTCAGAGAACTGACCTTCAGTACAAGTAAGAGAAGATTCTCAAGAATTTAAGGAACAGAATGTCAGCCACGTGTGGAAATCTGTGCCTGCAGATCGGTCCACTCTCTTAAAGATGGTAAGTTAGGCAGTCAAGGACGACCTATAGGGTGACAAGGGGATCAGAGTAGATAGTGAGCTAGTGCCTGAATATAGGTGGAAAAAAATATAATGATGTGTATCACAAGCAACTAGCATTAGTTACCTTGTACTCATCAGCAAGATTGCTTGGGGGCTTGAGTATCCCAGCAGGGGTAGGTCCTGACGGCCATGCATCCAAGACTCTAGTCCCTGACCACAACCACTGTAGCATGTGACACCAGTGGCGGCGTACTAATGAATACAATAACCATAGGAAAAAGTAATGCAATCGGCGGATCCAAGATGTCGGGCTGATCCAAACAATCTGACGCAGAACACGTCTCGCAGCAGCCAATGGGCAGAGACGTCGCGTGTCCGCGGTCATGATGCCAGCCCCTTAGCCAATCGGTATCTTGTCCGTGGACCGAACAGGGAAGTGTGACCACGAAGCGGACATAGATATCACTAATTTTTTCATGCCTACTTTTTGGTCATTTTTATGAAAAGTACTGCACGGAAGGTCACCAAATTTACAAAAGCACTATTTTTGGACCAAGCTCCTGTACCTGCCCCAAACTTCGTGAAAATCCATCCAGCCGTTTGACATGTAGCCGTGCGCAAGTTTTGGTGCGCATTCAGTCTATGGGGAAAAAGATGTTTTCGGCCCCCCCTATAACTTTCCCCCCCTGGACCAAACATCACCAAACTTTGCAAAGAAATTCAGAGTGGCCCATATACATTTTTTGCAAAGTTTGGTGAGAATTCGTCCCGGGGGAGCGGAGTTATAGGCAACCTAAAAAGTGCTCGTATTCCTTATCTTTTGATATTTCCAATATCCAGCTTTGCTGCTTTGGAAAAAACAAAATCGGGAGGGGGCACTGTACATCGTTGCCTGTCGACTCGATGTCCCTCAGAGGCCTCTCTCTCGATTTTGATGTCACCGAAGGTGTACATGTAGCACGCGCAGCACCCGTTGGCTTCCGTTCAATTTTTCCGTGCTTACCCTTTGGATATGGTACCCTTCGTTCCTTGTAATGAAAAGCTTTGAGAATAATCTTTGAGTGAATATCGATAGAAATGGTTTCGTCATCGGCGTCTTCCTCTTGCAAGTCGAGTTTCAAGAAATGCTGTGACTGCAGTGCGACGATGTCCGTTATGGACCCCCATATGATATGTCTAAGGTGTCTGGGATCCACTCATCCGTCATCGGTGTGTGAGGACTGCCTATCCATGACGTCAAAAGCCCTGAGAGACCGCAGAGGGAAGCTTGCAGCAGTTAGGACCAAAAAATCCCCTTCGACTCTGTTGAAAAAACAAAACACTTCAGACGAGTTAAACTGTTACTCCTCACCACAAGAACAACACACAATCCCGATCACCTCTAGGCATGGAAAGAAATGACACCATAGATTGCTGTCTTCCAGTTCCTCACGAGAACGGGTCGTTTGCCCCACTAAATCTGCCTCACTGGCCCAGTGGGAAAAGTTTTTAGATTGAAAATGTTAAAAGTTTTCGAGAACGCAGCCTTGTACCCCTTGACTACACCCAAAAGCCATGCTCCGGTCGAAAGACTTCCATAAGCATAAAAGCTGCGCATCTTCGAACCCGGTGGACAGAACCCATTGCGAGCGATGGAAGGATCCCTCGAGTTGAGGAAAAGTCCCTTTGAGGACTGAGACGTCAACGTCATCGACGCTCGAAGACTCGACAATGACACCATCAGGGTCGAAAGGTGTGTCATCCGCGTCAAACTTATGAGAAGCCATCTTCGCTTTGAGCACCGAGCTCCTAGATGCCACAGGTGTCCAAGCAGTTGACGCAACCTTGGATGTCAACAGTGTCGACAATTTCAGACCTTTGACCACTAGCATTATGACAACATCGAATACAATGGAGAAAATATATACTCCATTGCCCAGGACAGGACATCCTCATCTATTTACGAGGATGCAGAGGAATCTTCTGATGAATCTAGACCTTTGGTCTACAGTATGATACACCATCCATGCCGGATGCATTCATTTCAGAGGATTCTAGAATTAAGAACTTAGAAGAATGCCTGCACGATGCCAGTGGGCTTCAGCAGAGCAGACCCCGGTGACCATGCAGAAGTTGCATATAGACAGTTGATTTCAAGAGTTATGTAGTATATGGGTTGGTCGAGACCAACTCCACCGTTTGAGCAAGACGAATTAACTGACCTTTTGGACAGGGGACCCCAAGAGGACCCAATTGTGCCATTCCATCAAGCCTTACAAAGGCATGTGGCTACCGACTGGGAGGCACCTGACGTTATTCCGGCTGTTAACAAGCAGTTGACTTCAAAATACAGACTTTCAAGCTCTGATCCATTTTACTTGTTGAAACATCCAACACTCGAGAGTCTGGTAGTTCAAGCTGCCACCTCAACCAATAGACAGAATGCCTACCCTACAATGCCTCCGGATAGGGATAAGCGTTACGACGCCCTAGCTAAAAAAGTTTTGGCTGGGAGTATGGCCTTGAAATCATCCAATGCCATGTGCGCGTTGGCAAGGTTTACTCGCACCTTTTTGGGAGTGCATTTCCATGGCGGCTGACCATGTCCCCCAAAGGGGACGAGCGAGACAGGTTTTTAAACGTAGTCAAGGATGGGAAAGATGTGATGTGCGAATCCATCCAGACTTGTTGCGACTTTGCTGACAGTGTCAGAAGAGATATGGTGGCAAGTACATGTTGTTATGGTGGCAAGTATGGTGTTATGTGGGTTTGCCTGGTTGAGGAAGTCAGGATTTGCCCCAGATGTACAATCCAAACTTCTCAACATGCCCTTTGACGGCACTCATTTATTTGGAAGCAAGGCTGATGAGTGTTTGGAGAAGCTGCAGCTTCTAAGGCATCAGCCAAATCACTTGGTGCTGCAGATCAGACAACCTCCAAACTGCCCCACGGGTACACCTTGGAGGGGTAGGTCCTTTCATCACTACTCCACATATGGAAGGGGCAGAGGACAGCCAGCTAAAAGAGAACAAAGAAGATTCTGCCGTGGTGGACTGGGAAGAAGTACTAAGACTGCAACAGCAGCAGTTACCTTAGCTTCAGCCACTGCGTCAACTGCCCCAAAACATCTGAGGACTTGATTCACAAGACTGCAGTGGGAGGCAGACTGTCTCAGCATCTGACAGAACAGCAGGCTATTACTTCAGATGCATTGGAAACAGTTGCCCAGGGTTACTGCCTACCCTTTCTGCAAAAGCCTCAGTGTCATCCATCGGGGAACAACTCTTAGAAAGTTCCAGATCCACTCCTTATGCAGGACATACTAACCGTGCTAGAGAAAGGTGCTATAGAACCAGTACCTGCAGCAGAGTGGAACAAGGGTTGGTACTCGCCGTACTTTCTAATCTCCATGAACGACGGAGGATTGAGACCCATCATGGACTTAAGAGACTTGAACAAGTCCCTCAGGAAGGACAAATTCAAGATGGTAACCCTTTCTCAGATCCTTCAGGCCTTCCAGCTTCAGGATTGGATGGTATCATTGGACCTTCAGGATGCTTACATTCATGTGCCGATCCTTCACAACCACAGATACTACTTGAGGTTCACCGTTGGCGGTTGTCATTATCAGTTTTGAGTTCTGCCATTTGGGCTGACCTCTGCCCAAGGGTGTTCACCAAACTGATGACGGTTGTGGCAGCAAGTCTCAGGGGAGGGGGAATTCACTTTTACCCCTACCTAGACGATTGGCTGATCAATGCCAGTTCCCCAGAACAGGCCTTGGAACATCTCAGCTATACCCGTCACTCACTTCACAGATTGGGCTTCTCCCTCAACTTCAAAAGTCCCACATGATACCATCTCAAGAAGCTCCAATTCATCGGCGCAGTCCTGGATGCATACCTGGGGAAAATCCTTGCCACCAGGGGTGAGGCTGAAGATATTCTGCAAATTCCAAAATGCCCTCCATCTACCGGCTATTTTTATTTATTTGTTTATTTTATTTATTTATTTTCCCCTTCTGAGGTTGCTCGGCCTCATGCATTTTTCTGGTGCAAGAGGCTCGCCTGAGAATGAGATCTCTCCAATGGGCTCTTAAGTCTCAGTGGTCCCAATTCTCAGGAAATATGTCAGACCGCCTACAAATCCCGAGCAGTGTCTCACAGGAACTTCGGTGGTGGGCCTGTCGGAGAACATTTTAAAAGGAGAAGCATTTTGGCAACCATGGCCAGAGATAACCATAGTGACGGATGCCTCACTCACGGGATGGGGAGCCCACACCAATGACCTGACAATCAGTGGTCGTTGGTCTCCATCGGAGTCCAAACTACATCTCAACCTGCTGAGGGCAATCAGATTAGCGCCGAAGGACTTTCTGCCCTCTGTACGGGGAAAGAATGTCCTGATGATAATAGACAACACAGTGGCCATGTAATACCTCAACAGGAGAGGAAGTGTATGGTCACTATCACTGTGCAGAGAGGCAATGCAGCTCTGGTTCTGGGCATTACAAGAAGGAATCTCTTTGTTGGAGGTTCACCTAGCTGCAGAGTGAAATACGCAGAGGACAGTCTCCCACGAGTGGGAACTAGCTCACAAAGTCCTTCAAGAGATCTGCACCCTTTAGGGACCACCTCAAGTGGATCTGTTCATGACCAGTGCCAACCAGAAGTGCGAGTTGTACTGTTATGGGGGATTTCCCCCAGGAGGAGCACTAGCAGGGGTTGTGAGGGTGTCGCCAGCTCCCCATGTTTGATAGTGATTGCCTTTGGGGCATGCGGGGGTGTCCCCCACTTCCTGAAGTCTGGAGGCAGGGGACCAAAAAAAACAAACATGAAAAGCAGACCCTGCGGCATCGGATCCGACCTGCGTAGGAGGGACGGATCCGACGATGCAGGGTAAAAACATGCAGGGACCGCCAAAAGTTCAGTGGGGTGGTGTCGGGGTGGGTGGTTTTTTTTATTGGGGCCGTTTTAGCCACGGCAAATTTGGCTTCACAGGAAAATTGGCTTTGTGGTGAATTCACCACGGTCAATTTGGCCGCGAACAATTGTGCCATGGCCAAAACCTATGCATCCATGGAATGTACAACCATCCAAGCCCTAACCAAGCCGATTTAAATAGGCCCCACTTAGCAGGCCTCCTCACGAGAAGAGGAACATGGAATCATGAATATCTACCTGGTCTATTTCTGGAGCAAGTGCAGCAGGGTCATCCCAAGTGCCCGTCTCCCTGGGGGTCCCGAAAAACAGAGGCTGTCCCTCCTACTCTGTTATGGCTGGAGTCGGTGATCATACCTCACATGGACACAATATGGTTCCTTTCTCTAGGGGGCAAGGCCCCCTCCTGAAATAAGGAATGTGAGTAGGAAGAAGGGGGAAAAATGGTAGTGTGGGCTCTGAAAGGAGTCTTTCAAAATGAGGAGCAAAAAAGGAAAGGATTACAAAAAACACAAGAGAGTACTAGAAAACCAATGAGAAGGTTCAAAGATAGAGAATCTTAATAAAACATCAAAGAGAAGCACTTAACTCACAGGGTGAGATTACCCTTTCTTTTCACATGGTCTATGGAGTTTTTTCCGAACAGTGTTTTGGTCTCGCAGAATTTTTGGACAGCTACATTGCATTCTGAAAACAGTGTGTTGCCATTGTCTGATTGTGCTCTGGTGCGCTTTAGAATGACAGCCTATCCACTGGGTCTCTTAGGTGGAGAGGTAATAAACAAGTGGAAGTGTTGCAATAAGTTCATTAAATGCAAGAAACTGTTCATTGACCTTATTATTGGTGGTGTACAGACACTTTGGGAGTTCATGAATGCTTTTATTCATAGGTGAGCATGCCCAAATGTCAGAACTAACAGACCAAGAAACGGATTCGAACAGATAATATTAACTAAACATTGTTTAAGTTGAGACATGAACATAAGAAAAATTTGCTTAACATACCAGATATTGGCTCTAAAACTCTAGCGATTTAATCTTGACCTGCAGACTCCAACAACATGCGGTTGGGAGGAAAATATGTAGGATTCTTAGTAACAATTTGCGGAAAAAAGAAGATATTCAAAAATGATATTCGTATAATCTTTAGTAGTTTAGTAACTTGTTTGCCTCTATGGTGTGGTTTTGCATTGAACGTAATGGGGGAAACAACTTTGAGAGGCTCTCTAAAATCAGACAGGCAGGGCTTGATTCATGTTTGACTACTTTTCTGTGGGGTAGTTTCTCCCTGGCTCCCCTACAAGCGTTGGACGGCACTCTGCTAACCAGTAGGACTGTTTTTCCTTTAGTGGTGTAGCTGAGCTGTCGTGGCGCAGACCACTTCACCCGCTTTCCCAGATGGTAGATGGCGGCTTAGCATTTATCAACCCTCGGCAGAGTTTGTACTTGGTCTTGTAGATCTTTCCCTTTGGCTGTGTCTGCATGAAGGGTTAGTCGGTGAGCTGTTTGACGAGTTTGCTTCCATCCAAGGCAAGTCCATTCTAAGCAACTGTCGGGAGCGCCCCAGTGTTCTACTGGTCAATGGGTTCACAACAATGCATTGAAAGGATGGGGAACCTGCATACATCTGGCGTCATGATTATTGACTTCTTTATAGAAAAACTCTTGACTCTGTGGGTCAGAGAATCTGGGGTGGTGCTATCATTACCACGCTGGCACCAACATCGCGAAATCCTCTCCCTGTGGATTTCCTGGATCTCCTTGACTGTCACAATTGTATCTCATTGCATGAATATTAGCCCTCCAGCTGAGGCCATGGATTGGGGCTCACCGCCAATGAGCCTGTCATCACCATCTGAGGTAGGCGCCAACAAGGGTGGGACCAGTGGCGCCAGATTGGCCCTTGAAACAACACACGTGAAAAAGCAGCAAGTGAGGACCCTGACGTCAAATGAAACAATAATCGTAGTCAATGGGGCTGTTACTGGGCAGTGCAGTAGCAATGGGATTGCAAGACTCGACTGATGGATGCCATTTTCTATGTCTCAGATCTATGGCAGGTGTTGGTGTTGCTTGTTGTGTGGTGTTCTTCACTCTAAGCAGGACGACATACCCACTTAGTGCTGGTTTGAGCACCTGCTGGAGAGGCAGTCTATCATATCTGCATTGCCAAACATGACGGCTCAGCCCTAGAAAGTGTACTTGCAGCCCCAGTCGTCATGGTCGGACCTCTCACGTTACTGCTCTGCCTCGTTGAGCACTCACTTAAAGATTAAATGCTTGGCATATTGCCCACCGCTCCTTGAGGAGCACACTTCTGTACTGGCCAGACTTCTAGACTCTTATTTCATTTTTATTTGGGGCATTAACTGAGCCATGGTGCCTCTAATAAACTGCACCCCCACATATGCCTGCCAACACCCCCGATCCATTGTCAGCATGGAGCACCTTCTCTTTTGGGTGCCGTTCATCAAGACTTGCATGTGCAATCGGTGTCCAACAAAGTGCTACTCATTTGCAATTGACCAGCTCCAATTTGCCCCTATTCTGTATTGAGAGGCATCAACTGGCATTTTGAGCTAGGGTCTTCTCCTATGCTGCTGAGGAGGCTGTTCACTCCACTGGACACCAGAGGCCATAATCCTGTCCTTGCAAAATCTCCTTGCAGTGATGGGTAGGTGCAGGTAGACTAAATAAATCGGCTTGTCATGTCCTTTGCTCCATGAGGCATGCCAAGGTAGTCTTGGGACATACTGCACCTGAATTACCCGTTGTGGTGCTAACACATTACAGTGGCAAGGTAAGCCACATTTCATATATCAAATTGGTTCTTCATTGTTAGGATCGTCTAACTGTAGCTTTACCCCCTGTAATAGCATTTACAAAAAATGGAATGAAAGTAGCAATGGAAATATATAGTCAAGAAGGCGATCCACTCAAGTGTTGGTGACACACTCAATCTGAGACCTTTTTTCGAATTGGGGTAGTTGATGAAGTAAGAGCAACTTAAAGAAAGGTAGTTTGACCGTATTGGATCAGAAAACCTGAATGTGACAAATTTGTGAATGTGGTCTGGTATCTTTGTTCTTGATGGATAGCCTTTCTTACAGTCGTTGAGGATGTCTGCTATTTCCAATGCTCTACACATATTGGGTCATAGTGAAATCCTTGATATAGTTGTCTGCACTGAAAACCTGATGTAGACTATTAACTTTCTGCTAATGCATGACCTCTGTAAATGAGACAAACGGACTTGGAGAAACGCATGTCGGCAACAGGGTAATCTTATTAAAAACTTCTCTTGTGCAGAGCACAGAACTGTGGAAACTTTTTTTTTGTCTTGTCCTTAAGTACCAGATATGGATTGTTAAAAAAGGTGAAACTTTGGAAGAGTTGGCCAAGTGTAACTTTCATTTGGATAGTAAGTCCTAGAGCGATTAGGCAGAACTGATTGAAAGATTCCTTCAAACCATGGAGTGGGAGCTCATGACTGATTTAAAATACTTTGCTCGGAGTCCACTGGACTCTGGAAAAAAATCTTTAAAACAGTAATTTCAGGACAATACAGGTTAGGCTAACAGTGAACAGAAGACGACTAGTTATAGGCGAACGAGAATGTGTGTTGCTGTACTTGTCAAAGATTTGTATATCAGCCAATATGCGCTCTCTGTTTCAGCGAGCAGCCTGTGTGGAAATGTTTTTTTTCCAATTCAGTGATAGGCTTGAAGAGAAACTAACTCCACCTCTCGTCTCTCACACTCCCCCTCTCCCCCAGTCCTGCACAAAAAGCACACTGTCCTTGTGCAAGGTTTTGGCATGGTGCCTGAAGCGAAGACAGCGCCTTTTCGGCCACAGGGGTCCTGTGCTTGCGTAGTTGGGATTTGTTTGTGCATCATGTGATCACTAACTGGAGCATCCATACAAGCAAAACCATTTGGCTATGTGCATGGAATATGTTTGGGGAACTACCATTACAAAGTGGTCCGTTCCCTGGGTGCACTTTTCATGATTTGGAGAGAATTACATTACCTACTATTGCTTGGGTGAGAGCCCAGAATGACATGCATGGATACCTTTTTGCACATGCTTGGGGGTCCATCTTATGCAGTTTGGGAGATCTACAGATGGAGAACTATTTATGCTCCACAATCCTGAAAAGTGGGCGTCCAGGTAAACTCGGAAAACAGATGAGCTAATGCACCTTGCATGAATATACCGCCAGATGTTCACACCTGCATTTCTGCTGACCTCTATGGATAATGGTAATGAACATACGTTTCTGTATAATTTGGCACCATGTAAAAATCTGTAGCTTTCGACAGATTTTGAACCCAAAGTGTTATTTCAGAAAGGTCCACCTGCTATTGCATTCAAAGATCAGTAGCTTGCTTGGCGCACCAGCGTGGTCGGGACTCCAAGGTCTTCGCTTTAGCCCTGTAACACTTTCCCATATCAGCAGCTAACACAACCCAAAACGCTGTAGTCCATCAGATCTTGGGCTCTTCCCTATGAGTTACATACTCCCAAGTGTCTTCTGCCAAACCTATAGAAAGCAGATTTGCACTCAGGAACTGGATACGTCCGACCTGCCCCCATCTAACACCAAAGGATTTGCATCTGCCTTTCCCACTGTTCCACTAATGTGCCCCACCCTCTTTTCTCTTACATGGCCAAGCACAGCGAGGGGACCAATGGTGGCAGACAAGCGTTCTAGAAGACCACTTGCATTACATTTCTTAGGCTGTTGGGTTTCGGAAGAATTTTGGATCCAGTTTGAATGCCATGCCATGCCACCCAGTCTGCTGTCCACCCGGCAGAGGAGAGGGGAGGATTTTTCTATCTCATGGAGTGGTGCATACATAGTTGGTCACTAGCTCGTCAGTGAAAGCTTGACTGAGCTTGCTGAGCAAGATCTTGTCAGTGGATTAATGCTGAAGGACGTTTGGGTTTTTGTCTGTTCTGGGAGTGTGATGACATTCATCACAAAAGATTTTGGCCTTTTTCACAAGTTTGGCGGTATTACCTCTGTTAGTACTGTCATACTCCTTTTACCATTACTTCATGTGGTAAAAATCCAATAGCTGGAAAGGACAGCTTGATTTGAATGTATGTGTACCCTTTTGTTGTTCCACGGGTCCCCTAAAACGCCTTGTGGATTGGTAAATACTGCACACAGTAATGCTTTTGTGTGGCGGTAACTACCTCCACACAAAAGCAGGTTTACAAGGAATTTGATTGCATGGTGAAACATCTGGTATTGAAAACTACTTCATGGTTTACCATTACTGCCAAACGTCTTATAAAGCCCTTTGTACGTTTGTTCTTGTCTTTTCTTTTCATTTTGCTTGCTAAATCCTTCTTTTTCCCCGTACTATTTTTATTTTTTACTCCTGTTATATTCAAGCATGTTAGGGCCACACACATATTGTTGTTAGTTTTTGTTTCTTCCCCCTAACCCTCCTGTGTGTCTACACATCCCCATATCGTGTTCAATAGGGTATACACACAGCCCCTGAACTGGTAATGTTAACGTTTGTGACTTTAGGTATCTGGTTGTGTGGCAGAGCGTAGACAGTAAGGTTGCATTGTAAGTCTGTGTCTTATTGTATGCAATGTAGGCTTTAAGACTGGTAGATAACAGGACACATGGAAGGCGGGGAGTGCCATGGGGAAGAGTGGGCGCAATCTAGGGGTGAAGTGAGGACCACTCTTTTAATACAGTGCACTGAATCGTGGTTGAGGTCTACCAGTCTCTTATGGTGTAGCAGTGAATGTACCCAGGCACACCCTAAGCAGACGGGACTGTGGGGACATCTAGGAGGGCTGCTTAAGGAGAAAGTGGAAAAGCATACACCATAAATGAAGCATACTTTTCATAACCACGTTGTATAGAAATAGAAACCGGACACTTTCAAATAGGAGTACTGTAGAATGTCTGCTACAAGTCCGAATGGAGAAGTAGCCTGTATTCAAGACCTAAGAGCAGCACATTTCTGCTGTCGCACATCGAGGACATTGCTGTCCTCAATATGGCTACAAAAAAAAAAAGAAAATCAAGGGATGGTCACATTCGGATTTTCCGGGAAAAGGATGTGTAGTAAATGCCGAAATAAATATTGCTTTCATTTGTGGCTCAAAGAAATGGGTACTTATTTTATGTAGGACTATGCAAGTATTTGAAAACGAACCTAAGCTCTTTAGTGGAAAAACACCAGGGTGTGCTGGACTGGGCACTGCAAGCAACGCATACCACATCCGACCTGTCTGTGATCATCCTGTCAAATCGTTATATAACATTGATTCTCGGTTTCCTTGAGCAAAGGGCCCGTGTGTAAGATCCAAGCAATGTTGACACCGATATGACACCAAACATAAGTGTCTATATATATATATATATATAACATTTCACTTTACACAAGTACTTCAGAGAGGTTAAACAGGAAATGATATTGTCAAAGCCAGGCATTTGCCTTGGAGGTTAATATTGATCAAATATATATTATTACAGCACCGCAGGGAGCATCCTGTGATTTGAGCTTAATTTGTTATCCCACAATAACCACTGGCATGCTATGGCGGCACACTGTAACATAAAAGATGCAGTGTCTGTAATACATGTGTGCATGTAAACCTTCATTACAGAGATCCACTGCATAAATCCATGGCTTTTACAGCTCAGTTGCGGCTTTAATTAAACCAATGATTATGGAAATACTGCTGCCATATAGATGCAGTATCGATATACATTTACATTACTACTTATTCTGTTTTCACGAGAGAACCTGATGCTCTGGCTAGAGTGAATGGCCGAGTAAATGCATGACTTTCTTTTTGCTCCTAACTCATAGTACTGCGCCAAGGCAAGGATCTCTGAACTCCCATCGTCATATTGATGGAACGTGCAGAACAGCGTGATCCTGGGCATGCATTTGGTATCGAAGAGAAAGGAGGACCATCTTGAAAGCAATGAAAAGCCCATCGTGTTAACAAGCCCGCAAATAAGCACACCCTTCAACCCCAGTGACTGTGGTCTCTTGCCTAATTCAACTTCAGAGAAGGAAGAAGACGGCAACATCAAAGGGGTAGACTAAAAATGAGTAGATACATGGGGGGGCTTCTTGTACATCTAGAACAGATGCAGATACTTCTTAAACAAAGCAACGTCATGTGTTACTAACTAGTGTTTCCATTTCAAGAGAATAATTATAATTGATTCCAAATTTAATATTCGTTTGTCATTGGTCTTATTTGCATTTCTGTGTTAAACCCCATTAATGGCTCTGAGAAGTTTGTGGTGTGACAGACTCCATGACAATGGACATAGATGATGGACTGATTATTAATGCATATACATACTTTCAGGGTGCACAATTTGCATTTGTCACTAACCGATGGCTAGTGATATTTGGCTCTTGGCGAATGAGATTGTGTGCTGTACGAATGTGTAGAATTAAGGCGGGAATTGACTTTATAGTACCTTGCAACTTGACGTTTTGCTCCTGATAACTTTGTATTAGGGAATATATTCAAAGTGGGATCAGGTGGTTCCTTTTGGGCATTTCAGTCCTATTCGGGAGTCTCTCCATCTTTGTTTGAGAATGGAGACTCACATTCTCAGTGTGCAATTTACCCTGTAGTCCTATTTTTTTTTTAATTGTTTTATTCCTCTATTGGCTTGGAAACAGTTTCTCATCATGCACGATTGTTTTAAGCATGCAATCCATCATTTTATTATGGGTTGCAAAACCCTGTTTCCCAATAATCCGGTTTGTTTATTTATGAGCAAGCCCCCATTTTATAAAGGCAGTAACAGTCAAAACTGGCAGTATTTGTAAATGGTATCCGGTTTATCAATCACCAGATTAGAGGTTATTTACCAGCAGTGGTATTAGAAGTAATCTGAACTAGGGGTGTACCGAACTTCGGCTTCGAGTAAGTATTCAGCCGAATTCTAGCTGAAAAAAAGCTATTCAGCTCTTGACGAATACTTTGACTTTCTCATTTGAATACAATGCAACATTAACTCAGAAAGGCAAATATAGGGCCTCATTACACGGATGGCGGTGAACCATGGCGCTATTAGCGCCATGGTTCATGCCGGTAAAATACTGGCACCGCCTTGGTGGAAAGGGGAATTACCGCCCTATTCCAAGGTTGGCGGGGCAGTAATTCCCCCTTCCACCATTGCCCTTCCCCATTCCCATTTTTGCCCCATAGGGCTCTAATGGAATGGGGAAGGCGCTAATTACGGTACTGCAAATTGCGGTACCGTAATTAGCTCCCTGGTCCCTTTTGCGGGTTGGTTTTTAACGCCTGCAAAAAGCAGGCGTTAAATTCCCCAACCCGCAAAGGGACCTCGTAGTAAGGCGTTAAGGATTTACCGGTACCGGTAAAATGCCGGTACCGGTAAACCCTTACCGCCATCCGTGTAATGAGGCCCATAGACTTTAGTTTGTAAAAGTGAATAGAATTAGACCAGACACTTAGTCACAAGACCAGACAAATTGCTATCACACAGCTGTAAAATATCTTGTATTGTAATCTGCTCTTTAGGGTATGTTTTCTTACAGATTCTTAGACATAAAAGGTGCTAATTTTATACTTAGCCAGCAACCATACAGGAACATCTTTTCTTTTGGTGGGTGTTTATATGCAAACTGAAAGAAATGTGCATATTTCACTTTAGGATACTTTCAGTTCCTGTTATGTCACTTCCCATCATAGTCCCCCCTTTTCTTTTTGTTAAGGATGTGAGTCCCGAGTTTAACATTATCTGATTATTTTATCAGGAATGATAAGTTGCATATGTTTGTGTATTTGGCGAGAAGTAGTGGCGAGGATAAGTGAAACGTGAGCAGAATATCTTTGGTTGGGGTGAATAGTTGTGAGATCCATTTCAGATTTCCTCTTGACTTATGTACTGCATGAGCCGATATGAACCATTTTATTCATTTCTGTGATCTGCAAAGAAGTTTAGAAACTCGACTGCATCGACTTTGCAACTGGATAGAGAATGCAATGCATCTGATTCACAAAGGCGACTAATTGCAATATCCATTTTGTTCTTTGCAACCTAGTCCTTTTGCATTTGTGAAGCCTCCTACTTCAACTGGCACTGGTTTTGAATATACAACAACCTTCTGTACATTTTTACCCTTTTTGTTGGTTAAATCTTTTTTTTCTGGCTTTTATACTTAAAGAAGCTACATTAATTATAATGAAGAGAAATAAAAGTATAGAATGCATTTAAAATGGTGCTTTATATTTTCCTTAAGTGTGTTTTTTTTCCAAGTTTGGAACATGATTTATTAAATAAAGGAACTATTCGGCTTCGGCCGAATACTAAATATGCTATTCGGCACAGCCCTAATCTTAACATAGTAAAGTACGCCTGATTATTATGTGGATGTCACCATAAAACACCTCAATTTGCACCTTTTTGAATAATTGCAGAAGGTCCTTGTGAGTTTTGTATTTGTGTTTTCTTTTCGGAAAGCTAAGTGCAAACACTCTCTTTCACTGTAGGAGAAAAGGTTTTCACTGCGTCTACAGGTTAATGCCAAAACAGATTTTAAAAAACAACCTTTTCCTGCATTATAAAATTGTATGTTATCAGTATGTGGAGTCATGCCTCGGGTGGTGCCGCGGCGTGCACTCAGCCCGCACGCGTCCGGAGACGCTGGACTCCCTGGGGCATGCCTGCCCTCCTATCCATGCCCGCCCTTCCCGTTGTAGCAAGGAAAGGGGAAGCTGCCGCGGACAGCCGTTCTGCTGGCGGCCGCAGCGACGCTGCGGAAGGAGCCGCTGTAGACAGCTGCGGCGAAGCCGCGAGAGAAGCCTCTGTGGACAGCCGCGGCGAGGCCGCGGAGCACTCATCTTAATTCCACCCCGTCCCGAGGAACGGGGAGCCGTGTTCACGTTGGTACCAAGACGCGGGAGAGCAGCTACCGGATCGCCGCCCCGTGCTCCTTCTGATGGTGCCAGGACTACATATGGCTGGAGAAGGAAGCCCATCGTCCGGATGCGTCCTTACACCACGCGGCCACGGCCGCATGGCCAACGTGAACCCTCGCCACCTCAAGGGAAACG
The DNA here is from genome assembly GCF_040938575.1 of Ambystoma mexicanum. Taxonomy (NCBI): domain Eukaryota; kingdom Metazoa; phylum Chordata; class Amphibia; order Caudata; family Ambystomatidae; genus Ambystoma; species Ambystoma mexicanum. Next base: position 976,223,010 of record NC_090934.1, on the reverse strand, counting down.
GGAATGGCGACACCCCGGGGCGGCAACCTTTAAGGGAGGCGGGACAACGCCCCAGGAACCAATGAGAAGGGGGTTAGCCCAGGCTGCCAGTGATTGGAGGGGGTTTGAATCCTCCTGTTATGATAAAAGGGCGCCAAACCAGACTAATGTGTTGCTCTCATTCCACAGGACACGGAGAAGAGAGAGAGGGGAGAACCAGAGTGGTGGGCCTATCCGGACACCTCAAGATAAGACCAGACCAGGACTAACGTCGTTATACTTTGGAAGACCAAGACACCGGTGAAGTTAACCGGGAGGACTTGATAGTAATTCCCTTAAGCATCGCTATCCTTCAACCAGTGATTAAATTATTGTTTCAGCATCCATCTGTCTCCGAGCTTAAGTCCACACAGTATGATTTGAAAATACAATGAGGATCCATATTTACTGAATTTATTTCAGTGAGTCCACATCTATTTGCCTTACAGATGTTATTCCTGTAATTGGGCTGAGCCCTTCAGATTTATAATGCGCACCATCCGGCCCAGGGGCATCAGGATTAAAATCAGCGGTAACTGCAATTAGTGCCAGAGCTAATCCGGGCAAAAGATCTTCGTAGCCTGTCACGAGGGGCATAGATATTGTCTGCAGAGCAAATTATGCCTTAACTTCCCAACATTGTGTTCGATCTCGCAAATGTACCTGGCAGAGTATTAGACACCCCCTCTAGCTGATCCTGCCAGCATTACTCCTTGGAGTTGCAGTACCACCTTATTGTTTGCTTTGCTGCTCTACTTTTTCAAGAGGTGTCTGCTGATCCCTAAGCTTCCTTCATGTGCTCGTGTTACCGATGGCTCTGCTTATTGCATTCCACGCCTCTTCAGGACTTGGTTCCTGCAATGGTGAATGCCAGACACGTTCCACTCGGTTTTCGCAGCGGAGCCTATTCTCAGACGCTTCTCTTTGCAGCTGTCTTACCTCACTGGGAGTTGTCGGCGTGGATGGTATCATAGGCTTTGCGCTCCTCTCTAGGCGTTCTCTAACATACTCTGGACCTGTGGTTCTCCGGCAGGATTCTTCGGACTCTTCCTGTGAGCAACTGACTCAGGTTGTCTGGTTCCTGCCTTCTTTCTCGCAACTCATGCCATGCTTCCAGGTTGTCAAGGATACAAAACACACACCACAAGTTGAAGACTCCAGGCATTTCTTATTCTGAGCAATTTAAACTTTTAGCTCAACCTGCAGGCCAGGTCACAATCTCCGACTCGGAAGGGCGAGTCTTTTTTGTGGTTTTCCGCCAAGTTGGATTCATCAGACAGATTGACACAGACTACATATAGGATACTCTTCAGAGGACAACATATTACTGAGGTTCAATCTGAATTTGCTGCAAGTGGCTGGGTGATGTGATCAATAAACTTGGAAAATCAATTTTGAAGCATATCTTGTAGAATAATGGTGTCCTGTTCAATTGGCAATACATTAGTACAGTCTTGAGATGAATGCTGTAGCCAAGTGACTTAAAGCTGACCCTCGTCTCGAGAATTTATTTGGATTTTGGGTCTTTTATTTATTCAGCTTCATAGATTATTGTTTGCAACCATTCTATGTCTTGTAGTATTTTAAGTAAACCCTACAGTGCAGTGATGACATTCTAAGCTCCACTTCTATGTTATTAGGAAATGTTACTGTGCATCCAGCACTGATATTTCTGCACATGTGGTCCCGTCTACAAATTCAAGTCCCTGAAGGAGATTTATTTTTAAATGTATACTAGCATTCAATGTAAATTGAATGGCCTCTTGTCACTTTAACTGCCAGCTGAGGAGCATGTTAGTAAACGATGTTGCTTATTACTATTTCACACATTTCTGATGATTTGATTACTCCCTTAATCTGTTTGAAGGGAGTAACGCAATTGTGATCCTCGAACTGCAAACTAACAATGTTTGCGTGTGCAGCATTGAAATAAGCATGCAAGATCTGACACAGCTTCGTCAACTTGTTTGGTTTGCTTTATTACTTGTATTGTGCACCAGATCCAAAGGTATCGGACGCATTGCATAAAACAGCTCACAGCTGGGTTACAAATAAGTACAGATACCCATTACATAAGAGAAAGATGCATGTAAGGCAAATGGGCAGGATACATCTTAAGATACTAGATACAGTTTCATTACATAGTTGTATACAGGGTGTCGCAGCATAAACGTTAAGAAGGTCTATGGGAGGTATAAACGTTGAAGTCTAGAGAAGATAGGCAAGTTACTTGTCAGAGTTGTTGAGCCAACTTATAAAGTTCTGCCGGAAGTGAGGGTAGGATTGGTTTATTCGCATGAGAGGGGGTAAGGAGTTCAACAGTTGGGCTGCCTTGACCGAAAAACTGCGACGTCCCTCCCCCAACTCTGGAGAGTTTAAATCTTGGGACCATGAGGCAGTTGTCACTCGATATTCTAGTGGGTCTTGTATGGAATTTTCTGGTAAGTCTCTCCGTAAGTTAAGAAGGTGCCATAATGTTAAGGCATTTGTGTTTGAGGGAGGCTGTTTTCAGCTGCATTTTATCAAATGTGGAGTACCAATTATTCGATCTTCTTCTCATTTCATAGATATCATCCCTCCTGGAGATTCTAAGTGCAGTGCATTGTTCTGGAGGGTCTGGATTTTATTGATGATTTCCTTGTTGGCTCCAATGTAGAGTGAGTTACAATAATCCAGCTTCGATAGAATCAGGGCTCTGGCCAAGGTAATACAACTGTAAGTAGACAAAGGTTTAGCTGCTCTGATTAATTTACAAGTGCATGCTGTAGCGGATGCCATTGCAGTCACCTGTTTGTCAAAGGAGAGGGTCGAGTCCAGGTAAAAGGCCAGGGTTTTAACTTCACTAGCGACCGTGATCAGGTTGCTGTCAATATTGAAAGTTGTATATTAAGGGGTGCCCAGGATAATGATCTCAGTCTTGTCATCATTCAGGCACAGTCCGGGGGTGGCCATCCATGCCTGATTGATGAGATATACCTTGTTCACAAAGGCCAAATCCTTGTCATAATCACCAGTAAGTGGTAGGAGAATCGTGGTATCATCTGCATAATTAGTGTAGGTCATACCAAGATGGTCCAGATCATAGAAAAGGGGCTTCGTGAAGATATTATACAAGGTAGGAGAGACGCATGATCCCTGGGGCACTCCGCAAGTGATGGGTATAGGGTCAGCAGCCACAGTATGGGAGAAGACTTGCATGTTCCTATTAAGAAATGATTCAATCCATACAATGGCTTCTTTAGGAAAGTGAGCCGCTGAGTCCAGATGGCTACAAAGGACCCCGTGATCCACGAGATCAAATGCAGCCGATAGGTCCCGGAGAAGGAGGAGGGCAGATTTACCTTTATCCCTGAGTTTGTCAATTTGGGCTTTTAAATCTATTAAGGCTGTTTCAGTCCCATGTTGAGGCCAAAAGCCTGACTGCCGGGTGCCAAGCAGATGGTTGGATTCGAGGTGTTTCTTTATTTGTAAGTAGGCCATTTTATCTATACTTTTTAAGAGGAAAGGCACTGTTGTGATTGGTCGGTAGTTGGTGGGGATGGTTGGGTCTAGGATCTGTTTTTTTAAGTAGAGGGAGCACCCAGGATTCCTTAATATTGGTCGGTATGGTGCCGGAGGAAAATGAAGCATTAATAAGCTTGGAGATAAAAGGTGCCAAATCCCTGGCAGCGTCTTTGATCAGTTGGGCAGGGCATTCATCTCCCTTACAATTGGAAGGTTTGAGTGAGAGGATCATTATTTCAGTCTCAATGATAGAGACTTTAGTGAATTTAAAGCGAGGAGGGTGGGCACTGTCAGTAGGTAAGGTGGAGGACATTTTAGGGTCAGTAGTTGGAATTAGTGTTGTTTTTTCTTAGCAATTTTAGCTTTTAAAGTTGTGACTTTGTGAGATAAAGCTTGCTGTATGTTAGAACACCAAGGCTTATCTTTTATACAATTGTCTGGAACAGAGGTAGGGGCTTCTAATTCCTTCAAGATGACAAAATGTTCCTTTATGCGTGACTTATCTTGGGCAATTCTGGTATTATAGGTATGGAGTTTGGCTGCAATTATTTCACTTTTATATAGGGCAGATATTGTATGGAGGTTGATTTTATTTTCATCGGAGGGGAGTAGTCTCCAGGATACCTCACATTGTTTTCTTTTTTGTTGTAATGTTTTCAAGTGTGGTGTGTACCACGAGTTAAGGTGGGCTTTGGGTTTGCTAGGTCTCATTTTGAGATGCGCAATTGAGCCTAATGACGTGGACATCATTTTATTGTACTCGTTCACCAGGGCCTCTGGGCCCAAATTTTCTGGCAGAGATTTGAGGGTAGGGAGAATCCGAGGGAGTAAGTTATGGGGGGGTGGGAGGGGATAATATTCTTTGTATTCCTGGTTGGTATAGGTAGGGCCAACTGAGTGGTGGTCGAGGTCTGCCGTTTGGTTGCTAGGGAGATTGTCACAAGGTGATGATCTGTCCATATTTGGGGCGATTGACACGATGGAAGCCTTACAATTATAGTCTGCTACCCAGTCGAGTATTCTCCCTTTAGTATGGGTAGGCTGGAGCACTCTCTGGGTGCGGCCAAGGTCAATAAAAGTGTTGGCCACTCTAGATGCCTGTAGGTCTTTAGGGTCATTAAAGCCAAGGTTGAGGTCACCTAGTAAGATAACTTGGGAGGAGGTTTTTAAATTGTTAGGCAGGATAGTCGAAATATCCTCCTTGAATGTTCCAATTGGTCCTGGTGGTTTGTAAATCAAGTGTATGGTGAGAGTTTGGGAGTTATTGATGGATAGTTTAGCTGTGAGAATTTCACATGATTTAATATCGAGAGGAGGGGCTAGTCTTACCGAGTGTTTAGATTTGACAATGAGGGCTATGCCTCCTCCTCGTGCTTCATTTCTGTCAGCTCTTAGAATGGTGTAACAATCGGGCATGGTCATCATGAGGGCAGGGCCAGCAGCGCCATGTAACCAGGATTCTGTGATTGCCAGGAAATCATAATTTTCAGATTGGATTAGGTCTATCTCGATGGCGTGGGCCACAAGTGATCTGGCATTTAATAAGGCACCTGTAAGGTTAGGGGTAGTGGTAACTGAGCGTAGTAGTCCAGTAGTTTGGGTCTTCGAGATGGTGGCATGAGTACATGGGCTGTTATAGGCAGGGTAGGTACTTATGGTTTTGTGGTTAGTGCACCAGTTAGTTTTCTGATTTACTTGGTACAAGGATCTAGAGGTAGGCTCATGTAGCTTTGTTAATCTGGAGCGTAGTCTAGCATTCCTGGTGACTGTATTGCACGGGTGATTAAGGATTAGGCCTGAGATAGGATTGCTAGATTGAGCCATAGTACAAGGATTAGCTACTTTCAGGTAGGTAGGAATTTGTAGGCCTTGAAGGTGGGGAAGATGGAACTATGTGGAGCACATAAAGCTGGTGAGTGGGAGTATGACACTAACGGCACTATGGTAATGTCTAGTATTTAGCATGCTGAAATAAGGCACATGTAGTCGGTAGGCTAAGGTAGTGACACTACTAGGTTAGCAGAGTAGGCTAGTCTGACAGTGATCTGGCTGGGAGCAGTCGGTTAGGGCAATGGTCCAGTAGGCTAAGTATACCAATTGTAACAACAATCATTGGCTAGGATAATTATGGGCAAATCAGTACAGTGTATGCGCCAGGTAGGCTATACTGGAGGTAGCTAAATGGGCTAGATCTAGCAGAAGGTATAATGTAGATTGTGGCATAACAGTGCAATACATGTATAGAATAGGCTAGTTCAAGACAGTTAACTAAAAGGCCTTAGCATAACAGTGGTTATAGCATAACAGTGCAGTACGTTTATAGACTAGGCTGGTCTGTCAATACCGTAGGTACAATTAGTCGTATTATACAGTAGGCATAAATGTTATTACATTTGTATATAGAGTGGCATAAAGTACAATTGTTGCAATAGGTACAGGATGCTCGCAAGTATGTGCACCGGTCACGGTGCGGGGCAATGTTGTAGTACAGAGCAGGACTATTCGTACCATGAATGTAGGATGTATGCTGTTGATAATTGTACTCCTTGTAGAGGATAAAAGAAGGGTACAGTTGGTAAGGATTGCTGTCAACGAAATCAGGCAAACAAAGCATACAGGTCTTTGTTTCAGCGGTTTACTTACTCGCTTTGTGAGAATGGCGATCAGGCAGCATGGCTGGCCCCTGGTCCTGTAGGTCCGACGGGTCCAGACAGAATCTGGCCTTTAGTGGGGCCTTATGATGGAGGGTCAGCTTCCACCTGCCGGTGTGCCGGATTGGTAGATGAGTCTGCAGGTGACCAATAGGGGCGCACTTGCAAGGTGTTAGGCCGTTGCCTAGAGACAAAGGGGGCTCGTGGCGTCGGCCATTTTGGAGTGGCTGCGAGTGCTATGATTTCTGTAGCAAATGCCCGGACAATGCGGGTATTACAGCATGGCAGTAGGGATGAGAGCGGTGCTCCTAATTTAGATGAGATTAGCAATACAAGTGCAGGCTTGATGTAAATGACTTTGGCAGAGGCTGGAAAGTCTTCTTACCCTAACGAGGGAGCTGCGTTTTGCAATCACGAACTACTTCCTCCTGGAACAGCAGTCGAACGAAGAGGGAAGGGCTCCTGTCCTCCCTGGAAGCACGAGCGAAATGGCAAACACAGGTCCACAACTTGAAATGTAAACCGAGGTGCTCTTGATCAATCATTGGTGAAGAATTAAATGGATGCTTCTTTCTGACCCCTAATGTGTGGGGTACAGCAGCTCTTTGTGATTTGTGGTTTAAATGTAATGTATTATTTTTGGGATATTATTGAGAAATATTTGAGTTCGCATTTTAATGTTTGTGTGTTTTGTGATGTATAGTGGCATTGGTCTTTGAATCCGTTAGTTTATGTTTCATGTTGTCATGCTGTGGAGTTATGCTTTTTGTGTAGTTGTTGGGATTGTGTTTTACAGCGGCATATGCTTTTGGATTACGTTTGTGTATGCAGTGATGTGTGTATTCTGATAGTGTATGATTTTGATATGTGCTCGTTGGGGCGGCTGATTGTTTATTGTGGGTTATCTGTGTATTGGGACTGCCACAGTTTTTTGAGCTTAGGACAGTTTATTCGTTTCTCGTGTGCTTTGTGGCAGCAGTTTTTTCATGTAGTATGGTGTTTGTGTATAGATGTGTGTTGTGGATAGTTTGTGCATTCCATTCCTATTTACCTGTGGGAGTGGTAGATTACCTGGCATATTCTGGTGTAGGAATATGTGTTGGGGGCTACAGATTTGTTTGCATTCCACGGCATGCTTTTTAATTCGTTTAATCCTCCAGTCATAATGTGCATGTCGGTTGCTTTTCTTAAAGTGAATAGCTGGCGTTTGACTGATCTGATGTTTCAGATATTTTTTGCACTACTTCAAAATAAGGTTTCGATTTTTGACAAACAACGCGAAAATGGAAGCGAAAATGGAAGCAGAAAATGTTTAAGGTCTGTTGACCAAATGTGGGATTTGTATCCTGTTCTCTGGATTGGTAGCAACTCGGGATGGTCTGCAGCCACTGTTTAACTCGCCATACCTTTCACAGAGTAGAAATATGCATTTGCTGAACAGTCCGGTCTGGCCCATGACGACAGCCCAGCACATAAATGTTATTGTCCTTTAAGCAAGAGTACCATATGCTAATGTAGACCAATGTTTTGCTGCCTTTTTCAACATCATCAATGAGGTTTGCCTGTGTTGCTTGATCTCTCTAGGCACAGAGAGCAAGGAGTCCATGTCTGAATTACTCTTCAAATTTAGGGTGGAACTCCATAATTTGCATCACCAATTTTATATATGGATGAGAACAAATGATATTTTCTTGTGGAAAGGGTCATATAACCTGATCCATCTTGAACTAAAAAGTCGTGACTGACACCTACAATATATACTATGTGGCAATGCCGAGCAATGACATGAGCAGGATGCCATAGTGTGTGATTCAATAACTAATCATTATTAGTGGGTTTTGCCAGGAATGTTTTGGAAAAGCCCATATTGTTACTAGGGGATTCCCATAAATAAGGGCTGATCTAAATTAAACCATATCAAAAATGGGTCAACACAAAGTGGGGCTTACTCTAGGTTTCCTATGTTTTAGTTAGGTCAAATTATCACTTCCTTGCCTCTTCTTACTGGTCCTTGCCTCTCTTTGAGAAACCCTATTCTACAAAGCAATATCCAATGAGGTGGCCAATAGAAGGTTCCAAAAACCAGATCTTAGGGAGTCTGTAGCCTTCATGCTGCTACCCTAAGATAATATACAAATATCCCAAGAATTGGTTAGAAAGAGTTCATATAACCTAGTTTTGATAGACCTCCCATTGTTTATTAAAACAATAATGGGAAAGAGGTTTTTGTGGGATGGCGCTTTCAGAGCTGCTCACAAACCGGACCTCCCTGGTGTTTCTTGCTTTCCCAAAATCTCTGAACACCTTCTCAGGCTTCACCTTGGCCTACTTAATGTGTATTGAAGTTCTTGTCAGTTCTTATTTATTTATTTTTGTATTTTCTAAGCGCACTAAACCGAAAGGTATCAAGGCGCTGGTTACATAAGGTCCTAGCTAAAGCATACTTACATAGACGATAGCATGCAGGCACAGCAAGCGGTAATAAAAAGAACAGTACATTGTGCATAGGGGAACATTGCGCATGGAGTTCGGAGTGCCATCAAGACTCTCGTTACAGGTGATTATAGCTCATATTGCGTTAACCGCTTTCACAGAAGGCGCATTACAGACCTTAGGTTCTCTGCATTCATAGGTCATTCGCAAACCTTGGCTTTCTCAGGTTTATCCCAGACCTTAGATTTCACAACATAACTAATGGGTATTAGCACCCCCCACCACTCTCCTCATTAGGTTTTCGGGCAGCTGATCTTGTCACGAGTCCAGATTCTCTGCCTTTTCCCAAAGGGTCGCGGGCGGAAATCCCCCAGGGGCTTGAGAGGTGTTTTTCAATCGCCCTGGGCAACCACTCACTCACTCCAAGGCTTCCAGGTGTGAACAGCTCCCAATATGGCCTCACCAATCTTCCTCCAAGTTGGTACTGCATTCTTTCAAGCAGTATTCCTTCCATCATTCCTCGTTCTAAGTATCTCTCCTTGTGTCAAGAAAGCATTAACTGGCACTTGACCATCCTCCAGGATTCTCCCGGTCTGTGAGCATCTCCAACCCCCTTGTATAGTCCCTGGGCTGGGAATTGGTTGCTTAGCGGTTTCTGATGTGCAGTTCCCCATGTATGCTTGAATTATCTTTACTGAAAGGTTATCCCAGTGGAGTTCCTTAATTCCTCTCACTTTTGGTATCAATCTGATATTGGGTAATTTCTTGATGGCTGCTATCTCCGTTAATAAGGGTCCGAGAGGTTTAAAGTAATCTACTTGGAATTACTTGCAGCATGGTAGATGTCTCTGTAGCATTTCGTGGTCTCTCCTGCGGCACAATCTTCTTTACGAAGATCGTGCCACAGAATTAGCGATGGAGCGCTCCTTCGCTTATTCTATCCCCGGTACGCACTAAGAATTCTCTCCTTATGATTTGTGAGCACTACATGTTCGTGAGCACTACTTCTCTCACTGTTACATGTCTATGGCTCTGGTCCCCGGAACGTGGCTTAGTTGGCAATGTTGTAATTAAGTTTATGTCCTCCAGGCCACCGCCCCAAAGGGTCACCTCTGATGCTGTCCTGCCGCATCTCTTGGGGACAGCGAGCTGCTGGGATCCCTCCTCATCTGCTCTCTGGGAGGCAAATCGGGTGAAGGCTGTATCAAGGTAGGCCCCTATGACCTTTGCACCTCATCAACAGTAGTGCAGTTATCCTGCTAAGCCCACCGACTGTAAGGTGATGGGTTTATCACTGAGACTGTCTCAACTGCTCAGTGGTTTTTAGGATGCATGTTTTGAATATGTTAAGCATCAGTGGTTGTGTTCACATGTGTCTCTGGTTCTTTCCCATACTGTCAAATACCATGAAATCAAATCGTGTACGCTTGCCGCTGCGCGATGCCGTGCCCTTCTCAGTATGACACTGTAAGTAAATTTGACGTGACATTTCCAACTGTTCAGCAACAAACTTTCAATAAGAAGCTTGGTTGACTCAGACATTCTCCGAACCTGAACTAGCCATAGGTTACATTCTGAAAGATAACGAAGCACCTGCTGTGACCAAAAACATTTCGCCTTCCATCACAGCGGACCATCTGTGCTTTTGGCAATGTTTAGCTTTTGCATCCCGCTGACTGTAAAAGTAGCATGCCAGAACAGGATTTAACTGCTGTTCGTCTCATTTTATTCTTTTTTTGGGCTCCAAACTATCAAATGTGATTTTATTTTTTTTCCTTCCAAGTTATAAGCCTGTTCTTGTACACACATAATTTCAAACCCAACGGACTTTCTTTTTTTGTTTTTTAAAAAATCGAACATTAATAATCTATATGCAATTCATTATTGGAATACATTGGTTGCACGGATGGGGACATGGGCTTGGGGCACAACCTTTCAGAATTGGCGCTGGTAAATCTTAGGATGCATGGAGGTGGGGGAAGGCATAGAGGGGAAGAAGAGGGCTCTGAAGAATGGGCATAAGGACACTGCCATATAGTGCTGATAGTTAGAGATGTGTCAGGAATAGGTGAAACACTAGGTAACGGGCATGTTTTCAATGCTATTAATAGGTCTGGATTTTCTAGTAGGTTGGTATTGTTAAAAGGATGAGCTGGTAAGAAGGAAGCCACATGTCCAAGTGGTCTCAACAGTTTCACTTTCTGAGTGCAGTAAAAAGGGATACATTGCGTTGGATAATACAGTAGAGCGCAATGTTCTATTACACGCCTACGCCACTAATGCCATGGTAAGACTGTGGCAGAAGTTGTCACACTTTCGCTGTGCCATACTCAAACCTTTATCCTTCTGAGGTTGATCAAAGAGGACCATTCTGAGGTTGATCAAAGAGGACCATTGCGCTGGATATTATAAAGTGTGGAAATGTCATGACATTCAACCACCTCTGATGGTTCCAGAGAGCTGTAGTAGTTATGCACATGCCAGGGAACCCAGGCTCCCCCTTTCATCCATCTGATGAACATAAATTACTTCGTATTATATTATCCTTATTTATTCTGTG